>NC_054472.1:149457969-151857969 GCF_017639515.1 Carcharodon carcharias
CCAAACACCTCTACTCTCGCGCTGTTTTCAATCTCCCAATCACCTTTCTTCTCGCGCTGTTTTCAATCACCTGACTGTCTCTCCTCTCGTGCTATTTTCAATCTCCCGACTGACTATACTCTTGCGCTGTTTTCAAACTCCCAATCTCCTCTCCACTCGTGCTGTTTTCTATCTCCCAAACACCTCTCCTCTCGCGCTGTTTTCAAACTCACAAACACCTCTCTTCTCGCGCTGTTTTCAATCTCCCGATGATCTCTCCTCTCGTGGTTTTTTCAATCTCCCAAAGACCTCTCCTCTCGCGATGTTTTGAATCTCCCAATCACCTCTCCTTTTGCGCTGTTTTCAATCTCCTGACAGTCTCTCCTCTCGCGCTGTTCTCAATCTCCCGACTGACTCTCCTCTCGCGCTGTTCTCAATCTCCCAATCACCTCTCCTCTTGCGCAGTTTTCAATCTCCCAATCACCTCTCCTCTTGCGCAGTTTTCAATCTCCCAATCACCTCTCCTCTCGCACAGTTTTCAATCTCCCAACTGTCTCTCCTCTCGCGCTGTTATCCATCTCCCGACTGACTCTCCCCACGTGCTGTTCTCATTCTCCCAATCAAATCTCCCCTTGCGCTGTTTTCAATCTCCCAACTGACTCTCCTCTCCCGCATTTTTCAATCTCCCAACTGACTCAACTCTCGCCTTGTTTTCAATCTCCCAATCACCTTTCTTCTTGCGCTGTTTTCAATCTCCTGACTGTCTCTCCTCTCGCGCTGTTATCAATCACCCGACTGTCACTACTCTCAGGCTGTTTTCAATCTCCTGATTGACTCTCCTCTCACACTTTTTTCAAACTCCCAAATACCTCTCCCCTCGCGCTGTTTTCAATCTCCCGAATATCTCTCCTCTTGCGCTGTTTTCAATCTCCCGACTGACTCTACTCTCGCGCTGTTTTCAATATTCCAATCACCTCTCCTCTCGCGCTGTTTTCAATCCCCCAATTACCTCTCCTCTCGCGCTGCTTTCAATCTCCCGTATGTCTCTCCTCTCGTGGTTTTTTCAATCTCCCAAAGACCTCTCCTCTCGCGATGTTTTGAATCTCCCAATAAACTCTCCTTTTGCGCTGTTTTCAATCTCCCGACTGACTCTACTCTCGCACTGTTTTCAATTTCTCAATCACCTCTCCTCTCGTGCTGTTTTCAATCCCCCAATTACCTCTCCTCTCGCGCTGTTTTCAATCTCGCAACTGTCTCTCCTCTCGCGCTGTTTTCAATCTCCCGACTGACTCTCCTCATGCGCTGTTCTCATTCTCCCAATCAAATCTCCCCTTGCGCTGTTTTCAATCTCCCAACTGACTCTCCTCTCGCGCTGTTTTCAATCTCCCAATCACATCTCCTCTCGTGCTGTTTACAATCTCCTGAATGACACTCCTCTCGTCCTGTTTTCAATCTCCCAATCACCTCTCCTTCGTGCTGTTTTCAATCTCCCAATGATCTGTCCTCTCGTGGTGTTTTCAATCTCCCAAAGACTTCTCCTCTCGCGCTGTTTTCAATCTCCCAATTACCTCTCCTCTCACGCTGGTTTCAATCTCCCAAACAACTCTCCGCTCGTGTTGTTTTCAATCTCCCAAACACCTCTACTCTTGCGCTGTTTTCAAACACCCGACTGTCTCTCCTCTCGCGCTGTTTTCAATTTGCCAGCTGAATCTCCTCTCGCGCTGTATTCAATCTCCCAATTACCTCTCCTCTCACGCTGCTATCAATCACCCGACTGCCACTAATCTCGTGCTGTTTTCAATCTCCCGAATGTCTCTTTTCTCGCGCTGTTTTTAATCTCCCAATCACGTCTCCACTTGAGCTGTTTTCTATCTCCTAAAAACCTCTCCTCTCGTGCTGTTTTCAAACTCCCAACTGTCTCTCCTCTCGCGCAGTTTTCAATCTCCTGAACGGTCTCTCCTCTCGCGCTGTTATCAGTCTCCCAACTGACTCTCCTCACGCGCTGTTTTCAATCTACCGACTGTCTCTCCTCTCGCGCTGTTTTCAATCTCCCGACTGTCTCTCCTCTCGCGCTGTTTTCAATCTCCCGACTGACTCTCCTCTTGCGCTGTTTTCAATCTCCCAATCACCTCTCCTTTTGCGCTGTTTTCAATCTCCCGACTGACTCTACTCTCGCGCTGTTTTCAATTTCTCAATCACCTCTCCTCTCGTGCTGTTTTCAATCACCCAATCTCCTCTCCTCTTGCGCAGTTTTCAATCTCCTGACGGTCTCTCCTCTCGCGCTGTTATCCATCTCCCGACTGACTCTCCTCACGTGCTGTTCTCATTCTCCCAATCAAATCTTCCCTTGCGCTGTTTTCAATCTCCCAACTGACTCTCCTCTCGCGCTGTTTTCAATCTCCCAATTACATCTCCTCTCGGGCTGTTTTCAATCTCCCGACTGAATCTCCTCTCGTGCTGTTTTCAAACTCCCAAACACCTCTCTTCTCGCGCTGTTTTCAATCTCCCGATGATCTCTCCTCTTGTGGTGTTTTCAATCTCCCAAAGACCACTCCTCTTGCGCTGTTTTGAATCTCCCAAACACCTCTCCTCTCGCGCTGTTTTCAAACTCCCGACCGTTTCTCCTCTCGTGCTGTTTTGAATCTCCCAATCACCTTTCCTCTCGCGCTGTTTTCAATCTCCTGAACGGTCTATCCTCTCGTGCTGTTTTCAATCTCCCAACTGTCTCTCCTCTCGCGCAGTTTTCAATCTCTTGACGGTCTCTCCTCTCGCGCTGTTTTCAATCTCCCAACTGTCTCTCCCTTTGCACTGTTTAAAATCTCCTGAATGACTTTACTCTCTCGCTGTTTTCAATTTCCCAATCACCTCACCTCTCATGCTGTTTTCAATCTCCCAATAACCTCCCCTTTTGCGCTGTTTTCAATCTCCCGACTGAATCTCCTCTCGCGCTGTTTTCAACCTCCCAATCACCTCTCCTCTCGCGCTGTTTTCAGTCTCCTGACTGAACCTCGAATCACGCTATTTTCAAGCCCCCAATCACCTCTCCTCCTGCGCTGTTATCAATCACCCGACTGTCACTACTCTCGGGCAGTTTTCAATCTCTTGACTGACTCTCCTCACGTGCTGTTTTCAATCTCCCAATCACCTCTCCTCTTGCGCTGTTTTCAATCTCCCAAATGTCTCTCCTCTCGCGCAGTTTTCAATCTCCTGACGGTCTCTCCTCTCACGCTGTTATCAATCTCCCAACTGTCTCTCCTCTCGCGCAGTTTTCAATCTCCTGACCGTCTCTCCTCTCGCGCTGTTATCCATCTCCTGACTGACTCTCCTCATGCGCTGTTCTCAATCTCCCAATCACCTCTCCTCTTGCTCTGTTTTCAATCTCCCAAATGACTCTCCTCTCGTGCTGTTTTCAATCTCCCAATCACATCTCCTCTCGCGCTGTTTTCAATCTCCCGACTGACTCTGCTCTCGCGCTGTTTTCAAACTCCCGACTGTTTCTCCCCTCACGCTGTTTTCAATCTCCTGACTGACTCTCCACTCGCACTGTTTTCAATCTCCCAATCACCTTTGCTCTCGCGCCGTTTTCACTCTCCTGACTGTCTCTCCTCTCGCGCTGTTTTCACTCTCCCGACTGTCTCTCCTCTCGCGCTGTTTTCAATCTTCCAAACACCTTTCCTCTCGCGCAGCTTTCAATCTCCTGACGGTCTCATTTCTTGCGCTGTTCTCAATCTCCCAATCACCTCTCCTCTTGCACTGTTTTCAGTCTCCCAACTGTCTCTACTCTCGCGCAGTTTTCAATCTCTTGACGGTCTCTCCTCTCACGCTGTTCTCAGTCTCCCAATCACCTCTCCTCTTGCGCTGTTTTCAATCTCCCAACTGACTCTCCTCTCGCGCAATTTTCAATCTCCTGACGGTCTCTCCTCTCACACTGTTTTCAATTTCCCAATCACCTCACCTCTCGAGCTGTTTTCAATCTCCCGACTGATTCTCCTCTCATGGTGTTTTCAGTCACTGAAATACCTTTACTCTCGTGCTGTTTTCAATCTCCCGTATGTCTCTCCTCTCGCGCAGTTTTCAATCTCCTGACTGACTCTCCTCTCGCGCTGTTTTCAATCTCCCATTCACCTTTCCTCTTGTGCTGTTTTCAATCTCCCGTATGTCTCTCCTCTCGTGCTGTTTTGAATTTCCCGAATGACTCTCCTCTTGTGCAGTTTTCAATCTCCCGTATGTCTCTCCTCTCGTGCTGTTTTCAATTTCCCGAATGACTCTCCTCTCGCGCTGTTTTCAATCTCCCATTCACATTTCCTCTTGCGCTGTTTTCAATCTCCTGACTGACTCTCCTCACGTGCTGTTTTCAATCTCCCAATCACCTCTCCTCTCGCGCTGTTTTCAGTCTCCTGACTGAACCTCGACTCACGCTATTTTCAAGCCCCCAATCACCTCTCCTCCTGCGCTGTTATCAATCACCCGACTGTCACTACTCTCGGGCAGTTTTCAATCTCCCGACTGACTCTCCTCACGTGCTATTCTCAATCTCACAATCACCTCTCCTCTTGCGCAGTTTTCAATCTCCCAACTGTCTCTCCTCTCGCGCAGTTTTCAATCGCCTGACGGTCTCTCCTCTTACGCTGTTATCCATCTCCAGACTGACTCTCCTCTCGCGCTGTTCTCAATCTCCCAATCACCTCTCCTCTTGCTCTGTTTTCAATCTCCTGACTGACTCTCCACTCGCACTGTTTTCAATCTCCCAATCACCTTTGCTCTCGTGCTGTTTTCACTCTCCCGACGGTCTCTCCTCTCGCGCAGTTTTCAATCTCCCAATCACCTCTCCTTTCGTGCTGTTTTCAATCTCCCAAAGATCTGTCCTCTCGTGGTGTTTTCAGTCTCCCAAACAACTCTCCTATTGAGCTGTTTTCAATCTCCCAAACACCTCTACTCTTGCGCAGTTTTCAATCTCCCAACTGTCTCTCCTCTCGCGCAGTTTTCAATCTCCTGACGGTCTCTTCTCTCGCGCTGTTATCCATCTCCCGACTGACTCTCCCCACGTGCTGTTCTCATTCTCCCAATCAAATCTCCCCTTGCGCTGTTTTCAATCTCCCAACTGACTCTCCTCTCGCGCTGTTTTCAATCTCCCAATTACCTGTCCCCTCGTGCTGTTTTCAATCTCCCGACAGACTGTCCTCTCGCGCTGTTTTCAATCTCCCGACAGACTCTCCTCTCGCGCTGTATTCAATCTCCCAATCACCTCTCCTCTCGCGCTGCTATCAATCACCCGACTGTCACTACTCTCGGGCTGTTTTCAATCTCCTGATTGACTATCCTTTCACGCTGTTTTCAATCACCGAAATAGCTTTACTCTCGCACTGTTTTCAAACTCCTGACTGTCTCTCCTCTTGCACTGTTTTCAATCTCCCGACTGACTCTACTCTTGCGCTGTTTTCAATCTCCCAATCACCTCCCCTTTTGCGCTGTTTTCAATCTCCCGACTGAATCTCGTCTCGCGCTGTTTTCAACCTCCCAATCACCTCTCCTCTCGCGCTGTTTTCAGTCTCCTGACTGAACCTCGACTCACGCTATTTTCAAGCCCCCAATCACCTCTCCTCCTGCGCTGTTATCAATCACCCGACTGTCACTACTCTCGGGCAGTTTTCAATCTCCCGACTGACTCTCCTCACGTGCTATTCTCAATCTCACAATCACCTTTGCTCTCGCGCTGTTTTCACTCTCCCGACTGTCTCTCCTCTCGCGCTGTTTTCAATCTCCCGACTGACTCTGCTCTCGCGCTGTTTTCAAACTCCCGACTGTTTCTCCTATCACGCTGTTTTCAATCTCCCAATCACCTTTGCTCTCGCGCTGTTTTCACTCTCCCGACTGTCTCTCCTCTCGCGCTGTTTTCAATCTTCCAAACACCTTTCCTCTCGCGCAGCTTTCAATATCCTGACGGTCTCATCTCTGTCGCTGTTCTCAATCTCCCAATCACCTCTCCTCTTGCACTGTTTTCAATCTCCCAACTGTCTCTACTCTCGCGCAGTTTTCAATCTCTTGACGGTCTCTCCTCTCGCGCTGTTCTCAGTCTCCCAATTACCTCTCCTCTTGTGCTGTTTTTAATCTCCCAATCACATCTCCTCTCATACTGTGTTCATTCTCCCGACTGTCTCTCCTCTCGCGCTGTTTTCAATCTCCCAAACTCCTTTCCTCTCGCGCAGTTTTCAATCTCCCGACTGACTCTCCTCTCGCGCTGTTCTCAATCTCCCAATCACCACTCCTCTTGCGCTGTTTTCAAACTCCCAACTGTCTCTCTTCTCGCGCAGTTTTCATTCTCTTGACGGTCTCTCCTCTCGCGCTGTTATCCATCTCCCGACTGACTCTCCTCATGCGCTGTTCTCAATCTCCCAATCACCTCTCCTCTTGTGCTGTTTTCAATCTCCCAAATGACTCTCCTCTCGTGCTGTTTTCAATCTCCCAAAGACTTCTCCTCTCGCGCTGTTTTCAATCTCCCAAAGACTTCTCCTCTCGCGCTGTTTTCAATCTCCCAAAGACTTCTCCTCTCGCGTTGTTTTCACTCTCCCTACTGTCTCTCCTCTTGCGCTGTTTTCAATCTCCCAATCAACTTTCCTCTCACGCTGTTTTCAATTTCACGACTGTGTCCCATCTCACGCTGCTTTCAATCTCCTGACAGACTGTCCTCTCGCGCTGTTTTCAATCTCCCAATCACCTTTCTTCTCGCGCTGTTTTCAATCACCTGACTGTCTCTCCTCTCGTGCTATTTTCAATCTCCCGACTGACTCTACTCTCGCGCTGATTTCAATCTCCCGACAGACTCTCCTCTCACGCTGTTTTCAATCTCCCAATCACCTTTCCTCTCGCGCTGTTTTCAATCTCGCGACTGACTCTCCTCTTGCGTTGTTTTCAATCTACCAATCACCTTTCTTCTTGCGCTGTTTTCAATCTCCTGACTGTCTCTCCTCTCGTGCTGTTATCAATCACCCAAATAGCTCTCCCCTTGCGCTGTTTTCAATCTCCCGAATATCTCTCCTCTTGCTCTGTTTTCGATCTCCCGACTGACTCTACTCTCGCGCTGTTTTCAATTTTCCAATCACCTCTCCTCTCACGCTGTTTTCAATCCCCCAATTACCTCTCCTCTCGCGCTGCTTTCAATTTCCCGTATGTCTCTCCTCTCGCGCTGTTTTCAATCTCCCGACTGACTCTCCTCTTGCGCTGTTTTCAATCCCCCAATCCCCCAATCACCTTTCCTCTCGGGCTGTTTTCAATCTCCCAAACACCTCTCTTCTCACGCTGTTTTCAATCTCCCGATGATCTCTCCTCTCGTGGTGTTTTCAATCTCCCAAAGACCTCTCCTCTCGCGCTGTTTTGACTCTCCCAAACAACTCTCCTCTCGTGCTGTTTTCAATCTCCCAAACACCTCTACTCTCGCGCTGTTTTCAATCTCTCGACTGTCTCTCCTCTCGCGCTGTTTTCAAATTCCCGACTGACTCTCCACTTGCGCTGTTTTCAAACTCCTGACTCTCTCTCCTCTCGCGCTGGTTTCAATCTCCTGACTGACTCTCCTCTCGCGCTGTTTTTAATCTCCCAATCACCTTTCCTCTCGCGCTGTTTTCAATCTACCAATCACCTTTCTTCTTGCGCTGTTTTCAATCTCCTGACTGACTCTCCTCTCACGCTGTTTTCAAACTCCCAAATACCTCTCCCCTCGCGCTGTTTTCAATCTCCCGAATATCTCTCCTCTTGCTCTGTTTTCGATCTCCCGACTGACTCTACTCTCGCGCTGTTTTCAATCCCCCAATTACCTCTCCTCTCGCGCTGCTTTCAATTTCCCGTATGTCTCTCCTCTCGCGCTGTTTTCAATTTCTCAATCACCTCTCCTCTCGTGCTGTTCTCAATCTCGCAATCACCTCTCCTCTTGCGCAGTTTTCAATCTCCCAACTGTCTCTCCTCTCGCACAGTTTTCAATCTCCTGACGGTCTCTCCTCTCGCGCTGTTATCCATCTCCCGACTGACTCTCCTCACGTGCTGTTCTCATTCTCCCAATCAAATCTCCCCTTGCGCTGTTTTCAATCTCCCAACTGACTCTCCTCTCGTGCTGTTTTCAATCTCCCAATTACATCTTCTCTCGTGCTGTTTTCAATCTCCCAACTGTCTCTCCTCTCATGCTGTTTTCAATCTCCCGACTGAATCTCCTCTCGCGCTGTATTCAATCTCCCATTCACCTCTCCTCTCGCGCTGCTATCATTCAACCGACTGTCACTACTCTCGGGCTGTTTTCAATCTCCCGACTGAATCTCCTCTCGTGCTGTTTTCAAACTCCCAAACACCTCTCTTCTCGCGCTGTTTTCAATCTCCCGATGATCTCTCCTCTTGTGGTGTTTTCAATCTCCCAAAGACCACTCCTCTCGCGCTGTTTTGAATCTCCCAATCACCTCTCCTCTCGTGCTGTTTTCAATCTCGCAAACAACTCTCCTCTCGCGCTGTTTTCAATCTCCCTAACACCTCTACTCTCGCGCTGTTTTCAATCTCTCGACTGTCTCTCCTCTCGCGCTGTTTTCAAATTCCCGACTGGCTCTCCTCTCGCGCTGTTTTCAAACTCCTGACTCTCTCGCCTCTCGCGCTGTTTTCAATCTCCTGACTGACTCTCCTCTCGCAATGTTTTCAATCTCCTGACTGTCTCTCCTCTCGCGCTGTTTTCAATCTCCCAATTACCTTTCCTCTCGCGCAGTTTTCAATCTCCCAATTACCTTTTTATTGCGCTGTTTTCAATCTCCCGATGATCTCTCCTCTTGTGGTGTTTTCAATCTCCCAAAGACCTCTCCTCTCGCGCTGTTTTGAATCTCCCAATCACCTCTCCTCTCGCGCTGTTTTCAATCGCCCAAACAACTCTCCTCTCGTGCTGTTTTCAATCTCCCAAACACCTCTACTCTCGCGCTGTTTTCAATCTCTCGACTGTCTCTCCTCTCGCGCTGTTTTCAAATTCCCGAGTGATTCTCCTCTTGCGCTGTTTTCAAACTCTTGACTCTCTCTCCTCTCGCGCTGTTTTCAATCTCCTGACTGACTCTCCTCTCGCGCTGTTTTTAATCTCCCAATCACCTTTCCTCTCGCGCTGTTTTCAATCTCGCGACTGACTCTCCTCTTGCGTTGTTTTCAATCTACCAATCACCTTTCTTCTTGCGCTGTTTTCAAACTCTGCTCTGGCGCTGTTTTCAAATTCCTGACTAACTTTCCTCTTGCGCTTTTTTCAATCTCATGACTGACTCTCCTCATGTGCTGTTTTCAATTTCCCAATCACCTCCCCTCTTGCGCTGTTCTCAATCTCCCAACTGTCTCTACTCTTGCGCAGTTTTCAATCTCCTGATGGTCTCTCCTCTCGCGCTGTTTTCAATCTCCCAACTGTCTCTCCTTTTGCACTGTTTTCAATCTCCCGACTGAATCTCCTCTCGCGCTGTTTTCAACCTCCCAATCACCTCTCCTCTTGCTCTGTTTTCAATCTCCCAAATGACTCTCCTCTTGTGCTGTTTTCACTCTCCCAATCACATCTCCTCTCGCACTGTTTTCAATCTCCCGACTGACTCTGCTCTCGCGCTGTTCTCAATCTCGCAATCACCTCTCCTCTTGCGCTGTTTTCAATCTCCCAATCACCTCACCTTTTGCGCTGTTTTCAATCTCCCGACTGACTCTACTCTCGCGCTGTTTTCAATTTCTCAATCACCTCTCCTCTCGTGCTGTTTTCAATCACCCAATCACCTCTCCTCTCGCGCAGTTTACAATCTCTTGACTGACTCTCCTCTCGCGCTGTTCTCAATCTCGCAATCACCTCTCCTCTCGCGCAGTTTTCAATCTCTTGACTGACTCTCCTCTCGCGCTGTTCTCAATCTCGCAATCACCTCTCCTCTCGCGCTGTTTTCAATCTCCCAATCACCTTTCCTCTCGTCCTGTTTTCAATCTCGCGACTGACTCTCCTCTTGCTTTGTTTTCAATCTACCAATCACCTTTCTTCTTGCGCTGTTTTCAATCTCCTGACTGTCTCTCCTCTCGTGCTGTTATCAATCACCCAAATAGCTCTCCCCTTGCGCTGTTTTCAATCTCCCGAATATCTCTCCTCTTGCTCTGTTTTCGATCTCCCGACTGACTCTACTCTCGTGCTGTTTTCAATTTTCCAATCACCTCTCCTCTCGCGCTGTTTTCAATCCCCCAATTACCTCTCCTCTTGCGCTGCTTTCAATTTCCCGTATGTCTCTCCTCTCGCGCTGTTTTCAATCTCCCGACTGACTCTCCTCTTGCGCTGTTTTCAATCTCCCGACTGACTCTCCTTTTGCGCTGTTTTCAATCTCCCGACTGACTCTACTCTCACGCTGTTTGCAATTTCTCAATCACCTCTCCTCTCGTGCTGTTTTCAATCACCCAATCACCTCTCCTCTTGCGCAGTTTTCAATCTCTTGACTGACTCTCCTCTCGCGCTGTTCTCAATCTCGCAATCACCTCTCCTCTTGCGCAGTTTTCAATCTCCCAACTGTCTCTCCTCTCGCGAGGTTTTCAATCTCCTGACGGTCTCTCCTCTCGCGCTGTTATCCATCTCCCAATCACCTCTCCTCTTGCGTTGTTTTCAATCTCCCAATCACCTTTCCTCTCGCGCTGTTTTCAATCTCCTGACAGTCTCTTCTCGCGCTGTTTTCCATCTCCCGACTGTCTCTCCTCTCGCGCTGTTTTCAATCTCCCAAACACCTTTCCTCTCGCGCAGTTTTCAATCTCCTGACGGTCTCTACTCTCGCGCTGTATTCAATCTCCCAATCACCTCTTCTCTCACGCTGCTATCAATCACCCGACTGTCACTACTCTCGGGCTGTTTTCAATCTCCCGATTGACTATCCTTTAACGCTGTTTTCAATCTCCCAAATACCTCTCCTCTCGTGCTGTTTTGAATCTCCCGGATGTCTCTCCCCTCGCGCTGTTTTCAATCTCCTGATTGACTCTCCTGTCGTGCTGTTTTCAATCTCCCAAACACCACTCTTCTCGCGCTGTTTTCAATCTCCCAAACACCTCTACTCTCAGGTTGTTTTCAATCTCCTGACTGACTCTGCTCTGGCACTGTTTTCAAATTCCTGACTAACTTTCCTCTTGCGCTGTTTTCAATCTCATGACTGACTCTCCTCTCGCGCTGTTTTCAATCTCCCAATCACCTCTCCTCTTGCGTTGTTTTCAATCTCCCTACTGTCTCTCCTCTCGCGCAGTTTTCAATCTCCCAAACACCTTTCCTCTCGTGCTGTTTTCAATCTCCCGACTGTCTCCCATCTCACGCTGCTTTCAATCTCCCGACTGTCTCTCCTCTTGCGCTGTTTTTAATCTCCCAATCATCTCTCCTTTTGCACTGTTTGCAATCTTCCGAATGCCTCTCCTCTCGCGCTCTTTTTAATCTCCCAATGACATCTCCTCCCATGGTGTTTTCAATCTCCCAAATACCTTTACTCTCGCGCTGTTTTAAATGTCCCGACTGACTCTCCTCTCGCGCTATTTTCAAATTCCCGACTGACTCTCCTCTTGCGCTGTTTTCAAATTCCCGACTGACTCTCCTCTCGCGCTGTTTTCAATCTCTCGACTGTCTCTCCTCTCGCGCTATTTTCAAATTCCCGACTGACTCTCCTCTTGCGCTATTTTCAAATTCCCGACTGACTCTCCTCTTGCGCTGTTTTCAAACTCCCGACTGTCCCTCTTCTCGCGCTGTTTTCAATCTCCCGTATGTCTCTCCTCTCGCGCTGTTTTCAATCTCCCGACTGATTCTCCTTTCGCGCTGTTTTTAATTTCCGACTGTCTCTTCTCTCGCACTGTTTTCCATCTCCCAATCACCTTTCCTCTCGCGCTGTTTTCAATCTCCCGACCGTCTCTCCTCTTCCGCTGTTTTCAATCTCCCAATCACTTTTCCAATCGCGCTGTTTTCAAACGCCCGACCGTTTCTCTTCTCGCGCTTTCAATCACCCAATCATCTATCCTCTCGCGCTGTTTTCAATCTCCTGACGGTCTCTCCTCTCGCGCTGTTATCAATCTCCCGACTGACTCTCCTCACGCGCTATTTTCAATCTCCCAATTACCTCTCCTCTTGTGCTGTTTTCAAACTCCCAAAGACCTCTCTTCTCGCGCTGTTTTCAATCTTCCGATGATCTCTCCTCTCGCGCTGTTTTGAATCTCCCAATCACCTCTCCTCTCGCGTTGTTTTCAATCTCCCAAACAACTCTCCTCTCGTGCTGTTTTCTATCTCCCAAACACCTCAACTCTCGCGCTGTTTTCAATCTCCCGACTGTCTCTCCTCTTGCGCTGTTTTTAAACTCCTGACTGACTCTCCTGTCGCACTGTTTTTAATCTCCCAATCACCTCTCCTCTTGCATGGTTTTCAATCTCCCTACTGTCTCTCCTCTCGCGCTGTTTTCAATCTCCCAATCACCTTTCCACTCGCGCTGTTTTCAATCTCCCGCCTGTCTCCCATCTCGCGCTGCTTTCAATCTCCTGACTGACTCTCCTCTCGCGCAGTTTTCAATTTGCCAATCACCTTTCTTCTTGCGCTGCTTTCAATCTCCCAAATGACTCTCCTCTCGTGCTGTTTTCAATCTCCCAATCACATCTCCTCTCGCGCTGTTTTCAATCTCCCGACTAACTCTGCTCTCGCGTTGTTTTCAAACTCCCGACTGTTTCTCCTCTCAGGCTGTTTTCAATCTCCCAATCACCTCTCCTCTTGCGTTGTTTTCAATCACCCTACTGTCTCTCCTCTTGCGCTGTTTTCTATCTCCCAAAGACCTCTCCTCTCGCGCTGTTTTGAATTGCCCAATCACCTCCCCTCTCGCGCTGTTTTCAATCTCCCAATCACCTTTCTTCTTGCGCTGTTTTCACTCTCCTGACTGTCTCTCCTCTCGCGCTGTTTTCAATCTCCCAACTGACTCTCCTCTCACGCTGTTTTCCATCTCCCGTCTGACTCTCCTCTCACGCTGTTTTCAATCTCCCGACTAAATCTCCTCTCGCGCTATATTCAAACTCCCAAACACCTCTACTCTTGCGCTGTTTTGAAACTCCTGACTCTCTCTCCTCTCGCGCTGTTTTCAATCTCCTGACTGACTCTCCTCTCGCACTGTTTTCAATCTCCTGACTGACTCTCCTCTCGCGCTGTTTTTAATCTCCCAATCACCTTTCCTCTCGCGCTGTTTTCAATCTCCCGAATGACTCTCCTCTCGCGCTGTTTTCAACCTCCCAATCACCTTTCTTCTCGCGCTGTTTTCAATCACCTGACTGTCTCTCCTCTCGTGCTATTTTTAATCTCCCGACTGACTCTACTCTCGGGCTGTTTTCAATCTCCCGAATGTCTCTCCTCTCGCGCTGTTTTCTACCTCCCGAACACCTCTCCTCTCGTGCTGTTTTCAAACTCCCAAACACCTCTCTTCTCGCGCTGTTTTCAATCTCCCGAATGTCTCTCCTCTCGCGCTGTTTTCAATCTCCCAATCACCTCTCCTCTCGCGCTGTTTTGAATCTCCCAATCACCTCTCCTCTCGCGCTGTTTTCAATCTCTCGACTGTCTCTCCTCTCGCGCTGTTTTCAAATTCCCGACTGACTCTCCTCTTGCGCTGTTTTCAATCTCCTGACTGTCTCTCCTCTCGCGCTGTTGTCATTCTCCCAATCACCTTTCTTCTTGCGCTGTTTTCAATCTCCCGACTGACTCTCCTCTCGCCCTGTATTCAATCTCCCAATTACCTGTCCCCTCGTGCTATTTTCAATCTCCCCTATGTATCTCCCCTCGCGCTGTTTTCAATCTCCCAAACACCTCTCCTCTCAGGTTGTTTTCAATCTCCTGACTGACTCTCCTCTCGCGCTGTTTTTAATCTCCCAATCACCTCTCCTTTTGCACTGTTTGCAATCTCCCGAATGCCTCTCCTCTCACGCTCTTTTTAATCTCCCAATGACATCTCCTCCCATGGTGTTTTCAATCTCCGAAACACCTCTACTCTCGCGCTGTTTTAAATGTCCTGACTGACTCTCCTCTTGCGCTGTTTTCAATCTCACGACTGATTCTCCTTTCGCGCTGTTTTTAATTTCCGACTGTCTCTTCTCTCGCACTGTTTTCCATCTCCCAATCACCTTTCCTCTCGCGCTGTTTTCAATCTCCCGACCGTCTCTCCTCTTCCTCTGTTTTCAATCTCCCAATCACTTTTCCACTCGCGCTGTTTTCAAACGCCCAACTGTTTCTCTTCTCGCGCTTTCAATCACCCAATCATCTATCCTCCCGCGCTGTTTTCAATCTCCTGACGGTCTCTCCTCTCGCGCTGTTATCAATCTCCCGACTGACTCTCCTCACACGCTATTTTCAATCTCCCAATTACCTCTCCTCTTGCGCTGTTTTGAATCTCCCGCCTGACTCTCCTCTCGTGCTGTTTTCTATCTCCCAAACACCTCAACTCTCGCGCTGTTTTCAATCTCCCGACTGTCTCTCCTCTTGCGCTGTTTTTAAACTCCTGACTGACTCTCCTGTCGCACTGTTTTTAATCTCCCAATCACCTCTCCTCTTGCATGGTTTTCAATCTCCCTACTGTCTCTCCTCTCGCGCTGTTTTCAATATCCCAATCACCTTTCCACTTGCGCTGTTTTCAATCTCCCGCCTGTCTCCCATCTCGCGCTGCTTTCAATCTCCTGACTGACTCTCCTCTCGCGCAGTTTTCAATTTGCCAATCACCTTTCTTCTTGCGCTGCTTTCAATCTCCCAAATGACTCTCCTCTCATGCTGTTTTCAATCTCCCAATCACATCTCCTCTCGCGCTGTTTTCAATCTCCCGACTAACTCTGCTCTCGCGTTGTTTTCAAACTCCCGACTGTTTCTCCTCTCAGGCTGTTTTCAATCTCCCAATCACCTCTCCTCTTGCGTTGTTTTCAATCACCCTACTGTCTCTCCTCTTGCGCTGTTTTCAATCTCCCAAAGACCTCTCCTCTCGCGCTGTTTTGAATCGCCCAATCACCTCCCCTCTCGCGCTGTTTTCAATCTCCCAATCACCTTTCTTCTTGCGCTGTTTTCACTCTCCTGACTGTCTCTCCTCTCGCGCTGTTTTCAATCTCCCAACTGACTCTCCTCTCACGCTGTTTTCCATCTCCCGTCTGACTCTCCTCTCACGCTGTTGTCAATCTCCCGACTAAATCTCCTCTCGCGCTATATTCAAACTCCCAAACACCTCTACTCTTGCGCTGTTTTGAAACTCCTGACTCTCTCTCCTCTCGCGCTGTTTTCAATCTCCTGACTGACTCTCCTCTCGCACTGTTTTCAATCTCCTGACTGACTCTCCTCTCGCGCTGTTTTTAATCTCCCAATCACCTTTCCTCTCGCGCTGTTTTCAATCTCCCGAATGACTCTCCTCTCGCGCTGTTTTCAACCTCCCAATCACCTTTCTTCTCGCGCTGTTTTCAATCACCTGACTGTCTCTCCTCTCGTGCTATTTTTAATCTCCCGACTGACTCTACTCTCGGGCTGTTTTCAATCTCCCGAATGTCTCTCCTCTCGCGCTGTTTTCTACCTCCCGAACACCTCTCCTCTCGTGCTGTTTTCAAACTCCCAAACACCTCTCTTCTCGCGCTGTTTTCAATCTCCCGAATGTCTCTCCTCTCGCGCTGTTTTCAATCTCCCAATCACCTCTCCTCTCGCGCTGTTTTGAATCTCCCAATCACCTCTCCTCTCGCGCTGTTTTCAATCTCTCGACTGTCTCTCCTCTCGCGCTGTTTTCAAATTCCCGACTGACTCTCCTCTTGCGCTGTTTTCAATCTCCTGACTGTCTCTCCTCTCGCGCTGTTGTCATTCTCCCAATCACCTTTCTTCTTGCGCTGTTTTCAATCTCCCGACTGACTCTCCTCTCGCCCTGTATTCAATCTCCCAATTACCTGTCCCCTCGTGCTATTTTCAATCTCCCCTATGTATCTCCCCTCGCGCTGTTTTCAATCTCCCAAACACCTCTCCTCTCAGGTTGTTTTCAATCTCCTGACTGACTCTCCTCTCGCGCTGTTTTTAATCTCCCAATCACCTCTCCTTTTGCACTGTTTGCAATCTCCCGAATGCCTCTCCTCTCGCGCTCTTTTTAATCTCCCAATGACATCTCCTCCCATGGTGTTTTCAATCTCCGAAACACCTCTACTCTCGCGCTGTTTTAAATGTCCCGACTGACTCTCCTCTTGCGCTGTTTTCAATCTCACGACTGATTCTCCTTTCGCGCTGTTTTTAATTTCCGACTGTCTCTTCTCTCGCACTGTTTTCCATCTCCCAATCACCTTTCCTCTCGCGCTGTTTTCAATCTCCCGACCGTCTCTCCTCTTCCGCTGTTTTCAATCTCCCAATCACTTTTCCACTCGCGCTGTTTTCAAACGCCCAACTGTTTCTCTTCTCGCGCTTTCAATCGCCCAATCATCTATCCTCTCGCGCTGTTTTCAATCTCCTGATGGTCTCTCCTCTCGCGCTGTTATCAATCTCCCGACTGACTCTCCTCACGCGCTATTTTCAATCTCCCAATTACCTCTCCTCTTGCGCTGTTTTCAATCTCCCGCCTGACTCTCCTCTTGTGCCGTTTTCAAACTCCCAAACACCTCTCTTCTCGCGCTGTTTTCAATCTTCCGATGATCTCTCCTCTCGTCTTGTTTTCAATCTCCCAAAGACCTCTCCTCTTGCGCTGTTTTGAATCTCCCAAACACCTCAACTCTCGCGCTGTTTGCAATCTCCCGACTGTCTCTCCTCTCGCGCTGTTTTCAATCTCCCAATCACCTTTCCTCTCGCGCTGTTTTCAATCTCCCGCCTGTCTCCCATCTTGCGCTGCTTTCAATCTCCTGACTGACTCTCCTCTCGCGCAGTTTTCAATCTCCCAATCACCTTTCTTCTTGCGCTGCTTTCAATCTCCCAAATGACTCTCCTCTCGTGCTGTTTTCAATCTCCCAATCACATCTCCTCTCGCGCTGTTTTCAATCTTCCGACTAACTCTGCTCTCACGTTGTTTTCAAACTCCCGACTGTTTCTCCTCTCAGGCTGTTTTCAATCTCCTGACTGACTCTCCACTCGCACTGTTTGCAATCTCCCAATCACCTTTGCTCTCGCGCTGTTTTCACTCTCCTGACAGTCTCACCTCTTGCGCTGTTCTCAATCTCCCAATCACCTCTCCTCTTGCGCTGTTTTCAATCTCCCAACTGACTCTCCTCTTGTGCTGTTTTTAATCTCCCAATCACATCTCCTCTCGTACTGTGTTCATTCTCCCGACTGTCTCTCCTCTCGCGCTGTTTTCAATCTCCCAAACTCCTTTCCTCTCGCGCAGTTTTCAATCTCCCGACTGACTCTCCTCTCGCGCTGTTCTCAATCTCCCAATCACCACTCCTCTTGCGCTGTTTTCAAACTCCCAACTGTCTCTCTTCTCGCGCAGTTTTCAATCTCTTGACGGTCTCTCCTCTCGCGCTGTTATCCATCTCCCGACTGACTCTCCTCATGCGCTGTTCTCAATCTCCCAATCACCTCTCCTCTTGTGCTGTTTTCAATCTCCCAAATGACTCTCCTCTCGTGCTGTTTTCAATCTCCCAAAGACTTCTCCTCTCGCGCTGTTTTCAATCTCCCAAAGACTTCTCCTCTCGCGCTGTTTTCAATCTCCCAAAGACTTCTCCCCTCGCGTTGTTTTCACTCTCCCTACTGTCTCTCCTCTCGCACTGTTTGCAATCTCCCAATCACCTTTGCTCTCGCGCTGTTTTCACTCTCCTGACGGTCTCACCTCTTGCGCTGTTCTCAATCTCCCAATCACCTCTCCTCTTGCGCTGTTTTCAATCTCCCAACTGACTCTCCTCTTGTGCTGTTTTTAATCTCCCAATCACATCTCCTCTCGTACTGTGTTCATTCTCCCGACTGTCTCTCCTCTCGCGCTGTTTTCAATCTCCCAAACTCCTTTCCTCTCGCGCAGTTTTCAATCTCCCGACAGACTCTCCTCTTGCGCTGTATTCAATCTCCCAATCACCTCTCCTCTCGCGCTGCTATCAATCACCCGACTGTCACTACTCTCGGGCTGTTTTCAATCTCCCGACTGACTCTCCTCTCACGCTGTTTTCAATCTCCCAAATACCTCTCCTCTCGTGCTGTTTTCAATCTCCCGAATGTCTCTTTTCTCGCGCTGTTTTCAATCTCCCAATCATGTCTCCACTTGAGCTGTTTTCTATCTCCTAAAAACCTCTCCTCTCGTGCTGTTTTCCAGCTCCCAAAAACCTCTCTTCTCGCGCGGTTTTCAATCTCCCGATGATCTCTCCTCTCGTGCTGTTTTCAAACTCCCAAAGACCTCTCCTCTCGCGCTGTTTTGAATCACCCAATCACCTCTCCTCTCGCGCTGTTTTCAATCTCCCAAAGACCTCTCCTCTCGCGCTGTTTTGAATCACCCAATCACCTCTCCTCTCGCGCTGTTTTCAATCTCCCAAACAACTCTCCTCTCGTGCTGTTTTCAATCTCCCAAACACCTCTACTCTCGCGCTGTTTTCAATCTCTCGACTGTCTCTCCTCTCGCGCTGTTTTCAAATTCCCTACTGACTCTCCTCTTGCGCTGTTTTCAAACTCCTGACTCTTTCTCCTCTCGCGCTATTTTCAATCTCCTGACTGACTCTCCTCTCGCGCTGTTTTTAATCTCCCAATCACCTTTCCTCTCACGCTGTTTTCAATCTCGCGACTGACTCTCCTCTTGCATTGTTTTCAATCTCCCAGTCACCTTTCTTCTTGCGCTGTTTTCAATCTCCTGACTGACTCTCCTCTCACGCTGTTTTCAATCTCCTGACTGTCACTACTCTCACGCTGTTTTCAAACTCCCAAATACCTCTCCACTCGCGCTGTTTTCAATCTCCCGAATATCTCTCCTCTTGCTCTGTTTTCGATCTCCCGACTGACTCTACGCTCGCGCTGTTTTCAATTTTCCAATCACCTCTCCTCTCGCGCTGTTTTCAATCCCCCAATTACCTCTCCTCTCGCGCTGTTTTCAATCTCCCGTATGTCTCTCCTCTCGCGCTGTTTTCAATCCCCCAATTTCCTCTCCTCTCGCGCTGTTTTCAATCTCCCGACTGACTCTCCTTTTGCGCTGTTTTCAATCTCCCGACTGACTCTACTCTCACGCTGTTTTCAATTTCTCAATCACCTCTCCTCTCGTGCTGTTTTCAATCACCCAATCACCTCTCCTCTTGCGCTGTTTTCAATCTTCCAACTGTCTCTCCTCTCGTGCTGTTTTCAATCACCCAATCACCTCTCCTCTCGCGCAGTTTTCAATCTCTTGACTGACTCTCCTCACGTGCTGTTCTCAATCTCGCAATCACCTCTCCTCTTGCGGAGTTTTCAATCTCCCAACTGTCTCTCCTCTCGCGCAGTTTTCAATCTCCTGACGGTCTCTCCTCTCGCGCTGTTTTCAATCTCCCGACTGACTCTCCTCTCGCGCTGTTTTCAATCTCCCAAATACCTTTCCTCTTGCGCTGTTTTCACTCTCCTGACCGTCGCTCCTCTCGCGCTGTTTTCAATCTCCCGACTGTCTCTCCTCTCGCGCTGTTTTCAATCTCCCGTCTGACTCTCCTCTCACGCTGTTGTCAATCTCCCGACTAAATCTCCTCTTGCGCTATATTCAATCTCCCAAACACCTCTCCTCTCGCGCTGTTTTCAATCTCTCGACTGTCTCTCCTCTCGTGCTGTTTTCAAATTCCCAACTGACTCTCCTCTTGCGCTGTTTTCAACTCCTGACTCTCTCTCCTCTTGCGCTGTTTTCAAATTCCCGACTGTCTCTCCTCTTGCGCTGTTTCCAATCTCCCAATCACCTCTCCTCTCGTGCTGTTTTCAATCTCCCAAACAACTCTCCTCTCGTGCTGTTTTCAAACTCCCAAACACCTCTACTCTTGCGCTGTTTAAATCTCTCGACTGTCTCTCCTCTCGCGCTGTCTTCAAACTCCTGACTGACTCTCCTCTCGCACTGTTTTCAATCTCCCAATCACCTCTCCATTCGTGCTGTTTTCTGTCTCCCAAAGACCTCTCCTCTCGTGGTGTTTTCAATCTCCCAAAGACCTCTCCTCTCACGCTGTTTTGAATCTCCCAATCACCTTTCCTCTCGTGCTGTTTTCAATCTCCCGACTGTCTCCCATCTCGCGCTGTTTTCAATCTCCTGACTGACTCTCCTCTCGCGCTGTTTTGAATCTCCCAATCACCTTTCCTCTCGCGCTGTTTTCAATCTCCCAATCACCTTTCCTCTCGCGCTGTTTTCAATCTCCCAATCACCTTTCTTTTTGCGCTCTTTTCAATCTTGTGACTGTCTCTCCTGTTGCGCTATTTTCAATCTCCCGACTGACTGTACTCTCGTGCTGTTGTCAATCTCCCGACTAAATCTCCTCTCGCGCTGTTTTCAATCTCTCGACTGTCTCTCCTCTCGCACTGTTTTCAAATTCCCGACTGACTCTCCTCTTGCGCTGTTTTCAAACTCCTGACTCTCCCTCCTCTCGCGCAGTTTTCAATCTCCTGACGGTCTCTCCTCTCACGCTGTTATCCATCTCCCGACTGACTCTCCTCATGCGCTGTTCTCAATCTCCCAGTCACCTCTCCTCTTGTGCTGTTTTGAATCTCCTAACTGACTCTCCTCTCGTGCTGTTTTCAGTCTCCCAATCACATCTCCTCTCGCGATGTTTTCAATCTCCCAATCACCTCTCCTTTTGTGCTGTTTTCAATCTCCCAAACACCTCTCTTCTCGCGCTGTTTTCAATCTCCCAAAGATCTGTCCTTTCGTGGTGTTTTCAATCTCCCAAAGACTTCTCCTCTCGTGCTGTTTTCAATCTCCCAATTACCTCTCCTCTCGCGCTGTTTTCAATCTCCCAAACAACTCTCCTCTCGTGCTGTTCTCAATCTCCCAAACACCTCTCCTCTCGCGCTGTTTTCAATCTCCCAAACAACTCTCCTCTCGTGCTGTTCTCAATCTCCCAAACACCTCTACTCTTGCGCTGTTTTCAATCTCCCGACTGACTCTCCTCTTGCGCTGTTTTCAAACACCCGACTGTCTCTCCTCTCGCGCTGTTTTCAATCTCCCAATCAACATTCCTCTCGCGCTGTTTTCAATCTCACGACTGTCTCCCATCTCAAGCTGCTTTCAATCTCCCAATCACCTTTCTTCTCGCGCTGTTTTCAATCACCTGACTGTCTCTCCTCTCGTGCTATTTTTAATCTCCTGACTGACTCTACTCTCGCGCTGTTTTTAATCTCCCGACAGACTCTCCTCTCGCGCTGTATTCAATCTCCCAATCACATCTCCTCTCGCGCTGCTATCAATCACCCGACTGTCACTACTCTCGGGCTGTTTTCAATCTCCCGAATGTCTCTCCCCTCGCGCTGTTTTCAATCTCCCAATCACCTCCCCACTCGCGCTGTTTTCTACCTCCTGAACACATCTCCTCTCGTGCTGTTTTCAAACTCCCAAACACCTCTCTTCTCGCGCTGTTTTCAATCTCCCGATGATCTCTCCTCTCGTGGTGTTTTCAATCTCCAAAAAGACCTCTCCTCTCGCACTGTTTTGAATCTCCCAATCACGTCTCCTCTCGCGCTGCTTTCAATCTCCCAAACAACTCTCCTCACGTGCTGTTTTCAAACTCCCAAACACCTCTACTCTTGCGCTGTTTTCAATCTCTCGACTGTCTCTCCTCTCGCGCTGTTTTCAAATTCCCGACTGACTCTCCTCTTGCGCTGTTTTCAAACTCCTGACACTCTCTCCTCTCGCGCAGTTTTCAATCTCCTGACGGTCTCTCCTCTTGCGCTGTTCTCAATCTCCCAATCACCTCTCCTCTTGTGCTGTTTTCAATCTCCTGACTGACTCTCCTCTCGCGCTGTTTTTAATCTCCCAATCACCTTTCCTCTCGCGCTGTTTTCAGTCTCCCGAATGACTCTCCTCTCGGGCTGTTTTCAATCTCCCAATCACCTTTCTTCTCGCGCTGTTTTCAATCACCTGACTGTCTCTCCTCTCGTGCTATTTTCAATCTCCCGACAGACTCTCCTCTCGCGCTGTATTCAATCTCGCAATCAACTCTCCTCTCGCACTGTATTCAATCTCCCAATCACATCTTCTCTCGCGCTGCTATCAATCACCCGACTGTCACTACTCTCGGGCTGTTTTCAATCTCCCGAATGTCTCTCCTCTTGCGCTGTTTTCAATCTCCCAATCACCTCTCCACTCGCGCTGTTTTCTACCTCCCGAACACCTCTCCTCTCGTGCTGTTTTCAAACTCCCAAACACCTTTCTTCTCGCGCTGTTTTCAATCTCCCGATGATCTCTCCTCTCGTGGTGTTTTGAATCTCCCAATCACCTCTCCTCTCGTGCTGTTTTCAATCTCCCGTGATCTCTCCTCACGTGGTGTTTTGAATCTCCCAAAGACCTCTCCTCTCGCGCTGTTTTGCATCTCCCAATCACATCTCCTCTCGCGCTGTTTTCAATCTCCTGACTGACTCTCCTCTCGCGCTGTTTTCAATCTCACAAACAACTCTCCTCTCGCGCTGTTTTTAATCTCCCAATCACCTTTCCTCTCGCGCTGTTTTCAATCTCCCGAATGACTCTCCTCTCGCGTTGTTTTCAATCTGCCAATCACCTTTCTTCTTGCGCTGTTTTCAATCTCCTGACTGTCTCTCCTCTTGCGCTGTTATCAATCACCCAACTGTCACTACTCTCAGGCTGTTTTCAATCTCCCGACTGACTCTCCTCCCACGCTGTTTTCAAACTCCCAAATACCTTCCGCTCGTGCTGTTTTCAATCTCCCGTGTATCTCTCCTCTTGCGCTGTTTTCGATCTCCCGACTGACTCTACTCTCGCGCTGTTTTCAATTTTCCATTCACCTCTCCTCTCGCGCTGCTTTCAATCCCCCAATTAGCTCTCCTCTCACGCTGCTTTCAATCTCCCGTATGTCTCTCCACTTGCACTGTTTTCAATCTCCAGACTGACTCTCCTCTAGTGCTGTTTTCAATCTCCGAATCACCTCTCCTTTTGCGCTGTTTTCAATATCACGACTGACTCTACTCTCGCGCTGTTTTCAATTTCTCAATCACCTCTCCTCTCGCGCAGTTTTCAATCTCTTGACTGACTCTCCTCTTGCGCTGTTCTCAATCTCGCAATCACCTCTCCTCTCGCACTGTATTCAATCTCCCAATCACATCTCCTCTCGCGCTGCTATCAATCACCCGACTGTCACTACTCTCGGGCTGTTTTCAATCTCCCGAATGTCTCTCCTCTCGCGCTGTTTTCAATCTCCCAATCACCTCTCCACTCGCGCTGTTTTCTACCTCCCAAACACCTCTCTTCTCGCGCTGTTTTGAATCTCCCAATCACCTCTCCTCTCGCGCTGTTTTCAATCTCCCAAACAACTCTCCTCTCGTTCTGTTTTCAAACTCTCAAACACCTCTACTCTTGCGCTGTTTTGAAACTCCTGACTCTCTCTCCTCTCGCGCTGTTTTTAATCTCCCAATCACCTTTCTTCTCGCGCTGTTTTCAATCACCTGACTGTCTCTCCTCTCGTGCTATTTTTAATCTCCCGACTGACTCTACTCTCGGGCTGTTTTCAATCTCCCGAATGTCTCTCCTCTCGCGCTGTTTTCTACCTCCCAATCACCTCTCCTCTCGCGCTGTTTTCAATCTCCCGAATGTCTCTCCTCTCGCGCTGTTTTCAATCTCCCAATCACCTCTCCACTCGCGCTGTTTTGAATCTCCCAATCACCTCTCCTCTCGCGCTGTTTTCAATCTCCCGAATGTCTCTCCTCTCGCGCTGTTTTCAATCTCCCAATCACCTCTCCACTCGCGCTGTTTTGAATCTCCCAATCACCTCTCCTCTCGCGCTGTTTTCAAATTCCCGACTGACTCTCCTCTTGCGCTGTTTTCAATCTCCTGACTGACTCTCCTCTCGCGCTGTTTTCAATCTCCAAATCACCTCTCCTCTTGCGTTGTTTTCAATCTCCCTACTGTCTCTCCTCTCGCGCTGTTGTCAATCTCCCAATCACCTTTCTTCTTGCGCTGTTTTCAATCTCCCGCCTGACTCTCCTCTTGTGCCGTTTTCAAACTCCCAAACACCTCTCTTCTCGCGCTGTTTTCAATCTTCCGATGATCTCTCCTCTCGTCTTGTTTTCAATCTCCCAAAGACTTCTCCTCTCGCGCTGTTTTGAATCTCCCAATCACCTCTCCTCTCGTGCTGTTTTCTATCTCCCAAACACCTCAACTCTCGCGCTGTTTGCAATCTCCCGACTGTCTCTCCTCTCGCGCTGTTTTCAATCTCCCAATCACCTTTCCTCTCGCGCTGTTTTCAATCTCCCGCCTGTCTCCCATCTCGCGCTGCTTTCAACCTCCTGACTGACTCCTCTCGCGCAGTTTTCAATCTCCCAATCACCTTTCTTCTTGTGCTGCTTTCAATCTCCCAAATGACTCTCCTCTCGTGCTGTTTTGAATCTCCCAATCACGTCTCCTCTCGCGCTGTTTTTAATCTCCCAAACAACTCTCCTCTCGTGCTGTTTTCAAACTCCCAAACACCTCTACTCTTGCGCTGTTTAAATCTCTCGACTGTCTCTCCTCTCGCGCTGTTTTCAAATTCCCGACTGACTCTCCTCTTGCGCTGTTTTCAAACTCCTGACTCTCTCTCCTCTCGCGCTGTTTTCAATCTCCTGACTGACTCTCCTCTCGCACTGTTTTCAATCTCCTGACTGACTCTCCTCTCGCGCTGTTTTTAAACTCCCAATAACCTTTCCTCTCGTGCTGTTTTCAATCTCCCGAATGACTCTCCTCTCGTTTTGTTTTCAATCTGCCAATCACCTTTCTTCTTGCGCTGTTTTCAATCTCCTGACTGTCTCTCCTCTCGCGCTGTTATCAATCACCCGAATGTCATTACTCTCAGACTGTTTTCAATCTCCCGACTGACTCTCCTCTCACGCTGTTTTCAAACTCCCAAATACCTTCCGCTCGCGCTGTTTTCAATCTCCCGAATATCTCTCCTCTTGCGCTGTTTTCGATCTCCCGACTGACTCTACTCTCGCGCTGTTTTCAATTTTCCATTCACCTCTCCTCTCACACTGTTTTCAATCCCCCAATTAGCTCTCCTCTCACGCTGCTTTCAATCTCCCGTATGTCTCTCCACTTGCGCTGTTTTCAATCTCCGAATCACCTCTTCTTTTGCGCTGTTTTCAATCTCCCGACTGACTCTACTCTCGCGCTGTTTTCAATTTCTCAATCACCTCTCCTCTCGCGCAGTTTTCAATCTCCTGACTGACTCTCCTCTCGCGCTGTTCTCAATCTCGCAATCACCTCTCCTCTTGCGCTGTTTTCAATCTCCCAACTGTCTCTCCTCTCGCGCTGTTTTCAACCTCTTGACTGTCTCTCCTCTCGCGCTGTTTTTTATCTCCCGACTGAATCTCCTCTCGTGCTGTTTTCAAACTCCCAAACACCTCTCTTCTCACGCTGTTTTCAATCTTCCGATGATCTCTCCTCTCGTGGTGTTTTCAATCTCCCAAAGACCTCTCCTCTCGCGCTGTTTTGAATCTCCCAATCACATCTCCTCCCGCGCTGTTTTCAATCTCCCAAACAACTCTCCTCTCGTGCTGTTTTCAATCTCCCAAACACCTCTACTCTCGCGCTGTTTTCAATCTCTCGACTGTCTCTCCTCTTGCGCTGTTTTCAAACTCCTGACTGACTCTCCTCTCGCACTGTTTTCAATCTCCCAATCACTTCTCCTCTTGCGTTGTTTTCAATCTCCCTACTGTCTCTCCTCTCGCGCTGTTTTCAATCTCCCAATCACCTTTCCTCTCGCGCTGTTTTCAATCTCCCCACTGTCTCGCATCTCGCGCTGCTTTCAATTTCCCAACTGACTCTCCTCTCACGCTGTTTTCAATCTCCCAATCACCTTTCTTCTTGCGCTGTTTTCAATCTCCTGACTGTCTCTCCTCTCGCGCTATTTTCCAACTCCCGTCTGACTCTCCTCTCACGCTGTTGTCAATCTCCCGACTGAATTCACTCTCGCGCTGCACTCAATCTCCCAATCACCTCTCCTCTTGCGCTGCTATCAATCACCCGACTGTCACTACTCTTGGGCTGTTTTCAATCTTCCTACTGACTCTCTTCTCACGCTGTTTTCAATCTCCCAAATACCTCTCCTCACTGGCTCTTTTCAATCTTCCGAATGTCTCTCCTCTCGCGCTGTTTTCGATCTCTCGACTGACTCTCCTCTCACGCTGATTTCAATCTCCCAATCACCTCTCCTTTTGCGCTGTTTTCAATCTCCCGAATGACTCTCCTCTCGCGCTGTTTTCAATCTCCCAATCACCTCTCCACTCGCGCTGTTTTCTGTCTCCCAAACACCTCTCCTCTCGTGGTGTTTTCAATCTCCCAAAGACCTCTCCTCTCGCGCTGTTTTGAATCTCCCAATCACCTCCCCTCTCGCGCTGTTTTCAATCTCCCAATCACCTTTCTTCTTCCGCTCTTTTCAATCTCCTGACTGTCTCTCCTCTCACGCTGTTGTCAATCTCCCGACTGACTCTCCTCTCGCGCTGTTTTCCATCTCCCATCTGACTCTCCTCTCACGCTGTTGTCAATCTCCCGACTGAATCTCCTCTCGCGCTGTATTCAATCTCCCAATCACCTTTCCTCTCGCGCTGTTTTCAATCTCTCGACTGTCTCTCCTCTCGCACTGTTTTCAAATTCCCGACTGACTCTCCTCTTGCGCTGTTTTCAAACTCCTGACTCTCTCTCCTCTCGCGCTGTTTTCAATCTCCTGACTGTCTCTCCTCTCACGCTATTTTCAATCTCCCGTCTGACTGTGCTGTCGCGCTGTTTTCAATCTCCCGACTGACTCTCCTCTCGCGCTGTTTTCCATCTCCCGTCTGACTCTCCTCTCACGCTGTTGTCAATCTCCCGACTGAATCTCCTCTCGCGCTGTAGTCAATCTCCCAATCACCTTTCCTCTCGCGCTGTTTTCAATCTCTCGACTGTCTCTCCTCTCGCATTGTTTTCAAACTCCCGACTGACTCTCCTCTTGCGCTGTTTTCAAACTCCTGACTCTCTCTCCTCTCGCGCTGTTTTCAATCTCCTGACTGACTCTCCTCTCGCACTGTTTTCAATCTCCCAATCACCTCTCCACTCGCGCTCCTATCAATCACCCGACTGTCACTACTCTCGCGCTGTTTTCAATCTCTCGACTGTCACTACTCTCGCGCTGTTTTCAATCTCCCGATTGACTCTCCTCTCGTGCTGTTTTCAATCTCCCAAACACCTCTACTCTCGTGCTGTTTTCAATCTCCCGACTGACTCTCCTCTCGCGCTCTTTTCAATGTCCCAATGACATCTCCTCTCATGGTGTTTTCAATCTCCGAAACACCTTTACTCTCGCGCTGTTTTAAATGTCCCGACTGACTCTCCTCTTGCGCTGTTTTCAAACTCCCGATTGTCCCTCCTCTCGCGCTGTTTTCAATCTCCCGATTGTCCCTCCTCTCGCACTGTTTTCAATCTCCCGATTGATTCTCCTCTCGCGCTGTTTTTAATTTCCGACTGTCTCTTCCCTCGCACTGTTTTCCATCTCCCAATCACCTCTCCTCTCGCACTGTTTTCAATCTCCTGACTGAGTCTCCTCTCGCACTGTTTTCAATCTCCCGACTGACTCTCCTCTCGCACTGTTTTCAATCTCCCAATCACCTTTCTTCTTGTGCTGTTTTCAATCTCCTGACTGTCTCTCCTCTCGCGCTGTTTTCAATCTCCTGACTGACTCTCCTCTCGCGCTGTTTTCAATCTCCTGACTGACTCTCCTCTCGCGCTGTTTTCAATCTCCTGACTGACTCTCCTCTCGCACTGTTTTCAATCTCCTGACTGACTCTCCTCTCGCGCTGTTTTCAATCTCCTGACTGACTCTCCTCTCGCACTGTTTTCAATCTCCCAATCACCTCTCCTCTTGCGTTGTTTTCAATCTCCTGACTGTCTCTCCTCTCGCGCTGTTTTCAATCTCCTGACTGAATCTCCTCTCGCGCTGTATTCAATCACCCAATCACCTCTCCTCCTGCGCTGCTATCAATCACCCGACTGTCACTAATCTCGGGCTGTTTTCAATCTCCCGACTGACTCTCCTTTCACGCTGTTTTCAATCTCCCAAATAGCTCTCCTTTCATACTGTTTTCAGTCTCCCGAATGTCTCTCCTCTCGTGCTGTTTTTGATCTCCCGACTGACTCTCCTCTCGCGCTGTTTTCAATCACCCAATTACCTGTCCCCTCGCTCTGTTTTCAATCTCCCCTATGTATCTCTTCTCGCGCTTTTTTCAATCTAACGATTGACTCTCCTCTCGTGCTGTTTTCAATCTCCCAAACACGTCAATTCTTGCGCTGTTTTCAATCTCCCAAACACCTCTCCTCTCATACTGTTTTCAATCTCCCGACTGACTCTGGTCTGGCGCTGTTTTCAATCTCCTGACTGACTCTCCTCTCGCGCTTTTTTCAATCTCCCAATCACCTCTCCTCTTGCATTGTTTTCAATCTCCCGATTGACTCTCCTCTCGTGCTGTTTTCAATCTCCCAAGCACCTCTCTTCTCGCGCTGTTTTCAATCTCCCAAACACCTCTACTCTCGTGGTGTTTTCAATCTCCCAAATACCTCTCCTCTCACGCTTTTTTCAATCTCCTGACTGACTCTGCTCTGGCGCTGTCTTCAAATTCCCGAATAACTTTCCTCTTGCGCTCTTTTCAATCTCATGACTGACTCTCCTCTCGCACTGTTTTTAATCTCCCAATCACCTCTCCTTTTGCGCTGTTTTCAATCTCCTGATGAATCTACTCTTGCACTGTTTTCAAACACACAAACACCTCTCCTCTCGCGCTCTTTTCAGTCTCCCAATGACATCTCCTATCATGGTGTTTTCAATCTCCGAAACACCTTTACTCTCGCGCTGTTTTAAATCTCCCGACTGACTCTCCTCTCGCGCTATTTTCAAATTCCCGACTACTCTCCTTTTGCGCTGTTTACAAACTCCCGACTGTCCCTCTTCTCGCGCTGTTTTCAATCTCCCGTATGTCTCTCTTCCATCACTGTTTTTAATCTCCCAAACACCTCTCCTCTCGCGCTGTTTTCAATCTCCCGTATGTCTCTCCTCTCGCGCTGTTTTCAATCTCCCGAATGTCTCTCTTCCATCACTGTTTTTAATCTCCCAAACACCTCTCCTCTCACACTGTTTTCAA
Organism: Carcharodon carcharias; assembly: GCF_017639515.1. Lineage (NCBI taxonomy): Eukaryota > Metazoa > Chordata > Chondrichthyes > Lamniformes > Lamnidae > Carcharodon > Carcharodon carcharias. The sequence goes on from NC_054472.1 coordinate 149,487,164, forward strand.
TCTCCCGACTGGCTCTGCTCTGGCGCTGTTTTCAAATTCCTGACTAACTTTCCTCTTGCGCTGTTTTCAATCTCCCGACTGTCCCTCTTCTCGCGCTGTTTTCAATCTCCCGACTGATTCTCCTCTCGCGCTGTTTTTAATTTCCGACTGTCTCTTCTCTCGCACTGTTTTCCATCTCCTAATCACCTTTCCTCTCGCGCTGTTTTCAATCTCCCGACCGTCTCTCCTCTTCCGCTGTTTTCAATCTCCCAATCACTTTTCCTATCGCGCTGTTTTCAAATGCCCGACTGTTTCTCTTCTCGCGCTTTCAATCACCCAATCATCTATCCTCTCGCGCTGTTTTCAATCTCCCAATTACCTCTTCTCTTGCGCTGTTTTCAATCTCCCGACTGACTCTGCTCTGGCGCTGTTTTCAAATTCCCGAAAAACTTTCCATTTGCGCTGTTTTCAATCTCCTGACTGACTCTCCTCTCGCGCTGTTTTCAATCTCCTGACTGACTCTCCTCTCGCGCTGTTTTCAATCTCCCAGTCACCTCTCCTCTTGTGTTGTTTTCAATCTCCCTACTGTCTCCCATCTCGCGCTGCTTTCAATCTCCCTACTGTCTCTCCTCTTGCGCTGTTTTCAATCTCCCGACTGTCTCCCATCTCGCGCTGTTTTCAATCTCCCGACTGTCTCTCCTCTCGCGCAGTTTTCAATCTCCCAATCACCTCTCCTCTCGTGCTGTTTTCAAACTCTGAAACACCACTCTTCTCACGCTGTTTTCAATCCCCCAATCACCTTTCTTCTTGCGCTCTTTTCAATCTCCTGACTGTCTCTCCTCTCGCGCTGTTTTCAATTTCCCGACTGACTCTCCTCTCGCGCTGTTTTCCATCTCCCGTCTGACTCTCCTCTCACGCTGTTGTCAATCTCCCGACTGAATCTCCTCTCGTGCTGTTTTCAATCTCCCATCACCTTTCCTCTCGCGCTGTTTTCAATCTCTCGACTGTCTCTCCTCTCGCGCTGTTTTCAAATTCCCGACTGACTCTCCTCTTGCGCTGTTTTCAAACTCCTGACTCTCTCTCCTCTCGCGCTGTTTTCAATCTCCCAATCACCTCTCCTCTTGCGTTGTTTTCAATCTCCCTACTGTCTCTCCTCTCGCGCTGTTTCAATCTCCCAATCTACTCTCCTCTCGCGCTGTTTTCAATCTCCCAATCACCTTTCCTCTCGGGCTATCAATCACCCGTCTGTCATTACTCTCGCGCTGTTTTCGATCTCCCGAATGACTCTCCTCTCGCGCTGTTTTCAATCACCCAATTACCTGTCCCCTCACTCTGTTTTCAATCTCCCCTATGTATCTCTTCTCGCGCTGTTTTCAATCTCACGATTGACTCTCCTCTCATGCTGTTTTCAATCTCCCAAACACATCTCTTCTCGCGCTGTTTTCAATCTCCCAATCACCTCTCCTCTTGCGCTGTTTTCAATCTCCTGACTGACTCTCCTCTCGCGCTGTTTTCAATCTCCTGACTGACTCTCCTCTTGCACTGTTTTCAATCTCCCAATCACCTCTCCTCTTGCGCTGTTTTCAATCTCCCAATCACCTCTCCTCTTGCGCTGTTTTCAATCTCCTGACTGACTCTCCTCTTGCGCTGTTTTCAATCTCCTGACTGACTCTCCTCTCGCGCTGTTTTCAATCTCCTGACTGACTCTCCTCTTGCGCTGTTTTCAATCTCCCAATCACCTCTCCTCTTGCGCTGTTTTCAATCTCCTGACTGACTCTCCTCTTGCGCTGTTTTCAATCTCCTGACTGACTCTCCTCTCGCGCTGTTTTCAATCTCCCAATCACCTCTCCTCTTGCGTTGTTTTCAATCTCCCTACTGTCTCTCCTCTCGCGCTGTTTTCAATCTCCCAATCACATTTCCTCTCGTGCTGTTTTCAATCTCCCAATCACCTCTCCACTCGCGCTGTTTTCTGTCTCCCAAACACCTCTCCTCTCGTGCTGTTTTCAAACTCCCAAACACCTCTCTTCTCACGCTGTTTTCAATCTCCCGATGATCTCTCCTCTCATGGTGTTTTCAATCTCCCAATCACCTCTCCTCTCGCGCTGTTTTCAATCTCCCAATCAACTTACTTCTTGCGCTCTTTTCAATCTCCTGACTGTCTCTCCTCTCGCGCTATTTTCAATCTCCCGACTGACTGTTCCCTCGCGCTGTTTTCAAATTCCCGACTGACTCTCCTCTCACGTTGTTGTCAATCTCCCGACTGAATCTCCTTTCGCGCAGTATTCAATCTCCCAATCACCTCTCCTCTCGCGCTGTTTTCAATCTCTCGACTGTCTATCCTCTCGCGCTGTTTTCAAATTCCCGACTGACTCTCATCTTGCGTTGTTTTCAATCTCCCTACTGTCTCTCCTCTCGTGCCGCTTTCAAACTCCCAAACACCTCTCTTCTCGCGCTGTTTTCAATCTCCCGATGATCTCTCCTCTCGTGTTGTTTTCAATCTCCCAAAGACCGCTCCTCTCGCGCTGTTTTCAATCTCACAAACAACTCTCCTCTCGCGCTGTTTTCAATCTCCTGACTGACTCTCCTCTCGCACTGTTTTCATTCTCCCAATCACCTCTCTTCTTGCATTGTTTTCAATCCCCCTACTGTCTCTCCTCTTGCGCTATTTTCAATCTCCCAATCACCTTTCCTCTCACGCTGTTTTCAATCTCCCAACTGAATCTCCTCTCGCGCTGTATTCAATCTCCCAAACACCACTCCTCTCGCGCTATCAATCACACGTCTGTCATTACTCTCGCGCTGTTTTCGATCTCCCGAATGACTCTCCTCTCGCGCTGTTTTCAATCACCCAATTACCTGTCCCCTCACTCTGTTTTCAATTTCCCCTATGTATCTCTCCCCTATGTATCTCGCGCTATTTTCAATCTCCCGACTGACTGTACTCTCACGCTGTTTTCAAATTCCCGTCTGACTCTCCTCTCACGCTGTTGTCAATCTCCCGACTGAATCTCCTCTCGCGCAGTATTCAATCTCCCAATCACCTTTCCTCTCGCGCTGTTTTCAATCTCTCGTCTGTCTCTCCTCTCGCGCTGTTTTCAAATTCCCGACTGACTCTCCTCTTGCGTTGTTTTCAATCTCCCTACTGTCTCTCCTCTCGTGCTGTTTCAATCTCCCAATCACCTTTCCTTTCGCGTTGTTTTCAATCTCCTGACAGACTCTCCTCTCGCGCTGTTTTCAATCTCCTGACTGACTCTCCTCTCGCACTGTTTTCATTCTCCCAATCACCTTTCCTCTCGCGCTGTTTTCAATCTCCCGACTGTCTCCCATCTCGCGCTGCTTTCAATCTCCCGACTGACTCTCCTCTCGCGCTGTATTCAATCTCCCAATCACCACTCCTCTCGCGCTATCAATCACACGTCTGTCATTACTCTCGCGCTGTTTTCGATCTCCCGAATTACTCTCCTCTCGCGCTGTTTTCAATCACCCAATCACCTGTCCCCTCGCTCTGTTTTCGATCTCCCCTATGTATCTCTTCTCGCGCTGTTTTCAATCTCACGATGACTCTCCTCTCGTGCTGTTTTCAATCTCCCAAACACATCAATTCTTGCGCTGTTTTCAATCTCCCAAACACCTCTCCTCTCACGCTGTTTTCAATCTCCTGACTGACTCTGCTCTGGCGCTGTTTTCAAATTCCTGACTAACTTTCCATTTGCACTGTTTTCAATCTCCTGACTGACTCTCCTCTCGCGCTGTTTTCAATCTCCCAATCACCTCTCCTTTTGCGTTGTTTTCAATCTCCCTACTGTCTCTCCTCTCGCGCTGTTTTTAATCTCCCAATCACCTCTCCACTCGCGCTGTTTTCTGTCTCCCAAACACCTCTCCTCTCGTGCTGTTTTCAAACTCCCAAACACCTCTCTTCTCACGCTGTTTTCAATCTCCCGATGATCTCTCCTCTCATGGTGTTTTCAATCTCCCAAAGACCTCTCCTCTCAAGCTCTTTTGAATCTCCCAATCACCTCTCCTCTCGCGCTGTTTTCAATCTCCCAATCACCTTTCTTCTTGCGCTGTTTTAACTCTCCTGACTGTCTCTCCTCTCGCGCTATTTTCAATCTCCCGACTGACTGTACTCTCGCGCTGTTTTCAAATTCCCGTCTGACTCTCCTCTCACGCTGTTGTCAATCTCCCGACTGAATCTCCTCTCGCGCAGTATTCAATCTCCCAATCACCTTTCCTCTCGCGCTGTTTTCAATCTCTCGTCTGTCTCTCCTCTCGCGCTGTTTTCAAATTCCCGACTGACTCTCCTCTTGCGTTGTTTTCAATCTCCCTACTGTCTCTCCTCTCCTGCTGTTTCAATCTCCCAATCACCTTTCCTCTCGTGCTGATTTCAATCTCCCGACTGTCTCCCATCTCATGCTGCTATCAATCTCCCGACAGACTCTCCTCTCGCGCTGTTTTCCATCCCCCGTCTGACTCTCCTCTCGCGCTGTATTCAATCTCCCAATCACTTCTCCTCTCGCGATGCTATCAATCACCCGACTGTCACTACTCTCGGGCTGTTTACAATCTCCCAACTGACTCTCCTTTCACGCTGTTTTCAATCACCCCTATGTATCTCTTCTCGTGCTGTTTTCAATCTCCCAAACACCTCTCTTCTCGCGCTGTTTTCAATCTCCCAAACAGCTCTACTCTCGTGGTGTTTTCAATCTCCCAAACACCTCTCCTCTCGCGCTGTTTTCAATCTCCCGACTTACTCTCCTCTCGCGCTGTTTTCAATCTCCCAATCACCTCTCCTTTGGCGCTGTTTTCAATCTCCCGACTGACTCTAATCTCGCGCTGTTTTCAATCTCCTGACTGACTCTCCTCTCGCGCTATTTTCAATCTCCCGACTGACTGTACTCTCGCGCTGTTTTCAAATTCCCGTCTGACTCTCCTCTCACGCTGTTGTCAATCTCCCGACTGAATCTCCTCTCGCGCAGTATTCAATCTCCCAATCACCTTTCCTCTCGCGCTGTTTTCAATCTCTCGTCTGTCTCTCCTCTCGCGCTGTTTTCAAATTCCCGACTGACTCTCCTCTTGCGTTGTTTTCAATCTCCCTACTGTCTCTCCTCTCCTGCTGTTTCAATCTCCCAATCACCTTTCCTCTCGTGCTGATTTCAATCTCCCGACTGTCTCCCATCTCACGCTGCTATCAATCTCCCGACAGACTCTCCTCTCGCGCTGTTTTCCATCCCCCGTCTGACTCTCCTCTCGCGCTGTATTCAATCTCCCAATCACTTCTCCTCTCGCGATGCTATCAATCACCCGACTGTCACTACTCTCGGGCTGTTTACAATCTCCCAACTGACTCTCCTTTCACGCTGTTTTCAATCACCCCTATGTATCTCTTCTCGTGCTGTTTTCAATCTCCCAAACACCTCTCTTCTCGCGCTGTTTTCAATCTCCCAAACAGCTTTACTCTCGTGGTGTTTTCAATCTCCCAAACATCTCTCCTCTCGCGCTGTTTTCAATCTCCCGACTTACTCTCCTCTCGCGCTGTTTTCAATCTCCCAATCACCTCTCCTTTGGCGCTGTTTTCAATCTCCCGACTGACTCTACTCTCGCGCTGTTTTCAATCTCCTGACTGACTCTCCTCTCGCGCTGTTTTCAATCTCCCGCATGACTCTACTCTCGCGCTGTTTTCAATCTCCTGACTGACTCTCCTCTCGCGCTGTTTTCAATCTCCTGACTGACTCTCCTCTCGCGCTGTTTTCAATCTCCTGACTGACTCTCCTCTCGCGCTGTTTTCAATCTCCCAATCACCACTCCTCTCGTGTTGTTTTCAATCTCCCGACTGTCTCTCCTCTCGCGCTGTTTTCATTCTCCCAAAAACCTCTCCTCTCGCACTGTTTTCAATCTCCTGACTGACTCTCCTTTCATGCTGTTTCCAATCTCCCAACTGACTCTCTTCTAAGGCTGTTTTCAATCTTCCATTCACCTCTCTTCTCACGCTGTTTTCAATCTTCTGACTGGCTTTCCTCTTAGGCTGTTTTTAATCTCCCGACTGACTCACCTGTCACGGTATTTTCAACCCCCCGACTGTCTCTCCTCTCGCGCTGTTTTCAATCTCCCAATCACCTCACCTCTCGCGCTGTTTTCAATCTCCCGACTGTCTCTCCTCTCACGCTGTTTTCACTCTCCCAATCACCTCTCCTCTCGCGCTATTTTCAAGCTCACAATCACCTCTCCTCTCACGCTGATTTTAATCTCCCGACTGACTCACCTGTCGCGTGTTTTCAATCTCCTGACTGACTCTCCTCTCGCGCTGTTATCAATCTCCCGACTGTCTCTCCTCTCGGGATGTATTCAATCTCCTGACTGACTCTCCTCACGTGCTGTTTTCAATCTCCCAACCACCTCTTATCTCGCGCTGTTTTCAATTTCCCAATCTCCTCTTCTCTCGCACTGTTTTCAATATCCTGACTGATTCTACTCTCGCGCTGTTTTCATTCTCCCAATCACCACTCCTCTCGCGCTGTTTCCAATCTCCCAACTGTCTCTCCTCTCGCGCTGTTTTCAGTCTCCCAAACACCTCTCCTCTCGCGCTATTTTCAAGCTCCCAATCACCTCTCCTCTCACGCTGATTTTAATCTCCCGACTGACTAACCTGTCGCGTGTTTTCAATCTCCTGACTGACTCTCCTCTTGCTCTGTTTTCAATCTCCCAATCACCTCACCTCTCCCACTCTTTTCTGTTTCCTGACTGTCTCGCCTCTCGCGCTGTTATCAATCTCCCGACTGTCTCTCCTCTCGCGCTATTTCCAATCTCCTGACTGACTCTCCTCTCGCGCTGTTTTCACTCTCCCGAATGACTCTCCTCAAGTGCTGTTTTCAATCTCCTGACTGACTCTCCTCTCGCGCTGTTTTCACTCTCCCGAATGACTCTCCTCACGTGCTGTTTTCAATCTCCCAATCACCTCTTATCTCGCGCTGTTTTCAATTTCCCAAACTCCTCTTCTCTCACACTGTTTTCAATATCCTGACTGATTCTACTCTCGCGCTGTTTTCAGTCTCCCAATCACCTCTCCTTTGCGCAGTTTTCAATCTCACGACTCACTCTCCTCTCGCGCTGTTTTCAAACTCGTAATCAGCTCTCATCTCATGCTCTTTTGAATCTCCAGACTGTCTCTCCACTTACGCTGTTTTCAATGTCCTGACTCACTCTCTTCTCGTGCTGTTTTCAATCTTCCGACTGTCTCTCCTCTCGCGCTGTTTTCATTCTCCCGACTGACTCTCCTCTCACGCTGTTTTCAGTCTACTGACTGACTCTCCACTTGCGCTGTTTTCATTCTCCCAATCACCACTCCTGTCGCGCTGTTTTCAATCTCCCGACTGTCTCTCCTCTCGCGCTGTTTTCAATCTCCCAAAAACCTCTCCTCTCGCACTGTTTTCAATCTCCTGACTGAATCTCCTCTCGCCCTGTTTTCATTCTCCCAATCACCTCTCCTCTCGCACTATTTTCAATCTCCCATTCACCTCTCCTCTCACGCTGATTTTAATCTCCCGACTGACTCACCTGTCGCGTGTTTTCAATCTCCTGACTGACTCTCCTCTTGCGCTGTTTTCAATCTCCCAATCACCTCACCTCTCCCACTCTTTTCTGTTTCCTGACTGTCTCGCCTCTCGCGCTGTTATCAATCTCCCGACTGTCTCTCCTCTCGGGATGTATTCAATCTCCTGACTGACTCTCCTCTCGCGCTGTTTTCACTCTCCCGAATGACTCCCCTCACGTGCTGTATTCAATCTCCCAACCACCTCTTATCTCGCGCTGTTTTCAATTTCCCAATCTCCTCTTCTCTCACTCTGTTTTCAATATCCTGACTGATTCTACTCTCGCGCTGTTTTCAGTCTCCCAATCACCTCTCCTTTGCGCAGTTTTCAATCTCACGACTCACTCTCCTCTCGCACTGTTTTCAAACTCGTAATCAGCTCTCATCTCGTGCTCTTTTGAATCTCCAGACTGTCTCTCCACTTACGCTGTTTTCAATGTCCCGACTCACTCTCTTCTCGTGCTGTTTTCAATCTTCCAATCACCTTTCCTCTCGCGCTGTTTTCAATCTTACAACAGTCTCTCTTCTCGCGCTGCTTTCAATCTCCCGACTGACTCTCCACTTGCGCTGTTTTCAAACTCCCGACAGTCTCTACTCTCTTGCTGTTTTCAGTCTCCCAAACACATCTCCTCTCGTGCTCTTTTCAATCTCCCAAACACCTCTCCTCTCACGCTGTTTTCAATCTCCTGACTGACTCTCCTCTCCCGCTGTATTCAATCTCCCGACTGGCTCTCCTCTTGCGCTGTTATCAATCTCCTAATCACCTCTCCTCTCACGCTATTTTCAATCTCCCGAATGACTCTCCTCATGTACTGTTTTGAATCTCCAAATCACCTCTTCTTCACGCAGTTTTCAATCTCCTGACTCACTCTCCTCTCGCGCTGTTTTCAGTCTCCCAAACACCTCTTCTCTCGCGCTGTCTTCAAACTCGTAATCAGCTCTCATCTCATGCTCTATTGAATCTCCAGACTGTCTCTCCACTTACGCTGTTTTCAATCTCCCGACTGTCTCTCCTCTCGCGCTATTTTCAATCTCCTGACTGACTCTCCTCTCGGGATGTATTCACTCTCCCGAATGACTCTCCTCACGCGCTGTTTTCAGTCTCCCAAACACCTCTCCTCTCGCGCTATTTTCAAGCTCCCAATCACCTCTCCTCTCACGCTGTTTTTAATCTCCCGACTGACTCGCCTGTCGCGTGTTTTCAATCACCTGACTGTCTCTCCTCTTGCGCTGTTTTCAATCTCCCAATCACCTCACCTCTCCCACTCTTTTCTGTTTCCTGACTGTCTCGCCTCTCGCGCTGTTATCAATCTCCCGACTGTCTCTCCTCTCGGGATGTATTCAATCTCCTGACTGACTCTCCTCTCACGCTGTTTTCACTCTCCCGAATGACTCTCCTCACGTGCTGTTTTCAATCTCCCAACCACCTCTTATCTCGCGCTGTTTTCAATTTCCCAATCTCCTCTTCTCTCGCACTGTTTTCAATATCCTGACTGATTCTACTCTCGCGCTGTTTTCAGTCTCCCAATCACCTCTCCTTCGCGCAGTTTTCAATCTCACGATTCACTCTCCTCTCGCACTGTTTTCAATCTCCCGACTGACTCTCCTCTTGCGTGTTTTCAATCACCCAATTACCTGTCCCCTCGCGCTGTTTTTGATCTCCCCTATGTATCTCTTCTCGCGCTGTTTTCAATCTCACGATGACTCTCCTCTCGTGCTGTTTTCAATCTCCCAAACACATCAATTCTTGCGCTGTTTTCAATCTCCCAAACACCTCTCCTCTCACGCTGTTTTCAATCTCCTGACTGACTCTGCTCTGGCGCTGTTTTCAAATTCCTGACTAACTTTCCATTTGCACTGTTTTCAATCTCCTGACTGACTCTCCTCTCGCGCTGTTTTCACTCTCCCGAATGACTCCCCTCACGTGCTGTTTTCAATCTCCCAACCACCTCTTATCTCGCGCTGTTTTCAATTTCCCAATCTCCTCTTCTCTCGCACTGTTTTCAATATCCTGACTGATTCTACTCTCGCGCTGTTTTCAGTCTCCCAATCACCTCTCCTTTGCGCAGTTTTCAATCTCACGACTCACTCTCCTCTCGCGCTGTTTTCAAACTCGTAATCAGCTCTCATCTCGTGCTCTTTTGAATCTCCAGACTGTCTCTCCACTTACGCTGTTTTCAATGTCCCGACTCACTCTCTTCTCGTGCTGTTTTCAATCTTCCAATCACCTTTCCTCTCGCGCTGTTTTCAATCTTACAACAGTCTCTCTTCTCGCGCTGCTTTCAATCTCCCGACTGACTCTCCACTTGCGCTGTTTTCAAACTCCCGACAGTCTCTACTCTCTTGCTGTTTTCAGTCTCCCAAACACATCTCCTCTCGTGCTCTTTTCAATCTCCCAAACACCTCTCCTCTCACGCTGTTTTCAATCTCCTGACTGACTCTCCTCTCCCGCTGTATTCAATCTCCCGACTGGCTCTCCTCTTGCGCTGTTATCAATCTCCTAATCACCTCTCCTCTCACGCTATTTTCAATCTCCCGAATGACTCTCCTCATGTACTGTTTTGAATCTCCAAATCACCTCTTCTTCACGCAGTTTTCAATCTCCTGACTCACTCTCCTCTCGCGCTGTTTTCAGTCTCCCAAACACCTCTTCTCTCGCGCTGTCTTCAAACTCGTAATCAGCTCTCATCTCATGCTCTATTGAATCTCCAGACTGTCTCCCCACTTACGCTGTTTTCAATCTCCCGACTGTCTCTCCTCTCGCGCTATTTTCAATCTCCTGACTGACTCTCCTCTCGGGATGTATTCACTCTCCCGAATGACTCTCCTCACGCGCTGTTTTCAGTCTCCCAAACACCTCTCCTCTCGCGCTATTTTCAAGCTCCCAATCACCTCTCCTCTCACGCTGTTTTTAATCTCCCGACTGACTCGCCTGTCGCGTGTTTTCAATCGCCTGACTGTCTCTCCTCTTGCGCTGTTTTCAATCTCCCAATCACCTCACCTCTCCCACTCTTTTCTGTTTCCTGACTGTCTCGCCTCTCGCGCTGTTATCAATCTCCCGACTGTCTCTCCTCTCGGGATGTATTCAATCTCCTGACTGACTCTCCTCTCGCGCTGTTTTCACTCTCCCGAATGACTCTCCTCACGTGCTGTTTTCAATCTCCCAACCACCTCTTATCTCGCGCTGTTTTCAATTTCCCAATCTCCTCTTCTCTCGCACTGTTTTCAATATCCTGACTGATTCTACTCTCGCGCTGTTTTCAGTCTCCCAATCACCTCTTCTTCGCGCAGTTTTCAATCTCACGATTCACTCTCCTCTCGCACTGTTTTCAATCTCCCGACTGACTCTCCTCTTGCGTGTTTTCAATCACCCAATTACCTGTCCCCTCGCGCTGTTTTCGATCTCCCCTATGTATCTCTTCTCGCGCTGTTTTCAATCTCACGATGACTCTCCTCTCGTGCTGTTTTCAATCTCCCAAACACATCAATTCTTGCGCTGTTTTCAATCTCCCAAACACCTCTCCTCTCACGCTGTTTTCAATCTCCTGACTGACTCTGCTCTGGCGCTGTTTTCAAATTCCTGACTAACTTTCCATTTGCACTGTTTTCAATCTCCTGACTGACTCTCCTCTCGCGCTGTTTTCAATCTCCCAATCACCTCTCCTCTTGCGTTGTTTTCAATCTCCCTACTGTCTCTCCTCTCGCGCTGTTTTTAATCTCCCAATCACCTCTCCACTCGCGCTGTTTTCTGTCTCCCAAACACCTCTCCTCTCGTGCTGTTTTCAAACTCCCAAACACCTCTCTTCTCACGCTGTTTTCAATCTCCCGATGATCTCTCTTCTCATGGTGTTTTCAATCTCCCAAAGACCTCTCCTCTCAAGCTCTTTTGAATCTCCCAATCACCTCTCCTCTCGCGCTGTTTTCAATCTCCCAATCACCTTTCTTCTTGCGCTGTTTTAACTCTCCTGACTGTCTCTCCTCTCGCGCTATTTTCAATCTCCCGACTGACTGTACTCTCGCGCTGTTTTCAAATTCTGTCTGACTCTCCTCTCACGCTGTTGTCAATCTCCCGACTGAATCTCCTCTCGCGCAGTATTCAATCTCCCAATCACCTTTCCTCTCGCGCTGTTTTCAATCTCTCGTCTGTCTCTCTTCTTGCGCTGTTTTCAAATTCCCGACTGACTCTCCTCTTGCGTTGTTTTCAATCTCCCTACTGTCTCTCCTCTCCTGCTGTTTCAATCTCCCAATCACCTTTCCTCTCGTGCTGATTTCAATCTCCCGACTGTCTCCCATCTCACGCTGCTATCAATCTCCCGACAGACTCTCCTCTCGCGCTGTTTTCCATCCCCCGTCTGACTCTCCTCTCGCGCTGTATTCAATCTCCCAATCACTTCTCCTCTCGCGATGCTATCAATCACCCGACTGTCACTACTCTCGGGCTGTTTACAATCTCCCAACTGACTCTCCTTTCACGCTGTTTTCAATCACCCCTATGTATCTCTTCTCGTGCTGTTTTCAATCTCCCAAACACCTCTCTTCTCGCGCTGTTTTCAATCACCCAATTACCTGTCCCCTCACGCTGTTTTCAATCTCCCCTATGTATCTCTTCTCGTGCTGTTTTCAATCTCCCAAACAGCTCTACTCTCGTGGTGTTTTCAATCTCCCAAACACCTCTCCTCTCACGCTGTTTTCAATCTCCCGACTGACTCTAATCTGGCGCTGTTTTCAAATTCCCGAATAACTTTCCTTATCGCTGTTTTCAATCTCCCGCATGACTCTACTCTCGCGCTGTTTTCAAACACCCAAACACCTCTCCTCTCGCGCTCTTTTCAATCTCCCAATGACATCTCCTCTCATGGTGTTTTCAATCTCCGAAACACCTTTACTCTCACGCTGTTTTAAATCTCCCGACTGACTCTCCTCTTGCGCTGTTTTCAAATTCCCGACTGACTCTCCTCTCGCGCTGTTTTCAATCTCCCAATCACCTTTCCTCTCGGGCTATCAATCACACGTCTGTCATTACTCTCGCGCTGTTTTCGATCTCCCGAATGACTCCCCTCTCGCGCTGTTTTCAATCACCCAATTACCTGTCCCCTCACTCTGTTTTCAATCTCCCCTATGTATCTCTTCTCACGCTGTTTTCAATCTCCCGATTGACTCTCCTCTCGCGCTGTTTTCAATCTCCCAAACACATCTCTTCTCGCGCTGTTTTCATTCTCCCAAACACCTCTCCTCTCACACTGTTTTCAATCTCCCGACTGACTCTGCTCTGGCGCTGTTTTCAAATTCCTGACTAACTTTCCATTTGCGCTGTTTTCAATCTCCTGACTGACTCTCCTCTCGCGCTGTTTTCAATCTCCCAATCACCTCTCCTTTTGCGCTGTTTTCAATCTCCCAACTGTCTCCCATCTCGCGCTGCTTTCAATCTCCTGACTGACTCTCCTCTCGCGCTGTTTTCAATCACCCAATTACCCGTCCCCTCGCTCTGTTTTCAATCTCCCCTATGTATCTCTTCTCGCGCTGTTTTCAATCTCACGATTGACTCTCCTCTCGTGCTGTTTTCAATCTCCCAAACACATCAATTCTTGCACTGTTTTCAATCTCCCAAACACCTCTCCTCTCACGCTGTTTTCAATCTCCTGACTGACTCTGCTCTGGCGCTGTTTTCAAATTCCTGACTAACTTTCCATTTGCACTGTTTTCAATCTCCTGACTGACTTTCCTCTCGCGCTGTTTTCAATCTCCTGACTGACTCTCCTCTCGCGCTGTTTTCAATCTCCCGCATGACTCTACTCTCGCGCTGTTTTCAATCTCCTGACTGACTCTCCTCTCGCGCTGTTTTCAATCTCCTGACTGACTCTCCTCTCGCGCTGTTTTCAATCTCCTGACTGACTCTCCTCTCGCGCTGTTTTCAATCTCCCAATCACCACTCCTCTCGTGTTGTTTTCAATCTCCCGACTGTCTCTCCTCTCGCGCTGTTTTCATTCTCCCAAAAACCTCTCCTCTCGCACTGTTTTCAATCTCCTGACTGACTCTCCTTTCATGCTGTTTCCAATCTCCCAACTGACTCTCTTCTAAGGCTGTTTTCAATCTTCCATTCACCTCTCTTCTCACGCTGTTTTCAATCTTCTGACTGGCTTTCCTCTTAGGCTGTTTTTAATCTCCCGACTGACTCACCTGTCACGGTATTTTCAATCCCCCGACTGTCTCTCCTCTCGCGCTGTTTTCAATCTCCCAATCACCTCACCTCTCGCGCTGTTTTCAATCTCCCGACTGTCTCTCCTCTCACGCTGTTTTCACTCTCCCAATCACCTCTCCTCTCGCGCTATTTTCAAGCTCACAATCACCTCTCCTCTCACGCTGATTTTAATCTCCCGACTGACTCACCTGTCGCGTGTTTTCAATCTCCTGACTGACTCTCCTCTTGCGCTGTTTTCAATCTCCCAATCACCTCACCTCTCCCACTCTTTTCTGTTTCCTGAATGTCTCGCCTCTCGCGCTGTTATCAATCTCCCGACTGTCTCTCCTCTCGGGATGTATTCAATCTCCTGACTGACTCTCCTCACGTGCTGTTTTCAATCTCCCAACCACCTCTTATCTCGCGCTGTTTTCAATTTCCCAATCTCCTCTTCTCTCGCACTGTTTTCAATATCCTGACTGATTCTACTCTCGCGCTGTTTTCAGTCTACCGACTGACTCTCCTCTCGCGCTGTTTTCATTCTCCCAATCACCACTCCTCTCGCGCTGTTTTCAATCTCCCAACTGTCTCTCCTCTCGCGCTGTTTTCAGTCTCCCAAACACCTCTCCTCTCGCGCTATTTTCAAGCTCCCAATCACCTCTCCTCTCACGCTGATTTTAATCTCCCGACTGACTCACCTGTCGCGTGTTTTCAATCTCCTGACTGACTCTCCTCTTGCGCTGTTTTCAATCTCCCAATCACCTCACCTCTCCCACTCTTTTCTGTTTCCTGACTGTCTCGCCTCTCGCGCTGTTATCAATCTCCCGACTGTCTCTCCTCTCGCGCTATTTCCAATCTCCTGACTGACTCTCCTCTCGCGCTGTTTTCACTCTCCCGAATGACTCTCCTCACGTGCTGTTTTCAATATCCCAATCACCTTATCTCGCGCTGTTTTCAATCGCCCAATCACCTCTCCGCTCACGCTGTTTTCAATCTCCCGACTGACTCTCTTCTCGCACTGTTTTCAGTCTACTGACTGACTCTCCACTTGCGCTGTTTTCATTCTCCCAATCACCACTCCTCTCGCGCTGTTTTCAATCTCCCGACTGTCTCTCCTCTCGCGCTGTTTTCAGTCTCCCAAAAACCTCTCCTCTCACGCTATTTTCAATCTCCTGACTGACTCTCCTCTCGCCCTGTTTTCATTCTCCCAATCACCTCTCCTCTCGCACTATTTTCAATCTCCCATTCACCTCTCCTCTCACGCTGATTTTAATCTTCCGACTGTCTCTCCTCTCACGCTGTTTTCATTCTCCCGACTGACTACTCTCTCGCGCTGTTTTCTATCACCCAATCACCTCTCCTCTCACGCTGTTTTCAATCTCCCGACTGACTCTCTTCTCGCGCTGTTTTCAGTCTACTGACTGACTCTCCACTTGCGCTGTTTTCATTCTCCCAATCACCACTCCTGTCGCGCTGTTTTCAATCTCCCGACTGTCCCTCCTCTCGCGCGGTTTTCAGTCTCCCAAACACCTCTCCTCTCGCGCTATTTTCAAGCTCCCAATCACCTCACCTCTCCCGCTCTTTTCTGTTTCCTGACTGTCTCGCCTCTCGCGCTGTTATCAATCTCCCGACTGTCTCTCCTCTCGCGCTATTTTCAATCTCCTGACTGACTCTCCTCTCGCGCTGTTTTCACTCTCCCGAATGACTCTCCTCACGTGCTGTTTTCAATCTCCCAATCACCTCTTATCTCGCGCTGTTTTCAATCTCCCAATCTCCTCTTCTCTCGCACTGTTTTCAATATCCTGACTGATTCTACTCTCGCGCTGTTTTCAGTCTCCCAATCACCTCTCCTTTGCGCAGTTTTCAATCTCACGACTCACTCTCCTCTCGCGCTGTTTTCAAACTCGTAATCAGCTCTCATCTCATGCTCTTTTGAATCTCCAGACTGTCTCTCCACTTACGCTGTTTTCAATGTCCCGACTCATTCTCTTCTCGTGCTGTTTTCAATCTTCCAATCACCTTTCCTCTCGCGCTGTTTTCAATCTTGCGACTGTCTCTCCTCTCACGCTGTTTTCATTCTCCCGACTGACTACCCTCTCGCGCTGTTTTCTATCGCCCAATCACATCTCCTCTCACGCTGTTTTCAATCTCCCGACTGACTCTCTTCTCGCGCTGTTTTCAGTCTACTGACTGACTCTCCACTTGCGCTGTTTTCATTCTCCCAATCACCACTCCTCTCGCGCTGTTTTCAATCTCCCGACTGTCTCTCCTCTCGCGCTGTTTTCAGTCTCCCAAAAACCTCACCTCTCGCACTGTTTTCAATCTCCTGACTGACTCTCCTCTCGCCCTGTTTTCATTCTCCCAATCACCTCTCCTCTCGCGCTATTTTCAATCTCCCATTCACCTCTCCTCTCACGCTGATTTTAATCTCCCGACTGACTCACCTGTCGCGTGTTTTCAATCTCCTGACTGACTCTCCTCTCGCGCTGTTTTCAATCTCCCAATCACCTCACCTCTCCCACTCTTTTCTGTTTCCTGACTGTCTCGCCTGTCGCGCTGTTATCAATCTCCCGACTGTCTCTCCTCTCGGGATGTATTCAGTCTCCTGACTGACTCTCCTCTCGCGCTGTTTTCACTCTCCCGAATGACTCTCCTCACGTGCTGTTTTCAATCTTATGACAGTCTCTCTTCTCGCGCTGCTTTCAATCTCCTGACTGACTCTCCACTTGCGCTGTTTTCAAACTCCCGACAGTCTCTACTCTCTTGCTGTTTTCAGTCTCCCAAACACATCTCCTCTCGTGCTCTTTTCAATCTCCCAAACACCTCTCCTCTCACGCTGTTTTCAATCTCCTGACTGACTCTCCTCTCCCGCTGTATTCAATCTCCCGACTGGCTCTCCTCTCGCACTGTTATCAATCTCCTAATCACCTCTCCTCTCACGCTATTTTCAATCTCCCGAATGACTCTCCTCATGTACTGTTTTGAATCTCCAAATCACCTCTTCTTCACGCAGTTTTCAATCTCCCGACTCACTCTCCTCTCGCGCTGTTTTCAGTCTCCCAATCACCTCTCCTTCGCGCAGTTTTCAATCTCACGACTCACACTCCTCTCGCACTGTTTTCAGTCTCCCAAACAACTCTTCTCTCGCGCTGTCTTCAAACTCGTAATCAGCTCTCATCTCATGCTCTATTGAATCTCCAGACTGTCTCTCCACTTACGCTGTTTTCAATCTCCTGACTGTCTCTCCTCTCGCGCTATTTTCAATCTCCTGACTGACTCTCCTCTCGCGCTGTTTTCACTCTCCCGAATGACTCTCCTCACGTGCTGTTTTCAATCTCCCAATCACCTCTTATCTCGCGCTGTTTTCAATTTCCCAATCTCCTCTTCTCTCGCACTGTTTTCAATCTCCTGACTGACTCTCCTCTCGCGCTGTTTTCATTCTCCCAAACACCTCTCCTCTCGCTGTGTTTTCAATCTCCTGACTGACTCTCCTTTCATGCTGTTTCCAATCTCCCGACTGGCTTTCTTCTCAGGCTATTTTCAATCTCCCGACGGTCTCTCCTCTCGTGCTGTTTTCAATCTCCCAATCACCTCACCTCTCGCGCTGTTTTCAATCTCCCGACTGTCTCACCTATCATGCTGTTTTCAATTTCCCAATCTCCTCTTCTCTCGCACTGTTTTCAATATCCTGACTGATTCTACTCTCGCGCTGTTTTCAGTCTCCCAATCACCTCTCCTTTGCGCAGTTTTAAATCTCCCGACAGTCTCTCCTCTCGCGCTGTTTTCAATCTCCCAATCACCTCACCTCTCGCGCTGTTTTCAATCTCCCGACTGTCTCACCTATCATGCTGTTTTCACTCTCCCAATCACCTCTCCTCTCGCGCTATTTTCAATCTCCCATTCATCTCTCCTCTCACGCTGTTTTCTGTTTCCTGACTGTCTCGTCTCTCGCGCTGTTATCAATCTCCCGACTGTCTCTCCTCTCGGGATGTATTCAATCTCCTGACTGACTCTCCTCTCGCGCTGTTTTCACTCTCCCGAATGACTCTCCTCACGTGCTGTTTTCAATCTCCCAATCACCTCTTATCTCGCGCTGTTTTCAATTTCCCAATCTCCTCTTCTCTCGCACTGTTTTCAATCTCCTGACTGACTCTCCTCTCACGCTGTTTTCATTCTCCCAAACACCTCTCCTCTCGCTGTGTTTTCAACCTCCTGACTGACTCTCCTTTCATGCTGTTTCCAATCTCCCGACTGACTCTCTTCTAAGGTTGTTTTCAATCTTCCATTCACCTCTCCTCTCATGCTGTTTTCAATCTTCTGACTGGCTTTCTTCTCAGGCTATGTTCAATCTCCCGACCGTCTCTCCTCTCGTGCTGTTTTCAATCTCCCAATCACCTCACCTCTCGCGCTGTTTTCAATCTCCCGACCGTCTCACCTATCACGCTGTTTTCACTCTCCCGAATGACTCTCCTCACGTGCTGTTTTCAATCTCCCAATCACCTCTTATCTCGCGCTGTTTTCAATTT
This sequence comes from Carcharodon carcharias, assembly GCF_017639515.1. Taxonomy (NCBI): domain Eukaryota; kingdom Metazoa; phylum Chordata; class Chondrichthyes; order Lamniformes; family Lamnidae; genus Carcharodon; species Carcharodon carcharias. The sequence continues at coordinate 149,505,432 of NC_054472.1, forward strand.
CCCAATCTCCTCTTCTCTCGCACTGTTTTCAATATCCTGACTGATTCTACTCTCGCGCTGTTTTCAGTCTCCCAATCACCTCTCCTTTGCGCAGTTTTAAATCTCCCGACTGTCTCTCCTCTCGCGCTGTTTTCAATCTCCCAATCACCTCACCTCTCGCGCTGTTTTCAATCTCCCGACTGTCTCACCTATCATGCTGTTTTCACTCTCCCAATCACCTCTCCTCTCGCGCTATTTTCAATCTCCCATTCACCTCTCCTCTCACGCTGTTTTCTGTTTCCTGACTGTCTCGTCTCTCGCGCTGTTATCAATCTCCCGACTGTCTCTCCTCTCGGGATGTATTCAATCTCCTGACTGACTCTCCTCTCGCGCTGTTTTCACTCTCCCGAATGACTCTCCTCACGTGCTGTTTTCAATCTCCCAACCACCTCTTATCTCGCGCTGTTTTCAATTTCCCAATCTCCTCTTCTCTCGCACTGTTTTCAATATCCTGACTGATTCTACTCTCGCGCTGTTTTCAGTCTCCCAATCACCTCTCCTTTGCGCAGTTTTCAATCTCACGACTCACTCTCCTCTCGCGCTGTTTTCAAACTCGTAATCAGCTCTCATCTCGTGCTCTTTTGAATCTCCAGACTGTCTCTCCACTTACGCTGTTTTCAATGTCCTGACTCACTCTCTTCTCGTGCTGTTTTCAATCTTCCAATCACCTTTCCTCTCGCGCTGTTTTCAATCTTACGACAGTCTCTCTTCTCGCGCTGCTTTCAATCTCCTGACTGACTCTCCACTTTCGCTGTTTTCAAACTCCCGACAGTCTCTACTCTCTTGCTGTTTTCAGTCTCCCAAACACATCTCCTCTCGTGCTCTTTTCAATCTCCTAATCACCTCTCCTCTCACGCTATTTTCAATCTCCCGAATGACTCTCCTCATGTACTGTTTTGAATCTCCAAATCATCTCTTCTTCACGCAGTTTTCAATCTCCCGACTCACTCTCCTCTCGCGCTGTTTTCAGTCTCCCAATCACCTCTCCTTCGCGCAGTTTTCAATCTCACGACTCACACTCCTCTCGCACTGTTTTCAGTCTCCCAAACACCTCTTCTCTCGCGCTGTCTTCAAACTCGTAATCAGCCCTCATCTCATGCTCTATTGAATCTCCAGACTGTCTCTCCACTTACGCTGTTTTCAATGTCCCGACTCACTCTCTTCTCGTGCTGTTTTCAATCTTCCAATCACCTTTCCTCTCGCGCTGTTTTCAATCTTCCGACTGTCTCTCCTCTCACGCTGTTTTCATTCTCCCGACTGACTACTCTCTCGCGCTGTTTTCTATCACCCAATCACCTCTCCTCTCACGCTGTTTTCAATCTCCCGACTGACTCTCTTCTCGCGCTGTTTTCAGTCTACTGACTGACTCTCCACTTGCGCTGTTTTCATTCTCCCAATCACCACTCCTGTCGCGCTGTTTTCAATCTCCCGACTGTCTCTCCTCTCGCGCGGTTTTCAGTCTCCCAAACACCTCTCCTCTCGCGCTATTTTCAAGCTCCCAATCACCTCACCTCTCCCGCTCTTTTCTGTTTCCTGACTGTCTCGCCTCTCGCGCTGTTATCAATCTCCCGACTGTCTCTCCTCTCGCGCTATTTTCAATCTCCTGACTGACTCTCCTCTCGCGCTGTTTTCACTCTCCCGAATGACTCTCCTCACGTGCTGTTTTCAATCTCCCAATCACCTTATCTCGCGCTGTTTTCAATCTCCCAATCACCTCTTATCTCGCGCTGTTTTCAATTTCCCAATCTCCTCTTCTCTCGCACTGTTTTCAATATCCTGACTGATTCTACTCTCGCGCTGTTTTCAGTCTCCCAATCACCTCTCCTTCGCGCAGTTTTCAATCTCACGACTCACCCTCCTCTCGCGCTGTTTTCAAACTCGTAATCAGCTCTCATCTCATGCTCTTTTGAATCTCCAGACTGTCTCTCCACTTACGCTGTTTTCAATGTCCTGACTCACTCTCTTCTCGTGCTGTTTTCAATCTTCCAATCACCTTTCCTCTCCTGCTGTTTTCAATCTTCCAATCACCTTTCCTCTCGCGCTGTTTTCAATCTTCCGACTGTCTCTCCTCTCACGCTGGTTTCATTCTCCCGACTGACTCTCTTCTCGCGCTGTTTTCAGTCGACTGACTGACTCTCCACTTGCGCTGTTTTCATTCTCCCAATCACCACTCCTCTCGCGCTGTTTTCAATCTCCCGACTGTCTCTCCTCTCGCGCTGTTTTCAGTCTCCCAAAAACCTCTCCTCTCGCACTGTTTTCAATCTCCAAACTGACTCTCCTCTCGCTGTGTTTTCAATCTCCCGACTGACTCTCTTCTAAGGCTGTTTTCAATCTTCCATTCACCTCTCTTCTCACGCTGTTTTCAATCTTCTGACTGGCTTTCCTCTTAGGCTGTTTTTAATCTCCCGACCGTCTCTCCTCTCGCGCTGTTTTCAATCTCCCAATCACCTCACCTCTCGCGCTGTTTTCAATCTCCCGACCATCTCTCCTCTCGCGCTGTTTTCAATCTCCCAATCACCTCACCTCTCGCGCTGTTTTCACTCTCCCGAATGACTCTCCTCTCGCGCTGTTTCAAATCTCCCGACTGACTCTCTTCTAAGGCTGTTTTCAATCTTCCATTCACCTCTCTTCTCACGCTGTTTTCAATCTTCTGACTGGCTTTCCTCTTAGGCTGTTTTTAATCTCCCGACTGACTCACCTGTCACGGTATTTTCAATCCCCCGACTGTCTCTCCTCTCGCGCTGTTTTCAATCTCCCGACTGTCTCTCCTCTCGCGCTGTTTTCAATCTCCCGACTGTCTCTCCTCTCGCGCTGTTTTCAATCTCCCGACTGTCTCTCCTCTCACGCTGTTTTCAATCTCCCGACTGTCTCTCCTCTCGCGCTGTTTTCAATCTCCCGACTGTCTCTCCTCTCACGCTGTTTTCATTCTCCCAATCACCTCTCCTCTCGCGCTATTTTCAATCTCCCATTCACCTCTCCTCTCACGCTGATTTTAATCTCCCGACTGACTCACCTGTCGCGTGTTTTCAATCTCCTGACTGACTCTCCTCTTGCTCTGTTTTCAATCTCCCAATCACCTCACCTCTCCCACTCTTTTCTGTTTCCTGACTGTCTCGCCTCTCGCGCTGTTATCAATATCCTGACTGTCTCTCCTCTCGGGATGTATTCAATCTCCTGACTGACTCTCCTCACGTGCTGTTTTCAATCTCCCAACCACCTCTTATCTCGCGCTGTTTTCAATTTCCCAATCTCCTCTTCTCTCGCACTGTTTTCAATATCCTGACTGATTCTACTCTCGCGCTGTTTTCAGTCTCCCAATCACCTCTCCTTTGCGCAGTTTTCAATCTCATGACTCACTCTCCTCTCGCGCTGTTTTCAAACTCGTAATCAGCTCTCATCTCGTGCTCTTTTGAATCTCCAGACTGTCTCTCCACTTACGCTGTTTTCAATGTCCCAACTCACTCTCTTCTCGTGCTGTTTTCAATCTTCCAATCACCTTTCCTCTCGCGCTGTTTTCAATCTTACAACAGTCTCTCTTCTCGCGCTGCTTTCAATCTCCTGACTGACTCTCCACTTGCGCTGTTTTCAAACTCCTGACAGTCTCTACTCTCTTGCTGTTTTCAGTCTCCCAAACACATCTCCTCTCACGCTGTTTTCAATCTCCTGACTGACTCTCCTCTCCCGCTGTATTCAATCTCCCGACTGGTTCTCCTCTTGCGCTGTTATCAATCTCCTAATCACCTCTCCTCTCACGCTATTTTTAATCTCCCGAATGACTCTCCTCATGTACTGTTTTGAATCTCCAAATCACCTCTTCTTCACGCAGTTTTCAGTCTCCCGACTCACTCTCCTCTCGCGCTGTTTTCAGTCTCCCAATCACCTCTCCTTCGCGCAGTTTTCAATCTCACGACTCACACTCCCCTCGCACTGTTTTCAGTCTCCCAAACACCTCTTCCCTCGCGCTGTCTTCAAACTCGTAATCAGCTCTCATCTCATGCTCTATTGAATGTCCAGACTGTCTCTCCACTTACGCTGTTTTCAATGTCCGGACTCATTCTCTTCTCGTGCTGTTTTCAAGTTTCCAGTCACCTTTCCTCTCGCGCTGTTTTCATTCTCCCGACTGACTACTCTCTCGCGCAGTTTTCTATCGCCCAGTCACCTCTCCTCTCGCGCTATTTTCAATCTCCCGACTGTCTCTCCTCTCGCGCTGTTTTCAATCTCCCAGTCACCTCTCCTCTCGCGCTATTTTCAATCTCCCGACTGTCTCTCCTCTCGCGCTGTTTTCAATCTCCCAATCACCTCTCCTCTCGCGTTGTTTTCAATCTCCCAATCACCTCTCTTCTCACGCTGTTTTCAATCTCCTGACTGACTCTCCTCTCGGGCTGTTTTCAATCTCCCGACTGACTCTCCTCTCGCGTGTTTTCAATCTCCTGACTGACTCTCCTCTCGCGCTGTTTTCAATCTCCTGACTGACTCTCCTCTTGCGTTGTTTTCAATCTCCTAATCCCCTCTCCTCTCACACTGTTTTCAATCTCCCGACTGTCTCTCCTCTCACGTTGTTTTCAATCTCCAAATCACCTTTCCTCTTGCACTGTTTTCAATCTTCGCACTGTCTCTCCTCTTGCGCTGTTTTCAAATTCCCGACTCTCTCTCCTCTCGTGCTGTTTTCAATCTCGTGACTTTCTCTCCTCTTGCGCTGTTTTCAATCTCCCGACTGACTCTCCTCTCGCGCTGTTATCAATCTCCCAATCACCTCTCCTCTCGCGCTGTATTCAATCTCTCGACTGTCTCTCCTATCTCGCTGTTTTCAATCTCCCGACTGACTCTCTTCTCACGCTGTTTTCAATCTCCCAATCACCTATTCTCTCACACTGTTTTCAATCTCCCGACTGACTCTTCTCTCGTGCTGTTTTCAATCTCCCGACTGTCTCTCCTCTCACGCTGTTTTCAATCTTCCAACTTACTCTCCTCTCGTGCTGTTTTCAACTCCTAATCACCTCTCCTCTCACACTGTTTTCAATCTCCCAACTGTCTCTCCTCTCCTACTGTTTTCAAACCAAGGATCCTGAATGCTCACCCCTGACCCCTGAGGACCACCGTGCTCAGCAAGCACCTGCATCACACCCTCTCTGTCAACAGGCACCAGTGCAGATACCAGCACCTCGTTGGGCATAAGAACGCCGTGTGGTATCTCGCTGCTCATTGGTGAGGGTATTTCACACTCACTTGAGGCACTGGTGGAGGCAGAGATTGCCCAGCGTGCCAGCCGTGAGATGACTGCTGGGGACCAGGACAATGCTTAGTTGATGGCTGATGATGGGCGTCTTGAGTCGTCCCTGAGGCAGCAGCTGCTAGATGTCCAGCAGGGTGTTTGGAAGGGTCTAGTGGTGGTACATGAGGGAATGCATGCCATAGTGTCCATTGTGGAGGAGTCCCTGCGGAGCATAAGCACTGCGTTGACTCTCATGACCGAGCTCAATGCCTCCTCCATTGAGAGAGTGGCGACTCTCATGGAGAGGCTCTTCCAGGGACTCCAATCAAGGGTTCCTGGGAATGCTCTCGGACCTGCAAGCTCTCAAACCGGCAATGACTTCCGCTGGTCAGTGTCAGTGTGGGAGATGGATTGGGCATCCAGTATCTCAGCTAGTTGCCCATCCATCAGTTGTGAGTAGGGAGGTCCAAAGTGACCTCACATTGGCGCATGAGCTACCTGTCATCTCTGCAGACTCCTCTCAGGGCGCTCTAGATGATGGCAGCAGCTCCTCCGCCCCTCTGTCAGTGACCATGGCATCTGATGAGGCTGACCGCAGAGATGCCAGCCATTACACTGGCTGCTCCCTCCCAGGCGGGACCAGCACAGGCTCCACGGGCCAGAGGACACCCACCAAAGTCCTCAAGGATAATAGCACAGCAGAGTGAGCAGGCTGTCTCCTATGCCGGTGGCAGTGAGGAGGGAGTACCTAGATGTAGCCCCTGTAAGTGAAAACTTAAAGCACCTCAAGCACAACATGTCCTTATCACAGATGATATTTGTTTCCTCCATTTTTCTGTTCTTTTTTTAATGGTGTGATGTAAAACACCAGTCAATGTTAATTTCTGCCATGTTTGACAGTCAGCAGTAAATAAGATGGTTTTTTTTGCAACTGTCCTCTGGATGCTTCATTTGCTCTGTAGGTGCAGGGTAGACCATGATGTTTTGATGGACATGGGACTCCTTAAACTTTATTGCAATGGTACAGTGTATGTTGTTGACCAAGGAACTGGTCCTGTCAGGGAGTGAGTATGGAATCTGCAGCCCTGGCATGTGATGGTGGCTCTTCTTTGTTAGGCTAGCTGAAGGAGCGTTGGATCAAAGCATCCCAGGCATCCCTGCCTCTCTGGAGGTTGCCCAGGTCAGTGTCTGTGCCCTCAACATTCTCCTGAGTGTGCTCGTCCTCACTACTGGACTCATCATCTGTTGCCTGTGCAGCTGCATCAAGATCTTCTTCCTCCACTGTGTCCCTCCCTTTCTAGTGCCAGATTGTGTAGAGCACAGCATGCAACCACTATCAGTGACACATGGAGGGTATTGCAGTACGCCCCCTGAACGGTCCAGGTATCAGAAATGCATCTTGAGAAGACTGATGGTTCTCTCTAACACTGCCCTGGTGGAGGCATGTCTCCTGTTGTACCACTGCTCAGCCTCTGTTCTTGGGTGGTAGAGAGATGTCATGAGCCACCTTTTGAGCGGATAGCCATTGTCATCCAGCTGGGCTGGAGCCCTGAAGTGTCTTGGGACCTGGGAGTATCTCAGGATGTAAATGTCATGGGAGCTGCCTGGGTACCTTGCACAGACTTGCAGAATCTGCATCCTGTGGTCACACACTATCTGCACGTTCATGAGTGGAATCCCTTCCTGTTGACAAAGACACCCAGCTCGCCTTGATGGCTAAAATGCAGTCGATTGCACCCTGGACGTGGGGGAACCCAGCAATGATTGCGAAGCCTCTGGCTCACTCAGCCTGGCTGGCCTTGTTCATGTGGTATTGAATGAAAGTCAATGCTGCCTGAACAGAGCATTTGTCACCAGTTTGATGCAACTGTGGACAGCTGATTGAGGGAATCTACACAGATCCCCCACTGACCCCTGGAAAGAGCCAGAGGCATAGAAGTTAGGGTCATTGTGACCTTCAGCGCCACTGGCATGGGGTGCCCAACCACACAGTCAGAGCTAATCTCAGGGCCGGTCTGCTGGCAGATGGAGGTCACTGCCTCGCTTGAGAGACAGAGCTTCCTTTAACATTGCACCTCAGCAATATTGAGGTAGCTGCATCACCGCCTGTAAACCCTGACAGCAGGATATTTGTGTCTTCTGCGGCCCTTTCCACCTTGGCCTCCCTGTTGGCCCTGCACCCCTAGTGCCTGTGACTCTCCTCCCACAGGTCACTCCCCTGGAAGCTGAAGAGAGATACCTGGCCTCCTCCCCCTTCTGGCCCTCACTTCCTCCTCAGAGGAGGTGCCTCCAGCAGAGACCACAATCACCCTTACCAGGGTCTGGTACCTGGAAGGCCCCATGTGGTGTGAATCCATCGGGGGCCTGGAAGACAACACTAAGTCCTAAACTGAAGCCTCTAAATACTCTGAATGTAGCTCTGTAACTAAATGAAGCTGTTCTGTTCACAGAAGCAAGCAGCAGCAAGTGATATCCAAAACTACGCACCATTTGCTTTGTCAAGGCCCCTGACCCCTCTTATCCTGCCATGGATGAGGTTTTGCAAATTGGGGCCTGCCCACTTGCCTGTTTTGCCCATCCGATAACCTGAAAATCGTGGGGGCTATGTAAAGTTGGTCTCTCAAGGGCCTTAACTTGCCACTTAATCAATGGTGGGCACACCTCCGGCTTCATCGCACACTCATCTAGCGAAACATCGTGAGAGTGTGCGCTGATGTTGGCAAATTCAACCAACATCAATGCGCTTTATTTCACACCCGGGCATGTTGGGCGTGCCCGCACGCCAAGGGTAAAACTTTGCCCATAGATTAGTTTTGAACTTCTCTCTTCAGAATCAAATTATTTCCTGTGGTTCTACTGTTCTGGACAAGATGAAAGAGTGTCTCATGCCTTTTTACCTAGTCCCTTTAGAATCCCAAAAAAGGCAACCATATCATTCTCAACCCCCTCTTTACCAAGTAGAACATGCAAAATTTACATATCCATTCCCTCAATCATACTGGTTCCCCTTTTCTGTAATCTTTTTGTACAGTAACAACCAGAACTATGCACAGTATTATAAGTGTGGTTGCAGAAATGACTTATAAAGTGTACATATACATTATATTTATAAAGGATTAGTTCACTATTTCAGCTCTGTATTGACCATTTAATATATCTCAACATCTGATTTGCTTTACTCACTGCCACCGAGCATTGTTGCAATAGCTTCAATTTATTGTTGATCAGGACCACCAGAGCTCTCTCATTTTCCCTGCACATTACATTGCTTCCATTTAAATAATAGTTCCTTCATAGAGACTTTTTGTTCGCTTGCAAAGTACTTTACATTTCGCTACATTTAACTTCAAATCCATCAGCCCATTCCAAATATATTGAAACTTACGATTATCCCCGTTTGCTGTCTCTTGGATGTTTCAGGAGTCCTTGCCTCCACCTCCCTATGCTTTTGTTTCCTTCAGTTAAAGAGTGGAGACATAGACTCCATTTGTTTTCTACCCATGATTACCATGAGAAGATGGTGATTGACCTTCTCCTTAAACCACTGCAGTCCTTGCACAAAGGTGCTCCTACCATGATGTTACTATTTCAGGATAATGTCCAGACAATGTCTAGAACTCTATCATCTTGTAATCGTAATGTATATAGTGAGGATTTTAGTATTGGTTGAGTAGTTGCACTTTTACTTAAAAGTCAGAGGATCTGGGTGTAAGTTTCACATTGCAGACTTGAGCATGTAATCTAGACTGACACTCCAATGGAGCACTAAGGGAACTGCTATCTTTAATGACAATAAACTGAGACCCAGGTAAATTATCCCATGTTACAGAATCACAGAACTGTTACGGTGTAGAAGAGGCCATTCGGCCCATCATGTCTGTACTGATTCTCTGAGCATTTTAACTTAGTGCCAATCTCCTGCCCTTTCCCCGTAACCCTACACATTGTTTCTGTTTAAATAATCAACCAGTGCTCTCTTGAATGCCTCAGTTGAACCTGCCTCCATCACACTTCCAAACCCTAACTGCTCACTGTGAGAAAAAGTTTTTCTCACCTCGCATTTGCTTCTTTTGCAAAACACTTTAAAACTATGCCCTCTGGTTCTTGATCCATTTACGAGCAGGAACAGTTTCTCCCTATCTACTATGTCCAGACCCCTCATGATTTTGAAAACTTCTATCAGGTCTCCTCTTAGCCTTATCCTTTCCAAGGAAAACAGACACAACTTCTCCAATCTTGCCTCATAACTGAAGTGTCTCAGCCCTGTAACCATTCTCGTAAACCTCTTCTGCACTCTCTCCAATGCGTTTACTTCCTTCCCAAAGTATGGTGCCCAGAACTGTACACATACTCCAAATGAGGTCTAACCAGTGCCTTATATAAGTTCATCATAACGTCCCTGCTCTTGTACTCTATGCCGCTATTAATGAAGCCTAGAATACTGTATGTTTTAGAAACATCTCTCTCTACCTGTCCTGCCATCTTTAATGACTTATGTACATATACACCAAGGTCTCTCTGCTTCTGCAATTTAAGAAGAGCAGAGGAGTTCTCTCAATGTCCTGGTTAATATTTATCCCTCAACAAACTTAATTAGTATATATTAAACAATTATTATCTCTTTGCTATTGGTGGAACCTTGCGATGCACAACTTGACTACCACATTCCCTTATGTTGAAAGTATTTCATGGGCTATGAAGCATTTTGGAAGGTTCTGAGATTATGAAAAGTTCTTTCTACATACAAATTCTTTCTTACATGTGTGCAATTGGGCACTATTTATTACCTTTTTATGATTTAATGGAGGTCAAGTGTCAGTGTTGACAGAATCATTAACTCCATTAATTTATTGCCTTCAAGAAATGTGGAAATGTAACTGCAAATAGAATTTACTATGGTGTACTACACTTGCAAGTCACTAAAAATGCATTCACTTGGAAGGATTCAGAGCACAGATAGAAAGCCTTGTATCCTCTTTAACAATAGTAATGCATTTGAACAAAACTGTAAAGACAAAAAACTGCAAATATACAGTGCCTTAGGATGCCCCAAAAGTAGTTTACAGCCAATGAAATAGTTTAAGGTGTAGTCATGGTTGTAATGTATTCAACGCAGCAGCTAATTTGCGCACAGCAGCCCACAAAAGTACAAGGTGATGACCAGAAAATCTGTTTTCATAATGTTGGTTGAAGGATAAATGTTGCTCAGTACATTGAGGGAACTCCACTGCTTGTCTTCCAATTGAGTCATGAAATCTTTTACATTCTCGTATGTCAACATAGATTTTGTTAACCAATACACATACACACAGCTAAATACACATTCGCAAAAAGTATATTTCCAGCATTTTCTGTTTTTATTTCGGATTTCCAGCATCCACTATATTTTGCTCTTGTCTTTGCAAAAGTGTATGCAGATATACCCAGGTACACATACATGTAGATGTGCACACGGATGCCCTCACTGTCTTCATCCATTTATAGAATCTAATATTGAATATTGGTATTGGTTCTATTTCAACTAATTTTGAGTGTGTGTGCATGTGTGTATCCCTGGCTAAACATCCTCTCAGCTACCCTCCTTAATTCACATCTTTTTCTAGTTGTTCTCCCATCTCCCTTCATGTTCATTGATATTTTTAATAGTGCCCTCTCCTCAGGTACTGCCCCTCTCCTTGAAATCTGCCATCATCACCCCTCTTCAAAAAAGAAAATTGACTCCTATGTCCATGCAAACTACTTCTCCATCTCTCACCTCCCTTTCCTCTCCAAAGATCTTAAACATGATTTTGCCTCCCAAACCCATGTTTACCTTTCCTGGAACTCCATGCTTGAATCCCTGCAATTACATTTATCCTCTGCCACAATACTGAAATAGCTTTTATGAAGACTGGTACACAAAGGTATACAGGCATATAAACACGAATTCAAATACATATTGGCATATGCATGGGCCTACAGCCACAGACATGCACATGAAGAGAGATGTGGAAATACACAACAGAAACAGAAACATATAGATAGAGACAACAATGATTAAGACAGCTTTGGCTAAGGTAGACAAGGAAAAACTGTTCCCATTAGCTGATAGTGCAAAACTAGAGGACACACATTTATGGTCTTGTGCTAGAGATGCAGGGGGCACATGAGGATCAGCTTTTTTATGGATTGAGTGATAATGATCTGGAACTCGCTGCCCACAAGGGTGGTGGAAGTGGAAGCGATCAATGATTTCAAAAAGAAATTGGGTGGGCACTTGAAGGAGATAAAGCTGCAAAGCTATGAGATTGAGCAGGAGACTAGAACTGACTGGATTACTCCGCGGGGAGTTGGCATGGACACAATGTGCTGAATGCCCTCCTTCTGTGCTGTCTCTATGACTCTATAACAACAAGAGCTTGCATGCATATGGTGCTTTTAACACAGTGAAACATTTCAAGCTGCTTCAGAGGAATTTTATCAAACAAAATTTGACACTAAATCATGTAAGGAGATATTAGGGCAGAAGACAAGTAGCTTGGTCAGAGATAGATTCTAAGGAGTGCCTTAAAGGTGGAAAGAGAGGAAAAAAAGTGGAGAGGTTTGGTAGTATAAGGGTGTTGGATAGAGCAAGTGTTAATGTGGGACTGGAGAACTGTACCGCACACGGTATGATATAGAGATTCACATGATGGCAGACCATGTGTGCTACAGTCTGGAAGGAGACAACATGGATACAGCATCCATGCAGCGCTGTACCTTGGAGATGTTTTTAGTTATGGATTACCAATAAATAGCTTATATTCAGCCATACAAGCCTCCAGACCTCTTAGTGAGAGACCAAATAACTTTACAACATGGTGGCAGTGAAAGATGAACCCCGAAATCCTGAAAGCATGACAAAGTAAAAAAACTGAAGCCTGACCTGAATGAAGTGCACCTAAATCAAAGACACAGCTGGAGACTGCCTTAAAAAACTCCATTGCCAGATCTAAATGGATGCAGAGTCAAGAGACCTAGCCAGATAACAAGAGGCTCATCAAAATTCAGAAAAGAAAAAAGGCTGAAGTCAGAAGAATAATCCACTGTGCAGATGAAAAGAAGAGCCTGAAAGAATGCAGAGTCAAGGGACCTGATCAGATCACAAAAATGGTGAGCAGAATACAATAAAAAGGCAGAAATTACCTTTTAAAATAGGCAGCAATCAGGATTAGTACAAGAATTCCAGAGCGCAGCTGGAAGAACGCTGCAGAAGTGGGTCCACAGCCGAGACCAAAACACATGGTGGCTGAGCTCAACTGAATTTAAAAAATAGTTTTTGAATGAGCAGGCAGAGCTGAAAACCGCCTTCCGTTTGATTCTCAGGCTTAAAAAAGCAAGTACCTGGCCCAAACATCTTGTTTTACAGATCTTCCTGCAAAGTTAATAAGTTGAAAAAAAAAAGGCCCTATCAGCACAACTAGAGCCTGTCAAAACCTGACCAGCCACCGAAGAACAAAGAGAAGAAAAAACAGTAGCTGTGGAGCCACCTTGAAGAAAAAAAGATTAAAGTGGTACTCCCCTGTTATGAAAAATGCCCATCGATAATAAATAAAAGCTTCCAGACCAATTTGAGCTGATGCAAGGGTCAAACCAAATGTAAAATTGGGTGTCTTCGAGAAGAAATGTTTTAAATTATAGAAAAACATCAGGATTAAGTCAAAAATCAGAAGATGTACATGTTAATACATTTTTATACTCATTTGTTGTATTTGTGGATGAAGTAATCCTAAAGCACGTCATTGATGAATCATCAGTCAGCTTTGATGGGGTATTAAACACTTTTGACAAGCATTTTAGTCCTCAAGTTGTGGGGGGTGCAGAGCTTTAAAGGAGGAATAGAAAACCCCCAGTGAAGTTATGATAGGGCACAGACAATACCCAAGCAAACCACACGATAGCAACAGAAAGACAGGGAACCACCCAGAAGTGTTAAAAATATACCTTTTTGAAAAACCCGAAACATTACCTGAACTGCAATAGCAGGTGGCAGTGTGGAGAAAGCAGCTGGCTGAAAAAGAAGGAAAATTATCTGATGTAACCCAAAAGAAAGAAACCTGGTTGAGTCTGGAAGAAACTAGCATGGAGACAGCACCCGCGCAGGGCTGTACCTTGGAGATGTATAAATGTATGGGTTGTTAATAAATGGTTTTTCATCAACCATACAAGCCTCCAGAACTCTTAGTGAGACACCAAACAACCTTACAACAGTTTAGGAATTTCAGAGCTTAAGGCCTTAGCTGCTGAAGTCACAGCTGGCAATGGTGGAACAATTAAGATCAGGAAATCTCAAGAGGCCAGGATTGGAGGAGCACAGAGATTTCCTATGGTCTTGGGTCTGGAGGAGGTTACAGTGATAGGGAGGGCGAGGCCATTCGGGAATTTGAAAACAAGAGTGATTTTTTAAAAAATTGAGAGCTAGTGGTACTGGGGGTAACATATTTATTTGGATAGAGGATTGGTTAGCTAACAGGAAGCAGAGATTAGGTATAAATGGATCTTTTTCAGGTTGGCAAGCTGTAACTAGTGGAGAGCCACAGGGATCAGTGCTGGGGCCTCAACTATTCACAATCTATATCACTGACTTGGATGATGAGACTGATGTATGGTAGCTAAATTTGCCGATGACACCAAGATAGGCAAGTTTTCAAGAGGAGGTAAAGAATCTACAAAGGGATATAGATAGGTTAAGTGAGTGGACAAAAAATTGGCAAATGGAGTATAGTGTGGGCAAATATGAACTTGTCCACTTTGGCAGCAAGAGACTGCAGAACTCTGAGATATAGAGGGGTCTGGGTGTCCTGGTACGTAAATGACAAAATAATAGTATGCATGTACAACAGGTGAGTAGGAAGGCAAATAGAATGTTGGTGCTTACTGCAAGTGGAATGCAATATAAAAGTGGGGAAGTTTTATGGCAGCCGTAGAGGGCCTTGGTGAGACCACGTCTGGGGTGCTGTGTACAGTTTTGGCCTCCTTATTTGAAAAAGGATATAATTGCTTTAGAAGCAGTTCAGAGAAGGTTCACTTGATTGATTTCTGGGATGAAAGGCTTATTTTATGAAGAAAGGTTAAATAGGTTAGGCCTATACCCATTGGAATTTCAAAGAATGAGAGGTGATCTTATTGAAACACATAAGAGGACACATAAGTGGATCCTGGGTGTGTATTTCCTCTTGTGGGGGAGACTAGAACTATAACAATTTAAAAATAAGAGGAGAATTATTTTTTCTCAGAAGGACATTACTCTGTGGAATTCTCATCCCCAGAAAGCAGTGAAGGCTGTGCCATTGAATTTATTCAAGGCTGAATTAGATAGATTTTTGATAGACAAGGGAGTCAAGCGTCAAGGGGGGTGGACAGACAGGAAAGTGGAGTTGAGACTACAGTCAGATTAGTCATGATCTTAACAAGTGGCAGAGCAGGTTTGAAGGGCCGAATGGCCTATTTCTGCTCCTAAGTCCAATGTTCCCTATTTTCTGATGACATTGCTTAACCCTGAGACAATGTAGGTCAGCAAGCACACAGGTGGTGGGTGAACAGCAAATATTTATAAAGATTGGGTCATGTCTGACAAATCTGATTGAATCTTTAAGTAGTGAATAGGGAAATGTCTATGGATGTTACTTATATGGTCTGCCAGAATGCAAACAAATGCAGCTGAGGAAATTGAGTGCAAACCTGAAATTTTGGTGAGTGGGGGAGTTTAAAGTGTTAATTTTGTTCTTGAAATCTAATCTAGTCTGTAATTAGCAGTAACTGGAGAATACTGTGTAAATAGACTAAATTTATTTCTTTCTTGCAGCTGAAGCAGGATAAATATACTCTGCTGTGAGAGCTGAGTAGTTAATTAGCTAACTGGCTGAATCTGGTTTCTCTAGCCCCAACTCAGTTGGCTATAAGTTCAGGGTTCTTTAGTACAGCCAAGGTAAACAAGTGCAGCTGAGGAAGTTGAGTGCAAAGCTGGGAGATTGGTGATTGGGGGGTGGTGATTTGGGGGTGGGGAGAAGAAGGTGTTCATTTCTTTTGCTTTTACTACCTTTCTCACATGGTAGGAATTGGTTCTTATTATACTAAAGGGAAAGGTGGTTGGTGAGTACCTGTCAAGTGGTTAAGGTCTATTCCAGTCCTAAGGTTTAAAGTAGTATACAATTTGCTGGTAAAATTAATCAAATATTTTTTTTAAAACATAAATAAGTGAATAATATAATTAAGTAAAACACATTAAGGACAGGTGATGTGTCAAGACTGGAGCATGTGGGAGCTCCTGGGTAACATTGTGATTCAGGGCAAGCATGTGTGCAGTTTGTGACTCGAGGAACTTTGGCTCAAAGCCATTGAGCTGGAGGCTGAGCTGCAGACTCAATGACACATTAGGGAGGGGGAAAGTTACCTGATGCTTTGTACCAGGAAGCAGTCACACCACTTAGGGTCTTTTGATTTGGTCAGTGGTCAGGGACAAGAGGCTGTGACTACAAGTGAGACAGGTAAGGGGACCCAGGAGTGTGAGCCTGTGCTATTGTCCAATAGTTTTGAGGTTCTCTCAGCTTGGTTGGATGAGTGTGGGGGTTGCAAGGTGAGTGAACAAACTGGCCATGGCACTGTGGTACAGGAAGTTCAAGGTGGGGAGCAAAAAGGAATGTAGGGGACAGTATAGTGAAGGGGATTGACACTGTTCTCCGCAGCAAAGAGTGAGAGCCCAGACGACTGTGTTGCCTGCCCCTTGCCAGGGTTTGCGACATCTGCTCAGGACTGGAGAGGAACTTGCAGTGGGAAGGGGGGGATTGAGTTGTCATGGTCCCTGTTGATACCAGTGACGCAGGTAGAACTATGAATGAGGTTCTGCATAGAGAATGAGGAGCTAGGCACTAAATTTAAAAAGCAGAACCTCAAATGTTATAATCTCTGGATTATTACCTGAGCCATGTGAAAATTGGCATAACTAGAGAGATAAATATGTGGCCCAAAGACTGGTGTGGAGAGAAGTGGGTTCTAGTCTGTTGGGCACTGACACCAGTACTGGGGAAGGTAGGGACTGTACTGTTGGGACAGTCTGCACCTGAACCGTGCTGGGGCCAGAGTTCTTGCGAACTGCATAACTAGGGAAATAGAGAGGGTTTTAAATTAAATGTTAAGGGCAAGGGATCAAATGTGGAAAGATGTGATATATCAAAGAATACACTAACAATCAAGACTAGATGTTACAAAGATAACAAAAAGGCAAAACTAAAGGCTCTGTATCTGAATGTGCATAGCATTCATAACAAAGTAAATGAATTGATTATGCACATTGAAGTAAATAAATATGATTTCTTAGTCATTATGGAGATGTAGCTGAAGGATGACAAGGATTGTGTCCTGAATATTGAGTATATACCATTCAAGAAGAATAGGAAGCTAGGTAAAGATGGAGAGGTAGCACTGTTAATCAAGGACGGCATTTATGTAATAAGTAGAGATGACCTTGGTTCTGGAAATCAGGATATGGAATTGGTTTGGGTGGAGATGAGGAATAGTAGGGGAAAGGAGTCACTAGTGGAAGTGGTCTACAGGCCACATAACAGTAACCACAATGTCATTCAAAGCATACAAGAAGAAATATTGGGTGCTTGTGATAAAGGGACAGCAACAATCTTGGGTGACTTTAATCCACATATAATCTGAAAAAATCCGATTGGCAGTAGTAGCCTGGTTGAGGAGTTCATAGATTGCTTTCAAGATAGTTTCCTAGAGCAGCATGTTCTGGAACCAACCAGAGAGCAGGTTATATTAGGTTTGGTATTGTGTAATGTGACAGGGTTAATTAATGACCTCAGAGTAAAGGTACCCATAGGTAGCAGTGACCACAATATGATTGAATTTTACATCCAGTTTGAAAGGGAGAAGGTGGGCCTAAGACTAGCATTTTAAACTTAAAAAAGGGCAACTATGTGGGCATGAAAGCTGATCCAGCTGAAGTGAACTAGGGTAGGTGATAGATCAATAGAGGAGCAATGGCAGACATTAAGGGGATATTTCAGAATACTCAGAACAAGTATACTCCTACTATAAAGAAAAATTCTAAAGGGAGGACCCACCAGCTGTGGTTAACTGGAGAAGTTAGGGACAGCATCAAATTTAAAGAAAAAACATTAAACTGTGCAAAGGTGTGTGGCAGGTCTGATGATTGGTCAGAATATAAAGAACAGCAGAAAATGACTAAAAGGTTAATCAGAAGAAAAAAATTAGAGTATGAGAGGAAGCAAGCTAGAAATGTAAAAATGGATAGCAAGAGTTTTCACAGGCATTTAAAAGGAAAAGAGTAAGTAAAGTGAGTGTTGATCCTCCAGGGAGTGAGAATGGGGAGTAAATAGTAGATAATAAAGAAATGGTGAATGAAATGAACAAATATATTTTGCTTCTGTCATCAGCAGTATAGAGGACAGAAAAAACATTCCAGTAATAGCTGGAAATCAAGGGACAGGAGAGAGGAACTTGGTGAAATTACGATCACTTGCAAAGCGGTACTGATGGAGCTGCGGACTGACAAGTCTCCAGGTCCAGATGGATTTCATCCTAGGGTCCTAAAAGAGGTAGCTAATTAGGTAGTAGATGTGTTGGTGTTAATTTTCCAAAATTCCTTAAATTTGGGAAAGGTTCAATCAGACTGGAATGTAGAAAATATATTCAAGAAGGGAGGCAGAAAACAAACTATCGGGCAGTTAGCTTATCTATTGTGGGGAAGGTGCTAGATTTGATTAGAGGTTATAAATGGGCACCTAGAATAACTCAGGATAATTGGGAAGAGTCAGCATGGTTTTTTGAAAGAGATCATTTATAACCAGTTAATAGTAGGTAATAAAGAAATGGTGAATGAAATGAACAAATATTTTGCTTCTGTCATCAGTTCTATTAAGGATCAACATGTGCTGTGGATTAAGGGGAGCCTGTAGATGTACTGTATTTGGATTTCCAGAAGTCATTTGATAAGGTGCCTCATCAAAGATTATTGTGGAAAATAAAAGCTCAAGATGTAGAGGGTAACATATTAGTATGGATAGAGGATTGGTTGGTTGGCAGAAAACAGACAGCATGCATAAGTGGTTTTTTTTTCTGCGTGGTAATGAGTGGAGTCCTGTAGGGATCTGTGCTGTAGCCTCAACTTTTACAATTTACATCAATAGCTTAGATGAGGGGAGCAAAAGCATGGTAGCTAAACTTGTAGATGACACAAAGATAGGTAGGAAAGTATGTTGGGAGAAGACGTAAGGAGTTTGCAGATGAATGTAGATAGGTTGAGTGAGTAGGCAAAAATCTGGCAGATGGAGTATAATGTGGGAAAATGTAAAGTTGTTCACTTTGGCAGGAAGAATAAAAGAGCAGAGTATTACTTAAACAGGGAATGAATACAAAATTCTGAGGTGCAGAAGGATCAAGCTGTTCTAGTGCATGAGTCACAAAAGGTTAATGTGCAGATACAACACATAATCAAGAAGGCTAATGGAATGCTATGCTTTATTATGAAAGGAATTGAACATAAAAGTCAGGATATTATGTTTCGGTTATAGAGGCAAGACCAACGTGTGTGGCTTGGAGGCAAACTTCCAGGTGGTCATGTTCCCATGTATCTGCTGCCCTTGTCCTTTTTAGATGGTAGCAGTCATTTGGAATATGCTGTATGAGGAGTCTTGGTGAGTTCCTGCAGTGTATCTTGTAGATGTTACACACTGCTGCCACTGTACATCAATGGTGGAGGGAGTGAATGCATTTGGGTGGGGTGCCAATCAAGCAGACTGCTTTGAGTGTTCAAGCTTCTAGAGCATTATTGGAGATGCATTCATCCAGGAGAGTGGATATCATCCAGGTCTTGCTGCATTTTGACATGGACTGCTTCAACTGAATTTATTATAAGGTGAAAAGATAGGGTAGATTGAGATAAACTATTTTTCCTAGATGGGGAGTCTAGGATTGGAGGTGGGGGAAGGGGGGTTGTCTAAAAATTAGATCCAGACCTTTCAGGAGTGAAATTAGGTAACACTTCTTTGTACAGGATGCAGTAGAAGTTTGGAATTCTCTTCTGCAAATGGCAATTGATGCTAGATTAGTTGATCATTTTAAAATTGAGATTGGTAGATTTTTGTTAGCCAAAAGTATGAGGGATATGGAGCAAAGCCAAGTTTATGAAGTTAGGTTTGCAAATCAGCCATTGACTCACTGAATAGCGGAACAGACTCGGGGCTATTTGGCCTATATTCCTATGTTCTCATGAAAAGCATTTGCTGCAAGTTAGGATACATGCAGCAGAATTTTGAATTACTTTGTGTTTACAGTGGAAGGCTGGTCAGGGTTGTGTTGCAATAGTCAAGCCTAGAAGCAACAAAGGCATAGATGAGAGTTTCAGCAGCATGTGAGCTGAGGTAGGGGCGGAGAATGGCGATGTTATGGAAAGTAAAATAGGCAGTTCATTAATAACACAGATTTGTATTGGAAGCTCACCTCGGGATCAAAAATGATCCCAATATTGCAAACAGGTTGGTTAAGCATCAGACACAGAGGAATGAAGTCTGTCTAGGGATCAAAATTTGTGGTGAAGACAGAAGAGAGTGCTTCATTTCTAAAGTTTAGAAGGAGGAAATTTCTGTTCATTCATTACTGGATGTCAGGCAAGCAGTCAGACAACTTAGGGATGTGATTGCACTGGAGAGGGTGCAGAGATTTACCAGGATGCTGCCTGGGCTGGAGGGCCTGAGCTATGAGGAAAGGTTGGATAGGCTGGGGTGGTTTTCCTCAGAGCAGCAAAGGTTGAGAGGGGACCTGATAGAGATGTATAAGATTATGAGGGACATAGGGTGGATAGTAGAGGGGTCAATAACCAGGGGGCATAGATTTAAGGTAAGAGGTAGAAGGCTAAGAGGGGAGTTCAGGAGAAATTTTTCACTGAAGGTGGTGGGAGTCTGGAACTGCCAGAAAGGGCGGTTGAGTCAGAAACTCCCGTAACATTTGAGAAGTATTTAGATATTCGCTTGCATTGCCATAACCTCCAGGTCTATGGGCCAAGTGCTGGAAAATGGGATTAGTGTAGTCAGATCTTTGTTGACTGGCACGGACATGAAGGGCTGAATGGCCACCTCCTGTGCTGTAAATGTCTGAGTCCATGATTTAGAGACAGAAGAGAGGTGAAGGGGTACCGTCAGCGTACATATGGAAACTAATGCATTTTCAGATGATGTCGCTGAAGAAAAATAGGAGTTGGCAAAAGATGGATCCTCGGAGGACACCAGAGGCTACGTTGTGAAACAGGAACTGAAGCCATGTCTGGCTATGACTGGGTAGATAAGAATTAAACCAGTTTAGTGCAGTCCTACTCGGTTGGACACCCATAGAGAGGTGTTAGGGGAGGATGGTGTTGCCAAAAGGCTGCAGACCGGTTGAGAAGGACCAGGATAGACAGTTTATCTTTGTTGTAGTCGCATAGGATGCCATTTGTGACTTTGATAAGGGCAGGATTTTTGGAGGCTAATGGGGCATAAACTGTGGTGGATGGGCATGAAATTTCATCCCGCCAGCCAGCCAGCTGGCCAGTGTACCAGAGTTATCCCACCCTGAGACATTTTATGGGAAAGCCAGCTCGGTCGAATGGCTATCTGTCCATAAGTGGCAGGTAGAAAATTGAGGTAATTAAAGGACCAATTAGGGCCACTTCTAGTCAGCAGCTAAGCCCCAAGCCCCACACAGCAGCCAAAACATGAACAGTTAAGCAAGATGGCCTCCTGGTGGGAGAGAGAGGACCATATTTCATCCTACTAGGGACCCCCTCCTCCACCCCCCCCACCCACAACCCTTCAAGGCTGACGGGCCACAGCTATGACCTCTGGCAGTCCAATGAAGGGGATGTCCCTCCATGATCGTGATCAGGCAGCTGTGGCCTTTTTTTTAAATTAATTTTTTTCACCTGGACTTCAGAGTGTCTCTATTGCATGTTTCAGCAGCTCTGGCCTCAGATGGTGGAGCTGCTGATGAGTCATTTATTGAGGGCCACCTATTGGCCCTCCAGCCTCGGCAGCCTGCCTACTGTCCTTAGTTGGATGGCGAACATACCCTCTGGCTGCTAATTGGCCAATCCAGCCAAAATCAACGTCGGTTACTGCTCCCGACACAGTGCAGGATTGAGACCTGCATTTGTCCTCGACGCTGGTGTCCTGACCCAAAATGGAAAATCCTGCCCAAAAGCTCAGCTGCTCCTGTGACTGTGACATGTGACTGTAATCCCTCATCCATAGAACCATTCTAATAAATCTCTTTTCTACTGTCTCCAAAGCCTTCATGTCTTTCCTAAAGTGTGATGTGCAGAATTGGACACAATACTACAGGAGGGGCTGAACTAGTGTTTTATGCAGGTTCAGCATTTTCTGATTTTTCTATTCTAAGCTTCTAGTTATAAAAAAACAGAATCTCAGAATTGTTACAGTGCAGAAGGAGGCCATTTGGCCCATCTTGTCTGCACCGGCTCTCTGAGCATTTTAACTTAGTGCCAATCTTCTGCCTTTTCCCTGTAACCCTGCATGTTGTTTCTATTTAAATAATCATCCAATACCCTCTTGAATGCCTGAATCAAACCTGCCTCCACCAGACTTCCAGGCAGTGCATTCCAAACCCTAGGTACTCACTGTGTGAAAGTTTTTTTTATCACCTCACATTTGCTTCTTATCTGCTTGTTTAACTGCTTTGTCCTACCACCTTCAGTTTGTGTATAAGGATACATAGTTTATTTCTTTTTGTACTCCCTCTAAAAATATACCATTTAGCATGTATATTGTCTCTCCTCATTCTTCTTTACAACCATGTGGTTGGTTGGGCTGTCTGAGGGCAGGATCAGCAATGTAGTGTGGCATTGCAGTCAGTGGGTAGGTGTGGCAGGCTCCCTCTCCTTTTGATTTTACTGAATCACTTGAGTTTTTACATCAATCTGTCTCTGTCATGGTCATACTTGTACAAGCCATGCATTGCTATTTTTATTGAATCCAGTTTTTAAACTTGCTGAGGTGTGATTTGTACCAATAACCTTTGGGGTTCTAGCTTGGCACCATAACCACTCTGAAGATTCCTAAACCTTTTATGGATAACAATTGAATCAATTTTAGGAGGGTTATCTCACCACTAGCTGTGTAATAAATGGCGGTTGTCATGGATTCAGATCTTGACTTGACCAAGGCCTGAGACTTCTTTGAGGAAGTAAAAACCAAAGTACTTGGCCCAATGATGACAATGCAACACGTTTGACAACGTTGCACTCCAGAGGCTACACTAAACTCAAAGCTGTAGGATTTTAGGGTAAATCCAAGGAACTGTATTAGAAACTGGATGAAGAGGAGAAGACAACATGTACTTATTCAAAGAATCATGTTGAAGGGTGAAGAAATGAATGAGGTACCAGAACTTGGTATTTGTACCATTATAGTTTTTAAAGCACAGAAGTGACTTCACTTTAAACTCATTGCCAAGTGGTCAAATTTACAGACAATGTGAAACATGAAGAGGCAGCTGAGAAATTATGAAAGATTTCGATAAAACGTAGAAAAATGGCAGATGAAATTCCCTCTGCTCTTGTAGTAATTTATCCTCTTATTGTCTCCTGCTTTATTTCCTCCCACTCTCTAATTTATTCTTTTATTGTCTCCTGCTTTATTTCCTTGCTCTGTCCTGGTATTTAACACTCTGATTGACTATTATTCCTTCTGCCTCTCTCTTAGCAATTAACATGATTACTGACTCTTGCTAATACTGTCTCACTCATGGTATTTTAAAATCCCAGAACAATCCTTATCTATTCCCAGATAATTCATTTTATTTCATGATACAAGTCCAGTTAAATACTTTTTTTTCTTGGTTAACACTTGCTGTAAATATTTGAATTTAAGCATATACCTGTAATGTGAGTTTAATAGACTGCATATTAGGTAGAGGTTAAAACTTGAAATTGTTGCTTTTCTGTGAGTCTCCAACAGTTTATGTATTCAAACAGGGTAGGAAAGCTGAAATAAATTGTTTTTGTTTCAGATTTCCAGCATTCACAGTATTTTGCTTTTATTTCAGGGTATAATAGCTTTATGATGCTAGGCTAGCAACACTGAGGTTGAGTTTAAATCCTATCACAGTTGTGAAATTAAATTAAATAGTATGGTACTTTATGGGTTAGCAGCTGAAATTTTTATCAAAGCTGCCAGATTGCTGTCAACAATCATTAGTCTCCTTCAGGGAAGGGAGACTCCCACTCCTACCTGGTCTTTGAGGTGCCTGCTGTAGGTCATCCAAGTTTCCAAAGCATACAGGAGCATGGGGATCACTGTTGCATGGTAAACCATGACCTTAAGCCTCAGGTTTGAAATCCTAGTCCTCAAATATTTAAAGGAGGCTCCCAAGATATGGAAAATGGTCCACATTTTGTAGGATCTCACCATTGATCTTATTTGAGGGATGTTTTGCTGGGGAAGCTGACAGGAAGGCTACCAGTTTTTTTTTTTTGTTCAGTGAAAGGCCCATTTTCTCATGCTTTGGAGAATGAGTCAATAATGACCTGGAGCTCTGTTTTTGAGTGAGTGCACATACAAGTGTCATCTGCATACTGAAGCTCTTATGACTGAGGTTGGAGTGGTTTTGGATTGAAGGTGGCATAGGTTGAACAGTTTCCTGTCTATTCTGTAGATTATCTCCATGCCTGTAGGTAAATTTTTAGTAATGCAGCGAAGAAAATGGAGGAGAGTTGATGTAATAACACAGCCTTGTTTGACTGAAATAGGGTTTGTGGTGGTTCTGTTGGTGAGGATCCTGACTTACATGTTGTCATGGAGTAGGTGGAGGATTGGGACAAATATCTAATGGCATTAGTAGAGGTTACTCCAAAGCCTTTGTGGTCAACAGAGTCAAAGGCTTTTGTGAAGTAGAAAAAGGCCACATACTGTGGTTGCTGCAGCTCCTTGAACTTTTTCATGGTTTATATTGTTGTGGTAACCTTCAATTTGTTCTCAAAAATCAATTCCATAATCTAGCTGTTATGGCCAATGTCCTTGTAGTTGCCATGGTTTTAACCAATTTTCTCAAAAATACATACTTTTTTTCCCCCCAGTGCAATAGAACATGCACAGTATTAATCAACTTCCTGGTCACTGGTCTCCTGAAGTTTAATGATTTGTCAGTTCATGTCACTCCTTTGGGATATCAACTGAATCTCCTATAATCAGTCACAAGACTGATTCTTCTCTAAGATTTTAAGTAAAGGGAGTGCTTCAGTCTGAAATGCTATCTTTCAGATGAGAGGTTAAATCAAGATACCAACTGTGCTCTCATTTGAGATCAAAAGGTCCCTGGCACACTCCTCAAGAGAGGAGTAGGGGAGATTTCTCCAGAATTCTGGCCAATATTTATCCCTCAATCAAAACAGTGGTGTTTGTTCATTATGCTGTTCGTGGAAGCTCAGTGAAAAAATTGACTGCCATGTTTCCTACAACAGTGACTATACTTCAAGTATGGCTGAAAGAAAGATGTTTTGGTCATAGGTTTTTGTCTTGTACAAATCAGGACTATTTGCAAGAAAACGCCAATGTCAGGGGAAACAACAAATCTTGCAAATTGTCCCGATGAGTGCAAGACAAAAAGCTTCAACAAGAAATGTCTTTTTCAGCAATATTCAAGTTCTGTACTTCAACTACTTCATTGCCTGTCAAGCATTTTGGGACATCCTGAGTGTGAATGACAATATATGAATGGAAGAATTTCTTACTGTTTACCTTCCACAAATCGCTGATTTTTTTTTTTTTCCCCCAGTGAGCTTCCATCATATCAAACAGCATATCCTAGCCATTGTTCACAACAGGCAGGGTACAGACCATACCCAAACAGCCCATGCTTGCAAAACTCCAAAAGCGTCCAAAATTAGGTGTGATTCCACGATTGAGGATTTAGCAAATGTTGTCCAACGTGCTAAGAATTACACTGACAACCAATTTAAGATAATCAAGCTCACAATGTGATGCATTTACATGTACTATGTATAATACACAGGGCCCTGTTCATTGCAGACAGACAGAACATGTACATAGATTGCGTTAACAAAATAAGTGACAGCCTTTCACTGACTCATTCTTCAGGGCAATGCCTTTCCAGGGTCCAGCTGCCTGGTTTAAATTTCAAGCAGTTGTTAGTTTCCATCAGTGGTGAATTCTCCAGGGCAATGCCACTTGCCAACCAATTGGCACTCTCTTCACATACAGTATAAATCGTTGTTTCCCCTTATTAGTATTCTTTACTATCCTGATGAGTGCAAAACAAAAAGCTTAGATGTCTCTCTTTATCAGCAATTCCTCATCTTTCTCATCACAACTTTCAAAAAGTTTGATTTTTGTTTCTTTGTATCTCCCACCTACCTCCAAGTTGTTTTGGTATCTTCACACATTTCCATCAGAGGATTAACAGTCAGCAATGTGAACCCTCCTACAATGGCTGTAACCATCCTTATACCAGGCAATAGGGTGGTTAGTCCTATACAACTGGAGTATCTCATAGCTCCCATGAGTGGGCACTCATCCACCAAATACAAATGTTCTTCTGCATGTGAAACTGGAATTCAGAGATTAAGTCCTGACCTCCAATCTCCAGGGCTGGTTTGAACCCTGCACCCTCTGGCTCAGGAAGAGGTAAACCATAAGCCAAAGAATTGTTCTTTCCCCTCAGATGCTCAGCACAGATACTAATGCATTTTTTAAATAAGTGTACAAAATTCTCCTAGTATCCTGGCCAATGTGGCTTAGCAAGTGTAAAAAGAAAAGTAGCATGGTTCCTGCTGCTTGCTGTTATCTAATAACTCTGCAGGAAAGTGCGCACACATGCTGGTGTCTGTGGAGACCGACAAAAGGATCAGATTAGGATACAACTTCCCTCACTCCCTCTCCCCACAGTCTGGTAGGCAATGAAATTCCAAGAATTCACATGAGGACTGATGCTGCTGTTGTTAAACAACCACTTGGTGAGGTACCAGGACATGGCTGGCAAGTATGGAAATGCACTCTGGCACAAAGACACAAGAAAACTGAAAGGAAGAATCAAAGACTTGCACTTCTTGCATATATAATTTTATTATTTAAAAGTATGATGAAAATGGTTTCATACGGCTTGGATGAAATGAATAGCATGTAATCCACCAACATATTTTACAGATTAAGCTAAATGTGTTTTTTTTTAAAAAAATCATCGTACCATTCTGCAAAATTATTGAAGTCTAATATATATTATTTACATATTGAAGGCAAATGGGAGATGTACAGACAAATCAATTCAATACATAACATTAAGTTTTGTAATAAATACCAATTTTCATTTATGTACAGTCAGGCAAAAAAATGAATCATACAATGGAGTGAGATTTAACTTATTTACAGATTTCTAGTGCCTTTGAGAAGGAACGGAATTCAATTTTTGCCACAAACAACTGAAAGGGAACAAAAAAAAATAAATTAATGATTTTTAAAGGCAGTACAACTGCATATTGCTTGGTCCAGATTGTTTATGCAGAGAAACTTCAGGGGGTTGAAGAAAAAATATTAACTTGACCACAGACTCACCTCCTGCATCTAAAAAGCCCTCCTCCAACTGAACTGAAATGTCAAGTAGAAACAATTAACCCATCATACCGAGCTCCTTATTGTACTATTTTTAACACGTTAACCCATTGAAATAGTGGGAAATTTTGTACAAACTGGGATTGAACGAATTGTCATCTTTACCCAACAGTATCCTTTCTTTTCACTTTCAAAAACATGAGAGTCTGTAGACAGTTGCAGTTTCTTTTCAAATTGATGAGACTTCTCTGTATTTAACAGACTAAAAGTTCATACGTTAGAAAAAAATGGATCACTAAACGTTTGCAAAACAAAACAAAGAGCTCTTTGGAAAATAGATTGGTGTAATAGTTTTAATTTTATTATTCTTTCCTTTTTAATTTGCATTCTCCATCTTTCAGGTCTTATTGCTTTTATTCTACCCTGTCCCCTCTGCTACAAAATGTTTATAGTTCCTCTGCATATTAGACACTGGGCTGAACCATGCATGCTACTTCCTCACAGAATTTCAAATAAATTATAAACTGTAAAGCTTAAAAAAAATTAGCTACTTTGTGGAATTTTAAATAATTAAAGGTTTCAAATCCCTAGCACCTTTACAGAGCTACGACCTTCATGCCAAAAATACAGCCTAAAGCACAAAGTCTGAATGTAATTCACGTATTTAATTATTTTTAAAAAATGGTTTCTTACTAAAAGGTACTTTTCAAATCTTAAAACATTTTGCAGAGTTCTTGGAGAAAAGCCAAGAATCTGCGATAAAGTGTTTCACTTGACTGAAGCAGTGCTGTCACTAGAATTTTTAGTGATCCTTTGATAGGCAAAGTTTGCGTTGAAAAATACCCAGGCAACATTCAGAGCTTTTGTCCCTCTGAACTTTGCTTATGTGGAAATTACATTTTTTAGGCTGTGGATAACACACAAGGATAGAGTACAGGTGGTTACAGGTCTCATGCTGGTGAAAATAGGAGCGTCTCTAAGGTGGCAAATTTAAAAAAGGTGTGGGATTAAAAAGTGCATGGTCAAAACTGCAATATGCAGCTGGTTTTTTGAAATTTTGTTTTTCTGTAGCATATTGGTACCAAGACGACTAGTGACAATACTGCTCGAGCAAACACAGTTATCATAACAGTGTAATGATCAGAAAGACCAGTGCTACTGAAAGGCTGTATTGCACTTCCATTGTTTCATTATTAAACCACAGTGCTTCTTGCAGTACTGCATGTACAAAAATAAATAAATACAGTACAAAATAAATAAAAACTGCACATGTAATACTTAAGGTACAGTATTACAAAGTTACTTATTAACTTCTTGTTATTTAAGACCTTGTCTCAAGTTGGCTTTATCAATGTACTTTGCACCTACAAATTGCAATTTGCTAGGCTCGGCTGTAGTTAAGACTTTGCATAGTAAGTCAGTCAATTTGTGCATTAGCCATTCAAAGAATCTTTATCTTGTAGGGATATATATAAAATAGGAAAAGTGCTGGAAATGGAGAACAGGTCAATCAGTGGCCTGACTTTTCAGTCTTGCAATGTTAAGTGAAGAAACTTCACTTGAACTCAAACAGTTACGTTTAAAACTCATACACTGACAGATCTGTTTGTGCATTTCCAGTTTTTGTTTAAAATTCCAGTTGTACAATCTGCCTGCAGTAAATAAATATTAATTGGACTGCAGCCCCTTGTTGTCAAAGGATGCAGAGATTCAATCCCATTTAATCATACAATGATTACATGGATTGAATCCTGTAATTGTTCTTTTTTTTACCAGTGATGTGTACATTTATTGCATACCCAAGTTCTAGTCATCCAGTGAATGAGACGCTGGGTTAGCATCCAACGGACAACGGTAAGAAGAGGTCAAAGATGTTCTTATTGTGGAAGTTAACTAATACAATAAATTTAAAGGTTGGCACAGCATCAATGCTCTTGTCACTAGCACAAGTGATACATACCATTGCATTAGATGCTGCACATCTACTTTTGGTAGATATCGCAAAATTGAAGCTTAGTATCAAATTACGATCTTTAGTTTCAGAATCCAGACCAAATTGTATAGACAACTTGCTCTGCCACATAGGTTGGAATCTTAGCATCAGAGGGAGTGCAAAAACCGGGATGATTAAAATTCTCATCGTGTTCATATTTGCCTTATGTTTCCCTATCTGTGAAAACTCCTCTAGCCCTACAACCCTGTGAGAACTCTGCACTCCTGCAGTTCTGGTCCTTCATGGTGTGGTAATTTCTTTTACCTTACCACTGTCAGCCATCTACGCTCTAAACTCCAGAATTCTCTCCTTAAACCTACACACCTCTCGCTCATGCTTTTAAGATGTCCTTTAAGCTTACTTCTTTCACTAAGATATAGATCACCTGCTGTACATGTCCTTATGTGGCTGTCAAGTTTTGTCTGATCACCCTCCTTTGAAATGTCTTGGGATGTTTTACCACATTAAAGGTGCAATATAAAATCATGTTGTGTTACCGAGACAACCTCAATGCACGCTTCCACTGGACAATCTCAACTATCACTCTCACTTTGAGATAAAAGGGGCAACTTTCACAGCTTGAAAAATAATTTTCCTAATTATCAATAATTACTTGATCCAAAGCAGATGTGAACAAGACTCATTTCTAACATGTCATAATGTACTAATATGGGGGCTACCAAAATGGCTTAGTGCACAATGTAGTCTTCGTGGCAATACTGAAGCATAAATGCCAGGAGAATTCCAGGTTCAACGGCTGATTTGGGTTGAGTTAGTTGATCTGAGTCAGGCTGAAAGTAAAAAATGGGGTGCTCCCATGAGCTTCAATCTGTGTAGGTCAGAGTACCCATTCCCTATCGTGATCTTCACCAAGGGCATGTGGACACAGTGGCATAAGAGCATAGCGTTAGGTGTGGCTGTTTAAACAGCTTGCCAGCACTCGTTGTGTAGGCTCATGTAGCACAGGCGTTGAAATGAGGTTAAGAAGGTCCAGCAGCAACACTGAACTGTAGCCTAGCGTGAGTAGTTGCTTTCAGGATTCATACAGGGGTGGAGGAAAAACAAACACAAAATACATCACGTAGTACAGGATAGGTGATTGGAGCTGAAGAAAACAAAGGTGATTCTTTGAATAGGATTGGTCACAAAGATGTTAAGTTATTGTCCAAATAATTTTAGCTGCCAGATGTCCATTGATAAGAAGCCAAACATGTTGAGACTTCTTCCATTTCCACTTTAAGTGTCATCAGTAAGTCATCATTTCTGTCCCACTCTTCACTAAAGTACCACCGATATTCGGCATGGATACGTCACTATTACAATAAACTCAGGGTCCAATTATCTTTCTGGTTTAAACAATATATAGCTCTCTCATACAAATCATTACCAATTGATAGTCAGGAGTATCGCTCCCACTTCTCCAAGCTGAAGAATCATTTTGCCATTTATAGCCTCAGTGGATCCATGGTTAATACAATTGAAGGCTAATTACTGCAGAATGATTCCTTGACTCATAATTTCAATTAATTCTGAAACCACTCCCCCAATACATCTGTCATTTCATAAAAGATATATATCAATAATCTTTGAAAAGAAAAAGAAATTTGGAACCAGTCACTTCAATAATCTGAAGTCAAACCTTCACAGTTTCCATAATGGATGTTTTGATGGCTTCTTCGAGATGCTGACTGTCTGGGAAAGGTGTAGGAGGCTCTGGGAATGAGTCTGCTGTGATTGGCTCAGCCAGACCAATCAGAGACTCCAGGAAACAGCTGCCTGAGTCGGCAGTCTGAGAGAAACTGGGAAACCCAGGGAACTGAAACTGCAGTGTTGGACAATTGTCCGTGTTTTCGTAGTCCTTTTGTGGGTTGTGAAAAGATCCATAGTTGAACTCTGAGAACGACTGGAAAAATTCGAAGGAGTCAGTCGACAGGCTGAGGTCAGTATAGCTTTTCGTGGCTTGCTCTGAGCAGTGAGCTGGGGCATAGACATGGCCATTACCCTGTGTTGGAGCTACATCACCCAGTGGGAAACTGCCCTCCTGATTAGCATTCTCATCCAAGCTGGGCAAATGATTAGTGTAGTACTCAGTGTTGAACTTGAAGCTTTCCATGTTATAGTGCTGGTCACCAGTCTCACAAAAAAAATCTGATGGGTTAAAGTAAGGAAAGCCATCCTGATTCTCGGCATCGTTACCACACTCATTATCCGAATCATTAAAATGGAGTATTCGGGCCAGTCCATCATCGTCAATGTCTGCTGTTTGATGAGACTGCTGTGCGTTATCCAGGAAATGGTCATTACTTCCCTCATCTACCTCCTCACTGTAATTTGATGAACTGGAGTCAGTCATGTCACTGCTACAGCTGTTATCTTCGCTATCATCTGACTCCTCACTGAAGTGAAAGGCTGGTGTTAAGGAGGCACTTCTGTCCTGAAATGCAGCCTTGTCTGCTGAGTAACCATAGTGCTGGGAATTTTCCAGGTGTGGCATGTCTGACTCTCCATTTTTATTTTCACCATTTGGTTGCCTTTTCTCCAAGTCCAACTTCATAATGGTGTGGATGAAGTGTGTCTGCACTCTGGCAGAGTTGAACTCTATCCTCCCCTTTGTGTTACCACAACCGTCCTTTGTACAACCACAGGGAAAAGACATGCGATCCATCTGTACAATATAAAAATGTACAAGATAAGCACTAAGGAACATCTAATAATATAGGAACAAGAGTAGACCATTCAGCCCTTGAGCTTGTTCTGCAAATCAATTAGATTATGGTTAAGTATCTTAACTCCATCCATCTCCCTTTTTTTTATCCTTTTATACTCTTGTCTAGCCTAAATCACCAACTCCATCACTACAGCGATCTAATTATATAGAAACAGGCTTTCTTCCGGTCTCATTTCCCCATGTCTTCAGTAAAGATGCCAAATTAAGTTTTTAATGGATAGCCCACTGAAAAAGACTTCTCTCTCTTGCCATTTCCACCCCCTCCCCCAACAGTAGGCTGAATTATACAAGGTGCCAGATTCTTTTTTTTATTCATTTATAGGATGTGGGCTTCGCTGGCTGGGCCAGCATTTGTTGCCCATCCCTAGTTGTCCTTGAGAAGGTGGTGGTGAGCTGCCTTCTTAAACTGCTACAGTCCATGTGGTATAGGTACATCCACAGTGCTGTTAGGAAGTTCCAGGATTTTGCCCCAGCGACAGCAAATGAAACGCGGCGATAAATTTCCAAGTTAAGATGGGGAGTGACTTGGAGGGGGAATGTCTAGGTGGCGGTGTTCCCATCTATCTGCTGCCCTTGTCCTTCTAGATGATAGTGATCATGTGTTTGGAAGGTGCTGTCGAAGGAGCCTTGGTGAATTCCTGCAGTGCATCTTGTAGACACATTGCTGCTACTGTGCATCAATGGCAGAGGGAGTGAATGTTTGTGGATGTGATGCTAATCAAGCAGGCTGCTTTGTCCTGGATGGTGTCAAGCTTCTTGCGTGTTGTGGGAGCTGCACTCACCCAGGCAAGTGGGGAGTATTCCATCACACTTCTGACTTGTGCCTTGGTAGATGGTGGACAGGCTTTGGGGAGTCAGGAGGTGAGTTACTCATCGCACAACTCCAAGCCTCTGACCTGCTCTTGTAGGCACAGTATCTATACGGCCAGTCTAGTTCAGTTTCTGGTCAATAGTAACCCTCAGGATGTTGATAGTGGGGGATTCAGTAATGGTAATGCCATCGAACATCAAGGGACGATGATTGGATTCTCTCTTGTTGGAGATGGTCATTGCCTGATACTTGTGTGGCACAAATGTTACTTGCCACTCATCAGCCCAAACCTGGATGTTGTCCAGGTCTTGCTGCTTCGGACTGCTTCAGTATTTGAGGAGTTGCGATGGTGCTGAACATTGTGCAATCATCAGCAAACATCCCCATTTCTGACCTTTTGATGGACGGAAGGAGAAGCAGCTGAAGATGGTTGAGTCTAGGACACTACCCTTAGGAACTCCTGCAGTGATGCCCTGAAACTGAGATGATTGACCTCCAATAACCTCAACCATCTTCCTTTGTGCTAGGAATGACACCAAACATAACATAATCCACATCCTCCTGGCTCAAAAGTCAGGAGGTGGGGAAATTAGGTGAGCCCACAGAGGAACACCAGCTGCTCCACAGCCATTTAATAGGCTGGAGGAGAGATTTTCACCTCTTATGAGCAGTAAGTCACGGCTCAGAAAGATGCGTTGGGGTCTAGCTGGATACCTAACTGCCAGGTCTCAGAAAGGAGGGTGAGGGGCTGGGGTTTGCGAGACCATTGGGGGAAAAAGGGCAACCTGGCTGGGGGGTGCGGAGGGGCCACCTAAGGTTTCTGGGGACACATTAAGGAGGGACCCCATCCCCATTCAGAGCAATCCTGCACAGGGAAATCTTAAGTGGGAAGTAATCACTTGCTTAAGGACCTCAATTGACCCACTGGCAGCTGCTACAAGAACCCATGCACATTCAACTTGAAGACAAATAGAACAGTCTGTTTACTGGAGAATACTCTTCAAACACTCACATGTTATTAATCTCATAGGAACAGTAGTAGCTATTCAGGCCCTCAAGCATCTTCAACTATTCACTTAGATCATGTATCTTAATTCTGTACCTCATTGCAGTTTGTGGGACTTTTAAGTGTACCATAACCAGTCAATCTTCAAATTGTTGCACAAAGGTTTGGAGACCATTTAGAATCTTGATGGGGCATTACACAGAGACAAGTCTTTTACAGAGTTTCAATTGTTAGTTTACTTCTATCCAAACCAATAGGTCATCCTACATTGGCAACACAGTGGCAATAAATCAAAATAGGGTCCCAAAATACGGTAGGAGCTATTAATAATGAAAAGCTTTATTTTAAAAGCCTATCAAAATAAAGAGCTGCTATTTTAAACCAACATATAGTGCTTACTAAACACTAGAGCTGTTGACCGTCTACATTTCTATCTCTATATAATTAAACATTTCGCATCTGGAACACACAGGGATTAGTGTACTGCTCAATAAAATATGTTAGCTGTTGACAAGACAGGCCATGCGTATAGACAAATCTGGAATCAAGAAAATGCATTGTAGGCCTCAGCCCCTCAGGCTACTTAATTACTTAACCTACATTTTAATGGTTGGAAGCCAAACTGCTCTCTACCCTGCCATACAGGTTTTTCTTTTTTAATATAGATTTGGAGGATTACTATGAAACCAGTGCTCTTTTTTACAAGCAATGATTCCTCGTAGCTACCACAGAATTAAGATAGCAGCAGCAATGCATCTTCAGGCCTTGCTGCTGTATGGCTACAAGATCTGGGTGTGCCACCAAGTCTGCTGAGTCAACAGTCTGCCTGCTGGGAAAGAAGAGGGAAAAGCAATACAGGTCTCTTTCTTGAAGGTGAAATATTGATGGACTTAACTCAGCGGTAATTACCATGGGTGCATAATGGTGATGCAGCACCCCCCCCACCAACCCCATTAAATTGGGGTTGGTGTTCATACTTGAGCT
Source organism: Carcharodon carcharias (assembly GCF_017639515.1). Classification (NCBI taxonomy): domain Eukaryota; kingdom Metazoa; phylum Chordata; class Chondrichthyes; order Lamniformes; family Lamnidae; genus Carcharodon; species Carcharodon carcharias. The sequence goes on from NC_054472.1 coordinate 149,539,813, forward strand.
GCTTTTCAGAGATGCAGACACCAGAAGGGCAGGCTGAGAGACTGAATCGATGTTACAAAGTCAATGGTTTGCAGGTTTTATTTAAAAAACATGATTAAAAGTCAAATTGTAATGTAAAAAAACAAAAAGTCACTTGCCACACTGGTAAGCGTACAGATGTCTCTGTATAAAATTAAGCATTTAATTAGCTGCTCACTTACTTGGCATTTAATTCCTGCCAGATTACAACTGCAAGTCTCTGGTTCACAGAATCCCTTACAGTCACAGCCGCAGTCCTCACGCGACACTCTGATTGCATTCAGCTCCCGTTTTTCCTCCCTGTCGATTTTCTTCACTCCAGCTGCTTTCAGCAGCACGTGCCTTTTCTTAGCTGGATATGGCTGGGGAAAGAAGTTGCTGTCGAGCTCCACCTCGCCAACATCGATGTCGTCATCTGAGATGTCGTCCACGGTGAGCCTGTCAGCCTGTTCAGAGTCAGCAGTACCATTCTTTGTCAACTATTTGGGGTGAGAGAAAGAGACGTGTTAATTTTTTTCCAAATTAAAACCACTGATTAACAATTCTCCTTCAGCAACACTCAATATCTCTGGGCATTTAAGCTGACAGCACAAGAGGCGGCCACTCAGTTCATCGTGTCTTGCAAGACGAATACCAAAGCAACCTCATTTCCCCCATGAACCTTGTATTGTCCTCTGCTCCATCTAGGTAATGTGATACTCAGCCACACCAGGCAAATGCCCATATCGGGTCCTGTTTGTGTTCACTTGGCTGATCTCAGTGGGGAGAAAAATTGCAAAAGAATGACCAGGACAAGTGATCCAACAACAATAAAATGTTAGGAATTGGATGTACTTGGAAATATTTGTAGGGTTTTAGGGGAATATTGTCATGATTTGGAATGCACTGCCTAGAAGGGTGATAGATGCAGATGCGATAGTAATTCTCAAAAAGGGATTGAAAAGGAAAGAGATGGGGAGTTGGATTAATTGGATAGCTCTCTCAAAGAGTCAGCACAGGCATGAAATACACTCAACAACTGAGCATCCACAACTCCCTGGGGTGAAGAATTCCAAAAATTTGCAACACTTAATTGAAGAAATTTCTCCTCATCTCAGTCCTAAATCACCAAGCCCTCATCCTGAGACTATGACCTCTAGTTCTAGACTCTCCAGCCAGGGAAGCAGCCTCTCAGTATCTACCCTATCAAGCCCCATCAGAATCTTGTGCTTTAATGAGATTATCTTTCATTCTTCTAAACTCAGGAGACGATGGGCCCGTTCTACTCAATATCTCCCCATACAACAACTCCCTCATCCAGGAATTGAAAATCAACTCTGGATTACTAATCTAGTAACACAACTAACTGCTAGACTACCATTCCCAGGTGTCATACCTGCAGCCTTAAAGAATCCAGCTTCTGTTCTTTCAAAAGTTCCTTGATTTTCTCCCAGCGCACAAGCTCCTGTTCTTTTGCAAACTCTGCGAGCGTGTACTGCCTGCATGAGCTGTGCTTGTTGGCCATCCCCAGGGTGCAGCCACCCTGGCTTGGAACACTAGTGAATCCCTGACATCGTGCGAAATAGAACACGACAACGCGGTCAAATTGGACGTTGTTCTTTCTCATGCGTTTAGATCTCTTCAGGATGGGCACAGCTGCAAAATCAAGGAGGAAAGAGAGAACATTAATAAGCATTTAGCTACTAATGGATTCCATTACAAGGATGCTGTCATTAGGTTTACTTTATGTAAGGAGAAAAACAGCCTTGAAACAGTGCCTTTAGCAACCTCAGGACATCTCTTTGAAATGCAGTCACTTGTGCAACACAAGGACTTGCAGCAGCCAATCAGCACATGATAAAAAGCTTTATAATAAATGATCAGATCTTTGTTTTGCTTGTTGTTTGAGAGATAATTGTTAGGCAGAAATGCAGGGAAAATCTCTTGCTCTTCTTTGAATTGTGCCAAATGATCTTTTAAATTTAGCCCAAATAGACAGAGGACACAGGCTAACGCTTCGTGAGAAAGGCACTAACTCTGGCAATGCAACATTCCCTCAGTACTGCACTGAAGTGTCAGCCTGAATTATGTCCTGAAATCTCCGGAATGGGCCTTGAACCCATGAGGAGAGGGTGCCTTCACTGAGCCATGGCTAATGCTAACATCCCCCAAGGAAGTGCAAATTTTTTCAGTGGCCTTAGCTGTTGAGGTTGCCAATGAGCTTGATTTTAGGAAAGAGTGGGCTATGGCCCTGTGGTTGTGTCTTAATACTACACTTTCAGCTTCATTGTGATCTTCTCTATGGGGTTTGCACGAGTGTGCACACGCTTTCATAAACTGCACATTGTGTGGTGCTCCAGAAGAGGGAGAAATTATGGCAAATTCATCAGGGTAAGGAAAATGAACATAACGTACATTTTCTATTTAAACCAACAAGTGCAAAAAAATTAGAAAACTTTGTTTCAACATTTTCTTTTTAAAGAAAAACAGGCAAAGAAAGGAAACAGCTACTCTAGACACTGGGAGCCTCAGCACATGACGTAATACTGAGAAAATGCCCAACTGTAATTAGATTTCCTTACAGTTTGCTGGTTTCAAGGAACTCAGTTGTCAAGCTGTCCACTGAAGACTAATTTCAGTCCTATTTTAAGCAGATTATTATGATGAAGGCTTGTTATTACAAATGCTTTTAGCATGAGTTTTTTTTTTTAAATGCAGCAGTAGCACAACATAGTACCTGGTGATCTTTAAACCATTGATTACATTCCTCCAATTCTACCCAGTTCTCACTGGCATACAGCACCAGAGGTAGACAACCTGCTGCTACTAAGAGTACTTCACCCTACTATAGCTGTTTCTTCATCCAAGTGGCTATATATCCACATGCGAGTCTAAATACTTCAATCATTAAGGCACCACAGACCAGCCCTGCCCTCAATCCAATACGGCTCAGCACCATTACTGTTGACCTTATTGAAATTGGTTAACGAAGCATAGATTTTCCTAGTCTCTGCTGGTCGTAGTCATTCCATATATTGAATTTACCCATTCTGCCTAAGTACATGTGAGTTTCTGACCTCTGTTGGGCTGGCAGGTCTCCTCATGTGGCAGAAGTCTGCCCAATTCACAGACCTATCAGGTACCAATGTAACAGGATACATGGGCAAACTCTCAAGTTGGTGTCTGGTTTGTGGTAAGTGAATGATTTATGCCTTCCCCTCAGTACTTAGTGTGTGTGTGTCATGGGGCAGGAGAGGAAAAAGAGCAATCAGATGCCTTTGTTATTGTGAAAAAGTTCTTTCTCAACCAAGTCTTTAAGGCAAGCTTCTACTTATAATCTTAACATAAACCCCTCTTGCAGAAAGCAGGGCTCTGTAGTTGCTGGAATTCGCTAACAACTGCATTAATATAGCACCTTTAACATAGGGAAACATCCAAAATAACTGCCTAGCAGTGTAACCAGTTAAGTGTTGACACTAAACCAAAACTGATGATATTGGCTTGGTTAAAGTGATAGCTTTCAATGGAGGGTCTTAAAAGGAGGGGACAGCACGAGTAAGTAAGAGAGAGAATGACCCAGAGACATGAGAGCATCTATGTGCATTTCCATTTTTCAGTACAAGCTATTAGAGATGCTCCTAGTTTTCATGGGTAACATCTGCTTGAAGACTCTGTGCTTGCATATCAGGTTTGGAGTTCTTTCCCCTCCAATTTTTGTCTGATTGAGAATCAATAATTAAATCTTCTTTGTCGGTTGGCTCATTGGGCAGTGGAGAAATTTCACCACAAAACAGATCTGTATAGAAGACCAAAACTAGGGGCCATTAATATAAGTCACTAATAAATGCAATATGGAATTTAAGAGGAACTTCTTAACCCAGGGAAGTCATGAGACAGTAAGGAAAAGGAGGATATATCGACAGGGTTAAATGGAGTAAGGAGGCTCAATGGGAAAGCAAACACTACCATGAACCCTTTAGGCTGAATGGTCTGTTTCTGTGCTGTTTATACTATTTAGATTTATGTATTTATATTCTACATTGGACACTTCCACACTTGATCTATAATGCCTTATGTCACCAATATTGAAAAGGATAGGAGGAAAGTTGAACAAAATTTAGAAGTAGAGATTGTGTATTACCAAGGTCAATTGAAGAAGAAAGATAATAATTGGGAAGCATAACAGCTTTGGAAGTTTCATAGTTCTAGGAAAAGAACTAGGTAAAAGTTGAAGACTTTTAATTGGACTTAATGAGCATCTGTTCACTGGCAACCCCACTGTGGCCATTCTCAGAGCCCGATTTAATTTAAATCCAATCAGGCACTTACTTGCCTGCTGACAGGGTTTCAGAATTAAATTCTGCCCCTTGTGTTACTCTGAGGATGTATTTATGGTGAAGACACCAGTGCCTTGCAATCTGAATCAAGCTGCTTAACTGTGAATAGGATGTGTGTTACGGTAAGTACTTACGGGTAAATGGTATTGAAGGGAAAGCTGCATTACTTCTGGTTGCCCATGTTTCACCACAAGAGCTGTCATCATCAGAGTCCCAGCTGGAGGACAAAGAGCAAGATGAAGCGGCAGAGGAGGATGATGAAGAGGAGGAAGAGGATGATGACGGAGATGATGAGTAACAGGGGTCATCCTCCACTTCTTCAAACTTTCGTTTCAGAACTCCACTCATGGCAAAATGTGGTTTGGTCACAGTTCTGCTTGAAATCAGCACAAAAAAAGAGAAAAAAAAACAATGAGGAGTTTGTCTACCTCATGCCATATACCTTAAAGCTGTTCTCTTTGAATGCTTTGCCAAGATTTGAATTAAAATTTAAGAATGATCATCGCCAAGCTGGAGTTATCTGGTACTCCAATGCTTAATGAAGTCTTTCAATAACATTGCAACCCTCATGTTCTGAATTAAATATTTACTTCCATCTTGACAACCAAATCTTTGAGGAATGCCTTTACTTTCACAAAAATTTAAAATAAAAAAAAAAAAATTCACAGAAAATGAACAGTTGAAACTACATTGATGCATACCAAAAATCAAGAAAAATGGAAAAGGGAGGGAAGATGAATAAAACTAAGCACCAGAGGCAAGTGCTCATTGCGTGCTCTCTGTTGAATGGGCTTCTTCATTCAATAGTGGGGATGGTAGTGTAGTGATTAGGTTACTGGATTATTCAGGTTCTGGACTCAACCAAAGAACATCAGTTCAAATTCTACCATAGTAGTTTGAGAACTTCAATTCTATAAAATACCTGGATATAAAAAGCTGACACCAGTACAAGTGACTACAAGGCTGTTGTATTGTTTATTTGTTCACTACTGTTCTTTTGAAAAGCAAACGTGCTTTCACCACCCGGTCTGGCCTACATGTGACTCCGGTACCATATCAACTCTTAACAGCCCTAATCAAATCACTACAATGGAAGAAGGCCCACCATCACCCTCAGAGGGAAAAAGGATGGGCAATAAATAGATACTTTGCAACAGCGGTCACATCCTAAGAACTAATGAAAAAAAAAGAGAACACAAGGCAAGCAGAGCCATGAGGTGGGCAGGGTACTCCACGCTAGGATAGATTGTATGTGGAATGAAAACAGCAAGTTTCACAGCCTGCAGATTTATCTTGGAAGGTTAATAATGGGTGCAAAAGCCAGCAGTAATATCGTTCCTGTAGTGAATTTCTAAATGCCTAATTTTTCTGGCAAGAACTTGTCTTCATTTGCACGAAACAAAGAAAATTCCCAAAAGCAGATTTTCTGTCAGGTGTCACAATTAGTCCATTATGTTTTCCTGATGGGTCAGTGTAAAAATGCAGTGTTGGGGGAACACAGGTAGTGAACCACACAATGCTAGAAGACACCAGGTTTAATTCATCGCCTAATAGCAAACCTCAGGTCAGTACAGCAGTGAAGTACAAATATAGTGTGTGGTTTTAGTTTTGGTTTAGAGAGAAGATTGGATTAACCTGTTCCTCACTCTCAGTTTTCTCCAGTTAAGGGGTGTTGAGCCCAGTTCAAGTAACCTGACCACAGCTGAGATCAACTAATGGATGAGAACTGCGATTTACACCATCAAGAAGTACATTTATTTGCAAAGAAGTAGCAAGCTTGCATTTTTATAACACCTTTCACGACCCCAGGACATTCCAAGGTGCTTTAGAGTCATAGTACTTTTGTAGTGTAGTTACTGTTGTAAAACAAGGAATTGCAGCAGGTAATTTGTGCACATCAAGGTCTAACAAAGAGCAGCAAGGTAAATGACCAGATTATCTGTATTAGTGATACCAAATGAGGAATAAAACATTGGCCAGGACAATTGTTCGAGAACTACACTGAGATAATTTATGTCTATCTGAATGTGTAAATAGATCGTGGGTTTAACAGCATTCAAAACACTGCATATCTATTGGTGTAGCACTCACATAGTACTGCACCAAAAAGCCAGGTTAGATTACGATTTACTGACCAGAAGTAAGCATTCAACCACTAAGCGGCAGCTAACACATTGCAGCCCTACATGTTGTCACCAAAACCTGAGCAAAATCCCAGGTTGTGTGTCACAACCCGCATTGGGGGCAGTGCAGAGTAGGTTTATTAGATTGTTACCTGGAATGAACAGGTTGTCTTATGAGAAAAGGTGAAACAGACTGAACTTGTTTCCAATGGAGTTTAGAAGAGTGAGAGGTGACTTGATTGAAGTATACAAGATCCTGAACAGTATTGATAAAGTGGATGTGGAAAGGATGTTTCCCCTTGTGGGCGAGTCCAAAACTAGGAGGCACTTTTTAAAATTACGGGTTGCCCTTTTAGGACAGAGATGAGAATTTTTATCTCTCAGAGGGTTGTGTGACTTTGGAACTCTCTGCCTTCGAAGGCAGTGGAGACAGGGTCATAGATTCTTGTTAGGCATGGGAATTAAAGGCTATCAAAAGGTATGGGAATGTGGAATTTTGAAACATAAACAGATCAGCCATGATCTTATAGATTGGTGGAGGAGGTTTGAGGGAATGAATGGCCTACTTCTTTTCCTATTCATTTATGGGATGTAGGCATTGCTGACTAGGCCAGCATTTATTGCCCACCTTTAGTTGTCCTTGAGAAGTTGGTGATGAGCTGCCTTCTTGAACCATTGCAGTCCTTCTGCTCCTATTTCGTATGTTCGTATAAATGAACCGTATTTCATATTTCTTCATCAGCATACACCTTAATTACAATACTGGCTCTCTGACTTGCTCATTAGCATTCTCCATCATTAATAAAAAAAAACATCTAAAAGGTTGCTTTTTGGGAATTGGGACAAAACTACTATCACTGAACTGTGATCTGGATTTATCTGCTAATAGCCTACTGGGGAATGGAATTGCCCAATGTCAGACTAATGGATCAGAAGGTTCCAGGGTCAAATTCTGGTTTGGTCACATTGTGGGGAAGACAGCAGCAAATGGGTCATGCAATAATTGGTCTCATCACTCCTGGGCTGGGGTGAAGAGAAAATCAGCTTAGGTTTTGCTCCAGTCAGCTTATGGGTGCTCAGCAAAATCAGTCCAGACTGTCACTGCTCCTGCATTTGAACAGCCAATTGTCATGTGTAGACAGGAAGATTCCTCTTAGTTTCAAGTGGTTCTGTTGAGAGGCAAACCTGAACCAAGTGATTTTTTTGTTATATTTGTTCTGGGAATATGGATGAGTGGGTAAGACTGCATTTAATCTCCATCCATAGTTGCCATGAGTAAATTATTTATAGTTAACCATGTAACATGGACTAGTGTAACAGGTAGGCCAGACTGGGTAGGGGTGTAGCTTTCCTCAACCCCTAAACATAAGTTAGCTAACAAGTTTGGTTCTAAAAATTTTTGGTTATCTTTCCTTCCTGATGCCAGCCTTTAAATGATCAGCTTTACTGAATTCAGTTATGATCAAAGACAGAGCTGTAATTACTGGTATTTCACCCTAAGGTGAATCTGCTGAAAGTCTTCTTTGAAGACACAAGCTGAGTTCAGCTAAATGCAATTGCATATTTTTGAACCAGAAGTTTATGGGTTCAAGTACCTCTCCAGGGACTGGTGTATATAATCCATGTTGACATTTCAGTGTGGTAATGAGGGAGTGCTGCATTGTTGGTGATGTATTCTTTTGGATGAAATGTCTGTCCTCTCAGGTGGACGTAAAAGATCCAAAGGCTCCATTTGAAGAGGAGCATGGGTATTGTGGCCAATATTTATCCCTCAGTTAACACCTAATTTTATGACACCTCATAAAATTACATTTTTTAAAAATTTATTCTCTAGGTATGGCACTGCTAGCAAGACTGGCATTTATCACCCATCTCCAATTGCCTGAGAAAGTGGTGGTGAACTGCCTTCTTGAACTGCAGTCCATGTGAAGGTGGCAATGACAGCGCTGTTAGGTTGGGAGTGCTGATTTTGACCCTTTAACGATGAAGGTTAAGCAGTGCAGAGTTTTGTCATTGAACTAAACGAGTGGCTTTGCAGGACCCTGAATATGTACTGAGTAATTTGATACAACACAACAAATACTCGTAAACACAGCTTACTCATTGGTGTCAGAGCAGGCCCAAGAACTTCCCACACATGACTCAGTACAGTATGCTCTCAATAATGTAACCAGATGACTTGCACTCCCTTTACTAGAATGATTCTGCAACCTTTGCAGCCTGCACGTGGGTGGAAGTGACTTTCTATGGAAGGCTCATCTGATCTATTACTGCAAGATTTCACAGTGATTCATGCCATGTGTATGTGACGAACTTCTACTGAAATAAAATTAGGTACAAGCCTACTGTGTCATAAGAGAGAGAGCAAAAATACAAGGAAAGGGCTGTGGGAGTGTTTGGAGAAGAACACGATAAAAGTTGTGACATTCAGCATGAAACACATGATAGTCCTTTGAAAATTAATCTTGGATTTTTAATAGACTGCTTAAAGTGGTTTACTGAATGAGAATGTCAAGAGATGATGATCCACCAGCGCATCACATACACTGCACACACTAAGCTCAATGTCATCTATACCAAATGAGTAATGAACAGGTATTTGTGCAGATGAGACTCAGGCAAGTGAATTTTCCCCTCTTTATAAAGCAGACAGCAATTCAAATTCCTAAAGGATATCTTGGGGATGCATTAAACACCAGTGGCTTACGCATCCTGAAATTATCCCGGGTAAAACCGAGGAGCATAAACCCTTGCGGAATACAGCTCCAGAGTTACACTGGCACACAGCTGTGGCTCCTGTGTTGTTCTACTCAAGATTGTGCAAATTACTCTTCTGAGACTGGCATTGTCCCATGGCATATTTAGCGTATTGATACCAGTGCAAGATAAAACTACGCTAAGGCCAATATATTATTTGCATGTTTTAATCTTAACTCATTACCTTAGATCCTTACACTCAGCAGGTTTGAAATTATTGATATTTCATCCCAGAGACAATTGTTCAAAAATTCACTCGATGCAACCCAAGCTGGGAAGGGATTTTGTACTGTTCGACTGGACATGTGAAATATTTCATATATTTCACTTCATTTACTGTAATATAGTGAAGCACTGGCCTTGGCTTAGTGATAGCATTCTCACCTTGAAGTCAGAAGGTTGTGGGTTCAAGTCCCACTCCAGAGACTTGACTACATAATCCAGGGTGATACTTCACTGGAGTATAGAGGGACTGCTGCACTGTCTTTTGGATGAGACATTAAACTGAGGCCCCATCTTCCCACTCAGATGTAAAAGATCCCATGTAATTATCCCAATAGGAGCAATTGTCTAGGGCAAAACATATTCCTCAACCAACATTGCTAAATAATTGTGATGTGCACAAATTGATCTATATAACAACTGTGACTACACTTCAAAAATGCTATAACATATCCTGACATAGTGAAAGGTGCTATAAAAAGGCAAGTCCTTTTTTAACTGGTGTAACTCATTTGTCTTTGGTGGCGAGAATGGTTAAACACATCTGGAGTCAGTGTTTGAGTGGCTACATCAGATATTCTGCTTACCAATCCTAGCCAAATATCTAAAACAGTTCCAGTAAGTGCTATGATGCAGACGTTGTTGTTGCCTGGCAACACAAGGGCTGGGACAACCGGGAAAATACAACATTTAGTCAGTGATTCGTCATCACAGGTTTGAGCATGCGGTTAGCGATCTGAAAGGGCAGCTTTGGTGTTTTTCCATAGTACTTGGGAGTTAACTGTACTCAAACAGTTGGCCAGATTCCAGAGTCATGAAGCCAGGACTAGACTGAGCAGTGTGATCTGCCTCACCGTAAATGCCTCAGTGCAACTGCCACATCACAATCTAAAACAGCAAAGGTGGAGATGAATGAATTAAATCCTTCTGTAACTGACGGACCAGCCAAATTTAAAAAAACATTCAAGGACAGATGTAAGAGATCAGCATCCTCTCACAACTCAAAACCTGCTGCAAATCTTATTCTCTCTCCCCCACAGGATCCAATGGCTACAAAGCAGATGTGTACACATGATCAGAGTTTCAACTGTTTCAGTTTTACCACACTCTCCCTCCCCCATTCAAAAGAATGAAGTGCAATTTCAAAACCCCGAAACGTGCAAATCTTGGGTGCTAAATAGACCACAGCACAGTTCTGACTAGACTTGGTTCTTGCAACATTCTTAAATATTCTCACATAACACTCTCATCTTCCACCACAAGTGACGTGGGTTTATTTTGAGCACTATAATAAGTTACAAGTCAACAGAAATAACCCAAGCTTCAGTTATCAAAGTATGTTTCTCCCATCAGCTTCACCTATCATTCAAGTGGAGGCTAAAAGGTTTTGCACATTCTCTCAGTGATTGCACTATACAGAATAAGGTTGAGTAAATACAATAGGGAAAAAAAAGTTTACAAGCTGACAAGTGAACATCTATTAAAACTGCTCTGTGTTTACCTGCAGTGTTACTTCAGTCTCATGTCATTTCGAAGGAAGAGATTTGAACGTATACAACAAATGCGCAAGGAAAACGGTACAGAACCATACTTTTAAATGAGATATTTATGGATGTCTTTGCAATTATTTCAGAATGACACGTTTACAGGATTAGCTGGATATTAAGAACATTTTAATTTCTTAAGACTGACATGATTGAATTCGGAGCAAGTTAAAGGTTAAAGCGGTTTAGTAACAATGCTGCATCAAGTCAACACTACTGATCTATTTCTAATGGGTCAAGAAGTGATGGGCAGTGAGATGTTGAGCTGACCTAAAGCTAATATTTATCTGTTTTAATGTAAATTTATTACACTGTGTACCATAAAACAGAACTGACGAACTGGTGTGATATTAAAAAAGGTTTATATTTAGATAGCACCTTTCACGACCTCATGATGTCCCAACATACTTTACAGATAAATTAAGTAAAGCATGGTCCTGATTGTAATGTAGGAAACAAACAGCCGACTTGAGCAAGATTCACAAATGCAATGAGATAATCTCTTCAAAGGCAATGTTGACAGATAAGTCCAACGCTGGGGCAAAGTCTCCTACTTTTCTTCAAATGGTGACATGGAATCATTTATGCCACCAAACATGACAGGCAAGGCCTCTGTTTAATTCTTCATACATAAAACTACACTCCCTCTGTACTGCAGAGTGTCAGCATAGATTTGGTGCTCAAGTCCCTAAAGTGGGGCCTGAACCTACAACCTTCTGACTCAGAATTAGTGATATCACTGTGTTAAGATTGATTCACATTGTACCTACTGCAGCCACAGAGTGTGATTGTGGTGGAGGATAGAGTTCAAATTTGAGGCAGCAATACTGCAGACCTCTCTGACCTCCATCATGTTAAGCTTCGAATGTTGTTGTGCCTGCGAATGGTGAGCATTTGATCATATTCCTGACTTCAGCCATGTAGACGGTGCTGAATATCAAGGTGGGGGCATAGTTTTACAGCATGGAAAGAGGCCCATCGTGTCCGCATCGGTCATCAAGCCCCTATCTACTCAAATCCCATTTTCCAGCACTTGGCCTGTAGCCTTGTATACTATGTCATTTCAAGCGTTCATCTAAATACTTAAATGCTGCAAGGGTTCCCACCTCTAACACCCTTTCCGGCAGTGAATTCCAGATACCACCACCCTCCACTGCTCTAAGGAAAACAACCCCAGCCTATATAGGCTCTCTTCATAGCTGAAATGCTCCAGCCCAAGCCACATCCTGGTGAATCTCCTCTGCACCCTCTCCAGTGCAATCACATTCTTCCTATAGTGTAACTGCACACAGTACTCCAGATGTGGCCTAGCATTTTATACAGCTCCATCATAACCTCCTTGCTCTTGTATTCAATGCCTCGACTAATAAAGGCAAGTATCCCATATGCCTTCTTAACACCTTATCTATCTGTCCTGCTGCCTTCAAGGATCCATGGACATGCACACCAAGGTCCCTCTGATTCTCTGCACTTCCTAGGGTCTGACCATTCATCATGTACTCCCTTGCCTTGTTAATCCTCCCAAAATGCATCACCTCACACTTTTCAGGATTAAATTCCATTTGCCACTGTTCTGCCCACCTGACCAGCTCGTTTATATTGTCCTGTAATCCAAGATTTTCCTCCTCACTATTTACCACATCACCAATTTTCATGTCATCTGCGAACTTACTGATCATATCTCCTACATTAATGTCTAGGTCATTAATGTACACTGCAAACAGCAAAGACCCAGCATCGAACCCTGCGGTATGACTGAACATAGGCTTCCAATCACAAAAACAACCTTCGACCTTCCCCCTCTGCCACTAAGCCAATTTTGGATCCAATTTACCAAACTGCCCGGGATCCCATGGACTCTTACCTTCTTGACCAGTCTCCTATGCGAGACCGTGTCAAAAGCCTTACTGAGATACCAGTAGGAATGTCACTCATCACCAAATAACCAACTTCTTCCATTTGTATAACCATATATAGTGTTAATATGGACAGTCAAGTTAAGCTTCTGGCCAATGATGCATCTCAGGATGTTGGTGGGGGATTTGCTGATGGCAATGTCTTTGCAGATCAGGTGGACACGATTGCAGCTTTCCTTTCTAGAGATGGTCACTGCTTGATTAATATGATGTGCAAAGGCTACCAGTGCTTGTCAACCCAAATTTGGATGCTTCCCAGATCAGGCTGTAAACTGGCACGAGCTGCTTCATTATCTGAGTAGTTGCAAATGTAGCTGAACGCTAACATCAACAGTGAAAAGCCTCTCAATCTTATGATCTTAGAAAATCACTGAGCAACTGAAAACGGTTGGGCCGATGATGCTGCCCTGAAGATCTCTGGCAGTGATATCCTGGAACTGCAATGATTGACATTTGGTCACAACCATATCCCGTGTGTCATCAGTTACGATTCCAGCCACTTGAGTGGTTTTGCTGGATTCCCACTGACCTCAGTTTTGCTTGGGTTCCTTAGTACTTTGTTGAATTCAGATTTCATGGCGAGGGCAGAGACTCTCACCTCTCTTCTGGCCTCCAACTCTTGCATCCATGTTGGGATTAAGGCTACAATGCAGTTTTGAACAAGTGGCTTAGGTGGAACCCAAATTTAGTTGTTTGATCAGGCTTTTGGTGACCAGATGTTGCTTGATAACACTATTACTTTTTCCATTGCTATGTTAAAGATTGAAGCTAGTGCTGGAGGGGGGTAATTGGCCAGGTTAGATTTTACGCACTTTGAATTGTATTACTGTGGACTCACTACCCGCAATCGTGCTGCTGACTAGCATCCTCATTACAATTAAGAACTTCAAACCATCTCTTCTATTCCATAAAGAGCTCATGCCAAAAACAAGCAGGCAAGACAGCATCCAAAAAGAAAGTGAACTGTCAACGGAAATCTTTCCAAAGTATCACTTTTCCCCCCCCCCAGAAGAAATACTAACATTTTACGTTTTATCTGACACTAAGTGACAACTGGGACAAGGCAATTCCCTCTGGTAATGTTGGCAGTCAGTTCTTTCCTTCCTGGCTTTAATCCAAAACAGATGGAGCCTCTTGGTTCACATCCTATGGCTTGTGGAAAAATAGGTAACTTACTGTCGGACCTATACAAAAATGTTCCATATATACATATACCAGAAAATTGATTTTTTTAAAAACATAAATTGAATGGTTTTTCAAAATTGGGAACCTATCAACTCAAGTTCTGAAGTGCTGTAGTAACAAGGGCAGAATAAATGTTCCATAGACACTGCCCTCTGGTGGTGCAGTGGAAGAAATTACAACATCTGCAACCTAGTTTTCACATTCACACAGAGGATGAAAAAAAATAGCTTTGTACCCTGTCTCCACTGCCAAAGAACATTCTGTTCCTTGGCTCCAGCTCTCCCTCATTCATTCCATTTAAACTGTCTGTTTTAGTAAAAATAAACAGTGGAACAGATAGAACCCACAGGAATTTTCTGCTGGCTCTATGACTCCCACTCAGCTTGGAACAGAGCATTACAAGTATTTCACCCAGATGGGTTTAATATTCCCTTTGTATGAAGGGGGTAGTAGCATGGCAAGGGAGAAGGAAGAGTGGAAGGCAGTGCAGCTTAAAGGGGCACAGTCAGCTGGGATCAATTCCTTGCTCACTTTAACAAGGAGAAAGTATGTAGAACCACATCACATCCTCAAGACATCCCACAGCGCTTCACAGCCAATTAACTTTCTAAAGCATAGCCACCATTATGTAAATAAACATGGCAACTACACTTTGCACAGAAAGATCCCACAAGCAGCAAAAGCGAATTTGGGTGGTGGTCGAGGCAAGAGTTCAAAGAAAACTACAGGGCCTCAGTTTAGCATTCCACCCGAAAGACTGCCAATGTACTGCACCCTCAGTACTGCACTGAGCCATCAGCCAAGCTTAAGTCTCAAGTCTTTGAAGGGTACTTCAACCATCTGGGCCAAACTGATGGTTAGTTTAGCAAGAGGGAAGACTACACTGACAATACATAACTTGGCAATGAGATGCTACATAACTTGGCAATGAGATGCTAAGTCATTTTTAGTCAGGGAAGTCAAATCAGCTTTGAAATAATAGAGGTGGTGAGACTCAAAGAACCATACAATTGAGCCATAGAGGCTAAAATGTCTTTGGTCAATGCAGAGTTACCTACTTTCAGACAGAGTTGGCAGTGGAGGAGTTGGATTCAGTAACCCTGGGGAAGGAGAGAAGGGGATGCGGAAAAAGGGTGGGACAGAGTTCAAAGAAACAAAAAAGTTAGGATCCATCCCATTCAAATAATCTCTGCACATTATTGTGGACTTTCCTGCAAAGTTGTACCTCTACGAGGCCCAGCAATATTGATTAGGCTCAAAAAGAAAGCTACCACATGAACCAGGAACTATAAGTATCCAATACCCCTGAAAGTATCCCAAGAAACCAACTATTTAATCACACACACCAAACAGTCCCAACACATCATCTGAATGCACATGGACCATACCCTAGTAGCCTGAAAAGAAAGAAATTTAGGGCAGAAAAAGAACAAAGGACATCCAATCCAAAGCAAAGGAAAATGAAAAAAAGAAAGCCTCCTGCCTTCAACAGTGTGATACAGTGCAGTAATACACTTTAAGTTTCTGGATGACATTGATACAGTGCTTTAAGTCATCTGAACTCAAAGATACAATGCAGCCTTGGAACATATTCCAAGCCATGTGGAACCCGACAAAACGCCAAGTGCCTTAGAAATGATCGAGTGAAGAGGCTGCCTCAACTCTAGAAAGCTTGCCTTGTGTCTGCGGTACAGCAAAATGAAAACCCCTTCCAACCAATTCAGATCCAATCATACCTTGTAACATTATGGTCAATGCACTTTAGTAAGAGCTCTGGTTTAGAATAGTTCTCTTCTGTCACTTGCACATTGCCTAAAAAAAAAACTGGTCTTTCCACGGGATTATCAAAATTAACAAAAAGTAGAAAACCGTCTTTCATTATTGTCACAATACATTTCCTCACTCCTCCTCGGGTGAAATTATATGTGCTTCCATTGAATACCAAGGAGACACCTTTCGCCTCTAGGAAGCTCCCTCCTGTTTAGCCTCGACATTGATTTGCATTAATTCCCTGACTTGCAGTAGAGTATGTCTCTAATAAAATTACATCTGTTTCAGTAAAGTACCTAAAATGAACCCCAGAGCAAAAAATTGAAAGTTTACATGTTAAATCAGGCTCCACGTTAAAAGCAGTATGCTCCTCCACACCTCAACTGAATAGCATAGTTTTAAGCAAAGTCATTTGACTTACTTTTTCATCAACCTTTCCTCCTCCCCTCCTATTTGTTTCAGTTGCCTTGGCAGTTTCCTCAGTGGCCACCTTTGCCATTGCTTGAAATCAGCAGGCTGGAACAAGGGATGTTTTCACTTCTGCCTTTTTAAGCTTCTTTTCAACCTCTAGATCTCCAACCCTCTGCAGATGAAATGCTTTGTACCCTCACAGTACTGACATCTATCACAGATGGACGTTTTTCCCTCCTTTTTCTCCCGTTTACCCCATTTCAAGCAAGCTGGTGGATGGCTGACTGTAAGAGCAGAATACAACATTACACCAGACCCTAATAATGCCTTCAGACAATATGCATATTTTCCAGGGGAGGACTGGTGATGGTGTGGAAGGAAGAGGGAGTAACAAGGTAAAATAGCTTACATTCATGTAGCACCTTTCATAAAATGAAACATTCCAAGGTGCTTCACAGGAGTGCAGCCAACCAAAAAGTGACACCAAACCAAAGGAGAAATCAGTACAAATAACTGATGTTTTACTATGTCAAAAGCATTAGATAAAACACAAGTTGTTGTTATCCAGAGCAGTCCTCATTTCATGAGTCATGTGTAAGTAGCAGGGTAGAAACTTCTTTATTACAAAAAAGCATGCTCCCCAGATGTCGAATGTGCATGTACACATACAACCTGACTCTTGCCATCAGGGCACTATACAGACTTGTGAGCTGGCATCCACACTGGAACTCCACAAGATCTGCTAATCACACAAAGCTGGGTTAATGCGACAAGGTTACAGCATCACAGTCAGGCAATTAAAACTGAGAACTGCAATAGCATTCCACAAGAAAATGGGTTTCATTTTCCCCCAACTGGCAGGTTGGGAATCAGAGTTGAACAAGAGTAAAGAAAAAAAAGGAGGTAGACGAATGGGACGCCCAGAACTCCCTATAACTCAACTCTTTTGAAACTGAAGGTTCTGTCAGCAGCAAAAGGTAAAACACTTTGTGGAGGTGTGGCTGTACAAGTAGATAAACCTGTTTCTATTTGCACAGGGAAGCTCGTTCCCAGCTGTCGATGCATTCACTGTCGGGTCTCCAATTGTGAATTCTCCAGTCGATCAAAAGAAAAGGCAGTTTATACATCATGCACCTGCATTATAACATTTAAAAGCAAATGCCAGCCTAGTTTTTAAAAAAATGATAGAAAAAGAAACACGAAGAAAAAAATCCATATGACCGATGATTAATTTTATAGTTTACCACCTTCAAATAGCTTCATAAATCACCTGCCTTTAAAGCACCTAGCATGCATTTTTCATTAAAAAAAACAATGGAAAGCACACAGCAGCCTGCAGACACAGCACGCCAAGGGAAATACGTTCTATTACTGTAAACCCATTTACAGAACCATAAACCTGAAGTGGTTGGGAAATTTACTGTGGTTTTAATAAAACTACAAATGATGCACAATTCAAGTGCCTCATCACAATTAAAAAAATATTAGAATTCTCTGACTGGTTCTATGCAATGGTTCTATGCATTGCTGAGCTACACAGGGCAGGAAAGACTTAGATGTGGTCTGTATTGCGTCTGTTCATCACAAATAGGTCAACAATGGAGTAGGATAGGCCTTGTACAAGTCAGTCTTCAGCACCCTTGTACTTGGGGGAGAAGAAATGAAGTCAGGATTCCTGACCTGCTTGTTAACCCAAGAGCAATTCCTGGGAGATTTGAGGCACAAACTAAGCAATTATTGCACACTCCTATGGACTTTGTGCAATTAGATACAAAATGGCCA
Source organism: Carcharodon carcharias (assembly GCF_017639515.1). Lineage (NCBI taxonomy): Eukaryota > Metazoa > Chordata > Chondrichthyes > Lamniformes > Lamnidae > Carcharodon > Carcharodon carcharias. Next base: position 149,557,857 of record NC_054472.1, read on the forward strand.
ATCATAAACCAGAGCAAGTCCACTCTGGTTGCAACCCTTTGCTGTCCAAAGTGGTCTGGTGTGAGACTAGATTCTTTGACTTGAGGTTGGGGGAGGGGGGAATTTAAAGTAATGCAGAAAAGCTTTATATGATGCTACTGGTGTTGAGTTTAGTGCACCAGTGAATATAAAAATACAGTAAAGTAAAATGGTAACTGTGCATGCAGAAAATTACACATCTGCTTTTACTTTAGATTTGGTGGGGGGGAGATGCTGGCAGTGGTAATGTCACTGCGCTAGTAATCCAGAGGCCCAGGCTATAGGTTTAAATCCTACCAGGAATTCAAATTCAATAAGTAATGGTGACTATGAAACTATCATTGATTGTTGTAAAAACCCATCTGATTCACTAATGTCATTTAGAGAAGGAAATCTGCCATCTTTACCTGGTCTGGCCTACATGTGACTCCAGACCCACAATAATGCGGCTGACTCTTGACTGCCCTCTGAAAGGCCAAAAAAGCCACTTAGTTCAAAGGGCAATTAGGGATGGACAACAAATCCTGGCCTTGCCACATCCCAAGAACGAATCAAGAAAGAAAAAAACACATTTCTGGTTTTCTTCAACCCTCGTGGAGCTCTTTAGCTAAATGTTGGCTTTTCAGGGGGGCAACAGTCCCACCAAACACAACTTACAGCTTTGTGGTCCAACTCAAGGAAAGGAAGCAATCCCATGACCAGGAATACTTGCTTTACGTTATGCTTTACTAGGTCTCAGAAAGATATCCAAGCACCTCACATACAATGAGCCATCTACACTGGCAAATCATTTTCACTCCTTCTCAGGATGTTGGTGTCACTGGGAAGGCTGTCATTTACTGCCCATGTCTGAGAGTAGTTAAGAGTCGTTCACATTATGGGATAGGAGTCACAAGTAGGCCAAACCGGGCAAGGACACTAAGCTCTTTGCCCTAAAAGAACATTAGCAAACCAGTTAAGTTTTACAAGACAACCTTTCATAGTCACTTTTACTGATCCCAGATTTTTATTTTAAAATTTTAAAAAATATTGAATTATGGAATTTGAAATCACTTTCTCTAGATTACTAGTTCTGTAACATAATCAGTGCACCACAATGCCCTGCATGTTCCCATTTCCTCCCTGTGCTAAGTCACAAAGAGATAGCTAATCTGTAAAATGGTAACAAGTTACATATCATTAAGCTACAATGTCATACAACAACCTTCTAAAAATGAAAATGCATGAAGATCCTCAATAAATAGCCAATAGCTCATCTTGCAGGCCACTATTCCTTTCAGAAAACTGACACACTTAGCAACAGAAGAGAATGTGAAAGCCAATTAAAGGAAACTTTATGTTGCACCTCCTATTGTTACGGTCAGCAGAATTCTTCCCCTCCATCTCTGCCAAAAAACTGCACATTTTCATTTCTACTGCACAACAAAATGACTCTCTTGTTAAGGCAGCTGGCTCTGAACCAACCAGCACGAGACTTCAGTTCCTTTCTAACCTACTCCCTCCAGCTGTGCGCGCCAAACAGGAGGGAAAAAATTGCCAAATTTAGAATATATAAAAGCAATTTGCAAAAGAAAATTGTTAAATGCATAGGGTAGAACATAGGAGGGATGATTGAAGAAGTGAGGAAGGGGCTGGGTGGAGAGAAAAGAATAGGGGTGGGAGGGTGGTTGAAGACACAGTATTTCTACTGAAACAGATTGAACAGTACTCCTGGGATTAATAACTATCATGCTCTACTGCTGATTAATTATTTAGTCAGGCTAAACTGTAATTACAGCTGTTCCTCACAAGGTGCCACAAACACATCTTACAAGCTATCCTGAGCTCCACACCACCCTAAATTTAAAAGCAAATACTTTCCCAGCTCACTTATTTTACTATATTTAGCACGGGCTACTTTTGAAGTCAGTCTTGATAAAAGCCCATCAGTCTCCCACACTGGCGAGATGCCACTGATGGCATGTCACAACAGAAAAGGCCGAAAACTTCAGTAACTTGAAAATGGGAAAACTTCAGATGCTTCACAGGGGCATAAGGAATGAAATTCTAAAAAGGATGTTGGGTCAAAGAAGGGGATTATGAGGAAGGGTGGCTAAATGTTTAAATGAAGAGGAGGGTCTTAAAAGGAGGGAGAGAGAGAAGAGGCAGAAATGTTTAGTGAGGGAATTCCGCAGCATTAGATTTAGGTGGACAATGATGGGCTAAAGTCCTGAAAGAAAAGTTGTAGCATAATTCCAGTGACATCCCCAGGCCCAAATTTTCATGGGCCTCAAAACTGCTGCCAAAGGGAACCTCCTTTAGGCCTTCAACAGGTCTTTATCTGTACATGTGACCCTTGTAGAGAAAAACATGGAAAGCAGCATCCATCGACTGCTTGTCTTTACTGAGTGCAACAGAAAAACCTTTGAGTCCAAACTCACAGCTAAAATATTTCTGATCTAGAGAGATGCCCTGAAAGGAGATTTTGAAGAATTGAAATTCTTGGAAGCCTTTAAAATGTACATTCCCCAGAATCTCAAACCACAAAAAACATGAACTTTCAGCAATTTCATTTAATCCAGGCAAAGATTTACTAACTTTTTGGCAAGAACTTGCACATTTAAGACTGTTGATGTTATTTTCACAATGAAAGGATTAGTCCCAGCTTTAAAATTACAGTGTGCAAGAAACTCCCAAACTTTAAAAAAAATACACTAGGCCACATCCAGCTCACTCTCTCTGCTGGTCCCACTCTGGCTGACTGAGTTTGACCCACTCTCCCCTATCAGTACTGCAGCCTACAGAATGTTACTCCCATATTCTGGAATATACTTCCTAAATATCCTTGCCATCCATCCACAAAATCCATCTCAGCAACCAGGCCTCCACTCACCCTCCACATTTCTCCCAATTCTTGCTTTGGTGTCTGAATCCTCTTCACCACAGCAAGGTGTCTTAGGACTTGTTTTTCTTGTTGCTTAAGTTAGGGGCACTATATAAAAGCAACTACTGTTGTTACTTTACCTTTTGATCAATTCAATCACCAAACTGTGGGTGAAAAAAATAAACTTCTCACAAGTAAATTAAAATGTGACTTTAAAAAATTGTTGAAGCAGGATCTTGCTGAAAATTATGCTTCACAATTAAACCTCTCTCCCCCACAAAAAGACAAGTTCATCTCAACAGAAGAAATGTAGGCGGTAAAATGGAATTGAGATAGAATGGAAAAAGGATGTGGATTAAGGAGATGGAAAAACCATGTTTAAAAAATATGCACAGCATTCCTGAGGAACAGACCAGCCAACCTGCTACAGAGAACACAACAGAGAAAAATTCACAGTGATTTGTTAATTTGCACAGTGGAACTGATTCAGTTATAAGAGCAGACACAGCATGGATCTTAGCCTCTTCAAGACCGATCATTATCTCCCATCACTGTTGACTGAGGCGGCTTAATTAAGCTCCTTTGAAGTCAACCTTTCAAATACCTCTACATTACACAGACAGATAAAACAAAAAAAAAACTTACAATCAGAAACATGTCTGTGAAGATATTACTTTAAAAATGATCAGAGTGCAGCAGCACTTCATTGAAGACTAGAAGATCACTACTGTTTGCTGGAAATTATCTTAATAGATAAGACGACTCATTATGTATGGCATATCTGGAATTTACAAGAGCTACATGCACTCCGGAGGTTTACTACGTTTGCACCGATACTGATAGTATGGTCTAAACCCTTCTTTCAGTTTGTTCCTTCAAAAGATACAGCAAGTTAAAATTATATCTTGTATTAAGGAGCACAAATTTTAAAATGGAAATGTATACTGTATTACAGAAAGTATTCAGTTAAAGTAACAAGTATTTTCAATAAAAGGAAAATTAAATCTGCTCGGAGTGCCTGTGTAAAATGAAATCTGCTCAGTGTGTAAAATGAATCTGCTCATAGCGAGTGCGGGTATATGTGTATTTGACTCTGCTACACGATGCAGTACTTCAACTCAGCATAAACTCAGACATCCTACTACTCCAGGTTACTAAGGCAACATATTTTTTCTGTCTAGCAACTCGCAGGAACAGTCTGAACCTACTGAATAAGCACTTTTTGGAACAAGAACAAAATTGCATTCAGTCTTGACCAGACACAAATAAATATATATTTTATGCAGATATACAGACATTTAAAATATATAAATATGCATTCATTCCACAGCTACTTCACATTAAAGCAACACTGTAACACCCTATCTGACAAGTAGTGCTACATACATACCATCCAAGTTGACTATCTAACTCCGCCAGGCAGACTGCATACCAGAAATTCTATGAAATCTTATAACATAAGGAGAGAGAGAAAAAAAAAACTTACCTCTTGAGAATTCTCAAGGTTTGATAACCACCATTAATTTGAAGGAAAATTGAGGACGGAGACTTTTTGAAAAAATAATTTAAAATAAAATAGGTTGAGAGTCGGATGTCTCTTTTTAAATTAAAAAAACAAAAAAGGTAAATTTTATGTTCTCATGTTAGACAGGTCAGGGTAACTGGGGGAGTGAGCTGTTGGGAGTTGGTGGTCCCTGAACCTTCACAGGAATGGGGAGACACTGGAGCTGCTGAGGAGCGGCGGCTCCAGCTGCTGGTTGCTTTAGACGCTGCCCCCGGGGGCGGGGGGTGAGAGAGGTGGGGAGGGGAGGGGGGAAGAGGAGGTTAGCGGACTTGCTGCCGCTGCCGAAGAGCGAATGACAGGGAGCGGTGAGCGCGAGCTGCTGCTGCTCCTGTGGCTCCGGGCGGACTGGAGGGGACGGAGCTACAGCTTGAGCTTCGCCAGTGACTGGCTCCCAGTGAAGTGACTCAGTCCTCCCATCCCTCCCCTCCCTCCCGGGCTCGCTCTCCTTTCTCTCGCCACCCAGCGGAAAAAAAAGACTCGCTATGAAGCTGACGCACGCTCTGACAAGCTCCAGCCCACTGCTTCCTGTTTCCAGCAAAACCTTTTTTTCTCTCTCTTTAACGAAGTACATTCATTGTTTTTTTTAATGTTGCATTTAATAGTATTGGAAGGCCCCCACGATTTTTCAGGTAATCTACGAACCAAATTGTAACGTAAAATGAATTGTAAAATTAAATTCAAACAAATCTACTGCAAATTGTCTTTAAAGTTGTAAAGCAAGATGCGTCTCTTATGGTTGTGCAAAGCCCTTTATTTCTTTCCCTCCTCCCCCTCACACAAAACATTATGAGAACAGGCTGTTGGCACTAAAGGTCAGATTAAAGTCTCCGCAGCCTGTCTTTTTTTTTGCTCCAGCCTTTATTAGACTAATGCAACCAATAGCTTGTCAGAATTTGGCTAGGATCCAAAAAAAGAGGCACTGACTCTTTTATGTGTCTCTTCTGACATCACCAGTACGTGAGGAAAAGAGGTTTCTCTCTCCACTTGTTCATACATTGAGGAAATGTGATAATTTTTCAGACTCTCAAACTCTTATGTCAGATTACAAAATGCTGAAGTAACAGAACTGGAAGAGCATACCATTCGAAGACTCCGCACTTTCCCATATACAGTTTGTCGAACTCAACGGCACAGGGAGTTGTTTTACACTTTCAGCTCAATCTTTTCATTTGCTCACTTTTTCCAATAATGTCAACGGGGCACTTGTGAATTCCCACAACAAGCTCCAAAAATTTCTGCAGGGAAGGATATGTTGCATGAATTATCGAACCTTACAGCAAGGAAGAAGGCCATTCGGTCCATCTTGCCTCTCTGGGCAATGCTGGTAAACCTGGTATTTATTGCTATCCCGAGTTACCCTTAGGAAGCCGGTATTGGAATTTCATCTCAACCCATTGCAGTTGTTGTGGTGAGGGTCCTCCTACATTGCTGTTAGTTGAGTAATTTACATATCTTTGACCCAGTGACAATGAAGGGACTGTGATATAGGTTCATATCAGGATGGCGCATGACTTAGAGTTGAATTTGGAGTTGATGCTGTTCCCATGACTTGTGTTGGTTCTTTGAAAGAGTTATCTAATTAGTTCCATTGTCCTGCTCTTTGCCTGTAATCTTCCAAATTCTTCCTTTTCATGTTTATATTTCTTTTGAAAGTTACAACTAAATCTACATTTCAGACCTTAACAGCTCATTGCATAAAATAAATTCTCCTATGATTGAGTATTGGAATTTTACATATAAGGTCCCAGAAGCAGTCAAAAAAATGCTGCTTTTGGAGCATTAATAAACCATGTACCTTAATGATTGTTTGCAATCCCAGAAATCCTAGAAAACTGGTTCTTTGATTTCAGTTTTCCTCTTGGGTTCTTCTCTCAAAGACATTGCCTTCCAAGAAGCAGCAGGGCAAAATCCTGGCCATAAAGTCTGGCTGCAATTTTACAGGGTTTTGGTGAGAACACTCCTGAAGTGCTGTGTACAGTTTTAATCTCTGAACCTAAGGGTAAACATGCCTTAGAGGGGGCACAATGAAGGTTCATAGATTGATTCCTGGGATGAGAGGGCATTTTGGTGAGCAGACATTGAGTAGAGAGACATTCTTTTAAGTTTAGAAGAATGAGAGGTGATCTCATCGAAACTCATATAATTCCGAGAGGGCTTGACATGGTAGACTCTGATAGCTTGTTTCCCCTGGCTAGAACATTAACTTAGGATATGGGGCATTAACTCAGGATATGGGGCTGGCTATTTAGGACTGAGATGAGGAGAAATTTCTTCTCTCAGAGGATTGTGAATTTTTAGAGTTCTCTACCTACCCCAAAGGGCTGTGTACGTTCAGTTAAGTATATTTAAGCATGAGATCACTAAATTTTTGGACCTAAGGGAATTAAGGGCATTGGGAATCAGGCAGGAATGTATAGAGTTGAGGTCAAAGATTAATTTATCTTATTGAATGGCAGAGTAGGTGTGAGGTATTTAATTGGATGTAAAGCACTTTGGGGTGTCCTGAGGTCATGGAAGGCACCATATAAACACAAGTCTTCCTTTTTTAGAATAATGCAAGTCTGTTGACTGGTTGAACCAGTTTTCTATATATAAAAATAGTAAGCAAATATTTTCCAATGAATAATCTGTAGCAATACATGCTCAGGTGAAACATCCACAATGAGAAAGATCCTTTATTTATGCTCATTTTTGGCACTATACTTCAGCTTTCTTTATTAGCCAGCGTCAGAATCCTTTGCATCCTGTAGAAAATGTAACAGCAGAAGGGAATTGGACATGCATGGCAACAGCTGTTGCTCATTCTTGGAATTAACTGACACATAGGACATCACCAGCTAATTATGTAGATATGGGAGACTTATACATGTAGGTCACTCAGCCTCCTAGAATCTGTACCATTCAGTCCAAGAAAAAAAAACTTGCATTTCTATATTGCCTTTCCTGGACCTCAGGAAGCCATAAAATTAATTAGAGCCAATGAAGTACTTTTGAAGTGTAGCCACTGTTGTAGTGTAGGAATTTCAGCAGCCAATTTGTACACAAGGGTTCACAAATAGAATAGAAATGAAATGAATAACCAAATAATCCGTTCTTTGGTTGACGGAACAATCTTGGCTAGAACAGTCTAAGGGCTCGCCTGCTCTTCTTCAACATTACACACTCAAATCTTAGAGTGAGGCTTGTGCCAAGTTTGTGCTGCACAAATGAGCGTTACTATTTAGCTACGAAGGCTCTCAGCTATGCACTTTCTAACAGGGTCACTAGGCAGTGATCATAAGGGGGGGATCTCCAGTTCACCATTGTCTTCCCTGAGGCCAACATGGCCCCCATCACTGGCCCAGCTGAGATGGACTAACTCAACAATGGCCAGGAACAAACTGAGGAAATTCCTGCTTTATTGGCTCATTTGCACATTCAGCAAATTCACAAAAGGAGGAATCATGGGCATTCCAACTGGGATTTTTTTTTCACTCTTCATGTTATTCAGATTAGAATTCAGTGCTTCTTCCCTTTCCAGTCAACTGTTACTTGAGAAACGGAAGGGAACTTTTTTTTAAACGTAGGGTGGGGGAACTGGAGAGGAAAGTTATAGACTTTCTGTGTGAGAGGTGTTTCCTTGTTAGGAAGTCAGAGCCTGTTAAAAAAAAAGGAAACCTTGAACAAATTAGGATGATATAACAGCAGTGGGGACTGAATGTTTTATTGCTTATATTGCATATGAATGGTTTACTGCTCAGTCTGTTTTGAACTAGACAATTAAGCTTGAGTCAGAAATTTGTATATCGTGAATGGATGACAAAATTCTGTGTAGTAAAAAGTCACAACATCTCCCATCAAATAATTCTGTGTATTATGGTGACAAGATAAAAAGAAAGTGAATTATTGTAGTGCCTTTGAAACCCTCTGGACATATCAAAGGTAATGACTTTTGAAGAGTAAACACTACAGTTCTGCAGACATGTGACAGACACAAATAAAATGAGTACCAGAATAAAGAACTTTGATTTATAGAATATATTGCTCATTCTGGCTTTCCCCCATCCTACTCACTCTTGCCTCCTCCCATCCTGATCATCCTGGCCTGTCCCTATTCTGCATGCCCTGACCTATCCTACACCCACTGGTGTGCATCCTTTCGGCTCACTTTGGCTTGCCCCATCATATTCACTCTTGCTTGCTGCTATCCTGCTTGCACTTAGCTGTTCCAATCCTGCTTGCACTGCTATGCCCCTGTGCTCTCAATCTGACCTACCCCTATGGCCTAGCCCTATCATTCCAACTGGCCTGGCTCACTAACCCTCTGGCTGTATTTAGATTTGTATGCCAATGACACAAGTCCTTTTATTTAATCTCCCAGTACATGTACAGCACTCTGCATTAAACCAGCCAGCCTGTATCATATTACTAGCCTAACATATCTGCTAATGCTTTAGGGACAGCAGAAGAGCCAACAGAGATTTGGGGAAGACTATTTATACTAATGTGGATTCAATCCAATAATTTTGGGAGAAGTTTTATTTTCAAAACTTTTTAATCAGTGTTTGGAAGGGATAGTTTTATTTTTTTTTTAAAAAAGCTCTTCATTTCCACCAGCCTCATTTGTCTTCTTTGTGTTGCCAAGTTACTAACAAGATTCTAAAAACTAAAAGAAAAGTTGTGAATTGTCAGCTACAGTGCAAGTGTCGCCTGTTTATAATCAAAGGCATGCTGTTGTTAAAGAGAAAACCCCCATGTTGTTCAATGCAGTTCACATAACTACTGGCATTATTTGACAGACTTTTTTTCTCGATAATATAAATTTCATTGGAACGTGCCCTTGTTTCTAAAATCAAAGTACTTCTGTCACATAGATTCAGAACAAAATTCATACACAGAAATTCCACTGCATCTTGTTTTCAGGCCTAAACTCTGTTTCATTAGAAAGGTACAAACAGCTTCCGCCACCCCCACCACACATCTTAAACCAGCTTATATTTCAACTCTTTCTTGGACTCGAACTCAAGTTCTGTCGAAGGGTCATGAGGACTCGAAATGTCAACTCTTTTCTTCTCCGCCGATGCTGCCAGACCTGCTGAGTTTTTCCAGGTAATTCTGTTTTTGTTTTGGATTTCCAGCATCCGCAGTTTTTTTGTTTTTATATCAGCTATCCTTGCTGGTTTGGTGACTTTAAGAGGTGAATAGGAGATCTAAATAAACTAGGGAACATTTGATCTAGGGTTGCCAATCCTCCAGGGTTGGCCTGGAGACTCCAGGAATTGAAGATCAATCTCCAGGACACTGCTATGTGCAACCCTGGAGAAAAATCATTGGAACATTTAAACAGATTATTTTATTTTGTCATTTTCTCTGACATTTTCCCTTTACTAGATATAAAATTATTGAAATTGGGGGGGGGGGGAGCAACAACTGTCTGGGTGAATGCCAAGCATCATCCAATTGGGTAATGAGTCTTTTTGCTTTCCAACTGGTGTAGGAAGGCAGTGCATCACAAAGATGAATGTGTTTGCTGACTAATGGCTGGAGTGAGGGGGCAAGTCATGTGATGAAACCTCCAGAAATACATTTAACTATAGTTGGCAATCCTAATTTGATCTAGGATGTGCATTGAATTATCTGATCTCATCAGGGCTGCAGTAAGGTTGTGTAGATGTGGTCTCAGCATCAATGTGTACCTGCCCCCATCACAATCCAGTATTACCTGGTGGAATGTTAGGTGTGAATGTCAGATGAGATCAGTGCAACATGATCTATGTAGACAACTTAAATACCATTGCACTGTCTGACTGTCTGTTATGACCATTTTAAAATGTCTGTAATGTTCCTTGATTGTATTGAAGCACCTCAGGGTGTCACATGATCTATGTGGAAAATTTGGAACATTATTGTACTTTTTGTGATGGCCATTTTGAAATGTTTTGTAATGTTCTTTCATATATTTAATGAATAAACTATAGTTTTTTTGGGGGAGGGGGAATTGGGACCAGGCAAAGCTCTGATGCTTGGACTGGGCTGGTCAGCCTGCTGATTTTCACTTTATAAAGGAATAATTGGCAATTGAGCAGTGGGGGGAGAGGAGGGGAGGGGGTTGCCTGTGGAAAGCAAGGAACCAAACAGTCTCTAAAGACAATTGGCAAGGTTAGAGGTAAAGCAAACTCTTTCGATGTCTTGTTTGGCAGATGACCCACCTGATATGGTACTAACAAAACAGAGAAGTCCAACTTTTGATTCCCATTCTGCGCTTGAGTTAGCTGATTTCAGTCGGGAAGAGACGGGGGAGGAGGGCGGGGGTTAGGGGGTGCGCTACAGTTATGCTTCTTGCTGTCAGTTTAAGAGGGCGATGCTTCCATAGAGAATGGATGTGTATGCGGTCCCAAGGACTTTATTTTTTTGCTATGCTTCAAGTGACACAGAGACGACTTGCTCTCACCCCACTCCCTGGGGAGGACATCATTAAAAATAGACGTAAAGCATTCTGACATTCGCAAACCCCTGTTTTCGAAAGCATTTGTTTCGTTTTGTTGCTTATCTCTTACGAAGTACGTCCTCCCTGGGTTGTGTAACAACGGGTTACAGAGATGCCTGTAAGTGGAGTTGCCAGCAGACAGAACAACCTCGGGAAATGATGACTAGGAGTCTTGCGATAAGAGACAACGTCATTTACTGCCTGACGAAATTGCAGACAGGAAGGGAAGTTTCCCACTACAGTACAGAATCTCAACAACCTGCTTCATACATAGCGTTCAGTTGGCCTCACTTTTGATTAAGATTAAGGGGCCCCAATCTCAGGACGTGAGCACACAACTGTCATGATCTGGAATGCACTCACTGAAAGGATGGTGGAAGCAGTTTCAGTGCCAACTTTCAAAATGTTTACAGGACTGTGGGCAAAAAAAGCAGGAGAGCGAGGTTGGTTAGGCAGCCCCCTGCCATACAGCACTTTGGATCAAATGCCCTCCTCCAATCCTGTCGGGCTGACACTCCAATGCAGTCATACCTTGTCGGACAGTGCCACATTTTTGCCCAAGCCTCCTGACTGTGCTGTTTCACTATAGCACCAGGTATTGTCCAAGCGGCTATTTTCTACACATTTGCTCACCTTCAGCTTTCGACTCATTGGGCCAGTGTGGTAAATGTACTGGAAATGCCACTGAGTCACATTTCCCCTGGTTGGGGGAAATCCAGAACAAGGGAACACAGATTTAAAATTAGTCCTGGACCGTTCTGGATTGAAATCGGGAAGTGTTTTTTTTCACACAAAGGATAGTGGAAATCTGGAAACTACACTTCCAAAAGGCCATGGATGCTGGATCAATTAAAATTTTGAAGACTGAGATTGGTATAATTTTATTCGGTAAGTTAATGGATAGAACCAAAGTGGATAACTGGGATTGTGGTACAGGTCATCCATGATCTAACTGAATTTTGGAACAGACTCAAGAGGCTCAACAGTCGACTCCTGTTCCAGTGTTCACAAAGACTGAGAAGGTTTTAGGGCTTTGTCCCATCTGCGTTGAGATTTCCCTGAGGTAGACGTAAAATTGCTGATCTCAGCTGAATTGGTTTGGCAGAGATACAATTATTGCACCCAAAATAATAAAAAGCAGTCAAGCTTTAATTTCTTAGGAAAAGTGAATATGAGAAAGGCAAGTGAAGACAAGACTAGGATCAGCCCTGATGGCTGGATAGGCCTTAGTTATTGTGGTGCAGTTCTGTGCTCCACTCAGAAGCCCTGGGTTCAAGGCCCATTCTACGGTTTTAACACATAATTTGGGCTGACAATTAAATTCATTACTAATTGAGTGCTGTATTGTTCCAGGTGTTGCCTTTCAGATCAGATGTCAACTGAGGCCCTGATTGCACATTCAAATGGCCATAAAATATCCTATGGTATTACCGGAAGAAGGGCCAACATTTGTCTGTCAAACAACACCACCAAAACAGACTAACTGGTCACTCATTTGTGGAATCTTGATCTGTTTGCCTACAAAAGTACAGTGACTTCAATGACTTAAGTAATTTATCAGCTGTGAATCATAGTGGTGTATACAACAGATATAAAAGGTAATTCCGCAAGTCTTTATTTTCTTTTCTCCACAGATATTTATAGTTGTAAGGACAGTCAACGTGAGATGAAAAGAAGGGGATTTAAATAGAGGGTATGGACAGAATGTACAAATCTCTCAAATACTACTTATAAAACTCCTAAGTTACCAAACAAGAAATTTATGACCACATTTTTGCATATTTTCCATTCCACCATATACAGACAGGACAACAGCAGCTAAGCAGTGAGTCACTGTGTTAACCAAATCACATAGTTCTGACTAGGTTATAGGGAATGGATAAAAGCCTGTGAGATCTCACTTCTGCTGTTCATGCCATTACCATATCTAGTTAAGGTAGTGTGTAAGGCTGTGTTCTCTTCATTACTTGATCCATGCTGAGTGAGCAGTTGAGATGACAGTGACAGTGGTTCACTTAGTTTCACTGACTGCCTGGATTAAGGAGTAGAACATCAGTCAAAGTGTTTTGCGCCTGATTGTGAACTAACAAGGCTTGCACCGTATGTGGACATTGGCTAAAGATAGTAGCGGGTTCAGCTGCAATGCATCATCTCCAATCAGAGTGCTGATTTGCATTATCAGGGCCAACAGCAACAAACAATAATAACAACAAAGACCAACAAGACCAACAGCTTACATTTATACAGCACTTTAATGTAAAGAATGTCCCAAGATACATCAGCGATAGGCATGAAGAATAATAATAGGTTACTGGACAACTAGTACCTGTGGAATGATTCCTGGTCTTATCTTGAACTCAAGTCCTTCACCAACATGGTTGATTCTTAACTGCCTTCTGCAGCGACTAAACTAAGTCACTCTGTTGTAGGAAACCACTATTTGAAGAAGACACACTACCAGCTTCTTAAAGGAAACAACAGATGGGCAATAAATTCTGAGCTTACTAGCAACACACACATTTCAAGAATGAACGTATGAAAATAAAAGGAAATCACTTACATACTTGTAAAGGTGTTTTATCAGTGCTTCTTTTAAAAGGAAATAAACCCCAAAGCACAGAATAAACATTGCTTTCATTATTTACGCCTACTCTGAGTCAAAATACAATACAGAATCATATTAGCATGATGCCAAAAAACAGTATGTAAAAACAAGACTCAACTTCAAATGTGGTTTGTTCCGTTTCGTCAGTTCTACCATGAAAAGAGGTTCCCTTTGTCTCTGGCTCTGCTACAGAGTTTTGCTTTCTTACAAATACAAATGAAAATGACTATTCACTTTTAAAACACTGAATGTGAATACAAATATGAAAAATATCCCAGCCCTGAATTCCCCACAGGTTTTGTTCTGAGAGTATGTGTTAAGATCATATTCCTTAACAGTGCTCTCCAACATTAACTCCTCCTCCTGGAGATTGTGGGGTTAGTGGGAAGACACCTAATGTTCATGAGGCAAATTGGCTCAATTACCATTAGTGACACTTCTTTGGCATCCAACTGCCATGGTGCCTGGATGGCCATTGAGGGGTTGAATTGATTGCCTAGGCACCTGACCTTTCAAATATTTTTCGGGGTCCATGTCAGATTACCACCTTCAATGATTGTCCTGGAGTCTCCAGAAATTAAAGATTAATCTCCCAAACAAAGCTGCGAGTGACCAGGGACAAAAATTAAACTGACATTAGAAAAGGTTGGAGCTGGAAAGAAGGCTGTTTAATTGATAGTCAAGAATCATCCAATGTGATAACCAAGAATCTGTTTGCTTTTCAACTATTACGGTAAGGCCTTATGTTGTTAGATAAAAACAAAAAACTGCGGATGCTGGAAATCCAAAACAAAAACAGAAATACCTGGAAAAACTCAGCAGGTCTGGCAGCATTGGCGGAGAAGAGCAAAGTTGATGTTTCGAGTCCTCATGACCCTTCAACAGAACTAAGTAGAAATAGGAAAGGGGTGAAATATAAGCTGGTTTAAGGGGGGGGGTGTAGAGAAAGAATGGGAGGGTGTTTGGTTATCTCCTCCTGCTTGCTTGTCCCAACAACCCTCCCCCACTTCTTTCCCCCCCCACCCTCACTTAAATCAGCTTATATTTCACCCCTTTCCTAGTTCTAATTAGTTCTGTTGAAGGGTCATGAGGACTCAAAACGTCAACTTTGCTCTTCTCCGCCGATGCTGCCAGACCTGCTGAGTTTTTCCAGGTATTTCTGTCCTTACGTTGTTAGGCTGGATGTGTCATGTGACCAATGCCAGGAGTTTGGGGTGGGGCAGTTAAAGGTGGAAAGTTAAGTGAAGAAACCTCCTCGAATATGCCCCAGAGTTGGCAACCATAGTCTATGCCAGTCACCAGGTCTGGAACTCACTGGTGAGGCCTAGAAAGCACCCATCTTGATGTAAAAGCAAAATACTGTGGATGCTGGAAATCTGAAACAAAAACAAAAATAGCAGGAAAACCTCAGCAAATCTGACAGCATCTGTGGAGAAGAAGATAGAGTTAATGTTTCGAGTCTGTATGATTCATACGGACTCAAAATGTTAACTCTGTTTTCTTCTCCACAGATGCTGTCAGACCCATCTTGATGTACTGACCTCACAGCCTCAGAGTAAAGGGAAGACCTTTTAGAACAGAGATGAGGAGAAACTTCTTTAGCCAGAGAGTGGTGAATCTATGGAATTCATTGCCACAGAAGGCTGTGGAGGCCATGTCATTGAGTGTATTTAAGTCCGAGATGGATAGGTTCTTGATTGGTAAAGGGATCAAAGGTTACAGGGAGAAGTTGGGAGAATGGGGTTGAGAAACTTATCAGCCATGATTGAATGGCGGAGCAGACTCGATGGGCCGATTGGCCTAATTTCTGCTCCTATGTCTTATGGTCTTATGGTGTTGACGGTGGTGATATTAGCTAAGAAATGTGCTAATGGGGACATTAAGGGTAGAAAGCAGGATGAGCAAGGGAATAGATAGACCTAGTGGGGGTGGGGTGGGGGGGGGGCGATCAAAATAGGCTAAAAGGTAGAGATAAAGCAATGGATGGAAATACATTTAAAATAATGGAAATAGGTGGGAAAGGAAAAATATATATAAATTATTGGAAAGGGGGGATTGGAAAGTGGAAAGGCGGTGGGGATGGAGGAGAGAGTTCATGATCTAAAGTTTTACTTTAGATCATGAACACTTCTCCTCCCACCCCACTCCCACTAGGGCTATCTGTCCTTTGCTCGTCCTGCTTTCTACCCTTAATGTCCCCATTAGCACATTTCTTAGCTAATATCACCACCGTCAACACCTCTTTGTCCTTTTGTCTATGACATCTTTTGGCAATCTCCACCTATCACTGGCCCTCTATCCAGCTCTACCTGTCCCATCCCCCCTTAAACCAGCTTATATTTCACCTCTTTTCTATTTTTCTTTAGTTCTGATGAAGAGTCATTCAGACTCGAAACGTTAACTGTATCCCTCTCCGCAGAGTTTTTCCAGGTATTTTTGTTTTTGTTCTAGATTTCCAGCATCCACAGTATTTTGCTGTTACCTTCCAATTACTATTCCATTAGTTGCTTTTTTAATTGCTCCTGAACACTGAACTAATGGTTTTAAACCGCCTGACCTCTTTCCTGCTCTGTTATCTCTAACCACTTAATATGTGACAAGTAATCCACATTCTTACCTCTCCTACCTTCTATCATGCAGATTTAAAGACTTTTCCCTCCCCCCTCCCCTACCCTGCCATCCAATTGTCTTTTCTCAGGACATTGATCCATGCTGAGATACAATTCATGGGCCCTGCCAGCCCTTCTTGCGTAACTCGTCTTTAATCTGAGCCCAGGTAATCACTGTTGGTATGGGCACTGTACTGTGGGACATTGCAGGACTTCTCAGTCGTATTGTGTGTGGATGTCAGGTGAAGGTAGATTCAGGTTTGACTGAACTAACTCACTGTTTAAAACAGAAGAACATACTGCCATAGTACAGTTTTCCCAACCTGTGTTAGAGAAAATTGAAACAGTGACAACTCCCATCAGTCTGGCTTCCTGAATATCACGTGACTAATACATTATGTATTAGTTAGCAAGGAAAATACTTTCCTGATTAGGATTCTTACGGTTTCTATACTTTTTTTGTCTTTCAAACCTCACTGTTATAATTAATTAATTAATTGCCAGCAATTTCCTCAGCCTCTGCTGCCTTAATTTTGCCAAATCCCGTGTGTTTTTTGGCAAAGTCTCAACAGAGTGGTGGGATTAGCACTGAGGAAATTCCAGACCAGTGGTTTCTTTTCCATGCTCCAATTATCTTCTGTCATCTCCTGAAGGCACTAACTCATGCTGGGGTAAAGTTCCACGGACACCAACAGCCACCCAATATCCCATTGAAGTGGCTTGGTGTGAACTTCGATAGTGAGCCCTGAAAGAAAGAACACGTATTTATGTTGCACCTTTCACAACCTCAGGGTGTCTCAAAACATTTTACAG
This sequence comes from Carcharodon carcharias, assembly GCF_017639515.1. Classification (NCBI taxonomy): domain Eukaryota; kingdom Metazoa; phylum Chordata; class Chondrichthyes; order Lamniformes; family Lamnidae; genus Carcharodon; species Carcharodon carcharias. The sequence continues at coordinate 149,574,795 of NC_054472.1, forward strand.
TCAATTAAATACTTTTGAAATGTAGTCACCATCGCAATATAGGAAAGGTGGCAGCTCATTGGTACATAGCAAAGTCCCGCAAACAGCAATGTGATAATGATCAGATAATCTGTTTAATAGTAAATGTAGATTAAGGGGGAAAGCTTGGCAAGCAATTTTGGCAAGGGGAGGTCATGGCATAGTGGCATTGTCACCAGACTGGTAGTCCAGAGACCCAGGGTAATTTCCTGGGGACCTGATTTCAAATCCAATCACAGCAGATGGTGAAATTTGAATTAAAAGACTAATGATGACCATGGGGAGTAGTTTCTCCTGTTGAGCAGGTGCAGCTGCCAAAGTGAGGATCTGAATGACATGTGACATCAGGACACATGTTGGTGAACAGGGCCTGCCCCCACTTGCTGACCCAAAGGTTCTGGCCCATGAAACCAATACCAATTGTTGTAAAAGCCCATCTGGTTCACTAATGTCCTTTAGGGAAGGAAACCTGGTCTGGCCTACATGTGACCTCCAAAATGGTCTAGCAAGCTACTCAGTTCTCCAGGGCAATTAGAGATGGGCCAATAAATGCCTTGCCAGTGACATCCATGTCCCATGAGCGAATAAAAAAAAACCTTTGATCTTCTTTGAAATAGTGCCTAATAGTTTTCTTGCATTTATACAGCATCCTTCACAGCCACAGGACCAAATTGCTTTACAGTCAATAAAATACATTATTTTAAATGTTCCACTGCAAAGATTTTTGTACATGATCCAGGCTGTTGCTTTGATGCAGTACTGAGGGAGTGTTGTTTTTGGATGAGACATTAAAGGGACATTAAAGAGAGAAGGTGTACTGGCAATGATCAGGCCTAGGCGAATGCTCTGAGAGCATGGGTTCAAATCCCACCATGGCAGCTGGTGGAATTTCAGTTCAATTACTAAAATCTAGAATTGAAAGCTGATCTCAGTAATAGTGACCATGAAACTAACACTGATTATCATAAAAACCCAGCTGGTTTGCCAATGCCCCTTTAGGGAAGGAAATCTGCCATCCTTACCTGGTCTGACCTACATGTGACACCAGATCCACAGCAGTGTGATTTACTCTTAACTGCCCTCTGAAATGGCCTAGTAAGCCACTCTGTTCAAGGGCAAATAGGGATGGGCAACAAATGCTGGCTTTGCCAGCAGCACCCACATCTTATGAAAGAATAAAAAAAGCCCTGTCTGCCCTCTTGGGTGAACATAAAACATCCCATAGAACTACTTGAAGAGAAAGAGAGTTCTCCAATATTTATTCCTCAAAAAACTCAAAACAGATTACAGGTCATATATTTCATTGCTGTGTATAAAATGGCTGACACAGTACTGTTCAGTGGGTACACATTGATTGTAAAGTGTTTTGCAATGCACTGGGGTTGTGAAAAGTGTTGTATAAACACAAAAGTTTCTTTTTTATATTCAGTGATGTGGGAACAGGCACTGAGCAGTGAAGGGAGAAGAGTTAAGTGAGGACTGAAGTCATCGTGACAACATACGATGTGAAAACACTGTTTCCTGATCTGGATCCTGTCATTTTCTTTCAAGTGTCTCATACAACTCACTTCTCAGGACCTATTGGCCTGAAAACTTATGTGAGATCTCACCAAGGCTGAGGAAGTGCTTGTTTCAGGCTCTACCACATCTGATTGGGGTGGCCATGATTGTCACAAATGGAGGTTGTGACCTAGACAAGACCCTTTAGAAACTACTAACAGCAACTGGAATCCAGTAAATCTGGGTCATGGCATATTTTATAGCCCTTTTGCTTAGGGTTTCAACACTGGTTGGACTACATTTTTGGAGGTTTCACTGCCTCCAAACTTCCTGCACTAACTCTCCTGTTATCAGCTGCCTGACAATCAATAATGGTGGCTGCAATACCCACAATCCTTTGAGCTCTAGAAACTGCTTGATACTGCACATGTTTTTGTCAGAGTACACATTTGGCAGGGCATCCTAGTCATAAGAGTGCAAGGGAGATTAAGCTTTAACTTTGGGAGACTGAAAATCCAGGTGAGGTGGTATCGCTACTTCTGCTGCAATCCTGCAACAGGGCAATATGAATAGTGAATATAGGAACATTAATCCATATTTATCTCCAGCTATATTTTTGTTAAATTTTACCTATGATAATAATACATTGTGGAACTAATTAGAACTTCCTAAATCGCACCATGTCTCATGTCTACTTCTCCCACTTTAAAAACCTCAAAATCTATTAAGCCTACCAACTCCCACAGCTACCTCGACTACAGCTCCTCACACCCCGCTTCCTGTAAGAACTCCATCCCATTCTCTCAGTTCCTTCGCCTCTGTCGCATCTGTTCTGATGATGCCATCTTCAAAAACAGTTCCTCTGACATGTCCTCCTTTATCCTTAACCGAGGTTTTCCACCCACAGTCGTTGGCAGGGCCCTCAACCGTGTCCGGCCCATCTCCCATGCATCCGCCCACACGCCTTCTCCTCCCTCCCGGAAACATTATAGGGTCCCCCTTGTCCTCACTTATCACCCCACCAGCATCCGCATTCAAAGCATCATCCTCTGCCATTTCTGCCAACTCCAGCATGATGCTACCACCAAACGCATCTTCCCTTCACCCCCGTCCCTCCCCAGCCCCCCCCCCCCCCCCCCCCCCCCCCCCCCCCCAGCCCGACAGCATTCCGTAGGGATCGTTCCCTCCGGGACACCCTGGTCCACTCCTCCATCACCCCCTACTCCTCAACCCCCACCTACGGCACCTCCCCATGCATACGCAAAAGATGCAACACCTGCCCCTTCACTTCCTCTCTCCTCACCGTCCAAGGGCCAAAACACTCCTTTCAAGTGAAGCAGCATTTCACTTGCATTTCCCCCAACTTGTCTACTGCATTCGTTGCTCCCAATGCAATTTCCTCTACATTGGAGAGACCAAACGCAAACTGGGCGACCGCTTTGCAGAACACGTGTGGTCTGTCCGCAAGAATGACCCAAACCTCCCTGTCGCTTCCCATTTTAACACTTCACCCTGCTCTCTTGCCCACATGTCTGTCCTTGGCTTGCTGCATTGTTCCAGTGAAGCTCAACGCAAACAGGAGGAACAGCACTTCATCTTCCGACTAGGCACCTTACAGCCTTCCGGACTGAATATTGAATTCAACAACTTTAGATCTTGAACTCCCTCCTCCCTCCCCACCCCCTTTCCGTTTCTCCCCCCTCCCTTTTGTTTTTTCCAATAATTTATATAGATTTTTCTTTTCCCACCTATTTCCATTATTTTTAAATCTACACCTTTTATGCCATTGTAGTCTTATTTCACCCTACCCCCACTAGAGCTGTACCTTGTGTGTCCTGCCATCCATTCTTAATTAGCACATTCTTTTAGATAATATCATCACCTTCAACACCTCTTTGCTCTTTTGTCTGTGACATCTTTTGATTATCTGCTCCTATCACTGCTTGTTTGTCCCTACAACCCCCCCAACTTCTCTCCCCCCCCCCCCCCACCACCCCCCCCCCCCCCCCACACCTTAAACCAGCTTATATTTCACCCCTCCTATTTTTACTCAGTTCTGTCATGAGGACTCGAAACTTCAACTTTGTTCTTCTCTGCCGATGCTGCCAGACCTGCTGAGTTTTTCCAGGTAATTCTGTTTTTGTTTTGGATTTCCAGCATCCGCAGTTTTTTTGTTTTTTTAATCAAAATCTATCTTGTTGACCATGCTTCAGGTGTTTTCTCCTAATTCTTCGACCATGCTTTCTGATGAAACATTAAACTAAAGCTTCATCTGCCTTCCCAGGTGCGCAAAAAAAAAAATGGTCTCAAGGCATTATTTTGAAGAATAGCAGGGAAGCTCTCCAGTGTCCTGGCCACAAGATTTAATCATTCGAACTACATTCACTAGAACAGCTTATATGGAGTTTATATTGCAGTTTGTGGGGTGTTGCTGCACATAAATTGGTTGTTGCGTTTGGTTACAACATGACATTACAACAGTGACTACGCAGCAAAAATTACTGATGATTGGGATGTGCTGAGGTTGTGAAAGGCAGCTATATAAATGTGATGTGTCTACTCCCAGAATTGTAGCATTCACATTTGGGAATTTATTTTTAAGAATGCTGCCTTCACAACTTCATTAAATTTATTTTTAAGAATGCTGCCTTCACAACTTCATTAAATTTATTTTTCAGAATGCTGCCTTCACAACTTCATGAAAAATAACAATGAAAATCCTCTGGGAATCTTCCCTTATGTTTCTGATGCTGTTCGCACACAAGAACCAGCAGAAGAAATCATCGCTGCTAATTTCTCATTTTTTTTTAATGCAGCTGGGTTTGACACACATATTAGCACTTCTCCCCATTTTTGGATTGTTTATACATCTTCTTCGTTGCCTAGGTCCTAGGGCTTCATTAGAAAAAGTAAGTGCTTCCTCTCAAGATGGGTGGCACTCCTGTTTTCATGAAGTCATTGGAATGGAACTTCACAACGTAACAGCAGGAGGAAATTCCCAGGCAGAACACCTTTTTCCTGACTGGCTGCATCTGTCTGGCTGTATTCTTAAGTTCCAAGCTGTCTGCCTTGGCTCAGTGGTAGCACTCTCACCTCTGTGTCAGAAGAACATGGATTCAAGTCCCTATTCCAAAAATTTAAGGGCATAATCTAGGCTGTCACCACAGTGCTCTGCATTTGGAGGTGTCACCTTTCAGGTGAGACATTGAAGCTCAGGTGTTAAACTTAGTCTGTCCCCTCAGGTGAACTCTTTGGGAAAGATTAGGGGCATTCTCCGCAGAGTCTTGACCAACGCTTATCCCTCAACCTAAAACAGATGACCTGGTCATTTACAACAAAAACAAAAATAGCTGGAAACACTCAGCAGGTCTGACAGCATCTGTGGAGAGGAAGACAGAGTTAGCATTTCAAGTCCGTATGACTCTTCATCAGAACTAAAGAGAAATAGAAATGTGGTGAAATATAAGCTGTTTAAGTGGGGTGGGACAGGTGGAGCTGAACAGAGGGCCAATGATAGTGGAGGCAAAGGAGAGATTGCCAAAGATGTCATAAACGAAAGGTCAAAGGGGGTTGACAGTGGTGATATTAGTTAAAGGATGTGCTAATGGTGACATTAAGGGTAGAAAGCAGGATGAGCAAGTGACTGATGGACCTAGTGGGGGTGGGGTGGGGGGAAGGGAATAGGCTAAAAGATGGAGATAAAACAATAGATGGAAATAAGTTTTAAAATAATTAATTAATTACACAGCTTATATTTCACCACATTTCTATTTCTCTTTAGTTCTGATGAAGAGTCTTATGGACTCGAAACATTAACTCTGTCTTCTTCTCAACAGATGCTGTCAGACCTGCTGTTTTTTTCCAGCAATTTTTGTTTTTGTTTCAGATTTCCAGCATCTGCAGTAGTTTGCTTTTAGCTTTGACCTGGTCATTTATTTAATTTCTGTTTATTGGACCTTGCTGTGTGCCATTTGACTGCCTATGTCACAAAAGTAACAATACTCTTTCCTTCTTCCCTTCCTAAAGGTGCTGACTTCAGCAAGTAACTCACAAAATGCCAGGAATTAAACTGGAATCGTCTTGACCAGTTGTACACCAGGCAATGCAGCTTAATGACATCTCAGCAACAAACCTTAACAGTTCTATGCAAAGTGCTTAGAAAAGTAGAAATTTCAAAATATAAATCATTGACTAGCCACAGGTGAGGCTATGAGGACACCATTTTAACTACATGTACAAACATTAGTTGGCTTGGCCTAAATAGTCAAGTGGTTATGGTACTAGGTTTGTAACCCCAAGATCAAGAGTTCAAATCTCACAATGGCAAACTATGAAACAATGTAACTTCATCTGAATAGGAACAGATGGAAATGTGTTTGTATTCAAAAGAGTTACAAACATTAGTTGAAAATGCTTTACATATACACATTATACAGGTAAATATATTTCACAAATGTTCATTTACTCAACAATCATCTACCACCCTTCAGTAACTAAAGGAGTAAAGAACTCACAAAATCAAAAAACACTTACACACTCTGCTTTTGTTGATAAAATGGTAAAATGAAATGCACAAAATGGTAAAGCTCAGATCCATATATTATGCGAATGATTATTAAGACCACATGCCCAATAACAGTGTTTATTACTCATTTTTTATTTACCAATCAGAAATGCAATTAGCCATATCTGGATTCCCAATTAGCCATATGGGGCTAGCAGCCAATGTATTGGACAACACTGCCTTAAATTGCAAGAGAAATTGACATATGTGGGTCTTTACAGTTTGATCGCTTCTACAAACCGGCCCATTTTTTTTGATAAAGCCCCTTTCTTCATGCTGCTTTCATTGCAGTGCATGAACAAATAATTCATCTAATTGGGTTTTTAAATGCCAGCATGACTCCAGGAAGGCTTCTAGTGAACTGAAGTTTTCTTTAATGAATCTGCAAAAGCAGCACAAGTGAAAGCTCTGGTTGCTGACTTGAGTGGTGCTTTATTAAAGGAACAGAGTCCATACAGAGCAATAAGGTGTCAGATTTAATCAAATCTGCTTTTATTTTAGCACTGCTTTAATCTGGATTGCAGGAGCTTATACTATGAAATCAAACTGCCTTATCTTAGGCTCACAACAATATTGGAGTCTATGAGGTAGATGTCAGCATAAAGAGCTGAAATTATGAGTATAAATGCTGGATGACATGATGAAAATTCTCAGAATCCAGGTTAAAACAAGGCCAATATAAAAACAAGTTTACAAATTTTACCTGTGCTAATAGGGAAGGCACAATAAATCTCAGTGCTATACTGGGAAGGGAGAGATCAGATAGACTGCTTAGAGAAGCAATCAATTAGGTGTTTGTGGCTCATTGGTAAGATTTTTGCTTTTGAGGTAGTAGGTTGTGGATTCAAATCCCCCTGCAGAAGCCTGAATATGTAATCCATGCTGATACTCTAGTGCAGAGCTGAGGGAAAGCTACATTGTTGAAGTGGCTGTGTGTTATTAAACTGAGGGACAGTCTACCCTCTCAGGGAATGTAAAATTGTATTATATTCCTGAAAACGAGCAGCGGAGTTTTCCCTGGTGTCAGTCCTCAACCAGCAAAATTAATTTTCTGATCATTATCTTAATGCCATTTGTGGGAGCTTGCTGTGCACAAACTGGCTGTGGCATTTTTTACATTAAAACAATAAATACACCTCAAAATTTTTTTATTGGCTGTAATGTTCTTTCTTCCTTAACAGTGTGTTAAACTGACTGTTTCTAGCCATGATGCCAATTGATATACTACTTCTGGCCTTAACACTTCTCAACTAGTGAAGGAAAAGCCAATTTTAAAATTAGACTGATTACTAATAACCTAACATTTATCTTTGTGCCTACTTCTGTTGATCTTATCTGAATACCATCTAAACATTGAGTGTTCCTGACACCTGGCAAGGAAGATTTACTGAGCTGAATATTGTTGGAGTTGATCGTAGTCATTAGCGAAGCTGATCTCATCATTCCAACTGTATGCACTCATTCAGCTCCTGCACTTACGCTGTCAGGCTTGGGATTTTATCCAAGCTAGTTACTCTGATCAGGTCATCATCACTTGCTGTTTCAACAAGAATATCTTTGACAAACGAACAGACCTAAAGAGAGAGAGGGAGCTCAGCGAGGACAAGGGAGAGATGGGAGAAAGAAAGATAATGGAAAAGTGAAGAAAAACAGAAAGAGAGAGTCTGTGAGAGTGAAAGGGGGAAAAGTAAAGGGACATTCAAGAGAATAAAAAGGGAGATAGAGAGAAAAGAGGGGTTCAATAAGGTAAAGATGATAAATAAGAAGGCTGAGGTGCAGAACTTCCAACAATCTTGACTCAACACTATTAAATGCATTCTGTAAATTTCGGCATTCCTGCATTGGAACTGTCAGATGAAAAGAACCAAGGTCCACCTATTTTGCCTTCTACTCTACTGAAGATTGTATGATGCAACAATGATGGAGCCATTGACTAGCCATGAAAATCAATAACTATAAATTCGGATCCAAGCAAGCAAATCCCATTGGTGAAAAGCTTTGGGCCCAAAGTTAATTGTGCATTTCAAGCGCAGCACACTTGGCGTATTGCAACCAGACAGGAATGCCTTTAAGCTTGGTACCTTAACATAGCTACACTCCATTGCTTTCAGAATCACCTCCTTAAAGGAACTCAATAGCTTTTCCACTACCCTATTCATTTCAAATCTGATAGGACCACCCTGACTGGAAGTTTCATGTACATAAAGTTGATCCTTAACTTTGTTTGGGTTTACATAACCTTTTCAATCTTTGCAATGCCAAATATGATCACATTATGATCACTGGTCCTTAAAGATTCACCCATCTTTGTTTTGGGGATTCGATTGTCTCCATTACTTGTAATCAAATTCAAGATATTTTCTCCCCTTGCTGCTCTTCACAAACGGAGTCATAAACCAATCTTCCATTAGCTCTGGAAATCCCTTTCTTGTCTTACCAGCAGAGACATTATTGTCTCCGTCGATTTATCATTAGTTAAAATCTCCAATTACTAATGTTAGTCCCTTACCAGTCACCATTCTTCTCTCATCCCACAGCTCCATCAGATCCTGTCCTGGAAATCTAAAGCAAACCCTGTGGAATAGTTTATCTCCCTCATTATTTATCTATTCTATCCAAAGTGATTTTGTGTTGGCTTTTTCTTTTTTTATATCCTCTCTCACTACTGGGCTGACACCTTCTTCCTTCTCCCAATTTTTATCAAGAGATCTATCCCATTGATTGGAATCATTTCACCATGTCTCTGCAATACTATTGATGTCCAATCCATTATCCCTGGCAAGTTGAAAGCAAGAGTAGAGGGAGAGGATAAGAAGCAAGTGTGCAAGAAGCAGAGAATGCAGACATTGATGTAATATGATGAACAAACAAAGTTTGAAAGAGGACAGAAAAGCAAGGGGATAAGAAAAAATAGAAATGAAGTGGGGTAGGGTATATTTTTCCAGGCCCTTAGCTGAAGGAAAATATAAGAGACTGAGAGTTCTTTTAATGGGGGCCAACGTTAGAATGGTTGAGGACAATTGAATTGATAGTTTTGTTAAGAATGACAATTGGTTTGACTGAAGATGTGTGGGCACCGTGGATGCAGACTCCAGGGTCGATATCATCATTTTTTAATTCATTCAAGGGATGCGGACTTTGATGGCTGGGCCAAAATTTATTGCCCATCACTAGTTGCCCTTGAGAAGGTGGTGGTGAGCTGCCTTCTTGAACTGCTGCAATCTCTGTAGGTACACCCACAGTGCTGTTAAGAAGGGAGTTCCAGGATTTTGGCCCAGTGACAATGAAGGAACGACAAAATATTTCCAAGTCAGGATGGTGAGTGACATGGAGGGGAACTTCCAGGTGGTGGTGTTCCCATCTATCTGCTGCCCTTGTCCTTTTAGATGGTATTGGTCATGTGTTTGGAAAATGCTGTCGAAGGAGCCTTGGTGAATTCCTGCAGTGCATCTTATACATGGTACACATTGCTGCTACTGTGCATCAGTGGTGGAGGGAGGGAATGTTTGTGGATGTGGTGCCAATTAAGCGGGCTGCTTTGTCCAGCTTCTTGAGTGTTGTGGTAGCTGTACGCATCCAGGCAAGTGGGGAGTATTCCATCATGCTCCTGCCTTGTGCCTTGTACATGGTGGACAGGCTTTGGGGGAGTCAAGAGGTAAGTTACTCTTTGCAGGATTCCTAGCCTTTGACTTGCTCTTGTAGCCACAATATTTATATGGCTAGTCCAATTCAGTTTCTGGTCGAAGGGAATCCCTAGAACATTGATAGTGGGGGATTCGGTGATGATAATGCCATTGATCATCAAGGGATGATGCTTGGATAGAGATGGTCATTGCTTGGCACCTGTGTGGCGCAAATGTTACTTGCCGCTTGTCAGCCCAAGGCTGATGTTGTCCAAGTCTTGCAGCATTTGGACATGGACTGCTTCAGTATTTGAGGGGTCGTGAATGGTGCTGAACATTGTGCAATCATCAGCGAACATCCCTACTTCTGACCTATGATGGAAGGAAGGTCATTGATGAAGCAGCTGAAGATGGTTGGGCCTAGGACACTACCCTGAGGAACTCCTGCAGTGATGCCCTGGAGCTGAGATGGCTGACCTCCAACAACCACAACAATCTTGCTTTGTGCAAGGTATGACTCCAACCAGTGGAGAGTTTTCCCCTGATTCCCAATCCCAGTTTTGCTAGGGCTCCTTGATGCCACACTCAGTCAAATGCTGCCTTGGTGTCAAGGGCAGTCACCTCACCTTGGGAGTTCAGCTCTTTTGTACATGTTTGAACCAAGGCTGTAATGAGGTCAGGAGCTGGGTGACCTTGGTGGAACCCAAACTGGGTGTCAAAGAGCAGGTTATTGTTAAGCAAATGCTACACTGTTGATGACCCCTTCCATTACTTTACTGATGATCGAGAGTAGACTGATGGGACAGTAATTGGACAGGTTGGATTTGTCCTGTTTTTTGTGTACAGGACATACCTGGGCAATTTTCCACATAGCTGGGTAGATGCCAGTGCTGTAGCTGTACTGGAACAGCTTGGCTTGGGGTACAGCAAGTTCTGGAGCACAAGTCTTCAGTACTATTGCCAGAATGCTGTCAGGGCCCATAGCCTTTGCAGTATCCAGTGCCTTCAACTGTTTCTTGATATCACGTGGGGTGAATCGAATTGGCTGAAGACTGGCACCTGTGATGCTGGGGACCTCCGGAGGAGGCCGAGGTGGATCATCCACTCGGCACTGCTGGCTGAAGATTGTTACGAATGCTTCAACCTTATCTTATGCACTAATGTGCTGGTTCCTCCATCATTGAGGATTGGGATATTTGTTTAAATTTTCACCACCATTCACAACTGGATGTGGCAGGTCTGCAGATCTTAGGCCTGATCCATTGGTTGCAGGATCACTTAGCTCTGTCTATCGCTTGCTGCTTGTGCTCTTTGGCGTGCAGGTAGTCCTGTGTTATAGCTTTACCAGGTTGACACCTCATTTTTAGGTATGTCTGGTGCTGCTCCTGGCAGGCCTTGCACTCTTCATTGAACCAGGGTTGATACCCTGGCTTGATGGTAATGGTAGAGTGGGGGAAAATGCCGGGCAATGAGGTTACAGATTATGTTTGAGTACAACTCTGCTGCTGCTGCTGGCCCACAGCGCCTCATGGATGCTCAGTCTTGAGTTTCTAGATCTGTTCAAAATCTATCCCATTTAGCACGGTGGTAGTGCCGCACAACACGATGGAGGGTACCCTCAATGTGGAGGCAGGACTTTGTCTCCACAACGACTGTGTGGTGGTCACTCCTACCGATACTGTCATGGACAGATGCATCTGCAGCAGGCTGGTTGGTGAGGATGAGGTCAAGTATGTTTTTCTCTCTTGTTGGTTCCTTCTCCACCTGCCGCAGAACCAGTCTAGCAGCTATGTCATTTAGGACTCGGCCAGCTCGGTCAGTAGTGGTGCTACCGAGCCACTCTTGGTGATGGACATTGAAGTCCCCCACTCAGAGAACATTCTGTGCCCTTGTCACCCTCAGTGTTTCCTCCAAGTGTTGTTCAACATGGAGGAGTACTGATTCATCAGCTGAGGGAGGGCGGTATGTAGTAATCAGCAGGAGGTTCCCTTGCCCATGTTTGACCTGATGCCATGATACTTCATGGGGTCCAGAGTCGATGTTGAGCACTCCCAGGGCAACTCCATCCCAATTTTATGCAACTGTGCTGCCAATTCTGCTGGGTCTGTCCTGCCAGTAGGACAGGACACACCCAGAGATGGTGGTGCCTGGGACATTTCCTGTAAGGTATGAATCCGTGTGGATGACTATATCAGGCTGTTGCTTGACTAGCCTGTGAGACAGCTCTCCCAATTTTGGCTCTAGCCCCCAGATGTTAATAAGGAGGACTTTACAAGTTAGACAGGGCTGAGATTGCCATTGTCATTTTCAGTGCCTAGGTCGATGGTGGGTGGTCCATCCGGTTTCGTTCCTTTGTTACAACTGAGCGGCTGGCTAGGCCATTTAAGAGTCAACTACATTGCTGTGGGTCTGGAGTCACGTGTAGGCCAGACCAGACCAGATAAGGATGGCAAATTTCTTCCTCCAAAGGAACCAGATGAGTTTTTACAATAATCGACAATGGTTCCATGGAATTCAAATTCCACCATCTGCTGTGGCAGGATTTGAATCTGGGTTACCTGTTCAGTTTTTGTTTTGAATCTGGGTCACTGGAATACTCTCTGGATTACTAGTCCAGCAACAATACCACTACTCCATTGATTATACCTATTCTAGCATAACATAGCAGCAGGATCTGGCAGGCTGTGTCTATACCTCATGTAATCAGTGACTCAAGCCTAGACGTTTTGCTTTGATTCCCAACTGGCAATTGGAAACTTGGCCTGAAATGGATGGGGGCTGCTTTATGAGGTCAACTCATTGCAACCTGCATTCAACAACATTGCATCTGTTTTACAGGTGTGGAATGGGCACAATGATGGCAAATTTAGCAGAGCTTGATGGTTCAGGCTGCTACTAAATTTGCTAGGGCTCATTTTTAGGCTGACCTGGCAGAACTCATTTATATTGAAGTGAATACTTAGTGCCCATTTTCAGAAAGTTGCTATGCACTCTGGCTAGTTTCTCAGGATCTATAGCACCATTGAAGGCATTGGAAGGAACCAACAGGTAAATTACCTTAATGTGGAGCCAGGAACAGTAGGAGTAAACAATACTGCAGGTTGCTATACTGGCACAAGATCATGCCAGTCCTGTTTGTCTTTCTCCCCAATTCTTGGGTCTTTGAGTTTGAACTGGATGACATTTGAGGGGTCTGGACTGGTGAGCAGGATTGGGGTTCAATGGCAGCTTCAGCTCACTGCTGATGAGTAAGGATGGTACTCAGGCATGCAAGTTCAGTGCACCAATCATTCTGCATCTATTATTGGGTGCTATCCAATTCTGGCCTTTCTTAACACAACTTCAAGTGCAGGGTTGGACCGATGTAGGGACTACATCAATGGTAAAGCAGGAGCAAAAGTGAAATACAATAGGAGCTCCTGCAAGTATATAGAAAGGAAGAGAGTAGCTAAAATAACGCTGGCCCTTTAGAGGATGAGATTAGGGAATTAATAATGGGAAACAAGGAAATAGCAGAGGCTTTGAGTAAGTGTTTTGTATCTGTCTTCATGGTAGAAGACAGAAAAAGCATCCCAAGTATAGTAAAAAGTCAAGGCGGAAAAGGTGATGGAAGAACTTAATCACTACCACTAGAAAAAGTACTCGGAATACTAATGGGATTAAAGGCTGACAAGCCCCTTGCACCAGATGGCCTGCATCCTAGGATTTTAAAAGAAGTGGCTGCAGAGATAGTAGATGCATTGGTTTTAATCTTCCAAAATTCCTAGATTCTGGCAACGTCCCAGCCAACTGGAACATCACAGGTGTGACACCTCTACTCAAGACAGGAGGGAGACAGAAAGTGGAAAACTACACTGCATTTAGCCTAGCATCTGTCAGCGGGAAAATGCTGGAATCCATTATTAAGGAAGTAGTAGCAGGACATTTAGAAAATCACAATACAATCAAGCATGGTTTTATGAAAGGGAAATTGTCACATCCTCAAAGAATTATAATAAGTTTGTCAAACACAAGCAAGTTTTTAAAGGGGGAATGAGTAGGTGTAATAAATTTGGATTTCCAAAAAGTATTTGATAAGGTGCCACATAAAAGGTTACTACATTGGATGAGAGCTCATAGTGTTGGGGGTAAGATATTAGCATGGTAGAGTACAGGCTAACTAACAGGAAACAGAGCACAGAGAATCGGGATAAATGGGTCATTTTTGGGTTGGCAAACTGTAACAAGCGGGATGCCACTACAATCTTTATGAATGGTTTTGATGATGGGATTGTAGCCAAGTTTGCTAACAATACAAAGATAGGTAGGAAAGCAAGTTGTGAGGAGGATACAAAGAATCTACAAAGGGATATCGAAAGATTAAGTGAGGAGGAAAGAAATAGCAGATGGTATATAATATAGGAAAATGTGAGGTTGTCCATTCTGTTGGGGAGAATAGAAAAGCAGAGCATTTGACAAAGTCCCACATGGCAGATTGGTCAGGAAAGTAAAAGCCCATGGGATTCAGGGTAATGTGGCAAACTGGATGAAAGTTTGGCTTTGTAACAGGAAACAAAGGGTAATGGTCGATGGATGCCCTTGCGAATGGAAAGTTGTCTTAAGTGGTGTTCCACAGGGCTTGGTGTTGGGACCCTTGCTGTTTCTGTTATCTATTAATGATTTGGACATGAACGTGGGAGGCACAATTGGGAAATTTGCAAATGACACAAAGATTGGCCGAATAGTGGATAGTGTAGAGGATAGCCATCTCCAAAACAATATAGATGGGTTGGTGGAGTGGGCGGTAAAGTGGCAGATGGATTTTAAGATAGAGATGTGTGAGGTCATACATTTAGGGAGGTCAAACAGTTCCAAGGATTACACAATAAATGGGAATATACTGAGAGGGGTAGATGAAGTAAGAGATCTTGGTGTACAAGTACACAGGTCCCTGAAGGCAGCAGTTCAAGCAGACAAGGCTGTAAAGAAGGCATATGGAATGCTCTCCTTCATTGGCAGAGGTATAGAATTTAAAAGTAAGGATATAATGTTGGAACTGTATAAAACACTGGTGAGGCCACAACTGGAGTATTGTGTGCTGTTTTGGTCACCACATTACAGGAAGGACGTAATAGCTCTGGAGAAAGTGCAGAGGAGGTTTACAAGGATGTTGCCAGGGAACAAAAGGGAAGGTTGTGATAGGGTGGAAAGCAGGAGAGATTAAATGACAGAAGGGAGGACAGTGTAGTGATAAAAGGGACAAGTAAAGAAACAAAAGATGGGTTGACAGAATGTGTACGTGGGAAAAGCAGAATCATTGCTATCCGAAAAATGGGAGCAGAGCTTATGATTTGAAATTACTGAACTCAATGTTGAGTCTAGAAGAATGTAAAATGCTTAACTGAAAGATAAGGAGCTTCAGTGGAACAGTCATTGAGGCCAAGAACAGAGATATCAAAGTGAGAACGGGGCTGAGAATTAAAACAACAAGCAACCGGAAGCTTGGAATCATGCTTACTGACTAAAAGCAAGTGTTGCGCAAAGCCAGAGGAGACCACATTGTGAGGAACTAATACAGTATAACAAATCTAAGGAAGTACAAATAAATCATGGAAGGAGCGTTTGGAACCCTGGCAGGTGGGGAAGAGGTAAAAAGACAGATGCTGCATTACCTGTGTTGCGACATGAAGGTAACATTGGGTGGGTGATTGAAAAATTGAACACAGTGTCACGGAGGAATGCTGAAAGGGGAGATTTGGAGATGTGTTTAGCGGTGGCACCACACCAGACATGGCGGAAATGGCAGAAGTTGATCTGAGGCTGGTGGGGTGAAAAGTAAGGGCAAAGGGAACCCTATTTTGGCTCTGGAAGTAGGGGGTAGGGTGAGAAGAGAAGTGCAAGAAATAGAGTGGATATAGGATCTGGTCAATCAGAGTGGAGCAGAATCTTTTGTTGAGGAAAAAGGCAGGCATATTGGAAGAACTGACATGGAGGGTGCTTCCTTTTACCTTGCATCATCATCCCAATTATCATTTAATCTCTCCTGCCTTCTATCAAAGACCTTCCCTTTCTCTTTATTCACCACCGCCCTACCCCCACTCAATCCATTGCACCCCCACTGCAGCTGCCCTGCCCTGCACCCCACCAACACCGCACCGCGCCCCCCCCCATCCCATTCCCCACCTTGGTACTTGCATAAAAACCCATTGCATCTCTAACTTTATCCTGTTCTGATGAATGGTCATCAACTTGAAACATAGGGTGGAATTTTTTGGCCCCGCCTGCCAGTGGGATTTTCTGGTCCTGCTGAAGTCAATGGAATTGTGAATGGCTCACAGGATTTTCTGGCCCCACCCCTACTGTGACGGGGCCGTAAAATTCCACCCTCGAGTTCTGTTTCTCTCTCCACTGATGCTGTCTGACTCACAGAGTATTTCCAGCATTTTCTGTTTTTATTTCAGACTACCAGCGTAGTCTGAAATATTTTGCTTTTGTGCTGTTGTTGGCATTGATTTTGCCCCGTCTTAGTTTTCATTTTATTCCTGCAACTTTTCACCAGGGTTGTTCACAGCTTTATCTGAGAGATTAATCAAATCCTGGGCACTTCAGGAGAATCCAGGTGGGTTGGCAATAATTTTATCTGAAACAACTCCAGAATAAACACATTTTACAAGGTAAAAGCTGCATTTTCTTTTAAAGTACTACTGGTTACAGGCAATTAATCCAGTTAAATCCACTGGCTGCTAGTGATACACAGAGTCTGCAGGCATGACACAGAGATCAAAGAAAGGAGCTTTTGCCAGTGACTTAACAGGGTGTGTCAATTTTTACATTTGATGCTCTTTAACTGCAAATTCAGCAAGGCTGCTGGCACGGCAACTGGTGCCCCGAGCAAGGGAGCGGCAATTGATTAAAGTGTGCATGTGTGCTTTCAAGGAGGGCAAGATCAGGCTCAGTTGTGATGCCCCAAACATTGATGCCACCACCTCACCACCAGCACCCCACTGCGAATCCTGCCCCTCTGCCCATGTAGGTCTTTGGGGCCTTTGTGAAATGCCCCCGCTTGTGACTTCTATGACAGACGTTGCTTTGAGTCAAACTAGCTCAGTGGTTGTGTACTCAGCTCAGAGTCAAAAGGTCATGACTTGGACTGGAGCACATGAATCTGACAGCCAATTAAGTATAGTAGTGAGGGAGTGTTGCATTGTCAGAGGTACTGTTGTTTAGATGAGCTGTTTTGGGTGTAGATGGTGCTGTGGTTGTAATGTCATGGGACTAGTAATCCAGAGGCCCAGTCTAATATTCTGCGGACATGAGTTCAAATCCCACCACAGCAGCTGGACGAATTTAATTTCAATAAGTCTGCAATATAAAGCTAGTCTCAGTAATGATGACCATGAAATTATCTGGTTCACTAATGCCCATTAGGGAAGAAAATTGGCTGGCCTACATGTGACTCCAGACCCACAGTACTGTGCTTGACTCTTAATTGCCCTCTGAAAATGGTCTTAGCAAGCCACTCAGTTCAAGGGCAATTAGGGATGGGCAACAAACGCTGGCCTTGCCAGAACTGCTCACATCTGACGAAAGAAAAAACATTAAACTTAAGTCCTTTCTGCCTTCTTGGGTGGGTGCACAAGAACTGAGCCCTGTGACTGTCAAAGGAACTATAGAGTCGTTTCTGCAAGGAAACTGATGTCTGAAATTCTGGGGTCTAGGCCTTCTTTCAGCAGGATGTATACTGGGCAGATCCTCAATCTCCTCTCCACAAGGGAATCTTAGGGGAATGGGGTTCAGCCTCATTATTGGCACTTCTTCTGGCAGTAATGCCTCGTGATGTGTCCAGTGCAGGGTCTGGGTACCTAAAGTAAGAAATTATACTCTGGCACCAACAGTCATCGCCTCAGTAAGACATCAGCAAAGGCTAACCATATTTGTCTAGGGAACTTTGACATTGTCCTGTTTCTACCCACACAAGCTAACACTTATGTTTTACCATTTCTATCTTCAATGGGCCTTTGTCATTTTGAGGTAAGACCCTGGTCTGATTGTCAAATTCATGTAATCAGATTGCTTTAAAATCACTTCTATCACTTCTTAAAAATTCATTCATGGGATGTGGGCATCGCTGGCTAGGCCAGCATTTATTGCCCATCCCTAATTGCCCTTGTTCAGAGGGCATTTAAGAGTCAACCAGATTGCTGTGGGTCTGGAGGCACATGTAGGCCTGAACAGGTAAGGACAGCAGATTTCCATCCCCAAAGGACATTAGTGAACCAGATGGGTTTTTACAACAACCAACAATGATTTCATGAGTCATTATTAGACTCATTATTCCAGATTTTTATTAAATTCAAATTCCACCATGGCAGGATTTGAATCCAGGTCCCCAGAGCATTACTCTGGGTCTCTAGTGACAATACCACTATGCCATCACCACCTTCCAAGTGACTGATACTTGCCAAATTTGCTTTTGGCATCAAGTGTACAACTGGGCAATGTGGAACTAAGCCAATAATGTCAATCAGCATTATGAAATTAGCAACAAAACAAAAACAGAATTACCTGGAAAAACTCAGCAGGTCTGGCAGCATCAGCGGAGAAGAAAAAAGTTGACGTTTCGAGTCCTCATGACCCTTCAACAGAACTGATCTTTCTTTACAAGGAGAGGGAAATATAAGCTGGTTGAAAGTGGTGGGGGTGGGGGTGGGGGGGAGAAGTGGAAGTGGGGGGGGGTGTTAGGATAGGAGCAGATCATCGAAAGATGTCACAGACAAAAGAACAAAAGAACACAGAGGTGTTGAAGTTGGTGATATTATCTAAATGAATGTGCTAATTAAGAATGGATGGTAGGGCACTCAAGGTATAGCTCTAGTGGGGGTGGGGTGAAATAAGACTAACAAAAGATATAGATTTTAAAAAAATGGAAATAGGTGGGAAAAGAAAAATGTATATAAATTATTGGAAAAGAAAAAAAAACAAAAGGAAGGGGGAATAAACAGAAAGGGGGTGGGGATGGAAGAGGGAGCTCAAGACCTAAAGTTGTTGAATTCAATATTCAGTCCGGAAGGCTGTAAAGTGCCTAGTCGGAAGATGAGGTGCTGTTCCTCCAGTTTGTGTTGGGCTTCACTGGAACAATGCAGCAGGCCAAGGACAGATATGTGGGCAAAAGAGCAGGGTGGAGAGTGCCTAACACAATACCCACCCCTTCCACTTCTTCCACCAACCCCCCCCCCCCCGCCCCTGCCCCCCCACCACCTTAAACCAGCTTATATTTCCCCCTCCTTGTAAAGAAAGATCAGTTCTGGTGAAGGGTCATGAGGACTCGAAATGTCAACTCTTTTCTTCTCCGCCGATGCTGCCAGACCTGCTGAGTTTTTCCAGGTAATTCTGTTTTTGTTATGAAATTAGCACCTGGATCTGGCTATCCATTTTTAGCACAAAGCACAATTCACATGTGACCAGACTTCAATAACCAGATCAAGGCTTGATGTTGGAATCATTGCAAACATGTCAACTGATGAGACTTATTTTATCTAGAAGGCACTTTAATATGTGGAGAATGCAATGATTGTAAAATGAATCATGTTTTCTTTCATTAAAGACACTCTCATTTGTGAGAATGAAAGCCTAGAATTTACTGAGGGTGATATCAGCAGACAAACCCTTAACATGTTAGTATAACATGCCTTTGCCCACTTTGAGGCATTCAAACAACAGACAAAGGAATGTCACATGACTGTGTTATGCATTCATCTACTGACATTATCAGCAGTATGTGTGAACTCTAATCTCTTAATAGAAGCATATATGCAATATGAACAGACTTGTGCACATGAAGCATCATGTCTGACTACAGCGGGACAAGGTACTGTGTGTCCAAAAGCCTCTTAGGCCTTTAGCCTGGCACATGAGCCAGGAATTGAGAACTTGAATGCAGGAGCAAGGTTGACTTATAGCAGCTATACAGGGATTTGGTGAGACCACACCGGGAGTATTGTGTTTTCGTCCTCTTACCTAAGAAAGAATATACTTGCCATAGAGGGAGTGGAGCAAAAGTTCACCAAAAGCTTCCTGGGATGGCAAGATTGTCATATGAGGAGACTAGGCCTGTATTCACTGGAGTTTAGAAGAATAAGAGGGGATCTCACTGAAACATATAAAATTCTGACAGGGCTGAACAGACTGGATGCAGAGATGATATTTCCTCTGGCTGGGGGGTCTAGAACAAGGGGTCACAGTCTCAGGATACGGGGTAGGCCATTTGGGACTGGGATGAGGAGAGACTTCTTCACTCAGAGGATGGTGAACCTGAGGAATTCTCTACCACAGAGGGCTGTGGAGGCCAAGTCACTGAATATATTTAGGAAGTTAAATAGAATTCTAGGCTCTAAAGGCATCAAGGGTTATGGGGAGAGAGTGGGAGTACGGAGTTGAGGTAGAGGATCAGCCATGATCAAATTGAATGGTGGAGCAGGCTCGAAGGACCAAATGACCTACTCCTGTTCCTATTTTCTATGTTTCCAAGAATGCATCCTTCAAAGCCCATGGTGCTGACCCCATTATAACACTGTGGCTGAGGAGAGGGGATTCCATTTGCAAGGAGCCTGTAGGTTGCTTATTTCATTACCATGCATTACTGACCTTTGCCTGTCCTGTACCCAGAGTAACTCAAGGCACCTACTGTCATCTGGTGGTTGTTGCCCATGTTTTGAACAAATGTTTCTTCCCAGAACATCTTGTCCTGCTTTGTAAGTTGGGGAGGAGGGGGATGGGGGTGGGGGCTGGGGGGAGGGGTGGGATGGGACGGTGGTGTGCTCGTGATACTTGAGATTTTAATTCCAACAAAATCTTCATTCTCATGCTTCTTGCCTGCCCTAGATCCCACTGTGGGACCCCATTGTAGAATCTTCTAGTGCCATCTCCTTGTATGATCTCCTTGTGAGACCCCCTTGTATGACTCACTTTTGCCCTCCTGAAAGTCTTGTCTTAGCTAATATTAACCTTCAAACCTATGGTATGTCTCATCAAGGCCAGAAAGGTAGGGCCAGAATTTTATATCCTGCGGGTGGGTGTGCGCCCAACCTGTCCAGCTGCAAAAAAGCGCAAGATGATGTTGGGCGAGCGTCCTGATGTCATCGCGCAGTTGTGCGATATCTTGCTCAGCGGGCGCGCTTCAATTAAGCGGGCAATTTAGCCCATTAAGGAGGAAGTTGAAAGTGATTTTTCGAGGCCTGTCCACTTTTACTGTTGGCAGACGGGCCAATCGGCCAGGCGGCCTTTACATTTTTGCTCAAACCTCAATCCAGGGCAGGATGAAATCTCTGTGGGGAAATAAAATAAAAAGAGATAGCTGGGGACTTTTTTTATGGTATGCTTTCAGGTGCTTGATTGTGCTTCATGGACATTTCTTGTAGTATTTTTGTTGTTTTGTTTATTCTGCAGAGGTCTGCGGCTCCCTGAGGCATCTGTCTGCCTTCAGGGAGCTCACTGGAAGCACTAACCATCACCCGCGGTGACGTCGGTGCCCGCCCTCGTCCCACCCCATCGGCACAGCTGAGCCTTTCTCAGGGTGCATTGCACACCGGCTGGCCGTTAATTGGCCAGTCAGCATTAAATTGCGATCAGGGACCGGTTTCCCGTCTGCTCCCGGGCCCGCCAATCGTGGACGCCAAATGAGCGAAAAATTCAGGCCCAGGATTGCTCAGTGCAGTGAGTTCCCTCACTCCCCAGTCCCACACCTGTGTCTCGTGCATCAATGGACTAATGTAAGGTGGATGGAGGCTCTGACCTTGCAAAGCTAACTGCACTCTCTTGAGTGCAGACAATGTACCAAAGGCCTGCTCTATTTTGTCTGCCTCCTGTTGATGTGATAATGGAATTCTGTCAGCACAGCTGGTAAGTTTCAATCCTGCATCTTTTGCTCTGGCACAAGGTAACATAATGTCTCTCCACCCCAGCAATAAAAATAAACCTTTGCACACCCAGCATTTTTTCTCTCCTGTGTGACATTGCCAATTGCCTTATTAGACTGTACCTTGACCTTGAGTTTGCAATCCCTTAATCTCTCTGTCATAGACACCAATTACCGCCCCTGTAATATTGCCCATCTCCACCTCTGTCTCAGCCCGTCTGCTGCCCCACATCCATGTCTTTGTGAATTCCAGACTTGACTCTTCCAATACTGTGCTGGCCAACACCCTATCTTCCACCCTTCATAAACATGAGCTCATCCAAAACTCAGCTGCTCGTGACCTAACTCACACGAAGTCCCATTTACGCATCAGCCCTGTGCTCACTGACATACATGGGTCCAGATTGAGGAGCTTCAATTTTAATATTCTTATCCCTAACCCTAATGCTAACCTTAACCCTGCCTCGTCCCTCCCTAGCTCTAACTTCCTCCAGCCCTACAACGTTCCCATATATATATGCACTTCTCCAATGCTGGCCTTTTGTGCATTTTCAATTTTAATAGCTCCAGCATTGGTAGTCAGGCTCTCAGCTGCTAAGGTCTTAAGCTCTGAAATTGTCTCCTTAAACATTTTTGACTCTCTACCTCTCTATCCTCCTTTAAGATGCTTCTCAAAATGTGCTGGTTTAACCAAGCTTTTGGTCATCTGCCTTGATGTCTCTATGTGCTTTGACCAAGCCTGTTAAACCTTGTGCTCACTGACATAGTGGCTTGTCTTCAAATGTTTCAATTTTAATATTCACATCCTCCTGTTCAAATCCCTCTGCGGCCTTGCCATCCCTATCTCCCTGTAGCCTCCAGCAGCCCCACAACTTCCAAGAACTGTCCCTCTATTTCCGACTTCCTGTGAATCCCCAACTTCCTTCATCACAGCAAGCCGATGGTCATTCTTTTTGCCATCTAGGCCCTACGTTGAGGAATTCTCTCCCTAAATCTCTCTGCCTGTTAACCTTGCTCTTCACCTGTAAAATCCACCTCTGACCAAGTTTTGGCCACCTCCCTAATGTCTCCTTCTTTGTCTCAATATCAATCTTGTTTGGTCCGATTTTGCTTCTGTAAAGCGCCTTGGGATGTTTCACTGAATTAGAGGCAAACAGATGCAGGCATGATGATGCTATGTAATTCAAACATTTTCCACATTTATTGTGGATTTCCAGTGTTTTCCCTTCATTTCTTAAAGATAAGAGGCAGATTATTATTTTAGTGGGTTCCCCTCATCAGAACCTAGCCAACTGATGTGTTAACCTGACACTTTGCCTATTACAGAGAATCTACAGTTCAGAAATAGGCCATTTAACCCAATTGTCTATGCCAGTACTTATACTCCATAACAGCTTCATCCCAGTCTAATTACACCTTCCCACTTTTCTCCCACTATTATCTTCTTCCTCACATATGCATCTAGTCTCCTCTTCAATGCTTGCTTCAACGATTGCATGAGGACAAGCAGGTGTTTTTCTAAGGTTGCCACTAACAGTTCAAATAAATATGTTAGATGAATTTCTTTACAGTCAGAATTACGAGAATGCAAAACTCGCTGCCACATGCAATGGTTGAAGCAAACGTTGAAGAGGAGACTTTTTGCATATGTAAGGAAGAAGATAATAGTGGGAGAAAAGTGGGAAGGTGTAATTAGAGTGGGATGAAGCTGTTATGGAGTATAAGTACTAGCATAGACAATTGGGTTAAATGACCTATTTCTGAACTGTAGATTCTCTGTAATAGGCAAAGTGTCAGGTTAACACATCCATTGGCTAGGTTCTGATGAGGGGAACCCACAAAAATAATAATCTGCCTCTTATCTTTAAGAAATGAAGGGAAAACACTGGAAATCCATGTTAATGTGGAAAATGTTTGATTTACATAGCATCATCATGCCTGCATCTGTAAGGAGGAAGGATATGATATATTTATGGTGTGGATCCTTCACCTACACTTCATCAGTGTAACCCATCATATTTCCTTTTAGTTGCTATTGGACCTCAGTAATTCATTCCATTAGCTGACTTATCACAGTCCTGAGAGTTAGGGAGCTTTGATGATTAATTGTAAGGGAGAGGCAAATGCTGCAAGTAGCATTTCCACGATCGTTTGTGTCTGTGCTGTGCCAGTTGATGTACTGTGAGAGCTCTGGCTCCCCAGAGGGTGTGGTATTTGGAGTACACTACAGTTGTATGATAGGTGACTTAAGCAAAGGCCGTGACCCAATCACACTTTGTAGCAATCAGCTTAGGTTTGCAGTGAACAGAAGGTGGTAAAACACAGCCCAGCCCAGAGATGAAAGCTTGTTAACTCTGACCTATAGTTAACTCTGACCTATAAGGGCATTAGCACGTAGGTGTGAAAAGGAAATTTTCAAAGCACTAAGCACAAGTTATCTTAAAGTACCATGTCTGCTTTTATATGCAGTTTCAAGTCAATTTTCTATTCTTCCAGGGTTACAACCTGCTAACCCCTGGGATTGTCCAAGGGTCTCTAGGAATGAAAGCTTGATCTTCCAGGTATGAGAGAACCAGGGAGAAAATTCATTTTGATCTTGGAAGAGTCGCAAGTAGGCAAGGCCAAAGCATACAGCATGACAAAGCACATCCCAAACAGATGAGCGATTTCTGGAGATTGTGGATATTGTAGATGCCACCAATGCTCCATTTCAGTGAGATTTGACAGAATTGATAGAATTTATTAGTAAATATGTTAAGGGATATGGAGCAAAGGTGGGTAAATGAAGCTGAGGAATAGATTAAATGGCAGAGCAGGCTTGGGGAGTTGAATGTTCTACTGCTAATATATACATAATGTATGGATTGTATATTTGAGAAAATGTGTACTCTTGACTTGGTTTCTACTGCTGGTATCTTACCTCCACCAATTGTTGAAGTACTTCTATTTTACAGAAACGGAAATACCTGGAAAAACTCAGCAGTTCTGTTGAAGTGTCATGAGGACTCGAAACGTCAGCTGTGCTCTTCTCTGCCGGTGCTGCCAGACCTGCTGAGTTTTTCCAGGTATTTCTGTTTCTGTTTTTGTTTTGGATTTCCAGCATCCGCAGTTCTTTGCCTTTACTTCTATTTTACATTGTTTATCATCTCTTTCAGCAATACACAACACATTACTTTGATAAAAGCAAAAAACTGCGGATGCTGGAAATCCAAAACAAAAACAAAAATACCTGGAAAAACTCAGCAGGTCTGAAAGCATCTGTGGAGAGGGATACAGTTAACGTTTCGAGTCTGTATGACTCTTCACCTGAACTAAGGAAAAATAGAAAAAAGGTGAAATATAAGCTGGTTTGGTGGGGGGGGGGCGGGAGAAATAGACGGCCAGTGATAGGTGGAGATAGCCAAAAGATGTCATAGACAAAAGGAAAAAGAGATGTTGACGGTGGTGATATTAGCAAAGAAATGTGCTAATGGTGATATTAAGGGTAGAAAGCAGGATGAGCAAGGTACAGATAGCCCTAGTGGGGGGTGGGGTGGGATGGAGGGAAGGGATCAAAATAGGCTAAAAGGTAGAGATAAAACAATGGATGGAAATACATTTAAAAATAATGGAAATAGGCGGGAAAAGAAAAATATATATAAATTATTGGAAAAAGGGTGATCAGAAAGGGGGTGGGGATGGAGGAGAGAGTTCATGATCTAAAGTTGTTGAACTCAATATTCAGTCCGGAAGGCTGTAAAGTGCCTAGTCGGAAGATGAGGTGCTGTTCCTCCAGTTTGCGTTGAGCTTCACTGAAGCCTCCATCCCCATCCCCTTTCCAATTTAATTTATATATATTTTTCTTTTCCCACCTATTTCCATTATTTTTAAATGTATTTCCATTCATTGTTTTATCTTTACCTTTTAGCCTATTTCGATCCCTTCTCCCCACCTCACCCCCACTAGGGCTATCCGTACCTTGCTCGTCCTTACCCTTAATATCACCATTAGCATATTTCTTTGCTAATATCATCACCGTCAACATCTCTTTGTCCTTTTGTCTATGACATCTTTTGGTTATCTCCACCTATCACTGGCCCTCTATCCAGCTCTACCTGTCCCACCCCCCCTTAAACTAGCTTATATTTCACCTCTTTTCTACTTTTCCTTAGTTCTGGTGAAGAGTCATTCGGACTGAAAACGTTAACTTTGTTCCTCTCTGCAGATGCTGTCAGACCTGCTGATTTTTTCCATGTATTTTTGTTTTTGTTACACATTACTTTGAAGTGAGTTACTCCTGTTTTTGACTTATTTACTATCTTGATCCCAAAATGGAAGTGGAATAATTAGCTCTTAACACTTAAGTAATATGCTTTAAAAGGAAAAACATCTTTTCCCTGATGCTTTTCATGCCTCTCAATGCAAGCAATTACAAAGAATTACTTCTGGACTATAGTCGTTGTTGTTATGTAGGCAAATATGTTGGTCACTTTTCATGCAGCAAACTCCCACAACAGCTTGCATTTATTTAGGATGTTTAACGTAGGAAAATGTTCCAAGGCATTTCACAGAAGTGTAATGCCAGAACATTTCCCAATGAAATTTGAGTGGCTCCTGACTCTAGTCCAAAAGAAGCCGCTGACTGGTCATATTTAGATCTGTGAGAACACCAGCTTTAGCCACAGCCAAATGGATACAGCATAAAAGGACGTCATTTGAAAGAGCTATCCGATTTGTCTCAAAATGTGACACCAAAGCTGGATTTTTTGCACAGACGGAAATGCCAGCAGGAGCTTGAATCTGGAAGTCCCTCCCTTGAAACCTGCTCTGCTATTTTGCAGTGGCGGGGAGAATGGAGGTGGGTTCTAATTTATATATCTGCCCATAATAAATATGGGCACCTGCCCATAATAAATCAGCATCTGCTTCCACTTGTTTGTGATTTTTGGGGAGGTGGCTGAAACTCAAAGTGTGCAGATTAGACTTGGTAGGAGCGGGTCTGAATTTTGTGGATTCATTTGGAGAGCATGGGTACCCTTTTGGATATGGTCTGGGACACCTTTAGGAGAGGTCAAGTGTCCTTTTGGGAGAATTTAGGAGAGGTAATGTACCCTTTGGGAGAATTCAGGTACCTTTGGGATTGTTAACTGTAGACGTGAATGTGCATAAACAGTGCATAAAATTATTGGAATTGTCAAAGAGCTGTCAAATTGTCAAAGAACTATCAAAGTTGTCAAAGAATTGTCAAGGCTATTAAAGAGCTGTCAAAACTAATTGTAACTGTCAAAGCTCCTTAGAATGTTCAAAGCTCTCAAGGGATTTAACTCTGCTGTGCTTTAAATTTAAAAAAATGTTTGGGAATTATAAAAATCAGTGTTTGCTATTTCACTCTGTCCGTTGACATAATCCTGAGGGCTATTATTATAGGATTTGTAATCAGCTACATGACTGATTTTACAACCTGTGATGAAACAGTACCCAGCACTGTATTTTTAAATATAAAATATATCCTCATGGCTATTTCTGAATTTTAGATTGGACCTTTTGACTGACAAAGACCATTAAGATGGCTGACCCTATGTATATAAGTTATTGCCTGTGACTCACCAGAACAAAGGAAGTCATGTTGCTGTATCAGCAATGTCACACCTCGTTATTGGTGAAGGGTTACTAACAGACCGCCTGGAAACTCTACTGCCCAACTTCAAAAGGAGCTACATGAAGACCATTTGCATTTGATAGGCCAGGCTTGCCAGCTGAGTCAGAGAGTCTACTATGACAATGGTCTTTCAAACATTCCTTTTAACCCATGATGGCAGGATGTTAGCAGTCGTGAAGACCAAGCCGAATTCCAGACCCTGAATAAAATTCTTTGTTGAAGGCTTTGTGGAGAGGTATGGTCACATGACCTAAGACTCAACTTGTTGAAAAAGTTAATATTGCCTTCCTGAGCTGCAAGCCAGTCTGCTGCTTTAAGATCTGACTAGCAGGCCACACAGAAGGAGCCTGGCCCCACCTACCCTGTCTCTGCGAAAAGTTCTGTACCATTGCCTGCAAACTGATTCATCTCTGCAGGCTTATTTCATCTTGTGAAGCCAGCACCACCAGAAAAGTGAATCTTACACCATCGGTTTTCAGCCCGCCAACTTCTGCGAAGGAACTCCTCATGGGACTTTGATTCTGGACTTAGGTGAACCAATATTTATTTTCTCCATGGTTTCTGTACTCTAAAGCCTTCTTTTCTCCATCCCTTTCTTTACTGTAGAAACATAGAAGCATAGAAAATAGGAGCAGGAGTAGGTCATTTGGAGCTTTGAAATTGCTCCGCCATTCTATATGATGATGGCTGATCCTTTATTTCAACCCCATACTCCTGCGCTCTCCCCATTTCCCTTGACAGCTTTAGAGTCCAGAAATCTACCTATTTCCTTCTTGTTTTCAGTGACTTGGCCTCCACAGCCTTCTGTGGTAGCAAATTCCATAGGTTCACCAACCTCTGGGTGAAGAAGTTTCTCCTTATCTCACTCCTAAATAGTCTACCCCAAATCCTGAGACTGTGACCCTCTGTTCTAGACCCCTCAGCCAGAGGAAATATTCTCCCTGCATCCAGTCTGTCCATCCTTGTCAGAATTTTATATGTTTCAATGAGATCCCCTCTCATTCTTCTAAACTCCAGCGAATACAGGCCTAGTCGGCCCAAATTCTCCTCATGTGACAATCCTGCCACCCCAGGAATCAGTCTGGTGAACCTTCATTGCACTCCCCCTATGGCAAATATATCCTTTTACTAGGAAAGGAGACTTAAGTTGCACACAATATTCCAGGTGTGGTCTCACCAAGGCCTGTACAACTGCTGTAAGACATCCTTGCTCCTGCACTCAAGTCCTCTTGCACTGAAAGCCAACATATCATTTGCCTTCTTAACTGCTTGCTGCACCTGCATGCTTACTTTCAGTGATTGGTGGACGAGGACACCCAGATCCCTTTGCACATCAACATTTCCCAATCTATCACCATTTAAATAATACTCTGCCATTCTGTTTTTCCTACCAAAGTGGATAACTTCACACTTATCCATGTAATACTGCATCTGGCATGTATTTGCCCACTCACTCAACATGTCTAAATCGCCTTGAAGCCTCTTAACACCATCCTCATCGCTCAGGTTCCCACCAAATTTCATGTCACCAGCAAACTTGGAAATATTACATTTGGTTCCCTCATCCAAATCATTGACATATATTGTAAATAGCTGGGGTCCAAGCACTAATATCTGCAGCACCCCACTAGTCACCACCTGCCACTCCCTTCGATTCCAACTCTGTTTCCTGTCTGCTAACCAATTCTCAACTGATGTATGTGTGCAGAGGGGACATTGCAGACCCTCCTTTTCATGGTTTCTGAATATGTGCAATAAATTAACCTTCTTGAGCTCATCCTAGCTCGGGTTTTTCTCTGGGGTCATTAGCAGGACTGGATCACAGAAAAAATAGAGGGGTTGGGGAAATATGCCACCAATTATTAAAAGGGAGACAAATCAAAACACCTTTCTGTTTACAGATGGGTGGTGGGAGGAAAATTAGTCCTGTCCATAACAAACCTAACATTAGCACGGTGGTGTGCCTGTAATTTCAATGTATTGATTTTTTTTAAACAACGAGGGTGTTTTTTTTAATACTGACATCATCAATAGACACATAACTTTATTTCATGTCACCATGGCTCCTAAGGCTTGCCCTTAGTGAATAATAGATAAATTGGCATGGTGGGGGGTAAGGAAAGAGTGGTGGATGAGGGGTATGGCATGAGTTGGCACTAAGTTAGCAATGGGGTTATGAGGGGCAATGGGGGTGGGTAGAGGGGCTTAGGGTGATATAGGAGGTATGAGGGTCCATGGGGAATGGGTACAGGGGAATAGATCAGCATGGAGGTTCTGGGATTCATGGGCTTGGTTAGAAGGGATAGATTGGTGGGTGTGAGGGGTTATCGGAAAGGTACAGGGCATGAGGCAGCATGGGTTAGTATGGATGGGGCATGGTGTGTGTGTGTGTGTGTGTGTGTGTGTGTGTGTGTGTGTGTGTGTGTGTGTGTGTGTGTGTGTGTGTGTGTGTGTGTGTGTGTGTGTGTGAGAGGGGTGAAGGCTGGAGGGATGTTGTTCGATTTATTGTCTCTTTCAATCTTTCACACAATGCCAGTATAGAGGCAGCCCAACTTCACACACAGCAGCCTCCACATTCGTTCCAGCTGCGGGCTGGACTTCTAATCCAGTCCGCTGCCCTACCCGCTAGAATGAAAATCCAACTTCTGGGCCTCTTTTTCCCAGTTTGGGTTGACAAAGCCCAGGAAATGTTCCAACTCTGCACAGCCAATCCAGGAGTGAAACCTCGGCCCAAGTAAGCGAAGGAGACCTCAGAACAGGTGATCAAAAGCTTGGTCAAAGAAGGAGCCTTTAAGGAGCAGGAGACAGGTACAATAACAGTAATTTGTATTTATGTAGAATGTTTAATATAGCAAAGTGCTTCCAGGAACATTACCAAACAAAATTTGACGCCAAACCACGTAGGGAGATATCAGGACACATGTTAAAAGACAGGCTGTAAGAAACACCTTAAGTCTGGAAAAAGAAGTGGAGAGGTGGAGAGATGCAGGGATGCAATTCCAGCACATAGGGCCTCAGCAGCTAAAGGCACAGCACCGATGGTGAAGTAATTAAAATCACAGTTGCCCAAAAAAGACCAGACAAGAGCATATATGTTGGAGGGTTTTAGGGATGGAGGAGGTTACAGAGATTGGGAGGGGTAAGGGGATCGGGGGACTTGAGAACAAGGATGAGAATTTTAAAATTGAGTTGTTACTTAATTAGGTGCTAATAAAAGTCAGCGAACACAGGATGATGGGTGAATGGACTTGGCGCGAGTTCGGTCACGGGCAGCAGAGTTTTGGATGAGCTTAAGTTACAGAGGGTGGAAAATGGGAAGCTGGCCAGGAGAATCTTGGAGTAATCAAATCTATACGTAACAAAGGCATGGATGAGGGTTTTAGCAGAGATGGGCTGAGACAGCGGCAAAGTTGGGCAAGGTTATCGATGTGAATGTAGATGGCACAGATATGTATTCAGAAGCTCATCTCCCGGTCAAATAACACAGGAAAGTTACAATGGTTGGGTCAGCCTCAGACAGTTGCCACGAAGAGGGATGGAGTTGGTAGCTAGAGAATGGAGTTTCATGTGGTAACAGAAGACAATGGAATTGGTCTTTCCAATATTTAACCTAAAGAAATTTCTTCTTATCCAGTAATTGATATCGTACAAGTAGAGTGACTTTTCAGAGGTGGCTGAGGGTACAGACGTCAAGGTGGAATGAAAAAGTGGGAGATGCATAAAAGGTCAGAATTGGATAGCGAGGGGAGGATGACCACTAAGTCTATTTTTAGGCATGTTAGCTATTTTTATGAATGTTGGCTGAGGTAAGAATATTTCCTGGAACATCAGATGAGCTCATTTCTCTTCTTCTACAGACCTTTCAATACTCAAGTGGCAAACAGGATCTCAATCCAGCATTTAATCCAAATGGTGGTACTTCCAACAGTAAAGCACTCTCTCACTATTACCTTAGAGTGGGACTTATATCTGCGACCTACTGACTCAGGGAAAACTGCTATCAGCTGAGCCAAGTTGACACTTGAATTCTTTACTGTTGCGGCAATATGCTTCCTGCATGACACATTTGATTCATTGCCTCAAATTGCCCAAACCTCCAGTGACAGAGTTGTAACCACCAAACATCTGACTCAATTTCCACAAAACCCAGTAACAAGTAAAAAGCCAAATCCCGCAGACCCTGGAAATGTGAAACAATAGGAAAACCAGAAACACTGCTAAAGCTCAGTGGGTCAGTTGACACTGTTTAAGAGAAGAGTTTGGGTATGGACCCTTCTTCGAAACACTCTGTGCTGATTATATGGAATGTGGTAACTTTTGGCTCTTTTTGCACACTATAACGTGGTGCATCTTCCTGCTGAGCACTGAACTTGTGAATTAGTGCAAACTTTCCTTAGGAGGTGGATACAATTTGTGATGCAACGACATCAGTGAACCATCTAGCCCTCTTTCAGCCTTACCTTATGTAAATAAGCATAGGTAGGTCCTGAGTGAAAGCCATCACCTAAATAAAATTAAACATCCAATTAATATACAGGATCCCACCCGCTGCTGGGATTGGCCGGACCCACTGAAAGTCAATGGACTATTGGCTGGGCTACCTAATCTCCCGTGTCGGGTGCCACCACAACGAGGCTGGAAAATCCCAGGCTCAGTTTACTGTCTCATCTGAAAGACAGCACCTCTGCCAGTGAAGCACTCTCTTGTTACTGCACTGGAATGCCAACCTAGACTATATATTCAAGTGTCTGGAGTGTTTTATTCCAGTGTTTAGATGAACTTTGTCCCACTTCTCACTCTGTTGCCATACCCCTCCATTCCCTCCTCCCTCATGCATTTATCAAGCTTCCCCTTTAATGTAATAAATCTATCTGCTTCAACCACTCCCTGTGGTTGCGAATTCCACATTCTCACTACTCTCTGCACAATATAATACCTCTGAAGGTGTTGACCTTGGCTCAGTAGGTAGCACAGTCTCACCTCTGAGTCAGAAAGTTGTGGGTTCAAGCCCCACTCCAGAGACTTGAGCCAAGGTTGGCACTCCAATGAAGTACTGAGGGAGTGCTTCACTGGCAGAGGTGCAGTCTATCAGATGAGACATTAAACTGAGATCCTGTATATTAATTGTATGTTTAATTGTATTCAGGTAATGGTTTTAACTTGGGACTCACCTGTGCTCATTTACATAAGATAAGGCTAAAAGAGAGCTTGTTGGTTCAATGTGCAATGTATGTCTCTAAGTAAAAGCTTGTAAGTATATAAAGACAGGCTTCAGTGTTCTATCCTTCACACCCTGACCATCTGAGTTTGAACATCACCTGGCCTTTGAGGTCGACATAAAAGATCCCATGGTATTATTTGAAAGAGGAGCAGTGGAGTTCTCCTCAGTGCCCTGCCAACATTTATCCATGGATCAAAATCACTGAGTGGGGATTGGTCAGTTAGCTCGGTGGGCTAGCTGGCTAGAGTGTGGTGCAGAATGGTTCCAATGGCGTGGGTTCAATTCCTGAACCAGCTGTGGTAGATGCCAGGCTGTGGGAGACCTGCCTCCTTACCTTGCCCCATGCTTGATGTGGAGTGGCATCCCTCAAGCTATATAACCATCTCTCTAACATTGAGAGATGTCTGTGGTCCCTCATAGACTATGACCTTACCTAATATTATTAAAGAAGTCACAATTCAAAAATATTTAATTACCATAAAGTCTTCTGGGCTGTCCTGAAAGCTGCTGCAAGTTCTTTATTTTTCTTAAATTCTGTTTTTGATCTTTTATTAGCGATCTTGTATTTATGGCCCTTTTCTCTCATCCACAAGTGGAAACACGTTCTGCACATTCACAATAAAGGACCCCCTTCATCAAGACCCCTACACCTCTCCTCATAAGCTCTTTTTCCAGAGAAAAGAGCCCCAGAGACTGCTCCACCTCTCCTGCTAGATAACTCAAACATTCACTCTCTCCACTACTGATGCACAGTAGCAGCAGTGTGTACCATCTACTAGATACATTGCAGGAATTCACCAAGGCTCCTTCAACAGCACCTTTCAAACCCATGGCCACTACCATCTAGAAGAACAAGGGCAGCAGATAGATGGGAACACCAATCTGGAAGCTCCCTTCCAAGCCACCCACCATCCTGACTTAGAAATATATCACTGTTCCTTCACCGCCGCTGGGTCAAAATCCTGGAACTCCCTTCCTAACAGCACTCTGGGTGTCCCTACACCATATGGAGTGCAGCAGTTCAAGAAGGCAGCTCCCCACCACCTTCTCAAGGGCAACTAAGGATGGGCAATAAAATGCTGGCCCAGCCAGTGAAGCCCACGTTCCGTGAATGAATAAAAAGAACTTGCTGGCACCTCAGCAGAATGCCAGTGCCCTTTAGCTGCACCATATTAAATGTTTGCTAAGGTGGTGGGGAGATTGTTTGCAAAATGTGAAATGATCCAGAGCAAATTCCACTTTGCTGTAAAATGAAATTAAAACCAAACCAAACAGTGAAGACTGATTGAAACTCAGCAGTCATTTTATAGTTAAATCTAAAGTTAAAGTAAAGAGCATAACTCTTACTGACACTTAGCCAATTCAGTACTTTACTGAAACCTCCGCCCACTACCCTCCCCCAGCCGAAAGCAGAACAAGTCAGACAAAAAAAAAGACACGGGTCTGCAGAAAGTACCAAACAACACCCGGGCAGCCGCCAGTCTGCTCAGAGTTTCCCCTGCATAATCTGGGAAATTTTTCTATCTGGAGAGCTTGGAAGGGGGTGGTGTGTGTGTGTGTGTGTGTGTGTGTGTGTGTGTGTGTGTGTGTGTTTGTGTGTGTGTGTGTGTGTGTGTGTGTGTGTGTGTGTGTGTGTGTGTGTGTGTGTGTAATGGATGAGTGTAAATACAAAAATCCCTAAACACAATAGGACTTATTTACATTGCGATCAGGTTAAAGCTTGCTTTTGGCAATGGTGAGATTCTCCTGACAGCCTAGGGCAAAAGGGAATTCATTGAAAGATAAAAGGTGATGATTGGGGAGATGTGAAGGAGCAACATCGTACCACGAGAAAGAGGAAAAAAAGTCAGATAAAATCTTAAACGTTCCCAGACAAGAAATACTTTAGGGAGACAGATGCTACAACCATTTGAGTGACAATTTCTCCACCCACTCAGTTGGGCATTAGTCACTTTTATATGGTTCTTTGACCACCAATTCCTGTATAACAGGCATCCTGCAGCCAGCAGTTAGATGAGACTAGCACCGTCAGATTTTGTCAGCCTGGAGAATCCAATTATCCCTGTGACTCAGTACCCTAGCTTCTGTCCTTATGCAGTCTGCTTCAGACTCATAACAATGTGGTTAACTCTTAAATTCCCTCTGAAGTAGTCTAGAAGTCACTCAGTTGTGTCAAACTGGAGTAATTAGGCACACAAAGCACTCTCTGCGTCAGATCCTGCATGCATGGAGTCTCAACACCACCGCTGGCTGCCCTCAAGAAGCTGTGGTGGTGAAGAAACTGATGCCCACTTCCTTCTGGAATGTGCCTTTGCAAAGCAGGTCTGGAAAGAGATGTAGTGCGTTTGGTCACAGTTCATCCCAAGCAGCTCTTAACGCAGAACTCTGTCCTCTACACGCTGTGCAGCGATGCACACTGAGAGAAAGCAACTTGTGTTGGAGGACCATCAGCTCGGTGAAAACACTCTTTGATCTGCTCTGAAACTTGCTGGTCTTCCAGTGCAAAGAGCTATTGAAGACTGAGTGTTGCGGAATGGCACATTCCAAGGCTCAGGACTACGTGATGAAGGATGCACTAAAACTTGTGTCAGTCATTGCAAAGCCTCAATGAAGAAAGATCATTGTCTAAGGTGCTCCGACTGTAGTACATCAAGGGGCTGGAAACCATGGGCTGGATTTTACGCTCCTCCGCCAATGGATTTGAAGGTGAGTGGCATGTAAAATCCAGCAGGTGACCTTCCTGCCGGAGGGAGGTGGGGTGTCAGGGAAGCCTGCCCTTGGACCTATTGAGGCCTTCAAGTGGTCAATTAATGTCCACTTAAGAGCTTCATCCTGCCCTTGCCGCTATTTTACTGGCAATGGGAGAGGCCTATGTCATGCAGGAAGCCTGTGGCAGCTTTAGCTTGGGGGGGAGGACCTCCATTGCAGGCCCCCTACGCCCATTGGTGGCAACACCCCCCAAAGGTCATTCCCGCCTTAACCTTCCCGCATGGGATATTGAGCCCAGTCCCCCACAACTCCTCACCACCCCTTCCCCCCCCGGACTTACCTGGGGTTCCTCAGTGTGGTGTGACTGCCTGTAGTCCCATTAGCAGCCACCGCTCCTGGCTGGCACTGCAGGGACTACAGAGCTGCCAGCCAATCGGATTGGCTTCCTCCAGAGAACGTGGCTGAAATCGCGCCTCCAACCTCCAAGGCTGCTCCCAATGTTAAGTTGTTTCAGGGCAGCCATTGGGATGGAGAGGGCTCTGCCAACGATTTTGTGGCCGATGGGCAAAATCATTATAAAACGCTGGAAAATTACTAAGAAGAGGTTTTTCTGTTCACTTTGAGCAGATTCAACCTTCTCCTGAAGATGTTCAATCTGTTTTTCCAAAGGACCATCTTCATCAACATCATTGTTCTGATCATAGTCAGTGCCCTGTAAAATTCAGCTCCATGTAAAACCCTTCAGGTTATATGCACCGGAGAATGTTTGACAGGAAATGTAAATACACATTGTAATTATAACCTGCAATGTTGAGTGTAGAGAGGCACCACAGAAAGAAACTGATCTGTCTTGCACTTTGTGTCATGTCAAATTTGAATTGTTATGTAATGCTCTTTTACACATTTTATGAATAAAGTATATTTTTGGGGAAAATAAATAACTGCGGCTTTTCCAGTGATGGCCACATTCTGGGAATGAATGAACCCCACCTTTCCTCTAAATGTACCTTACAAGAGCACTGTGCTGATAGTAGCATGATCTGGACATCAATGTCACACATATGCCCCAGATACTGTTGTGTGTCATGACACCACTGTTCGACACCATCACTCATGTCGCTACTGCAACACTCATTCTTTCCCTCTTACTCCCATCCACAAGGAGCCCAATGGTGCAATGTAAAAGTAAATGCAGAGAGGCAAGGGATTTCTTAGGTCATTCGCCCTACATTCGGCCTTTATTAGAAAAGGTTATTTAAGGCGTGTTGTTGTGCTCTTGTCAAACTGAGGAAAGAGTGCTATTTCCAAACAGATGACACACTCTGCCTAATGCCAGTGTGGCAATGATCTGTTTAAGCTGCTCTTAAAGTGGAGTTTGTTGAGGTGTTAATTGTGGAGACTGGCATCCATGAGCTGGTTCTTGGCATTTACTGTGTTACCTGACCCAATTCTGACAATGGAATTGCAGATTTATGAAAAACAAATTCTAGGGTTCAGCCAAAGGGATTAGAGAGCTGTATTTAGTAGTGTAGATGCTGGAAGGAAATTCATTTGATGTGCTTTCATTGAACCCAAGCACCAGTATAAAAACAGTAATGGACAAGTAAGGCCTCAGGCTCAATCATGGGCTTATGCCAAGTTAGCTTAACAGCCCTGAGGTGGGAAGGAAAACGAGTCGAAGGTTCAACTCCTATTTGCCAGTGACCCTTGCTGGAGTATATACCTGTAAGGATATTGTTTAAAGTTGTTAAAGCTGTAGTATAACACCCTTTGGTTGAACAGCCTTTGAACACTCATAGTTGACCTCACATATGATGAATGACTGAATATGGTAAAATGAGTCAGTGCCTTGGCAAGAAAGTAAATCTGGGGACCCTGAAGGAATGAGCAGGATCAGGTTGCACTGTCAAAAACAGACATACTGGGGCAGCAGACCCCCCTGAATAATTTTTTTTATTCTTTCACGGGAAGGGGGCATCGCTGGCTAGCCCAGCATTTATTGCCAGTCCCTAATTGCCCTTGAGAAGGTGGTGGTGAGTCATCTTCTCGAAGCTGCAGGACATGTGGTGTAGGTGCACCCATACAGTGCGGTTAGGGAGGGAGTGCCAGGATTTTGACCCAGGATATCTGTCTACTGACAGATAGAGCTATAATTCAAGGGCCAAGGTGATGTTGGTAACATCCCGGTATAGTGATTAGGTCACACCAAACTTGACTGCCTGACTTGCATTTTAGAAGGAAGACGATAATGCAGAAAAAAAAGCTTTGGCATCACTGAACGTTGTGCAGCTTTAAAAAAGTCCCACCAGCAGCCATACAAAAAGGTACAGAAACAGAACAATAAAATCCTAAATAATGACCTCAGTGGTGACCTTTGTGTGTCAGTTACTTCATGTGCTGCCTAAAGTGGCACTTGTTATGCCCGAATAAACACCCAAATTAGTGTAGTATTGACTAGCTGCTTTTATTTCCAGACCCTCTAGAACATTCCAGCAAAGAATGATAAAGCAGTACAAGAGAGATAGACCTTGAAGTGTAATCACTACAATGTACTTACTCCCATTGGGCGGCTCATCTAGTGTTCAGCTAACAGTATGCAATAACTATATTTATCAGCATTGAACCATAGATAGAGAATGTCCGAAGCTTGCTAAAATAGAAGATCTCAGGTAAGGCAGTGATAGGCACACTACAATTGGCCTCAGAGTCCTTTTGTTGGAGTAAACTAATCACTGTTACCAATGTCCACCTAGTAGCCATTGGTGAAGAGTGTATGTGAGAGCATGTAAACAAATATGTAGGTTAAATTAAGTACAACATGAGGCATGGCTGTGACACTTCCAACGGTTGAATTGCCTATGTATAGAAAGAAAAGACAAAACTTGTGTTACTGTAGCACCTTTCACAGCTTCAAGTCATCCCAAAACACTTTACAACCAATAAAGTAGTTTTGAAATGTAGTCATTGTAATGTAGGAAATGTGGTGGCCACTTGCACATAGCAGAGTTCCCGCAAATAGCAATGTGATAATGATGAGATAATCAATTACTTATTTAATTCAAGGAATAAATATTGACTCAAGATAGAGGAGAAGTTCCCTTTGTTCCCATGGATTTTTAAAGTCCACCTTGATTGGAAAAACAGGGCCTCAGTTTAACTAAAATTCATTGCCTCGGGTCATACTTGATGAACACGTATTTGAGATATCGGAGAACCCAGCTTGAGCTGGTGCCTTTAGTTGAGAAAGTTGGAACTGGGGAATTAAAAAAAAACAATCCCAGCAAATTCATAACCTTGCAACCTTTCCACAATGCAGTGTGTCTCAATGTAAATTACGTCAACAGAATTGCAGATTACGGAGCTTAATCAAACACCTTTCAACAAGAACAGTGACTCCTTAAATAAACCAATATTTGAGGAGCAAGGCTACCTTTGCTCCCTTTGCAAATATCCGACTTTCTTTAATAGTTGAAATATAAATGATCTGAAAGTGAAAGACAGTTAGTTCTTCTCTTTTCCGAATATTAGGCAGCGTAACAAAACATTTCAGGACAGCATAGCTGTTACATGGAAGGTGTCTCAGAAATGGTTGCTAGAAGAACATTAACAAACTGTCATCACTTTAAGATCCCATGGCACTATTTAAATAAGAGTAGTCCTGGCCAACATTCATCCCTCAGCCAAACTGATCATTCGTCCTATTGTTGTTTGTGGGGTCT
Organism: Carcharodon carcharias; assembly: GCF_017639515.1. Taxonomy (NCBI): domain Eukaryota; kingdom Metazoa; phylum Chordata; class Chondrichthyes; order Lamniformes; family Lamnidae; genus Carcharodon; species Carcharodon carcharias. Next base: position 149,613,680 of record NC_054472.1, read on the forward strand.
TGCTGTGCACAAATTGTCTGTTTCATTTATCTGTATTGCAATAGTGACTACACTTCAAAGGGTGCCTCATTGGCTGTAAAGCACATTTGGACATCTCAAGTTTATGAATGGGCACTGTATAAATGCAAATTTTGTTCTTTCTATAAAAAACCAAGGGGACGGAATGCAGTACAAGCATTCGATCCTGAGCTTCAACAATTGGAAATCACCCCAGAGGCTTGTAATCTGTTTGCTGCTGATCTAATATTGAAAAAGGAGCTGTTTGCATGAAACTTATGTTTGTTTTCTGTGATTTATAAAAGAGAACTTGGAATGCACATCATTCTTCTTGTGAATAGATTGCTGAATTACAGATAGAGGATGCTATTGTGTCTCCTATCATTCATTTTGAGATTAGTATTAAAAACAAATTTGTACTTTTTAACAGTGAAATGAGGTTATCTGTGACAAGCAGTTCAGTGCAAGGAAATTCTTTATTCTCAGGATGTCTTATAGTGAAGGGGATTTCAGTCCTATGGTTCAATAGAATATCATTTTGCACAGAAGGTAGATGGGACTTGATTTATATGTCAGTCACTGGAACTTGTATAGGCTTGTCTTAGAAAGGAATTCCCCTTGATGTTTTCCTCTGAATTGGCCAAAGTTTTTTTTCTCAATCTTTTCTTTTTGCTCTCCCAGAAATTACACGAATTATATAAGTCATGACTATGTGGGACATGCCAGACGGACCAACAGCTCTTTTCCTGTCCAATACTTTTGTACATTAAGATGCTCCCTTTTTATAAAGACCAGACATATGTCAGGTTTGATTCCAAGTCAGCTGAGTTAGGTGACTTTAGCACAACTGATCGTATAGGTGCTGAAGTTGGCCTTAGCATTCCTAGCATAGGAAAGGGTAAAAGTATCCCATTAATGTTCCTGTTCCTGATTGCTATCCAGTGATTCCTTTTAGAAAGTAAATGTCAGGTAAGCACATAATTAGACTTGGTTGTGATTTCTCCCATGACCAAATAGCCTCTTGACATTCACTTTTAGAATAGCCTCCAGCTGTACCCTGGCCCCTGGAACTCGTTCCTTACACATGCATACACAATATAATATTAATATATAATTGATATATTTATATTTATTTGATATAAATGCTAAGAAGCAATTTGATGTTCAGTCTGGGTAATTGAAGAATTTGAATGTGGCAAGATCATGTCACATTGCTAACCTGCTGAAGTCTAATCTTTAATTAATTATTAACAGTATAACTAGCAATCCGTAGGAGCACTTTAAGTGAATATAAATAGGTTGCACATTTAGACCAAGGCCAGAAATAACAATCCAAGGATAGAGTTGGCAGCCATCTGATTTGGACCTGCTGAGTTTGCTAGTTATCTTGTGCCCAAATCAATATTTTGAGAAGAGCCAGATTTCTACCTGAGAACCAACTTTATCATAGATTATTTCTCACCATTACTTTCTTTCAGTGGAACGTACAGTGGTTAAATGTAGCCCATCTATTGTTGCTTTAAATGGGAGTAGTCAAGATTAATTGGAAGCTTTAAGATCAACCAGGGTTGCAATGGGGGAAGCTGCACTGAGCGGCATTACAGCAAGTAATTCAGGAGACTAGTGTAATGCTTTCATTACGAGGGGAATTGAAAATAAAAGTACAGATGTTATGCTTCAGTTATACAAGACATTGGTGAGACCACATGTCAAATAGTGTGTGCAGTTTTGCTCTCTTTATTTAAGGAAGGACGTAAATGTGTTGGAGGCAGTTCAGAGGAGGTTTACTAGGTTGATACCTGGAATGAGTGGGTTGTCTTATGAGGATAGGTTAGACAGACTGGGCTTGTTTCCACTGGAGCTCAGAAGAATGAGGGGTGACTTGTTTGAAGTATATAAGATCTGAATGGTCTTGACAAGGTGGATTGGAAAGGATGTTTTCTCTTGTGGGTGATTCCAGAACAAGGGGATACTGTTTTAAAATTAGGGGTTGCCCTTTTAGGACAGAGATGAGGAGAATCTTTTTCTCTCAGAGGGTTGTGCGACTTTAGAGCTCTCTGCCTCAGAAGGTGGTGGAGGTGGGGGTCTTTGAATATTTTTAAGGCAGAGGTAAATAGATTCCTGTTAGGCAAGGGAATCAAAGGTTATCAGGGTTAGATGGGAATGTGGAATTCAAAACACAAACAGATCAGCCATGATCATATTGAATGGTGGAGCAGGCTCAAGGAGCCTAATGGCCTACTTTTGCTCTTATTTCGTATGCTCACATGTTCGCTTAATGGTCTTTTTCTATGTTGCTGAATAATAGGAAAGGAATGTATGGCAGAATAGATAAGAGGGGAGAGTTGAAAGGGAAAGGAGTGTAATGGAGAGGAATGGGACAAGGGTAAGAAGAGAGTGCTGAGGAAGGGAATTCAGAATAGTGGTGATAGGAAATTAAAGGATGTGACAGTCAGCACTTAGGAGCCTGGGTTTTGATGTGAGCTCAGGAAAACCTAACCTTGCGCACTTTTGTGTCTTCTGAAATGTACACACGACCCATGTGTGACTTTGCCTGGGAATTTTGTCTTTTCACACAGGGGCTGGGTAAGCAGTGCATTTTATGAGCTGTGATGGAGTGCTGGTTAGAAGGCCTGCCTCAGTTCTCCAACATAGCAGCCCAGGTCCCAACATCATTTGAAGGTCACAGAATCACATAATCAGAATCACAAAATTTTAACAGCACAGCAGGAGGCCATTCAGTCCATCATGTCTGCACTGGCTCTCCAAATGAGCATTATGACCTAGTGCTATTGCTCAGCCTTTTCTCCATACCCCTGCACATTGTTTCTATTCAAATAATCATTTATTGCCCTCTTGAATGCCTTGATTGAACCTGCCTCCACCACACTTCCAGGCAATGAATTCCCGAACCACTCGTTGTGTGAAAAAAATTTTCACCTGTCACATTTGCTTTTTTTCCAAATCACTTTAAATCTGTGTCCTCTCATTCTTGATCCTTTTACAAGCAGAAACAGCTTCTACTCTGCCCAGCCCTCATAATTTTCAACATCTCTATCAAAGTCCTCTAAACTTCACCCCTCACACCCTGGTTTGTGTATGACATCTGATCCTGACTCTTCTATGTGATGTCTGGTATGTGACATCTGGTATTATCTACTGCGTCCCTTCTGATGTGTGTCAACTGATACATAATGTCTGGTATAAAAACAGAAAATGCTGGAAAAGCTCAGCAGGGCTGGTAGCATCGGTGGAGAGAGAAACAGTTAATGTTTCAAGTCCAATATAACTCTTCTTCGAACCCCTTTGGTATTTGATAGCTGGTATGTAGCACCTGATATGTGCAGTCCGGTATATGAAGGTGGCTTTTCAAAGGGCTGTGGGGTTGGGAGCTGGTGTGGGCAGGATTTAAATATTGCGGTTCTGGAGGTTGTCTCAGGATCCTGATGCCTCTGGGACAGATTTAAATTTTTGAAGGGCTGGTATGGGACAGGGTGCAGGAAACATGGTTACCTCCAATTAACGTCCCCATAAGCTCCTTAATGAGCTTGCTAAGGGCCCCGTGTGTTTGCAACTGCAATTTTCACTCTTTAATTTGGCGAACAGGAACAGTCTGGTGCATATTAAGGCTCGGTGAGGGGCCGTAAGAAACTTTCTCTCCACTTATTGAAAGTTGACCTTTCCTGGATCTCCTTGCAGTGGTTCCAGTGTTCCACTGTAATCGAGCCTGCATGGCCCTTTTCATAGCCGTGGACACTGTTGGCCCTTTAAGAAACTGCCTATTCTCCTCGGCAAGGCAGACCCCCACTGGAGCCAGGCAATCACCACTTGCCTCCTGGAGGCACTTCACGCCGCTAATTGGACATCGAGCTTACCTCCTGCCCATTAGCACCATTTGAATTTAAAAATAGCACCATGAGAGCGATATGGCTTGGCACAGGGTCAGGTCCCAGAGTTCATCCAGGTGCCGGGTTCCTGACCCTGCAATGAAAATCCCGCCCATGATGTCTGGAATTTTCCAGTCCCACCTATGGTGGGAAACGTTGCAGGCAGGACTGGAAAATCCTGGCCAAGGTTTCTGATAAGTAGATACTCAAGATTTATACAGGTATACATTTAAGAGAAAAGAATATGCGGTAATATTCTGCATTCACGGTCAAAATTAATGGTCAGAAAATCAAAGGCTGGGAGTGTACAATTAAGTGAGGTGTGTTTCTGGTGTTCACCCAAAAAGAAAAACTTTAAGAATTTCTTTGAGAACAAAAGAGAAATCAACAAATCCTGGGCCTCGCTGTCTAAATAAGGATGTCAAGCCTAAACAAAAGGCAGAGCGAAATTATTTAAGAAGATACAAAGAAACAAAATGTAGCAATGACTGAGAGTCATAGAACAGTCAACACAGATAACCGAACGGGAAGAAAAAATTGTTTATACTGTGCTTTATCAAATATTTCACACATATCTCTCTGCTGTATAGAAGTGTGGTCAATGTTGCTTTGAGGTAAAAGCAGTCAACAAATTACATGCAATCTTAAAAAAATTACTAATTCTTTTAGCCCATTTATTATTTTTAAATTATTTTGTGGGCAAGGCTGACAATTACTTCCCATTCCCAGTTGCCCTTGTACTATTAAATGGCTTGTTTAGTCCCTTAAGATGGGCAGTTAAGAGTGAACAACAATGCTGTGGGATTGGAGTCACAAATAGAGCAGACTGGAAAGGATGGCAGTTTCCTTCCAAATCCTTGGCTGGATTTTGTGATACTCAAGCCGATTCATGGTCACTTTACATAGAATTACAGAACAGAAACAGTGCATTCTGCTCAAGTAGACTGTCCTGGTGTTTAAACTCCACATGAGCCTCCACCACAATTTACTTGATCTCACCCAAATCAACATATCCTCTATTCCTTTATCCGTCATGTGCCTATCTTGAGTCCTTTTAAATGCATTTATGAAACCGGCTTTTTAACCATTACTGATATCAGTTTTTAAAAATGATTGAATTGAAATTTTAAAGTTGTCATTGTGGGATTTGACTTCACATTCTCTGGATTATTAGTCCATAACCGCTATTCAAAGTACCTATAAGCAAATAAGAGATCACGTAATCTGTGTTTTTTAAAATTATTCATCCTTGAAATGTGAGCAAGTTGGTGAGGACAGCACTTATTGCTCATCCTGAATTGTCCTAAAACAAGTAGTGCTGAACTTTCTCCCTGAATTGCTGGAATTCTTTGTAGTGGTTTGATACAACCAAAATATTTCCTGGCCACTTCAGAGAGGAGTTTAGAGTCAACCAGTACACATTGAAGAGCACACAGAGAGGAACAACAATTCATTGTAAAGTGTAATGAGGAAATATTAAGAGGATTTAAGCTCTACAAATTTCAACAAAGGCATCAATGAATACAAAACACTGAATAATTGGGTAAACCTAGCCTTATATTGAACCAGGTGGGCAGGGCCACAAAAGATAAATTCAAGTTAGTAGAAAATTAATTTAAAATATATATTAGGAATAAATGTTGGGAGCAATTTGTCAGTCAGAATTGTGGAGAAAGGAGTATTATGGTCATTAGGGCATTTGGGCTGTTACAGTAGAAATATAGGCTACTAGAAGAGGCTTTATGGGCTGACATTCATGGGGTCAGAATGACTGCATTCTACAGAGGTTCCAGAGACTTCAGAAAGCAGGAGATTGGAAAAAAGTTTGGAAAACATAACTCTTTCACTTCCCCAGTTCTCTAACTCTTCCCTGGAGGCCTTGCCGTGGGTGGTGAGAGCCCGCAGAGTAGAGCTGTTTCCTCAGAAGGGAGAAGAGACCAGCCTTTCAGTCCAAGCAGGCATGGATTGAAGTGGCTAAGGAAGTGCGCAGTATGAGTATGTTCCCTCCAACCTGGATACAGTGCTGCAAGAGAATCAATGACCACTTCACAGTATCTTTACAGTGCAGGAGGTCATTCAGCCCATCAAGCCTGTACTGGCTTTCTGAAAGAGCATTCCACCTAGTCCCACTCACCTGCCTTATGCCCATAAGCTTGCACATTTTCTCTTTTCAGGTAACAATCCAATTCCCTTTTGAATACCTCAACTGAACCTGCCTCCACCACCCTTTCAGGAAGTTTGTTCCAGACTCCAACTGCTCTCTGGGTGAAAAGATTTTTTCCTCATATCATATTTACTTCTTTTGCCAATTATTTTTAATCTGTGTCCTCTAATTCTTGAAGGCAGGAAAGGTGGTTGGCTGCCCACTTTCAGGTGCCAACTTCCGCACTTGACTCCCCCAGCATTCTCCTGCACAACGCTCCTCAGACACTCATTTAGCTCCCCTCATTCCTCTTTCTTGAGGGCACTGTGCTTGTCACACATGTGCTGTCTATGACTCCCTGGACCTGTATGACTCTGTGACTTCCTGGACTTGTGGGAATCCAGCCACTGCAGCACATATGGGTCTGGCTGGCCTCACAAGTATCAAATTAAATGTGAATGGCAGCGCTGGCAAACATGGCATCCTTGGGAACATACTTGTTGGCAACTGATTGTGAAATCCTGCAGATATCACTGACAGATCCTTGGAATGAGCCAGAGGCAAAAGAAATTCAGGGCTGTGGTGGCCTTGATGGGCACCGGCAATACCTGCCTAACTTATTCACTGGAAAGGAGGTCCTGCTCGAGGAGGCTGCGACTATCAGCAATGGCCAGCTGTCAAAGCCTGAGCCTCCTGACGTTCCCTCATGTCAAGAAAGCTGATCCTCTTCTTGTATACCTTATGCTGGGGCTACCTCCTCAAGGACAATTAGAGATGGTTAACAAATGCTGAATTTGCCAGCGACACTCACATCCTGTGAAAGAATTTAAAAAATGCCCCTTTTAGTTTCCTTGTCTTGTGGAGTAGAATGTGGCTATGGAGAAGGCAGCTGCTGCTGTTGTTGGTGTTGTTCCGTCTGCTTCTGGTGCTGTTGGTGTTAGTGCGGCAACTTCTCTTGTTCCTCATCAGAGGTCCATGGTAAAGCTGCATTAGCTGCCCCCATCCTGCAGTGAAGGCTGACAGCAGGGAAGTTCAGATCAAAGTTAGTAAAGTCCAAGACAGTTGAATTGAACTTCCAAAATTTTGGAAATCACCTGCAAAGCAGCGAATGTATTCTCTTAGAAGTCCTGTGAACATAAGCCTTTAATAGACTGGGAAGCACCTGTGCAGTTTCACTCTTTAAAGGCTTTCGAGCCTGTCAATTTATTTGATCAATGACTTCCCGCTCAGCTCTTTCCTTGTTGACTCTGGCAAGTTTCACACAGCTTGGGAAATTTGTGCACTGGATGTTAAATCTAGAATACCGGGTTAAAGTCATAGCTATTCGGTTCTTAATATTTTTAAATTACAGACCCAACATCTCCACAGGGGCTTCCCGAGTCTCTGAATGAGCTCCCGTAAAGCCAGAATCATGTCAGGTTTTGAACATGCTAACATTTTTTGGAGATATACACCCACACACAAACCTGCCCTTCTTTACCAGTTAAAATCCTTTCCAATGTTTTAGCCATTAACAGTAGGTGGCAATTCTACTTTCCAGATAAATCAGCATTGTTTCCACAGTTATGCTGCATTATATTTCCTCAATGGCTTTTTTTGAAACTTTTCTTTTTTAGGACACTGTCACCTTTTGTCCTTTCTCTCTTAATTAAGCACAAGAGTCAGCGGGTGTTAAAAACACTTATACTTATTTGCCACAAAATTAGTTTCATTAAGACCAGTCCAACAGGACAGATGTTGAATAAGGAGTGGTTTGTAGTCAGGGTGAGAAAGTTAAAATTCTAGAGAGGACCAGATGAATTGATAAATTAAATTAAAACCCTCTCCGCAGATGCTGTCAGACTTGCTGAGTTTTTCCAGGTATTTTTGTTTTTGAATTGATAAATTATCCTTTTCACCAAAAACTTTGCAATTGTACTTAGTTATCTGTTCATATAATAGGTTTGGTTTCAGGTATTTTCATCCTGAACATGAATAATTTGAAATATAGACCTTCCAGGATTTTCCTTGTTTCAATCACAGAGAAGGAATGGTGATATAGCTCTAAGCCAGGACGGTGTGTGACTTGAAGGGGACCTTCCAGGTGGTGGTATTTCCATGCATCTGCTGTCCTTGTCCTTCTAGTTGGTAGAGGTCGTGGTTTGGAAAGTGCTGTTGAAGGAGACTTGGTGAGTTGCTGCAGTGGATGTTGTAGAGAGTGCACACTGCTGCCACTGTGCGTGAGGGAGTGGAGGGAGTGAACGTTGAAGGTGATGGATGGGTTGCCAATCAATTGGACTGCTTTGTCCTGGATGGTGTTAAGCTTCTTGAATGTTGTTGGAGTTGCATGTGTCCAGGCAAATGGAGGTTATTCCATCACACTCATGATTTGTTCCTTGTAGATGGTGGACAGACTATGGTGAGTCAGGAGGTGAGTTACTTAATGCAGGATTCCCAGGTGGATGTAATTGATCCAATTGCAGTATTTGAAACAGAGCAGAGGAGTGCTCCCAATTGTCCTAACTCCCATTTATTCCTCAACTAAAATATGAAGAAGGTTAATTGGGCACAATGCAGTTTTCTCCCATTGAGAGACACCACAGACATGATTTTCAGTGTGTAGCAAATTGAAGAAAAGTGTTTGAAACAGTACCAAGAGCTGTACATGGCCTTCTTTGACCTCACAAAAGCCTTTGACTAACTGCAAAGGTTTATGGAGTATCCTCCTCAAATTTGGCTGCCCTCAGAAATTTGTCAGCATCCTCCGCCTTGTCCATGATGACATGCCAGGTGTGATCCCCACCAATGGAACCCCCACAGACCCTATCTCAGTGAAAACCTGGGCCAAACAAGGCTGTGACATGGCCCCAACTCTCTTCCCCATTTTCTTCGTCACATTACTGCAAAACCACTCCAACTTCAGGCATTGATGGTGCTTGTGTGCTCACTCACTCAGAAACTGAGCTCCAGGTCATTGTTGACTCCTTCTCTGAAGCATATGAGAAAATGGACATTTCCCTAAACACCCAGAGGTCCTCTTCCAACCAGCTGCCATGCCAAAATACATTCCCCCCACCACACGCCCACTCCTGCACCGCAACCCCCCCCACCCCATCGATTAAGATCAATGGCAAGATCTTGGAAAATGGGGGCCATTTTCCATATCTTGGGAGCCTCCTCTTGATGAAGGCAGACATAGAAGACAAAATTCATCATCATCTCCAATGTGCCAGCTCAGCCTTCGGCTGGCTGAGGAAAAGAGTATTTGAGGACCAGGATCTCAAACCTGAGACAAAGGTCATGGTTTACTGGGCAGCAGTGATCCCCATTCTCCTATATGCTTCAGAGACTTGGACAACCTACAGCAGACACCACAAAGCACTGGAGAAGTACCACCAGTGCCTTTGCAAGATCCTCCAAATCCAGTAGCAAGAAAGGCGACCTCTCCTAAGCCAACTTGCCCAGCATCAAGGCAATAATCGCTCAAAACCAACTCCGCTAGGCAGGACATGTTGATCATGTACCTGACACCAGACTCGTGAAACAACTGCTCTACTCGGAACTCGGCCACAGTAGGAGACTCCCAGGAGGACAATGGAAACAGTTTAGGGATGTCCTTAAAGCATCCCTGAAAATGTCAAATATACTCGCTGAATTATGAAAGCTTGTGACTGACCAAAATGGAGAAGGCTCATTCAGGAAGTACTGAACACATTGAGAGACTTCATCGGGAACTTGTAATGGTGAAGTTGAGGCATCGGTGGGAGTGCACAAACCTCTAAATAACCCATCTACCCAATTCTTCAAGCACCACCTGCCCTGCATGTGGCAGAGTCTGCGGATCATGCAGTGGACTTATCAACCATCCCAGCCTCCTCCAGAAATCCCCAGCATCACAGATTCCAGTCTTCAGTCAATTCAATTCACTCAACATGATATTAAGATACAGCTGAAGGCATTGGACAGTATAAAGGCTATAGGTCCTGACAATAATCCAGCAATAGTACTGAAGGCTTGTGCTTAAATCTTGTTGTGCCCCTAGTCAGAATGTTCCAGTACAGCTATAACACTGGCATCTACCTGGCAATGTGGAAAATTGCCCAGGTATGTCCTGTACACAAAATACAGGACAAGTCCAACCCAGTCAATTACTGTCCTATCAGGCCACCCTCAATCGTCAGTAAAATGATGGAAGGTTTCATCAACAGTGCTATCAATCAGCACTTACTTAGCCATAAATTGCTCACTGACATTCAGTTTGGGGTCTGCCAGGGTCACTCAGTTCCTGACCTCATTACAACCTTGGTTCAAATATGGACAAAAGAGCTGAACTCCTGAGGTGAGGTGAGAGTGATTGTCCTTGACATCAAGGGAGCACATGACTTAGTGTGGCATCAAGGAGTCCTAGCAAAGCTGGAATCAATAGGAGTCAGGGTAAAAGCTCTCATCTGGTTGGAGTCATACCTGGCACAAAGGAAGATGTTTGTGGTTGTTGAAAGTCAATTATCTCAGTTCCAGGACATCACTGCAGGAATTCCTCAGGGTAGTATCCTCAGCTCAACCACCTTCAGCTGCTTTATCAATGATATGTCTTCCACCATCAGGACAGAATTGGGATGTTTGCTGATGATTGCACAATGCTCAGCACCATTCGTGACCCCTCAGATACTGAAGAAGTCCATGTCCAAATGCAGCAAGACTTGGATAATATCCAGGCTTGGACTAACAAGTGACAAGTAACATTCGCGCCACACAAGTGCCAGGCAACGACCATCTCCTGCAAGACAGAATCTAGCCATCGCCGCTTGACATTTAATGGCACTCCCATCACTAAATGCTAGGATTACCATTGACCAGAAGCTGAACTGGACTAGCCATATAAATGCTGGGGCTACAAAGGCAGGTCAGAGGCTAGGTAAAAAGCAAAATGCTGTGGATGCTGGAAATCTGCAACAAAAGAGAAAATGCTGGAAAAACTCAGCAGGTCTGACAGCATCTGTGGAGAGACAAACAGTTCTGAAGAAGAGTCATATGGACTCGAAACATCAACTCTGTTTCTCTCTCCACAGGTGCTGTCAGACCTGCTGAGTTTTTCCAGCATTTTCTGTTTTTATTTCAGAGGTTAGGAATCCTGCAGCGAGTAACTCACTTCTTGACTGCCCAAAGTCTGTCCACCATTTACAAGGCACAATTCATGAGCGTGATGGAATACTCTCCACTTGACTGGGTGAGTGCAGTTCCAATAATACTCAAGAAGCTTGACACCAATCAGCCCACTTGATTGGCACCCCATCTGCAAACATTCACTCCCTCCACCACCGATGCACTGCGGGAAAATGCACTGCATGAACTCACCAAGCCTCCTTAGACATCACCTTCAAAATCCATGACTACTGCTATCTAGAGGGGCAAGGACAGCAGGCACATGGGAACACCACCACCTGGAAGTTCCTCTCTGAGCCACAAACCATCCTGACTTGGAAATATATTGCCATTCCTTCACTGTCACTGGGTCAAAATTCTGGAATTCCCTTCCTAACAGCACTGTGGTTATACATACACCATATGAACTGCAGCGGTTCAAGAAGGCTACTCACCGCCACCTTCTCAAGGGCAATTAGGGATCGTCAACAAATGCCGGCCTAGCCAGCGACACCGTCATCCCGTGAATGAATTTTAAAAACCCATCAAACTGGTGTGGAAGCAAGACATCCTCGATTTCAAGGGACTGCATCAGAAGAAGAAGACTATTCTAAAAAGAGCAGGAAAGTCCCCATGGAGAGTTCTTCTGACCACCATTGATTTCTCAACTAACATATGAAAAAATGTTAAATGGTTGATTATCTACCTGCTGTTTGTGGGGCCTTAATATTCACAAATTGGTTGCTGTGCCTTCCAGGTGACTACGTTTCCAAACTACTCTATTGGTCCAAAGCGCTTTGGGACATCCAGATGTTCTGACATACACGTTCTTTTTTCTTTTAACAAATTTAAAACAAATGTGTTGATGCATACATTAAACAGAGGACCTTAGCACATAGGCAGCAAAGCACAGAACAAATTCAATTAATCTAACTTTCTAGTAACAATAGTTTCAATGCTACATCAAGGTTTATACTCGAGTGAATGTCTGTTATGCGTAACTATAGTTATGTTTCTGATTATTTCTTTGCCTGCCCCACCGGTCCACTCACTTCACACCCTCCCCTACCTTCATCGCTCCTTAATTTCATTTACTGGAGTGTCACAAGCAAATCAACTGCACAATTGAGCAAAGCGCTTGTTTTTATTTATTCGTTCATGGGATGTGAGCTTCGCTGACAAAACCAGCACTTATTGCCCATCCCTAATTGCCTCTGAAAAGGTAATTATGAGACACCATTTTGAATCTTTGTAATTTGCATAGGTCACCCACAGCACTGTTAGGAAGAGAGCTCAGGTTTTTGACTTGAAGACTCATGATATAGCTCTAAGCCAGGATGGTGCGTGACTTGGAGGAGCACTTGCAGATGGTAGTGTTCCCTTGCATCTGCTGCCCTTATTCTTCTGGAGGGTGGAAGTCGCAGGTTTAGAAGGTGCTGTTGAAGAAGCCTTGGTGGGTTGCTGCAGTGTATCTTGTAGATCAAAAACACTGCTGCCATGGTGGAACGAGTGAATGTTTAATTATTGGATAGGGTGCCAATCAAGCAGGCTGCTTTATCCTGGATGGTGTCAAGCTCCTTAAGTGTTTTTGAAACTGGCAAGTTGGGAGTATTCCATCACACGCCTCACTTATGCCTTGTAACCTTGCCCTAGCAACAGCCTGTGATTAAGCCAGGCTGTTCGCAATCTTGGTGTTACATTTGATCCCGAGATGAGCTTCCGACCTCATATGCATGCCTATTTCCTATTTCCACCTTGATAACATTGCCCGACTTTGACCCATCTGCTGCTGTCTTTCTTACAATTGTTATTCAAATGCACTCCTGGCTGGTCTTCTACACGCTACCCTCCCTATACCTGAAGTCATCTAAAAATCTGCGGTCCGTGTCTTAACTCACAGCAAGTCCCATGCCCCATCAACTCTATGCTTGCTGACCTACATCAGCTCCTAATCAAGCAATGTCTTGACTTTAAAATTCTTTGGTTTCAAATCCCTCCATGGCCTTGCCCCTCCCTATTCCTGTAATTTCCAGCCCTCTAATTCTGCGCTCCTCTAATTCTGGTTTCTTGTTCATCTCCAATTTTAATTGTGACACAATTGGTGGCTGTACCTCCATTTGCCTAGGCCCCAAGCTCTAAAATTCCTTCCCTACATTTCTCCATCTCTCTCTACCTCCATTTCCTTCTTTCAGACATTCCTAAAAACCTACTTCTTTGACCAAACTTTTGGTCACCTGACCTAATGTCTTCTAATGTGGCATGGTGTTATTTTTTGTTTTATAATGTCCTGCGAAGCGCCCTAGGGAATTTCATTATATTAAAGGCACTATATAAATATAAATTGTTGTTGTTGAAACACTTGAGGCGATAGTAGATGAGTTATTCACTGCAGAATATCCAGCCCATGACCTGCTCTTTTATCCACAGCATTTATGTGGCAGATCCAGTTTAAGCTCCTGGTCAAAGCTGACTTCTGGGATGTTGAGCGTGGGGCATTCAGTGATGGTAATGTTGTCTAATGTCAAGGGCAGGTAGTTAAATTTTCTCTTGTTGTAGATAGTCATTGTCTAGCCCTTGTGTGGCATGAACGTTATTTGCCATTCATCAGCCCAATGTTGTCCATATCTTGCTAAAATTGGGCATGGACTTCAGTGTCTGAGGGGACTGAACACTATGTAATCATCACAAACATCCTCCATTCTGACTTATGTTGGAGAGAAGGTTATCGATGAAGGTGAAGGTGGTTGGGCCTAGGACACTATCCTAAGGAACTCCTGCAGTGATATTCTGGGGCTGAGATGATTGGTCTCCAACTATCACCCTTTGTGCTAGGTATGATTCCAACAAGCATAGAATTTTCCCAGTGATTCCCATTGACTTCAATTTTACTGGGGTTCCTTGATGCCACATTCAGTCAAATAGTGCCTTGATGTCAAAAGCCATAACACTTGCCTGACCTCTGGAATTCAGCTCTTTTATCCATGTTTGGACCAAGGCTGTAATAAGGTCTAGAGCCAAGTAACCCTGCTGGAACCCAAGCTGAGCATCAGTGGGTAGATCATTGGTGTGTAATTGCTGCATGATAGCACTGTCAAAGATACATTTAATCGCTTTACAGATGATTTGGTTTGATTGATGGGACAGTATTTGGCCTGATTGGACTTGTCCAGCTTTTTGTAGACAGGATATTTTTGGGTAATTATCCACTTTGTTGGGTGGATGCCTGTATTGTAGCTGTACTGGAACAGCTTTGCTAGGGCTGCAATTAGTTTTGAAGCACAAGTCTTCAGCATTATAGTCGGGATCAAGGCCCATAATCTTTGATGCATCCAGTGCACAGCCATTTCTTGATATTATGGCATGCTTGAGGACTGGCTGATTTTTTGCGGTGCTCTCAGGAGGAGGCTGAAATGGATCATGCACTCAGTACTTCTGGCTGAAGATGGTTGCAAATGCTTCAGCCCATCATTGAGGATGGGGATGTAAGAGGAGCCTTTCCCTCCAGTTAGCTGTTTAATTGTCCATCAGCATTCACAACTGAATGTGACAGAGCTGCAGAGTTTTTATCTTATCTGTTGGTTGTGGGATCACTTAACTTTGTCTATAGCAGGTTGCTTCCTCTGTTAAGCATGCATGTAATCCTGTGTTGGAGTGTCACTAGATTGGCACCTCATTTTCAGGTATGCATGATCCTGCTCCTGACATGTTCTCCTGATTGAACCAGGTTTAGTCCCCTGGCTTGATGGTAATGGTAGAGCGAGGGATATGCCGGACTGTGAGATTACAGATTGTGGTTGAATACAATTCTGCTGCAACTGATGGCCCACAGTGTCTCATGGATGCCCAGTATTGAGTTGCTTGATCTGTTCTGAATCTATACCATCTAGAACATAGTGTCAAAGGATAGATTGAAGGGTATCCTCAGTGTGAGGCTTTGGCTTCCTTTTCACAAGGACCGTGCTGTGGCCATGGACAGATGCATCTATAACAGTTCGATTCCTGAGAATGAGGCCAAGTGGTATTTTTCCTTGTGTTGATTCTCTCACCACCTGCAGCAGATTCAGTCTGACAGTTATTTCCTCCAGGGATCAGCCAGCGTGATCAGCAGTAGTGTTACTGAGCCACTTTAGGCGGTGGTCATTGAAATCGCCCCACCCAGAGTACATTCTGTGCCTTATGACCCTCAGGGTTTCTTCCAAATAGCATTCAACATAGAGGAGTACTGATCCATCAGCTGTGGGAGAGTGGTAGGTGGTAATCAACAGGAGATTTGCTTGCCTATGTTTGATGTCATGAGGCTTCATGAATTTCAGAATCAATGCTGAGTGCTCCCTGGTCCACTCCCTCTGTTGGTCTGTTGTGCCAATACAAAAGACCATACCCAAGGATGGTGCTGGAGGATTCTGGAACATTGGCTGCAGGCTAGGATTTGGTGAGTGTGGTTATGTCGGGCTGCTGCTTGACTGGTCTGTTGGCTAGCTCTCCTAATTTTGACGCAAGTCCTCAGATGCTAGTGATGAGGACTTTGCAAGGCCCCTGGGCTGGGTGTGCCATATGCCTGCTTTGACATTAGTTTTATTCTTATTAGAATGTTTCGTAGCTGTTTGATGCAACTGAGTGGCTTGTTAGGTCAGTTTAGCAGAAAGTTAAGAGTCAACCACATTGCTGTGTCTGAAGTCACAAGGATTGGTAGATTTCCTTTACTAAAGGACATTAATGAACCAGAAGAGTTTTTACAACAACCTAGTAGTTTAATAGTCACCAGTACTTTTATTCCAAATTTATTTAATTAATTGAATTTAATTTCCCCAGCTACAGTGGTGGGATTTGAACTCGCATCTCCCAATCATTAGTCTGCTCACAGGGTCACGAGTCCAGTAACATAATCACAATGTTATCATTCCCTCGTAACAGATAGGGCTTGTACTGTACTTGGCTATTCTTTGGAACAACTTGAGAACTCAGAATAAAAAACTCTTCTTCAGCTCCGTCTTCCCAGCAGAAAACTGTAATTACAGGCAATTGGGAGGTACTTGCGTCTGAACATGAATCCATTAGTGACATATTTATAATCCTGAGAAAGCAGACAATGAGGAGCTTGGACCAGCTGGCAGTGGTTGGGACAGAATTTTTGGAATAGCAATAAGATTTTGGCAAACATCCTGATAGACAGGACAGAGCACGAGCAGTATCTGCATCTGGAATTGTGAGCTACTTGTTGCATTTAGTCATGATTTAAAGCTCATTATTTATGAGTTTCAACCTTCGAATTTTCTCTGGTTGCAATAAATCTCTGAAGGACAACTGAAGAGGTCTTTAAGTGTTTTTATGTTGCTGTTGTGGTTTCAGGACAGCAGTGATCTACTGATAACCCAGGGCATCTCTCCCCTCTCCATTTACCTCAAGTGTAAACAGAGTCTCTTGGGTTTACCCAGTGATAGAGGTTTGGAACCACACTACCCTCTGTGGTAAACATGGCAATCCGATATCGGCAGGGCTGCAATAATCCAGGGCACTGTCAAAAGATGGCCTGTAGAACAGCTCACTAATGGAATCTGGTGGGCAATACATTTTTTTGGGATTGGAACCCTTTGTGCTCAATTCTACATAGCACTGCAAGCCAATTTCTTAATAGGTAGGATGGCCCTGGTACTATAAACGTACCAATCTTTTTCTTAGGCAGTCCCTAAGAATCGAGTATGACTTGCTTCCACTCTGGTTTGATGGGCTCTGAAATGGTTGATATGCATGATCTGCAGACTCTGCCACACATGTCCAGGTAGTGCTTGAACGGTGGGTAGATGAGCTGTTTGGAGGTTTGTGCGCTTCCTCCAATGCCTCAACTTCACTCCTACATCTTCCCAATGAAGTCTCTTGATGTGTTCAGTGCCTCCCCAAATGAATCTTCTTCACTTTGCTCAGTCACAAGCCAGGGACTCCTATGAGTCGGCGGGGATGTTTGACCTCTCAAGGATGCTTTGAGGACCTCCTTAAACCAATTCCATTGTCCTCCTGGGAATCTCCTGCCACAAATTAGAACAGAGCACTTGCTTCAGGACCTTGGTGTCAGGCATATGAATGACATGTTTTGCCAAATGGATTAGATACTTCCCAACAACTTGCATTTATAAAGCACCTTTATGTTGGAAAATATCCCAAAGCACTTCGCAGAAACATTATCAAACAAAATTTGACACCAAGACACATAAGGAGATATTATGGCAAATCATCAAAAGCTTGGTCAAAGATATATGTTTTAAACAGCATTTTGAAGGAGGAAAGCAAGGTAGAGAGGAGAAGAAATTTAGGGAGAGAAGTCAAGTGAAACATGGTATATGCTGAGGCAATGATTACTAAATCCAACACTACCCAGCTGGGTAAAGCACACACTCAATGATGGATGGATTGGAACCACCTCTGTAAAAGTACTGTTACCACGTAGACACCGATAATATTAAAAAAAGAAATTCAAGCTTCCAGTGGATAGCTGAAAGCATGAGCGACAAGGTTTCATGTTTTAAGACTTTTACGGTAACAACAAGACTAAAAGCTCTTGACTAAACACTATTTTTGTAGGTAGGGTGTACTTTAAACTACAGAACAGAACTTTACCATTTTACTTTTAATACAATCAAAAAACCCACCTCACACGTATACTTTACGCTGTCTCTTAAGTAGTCATTCGATTTCCTGGACCTAGAGGAATGTGATTCTCAGCTCCCAAGGGTTTACCTCTATTCCAAACTGGTAACTTTTAACTCCAGAACTGTCTTTCACATTAACGGCTTTTCCTGGCAATTCTCCTGGCTAATCTTCCAGTCCAATTTCAAACCCTCATGAATTTGGTCTTTTCATCTGATTGTGAGCTCCCACCTGCATTCCTACACAATGAAACATAGAGTTTTTCAGCCTCCAGCTGTTCCCTCTCTTCTGGATTCTGGAAGACTAATTTGTTTGTGACTTTCAGGGATATCTGAAAGATTTCCCTCTCAGCCCATCTCTATGACAATGTGAATCACATGAACCTCGCATTCAGGTAGAAATGCTGATTAGGTGTTCTTTAGGTCCCAATTCTATTCTACCATGAAATTAAATAGACAGTTTAAAGCACAACTGTTTACATCCTGATATTCAACATCTTCCTGGGACTTTGGAGATGTCTGACCACTGTAAACACAGATGCTGCTGCCATTGTTTCCTAGTGTGAACACCTTCCTTCTTCCCAGCAAAATAAGCTGGTATTTCCTTTAATCTTCAACAGCCCACTCGCCCAGCCCTGTTGTCAGGCAGACTTCAGAACAGGTCACATGATCCTCCTCATTTTATTCTAAATGTAAAGACACATTTCCAAAACAAAGCAATCTCATAAGTATCATAATTGTAACTGTGTGTCATTCCAAAATAGAAGCCCCTTGTCATTTATCCTGTTGGATAAAGCTGAAATGTGCATGTATTATTGTCAGGGAAGACTGGACTCACATTAATGGCCAAAAGATCATGTGCTCCAGTCTCACAACAAAGATTTAGGCATATAATCTAGGCTGACACTCCTGTGTGGTATGAGGGAGCGGTGGACTGTTGGAAGAGCTATCTTTTGGATGAGATATTAAACTGAGGTCCTGAGTGTTCTCTCTGATTGATATGAAATATCCCAAGGCCCTATCTGAAGAAGAGGAAGGGAGCTTCCCCCATTCTTGACCAACATTCACTAGTTAACCAACATCACCAAAACAGATTATCTGGTCATTATCCTATTTCTGATGGTGGGACACTGCTTGGTGCAAATTAACTGCTGCATTTCCTACATTGTGAGTGACTGCACTATACAACTGTACCTCAGTGGCTGTAAAATAACTTTGGCAGATCCTGAGTTTGCAAAGGGTGCTACATAAATTCAAGTTTTCCTTTGCTTCTTATGGTTGAGTAGCCTGTCAACACTCACTGCTTAGGTTCACATGTAAAGAAGGGGTGGTGTACCATGGGTCTGCTTGTGCCAGTGGAAGGAATACTCTAGCAGAAGCCAGTGCCTTCAGTAAATTGGAGGGTGAGATATGTTGTCTTGACTCTCTTGACTTTATTTTTTTAAGTATTATAACCATAAACTTGCAGAAATTACTCAGTGTGACCGCTGACCCTAACTGAATTGTTTGAACTTCAGTGAGGGTGGATCCTGTTTGTCTGTGTGCAAGCCTGCTCAGGAAACCTGAGGTGGAGGTGAAGTAACGGCAGAGCTGGAAACTGTCCTTCAACCCTCCTCTCTGTTTACAATTACCAATTCGCATCAAATTGCTAAATATAAACCACTCCTGTGGGGGCACAAACCACTGAAAGCAGCTTTAGTTATTTTAACTGTCTCTAATTTGCATGATGCACATAGTTATTGCTTACTAGAGCTAAATCTTCAACTTCGCCCACTCACCAGAACTGTCCTCTTCTGCTCCAATTGTGCATATTTTAAACATTTGCTCAAACTTTCTGGCTCTGAATTTCCTCTGCTCTCCCTCAGCTACTGTATGGAGTGGGACTTCTGCTCCCTTCACTATTTCAGCCCCCGGTCCTGTTCCCAGTTCCTCTTGGCCCATGCTGGAGTTGGGGTGGCCCTCTGCAACCAAAAACATGGCACAGCTGGGGTGCCTGCCTAAAGTGAACTCCACAAGAGTCAGAAATTCTTTAAAGTGCTCTGTGTCTTAATAGGCGGCTGCAAACAATTATTCCTTGGAAAATGTATCCACTGTGCTCAGTGATGTTAGGGAGAAAATAGTGCGAATTATGGACTGCCAGGTAATTCTCTCATGGCAGCATAATATTTGCACGGTAGGTTGTGGGTGCTGGTCCTGCTCCAAAGAGTTGAGCGCAGCTTAAGGCTGAACCTGCAGTGCAGTACTGTTGGAGTGCTCCTCTGTCAGATGTGCTGTCTTTCAAATGTGACGTTGAACTGAGGTTTTGTCAGCCCTGTCATGTGGCCACAAGCATGTTTTTCGCCCAGAATCTGCTTTCTTTCAAATCACATCATGTCCATAATCTGGGATATAACTCACAGGAGATGGTTTTTGCTGAGATGTAAGCAACCTTCATTATCTCTGCAACTACAGGAGATTACAGTTCAGTTTTTGTATTGCATCTTTTCATTTGAAGTGTCTCTGTCTGAAGTAGGCCTTGACACCTTTTTAGGTGCGACACTCCATTTTCTGCACTAGTTGGTCAAGAGTAATCCACATAGGAAATTTCCAGCAAGTGGCTCCTTTACAGTGTCAGCCAGCTTTTGCTTGTACGTCCTTTTCTAAAAAAAGCACATCTTACTTAAACGTTCAATATGTCAGTAAGTAAATTTGGGGCTTTGATATGTGATATGACGATTGGCTGTGAAGAGCTTTAGGAGATCCTGAGGCTGTGAAAGGTGCTGTATAAATGCAAGTATTTCTTTTGTATTCAGCACAATGATTGATAGAACTTTTGACAGTCAATAAAGCCATAACCATGAAATTTACATGGTGACATACTTAAAACATATGGAACTTGTGCGCTTAAAGAAAAACACTTCTGCAGTTGAGTTAGGAATAACACCAGATTGGCTTTTGGCTCACAGTAGCCCTGGTAATGTATGGGAAGTCCAGAAACGTTCTAAAATATAAACTGACCAACAAAAGACTTTGATTTTCACCAGGGTGAACTATGCCCAAGCAAGAATCAGTTTCTAAAGGAAAGGAGAGGAGAATGAAAAAAAATTGGGTCAGATCTTCCGGTCTCCGGATCATCGGAGGCCAGACATACAACCCAAGATGCACATAGGGACCCTGCAGAATTCCAGAAGCGCTGATCTTTGTGGGAATTGCCCGGGAAGTTTGAACTTCTGACGGGCAATTCTTCTGCTCCCCAGGACCCATTGCAAAAGTCTCCGACTACAGTTAGAGCCAGAGAATTTGGACAGTTCTGTTGGACTTACCTGGTAGCTACCCAGGAAAAGGTAGACAAAAAGCTCTAGTCTAACTTCTGGGTAACTACACAATTGACCCTCCAATCACTCACACTGCCTCTCCCACGACTACCCTGTGACCAACCCTACCCACTTAGCCACCTGCCACATCACCCACTTACCATCCTACCCATCTGCCATTACCCAACTATTACCTCACCCACTTGCCACCCTATTCACTTATCCACTTACCTCACCCACCCTACCCATTTACCTCACCCACCTATCCACCCTACCACTGTATCCATTCACTCATCCATCCACTCACGCATTCACCCATTCATCCATTCACCTACTCACTAGCACTCATCCATTTACCCATTCACTAACATTCATACTGAACATTTAAACTTACCTTAAAACAGCTAGTGCTGGTAAAAGGGGAGGTGTTCAGTCTTTCTCCTGACACTACTCCATTGCGATACAGTTCCCTGAGGGACTGTACACTCTGCATTTCTGGAGAAGCCAGGCCTGGGACAGCCACCACAGAGGCACAATAGGGATATGTCGCTGGCTAAGGCCTTTCAGCCATAGTGCACCGAGTGGCGGGAAATTGTATAGGCCCCCTCCGGCTATATGACTCACATTGAAAGTGTGCAGTGAATATTACATGTATCACAATTATATTGAAGCACCTCAGAGTGCAACAAGATCTATGTAGAAAACTTAAATATCATTGCACTTTCTGTAATGACCATTTTGAAATGTTTGTAATGAACGTTCCTTTGATTGTATTGTAGCGCCTCAGGGTGCAACATGATCCATGTAGAAAATTTGAATATTATCACACTTTCTGTGATGACCGTTTTGAAATGTTTTGTAATGTTCTTTCACATATTCCATGAATGAAGTGTATTGTTGCAAGAAAAAAGAAGCCAGGCTTGGAAGACCTGGCCAGAAATATGGAGCAGCGCAGGGCGCAGAAAGGTTTGAGTGAAGCGGCAATCCGACAAGGATTGTCGCTCTGCGGAAGATCCTTCCACTGAGTTGCCAAGCCCATCTCGCAGTTAATAGAAAAGTCACAGGCTTCCTGCCCACAATTTCCTTACGTTAAAACGGTGGTATCACATATCTTCAAAATCGACCCTTCTATTTGAAGCCTATGTACTGCACACCGAGCACATATAGCCTACCTGACCTACTTACAACAAAAAGGTTATTCAAATCAGATAGGTATTTCAAAACAACTGTCTGAATTGAATGACCTACATCAGCATGGTTGGTGTTGGAAAATCAGTAACTGCCAGGTTACCATATTCGTACTTGTCCTCAGTGTGACCCCTGCCGCAGGGAAATTCTAGCCAATTGTTTTATGCAATAGAGAAGGCAACCTTTTAAATAGCAATTGGAATTTGTATGCTTGTGCAAGCAGAGGTGTGAAACTCCGCAGCCATATCAATCGTTCCTCATCCATTTCAGTTCTTCCCAGGACTCCATCTGAAACAATCATAAACGCTCCTGGGAACCAACCCCAACTGATCCCAGCCTCATATTATACAAGACCTTTGTTGGGAGTGACGCCTTCCCCCTCCATTCCCTCAAAAAAGGCCACTGAGTTGGAAGTACAGGGGCTCCCTTTAATGTACTCCTCACTCCTTGGCCTATGTTTGGTGATCAGCTGAGATGAAACCTACTGGTCACCTGTAAAGTTCCTTGGATCTAGGTTAAAGCTGCTCAATGAATGTAATTTGTTGTTGTTACTGTTGTTAACAGGGCAGCAGTAGGTCCCACCAGGTGTTGGTGCCTGAATTCCTCCAATAATTAATATGGAGGTTTACCTTGCTTTATAAAAAAAGTGTCCCTGGCCACCACTTGCAGTTTTTTGATGTAGGACAGAGGGTTAGTGGTTTGGGGTTGACCCACTATGGCTCCGAGCTCTTCGAAGGAACACTGCCATAGATACAGCCCCAATACTGCTGAAGGTCTGCTTCTGGAGGCACTACTCCCTGACCTGTTGACCTTAGTTGAGGTCAGTAGTGGAGTTCTGCGGCCAACCGGATCCCAATACAACTGCTGCAATTATGTTCTGCTCCTCCGTTCTGCCTCCAGATTTTCACTGCCAGGATCAGTTTCCAATATAAAAGCAAAATCCTGCGGATGCTGGAAATCTGAAATAAAAACAGAAAATGCTGGTAAAATCAGCAGGTCTGGCAGCAGCTGTTTCTCTCTCCACAGATGCTGCCAGCCCCGCCAAGTTTTTCCAGTGGTTTCTGTTTTTATTTCAGTTTCCCATGTAATGTTTTTGTGGTTGAATAGTACACTGATTCTGTGGGGGGTGACATTAGTACATGTCAGCATGAAACGGGTTGATAGTGAATTGGCAGCAAAAGAAAATTGACTTTATCTTAAAATAGCCTGGTGATTTGCTATTGGACAGTGCCTTGCTACTCTACTGGTGTGGACAAACTTCAACCTTTGCTACCTAGCCTCACACCTCTGTGCTTAATCCATCAAAGCTCCTACAAAAACCCCCTTATATCCTTACAACTGAAGAGTGCATGGAATAGCATTTCAATAAGAAAGTCCCAAACCAGCCCGGACCCATCTAATTACAAGATGCCCAAATTAACTCTCACAATTCTGACAAAATAGGGTTTTTTTACCGCCTCAAAAACAGACTTTAGCAGAATTCACAGTTGCAGACTAATTCAAAGAAGAAGCCATAAAATGCAGGATAGTTTGCCAATCTCAAATCTGTGCAACTAATGCTGTCTCATTATTGGATGTTACCTTTCCAATCCCTAGATACATTAGCAGTGCAATACTGAGGGAAGTGCTGTCATTCAGGTTAAATGTTAAGCCAAGTCTGCCAGATCAGGTGGACATGATCCCACAGCACTATTCGGAAAAGAACTTGGTAGTTCCCCTGGTGTCCTGGCCGATATTTAGCCTCTCAACCTAATTATCAGATAATCTGGTCACTTTTCACACTACTGTCTGTAGGACATTGCTGTGTGCAAATTGACTGCCTTGTTCCCTACTATACTTTAAAAAAGCTTCATTGGTTGTAAAACCCTTTGGGCAGATAGGACCTCAATTTAATATCACATCCAAAATTCAGAACTTCTAACAGCACAATGTTCTCTTGGTACTGCACTAGAGAGTCAGCATGGATTATGTGCTCACATCTCTGGAATAAGGCTTGAATCTACAACATTATGACGGAGGCAAGAGTTCTACCACTGAGACATGTAATAGGCCTCTTTTTCCAAAACACTTCATTATCCAGCTGCTATTTCCAAAATAAGGACTGCAAACATCGGTAAAGTGGGGGTCAATTAACTGAAGCCACCTCCAGTCCTATCAAGTGTACTGTGAACATGATAAGATCCATTAAGTACAAAATGAATAGCTTGGAGGCTGTGCTTCAGAAATTCCCTTCCATAGTAAAATTCACCTAACTGACAGCACATGTAATTTAGTGTCAGTTCAATTTGTATAATGGACACCTTATACCCTCTTATTACTGAAGCATGGTTTAATCATATCAACTCAAGCCACTGTACTTGGCCTGCCTGATTTACACAGCCTAGTGAACTTTTTCTCTCTCTGATTTAGGACTGCAATTATGCAGATAATCCTAATGTACTTTATCAAATGGACAATTTAATGTTATTGTTATGTCTTCATTATCCTAGTATTAGGAAAAAAAGGAGCCATCAAGGGCCACGTTTCAGCATTGGAACCTTTCTAAAGAGAGATTTTAACAATCATGATCCCTGTAAATATTAAGTGTCACCATCGGGTATGTTTTTGAAGAGGGAGGGGCAAGGTAAGGGACCCCAAAGTCATGTTTCCAGTGTTCCCAGAAAAAAGGTTGTCAAGGGAGCAGTTTCTAGCAGAAATACTTTGAAAGATGGAGTCTCCTCAGCAGGACACTTTCCTCAACAACTACAACAACAATTTGCATTTATGTGGCATCTTTAATGTAATAACCAAGACACTTCAAAGGAGAGCTATCAAACAAAATTTGACAAAAAGCCACATAAGGAGATAGGGCAAATGATTAAAAACTTGGTCAAGGATGGAACATTTTAAGGAGCATCTTACAGGGAAAGGAGGGAGGAGGAAATGTTTAAAGTCACCATCGTGGTGAAGCAGTCTGGGAAGAGTGTCCTGCAGTCAGCATCATGGTGAAGCAGTCTGGGAAGAGTGTCCTGCAGTCAGCATCGTGGTGAAGCAGTCTGGGAAGAGTGTCTTGCAGTCAACATCATGGTGAAGCAGTCTGGGAAGAGTGTTCTGCAGTCAGTTCTTGTTAAAACTAACAAGAATAATATCACAAGACAGCGTGAGACAGCAGCGGAGAAATCAGAACTAGCACAGTGCAGGGAAGCTTCAAAAATTGACACCAGCACAAAGGTGAGAGCTGATTGGTAAGTATTGGTAAGTGTTTTTCTCCAGTTTTTTCTCCAGTTTAAAATAGGTTAAGCTAAGGAGAGGTAAGAGTTCTAATTTTTATGTAAAGTACAAATATAATTTAATGTTCTTTTGCTGTATTTAACTTAAAATAAGGGTCTTTTCTTTTTCAATTAGAGGCACGGCAGGGCAGGTCAGTCCCATGTTATGTACCACTTGCAACATGTGGGAAGTCCTAGACGCTCCTTGCACTCTGACCAATCACGTGTACAGAAAGTGCCACCAGCTGCAGCTACTTGAGCTCTGAGTTTCGGAGCTTGAGCGGCAGCTGGAGGCAATCCGCGAGACTGAGAGTTTCCGTGATATCACGTTTTTAGACACGGTCACCCCACAGCTTACGGAAGTGCAGACAGAGAGGGAAGGGGTGACCATCAGTCAGAAGAAAGGTGTCTAGCAGGTAGTCAGGAAATCCCCAGGGTGCATCTCGTTCGAGAACCATTTGTCTGTGTTGGAAAATGGTGAGAGTGATGGTTCCTCTGGGGAGTGCAGCCACGCTCATGGCACTGTGACTGGGAGTGGCTCAGCTGCACAGGGGGGAGGAAAAAGAGGGGAAGAATAATAGTGATAGGAGACTAGATAGTAAGGGGAACAGACAGGTGTTTGTGACTTCAGGATGGTATGTTGCTTCCCTGGTGCCAGGGTCAAGGATGCCACTGAATGGCTGCAGGGCATTCTAAAGGGGGAGGGCAAACAGACAGAGATCGTGGTGCATATTGGTACCAATGACATAGATAGAAAGGAGGATGAGATCCTGCAAGCAGAATTCAGGGAGCTAGGAAGCAGATTAAAAAAAGGACCTCAAAGGTAGTAATCTCTGGATTACTTTCGGTGCCATACGCTGGTGAGTATAGAACTAGGGGGTTAGTCTAGATGAATGTGTGGCTGGAGAGATGGTGCAGGAGGGAGGGCTTTAGATTTCTGGGACATTGGGACCATTTCTGGAGGCGGTGGGACCTGTACAAAGTGGATGGGTTGCACCTGAACCAGAATGGGACCAACATCCTTACGGGGAGGTTTGCTGGTCCCGTTGGGGAGGGCTTAAGCTAACTTGGCAGGCAGATGGGATCCTGAGAGGAGGTTCAGCAGGGGGAGGTGCACAGCCAAAATTAGCAGAGAAAACAAGTGAGTCTGGAAGGCATAGAAATTATAGGCCAGTTAAGGCACAAGAGAGTTTGGCAAGGTTGGATGGTATTTATTTTAATGCAAGGAGTCTGACGAATATGGCAGGTGAGTTAAGGGCACAAATTAACACATGGAAGTAAGATGACCTTGCTGTCACAGAGACATAGTTGAGAGAGGAGCAGGATTGGCAGCTCAATATTCCAGGATATAGGGTCTTCAGGTGAGACAGGGAAGGAGGTAAAAGAGAAGGGGGTATTGCAATATTGATCAAGGAATCAATTACAGCAGTAAGGAAGGATGACATCTTAGAATGCTCTTCAAATGAAGCCATAAAAACTTAAAAATAGAAAAGGAGTAATCACATTGCTGGGAGTATACTATAGGCCCCCAAACAGTCAGAGAGAAATAGAAGAGTAGATATGTTGGCAAATTTCAGAGAAGTGTAAAAATAATAGGGTAGTAATAGTGGGGGATTTCAATTTCCCCAACATTAACTGGGTTAGTCACAGTGTGATAGGTTTAGAGGGAGCAAAATTCTTAAAATGCATCCAGGAGAGCTTTTTAAGTATGTAGAAGGTCCTACAACAGAGGGGGCAGTTCTGGATTTAATTCTAGGGAATGAAGCCGGGCAAGTGGGAGGGGTATCAGTGGGGGAGTATTTTGCAGATAGTGATCATAACTCCGTTAGATTCAAGGTTGTTATGGAAAAAGACAAGGATGGGCCAGAAATCAGAGTTCTAAATTGGGGGAAGACCGATTTTAATAAGATTAGATATGATTTAGCCAGAGTGGACTGGGAGCAGCTACTTTTAGGTAAATCTGCGTCAGAGCAGTGGGACTCATTCAAGAAGGAAATAGGGAGAGTACAGGGCCAATATATTCCAGTAAAGATAAAGGGTGGGACCAACAAATCCGGGGAACCCAGGATGTGAGGGATATACAGGATTGGATAAAGAGAAAAAGGGAGGCTAATGGAAGGTACTGAGGACTCAAAACAGCGGAAGCCCTAGTGGAGTTTAGAATGAGTAGGGAAGAACTTAAAAAGGAAATTAGGAGAGCAAAAAGGGGACATGAAAAACATTGGCAGGTAAAGTAAAGGAAAATCCAAAGTTATTTTACTAGTACATTAAGAGTAAGAGGATAACTGGAAAAGAGTAGGGCCCATTAAGGACCATAGTGGCAATTTGTGTGTGGAGCTGGAAAACTTAGGTAGGGTTCTAAATGAATACTTTGCATCAATGTTCATCAGTGAGAGGGATGACATGGGTATGGAAATCAGGCAAAAGGACTGTGATATAATTACAGAAATTAGCAGAGAAAGGGAGGAGGTTCTAAGTGGTCTGGTAGGCTTAAAAGTAGATAAATCTAAAGGCTTGGATAAAATGTATCCCAGGCTGTTGAGTGAGGCAAGGGAGGAGATGAGAGGGATGCTGGCAATAATTTTCAATACTCCTCTGGCCACAGGAGAGGTGTCAGAGGACTGGAGGACAGCCAATGTGATACTGTTATTCAGGAAGGGAGGAAGGGATAAACCAGGGAACTACAGACCGGTCAGTCTAACCTCAGTGGGGAAACTATTGGAAGCAATTCTGAGGGACAGAATTAATCTTCACTTGGAGAGGTAGTCTACTTGGACCTCAGCAAGGCTTTTGATAAGGTCCCACATGGGAGAATGATAACAAAGGTAACAGCCCATGGGATCCAAGGCAATTTGGCAAATTAGATCCAGAATTGGCTGAGTGGCAGGAAGCAGAGGGTGATGTTTGAGGGGTGTTTTTGTGACTGGATGCCTGTGTCTAGCGAGGTCCCACAGGGATTAGACTTGAATGTAGGAGGGTTGATCAGTAAGTTCACGGTTGACACAAAAATTGGTGGGGTGGTAAATTGTGAGGAGGGTAGCCTTAGATTACAGGAGGATATAGACTCGCTGGTCAGATGGGGTGATCAGTGGCAAATGGAATTTAATCCAGATAAGTGTGAGGTGATGCACTTGGGCAGGACAAACAAGGCATGGGAATACACGATGAATGGTAGGACCCTGGGAAGTACCAAGGATCAGAGCGATTTTGGTGTGCACGTCCACCGGTCCCTTAAAGTAGCGGGACAGGAAGATATGGTGGTTAAGAAGGCATATCGGATACTTGCCTTTATTAGCTGAGGCATAGAATATAAGAACAGGGAGGTTATGCTGGAACTGTATAAAACGCTGGTTAGCCACAGCTAGAGTATCGCGTGCATTTCTGGAATCCGCATTGTAGGAAGAATGTGATTGCACCAGAGAGAGCGCAGAGGAGATTTACCAGGATGTTCCCTGAACTGGAGAGTTTTAGTTATGAGGAGAGATTGGATAGACTGTGGTCATTTTCCCAGAGCAGAGGAGATTGAGGGGGGACATGATTGAGGTGTATAAAATTATGAGGGGGCATAGATAGGGTAGACAGGAAGGAATTTTTCCCCTTGGTAGAGGGATCAATAACCAGGGGGCATAGATTTAAGATAAGGGGCAGGAGGTTTAGGATGTGAGGAAGAATATTTTCCACCCAGAGGGTGATGAGAATCTGAAACTCACTGCCTGAAAGAGTGGTAGAAGCAGAAACCCTCATAACATTTAAGAAGTATTTGGATGTGCACTTGCGATGCCATGGCATACAAGGCTATGGGCCTAGTGCTGGAAAATGGGATCAATATGGTTAGGTACTTGTTTGACCGGCACAGACTCAATGGGCTGAAAAGCCTTTTTCTGTGCTGTAGACCTCTATGGGGAGAATCTTTGGCTTGCCGAGGCATAAAATGACGTGGAGTGACGTCGGGTGTGCGTCCTGATGTCACTGCACGTCATTTAGATTTTCAGTTCTGCAGGCGTGCAGCTGAGTTGGCTGCACGCCTGCTGAACTGTCAAAGGCCTGTTAAAGCCATTAATTAACTAATTAAACCTATTGAGAAAGCTGCCTGTCCAACCTTAAGGTTGGCGGGCAGGCAAAGAGCCCAGATGGCCTTTACATTTTTCATGGAACCTCATCCATGGGCGGGATGAGGTTTCATGAAGGATTTATAAATTAAATAAACTTTTTCATTAAAGTTCATTGACATGTCCAGGGGACATGTCTTAAAATTTCTTTTTCTTTATTAAAATTTTTCAAACTTAAAACTTATCTGCACAGAGGTTCTTTCTCGCACATACACGAAAGAGCTCACTCCCAAAATTGGCCCATCCATGTAAAATGGACCAGATCAGGGGTGCCGATCGGGTCCGCGCCCACCCCTGCCCACCCCCACACAACCCCCCCCAACGGGGGGAAAATTCTCCCTAATGACTCTATGACTCCATGAGGATATACCAGAGCTAAGGGCCTAGACAGTTGAAGGCATGGTTTCCAATTGTACAGCAGTTAGATTGGGGAAGCTCAAGAGGCCAGAATTGGAGGAGGTGGAAATAGACAGTTTTATTGATGGCGTGGATATGTGATCAGAAGATCATCTCGGGATAAAATATGACACCAATGTTCTGAAGGGTCTGGTTCAGCCTCCGGCAGTTGCCCAGGCAAAATATGGAGTTGTTGACTAGGAAACGGATGTTGCAGTAGAGACTGAGGACAATTATTGTTTCAGCCTTTCTAATGGTTAGTTGGAGGAAAAATCTGCTCATCCAATAATGCATGTTGGACAAGCAGCCTGAAAAGTTAGAGACAGTGGAGGAGTCAGTGGAAGTGGTGGTAAGGTAGAGCTATTTGTGAGACCTTAATGTGTATAAGTTGGCTGCTGCTTTTTTCTAAATGACTACACTTCGAAAAGTATTTGGTTGTCTGTAAAGAGATTGTGAAAGGCACTAATAATGCAAGTTTCTTCTTTATTATTTATGATGCTCAGTGTCATCATCCATCTAATTATTTAATCAACGTTTATGACAATCCAACAAAAATAGATTGGCTGCAAGAAGCCTATTTTATTTTGCATGCGACCCATTAAGTGTTGCCCCGTTTTTGTAGATGTAATTCAGTTTATGTAGACAAGCCCATTTTTTTTCCAATTTTCTAAATAACACAGCCTTAATTTCAATGTGCCATCTTATAGGATCTATTTAATCAGCTACAAACCAGCCTGCCATGTTAGCATGTATTTAGCATCTGCAAGCAATGATTGGAGCACATCAGTCACTGCTTTTGGAAGGAAAAAGTAAAAGTCCCATGATGCTGCTTTATGCACAAGGGGCCACATTTTGGCTGGGAGGTGGGATTTGTGAGGCAGGTTTCCTTCCAGGTCACGAACCCGTCCTCGAAGGGAAGCAGACAACGCTTCTGATTTTGGTTGGGGTGAGTGCATAATGAGTGAGGATTTGAGAATTGCGGCCATTTGGGAGGAGTGGGAATGGAGGAAATGGGTCACGTTCTTCCCCCACTTGGCAACCATTGCTGTAGCTGCCAACTGTGCATGATTTAACATAAGGAGAGCTTCTGAATCTTCAAACTGACCAGGGCAGATGGAGCACTGGAACCTGGGATAGGGTAGGAAATATTGAATTGCTGTGGATTTTCTTCAAAATATCCACTTTTATCAACCAAATAAAACCTTTTCCACATTGCCGACCCTGTCCCTGTCAGGGTGGAGCCGTTCAGCTTTCCGCATGCTCTTAATGGCCACTTGCCTCTGTGAAAATTTCAATACCTTGGTAGATGAGCTCTTAAGGAGCTGCTGAATTACCTAAACATGCCCGATCAATTGTGCAATCTTTCTCGCCCTTCCCCCGCAACCTGCTTTCCTCCCGCCCTCAAATAATCAGGGGGTATCAGAAACAGAGGCGGACGTTGTGACGGATGAGACAGCGCCATTTGTTTATGGTTGCCCGCCTCCATGCTGATCTGATTCAACATACGAAAATTTGGTCGAAGGGCACTGTTTTCACCCACTTCACTTGTCACTCACAATACCTGGGTTGCAGTAGTGCCCTGCCTGTGGTAAATCAGGTGTCAGCATTTACTGGTTCTCTTATAAAACCCAATCATCCCTCTGTCACCTGTTACATTTCATGGTTTCCACCCAGTAACTGGAGGCCTGGCTAATTGGCTATGTCGGGAATGTCCAAGCTTTTAGTCCTCATGAATTTCACGGACAGAACTTTTCATGAGGGAACCTTAGGCCGGGATTTTCTGGCCCCCCTATAGCAGGACCCGCTGTGGGGGATACGGCAGGCCAGCCAAAAGTCCATCAACTTTCGGCAAGGCTGGAAGATCCTGGCAGCGGGCGAGGCTGGAAAATCCCGGCCTTAGAGTTTATACCACTGGTTCAACTGCAGCATGTATGTTGAAAAAATGCTTTATCACTAAATGAACCTAGCTATCAAACCAATGGAAAAGTCTGCTTATGTGAGGATTATTGGTAGAATCTGCCAAATTAATTATTACTCTGTCGCTCTCCCACCAGTGTAGTAACCCTACCAGGATATTAAAGTCAAAAATTTTAAAGTAAAGATCTATGTTTTAGCACTATTGAGGCATTAGAGTTTATGATGAATTTGCACTAGGAAAGCAAATGCCAGAACTCAAGTAATAATTGTACCCTTCATTATCACATTGCCCTACATCCTGGACTGGTTTGGAACTCTTCAAAAGGCCCAACTGCCTTTCCATACTCAGGCCTCAAAACATTGAAAATAAATTGACACCTACCTAACTGATGCTTTCCTAATGCTTAATGATGCTGAATTCCTCAATTTTAGAAAATCAATTCCAAAAATTGTGTAGTAATTATGTTCTTGGGTTGATAATCCAGAGGCCTGAACTAGGAATACAGATAACATGGGCCCAATTTTAAAACTGTGTAAATCAGTGGGTTTTGAATGAGTTTTGGGTTGGATTTTCATCCCAGAGGCGGGTAGCGGAGTTAGGAAATTTCTTAGCTCAGTGCACCTGCCTCAGGAGAAAATGCCAGCAAAGGCAGGATTTTCATTCCGGGGGATGGGGGTAATAACTGGAGTTGGGCCCTCCAACCCCAGGAAGAGTTCAGAAGTAGCCACAGGACCTGCCGGGTTCTGACCCCCGCTGTTTAAAAATGCCTGCTTATGTGTTCTGGGATTTTGCCCCATTTACAATAATAACATTAAATCAAAAAACAACCCCAACCCCTGACATCCCTCAGCTCCCACACACTCCCCATGCTCCATTCATACCAGCTCATGCCACATCATGCCCCCCCCCAACTCACATGCTAACCTATGCCCCTCTACTCACCCCCTGCCCCCCATGGCCCTTCATACCCTCCATGCCAACCTTTGGCACTTCCATGCTTATTCACATGGTATACACTCTGTACGGAACTAATGAACCCTATAATAACCATAGTATGTGTGAAAAGCTTTAAAAAAAGTCATCCAATTATAACTTTCCACTTGCTTAAAAAAACTGCTTTTACTACAGCCCTATAAAAGTGTCAATTATTCAGACCTTTCAAGTTTCAATAGCAGAAATTTGACACCTTTTTATCTCTGTAAGTAAATATCGAGGATTGCTGAAAAAGGGGATTTTTTTGTCAAGCTTTTTGCCTTGCACTCATCAGGACAATTCACAAGAAAATACTAATTTTGGGTAAACAACATATTTATTCTGTATATGAAGAGATGGTTGGCAATCAGCTAACCAATATCTTCTCATTTTTCTTCTCATACAGTATAAGTATGTTGTTCCCCCTGACATTGGTATCGTCTTGTGAATTGAGCTGATGCATGCAAGGCAAAAAGCTTCGACAAAAAAAAGCCTCTTTCTTCAGCAATACTCAAGTTCTGTACTACCAAGCGATTTAAGTAAAAATTGTGCAATTGACAGAATAGATCATAGAGAAATAATCGTCAATCAAGCAATGTTTTCCCTTTGCTACAGCTAATTCAATAGACTAATACATAGCTGGATTCTCAGCCAAGAATGCAGGTTGTTGATTATGGGATAAACATTGGCCAGGACACCAGGGATAACTGCTTCTCTACTTCAAAATAGCACCATGGGGTATTTTATATCTACTCAAGCAGGTTTAACATCTCATCTGAAAGATGATAGCTCCGATACTGCACTAGAGTGTAGCCTTGAAGTTTGTGCTCAAGCCCTGGAGTGGGACTTGTACCCAGAGTCTTGTGAGCCCAAAGTGACTGTGCTATCAACTCGGCCATGGCTGTGTAGTGTGGGATCAGACTTACGTGTAGGCCAAACCAGGTAGAAGTAGCACATCACCTTGCCTAAAGAGCATCACTGAATTAGTTGTCATTATATGACAATCCAGCAGTTTATCTGGTTCTAGATTAGCACATTACTAAATTCAGTTTCACAGCTTGCCATTGAGAACTCATAACATATGATATCGCTGTACTGTAAGCACTAACCACCATACTATCCAGGAATAGGGAACTTTACTTCTTGGAGAAGAGAAGGCTGAGAGAAGATTTGAAAGAGGTATCCGAAATCATTAGAGACCTTGATCAGATGGGGAGAAACTGTTCCCATTGCTAGAAGGATTGAGAAACAGAGAACACCAATTTAAGGTGATTGGGAAAAGAAGCAGTGACAACATGCGTAAAACCTTTTTTACATAGCGCGTGGTTAGGATCGGGAATGAACTGCCTGAGAGTGTACCGGAGGCAAATTTAATCGCAGCTTTTAAAAGGGAATTGGATTATTATCTGAAGAGGATAGTTTGCACGGCTACGGGGAAAATGTGATGGGGTGGTGGGGGGGGAGTGGTGGAGGCGTTGGTGGTACTGGGTGGCACTAGGTGAATTGCTCTTGCATAGAGCCAACACAGACACAACAACACCATAAAAAAAAATTATCTGGTCATTATCTCATTGCCATTTTTGGGAGTTTGCTGAGTGTAAATTGACTGTCATATTTCCTACATTGCAACAGTGACTGCACTTCAAAAAGTACTAAATTTGCTTTAAGGCACTTTGAGATGTCCTGTGGTTATGAAAAGGGGTATATAAATGTGAATCTTTCCTTTTCTTTTACATTATGGGAGTGAATTTCTCTTGATTGTCCAGTGCCCACAGTAACTTTGGCAGTAGAGTGAAAGATTCTCTTTGAAAATTTACCCTCTATGTAGTTGATTCTTAATGCCCTTAGATGTGGCCACACAAGTTTCTCAGGGGCTATTGATGCATACTGATTCTAAAGTACCTGGTATGCAATGTATCTCTGTCCAAAGTTATCGGAGGAGCACTTTAAACAAAAAATATGCCCCTTAAAATTTTCCTTCTCCTTTAAGCTCTGTGCAAATGAAATAAAATTTGAAATGTTTGGCAGTGCGAGCAGGTTTTACTTTCTAAAAAAAAATAAACCACAAAGTTCTCAAACATGCTGCATGTGGAACTCTTGTAATGGAACACCTGCAGTACAAAACATTCAGCCACAAAAGTCTCCCAGTCAAGCAGCATGCTACTTACTACGTGGACATGCAAAGTACTGATTCTTATCTCGTGAGGCAGTGTGAATGTCAGTTTGACTGTTTCTTTTTTTGAAATTAAACATCAGCTCTGCTTCACACATTCCAAAGCTTGTTTACCTACCAAGAGCAAAGTGAGCAAAAAAATCTTTCCCACCTTCTTCTGATCTCAATCCATTAAGTGTCAGCTGTAGCTCAGTTTTGCCTCTGAATCAGAAGATTTTGGATTCAAGCCCCACTCTTGGGAACTGTGCGCAAATTCTAGGCTGCCACACCAGTGCAGAACTGGGGGAACGTTATACCACTGTCTTCTTTTGGATGAGATGTCCCATGCTTCTTCTGAGGTGGGCATAAAAGGTCCAATAGGAATATTTGAAGAGAATCTATAGAAATTTCCTGCTGTTCTGGCCAACATTTATTCCTGAACCAATGCTTAAAAGAGATGCTTTGGTCATTTATTTCATTGCTGTGTTCAAGAACCTTGCTGTGCCCAAAGTGGCTTCTGCACTTCCAACAGTGACTACACTTCAACAGTACGTCATTGGCTGTAAAACATTTTGTGAGGTCCTGATAGTCTATATAAGCATAGGTTCTTCCTTTTCCTACTAGAACTGGAATCTATAATAGCTTTCAAAATGGCAAAGGTTAAACACTAGAAAAAGAGACAAAGACGGTAACAGCATCTGGAGAAAAGAGAGGTGAATGGTAGATAGATTTCGAGAGTCAGCAGAAGTTTGATGGTCCAAATGGCCTCACTCTATGCTGTAAAACGTAAGATTCAATGTTTGTAACTTCTGCCTATGGCTCTGCTATGATTCCCACACAGAAAGCTCACCCATGACATACTGTCACAATAATACTGTTTGCTTCCGACACCCTCCCTGGCTTCCTCCCTCCTTATCTTTAACTTTCTTCAGCCCTGCAACCCTCCAAGATATCTGCACTCCTCCAATTCTGGCCTCTTGGACATCACCAATTTTTATTTTATTTTATTCTTTCAAGGAATGTAAGCATCATTGGCAGGACCAGCATTTGTTGCCCATCTCTAATTGCCCTTGAATTGAGTGGCTTGCTGGGCCATTTCAGAAGGCAGTTAAAGTCAACCACATTGCTGTGGGTCTGGAGTCACATGTAGGCCATACCAGGAAGGATGGCAGGTTTCCTTCCCTAAAGGGACATTAGTGAATCAGATGAGTTTTTATGACAATAGACGATAGTTTCATGGTCACCATTACTGCAACTAGCTTTCAATTCTAAATTTTATAAATTGAATTTAAATTCCACCGTGGTGGGATTTGACCACATGTTCCCCAGAATATTAGCCTGGGCCTCTGGGTTACTAGCCCAGTGATATTACTTCTACGTCACCATCTTTTCTTGCGCCACTGTTGGCAGTTGTGCCTTCGGCTGCTGAGGCCCTAAGCTCTGGAATCCCATCTCTGAATCTCTCTGCCTCTCTCTCTCCTCTTTTAAAGCATTCCTTAAAATCTGCTTTTTTGACCAAGTTCATCATCTCCTCCTTGTGTGGCTTGGTGTATTATTTTGTTCGATTACACTCCTGTGAAGTGCCTTAGGATATTTTGCTACATTAAAGGTGCTATTTAAATACAAGACGTTGCTGTTATACCGTGGGCAGAGTTCTCCCATGCTCCCTGTGGCGAGTTTAATGGCAGGCAAGGGGTAAGGGGATAATGTGGCAAAAGGTCCAAAAATCGGTTTCACAGCAGTGTAAAATTACAGTGGGATCTTCTGCTCCTGCCTGTCATAGTGGGTTGCAATTCCCGCCAGAGGCCAGCGTAAAACTGCATCCTGCTAAGGGCCTGACTGGAATGGCACCCCTTATGCCTGATTGTCCACGCCACCAGCAGAGAATCATGCTGATCCAGAACACATCTGGAGCAACCTGGTGTGTTCATATTGGGATTTACCTGAAGAAGACCTGGAGCTGTCTCCGGCGTGCGGCATGAAGGCCTCCAATGATCGTGGACCCTGGAAGATGCAACAGTGGGTGGGGTAGCATCTACCAGATGGACCTTCCAGTTTCAGTGTCTTCCAGGATACCTATCTTGCAACTTCAGAATATCCCTGAATGGAACCCGGATACGATGGCGGGGCATGAGTCATCCAGCCTGCCCCACCACGCGAGACGTTGGGAAACCCCCAAATGCATAATTAATTAGGTCATGGTTGCGTGATATGTGGTGAACTCCCAGCAGCTTCTGCAGCAGGAAACACTCCCTGTCTCCAGCCCCCGCAATGGGACTTAGTCCCAGATGGGAGAATTCCATCCTTTGGCCAGAATTTTTCACACCCATTTGCATTAGGTGTCATGGGCCGGTGGTGGTGGTGGTGGTGGGGGGGAACAATATGGAGAGAAGGCCAAAAATCATTTCTATGACGTTGTGAAACCAGTTTGTGACTGTCTGCTCCATACATCAATGGCGGGTCGCGTTTCCTGCCACCGCACATCGGGATTGTAATTTTAATACATTTGCAAATAATTATAAGCCCTGCTCGCCGGAATCATCCTTGCATGCTGGATCATCCAGGCACGCTGATGTGTTTCACAACTGTACATAAGCGACATGGGCCTGGTGACCTGAATTTCAAGGAGAACTTGGAGGCGAGAGCACCCAACCTTGCACAGCGTTCCCGAGCATTGTCCATAGGACATCAAGGAAGAGGCGCCATGCAATCGGGTGGTGGGGGCAGAAGGCGCAGGCAAGTCGCTTTTCCTGCAGTGCCGGGGCAAGGGCTCTAGTGCAGGTCAGGCTGGATGGAGGGTGGGGGGATGGGCAAGACAGCACAAGCTGAAGGAAGTACACAAAAACATGCCGGGGGTGGTGGGGGGGCGGGGGTGGGGGGGTGATGGTAGAGGAGGGTGTGAGGGAAGCTCGTCAAAAGTGAACCTTCTTCCGCCGCTGCAGCCATTCAGCTACAGCACCATTGACACATTTGCAGCCGGGCCTCTGAAGATTTTCTGCCCATTCAAGCAACATAAAAGCATGAAAGTGCCACCAAATGCTCCAGAACTTTTCACCTCTCAGGCACAGATTAACGTGCATTTTATGGAGCATCAGAGCAATTGGCCGACTGTGCAATCCCCTTGTGAAAGGTGGCATTGGCACACTCATCGGCAGAGGCGTTCACAGCCCCTTGCAATGTCGTTATTAATGTTTGGACCAGTGTCCATCTTAATTCAAGCCTTGCAGTGCAGGTTAGGAGAATGCCTGCTCCTGAGCTGAGGGAACAGCATGCAGTCCAGCGGCCAAAGCTGCTGCTAATCGGTAACTGGAGTGCGGCGGAGGTGGGTGGGGTTTTGGACAGCCAATGAGTACACTACACACTGGCCATCCAAATGGTGGCCAGCACTCTCTGGGATGCGTGAAGGGGCCTTCAGACTTAACCAAGAGAGGTTCTTAGGACCCATGTGCTAACCCATGCATCAGGATCATGGAGCCTGGTGATTTAGTGGTATACCTCATGGCTTATAGACACCAGAGAATAAGAAGAATGAGGCACCTGGCTCAGTGAAGGGAGGAGCACTTCCCTCAAGATGAAGGGGTGCTATGAAAGTGAACACTGTGCTCAATTTTTACACCAGTGGCTCCTTCCAGGGCTCCACAAGTGACCTGTGTGGGACCTCGCAAACCTCCCCCCTACCTCACCCCAACCCCTAGTTGAAATGTTGATCTCTGAATGTTCAGCTCTGTCTGAGTACTGCTAAACAGTGGTGTCCTTCAGGACAACGGTGGCAATGATCTGGAGCAGACCACTTCCTGACAACAGTGAAGTAATGGTGATATATTTCCAAGTCAGGATGGTAAGTGACATGGAGGGGAAATGCAAGTGGACATCCCTTCTTTATGTTCCCGAGCTTGCCTTTGCAGCTCCAGCACCTGAGGTATGACCGAATCCAAAGTCTCCTTATCTGTCTCGGACTCAGCAGATTTCTGGCCTCCAGCAGTCCTCCAGTGCAGGAAACCTGGAAAATGACTGCTGCCACCTGCTGTGGATCAGACAGTGCGATGTGCTCACCAGATTGTGACCCCAAGGCTACTCTAGAACTAGGTCCCACCGAGGTGTGTGTCTCTGCGCTGGTGGAGGGTGTGGGTGAGCGCTGTGACGGGTCTTCAGTTAGGGTATCATTAGATTCTTCTTCCAAGGTGTCTTCATGGCTTGAGCTGAGGACCTGGCTTGTGGACCCCACTGGCTGCTTCCTAGACGCACCTGCAAAAGCAAAGAGAGATAATAGTGCATGGCAGGGGACTGCGGAACAGGGGAACTGACTCACAGGCATGGTTGCCTGATGGATGTTGCACTGCTGGATGCTTACTTGGTTGAACACTGCTGACCTCACTCTCAGCACAGGAACAGTCAGTCCAGATCGTTGCTGTATGGCTCTATTTTCAAAGTCCTTGATGTCTGGCATTCCTCCACCAATCTGCAACCTCTCCCTTTTGCTGTGTGCCAGCTTGTCCTGCATGAATACAGATGGAGAAAGTGTAAGCACGATGCCTGCTAGCCCAGGTGAGAAGGATGCCTGGCATGTGTGAGTGGTAAGTGGAGCCATGGACAGGATGAGGACATGGTCTACAGGGCAAATGAATGTGTGTGTGAGAGAATGAATGGTGATGTCCCTTAAACTGGCAGTGAGTGAGATCCCTGTGGATGTGTGATGGGCTCGTGAGATTCTGAGTGGAGAGTGATGAGAAGACTGACTTACCTTGGCGGAACGGAGGAGATCATTCATTCTCTTTTAGCACTGGGTGGCAGTCCTCTTTTGCAGGGCATTGGTGCCTACCACCACCTCCTATGCTGGATTGGTGACCCTGCTTGCTGGTCTTTGCCCAGAGCTGGGGTAGAGGACTTCACGGTGGGCCTCTTCTCTTTCCAGTAGGTGCTTGAGAGACAGAGTGTTTCCTCCCTTTGGCAGCCATGACTTTGCAGCAGCTTCTGATCCCTTAGAGTTTTAGCTCTTTGCAGGGGCACCCTTTAAATATGGTGCTCAGATTACTGATGGCCTGAGGCGACCCGGGGTGGGTGAAGCAGAGGCTTCAATCCAGCAATCCGGTATGTTTCCGGGGAACGCATTCCGCCGGGAATGACATGATACAGAGCTAAAAGCCGCCATTGCGGCCAGCAAGCGAAACGTTGTTTCTCCCGTCCGCTCCTGCACTTAATCCAAATCTGGGACAATTCCGCCCTTTGACTTTCATTTCGCAGCACAATTTATTTAAGTGACTCCCATTCCAACAGCAAAACCATACAAAGTAATTCTTTGCCCAACTCACACATGAATAGAAGACGTGTTTTGTTTTTATATTTGTAGAAGGGACAGTTGGAGAGGCGGCTCTGATGCCCACACTTCTGTAATCAGCAGGATGTTTGGACGCTGAGTTAACAAATCACAGAATACATGTGTTGTATGATAAGATAAAAATTTGCAAAAAAAACTGGAGGAAAAGAGTCACTGTTAAATGACCCAACTGCCCAGGATTAATCATCAGCAAACATCTGTAGTGTATTTGCAGCAAGAAAGAAATCATGTTTTTGGATTAATTTTATTCTTCCTCACTATTGCTTATGATGTACTGGCCCCTCTCTGACATTGCAGCCCAGGCCTCTTCTTCAACTTCAGGATAAAAATATTAAACTGGACAAGCTGGGAGACTAATAAATCCACTTCTCTTTAAGTAACAGAATCACAGAGCCAGGCTGTGCAGCCATGATCTCCCCGCAGGTAAAAATAAATTCACTTAAGAAAAAGAACTTGCATTTATATAGTGCCTCTCATGACTGTAGGGGATTGCAAAGTGCTTTATAGCCAATGGCCAGGATTTTCCATGCCCGCTGGCAGACAATATGGTGAGAATACCAAAAATCAGTTTCATGACATTGTGAAACCAGTTTGCGATCGTCCGCTCAGCCCGTCAATGGCGGGCCGCGTTCTCCGCCATTGGATGTCGGGAACCTCATTGTGATACATCATCATAAGGCCAGCCCGCCGGAATCGTACCCCACTGCCGGCTAGACTGTTCACCCACATTGGTGGGAAAACACGCCGACGCAGAACACATTTTGGCAACTGTGATGTGCAAAGGTTGGCACATACCGCCAGGACCTTGCTCACATCACGGACATCTGAGGAGCAGAAGATGCTGGAGCTCAACAGCAACAGGATCCTGTAGGAACATCCGTGGCATGCTGGGTGGGTTCTCATAAACATGGCTCTGCAGCGAAGCAGCTCACAGAAGTTGGAAAGTCTCCATTGATGTTCACAAGGGATGGCGGTCGTGATGGTGGGAGGGAAAAGTCTAGGATCAACTGGGAGAGGAAAATGTTGAGGGTGAGGTTGGGAGGAGGGGGAATGAAGATGTTGGGGGGTGAGGTTGGGAGGAGGGGGAATGAAGATGTAGGGGAGGGTGAGGTTGGGAGGAGGGGAAATGAAGGTGTTGGGGGGTGCTGAGGTTGAGGCGGGGGGGAAATGAAGGTATATCGGGTTGGTGAGGTTGGGAGGTGGGAGGGAGTACAGCAGGGTGGAATGGGTAACGGGGAGAAGGTGGTAACTGGGGAAGTAGATGTAAGGAGGTTGGAAGGTGTAAAGGAAGGAGTCTAGAGGGGAAAGGAGTGCAGAGTGGGGAAGGAGTCCAGGGGGAGGAAGGTGTGCAGAGAAGGGATGGAGTAAGGGTGGAGGAAGGAGTCAGGGGGGAGGAGGAAGGAGTAAAGCTGGAGGAAGAAGTGGGGGTGTCTAAGGGAGTCAGGAAAGGGGAATGAGTAAGGTTGGAGGAAGAAGTGAGGCTGGAGAAAGGGGTCAGGAGGGAGGAAGGAGGGTGGTGGAAGAAGTAAGGGTATCTGAGGGAGTCAGGAAGGGGGAGGGACTAAGTGAGGGGGGAGGAGTTCCAGAAAGGGAGTGGTTCGGAGGGGGGAAGGAGTTCCAGGGGAGGAAGGAGTGGGGGGGGTGGGGGGAGATGGGTTTCTGGGGTGAGGGGGTCCAAAGCGGGGAAGAGGTTCTGGGGGTTGGGGTGGGGTTGGGGTCTGGAGGGTGAATGTGCAACAGAGGTGTCTGATGAGTCCATGACTGCTTCCTGGGGAGTAAACTGAGGGTGGCATGGTATGAGGGAATGAGAATTACTGAGGGCAGTGAAGCGATAGGGTAGGAGAGTGAGGGCCCAATGGTAGCGGTAGAAGGGACAACGAGGGTGGTTGGTGGGGACTCGGAGGCAGACACGGACCCTTGGGGGTGGAAGGAGGAGGTCAGGGAGGTGAACATGGACGGGGATGGGATTATCGGGACAGAAGGGAACATGCACGTTCACCTGGACATCCCAGAAGAAAAAGGGTTGTGGCTTGTAGGTCACTGAGGGGAGATGGAAGGTGATGCCAGGGGTGTCAAGTGTGATGGGGGAAAGGAAATAGGTGACTGGGAGAGGGGAGAAGGCGAGGGAGTGCACAAAAAACCGAATCCAGACCATGCTGTCCAAATCGAAAGTGAAATGAGAGTCATGGTGGGTGAAATCATGTGTTCCATGGGAGTGTGATCAGTGGGTGGGTGGAGATGCAGGGCAGATCAGATGGACAACTGAAAGCAAACCCCAGCGGGCAGCATTTAAAGTGCTCAGGGCATTGGGAAGTGTGTGATATAGGAATGATCTGTGTCAGCACACACACACACATTTCTCCCTCCAGAATCACTCAGCCAGCTGCTCCCTCTGAGGTGACAGAGGATGAGGTTGATTGGCTTGCAGACAAAATGGATCAGAGGGAGAGGACAGCCTCTGACATTCCTGAGTGGATGACCCAGGGGTGTCCAACTGTCACTCCTCCTCCCTTCGGGTGCCCGAGGGCCCTGGCCAGACTCCTTGTGGGGAAGGAGCACCTGGAGGGATTTTGAGGTGCCCCATTTCCCACTTTCGTTGCCACTGCAGGAACTCACCCATGGCTACCGAGATGGAGTGCATGTCTGCACACATCTCCGCATGCTGCTGGACCAGGGTCTCCATGGCATCTGCCATCCTCCCCATGGAGACCTCCATGCATGCACATGTGGGCACCATTTCAAAAGATAGCAGGTGGACGTACTCCTGTGACTT
Organism: Carcharodon carcharias; assembly: GCF_017639515.1. Classification (NCBI taxonomy): domain Eukaryota; kingdom Metazoa; phylum Chordata; class Chondrichthyes; order Lamniformes; family Lamnidae; genus Carcharodon; species Carcharodon carcharias. The sequence continues at coordinate 149,656,853 of NC_054472.1, forward strand.
GTGTGCCACTTTGCTGAGGGCTTCAAACAGCTCTGCGTGATGTTCTCACACCTTCTGCTGATTCTCCAGGCCAAATCCAGAGGCATGCCATCTGACTTGGGCCCCACAGATACCTCTTCCCCAGCAGTCCTCCGAGTGACAGGGAACTCACATAAAGCTGCCTTCTGCAGCTCGGGACATTTGTTCATGCAGTGACCACCAGATTGTGAACCCGAGCCTGCTCTAGATCTAGGTCCCTGTGTTGGTGGAAGGTGTGGGTAAGCGCTGTGATGGGTCTTTCAGGCTGCTTATATCCAGCTCTTCAATGGAGGAGGTGTCCTCTTGGCTGGAGGTGAGGGCGTGGATGGAGCTGAAGGAATAGCTGGCCGAGAGTGTTGATCACTTGGCAGAACTCCCTGTGAACGTCACAGTGAGCATCCACTGTGTCCAAAAGGCCCTCAAGGGATGCATCATTGAACCTGGGGACTGCAGTCTTTTTGCCTTTCAGGGCCATGTCTTCTTTGCAGCAGTTGTGGGCTGGAAGCGCTGAGAGATATGTGTGTGGCTGGACTTTATATATGGTGCACGGCGTGATGAAGTGGCGAGGTGATGGCCTGGTAGGAGCCTGCCTACCATGGAAATGGCATGTTTCCTGGGAATGCATAATTAATGTGATGGGTTTGGGATAATACGGCATGAAAAGTCGCCATTGCTGCCAACGGGTAAAATGTCGTTTTACCCACCCACTGCTGCACTCAGTGCAAATTTGAGATGATTCCGCCCAATTAGTTATTTTTGAAATTTGGAAACTTGACAGCCAATTTTCACCCAGCTGCATCCAACAAACAGCAGAAATAAATGCTCAAATAATTTATTTTTGGGTTGTTGGTTGCATTATAAATGTTGGCTGCCGCACCAGGCAAAACTCCACCATTCTTCAAAATGGTGCCATCCATCTGTGATGGTACCCCAGTTTAATATCTCTTCTAAAAGACAGCATTCACTACAGTGCCACAGTGCAATCTCATCAGAGGTTTTGTGCTCAGGTCTCTGCAGTGATACTTGAACCTATAGCCTTGACTAGAGGCAATAATGCCACCAAATGATGACATGGTTGGGGATAACAACCAGGTTAGGGGACTAGTTTATGGCCATCACTTTCTCAGACTCTGACTTAAACAAATACCAGTTAACATGCAGTCAGTATATTGTTCCTTCGGTGGTCATCCACCTGGGACAAAACAAATAGCCGCAAGGATCTTCATCTGTGCCGAAATCCGAGATCTCTGATTTAGAATTCTCTCAGATCAAATCTTCCCAGCTATGATTTGCTTAAAGTTAAAATGCCTGAGGCAAAGAAAGCAAACCAGGCTGCTGGCCAATATCTCCACTGTTACCCAGAAATAACTTTGTGAAATGAGTGTACAAACATTTATTGAATTCATATGAAATTCTTTTGCATACTCTTTTAATAGGGATGTTAACCATTTAGTTCATCTATTTTTAATTTGGGTTAGTATTTTTATTAAAATATTGGAAAGAACTATCACAAAAACACATTAAATAGTTGAAATTGGTCTTTGTCCTTTTTCATTGAAGTGTCGAGGCATTTGACCACATGGAGGACATCACAGTCAAGACCAATCCTGTTCTCAACTGATACCCTCATGACTAAGCATCTTCCAGTAGGTGTTTCTTAGTGATTATCTGGTTGATTGCTTTGCACCTTATGTGAAAAGGGGGGAAACCAACTTTAGCACTTGAACCTTTCCTCAGCCTGAGACAGGCTGAGAATTCAATTCAGCAAAGGCCGAAAATTGAATCTGGGTCCCACTGGTTCCCATAGCTCAGCCTTTGACTGTTACCAGATGTAGCTTAAATGTGAAATGCAGAGACAGTGACCTCTGAAACCACGGAGAACCCAGTCTGCAGCACTCCAGAGCTTAAGGAATGCAGGAGGTGGGCTAGGTTCAACTGTTGCAGAGCAACAAAAACATAATTAAGATTTAGAAAGGTCTGATTCCTGTCATTCCTCCCTTCTTGACAAGGCAATTTATCTAGGCTTCCAGAAAACCAACCACACCCTCTGCAAACCCAAACTTTACCACTGCTTCTCCTGTCCTCTCTAATTACGCTCCTTTGAAGTGCCTTCATGTTTTACTATGTTAAAGGTGCTATATAGACATGAGTTGTTGTTGTCCTATGCTACTGATGTGGTACTTTGCCTGGAGCTTTCTCTATTTCAATAGTAAAAGAATGTAACTCGTTTCTTATCTCCATAAAGAAAGGTTTTACAAGCAGGTTGTATGTTCCAGGAAATTGAGCAGCTTTCAAACAGTATCAGTTTCAATTCTCAGCCAAAAATTCAGTGTCATGTTTTTAGATCCTGACCACAACAAGCAGATGGGTTTGATAGAAAGAATCCTCTGTCATAAGGTAAGAAATTCAACAGCCAATTTACTCACTGCCAGGTCCCACAAACAGCAATGAAAAACTGACCAGAACTATCTGATTTTTAATGACATTGGTTGATAAATATTAGCCAAGAACTCTTCGTCATTGTGTCAAGGGCCTTTTTCATCCAGTTGTGAGAGAGGGCAGTGATTCCATTTAATATCTCATCTGAAAGTGCAACTCTTCCTTTGTTCTCCTTAGCTTCAGGTTGTTCTGGCAGCCTGTTTCACAATGACAGGGCTGAGATACTTATAATAAACTAAAATTTCTCACAGACAAGCTCCACAGAACAAATGGGGAAGCAAAGAAACTGAAGTATCAGCCTGGATTATGTGCTCAAGACTCCAAAATGAGACTTGAACCTTTAACTCAAATAATCAGAGGGTAGAGTTCTACCACTGACCCCTTTGATTGCAACCCCAACTCTCAGCTCCTGTGTTCTAATTCTTGGCCTTTAATTTCCAACTTCAGGTTCCAGCCCAGCGTGTTTATGTCCCAGTTCAAGTTCATCTCCTTAAGTCCCAGTCAGGTTCCACCCTATTTGTTAGTCCTTGGGTTCTGACTCTAATTGTAAATTACCACTCCCCAACTCTTGGTTTCAAGATTTCTGCCTCCACCTTTCTGCTTTCAGATTCCAGTATTCAGATTTCTGTGCATGAGACAAAGCACTGGGTCAGCAGGTAGTGATCAATAGCTGTAACCCTGGCTGGTACTTCTGCAATGGGACCTAGGGGTCATTAATAACCCCTTTGTAATCACCTTGGCTTAGAGCGTACAGGCTGTGAATCAAATATGAGCAACATCTTTTTAGTATTTCACGGTCTCATATTTTATTATAAGTATCTCAGCCCTGTCATTGTGAAACAGCCCACCAGAACAACCTGAAACTAAGAAGAATACTTCCCCATGTACATATCTAGCTTACCCTTAAATGTATCTATGCTTTTTGTCTTAACTCCTTCCATAGTAGCAAGCACCGCACTCTAAGCACCAGGTTAACAGGAATTGATTCAAACGTCTTGCTAATTGAATTGCTTATTATTTGTAAAGTCCTATGATCAGCAAGCTCACCTACATTTGCAAAAAATAGTAGTTCCTTTGTCTTGGCAATTTTCTTCCTCCCTCTCCTGGAGATATTGACCCATGCGTGTTATTTCTGCCACATTCCTTTGGCCCATTTGGAGTCCTCTGGTGAGGGGTATGACAGTTAGTACCATTAAGGCTGTTCAGTTGAGCAAAGGTGGGGCGGGGGGTGGGGGGGGGGTGTGGGTAATGGTATTCCAATCAACGTTTTGGTCTTCACACAACAACCACTTAGGTGCACTTTCAAGCAAGGGTCCCTGGATGTGGTCAGGTGGATTAGGCACCTCTGACTGACATCCCCCCTCCCTGGATCACAGGTGCTCAGTTTAATTTTGACAGACCTCATGCTATCCCCACTGAGATTAGTTAACTCGGCATAAACCAGGAATCAAACCGAAGGTCTTCCTAGTCTGTGTGGCTCAGTACCACACCAGGTACAGTTACTAATTCAGCTATCAAGGAATTCACTTATCCACTTGTGCTCTGCATCTACATGCAATGTGCTCTGTTCTACTATTTGCCAAAGTCTGCAGTAAAGTTTAACAGACTAACCTTGAATATTTCTTAAATCCTTGAACAATATTCAGAATTTCACTGTTATTTACACATTTGGTTGAGTCATTGAACATTTGGTTCACGATGCTGCTTGCACAGCTATCACTGGTACATTGAGTACGCTGCCATGACTGCGTATAAAATGAAGACCATTGCTGCCTTCAGGGTCAAGGTGTTTTTCTATTGATTATAGCCACATTAAGGTAAAGGCTGGAAGAAAAACAAAAATAGCTGGAAAAACTCAGCGAGCAGAATTATATGTTTGTTTGTCGGGCGGGCCCGACCCAATCTCCAGCGGGCGGGGAGCTGATCCCCACCGTAGAAGCAGGTCTTACTGCCATTTTATGTGGGCGGGCCGATCAAGGCCCGTCCAGTGTGACGTCCAATGGGAAACGCTATGTGCTTCCTGTGCGGGTGGGGGGATTCCCTAAAAGCGAGAGTGCGCTCTTTCACGCATGCGCACCAAAGAGTGCACATCTCCCTGAGGCTAAGTGCAGCCTTAGGGAGATCGCTGACACTTTGAACATATTAAAAATAGAAAATAAAAAATTCCCTAACATGTTCCCCTCATGTGACAATGAGATGGGACATGTTCATAATTTATAGATTAACTTTATTAAAAATTTTAATACCCTGCATTAAACCTCATCCCGCCTGTGGATGAGGTTTTATATTTTCTCTATTTACCGCCGGGGCTTTTGGCCTGCCCACCAACCTTAAGGTTGGATGGACAGGTCCTTTAATTGTTTAAATGATCCTGTCAATGACCTCAATTGGCCATTGACAGGTCGGCGGGCCCGCAGCTGATTTTGCTGCGCCCCCGCCTTCCTGAAAATTTAAATGGGGCAGGATGACGTCGGGGGTTCCTCCTGATGTCATCCCGCGTCATTTTACGCATTGGCGAGTGGGCCCCGCCCCCTGCTCGCCGACGACAAAATTCTGCCCAGCAGGTCTGACAGCATCTGTAGAGAGGAAGACTGAGTTAATGTTTCAAGTCCATATGACTCTTCATCAGAAGGCTGGAAGAAGTCATTAGGGTCTACATATAAAATAGTCACAGCATAAAAATAGGCTATTTGGCCCAACAGGTCTATTCTGACATTTATTCTCCACATGAGCTTTTCCCACCCCTCTTCAAACAATCCCAATCAAAAAATTCTGTTCCTTTCTTACTCATATGGTTATCTAGCTTTCCCTTGAATTAATCTATGTTATTCAACTCAACTACATCCGGAGGTACCAAGTTCCATATTCTAATCTCTGGGGAAAAACACCTTCTCCTGAATTCCCAATTGCGGGTTTCTTATAGTTATAGCTTCTATTCCTGGTCTCGCTGCAGGTGGAAATATCATGTCATTATTTTGAAGACCTGGTCACCCTTTAGTCTTCTCTTTTCCAGGAAAAAGAATCCAAGTTTACTCAAATAAATGCAAAATACTGCGGATGCTGGAGATCTGGAATAAAAACAGAAAGTGCTGGAAAAACTCAGCAGGTCTGGCAGCATCTGTGGAGCGAGAAACAAAGTTAATGTTTCAAGTCTAATATGACTCTTCAGAATTGAGGAGAGGTAGAAAGGTATGGGTTTTATGCTGTTGAAAAAGTGGGGAGGGGCAGGTGGAGTGAAAAGTGAAGGTCAGGTATATGGTAGAGAGCGAGGGAGGCTAAATGACAAAGATGTCATGGAACACAAAGCAAAGGGAGTGGTAATCATAGTATTAAACACACAAAGCATTAGTTCAGAGTAGGTGTTAATAGCAGAAGTAACAAGTCACTTGTACTTTCAATTTTGTTTACAGTATTAGCTGATTTCAATGCAGTCTCCTCGACAATGGGGAGACCAAACGTAAACTAGGTGAGCGCTTTGTTGAAGACCTTCGCTCAGTCTGTAAGAATGATACCCTTTGCTTGCCCTTTCAATTCACCATGTTGCTCTCATGCTCACATTTCTGTCATGGGTGTGCTACAATGTTCCAGTGAACACAACACAGCTGGAGGAACAGCACTTGATCTTCCGATTAGGCACCTTGCAGCCTTCTGAACTCAACACTGAGTTCAACAACTTCAGGCCATGAACTCTGTCCTTCATTTTGGCATTTTTTCCTCCAAGTGCCAGTCTGTATCTTGTTCTCATGCTTTTGCTTTCAGACAGTACTGACCTTTTTCTGCTATTAACACATTCTGCTACTTTGCTTTCAGACAGCACTGACCTTTATTCAGCTATTAATCCATAATCTTCCTACCTCTCTTCAATACAGGAGAAGAGTCATATTGGACTCAAAACATTAACTCCATTTCTCTGTCTACAGATGCTGCTAGACATGCTGGGTTTTTCTAGCAACTACTGTTTTTATCCTAATTTAGGCAATCTCTTTTGACAGGCATAAATTCTCAGTTTTGGCATCATTCTCGCAAATCATTTTTGCACCTTCTCCAGTTACTCTATGGCCAGGATTTTACAACCCCTCCCATCTGACGGGATTTTGCGGTCTCACCAAACTGAATGGAGACTTAAATGTCTTGCCGCATCTGCTGGGGGGAGACACACTGTGGTGGGGCCATAAAATCCTGGCCTATATCACTTATATTATATGGAGAGGAAAGTGTAAGGCTGGGTTGGACTACTGTCCTTTCCTAGGCTTTGGATTTAACACTAGATGTTCTTAACTCACCTACATGGACTCAGTGTCAGCCTTGTTGCAGCTTGTAGCACTCTCACCTCTGAGTCACAAAGTTCCAGATTCAAGCCCCACACCCGGGCTTGAGCACAAAAATCAAGGCTGACCCTCTAGTCCAGTGCTGAGGGAATGCCATCTTTCAGATGTGACATTAAACTAAGGCCCATTTACCCTGCTTGGGTGGATGTGAAAGACTTTTGGGCACTCTACTGCTGAGGCAGAAGATAGTGGACTCAAACCCTGTTTCAGGGCTTTGAGCATATAAGTTAGGCTGACATTACTATGCAGTGTTGAGGGAATGCTGCGCTATTGGAGGTGCCAGCTTTCATCTGAGACACAGCCTATGTGAGCAGGTAGGTGTAATGGAGAAATGAGAGAGACTGTGGGGAGACCCTGATCATGGGTGTTGGGGGGATGGGTGGTGGTTTCAGTGGCGAGGTGGGGTCAATTGTGAGAATTGTCCAACGGAGTTAGGGAATAGGCAAATGGTAATCGGGGGTTGGGTGCAGGTGCAATGGGGAAAATAGTGATCACGGTGAGGCATGGTAGATGAATGTTATGGGGAAAGTGATGGTTGGGGGTACAGATAATAGTTGGGAAGGTTGATGTGGGCAGTGGAGCAGAGAGATCTTGGGGAGTGTTTACTGGGTAGCTTATTGGACACTCCTGCTCCTCCGTGCTCATAAATAATGCTATAGAGGCACTACCTTATGGATTCAGCTCTTCTTGCCCCTTTGTACCTGCTCGGTTTTCCAAGGCCATAGAAATACTGTTGAAATGAGTTTAAAATGGAATGACTACTAAAAAATGAAGGCAAGCTTCCTCGTGAAAATATTTAAATGACCAACTTGATTCCTGCGAACAGATCAGTCACCTGCACTTGTCACTCCCCATTAAAACTGGATTTGAAGTGGATTACGTTTCTGTTTCAGATTTTTGCATTTTAACCTTGGATACATCCCCATTCCACCCATTTTTGGGAATTAAGATTTCTCTGTGTGACAAGATAGCTACTTCATTGGGATCAAATGTTTTGCGATGTTCAGAGGTTGTGAAAGGTGCTATATTAAGTTTTTGCTTTAGTGATGCAAAATGATACATGCAATGTGTTAATCATTCCTGGAGTCAAGGAATGTTATGCCCACCTTGACTCATATGAAGCACATTATTCCATCAACAGGTTGAATACATTTCTAAATGCAAATTCTTTCTTTATTTCTTTAAGTTTCTTTGGCTCAGTTCCATCCTGGGCAATGCATATGCTAACAGAACTATTAAGGAAAGCTCTGTACTTAGGTTTTTGTGAAGCTAACATCAAACTTGTAATGCTGAACCTGAGCATGAAATATGTATGTCTCTTTGTGTGACTTAGTAACTTCCTATCAATAAATATGTTAGCTCTTTATTGATGTTGTGGTGATAAAGGTTCAGTGACACAATTCTAATCTAACACTTTTCTTCCTTCCACAGATAAACAAGGACCACCTGGAACCCGGACCACCTGTAGTGGTAGCACAAACCACAATGTCTCCACACAACAACAGCAACACAAGAGCTGTGGTACCTGCCCTAGCACACCCTAATGCTCCTGCAGATTCCCATATATATCTTCAGTTTTTGACACCTCTTAACTTTTGAAAATCTGAACAGGAACAAATGAAAAGAGGGGTGAGAAACAAAATTACAGGCCTATTGATTCTCGCCTTTCTGTTACACAGTTTGACTTACTGAACCACCAACTATGAACATCACAAATTCTATTCCTTAAGAATAAGCTTTGCTTAGTGGCAGTAGTACTCTTCCCCTGAGTCAGAAGGTTGTGGGTTCAAACTTCCCTCCATGTAATCATGACATTTCATATGGGTATGAGGGAGTGCTGCATGCTGGAGGTGGTTCCTTTCAGATGGGCTGTTTAAAAAAAATGCATGCTAAATTCAGTGAAGAGCAGGGAGATATACTTTAACATTGAACATTTAACCAACAGTAGCAAAACATAATAACTGGTCACCTATCCTCCTACAGTTTGTGGATCTCACTCTGCAGAAATTGGCTATTACTACAAAATGTCAGTGGTTTCACTTCAAAAGTAGTGGTCCAGAGAGTCTTCAACATTAACCCCAGAACCTGGAACACCCAGCCATAAATGGTGGTGCACAATTAAGCAGCTAACACGATTGGGGGGGGAGGGGGCGTGTGGTGGTGCGGGGTGGTGGTTGGTGGGTGTGCAGGGGTTGGAGGGGAGGGCAACATTATGGACTCAGCTATCTTCAGCTACTTCACGGTATCCATGGTAAGGTGGGACTATTTGAGGATGATTTTTCTGTTCCATTGCAATTTCTCAGATAAGGAAGCAGTCTATACCCACAAACAGCAAGACCCTGACAACAACTAGCTGTATTGATAGGCAAGCATGGTTTTGCCCCGCCATGACTATCTCAAACAAGAGGGAGCATAACCACTCCCAGTGACATTCAGTGGGACTACCATTGTTGAATTCTGCACCATTAATACCTTCACAGGGTCACCAGTGATCAGAAACTCCACCAGGTCAGCCACATAAATATTGGGTCTACTCGAGCAGGTCAGAGGCTGCATATTCTGTGGTGAGTAGTTCACCTCCTGACCACCTACGAAGCAAAAGTCAGGATCTGGCGGAATACACTCCACTTGTCTGTGGATGGGAGTAAAGCTGCAACAACACTGAAGGAGGTTAACACTATTCAAGACAGCAATCTCATTTAATTCACAAATCTAAAACAATCCACCCTTGCTGCACATGGTTGCAGCATTTACTATCCACAGGATGCACAGCAACAAATCACCAAGGCTTCTTCAGCAGAACCTCCCAAACAGTCCCCCCCAACAAAAAGGAAAAGTACAGCAGGTGCATAGGAACACCATTAACTCCAATTAAAACAGAAAATGCTGGAAAAGTTCAGCAGGTCTGGCAGCGCCTGTGGAGACAGAAACAGAGTTAACATTTCGAGTCCAAATGACTCTTTTTTCAGACCATTAGCTCCAAGTTTCCTTCCACAATCATGCATCAATCTGACTTGGGAATATATCGCAGTTCCTTCATTGTCACTGGGTAGAAGTCCTGGAACTCTCTATCCAACAGAGTTGTGAAGGTACCTTTAGCGTTTGGACTGCACCAGGTTGAGGGGGTGGCCCACCAGCTCCTTCTCAAAGGAAACAAGGTATGGACAATGCAAGTCAGTCTAGCCATCAATATTCGTATCCCAAAATGAATGTTTAAAAATCACTGGTGGTACAGTGCTTTGGGAAGTTCCAAGGATGTGAAACTTGCTACATAAATGAAATTCTTTCCATAATCCATCAAAAAAATTGTAGGGTTTTATATCCAGACAAATGTGGTATTTTCCCCTTAACCTTCCTTTCACCAGTGAAGATAAGATCAGCTCTGTAGGTCTCTCTTTATAACTCCTCAACCCCATTGCTACTCTGTAACTGTGCTAATGCAACATATTTATTTTTTAACCAGAAATTCTTTTGACATTTTTCTTGCTCCTCTATAACTTCCTATCTTCATGTGATGAAACTAAAGATTCATTGTTTCACTGTCATAAATATGATAATCAATTGGGGATATTATAACCATGCCCAATCCTACCCTTACACAGCACTTTCCAGCCTGCATCGTCATATAGCAAATGGTAGGCAGATTCCTGTCGGGTTTTTCATATGAACTGTACAGTACCAGATAGGAATTAATTGTTCCCTATTGGCCCATGTGTCCTGTATATGTACAGAGGCTGAAACTGAGAGAGAGAACCACAAGCACTACATGCAGCAGCAGATAGGAATGAAACATACCCTTTTACTTGATGTGTACTGTACATGTACAAGAGTTGTCAAAGATACAAACAAGCTGTATAGTACAAGGTGAAAGTGAATCATCCCCTTTTACTCACTGTGTGCTGTAAATATACAGGGGTCTGCTACTGAAAGATACAGAAAAAGCAGGGTGTTAGATGGGGTGAATTGGTCCCTTTTACCCAGGATATACACATTATGTATAGTAGCTGAGATAGACGTGAAATATATGAATTAAGAGGTGGGAGTGAATGATTCTCCTTTACCTAGAATTTGTTGTGGTGTAGGACCTGATACTGAGGAAATAGGACTATTGAAAAACAACACATTGACAGACAGGAAACTTCTTTGGAACAGCAGTGACTCTCATTAAAATCTTCTAAACTGACAAGAAGCTGAATTTCTTTAGAATCATGTAAAAACAATTTCTTAGAATCCATTTATTTTGAGTATGGTTATCACCTCTAACCATTGATTTTTAACCTTTGAAATTCCCATTTGATTCTTAGCCAGAACATGGTTCTCTCCATGATAGTGACTCTCATTAAAAACTTCTAAACCAACAAGAAGCTGCTGAAGATTTTTTTTAAAGAATCCTGTAAAAATCCATTTGTTGCATGCATAGTTATCACCATTGACCTCTGTTCTTTGACCCTTTGACTCTGCCGCATCAGGTATTATTTTTCATTCAAGGTTCTTCAATCAGCTATTGGAATTACCTCAATGAAAAGCAACATTTAAAAATAAGCATCTATAGACTTGCCCTTCATTGCTGTGAAGTTAGATTATAATCAGATGTTCTCTACCAACTCAAACATTTCCCTTCTATTGTCACTGGTACCTCTTGACCCCATTCCCTCTATGTTTCCTGTCTGTGCCTGGAAATATAGAAAGAAAATTACAGAAACAGGTAACCTTGTAATGATATTGTTTGCCAAATTATTCCAAATAGGGACTTCTTTTAATATAAATTCTCAAGATGTGGTGTGAGCTGCAAGGCTGACACTTAATGCCCATCTTTAATTGCCCTGAATGTTGCAGTTTGATATAGCTGAATGACTCACGAAGCTACTTCAGAGGACAATTAAGAGTTGACCACGTTTGAGTGGGGCTGGAATCACTTGCGGGCCAAGTCCCATAAGCAAGGCAGGCCTCCTTCTCAAAGGATTTTAGTGACCAGTTAGATTTTTATGACAACGCTTGATAGCTTGATAGTCATACCAGATTGATAGCCATTTTTTATTTCCAGATTTTAACAAAATTTGGCTAAATTTTTCAAATATGGTGAGATTTTAACTCACATTGTCTGCATTATTAGTAAGGGCCTCTAGATAGTTAATCCACAGCCCAAAAATTTATGTTTTGTCTGGTTATGGATAATATTGCACAATACAGCTTCAACTCATTTCAGTACCAGCGAGTTACCCAAAAATTGCTTCACAACAGCCCATGAGCCATAAAAGCTGGTGTTTCTAACAGATTTCATGCATATTACACTTTACAAAATGTTTCTCATAGTTTTAATGGAGAAAACTCATGCAATGTAAAACTGGAATCTTAAGACATTTCCCAATGAGTTTTGATTAAACTCATTTTGTTGTCAGCAGGTTATTCATTAAGAGGCTGTCGAGGGCCATGGGGGAGTGGGTGGGGGCATGAGGTGGCATAGGTTGGCATGGATGGGGTATGGGGTGTGTGTGTGTGGTGGGGGTGGGGTGGGGGTGTGGAGTGGAAGGGTCGGTGCTGATGGCTGGAAGGCTGTCTTTTGTTTTAATCTATTTTTTTATTTAATTCAACAAAGTGCCAGAGCCCAGAGGCAGGCCTTCTGCCTGGCCTGCCTCTGGGCACAACAGCCTCTGCCCTTATTCCGGGAAGCAGCTTCTAATCCAGTCACCACCCCAACGCCCCACTGCCGGAACAAAAATCCAAACTGCGGGCAGCGATTTTTAAAGGTTGGGCTCGCACAGCCAGGAGTTCTCCCATCTCTGTGCACCTGAACCAAGAGTGAATGTCCCACGTTGGCCTATTAACTAAGATCGTACAGGGTCGGTCCTACTAACAGTGGAGATCCTGAGTGGACCCTATTAAGTGTGAGGATGTGACTGAAGTTTTGTCGCCATGGTGAGGGCCCTGATGATGGAGCCGATAGCTAGCGGCAACCCTGCCCCTACCATTTTTGGGCCCCCAATTTGTTGCCTTTGGGGCTCCCGTCCCTTTAAAAGGTGGCCACCTGCCCCCATGAGCTCCTGGCCAATTGGAGGGCTGGCAGCTCAGCAGTATCAGCAGTCCCACTGGGAGCGGTGGACACTGCTGGGACTGCCTTGGAAGTTGAGGATGGTCTGGGAGCAGGATGCCCTCCCCGCCTGTAAGTGGGGTCTGGGGGTTCTGGGACCTGCCTGGCAGGGGTGGGGTGAGAATTGGTGAGGATGGGTGGGTGGGGGGGGGCAGAGGTTGCTGAGGGTTTGGTCACGTTGGGACATAGAATGCCCTATTAGAAAGGCCCCTCCGAGCCTTCAGAAAAGCCCCCAGGATTCACCAGCTGGTCTCCCCATGTGGAAGAGCTAGTAAAATGCCAGCAGTGACAGGAAGGGACCCTTAAGTGGTCACTTAAGTTGCTTAATTGGCCTCAGGATGGGAGGGCCACGCTTCGCTTTCCCTGCCACTGTAAAATTCCATTAAACTTCCAGTAGGAAGATGACGGGCAGTCTACCTGCCTTCCCTCATTTTCTAGCCCCCCACCTCCCATCCTCCCAGCTTATCCCAAGAGGGTGGGTAGGCCCTGTGGGTGCGCCCTATTAACAGCGAGGATCCCGGGTGGTCCCCATTAACAGTGAAAATCCTGGTGGACCCTATTAACAAGACTCTGGGTGGTCATTATTAGCAGTGAACCTTCTGAGTGGTCCCAATAAACAATGAATATCGTGGATGGTTCCTACCAGCCAAGGCTCTGGAATTGGCCATGTTAACAGTGAGGAGACTAGAGGTTTGATATTGAATCAGCATTGGGTTGGCTGATCCAGGCTAGACAGCATTTGGTTTGCTGCAATTAGCCTCAGCACATCTGTACTAGGCAGACAGCAGTGACGAAGGGATAAAAGGAGGACATTCACTATATTCCCACTCTTGATTGTTATCCAGTGTTCCTTGCTTGAAAGTTCACATGAAGTCTGGTAATAATGGAGATATGCTCGATAGATATGCCATCCTTGGTGAAATGCTTGCTGTCTGGTGAAGAACAGTTAGTCAAGCAATGTACCTTCATCATGAAAAAAGTTATCTGCCAGAGGCTGGTAAAGTGCCTTAAAGGACCAAGCTCACAGGTGCTCACAAGTTATTGTCAGGCTTTTAGCCTTCAGCTTAATTACTTAACAGACTGCAATCATTCAATAACACAATAAAATAGATCTGACATAGAGGACCAGCTACACAGTGGCATCAGAACTCAACGTAATAGGCAAGCAGTTGGATTCAACCTTGTACCTTTTTCTGCCAATCTTGTTACACAGGCTTGCAAAGAGCATGTAACTGCAGAAAAGGCAAGCATTTGGATGTTCTCCTGAGACTTATTTAATGCATTGGGTACCCAAACAAAGGAAAAATTTAATTTAAATGAATATGGCACCTATGGGAATGATGATGGGTATGGTATTTATGGTAATATAACTGGACTAGTAATCCAGGGATCTGGAAGAATAGGCCAGAGAATGAATGTGTGTTCAAATCCCACCAAAACAGTTTGAGAATTTGAATTCAGTTAAAAAGATTTGAATATTAAAAAGCTGGTATTAGTAAAAGTGACCATGAAGCTGTCAGATTGTTAACTGGTTCACTCACGTCCTTTAGGGAAGGAAATTTACTGTTTCAAAATCAAACCTCCAGGGTCTACACTGTATGAGGGTTCACTGATCATTCATTGTTAATATGGCCAATGTTAGAGGGCCAACGCCAGAGTCTTTACTGTTAACAGTGCTAGTGCTGAACCTTCACTGCTCGTAGGGCTCACCCAGAAGCTTCACTATTAAGATCATAAGAAATAGGGGCGGGAGTAGGCCATTCGGTTCACTGAGCCCCCTCCGCCATTCATTATGGCTGATATGATTGTGGCCATAATACCACTTTCCTGCCTACCCCCCCATAAACCTCAACTCTCTTTAGATCAAAAACTTGTCTAACTCAGCCTTAAGCATATTCAATGGCCCAACCTCCACTGCTTTCTGGAAAAGAGAATTCCAAATAATAACCAGCCACTAAGAAGAAATTTCATACATAATCTTCACTGTTAAAGCACCTATTAAATCTTCACTGTTAATAGGGTCCACCAAGATCTTCACTGTTAAAGATCTCAATATGACCTTCCCAAAACCTTCACTGCTAATAGGGCCCATCCAGGATCTTCATCGCTTATTAGGACCACCATGAAACCTGGTCTGGCCTATATGTGACGCCCATGCCAATGGGTTGACTCTTAATTTATCTCTAAAATATTAAGTTATTTAGTTATATTAAGCTGTCACCAGATATGGGAGCTACAAAGTCATGGGGAAGGTATTTAAAAATTCGGAATTAAATTTGGTGAGGAGAAGGTAGCAGTAAGGATGGTAGTGATGGATAAGCAGGACTTTATTTTAATTAGACCTCAGAATGAGCACAAAGGGTTGCATAATTCTCTATCCTTAGATAAATGGCAATGCGAAAAACAACAACTTGCATTTATTAACAGATGCAGAAGAAATGCCAGGTGTTGTTGATACAAAGACATGGGTTTTCATCCTTGAGGTGGGTAGCTTGGCCTGCCCGCCTCAGGAGAAGGTACCTGCAGGTTCTTCATTGCTGGGGGGAAAGACAGGGACTGGAATTGGGCCAGCTGAGCTGGGAAGTATGGAGGCAGCCACAGGGGCTGCTGGGTAAGGAGGCGAGCTATTTAAAAGCTCTGCCTCAGTGCCGTGGGACTTTGTCCCAGTTAAAATAAAAACACAAAGGCCCTCCATCCCTTACCCCTCACACGCCCAAACACTTCCCATGACCTGTCCATGCCAAGGGTATATAGTAAGGCTTGACTGAGAGCCCAGACAACTATTAGAACACTAGAATACCCACTGTCCAGACGAAACATTGTTTGATTGACAACTGATGCTCCCTGATCTCTGCTGTCAATTTCACAATGTTTATTTACACAAGTTAAGTGTTTTCAAGGGTTTGTGGTTTTTGAGACTTAAAAGGGCCTGGATGATTGACACTTTTATTAGCTTGTAGTTCAGACTTTTTTTCAAACATAGGAGAAAGTTATCAATGAGCTGTTTTTCAAAGCATTTTTTAATACATTTCACTATCCATTATATGATTCATTGTTTCTAGAAAGTGTACAATGGTCAATGGACTTGAAAGTGACATAGCTTGGCATAAGGCACATGAGGGGACATAGAGGGTGGGTAGAAGGATAGAGTTTGGCACAGGGAGCATGAGGAGACATAAAGAGTGGGTAGAGGGGCATAGCATTCATGAGGGGGCATAGAGGGTAGGTAAAAGGGAACAGGGGGCATGAGGAGACATAGTGGTTGGGTAGAATGGCAGAGCATATCATAGAGGGCATGAAGGGGACCTTTTGAAGGACCTTTTGAACTTATCTTTTAAAAGGTCCCTTCATGCAGACTAGGGTTCATGACTCCTTTGGGGACCACGAACAGTGACTCTTTAAAAACCTGGCCTGACTCAATGAAAATTGCAAAGGAATAGGAAATGCCTATCTCCGCAATGGAGCTGGCCAGGTCAGGAGTGCCAATTATGGGCTTTTGACAAGAACCAGCCTGCACCCTTTAAACCCGCTCGCGAAAATCAGACAGCACAAGGATGGGGTCAGGAAACCCAGGATTAGGACCTACCCACCATTTTTAAAGGGCTCCCAAGTCACCTTGACCAAGTGAAAATCCAGACCCCAGTTTTCACTCACAGGCACTTACATCCAGTCTTACAGACCAACCTAGTTGGGTATTAAAGATCACATACGAGTGGTTCCTGGTGCCCTTGGTCAATATTCATCCCTCAGCAAAGAGCACCAAAAAGAATGGATCAATTGGTCGTTCATTTCATTCTTGTTTGTGAAATCTTGCATTTTGCAAAATGGTTGCCGCATTTGCCTATACAACAGCATTCATTGCACTTCGAAACAAATTCATTGTGTGAAGAACCTTGTGATGTTTTATTTTAACCAGGCACTAATATGTAACTGCAAGTACATATTTACTTATGCAGTAAGATTTCTCAATGTCCGGACACAATGCTGCAGACAATTTTGCTTTGAAATCCGATAAATGATTTCCTGCACGACCAGTGTCACCTCCCCCCCCACCCTCCACCGCACTGTTCCTTCTCCACAGGGACCGGAGTTTGAATTCACTTCAGATTTATGGCATTAAGGTTGCCTTGTCTTCAGGCAATATTCGTCCTATGTCAGGAAGTGTTAGCAGCTTTAACTTTGTGGGTGGTGTTCAGAACCCAAAATTTGATGCTCAAGCATATTATCCTGTACTCAGAAGATCAGAGAGAGTTTTATGCTACAGCTGGTATACGCTATACCTGATATTGTTGCCAACTGTGATTAAATGTATTCCTGGAGGCTTCATCACATGACTTTCCCCCCATGTTCCAGCCATTATTCGGCCAATCCTTATGACATACTGCCTTCCTAAATGGTATGTTGGCCTTCATAGCGAGAGGATTCGAGTACAGGAGCAGGGATGTCTTGCTACATTTATACAGGGCCTTGGTGAGACCACATCTGGAATATTGTGTACAGTTTGGTCTCCTTATCTGAGGAAGGATGTTCTTGCTATAGAGGGAGTGCAGCAAAGGTTTACCAGGCTGATTCCTGGGAACACGGGACTGACATATGAGGAGAGATTGAGTCAGTTCGGATTATATTCGCTGGAATTCAGAAGAATGAGGGGGGGATCTCATAGAAACCTATAAAATTCTAACAGGACTAGACAGGGTAGATGCAGGAAGGATGTTCCCGATGGTGGGGGAGTCCAGAACCAGGGGGCACAGTCTGAGGATATGGAGTAGACCATTTAGGGCTGAGATGAGGAGAAATTTCTTCACCCAAAGAGTGGTGAGCCTGTGGAATTCACAGGCAGAAAGTAGTTGAGGCCAAAACATTGTATGTTTTCAAGAAGGAGTTAGATATAGCTCTTGGAGCGAAAGGGATCAAAGGATATGGGGAGAAAGCGGGAGCAGGGTATTGAGTTGGATGATCAGCCATGATCATAATGAATGGCAGAGCAGGCTCAAAGGGCCAAATGGCCTACTCCTGCTCCTATTTTCTATGTTTCTATGTTATGCCAATTGGAAAGCAAAAAAGACCCAACTGGACGATGCTTGAATTGAACAGTCTTTTTTTTCCTTTTTTCAATATTTTTATATCTGGAAAAGAGAAATGTTCAAAGAAAACGGGAAAAAACCCATTCATTTTTAAGGTCCCAATTCTCTAGGGTTGCACACAGAAGTGTCCTTCAATCCAGTGATCTATTCCTGGAGACTCCAGGTCAATCCTGGAGGGTTGGCAACCCTGATAACTAATGTCAGGTCACCTGAAATACTGTTTCATTTTCTAAACACCAAAGCCTTTCAGTATAAAAACTTTAAAAACTCACTTTGCCAGGGACAGTACCCTAGCTGAAGAGTCCGGAAGTGGCACAATCTGCCCAGTTAGTGCAAACAAAGTCAAATTGCAGCTGGGGAGGAGAATTTGAACTTGCAACCCCTCAGGTTGAAATTCTGCTTGGGCTGCTGGTGATGAGCTTTCATGGCAGGAATTACAAGTTTCACATGAATGCTGCATAGCCCGTGTGTGTGTGAGTGTGTGAGTGTGTGAGTGGGAGATAAGACCAACACAGGAAACAGCAGCCCTTTCTCTTTCAGACAGCAGAGTAATTGTGACTTTTAACCTTTGAATATCTCGGCTGCCTTTCTTGAGTAAAATTGATTTTTATTAAATTATTGTTCTTCTGACAATTTCCTGTTCATTCTTACCTGGAACCCTGGTGGGAAACAGATAGGATAGCCTGTTTTATACACTGTCTTTCTATACTTTCTGTATTTTCTATTGAAGTCAATGGAATTGAAAACAGGGCACGATGTAGAGCGGAGCCAATTGGACAGATAAAAGATTCAGTATCTCCTGAAAACAGTACATCCTTCCCTTTTTCTATCTCATCTCCTTTGTGTGGGTCTCCTCTCTTGACCTTTAAAACCCAAAGTTAGTGTCATCCACCTGCTGCTTAATGATGCATCTTTCCTCCTCCCCCGTTCAAATCTTCATTCAGATTTAATAAAATGATTTTTACGACAACTTAAATATAGCACAGAAAACCAATTGATAAATGTATTGTCCACTTTGAGAATTGAGCCGTAAAAGAAGGGAAGGCCTCAATCCTCGATACCCAGCCCATGGTGATTTAGCTTCATCTCAGCCAAAACTAAAGGGGTACAACAATTGGCCTCAGCTACGGCTAGCATGGGCTGAGAGGGAAATGCCCACCTCCTAAAATGTTCAGCAACCTCATTAAAAAATTGTCCCAGTCTCAGTGGGAGCAGAAAGGTCAAGATTCTATAGCCTTCCAAAACTCAACTTCAACTGTGTCATTTGCCCAAAGCTGGTTCAGGATCTAGGTTGAATTTAGCTGGTGACCATTGGGAGCCAAACAAGTGCTGCACTGAAGCCTGCTGGTGGTGGAAGGGTGGAAAATTGTAACTGGTGGGGGGAGAGGAAGGCTGGGCAGGTACTGGGATCTGATACTGGAAGGGTCCGACAGCAAGCCGTAATAATTTTGTGGAGCCAGGAAAAAAAGTGCTTGCATTTTTATAGTGTTTTTCACAACTCCAGGCCATCCCACAGTGCTTTACAGCCAATTAAATGTTTTTCAAGCATTGCAATTTAGGAAATGTGGCAGCCAATTTGAGGACAGCAAGATCCCACAAGCAGCGTTGATAAGCACTCAATTGGACTGTTTGAGTGATGTTGGTTGAGAGATAAATGTTGGGACAACTCCCCTTGCTCTTCTTCAAATAGTGCCATGGGAAGCTTTTAGGTCCAGCTGAGAGGACAGATGAGGCAAGTTCAAGCCACCCATAGCTCTATCCCAAGATCTGGTTTTCACATTACTGCGCAGTCAGTAGTGTGAGTTGATCGTTACATTGTTGGCACCCCAGAATACAATCCACAAAGTGAATGAGTTCCAGGGTAGAATCAAGAACAGAAACATAACCACAGGATGAATTATAGAATTATCAAAATGGTGGTTAATGTAATAATGCCTCTTTGATAGTGCTGAAGATGTAGGGGACATTGTCCATCCCTAGTTGCACAAAGTGTTGATTGTTTGTAGAACTAAATGATCTGGGGTATACAACTGACATAAAAGATTGCATGGTGCTATTGGACAGACAGAAAATATGTATGTGAACTGTAGGGTCTGACTTTCATGGAGTCGCAATCAGAGTCAGATTGCCCACCTCTCCTAGTTTCTTCAGCGTTGACGTTTCGAGTCCTCATGACCCTTCGACAGAACTTGAATTCGAGTCCAAGAAAGATTTGAAATATAAGCTGGTTTAAGGTGTGGGGGGGGTGGGGGGATGGAGAGAGAGAGAGAGAGAGAGAAGTGGAGGGGGTTGGTGTGGTTGTAGGGACAAACAAGCAGTGTTAGAAGCAGATCATCAAAAGATGTCACAAACAACAGGACAAAAGAACACATAGGTGTTAAAGTTGGTGATATTATCTAAACGAATGTGCTAATTAAGAATGGATGGTAGGGCACTCAAGGTATAGCTCTAGTGGGGGTGGGGAGAGCATAAAAGATTTAAAAATATTTAAAAATAATGGAAATAGGTGGGAAAAGAAAAATCTATATAATTTATTGGAAAAAAAACAAAAGGAAGGGGGAAACAGAAAGGGGGTGGGGATGGAGGGGGGAGCTCAAGACCTAAAGTTGTTGAATTCAATATTCAGTCCGGAAGGCTGTAAAGTGCCTAGTCGGAAGATGAGGTGTTGTTCCTCCAGTTTGCGTTGGGCTTCACTGGAACAATGCAGCAAGCCAAGGACAGACATGTGGGCAAGAGAGCAGGGTGGAGTGTTAAGATGGCAAGCGACAGGGAGGTTTGGGTCATTCTTGCGGAGAATGACCCAAACCTCCCTGTCGCTTGCCATCTTAACACTCCACCCTGCTCTCTTGCCCACATGTCTGTCCTTGGCTTGCTGCATTGTTCCAGTGAAGCCCAACGCAAACTGGAGGAACAACACCTCATCTTCCGACTAGGCACTTTACAGCCTTCCGGACTGAATATTGAATTCAACAACTTTAGGTCTTGAGCTCCCCCCTCCATCCCCACCCCCTTTCTGTTTCCCCCTTCCTTTTGTTTTTTTTCCAATAAATTAAAGAGATTTTTCTTTTCCCACCTATTTCCATTATTTTTAAATATTTTTAAATCTTTTATGCTCTCCCCACCCCCACTAAAGCTATACCTTGAGTGCCCTACCATCCATTCTTAATTAGCACATTCGTTTAGATAATATCACCAACTTTAACACCTATGTGTTCTTTTGTCCTGTTGTTTGTGGCATCTTTTGATGCTCTGCTTCTATCACTGCTTGTTTGTCCCTACAACCACACCAACCCCCTCCACTTCTCTCTCTCTCTCTCTCTCTCTCTCTCCCCCCCAACCCCCCCACACACACCTTAAACCAGCTTATATTTCAAATCTTTCTTGGACTTGAACTCAAGTTCTGTCGAAGGGTCATGAGGACTCGAAACGTCAACTCTTTTCTTCTCCGCCGATGCTGCCAGACCTCCTGAGTTTTTCCAGGTAATTCTGTTTTTGTTTTGGATTTCCAGCATCCACAGTTTTTTTGTTTTTATCTCCTAGTTTCTTACCTGGAAATCCAGCTGCTTCTTTCTCTGAACTTCCAACTCAGGCCAGGCAAGAACTGACTAGTGCAGCATGTCCGAGGCCTTGTGTTGAGGGCTGGAGTGTCGGAGGCAAGGAAGACACATACCCTTTTTTATGATGCTAGCTTCCATAAAGCAGGTAGATATAAAGGTCCAGCACTTTCAGAAGGCAGGGAGAAGGGTAGGTTTATAAGCTAAGTGGGTAGGAAATGGGAGTGGGTGGGGGGTGTCGGTGGTTGGGGGGGTGTCGGTTGGGCGGGGTGCTTGGTTGGTCAGGCGGGGGTTGTTTGGTCGCCAGGGAGTGATCGGGAGCTCGGGAGGGGTTGGGTGTTCAGTGGGGGGGGGGGGGTTTCAGGTGGTTGGGGGGCCCCTTGAGGGGATCAGGGGATGAGTGGGGGGGGGGAAATCCTGTGGGAAGTTGGGGTGTTGTGGGGTGGGGGGGGGTGGGAGGTGGGGGGGTCGTTTTGATGGCTTTACTATAGTTACCCAAGAGTTAGAAGTGGTTTTAATTCTTCTAACCTTTCCAGGGTAACTATTCTGGTAAGACAGTTGGAACTATCTGAAGTTTACGATTTATATCCTACTTTCAGATGGTTCCGGTTGCCGGGCTATTACCCAACGGAAGGTTGAACTTCCCGGGCAATTGCCATGTAATCCTTACCTGGGGACTTGGGGGTCGGAGGTTCCCCAGCGCCTCTTTGGGTTACCCCCGGCCCCCCAGGCAGGAAGCCCTGGAGCTTGGAAGCTACGGGCCGTAGTGTTCAAACTTTTGTGTACATTCTTCATTTTGTTTGTTAGTTCTGATACAGTGGAATCCCCCCAATAACATAAAGAGATCTGATTCCCCAATGCTGAGAGTTAAATATAAACAAGTCAGGTTCCCCAATACTGGGTATTAAATGTAAACATAGAAACATGGAAAAAGTGTGAAATAAATTTACAAGGATGGGACCAGGAATGAGAGATTACAGCTATTGGTAAAGATTGAACAGGCTGGAGCTTCTTCCTTTAGAAAAGATAAGTTGTGGAGATGGCCTGATAGAGTTGTTTATAATTTTGAATGGATTGGACAGAGCAAATTTGGAGGGAATGTTTCCACTTGTGGGAGAATCTAAAACTAGAGGCCATAAATACAAAGATAATTACTAATAAATCCAATATGGCAAAAAGGAGAAGTTGCTTTCCTCAGAGACTGGTTAGATTGTGGAATAGGAAGTGGTTGAGGCAAATAGATTAGATGCTTTCAAAAGGAAACTTGATGAGCACATGAGAGTAAAGGGAATAGAATTATCCTGAAAGGCTGAGAAGAGATGGAATGGGAGAGTCAAAAAACGAAAGACTTGCATTTAAGTTGCACTTTTCATAACTGCCAGATATCTCAAAGCACTTTACAGCCAATGTGGTACTTTTGAAGTGTGGTCACTGTTGTAATGTAGGAAATGCATCAGCCAATATACACACAGAAAATGCCCACAAGCAGCAACGTAATGATGACCAAGTAATCTGATTTCCGTGATGTTGATTGAGGGATAAATATTGGCCACGATACCCGAGATATTTCTCCTTTTCTTCTTCAAAATCATGCTGTCGGTTCTTTTACATTCACCTGAGCATGTAAGTGGGGCCTTGGTTTAACATCTCATCTGAAAGACAGCACCTCCAACAGTACAGCACTCCCTCAATAATGCACTGGAGTATCAGCCTTGATTTTTGCACTCAACCTATGGCATGGGACCTTGTGATTTAGAGGCAGGCGGGCTACCAACTGAGACACGGCTAACTCCTGCAGAGAGATGTGAAATGTCAACATCAGCACAGACTAGTTGGGCTGAATGGTCTGTTTCTGTGTTTTATATTCTCTGTATAAATTAGATTCCCAAACACTGGGAATCAAGACAATCATATAATCAGTTACCCTTGAAACAGCTGTTTACAATCAATGCTAAATTAGAGGTATGATTATAGTGCTGCAGGTTTTGGACTTAACAGTCTGGTTTCTTAATGGGTTATTAAGAAATTTCTAAAATGACAAACCTGAATTTGCATTTTTAAAGGAAATTTTAATCACTTACATTGTTACTTCTATTGTCCACCGTAATGGATAGAGTCCCAGGATAGATTAGCAGAGCAATGTTGTTAATACGTTTATGCTGAGCACCCAACCTGACCAGAAAAGGTAGCCCAGTGATTAAAAGGAAAATCCACACCTAGACAGGTCACCATATAGAATATCTTGGGAAAGCCCTGATTTATCGCATGTGCCAGCTTTTCTATTTTCATCTCAACAGTCTGTCCTTTGGCTCCTTTTTATATAAGTCCCATTTCCTGGTGAATCTAGAAGGATTTCTGTGCCCTTCATCCTCCCCCCTACGTATCCAAATGTAACAGCTCCAAATCTTTGCAAAGTAGAGACAAAAGAAAATTGTAGCAGAAGAAAACAGGAGAAAGAGAAGAGAAAGGAAAGAACAAACAGTAAAAATTGCAAGGATGGTTTCTCTCTAGGAACCATGCCCTGAAAGGCTATTGGCAACTATCAACTTCTATGTTGGCCCAGGGTTATACTTGGCAAGGTATGCAGTGGTTTGCTGTTGTCTTCTGTAGATGGCTGACAAAGAAACCCTCCCATTCTTACCACTTGCCACAGGTATATCGGAAGAAATTACAGATTGATAATCAACCTGTTTGGCCAGGTTATGAAGGCACCTTCCATTGCCATCAAGCCCTGGCATGGGACTCGAACTTTCTGGCTCAGAGTTAGTGATGCTATCCACTGAGCCTCAAGGCCTCCTGCAAGGCTGGTACCAGAACTGAAAGTGTACTTAAGAATATAGGCTGGAGCTTTTTTTTCTAGAAAAGAAATAACTGATACAGGTCTTAAAAATTATGAAAGGGTTTGATGTGGAGAAGATGTTTTCACTTGAGTCCAAAACTAGTGGCCATAAATATAAGGTAGTCACTAATCAAACCAATAGGCAATTCAATGTCTTTCCTCAGAATAATTAAGATGGTATGTGTGTCCCAAAGCTTTAAGACTGATTGATATTCAGCATTCCCCATGGTAGATTGCTTTTCTGTACCTTACAGTCAAGCACGTTCCAGTAACCTCACCAAAAAGGCTACAAACTACACCCAAATCAAAAAATTGGACAGAGTTAATAATGAAGAATCCACTTGAACTGTTGACCCTGAAAGCAAACACAGGCGATTTGGATTTTGCTCTCAACCCTTTCAGCACGGTACAATTCTTTTGGTTTCAAATTAACTGTTTTTATCTATCAGATCTCCCATGGGGTTGCTTATTGTGAGCAGGACGACACACTGTTTGACCACAATAAGGATATGATTTTCAAACTGTTACAGGGAAATTCAAACAGGGATAGTGTACCAGAAAAGAGAGTAATATTTACTGAACGTTTTTACTGCGCATCAGACTTTTAATATATTTATAGATTATAAAACAGTCCGCATTGTGCATTTCCTGCCTGTCACACTTCTCCTTTCCTCTCTGTCACACTTGAAGTGTTACACTCAAATGGCAGTGTTATACTTAAAGTGAAAGTGTATAAAAACAAAGGCGCTTTGGAATCCATCTGTAGGAACTTAAAAAATGGAACCACAATGACTTCCTTCTTTCAACAGCAGCAGCAACAAAAGGATAACTGTATTTACTATAGTGAAATGTTCCAAGGTGCTCATTGGAGCATGGTCAAATAAACAGTTGCAATCGTATCATTACAAAGCAATTGTAGGATTGTAATGAAGTTTCTTGGACATCCAAATCATCGAGGCACAATCCACAGAGCCTCGTGTTTTACTGAGTCAGATGTTTTGGTCAGGTCAATGAATGCAATGAAGAGTTCCTGTTGCTGTTCTTGACATTTTTCTTGGATTTGCCTGGCAAAAAAGACCATATCAGGCCTAAAGGTACACCGCTGGTCCCCCCACTAACCTAAAATTGCATGTGATGACATCAGGCTGTTCACTCAATGTCATCACACCAGTCTACGATGATACAGAAGTCAGGTGGGGGCTGAAGTGGGTAATTTGCCCACCGTTTTTAAAAAAACTAATTAACAAGCTATTAAGCTTGTCAAAAGGCCCAATAGACGAAGGTATTACATTGCCCATACAATTCTTTTGGTGGATGCATGGGAAAAACGTTTGGAGGGAGCTACAATAGATGTGAGGAGGCATGGCAAAGGTGGATAAAAAGGCTGCAAGTGGGCCTATGGCTGGCTTTAGCAGTCTGCTGGAGAAGATAGGAGAGTTGCTAGTGTTGCAAGCTGCTTTATTATCTTGAGCCTTCACTGGGAGATATTGAACGGAATTTTCCCTGCCTGCTGGTGTTGGGAATCATGGTGGGTATAAGCAGATAATATAGTGGGAAGGCCAAAAATCAGCTTCACAATGCCGTGAAACCGGTTTGCAGTCGTCCGCTCTGCCCATCAATGGCGGGCTGCATTTCCTGCCATCGGATGTCGGGAACTTCATTGTAATACAACTGCATTTCATTATAAGCCCAGCTCGCCAAAATCATCCCCCAACACTGAATCATCCGAGCACTTCGGTGTGATTGCATACCGGCATGTTTCATACAGCATATATAATCCGTGCACCTAGCAAGCTGCACTTTGAGGGGAACTCGGAGGTGAATGCACAGTAATGTTGTGCAGCGCTCGTGAGGGTTGTCTGTTAGACTTCAAGATTGAGGCGCCGCGCATTCAGGCGAGGACTGGCTGACAGTGTGGTGCTGGGGCAAGGGCTGCAGTTGAGGTGAGTTGGGGAGAGTCAAGGACTGCACTGTGGTTAAGGCAAGCTGTGGGAGGGGGGCTGGGGACGGCAAGTGCTGCACTGCGGTTGATGGTAGTGCACAGGCACGTGCAGGGGTGGGAGGGGGGAGGGAAGCGGCCACGCACTAGGGAAATCTTGCATGAGTGACCAATCCTCCGCAGCTCAGACAGTTCAGACGCAGCCACATTGACATGCTTGCAGTCAGGCCTCTAGCTTATCTGCTAACTCAAGTATTGTGGAGGCATGAAACTGCCACCAAATGCTCCAGAGCTTTTCGCCCCTCGGGCACAGATGGCAAACTAATGAGTGTTTTAGTGGACTGTGGAACAGTTGGATGCCTGCGCTTGTTGAACAATTTCCTTCCGAAATCCGGCCATGGAGCAGTCACTGGTGGAGGTGCTTACAGCCCCTCGCAATATCATCATTCCATTTTGGACCAGTCTCCCCGTGATTCAAGCTAACAGTGCAGCTTTGCAGTGGGGGTTAAGAGAATGTCTGCGCCTGAGCTGAGACCACAGCATGCAGTCCAGAGGACGAAGCTGCCGCCAATCAGTCATATGGAGTGTGCCCGATGTGGTTAGGGTCTTGGGCAGCCATTCAGCGCACTAAGCTCTGGCCATCCAAATGGTGGCCAGCACTCTCTGGGATGCGTTAAGGGGCCTTCAGACTTAAACAAAGCAGGTTCTTAGTGCACCCATGCTAACCATGCATCTCTCTCTTTCATCCTGCAGGAGGAGTACATCAGGAGCATGGAGCCTGGTGACCTAGCTGTATGCCTCATGGCTTACAGAGAGCTGAGATGAAGGAGAAGAGAGCAACGGAGGCGCCTGGCTGGGAAGAGGGAGGAGCAGCACCCTCAGAAAAAAGGGGCAGCTGTGGCTCCCAAACACATCGCTGAACAGCCACAGTGAGCCATCATTGGTCAGCGCCTAGCTAGACCCAGAGCCTATAGATGCCGCCTTTCATTCCTGCAGATGAACAAGAACCAGCCGTCGAAGACGGCTCATGTCCAGGGAACTGGTCAGTCACATTTACTAACTACTGCAGGATTTGGCCACTGCCAGTGGCTAAGAAAATAACCACGATGTTCAATTTCTACACCAGTGGCTCCTTTCAGGGCTCCATGGGTGACCTCTGTGGGATATCAAAGCCTTCACCCACAAATGCATCCATGAGGTCACAGAACCTCATCTTCATGAAGGCACATAACTTTGTGCATTTCACCCAGGACCAGGAAATTCCAGGAAGCAAGAGTGCTGGGATTTGCCCAGATCTCAGGCTTTCCATAGGTGCAGGGTGTGATCGACTGCAGTCATGTGGCGCTCAGATCTCCGAACCAATAAGTGGTCAACTATGTCAACTGCAAGGGATTGCATTCGCTGAATGTGCAGCTGGTGTGCCAACAACACAAACACTTCCTGCAGGTCTGCGCACGGTTTCCAGGGAGTATCTACGACTCCTATGTTCTCAGTCAGTCACAGATCTCTGATGGCTTCCAGGGTCCACAGAGCCTGCAGGGTTGGCTCCTCGGGAACAAGGGCTACCCGCAGAGGACGGGGCTGATGACACCCGTGCTGCAGCCTCAAACTGCAGCAGAGAGAAGGTACAAAGTGGCTCATGCTGCAACTCGCAACTTGATGGAGCAAACCATCAGAATGCTGAAAATGAGCTTCCGGTGCATGGACTGGTCTGGTGGAGCCCTGCAATACAGTCCGCAGAGAGTGTCACGCATAGTCATTGCCTGCTGCACTCTTTACAACCTGGCGCTGCAATGGGGAGGGGAGCTGGCTGAGGAGGAGATGGAGGACCTGGATGTCTCCTCTGATGGGGAGGACGTTGATGTGGATAACGGTGAGGAGGTCCTTGAAGGATGACAGTGATGAAGCCATTGTACTGGCCAGACAAGGCAGGCGTGCTTGGGAGGCCCTCATAGCTGCTAGATTCGTGAAGATGATGATGACATGCAGTGAGGACACTACATAAATCTTCACATAGCCTCTGTGAATGTCTGACTCATATCTAGCTGAGGGCAGCTCGCTTGTACTCTGTGATCAGGGTCATATCATAAAGACACAGCCATGAAACTTTAAATGCACCTGATTCTTTGTCTGCCTCCAGCACCTGACCTCTTCAGGAGCATAGCATCATCGGACACAGATGCTGAAGAGATGGGGGACCAGGGTCACCTCAAAGGTGCTAAGAGCACACAGAGAGAATGACAGAACTCTGTGACGCCTGCCCATGACATTCTGGCAGCAATAACAGGCACCATCAAGGTGCAGGCACCAGTAAAGTGTCCAGTGAGTGTGAAGCTGGGCCATCACTTTGATCTGAAGGCTGGACAAAGCACAAGGAAGTTGCCCTGGACTGAGACACCTGCCTTTACCTTCTGCAGGAACCAAGGTTTCACATCTGAGTGGCATGAACACTGCTCCTCAGAATAAAGAGCCAAAGACAGGGAGACATTTTTGGGAGTTTATTTACAAGGGTGAACATTCTGTACAAGTGATTTAGCCTGTGCCTGGGCTGTGGGACTACAGCTTCTTAACCTTCCTAACCCTGCTGCTACATCTTGGTGCTCCCATGACATCCACAGTGGAGGTGGAGACAGCCTGCTGACTGCGATGCCCTGTCTGTGATGACCTTGGCAGGCGTCCTCTCAAGAGCTGAGATCTGGAGGGTCCCGGCCTGATTCAGGGTCCTGTTGTGGCTGTGGATCCCTCCTTGACCTGCAGAGCTGGAGCTGCTGGGGTGACAGGAAAGAGGGGTTTCGGATGAGCTGGACACTCCTGGAGTCACCTGGGTGGAGGGCCGCAGGGTATGCACCTGCTGCCTCGTGTGGGTGCCATGGCCCCTGGCTGAATCCTTGAGGAGAAGGGGAAGCTGGAGTGAGATCCAGCTGCCCCGCATCCCTCTCATGTTGACGCAGCTGGAGGCCAACTAACACATCAGCAATGGAGTTCGGCCCGCGCAGCAGTGCAGGACCGATGTCCTGGATCAAGGTCTCCATGGCGGCTGCCATCCTACCAATGTTGACCGCGGTGCGTTGGCATGCCGGCGCTATCACCTCAGACTGAAGGTGGATGGACTCCTCCACCATGCTTTGCAATCTGAGGAGTGCAGTGGACATCCCTTCCTGATGCTCTCAAGCTTGCCTTTGCAACTCTAGCATCTTAGGTATGACCGAGTCCAGAGGCTCGTCATTTGACTCAGACCCAGCAGATTTCTGACCTCCAGCACTCAGCAGTCTGAGTGCTGGAAGCTGGGAAGTCCTTGCTGCTGTCTGCTGTGGATCAGACAGTGCGATGTGCTCACCAGATTGTGATCCTGAGACTAATCTAGAACTGAATTGTTTGTCTGTGCACTGTTGGAAGGTGTGGGTGAGCGCTATGACAGGTCTTCAATGAGGGTGTCATCAGATTCTTCTTCTGAGGTGTCTGTGGGGCTTGATTGGAGGCCCTGGGTCTTGGACTCCCTCGGCTGTTTCCCAGATGTGCCTGTGAAAGCAAGGTGAGATAATTAATGCATAGCATTGGCCTGTGAAACAGGACACATCATTCAAAGCATAGTTGTCTGATGGTTGTTGTACTGCTGGACCCTCAAATGGTAGAACACCGCCGACCTCACTGTCAGCACAGGAATGATCCAGATCTTTGCTGGCCCGCAGGGTGACTCGACTTTCAAAACTTGCTAGGACCTTGATGTAAAGCATTCCTCCACCAGTCTGTGACCTCTCCGTCTTGTTGTGTGCCAGCTTGTCCTGCATGAATACAGATGGATAGATTATAAGCAGGATGCCTGCCAGGTCAGAAGATAAGTATATCTGGCATGTGTGGGTGGTGACTGGTCCCATGACCAGGATGAGGACAATGAAGGTGTGTGTAAGAGAGTAAATGGTGATGTCCCTTGAACTGGCAGTGAGTGAGGTCCCTGTGGACGTGTGATGGGTTTGTGAGTGTGTGAGTTGAGAGTGATGAGAAGAGTAACTTATCCTGATGGAACGGAGCAGATTATTCATCCTCTTGCGGCACAGGGTGGCTGTCCTTTTTTGCAGTGCATTGGCACTGACCAGTACTGTCACTGCCTCCCAAGCTGGATTGATAATGTAGCTGCCCCTCCTGCGGTCAGAGCGGGGATAGAGGACATCACGGCGGGCCTACACGGCATCCAAAAGGTGCTTGAGGGACGCATCACTAAACTGGGGGGCTGCAGTATTCTTGCCTTTCGATGCCATGTATGCTTTGCAGCAGTCCTGGGCTGGAATCACTGAGAGTTGTGCGCACAGCTGCACTTCAAATATGGCACCCGGTGTGATGAAGCAGCTTAACAGAATGCAGCTCAGTGTAAGAAATAAGCCAGCCAGGTTTCAGTTAACAAATAAAGAGTTAGTTTTGCTAGATGAAGATGCAGAAATTATTAAGAAAATGTTTAAAATGTACAGATATGACCAACTACCCACTAATGCAAAAAGAACACACACACAACAGCCCCTAACCCCTACAAGCTTGCAAAAAATAAATAAGACTCTGCAGAGTATCTTAAAACTTGGCTAAGTAAAAATTAAAGTTAGAAAAATAATATTCACAACTGTCCAGATGTTTGTTTACATCTGAAGGGTCACTTTCCACAATAGCTGCGGGTACTTGGGTTTCTCACTGGATCAGTCGTGGCTGGTTGATTCTTTTTTCTTTTGGAGGCTGTGGTCTTGATTCAGAATCCTCCTTTAAGAACTCTCATATTGCAGCAATGAGGTCTTCTGGTGGGTTTTCAAATCACAAACAGCTCAGCTTTGATGAAAGAGGTTACAGAGAAGCGGGAAGGGGGTGGGGGTGTAAGGCTGTTGCACGTTCAGTCCCTTGTGGCACACTCTCTGGCTGTTAGTTCAAATTCATATTACACTCAAGAGTTGGATCACGTGACTTCTCTCTGAAAGCTCCATAGACTCTGTGTCTCCATAAGTTCTGTCCTTCACAAATGCAACATAATAGATGCTGTAGGCCAGTGTCCTTTGCTTAGTAAAAGCAAGCTTTTCAAAAAGTTCAATACGTTTATATATGTACAGCCGATGACATTATCAATCAATATTTTATATAATGCATCTTCATAATACCTCCACCTCACAGGGAATATAAACATGACTTGTAGACATGTTTCATTCTAAGGTGTAAAAAAATAAAAAAAATAGGAAACACATGCGCACCCATTCATTCTTTAAGACCAACTGATATAGCTGTGCTCTTTCACAATCTTGGTACCCAAGTAATTTTGACCAGAGTAAAATTCTGGAATTCTGGACATTGACATCTAGATCTTTATTTTATTCCATCTCAACATAGCTCCTGAGGCCTGCCCATGGTGGATACTTTGGGAGTTGGCATGGAGGGTGTAAGGGCTAATGGCGGTGGGTGAGTTGGCATTAAGTTGGCATGGAGGTATGAGGGGGTGGGCAGCATGAGTTGGCATGGATGGGACATGGGGAGTGAATGGGAGGGGTGGGGGGTGTGAGGCATAAGGGTTAGAGGGCCTAAAACTTAAACAAACAACTGGGACAAAGTCCCAGAGAATTGAGGCAGACATTTCAAAGAGCCCACTTCAGCGCTCGGCAGCCCCTTGGCCACCTCTGATCTGCATCCAGTGGCAATGAGTCCAACTCCATCCTGCATCTACCCTTCCCAGAACAAAGATCCCGCCATTTGGGTGTTTCTCTGAGGCGGCTGCTGGGAGCCGTCAAATTTCCCAACCTGTGTGACCTGCCTTCTGAGCAAAAATCCTGGCCCAACTCATGTAAGGAGAAATTTGACACCAGGCTACATTAGGACAGATAACCAAATGCTTGGTCAAAGAAGCAGCCTTTGAGGAGTGCATTAAAGGAGGAAAAAGAGATAGCAAGGTGGAAAGGTGAAGGGAGGAACTCCAAAACTTAGAGCCTAGGCAGCTGAATGCATTGCTGCTGATGGTGGAATGAGTGAAATTGGGGATGCTCAAAAGGCTAGAATTGGAGTAGCTCAGATATCTTGGCTGGTTGGAGGGATGGAAGAGATTACAGAAATAGGGAGGGCTGAGACCATGGAGGATTTGAAATGGAAATTTTAAAATTGAGCCATTGCTGAACCCAGGGCTAATCTCCAGCCTGAAAAGCAGTTAATCTTTGAAAGTACTCAACAAAAGTTTATTTTGACCCTCAAGGGGACATAAATTTACACTGACTACAAAATTATTAAAGCTTTCCACCATAATTCCAGAGAAAGCATAGTGGGGGCCCCTTAAAATGGGAGGGGACCTTTGCTTGGAATGTCCAAGAGGTCATGACTGGGGAAGAGTCTCGGTCCATGCATTACATTGGCAGAGGCAAGAACTCTATAAAGTCACAGGATCTCTTTTCTCTGACCTCAGAACAGCCTTGTGTAAGTTTAAAGGTCTATATGTGAGGTGAAATGAGGCGTAACAATGTTTAAAACACAAGAAATAGGAGACAGAGTAGACTATATGGCCCATCAAGCCTGCTCCACCATTCAATATGATCATGGCTGATCTTGGGCTTCAACCCCATTTTCCCGCCTTCTCCCCATATCCCTTAATTCCCTGCGAGACCAAAAATATGTCAATCCCAACCTTAAATGTATTCAATGATGGAGCATCCACAACATCAAACAGGATTTTCCTTTAGTAAAACCATGTTAACTAGTTCTAATCATACTAAGTACATTGTTAAAACTTCCTTAATAATAGATTCAAGCATTTCCAAACAATTGGCTAACTGGCCTGTAGTTCTCTCTCCCTCCTTTCTTGAAATGCGGTGTAACATTTGCCAACATCCAATTAATGGGACTGATCCCGAATCTAAGGAACTTTGGAAAATCATAGCCAGCACATCCACTATTTCTATTTCATTATTTACCTCTGGGGGGATGGAATTCCAAAGATTCACTTTGTGTGAAGTAATTTCTCCTCATCTCAGTCCTAAATGATTGGGCCCCCATCCTGAGACTGTGCGCCCATGTTTTAGATTCCCGGACCAGTGGGAACAATCTCTCAGCATCTACCCTATCAAGTCCCGTCAGAATTTTGTAGGTTTCAATGAGATCACCTCTCATTCTTCTAAACTCCAGAGAGTATAAACCCAATTTAATTAGCCTCTCATCATAGGGCAACCCTCTCATCCCAGGGATCAATCTAATGAACTTTCACTGCACTGCCTTCAATTCAAGTATATCATTTCTTAAATGTGGAGACCAAAGCTGCACAAAATATTCCCGATGTTGTCTCCCCAAAACCCAGTACAACGTTAGCAAGACTTCTTTATTTTGCCTCCAATCCCATAGCATTTGCAATGCCATAGCCTTCCCAATTGTTTGCTGCACCTGCATGCTAACTTTGTGTTTCTTGAACCAGCACACTTAAGTCCCTTCAAAGGGTCATGAGGACTTGAAACGTCAACTCTTTTCTTCTCCGCCGATGCTGCCAGACCTGCTGAGTTTTTCCAGGTAATTCTGTTTTTGTTTTGGATTTCCAGCATCCGCAGTTTTTTGTTTTTATTACTTAAGTCCCTTTGAACATTAACACGTACAAGTTTCTCACCTTTTAAAAAATACTCTTCCTTTCTATTCTTATGACCAAAATGAATAACCTCACACTTCCCCACATTATATTCTATCTGCCACCTTGTTGTCCACTCACCTATACTCTCCATATCTCTTTGCTCTTGCTTTGTGGCCTTCTACAGTTTGTAGTATGGCTTGGGATAGAGGATCAATCAGCCTTCATCATATTGAATGGTGGAGCAGACTCGAAGGGCCAAATGGCCTACTCCTGCTTCTATTTTGTGTGTTTTCTATGTTTTCTCTAAAGTGGCCAATCATACTGCTAAATTGTACAATCTATAGCTGTGAAACAAGAGCTATTGCCGTTCAAAAAAGGCCTACTCAGGGCAACTAGGTACAAGCAGTAAATTCAGTCCCGCTTGCTTCACCAACACCCTGAGAACAAATAAACAAAGATTTGCAAAATCTGCAGCACTGAGATTCTGCAAACCTCTGGAAGAAGCATTGTGAGACATCAGCCAAAGAGCATGTTTAAAAAAGAAGTCATCTTGGGACAAATAGTCCTGTTCCATTTTTCTCCCGGTTTCCAAAAATGCTACTGTAGACTTGAAAGCCTCCAAAGGAAAGGGGTGGATTATTTTCTTGGTGTTGAAGAGGGAATATTAAAAGTTCATATGATTTATGCAGTATTAGGGATACTCAAGCAAAATACCCAATCTAAGAAATGTAGCATGAACTCTTACTATTGTAAGCTGGTGATAAGTGGATTCTACCAATAACAACATTGGGGTAAAAGCACCTTCCAATACCAACACTGGGATAAATAAACCCTTCCAACTCCAAAACTTGTGTCAAATGGACTGTTCCAGCACAAACACTAGGATACATATACTTCCAATTCCAATGCTTGGGTTGAATATAGACCCATCCAAAAGTACCACTGTGGTAAATAATCCCTTTAAAATCAAGTTTTGGAAAACAAACCCTTATTGTAGCAATACGAAGAAAAATCAACCTACCGGCACAAAGGTGAGCATTAACTTTTTGGGAAAGAGAAAACAGAACTAAGGAGGAAATTGGCTCAAACAAATTGATTCCACTGCTTGTTTTATTTTAAATCACCAGCAAAGCAGATATTTATTTTCTATCCCTTGTTGGTTCTTGAACTGTAACAGTCCACGTTGTATCCTTTTAAGCAGTTCAATACAACTGAGTGGTTTGCTAAGCCATTTCAGAGTGCAGTTAAGAATCAACCACACTGGTGTGGGACAGGAATCATATATGGACCAGAACAGCTAAGGACATCAGCTTCTTTAAGAACATTAATGAATCAGATGGTTTTTTGCAGCAGCCTGACAGCTTTACAGTCACTTTTACTAATATCAGCATCTTATACTTCCAGGTTTTAAAAACTTATTTCAAATTTTGTTATGGCATTGATTTAAACTCATGTTCTCTGGATTATTATTCAGGACTTTAAATTACTAGTTTAATAACATAACCACTACCCTTTTCAGATGGGGCCATTTGTTTTATATGGACAGATGAGTGAACAGCAAGTGGCATAGGGGAAAAAAAGCAAGTTAGGAGTAAAAATAATGTGAGGGAGAACTTTTCTATCCAACAACAACTTGTATGTATATATAAATATATATATATATATTATATATAGAATACCTTTAATGTAACAAAATGTTCAAAGGTGCTTCAGAGAAGTTTTATAAAACAATTTTTTGACACTGGGCCACATAAGGCAACATCAGGCTGTTGCTTGACTAGTCTGTGAGACAGCTCTCCCCATTTTGGTACAAGCCCCCAGATGTTAGTAAAAAGGACTTTGTGAAGTCGACAGGACTGAGTTTGCTGTTGTCATTTCCGGTGCCTAGGTTTACAGTGGGTGGTCTGTCCAGTTTCATTCCTTATCCATTTCTCTGTAGCAATTTGACGCAACTGAATGGTTTGCTAGGCCATTTCATAAGGCAGTTGAGAGTCAACCACACCATTGTGGGCCTGGAGTCACATGTAGGGCAGATCAAGTAAGGATGACAGATTTCCTTCCCTAAAGGACATTAGTGAGCCATATATATTTGAATATCCAATATATAATTGAAAAAAATTTCTGCTTATTCACTACTGGGTGTTGGATAAGCAGTCTGATAATTTAGCAAGAGTGGAGGAGTCGAGAGAGATGGTGGTGAGGTATGGGTGGGTGTCAGTGTTCATGTAAAAACTAACGCTTTTGGATGATGTCACTGAGGGGCAGCATGTAGATGAGAAATAGGAGGGGGAGATGGATAGATCCTAGGGGGACATCAGAGGTAACTGTGTAGGAGCAAGAAGAGGAGACATTGCAAGGCAATACTCTGGCAACAATCAGGTAGATAAGAATGGAACTGCAGCTAGTCACTATTTATTTCCAGAAACTCTCCAAACCCAGTGTGATTCAGATCATATTAATCTATATAACATAAAGAGCGTTTAAGTATTAAAGGCTGCAGACATATCCTAGGGTACCTTACTGCAATATTAAATTTCCTTCCAACCAACATTTGCAAATCTCACAGAATTCCAATAATGATCTAATCAAATTTTGGCTATCTCATTTCCCCCAGGCTTGTCTAACAAAGTTATCTCGCTGACCATCCTTCTTTTCAGTATTCTGTCTACCTTTCCTCAAACTCTCTTTCTGTTCTTTTTATCCCTCAGGCGCGTT
Organism: Carcharodon carcharias; assembly: GCF_017639515.1. Taxonomy (NCBI): domain Eukaryota; kingdom Metazoa; phylum Chordata; class Chondrichthyes; order Lamniformes; family Lamnidae; genus Carcharodon; species Carcharodon carcharias. The sequence continues at coordinate 149,693,418 of NC_054472.1, forward strand.
TTCACAAATCCCTCACTGAAAACCTATCACCGTTACATTCTGCCAAAGCTTGTCACAGGCCAATCTTCCAATTACCCCCACCCCTAATATCCACCCACCCTTTGTTCCTTTTTTGAGCCTCTAGTCGTTCTCCATTGCATGCCATTCTAAGCATCCAGTTCTCATGTCCTTCTGCTGTCAAGTTGCTAATTTGGATCCCTCCCCTGCAATGGAAAGTGACCTAGGCAAGAAAGTTAGGCAGGTTCAGAAAGGTCTTTTCAAATTTCTATTACATTGTGGAAGGAAAATAAATGTTCTTCTTGCTTATTAGCAGTGCTCCTTTAAATCTGACCTCTTGAACATCCCAAATTTAATTGTTCCACCATTGGTGACTATGCCATCATATGTGCTAAGTCCTGGAATCCTTCCTATATATCTCCATCTCTGTATCTTTTTCCTCCTTCAAGGTGCTCCTTAAAATCTACCTCTGACCAAGCTTTTGGTCATCTGCTCTAATATCTCCTTATGTAGCTTGGTATCATATTTTGTTTTATAATGCTCCTGTGAAGCACCTTGGGACCTTTTATTGCATTAGAGACACTATATAAATATTATTATTGTTTGCGGACAGCTTCAGAGCTCACCAGATCCAAAGCACATTGACAGACTGGCATAAAAATAGAAAATGCTGGAAAAACTCAGCAGGTCTGGCAGCATCTGTGGAGAGAGAAACAGGGTTAACATTTTGAGTCTGCGTGACTCTTCTTCCGACTGACAATCAGCTCTGATACATCATGATGAAGTCAGTTCATGGTGAACTTGCATAAAACATGCCAAGGGCATGTCATAAGCCTCTGCCATCACCCACCTCCCCATCAGTTGTCCAGTTTCAGAAGTGGCTCAGTGGCAAGCAATCCCACCTCTGAATTAGGCACCCCACTCTAGAGACTTTAGCACAAAAATCTAGGCTGACACTCCAGTGCAATACTGAAGGAGTGCTGCACTATTGGAAGTGCTGTCTTTCAGTTGAGACACTAAATTGGGACCCCATTTGCTCTCTTAGATGGATGTCAAAGATTGCATGGCACTATTTTGAAGAAGAGCAAGGGAGTTATCACTGGTGACCTGGCCAATGTTTGTCCATCAACCAACACACTAAAAAGAGACTATTTTGGTCATTATCACATTTCTGTTTGTGGGAGCTTGCCACGAACAAATGGCTGCTGGGTTTCTTATATTAGAATTGTGAATACACTTCAAATATACTTCACTGACTGTAAGCACTCTGGAAGGTCATGTGGTTGTGAAAGGTGCTATCTAAATGAAAGTCTTTTTGATATGACTGAGTAGTTGCTTTCTCATTGGAAATTTGCACCCTCCCCACCCAAGAAAAGGAAGAGTTGCTGTATAAAGTGAAATGTTTAATGGGGCATAATCTTCACCTATTTAAAAGCTCCTAAATGTGATTTACAATACAAAGGAGCTTTGTACCTTGTAGCCTCCAGATGTTTTATTGCCTTGGTAACATTTGGTTATATTCCAGACAACATAAGCACACCAGAATCTAACTGTGAGAACATGTTTGAAAGACCCTTGTCTCCATGTGGGATACTTTGGCGTTCAGGCAGTGACGTGATTGACAATGCAATGGCAAGCTTTCATTGTTGGTTAATATGAGGCATGAACATTATTATTTTTAACATAATATAATAAATGAGGTTCATAATATAAAAACCTAATGACTCAGTGGGTTGGTTATCCCCAGTGACTAAGTACACACCAGGAAGACCTCAGGGCCTTCTAGTCTGTATTGAATTAGCTGACCTGATTGATCATGGCTGAGGGATACTACAGTATTCTTGAGGAAGTTCTTGAAACTCAGCAACTGGAGAGCTTCTGCTAAAAGTATACCTATTATGTATTTGAATCATTGGTGTGGAGATTATCCTCAGGCTCATACGCTCATCTTTATTTGGAGGCTCACTTCCCCACACTTCATGTCTTACAAACTGCATATGAACTACCCAAATATGACAGGCACATTCTTTGAACACCAATAATATCATAAGTACACCCACTTCTTTTCTGCAGGAAGTCATGTAAAGTTTCTACTAGGATGTTGCCAATGGAAGAGGCTGAGACTGCCTGTTTCCCCATGGAGGAAAGTGTGCTGGCCATTGTGAGAAGGACATTGCAATGCTGGAGGTTTCCTCACAACTTCATCCTCCTTATTTTCTCTCCTTACAACTATTTCACCTTACATATTCACCAGCTACTTACTCTGTTCTCCCTTTGCGCCAAATGTTTACCATTGTCTCTCACTTTCATTTCAGTAGCTGAAAATGTGGACACATCTCTGCCACCTCAGGAAGAGGAGGCCAGTCTTCCTGAAGGGGGAGTGTTACTTCAGTTCAAAGAATTTCAGCACACGTACTTTAGAGTATAGGGAAGGGGTCTTTACATAGTGAAAATCAGGCCAAAAATATTGAGGCATAGTCCCAGGGCAGTGGCCTTAGTTCCGTAGGAGAGATATCTGCTGTCGTCTCTTAGGAAAACAGCATGCCTGCTCCCTCAACCACATCTTTAGTGCCACACAGCCAGGTAGACCAGACATCCTCTGCCTACGTTGAAATGCTGTAGTCTGCAGTCAGACCCTTGAGGCTCAGAGGGGTCTAGCCATAGCCATATGGGAAGTGTCCTCAATGGAAACTCAGCAGCCTTCCACCTCCCAATCTATAGTCACTGGAGATAAACTTCATTGGAGAAGTAAGTAGGTAAATGAACAGAGGAGATAGGCAGAATGGATTTCACATGGATGATTCTTAATTGTTTTTTGTTAAGTATTAAACATAAATGGCAGATAATGAACAGATATTTTCAGTCTGTCTTCACAGTAGAAGACACAAGTTATATACCAAGAATAAAGAGTAACAGAACAGCTAATCAGAATGAGGCAATTAAGATAATTAATATCAGCAGAGAAAAAGTACTGGAGAAACTCAAGGGTCTAAGAAAGCCCCCTGGACTTAATAGCCTACATCTTAGGGTGCCTAAAGCATAGCTGCAGAGATAAGGGGCAGAATTTTTGCTGAGTGGGCGGGTGCATGCCCGATCCACTTGAGTGCAAAATAGTGCAAGATGATGTAGGGCGAGCATCCCGATGTCATCGCGCACTCACACGATATTTTGGTTGGCGGGCGTGCATGGGCCAGTTAAGACCATTAAAAAGTCAGTTGATGCCGAGTTTTTGTTGCACATGCAATTTTGTGCTCATCGCACTGACAAAACAGGCAGATGGCCACCCGACAATTTCAAAAACCTCATCTGTGGGTGGGATAAAAAGCGTTAGCAGCATTGCCGGTATGAGTAGTGAAGAATTTGGTAGATAGTTTGCTGCTGGTGACTTATTGACATAGGGCAGCTTCATCTCTCTTCGGGGCTTCATTGTTAGCATTTCCAAGCTTCATTTCAAGACTCCTTGGTGTCTCCAAGAGCCCCGGAGAATTCGGACTGTGTGGACCCTTCCAGGTATCAGGCAGCCTTCCGTTACCCTGGTAATGGGGTTTGTGGTCTCTGCTGGTGGTACCTCCTCCTCTGAGGAAGAGAGGGGCAGAAGGGAGAGGAGGCCAGATGTCCAAATGCAGTTTCCAGGGGAGTGACCTGTGGGAGGAGAGGCACAGGCACAAGGAGCGCATAGCCAGCAGGAAGTCCAAAATTGAAGGGGCCGCGGAAGACGCCACTATCCTGCTGCCATGGTTTACAGCTACCTCAATATGTCCAACGTACAATGCCGAAGGAGGCTCTGCCTCTCCAGGGAAACTGTGACCTCCATTTGTCAGATGATTGGGCCTGAGACCACCTCCAACTGTGTGGCTAGACACCCCATGCCAGTGGCTCTATAAGTCACAGTGGCCCTCAACTTCTATGCCTCCGGCTCTTTCCAGGGGTCAGTGGGGAATGTGTGTGGAGTTTCCCAATCAGCTGTCCACAGCTGTGTCAAGCTGGTGACAGAAGCTCTGTTCAGGCAGGTATTGACTTATATTCATTTTCGTACAGATGAGACTAGCCAGGTTGAGCGAGCCAGAGAGTTTGCTGTGATTGCTGGGTTCCCCGCATCCAGGGTGGAATAGGCTGCACACATGTGGCTACCAAGGCGCCAGCAGGTGAGCCGTGAGCCTTCATCAACAGGAAGGGCTTCCACTCCATGAACGTGCAGATAGTGTGTGACCACAGGATGCAAGGTACTCTGGCAGCTCCCATAATGCGTACATCCTGAGACACTCCCAGGTGCTGAGGCTCTTCAGTGCTCCATACCGACTAGAAGTGTGGCTGCTGGGTGACAAAAGCTACCCCTTGACATGGTGGCTTACGACGCCTCTCCACCACCTAAGAGCAGAGACAGAGCAGCAGTATAAAAGGAGCCATGCCTCCACAAGGGTGGTGATAGAGAGAGGTCTTGTGAAGATTCACTTCCGATGCCTGGACCGTTCAGAGAGAGCACTACAATACCCGCCAGAGTGGGCGTCAATGATAGTGGTTGCATGCTGTGCTCTCCACAATCTGTCACTGGAAAGGGGGGACCCACTGGAGGAAGAGAATCTTGAGGCAGCTCCACAGGCCACAGATGATGAATTCAGTAGTGAGTCAGAAGAGGAGCACAGTGAGGAGAACACTGAGGGTGAGGAGGCAGACATCTGTAACCTCTAGGGAGGTAGGGACACCAGGGACACCTTGATCCAATGCTTGTCCAGCTAAACTGCCAAATAAGTGCTACCACCTCATGGCAGGGCTGCTGCCTCCATCCCGGATGTCTGAAATGACCCTTTCCTTTGACCCCAAAGTCCACTCAATACCTGTGCGATAATGTTTCGAGCTATCCACATCCAGCATTACATTTTGGCATGCCCTACACCACATTAAAATAAGGTGAAACATTTTCAGGCCAATACGGCGAAAGAAAATTTATCTCATGTTGAGAGTCAAAACAAATTAACAGAACTTTTGCTGGTCTTCAACCCCAGACCAGTAAACATAAAGCAATCATTGCACAACAGATGATCACCCGTGACCAGTCTCATTTGTGTTCATGGTGCCCAAAACTTACATTTGCAAGTGCGACGTCTTGGTGCTCCCCATCTCGCTGGCACGGGCATTGGAGACAGCCTGCTGACTCTGCTGTCCTGTTGGCCTTGATGGCCTTGACAGTCGTCCTTTGACCAGTGGAGCCTGTGCTGGCCTGACCTGGGAGGGAGCGGCCAGTGCCACGGCTGGCATCTCCCCAGCCGCCACAGCCTCATCAGGTGCCACGGGCACTAGCAGAGGGGTGGAGGACCTGCTGCCGTCATCCAGAGCGCCCTGAGAAGAGCCCGCACACTGCAGGCAGCATGTGCGTCAACAGGAAGTCGCTCTGGACCTCCCTGCTCACCACTGATGGACGGGCACCCAGCTGGGACACTGTGTGCCTCATCCATTTCCCACATGGACACTGACCACCTGATGTCAATACCTGTGTGAGGGATTGCAAATCTGACCCCAACCCCAGGAACCCCTGATTCTGTTCCTGAAGCAGCCTCTCCATGACAGTTATCACTCTCTCAATGGAGGAGGCTTGGACATGAAAGTAAACGCAGTGCTCATGTTCCGCCTGGACTCCTCCATAACAGAGACCATGGCACACATATCCTCATGGATCTCCGCTAGATCCTCCTGCACATGTCGCTGGACATCCAGCATCTGCCGCCTAATGGGTGACTCCAGAGTCTCATCATCTGCCTTCAACTCAGCATCATCCTGGTCTCTAGCAGTCCTCTGACTGCTGGTGCCCTGAGCACTCTCTGCCTCCGCCTGTACCTCAAGTGAGTGTGAAGTGCTCTCACCGCTGTGCACCGACATTCTAGCCGAAGATCTAACACCCACAAAGGTGCTGGTATCTGCCCTGGTGACTGCTTCAGAGACCGGGTGTAATGCAGGTGCATCTGGATCCTGGTGGTCCTCTGGCATCAAGGATGGCTCTTCAAGGTCCTGTGATTGGATGCATGGTGGAAAATCTAAGTGAGAACAATGACAAGTCATTAGTTAAAGTCATCACACTGTCACTGTGCATGCCAGGCACCCTGGTGAGACCATGGAGATCTGCATCATGGTGCAGATTTTGAGGTTTTGAGGGTCCCATCAATGATGAGACTACACAAGAATATTTGCACCATCTGAAACTTTCACCTCTGTGCACTGCACTCTTACCTCCGTCTGGCACCCCAGCCTGAGATGCATGGCGCCTCTCCAGCTCCAAGGCGTCCTGCTCATACCTCATGAGGTATGAGCAGGAGGTTTGTGGGGCCTCCGCCAGTCCGTGACCTCTCAATGTTGTTATGGGCTGTCTTCTCCTGAAAGGACAGAGGAGCATTGATTCATCCACCTGCAGCGCCATTGCAGCCTGGCCAACCCCACCTGAGGAGTACCTGGCAGGGAACATCCGAATCATTGTCCTCGAGCCGAGAGGCACTCAGTCCAAGCAGCCAGGGCTCACCCCCTTGGCCAGCCCCAGCGCCATTGACAGTTGGCCCTTAACCCTTCTCCACACTGATCAATGCCATCCTGGTGCTCACCCTTCCTGAGCACAGATTGTTAATTCTCTTGTGGCACTGGACCCAGGTGCACCGGACTACATCATGGCTGCTGACCAGTGCTGCCACCTCCTCCCAAGCTCTTATTGTAAGGTGAGTTGGCCTCCTCCTTCCATCCCTGGGGACAAAGGTATCCTTCCTGGCAGCCACCTCCTCGAGGAGGACAGCGAGGCATTCATCAGAAAACCGGGGGGGGGGGGGGGTGCTGAGTGCATACCCGACCTGCCCTCTCGCCTGGCATCCGCAGCCACATTTGAATCCATAATTTATAATGTCCTGTTGACAGGGCCTGACTGTGCCGGTTTTAAACCAGCCTCTAGGCTGCCAGCCGATAGGCCCACACCTCCATCCGCCCCTTCCTGACCATTGAGGAGCTGCCGTTAATGCTTGGTGGGCCTTAATTGGTCTGCCAGCGTGAAATTGCGGCTGGGGGCCGATTGTGGGCAGCAGCACCTTTTCCGGCTGCTCTTGGGCCCGCTGATCTCACCCGCCCGCTGAACTCAAAATTCTGTCCCATTCTGCTGGCAATCGTCATGCCAATAAAGACATGTCATATTCATTACTTTAAACATGGACTGTAAGCATAGAATTTCCTGGAACTGCCTTTTCTTTGTAAAACTAGACATTAAAAGGCTGCTAAGATGGCTGTCAAGGGTCAAGTGACTTTGAAATTTCTGCATAGACTCAGAAGAATCCCAAATCTCCAAAACGTTCCTAATTTAATGACCATGGGAGGAGTGCATCGCTTGAATAGTCATACCAAGACAAGATCATTTGTGGAAGTCTTGCCTCCCTTTGTTGTGGACTTACTCAAAACACAAAATCAATTGACTTCCAGGCCCACTGTTTCTGAGCTTGATAAATAACAAAGAGAGCTGCAGCATCCAGTTAAACCATTAGAAGTTGTGAATGGCCACCATCCATCCCCTATTCTGTGGCACTGTCTTCGAACTTCAAACCATTCTGGGTGGACAATAGAAGTATCAATCATGCTGTCACCTGATCAAAACTATCTTCAAATAACCAATTTTTCTTATTCCAAGCATCAGGGAAAAACCAGCCAGTCTGCAAACAACACAGCAAGAAGCAGCAACATCTATACCTTAAAACTGGAGATTGGAACATCATAATGTCTCCATGCCTCTTCCTTTTCAAGTCCACTTGTGCAGAAAACAGATCTTTCAGTAAAAAGGCTGCAAGCAACTAATTTTGTGGCCTACTGAAAATCCATCTCTCTGAGGGAATCCTACAATGACTTTGATATACAACTTCAGTTATTGAATTGTCCTAGCTACACTTCAAGTGTGAAAAAGAACGTCTTCTTCACCAGGCCTGCACTAAGACAAGCCAATCACATGACTTACAACAATTCCTTTTTTGGTATCTTGTAAAAGTCCACTACCTTCTTTATATTTTTTCTTGATGGTGTGCATGTGTGTGTGTGTTTGTGCGTGTGTTCGTGTGTGAGTGGTGAGTGAATTATGTAACATTAAGATTTTTGTGGTGAATGCATGAATAAATAACTCTCTTTATTTAGACCCACTAAAGCTTGCTGCTGGTTATTCAAATTGACCATACACTCAGGGGTTAGGAAACATAGCCATCTTTGTTTTCCAAAAAAAATGATTATGGACAGTAAGGGAAGGGATCTCTCATCCCTGTCCATAACACTATGATTTTCTAAAATTCCCTAGATTCTGCAACAGTCCCAAATGATTGGAAGGAAATACTGCTATTCAAGAAAAAACAGGAAACTAGAGGTCAGTTAGCTGGACATCAGGCAGCAGAAAAATGCTGGAATCTATTATTAAGGAAGACTTAACAATGCATTTAGAAAAGCATGGTATGATTAGAACAAGTCAGCATGGTTTTACAAAACGCAAATCCTGTTTGATAAATGTAATAGCTTTTTGAAGATGTAATTAGTAGGGGTGGATAAAGGGGAACCAGTAGATGTAGTATACTTGGATTCCTAAAAGGCATTCAATAAGGTGCTACATGGAAGGTTAATACACAAGAGTGACGATGGGGATGATATATTAGCATGGATAGAGGATTGGTTAATGGAAAGGAAGCAGAGAGTAGGGATAAATGGGGCAATGTCAAGTTGTCAGGCTGTGACTAATGCCACGAAGATCAATGCAGGAGACTCAGCTATTCACAATCTATATCAATGACTTAGATGAAGATACAGAGAATAATGTATCCACGTTTGCTGGTGATACAAAACTAGATGGGAATGCAAACTGTGAGGAAGCCACAAAACAGCAGCAAAGAGATATGGAGAGGTTAAGTGAGTGGACAACAAAGTGGAATATAATGCGGGAAGGTGTGAGGTTATTTATTTTGGTCATAAGAACAGAAAAGCAGAATGTTTTTTAAAAGGCGTGAAACTTGTAAATGTTGATGTTCAGAGACTTAGGTGTACTCATACATGGAAAACAAAAAGTTAGCATGCAGGTAGAGTAAGCAATTAGGGAAGTAAATAGCACATTGGCCTTTATTGCAATGGGATTGGAGTACAAGAATAAGAAAGTTTTATGACAGTTGTGCGGTCCTTTGGTGAAGCCACACCTGATGGCAGTGCCCACCCTCCTCCTGCCCCCACCCTGGCAGTGCTGGGCTTCTCAGCATGTGGTTATCACTGGCTGGCCGTTAATTGGCCAACCAGTATGGAATTGCGGTCGGGGGCCGATCGCAGTCGGTGGTCCGTTCTCTGGCCAATCCCAGACCTGCCGATCGTGCCCGTCTGCCGACTTAAAAATTATGCCACTGGAATAGTGTGCACAACTTTGGTCTCCATATTTAAGAAGGATATACTTGCATTGGAGCCAGTACAGCAAATGTTCACTAGATTTTTCCCTAGGATGAGAGTATTATGATAAGAGGCTGAATAAATTGGATATATATTCTCTGGAGTTTAGAAGAATGAGAGGTAATTTCATTGAAACATTCAAAATTATGAAGGGACTTGACAGGTTAGACACTGAGGCATTGCTTCCCCTGATTGTAGAACCTAGAACAAGGAGGCACAGCTTCAGGTTTAGGGCCCAACTATTTAGGACTGAGATGAGGAGAAACTTCTTCACTCAAAGGGTTGTGGATCTTTGGAATTCCCCATCATTGAATATATTTAAGGTTGAGATATACAGATTTTTGGTCTCTCAGGGAACCAAGGGATATGTGGAGTGCAGGAAAGTGGAGTTGAAGCCCAAGATCAGCCATGAACATACTGAATGGTGGAGCAGGTTTGACAAGCTGTATGGTCTTCTCCTGCTTCTATTTCTTATTATCTTACATTCTTGTAGTGGAGGTCTTGTGGTGCAATAGGTAGCATCCCTACTTGTAAGCCAGAAGCACTTTGTTCAAATCCCACTCCAGAACTTGGTAGGTGCATTCATAATGTGGCCAAACAGGTTGTTTATCAACTTGCAAATTTTTCCAACATTCCCATGGTAGGTGGTAAGAGTGGGAGGAGACTCCTGATCAGCCATGCTTGATGTGCAGTGGTGCCCCTCAAGCTATAGCCTCCAGCTTCAGGATAGTGACCTGTTCCAAGAAAAATAAGCTAAAATAAATCCAACAGAAGCATGTGCTTTGCTTGTCTTATGCATTTCTCGATGTGGGAAATTTTCCAAGTCTATGTTTGTTTGTTCCCGCTCATTCTCCTTTTCCTCAACCAATTGCTGCCCAGGTGATGGTAATGTCACTCATGATTGTAAAGTTATGGAACATGTAGCAGATGAATGTAGGTCTGGATAGTCAATCAGAGCTGTACCACAAAGCTCCAGGCAGCAGAAGCAATGCTTAAGCACCACACCTGTCTTTTTAAAATTCCTTCATGGGATGTGAGTGTCACTGGCAAGGCAAACATTTATTGCCCATCCCTAATTGCCCCGAGAAGGTGCTTGTGAGCTGCCTTCTTTTGAACCAGTTTGTCTGGTGTTAGGAGCCACTGTGCTGTTAGGGAGGGAGTTCCAGGATTTTTATCCAGTGACAGTGAAGGAATGGTGATATATTTCCAAGTGGGGATGGTGCATGGCTTGGAGGGGACGTTGCAGGGCGTCTGTTGCCCTTGTCCTTCTAGTTACTGCAGGGCATTTTGTATATTTTTTAATTCATTCATGAGATGTGGGCACCACTGACTAGGCCAGCATTTATTGCCCATCCCTAATTGCCCTCGAGAAGGTGAGGTGCCTCTTAACCACTGCAATCCATGTGGTGTAGGTACACCCACAGTGCTGTTAGGAAGCTGTTTCCAGGATTTTGACCCAGCGACAGTGAAGGAATGGTGATATATTTCCAAGTCAGGATGGTGAGTGGCTTGGAGGAGCTATTCCAAGTGTTGGTTTTTCCATGCATCTGCTACTCTTGTCCATCTAGATGGTAGTGATCATGAGTTTGAAAGGTGTTGTCTAAGGAGCCTTGGTGAATTCCTGCAGTGCATCTTGTAGATGATACACACTGCTGACACAGTGTCAGTGATGGAGGGAGTGATGTTTGTGGATGGAGTGCCAACCAAGGATGCTGCTTTGTCCTGAATGGTGTTGAGCTTGAGTGCTGTTGGAGCTCCTTTCGTCCAAGCAAGCGGAGACTATTCCATCACACTTCTGACTTGTGCCTTGTAGATGGTGGACAGACTTTGGGAAGTCAGGAGGTGAGTTACTCGTCACAGGATTCTGAGCCTCTGAACTGCTCTTATGGCCACAGTATTTATATGGCTAGTCCAGTTCAGTTTCTGGTCAATGGTAATCCCCAGTATGTTGATAGTGGGGGATTCAGTGATGGTAATGTCATTGACTGTCAAGAGGCGATAGTTAGATTCTCTCTTGTTGGAGGTGGTCATTGCCTGGCACTTGTGCGGTGTGAATGTTATTTGCTGCTTCTCAGTACAAGCCTGGATATTGTCCAGGTCTTGCTGCATTTGGACATGGGCTGCTTCAGTATCTGAGGAGTCACGAATGGTGCTGAACATTGTGCAATCATCAGTGAATATCCCCACTTCTGATCATACGATGGAAGGAAGGTCAATGATGAAGCAGCTGAAGATGGTTGGGCTGAGGACACTGCCCTGAGGAAATCCTGCAGTGATATCCTGGAACTGAGATTGACCTCCAGCAACCACAACCACCGTCCTTTGTGCCAAGTATGACTCCAACCAGTGGATAGTTTTCCCCCTGATCCCCATTGACTCCAGTTTTGCTAGGGGTCATTGAGTGGCCTCTGTGGAGAGGCAGTCGGGAGATTGAAAACAGCGCGTATGGAGAGGCAGTCGGGAGATTGAAAACAGCGCGAGTGGAGAGACAGTCGGGAGACTGAAAACAGCACGAGTGGAGAGACAGTCGGGAGTTTGAAAATAGCGCGAGTGGAGAGACAGTCGGGAGATTGAAAACAGCATGAGAGCAGAGGCAATTGGGAGATTGAAAACAGCGCGAGTGGAGAGACAGTCGGGAGATTGAAAACAGTGCGAGTGGAGAGACAGTCGGGAGATTGAAAACAGTGTGAGTGGAGAGATAGTCGGGAGATTGAAAACAGCGCGAGTGGAGAGACAGTCGGAGATTGAAAACAGTGCAAGTAGAGAGACAGTCGGGTGACTGAAAACAATGCGAGTGGATAGACAGTCGGGAGATTGAAAACAGCGCGAGTGAAGAGACAGTCGGGAGATTGAAAACAGTGTGACAAAACAAATAGTGACATCACAGCAAATAAACAATTTGATTGGTTGGAGAGGAAGCTGGCTGTTTGGTGAGTATCTGGTGAATTTCTAGGATGCAGTTAAGGTTTATTCTGTTCATGGGGTTTAAAATAGTATAGGCACTGAACTTTTGTAAATTGATAGTAAATTGAATGGCCGGTAAGTGCTTTGTGTTAGGGACAGTGTGTAAATGGACAGCTTAGAACACAGGAGTTCAGGGAAATCTATAAATAAAATAGAACTAAAACTTCAAAATTAAAAGAAAATAATTAAACACCTAAAACACATGCATGTGTAGTTAAGAAAAGTATAACTTTTAGTTGTCAATGGTACTAGCATTTAATGAGCACTGTAAATTGTAGCATACATAGGAGTTCCTCTAAGTTAATTAAGGAAGTAATTAAATTAACTAAATAACATTAGCAACAATGGCACGACAGGTGTTATGTTGCAGCTGTGGAATGTGGGGGCTTTTGGACACCAAGGCAATCCAGGACAAACATGTCTATAGAAAGTGTAAGCAGCTAGAGGAATTCTAGATCAGGATTATTGATCTGGAAGCTGAACTGCAGACACTGCGCATCATATGGAAGGATGAGAAATACCTGGATGCTTTGTTCCAGAAGACAGTCACATCTCTTTGAATAGTGTCAGCAGTGAGGGACAGGAGGATGTGACTGTGAGTGGGGCAGGTAAAAGGACCAAGCAGACAGGAGTGGAGGAGCCTCAGACTTTGCAATTGTCAAACAGGTTTGAAGTGCTCACGATCTGAGTGGATGAAAGCAAGGTTTACAAGGTGGATGAGCTGGCTGGCCATAGCATATGGTACAGGAAGGCGTTCAAGTGGGGAGAGCAAACAGGAATGTAGTGGGGGTAGGGGATAGTATAGTGAGGGAGACTGGCACTGTTCTCTGCAGCAAAGAGTTAGAATCCATAAGGCTGTGTTGCCTGCCCGGTGCCTGGGTTTGGGACATCTGCTTAGGGCTGGAGAGGAGCTTGCAGTGGGAGTGGGAGTGGGAGGGTCCAGTCATCATGGTCCATTTAGGTACCAACAACATAGACAGGACAAGGAAAGAGATAATGCATAGTCCATGCAAGGTGCCAAACTAAGAAGCAGAGCCTCAAATAATGTTTTCGGGATAATTTCTTAGATCAGCACGTTCTGGGAGCCAACCAGGGAGCAGGCTATACTAGACCTGGTATTGTGCAATGAGATAGGGTTAATTAATGACCTCATAGTGAAGGCACTCCTGGGTAGCAGTGATCATATAATATGATTGAATTTTACATTCAGAGGAAGATAAGACTGGGTCTAACGCTAGGACCAAGATTTTTCCTATGGCGGGTGGGCTGGATGGGAGTGGGCAAGGGTGGGCACGGAGCTGATCACCACCTGCGATCAGCTCTGCGCTGCCATTTTATGCGGGCAGGCCAATTAAGGCCCGCCCAGCGTAAATCGTGGCTGATACTGCTGTGTGAGTGGGGGGAGGAGGGAGAGTCGGGGCCTGCGCACTTTCATCCAGCTGCCTCAGGGAGATTGAATGTATAATAAAATCATAACAGAAATTATTTATAAATTTATTTAAACATGTTCCCTCATGTGACTGTTTGTAAATTTATGACAATTTATTTATTTATTCAATGAAAGCTTCAGGAAACCTCATCCCACCCGCAGATGAGGTTTCCTGAAAAATGTGAAGGCCGCTTGGGCTTTTCGTCTGCCCACCAACCAGGGGACATTGTTTCAAGATAAGTGGCAGAAGGTGTAGGGGGGACATGAGGAAGAACTTTTTTATACAGAGAGTAGTGGGTGTCTGGAATTCGCTGCCCAAGTTGGTGGTAGAGGCAGAAACTCTAAACTCTTTTAAAAAGTACCTGGATCTGCACCTTAAGCGCTGTAAGCTACAGGGCTATGGGCGGGGTGCAGGAAGGTGGGATTAGAAAGGGCACATGGACAAGATGGGCCAAATGGCCTCCTTCTGTGCTGTAACTTTTCTATGGTTCTATGGTTCCAAGGCAGCATTCTTAAGTGCTTTAATTAATTTCTTAATGGCCTGAATAGGCCATTGACATTTCGGCGGGTACGCACTCACCGGATGAAGTATTGCGATGGCATGTGATGACATCGGGATGCATGCTTGGCATCATCACACGTCATTTTATGCATCGGCGTGTCGGACCCGCCCCCACAAACTGACCAGAGTATCCTGCCCTAGTATTTTAAACTTAAGTAAGGACAATTATTGGGGCATGAAAGCAGAGCTAGCGAAAGTGAACTGGTAAATTAGGTTATAGGATAGGTCAATAGAGATCCAGTGGTAGACATTTAAGAAGATTTTTCAGAATACACAGAATAGATACTTCCAACAAGAAAGAAAAATTCCAAGTGGAGGATCCACCATCTGTTGTTAACTAAAAGAGTTAAATATAGTATCAAACTTAAAGTAAAAGCATATAATTGTGCAAAGATGGGTGGCAGGTCAGAAGATTGGACAGAATATAAGTAACAGTGGAGAATGACTAAAAGATTAAAAAGGAGGGAAAAATTACAGCATGAGAGAAAGCTAACTAGAAATATAAAGACAGAGAGTAAGAGTTTCTAAAGATATTTAAGAAAGAAAAGAGTTAACAAAGTGAGTGTTAGTCCTATAGAAAGTAAGCCTGGAGAATTAAAAATGGAAAAAAAGGAGATGGCAGATAAATTGAACAGGTATTTTGCATCAGACTTCACTATAGAAGATAAAAGTAACATCCCAGAAATAGGTGTAAATCAGGAATTGCAATTGAGGGAGGAACTCAAAAAAATTACAATCACCAGAAAATGGTGCTGAGCAAATTGTTGAACCTGCAGTTTGACAAGTCCTCAGGTCCTGATGGATTTCATCCTAACGTTTTAAAAGAAGTGGCTAGTAAGATAGTTGATGCGTTGGATTTAATTTTCCAAAATTCACTAGATTTGTGGAAGGTTCAATTAGATTGGAAAATGGCAAATGTAACTCCTTTGTTCAAAAAGGGAGGGAGACAGAAAGCAGGAAACTATAGGCCAGTTAGCTAAACATCTGACATAGGATGTTCGAAGCTCTTATTAAAAATGTTATGATAGGGCGTTTAGATAAATTCATGGTAATCATGTAGAGTCAACATGATTTTGTGAAAGGGAAATCATGTTTAACCAATTTATTGGAGATCTTTGAAGGGTATTGTGGATAAAGGGAAACTGGTAGATGTGCTGTACCCAGCTTTTCAGAAGGCATTTGATAAGGTTCCTTATCAAAGATTATTGAAGAAAATAAAAGCTCATGGTATAGCGGGTAACATATTTACATAGATAGAAAATTGGCTAGCTAACAGGAACTAGAGAGTAGGCATAAATGGCTCATTTTCTGGTTGGCAGGATGTGACAAGTTATGTGTCACAGGGATCAATTCTTTACAATTTATATATATGATTTGGACAAAGGGACTGCGGTGTGCTAAATTTGCTGGTGACACAAAGGTAGGTAGGAAAATAACTTGTGAAGAGGATATAAAGAGGCTACAAAAGGATATAGATAGGTTGGGTGAGAAGGCAAAGATTTGGAGAATGGAGCATGATGTAGGAAAATGTGAGGTTGTCCATTTTGGCAGGAAGAATAAAAAAAGCATATTATCTAAATGGTGAGAAATTGCAGAGCTCTGAGATTCATACGGATCTGGGTGTCCTAGTGCATGAGTCACAAAAGCTTAGTATGCAGGTGTAGCAAGTAATCAGCAAAGCTAATAGAATGTTATAATTTATTGTGAGGGGACTTGAATACAAGAGTAGGAAGATTATGCTTCATTTATACAATGCACTAGTTAGACCACATCTGGAGTACTGTGTACAGTATTGGTCTCCTTATTTAAGGAAGGATGTAAATGCATTGGAAGCAGTTCAGAGAAGGTTTACTAGATTAATACCTGGAATAGGTGGATTATCTTATGAGGAAAGGCTGGACAGGCTAGGAGGGTAAGAGGTGACTTGATTGATCCTGGGGGACTTGACAGGGTTAATGTGGAAAGCATAATTCCTCTTGTGGGAGAATCTAGAACTCAGGGTCACTGTTTCAAAATAAGAGGTTTCTCATTTAGGATTGAGACACTTTGGAATTCTCTTCCTCAAAAGATGTTGAGACAAAGTCCTTGAATATCTTTAAGGCAGAGGTAGATAGATTCTTGATGAACAAGGGAGTGAAAGGCTATCGGGGTAGGCAGGAATATGAGGTTAAAATCAGATCAGCCATGATTTTATTGAATGGTGGAGCAGGCTTGAGGGGCCAAGTGGCCTACTCCTGTTCTGAACTCGTATGTTTGTACATTTGTGTGTTGATGCCACCCTCGGTCAAATGCTGCCTTGATGTCAAGGGCAGTCACTCTCACCTCACCTCAGGAGTTCAGCTCTTTTGTCCATGTTTGAACCAAGGTTGTCATGAGGTCAGGAGCTGAGTGATCCTGGCAGAACCAAAATTGAACGTCAGAGAGCAGGTTCTTTCCAAGCAAGTGCCACTTGATAGCATTGTTGAAGACCCCTTCCATCACTTTACTGATGATCAAGAAAAGACTCATGGGATGATAATCAGCTGGGATGGATTTGTCCTACTTTTTGTGGACAGGACATACCTGGGAAATTTTCCACATAGTTGGGTAGAATCCAGTGTTGTAGCTGTACTAGAACAGCTTGGCTAGGGGCGCAGCAAGTTCTGGAGCACAAGTCTTAGAAACATAGAAACATAGAAAATAGGAGCAGGAGTAGGCCATTTGGCCCTTCGAGCCTGCTCTGCCATTCATTATGATCATGGCTGATCATCCAACTTAATAACCTGATCCCGCTTTTTCCCCATATCCTTTGATCCCTTTCGCCCCAAGAGTTATACCTAACTCCTTCTTGAAAACATACAATGTTTTGGCCTCAACTACTTTCTGTGGTCGTGAATTCCACAGACTCACCACTCTCTGGGTGAAGAAATTTCTCCTCATCTCAGTCCTAAATGGTCTACCCGGTATCCTCAGACTGTGACCCCTGGTTCTGGACTCCCCCACCATCGGGAACATCCTTCCTGCATCTACCTTGTCTAGTCCTGTTAGAATTTTATAGGTTTCTGTGAGATCCCCCCTCATTTTTCTGAACTTCAGCGAATATAATCCTAACCGACTCAATCTCTCCTCATATGTCAGTCCCGCCATCCCAGAAAGCAGTCTGGTAAACCTTCACTGCAGTCCCTCTATTGCAAGAACTATTCAATACTATTGCCAGAATATTGTCAGGGCCCATAGACTTTGCAGTGTCCAGTGTCTTCAGCCATTTCTTGACATCACATGGAGTAAATTGGCTGAAGACTAGCAACTGTGATGCTGGGGACCTCCGGAGGAGGCCGAGATGGATCATCCACTTGGCATTTTTGGCAGAAGATTGTTGCAAATGCTTCAGCCTTATCTTTTGCACTAATGTGCTTGGCTCATCACTGAGGATGGGGATATTTGTGGAGCCTCCTCCTCCAGTGAGTTACTTAATTGTCCATCATCATTCATGACTGGATGTGGTAGGACTGCAGAGCTTAGGTCTGATCCATTGGTTCTGGGATCGCTTAGCTCTGTCTACTGCATGCTGCTTACGCTGTTTGGTGTGCAAGTAGTCCTGTGTTGTAGCTTCACCAGGTTGACACCTTATTTTTAGGTATGCCTGGTGCTGCTCCTGGCATGCCCTCCTGCACTCTTCATTGAACCAGGGTTGATCCCCTGGCATAGTGGTAATGGTAGAGTGGGGCCATGAGGTTACAGATTGTGGGTGAGTACAATTCTGCTGCTGCTGATGGATGCCCAGTCTTGAGTTGCTAGATCTGTTCGAAATATCTCCCATTTAGCACGGTAGTAGTGCCACACAACACAATGAAGGGTATGCTCAATGTGAAGATGGGACTTCGTCTCCACAGGGACTGTGCAACGGTCACTCCTATCGATGCTTTCGTGGATAGATGCACCTGCGGCAGGCGGATTGGTGAGGATGAGGTCAAATATGTTTTTACCTCTTGTTCGTTTCCTCACCACCTGTCACCACCTAGACCCAGTCTAGCAGCTATGTCCTTTAGGACACAACCAGCTCAGACAGTAGTGGTACTATCGAGTCACACTTGATGACGGACATTGAAGTCCCCACCCAGAGTACATCCTGTGTGCTTGCCATCTTCTGCATTTCCTCCAAATGGTGTTCAACATGGAGGAGTACTGACTCATCAGCTGAGTTGGGGTGGGGTGGGGTGCAGTATGTGGTAATCAGCAGGAGGTTTCCTTGCCCATGTTTGACCTGATGCCATGTGACTTCACGGGGTCCAGAGCTGATGTTGAGGACTCCCAAGGCAACTCCCTCCCGACTGTATGCCACTGTGCCATCACCTCTGCTGCATCTGTTCTGCCGGTGGGACAGGACATACCCAGGGGCAGTGTTGGTGGAGTCTGGGACATTATTTGTAGTGTATGATTCCATGAGTATGACTATGTCAGGCTGTTGCTTGACTAGTCTGTGAGACAGCTCTCCCAATTTTGGCACTAGCCCCCAGATGTTTGTAAGGAGGACCTTCAGGGTCAACAGGGTTGAGTTTGCCGTTGTTGTATCCGGTGCCTGAGTCGATGCCAAGTGGCCCATAAAGTTTCATTCATACAAACATACGAAAAAGGAACAGAAGTAGGCTATTCGGCCCCTCAAACCTGCTCCATCACTCAATAGGATCATGGCTGATCTGTTTGTGTTTGGAATTTCACATTCCCATCTACCTCTGATAACCTTTGATTCTCTTATCTGACAAGAATCTATCTACCTCTGCCTTACAAATATTCAATGACCCTGCCTCCACCACCTTCTGAGGCAGAGAGTTCCAAAGTTCCACAACTCCCTGAGAGAAAAAAATTCTCATCTCTGTCCTAAAAGGGCGACCCCTAATTTTAAAACAGCACCATCTAGTTCTGGACTCAGCCACAAGAGGTAACATCCTTTCAATACCTTGTCAATACCATTCAAGATCTTATATACTTCAGTCAAATAATTCCTTATGGACTTTAACTGGGTGGCTTGCTAGGCCATTTCAGAGGACAGATAAGATTCAGCCACATTGCTGTGGGTCTGGAGTCACATGTAGGGAAGGCTAGGATGGCAGATTTACTTCCCTAAAGGAAGAGTATTAGTGAGCCAGATGGGTTCTTACAACAACTTCATGGTCATCATTAGACCTTTAATTCCAGATTTTTATTGAATTCAAATTCCGCCATCTGCTCTGGTGGGAGTTGAACCCAGGTCCCAAGAGCATTACTCTGATACTTTGGATAACTAGCCCATTGAAAATACCACTACATCACCGCCTCCTCACACTAGTATGTGTGTCACTCTTAGAGGGAGCAAATGTTTAAGTTGGCGGATGTGATGCTGATCAAGCAGGCTGCTTTGTCTTGGATGGTGTTGAGCTTCTTGTGTGTTGTTGGAACTGCACTCATCCAAGCAAGTGGGGAGTATTCCTTCACACTCCTGACTTAGGCCTTGTAGACAGTGGTCAGGCTTTGGGGAGTCAAGAGTTGAGTTATTGGTCACAGAATTCCCAGCCTCTGACCTGGCCTTGAAGCCACAGTATAAATATGGCTGCTTAGTTCAGCTTCTGATCAATGGTAACACCCAAGCTGTTGATATTAGGGGATTCAGCGATGGTAATGCTGCTGAATAACAAGGGGAAGTGCTTATTTTCTCTCTTGTTGGAGATGGTCATTGCCTGGCACTTGTGTGACATGAATGTTACTTGCCACTTATCAGCCCAAGCCTGGATATTGTCCAGATATTTCTGCATATAGACATGGAATGCTTCATTATCTGAGGAGTTGCGAATGGTGCTGAACATTATGCAAACATCTGTGAACATCCCTACTTCTGACCTTATGATGGAAGGAAGATCATTGGTGAAAGAGCTGAAGCTGGTTCAGACTAGGACACCACCCTGAGTAACTCCTGCAGCAATGACCTGTATTGAGATGTCTTTGGAATGATGTTTCAAATGACAACATCTATCAGCCACTTCTGCGGCTATGCCTGGTTTCCTGACAGGAGACATGAGCCATCTCTGATTATTGCCAAGTGACCAGCCTATGATCTGGCAGTCTGGCTGGCATAAAAATGCCAAAGACCAGTGGCATAGCATGAATAAATCTTGACTGCTACCAGGAAACTGGGCACCTGAAGTACTCTTCAATGATCCAGAGTCAAGTCATAATGGTTAAAATTATATTTATTCTTCAAGAGACTGCCCAACCTCACAGAATTCCAGCCGACTACACTCTTCTAATAGACACCTCCTCAGGCTTAACCAGTGGTGTTTTCAGCTGGCTGCCAACTTTTTGCTAACAATGTAGCACATCTGAGCTAGACAAAATAATGAGATGATTAACAATAAGTTGCACTATAGCTTAAATCTCTGCAACAATGCAAGAGAAAATGCAACTAGATCTTACATAATGAAATATACTCTTCAGAGAAAATTAATTTCCTGTGATTTTTGTCCAGTGCTTTTCCCTCAACTTAAAAATTCAACTTAAAGAGGCTTTATTGTCCTGATTAAAAATTATTTTGGAAACCATCTATTTTGTTTGGAAGAGTGTTGTGCATAACTTTCAACATTGCTTCATCATTTATGTAAAGAAGATAAAGTTAAATAAATCGCTCTTGGAATAAGGTTCCTTTTTCACAATAGGAATCAGACAACCCTGTGTTGTATTTAAAGGGAGACAAATTTGGAAGGCACAACATTTAATGAATTTCTAACCTTACTATTTGTAGCTGGTCTGCTATTTGAATTATGCAATTTTGCACAAAATGACCAAGAAACAGAGCATGAGTTAACACTTGAACGTTAATAAATTTTTGGCTGCAGTATGTCACTTCCTTCAATGACAAAGCATAACACAGACATCTAGTGGCAGTAAAGTGTACTGCCACACAATACTTCTTTCTTGAAGGCTTACTCCAAGCTACTTTTTGTTTGGCCTTTAAAATAACAAGAGCAAACGTTAAAATAAATGGAAAGAAGAAATGCCTCTCAGTGAATTTGGTGAAAACGTTTATCGCACCAATGACTTTATCAATAGTAAGATGACTTACCTATCTTGTGAATGAAATGCAACCCACCCTCCCTTCACTGTATAATTGATTGCAAACTTTCCAGCCCATCATTGTTTGTATAACCTTCACCTCCATCACTGTTTGTATAACATTCGCCCTCATCATTGTTTATATAACCTTCATGTCCATTATTGTTTGTATAACGTTCACCCTCATCGTTGTTTACATAACCTTCACCCCATCATTGTTTGTATTACCTTCATCCCCATCATTGTTACATAACCTTCAACCCCATCACTGTTTGTATAACCGTCACCCCATTATTATTTACACAACCTTCACCCCCATCATTGTTTGTATAACTTTCACCTCCATCATTGTTTGTATAACTTTCACCCTATCATTGTTTACATAACCTTCACCCCCATCATTGTTTGTACAACCTTCACCCCCATTATTGTTTACATAATAATTGTTTGTATAACTTTCAGCCCCTTCATTGTTTGTATAACTTTCAGCCCCATCATTGTTTACACAACCTTCAACCCCATCATTGTTTGTTCAACATTCACCCCATCATTGTTTGTATAACTTTCATCCCCATCATTGTTTGTATAACCTTCACTTCCATCATTATTTCCATAACCTTCACCCCCATCATTATTTGTTCAACATTACCCCCAATCATTGTTTGTATAACCTTCATCCCCAGCATTGTTTAGATAACCTTCACTCCCATCATTGTTTGTACAGCCTTCAATACCATCATTGTTTACATAAACTTCGCCCCATCATTGTTTACATAACCTTCACCCCCATCATTGTTTGTGCAACCTTCACTTCCATCATTGTTTGTATAACCTTCACTTCCATCATTGTTTACATAACCTTCACCCCCATCATTGTTTCTTCAACATTCACCCCATCATTGTTTGTATAACCTTCAACACCATCATTGTTTGTTCAACATTCACCCCCAACATTGTTTGCATAACCTTCACCCCCATCATTGTTTGTATAACCTTCACCCCCATCATTGTTTGTATAACTTTCACCCCCATCATTGTTTGTATAACTTTCACCCCCATCATTGTTTGTACAGCCTTCACCTCCATCATTGTTTACATAACCTTCATCCCCAGCATTGTTTAGATAACCTTCACTCCCATCATTGTTTGTACAGCCTTCAACACCATCATTGTTTACATAACCTTCATCCCCAGCATTGTTCAGATAACCTTCACTCCTATCATTGTTTACATAACCTTCACTCCCATCATTGTTTGTACAGCCTTCAATACCATCATTGTTTACATAACCTTCAACCCCATTATCGTTTACATAGTCTTCACCCCCATCATTGTTTGTACAACCTTCATCCCATCATTGTTTACATAAACTTCGCCCCATCATTGTTTACATAACCTTCACCCCCATCATTGTTTGTGCAGCCTTCACTTCCATCATTGTTTGTATAACCTTCACTTCCATCATTGTTTACATAACCTTCACCCCCATCATTGTTTCTTCAACATTCACCCCATCATTGTTTGTATAACCTTCAACACCATCATTGTTTGTTCAACATTCACCCCCAACATTGTTTGCATAACCTTCACCCCATCATTGTTTGTATAACGTTCACCCCCATCATTGTTTGTATAACTTTCACCCCCATCATTGTTTGTATAACTTTCACCCCCATCATTGTTTGTATAACTTTCACCCCCATCATTGTTTGTACAGCCTTCAACACCATCATTGTTTACATAACCTTCAACCCTATCATTGTTTACATAAACCTCAATCCCATTATCGTTTACATAGTCTTCACCGCCATCATTGTTTGTACAACCTTCATCCCATCATTGTTTACATAACCTTCACCTCCATCATCATTTATATGACTTTCTACCCCATCATTGTTTGTATAACCTTCAATTCCATCATTGTTTACATAACCTTCATCCCCATCATTATTTGTTCAACATTCATCCCCATCATTGTTTACATAACCTTCACCCCCATCATTATTTGTTCAACATTCACCCCCATCATTGTTTACATAACCTTCACCCCCATCATTATTTACATAACCTTCACCCCCATCATTGTTTGTACAACCTTCAACACCATCATTGTTTACATAACCTTCGCGCCATCATTGTTTACATAACTTTCACCCCATCATTGTTTGTTCAACCTTCATCCCCATCATTGTTTACATAATCTTCACCCCCATCATTATTTGTTCAACATTCACCCCCATCATTGTTTACATAACCTTCACCCCCATCATTATTTACATAACCTTCACCCCCATCATTGTTTGTACAACCTTCAACACCATCATTGTTTACATAACCTTCGCGCCATCATTGTTTACATAACTTTCACCCCATCATTGTTTGTTCAACCTTCACCCCCATCATTGTTTACATAACCTTCAACACCATCATTGTTTGTACAATGTTCACCCCATCATTATTTGTACAACCTTCACCCCATGATTGTTTACATAACCTTCAACCCCATGACTGTTTGTACAACCTTCACCCCCATCATTGTTTACATTACCTTTACCCCATCATTGTTTGTACAACATTCAATCCATCATTGTTTGTCAATATTCATTGTTGTTACAGAACCTTTCACCACCCCCGACTCCACTCCAGAACTCTTTCTCCATACCGCTCCATCTCTCCACTTCTTTCCTGCACCTTTGTAAACCTTCTCAAACCATTTTTTGACCTGGCTTATGACCACCTCTTAAGTTTCCCACCATGACTTAGTAACCACTCATTTATTTCACTTATTTTCTCCCCATAGTAGGACATGGTGGGATGATTTATTACATTCAATATGTTATACAGTTCAATGTCTTATGCTTGAGCACCTGTTTGAAATTAGGGATGTAATGAGTGAGAAACTGTGGGTAAAAATCTTTAGTCTATAACTTGGTAACAAGTGGAAATAGCTGACGACAACCCGAGTCTTGTGACCATAATGGACAAAGAACTTGAATGATCGAAGCACCATCTGCCTAAGAAGTTTTTTGATTCTGTTACCACTTGTAGGTTGATTCTGTCGCCATAGCCACCATTTTGGCACCTTTCACACTCAAAGTCATGTAGCAATTGGTTTTAGTTTTCAGACTTCCCATCATGCGCATCACCAACTTTAACTTGCAAGCCGAATACATTTGGAAGTTAAGTATTTGTTGATTGTCTACCCTTCTGAAGTTTCACTTCAATCTCTCGTAAAGGTGCATTTGCTTTACCAAGTCATTCAAGTGACTGCTGAAATTTCCACTCCAAATTTCTCCCCGTTTCCCATTTCCCCTCTTAAAAGTGCTGAGTTACTGGAGTAGCATTCCTCAGTGACTGGCCACTCTCCCTTATCTCAGCCAGGTGGCAATTCTTCTCATGATCCAAACATTTGGTGTCCACTTGATGTTGGACATCACATCCAATTCATGTCCATCTTTTTGCAGGAGGTGTTGCTGGAGGATGATCAGGAATGAGAAGCTTGACTGATCTCCTGCCTGCCCCAGCAGCCCTGTGGCTAGTTGTAGCATGTCTGCTCCTGCAGTAGCTGAAAGGAATTAACTCAACATGGGCCAGTGGTGGAGTAACATTCCTTCCTGTTCTGCATGGTGCAGAAGCTTACTTGGTGACTTATTATACTAATTGGGCCACTTGATTTCTTGGCACAGTCAATACCAATAACTGGCATTTATATAGTGCCATTACTGTAGGAAAACATCTCAAGGTGCTTCACACGAGTGGTACTGAATAAAATTTGACACCGAGCCATTAGAGATATTGGGAGTAGGATTAAAAGCTTGGTCATAGCTATAGGTTTGAAGGAGAATGTTAAAAGAGTAAAGAGAGGTAAAGAAGTGTAATGGTTTAAGTAGAGCTTAGGACCTTGACAGCCGAAGGCATAGGTACCAATGACGGAGCCATTAAAATCGGGAATGTGCAAGAGGCTAGAATTGCAGCAGCATAGATATCTCATTGAGTTCTGACAGGAGAAAGACCTCAGGTCGATTTGCCTCTTGGCTATGCCGGGGAAGTTCAATTTCAGGATCCGGGAACAGCAGATAGGGATAGAGACCTGTTCCATTAGGTCACCGCCACAGGGCTGCTGGGGCAGGGAGGGGATCAGTCAGGCTTCTCATTCCTGATCATCCTCCAGCAACACCGCCTGGAAAAAGATGGACATGAATTGGATGTGATGTCCAACAGCAAGCGGACACCAAATGTTTGGCCCATGAGAAGAATTGCCACTTGGCTGAGATAATGGAGAAAAAGCCTATGTAAGCTTATAGGTGAGGCAGAAGGGGGCAGTCCTGGTCTCCTGCCTCACCTCCATCTCTGTCTGCCTCTGGGCTACAAAGATTCTGTAGGGGGGAGGGGTCCTTGAAGCACTCCGAAGATCTTCAGTTGCTCAAATTAATAAAACATTTTTGCCCTTTGTCCACTAAGCATGATTTTTGAATCTCATGGCCTGTAACTTCTGTTGCACACACACACACACACACACACCCCACCCCACCTCCACGCCCGGCCCCCACAGAAGCTGATAGCCATGGATTCAGCACAGTTCTTTCAGGCCAATGGTTGCACTCTTATGTCCTACCCACTTTTCTAGTGCCAGACGCTGCTGTTGTACTTGGAAGAAGGAGTTGCCTGTGAAAATGACCTGGGTCAGAAAATGTGGGCGCACTACTCACACAGAAGGTGGAGCACACCTATGATATGCTGTGCCTACCTGGAGCCCAGCCAAGTAGAAAATTGGTCCATCCACTAGCCTGCAAGCAAGATAGCATGATCCGGTCAATACACAGTGACAATACTATCTAGATAACCAGTAAGAATGGCTGTATTGCTATGGTGTGTGACAAGACATTGTGGCATATATTTGCAGGTACACTTGTTATAACAGTATGTGGGACATCACAAAGTTTCTATTAGAAGCAGTTGGGCCTTGATCCCACACCAAATTAAGATTGTAATAATGAAGAGGTGGCTATGAATAGGAATGTTCGTTTATTGGGGACATTGTGCCAGATAGCAATTAATTCCTACATTGCATAAAACAATACTAATGGGGCTTACTTAATGGGGCTTAACTTAAAAAAATTGTTCATTTTATTTCTGAAACCAAATTGTCCCAATTAACCAAACTTTAATGCACTAGCTCAGGCAATGTCAACACTATATTCTCCAATTTAACAGAAGGAGTAACACTGATTCTCAAGTTTCCCCTAACTCCCTCCCTCATACTGCCCATTGAGAATATTGCGTCTTACCTGCGTGCTGGGCTTTAGCTGCTCGGTGCTTACTCTTTGCAAAGAGTTGTTGCTTACAGGTAAATGATGTTTTACAGGCGGCTTTAAAAAAAATGAATAGCACCTTCTGTTCCAACACAGCTGACCACAGCTCCTGTTACAGCTCTGTGACGTTCAAGAAATGAGTCTAACTGGGACCGGTGCCTGCTCACAGCTAGAGCAAGGGGCCCACGTGACAGGCAGGCCTCCCAGCTAGATATCCCACAATGAAAGTACAGAGTGTTCAGTAGATTCCATTCCCTTGACACAGTGCCCAGTGACTTCTCCAAGTTTACATCCTAGCAACCAGTCCCAGTCATTTGAATTTTCATGCATCACTATGTCTATAATGATGTCACCGTTGCTATGGTAACTATCTGCTAGAGGAACTATGACATTTCTGCTGCTAAGTAACTGGGGAATCTGACATGCTTGAAGTCATTCAGGCAAATAGCTGAGTGATCATTAATTCAGCTCACATCCATGTGCTGTGCGCAGTCTCTCCTTGCTGATTCGGAGGTTTTTAAAGAAGCCATTCTCAGGGTGAATGCAGCTGCAGGCGCAAAACTGATTTTTGCTTTGCCGCTATCAGGAAATGTTTTCAAACAGAGCCCCCAGTGTGAAAAAAAGCACATGCATTTAAATAGCGCCTTCCTTGACCTCAGGACATCGCGAAGCGATAGAACGATTTGAAGTGCAGTTGCTGTTGAAATGTAGGAGCGGTGGCAATAATTTGCATACAGCGATTTCCCACAAATAGCCATGTGACAATGACCTAAAATCTGTTTTACTAACTTTAGTTGAAGGCTAAATATTGACAAGAGAGGGCCTCCCATTTTTGAAATCCTGCCACAGGATTTTTAATGCTTAGCTATCAGGGCAGATAGGGATTCAGTTAAATATTGCATTTCACAGTGCCTCTGACATTGCAGCACTTCATTGGAGTGTTAGTCTAGATTTAGTGCTCAAATCACTGGAGAGAGACTTGAACCCACAAAAATCTAACTCAGAAGCAAAGGTGCTATCACTGAGCCACATCTGACCCCTATGTCAGTTGTATATCTTAAACTAAATGACAGTTAGGGAGCAAGCATGATGGCATGAAGTTGCGTGGGAGAATTTGGCAGCAGAATCGGATGGGAGCACCTACATCTGATTCTTGGCAGTGGGAAAAATGCCCCACATTTAGCGGGTGGGTGGAGGGGAGGGGGTGGGATTGGTGTGGAAATTCCACCCGGCTGCAGGATGTCAATTAGGGGGAGGTGGTGGCATAATGGTATTGTCACTGGACTAGTATTCCAGTGACCTGTTTTGAATCCCACCATGGCAGATGGTGAAACTTGGAATTAAAAGTCTGGCAATGACCATGAAACCATTGCTGATTGTTGTAACATCTGGTTCATTAATGCCCTTTAGGGAAGGAAATTTGCTGTCCTACATGTAATTCCATACAGCAATGTAGTTGACTCTTAAATACCCTCTGAACAAGGGGATTAGGGATGGACAGTAAATACTGGCCTATCCAGTGACTCTCTCATCCTTTGAAGAAATAAATTTAAAAAACACTTGACTTATTAATGAGTCACTTAAAGCCAATTATCTCTGAGCTCACTGGGAACTAATGGTGGCTCAGGGATTTAATGGAGGTTTGCACAGGTCTCCCCCATGCCTCCCAAAGACCACCTAGCAAACCCTCTTGGGTTTGCCAGCAGCCTACCAGGTGGGGGTTCCTCAGTCACAGGAACTCAGTGCCTGATTGAGGGACCCAGCACCGGGAAAGTAGGGGGATCCCTGAAGGTCAATTCCTGTCTTTGCGTCTGATGCTCCTGCACCCCACCCTTCATTGGCGAGGCTCTCCCTGCGATCCTGTCATTGTATACCTGTCTCCAGGGATCCAGTGATGATCCCTGGTGAAGGCCTCAGAGCGTTACCAGCAGCTCCTGGTGGTGCTGCTGGCCTCTAGTTGGTGGGCAGTTCTTGGGGGTGAGATTTCCACCTGACTGGGGCCTTGATCGAGTAGAAGGCCCGGTGCTGTCCTGAATGCCTAACAACACTTAAAATTTTATTTAGCGTTGGGCCTCCCGGAGAGAATTGATGAGGGACCCCCACAGGTTCTCTAACTAGTGGGCGGTGGATGGAGGAGTAACCGTGTCACTAAAACTAAGTTCCACACTTATTAGACAGCCTGTGCTATCACATCTTTCTACTGTAGAGCGGAGACAACAGTATGCTTTTGAATATTGTTTCCCCTTTGTCCTCAGCTGAAGGCATTGATTTTCATCAGGGTATGAATTGAGGTGCAGTCCTCTAACTTTCCTCCAACCCTGATAACATGTCCAGTGGGCCATTTTTCATACTTTAAACAATAACAGTGATGAAAAAATATTCAACCATGGGGAACAGAAAAGCCAAGCCCAATCTAACCCTTATCCCACTTATCCCATATCTGGACACATACTTTTCCATCAGCTGCTCCTGGATAATGATTTGGAGCAAACTGGTTTGTCTCTTCTTCTCCCAGGGACACTGAGGCCCCCAACTGCACAGATTGGGAATCGAGCCTGTGAACCTTTGGTGCAAATGACTATGTTGCAGGTTGTATTTGCTGACAGAGCTTTCCGACGAACGCAGGTTTCAGAGGCTGCTTAATGCAACATTTTTGAAGGTGCCATAACAGGAACAGTGGCAACACAGTTATGATGTTTACACCTATGCCACTCCATGACCCACATCTACCCTCCATAGTCATTCAACCAGTATCCACTACGTACAGTCCTCAGGAATCAAGCAATAACAGCGAAAATTATTTTCAAATAATTGGAAAAAAATTAGACCTCTAACAATCTAATAAAGCCCTGAATTCAAACCCACTATCATTATTATTGAAAAGAAGAAAAAGTTTAATTCTTAAGTGCCTATTCTGTTACTAGAGCTTCTTAAAAGTGTCAATTGTTCTTGGATTGATAGAATACGGACTGAGCTGAAGTCATTATAAGATTTTGAAACACAGTCAAACATTCATAACAGCTATAACAAAAGCTTCCAGCTACATTGCCAGAAACTGACAGATTATAGTATGCATTATGACACTTTCTTCTGTAATGCATGACAACACTTACAAAATGGTGCTCAATGTAAGGATCAACTCACCTTTGCAGGAAAGTTTCCTATGATGAATCACTGCATTAAAAACACATCTACATTATAATACAGCATCTAATTTGAAGGTGAAAAAACATTTTATACTTAATTTTCAAAATATTCCTGACTACTCAGCAAGTTTCCCCCAGAGGTCACAAACTCTCCAAACAGGTATTTTTTTAGGGCTTACAAAACCCACACCAGCACCTGAAAATTGTGTGTGGGAGGAAATGCAATTCTCCTATGGTCCTTACATGTATGCATTTTGCACCCAAGGCCTGGCTTTCCAGAGTCGTGAAAAGGCCAAATGAAAATGGTGTGGGGAAAGGCAGAGGTAAATTGTTTTTCCAGAAATAAAGTGTTACTTGGCCCGACTCGCACCTCCTCTGGAAGATAAAAATCTTGTCTCTTAACTCTGTTTCTCTCTCCACAAGTGTCACCTGACCTTCTGGGTATTTCCAGCATTTTCTTTTTTATTAGCACAGAAGGAGGTCAGCCATCCAGTGTAGGAAGAGGATGAATGCTCTCATCCGTTCAGCCAGGGTAGGTCAACCGTATCATCACTCTCAGCGCACACTCCAAACCCATCACACATCCATAGGGATCTCACACCTCAAGGGACAACACCACTAACTCTCTCACAAACCCTCACATCTCCATCAGGCTCATATCCTCAGGAGCTCTCATCCTCATCCCATCCATGGCTCCGCTCACCACACAAATATTCCACACAGTACCATGCGTCCTGCTCACAATGTCTCTATCTGTTTTCATGCAGGAGAAGCTGGTTCACATCAGCAGGCAGAGATCCCAGGCCGGGGGTAGAGTGGCCAACGTTAGGTCCCTCACTCACTTTGAGTTGTGCTGACTGGTGAGGACGTGGACTGTGCCTGCGGTGGCAGTGAGGTCGGCAGTGAACACCCATGTGAGGATCCTGCACCACATCATCCCTCCCTCAACACAACTGTGAGTGCTCTCTCTCCTGCTTGTGACTCTGCTGTCTTGCACTAATTATCTCTACTTTGATTCACAGGAAGCTCTGCCAAGTGACCAACACCCTCAGCCAGCCAGTCCCTCAGTTCCATCAAGGTCCTCACCTCCAGCCAAGAGGACACCTCCTCTATTGAAGAGCTGGAGATAATCGGCCTGGAAGATCTGTTACGGCACTTACCCACACCCTCCACCAGCACAGAGACACACACCTCAGTGGGACCTAGATCTAGAGTGGGCTTGGGTTCACAATCTGGTGGTCACCACATGGACAGATGTCCACAACAGAAGGAGGCAGGTTGAGCTGAGCTCCCTGGCACTCAAAGGACTGCTGAAGAAGAGATATTTATGAAGGTCTGAGTCAGATGGCGAGCCTCTGCATTTGGCCTTCCAATTCAAGGTGGAGAGTCAGCAGAAGGCAGGGGAACATCACGCAGAGCTGCTGGAAGCCCTCAACAGAATGGGAGTGCGTCTGCCTGCTCTCTGATGAAGTGGTGCCCACATGTGTATCTATGGAGATCTCCATGGGAAGGATGGTGGACACCATGGAGACCCTGGACCAGAAGAATGCAGACCTGCACTCCATTGTGGTAGCCATGAGTGAGTTCCTGCAGTTACAATGTGTTGGGGAAACAGAAAACCTCGATGTCCCTCCAGGTGCTCCTTCCACTCAAGGAGTCAGGCCGGGGCCCTCGGGCACCCGCAGGGAGGACACCCTTGGGCCATCCACTCAGGAATCTTACAGGCTGTCTCTCCCTCCAAGTCCCCTTTGCCTGTGATCCCCTCAACTTCATCTCACTGCAAAGGGAGCAGCTAGCCCACAGGACAGCCAGAGCAAGCCAGGTCCTCAAGGTCTCAGCCGTCCAGCGGATGAATGCCACTGTCATCAAAGGCAACAGGGCCAATCATTGCATAGGCAGTCCCCACCCCTGCTGTGGATATCAGGGCAGCAACTAGAAGAAGTGGTAGGCCTAGAAAAGTTCATAAATTCTGATCACAAGTGCTTGCATGGATGAACACATTTTGTCACTCTATAATCTGAAAATGTATTTATTTTAATGGAATAATTTGCAATGTTGTATTTCACCTTCAATTACAGGGTCTGTAAACCCTCCCACTGCATCCCCCCCTCTCCCCCCCACTAGAAGGTCAGTTGCATGCAGCTGGACAACGAGTGATTCTGGAGGGAGAAGTGTGTGTGTGAGTGTTTGTGGCAGGGCCTTTATGAGCCTTGTGCAAGCACATTTACACGCATACGGAGCCTTCAACCATCACACTCATCTCACAGTCCTGAGCATTTTCAATACTGCCTGTTGGGCTTCTCTTACAGTTGTCCATCTGAGCTGACCTGCATCTCCGCCCATCCACTGATAACACTCCCATGCTGTACCTATGCCCATCCAGCACAAGGCTCTGCTCACTTTCGATTTGATAAACATGGTCATGGTCAAGTATCTCATCAGCTCCCCCATCCTTCCCCCTCCCTCAGTCACACATGTCCTTTCCCCTATCACTGTGAACACCCTGGCATCACCTTCCACCTCCATACTATCACCTACCAACTCAAACCCTTGTCATTCCAGGAGGTCCAGGTGAATTTGTATTTTCCATACCTTCCTGAGAATCCCACCCCCAACAACATTCACCTTTCCGAACTCCTCCTTCCCACCCCCCTGGGTCTGTGCCTGCCCCCAAGTCCCCACCAACCACCCTCACCGTCCCTTGTACTGCTATCAATGCACCTTCACCCTTCCAGCCTATAGGGTCCCTCTTCCCTCTCTCCTCTGCCCCTCTCATACTCACCATTCCCTCATACCACACCCACCCTCAGTTTGCTCCCCAGGAGGCAGTCATTGACTACATAGACCCTTCCCTTACACTGGACATCCCCCCCAACCCCGCCACTTACTCCCTCCTCCCCACTTACTCCGTCCTTCACCCTTACTCATTCCTTCACACTTAATCTCCCCACCCCCCCAGACACCTTCCTCCCTCTGAACTCTCTCCTCCCCCCAGAAACCTTTCCTTCTCTGATCCCCCTCCTACCCCTGGACACCTTCCCCTCTCTGAACGCTCTCCTCCCCCCGGACACCTTCTCCTCTCTGAACTCCTTCCTCCCCCCAGGCACTTTCCCCACTTCTAATTCCCTCCCTTACATCTATCTCCTCACTTGCTGCATTCACTCCCTTTACACCCTCTTCCCCTGTACTTCCTCCTCCCCTGCCAACCTCAATCCCCGACACCTTTGATCCCCCCCCCCCACCAACCTCACGCCCCCTCCAACACCTTCATTTCCTCCCCTCCCAACCTCACCACCCCTGACAGCTTCTTCTCCAAGTCACGCCTCAACCTTCCTCTCCCCACAACCCTGTCGATCATCCATAGCAGCCCATATGATGCTCCGAGGCAGGCCCAAAGCATCAATGGAGACCTCCCACCTTCTGAGGGTTCTTTGCGGCAGAGCCACGTCTTTGAGGATCCACCCAGTATGTGATGTTCCTCCAGGGTCCGGTAGTTGTAGAGCTCCAGCATCTTCTTCTCCCTGGACGTTCACAATCTGAGCAAGGCCCGGTAAGTCCCGACATCTGCATGTCACACTTGTCCAGATGTGTTCTGAGCCGGGATATTTTCCTGCTGGCATAATGGTAAATTGGGCATCGGGGGGACGATTCCGGTCGGACTTTACTTTGTATCCCATTACCTGCATGCAAATCGGGTTCACACCGGCCTCCAGTGGGATTCGTGTTCCGCCATCACAGACACCATAGGTATCTGCTTTGCTTTCACGCCGGCATGAAACCGATTTCTGTCCCTCATGCCAAATTGTTCACCCTGCCCGCCATTATGCCCGCCACCAATGGGACTGGATGATTCTGCCCTTTATCTCTATTAATAAAGTCAAGGATTCTGTATGCCTCTTCAGCAGCCACTTCAACTTGTCCTGACACCTTCAAAGACTTGTGTACGTACAGCCGCAAGTCTCCCTGCTCCTGTACCCCCTTTAAAATTGTACAATTCAGATTATATTGTCCCTCCTCATTTTTCCTACCAAAATAGACCACTTCACACTACCCTGCATTAAATTTCGTATGCACGCATCTCCTCATTTCACTAGTCTCCCTAAAGTAATTTACTAATCTCTTCACATTTTACTACACTTCCGAGCTTTGTGTCATCAGCAAACTTTGAAATAATACCCTGTAGATCCAAGTCCCGGTCATCAATACCAAACAGAACAGTGGTCCCAGAACTGACCTCAAAAACAACTATTCAGCACTATTCCCTGCTTTCTGTCTCTTAGCCAATTTTGTATCATGCAACCACTGCCCCTTTAATTTTGCTAAAATGCCCATAATATGGTACTTTATCTGATGCATTTTGAAAGTCCATATACACAACATCAATGCAGTAAACTCATCAACCCTTTCCATTACTTCATTAAAGAAGTAGATAAGTAGAAACTATTTCCACCAGCAGGAGGTCAGTAACCAACCATCACAGATTTAAGACAATTGGTATATGAACAAAGGGGAGATGAGAGGTTTTTTTATGCATCGCATAATTATGATCTGGAATACCCTACCTGAAAGGCTGGTGGTAGCAGATTCAATAGTAACTCTTAAAAAAGGAATTGGAAAAACTCCTTGAATTTAAAAAAAATTCTTTCACAGGATGTGGCTAGACCAGCATGTATTGCCCATCCCTAATTGCCCTTGAGAAGGTGACGGTAAGCTGCCTTCTTGAACCGCTGCAGTCCATGTGGCGTAGGCACACTCACAGTGCTGTTCGGGAGGGAGTTCCAGGATTTGGATCCAGCGGCAACATTGAAACATCTACAGGGCTATGGGTCAAGAAAAGGGAGTAGGACAAATCAGGAAGCTCTCAGGGTGGAATCTTATGCCCTTTAAGAATATCCACAGGGCAGGACGTTTTCCGGCACCCCGCTTGCCAGCAACAAACTTCTGGGAGGAGGCTTCCTAATTGGCCACCTCTGCATCCACTATCCAATTAAGGATGTTGGGCAGGATCCTGAGACTGCAGGCCCAACCCAAGGACTTGCAGCTTAGGAAAGACAACAGTCCCACTGGTAGAGGTGGGCACTGCTGCTGCAAGATGGGGATGCGAGGGTACCTCAATCTTGAACTGTCCTCTGAAGGGGCATTTACTTTTTAAAATTAAAATGTGGCCAAAGCTGTCAGGCCACCCCTGGGAAGGATAAGCCCCACCATAGGTTGGCCCACGGGTCCAGCTGTAGCCCACTGATCCTTGCACCTCTCTCGGGTGTGTGAGCTAAAAGAGGGCCCGTGGGCTCCCAGCCAGCCTCCCTCTAGCCATGTACTGGGTGGGTAGCCTTTGATGACCTCCCTCCAGCTAGATCACACAGAGGTGAGAACCTGTCAGACCACCGACTCAAAGCCCTCATATCTAAATTTCCGGCTGGTCTGCCTTCAAGCAAATGCAGTCGAGAAGATTCCACCCAGCAAAGGAATGATGGGCAAATGGCTTCCCTCTGTGATTCTATGATAGATAAATGTCACACTAGGGGAGTCCTGCATTGTTGGAGGTGCTATCCTTTGGGTGAGACATAAAATTAATGCTCTGACTGACTGAAGAACAGCAAGGGAGTTTGCCCAATGCCTTAGTCAACATTTGTCCTCCAACCAACACCACAAAAAACAATTAACTGGCCATTTATCTCACTTGCTCTTTGCTGAATCTTGCTGTGTGCTAATTGGTTGCCATGTTTGACTACATTAAAACAGTTCAACACTTTAAAAGCAACCACAAATTGCTTTGTTTGGCCCTGAACACATGAAAGGCGTTAAATAGGTGCAATTTTATTATAAGGGCAGCTCGTGCGAGAGATTGAATTGTCACTTTGGTAAAGCAGATTATCTTCTGAGTTTAAAGTTCAGACATATTATATGCACGTGGTATTAATGGATCTTTACTCTGCACTTAGCCCATTGTATGTGTGTTCACTGTGTCCTTGGTGGGACAGTATAGATAACAGTGATTACATTTCAAAAAGTAATTCATTGGCTATGCTGTGCCTTGGCACGTTTCAAGTATGTGAAAGACGATACATAGATGCAAATTTCCTTTATTTCTCTAACTTGTGCTTTAACTGATTTAATTGATACATAATTGGGTAGTGTTGAGGGAGTTTTGTCCTGTATGGACCTTACCAGACCTTGATGAAGCAATAACGAATATCAATCTACATCTAACTTAATCTCTAACTGATTGGGCATTCTTAATGGAATCAAAATAGAAGGAGCATCACTCAGCATCTAACTTGAGTTATCATTGAACTTGATAAACTGAGACTAGTTTTAGCATCACTGGCATCAGTTAACTCAGTTCAGAGTGGAGACAGAACTTACTCAGCCTGGGCTGCACATTTACCAACATAGCTTTGATTGAGCTCAAAACGAGATTTATGAGGCAATTTGATGAAGAGAGCTCTTGAGTTCAATTAAAATGGAATGTAATTTCAGATCTCTAAGCTGAAGAAATCTAAAGAAATGAGCTCATAGCAATCAATTCCACTTTTCTTCAACATATTGCCCTCCCCTAATTAATTTCCATTCTGTAGCATCTCAACCATTACTTAATCCCTGACTGTTCCTACCCTTAACATAGCTACATGAATAATCGGAAGCTCCAAATAATACTTCAGTGGAGCTCTGAACCTGCCTGTCCCTCATATAGTTTTGACCAGGTCACTTTTGTTCTTAAATCAGAAAGTTGTAGGTTCTAGGGTCAACTCACAGCTAAGGGAGCACTGCATCATCGGAGGTGCTGCTATTTGGAAAACATGGCAAACTGAGACACCTCCAGCTGGACATGGCACAATTTGCAAAAGTCCTGGGAGTTTTTCCAGTGTCCATTTCCAACAAACACCATGAAAAACAGTAAGTAATCATTCATCTCATTTGTTGACTTAGCTTTGTGCAACTTACTACAGAACAACAGGTGATTATGAAGGCACTTTTGCATAGCCGGAGAACACAAAGGGCACTACATTAGTTGTTAAGGGTAGTTCAGTGATAGTGTTCTTGCATCTGAGTCAGAAGATTGCAGGTGCAAGTCCCACTTCAGTGCAGTACTGGTGGGCTGCTGCAGTGTTAGAGCTGCCACCTTTCAGATGAGACAGTAAACCGAGGTCCCTTCCGTACTTTCAGATGGTGTACAAGTTCTCATGGTATTGTTTCAAAAAACAGCCAGGGGATTCTGCCCATTGTCATCTTATTTACTCTTCAACCAACATCACGAAAAACAGATTATCTTTTTTTTTATCGCATTAGTAACTGTGAGGTCTTGCTGTGTACAAATTGGCTGCTGCATTTCTTAAATTACAATCATGCCTACATTTCAAATCTGGCTGTGAAGAAATTTGGGACATTCTGAGGTTGTGAGCTCTGCTGTGTAAGTCTTCCTTTTCTGTAAAATTGCAAGTATCTCTTTCTGAAGATTTAAAGTTGAGGAATTTATTTTTCAGGATGTCTCATAGCACTTCACACACAATTAATTATTTTACAAGTGCTGTCGCTAATAATATAGTTAAGTATAGCTGCCAAATTTGCCTGACACAAGGCCCCATGGGAAATGAGATGAATGTCCAACTAAACTGTTTTCTTTACTGCAGTTGGCTGTGGGAGGAACTTTAGCCAAAGCACAGGAGAGCTCATGCTCTTCTTTGAAAAATTATGTGTGAAATTATATTCCATCTTAACCGACAAACTGGGCCAGGGTTTTAACATCACACCTGAAAGACTGTCCCTTCAACATTGCAGCACTCCTCCATTGAAGTGTTGGCCATTCTCAAGTCCTGGGGTTAGACTTAAACACAACATTTTCAAATTCAGAGGTGAGAGTGTTGATTTCTGAGGCAAGTTTATGTGTAAAAATGTTCACCTGCAGTGTTCCCTTAGGGTCACAAGTCCTCCCATTCAATCATAAACTCCCACTTCTCCACTTTTCAGACAATCAATTTTTTTATAAAAAAGAAAGACTTGCATTTATGTAGCACTTTTCATGACGACCAGACATCTCAAAGCACTTTACAGCCAGTGAAGTACTTTTGAACACAAAAACAGAAACAGAAATACCTGGAAAAACTCAGCAGGTCTGGCAGCATCAGCAGAGAAGAGTACAGTTGATGTTTCGAGTCATCATGACCCTTCAACAGAACAGTTCTGTTGAAGGGTCATGAGGACTCAAAACGTCAACTGTACTCTTCTCCGCCGATGCTGCCAGACCTGCTGAGTTTTTCCAGGTGTTTTTGTTTCTGTTTTTGTTTTGGATTTCCAGCATCTGCAGTTTTTTGTTTTTATCAAAGTACTTTTGAAGTTTAGTCACTGTTATAATGTGGGAAACATGGTAGCTAATATACACTTGGCAAACTCCCACAGTGATGTGATAATGACCAGATGATCTATTTTTTGTGATGTTGGCTGAGGGATAAATATTGACCAGGACTCAGGAGATAATCTCCTCTTCTTCTTCAAAATAGTGTTATGGGATTTTTTACATTCACCCGCAGGCAGACGAGGCCTCAATTTGCCATCTCATCTGAAAGACAGCATTTTTAAAAGCCTTTATTAATTCTTCTCCTAGCCTTCTGTGCTCCAATACTAGCCCAAGTATATCAAGTCACTCTTTAAAACATAGATTCCCATCCCTGGCATCACTCTGGTGATTCTACGCTCTATCTTTGCAATGGCTTTAATGCTATTTCTACACTGTAGTGCCCAAAACTATCATACTGCAAAGTGACAACTAGCTCTCCCCAGTAGGTAATGGCAATGAACCACCTAGAATCATAGAACCATAAAATCTTAGAATGATACAACACTGAAGGAGACCATTTGGCCCGGCATGCCAATGCTGGCTCTTTGGTAGAGCTACCCAATTAGCATGACATCCTTCCTCTTTCTCCATAGCTCTGTATTTTTTTGCGTTTCAAGTATTCATCCAGTTCACCTTTAAATGTTATTGTTGAATCTGCTTCCACACCCTTTCAGGCAGTGCATTCCAGATTACCATAATATGCTGTGTTGAAAAAAAGAGTTACCTGATTCTTTTGTTTTCCCTTTCCTTAAACCTATGTCCTTTGGTTACCAATGCTTCTGCCACTGGAAATGTTTTCTCCTTATAAATCCACGGTCTCTAATTTGTCATGTTGTTTGTCTAACATCCTGGATGAATAGACATTTCCTCCACTCAAATCTGGTAAGACCAAAAACATTGTCTTTGGTTTGTGCCACAAATCCCATTCCCCAGACACCAACTCTATCCCTCTCCCTAGCATCTGCCTGAGCCTGAATCAAACTCTTTACATCATTGATGTTGTATTTCACCTTAAAATGAGCTTCCAGCCCACATATCTGCTCCATCATCAAGACAGCCTACTTCCAGCTCCATGGCATCACCCAATTTTGCAGTGGCTTCAGCTCATCTGCAGCGGAAACTGTCATCCATGCACTTGTTACCTCTATGCTTGAATATTCCAATGTTTTCTTGGCCAGCCATATTCCTTCCGCCAAAAATAATCTCATCCATAACTCTGCTTCCCTTCTCCTGACTTGCATTTTGTCCCATTCATTCGTCACTCTCCTGTTTCCTGAGCTTACATTGGCTCCAAGTCTGGCAGTGCCTTCATTTTAAACCTGCTTTCAAATCCATCTCTGGCCTTACCCCTCCCTGTCTCTTTAATTTCATCCTGCCGAATAACCTGATGAGATCACTAAACTCCTCCAATTCTGGCTTCTTGCACATTCACTATTTTAATTGCTCCTCCACTGGTGGCTGTGTCTTCAGCCCTTTGCTCTGGAATTCTCTCTCTAATCAGTTCCAGCTCTATTCCTCTCTTTCCTCCTTTAGGGTGCTCATTAAACCCTGCCTCTTTGCCCAAGCTTTTGCTTACCCATATACTAATATCTTCATATACGGAGTCAAATTTTGTTTGAAAAAACTCTTAAGAAATGCCTGGAGACATGTTACTACCTTAAAGGTACTATATAAATACAAGTTGTTGTTATTGTTAATGCACTCAAAATCATTAATAATTTTGAACACCTATATCAAATCTCCTCTTAACCTTCTCAGCTCTAAGGGGAGCAACTCCAGTTTCTCCTGTTCATTCACCTGGACAAAAACATCCAAGGCATTCAGCCAGACTGTAGTTGGCTTACTATAACTGACCTCACCAACCATCAGATAGAAAAGTGAAAATCCGCTAGAATTCTCTTGTGAGGTGAGGTGAGAGTGACTGCCCTTGACATCAAGGCAGCATTTGACCGAGTGTGGCATCAAGGAGCCCTAGCAAAACTGCAGTCAATGGGAATTGGGGAAAAACTCTATGCTGGTTGGAGTCATACCTAGCACAAAGGAACATGGTTGTGGTTGTTGGAGGTCAATTACCTTAGCTCCAGGACATCACTGCAGGGGTTCCTCAGGGTAGTGACCTAGGCCCAAACATCTTCAGCTGCTGCTTCAATGACCTTCCTTCCATCATAAGATCAGAAGTGGGGATGTTCGTTGATGATTGCACAATGTTCAACACCATTCGCGACTCCTCAGATACTGAAGCAGTCCATGTCCAAATGTAGCAAGACCTAGACAATATCCAGGCTTGCGCTGACAAGTGACAAGTAACATTCGCGCCACACGAGCATCAGGCAATGACCATCTCCAACAAGAGAGAATCTAACAATCGCCCCTTGATGTTCAATGGCATTACCATCACTGAATCCCCCACTATCAACATCCTGGGGGTTACCATTGACCAGAAACTGAACTAGACTAGCCATATAAATACTGTGGCTACAAGAGCAGGTCAGAGGCTAGGAATTGTGCGATGAGTAACTCACCTCCCAACTCTCCAAAGCCTGTCCACCATCTACAAGGCAAAAGTCAGGAGTGTGATGGAATACTCCTCACTTGCCTGGATGAGTGCAGCTCCTACAACACTGAAGAAGCTGGACACCATCCAGGACAAAGCAACCCGCTTGATTGGCACCACATCCACAAACATTCACTCCCTCCACTACTGACGCATAGTAGCAGCAGTGTGTAACATTTACAAGATGCACTGCAGGAATTCACCAAAGCTACTTAGGCAGTACCTTCCAAACCCACGACCACTACCACCTAGAAGGACAAGGGCAACAGATAGATGGGAACACCACCACCTGGAAGTTCCCCTCCAAGTCACTCACCACCCTGACTTGGAAATATATTGCCATTCCTTCATGGTCGCTGGGTCAAAATCTGGGAACTCCCTAACAGCACTGTGGGTGTACCTACACCACATGGACTGCAGCAGTTCAAGAAGGCAGCTCACCACCACCTTCTCAAGGGCAACTAGGGATAGGCAATAATGCTGGCCTAGCCAGCGAAGCCCACATCCCGTGAATGAATTAAAAAAAAATAAATCACTATCCGCTAAAAGGTGCATGCACGAGGGTTCTGGTGAGGACAAGACTGGCACTTGCCTGCATTACCCTCCATGACCATATACTAACTGTTCACCTTGTCTGTAATTATATGTGGAACTGAACCCTGTTTTTTAAAGGGGATTCTTTCAGAAAAGCAGGAGAGGAAAATGATGAAGGGAACTAGAGAGTTATGAATAGCAGCCATGGAGGTTGTGGCTTCACCTCCCGGCCCACGTTTGATTCCTGCCAAGACTAGTGGGACGAAAGCTTTCTCTTTAATCACTGGCAGCATATGTTAGTGAGCTTGGAGCAGTCTGAAACATAACAAAAAAGTCACAGATGTGAATTCATATGATAAGACTCAATTAGCACTGCCCTACTGGGGAGGCAGACACTCCTTACCAGTTCATGGCACAGAGCCACTACCTTGGTAGTTTCCAGTGTAACCACTTTTCATTATGGGCAACAGAACTTTCATGAACCTTCCTTAATCTCTCAGCCAACTCAAGCTGTGCTCTTAAGACATCATAAGATTGCTTCCCAGGCTAATATTATGCAAAGCATTCCTTGGTTCAGCATCTGATCAAAGGAAACATACTGTGTCGCTCAGCTGATGCAGTATTAGGATCTTGGTATGGACCGGCTGAGGGATTTATATGCCTGGGAGCTGCTGTGTGTCATTCCCGTTGAGAATTATGTCTGATGGATATTTGCATGACAAAAGCAGCACATAGATCTTGTATAATGCTTTAATATATTTAAAGATTTCTTTCCTCAAAATGTGACTATAATGGAAAACAGTAGTATTTGTGCAAAGATTTTTACTTTGAACTTCCATTAATATCCTAGTTCCATCATTTTATTTTGTCAGCTATGCCCTCTTCTGTGAAGTTAACTCCTCAGCGGTGTTACATGGGCTTCTGGGCCCTCTCCCAAGTGTCTGCTATTCATGTGTAGGTCATGATAATGAGTGCTAGCAGGCACTTTGGCTACAGGGGAAGGTTTGCCACAGCCAAGCTTGATCTTGCCATCACGTGTGCGTTACAAGTACTGACGGCAAGGTTCACTCTACGTCAAAGCTTCTCAAACTTTATTTATTGCGTACCCCCTTCCAGATCTATCAGCTACCCATGGACCCTACCAGATTTTGTGTTTTAACCCCTTTAATGCCCAAGCATTGTTCAAAATGTGCAAATTTCTAATACTGTACACATATATCATGTATAGGTCATGATAATGAGTGCCAGCAGGAGTGCCAATGAGGATGAAGGTATGGAACTCGGGGAGAGAGACTGCGAGGTTCTTGAGCAAATTGATGTAGGGAGTGGCAAGGTATTAGAGGTATTGGCAGGCTTAAAAGTGGACAAATCTCCAGGTCCGGATGATTTGTGTCCCAGACTGCTGAGGGAGGCAAGGGTGGAGATCGCAGGGGCTCTGACCAAATTTTTAATTTCTCTCTGGCCACAGGGGAGGTGCCAGAGGACTGGAGAACAGCTAATGTGGTGACGCTATTTAAGAAGGGTTGCAGAGATAAGCCAGTGAACTACAGGCCAGTGAGTCTCATTTCAGTGGTAGAGAAACTATTGGAGAAAATTCTGAAGGAGAGAATCTATCTCCACTTGGAGAGGCAAGGTTTGATCAGGGATAGTTAGCATGGCTTTGTCAGAGGGAGGTCATGCCTAACAAATTTGATTGAATTTTTTGAGGAGGTGACCGGGTGTGTAGATGAGGGCAGTGCAGCTGATGTGGATTATATGGATTTCAGCAAAGCCTTTGACAAGGTCCCACATGTGAGACTTATAAAGAAGCCAAATGCACATGGGATGCAGGGTAATTTGATAAGGTGAATTCAAAATTGGCTTAGTTGTAGGAGACAGAGGGTGATGACAGAAGGAAGTTTTAGTGACTAGAAGCCTATGTCCAGTGGTGTACCACAGGGATCTGTGCTGGGTCCCCTATTATTTGTCATTTATATAAATGACATAGATGACTATGTGGAGGGTAGGATTAGTAAGTTTGCGGATGACACAAATATTGGCCGGCTGGTTAACAGTGAAACTGAGTGTCTTGGGCTACAGGAAAATATAGACGGGATGGTCAAATGGGCAGATAAGTGGCAGGTGGAATTTAACCCTGAAAAGTGTAAGGTGATACACTTTGGAAGGAGTAATTTGATGAGGAAGTATTCAATGAATGGCATGACACTAGGAAGTTCTGAGGAACAAAGGGACCTTGGCATGTGTGTCCATAAATCTCTGAAGGCGGAGGGGCATGTTTGTGGGGTGGTGAAAAAGGCATATGGGATACTTGCCTTTATCAATCGAGGCATAGAGTACAAAAGTACGGAGGTCATGTTGGAGTTGTATGAAACCTTGGTGAGGCCACAGCTGTAGTACTGTGTGCAGTTCTGATCGCCACATTATAGGAAAGATGTGATTGCACTGGAGGGGTTGCAGAGGAAATTCACCAGGATGTTGCCTGAGATGAAACATTTAAATTATGAAGAGAGTTTGGATAGACTTGGGTGGTTTGTCGTTGGAGCAGAGAAGACTGAGGGGCGACCTGATCGAGATGTACAAGATTATAAGGGGCACGGACAGGGTGAATAGGGAGCAGCTGTTCCTGTTAGTTGAAGGGTCAGTCACGAGGGGACACAAGTTCAAGGTGAGGGGCAGGAGGTTTAGGGGTGATGTAAGGAAAAACCTTTTTACCCAGAGGGTAGTGACGGTCTAGAGTGCGCTGTCTGGGAGGATGGTGGAGGCGGGTTGCCTCACATCCTTTAAAAAGTATCTGGATGAGCACTCGTCATAACATTCAAGGCTATGGGCCAAGTGCTGGTAAATGGGATTAGGTAGGTAGGTCAGGTGTTTCTCACGTGTCGGTGCAGACTCAATAGGCTGAAGGGCCTCTTCTGCACTGTGAGATTCTGTGATTCTGTGATATCCAACACTGGGCTAACAGTACTACTCGCCATTACTGTGACGGAGAAAATCATTTGTTTGAGCACAGGCACATAATGTTTGCCATGATAGGTGACATCTGATTCATAGATTAGATGAAAATCCTTTTTTCATATAGGTATGTTATAACAAATGGTACCATAACCTTGACAGCCGTGGCTAACATTTTGGGCAAATTTGCTTTCATTTGGACCCAAAACACAGCCAACTGCTTTTATGGAACACATTCTTTAGTCCACCACAAGTTCTTTTATTGCCTTGTGGCATTGGTATTATGGGACCAGCTGCTTGTGCTTCCCATTGAGGAAAAGTAATTGGTTTGGCTTCTTGTACTTGTTGTACTTTACTGGTATTGTCTTCTGTCTCGGTGAAGTTTCTCTTACTCTGAGTGACTCTTATAACTGTTTATTTACACTATTTACATCCAAGACCTCATGGTAAGTACACCGGGGAGATGGT
The DNA here is from genome assembly GCF_017639515.1 of Carcharodon carcharias. Taxonomy (NCBI): domain Eukaryota; kingdom Metazoa; phylum Chordata; class Chondrichthyes; order Lamniformes; family Lamnidae; genus Carcharodon; species Carcharodon carcharias. Next base: position 149,738,153 of record NC_054472.1, read on the forward strand.
GGTGTAGTGGTAATGTCACTGGACTAGTAATCCAGGGGCTCAGGTTAATGCTCTGGGACATGATTTCAAATCTATCATAGCAGCTGGTGGAATTTAAATTCATCTAATAAAACCTGGAATTAAAAGCTAGTCTCAGTAATAGTGACCATGAAGCCAGTGTAGATTTTTGTAAGAACCCATCTGGTTCCTTAAACACAGTAAAGGAGCAGCTTTATTGTACCAAGACAGGATAGTGTTGGCTTGGAAGGGAACTTGCAGGCGGTGGGGTCCCCAACCTTATGTTAGAGGGAAGGTCATTGATGAAGCAGCTGAAGATAGTTGGGCCGAGGACACTAACTCCTACAGTGATATCCTGGGTCCAACAATCACGATCATCTGACAAGAAGCTCAACCATGAGACCTGTCAACAGTCGAAGATTCAGAATAGGTGGTCTGTAAAAACTAACTTGACCTCAGGATGAAGTTCAAAGAAATGTACACATATATCCATCAATGAACTAACAGTACTACTTGCCATTACTGACCTTGCCATTTGACTGCCATCAAGCCTTTGTATCATGCAATATATTGACATGCTAGCTTCCCATCTCATTACATATAGGAAAAAATATTCTGTAATTCAAGGGTCAAGTTTTTATAACTATCAACTATATTTTCAGCATTATCTAGGACTTCTTTTGAGTTGGTAGGCATGCTTTTGGGCACAAGTACTTCACTATGTCGACTACAATGTACCCACATCACATTGGGAATGAATGTTTTGACATGTGTCACTCTCCCCCTGTTCCTATCAGTCATTAACTTTGCTGCATCAGTGAAGATGCCAATACATTCTGAGCAGGCGATCTCATGTTGATTTATGATGCTGTCAAGCAACCAGAAAATCTCCTCAACTGTTCTGGTAGGTATCATGTGGCAAAACAAAATGTCTCACATACACCAGAAGGTGAGCTAAGTCTGCCACATCTGTGGATTTGTTCACCTGCAAAGAAAAGTCTGGTCTGTTAATGGCTCAGTTCACTAATTGAGTTAGGACATCATTGGCCGTGTCATTAGTTCAATGTGATGCTGTGTTGTTTGATAATGGCGCTAACTGAATTAATTTTGGGAACTTCACTCCAAGCTTAGTGCTTAGTTTCTCTGCTATGGCGTGAGGTTTTCATGACTTCACAACTCTGGGGTATTCAACAGCTCATCCAAATAAATCCCAGGTCAATGTATTTTTGCTATAATTATATCTCTTTGCTATGGATTCTGTTTTGAATCTAGTGTCAACTTTTGCTTCACAAGCTGCAATTCGCATATTGAACTAATAGTTATCTCGCCAGCAATTTCATCAAGCGCGTTGGTACTGGCAAAACACATTTCAATACTTTGTCCATCATGTCAATCAAGCAAAGTGGGCTGACAACCCAGACTCATAAAAGGGTTATATGAGTGGGAGCATTTACTTTGCGTGATTGACATCATTATGTAGTTATAATTAATTTTTTCTGTGATCTCATTTATCAATGTCTCAATGTTTATTTGGACAAGATTAAGAGGTGTGAAGTGTTTGAAGCCTGTGTTATTGATTCTTTAATTGTCTGTTTGATTGATACTTTTATAGTGTTGTAGGAACAGCAGTTTTTTTCAAAAGAAGACAGTGAATGTTTTTTTTTAACAATTGCACTCTTGCCATTGTTACTCTGGAGTTCATTGGCTCTATACATAGTGTCTACTGGATGAATGGGCATGGAAGGGCTATGAGTTGACATGGGGCCTATAAGAGGCATGGGGGTGAGCAGGCGGCATGAGTCGTCATGAGTTGGCATGAAGGGGGCATGGGGGACATAGAGGGGGCATGGGGGCATGGGTAAGACCTTTTAAACATACCTTTCAAAAGATCCCTGAATCTAGACTATAGTTCACAACTTCTCAGAGATTCATGAACCATGAGTCATAAAGAAGCTGACCTGACTGCAAAAAAATTACAGGAGTGAGGAGATGCTTTCCCCTGCAATGGAGTCAGCCAGGTTGGGAGTGCAGGGTTTGGGCTTGCGACCTGTGCCACATCCTGCGCCAGCAATAATTGGGGGCACAGGAATGGGGGTGGGAATTCTGGAATTGAATCCCACCCACCATTTTTAAATGGCTCTGGAGTAGTTTCAACTCCATGAAAATCTGGACCCAACATTTCCCCCGTCCCTTTCAGGACCTGCTATTGGACACAGCTTGTAAAAACTCATTAGTTCTGAGTGTCTGGAATTGAACATGTGGACCACATTAGGCAGCCAACACTTACTGAGTTTAAAAAAGGGAACTTCCACTTCAATTGGGTTACTTCAAAATTCAATCCAAGAGCAGCTGAAATCGTGATCTGAATAAAATAGCCATCCTGTTCAACAGCCCAAGCAATGAGATAGATATGCTAAATTTGAATGGTGTTCAGCAGAGGTCAGAAAGATGAGGCCATTTCAATCTTGCCCATGTTTTTGGAAAATGGCGAGACTTCAGAGCCCCCTCATGAGATTACAGATGAGATTTACTTTTACGGGGAAATCATGCACTGTAAAGGAAGAGACAAGAGTGTGTGAGTGAGATTACATGAAGAGAGCACATGTGAGAGAGGGGGGAGGAAGTTTGTGAGAAAGACAGCAAGCAAAGTGATTGCGTGACAGTGTGGGATGTATAAGAGAATCCACCATTGGACAATTTCTCCTGTGTGCCTCCAGAGATGACTCATATACCTGCAGGACTATGTGCACTGTAGTTTGGAAACCGCTGCTCTACATAAAGAAGAAAGAAGAACTTGTGCTTTTCATGACCTGAGGATGTCCTAAATCTTCTTAATTCAATGGTGTATTTTTGCAGTGCAGTTACTGTTGCAATGTCGGAAATATGGCTGTCAATTTATGCACGGCAATGTCACACAAACAGCAAGGAAATAAATGGCTAGCAGCCTCCACTCTCATGCCAGGTACAGCACGGTTCAATGCAGAGTAAAGGTCTCATTATGGAGCAACAACATGCCCCAGTCTTATCCTCAGAATTGAATCTACAGCTGGAGAATGCTGCTGTGTTCCCTAAACTACAACAAAGACTACACTTCAAAAGTTGTTCAATGACTGTAAAATACTTCGGAACAGCCTGAGGAAATGAAAGCCATTATATAAATGAAAAACTTTTCTTTTATTTAATTCCAAAGATCTACTGGCCTCAGTATTGTATCTTTTTAGCTCTATTATCTACAAACACTTGGACACCTGGAGAATTTAAGTTAAAAAACAGATATTGAATTTCCCAGCCCCTGTCCCATGCTCATTGACGGGCCCAAAGAGTGGATCTGGACAATCCCTCTACTCAGGTAGGTGGGTACCTGAGTATTTGGGCAAATAAGTGCTGAGTAATTCTTGTGCCTGCTTATCCCAAGTATCATTGATGATGAATTTTGAAGTGACCCAATTGAAGTGAAAGTTCCCCCTTTTAAACTCAATAAGTGTTGGCTACCTAATGTGTTCCACGTGTGCAAGCTCCAGGTGGGGGTTGGAAGTGGAGGGGAGGTGAATGCTCAAGGGGTCACCACTTGGCACAATTCCAGTGTAACTACTGAGGAGTTTTGGAACCCTCATATTCAACCAGTAAAATTCGATGTATTGGTCATTCATCTCGTTACTGTCCATGGGAACATTGGAGGGCTCAAATTGGCTGTCGACAGTGACTGTGCTTCTATATGATTAATTAGATGCGCAGCACTTTGGAACTGTTCTAAGAGCCATGATGGAACTATACAGGATAGATTTTTAAATTTTAAATTCTTTGCACAGAGCTTAGCGTAATGGGAGCATATTTCAGAGATTCGTCTGTGGAAAGCCATGTCTGACCATTAATATGAAAAATGAATGGATGGAAGTGTCTCAGTGGCAAATGAGGCACATTGTTTTAAATTATGCTTCCATTGGCCAAAACTCCCTTCTGTGAACACTAACCTATAAAACTTATACTTCTCTAAAATACTACTTTTCTGTCTCGCTATCTGGCTATAAAGGGTTGAAACTACTGTCATGTGTTTCCGTATGAGTGCTTGACACAGTTCCTCATCTCACTATTTAATGATAGTGATTTCTACTCCATTAATAGCGTAGCAGAGTCTGTTATGATGAGCATGTTAACTGTTTGGATGATCACATCCTGAACAAGATTACAACCATCAAAACAGTAGCAGCAACCTTGTTTTTTTTCCAGTCATTTGTCTGAGAAAACATATCCCTTTGGGTGATCATTCTGTTTGAAAAGCTACCCATTAAGTAGAGTGTACCATTCAAAATTTTTAAAAAAGCAATGCAGTCAATGCTTTCAGATGGAGAAATAATTTATCGAGAGGCAATCTCATTGACATTTGAGTTACTCTCATCATCCCAAGGAGCCAGGGTCTGCCTTCCATTCAAATAATGTTAAAAAAGAATCCAAGATTTCTCTCCAAGCTGAATCTACAATAACTTAATCGCTTAATCTGTGGCCACTAAGATATCCTAGTCCAGCAATTGCTGGGAATGGTACTGTAGGCTATTGATTTCATGGCTGGAGATGAGCTGGATTGCATTTACAGATACTGCTTTGTCTGCAGGTGCAATCTAAAAATACACAGCTCCGTTGACTTGGAGCAGGCAGCCCTGCAGCTATTTATAGCTGTAGTACTCGATAAGCTGACTACTGAAGCAGCTAGTTCCCACTTAAAGCTGCCTGTCCTCTTGCATTTGTGAAATCACTGACAATTAGTGTTGAATTCTAAGTTTTGGGGAAATTTTGGTTAAGATTCCTTTTTTTTCTACTAATATCTCCCCCATTTTCTATTCTGTCTTGTGCTAGTGTCTGCTGGTACCCATGGTTTGCTGGTACCTTGGTTGCAGGGCCAGGGTGAGAAACCATGGGCTCTGGTGCTTCTCCTTTCTGGACCCCTTATCCCAAACCCCTGCTTTAACCCTCTCCCTCACATCCTTCGGGTGCCCAAAATTGGGAACCATAGTCACAGTAGGATCGAACTGTTTCGTGTAGGTTTCGCAAAACTTCTTGTACTTGTACTCTATGCCTCTCTTTATAATGCTAATCGAAAGCTCACGTTTCAGTATGATAGACTTTATACCCACAGCTTTGTCAGTTACACACAAATTGGTCATTCATATGATGCAACCAGCTCTGCTTCTTTGAACCTGGTCCTATGCAATATCCAGACAGCAACATCCAAAATACGTGAACCTCAAGCACCACAAGCAACAATTCTATGTACAAATGGGAATATCTTGAACTAACAGTGACATATTCTATTGGCACATGACTCTTGGGGCAGAAATTTCCCCCCATTGGGGGGAGGGGGTGGACGGGGGTGGTGCAGGGGTGGGCAGGGGCTGGCGCGAACACAACTGGTGCCCGCGATCGGGATCGTGCCGCCATTTTACATGGGCGGGCCAATTAAGGCCCACCCTGAAGCGCTCCTGTGAAGGCAGGGTGGGGTTCCCTGTGAAAGAACGCAGTAATCTCCTTGAGGCACGGAGCTGCCTCAGGGAGATTAGTTTAAGTTCTGAAAAATTTAATAAAGGAAATAAAATTTTAAGAACATGTCCCCTCATGTGAAACTGTCACATGAGCTGGGACATGTCCATTCATTTTTTCAAAATTTTTAATTTAATTAATAAACCCTTCATGAAACCTCATCCCGCCAGTGAATGAGATTTCATGAAAAATGCGAAGGCCGTCTGGGCTCTTCACCTACCCGTCAACTTTAAGGTTAGACAGGCAGCATTCTTAACAACTTTAATTACTTCCTTAATGGCCTTAATAGGCCGAGGTGGCTGCGCACCTGTTGAATTTACAATCTAAATGACGCGCGGTGACGTTGGGACACACGCTCAATGCTACCGCGCGTCATTTTATGTGTTGGCAAGTGGGCCCCGCCCCTGATCACCAACCCTTGGTTTCGCTTCCAGGTTTAAAAATGGCAAATTTTCTAGTAAATTCGCACCAACCAATTCACCTGCAATAATGTGCTATTTTTATCCACACAAGTGGGCTTTGTTGGCAGAAAAATTACACTTTGCGTTGAGTGGTAAATATTTTCTCATTTTAAAGTGAAAGTAACCACGCTTACAAATGCCCAACATGGAGCACTTAATAGGACAGCAAAGTATTGAAGATGTTGGAAATCTGAATAATAAAGAGAAAATGTTAGGAGTACTCAGCAGGCCAGGCAGCATCCTTGGAGAGAGAAACCAAGTTAATGCTTCAGGTCCACGATCTGCACTAGTACTGATGAAGGGTCACTGGCCTCCGTTTCTTCCTGCACAGGTGTGCTGAGCATTTCCAACACTTCCTGTTTCTACTGGAACAAAAATAATCCCTTTTGCCAGCCTTCCAAAAAGCAATGAGACTTCTTGTTGTTTCATGGACATGCTAGGTTGTGTAGAGGGACTGTAGCCTGACTCTAATAGGTAGTTATTCCAAACTGGTTTATTTACACTTCTGACTTACAATCACAAATCCAAACTCTGGCTTGGAATTAGGGTGGTAGGGTCTTGTCTGGAGTTGTACCACTGTTATATCTCACAGAGGTCCGTCTCCCTATTTTTCTCCCTCTTATGGTCAGCATGGTAACGTTAGGTTGGAGGTTCCTAATGTGCATTTTCAGGCATTGGCCCATGAGCAATTCAGCTGGAGAGAATCCATTAGCTAAAGATGAGGCCCGATAATCAAACAGGGCTGAAGAAGTCATGTGGACTCGAAACATTAACTCCGTTTGTCTCTCTCCACAGATGCTGTCAGAACTGCTGAGTTTTTCCAGCATTTTCTGTTTTTATTTCATTTTTCCAGCATTTGCAGCATTTTGCTTTTAGCTTAGGGCTGAATGCCAGTCAGGATTCTTAGACATTAGTGTCTTGCTAGTCCTGACTGCACATTCAGCTGCTCTGTTAGCTTGTGGATAAAGAGAGGAGCTGGTGATATGGGTGATCACATTGTTGGTAGGGAATTTCCTGAAGTGGCCATTAGCAAATTGTAGACTGTCATCAGAGATGATTTAATCAGGAAACTCATATGGATAGAAGATGATCTATAGCACCCTGATCACAGACTCAGCTGTAGTAGCGTGGAGTCTGACTACTTCTAGCCACCTAGAGTAGTAATCTATGGCAACAAGGTCTGCCTTGCCTTGATGATCAAAGAATTCAAGCTCCAATTTCTGCCTAAGTCGGTGTGGGAAACTGGATGGCCCCAAGATGTCTGGTTGCTAATGGGTGCCTGGTTGTTAATTTGGCAGGTGCAGCAGGAGACAATGAAGTCTTGAACAGCCTGTGTGACGCTCGGCCACTACACACATTGCAGCATGCATGCTCTCCATTTTGCAACTCCTAGGTGGCCTCCATGGAGCCTGTGGAGGATCTCCTCTTGCATGGACTTAGGAATGAACAGGCGGTGATCAAAAAACCAAGTGGCCATCCACTGTAGTTGTGTCTGCATTGCTTATGGCATTTAGGGAGGAACTGGTCTGCAGAACTATGTTTAGACCAACCTTTCTGGCAGAGTTCTTGTACTTTAGCACAATCCACACCCTCTTTTTGTGCTCTTCAGACATCTTGGATGTTTGTGGCGGAGTTGGGCAATAAGTTAAATGCACTCAAAAAGAATGCTTCCACTTCTGAAACAAGTGTGAAATCCAAGGATATAGCTTGGTCTACTTTGGCTCTGGAGAAAACATCAGCTGTGGATTGTGTCTTTCCTGGAATGTGGACAGCCATGTATTGATAACGTATCTAGTGAAGGCAAAACTGTTGAATGCGTAAGGGCATTTTAATGATCTCGATGGAATTCAAGCGGATAATGAGGGTTTTGTGGTTGGTCTCTATGTGGAAGGCTAAGCCCATCAGGTAATCCAAGAACCTCTCAGTGGCCCATGTGACAGCCAGTGCTTTTTCTCGATGGTGGAGTAACATCATTCTCTTTTTGTTAATGCTCTGGAGGCAAAGTATACAGGCTTCCTGTTGCTCTTCTGGAGTTGGATAAGTACAGCATCAAGGCCAGTTGAGGAAACATTGGCAGCCTCCACTGTAGGCAGTGTTGAATCATAATGTTCTAGCACATCTGAAGAGACTAGTGTCATGAAGAGATATTAATGTCTATAATGTTATTGGAAATTATTTTCAAATTGGAATTGTAGTAGAGTCTGTGTCTGTGTGTGTGACTATGTAGGCTTAATTGGATCAAAGCCAGCTAGTCTGGGTGCTTTAATGTATAGTAATTTTGAGCTGTTAATTAGACAAACATAAGGAAGTTAAAAAGCAAAGTAAAGTTTGCATTTGTTGAATAAATCATTCAAAAGAATGGATAAAATCTTGCACCTAGCTGGGAGACACTAAGCAATGTGTTTATATTACTAATAAAATTGGTGGAATGAAAGAGTTTATTGTTAGGAGAGGTAAAATTTTTAAAAATAGTAATACAATAGAAAATTTACATTCAAAGGGGAATCTAGATATAAACAGAAAGGAGTTTGTGTGTGAGACAAAGGCATTTAAGATCTAATCAGCCTGTAAGCCTACAACTATGTCTGCAAAGGAAACAAGTTGCAAGGAACTTCATTTTGAATTTGTACAGTCAAATGTGCTTTGCCTGGTGTCTGTTTAAAGTCTATGGATTATTGTTGCCTTGGTGAAGATTTAATTGGGCGTAATTAATTTAGGAATTTATTTAAACTTATGGTATTAATTTGTAGACACGTGTATGTGTTTAATTTGTTGTTAAATTAGTAAATGTTTAATTTAGTTTATCTAAAAAACAATTTGAGGCTTGGTGGTCTTATTCCTGAATTCAGAGCTGCATCTCAAACATACCAATTCAAAATATAGGTTATGACAGTTGTTCAAGGAATTTGATGGTGATCTTGGCAAATTCACGTTTGTATTTAAAGTGAGACCTGCCGCTTGGAGGGCCTTAAGAACCTCCCGAACCCTATGGTTATGCTCTTCTCTTCTGGGCCCATGGATTAGGATGTCATCCATGTGGCAAAAAACTCCTTGTTTACCTTATAAGATCATGGATGTGGTGCACTGGAGTATCGCCGGGGCTCATGAGATGCCAAAAGGAAAGCGGTTAAAACAGAAAATGGTGTGATAAAGGTTGTTAGCCACCTGGACTCCTGGTTGAGAGGCATTTGCCAAAACCCACTATTAGCATCAAGTCTGGTGAAGAGGATGCTGTTAGCCAGCTTTGCCAGGCTGTCATCCAAAGACACCATTGGGTGCACTTTGCTCTGGACTGCCTTGATTAATTGTGAGGTCCACACACAGCCGACATTGACTGTATGTTTTGGGAATTCTCACCAGCTCGGAACACCACCAGATTGGTTGTGTGACCGGTGAAATGACATGCAAGTTCCTATTTGACCTTCGGCAGTACAGGGTGTAGTACCCCTCTGGGGATCAATAGGCACACTGGCATGGCATGTGGGAGCAGTGAAATATTTGTTTTTTTATCTTACCCAGCCCATGGAAGAGTTGTGGGAATTCCTGGTGGAATTCAGTCCTGTCATCCGGCGGAAGAATCGCTTCTACTTTTTGCAGGGTGCCCAGTTGTATACATACATTCCTGCTGAGTAAAGAAATGCTATGATTACACAGAATGTAGACGGTCTCTGAGATCTGTCGCCCCTTGTGGCATAAAGTGGCTGTGATATGACCTTTGATTTGCAGATTAGCTCTCCCTGGACATTGGAGTTTAATATTTGATGGCTGGACAAGAACTATGTTGAGCAATGCTAAATGTTCAGCCAGTATGGATACCCCAGCACTGGTATCGAGTTTAAAGTGGATTTTAGACCTATCGATTTCTAAATTGACAGACCAGAAGTCTTGGCAATGGTCTTGAACTGCTCCCAAGAGACTGAGATGGCATTTGCTTGTTTGTGGTCTATGTCCTGGGTGAGCTGTAAGCTACAATTAATCTGTTGTTTTCTTTGCTTATTAGAAGTTTTGAATGAACAGGACCCCTGAAGTGCCCTGGCCTCCCCCATTAGAAGCACTCTGCTGGGCAGTCTTCTCATTTGTGTTGTCTCTTTGCGCCGCAGTGTAGTCACTTCAAGATGGCTGCTGTACAGTTTCCTGCCTTTTTGACCAGTTTGTTGGGCTTTTGCATGGGTGGAGATACCGTGCTTGGGCCTAAATGACGAATGGTCATCCCGGACGCCTCGGTGAGTCGGAGGGCGATAGGTTGAATTCTCGTACTTGGGCTGGCTTAACTGGTCACGCGAGAATGCGTCTTTCCAGGACTCCTGTCCACAAGAACTAGCACATCTATTCTATTAAGTCATTACATTACACTTGTGAGCCTCTCATTCCCCTTCAGCAAGGAACCCAGCAGCATCTGCCTGAGATCTGGTTTGGCACAACATTGAACATGAATTTTAAAACAAAATTAAGGTAAGAAAACATGAACAACAACAATGTCAAAGCAATAAATAATAATCTTTAAAAAAATAGTAATTAATAAAAATGACCATTAGAATGTGCACTGAGGAGCATAAATTGTTCTTGGGCTAGGCCTTCTGCCCCTGTTGTAGGGTAGCTGAGTTGAGCTATTAATGATAGAGTTGATCTACAGACACTTCTTGCATGGAAACATTAAGTTTATTTACAATATACTCAGCTGCAACTACACGTGTGCTTTCAACTCCAACTCTATCTGCACACCGAATCCTGAGGTAGCTCACGCTATTCTCCTATTGGTTACTACAAGTCATGTGATCTTGCCTAACAAGTATTATTCTTAAAGGAACGTTACACACTAAATAAAAGTATAATTACTATATTCCTCGCCCTTTAACTCAGCTATACATATTATATTTACAAATACATATTTTTCAAGACAACATATTATTTAAAACTGGGTAGGGAATTTACAAGTTCAGTCTTTTAGGTGGTTTCCTGGTATGCTGCAGCTCTACAACTTCTGATTCTTTGTCAGGAACCTCCTTTTCTGGAGTTGCCTGAACATCAGGTGCTTCGGTGGGCACTTGCAGTTCTGTATCCTCAACTCTTACAGGAACGTTAGACATGTCTGTACTGGGTTGAGTATCCTCAACAGGAAATTCAGACCCAGTCATGATCACTGGGTGCTTTGTCTCACCCTTAAATGGTCTACATGTTTACAGATGATCCATCCTTCCACCTTCACGTGGTAAGATAGAGGTCCCGTCACTGTACTTATTTCACCCGGTAACCGCTTTGGTCCTTCCCCAAAGTTCTTCATGCATACCAGCTCACCTACAGTAAATTTCCTCTCGTGACTATGCCAGTTGTGTCTAGATTTCATGCTTCCCTGACTCCTTTCCACATACCCCTCTAAATTCAGCATTATTAAGCTCAATCTCATCCTAAGACGTTGTTTCAACAATAACTCCACAGGTGTGAGACCTGTTGTTGTATGAGTGCTAGTTTGGTTGCCAAGGAATCGCCAGTTAGCTTTCTCATGCCTGCCTTGAACTTTTGGCCTTTCAGCCAGTCCATTTGAGGAAGGCTGGTATGGTGCAGTTTTCACATTGAGTGATACTGTTGAGGCTGATAAACCATTGAAACTTAGCACTCATAAATGCTCTGCCATTATCAGCAATGATTATTTCTGGTAGTCCATGAATGACAAAATCCTGTCGTAGTTTCTCAATTGCAGCAGCCGACGTTGATGACTTCATCTCATTATGTCCAACCATTTTGAATGGGCATCGACAACGAGCAGAAACATTGTTCCCAGGAAAAGTCCAACACAGTCAATGTGTAACTGCACCCAGGGTCTACCTGGTTACTCCCATGGGTATAATAGAGCTGTCACTAGCAACTTTTGCAGTAGCTGACATTGCACACAGTGCTTTACTAAGCTCTCTATTTCGCCATCCATCCCAGGCCACCATAGACAGCTGCATGCTATGGTCTTCATTTGGGAAATTCCTGAATGTGCACCATGTGGTTCAATTAAAAGTTGCTCCCTTCCCTTTGGAGGAACGTTCACTTGTGCTCCCCGCAATAAGATGCCACCTTGGCTGGTTATTTCATGTCTTCTGTTGAAGTAAGGTTTCATTTTGTCAGATACGGGCTCCTGTATAGCACTTGTTCTCATACCTTAAATAGGACTGGGGCCCGACCTGTTCAGTCTCTGATCTGTTGAGCACATACCAACAAGGAATCTAACGGTAATTTAACAGTAAAGCAAGTTCCTGTGGAACTGGGACATGCTCATCATTTTATTGTAAAGGCAAATGACGAAGGGCATTGGCGTTTGCGATTTGATTGCCAGGCCTATGTAGGAAAGTGTATTTGCATGGTGCCAGAATTAAAGCCCATAGTATTCTTGCTGAGGCTATGGGTGGTGTAGCCTTGTCCTCATTAAACAATCCTAGCAATAGTTTGTGGTCTGAAATGATTGTAAAATAGTGGTCATGTACATACTGGTGAAATTTCTTGGCACCAAAGATGATGGACAGGCCTCCTTTTTCTACCTGCGAGTATCCCTTTTTTGTTGTGGTGAGCGTTCTTGATATGTAACCTATTGGCCATTCCGTGCCATCATCCATCTAATGAGAGAGCACTGCCCCCAATCCATAGGGAGATGCATCACATGTCAGCACAAATTCTCTTGTCTGATCATAATGCATTAATAATTGGGTGAGTTGAACAATTGTTTCACCTTTATGAAAGCTTCTTTCCGGGGTGCCTCCCAAGAGCAACGTTGGTTCTTTTTGTGTACAGAATGAAATGGGGCCAGCACTATAGACAAATTGGATAAGAACTGCCCATAATAGTTGATCATTCCTAGGAATGATTTGAGCTCTGAGGCATTCTTTGGCATAGGTGCCTCTCTTATGGCTCTTACTTTCCCCTTAACTGGGTGGACACCCTGTGAATCTACCCGGTGACCCAAATAGATTACTCCCCTTACTTGGAGCGTGCACTTTTCTTTCTAGCGCAGATTTTAATCTCAGCCTTTTTTTTGACTTCACTATTGGCCAGAATTCTCTCAGATGCAAGCTCAACTTGTCTGAGCTCAGTGGTTGAGTCTCCCAAAATGTCATTGGCTCTCTGCTTCTTGGGAAATTCTGCGGCTTTTGCTTCCAAAGCCTCTTTGGCTTAATTTCTCAGCTCTTCCATCTCTTTTTTATATTTGTTTGCTGCCTTCTGGAAAATTGAACATTGTTGTGTCTTCTCTGCCAACTCATTCTGCGGTTTATTCAGAGAGGTGCTGAATTCTTTCTGTTTCGCTTCATAATTTTCCAGAAGTACAAACTCTGACCTGAGGGAATCTTGTAGTGTATGAAGGTCTTTTAACAGGTTTTCTCTTTCCCTTCGAAGGTTGCTCACCTCATCTCAAACTCTGTCATCTAGCAGGGTCTCTTTGATTTTCATCTGATTTTCTTCCAGTGCTTGGCTTAGGACAGCCTGCCTTTCTTCAGGTTGTTGAATCATTGCACATACCTTTTTCAAAACAGGGGCACTTCCAGCTTCCTTTTGGAATTTCAGTGGCCAAGCAATGTTGATTTCCCTTCGCCAATTTTGCCCTTGAAGGCTTGGTAAGACCATAAGACCGTATGGTGCAACAGCAGGAGTAGGCTATTCGGCCCATCAAGTCTGCTCCACCATTCAATGAGATCATAGCTGATCTGGTAAGCCTCAACTCCACTTTCCTGCCTTTTCCCCGTAATCTTTGATTTCCTTACTGATTAAAAATCTGTCTATCTCAGCAATGATTATACTAAACAACCCAGCCTCTACAGCCCTCTGCGGTAGAGTTCCACAGATTCACTACACTCTGAGAGAAGAAATTCCTCCTCATCTCTGTCGTAAATGGGTGATCCTTACTCTGAGATTATGCCCTCTGGTCTTAGACTCCTCCACAAGGGGAAACAACCTCTCAGCATTTACCTGTCAAGCCCCCTAAGAATCTTATATGTTTCAATAAGGTCACCTCTCATTCTTCTAAACTCCAAAGAGTACAGGCCTCCTCTGCCTCGCAATAATAACACTGGTAGCTTTGCCAACTGGCTTCCATAATGGACATTTACTCTGCTTACGCCTTTCACTTGAATGTCTTCACCCGCATATTTTTTTTAGTTTGACATCTGTTTCTTCTAAACTTAATTGATGTTCACCATTATTCAAATATTTGAAGGTTTGTTCCCCAATTACTGTAGTGGAAGTTCCCGTGTCCACTTCCATTCTAACAGGTTTGTCGTTTACTTTCACTGTGACAAGGATTGGTTCTGTCTTTCCAACGTTCAAATTAAATAATGAGTAAACGTATGAATTTGTTGTTTCAGGCTCTTCTATAAAATAGATTTCACTGGGCTTCTTTTGTGTACAAGCCTGCCTGAATCTTCCTTGCACTGCCTCATTATATGTCCATTTCTATGACAATAGTGGCATTTGATTTTTTTAAACTGCCTATTATGAAAAGACTAATCATTTCCATCTCTATTCAATTTATTCTTTGATTTCACTGCTAAGTTATTTTTCTTTATCCTTCAGCTGTTTCATGCTTCTCAGTGGAGTCTTGCTTTCTCACACCTCTTTCATCTGAGGTTTCCTGCCTGATGTGGAGGCCGGCGCCATTTTGCACACCCTGTATTGCTTTTGAATCTCTTACTGTGCTTTCCATGGCCAGCGCTATCTCTAGCACCTCCTTGAAATCCAGATTCACTTTGGACAATAATCTTTTCTGAATAGAGTCCTCTTTCACACCACACACTAAATGATCTCTGAGCATGTCGTTCAAAGTCGTGCTGAACTCAAGGACCCCTTAATAGTTAATGTTCATTAGCTGTTTCAAATTTGCCATGTAACATGCAATTGTCTCAATTGGGGCTCTGTTTCACAGACTAAACCTGAACCTCTGCATCATGACTGAGGGCTTGGGTTGAAAGTGACCCTTCACAAGGCCCACCAATTCATCAAAATTTTTCGAATCCAGGGCACTGGGTGCCATTAAACCTCGAATCAGGTTGTAGGTTTTCGCCCCCACAAGTATTCAAGAGGATCGCTCACCTCTTCTCTTCTCCCATAATCCCGTTCACTTGAACAAAGAAAGTGAAGCATTCTATGTATTGAGACCAATCGTCTATGGCAGGTTTTAAAGGATTAATTCTCCCAAATTGTGACATTTTGAGAGAGGGTAACTTCTTCAATTCTAATGGAGCTTGCTACTTACAATCACTGGGCGAGGTACAGTGCCGACTTTTAAAAACTTGATTTCTTCTGTTCAATCCAATCCCATCCTCATCACCAGTTTGTTGTAGGGTGACAAAGTTATGCTATTAATGATAGCACTGGTCTGCAGACACTTCTTAGGCAGAGACTTCAAGTTTATCTACAATATACTCAGCAGCAACTACATGTATGCTTTCAAGTCCAACTTTACCTCTACACTGCCACCTGAGGTACCTATGCTACTCTCCTATTGGTTACTACAGAACATGTGATCTTGCCTAGCAAGTATTATTCTTAAAGGTGCATTACACACTAAATAAAGCCATAATTACTACAGCCCTGGGGAGGAGCTGTCACCTCCAATTTCTGCCCAATCCATAAAATCCTGTTCCAGATTACTGCTCCCCCATGACCCCTTTCCTTCAATCCTTCCATAATATTATGCACTTGTGCCTCCTGGAACAATATTCCAAATCACTTCACTATATCACTTTTGCTCATCAAAAAACCTCAACATCTTTTGCCCATTACTTACTGTTCAATGTTCACCTCTCCCATTGCATTGAAGGAAAGAACTTGCATCTGTATAGTGCCTTCAATTGCCCTCAAAATGCACCAAAGCATTTACAACCATTGAGTTACAGTACATGTAAAGTGCAGTCATTACTGCTGTGTAGACAACTGTGGCAGCCAACTTGCCCACAACAAGGACTGTTTAGTAGTCAATGAATGAATAAGTAGCTGAAATAAAAACAGAAAATGCTGGAATTACTCATCACTTCAGGCAGCATTTGCAGAGAGAAAAAAAAGGCTGGGAGGGGTGGGTGCCAGCGGGGGCAGTAATTTTGCCAGACCCTTGAGGGCAAATCTGGAGGCAGTAGGTGAAAAAAATGAGAAGAGATGACATTCCTGCACCCTACTGTGACAGCAACATACCTGGCAGCTGCGAAAAGCCAATTGCTATAATGAAACAACTGTGAGACACTTTCTGAAGACAATGAAATTTTGCTGGCAGAGCTAGCTGGTGCTAGTTGAGGGATAAATATTGGGTGGGAGAGTTTAAGGCTTCCCTGTTCTTTGTTGAAGAGAGTTGTGATATTTTTGTAAAGAGATTTTAGATGTTCTCTCTTTGCAGGCCAGGAGCTCTTTTTGCTGCACTGCTACCACACAAACTCTAGTCACCTGATCAGGAGCTAATTAAAATGCTGTTGTCAGGCAGGTCCCTTGGTCCAGGACTCCTTTCCTGCACCATCCTGTCTTTCATGGCACACTCTGTTCCAGACTGCAATATTGTATATATCTCTCATCCTGTTTCAGTGGATATGTCTCTCAAACTGCAGCCATTACAATCCCAATCCACAGTCCAACAGGAATTAAAAGATATGTTCCTTACAATGATTGGATCAGGGCTGTTGTGTAGGATAAACACCAACATGGGCTGGTTGTGTGAAAGGTCTGTTGCTGTGCTTTAAGAGGAAATGTGTTTTTTCATTTCTCTGGAAACTTAGAAGCAGCCTTTCGCTTTCTAACGTGACTCAGCGTTGTCCCTTCTTTGGTGCGTTAAAATCAACAACAACAACTTGCAGTGATACATCCCATCATTTCCTATTATAACTCAAGTTCTTTCCCAGGCTCTATATATTTTGTGACATCTTACCACTGTCCATATTTCCTTTCCCCTACAATATTATAGGGTCTTAAACCCAAATTGTTATCAATTAACTACTACTTTGTGATTGATCTCATCTTCATTCTTGTTAAGGCTGATAATGTCCTGCAATGTGGGGCTTAGCACTTTAACTAGCTTCTCCATAATAAAATGAACATGATTAGCTGGTTTCAGAAGAACTTCAACTACAGGATAGTGTTTGATAAGACAGAATCAGATAGATTCAAGATTTATTCATGTCAAAATTGCCCTCAATTATCTCTTCTCCTTTCCTCATTGAACCAAGTGGGCCATTTCTATGGATACCAGCTTACCCTGTCACAGTTCACCAGCAAATTTTCAAGTGTCAGTCTGCATGTTCAGCTACAGAAGGCATCATAACCAGGCTTGATACTGCCCCATTCGATACATACAAATATATACTTTCCATCAGAAGCCACTAGATGGCACCAAGGAGTATGAATGCAGGTACCTTTTCTCATTATATTCAATTGTTATGTCCCAAGATTGCTCTAGCTGAGATGCTAGATCAAGAACTGAATCTGGGATCTTCCTGTATTGTATACCGTTAGCTGTTGATACTGAGCCTCTTGATTGAATTCCAATGAATAACTCATTCCACGGTAGTGTGGATGTGCGTACTCATCAAAATACTGCCCTTTGTGATATCATCTGAATATATGAAGTTAGCTTCCACATTCATGCTGATGACACTCAATTATAGCTCTTCACTCTTGACCTTGGACTGTTTCAGTGCTTTCAGATTTCTTGTTCAACATCCAGTCTTGGATAAACCTTAACTTTCCCTATCTCGAGATTGGGAAGCCATCGCCTTAAGTTCCATCATAAACTCCATTCCATCGACATGGATTCCAACTACCTCTCCAACCTTTGCCTTAGACTGAACCTGACAATTGCAACTTGGCTGGACGACAAGCTGAAATTTAACCCCCGTGTTCTCTCCATACTTGCTCTGCTGCAACATTGTCTGCCTCTGGATCTACTTGACCATGCCTAAAGCATGTATCAAGGTTCTAACTCCTCCATCACTAAAAACTTGACACATGCTTTCTCACCTCCACAGTTGACCAAACTAATGCTCTTGTTGTTGTTCTTCCATTTCCTTTTCCATACATTCCAGCTTGTCCGAAATGCTGCTGCACATATCTTGCCCCGCACTAGAATCTTGCACACTAGTGACTTCACTGATTTACCCTGGTCCCCCATCACTTAAGTCTCAAATTTAAAATTCTTGCCTTTACATCCTGCCCTATCTTTGCAACCTCATCCAGCTCCATATGCTTTTCTTGAACTTCCCATTCATCTGGCTTAGGTCTCTTATAGGTAATTATCTCTCCTTTCCCCATTATAGTGGCAGACCATTCAGACACTTGAGTCCTGCACTTAGGAATTACCTCCCTAAACCTTTCCTCTCTTGAGCCTCTCTCTCTCTTTAATAAGCTGCCCAAAATCCAGTTCCTTAATCAAGTTTGAGGTCAAACCTGTTAATCTCTTGTTTCCTGGTTTTGTCACTTTTTGGGTCCTTGATGCTGATACTGGGTAAAAAAAAAAGTAGAATTATGTCTCACCATCAATTAAAAATCTCCTTCACAGTGGAAAAGATAGATTGCCAATGATAAAGGACACCACACCCTTTCCATTTTCTCTACTTATCACCCTTCTCAGAATAAAGATGCTCATATTGGAGCATGGTTTAACAGGTGCCAAGGTCTTGCATTTAAACCCAGTCCATGCCTCTTTATTCTTATATATATAAAGAACATTTGCATTGATATAGCTTCTTATCAGAATATCCATGAGCATTCACTTGCAATGAAATTTTTGAAATGCAGTCACAACTGGTATATAGAAAAGCATGGCAGCCATTTTGTACACAGCAAGGTCCCACAAACAACAATGAGAAAAATTGCTGTTTGTTGAGGGAAGAATGTTGGCTAGGGCACCGGGAAATAACAGGTCCACTGTAGCATGATCTCTTCTTTGAGCTGGTGGACAAGTCCTTGAATTAACATCTGTTCCAAAGGATATTATCTAATATAGTGCAGGTCTCCTAAACTACTGCATTGGAGCATCAACCTAGAATATGTTGATAGGGCTGACATTTGAATAGTTTCTTCCCATTTTGAGGACCTGTGATCAACCCAAGGCCATCTAGAGTCACCATGTTTAGTAGAAAGTTGAACTGACTTTGAATCTGATAAATGTATCCATTGCTGAAGGATTATAATTTGTTTCCATGGATGAGAACTTGATGAGAGGAGTACAGAAAAGAAAAATGTAATGCCAATAGGCACAATTTACCACAGTTAACCAAGGAGCATGATGTAAAATATCTGTGCCAAGAATAGGAATATTAACAGCATTGGATCCATTATCTGCTCCAGAGGAAACGTTTTGTGATATGGTTGAATTTTAGACTTTTTTGAATGTTATTTTATTTTCAACCGTATCAGTCAAATATATCTCTAGAATATTGATCCCTCCTCATGGCTGCACTGCTCAACCCTAGCTTACAGTCAACATCCCTTCATGCTCTACAATGTCCAATGGATTTATTTAACAATCTCCATTTACATTAATCCCTAAAATCACAAATGCTATTCTCAGTCAGATAGTCATCCAAATCCTTGTTGAAAGGGGCAATTGTCTCACACTCTACTTCTTCTGCTTGGAATCTGTTTCATATCGGGACTACTCTGTGGTGAGTGAGGTTGCTTCTCATCTTCAGTTTTACTTGAGGTTTGTTCATTTTAAATCTTGTGTGCCTAAATGCTATTAGACGGATTCACAGTGAATGTGATGCCTTTTTAACTGCAATACGTTGCAGTCCATTGGCTTAAGGTACAGCTCATATTTGTATATGTTCACCTGTTAGTAATTGAGTTAAGCTTAGTACTTGAAACTGCAGTGAATAGGGCAGAGATAAAGCAGCTGAATGTTCTTAATGTAATTTGCTTAGAAGCTACTCGCTCCATTTTAGAGGAGTGTACATATGCAGTGTTAGTCATTGCTCTTTGACCGCTGTCTCCTTCTAATCTCTCAGTCAGAAACTGGAAGCAATAAACAGAGAACACCATATTGCATAAGCAAAATTTAAACTTCTGTTTTGTGACCTTTCTGTTACAAAAATAGAATATTTTTCAAAACTGATGGGCCTAGTATTTTAATCATGCTGGACCCATATTACAGGACACCTCTGAACCCAATATGACAGATAACATACAGGTGCTTGTTCTGTGGGAGAACTGGGATTCCCGCTATGTTCAACTAACTCGAAAATCACATTTTGGTTTGACCATTTGTAGTAATTATGGTTTTATTTAATATACAATATACATTTAAGAGTTAAGGGAGATCACATAATCTGTAGTAATCAATAGGAGAGAAGCCTGGGCGACTGCAGCAGTCAGTGTAGAGATAGAGTTGGAGTTGAAAGCACACGTTTAGTTGCTGCTGAGTATATTGTAAATAAACTTAATGTTTCCATCCAAGAAGTGCCTGCAGATCAACTCTATCATTAATAGCACAACTCAGTCACCCTACAACAAACTGGTGATGAAGATGGGATAGGATTGAACAGAATAAATCAATTAAAAAGAAATTGGCACTGTACCTTCAACACAAATTGGAGATGGATTTCTCTGTGTCTGATTCATCACCTTCAAACTCACTGGCAGTCTATGCAATACAATTAGCATTTCCTTGGAGATGCCTATCAGCCTCCTTCAGTAGCCTCTGCCTTTGTAGTCAGTATGTTAGTCCTCTGGTAAGTGCCTTCAGGGAGTTGGTCTCTGTGGTGACCTGTGCCCCTGTCCTAGTCCTTGCACATGTGCTGAATGATTCATCAAGTGAATACTTCCCCTCTGCCCTGCCCACTTTAAATTACCCTCTAAAATAGGCGAGATGCCAATCTAACAGCTGGTGCTTGCTTGGTTCAAACTGAATGAAGTTGCATTTTCAGGGAGGCCGGGCTTTTCTTCCTAAGTGGGCACAGATACATATTTTCAGTACTGAAATAAAAGGGACAGTGATTAATATTTAGTGTGAAGTGTGATCTAGAGTGATCTGAGGGATAGCCAAAAGCAGCTGCAATTTGTCATGCAGAACATGTTCAAAGTAAGAAGCAAATTAGAGGATGAAGAAGCACTTCGCAACATCTCTTCTGGCATTGCCACTCACCACAGCCATGATTCTGCACTTGCCCATGATGGCCAGCAAATCTTCTTCCATGGGGATACATCGGGCAGGTGGACCTGGCCTCCTCTGGTCACAGCATCCTGCTGCATGTTGAGAGATGTGATTCTGCACAAAAAAAAAAATTGAAGCCCATGAAATTAAAGGGGCAGTGACTGTGTAGATATGAAATTGTTTAGGGGACAGAAAGCAGAGAGTAGTGATGAAGGATTGCTTTTCAGACTGGAGGGAAGTATACAGATGTGTTCCCCAGTGGCTGATATCGAGCCCACTGCTCTTTTTGATATATATTAATGAACTAGACTTGGAAATGAAAGCACAGGGCGGAATCATCCTAGATTTTCACTAAATGCGGTAGCGGACGGGAAAAAAGTCGTTGTCCTCGCTGGCAGCAATGGTGGGTTTTCGCGCCATATCATCCCATTCCCGTCTCATTAATTATGCAGTCACAGGAAACACGCTGTCTCACTGGCAGGTGTCCTCCGCTTTGCCCACCACTTTTGTTACCTTGCTGCTTCCTCATGCAGGGCGCCATATTTAAACAGCAGCCAGGCGCATACTTCTCAATACGTGCAGCCCAGGACGAGAATGCAGCTCCATGATTCAGTGACACATTCCTGGGACACCTTCTGGACAACAAATGGGCCCGTCATGATGTTCTCTACCCCCGCTCTGGCCGCAGGAGGCTCATCAATCTCACCACTCTGGCTTGGGAGACAGTGGCAGAGTTGGTCAGTGCCAACGCTACACACAAGAGGTCAGTCATCCAGTGCAGAAAACAGATGAATGATCTCATCCGTGATGCAAGGGTAAGTCAACCATCTCATCACTCTAAACCCACACAATCCCAAGGCCATCACACATTCGTTGGCATCTCACTCACTGCCAGCTCAAGGGACATCACCACTCACTCTTTCACACACACCCTCACATCTCCATCTAGCATCATCTCCTCTGGAGACTGCCTCCTCAGCCCTCATCATCTTGAGGCCACTTGCACAGATCAACATGTGTCCCCACACAAACACCCAGTATAGCCCTCACCCAGCAGCCTCTTCACTTGCCTGAGGCCACATCTCCCTCTTCCCCAAGCAAGCCTCAACCCTGCAGCTGTTGAATGAGCCCTTCCCAAAATTGATGTGGTGCTGCCTGCGAAACCTGGCACTAATTATCACGAGTGCTGCCAAAGACAGATAGGCAAACATCAAGTGACAGATTGCTAATGATTTCAGAGGCTAAATATGTGAAGCTATTAACCTCCAGCGTCTGTAGGGGGTATTGGCATGAGTCAGCTTCACCTCTGACTTCTGAGTGGTTCGAATCACTCCCACTCCCTGGGTTCTAGACCTTGGACTTATTTGGGGGTTGTGACAAAGTGCAGCAGACAACTGGTTTTGGTGCAAGAAAAATTGAGTCTATTGAAGTCACAAATGACCTTATAACATTAGAATTACACTGAGATTATATAGACTTACAAAGTACACTTAGTTAAGAACGGGGAACACATGGCATAACGAGAGAAAATCACACCACTAATCCCCTTACCCTTGTCCCACCCACAAAACCTAACTAAATTGAACTATGAGTGGTCAGGGATCATGCTCACCAACTCAGGGTTCCTTGACAGTTCGAAATCCAGCCAGGTAAGCCGGTTGCAGTTTTGGCCTGCTGTCCCCATGTGGTCCTGGTCTGTGGAATCTGCAAATGTTCTTCAGTTGAGTGGAGGATGCGATTGTGGGTGCTTGATCTTCATGGAGGACTACAGTTGCAGCCTTGTTGTCTTCAGTTGAGCCTGCCACCCCGTGCCCTTCACCGTGATGCTGCCTGCGGTCCTGCAAACCTCCAGATCTTCTTGCTTAAACTCTGTTTCAACCGTTTCAAAAATGGCCACCCTCCTGCTAGCTGGTTTCTCTCTCTGCTTAAACTCGGCTTCAATTGCTCACTGCCCTGTGTCAGCTTTCAAAACTGCTCACTTCTGTATCCGCCCAAAACTGCTTTTCAAACCTGCTCACTTCAGATCTGCTGGTCCAGTTATACTGTTTTTTTGAATTTCTTATCTCAATCCAAATCAAGGTTAGTTCTTTGTTTGATTTTGGTGGGCTTCCCTGGGTGATTGTTGTCTCGTTGTTTTTAATGGGCTCGCATGATGTTTATCATTGTCTTCCTGCCCCTGTAGTCTTGAACTGAAAGCCATTGTATGTGTGGAGTATTGATGGGTTCGTATAATTGCATTGATTGAGCCTTCCTGCCTTAGTTGTTAGTAGTGATTATTTATGCAAGATTTTGATGGGCTTTAGTTTTGTGCAACATGGAGTCTTTCTCTGGTTTGATTGTTTTAAAGGGACGAATGCGTATTCTGTCTCCTCTCGTTGTCTGGTTTCAGGCAAAAAAACCACATTGCACTCAACAAGCCTGGGCATGTCCAGTTCCAGGCCTTCATGGGCCTAGCCTCCTGTCTGCAGAGTTTTACACTTAACTCAGCAGTTTAAAAGTCCAAAGGTCATATCCTTGTTGATGATATGAAAATTGTGGGAATTTCGAGAACCCTTCACGTCTCATTGCCAATGCTAATAGATGGTGTTCTGGCAATATCTTGGACCATGATTTTTGTCTTCCTGATGCTGATGTTCAAACCAAACTCTTTAGAGGGATGGAAGAGTCTGTCAATTGCTGCTGAAAGTGTTCTGCGGTATGGAACGCTAGTGTGGCATCGCCAGCATAGAGCAACTCTCTGATGAGGACTTGGTGTTCCTTTGTCTTGGATCTCAGGCGAGCAAAACTGAACAGCTTTCCGTCAGTTCTGGTATGTAAGTAAATACGCTCTGTAGATGGCCTGAAGGCATATGACAGCAGCAAAGAGAAGAATATGCAAAAGAGTGTTGGTGCCAGAACACAATCCTGTTTGACCCCACCGTGGATCTCAAAGGATTCTGATGTTGCCCTGTTTTAGCTTACATTACCCATCCAGTTGTCATGGAAAGAAGAGATCCCAATGAGCAGCTTCAGCAGGCAACTTTTTCCAGCAGCTTAAATAGACCACCTCTGTTCACATGATCAAATCCTTGGTGCAACTGATGAATGCAATTTCTTGTGGTCTCCTTTGTTCACGGCATTACTCCTGCAGCTGCTGAACTGAGAAGATCTTGTCAATTGTAGATTCTCCAGTTCTGAAACCACACTGGGGTTCAGGATAGATGCATTCAGCCAGGACCAGAAGTTGCTGCAGTCACCCTTGTTCTTGTTCAGAGTCACAATCTTTGCATTTCACATATCCTGGGCCACTGCCTTCTCCCTCCAACTGAAACAGAGGGCAGAATTTACGGCCTGGTTGCAGCGGGAGCGGAACTGTAAAATGCAGTGAGCCTTAAGCTCCCGCCAAGGTAAATTCCACCCAGAGAAGTTTGTGCAGATGCTGCAAGAGTGCCAGTTTCCTACACTCAATGAATGCAGGCAGTATAGCATCAGCACCTGGCGCTTTGCCCATGACAAGTGTGTCAATAGCTTTGCTAAGCTCCTCCACTGTGGGTTTGATATCCAGCTTTGCCATTTCAGGTAGGCTTTCTATATTGTCTAGAGCT
Source organism: Carcharodon carcharias (assembly GCF_017639515.1). NCBI lineage: Eukaryota > Metazoa > Chordata > Chondrichthyes > Lamniformes > Lamnidae > Carcharodon > Carcharodon carcharias. The sequence goes on from NC_054472.1 coordinate 149,762,827, forward strand.
TCCCTGGTGACAGTATCCTGCCTAGAGTAAAACTCAAGGCAGTGTTCCACCCATTTCTCCAACTGTTTATTGCATTTGTTGATGACCTTCCTGTCTTTGTTTTCAATGGAGTAGCTTTCTTTGCTGATGGGCCTGTTGCCTTTTCGATCTCTTTATACATGTGCCCAACATTTCCTGTGTCAAAGGACATCTGGATATTCTGACAAAGCTGTGACCAATAGTCATTGGTACATCGCCTTGCAGTCAGTTGGACTTTATTGTGACCGGCTGTTAGTGCAGTCAGAGTTTTCTTGCTTGAAGCCATCTTGTAATTAATGAGAGTGGACCCTTTGCCTTCACTGACAGGATCCATCGTCAGTGCTGTAGCCTTGAACCAGTCGGTATTTTTCTGCTCTTGCTTTGCATATGTTGAGAGAGCAAAATTGTAGATGGTTTCTCAAAGTATGTTCCCCTTTGTTTCTGCACCGTGTGTGGAAACACTGGAGAGTGCCTGTTTAACCAAGTCAAGGAACTGTTGGTTTTTATCTGTCTAGACAGTACGGCTGATGTTGATACAAGATGGTATTTCTGCTTTGAATGAAAAAACTTCAAGAGACTTCAATTCTTACCCTAGTGCAAATCATGGAGTGATCTGTATTAAAATCAGAACACTGGTTGCTCTGTGTTAAAAATTCTGTTCAGAGAGTCTCTTTTGGTGATGATCAGATCCAGTTGGTGCCAGTGCCCGATCTTAGATGTCTCCAGACTCTTGCGGCATGGTTTGTTCTGAAAGAAGGTATCAGTTACACAAGGCTTATGGTACCGACAAAGCTCAAGGAGTCTCTGTCCATTCACATTTATCTTTCCTAAACTATGATATCCAAGGTAAGAGGGCCATTTTTCATGGTCCAGTCCACTCTTGTGCTGAAACTTCCAGTAGGTAAAGATGTCCTGACCAGGGATACTTCTGATAGTGGGGTCAAGCTCTTCATAGAATTGGTCTTTTGCCTCTGTAGTGGAGGACAGCGTTGGAGCATAGATGCTCATTGGGTTAACTGGCCCTGCTTGTGTTGAGAGGTGGATGAAAAGAACACATTCTGGACCATTTGTGGGGGGTTTCAAGCATTGGGAGTAGTGAGTTCTTTACAATGAAGCCTACATCTTTCTCATGCATTTCCTCTGATCTCGTCCCCTGCCAGATTAATGTGTTACGTTTTTCTGTCAGTGATCCACTCTCAGCGAGCCTGGTCTCTTGTAGGGAAGCTATGCTAATGTTCAGCCTATCAAATTCCATGGCTCATTTTCTGGTTGGCAGGTTGAGACAAGTGGTGTGCCACAAGGATCAATGTTGGGGCCTCAACTCTTTACAATTTATATAAATGATTTGGATGAAGGGACCGATGGTATCATTGCTAAATTTGCTGATAACACAAAGGTAGATAAGAAAGTAAGTTATGAAGGGGATGTAAGGAGGTTATAAATGGATATAGATCAGTTAGGTGAGTGGGCAAAGTTCTGGCAAATGGAGTATAATTTAGTAAAATGTGAGGTTATCTATTTTGGCATGACAAATTAAAAAGAGGTATATTATCTAAATGTTGAGAGATTGCACAACTCTGAGATGCAGAGGGATCTAGGTGTCCTAGTGCATGAATTGCAAAAGGTTAGTATGCAGGTCCAGCAAGCAATTAGCAAAGCTAATAAAATGTTATTGTTTATTGTGAGGGGGAATTGAATACAAGAATAGGGAGGTTATGCTTCAGTTATACAGGGCATTGGTGAGACCACATCTGGAGTGCTGTGTATGGTATTGGCCTCCTTATTTAAGGAAAGATGTATATGCATTAGAAGCAGTTCAGAGAAGATTAATATCTATAATGCGTGAGTTATCTTATGAGGAAAAGCTGGACAAGCTATGCTTGCATCTGCTGGAGTATGGAAGAGTATGAGGTGACTTGATTGAAACATCTTGATTTGATCCTGAGGGGACTTCACAGGATGAATGTGGAAGGGATGTTTCCTCTTGTGGGAGAACCTAGAACTTGGGGTCACTGCTTCAAAATAAAGGGTTGTCTGTTTAGGACAGAGATGAGGGAAATTTTTTTCTCTCAGCGGGTTGAGAGACTTTGGAATTCTCTTCCACAAAAGGTGGTTGAGGCAGAGTCCTTGAATATCTTTAAGGCAAAGGTAGATAGATTCTTGATAACAAGTGGGTGAAAGTTTATACAGGATAGACAGGAATATGAGGTTAAAATCAGATCAGCCATGACCTTATTGAATGACGGAGCAGGTTTACTCCTACTCCTAATTTGTATGTACATATATATATTGATCACAGTTTCTTGTGCGCATTATTGATCAGCTACAAATTGTCTGTCAATCCCGCACGCATGGGGCAGAATTTTACTCTCGCCGGGTGGTTGTGCACCCAACCCGAACAAGCGTAAAATGATGCACGTTGACGTAGGTCGAGTGTCCCAACGTCCCATCGCGCGCTTGCGCAATATTTCAGTGTGAGGGCATGCGCTGGAGTTGGCAACCTGCCCGCCAACAATTAAGCAGCCTATTAAGGCCTTTAAAGAAATAATTTACTCTAATTTTTCACTGCCCATCAAACCATTCAGTTGGTGGACAGGTGAAAAGGCAAAGTGGCCTTTGCATTTTTGGCGAAACCTCATCCACGGGCTGGATGAGGTTTCAAACAGGGATTTAAAAAAATTAAATATTTTAATACTCATATTTAACATGTCCCTGCTCATGTGACAGAGCCAAATGAGGGGACATATTTTCATTATTTTTAATATCTTTATTTTTATTGTTAAAAATCTTCAGCTCCCTGAGGCAGTTCTATGCCTCAGGGAGCTTTTACTGCGCACCCCTGCACATGCGCACACTTCCGCTCTTGTGCTCCTCCTGCCGCCACCTCCCCCCCCCTCCCCCCCGGCAGCGCTGAGCTTCTCAGCGCGCGTCTCATGCTGACTGACCGTTAATTGGCTAGCCAGCGTGAAATCATGTCGGAGCAGTTGGCTTCGCGAATGCTCCCAGGCCTGCCCGCCGCGCCCGCTGACGAGGGCAAAATTCTGCCCATGGTTCTGACATTCCAGCTTGCCAATTGAAGAGTTGGCATCTTCTTTCTTTTTGTTTCTATTACTGGGTGCAATGGATTCCATCAGCACTTTATGAGGCAAGGGCTCCCTGACTTGGGTGGGCAGTTGCTGCTGACTAGTGGGGCACAATGGTGCCTCTGATCATTGGGAACAGCTATGCAGGGAAACTGGAATGTCCTCTCCAGGGTCCAAACCTAGGCAAAATTTATAGAGGCCCTGGACTGGCCAAATGTCAGGGTCTCCCTCTCTATATCCCTGGCTGAATCCAAAGGAATGCCAAGTACTATGTTTGGCTCTGTCTTGATTACAGGAGTTGCCAGAAAGATAAAATATTTAGATATCAGTCAGTCTTTGGGCTCTGCCTCAGACTTTTGGTCAGGGTTTACTCCCTTATCTTCAACTCTCCCGAGGTATCCACAAGGCCATAGCTAGGAGTTTGGTTTATGAGTGTCAGGGCGTGTCCACATGTGGGCCTGCACACTGCATGTCTAGGGGCCAAACCTCCTCTGAGTTCCTCTGAATCTTTAGCCTGGGGTCATGAGGGACACTTGCTGGGATGAGGGATGAAGACTTGCTGATGAAGAGGCTGTGTGTTGACAGGGAGAGGCTTACATATTTGGCTCTCATTTTCACATTGCTGCTAGCCAGCAGTGTAGGCCAGAAATGCGAAGCAAATTAGCACTCAAAAGCAGAAAGCATGCTAACTCTCTTCACCCACACACAAGACGCATCACATCACCTGTCAGACACATACTTTATCTTAACATAATGGTGCATATTTTTGCCCTTGAACTTTGCTTCAGACTCCAAATCCTGTTCACATGCTTGCTTTCAGTGACTGGCGTACAAGGACACCCAGGGTCCCTTTGTATATCAACATTTCCCAATCTATCACCATTTAAATAATACTCTGCCATTCTGTTTTCCCAACAAGAGTAGATAACTCCACACTTGTCCACATTATACTGCATCTGCCATGTATTTTCCCACTCGCTCAACTTGTCTAAATCGCCTTGAAGCCTATTAACATCCTCCTCATCACTCACACTCCCGCCTAATTTCATGTCATTGGCAAACTTGGAAATATTACATTTGGTTCCCTCATCCAAATCATTGATATATATTGTGCATAGATGTGGCCCAAGCAGTGATCCCTGTTGTTAATTCAACAGTTCATCAATTAAAATATAGATGGAATCAGAGAGATGGTAGATTTGAACCCAGGAATATACAACACACTCTATATATGATGAAGCTTTCATCCATATCTTTGTCATTTCCAGGCCAGACTATTTTGATGCTCTTCAATGGCGTCACATTCTCTGTACTATGTAAACTTAAGTTCTGCAAAAACCTGCTACCCACCTCATATCAGTTGCCACTTACTTATCATCCTAACCCCTCCAATTTAAAATTTTCCTCCCCATGTTGAAATCCCTTTGTGGCTTTGCTACCTCCCTACTTCTGTAACCTCCTGCAGTGCGACAACCCCACTACCCACAGACAACTATATTCCCAACCCCAGAACTCTATGTCCCTCTGATTCTGGCCTCTTGTGCATTCCTCACTCCCTTGTTTCCCTTCTGTGGTAATCTGAGGTGCAATACACCTTTAAGGAAATGTTAGCAAATTGACCACATGATTGCAATGCCCAATTGCTGTGTAGTGCGGGCTACTATGTTAATGAGTAGTTTAGACCAGGGTCTGGTTGGAGATGCACACACGCGTTAGTGCTCCTTTACGTCTGTTAATAAACAGCATGTGTTTCATTTTACGTTGGTCTCTGTGTCTGCAGTATATTGTGTACTAACTCACCCTGAATATCTGAATGGAGGAGACCGTTCATTAAATCTGGAAATCCAGATGCTAAATTAAAGACATATACTGGGGAAGAAAGATGAGTAAGAGGTATATGCAAGGTTCCAGTACAGTATGGAAATCAGTCTGTTAATTTACCCCTAATAGTGGCAGCAGGGGAGAGTCCAAGTCTACCTGGTCAGAATTGGAGGAAATAAAGTTGGAGAGGATTGAGATTTTTCAACTTAGAATGAAAGATCTGCAAGAATTATTACAGAAATATGCCTCCATTTTCAGGGTGGAGCTTGGAAAGATTCAGGTGCTGCAAGCTAAAATCCACATTGGGGCAACCTCCAGATTCATGAAGGTGAGGCCTATGCATTGCAAGAAAAAGTTGATGTCAAATTGGACAGGCTGGAAAGGTTGGGAGTCTTACAACCCGTACAATTTTCTGAATGGGCAACACCCATAATTCCAGCACTAAAACCTGGCCAGAGCATGCGAATATGCGGGGACTACAAGTTGACCATTAACAAAGTGGCCAGACTGGACAGGCATCCTACACTGAAAATTGATGAATTATACTCCAAGCTGGCAGGGGAACCGTATATATGTAACTCGACATGAGCCATGCTTACCAGCATTTGAGCTAGAAAAGGCCCCTTGGGATTTTGTGACTATTTTTATGACTGATGCAGTTGGTAAAGCTGAGATATTTAAAAATTCCAGAGGGAAGCTTTAAACAACTGTAATAACCTATAATTTTAAGTGTTATGTTTGAGAAATGACTCTAAATTCAGGAATCAGGCCATTAGTTCTCGAGGTATTACATTAAACTAAGTGAAACATTTAATTAATTTGCACAGGTTAAAATATATATACACATGGCTACAAATTACTACTATCATAACTTTTAACAAATTCCCAAACTAATCTCCATTAAGGCAACAGCAGTCCATAGACTTAACCAATCACCAGGCAAAGCATTTTCACCTTAAAAATTCAAAATGAGGTTTTTTCACTTGGCTCCTGTGGAGCCAGTTGGAGGCTTCCAGCTGCTTTTGATCTCACATTGCCTCTGCTCTGCACATCCGAAAACTACTGAAGTTATATCTACCAGCCCCATTGAATGTTAATCCTCATTGTATCAACAACCTCTGAACTTAACAATAAAACCTTTTTCATTGTACCAACTTTATTAGTAATATAAACATATTACTTGGTAGCTGCTAGAAAGGCATCAGTTTTCACCCTACTACTTGAATGCTCTATTCAAAAAATACAAATACACACTTCTCTCTTACATATCAAAACTAGTACCCATCAAAGCACCCAGAGTAACTGGCTTTAATCCAATTAATACACACCCACAGACTAAGCTTCTATTTTAAAAGAAAAAATATTTTCCGAAATATTATATACATTAATGGCTTCATGACATCCCCCTCCTTGTCAGAAAATGAACCGTCATAATTCTAAGATATGGCTTCATTTTAATAACCCATCTCGCCCTATCTCCTATACTTATTACACTATTACATTACCAGATGCATGAATTAACATAAATATATACACAACTCCTTGGTATCAGCAGAAATCACACCAGTTCGGTATCAGGTTTTTTTTTAAATGTCCCAATTTCCTTTAAGCTTCAAACTCTTGGTAATGCATCTGCAAACAGATTTTCTCTTCCAGTACTATGTATAATGTAAATTAAATGGCTGTAATAATAGATTCCATCTGAAAAGCCTTGCACTTTTGTCTCGAAATTTGTCCAAAAACTTTAAAGGATTTTGGTCTGTTTAAACGATTGTTTCTGATGAATTGTTTGCAACATAAATTTCAAAATGCTGCAATGCTAACACCAAACTCAGTCGCTTTTTCAATCATTGAATATCTTCTCTGCTTTACATTCAGCTTCTGTGAAAAATACCCTATTGGTTTTTCAATTCCAGTGTCACCTTCTTATAATAGTACAGACCCAATGCCTATATCGCTTGCGTCAACGGCCAACTTGAATTGCTTGGCATAATTGGGTACTACCAAAACTGGTGTCGTAGTTAATACAGTTTTCAAATATCGAATGACCTCTGACACTCCACTGTCCATTGAAACTTCTTGTTCCTTTTTAATAGTTCAGTCAATGGAGCAACCACTTGGCTAAAATTTGGTACAAATTTCTGGTAAAACCCACTCATGCCAGAAATCTCAAAACTTCTCATTTTGTTTTAGGCACTGGGAAATCCATGATAGCCTTGACTTTCTCATCTCTCGGAGTCACCTTACCGTGCCCAAAGGTACGGCCTAGATACATAATTTGCACTTTTGCAGATTCACATTTAGCCAAGTTCATCAGCAAATTAGCTTCTTGGAGTTGAGTAAATTATTCTTCCAGATACTGTAAATGCTCCTCCACATCTGACTGAAAACAATTAAATCATCAATATAAACCTCACAATTGCTTAGACCTGCAATTGCTTTGTTTGTCAGTTTTTGAAATGTCGCAGGTGCATTCTTCATACCAAACAGCATGACTTTAAACTGATATAATCCACTTGGCATTACAGAAGCTGATATCTCCTTTGCTCTTTCCGACAATCCACAAACATTCACTCCCTCCACTGCTGACGCACAGTAGCAGCAGTGTGTACCATCTACAAGATGCACTGCAGGAATTCACAAAGGCTCCTAAGATAGCACCTTCCAAACCCACGACCACTACCACCTAGAAGGACAAGGGCAGCAGATAGATGGGAACACCATCACCTGGAATTTCTCCTCCAAGTCACTGGCCATCCTGACTTGGAAATATATCGCTGTTCCTTCACTGTCACTGGGTCAAAATCCGGGAACTTCCTTCCCAACAGCACTATGGTGTACCTACAAGGTTCAAGAAGGCAGCTCACCACCACCTTCTCAAGGGTAACTAGGGATGGGCAATAAATGCTGACCCACCCAGCGAAGCCCACATCCCATGAATGAATTTTTAAAAATGACACCTGCCAATATCCTTTTAGCAAGTCAATCTTTGTGTTAAATCTCAATTTTCTCACCTTCTCAATGTAATCCTCTAACCGTGGTATGGGATATGAATCCGCTTTTGTCACCACATTCACCTTTTGATAGTCCACTCACAGTCTTTGTGTTCCATCTGGTTTTGGTACCAGTACAATAAGTGAACTCCAGTTACTGTAACTAGACTTAATGATATCATTTTGAAGCATGAAATTAATTTCTTTTTGCACTTGTGATAACTTTGCCGGATTTAATCTATGATGTTGTTGCCTTATTGAAGATGGTATTTCCAGATATACATCATGTAAAGCTAAATGTGTTTTTCTCAACTTATTTCCAAAAATAGGTTTGTGTGGCTGCAATAGCTTTTCCAAATCACTTTGACAATTGCTTGGAAGGTGACTCAATATTGCATTTAAATTTTCAAGCACCCCCTCATTATCCAATTTGATTAGAGGAAAATCACTTTCAGAGTCCTGCACTTCTACCTCTTCCTCCACCATCACTAATACCCCTTTTTGTTCCTTTTCCCTGTCAAATTACTTTTAAAACATATGTACATGATACACCCTCTGCTTATTTCTTCTATCTTGAGTATTTAATTAATAATTTACTTTACTCAATTTATTTTCAATCCTGTAAGGCCCACTAAATCTTGTATTTAATGAATCACCTAGTACTGGTCACAAAACTAGTACTTTCTCTCCTGAAACAAAACTGCAAGTTTTAGCTTTCTTATCTACTTTCACTTTCATCTCTTGCTGTGAGATCTTTAAATGTTCCCTAGCCAATTCACATGCTCTGTTCAATCTTTCCCTGACATTTGATACATAATCCAGGAGTGTGGTTTCTGAATTTTGACCCACCAATTTCTCATGAATCAATTTCAGTCCCCTTACCTCATGACCATAAACTAGCTCAAAACAGCTAAAACCAGATGATGCATTAGAAGTGTCCCAAATGGCAAATAACAAAAATGGAATTCCTGTATCCCAATCCTGTGCACAATCAAGATGGTAAGCTTTTATCATGATTTTTAAAGTTTGATGCCATCTTTCCAAAGCTCCTTGTGACTCCGGATGATAAGCTGTTGACTTAAACTGCTTTATCCCCAAACTGTTCATTACTTCCTTAAACAGCTGTGACATGAAATTTGACCCCTGATCTGATTGTATTTCCTTAGGTAAAATATCTTGTGAAAAATTTAATTAACTCCTCCACAATCTTCTTAGTTGTAATATTTCTTAAAGGTATTGCTTCAGGAAACCTGGTAGACACATCCATTATTGTCAATAAATACTGATTTCCACTTTTAGTCTTAGGGAAGGGTCCTACAAAATCAATCATGACCCTTGTAAAAGATTCTTCAAATGCTGGTATTGGGATTAAAGACACCGACTTAATCACTGCTTGTGATTTTCCTGATACTTGACATTTATGTCATGCTCTACAGAATTTGACTACATCCCTTTGCAATCCTGGCCAAAAAAAACTTCTGTATCTTCTCCTGTATTTTCCTAATCTCTAAATGTCCCCCCATTGGAATTTCATGAGCAATCCTCAGAGTCTCATTTCTATACCCTAATGGGATAACAATTTGATGCACCTCCCTCCAGCTTATTTGCTGAGACATGATCCGACCTCCACTTTAATATATTCCCTTGAAGATAATAACATAGTGGAATACATTTTGCTTCGGTTTCTGAAACAGGCTTTTATGACAGTAAAGCAGTTGCTACATTCATCGGCCCTGTTGGTACATTTCGACCCAAAGAAAGTATTAATTTTGACCTGCAATGCATCTCCTTACAGAGTAGGTGCAGTACTTTCCCATTGAATGGTGGATAGTTCCAAATGGCCCATCCGTTACGTCTCAAGAACACTCAGTGTTGCAGAACAAAGATACTCACAAATAGAGAAAGAAGGCTTATCCATTGTTTGTGACATTAAGAAGTTCCACTAATAACTCCGTGGTCACCACAAGCCACTACTAGGCTTGATCAGCGAAGATAAAGCAATACCTCCAATTGCCTCGGCATGCATCCAAAGATGGGCACTGATTCTAGCAGCTTACAAATATCCTTTGATCCACCAGCTGGGAAGTCAGATTGAAGATGCCTACGTGCTGAGCTGATTACCTCTAAAAGACAGCAACGTGGCTGTCCAAATTCCTCAAGAACTTGCGTTGTTATTAAACTTTCTGGATTCATCAGCAGTACGTGCCAAACAAATAAGAGAGTGGATAGATCATGATCCAATTTTGTCTCATGTAAGGGAACAAGTCTTACGGGGATGGTCCAGCAGGCCAAAGGCTGACAAAATGAAGCCCTATTTTAACAGGAGATATGAGCTCACCAGCCAAGATGGCATCTTGCTGTGGAGACCGAGAGTCATTATGCCTCTGAGAGGAAGACAACCATTATGAACTGAATTGCATAGCGCTCACCCCGGCATCTCTTGAATCAAAATGGTGGCCACGGATAGACACAGAAATCAAAAACTTAGTCAAGAGCTGCATAGAGTGCCAACAGGTACAGAAAATTCCCCCTTCTGCTCCATTGCATCCCTGGGAATGGCCAGGGAGACAAGGTCCACCTCCACATTGACTACATATGTTCCTCTTGATTAAAGGAGCTCACTCGAAGTGGATGGATGTATACGTGGTGAGATCACCCACATCTGCTGCCACCATAGACAGATTGTGTCAGAGTTTTGCAATAGACGGGTTATCAGAGGTAATGGTGTCTAATGGAACAGCATTCACCAATGGGGAATTCCAAAGGTTTATAAGTCTCATTGACATAAGACCTTGTCATACCACCCTGCATCCAATGGTTTGGCTGAGAGGGCAGTCCGGACCTTCAAGTCTGGAATGAAAAAACTGGATGGAGACCCTATTGCGACTAGGTTATTAAGCTTCCTACTCAGCCAAAGGACTATGCCACACACAACCACTGGTATTGTCCCCGCAGAGCTATTGATGAAGAGACATCTCAGGACACGTTTAAGTCTCATAAGGCTGAATTTAGGGGGGAGGCTAGAGAGAAGTCAGGAGGCCCAGATAAATGGACACGATTACCACAGTCATGAAAGAAAGTTTACTGTTGAAGACAGTTTTTGCAGAGAGCTTTGGAGATGGGCCCAAATGGCTATCAAGTGAGGTTAGTGCAGTGACAGGACCCCTTTCCCATCACATATCGGTCAAAGCTCAGATAATTAGGAGATACATAGATCACATCAGGAAAAGGGAAACATCTACAAGAAATGATGTGCCAAGCATTCCTATTGGAGTCTACACCACATATGGAAGGAACTCCCCATGTTTGGAAGTACCTGTAGGATCCGTTGAGTCTGTGAGTGACGAAGAAACAAATTTACAGGTTCCTACTGGGGAGACTAGTGGACAGATGACTCCTGAGAGGGATGCCTCAGATAAACCATCCAAAATCGTAGAACTATGATGTTTGACACATTTGAAGAAGCCTCCAGAGAAACTGAATTTGTGAATAGTTTATTTACGTAAATAGTTGACATATTGTAAAGATTGTAAATTGCACTTTTGAGTAAAGGGGAAGGGATGTGGTAATCTGAGGTGCAATACACCTTTAAGAGAAGGTGAGCAGATTTACCATGATGATTGCATTACCCAATTGCTGTGTAGCACGGGCTTAAATGTTAATCAGTAGTTTAGAATAGGTCTGGTTTAAGAAGCACGCATGTGTTCGTGCTTCGTTACTTAAGTTAATAAACAGCATGTGCACCATCTTACGTTGGTCTCTCCATCTGCAGTATGTTGTTTACCAACTCATCCACCAGTAGATAGACGTGCAACCATGTTCGCTGAGCAAAGCGACTGAACAGAAGGAGCATATCACCTTCATTGGTGGCTGTGCCTTCAGCTGTCTAGACACTACACACTGTAAAACCATTCCTGAACCCTTCTATTTCTCCATCTCCCTCTCCTCCTTTAAAGCGCTCTTTGAAATCCATTAATTTGACTGAGATTTTAGTGAGCTATCCTAATATCTTCTTCTTTGTGTCCGTGTCTATTTTTGTCCACTTTTGCCTCTCTGAAGCTTCTTGAGACATGTTTCCTATGTTAGAGGTGTTATAAAACTGCAAGCTCTTACTGCTATTATTTGCATTATAAAGGATAGTAAATGTACTGGGAAGATTGTGGGCAAGTTACATTTCACCAAAAAAGAAAAATGAACATTATACAATTTTATTAAATAAGAAAATTAAGCAGCCATTTTCTATCCAGCAAGATTTTATCAATAGAAATGGAGTGGATGATCCATTGTTTGATGGCAATATTTGAGGGAAGAATCCTAGTCAGGAGAACAAATTCCTCACTCTTTGTATAACTGAGCCGACCTTAATTTATTGTCACATTTGTAAGTTGGCACATCTGACAGTATGACACTCCCTCAGTTCCAAATGGAGTGTCACCTAAGATTAAGTGCTCAGGTCCCAGAGTGGGGTTCAAACCTATCATCTTAACTCAGAGGCTGTTACCAACTGAACCAAGATAACATGATGTCACCACCGCTGGGAATTCATTACCAGAGCTCTTATACAGTGCATATAAGTAGTGGAGGTCTAGATATGTTACAAGATCACACATGAATGGTTCAGATGATAGATGCTCATTTGATTTTCCACTTATGGCACAGAATGAAACTGCAGTTTCAGGTACAAGCTGCAACCAGGGACTAGCAACAAGAACATCAGTCAGAGGTAGTAATTCCCCTAGGGCTGCAAATCAACTGTTGAAGAGTGAATTTGCTGCCCCAGGGATAATAAAGGGTATGTATTTGTGTGCACTGAGTGTACCTGGATACACTCTTGATTATGTCCACACATGTACACTTCCCATCTGGGATTAATTTATAGGAGGAAGAAGCCAAGATGCTTTTCCCCCATTCTATTTCTTATGCAAAGTTTTGTTAAACTTACGCTCATCCAAAACACTGCTGCCTGCATCCTGACTTGTGACAAGTCCTGTCACCCATCACCCTTGTGTTTGCTGACCTACATTGGCTCCCAATTTTAAAGTGCTCATTCCTGTTTTCAAATCCCCATTTCTGTAACCTCCTTCTGCTCTATAACTCTCCCACATATCTGCACTCCTCAGAGTCTGGCCTCTTGTGCAACTCCGAGTTTAATTGTTCCCCCATTGGTGACTGTGCCTCAAATTGCCAAACCCAGTTCTGGAATTGTCTCCCTAAATCTCTCTGCCTTTTTATCTCTCTTTTACTTCTTTAAGATGTCCCTTAAAACATTCCTCTTTGACCAAGGTTTTAGTCACTTGCTCTAGTATCCCCTTATGTAGTTCTGTGTCAAATTTTGTTTGATAACACCTATGATGTGCCTTGGAACATCTTACTATGTTAAAGGCACTTTGTTAGGGAATAAATAAGAAGGAACTGTTTCCACTGTCTGGAGAGTTGGTAACCAGGGGACAAAAATGGCAATTAAACAGGGAAGTAGGTTGGGGGGGTGGGGGGGGGGGTGTAGGGGGAAAGGGGGGTGAATGAGATGAGGAGCCTTCTTACACAGTGAACTGTTATAGTCTGGACTTCATTGCCTAAAAGGGTGGAAAGAGCAGATCCAATAGCAACTTTCAGGAGGCAATGGATATATAGTTGAAAAGGAAAAATGTGCAGCGCTTTGGCAGAATTCCAGGAAATTGTGACTCATTGGATTACTCTATCAGAGAGCTAGCACAGGTACAATGGCCTCGTTTTGTACTGTTTAATTCTATGATTATTCCTGAGGATTGGAAACCAATGTTGGTGAGCCTAATGTTGATCTGAGAGAGGACTGTCCCTGGATCAAACCTAGGATCTGTATAATCTGTATAGTGCCACACTGGAAGTGTATTCTTTAACCAGCTGATCTTAGGCAAATTGAGTGAGGGGACTGAGTGGGGGGGAAGAGGGTGCAGAGGTGAGGAGAAACAATGAACATATTCCAAAAAAATGATGACGCCATCCAGAAAACCAAGGGCAAAACTTGCTCTCAAGAAATTCTAGGTAAGAAATACTGTGCAGGCTTCTCCTTTAAAGGGTTAACATGCGCTCAGAAGCTGGGACATGTAAGAGGGAAGGCATCGGTAGCTGGACTTTTAAAACATTTAAAATCTGTCCTGCGCGGATGAATAAGTGACTTGTCTCTTCAATCACTAGTGAATTGACAATGGACCTCCTTGTATTTTTTTATTGTTTCCAGATGGCTACTATTTTCTTTTGATGACAAATAATACAAGCCTGGAAGTCGTTTTGATTTATTCCACTCCGTTTTTTCTGTTTTGGAGCCAACTGCGTTGTCCGGCAACAGCTGTCTCTCCCCGTGCCAGCCTTGCACAACAGTACCCATTTAGATTAGCTTAGTACGAGCTGGCTCCCTGTGTTTGATTTCCTGGTTGGACTGTGTTTACAATTCAGATGCTTGTTTTATCCATTGCAGGTTTTTTCTTCATATATATGTATAGAAAACATGGTAAGCTTTGTACTTTTCTATGCTGAGGTAGGAAGTTCGGCTGGTTGGAGGTGCTTTTTTCAGGCGGCAGCAATGAACTGTAGGAGACAATGCCTTCATAATTCTGCTGGTGTCGTGCCAGTTCACGTGTTAATTGGCCCTTTCTCAATCTCCGCGGAAACATAATCCCTTAAACTGGCAATTATACTGGGTAGTGGATAAGTAAATGGATTCTCTTCCTCTGCTAGTGAAAGTCAAGTGTGAAAAGCTGTTTTCAAAACAAAGATGTCTGTGTTATACTTCGGGGGAGGAGCCAACGCTGAAAGAGAAAGTATATTAATAACATAAAAATGATTTAAAAAGGCATGCTCATTGTGGTCTCTGGTTGAAGCAGATTTTAATGAATGAACAAGCATTTCTCATTGCATCCCTTTTTAAAGTTATTCATTAAATTACTTGTTCCTGGGTATGGGCAACAGTGACAAGGTAGTATCTCTTGTACTTGCCTAGATCTCCAGGGCATTGAATGTCAACTGCATCTGACCATTTTTCCTTCGAGGATTCATTTTCCACCTTTCACCCAGGAGGGAAGAAAATAACGGAAAGCCAAAAAAAAACCTAGAATTTCTAACAAAGCATAACTATTGTACACATTGAATCACTTTTTATACACCGAATGAACGTGTCCAGATAAAGTATTTTCAGCCATTGAGTGGTAGGTCAGCATGTAACTTAGGTTCAAATCCATCTAAAAATGATTTGATGAGTCACTCTCTCTCTTTCTCAGTTGTAAAAATTTTATTTATGATGAAACCCACCTCCAGTGGGAAACTGATTGAAGTTCAGATTTTCAGGGGGCTGTGAGCCCTTAATTGATATGGAGACAGGCTTCCTGGCTACTTAGAGCCAGTGGGGGCAGGAATGGAGGTGGGTCAGATGAAGTGTGGGACTCATTTAGACTCTGCATGGCAACTATCACTGAAGTTGCTGGTTGTCCTGAGGGACAGGTCTACCGTTTGTGCCAGAGCCTTCCACTTCACCAAAGGGAAGCTAAATGGAGGCCTGGTACCAAGGGCAAGGCAGACCCTCGCTTCATTGATGTTCAGGTCCATAAGGGAGAGGTGGGAGCTCCTCTTTCTAAAGAGTGGGAGGATGAGGCTATTTCATCATGCAGCAGGCACCCCACTTGATGCCTAAGAGTCTCTATGCCTCCTCTTCCCCTCCTCTCTCACCTCCTGCTCTTCCCCTGATAAGCTGTCCCCTTCCGGGGCCTCAAAGTCCTTCAGTTCCACATCGCTCTGGAGCAGACCACCACAAAGACCCAGAGCATTGAGGGGAAATGGTGGTATAGTGGTAATGTCACTGGGCTAGTAATCCAGACGGCCAGGCTAATGCTTTAGGGACATGGGTTCAAATCCCAACATGGCAGCTGGTGAAAGTTAAATCCAATTAATAAAACCTGAATTGAGAGTTAGTAACAGTGATGGTGACCATGAAACTGTCACTGATTGTTGTAAAAACCCATCATGTTCACTAATATCCTTTATGAAGAAAATCTGCCATCCTTACTCAGTCTGGCATACATGTGGCTCCAGACCCACAGCAATATGGTTGACTCTAACTGCCTTCTGAAATGGCTCAGCAAGCCACTCCATTCAAGGGCAATTAGAGATGGGCAACAAATGCTGGCCTTGTCAGCAACAGCCACATCCCATCAAATAATATATTTGAAAAACTTTGCATGTATTGGAGCATAACATTCAACACATCCAGGCAATGGAATCTCACCTTCAAAAGCCTGAAGGCCAGATCAATGGTTCTTCTACTGAGCAGGTAGAATTGGTTGTATCACCTCTGTGAATCTCTCTCAGTCAGTAACCAGTTCTTCAAGGGATTTCCTTTGTCCCTTAGGATCTACCCGTGCACTTATGGGGTTCGAGTGAAGACCTGAGGCAACATTGACTGCTAGAGGATTAGGGAGTCATGGCAACTGTTAGGATAGTGACACACACATGGAAGGAGCTCTTGCTGTCACCGCAGACCGGTTGGCCTTTGAGGGAGAGGAAGCCCTTCCTGTTGATGACTCTCACTGGCTGGTTGCTGGGTGCCTCATGGATGCAATGAAGATGTCCTGCACCTGGAAGAACCTAGCAATGGAGGTGAAACCCAATTTCGTCTGTCCTAAGGAGATCATGTTTGTCTTTAAATGAATGTGCTGTCAAGTTCTAGCAAATATGGCATCAGTGACCAGCGAGATTGTTGGATCCAGTTGGTATGTTGGGACTAAAGGATCCGGGTTGTGCGCTTGTTTTGGGGTGACCAAGTTGGTACAGAGGCAGAGAACATCAGTAGATCATTGTTAGAATAAACACTTGCTGTTTATTTACAAATGAAACTCAGCAGCTGCGCTTGTGTGCTCACAACTCAAAACTCTGTCTTCACTCTTCAGTGTCTAACTCAAGACTCTCTCACAGAGGTAGCCCGTGCTACTCTGCTATTGAGTATTAAGGTCAAGTGATCTTACATTACAACACTTATCTTAAAGGTATATTACACATCAGATTACTACACCCCTTCCCCTTTACTGAAAAATACATTTTACAATTTTTTCAATATATCAAGTTATTTACACAGATCAATTATTTACATATCAGTCTCTCTGGTGGTTTCCTTATGTGTGTGGAACATCTCAGCTTTATATCTTCTGAAGTTTGATTTGGATCCTCCTTTACTAGAGTTGTCTGAGCATCTGGTTCTTCAGTAGATACTTGTAAATCTGTTTCTTCGACTCTTTCAGGTACAGATGGCCCTTCAAATACATTTGCACTCGATTGAGTTCTTTCAGCAGATGTTGATTCAATCTTGAACACTTGTTAATAATTTCTGGGTATTTTGTTTCTCTTCTTCTTCTGTGATCCACAAGTCTCCTTATTACCCGATCGTCGACTTTCATATGGTAGGATAGAGGTCTAGTTACTGCACTTATTTCACCGAACAACCATGTTGGTCCTTCTCTAAAATTTTTCACAAATACTTTCTCTCCTATATTAAATGTTCTGTGCTGACTGTGGCAATCATGTCCAATTTTCTGACTTTCCTAACTTCTTTTTACCATCCCCCCAAGTTTGGCGTGATTAGGCTTAGTCTCGATCAGAGACGGCACTTCATCAATAATTCCACAGATGTGACACCTGTTGTCGTATGAGGGGTGGTTCTATAACGGAAAAGAAATTGTGCTAATTTAATCGCTATAGAATCTCCAGACAATTTCTTCATACCAGATTTGAATGTCTGAATTGCTATCTTAGCGAGTTCATTTGAAGAAGGGTGATATGGAGATGTTTTCACATGAACAATACCGTTGAGGCTTGTAAATCAGTTAAATTCAGCACTTGTGAATACTGTTCCATTGTCTGATACCAGCGCTTGCAAAGCTTTGTCATAGTTTGCCTATTGTAGCAGAAGTTGTGGGTGACCTCACCATATATGTCCATCCATTTTGAATGAGTGTCTATGATTAGTAGGAACATTGTTCCCATAAAAGATCCCATGTAGTCGATGTGTACTTGTACGCATGGTCTTCCTGGCCATTCCCAGGGGTGTAACGGGGCTGTTGCAGGTAACTTTTATACTTGTTGACACTGCATATAACATCTCACTAAGTTTTCTATTTCTCCATCCATTCCTGGCCACCACACATAGCTATGTGCTATTGCCTTCATTTTGGAAATTCCGGGATGTGCACTGTGAAGTTCAGATAACAATGGATTTCATCCCTTCGGAGAAGCAACCACTCCGACTCCCCACAATAAAATACTTTCTTGGTTGGTTAACTCGTATCTTCTCTGGAAATACAGTTTCATTTAATCAGATTCTTGTTTTTGTGATCAACCATGAAGACCTTGATCTCACACTTTGGGTAAGACTGGGTCTTGATTTGTCCAAACTTTAATTTGTCTTGCATATTTCGGTGATGAAGTTTAATAATAAAATGAATTGCTGAGGAATTGGAATATCCTCATCTTTTACTTGTAAAGGTAAACAACTGAGTGCATCTGCATTTGCAATTTGACCTCCAGGTCTATGAATAAAAGTATACTCATATGCTGCCAAGATCAATGCCCATCTTTGTACTCTTGCTGAGGTTATCAGGGGTGTAACATTGTCTTCACCGAATAATCCTAGTAATGGCTTGTGGTCTGTTATGATGCTGAAATGACGACCCTGTACATGTTGATGAAACTTCTTAACACCAAAAATGATTGCCAGGCCTTCTGTTCCAATTTGAACGTACTTCTTCTCTACATTACTGAGTGTTCTCAACACATATCCTATAGGTCATTCTGATCCATCATCCATTCGATGGGAAAACACGGCTCCTTCTCCATAGAGTGATGCATAGCATTTTAATATCAACATTCTTTTTGGGTCAAAATATACTAGATTTGTAGATGATTGTAACAACTGTTTCACTTTCGTGAAAGTTTCTTTTTGTGGTATTTTCCATGACTGTCTCTAGTTTTTCTTGAGCAAGTAATACAGTGGTGCCAGTTCTGTCGACAAATTAAGCAGGAAGCGTCCATAGTAATTGATCATCTCAAAGAATGATTTCAGTTCAGGCGTATTCTTTGGCTCTGAGACTTCTTTAATGGTTTTCACTTTTTCTTCAACTGGACGTAGGCCTTGTGAATCTACCTTGTGGCCTAGGTAAGTTACCTCTTTTGCCTGGAATGTGCATTTTTCCTTTTTCAATCTTACTCCAACCTGCGAAAAGCATTGCAGAAGTCTTCCAAATTCATCAGATGTTCCTTTTCAGTGAATCCAGTCACAAGAACGTCATCCAAATAAACTACAATGTGGGGCAGTCCTTGCAGTAAACTTTCTATGGTTTTTTTGGAATATGGCGCAAGCAGAAGATACACCAAAAAGTAAATGGGTGTATAGGTACAATCCCTTCTGTGTATATATGGTGACAAACTTCCGGGATGCCTTCTCTAATTCTAATTGTTGGTAGACATGACTCAAATCTAACTTCGTTTTTGACCTTTCTACCTGCCAATTTAGCATATAAATCTTCAATTTTAGATATGGGGTGTCTATCCAATTTTGCCACTTTATTGACTGTTAATTTATAGTCCCCACATATTCGAATGCTTCAGTCAGTTTTGAGAACAGGTACAACTGTGGCTGCCCATTCTGAAAATTGTACTGGGTATATCACTCCTAGTTTTTCTAAGTTGTCCGGCTTGGAGTCTATCTTACCCCGCAACGCATAAGGTACTGGTCTTGCCTTCATGAATCTTGGCGTTGCCTCTACATCTACATGAATTTTTGCTTGTAGCCCCTCAATTTTTCCAAGTTCTTCCTTGAAAACTGAGGCATATTTTTGTAGTATCTCTGAAAGCCCATTAGTTTTCAGTTGAAAGATTTCAGTCCATTCAAGTTTAATTTCTTTCAGCCAGTTTTGTCCAAGAGACTAGGTCCCTTGCCTGCTACTGCCATAAAGGGTAATCTCACTGTTTGACCTCCAAAGAGTACTGTAACTTTACATATGTCCTTGACTCATATACCTTCTCCCATGTAAGCTTTTAATTTGTCATCAGTTTCTTCTAAATTCAGCTTACAT
Organism: Carcharodon carcharias; assembly: GCF_017639515.1. Taxonomy (NCBI): domain Eukaryota; kingdom Metazoa; phylum Chordata; class Chondrichthyes; order Lamniformes; family Lamnidae; genus Carcharodon; species Carcharodon carcharias. The sequence continues at coordinate 149,782,834 of NC_054472.1, forward strand.
TCCCCATGATTCAGGTATCTAAAAGTATGCTCAGCAATCACCATAGTGGCTACACCGGTATCCACCTCCATTCTGATAGGCTTTTCATTCACCCTCATGGTTACAGAGATAGATTCTGTTCTTCCTACCTTCAAATAATATAGTGAATAGATATCAGAATCTAGTACTTCTGGCTTTTCAATGGTCGTTATCTCATTGAGCTTTTGTTTCTATCTGAAAATCTGCCTGATTCTATCTTTACAATGTCTCATGAGATGTCCATTTCGATAGCAGAAGAAACATTTGGTTTTTTTAAACTGTGGTTCATTACAAGATTGTCTGCTTCCACCTCTGTTACTATTATGCCATATTTTTGCTGCTAAATTATCCATTTTAATTTGTCTGCTAGCGGTGCCTACTTCCCACTTCTGAGTAAAGCTCTGCACTTTCCAGCTCTTTTTGGCTGAGGCTCCCGCCCAGCATGGTGGATGGCGCCATGTATGGCTTTTGAGTCTCACCCTGCTGCCAATGCATCTGTCCATGACATTATCGGAAGGAGTGACCACCTGTGTGGACCGCCTGTCCTTGTGTAGTTGAAGTCCAGACTTTAAATTGAGGATAATCTCCATCGTGTTGTGTGGCACTACCACCATGCTAAATGGGATACATTTCAAACAGATCTAGCAACTCAAGTCTGACATCCATGAGGCGCTGTAGGCCAACAGCAGCAGCAGATTTGTACTCAAACACAATCTGTAACCTCATGCTCTGGCATACCCCCCACTCTACCATTAACATCAAGCCAGGCTATCAACTTTGGTTCAATGAAGAGTGCAGGGGGACATGGCAGGAGTAGCACCAGGTATGCCTAAAAATGAGGTGTCAGCCTGAAGAAGCTATAACACAGGACTACTTGTGTGCCCAACAGCATAAGCAGCAAGTGGGGGACAGAGCTAAGCGATTCGACAACCAACGGCTCAGATCTAAGCTCTGCAGTCCTGCCGCATCCAGTTGTGAATGGTGGTGGACAATTAAACAACTCACTGAAGAAAAAGACTCCACAAATATCCCCATCCTCATTGATGGGGGAGCCCAGCACGTCAGTGCAAAAAAAAAAAACTGAAGCATTTGCTGCAATCTTCAGCCAGAAGTGCCGAATGGATGATCCAACTCAGCCTCCTCCGGAGGTACCCAGCATCACAGGTACCAGTCTCCAGCCAATTCGATGCACTCCACGTGATACCAAGAAACAGCTGAAAGCACTGGGTACTGCAAAGGCAATGAGCCCTGACAATATTCCGGCAATAGTACTGAAGACTTGTGCTCCAGAACTTGCCATGCCCCTATCTAAGCTGTTCCAGTGCAGCTACAACACTGGCATCTACCCAGCTATGTGGAAAATTGTCCAGGTATATCCTGTACACAAAAACCAGGATAAATCAAATCACCCATCAGTCTACTCCCCATCATCAGTAAAGTAATGGAAGGGGTCACCAACAGTGCTATCAAGTGGCACTTACTTAGCAATAACCTGCTCACTGACACCCAGTTTGGGTTCTGCCAGGGCCACTCAACTCCTGACCTCATTACAGCCTTGGTTCAAATATGGACAAAAAAGCTGAACTCCCGAGGTGAGGTGAGAGTGACTGCCCTTGACATCAAGGCAGCATTTGACAGAATGTGGCATCAAGGAGCCCTAGCAAAACCAGAGTCAGTGGGAATCAGGGGGAAAACTCTCCACTGATTGGAGTCATACCTAGCACAAAGAAAGATGGTTGTGGTTGTTGGACGTCAGTCATCTCAGCTCCAGGGCATCACTGCAGGAGTTCCTCAGGGTAGTGTCCTCGGCCCAACCATCTTCAGCTTCCTTCCGTTCATCATAAGGTCAGAAGTGGGGATGTTCGCTGATGATTGTGCAATGTTCAGCACCATTTGCAACTCCTCAGATACTGAAGCAATCCATGTCCAAATGCAGCAAGACCTGGGCAATATCCAGGCTTGAGCTAACAAGTGGCAAGACAAGTAATATTCACGCCACACATTGTCAGGCAATGACCATCTCCAATAAGGGAGAATCTAGCCATTGCCTCTTGACGTTCAATGGCATTACCATCACTGAATCCCCCACTATCAACATCCTGGGGATTACCATTGACCCGAAACTGAACTGGACTAGCCATATAAATGCTGTGGCTACAAGAGCAGGTCAGAGGCTAGGAATCCTGTGATGAGTAGCTCACCTCCTGACTCTCCAAAGCCTGTCCACCATCTACATTCTTCCCTTCCAACCTCACCCCCCCCAACACCTCTTCCTCTCACAAAGACGGTAGGGTGGGAGGGTAAGTGTTCAACGGAAGGGATGGCGAGAGTGGTTGGTGGGGACTCAGAGGCAGACACAGACCCTAGGGGTGGGAAGGAGGAGGTCAGGGAGGTGAATGCGGACGATGGTGGAGTTTTTGGGAAGGAAGGGAACATGCATATTCGCCTGGACATCCTCAAATGAAAAGGGTTGTGGATGGTAGGTCACGGAGGGGAGCTGGAATGTGGTGCCAGTGGGGGTTAACTGTGATGGGGGAAAGAAAATGGGTGACTGGGGGAGGGGAAAAGACGGGGAAGCTGATAAAAAAACAAATCCAGATCATGCTGTCCAAATCAAAAGTGAAATGAGAGTCATGGTGGGTGAGATCAGGTGCTGCATGGGAGTGTGACCATTGGGTGGGCAGAGATGCAGGGCAGCTCAGATGGACAACTGAAAGTGAACCCCAGCAGGCAGCATTCAAAATGCTCAGGTCATTGAGAAGAGTGTGACATGGAAAGGATCCGTGTGTGTGGGACAGTGCTTGCACAAGGCTCTGAGAGGTTTTGCCACACACGCATACTTCTCCCTCAAGAATCACTCATTGGCCAGCTGCTCCCTCTGCAGTGACAGAGGATGAGGTTGAAGGGGTCACAGGTAAAGTGGACTCGGAGGGAGAGGACAGCCTCTGAGATTCCTGAGTGAATGATGCAGGAGTGTCCAGTTGCTGCTCCTCCTCTCTTTGGGCGCCCGGAGACCCTGGCCTGACTCCTTGAGGTGAAGGAGCACCAGGAGGGATGTTGAGATGCTCTGTTTCCCTCTCGCATTGCCACTGCAGGAACTCATCTATAGTTCCCATGATGGAGTGCAGGTCTGCATGCATCTCCATGTTCTGCTGGACCAGGGTCTCCATGGTGATCGCCATCCTTCCCATGGAAACCTCCATACACACATGTGGGCACCACTTCATCAGAGAGCAAATGGACGCACTTCTCCGATTCATGTGCCACTCTGTTGAGGGGTTCCAACAGCTCCGTGTGATGTTTCCACACCATCTGCAGACTCTCCAGGATCAGTTGAAAGGCCAAATCTAGAGGCTCGTCATCTGACTTGGACCTCACAGATGCCTCTTCCCCAGCAGTCCACTGAGTGCTGGGGAGCTCGCAGAAACCTGCCTCCTGCTGCTGCGGACAAGTGATTGTGAGGTGACCACTAGATTGTGAACCCGAGCCTGCTCTAGATCTAGGTTCCACCAAGGTGTGTGTCTCTGCGCTGGTGCAGGGTGTGGCTAAGTGCTGTGATGGGTCTTCCAGGCTGCTCTTCAATGGAGGAGGTGTCCTGTTGACTGGAGGTGAGGACGTGGATGGAGCTGAGGGACTGGCTGGCTGACAGTGTCGGTCGCTTGGCAGAGCTCCCTGTGAACCAAAGTAGAGATAAGTAGTCCATAGCAGCAGAGTGAAAACCAGGAGAGAGAGCATTCACATTTACGTTGAGAGAGGGATGAAGTGCTGCAGCTTCCTTTCGAGGGTGTACACTGCCGACATCACCGTCACCACAGGCACGGTCCACATCCTCACCAGTCAGTGCGATGGCATGGTCCTCAAATTGAGTGAGGGGCCTATTGTGGGCCTATCCACCCCCAGTCTGGGATCACTTCCTGCTCATATGAGCAGGATTCTCCTGCATGAAAACAGATGGGGAGAGTGTGAGTAGGACACATTGCACTGCATGGAATGATTGTGTAGTGAGCGGAGAAATGGACGGGATGAGGCTGCAAGCTCGAGAGGGTATGAGCCTGATGGAGGTGTGAGGGTGTATGTGAGCGTCAGTGGTGTTGTCCCTTGAGATATGAGATCCCTGTGGATGTGTGATGGGTCTGTGAGTGTGTGAATTGAGAGTGATGAGAAGAGTGAATTATCTTGGCGGAACGGGTGAGACCATTCATCCTGTAGTGGCACTGGGTGGCTGTCCTCTTTTGCAGAGCATTGGTGCTGACCACCGCTGCCACCACCTCCCAAGACTGATTGGTCATGTCGTTGTCCATCCTGCAGCCAGAGTGGGAGCTAGGGACATCACGACGGGCCTTCAACACATCCAAGAGGCATTCCAATGACATGTCCATAAGAACATAAGACCATAAGACATAGGAACAGAAATTAGGCCATTCGGCCCATTGAGCCTGCTCCGCCATTCAAGATAAGTTTCATGATAAGTTTCTCAACCCATTCTCCCGCCTTCTCCCCGTAACCTTTGATCCCCTTACCAATCAAGAACCTATCTATCTCAGTCTTAAATACACTCAATGACCTGGCCTCCACAGCCTTCTGTGGCAATAAATTCCATAGATTCACCACTCTCTGGCTAAAGAAGTTTCTCCTCATTTCTGTTCTAAAAGGTCTTCCCTTTACTCTGAGGCTGTGCCCTCGGGTCCTAGTCTCTCCTACAAGTGGAAACATCTTCACCCACGTCCATTCTATCCAGGCCTTTCAGTATTCTGTAAGTTTCAATCAAATCCCCCCTTATCGTTCTAAACTGCATCGAGTATAGACCCAGAGTCCTCAAACGTTCCTCATATGTTAAGCCTTTCATTCCTGGGATTGTTTTCGTGAATCTCCTCTGGACCCTCTCCAGGGCCAGAACATCCTTCCTGAGGTACGGGGCCCAAAATTGCTCACAATATTCTAAATGTGGTCTGACCAGAGCCTTATAAAGCCTCAGCAGCACATCCCTGCTTTTATATTCTAGTCCTCTCGAAATAAATGCCAACATTGCATTTGCCTTCCTAACTACCGACTCAACCTGCAAGTTAGCCTTAAGAGAATCCTGGACTAGGGCTCCCAAGTCCCTTTGCACTCCAGATTTCTGAATTCTCTCCCCATTTAGAAAATAGTCTTTGCCTCTATTCTTCCTACCAAAGTGCATGACGTCACATTTCCCCACGTTGTATTCCATCTGCCACTTCTTTGCCCATTCTCCTAACCTGTCCAAATCCTTCTGCAGCCTCCCCACCTCCTCAATACTACCTGTCCCTCCACCTATCTTTGTATCATCTGCAAACTTAACTAGAATGCCCTCAGTTCCTTCATCGAGATCGTTAATGTATAAAGTGAAAAGTTGTGGTCGCAACACTGATCCCTGCGGAACTCCACTAGTCGCCGGCCGCCGTCCTGAGAAGGACCCCCTTATCCCCACTCTGCCTCCTGCCAGACAGCCAATCTTCTATCCATGCTAGTACCTTGCCTCTAACACCATGGGCTCTTATCTTACTGAGCAGCCTCCTGTGCGGCACCTTGTCAAAGGCCTTCTGGAAGTCCAACTAGATAACATCCATTGGCTCTCCTTTGTCTAACCAATCGTTACCTCCTCAAAGGATTCTGCAATCTTTTTTCAGGGCCATGTCTTTCTTGCAACACCCCTGGATAGGAAGCAATGAGATGTGTCCACGTGACTGGACTCTAAATCTGGCACCGGTGTGATGAAACGGTGGGATGATGGTTGGCAGCCAAATGAGAGCCCGCCCACCATGGAAATGGCTTGTTTCCCGGGAATGCATAACTAATGCAGCAAGTTTGGGACGATACGGCGTGAAAAGCTGCTATTGCGGCCGGCGCATAAAACCTTGTTTCACCCGCCTGCTACCGCACTTAGTGCAAATCTGGGACGATTCTGCCCTCTGTTTCTCTCCTCCACAGATGCAGCCAAACCTGTTGAGTACTTCCAACATTTTCTGCGTGTATTTTTAATTTCCTCCTTGGTTTGAGGTGTATAATAAAGCATTCGCTGTTTTAGTGGAGCTCCCTCAGCTCATTGTGAATATCCCCTTGTAATATCACACTCTTTCAGGAATCTCATGTTATTCCTTCAGCCTGTTGGGTGCTTGGCTGAGTGTTCTGTTGCACTTGGAGAAGTTATCAATGACCCACAGAGTAGTGCCATTTGGCTGAGGAAGCACTTTCCTCCAGGTGAGAGAACACTTAAAGGACTGAGGGTGTACTCTCAATGTGGGAACATGGGCTGGTCTCAGTACGCTGAGGATGCACTCTTACTGAATGGAGGGAGCACACTCATATTGTGCTTCCGGGACTGACTTGTGTTCTTCCAGTGAAGGTGAATGCACTTAAAGCTCATACATCTGGCAGAGGAGGCACTTCCCATAATCCATTGGATATTCCAATGATCAGTGTCAAACTCACATCAGTGAGAATGATTCCCTAGCATATTAATGGCAGCATGTGGTCACTTGTCTTCCTCTTTCTTCTGTGCATTTGTTATTTGCCTGTCTGCATACTTAGCCAGCACGCCGTAGAAAACAGGCTTTTGATTTAATAAGATTAACATTTTTAAACATTGTTGGTAAATAATTTAATTTTATTGGATTCTAATTAATAGAATGATTTTCTTCATGCAGAATGTCATTTCTTATAAAAGCTAAACACTTGAAATTTGAAACAAAAACAGACAATGCTGGAAAATCTCAGCAGTCTGTCAATAGCTTAATTAACCATTTTTCACATGGGACTGTAGACAGGAAATAATGATCAGGAGTAAGAACACTGGAAGTATTTTCACCTGCATCCCAAGGGCAAATTGTAACTTGGCAACATGTGCAAGCCAGGATGATGTATGAGCTGAGCAGGTATTTGGCGAGACCATCAATTAGGGAACATTGATAATGAACTTGATGATCTCTTTTTGTACGTTAGGTCCTGTCAGAAAGATATGGGCCTGAATTCTACCCTCAGGATGTGCCCAAAGTCAGCGGGGGCGGAAGCAGACGTAAAACCCACTCCTGGTCACAATCTTGCGCTGGGTGGCCAATTAAGGCCTGCCCAGCGTGAAACGCGACTGCCAGATGTGGTTTCATGCAAGGAGGTGGGAACGCTTGGGCACCAGTTCCAATGGGGATCCGGTGGGGTGTTCAAAAAACAGAAGTAGCAGCTCCCTGAAGGCTGCTAGGTGGCATGGGGGAGGCTGAGGGAGATGTTTGGAAGTAATCTAAGAAGTGTCCAGATGTGCAGTCATGGCCTCAGCACCCGGTGGTCATAGAAGGCAGGAGGGCAAGTCAGGTGGGCACTCTGCCGCCAACGCCCCCTCCCCCCACCCCGTTTCTCAGATGAGTGCCTGGGAGTGCTGGTTGAGGAGGTCAGTGCCAGGCGGCATATCCTAATGCCCAGAGATGGCAAGAGAAGGCCGCCCACACCTGACCAAGAAGGCCTGGACAGAGGTCGCCACCCAGGTCAATGGGCACGATGTAGTGTGCTGCATGTGGCTTCAGTAATGCAAAAAGTTCAATGATCTGTTGCGATCAGCAAGGGTAAGTGCAGAAATGGCATGGACCTGTGCTGAGAACTTTAGTCGGGTGCACGTTGCTCAGAACATTCAGGGGTCTAAGAGTGTGTATGCCAGCTGGCACTGAAGCCTGCCCTGCCAAGGCTGGGATGTCAGCATGATTGGCCTCAGTGCATTGCAGGGTGAGATGTGCCACAGTGATACAGCCCACCTAATGCCCACGTGGGAGGGTGTGTGGAAACCAGGAAAGGGCCTTCAGGGAGATGGAACAATAATGAGGCTATTTTTCCCTGTCTGGAGAAGAGCAGTCATAATGCTGCGGAATGCTGCAGAACGGGTGGAGTACTGCCAAATCTGTGCATCCTCATGAAGCATGAAAGTGATGAACTGGAGCTGGAATGCTACCAGCCAGCTCGCTCCTGTGGCTGCGGTGAGGCGGGAGTCTAAGATGAAGGTAAGAGTGCAGGTGACAGATGCATGTATGGTGGGTACTGGAAACATAACGGGCTCCTCTCATAAGAAATTGAACTGTCATAACTGGAATGTGTTTGCATACATCTGTCAGCTTCTCCATGATGACCTGCGGCTGCAAGGACTTGGAGGAAATCCCATGCTGGTGATATTGAAGGTCACTGCTATTTTAAACTTCTTTGCCACTGGTTCCTTCCAGGGCTCCACTGGGGATCTGTGTGGCATCTCCCAGTAAGCAACAAACAAGTGCATCCCGGAGGTGACAGATGCCCTGTTCAGGACAGTGCGCCAAATTGTCAAATTCCAATTGTAACCTAAAATCCGGGCTGCCAGACCATTGGGTTTTGCAGGAATCTCAGGTTTTCCCTGAGTGTAAGGGGCTATTGACTGCACAATGTGGCCTTGAGAGCTCCCTGGCAACAGCCAGTCACATTCATCAATAGGAAAGGTTCCCACTCTTTGAATATGCAGCTGATATGTGATCACAGAAGGCAAATCCTGCATGTTTGTGTTTGGTTCCATGGAGCTTTCATGATGCCTTCATTCTGACCCACTCCCAGGAACCACAAGTACCTTTTTGAAGCACCTTGGTGATTGTAGGGCTGGCTACTTGTGGTCAAGGGATACCCCACAGAAGACCTGGCTGATGATGCCAGTTTGCCATCTGCAAAGTGTTGCTGAGGGGAGCTACAATGCCTCACAAGCCTCCACCGGGTCTATAATTGATCAGACAATAGGTCTCCTGAAGATGTTTGCACTGCTCAGCTGGGATTCTTCAATACTCACCAAAGAGAGTTTCTCAGATCATCGTTGTCTGTTGCACAATCTTGCACCGCAAAGGGGGATTTCTTAGCTGAGGGAGGCATGGAGGACCGAGGTATCTCCTCCCACAATGAGCATGGTATTGAGGTTGATGTTGACATGGGCCAGGATGTCGCTGAGCCACATGCAGAGGCCATTTCAGGGGTATGATGCAGCAGACAGGCCCATGACAATCCAAAAGATAACAGAGTATGCTGCCGAGACATTTGCTTTAGCTTTTGGTTTTCTATCTTCTGCTGTCTGAAGCAACTCCAGCTCCTTTTTGGTTACAGACATTATACTTTTCTCTAATGTATCTTGATTTATGATATCCGAATTAAATTGCACCACATAATGTCTGCCCTACTTGTGATCTGATGTTTTGCATGTACCAAATTGTGCTAATATACAGAACCCCGATGCTAAATGCACACATTAGAACATTCTCACCATTCTGTCCTCCCACCACCTTGGGCACCTTGTACTCACAAAGTCCACTTGCAAGGCAACTTGGAAGCAATATCAAATCTAACTTCAGCAGGGATGCACTTATGTCACCTTCACATTTGCTGCTGGGCAGACCTTGCAGAGATCTCTTCTTTCAGGCAGAACCAGGTAGATGAGTCCACAGGGAGGAGCAGCACGAGAAACCATTTGGCTCCTCAAGGTCACTCCTCCATGCAGATTGATCAGGGAAGATCGGGTTCCTGGCCCCCAATCTCCATTCGCTCATAGTAAACCCATATCCCTCGACATTTTCATCATACTGAAAAGTTGGACTTTGGAGTCCACTCAGAGTGCTTCACCTGCACTATGGGTTACTGGGTAGCAAGCTCTCCGGACCTTCCAATCAAGTCTCAGTCCTAGATGGCCTTAGTATTAGTGCAACACTGAGATCTGTCATTTTGCTCATCCCAGCCAAGATAAACCTCCTTCTTCCATAGACCCTGCAGAGCTGTGCTAGAGCTGATGTTTTATATGGATAGCCTCACAGTCCTTGGCATGGTCCATCAGACTACTATCTCTCACCTCATGGACTAATACCCCGATACTTCAATGAAGTCCAGTGCACTTTAGTTGCAAACCCTTTATGCGAGGTCTGCTGCCACCCAGCAGATTAAACAAATCTACGTGAGGTCTGACATAAGCTTCAGTCAACTGCACACACACCTATTAAATCCTACAGACAAATCCCTCTTGCAGTCAAGGCTAATTTGCCCAATGCCTCCTTATTTGCAGCATCACCTCCATGTTAGCTCAAAATGGTAAATCAACGAGGAAGGGCATTCATGATTGGACCGCAGCTTTCTCCCGACATAAAGGGCAGCCTTAGGTTTTCTACTGTTAAAAAGACAGTGTAGAGCTTCATTCTCACAGCCCTGAAATCGCATCCATGGTGTTCCTTGACATTTACATAGCAGATTTAACTCCCGTCGAGTACCCGTGACATCCACCTACATCTTACATCAGGTCATCTACAACCGGAGATGCAATGACTTTGCTGAACACATTTTCAGAGGTCAGAACATGGTAAGTTGCAAGTAATGCCCAGCCTGCATGTTCACAAATGATGGCCAGTGATTAATTCTTCTTTGTTTCATAGTTTGCTATTGTGAGATTTGAACTCTTGACCTTGGGGTATATAAACCCAGTACCATAACCACTTGGGTATTTAGGCCAAGCCTCTGGCCAGTGCTTAATCATGCACACGTGGGATTATTGAGTAATCACTATGTGGACAATGTGAGAGAAGTGAATCTATAGGAGTTCATTATCAGATTCTGATAGGGGCCCAAATTTCAAACCCTTAAATGCCCATGACCATTGAAACAACTAGCAACAAGATGGAATCCAGGAAACTTCCAAACAGTGCCAGTGAACATTTATTTGCAAGCGTCAAAACCAAATTCAATGATTGTACACCCTTGCCACCTGTGTGCCTTCAATACTTCTTAATGTTCCATTGCCTATGGCTATGTCTGGGTGCAGCCATGACTCTACAGCTGAGGTAGAGGCAGCCTGCTGACTACTAGGCCCTGTTGACTGTGAAGACTTTGGTGGGTGGTCCAAGGCCTAGAGGATCTGGACCTGCTATGCATCTCCTGCTCAGGTGCGGGTGCACCCTCCTCGGCCTGATCGGCTGAAGACAATGGGGTCACGGAGGTGGAGCAACAGGGCACACTTGGACTGTCCTGGGATGAAGCCCCTGGGGTGTCTGGCTGGCACTCCTCCTCCCTATGGGTGCCCGATGGCACCTCCCCGACTCCTTGAAGAGAGGGGGAACCTGGAGAGAGGTTGAAGTGCCCCATTCCTCTCACCTAGCCACTGCTGCACTACACCCATGGCTGGAGTGATGGAGTCCCACTGTATGTTTTGCTGGACTTGGGTCTCCAAGGTAGATGCCACCCTTTCCATGGAGGCAGCCAAGTGCTCGCATGCTGGAGTCAAGACATCAGACAAAACAAGGGTGGACTCCTCCAGCCTTCAGTCCTGTCTGCTCATGGCATCTGGCTTCTCTACCTGATGTACCCCTGCCTGTCTCTGCATCTCTATCAGGTCTCTTAGGGCCCAGTCCAGAGGCTCCTCAGATGCGTGAAGCTGAGCAGGGGCCTGGTCTCATGCGGTCGTCCGAGTGTCAGAGACTTCGGCTGTCACTTCCTCTGCCAGCTGTGGACCCGTGTCAGTGATGTGCTCACCAGATTGTGACCCTGAGCCTAGTCTAGAAGATGGACCTATGGAGACAGTATCTGCACTGCTGGAGGGTGCAGGTGAACGCCATGATCGAATCATAGAAAATATAAGGCACAGAAAGAGGCCACTTGGCTGAAAAATGTGCCACTGAGCCTAATCCCACTTTCCAGCATTTGGTCTGCAGCCCTGCAGGTTATGGCACTTGAGGTAAATATCCAGACACCTTTCAAATGAGTTGAGGGTTTCTGCCTCTACTACCCATTCAGGCAGTGAGTTCTAGACCCCCACAATCCTCTGTTCCAAGGAGAACAACCCAGCCTATCCAATCTTTCCTCATAGCTGCAATTTTCCGGTCCTGGCAACATCCTCGTAATTCTCCTCTGTGCCCTCTCTAATGCAATTACATCTTTACTGTAATGAGGTGACCAGAACTGCACACAGTACTCAAGTTGTGGCCTAACTAATGTTTTATAATAATTCCAGCATAACCTCCCTGCTGTTATGCCTTGGCTAATAAAGGAACAGATTCCATATGCCTTCTTAACCACCTTATTAACCTGTCCTGTTACCTTCAGAAATCCCCTTAATACCTTCTCTTTTCCCATGTGATGGTACATATTCTGAGAGAAGCCTCAGAAGCGAGGCATCCTCCTCAGAGGTGAGGTTGGAGGTGGTTCTGTGTCTGGTCTCCCTTGTGGGCCTGCCACTTTTCTTGCTGGCACCTGGGACAGAGAAAAATGAGTTAGTGAATGCCTAAGCAGGCTCCTTATTTAAAGCAATGTATTATTCACTGGGCGCAGCTGACAACTGCAGACGGGGGAGTCCTATCTCACCTTCAGCACAGACATGGTCCTGCTCATCCTGGCTATCTTGGCAGCCTGCTCCTCATGTGGGACGAAGACTCTAAAGCTTGGAATGCTGTTTCTGGCCTTGGACTACTCCCGCTTATTGTGGGCGTTTTTGTCTTGCAAAACGACAGAAGGATTGTGTGTCATCCCAATGGTTGCATGAGCAGTTTAGGAGCATGCACGCTGATGGCAGTTGCTGAGCCCTTCCCAGTAAATGATTAACAAACAGGATGTCCTGCAACTCTCAAAATTGAGAGCATGAAGTGCCTGGCATACATCAATGCACATGTCCCATCTGCTGGTGAGTGCTGTAACCCAAACTCGTGTGTGACATCCCTGTGCACTTACACATTCACAACATCTGATGCCCTTTTGAGTGTCAGTTTGCAGTGAGTAGATAGTGCCATTTGCTCTGATAAAGAGCAGTAGATCATTCATCCTCTTGCTGCACTATTGGCAGGTTCTTTGGCTGGCCCACACAGGTGCTAACCTGTGCTGCAAGCTCTGTCTAGGCCACCCTGGTCAGATGGGAGACCCTCCTGCTGCCATCCCATGGAAACAGCACCTCCTGCCTTTCCGGGATGGCCTGGAAGTGAATCTCTAGGGAGGCTTCGCTCAACCATGGGGCACTTGTTGTGTTCTCTACGATATTCTGGGCTCGGCAGAATCTTGAACGACAGCCAGGTTGATGCTCCTGGCCTGCAGTGAGTGAGTAGCTGTCCAGGTGCCCTTTAAATATAGCGCCCGGACTTTCGAACCCTTGAAATAACGGCGGCTTCCTGCCCGTTCCCACCTTGAGACTTGGTGAGCTCCTCGCAGATGCATGTGTAATGAGCCAAAAAGCACAAGATCACGCGTGGTCAGCCATCCCGCATCCTCCCACCACCCCCCCGCCACATCCGTGCCCGCCAGCAAACTTGGGCGCAGAACAGAAGATTCCGGCCTGAAAAAATATTGACTGGATGTGGGATATTTCCAGAGAGTCTGCTGCCTTGCAGCCTACAAGGTTCTTCTGATATAATGGGTTTTTTGCTGTAATCAGTTGCATGTCTCCACCGTTTTGGTAGGGACCGCCCATTGTGTGGAACGACATTGTAATATCGAAACAGACACCCAGCTGTATGCAAAACAGCACCAGTGAGTGAGGAGATTAAAGCTTCGGGCATATTTCTGTATGTGTGTCTGTTGTTTACATCTGCCAGCTTTGATGATTGTGTTTCTGAGTGTCAGAAGTACTGACTTGAAATGAAATGTTGGTGTAATGAGTGCAGTAGCTAGAGCCACTAATGGCCCTGATACTCCAACTTGACTTGTCAGTTGTACCAATTTAAATAATGCTCAATTAACTGCATCTTTTTCAACATATTCCCACTATTTTCTCTCCAGCCAAACACCTATATGGCCCATCTGGATTACTTCTGCGAAAACAGGTGAGGCCACTCTTGACAAATTCTAATGTTAAGAGATCCCAATGGAGTGGAATCTGATTGTAGTGATCGACTTAATCAGTGTCTGAAATGTTTGGTTTCACTGAAGTCATATTTCCATGAATATTGCTGACAGGCCAATTGTGTAACTATTTAATTAACTGGTCATCTTCTCCTCTCAGCCTCTACTTTTAAAAATAATGTCTTATTAATTGTTTTTTTCAATTTTTCCTGATATAGGCCCCTGACTAATCATTCAGTTGCTAAGTATACAGGATGGCAGTTGATTGTCTGTGGATGAAGCTGACAGCTTTATACTTTGCTGATCAACTGTGTAACATACTGCTTGCCTCTGCTTAGCTGTTCAATAACTCTGCTCCTTTCTTGCTCCCCCTAATCACACAAAATTTATGCAAAACTCTTAGCTTTTCAATTTTCAGAGCAACTCTTTAAGGCCCTCTGGTTAGGCCTCTTTGTTTTATTTATTCTTTTTATGGGATGTGGACATCACTAGCAAGGCCAGCAGTTGTTGCCCATCCGCATTTGCCCTTGAACTAAGTAGCTACCTCGGCTATTTCAGAGTCAACCACATTGCTGTGAGTATGGAGTCACATGTGGAACAGACCAGGTAAGGACAGCAGATTTCCTCCCCTAAAGGGACATTAGTGAACCAGATGGGTTTTTATGACAATTGATGATTGAGTCATGGTCACCATTACTGAGGCCAGCTTTCAATTCCATATTTTTAAAAATTATTAATTGAATTCAAATTCCACCAGAGTTAAGATTTGAACCTGTGTCCCCAGAATATTGGCTTGGGCCAGTGACATTACCGCTACACCACTGTCTCCCCCTCTATTGGGAGTTCCAACAAGTGGGTATTATACTTCATGTATTCCAACCAATGGAAGCCCAGAATTGCACAACATAGGCATTGATTTGCAATGAGCTGTCCAAGCTGGCAAGGCACAGATGGGAGTGAGTTGACAAGTGGCCCACTTTGATTTTCGGTGTTCTACGGTCCATTCTCATAGAAATGGGAATCTGGTTGGTTATGTCTACATGGAAATTCATTAAAATAAAGGACACTTGATTGGTGTATACCATGCTGCTAGACTCAATGATTACTGTCTCCATCCTAGTGCATTGTGCCTGCAATAGGCATAGTCTACACAATGCACAGTGGAACTCAGCAAACTTACTTTGATAGCATCTCTATCTACCCTACAAATACATTTTGTACTGGCACAGTAGCAGTCTGCAGTTAGTAAGATTTGAAGTAGCTTCCAATTACTTAACTTAGATGTCTGTTGAGTTTCCAATAATACTTTGTAGCACTTGCTATGCAGGTTTTGGGTCAGAAGGCAGCCTGATGTTCCGTTATACCATCTGCTGCAAGGACACCTTTAGCTAACATGCACCACTGGGCTAGCACTGTTCACAAATATACTGGTCCACTATACTTCGAAGTTCTCTGTGCTTTGCTAGACATGCTACAACATTGTCCTATAGGCAGAATGTTCTACATGGAATGCAGGCTGTCACTCCTCAATGACATTCCTTCAGCAATCACATCTATGGTTGGGGTATCGATTCCATCATTTGCCCTTTCAGGGTGGATTTAATGTGGACGATGGTGGTCTCGCCTATCGGTTGGAGAATCAGTGGTAACCCCGCGTCACTTCAGTGGGAGAAGGCCTCTCCAAATTAAGTGCCCCTCAGGCATTTAACTGGCCAGCGCTGGCCTTCCCGGGGTTTAGGACCCTAGCAGCAGAAATCCTGCCCGCCGAGAGCTACCAGCCAATCAGAGGCTGGCAGTCCTCTATTGCCGGCAGTGCCACTGGGAGCATTTGCTACTGCTGGTAATGTTCCAAGGACTACATCATGGATCGTCACTGGATCTCTGGTGAGCAAGGATGGGATGGGGGTTGCAAGGAGGTGGTTATGGGAGGAGCGACAGGGTGATCGGAGACAAGGACTGGAGGTAACATTCAGTGACCCCTACCCCCTTCCTGATGTTGTGTCCTCAACTGGGCACAGGGTACCTGAGAAAAAGTGATTCCTCCTGCTTCACCACCCGCCACCTCTCCCCCTCTGGTAGACTGCTGGCAACAAGGTGACCCTGAGGCACGGGGACGCTGTACGACTCCCATTCATTCCCTGAGCCAGCACTAAATTCCAGTGGGCTTCGGGATAATCGGTGTCAAGTGGCTCATTAATGAAACGAATTGACCCTACCCTGAACTGGTAAGTTTCTTGCATCGGCCCTTTCCCACCTACAACTGAACTGCGGGAGGTTTTCCTGCTGCCAGCAGATGACATGTGGCCTCTCTTGTGATTCAGTGGGCCTGGCCACCATGTTTCCTGCCATGACAGGCTGGATTAAATTCCAGCCTCAGTTTCCTGTCTCCACTTGGGCCCAATAATCTCATGCCACTCCAGCTGAGATCAGCTGACGGCACAGATGAGGAAACCAAACTTGGGGCCTTCCCAGTCAGATTAGCTCAGTGCCACATTGGTGCTATATTTACCAAATATGCTATCAAAGGGAGCTAGCATCACTTTTTTCTCTTCCAAAACATTGCTGTCTTGCTTTCCCAGCTATTATATTTTTCTTTTATCAAAGAGTGTGAGAGCTGGCTAACATGAGCTTCCCAACAATGACAAAACATTCAGCAGAGCTGCGGGGAAACTCCAGTGCACCACCAGCTGTGTGGATAAGTTCATTTTACATGAAAATGTGAGACCTTGGCCTGAAATAGAGGCCATCTGTTGAAGAAATGGGCGATGTTCCAGGAAAGAAGTGTGACATCAAGGGAACTCGCTCAGATGGAATCTGTTTAATTTGGATTTGGACACACACAGTTCAAATTGATATAATTTTTTTTTCTTTCCTTCGCCTTAATGAAAATGAAAATGAAAATCAGGCGGTTTCTGTTAAAGGCAGCCAATTTGCAATGCTAAACTTACTCTCAGTGTCAAGTTGAAAATTGACTCCCTCCCTCCTTGCCTGTACTGGAAGCTGGAATATAGACACATGAAAACATAGGACTGTACATAGGACAGGGTGGGGCTGCACAAAATTTGAAAAATATCCTACATTCCTATGACCCTTGACCTTTCTTTTAGAACTATCAACCCAGTCCTATTTTCTATTGTTATCCATCACCAATGCTTCCCCATTTGTTGTATGAATGCTGGGGTGGAGAGAAATGCTAGATAGGAACTGAGACGCATCAACCAGGCTGGACAGAAAAAGTC
This sequence comes from Carcharodon carcharias, assembly GCF_017639515.1. Lineage (NCBI taxonomy): Eukaryota > Metazoa > Chordata > Chondrichthyes > Lamniformes > Lamnidae > Carcharodon > Carcharodon carcharias. The sequence continues at coordinate 149,799,897 of NC_054472.1, forward strand.
CTTTTGATCTTGCAGGAAAGTTCAAGTTCAACTTCTCTGAGTGCATTGTATATACTGTATACATTGGCCTTAATGGCAGGATCAAAGTTTTTTTCTGAATCCAAGTGCATATTATTCTTAATTCTCCTCTAACTTTGCATTAATATAGCAACTTTCATGGCCTCAGGTATTGTTGCTGGTTTCTCAGCTTTATTTTGCTGCTGTGTAAGCTCTGGATGGAAATCCACTTTCTCTTGGGCCAAACTCTTTTACTCTGCTGTCTCCAAACCTCCATTGTTGCCGCTGTCTTTTATGTGTTCCACACCACATGGACTGGGGCCGTTCAAGAAGATGGCTTTCTCGAGGGCAATTAAAGATAGGCAATATATAGTAGCCTAGTTAGCGACACTCACCTCCTGTGAAAGAACGAATAAAAAATAAATTCTCTGCTGGGTCACTTCCATTCTAATAGATGGCCCCCTGCATCATTTTCCTGTGTCAGAATTTTTTCATTTGACTCTGACCTGCTCCTTCTGGTTTCAATCCTGCTGCACTACTGCAGTTCACTGACCTTTGTGGGCCACTTCCCCCCCTGTTTCCCATTGTTTCTGACTCCACCCATTCCTCTGCTGGTATCCTGGATCCACTGCATTTCACTACTCGTCTCTGCTGGACCTCTGTATCAAACTATGTCGGCACGTGATTGATTCTATACACCTCCTTGATTCTTCATTTTCCACAAGAAGACCTATAACAGTGTGCTCACTGATATTATGTCCTCAATAGGGTCTGGATTCTATTGCCTTCCACACCCATCTCTGAACCTTGTTTGTTGCTGCTGCAAGTTATCTAAAGTTAACATCATTCCACTGCAAGGCCCCTAACTTATAGGCCTTTCTCTTCTTCCTATTCTCCATTTATAACCAGGGCATATCTGTCCTAACTATCTCATGCCTACGTAACCGGAATGTCCTCTGTTGTCATTTGCGAGAGCATTTTGGCTGCCGCTCCAGATCCAATCCTATTACCTTTATCTCTCTTTATTAACCCCTCTTCTTTACCCCTCCTGGCCACTTTACTCCTGTCTCTTCTTCCTGTCAGCAAGTCCTGCCTCTTCTGACTTATCTCCTATTTAGTATTTGGCACCCTCAAATCTCTACTGCAACCCTTTACTATTCCTCTACCTTCCTACTTTTGGGCCAAGACATTGGAGGACATTTGCAATCTTTGAAACTGTACCCCAATTGAGTCAGCATCCCCTAGACAGAGGAAGAGAGAGAGAAAATTGAAAAATAATTGGTACATTGCAAGAAGAAAATCTTAGAGTTTGAGGTAATTGTTTCATTCCAGCTGATACTATTGATCCTAAATGTGCTACAGCCCCTGATTGGTCATAGTTAGGCTAATAGATAGCACAATAGAAGAAGGACCAGAGCTGCAACTGCTTTGGATGTACAACGTCATCACCAAATTGCCCTCCAAGTCACAAAACATCCTGAATTGGACATATATCACCGTTCCTTCATTGTTACTGCGTTGATACCCTGGAACACCCTCCCTTACCACATTATGGGGGTAGCATCATCACATGGACTACAACAGTGCAAGAAGGAGGCACACCTTATTAAGGACAACTATGAATAGGCATTAAATGCTGACCTTGCCAGTGATCCCAAGAATGAATTAAAAAAAGTTTATAAAAATTGGAGTCCTGCCAGTGATTTCCTGCCAAGAACAAACGTTCACACCTCACTATCCATTACTGATGGACTTCAATTGGTCAAGAAACTTGATTACTCTACATACAGGAGCCGAGGAATCGTTATAAATATGTTGCATCTTAATTATTTATGGCTTGTATCTCCCAGATTTATGAGTACTCGTTAGTACAATACTGTAACTCAGTGTCATTGCCCTTGTTTATTCAGGCTTAACGGCAATTATAATGTTTTCTTCATGCTCTTCAAGTTGTGAGATGTTAGTGGTGGGAAATCAAGGAGATTGCAGAGATACAGTGGAGGTAAAGCCAAACAGAGATTTGATGGCAAGAGATTAAATGAAGTTCCAAATCCAGGCTACAAAACAATTGATTCAGAACAAGCTTGCATGTGCAGAGTTGCTTGGTGCCCTGGTGGAACTCAATCAATACCACAATGTAATATAGCGCCTGGACTTTAGGGGCATTATAAGATATAGAAAACATAGAAACGTGAATAAAGAAAGAAAGGATTTGTATTTCCTTAGGGTCTTTCACAATTTTACAATGTTCTACTGTGCTTCACAGCAAGTGAAATTCTTTTAAAGAATTGCCACTGTTGCAATGGATAATGTGGCAGCCAATTTCTGCAAACCGAGATCTCACAAATAACAATGAGATAATGACCAGATAATCTGTTTTGATAACATTAGTTGAAGGGTAAATATTGGTCAGAATACCAGGAGGATTCCTCTGCTCTTCTTCAAATACTGCCATGGAATCATATATGTCCAGCTGAGAGGGTAGAATAGGCCCTCAGTTAAAATCATCAGAAAGATGGCACATCTGACAGTGCAACATTCCTTTGGTACTGCACTAGTTGTCTTAAAATACATACTCAGGTTTCTGGTGTCAGAGGTGAATCTACAACATACTGACCAAGAGACAAGGATGCTATCGCTGAACCAAATCTGACAATTTATAGGCTACTTAGCCTCACACACCTGTTTCACAATTGCATTAGATCACAGATTATTTGGAACTCAAATCTTTTTACTTGCCTTTGATCTGTTTCCCTCAATGCCTTTATCCAACAAACCTGACCCAACAATTTGAAACTTGTCACTGACAAATTCATAGACATTTCCAAAGTACTTTTGTGGAAAGCTGCTTCTTGATTTCACTGCTGAATGGTTTAACTTTAATTTTAAAGTTATCTCTTCTTGTTCTGGATTTCCAGAAACAATAGTTTCTTAGTATCTATCCAATCAAATTTTAAAGAATCATTCTAAATGACTCAATTTGATTACTTCTCAATTTTCTAAACTCATGGGAATACAAACCAAATAGAAAGAGCTAATTGCTATTGCCACGATTCACCAATTACTTTGTGGTTTTATTTTAAATCCCTTCAAGGCCTAGACCTACCCTATTGCTGCAGTCTCCTCCTGCTTTATTTCTTGCTTGACCATCTTGCTGACGTCCACCCTCTGTAAACTTCAGTTCTTCTAAACCTATGCTGCCCATATTCTATCCTGCTCCACTTTCACTTATCAACCCTTATTTGCTGACCTACATTGGCTCCCAGTCCCTCAATGCAGCCAATTTAAATTTTTCATCTTCATTCATAAATTCCCTGTCATGGTATTGTCCAACATAACTCTGTAACCCCCTGCAGCTTTACAGCCAAGCATACCTCTGTATCTCAAACTCTGACCTCTTCTGTCTCCTCCCCTCTCCATGCCACACAATGGGAGGCCATGCCTTCAACCAGCTAAGCCGCATGCTCTAGAATTTCTTCTCTATACTGCTCCATCTCTTCACCTCTCTCTCTTCCTTTATGGCCATCCTAAAAATCCACCCCTTTGTGAAAACATTCAATCATTCTTCCTTAATATCTCCTTCATTAGCTATTCATTTTTGCCTGATTACACCACTTGGGCTCGTTGGGACGATTTTTTATATTAAAGGCACTACGCAAATATAACTTTTTGTTGTTGCCTCCTACAGAGTGACGAGGTGATGTGTATTCAGAGGAGAGATAGCAAAGGGACAGCCAAGGTAAGTGAGGCCAGACCCCAGAATGAGTCAATTGCTTCAGGATTATGGGAGAAGAAGAGGAGGGGAGGAGCAGACAGGAAGGGAGAAAATTTGAATAGACAATGTATTGTGGATATATTTTCATGTAATTTCCACTGTTACAGCAGTTAACAGTTTGGAGAGAGGGGCATAGTGTCATTTTTGACACAGGCTTAAGTGACAAAGAAGGTGTGGCTCTCCTGGGCATAAGCAATTATGGGAAAAGGAGAGCAAATAATTCTAATGGTCAGAGAATGTGGTTTGTAGAATTCCAGTAATCTCACTAATTCCCCACAGTCTCCTCTCCATCACTTCCTGTTTTAGGTTACTCAAAGCAAAAATGAGAACATCTTTGTTCCATTGCCTTCATGCAGGATAGTATAAATATGAATAGTATAAATTCAAAGACATGCAGAACATGGCTAATTCTGAAGGCTGTAATAGTCACTAGATAACTTACATTGTTCACATCTCCCTCTTTAATTGTACACACTATTCTAAAGTATAACCCTATTTACACTACATCACTATCAAAGCAAGGTGTAATTATTTAGCAGTGAGGCAATAATTAATGTGCAAATGCAACCTGAATCCAGAGGCAGCATGCAACCTGATTTCTTGGAGGAGGGAACATTCATTTCATTGTGGAGTCAGTGTTTCCTTTTCTATGAACAAAAAGAGCAGGGGGAAAAGGCAACACATGGCTTTTCCAGAATAGTGGCCTTCCCCATGGTGCAGAGAGCCATCAACTGCACACACAGATGCTGCATCTCAATGGTGAGATGTACAGAGGCCACAAAGGGTACCATTCACTCAATGTGCAGTTGGTATACCACCTCGCCTAGCGCATCATGCTGGTGAAAACCTGGCAACATTGATGATTCATTCTTTCCGCATAAGTTGTTCTAGCAATCTTTCAGCCACTACATCAATAGGCATAGATAAGGGCTACATGCTCTACACCTGGCGGGTGACACCCCTCCATAACTCACCACATATGGGCAGTACTCATGCGATGAGAGCCATGCTGGCCAGAGTAATGCTATTGAACAAACCATCAGGGTGCTGAAGCAGCCCCACAATATTCATCAAAGCGGGTATCCTGATCAGCTGTGGTCTGTTACATCCTCCACAGCCTGACCACCATGAGGGTGTAGACCTTGTCGTCACAGGTTCAGCAACCACCTCATGAGGAGGAAGAAGAGGACAAGGAGAAACAGCAGGAGGATCCTGGATCCCCGTGGTTAAACAATTCCTTACCTAATTACTAACCCTCTAGATGGACCATCACAATATCCTCTTGGCCACCATTCCATTACATCTTCACTCAACAACAGTTCCCTTATTCAATTCTATACTCAACTATTCACTCTTGTGCATCCCGTTATTGCCTGTCTTGCCTGTCCCAGTGCTCCTATGCAGTGCTACCTAAGTGGCTGGAGCATGGATGGTAGAAGCTTACTGGCTTTCAGTAGGGGAGCCTGCAGGTAACCTTGCAGGATGACCCCAAGCAGCTCTGGGCCTCATAGGGCCCAATGTTTGACTGCATCACCCTGGCATGGATGGCAGCTGTCTAGGCTGGCAGCCTGACAGGGCCACAGGCAGAGTGGTGAATGTTGTCATCCTCAGAGTGGACAGCAGGGACCACAAGGCAGCCCCTCAGCAATCCAAGACATCTATTGGAGCATAAACGGTTGGATTGCCACGAGAGCCTGAAAGCATCTCTGATCACCAGTATCCAAAGGCACAACAGAAGCAGTCTGAGTCTGCATGGCACCAATCTGGGCTTGCCTGGTAACAAGCAGAGATTTCATGACCTTAGTTTGAGCTTCCTCTGCAGGACTGAGACATTGCACAGCCTCTTCCTGTGCTAATATGAACATACAAACGTACTAATTAGGAGCAGGAGGAGGCCATTCAGCCCCTCAAGACTGCTCTGCCATTCAAGAAGATCATGAATGATCTGATTGTGGCCTCTACTCCACTTTTCTTCCTACCTCCTATCCTCTTTGACTCCCTTGTCAATCAAGAATCCATCTAACTCTGCATTAAAAGTGTTAAATGACCCCACACTCTGGGAAAGAGAATTCCAAAAACTCAATCTTCTGAGAGAAAAACATTTCCCTCATCTCATCTCCATCTTAAACAGGAAAGCCCTCAGTTTTAAAACCATGCCCCCTAGTTCCAATCTGTCCCACAAGGAGAAACATCCTTTCAGCATGCACCATGTCAAGTCAGGATCTTATATGTTTCAACAAGATCACCTCTCAATCTTCTAAACTCCAACGGATACAGGCCCAACCTGTCCAGCCTTACCTCATGGAATAACCCCCTCATTCCAGGGCCCAACCTGCTCTGAACTGCTTTGAATGCAATCATGTCCTTTCTTAAATAAGGAGACCCAAAACTGTACACAGTGCTCTAGATATGGTCTCACCAGTGCCCTATGCAACTGTAGTAAATCATCCCTGCCTTTATATTACATCCCCCTTGCAATAAACGACAACATTCATTTTGCCTTCCTAATCAATTGCTGTACCTGTATACTAACTTTTGTGATTCACGTACCAGGACACCCAGATCTCTCTGTACTTCAGAGCTCTGCAATCTCTCTCCATTTCAATAATATGCTGTTTTTTTATTCTTCCTGCTGAAGTGGATGACTTCACATTTTCCCACATTATATTCCACCTTCTAAATTTTTGCCTTACTTAAACTATCCATATCCCTTTGCAGACTCCCTACATCCTCTTCACAACTTACTTTCTTTTTGTCATCAGCAAATTTGGCAACCATACATTTGGTCCCATCACCCAAATCATTAATGTAGATTGTAAATGGTTCTGGTCCCGGCACTGATCCCTATGACACTCTACTCATTACATCTTACCAACCTGAAAATTACCCATTTATTCCCGCTGTCTGTTCCCTGTTAGCTGACCAATTCTCTATCAATGGAATCTGAGACATTGGTCTCAGGTCTCATCACTGTCAGGTCTGCAAATATTGACCATGTCCATGCTGGAAAGGGCAGGCTTCAAGCTCTGCACAAAACCTTGGAGTTGGAGTTGGAACCCTCCATGCTCCTCAACGCTGACAACAGGCTCTCTGGCAGATCTGCCAATGCACCAAGCATTTCTGAACGCATGCCCATCAGCCATTTCCTATATGCAGCTCCACTGAAGCCCTCATCTGAGTCTTCTGCAGAAGAAGCCATATGTGAATTTGCCTTCCAGGATGCTGGAACCCATGCTATCTTTCTCCCAATGTGGCTGGAGTCCACTCTCCCCTAGTGACTTAACCACGTGCAGATCTCACCTCTATGCTACCCTCCAAAATATGTAAAGTGCTAGCTGGTGGCTATGAGTTGCAGATCAAGTGGTTTCTACCTCCTCGGTGTTCTACTTCTGGGCCATCAGCCTCAGGCACCAGGTGGCAGTTCCTGGGTATCTGAAAACATACATGCAGAAGACCAATGTTGGGGTGAAAGAAGGGAGGGAAAGAAAAGGGTACAGATTGTGGGATGAGTGTGAAGTGGGATTTGGGAAGGTGCATTTGGCAGGATCATCCACGATGCCTTCAGGGTCACTGCTGGCCATGACCTGATTGACAGCTGCTCCAATTATTTCCAGTACCGTCTCCTCCATGGGGGTGAACATATGCAGCCGTGCCTGCCCTGCCACTGGTTACCTGCTGCTGAGAACTATTATGGGACATGTTGGTCTGCAAAAGAGAGGGAAGTGAATCAATGAGGTTTGGGTGATATGCCTGTCACAGTTGAATAGTTGACAGTGTGTGCAAGCTGTGAAATGTGGGCGTGAGGCTTGCAGCAGAGCTAAGTATCTGAGGGTGAGGAGGAGCATATGAATGTGAAGTTAATTGTTTGACAATTTGGCAGTGTGGTGAATGGAGCTCTGTGTAAGACTAGTGGTGCAGTTGTAGGGTATGGCATGTGAGGATGCATTTACTGACCATGGCCACCAGTATTAAACTTTTTGTGGCACTGCATCCAGGTCATCAACTCCACACTGGTGACATTGACTGCCACAGCACGTGTCCTCAATGCCACTTCAGCACTTTAGGGTCTCTGGCCACCTGCGGGAAAGAGAGCCTACCTGTCTCCTCCTGTTGACCTCCTGCACCAAGGCATCTGAAAGCCCTGGGGGCCTGCTGCAACGTCTGTTCCTTCCTCTAAGTCTTGAGCTCTTCTCCAAGCATCTCCTCAGCTCCTGCTGCATCCAGAATGCATCTCATCTTTAAGTGCAGTCTGGCTTTAAGTATTGCAGGCTAGCTTTAAGTTGTGCTAGCCTCGCATGACATCGAAAATCACCAGCCACCACCACATCCCTCCCCCTCACCCCCACTGAGGTGTAGCTACTCAGCAGTTCATTCAGCACTGGGTGGCACACCACAATTATTCAATTGAGCAGGCAGCACAAAGTTTACTGCTTGTATCACTTTGAATGGGTCCAGGGTAATTGCAAATGTAATCTCTACGCCCAGAGTGACTTTTAAGTCATAGTTTTGCTCTTGTGTAGTTGTTCTTCAATTGCCATCAAATCTACCCCCAACCAAACTGCTTTCCCTCAAAGTTTGCCTGCATAATACTAGCTCCAGGTAAGTCATTGTGTGCAAAATGCTTTGAGTGGTTTGATGGTGGCGATGATGAGGTGCTATACTGAATGCAATTCTGTTTTTCAGACTTGTCTGATCTGTTGACTCTGGGACAGAAATCTGAGTAATTCTACTGCCCTCATGTGTTTGAAGTCATTAAGCACAAGTTATATGGATCTCAGAACCAGTCACAATGTTAATTCACTCAAGATTCACATCTTCACTGAAGGGGGAAATTGTCTTGGTCACCATCCAGTCAAAAAAGGAGTTTTTTTTTCATCTGTCCTCCTTCCCAAGAATTTTGTCAAGAAAGCGAGGTGTGGAATTTAATGTGGAATTCAATCCATTTAAGGTGTTCTTTATAGTGAATGGAATGGAGCAGGTCAGATTGGAGCATTAAGTTAGCATTACACTATTAAAGTGGAATGCAGTGAGGTTATAATTAATCCTGGAGTGATCAGACTTTTCCTAGAACAGATGGGATGAGATCAGTTTGCTGAATATCACCAAATGCAAACTGCCTTCCCAGCAGGTCCTGCCCCCTTTACCCATCTCATACAGAAAGAAAACAAAAGAAAGCGGAGGAGAATAAAAAGTGGGCAGTTAGGAACAAGAAGTGATGTCGGGTGTGAAATTTTCAGCTTGAATGGAAATAGCATTGTGGAACGAATTATTAGAGCAAACTGTTGAATTGTTCAGTATAAGAAGATTCAAGAGACAGACCAGTATCTTTTTGGAGAGGAAAGGAATTTAGGGATGTACCATCCCTTGACAAATTATTGGGTCTACTTCCATGTGGATCTAATGACTCTGTTCTATTTCCCCACCAGCACCCCTCACTAATTTGCTGTACAACCTGACAATCTGTCTAACAGCAGAGATTTCTACAGCACCATAACGAAGGGACTGAAGCTATCCTGTTAGACCCCTGCCAGAAATCTTTCGTGTCCCGTTTCCATCTGATTGATCAATCAGACTGAACTCACAACCTTCAAGCCCTGTTCAAACCTGAGCTGAGCATTAAACTCCGTCCACTCCTTTGCTATGACCACTCACTTCCCACCATTGAAACGTCATGTGCCAACACGATATCACCTCCACCATCTTTGGAAACCCTCATCAATGCTTTCATCACCTTGTAGAATTATAATGGGCCAGGAATTGGCTTTTGTTGTAAATGCCTTAAGGGATAACAGCATGACATCACTAGAAGAGAAATATGTCATGTGATCCAGTCTTCATTTCACTTTTGCTTTGAGCAGAGCACATTCACACACAGCTCTGATGTCTTCAAGCTTTATACCTATGTATAACTGTTCTTATGTACCTAGTCTTAATAAATGAACCCACACCGTGTTTCTCCAAACCCTTATGAGCGATTGGCACCTTGTGTCTTGTATTAGATCATTATAATAACACAACATGGTGATCAGCGATGGCCAGACAGGTGGCAGCAAGATTAAGTACAGGTACGTCAAGACAAACAGCCTTAGATCGTGCTACATAGCATGAGGTGACCCTCAATATTTTGGTCAGACTACAATGAAGTCACAGCATCAGAGCGTGTTGAAAATGTGGCACGCTAACTGTGAAGAAAAGCTTTGGAGACACAACACTGAGCTAGTGCTCAAGTAAAGGGCTGGTAAGCAAAAGGATTCTTCATAGTGATATTGCAGTTCATAGCCTGTCAGTTCTGTGAGTGGGACAGTGCGTTGAGAGGACTAGCACTGGGTTAGCACAGTCGGGAAAGGCGAGTGACCAGGGTGCGGGCTGGATCAATAGGGAATGAGGGAAGGTCGAACAGAAAAAAACCCAAAGAAAACCATCATAAAAATCAGGCCAGAGAAGGTTGCAATTATAACAGGCGGCTTCAGGAGTTGCTGAACAATAAATTGAATAAAAAAGCATAGACGTTATTACTTCATGGTGTGTTCCCTCCACAACTCATCTTCATGGGTGGAGCTTTGGAAAAGCACACAAAAATGGCTACAATGACACTCATCCCAGGTACTACAGAAAAAGTAAGGTCAAAGAGATGTTAGAATGTCCACAAAATTCCCCAGTTTGAATTGGAACGCAGCTGACCTACTATCTGAATTCAAAATGTTTAAACAGCTTACAGAATTGTTGTTTCTTGATTCAGGTGTGTCTGAACCAGACAAACAAGCTATAAAAATTCACCTAGCAATTGGGAATAAAGAGCTATACATGCTGAACATGTCAAGATCAACTGAAGAAAAGCTAAAGGATCCTCAAAAGATATTGACTATGTTGGAAGACAGGTTCAGAATCATGTTAAACTTCTGTATTAATCGACCAGAGTTCATGTCATTTTGACAACAGCCTACAGAATCCTACAGATGCAGAGAAAAGGGGACATACTGTGATTTTTCAAATGCAGAGCTAGCAGACAGAATTGTTGAGTGGGTGATCACATCCACTCCCCTGGAAGCATTCCAGAAAGGTCATCTAGACAAGCCCAAAATATATAGCTTCAAAGAGCTACTCAAGGACGGATGTAAGTATGAAACAATCCTTGCAGGTCGACAGAGCTGACAGGTTCTAAGCACAACCCCAGTTGTTGACGTGCTCGGTAGAACACCCAAACCTAGCAAGACATGTGGAAGGTACAGACTTTTGCATGCACCAAGGAAATGCCAAGCCTTTCATAAATTCTGCAAAGCATGTGGCAGAAAAGACCATTGGCAGCGGCAATGCACACAGCTAGAAAAAGCTGTGCATTGATCCAAACAGAACATAACAATGGGTACCCTCAAGCAAGAAGAATGATCAACCAGTATCTCATCAGAAACATATACATGAGGTGACTGACAAGCCACAAAATGACAATGATGTGCACAACAAGGCAAAGAGCAGTGAACACATGTTTCACACCATGAAAGTTATGGAAAACATAGATGCTATCAGGTTAGCCAGGATCTTTTTCAAGCTCACATGGACTGCATTACATGCAATGTACCAGGATGCATCTGTATCGCAGATGATATAGCTATTGTGGGAAGAACAAAGCAAGAAAATGACCATAATCTACATTTATTGATGCAAACAGCATGTAATGAAGGATTAGTGTTCTACAGTCTGAAATGTGACATCAACATGCAGAAGATCAGTTTCTTCTGTTCTATTTATTCCAGTGCTGGCATATGTCCCGATCCAAGTAAAATAGAGGATATTAGGGCCATGCTAACTTCTCAAGGTAAGAATGATCTTCGAAGATGTCTAGGTCCCTTTAATTTCTTGACTCTATGCATTCCCAATTTCACTCAAAAATCTTCATCGCTAAGGGAATCGTTGAGAAAGGATTTGTCTTTCCTGTGGCACCAAGACCACCCGTCCCTCTTCGAAGCTCTGAAACAGTCATTATCAGGAGCATTGACATTGCAATGTTACAATCCATTGGAGACATTTACCCTGAAGATTGGTGCTTCACAGCACGCATGCCACAGAAAGGCAAACCGAGTGCATTTCCTTCAAAATCTTTGCCTGTAATGCAATCCAACTATTCCAACATCGAGGGGAAACATTAGCTTCAGTGATTGGAATACCTATCTATTTGGCAAAATATTTGTGGTGAAGACTGACCACAAACCACTGGAGATGATTTGGCAAAAACCATTGACCAATGCACCGCCAAGATTGCAACATCTCTTGATAAAGATTCAAGGTTATGACTGTGAGATTAGGTACAAGCTGGGTAACTTGACGGTCACATTGGATATAATTAGCAAATTGTCTAGCCCAGCAAAAACAGAAGATTTATCCTTAGTTCTCTACAAGTTGACTTCTTTGACATCTAACTTGAAGATGTTCTCCAAATTGAACTATGTACATTTTCTACAAAGCAAATGCCAGTAGTTGCAAGAAGAAACAGCGAATGATTCTGTGCTGCAGAAACTAGGGAAAACCATCATCGAAGGATGGTCTGATTCTATTCAGCATGTCCATGAACACGTGAGACCATTTTGGCCTTATTGGGACAAGCTAGGCACCTCCCGGGGAGCCAGTTTTAAAGACAAGCAGGTCATCATGCTGGAATCTTTGTAGCCTGATATCCCTCAGCAATTCCATCACTCACATGGGCATAGATAGGACAGGGAGACTCATAAGAGAGACAGTCTATTGGCCGGGTACAAACAATGACAATGTCAAGAAGTGTGAGGCATGTCAAGAGCACTTGCCAAGTCAGCACAAAGCACCATAGATTCCACATGAAGTTCCTACCCATCCTTGGTACAAAGTCACATCTGACCTCTTTCATGTCCATAGCAGTGACTTTAACATCATCGTCGATCACCTTACTAAGTACCCCATTATTCGACAATTGCACGATACATCAAGCACAATTATCACGTGCACACTAAGTGCTATTTTCAGTTTATTTGGTGTGCCTAGAGAGATCATTACAGATAATAGTCCACAATATATTGGTAAGCAATTTCAGGATGTGTGTGTGAAGTGGATTATCAATCACACTACTTCCTCTTCTCATTACCCTAGATCTAACAGATTCATTCAGCTAGGTCCTAGCTGAATGAATGATTTGCACTGTGAAATCTCTAAATCTCAAAAGTACACAGACCAAGCAAGATCAACACATTGCAACGTTACATCTGAGAGCAACACCTTTAAGTGCAACTATTCTATCACAGGCAGAGCTCATGTTTGACAGATCAGTGCGTACCAATTTACTTACCCTTATCCATCCTACTCTCTCAGAAACTACAGAGCAACTTTTAAAATTACAAGAGAAGATGACCAACACGCAAAATGAAAATGCAGATACAGAATCGCCAAGTTTACTGTTGGGGCAATAAATTCACACCAGGATCACAGAAGGTATGCGGCAACCAGCCAAGGTGACAAAGGTTTGCTCAGAATCAAGGTCCTATGAAGTCATTACACACAAAGATGCAACAGTGAGGCCGAAGACAAATCAGACCCATTCCAGCTCCTTAATTACCGCAACGTCCTATTGCATCTGGGACAAGATCCCAAATGCAACCAAGGCAATTCCAATGATGATTCCACAAATCACTGTGAGCAATTAAAGAAACTTCCAGACAAGGTTATCATCACAAGATCTGGGAGTACCAGCAGGTTACCTCTATGCTTTAGAGACTCATAGAATCATCAGTTCTATACACTTATATAATGGTAAACAACATGAACATGTACTATAAATAGCCATATCTTAGGAAGGGTGAATGTATATTTAAAAACAAAGTCAGGGATGGGGTGTTATAATATGTCTTTAAGGGATATCAGCATGGCATCACTAGAAGGGAGATGTGTCATGTGATCCAGTCTTAGTTTCATTTTTGCTTTGAGCATGGCACACACACAGCTCTGATGTCTTCAAGCTCTATACCTATTTATAACTGTTCACATGTGCTTAGTCTTAATACATGAACCCACAGTGTGCTTATTCAATCCCTTATGAGCAATTGATTTATTTTGTCTTGTATAGTAAATAAGCCCAAGGTATTATATCATTATAAAGTATAACAGTTTGTGTCGGCATCCCTATGTAATTGTAATGGAGACAGCCCAAGCTTATGTTCAAATAAGGGATACAAGTTATTCTTTTTGTTCTACTTTTTAAACTTTAAAAAATCTTTTATTTGATCAGACTTGCTGCTCCCTCTGGTAGTACAACTTGAAATTAGATTAAAAACATGGCCCTCGAAATTCAGCTGCTTAAAGATAATTAATTCTATAGAAACTTAAAATAAACAAATTAATGACTGTTAAAATAGCTGAGTAAGGGATTTAACATGAATGCAGGATCACAACCTAAGTTATAAACTAGCCAGCCTTACCTCCTACGCGGTAGCATAGTGGCATTGTCAGTGGATGAGTAATCCAGTGACCCAAGATAATGCTGTGAGCATAAATCCCATCATGGCAAATGGTGAAGTTTGAATTCATTTAAAAAAATCTGGAATTAAAAGTCTAATGATGACAATGAAAATATTGTTGATTGTTGTAAAAAGCCATCTGGTTCACCAATGTCCTTTAAGAAAGGAAATCTGCCATCCTTACCTGGTCTGGCCCATGTGTGTCTCCAGACCCAAAGCAATGTGGGTGACTGTTAAATGTCCCCTGAAATGGCCTGGTAAGCAACTCATTTCTCAAGGGCAATTAGGGATGGGCAATAAATGCTGGCCTAGCCAGCGATGCCCCCATCTCATGAATGAATGAACCTCGCGGGGAACAAGCAAGCCAATGAAAAGTAAAGCAAAAAGGAATTTGTTACTGTCATTATATCACAGACCAACGGAAGCCTCAGAGTGACAAAAGGTAGTAACTCACATGGGAATGACCAGGATTTCTTTTTTTACTGAGGACAATAACTCCTGGGTTGTAATTACACAGCATTTGAAGCCAGAGGCTGAGAGAGAGAGAGCAAGCAGCTCATAAACCTTGAGAGCGAAGTTCATTTGGTTTATTGGCACCACCTGAACTTGTGAGATTAGATTATATAGGCAGGGAAGATATGGCCATGTGTAACTCATGTGATGTCTGCTACACAATTAAAGTAGGCTTAGGTGTCAGCTGTGGTTTAGTTGATAGCACTTTTGAGTCTGAAGTACCTCAATAACATGCTAACTGAATTTATTTAGAACAGGAATTCTTGTATTTAATAACATTTAATTCTTGCTTTGACATGTAGCACAATAATGGATTTGAATTTAAATCCTGATTTATGAACTTACAGTGCTTTCACCTGAACTCAAATTCAATTTTTCCAGAAAGACTCCTTTATGGCTAAATTTTCAGGAGTTCCTCCAGAGAGTTAGTTTTCATTGCTTCTGTTAATAAGAGTCACTTAATCAGGTCATTGCTTTCCTGCTTTGTCTTAGTGCAATACTCAGTTTATATCTTTTACATTGCATTCTTGCACATTAACTAATTTATATATCTAAACTCAACCATGCTAACTTAATCCTTGAATATCTTGCACTCTGCAGCATCTACCATTAGCAACGTATCAACATCAGCATTTCCTGCAGGGCCCAAACAATATAGATTGGTTTCAAGCCCTGACAGCTAACAACAATAACCACAATAGCAACTTGTAATTATATAGCTATTTAACTTAATTAAATGTCCCAAGGCATTTCATTGGAATGTTATAAATCAAAATTTGACACTGAGGGATGTAAGTAGGACAGAATGGCTAAAAGTTTGTTCAAAGAGATTTTAAAGAGGGAGGTCCAGTTTAATACTGGACAGTCTGGGGTTTTACCTACCTTGGCCATTGTTTGCTACTGGCTTGCTTTCTGTCTGGTATTTTGTGCCTTAGTACACTTCCTACAGTAAATCACCAGCAGAGAGCTGTGTTCATTCCTTGCCCAGTCTGCAGCAGCCTCAAACCAACTGGAACAAAGAAAACAGATGTTAGGGGTTTTCATATTTTTTCCCACTGTCTCCCCCTTGTCATCTTGCAGTTGGGCCTTTTCCATCTTTTACCACGATGGATCTCTGTATGTAATAACATCACCTCTGTGCATGATGACATCATCTGCCTACATGCTGATATCATCCGCTTGTGTTGCAGTGGTGTCTAATGGCCTCCAGCATTGTCACCCTAAAAGAGGAGTGGAGCAGCGAAAGGTCTTGGGAGGGAATTCCAGAGCTTAGGGCCCAGACAGCTGTAGGCTGTTTGTGGAGCAATTAAAATCAAGGATGCACAAGAGGCCAGAATTAGATGAGTACAAATATCTCAGAGGGTTGTAGGGTTGAAGGAGTTCACAAGATAGGGAGGGGAGAGGCCATGAAGGGATTTGAGAAAAGGATGAGAATTTTAAAATTGAGGCATGGAAATGTGAGCCAGGCACTGCACATCCATGATGCCTGCATAAAGGAAGCATTTCTTCTGGGTCACAGCCAGCAGTGCTTAGGAGACCAATTGGACATTCTGGGAGACTCCTGAGCAATGTGGGAGTGGTAGCATCACAAGCAATCCAATGTCTAACAAAGTATGGCCTGAATAGTCAACATGTGAGATATAATGAGTACTTCTGATAACCTTTGAGGCTCAGGAATATTTATGCAGGGCTTTTCCTACTGAAATCAAATGGTTGGATAGAATACTTAACAGGGTAGGTTGCACATCACTGTGTGAGGAACGGCTTAATGGGTCAACAAGCAATTTCCCTTTCTATGGTTCCTCCCTTATGCCAGATCAGCCACATGTCTGTAAAGTTTTCTTATGCTAATTTTGCAAAGACTGTGGAGTAGAGTTTCCTCTCAATTGTGATTTTTTTTTGGTGCAATTCACCCAAAATTGGTGTAACCCATTCAAAAAATTGCAAAATTTTATGCGTAAATTATGTTTGGTGCAAATTGAGTTTCTGCAATCTTTTGCATTCGTTTAAAAAAAACATTGTGGTCAATGCCAGCCTTGACCATGAAACTGGCTATGCGCCCCCAGGATAAGTTAATCATCATAAGGAGTGTGCACACTTGTGGGTCTTCAAGGAGGCTCTAAAAATCAAGCTGGTGCTTTTGGACACTAATGGGAACATTTTAAAAGTCCTTGAATGTATGTTTTTCATTTACTAGGAAATGGACTGCTATATCACAATGTAACAGGATGCCAAAGGCTCAGCTGACTCAATGAGCTCTTTAGCAACCTTAATTATACTCATTAGTGGATAGGGCGGGTTTCCAAGGCCGGCCTCTCCATGCCCACCCTGACCTGATGAAACATGCCAACAGCGAGAATGATGACAGGAAACCAGTACGCCAGCTGGCATAGCTATTATCTTCACCCGCTCGCCTCTGTTCCTTCCCCTGGTGGAACCTAAAAATCCAGATTCTGGATGGTGATGCTTCTTAATATTATTAATGCATACAGTTTGTTCTCAGAACAATTTCTAGCTGTTCTTTTACGTCCTCCCCACCCCCACACCCCCACCTGAGTACTTATTAATTTTTGATGCTAACTGAAGAAAAATCTGCCCTGCGTACTTTGGGCTAGTGACTGAAAAATGAGACAGGGCTCCACTCTCTGATTCCCATCCAGGAAGCCTCTGGTGATTGGGTGAAGGTAGGATGAATCACCATAGTGATGTCTCCCAGGATTGAATAGCTTGATGGCGCTCACTGTCACAAGATCAATGGCTATTTGAGCAAACTATTGTTTGTCTGGAACCTAAACCCAGCAGCAGGCCAGCTATAGGGGAGGAGGAACGAAAAGGGGAGAAAATTGGAAAGTAAAACAAAGGAATCGAGAACTCTCCCATCCCCATGGCAACAGCCTCAATACTTCAACAACGCATGGTGCGATCTACACAGGAACTCAGTGTCCTTGCTGACATCTTTTAGCCATAATTCTCAGCAGGGGAGAACGATGTCATGGCAACCCAGGTGGCCTAAATAAGTGACCATAAGATTGTTCTGAAGAGAGAAATATATAACAGCTGTAAACTATTTAGGAGAGAGGAGTATGGATAATGTAATGAAAGAAGTGACTATACTTCTGGGATTTAGGATTACATAGAATTTTGTGTATTTAAATTCATTGCACATTTCATTTATCTATGAACTATATCATTGTGCAGGTTACATTTCAACTTAAATCTACAGTGCTCCATGTATTCAATTATTTTGACTTGAATTTTACAAGGAAGATTTCCAACTGTCAATCATTAGTAAACTGATCACCTTGATAGATGTTATTATATAGTAATCGCTAATCACATGAAATCAAGCTGTTCAAAATCATAAACGACTGTTTAATAAGTTCATATGGGATCCGTTTAAAGCTTTCATTACATGGCAAACAATGGAATTTTCTATGATCGCTCTCCAAACAAACCTTTTGACAAAATATTCTCTTGTCACTTCCGCCTTTCCTTTGCAATTACATCCCTGGAAGAAAGCTCCCTTTCTAAAACCCTCCACCTGCCTTGATAAATCTACAGCAGCCAGCTTGCTCAACAGCTGCCTTGAGTCTGCATTCAATGTTCTTTTGTCTTCCTCATGTTCCTCACCGCCTCCCAACCACATTGTCCGTAAGGTTAAAGAGTGGACTGGCCAGTTTATGACTGGCCTTATTCTCCACCACCTGGCCGGATCAACTAATGTAATGTTACATCCCCCTTTCTTCATGCAAATCCTCCGCTACTCCAGAATTATTTGAGAGGGTAAGGACAACCCCAGGATTTTCTTCATAACAAATCTTTTCCTTTGACCCCTTCACCTGTATTAACGCAAAATACCAATACAAGCCCTTATGAATTCCTATGTCTCAAAGATTGAGACCATCCTCTTGGTTGCTTCAGCCATCTCCTCATCTCCCCCTTGTACTTTGGCCATGGGCACAAAGACCATTCCCCCAATGCCTTCTTAGCTGAACTCATCCAGTGTGACCATTCATGCCTGTGCTAGTTTTTTGCTAGCACAATCCAAAAGTAATTGGCAAAAGAAGCAATGGAGACATGAGGAGAAACTTTTTCACACAGCAAGTGGTTAAGGTCTGGGGCAGAGGAGGTTCAATTCTGGCATTCAAAAGGGAATAGGATTAGTATCTGAAAAGGAAGAATGTGCAGGGTTAAAAGGAGAAAGCAAGGGAGCGGCACTAGGTGAATTGCTTCTTTGGAGAGCCAGCACAGAAATGATGGGCTGAATCGCCTCCTTCTGTGCTGTAACAATTCCGAGATTCTATATTTATGTGAAAGCAACTCACACTGGCCTGCACTAAGTTTCTTTCCTCTGTTACTCCTCTGCTTGCCAACTGTCATTAGCTCCCTATATCACTTACCCTCGGTTTCATAATCCTGTCCTCACCTACAGATCCCTCCATGACCTCATTCCTCCCAATCTCTTCAACTTCATCCAACCTAATGTTGGTACAGATGCTCTCCACACTTCAATCTCTAGTTTCCTTTGGTTCACCCTTTTGTCTACTTCATCTTAATCTGTGGAACTTTTAAGCATTTTGGTCCCATGCTCTGCTGCAATCTCCCGAACTCCTTCTGTCTTGCTATTTCTCTTCACTTTTTCAACCGTCTCCACAGAACCTACCAATGAGTTTGCATTTGAGCACCATCTCTGAACCTGGCCCACTCCTCAACATCTGATTGTCACCTTTGTGAGGTAATTTGGGGCATTTCATTTTATTGAAATCACTTTATGAAAGTAATTTATTGTCATATGTACAATGATATAACTACAGCACAATGTCACTCCTTACCACATACCTTATTTATGTTCAAGCAATTTTTTCTTCTCAATCACTCACTCTTTCTTTCATACAGAAGATAAGCTGGACTGAGTAAAGCCATTCCTACTATCAAATCCACTCGCAGCTTTTGCACAATCCATCATTATGAACCGTCCTCATAATACTCCTCAATTTTCAGGCCCCACTGGGGATGAGGAGGGAGGCGGGCAGGCACAGAAATTCTTGCTACAGCCGGCGTGCTAGTCCCCAGCCCAGTTCCTCCCCTGGGCTATTTTCCTGGCATGGTGGTGGGTGGGGAAAGATGGGTGGGTGGTGGTGGTGGCTTGACAACCTGCCTACAAGAAAATTTGCCAGTTGGCCTCCAGGACCCAAAGGCATTGGGAAATAATGCAGCTTCCTGGAGGAGGCCTCCAGATGGCCAGAGCTCCAGGCAAGCCTAGAGGACCTCCCTGTCTGCCTGGCTTCAGATGCAGCCAGAGGCCATCCTGTGGAGGGGATCCCCCTACACACTAGTGGCCCAGCTGCTGGCTGAGGCAATTTTCTAATTTAACTTCAAAAAGTTGGAGAAAGGGCACCTCCATCTTGGGGTGCCCTCTCCCTCACTTAAATGAAAAGGTAGCCAGCTGCTTCTTCAGTGCTGGAAGGCGTCTTTTGGCCACCTTGTTTGAGAGCCTTACCTCCATCCCTAAATGAATGTCAAGCGCACCCTTTGGCCACTAATTGCCCAATTCAAGGAAAATTACAGCTGATGACTGTTTCCCACACTGTGCAGGATTCTGACCCTCACTTTTATTTATCCGTACACAGATGTGGGCATCGCTGACTAGGCCAGCTATTATTGTCCATCCCTAATTGGTATGGAGAAGGTGGTGGTGACCTGCCTTCTTAAACTGCTGCAGGCCATGTGGTATAGGCTGTTAGGAAGGGAGCTCCAGGATTTTAATGATAGTGAAGGAATGGCGATGGAGTTCCAAGTCAGAATGGGTTTGTGGCTTGGAGGGGAACTTGCAGGAGATGATGTTCCCATGCATCTATTGACATTGTCCTTCAATGTGGTAGACATTGCAGATTTGGAGGTGTTGTTGAAGGAGCCTTGGCAAGTTGCTGCTTGCATCTTGTAGATGGTGCACGTTGCTGACACTGGGCATTAGGAGTGGAGGGAGGGAATGTTTAAATGGCAGATGGGGTGTCGTTCAAGCAAGCTGCTTTGGTCTGGATGGTGTCAAGTTTCATGAGTGCTATTGGAGCTGAACTCATCCAGTGGAGAGCATTCGATCACACTCCTGACTTGAGCCTTATAGATGGTCGACAAGCTTTGGGGAGTCAGAAGATGAGGTACTCTGCATGGAAATTCGTAGCATCTGACCTGCTCTTGTAGCCAGATATTCATATGGTTGGTTCTGTTCAGTTTTTGGTCAATGGTAACCCCCAAGGATATTGATAGTGGGGGATTTAGCAATGGTAATGCCATTGAATGTCAAGGGGAGATGATTAGATTCTCTCTTGTTTGAAGATGGTCATTGCCTGGCACTTGTGTGGCACAAATGCTGCTTACCATTTATCAACCCAAACATGAATGTTTTCCAGGTCTTGTTGCATATGGGCTGCTTCAGTATCTGAGGAGTCATGAATGGTGCTGAATGTTGTGCAATCATCAGCGAACATTGCCACTTCTGACCTTGTGATGGAGGGAAGGTCATTGATGAAGCAGCTGAAGATGGTTGGGACTAGGACATTACTCTGAGGAACTCCTGCAGCGATGTTCTGCGACTGGGATGACTGACCTTGCACAACTACAACCATCTTCCCTTGTGCTAGGCATGACTCCAACTAGTGGAGAGCTTTCCCCCTGATCCCCACTGATGTCAGTTTTGCTAGGGCTCCTTGATGCCACAGTTGGTCAAATGCTGCCTTTATGTCAAGGGTAGTCACTCACACCTCATTTCTGGAGTACTGCTCTTTTGCCCATGTTTGGACCATGACTGCGAGGGCACTGTTCAGCGGGGAAATCCTGCCCTTGATCTCTGAAGATAATCAAGCAAACCCCCAGAATAGTTTTCTATCCTCATGCCTCAATTACACAGTGCTAGCCTATTGTCTTCCAGAGACAAGCCATGGCCCAATTGAAAGATGGAGAAGGCCTGAGAGACTGGACAGTCTACTCCTGTTCCTACACTTCCTAATGCTGCCAAATTCTTATGTCACGCATGCAGTGCACCCAATGGCCCAGGACTACTCAGCTCTTGTAAAATATGTCAATTATGGGCATGTAAATTCCTTTCACTGGGTGGCAGCCTTCAATCTGATGAGACGATGTGTTGCACTGTGGTGGCCAGTTCTGTGTTAGGCATTACTTAGTGTGGCTCAGGAGCTCCACTCTGACATGGCAGCCTCTACTGCATTTGCTGTAGAGGAAGAGAGTGGGCTGAGAAGGTGCATGGTTCACTGGCCCCTGTTTAATTTGGGCTATCTTCTCAGCCAGCTGAGCTTTTAGTTTCTGCTTGCCTCTTCCAATGTTCTAAACAGTCAGCCTTCAAAGGTTGCGGTCGTCAGTAACTGTCTCCCAGTTGCCTGTGCCAATGTCTGGCATCTTCATATTTCACATGCAGGTATCCTTGTAGCAAAGTTATGGACGCCCAAGAGATTGTGACCCAGTGGCCAGCTGACCATACAGAAGGCCTTTGGGTATATGACCATCATCTATATGATGAAGGTGGCTGAGTCAGTACAGACATCACCTTAGCAATGAGTCTATGATTTTAGAATTAGCATGCACCTCTGAGTTGCTGACCACGTCACTTATATGGGGCTTTGGTGCACATCTTGGGTACTGTGTACAATATTGGTCTCCTTGTTTAAGGGAGGGTGTTAATGCACTAGAAGCAGTACAAGACAGTTTACTAGTCTAATACCTGGAATGGGCGGGTTGTCTTATGAGGAAAGGTCCGACAGACTCGGTTTGTATCTGCTGGAATTTAGAAGAGTAAGAGGTGACTTGATTGAAATATATAAGATCCTGAGGGATCTTGATAAGGCAACGCGGAGATGTGGAGAGGATGTTTCCTCTTGTGGATGAACCTAGAACTAGGGGTCATTGTTTAACAATAAGGGGTCGCCCGTTTCAGACAGAGATGAGGAGAATTTTTTTTCTCTCAGAGGGCCATGAGTCTTTGGAACTCTGCTCCTCAGAATGTGGTGGAAGTAGAAGCCGGAGTTTTCCAGCCCCATTGGCATCAGGTGTCATGACAGGTGGGGTGTATACAATATGGCAAGAAGGCCGAAATTGGTCTCACACCGACGTGAAACCAGTTTGTGATCATCCGTTCAACCCATTAATGTTGGGCTTTATTTCCCACCGCCACATATCGAGAACTTAATTTCAATGCTTTAGCATTTGATTATAAGCCCTGCTTGCTGGATCATTCAGGCACATCGGCATGATTGCACGCTGACATGTTTCACAACTGTACATAAGCAAAGTGCACCTGGCGGGCTGCACTTTGCTCGGGACTTTGAGGTTTGTTTGCCTACCTTGCTTCGGGCAGCACTTGCGATCATCAGCACCAGGCTTCACAGGCAGCACAATATCACTTTTATGAGGACTCACAGCAGGTCTCTACCTACCAGGCAAGCTGTAAGGTGGGAGTGGCTTTTCGATGGCTGCAGGGTTAGGACTTGCTTGGGGAGGGTGGGGCGGGGGGGGTTGGGGGGGGGGCTGGTGGGGGGAAGTGGCTTCTGGCAAGGGAAGAGGCTGCAGGGTGAAGGATATACAGGGGAAGTGGGGTATCCCAGGGTGTGTGTGGGGGCATAGGTTGATCTGCGCAAGTGGCCTCAAGATGGTGAGGGCTGAGGAGGCAGTCTCCAGAGGAGATGAGGCCAGATGGAGATATGTGGGTCTGTGTGAAAGAGTGAGAATTGATGTCCCTTGAGCTGGCAGTGAGTGAGATGCCAGTGTATGTGTGATGGCCTTGTGAGTGTGTGAGTTTAGAGTGATAAGATGGTTGCCTTACCCTGGCTGCACGGTTGAGATCATTCATCCGTTTTCTGCACTGGATGACCGATCTCTTGTGTGTAGCGTTGGCACTGACCACCTCTACCACCGCCTCCCAAGCAGGAGTGGTGAGACTGATGAGCCTCCTGCAGCCAGAGTGGGCATAAAGGACTTCGCAGCAGACCTTTATGGCATCCAGAAGGCATCCAAGGGATGCGTCATTGAATTGGGGGCTGCACTCTTCTTGGCTTTTGGGGCCATGCCTTCACCAGAGAAATACTGGGCTGCAAGCATTGAGAAGTCTGCGCACAATGCAGTTGAGATATGATGTCCTGCATGAGGAAGCAGCGAGGTAAAGGTATGGTGGGCAAATCGGAGGCTACAGGCCAGCGAGACGGCGTGTTTCCTGTGGCTGCATACTTAATGAGGTGGGAATGGGACAATATGGTGTAAAAATCCACCATTGTGGCTGGCAGGTAAAACTACTTTTCTCCTGCCCATTATTGCACTTATGCAAATCTGAGGTGATTCCACCCAGAGTCTTCTAATATTTTTAAGGCAGAAGTAAATAGATTCTTGATAAGCAAGTGGGTGAAAAGTTATAGGGGGTAGGCGGGAATGTGGAGTTGAAGTAACAATCAGATCAATCATGATCTAATTGAGTGGCAGAACAGGCTCCAGGGGCCAAGTGGCCTACTCCTGCTCCTAATTCATATGTTCGTATGTATGTTCTTCCAAAAGATGCTGAGGATATGTCTGAGAGAGCGAAAGTGGAAATTGTTCAGTCTTTTCTCTTGTTTAGAATATATTGTCCATGTCTCACCACTGTAGTGGAGTGCACTGAGAATGCAGGCTTGGTAGACGCACAGTTTGGTGTTCTCAGTCAGGTTGTTTTTCCACATTCTCTTACTCAGTTTGGACATAACAGCTGCAGCTTTTGTGATGTGTGTGTTGGTTTCAGCATCAAATGATAGATTGCTGGTGATTGTGGAGTCTAGATAGGAGTCTTTCTCAAAAACCACCTTTGTCAGAGTAAATTTGACAAGGTTCGGATCTTGGCATGGAGCCTCTTTGGATAGATTGGATATAGTGCTCCATCACTATAGGGCCGATAATACAACACACCCTCCATTCTAGCAAGACTATGAGTGTATCCTCTACTATAATCTTTGGTTTGGTTTGCTAATTTTAGACCTGTCTCCTTTAGTTCTGTGCTTATGATCTAACTCAGTGAAATGGCTTATATCATCGATACCTCTCCATTGGTTCATGTTCCTCTTCAACCTTTTCTTCAATGAAACTGGACACTTTGTTCCAGGAGACAGTCACATGTCTTAGAATTTGGGGGAGGCAGTGGCATAGTGGTATTGTCACTGGAATAGTATTCCAGAGGCCCACGGTAATGCTCTAGGGACCCAGGTTCAAATCCCACCACAGCCAATAGAGAAATTTAAATCCAATAAAAATATGGCTTTAAAAGTCTGATGATAACCATAAAACCATTACAGATTGTTGTAAAAACCCAACTGGTTCACTAACATCCATTAGGGAAGTAAATCTGCTGCCCTTAACTGAGCTGGCCTATATGTGACTCCAGACCCTCAGCAATGTAGTTGACTCTTAAAATGCCCTGTGAAGAAGGAAAATTGGGAATGGGCAATAAATGTTGGCCCTAGTCAGTGATACCCACATCCCATTAGGAAAAAAATAGGGTTGTCTGTTTTGGTCAGCGGTGAGGGACAGGAGGATGTGACTATGAGCGAGGCACATACAAGGATCGAGCAAACAGGAGTGGAGGAGCCTCAGATCTTGCAGTTGTCAAACAGGTTTGAGGTGCTTACAATCCCTGTGGGCAAAAGCGAGGTCTGCAAGGTGGATGAGCTGACCGGTCATGGCACCACGGTACAGGAAGCCGTTCAAGTGGGGGAAGCAAACAGGAATGTAGTCGTAGGAGATAGTATAATAAGGGGATTGACACTGTTCTCTGCAGCAAAGATCGAGAGTCCAGATGGCTGTGTTGCCTGCCTGGTGCCTCGGTTCAGGAGATTTGCTCAGGGCTGGTGAGGAACTTACAGTGGGAGGGAGCAAATCCACTTGTCATGATACATATAGGTACCAAAGACATCGGCAGGACAAGGAAAGAGATTCTACATGATCAATATGAAGAGCTAGGCACCAAATTAAGAAGCAGAACCTCAAAGGTAATAATCTCTGGGTTATTCCCTGAACCGCATGCAAATTGGCATAGGGAAATTAATTCATGGTTCAAAGAGTGGTGTGGGAGAAGTGGGTTCCAGTTCATGGGGCACTGGCATCAGTACTGGGGAAAGTGGGGATTGTACCATTGGGACAGTCTACACCCGAACCATGCTGAGGCCAGTGTTCTAGTGAGCCACATAACAAGGGAAGTAGAGAGGGCTTTAAACTAAACAAGGGGGGATAAGGGATTAAGTTTGGGTACAGGCAGCAAATCAAGGGCTAGAGTCAAGGCAGGAGACCAAATAGTAACATAGGAAACGAGGGTCAGAGAATGGCAGGAAGGGACAGAGAGAAAAAAATCAGATACACCAGCAATCAAGATTAGACGTTACAAAGATAACAAAAAGACAAAACTAATGGCTCTGTATCTGGTTGTGCATCACAATTATAACAAAGTAAATTAATTCCTAGCACACATTCAAGTAATTAAATATGATCTGATAGCAATTACAGAGGTGTGGTTGCAAGATGACAAGGATTGGGTCCTGAATAGGGGTATATGACATTAAAGAAGAACAGTAAGCTAGGTAAAGGTGGAGGGGCAGCATTTGTTAGTCAAGGTTGGCATTGGTGCAATAGTTAGAGATGACCTTGGCTCGGGAGATCAGGATACAGAATCTGTTTGGATGGAGATGCAGAATAGTAGGGGAAAGAAGTCAATAGTGGGAGTGGTTTACAGAACCCCTGACAGAAACCATAATGTAGGACAAAGTGTACAAGATGAAATCTTGGGTGAATGTGATTAAGGGGTGGCAATAATCGTGAGTGATTTTAATCTACTTATAAACTGAAATAATCAGATTGACAGTAGTAGCCTGGATGACGAGTTTCTTACAGCAGCACAATCCCGAACTAACCACAAAGCAGGTTATATTAGACTTGGTATTGTTTAATGTGACAGGGTTAATTGATGACCTCAGAGCAACGGCACCCCTAGGTAAAAATGACCACAATATGATTGAATTTTACATCCAGTTTGAAAGGGAGAAAAGTGGGTCTAACACTAATATTTTAACCTTAAATAAAGGCAACTATGTGGACATGAAAGCTGAGCTAGCTGAAGTGAACTGGGATACTAGGCATGACGATAGATCAATAGAGAAGCAGTGGCAGACATTTAAGGGGATATTTCAGAATACTCAGAATAAGTAGATTCCAACCATAAAGAAAAATTCTCAGGGGAAGACCCACCATCCATAGTTAACCAAAGGAAAAAGCATATAACTGCACAAAGATGAGTGGCAGGTCAGATGATTGGTCAGAATATAAAGAACAGCAGAGAGTGACTATTAGGTTAATCAGGAGAAAGAAATTAGGGTATTAGAGGAAGCTAGCTAGAAATGTTAAAACAAATAGCAAAAGTTTCTACAGCTATTTAAAAAGGGAAAAAATAAAGTGAGTGTTGGTCCTCTTGAGAGTGACAATGGGGAGTTAATAGTAGATAATAAGGAAATGGCAGATAAAATGGACAAATATTTTGCTTTTCTGTCTTCACTCTAGAGGATACAAAAATACATTCCAGTAATAGCTGAAAATCAGAAGGAGGAAGGGAGAGAGGAATTTGGTGAAATTACAATCACTAGGGGAGCGGTACTGAGCAAACTGATGGAGCTGCAGGCTGACAGGTCTCTGGGTCCTGATGGACTTCATCCTAGAGTCTTAAAAGAGGTGACTAATGGGTTATTAGATGCGTTGGTGTTAATTTTCCAAATTTGCTAGATTTTGGAAAGGTTCCATCAGACTTGGAAGTAGCAAATATTATCCCTCTACTCAAGAAGGGAGGGAGGCAGAAAACAGGAAACTATAGGTCAGTTAGCTTAACATCTACAAGATTTCCAGCATCCACAGTATTTTGCTTTTAGCTTAACATCCATCTTGGGGAGGATGTTAGAATCAATCATTAAGGAGGTTATAGCTGGGCACTTAGAAAAACGCAAGGTAGTCAGAAAGACTCAGCATGGTTTTATGAAAGGGAAATCATGTTTAACCAATTTATTGAAGTTCTTTGAAGGGGTAACATGTGCTGTGGATAAAGGGAAACCAGTGGATGTACTGTACATGGATTTTCAGAAGGCATTTGATAAGGTGACACTTCAAAGTTTATTGCGGAAAATAAAGCCTCATGATGTAGGGAGTAACATATTACCCTGGATAGAGGATTGGCTGGCTGGCAGAAAGCAGAATATGTATAAACGTAACCCCACTATTTAAAAAAGGAAGGAAAGGAAAAACAGAGAATTACAGACCAGTTAGCCTAAAATCAATAGTGGGGAAAATGCTAGAGTCTATTATAAAAGACATGGTAACAGAACACTTAGAAAGCATTAGCGGGATTAGACAATGCCAACATGGGTTTATGAAAGGGAGATCATGCTTAACTAATCTACTGGAATTTTTGAGGATGTAACTAGTAGAATAGATAAGGAAGAACCATGGATGTGGTGTATTTGGATTTCAAGAAGGCTTTTGATAAGTTCCCACATAAGAGGCTGGTGGGCAAAATTAAAGCACATGTGACTGGGGATAATATATGGCATGGATGAGGATTGCTTGACAGAATGGAAACAGAGTGGGAATAAGTGGGTCTTTTTCTGGATGTCAGGCAGTGACTAGTGGTGTACCTCAGGGATCAATACTTGGGCCGCAGCTACTCACAATATATATAAATGGCTTGGATGAGGGGACCAAATGCAAGTTTGCTGACGACACAAAACTGGGCAGGGTCACTTAGTTGTGAGGAGGATGCAAGGAGGCTTCAGGGCAATTTAGATAAGTTTAGATAAGTGTGTGTGGGCAAACACATGGCAGGTGCAGTATAATGTGGATAAATGTGAAGTTATGTGCTTCGGTGTGAAGAACAGAAAGGCAGAGTATTATTTAAATGGTGATATATCGGGAAATGTACAAAGGGATCATGGTGTCCTTGTAAACTAGTCAATGAAAGTAAACAGGCAGTTGCAGCAAGCAATTAGGAAGGCAAATGGTATGGTGGCCTTCATTGCAAGGGGATTTGAGTTCAGAAGTAAGGATGTCTTACCGCAGTTATACAGGGCCTTGGTGAGACCACACCTGGAGCATTGCGTGCAGTTTTGGTCTCCCTACCTAAAAAAGGATACACTTGCCATAGAGGGAGTGCAGCGAAGGTTCACTAGGCTAATGCTGGGGACGGCAGGATTGTCATATGAGGAGAGATTGGCTTGACCGGGCCTGTATTCACTAAAGTTTAGAAGAATGAGAGGTGATCTGATTGAATCGAACAGTTTTTATCATGTGGAATTGGGTGGACTATGCAATGCCACTCCAGTGTATTGCGCAATATAAACATCAGCCTTGGCTCAGTAGTAATGGTCTTGCCTTTGAGTTCGAAGCTTGGGCGGGAGGTGAGGTATGTGTATGTGGGTGGGGGGATTGCTCAAGGCCCAATCTGGAGATTTGCGCACAAACCTAAGCTGCCACCTCAGTACATTACTGAAGGATGCTGCACTGTTCGAGAGCTATATCTTTCAGGTGCACAAGTGTAAAGGATCCCATGGCACTATTCCAGGAAGAGTAGGGAGTTTCTCTCAGTGACCTGGCCAATTGTCATCAGCTCTCCTTCCATTCAAGGATAACGTCAATTCCAAGTCACGAATTCCAGCCATTTGCCTTCACGTGACTGAGTAGGCTGATTCCCAACCCACAGGTCATTGGTCACATGGGGCAGGATGTCTCACAAGGTAGTGGGAACCAGAGTGCTGAATTTGCTTTTTTTCTTTCCTTCTCTGCAGCTGCTGTGCCTTAACATTAAGACAAACTGTAACTCAAAGCACGAAGCAGTTTGATGGACAGGTTGTCTCCATTTTGAATGATTGGTAGCAAGCTCCTTCCAGTCAATGCTGCATGCTTCAAGGGAAACTTCAGATTGTCTTTGAAGTGTTTTCGTTGTCCAGCCCGGAACACTGGCCATTTGAGAATTGAGAAAACAGGTCCTGCTGGGGGAAGCATTTTTTGGCAATCCAGACAGTGTCCAGTCCATAGTAATTGATTTTGCAGGAGTTTTGCCTGAATGCTTGTGGAGCTGGCTTCAAGGACACTTGCTGATGGAATTTCTCTAGTGCTCTCATGTGTCCAGGTCTCATTGCAGTACTGAAGTATGGTGACAAAAATTGTTCTGTACACTAGGACCTTTGTTGACTTTGTGGAGGTCTTTGTTGTTAAACACTCACTGTCATAGTTTGTAGATGGCTGAGCTGGCACAGCTGATCCAGTGTAGGACCTCCTAGTTAATGGTGGCCTTCTGCGAGAAATGACTGCAGTATGTATGTGAAGGTAATGTATGGGCAAGGTATGTGAAGTGTGCAGCATATTCCAGAGTCTCTTCTTCAACATATATAGGAGGTGGAATATTTGACTGACCAGGTGTGTGTTGATAATGTTTTGGCAATATTCAAGGCCAGGTTGAGTTTTTTGTACGCAGAATTGAAGAGACCAAGAGTGGCTTGCAAATCTGGTGCAGAGTGGGCAATGATGCTGCAACCATTGTCACACTGTAGGCCATGTATGTCTGTGGTGGTCAATCTAGCCTTAGCACAGAGGCAACTGAGGTTAAAGAGTTCTCTATATAGGCGTATTGCTCACACCTGAGGGCAATTGATCTTTAATGAGACAAATAGCTGCTGTCAGGTAGATTTTAAATAGTATGGGGGCCATCACACAGCCTTGCTTGATCCCGGTCTGGATTCAGATGGAATATTTCAGATCTTCCACTCAAGACATGTGCAGTCATATCATCTTGAACTAATTGCAGGATTGTAATGAAGTTTCTTGGACAGCCAAATCTTTGGAACACAATCCACAGAGCCTCGTGTTTCAATGAGTCAAATGCTTTGTTAGGTTGATGAATGTAATAAAGAGTTCCTGGTGTTGTTCTCAGCATTTCTCTTGGATTTGTCCAGCAACAAAGGCCGTGTCAGATGTTCCTCTGGGAGGATTATAGCCACACTGTGTCTCTGGGAGGATTTCCTTAGCCACAGGAAGTCGGCAATTCAGAAGAATGCATGTCAGGATTTTCCCCGCTATGAACAAGGGGGAAATACCTCGATAGTTTCCAAAGCATTATTTATCTCCCTCCTTAAAGATAGTTACAGTTGTCACACTCCTGAAGCCAGGGATGGAGGGGAGTCCTTTTTCTTGGTCCTAGGTGGTTGCTCACTGATCAAATAAGTGTATGATCTGTTTAGCAGGCATCAGTACAATGCATGGATACAGTGATGCAGATATCAATTAGATCTTTGACCCAAACAAGTACATATCCAGGAGGTGCCAGTGCTTTGATCTAGGATGCCTCCATATGGTTTTGTATTTCTCCATCTGGGTGGGTGTTTATTATGATGCCATGCTGAGCACACTTTGTCAGCAGGAGAACACCAATTGCACTGGATTTTCCCACCCCATTTTCTCCAATGATCCTATTCCAGTCACGGTCAACCCTGGAATTAAAGTCCCCCAGACTTCTTTTGTGACGGCAGTGAGGACTTCATTAAGGTCAGAATAGAAATTTTCCGTATCAACTTCATCCGAGTCAAGGGTCAGGCATAAGCACTGATGATGGTGTCATATTGGTTACAGCTGAGCTGCGTGTGAAATGTCATGAGATTTTCAATTACACAATTTGAAAGTTCAGAAAGTGCATCCAAGATCCTATTCTGGATGGAAAAACCAGTTCTGTGGACATGAGGATCACTGTCAGCCTTTCTTTTCTAGTAGAAGATGTATGTCCCTGCTTGTTCCTTCAGCTGCCCCTTTCCAGGAAGGCAGGTTTCATTGATGGCAGAGATGTCAGTTTGGAATCTTGATAGCTCACGTGATACGATCGCAGTTCCGGACAGTCACTCTTGGGTTTATTCATGAGTGTTCTAACCATCCAAGCTGTAAAATTTAAAATTTCCTTTCTTTGGCCACAAAGATGATATTCCTGCAGGGTGCAGTTCCCCAGCCAGGAGAAAGAGGGGCTGCCAGTTTTTAGGGCACCTTTTTGAGCCTCCCTCCCCATTTGGGGTGAGCAGGGGGTACCCTGAAGAGGGCTGCTCAGTCACAGATGCTGCTGCCCAAAGACATTTCTGTCCCAACACGGGTGTCCCATGACCTTCCTGCATCTGTTGCCTGTATGCACATTCTTGACTAGGGACTCATAGGTTTAGAGTCCTGTCCCCATCGCCAATTCTCCATCACAACATGACTGGCAAAATGCACCCTGGTAGAAGCATGCATATGACTTTGGGGATCTTGGGGCACCATCATGGTGGTCAAATTGCAGTGACGTGTTGAGCCACTACAATTGAGGCCATCTTGCCGCTGCAGCCTTCTCTACCTTCCCAGCTGGTGAGACGCAGTCTTCCTTCACCTATTCTGCCACTGAGGTCTTTTTGGACCAGCCTGTCTGGCACTTTCCCCCGACCTTGTTGCCATGGATGGCTCTACAAGGAGCAAGGGATTCCTGACGGCATCCATCAAGGGATTGTCAGAGCATGCAGGCTCAAGTGCATCAATGTGACGAACCTGGCCAAAATTTATCCGTCAACCAACAATACTAAAACAGATTATGAGCTGAATTTTTCTCCCATTGGGCAGGCGAATGCCTGACCCGAACGAGAGTAAAATAATGCGCAATGACATCGGGCGAGCGTCCCAACGTCATCGCGTACTCTCGCGATATTTCGCACGGCAACTAAGCGTCCTATTAAGGCTCTTAATCAATTAATTGACTCGAATTTTTCGCTGCCCGTCCAATCGTTCGGTTCGCTGAGCGCTGCAGCGTGCGTTTCATGTTGGCTAGCCGTTACTTGCCAGTCAGCGTGAAATCGATATCGAGGCTTGATTGCGGGCGGCGGTTGGCTTTGCAACCGCTCCCGGGCCCGCCCGCTACGCCTGCCCGTGAGGGAAAAATTCTGCCCCATCTGCACATTACCTCAATGCTGTTTGTGGGAGCTTGCTGTCTGAAAATTGGTTGCCACATTTCTGTGAATTACAATGCTTAAAATATTTTGGGATAGCCTGAGGCTGCGAAAGGTCATAAATGGATGTTCTTTCTTTATCCTTGCAACACTTATCTGTCTCCCTGTTTGCTGGAGAATTGACTTCAAGATCTTAATTCTGCGCTTCAAATCTTTCTATGAGATTACCAACTAGTGATTTTCTCCAGCCTCATGTCCCTCCATGCATGCTGTACTTCTCCAGCACATGGCATATCGCATTCACCATTCCATCATTGGCAATGGCACCTTCAGCCTCTGGGCCTCACCCTCTGATACTTCAGCAGTCAACAGCTGAGATTTTCCATGTCTGCCAGCGTCAGGTGTGTTCAGTGGCATGAGCAGACAATATGGCACAATTGGTTTCATGATGGTGTGAAACCAGTTTGCAATTGTCTGCTCAGCCTGCCGATTGCAGGCCGTGTTTCCCACCATTGGACATTGGGAACCTCATTATACTACAAATTATTGGCTGACCAGATGATCTGTCTTTGATGATGTTGGTTGAAGGAGGAATTTTGCCCGAGGTACAGAAAGAACAGCTGGGGGTAGAATTCTCACCTTGACAGGCGGGCGCACACCCAACCCGTTTGAGCGTGAAATATTGGGCATTGACATCGGGCGAGCGTCCCAACGTCAACACGTAATCTCATGATATTTCGGACAGCGGGCACGCATGGTCATCGGCAACGTGCTCACCAACAATTAAAAGGCCTATTAAGGCCATTAAAGTATCAATTAACTTAAATTTTTCGCTGCCCATCCAATCTTATGGGCGGGATGAAGTTTCCAATATCAAATAAAAATAAAATGTTTTAAATTTCACTTTTCATATGCCCCTACTTATGTGATAGAGTCACATTATAACATTTTTCAGAACTTTATTTTATTTTTGAAAACTCTTCATCTCCCTGATGCAGCATGCACCAAGATCGTGCTCACCCTCCTACACCACCCTGCCCCCTGCACAGGCAGCGATGAGTGCTGCCGCTGGCATTGCACGCTCGCCGGGCCTTAATTGGCTTCTGGCCTCTTTTGCGGTCGGCAGTTGTCTTCCCGACCATCACCGCCCACCCACCAAGGTCAAAATTCTGCCCATAGTCCTCTTCGCATAGTGTTGTAGAACCTTAATTGCCCCATCTGTATATATAGATATGGCCTTGGTTTAAATTCTCAATCTAAGAATGGCATCTTCGACTCTGTAGAATCAATAAAATGACAGAGCACAGAAGTGAGAAGTTTGGCCTTTGTGCTTGTACTGGCTCTTTGAAAGAGCTGTCCAATTAGTTTCACTCCCCTACTTTTTCCTCCCAGAGTCTGGCAATTTTTTTCTTTTTTAGGTATTTATTTCAGGTATTTGAAAGTTACTATTGAATCTCCCTTCACCTTCCTTTCAGGCTGTGCATTCCAAATCACTGAGTAATTTTTTCTCTCTCTTACTTAAACTTGTGTCCTTCAGTTGCCAATTCTTCTGCTCTAGAAACAGTTTCTCCTTACTTACATTTTTCTGATTGTAATTAACCCCTCACTACTGGACTGGAGTGATGCATTGAATACAGGGATTATTTTTCTACTCCATACCCTTTCCAGAAGTCTCATGCACCACACATCAAACATTCGGGCACAACTGATGATCAACATTTCATTATTACAAATAGTCAGAAACCAAGTATGCTGAATGGTAGAGTTGACAACTGTGATTAAATGTAATGCTGGAGGTTTCATCACATGAATTGCCCCCACACTCAGCCATTAGTCAGCCAACACATCCATCCTTGTGACACACTGTCTTCCTATACCAACTGGAAAGCAAAACAACTCATTACCCAATTGGATGATGTTTCACTGTCAGCCGTACAGCCTTTCTTCCCCCCTCATTTTCAACATTTCTATATCTAGTAAACAGAAATGTTCAAAGATTTTTTTAAAACTATTTTTTAATGTCCCTTTAATTATTTTCCAGGGCTGCACATAACAGTGTCCTGAAGATTGATCTTCAATTCCTGAAGGCTCCAGGCCTATCCTGGAGGATTGGCAACCCTATGGAATGGACAAGTTATTCTTTCCTATCTGACAAGGCTCTCTGCCCAGAGAGTAAAGTCAAGAAATTACCCACCATAGGTTGGAGTGTGGCTTGCAGCACAACCTTCTGACTCTTGAGTCAGGAGTCTTACCAAATTAAGCTGACCCACAGATGAATCAGGACCTAAATTATAAATATTGGCAGCTATTTCACCATAGGAGGTCTTCATTTCATCTTACAGGCCAATTTCCGGCAGAAATCATTGGACATAACTCCAGCCGATTCTTTATCTCACTATCTCTGAACTGCTGATGCCAATTCTAACACCCTAACAGCTAACGAGGTTGTGAAGAGTTAACTCAGCAAAGCACTTCAATTAGGAGTGATCTTGGCAGTCTGCAATGTCACACAATGCATATGTTCACAAAGAGATCAGGGAAGCTCATATATGCTTTAACCTACCACATCGCCTAGTCCCAGACTTGAGTGCACACCACAAATGCATGTTTATGCACCTACAGGGACTAACTTGCTTTCTCTTCCTGTATTTGTGTGCCTGTTATTGAATACAATACTGCTATGATTATACAATACTATTGATGTAGAGTACTTAATGAACAGGAAATCCACCAGTGCCTTTGATGGGAGAGTGTTCCATTTGTGACTGAGGTGGGCGTAGGGCAGGAGCAGCCAAGAATCGTTCACATTGAGTTACAGCACAAATATCTACACAACAATGCTTGTCTCTGGGGGTCACCAGAGAGGTTAATCTCTGCCAGATGAAGTGCAGTTCTTTCAGTTTAAGGGAAATTTAACCCCAGTAAGAACTGAAATCTTGTTTGGAATAGGAAAAAAGACAACTTACATTTACATAGCGTCTCTCATTACCACAGGATTTCCCAAAGTACTTTTGAAGTGTAGTCACTGCTAAAATGTAGGAAATGCAGCAGCCAAATTGCACAGAGCAGGCTCCCACAAACAGCAACGTAATAATGATCAGATAATCTGCTGTTGAGATATTGTTTAAAGGATACTAGCCAGGACACCATGGGTAACTTACCCGCTCTTCTTCAAAAAAGTGCCATGGGATCTTTTACATTCATTTGAGAGGGAATTTTGGGCACATTTTAATGTCTCATCCAAAAGATAGTACCTGCGACAATGCAGTCCAACCGCAGTACAGTACTGCACTGAAGTGTCATCCTTGATTTTTGTGCCCAACCCCTGGACCCACAACATTCTGATTCAGGTGTGAGAGTGTTATCAACAGAGTCACGGCCAACACATTAAACACAAAAAGGCCATCAGGCCCCAAAGGTCCAGCTCATTTTAGAGATTAACCCTACCTTGGTGCAATATTTCACAATCTCTTGTCTGCCCAAAAATGCATCTAAAAAATGTCAAATCTATTTAGATTGTCCACAACTGCCTACCCTGATATATTGTTCCATAAACATATTGCTACCAATTTAGCCACTTCGACACTCATTTCCTTTCATTACATTCCTCTACTATCTTCATCCTACTGCTCCTTTTCAATCATTAGGGATCTGCAGACAAATAAAATGTGTCCCTGATAAATTACTCTCTCTCTGTTTTTTAGTCTGAATTTATGTTCCAGGACCTGGACACCGATGTCAAGAGCATTTCCGGGTCCTGACCCACATCACTTCACCGCCTGACAGCTGACAGGATTTTTAACGAGCAGGCCAATTAGTCACAAGGGTGAGCAGTTGGGGAGATGGTGGTGTAGTGGTTAATGTCACTGCCCTAATAATCCTGAGGCCCCAGCGAATGCTCTGGGGACACAGGTTCAAATCTCAACATGGCAGTTAGTGGAATTTAAGTTCAATTAACTAAAACTGGAAAATTGAAAGATTGTCTCAGTAATGATGACTATGAAACTATTATCAATTGTTGTAAAAACCCATCTAGTTCACTAATGTCCTTTAGGGAATGAAATCTGCCAACTTTGCCTGGTCTGGCCTACATGCAATTCCAGCAATGTGGTTGACTCTTAGCTGCCCTCTGAAGTGGCCTAGCAAGCCGCTCAGCTCAAGGCCAATAAGGGTGGGCAACAAATGCTGGCTTTGTCAGCAATGCCCACATCCCATGAAAGAATAAATGAGAACAGGTTGCTGTCCAATTAGAGGTGGTGGAGGATGCGTGGAGTAGGCAGGAGATGTGTGGAGTAGGCAAACTGGCAGCCACTATTGTGGTTGCTGGTTTAGTGGGGTATGAAAGAAGCTGTATGGTGGATGGACTATCCTGCTTTCCAGGATGAAATATCCTCAAGAGGAATGTTTCTGAATAAGAGCTGCCTGAATTTCACTGGCATCCTGCTCAATGCCATGACCTCTGATCGGTCCTGTGGAAGGCCTTGCCTTTTCCTCCTCTGAGGAAATGTGCTGATCCATCACTTCCCCTCTTCAAGTCCACTCCGCTCTGGAGAGCCATGTTATAGATGTGAGAGGCCCTTGAGGAAGGGTACTCGAGTTTGCCTACCAACTGTTCAAGGCAATGGATTCAAAACTTCAAAAGACTCACTCGATGTTAGTTCTGGTGATGAAATGGCTTCAGCTGGGGTGCCTCTTTGTGTCCATTGCATGTTCTCACATCAGTGTCTGTAGCCAGCTCTTCAGAGGATATCCTTTGCCCCATAACAGCCAATCATGGAGACTCTGGACTGCCGTGAAGAGCTGCGGCACCTGTGACTGCCAGGGAATGAAAGAATCATGCCAGTTTCCTGGATACCATGAACACATCTGCAAATGCTTGTTGTGATTGCAGACCAGCTGGCCATTTAGGGGGTGAAAC
This sequence comes from Carcharodon carcharias, assembly GCF_017639515.1. Taxonomy (NCBI): domain Eukaryota; kingdom Metazoa; phylum Chordata; class Chondrichthyes; order Lamniformes; family Lamnidae; genus Carcharodon; species Carcharodon carcharias. Next base: position 149,837,580 of record NC_054472.1, read on the forward strand.
CTCTTCCTATTGAGGAACATCCCTGGCTGCTTCGTCGATGCCTTGATGGCCTCATGGTGAACCTGAGGAAATCCAGTGATGGGAGTGAATCCCACTGCCCTCAGTGCCGATGTTGCCCTACCTGTTTGGAACATAATGCAAGACACATCCCTGTTGAACAATGTATCCAAGAACTGCCTTATGTAATGATGAGGAGCTGCTTGAGAAGCGCCACGCAGATCAGCAGCCAATCCTTGGGCCGACCCAGATGAGAGGGATTTCCGAACCAATATGACTTTTACGGCTACTGGCAGAGCGTGGTCTTATGACCTGTTAGGCCTGAGGTGACCCTCAATGAAGGTCAGAAACCAATTGCTCTAGATAGGTGCAGCCTCCTGCAGCACCAATGCTTTCACCTTCCTAAGAAGCTTATTCTTCATCAGTACTCCCTGTTAGGTATCGCCTTTGTTATCCCTCAAGCCCCTCATCCTCGCCTCTGCATCCCTCATGGTTAAGGGTTTGTATCGCTGCTGAGGCTGCTCCTCATCGCTGCTCATCCTCAGTTTGGATTAGCTATCCCAATTTGCAGGAATGATCTCGCTTGCTTCCAGCTGGATTATTATGGCCTCTACACCTCCTACACCCCTGCTATGCCCCACTGACCACTACAATCTCACACCCCGTCACCCCAACTGCCCCAGCACTCACGAATCTAATCATGTTGGCCACTGTGTGCCAATGAATGAGGTGATCCCTGAGCCTTCCCCCTTATGACTAACACTCATATCCTCAACTGGCTCCCTGCTGCAATGCCACCTCCTCCTCGTGCAAGGGCAGGACAACCTCTGTGTTTCCCATTTCTCCTCTCAAAAATGCAAACTGCCCTTCAAAGAACTGATAATTAGCTCGTTTTCATGCCAAATTACAGACCCCACTTCCAACCCCAGCTCCACCCACCCACCGGCCTGTCCCGGTGCTTATAACTTCCTGCTTCCCAGTTCGGTTTCAAAAATTGCAGCACATCAGAACTGCATCAGGAAACAGTCAAGCCTCTTGGCAATGTGATTTGCCGGGCATGCCGGCCTCCATTCCTGCCTCTACTGCCTTAAGAAAATGCTGCCCATCATCTCACTCATTTGATTCTTTTCTTGTTTCTATCACAGTGGTAATTGCTCCTATGAACTTTCTTCTCTTGTTTACCCTGATCCACAAATACACATTCTGTATACTTTTCACCTTGAAAGAGAGGGCACATCAATGCTGAGGTCCTCTCCGAGACAGATGGGTTTTTTTTTAATGAAGCTGGGGCCAGGCAAGCAGGGCCCGGAAATTTGGAGGGTTATTCTGAATATGCTGTGATTGCCACAGGGGGAATCTGGCCCCTCCATGGGCTACAGAGGACCTATAAAAGAGGACCCACCACATGGGCCACCATGATTTACCTGGTCATCTCCCCGCACAATCACTGCCCCTCCTGATTTTTATTCCTTCATGGGATGTGGGGATTGCTGGCTAGGCCAGCATTTATTGCCCATCCTTAATTGCCCTTGAGAAAGTAGTGGTGAGCCACCTTCTTGAATTGTTACAGTCCATGTGGTGTATGTACATCCACAGTGCTGTTAGGGAGGAGTTTGAGTCAGCGACAGTGAAGGAACGGTGATATATTTCCAAGTCAGGATGGTGAGTGGCTTGAAGGGGAACTTCCAGGTAATGGTGTTCCCATGAATTTGCTGCCCTTATCCTTCTAGATGGTAGCAATCATGGGCTTGAAAGGTGCTGATGAAGGACTCTTGCTGAGTTGCTACAGTGTGTCTTGTACACAGTCCTGCCACTGTGCTTCATTGAGGGAGGGAGGGAATGTTTAAGGTGGTGGAGAGGGTGCCATTCAAGCAGGCTGCTTTGTTCTGGATGATGTCAAGCTTCTTGAGTGTTGTTGGAGATGAGTGCAGCTCATCCAGGCAAGTGGAGAATATTCCATCGCACTCCTGACTTGTGCCTTGTAGATTGTGGACAGGCACAATAATGCCAATGAATGTCAAGGGGCAATGGTTAGATTCTCTCTTGTTGGGAATGGTCATTGCTTGGCACTTATGTGGCACAAATGTTACTTGCCACTTATCAGCCCAAGTTTGAATGTTGTTCAGGTCCTGCTGCTGGTAAAATGCCAGTGGGGGTGAATGGTGGTCCTTAATTGGGCAATCTATTGCCTCAATTGGCTGCCTGGTGGGTGGCCACATCAATGCGGTTCCTGCCACTGGCAATATGGCATGGTGGCTGGATTATGCCAGGTTTCCCTCCTGATGCCTTTCCCCGCCATATTGCCAACCCTTCCATCTCCCAGCTGTATCCAAAAGGCTGGGAAAGTTCAGTCTCAAATTTAAGATTTCCACTGATCTGTGCAGAGAAGTTGATTTCGCCCTATAATGTCTGATTTTAAGATTGTGTCTTTTTGTTCTGCATTCTGCAAAGGGAAGAAATACTTTCTCTGTATCTTCCCTATCAGATGCCTTTATCATTTAAAACACATGACCGCCCCTCAATGTTCCAAACTCAAAGAAATACAAGGCAACCCATCCAAATAATTTAATCCTTCATTCCACTTAACCGGCCGCTCTCCACATTGCAGTTCAAAAGAACAGCTGAGATGTTCTCCAAGTGTCCTGGCCAACAATTATCCCATAACCAACATCACTAAACATTTATCTCAATGTTGTTTTTGGGGACTTTGCTGTGTGCCAGTTAACTGCTGTATTTTCCTACATTAGTACTTTAAACATACTTTATTGACTATGAAGCGACTTGAAGTCAAGAAAGATATAATGCCATTTCTTTTGTTTGTTCATAGTCATTGATTTGCGAAGCAGTTAAGAATGGTCGCAGCTCTGTTTAACCAGCTAGAGAGTTACAAACCAATTTTAGGCTATATACATTTCATGCTTGTTAAGGGCTCTTTGCCCCTCATGATAAACAGTTGGAATCATGGAGCATAATACTCGAAACACTGGTAGTAATCCTATATAATGTAAGTAGAACTTAGTTCCTATAAGCCGGTGACAAGACAAGGCAACAGGTGACAAACAAACATATGAATTAGGACCAGGAGAAGGCCATTCGGCCCCTTGAGCCTGCTCCACCATTCAATAAGATAATGGCTGATCTGACTGTGACTTCAACTCCACATTTCCCCTACCCACAATAACCCTTGACTCCCATGTGAGTCAAGAATTTAATCCTGTCTTAAAAATATTCAATGACTCTGCCTCCACCACTCTCTGGAGAAGAGAGTTCCAAACAATCACAACCCTCTGAAAGAAAAAAGTTTATTCTCATCTCAGTCTTAAATGGGAGACCCCTTAGTTTTAAACTGCGTCCCCTAGTTTGAGTATCTCCCACAAGGGGAAACACCCTTTCAACAGCCACCCCTCAAGTTGCCTCAGGATCTTATATGTTTCAATAAGATTGTCTCTCAATCTTCTAAATTCCAATGGATACAGGCCTAGGCTGTCCAACCTTTCCTCATAAGATAACTCTCCCTATCCCTTGTGAAAAGACAAGGATTCCACCATGCATGAAAAAATAGATGGAATTGTGGAATGCAGTTTCCCAAATCACTATAAAGAACCCACAAATCCACGTAATAAAGTCTGACATATTCGGAGACCAACAGTCGGTGGCCATGAACTCACAAGTCTGTTTCACATTCCTCTAACTCTCTGATTTTTTTATTTCAAACATTAGGCAGCCTAGATTGATGACCAGTTACAAACCACATCTGTGCAGTTTGGCCAACAATTACACAGCTACACACCAAGGATTAGTTTAATCCAACTGATGTTGCAGTCGCACATGGGGGATAACTGGTTAGTAGGGTGAAGCTTATACCAGCTGCATATGTTTCATTGTTTAAGTTAGTCAAAATGCTATCTTTTGAGCTTTTTTACTAAAAGAACTCACTCCATAAGTACTGCCAGTATTTTGTTAAAATGATTTACTCATAAAGTAACTGCTTCATAGGCACACTGCTTTCCAAGCGTTGTGTGTTTCACTGTGCAGGAAAGGATCCCATAATGATTTTCTGCTGCGGGGATTTACTGTGCATCTGTGACAGATTATCACTTTGCTTAGCTTGCATTCACACGACATTTCCTTTGTTAATTTAGCATCTCATCCAAAAGGCACACCTCCAAAAGTGGAGCATTCCTTCAGTTCTACACTTGAGCATCAGCCTAGGTTCTACACTCAAAGAGTTGAATTTAATAGGGCATGTAGGAGCAGGTAATGAGGCAGATTAGGCAGGAGCTGAAATCCCAGTTTCCAGGCATCAGGCTGAGAAATTCAGTCGGCGGCATATCACTGGCAGAATGGCCATCACGCCACCCAGTGGCAGGAACCTATTTACCATGCATTTGCTTCCCATAAAAATTCATTGGGCAGAATTTTCTGGCTGACGTGCGGGTGGCGGAACCCGCACGTCAGCGCTTAAAATGTTGCGATATTTAGGTCGGCGGGTGGGCTATGCAGCGCAATGCACACCCGCCATTAATTAAAGGCCTCGCTAAGGCCCTTAAGTTGCCAATCGATGAGGGTTTTGAGGGGCCCGTGCAAACTTCGGCTCGGCGCACTGGCCCAACGGGCAGGTGGGTAAGTGACTTTTTATCAAAACTCATGCAATGGCGGCATATGTGGGCTCAGAGGGGTTGTTCATGTTTTGCATGAAGTATTTAATGCAGAAAGTGTTTTAAACTTGCATGTGTGATTGTTAGCAGTTCACATCGATTTCCTAGAGTTTTCTGTGTACTTTGAAGCTTCAGCTCACCAGTCTGCAGACAGTAATCTTTATAGGGCCTGCAGCTTTCCGGAGGACTCCATTTAGCCTGGGTATGGGTTCTGACATCTCCACTGGAGGCAGCTCCTCTGAGGAGGAAGAGAGGGATAGAATAAGGAGGAGGCCAGGAGTGGACAATCAGCCTCCAGGGGAGCCACCTTTGGGAGGACAGGCGCAGGCACAAGGGGCGCAGGGCCAAGAGGTTGTCCAAGGTGAAAGAGGCCACAGAAGATGCCACTATCCTGCTGCCAGGGTATACAGGTGGCAAAGCAGCTACCTCAATATGACTGAGGTGCAGTGCCGAAGGAGGCTCCGTCTCTCAAGGGAGACAGTCAACTATATCTGTCAGATGACTGGCCCTGAGATCTCCCCTAACTGTGTGGGTGGACACCCCATGCCAGCAGCTCTGAAGCTCACAGTTGCCCTCCATTTCTATGCCTCTGGCTCCTTCCAGGGCTTGATGGGTGATCTTTGCGGTGTCTTCCAATCAGCTGTCCACACTTGTGTCAAGCAGGTTACAGACACTCTGTTCAGACGGGCATTGACCTTCATCCACTTCCGCTGCAACCAGGCAAGTCAGGTACAGTGAGCCAGAGACTTCACGGCCATTGCTGGCTTCCCCCGTGTCCAGGGTGCTATAGACATGTGTCCATCAAGGCGCCAGCAGGTGAGCCCAGTGCCTTCGTCAACAGGAAGGGCTTCCACTCCATGAATGTGCAGATAGTGTGTGATCACAGGATGCAGATTCTACAAGTCTGTGCAAGGCACCCAGGCAGCTCCCACGATGCCTACATCCTCAGACACTCCCAGGTGCCAGGGCTCTTCAGTGCTCCGGCTCGGCTGGATGGATGGCTGCTGGGTGACAAGGGCTATCCCCTCCGAAGGTGGCTCATGATGCCACTCCACTGTCCAAGAACAGAAGCTGAGCAGTGGTACAATAGGAGCCAGGGCACCACAAGGGTCATGGTGGAGACAGCCATCGGTCTTCTCAAGATGCGCTTCCGTTGCCTGGACCGCTCAGGGGGCGCACTCCAGCACCTCCAAGATTGTGTCTCTCTGATAGTGGTAGCACACTGCGCTCTGCACAATCTTGCACTGGAAAGGGGGGGTGCAGTTGATGATGAAGACCTTGACGCTGTGGATGAGGCTGCACATGATGATTCCAGCAGTGGCTCAGAGGATGAGGAAGCACAGGGCAATGATGAGGGCCAGCACACCAACCCACTACTATACCAAGGAGGCAGGGACACCCGGGACAATTTAATACAACGAACCTTCAGCTAGCTCCACACACATGGATCAGCAGGAGCAGCATTGCCTGGCACTTCCACGCGTGGTACTTAGGTGCTACATCTTCCACCTCATCAGCTGCAAATCAGGGCTTAATACAGAAACATCAATGTCCTCTCAAACACTCATGAGATGTCCGTGAAACATACAACTGCAGCACAAAGGAAACACCCTCAGCCATGGTCCAAAAAATGGACTTTATTCAGTCCAACATCAAACACAAACATCTCTCTTACAAAAATAACTATTTGTTCCCTAATCTAAGGCCAACACAAAATCACGAAAATCACACAAAATCACCAGTGACATACCCATGGAGTGCCTAACGTGCCTTATGTTTTCGTTTTTGGGCGATACGTCTAGGTGCCGCCCCATCGCTCGGAGTGGCTTGTGAGACAGCCGCTGACTCTGCTGTCCTGTTGGTGTCGATGACCTTGGGGGGCATCTTCTGGCCTCTGGAGCCTGTGATGGCCCCGCCTGGGAGGGAGTGGCCATCTCCAGAACTGGCACCTCACCTGTTGTCATGGCCTTTACGGATGCAAAGGTCACTGGAAGAGGGGCGGAGGAGCTGCTGCCCTCATCCGGAGCGGCCCTGAGAGGAGCTCACAGCAATGACAGGCAGCTGCTGTGCTGACATGAGGTCACATTGGACCTCCCTGCTCCCCGCAGGTGGATGGGCACTGAGTGCCCAGAACATGTCCCACATTGCGAATGACCACCTGTGGCCAGTACCGCTGTGAGGGCTTGCAGGTCAGAGCATAACCCAATCAGATGACTCTCAATCCAATCGAAGCACCTCGCCATGAGAGTCGCCAATGTCTCAGTGGAGGAAGCCTGAAGATCTGTCCTGAGGTTCATGCCATCACTAACACTGTGCCTGGATTCCTCCACCACAGAGACCAAATGAAGCACATGCTCATGCAACCTTGCCAGATGCTCCCACGAATCCTGCCACTTGTCCTGCAGCTGCTGCATTGGTGACATCACCAGAGGCACATCATCAGTGCCGGACTCAGCATGTGCCTGGGCCCCTGCAGCCCTCCGGCTGCTGGTGCCATCGGCACTCTCTGTCCGTGCCATCTCCTCCTCCAGCGATTGTGAAGTGTCCTCTTCACTGTGACCCGGGACACTACCTCACGTTACATTCCCCACTAAAGTGTTTGTGTCTGCGCTGGTGCCTGGCTGGCTGAAGTGATGTGCCGCAAGTTGCACGTCTTGGCCCTCAGGTGTGGAGTGGGGGAGCTCCAGTCTTGTTGGCTGCGGCCATGTGGTGGTGATGCTGAAATTAACAACAAAGGCAGTGCATCAGCTAGCATTCAGTCAGTTAACCCTTTCATCCCTTTCCCCCCCCAGCCTCATAAGTCACTCACCCTTCAAGATCCTAAGGAGACGAACATTGGTGGGGTGGAAAAGAGTCAAGAGGAGGTCAAAACATTAGATGTGCATACAGACAGGCTGGTCAGATGGCCTAAGGAATGCCGCACGGCATGTTATGTACCATTGGAGTCGGGAGAGTGCAGAGGTTCCTGACCTGGATACATGCTGACCTGGAGAGTTACGGTGCTGAGGAAACATCGCAAATACTTGTGACATTTGCCGTGGATCACAGGAGATTGACAGGTCACATTATTGACCTTCATACCATTATGAGGGGCATAGAACGGGTGGACAGAAGGCAACATTTTCCCCTTGGCGCAGGGATGAATAATGTGATGGCATTTATTTAAGTTGAGTGCCATAAGGTTGACAGGTGAGGTGCTGAGGACCTTTTGGACAGAGTAATGTGGGGCGCACTGGCTGAAAGGATGCAAAACGTCTTTGGCTGTGCAGCAGCAATGCCATGGCATGTTAGGCCATGGGGATAGTGGTCACAAATGGGATAAGGCGACTTTGGAAGGTGCTGGAGACACGCATCCTCACGGGGACGAGTGACCTTTCTGTATGACCCACACATCAGTCTGTGAATGAGCAGTGTTGCAGCGTTAATGACTGCAGCAACCATCAGTGGTTTGGATGGTGGGCAGGCGGAGTGGATGGGACTGTGGACCCCAGCCTCGCCGCCACCTGCCGCCCTGGCCGCCTGCCTCCTCCCCAGATCCATGGCCTGCTTCTCGAAGGTGGTGAGGTGCTGGAGCATGGCATGCCAACACCAGCCCTCTGGTGCTCCTGAGATTGTGTTCAGTTTTTGCCTGCAGAACAGAGAAGAGGATTTATTGAGGCTGATCACTCAGGTACTCTGCACGCGCATACCGCACCCCAACCTCAGTGGCCCATCTGAGGCGTCCAGTGGCTCCTGTCCACACTACTGCTGATCAGTCCCCAGAAGATAGTACGGCTGCTCCCAATCCCCTCCCCCAACCTTGGACATATTCGGCGTCCATCACTTTGAATAACACACGGGTCTTAGCGCCCATGGCAAGGAGGCGCAACTAGGTGTGGCGCCGAGGTCAGCAGATGGTTCTTGGCCACGACACCTTGAGGCTCCCTTTCCACCATCTCGTCACCATCAATAAGATGTGTTAGAATTCTGAGTATGTGTCTAGCTGCCTTCCCTGCAGGTTGTCCCCAGACTACTCAAATGCGACAAACACCAACATATGCTGCGGGGAGAACCCATCTTCTCATAAACCACCAAGGCTGATGTAAGCATGGTCACTATCTATTTGCCCACCCAGCGTGCGCCAAATGCCCAATGCAGTAACGACAGTAAGATGTGGGGGGGTGTGGGGGCATCAAAGGCTAAGGCTACCTGCTGGGTTAAATGGCCAAGGCAAACATGGTACTCACCCTTCCAGAGCGCAACAAATCATTGAAGCGCTTGTGGCACTGCGTTCCTGTGCGCTGCACAACACCATGGGTGCTTACAGCATCACCCACCTCCTGCCATGCCTGCCTGGTGATGTGGGGGGCCCTCCTCCTCTCATCCTCTGGATACAAATTATCCCAACGGCTGGACACCTCTTGGAGGACAGCAAGGCAGGCATCAGAGAACCGAGGGGCACAGTGTTCCCCCGCTGGCCTACCCTGCAGCCTGCTCCCCTCCCCCCTCCTCCTCCTCCTCTGCCCTCAAACCAGCATATGGTCCTCTGTCAGTGGCCATGGTGCAGTGCTTCAACGAGGCTGCCTCGCCACTCTTTATACAGACTGCCGGTTCCCCATTGGAACTGGAGGTCTGAACACACCCGCCGCTTCAACGATTTACTCGTTGTACACGGGAGTCACTAAGCCGCTGGGCAGGCCTTAATTGGCCCGCCTGTGCAAAATGGCCGCACGGCCCATTTAGCGGTGGCAATCGGCTGCCCGCCCGCCGCTGAGTCGGTCAGGCCCGCCCACCCTTCAAGGGCAAAATTCTGCCCATTATATGGGAAGTTCACCAAATTAAGTCCTACCTTCAAGATTAAGTCAGGAGCAGATCCTGTTTCCCGATTGCTTAAAACACATGGGCTTGTTCAATCTTTGGATCTGAGGTCAGGTTTTGTCTGTGCCTACCTCAGTGGCGCATGGGAGGCGAGTAGAAGAAGCTGAACAGTTCAGTCGCTGCAAGGATGATGGGAGGGGAGAGGGTGGTGATTGTCAGGTCCTCAAACAGCAGTACAGCTGGCAGGGGGAAAGGAGGTGTCCAAAGGGAGCCAGGTTTCGGCCTATAAAGTGTGATCCACTGTTTGTGAGTTCTGGTCATGTGTCCAAGGAAGGCAGCTGTACCACACATGAAAACTTAGCAGTCAGAGAAGGGATGTCAAGCTTGAAGCAGGGCAGCTCCAGCTGGAGGGAGGACAGGTCAAGTGTTGCTGAGGTGTTGTGATATGAGGTACATACACCTTTAAAGGAGCATATCATAAACTGCCGTCAATCTTTACCACCTCGACAGGGTGTGATGCAGTAGTCCCATGACTTCTATTCAGTCTACAAGCAGCAGCAGCCAAGGTCAGATGTACTATCCATTGTCACCCAGTTAACTCTATCTGTGTACAGTCTTATCTTCAAATAAAGAACCAACATTATTATTTTATTATTTCTTGTCATATGATTGGTACATTTAAGTTGAAGAGAAGAACGTAATATGACGGGGTGGTGGGGGGGTTGAGGGATACCAAGGGCATGTCAAGGATGATGGAGGGAGTCTCCTGGATGATGCCAGGACGATTAAGGGTGAGAGGAGGAAGAGTTGAGGGTGAAAGATGGAAACTCAAGGGTCACTGGCTCTGGATGAAGCTTGATGTTTGGAAGCTCCTGGATGATTGGGGGAGGGAACAAGGTGATGTTGGGTGGGTCAAGGGTGATGGGTGGAAACTCGAGGGTGATAGAGGGAGGGTGGCGGTGGTTGGCCTGCAGCTGCAGTGTCGGAGTCTGTGCATCTATAAACATTGCTGCTAAGAAAGCTTGAGCTTGCAGTTTCTTTTGGGAGGAGGCAACTGTGGGATGAGAGGAGTCCTGGATGTGGCCCATGGAAAGGTCATGTATTCCCATTGGTCAAGTGCAGCTGCTTTAGGAATGAAGGCAATATAAACAGAGGTGCTTTTATCTTTGCCTGCTTTCTTCACACAGTTCACTTTGTGAATTCCCTGTGGGTCTCATATACCCAATGTCTTTGCATCCTTGTGCAGTGGAGGAGAGAATTCACCAGAGAAGAGCCTTGGTCACAAGACAACAAGGCCACAAGGCCATCAGCTAGCACCAACTGAAGGGGTGGGAGATCAGGAGGATGGCAACCAGAGCAGTCTGCATCACTGAAGAACATTGGTGCATCAGCACGTGTTCAGAATACACACCAGCTACCCCCAGATACCTGAGAGGCAACAACAGAGACAGCTAAGTCTTTCCCCAGAGGCAGTCACTGACCTGTGCATGGTCCTACAACAAGACCTGCAGCACTGCAGCTTTGGAGGGAACCTAATGCCCTTAAGGCAACTGCGGCTCTAAATTTCTAGGACAGCAGCTCATTCCATGGAGTTCATGTGTTATAAACTCGAATACTTACTGTGGATGGCAAAACTCCAGTTCCCAGCAGGCCTCGGGCCTCCTGCGCATGCACTGGCCAGGAAATTGCCACACATGTGTAGTTCATGCCTTTTACATTCTTCAAGCTGAAAACCGGCCCTACGCACCTGTGTAGGGGCAAGGAAGAACAAGAAAGGCAGGTCAAGTGACCTGGAATAGAGCGCCATTACTGAGGACGATACCCCAAAGAGCAGGGAGGAGGCAGAAGGAGGTCCCAGGATAAAATCCCAGGCAGGGACAAAGACAGAGATCAGAAAGGGGTCCCAGAAGCCAAGTTGAAAGAAAGGAGCAGAGCAATAGGCTCTGAGTTAAAGAGAGAGCTGTAAGGAGCAGACTTGAAGTGAAACAGGCTTGAGAGAAGCCCTGACAATCTGAGGAGGCTGCCAAAGCTTGATGACTGCTTACTGCGAGTCCTTTGAAACAATGATGTTCTGCTTGGCATGGCCAAATATCTGAAATCATGCTTGGCAGGTGAGATTGAAACCCTGGAGGTGGATCCTTGTTGAAGCCATCCCAGTGTGAGTGATATTGAAGTGAATTCCAATGCAAGTTCTTCAAATAGGAGATTGGAAACCCTTGTCACAATATGAAAAACATCTGTGTGAGAAATCCATGGAATCTGCTTTGGACACATCTGTCATTTACTTTGGAGTGCTATGTCTCTGACTATAGTTTGCCACTTAGCCTCATACTTAGCCTGAATATTAAACTACAAGATTATTTTTTATTCATTCACGGGATGTGGGTGTCACTGGCTTGACCAGTGTTTATTGCCCATCCTAATTGCCCTTGTTCAGAGGGCATTTAAGAGTTAACCACATTGCTGTGGGTCTGAAGTCATATGGAGGCCAGACCAGGTAAGGACAGCAGATTTCCTTCCCTCAAGGACATTAGTGAACCAGATGAGTTTTTAACAATGGTTTCGTGGTCATCATCAGACTTTTAATTCCGGTTTTCATTGCATTCAAATTCCACCAATGCTCTATTCAGAATGGCCAACAAATTACTTTGATTCTCAACATCTATTCATAGCCACGCCACAAGAGCTGTTGGGTTCAGGGCCACTACGTGCTTCCCACCGGTACATGGTGCAATTGACTGCACTCATGTGACCATTAGAACTAATTGGGAACAGTCAACTGGCAGGGGTTTCACTCCCTTAACGTTCAACTAGTCTATGACCAGTGAAAATAAAATTATGCATGTGTGTGTCATTGTTTTACAGGGAGCTGTCATGACTGTTATGCAACTCCCAACTGCCAAAGCTTTGTGAAGCCCCTGCCCAAGTTCAGGACCCTGGGTGACAAGAACTATACCAGCAGGACATGGCTCATGACATTAGTACGTCCCCCCACAGTCTTGCAGAGGCACGTTACAATGCAGCACACAGATCAACCAAGGCAATCATAGGTCAGGCTTGCTGACAAAGGGCTTCTGCTATCTTGACCAGCGGAGCATCAGAATATGGACCAAGGAAGGTGTCCAGGATTGTCATGGTCTCTGTCCGTTACACAATCTCGCATTACAAAGGGGAGAGTAATTGTCATGCGAGTACATGGAAGAGTTGCTCTCTTCAGGTGATGATGACGACACGGAGGAATATAAGGAAGAGGACAAGGATATTGCTGCACCATTCCAAGATGCAAGAGCCTTGGAGAGACATGCCAGGGCAGTCAGAGGTAATTTCATTTTCAATCATTTTGCCCAGGAATGAGGCACCTACCTCACCATCAGTACATTGCCTTCAAATCATTGCCTGGTCTGAATGTTGTGAATGTGGATGTTACTTTTTTTAAACATTTTGGAAATAAAGTGGCTTCTGTAAAGAAGGGTATGTATCAGTGGGCAGAATCTTCCGGTTGGCCTACGGGGTCAGGCCCGACATACCGACGCGTAAAATGTCGCGCGATGATGCCGGACGGTCGTCCCAACGTCATCACATGCCATCGCGATATTTTGCTCGGTGGGCACGTGCTGGAGGCAGCTGCGCACCCACCGAAATGTTAAGGGCCTATTAAGGCCGTTAAGAAATTAATTAAAGTCCTTAAGAACGCTGCCCATCCAACCTTAAAGTTGAAGGCCAGACGAAAAGCCCAAGCAGCCTTTTCCAGGAAACCTCATCCACAGGAGCTTTTATAAAATAAATAAATACATTTTCCCATCTTTACAAACATGTCCCAACTCATGTGACACAGTCACATGAGTGGACATGTTTGAATAAATTTTTAATTCGATTCTGTCATGATTTTATTACACATTCAATCCCCCTAAGGCAGTTCCGTGCCTCAGTGAGATTGTTGCGCTCTTTCGTATGCATACTCGAAAGAGCACAGGCCCTGACTCTCCCTCCTCCCGCAGCCCACACAGGTAGTACTGAGCACTACTGGCCATGCATGACACTGGGTGGGCCTTAATTGACCTGCCCGCATAAAATGGCAGCGTGGAGCCTGTTGCCATCCAGCCCGCCCGCTGTAGGAAAAATCCTGGCCTGTGAGTGTGTGTCCATGATTAAACTGGGGGAAGGTTAATAGAGACAGCTTGTCTGTGAGAGCTAAGAGATAAAAGGGTAAAGGTGCTAGATGCATGTATTTGTAACGAGAGGCTATGGTGAAGTTGGAATTACAAGTAACTAGGGAGGGTTTTAAAAATTTGCATTAGGAGATAGGTAGGGACTTGGCTTTTCAGCCGTTAAATTTCAAAAGGGAGTTTAAGGGACTTTTACAACATACAAATGTTTCTTAAGTAAAGAAGGAAAGATGATTAAATTTTATTTGACCCAAAAGTGCAGCCAATAGGAAAACATGAAAGGTTTTTATATTTTGGAAAGATATTGAGTTCAAAGAGGACAATGGAATCTGAGATGAAAAGGGAGAAAGATATTTAAGGAAAGATGTTGAGCTGACTTGTGGTGGCTATATATGAGGGACATGTGCTGAGACCAGATCTGTGCTGAGAGAAGGTGTGAAATCTGAGACAGCCATCCAGCCAAACCAGAAAAGTTGTTCCAGAAAGCAGTTTGTTTTCTGAACTTTCTTGGATTTCCACAGCAGAGTGGAAGTGTTCGAGGAGTCAAGTGGTATACCTTTACTAAAGTTTTACCTTGGGGTAACATTACTGAATTTTTATAGTTAAAAATGTATGAGGGAGTTGTTGGCAAGTAGCTTACTTGTATGTTCTGCCTAAATGGGTTTTTTGCAGAATGTTCTGTAAGACTGTTTCAACTGTGTAACTTTAATCTTATGTGCTTAAGTTTTTTTTCCTTCCTGTTAACAAATCCTTTAACATTTTAAAAACCTAAAGGTGTTACTGGAGCTCTATGCTTCTGGGATCAGTAGCTTTTCCTCCTTGTTTTCAAAATACAAAAGCTAGGTTATGACCAGTAAGACAGGGTCCCCCTGGAATCTGGTTTGCTCATCAAATAACATCAGTTATGGTCATAACGATGTGCACACACCTCTGTCAGCCTCCATTAGGAGCACATCCTCTACACCCTAGAAAGCTGAGGGGTGCAGACCTGTATCACACATGATGAAAAGAAATGAATGCCCCTAAGTATACAGACTTCACACTGGCACATAAATCACTGAAGCGATTATGAGCTATCTTTTTACCACTGTGATGTTGTCTCAACTCAATTTCTGGGCTCCTGACACAGAAGGGGTCCCATGTGCCATTGGAAAAATTGCAATCCATTTCCAGAATAAAATTGCCCCATTAAATGCCGTAATTGACCAGCCACTGCTGCTCTGGGAAAAGCAAATAGAGGGCAGGAACATTTCATGGAGCAGGCCTGATGCAAGTTGAATGCATTTTCCTTGTCTCCACCTCCAAGTCGCCTTTGTGGAGCTAGGAAAATTCAGCCCATGATTTTCTGAAATGTCCAGCCACTCAGCAGCATGGTTAGTGCTGGCTGGATGTTGAAATCATTTAAATGAGCAGGAACATGAACATCTGCTGCATTACATTGAATGGACAGAGGTCAATCGTGATCCCCGTGTCCATTGGGACATGTTTTTTCCCCTCGCTTCCTCCTCAGAGGAGGTGCCTCCAGAGACCATACTCCCCATTCCCAGGGTAACAGAAGGCTGTCTAAAACCTGGAAGGGTCCACATGGTCCAAATCCTCAAGGGGCCTTGGAGACACCAATGACATGTGGAAATGCTAAGAGTGAAGACCCAAACAGAGATGAAGCTGCCAAGTACCAATAAGCAACCAGTAGCAAACTATCTCCAAAACTCCTCACTACTGACACTGGCAATGCTACTGACCCTTTTTATCCCCTCCATGGATGAGGTTTTGCAAATTGTGGGCTTACTGCCTGCCTGTTTTGTCTGTGCGATGAGCGGAAAATCACACGGGCAACATTAAATCGCCATCAGTTG
The DNA here is from genome assembly GCF_017639515.1 of Carcharodon carcharias. Lineage (NCBI taxonomy): Eukaryota > Metazoa > Chordata > Chondrichthyes > Lamniformes > Lamnidae > Carcharodon > Carcharodon carcharias. The sequence continues at coordinate 149,853,054 of NC_054472.1, forward strand.
TGTTGTCAAGGGCCTTAACTGGCCTCTTAATTAATGGTGGGTGCGTCTCCAACTCCAGTGCTAGATCATTGTTGTTTGTTGTACCCTGCACAATCTAGTGCTGCAAAGAGGAATGTGTTGCCACAGAGAGACATGGAGGAGCTAGACATCTCCTCAGATGAGGAGGACGTTGAAAGGGAATCTGATGAGGGCGAGGATCCCAACGAGCCACATGAGGATGCCATTGCACGGGCACTATGCAGCAGATGTGCCCGTGACAACCTCAGAGCTACAAGATTTCAAGAGGAATAAGGTGAAGATAAGTTTTCACGATCTCAGTCCTTTCATGCTTCGACGCAGGGGGCACAACAAAACCTTCAGTGCATCTTCAACATATCATGAAAGGTGAACAATCTCACAATGATCACGGAGGAAACGTAAGTCACCTTTAACCCTAACAATGGAGTCATCCTTGGAAGGTGTAGCAGCCCCGGGAACATGTGGCTGCTGTGGAATATGATAAGCACTCCGCTAGCACACCTCCTTAAGCATCTACATGTGATACAGTCCTTTCGGCAATGGCAGCAACAAGTCAGTGGCCATGGCATCCTTCAAGAGGCTGAGACACCATTGCACACATGGGGCAGAATCTTCTGGCTGGCGTGGGTGTGATGGAGTCCACATGCCAGCGCTTAAAATGTCGCACACGCATCCCAACATCAGCATGCGGCATCGCAATATTTTGGTTGGTGGGCACGCTATGCAGCGGGACGCGCGCCCGCCATTAATTAAAGGCCTCGTTAAGGCCATTAACTCTCCAATTGACCAGGATTTTGAGGGGCCCGTGCGAACTTTGGGTCGGCGCACGGGCCCAACGGGCAGGTGTTAAGTTATTTTTTTACAAACCTCATCCAGTGGTGGAATGAAGTATGATATTGGGTTTAAAAACTTTTAATAAAGTGTTTGTGTTCTTCACTAACATGTCCCATCTCATGTTAATGGTTTTTTAATTTTGCTACTTTTAGAGTTTCACAGAGTTTCAGCGATCTCCCTGAGGCAGCACTTTGCCTCAGGGAGACATGTGTGAAAGAGCGCACTCTGGCAGTTGGGGAATCCACACCCCCCACCACCCCACCGCCTGCACAAGAAGCGCATAGCGCTTCCCGTTGAGTGGCCCACTGGGTGGGCCTTAATTGGCCTGCCCACTTAAAATGGCGGCGGGGCCCGTTTCGGCGGCGGCAATCAGCAGCCCACCCACTGCTGAGTTGGTCGGGCCCGCCCGCCCATCAAGGGTAAAATTCTGCCCCATGGATACACTCATGCTAGTATGACAGCAGTGTAGCAAGACGCCTCTAACAGGAAAAACATTTGTCAATGATTGGCACTTGACCATTTCAAGAAGCAGTTACATCCTGACAGCACTATCTCTCCACATGCCAACTCTCATGCATGAAGAATGCAGAGGCCATACCATGATACTGAGCCCCAAGATGCATTTGGACATCAGGACGCAGTGATCTGTTACTCAACAGCTTGCATCAAAAGCTGTGAGTTATGTAAGCATTGCCCTCACAGAGAATGGTTCAGCAGGACCATCCTTTGATTATTGACAAGCACTCATTACCCAGCATCCATAGGAAGCTTGCCAAGTCTACATCCTGCATTACCTTGGCATTTGGGAGAGACGTGACTCAGTCAGTTTTGAAACAGCAGTCAATGATAACTTCTTCCCTTCATAAGTGCTGAGCACTCAGAAGATGTGCTGAAGCATAGCATTCATAGCATTGCAACCCTCAACATTGTCCATCTCACAAAGGCCAATCCTTTCTACGTACCCTAAGTCAATGAGTGCATAACCATGCAATGAATTTCATATTGACTCGTGTTCTGTCACTTTACAGAGGGACTGCATAAAGTACCGCTAGGCAGCCATTCATGACTGAGCACACACCTCTGGCATCACACTTTCATTCCCCTCTAGCAGACATTTTAAATATCACCGAGTAGAACTATCGTTCACTGTCATGCATGGGAAGAGTGGGAACTAAGAAAGGAATAATATTCCGCCTTAAACACAGAGACAAAAACACACTGTAGGGAGGCATGAAAGGCTATGTTACTCGACAATGACTACTACTTTTCCCAAAAACTCACAGTTAAAATAAACACTATTGCAAAGTGCACTTGGGAGAAAAGACTGACGTTGGTCACTACAAATATTTATAACATTCACAAACCATAGACTTCAGTGCAACAGCATCAGGATAATCACTAAACTTGATGAACAATTCTCCTGAAGTCAAATAATGCCTGCCTGAGATGCCAAGAATACATGTGTATTATGCAGCTATCATTCTCATATATCAATCTTTGTTCATGTTGCAGATGTGGAAATGAAGGCGATTCACACCAGTGAGATTGACTAAGGCTTAATGGAACTAAGGGACAAGATGGGAGATAACTCTGGGGTGTGGGAGGGGTTCATTTTGTACCCTTGAATGGATGTGAGACATTGCATCAATCGATCAGCCATTCAATACCTGAGACTTTGAGAGGGATAAATGTGAATTATATTTACGGAAGTGCAGATAATATACAGTGAATGAATATCCATGCCACCAGTGTGCATTCAAAACCATCTTTAAACTTTCTAACTCTACCATTACATCTGGATGCAGCCCTAAAATCTGCAGCAGGGATGGAGTCAGCCTGCTCTCTGCTATGCCCTGTTGTCTCTGGCAGACGTCCTCTGGTGGCCTGGGGCCTGGCGGGACACAGTCTGCTAAAGATCTCCTGCTCTGAGACAGGTGCGCCCTCCTCTGCCTGACCTGCTGGAGCTGATGGGGTCACTGACAGAGGGGATTTGGAACAACAGGACACCCTTGGATGCCCCCAGGGTATCAAGCTGGCACTTTTCCTCACTTTGGGTGTCCAAGTGACCCTTCCTGACTCCTTGAGAAGAAGGGGCATCTGGAGGGAGGTCAAAGTGCCCCATTCCCCTCTCACCTAGCCACTGCTGGAATGTACCCATGGCTAGAGCGATGGTGTTCAAGTCTGAGCGCAGATCTGGCAGAAACTGCTGGGCCTATGTCTCCAAAGAGGCCGCCATCTTTCCAATGGCGACTTTGATTCCCTCGCATGTCCGAGTCACAACATCAGACAGAACTTGGACGGACTCCTCCATCCTTCACTCTAGTCTGTGACAGCCTCTGACAGCTCTGCCTGGTGTTCCCCTACCTGTCTTTGTATCTCCAATGTTTCTTTCCGGGCCGATTGCAGAGGCTCATCATCGGACTCAGACTCAGCAGTGGTCTTGTCTCCAGCAGTCCTCCAAGTGTCAGAGACCTTGGCTACCACTGCTCCCACCAGTGTGGACACGTGTTGGTGAGGTGACCACCAGATTGTGACCCCAAGCCTGTTGTAGAACTAGGACCCACTGAGGTCCATGCACCTGCATTGGTGGAGGGTGCAGGTGAATACAGTGACAGTCTTCACAGGATGGTTCCTCTGCCTCCTCATCTGAAGTGCTCTGGGGGCTGGGGCTGTGGTGCTTGCTGGTAGTCTTCCTCCACCTTTTCTTGATGGTAGCTGGAATAGTGAGAAGCGATACTTAGTGATTCACAAGGCAGACTCTCCATAAAAGATCACTCACAGTCATTGTCCCCCATGTTGTCAATGTATACTGGATGGATCCTCACTGGCCTATTGGGGATGGCCAATCTTGCCTTCTGTGCAGGAACGATCTGTGTGCCCGCCAGCAAGCCCTGCCCTGCAAGCTCAGGGGTGCCATCTCTGGTCTTCGCTCTCTCCAGTCTGTTGTGGGAGATCTTATCCTGCTTAAAGACAGATGGATTGAACACCATGGATGAAAGAGCATTTCAGAAGCATGCATGCCTGTTGTTTCTGCAGAACCCTCCCCAGTAAGGAATTAAAATACAGTTTGTGTAGAATCTTAAAGGAGGTGTTGAGCTTGAAGTAACTGGCAGATATACTGTGCTGATGTCCCTTCTGCTAGTACTGTGTGACATCTGTGTGGACACAAACCCTTAGACTGGCTGATGCCCTTATGAGAATCTGAGTTTGGAGTGAGCAGAAGTTTCACTTCCCCTGGCAGAGTGCACCAGATCATTCATTCCTTTTCTGCACTGCAGGGTGGTCCTATTTGGTTCATCACGGGCTCTGACCTCACTGGCGACCTCCCAGACTGGCATGGTCAGGTGAGGAGACCTTCTGTTCCCATCCCTCACAAAGAGAGCCTCCTGCCTTTCCTGGACAACCTGGAGGAGAATCCCAGGAAGGTCTTGCTGAACTGTAGAGCTGAGGGTTTTGTATGTTTGGGTGCTGTGGTGGAGCAAATGTTTACACCACATCTGGCCTGCAGTGAGTGAATGTCTGTGTGAACGGGATTTACATTTGGTTCCAGGACATTCAACCCCATGAGTTAGCAATGCGGATGGGTGAATTCCTGCCCACTTCACCATGAGATTCAATGAGATCCTTGCTGATGCATAATCAGAGAGTTAAGAAGCGGAAAATTGGGCAGAAAAATACGACCCGCCGCCCAGTGGGTATCATAGGGATGATCCCACCAGCCACCACAATTAAGCTGGAATTTTCTGGTCCCATTGGTATTGGGCATCATGGCAGGCAGGGAGACAACTTAGCAAGAAGGCCAATAATCAGTTTCACAGCTGGCATGAAAGCACAGTGGAATCAGCTGATGGTGTCAACCATTGGCAGAATTCTAATTCTGCTGGGGGCCAGCTGAACCTGCTTTGTAAGGCTTGACCGGAATCATGCCAGATTTACTGTTACACCAGTGGGAAAACACAGCGGCCCAGAACACATCTGGACAACTGCAATGTGCAGAAGTCGGGACTTACCGTCAGGGCCTTGCTCAGATTGCAGACATTCGAGAAGCTGAAGATGCTGGAACTCTACAGCTATCGGACCCTGGAGGAGCACGTGCACCACATGCTGGGTGGGTTCTCATGCACATAGCTCAGCTGTGAGTGGGAGACGAAGTGTACGGAGGGGGGGGGCGGGGCGTGTATGGCGGGGTTGTGGGGGGAAGATCCAGGTTTGACTGGAGAGGAAGGTGTACAAGTGCATGGAGGGGGGTGCGGGGGGGCCCGGGGTAGCATGGTGGGGTTAGGAGGGCAGTACGAAGTTGTCGGGTTGGTAAGGTTGGGGGGGGCACAAAGATGTCACAGGGGAGGTAGGGAGGGGGGAGGAGGGAGCATGGGGGAGGAGCGTTTAATGGGGTGAATGCGGCAAGGGGGAGGAGGGAGATGTAAGGAAAGGAGTTCAGAGTGAGGAAGGAGTTTGGAGGGGAAAAGGAGTTTGGAGGAGGAAGGAGTCCGGAGGGAGGAAGAAATTTGGAGGGGGGAAAGGAGTAAGGGTGGAGGAGGGAGTAAGAGTGGAGGAGGGAGTAAAGGTGGAGGAGGGAATAAGGAAGGGATGTCCAGGTAAACGAGAAAGGGAGGGGTCTGTGGAGTCAATGACTGCCTCCTGGGGAGTGAAAAGATGGTGGGCGTGATAGGCGAGGGAATGGAGAGAATGAGAGTGGGAAGAGTGAGCCGAAAGGATGGGAGGGTGAGGGTGCGACGATAGCGGTAAAAGGGAAAGCAAGAGTGGTTGGTGGGAACACAGAGGCATTCACGGACCTTGACGTGGGAAAGAGAAGGCCGGGGAGATCACTGGATGGAGGTGGGATTCTCAGGGAATGTGCACGTTCACCTGGACATCCTGGAAATTAAAGGGTTCTGGTTGGTTGGTTACTGCGGGGAGGTGTAAGGTGATGCCAGAGGGATCAACAGTGCTGGGGGAAAAGACATGGGTGACTGGACGAGGAGAAAGGATGGGGAGCTAATGATAAACTGGACTACGGCCATGTTTCCAAATCAAAAGCGAGTGGAGCCTCCTGTTGGACGGGCACAGGTACTGCATGGGATTGCAGTCAGTGGGTGGGCAGAGATGCAGGTCAGCTCAGATGGACAATTGAAAGAGAGCCCCAGCAAAGTAGCATTGAAAATAGCCAGGACTTTGAGATGAATGTGATGGAAGAATGCTTTCACGAGGCTCCAAAAGGCCTTGACCCACACACACATTCTCTCCAGGATCACTTGTGTTCCAGCTGTATGGATCTGAGCTGCAAGTGGGGGAGAGGCAGGGGAGAGGTGGGGGTGGGTGGAATGCAGGGGGAGGACTCGCAAAGCCTGGAAAAGAAGCTGAAGGACCCTATTTCACATAAGTGAATATATTTTCAGATTATAAAGTGACAAAGTGTGTTCACCTGTACAACCACTTGTAAAATCAGAAATTCTTAAGTTTTCTAGGCCTATCACTTCTTCTAGGTGCTGCCCTGACATCCCCAGGAAGGGTGGAGACAGCCAGTGCAATGGTTGGCCCTGTTGCTTCTGATGACTTCAGCATGCCATTCTGTTGGGGGCTTCCAACAGCTCTGCGTGCTGTTCCCCCATCTTTTGCTGACTCTCCAGGATGAGCTGGAAGGCCAAATCCAGAGACTCCTCATCTGACTCAACCTCACAGATGTCTCTTCCCCAGCAGTCCTCCGAGTGCCGGGGAGCTCGACTGAACCTGCCTCTTCCTGCTGCGGATGCGTGTCTGGAACCACCAGGTTGTTAACCTGAGCCTTCACTAGATCTAGGTCCCATCTAGGTCTCATCTAGGTTTGTGTCTCTGTGCTGGTGCAGGGTGTGGGTAAGCTCTGTGTCAGGTCATCTAGGCTGCTTATTTCCAGCTCTTCAATGGAGGAGGTGTCCTCTTTGCTGTGGGTGAGGACCTGATGGCGCTGAGGGACTTGCTGGCTGAGGGTGTTGTTTGCTTGGCAGAGCTCCCTGTGAATCACAGTGGAGATAATTAGTGCATGGCAGCAGAGTCAAAAGCAGGAGAGAGTACGTTCACAGTTGCGTTGAGGGATGATGGGGTGCAGGAGCCTCATGTGGGTGTTCGCCGCTGCTGACCTCACCGTCACCGCAGGCAGGGTTCACGTCCTCACCAGTCAGGGAAATGGCATGCTCCTCAAAGTGAGTGAGGAGCCTAAAGTGCGCCACTCCGCCCCCAGCCTAGGACCTCTCGCTGCCGTTGTGAGCCAGCTTCTCCTGCATGAAAATGGAGAGAGTGTGAGATCCCTGTGGGTGTGTGATGGGTTTGGAGTGTGCATTGAAAGTGATGAGGTGGTTGATTTATCCTGGCGGAACAAATGAGAGAATTCATCCTCTTCCTGCACTGGATGGCTGACCTCCTCTGTGCTCCGGTGGCAATGACTGCTGCCAGATTGGAGACTCTGGTAGACCTCCTGTAGCCAAAGCAGGTGTAGAGGACATTGCAGCGGCCTTTCACAGCATCCAGCTGGTGGCCCAGAGGGGTGTCACTAAATTTGGGGGCTGCCGTCGCTTCTGGGGCCACCTGTTGCTGGAGCAGTCCTGATCTGAAGACATGAAGTAGGCATGGGCTCTGGTGTGCTTTAAGTATGGCGTTTGGAGCGAGGAAGTGCTGCGGTTGAGGTGTGGTGGGCAAATCCAAGCTTGCCTGCCAGTGAGCCAGCGCGTTACCCATGAATGCATAAATAATAAGGCAGCATGAAAAGCCGCCATTTCTGCTGGCAGGTAAAACGTCCTTTTTCCCACCCATTACTGCACTTTGTGCAAATCTGGGATGTATCCGCCCTTAGTCTCCAGAAGGAAGTAGTTAGTAACAAACCTCATGAGAACATACAGACTGGTAAAATGGACTGACATAAGGCAGTTGAAAGTTAACACAAATAAGTGTGAAGTGATAAGTTTCGGTAGACAGAATAGGAGGAAACAATATAAATTAAATAGTAGAATTTTAAAAGGGTACGGGGACAGAGAAGCCTACCAGTATATGTATACAAATCTTTGAAGGTGGCAGCACAAGTTGAGAAGACTGTTAAATAAGTATATGGGATCCTTGGCTTTATTAATAGAAGCATTGAATATAATAGTGTTACAACCTCTGTGGGTATCCGTAAACCAAATGAAACAAATTAACCAAATGACCCCCAAATGAAAAAATTTACAGAACAAGATTTCACTTTTTGTATCCCTTACTTTAACATCAATCAGGATCAAGGTAAATTAAGTATAAATTAACAGGCAAACCATGGTTGGCCTATGAACTATAAATTATACTTGGAACAGGAGATACCACAAAGACTATCTCATAGAGTCCACTCTGCCTGTATGGCCAACAATTTCAGCCACAATGTTCTTCCAATCTTAGTCTTCATAGGAAAGAATTCCAACCTCTTTCCTTCAAGGACTTAGCCGATTCTCTTCAGGCATAAATCGGGTTCCACCCATGCAATCTTCTACATAATGGCATACATATTTCTGGAATCTTCTCAACTCTTAACTACCATCAGTCATGGTAGCATGGATCTACCAGAACCACTTTTACCTTCACAAATTATGGCCAATTCTGGGCATTCAATTGTTTAAGAGTTAAAGATACAGCAGGAGTCATCCTAAAAGTGATTTCCAGCTGCTCAGGAATCCAGCTCTCCAACTTGGCTTGCTGAATGCGTCCTCTCACCATGCCTTCCCTTTCCTCTGTCCTTGTGTCTGCCACATGGCCTCTGTATTTTAGCTTCTTTCCTATTGGAACTGCTTCCAGATCAACACGAGTTGCCAGGTACATGGACCAGTATTTCTTTATCCAAAAATATTAGTCATCCCCATACAAGTGATGCAAACTCTTAAAAGTCCTTTTCAGCATTGTTAAAAACAATTACAGATTCCCCACATGGGAATTACAATTTTTCCTTACTGTTACTGTTTGGGTTTGAAATGCAATCATTTCTACATGTCCAATCTGGCTTTCCATAGTCATGTGACCTCTACCATGAGGCAGGTCTCTGGAGGCTGCCACCTTAAGTTCAGTTCAATAAAGACCTCTCACTGAGACTGACACTGAGAAGCTCTGATGTCTTTCAACATGAAATGTGGTGTCAGGAAGTGGAGATAAAATAGAGTTTTAAACCCTGGACCTGCTACAGAGAAGCCACAGCTCAGAAAGACACGCAGAATCATCAAATGTGCTAAAAGCAGCTGAAAAGGGCAAGAAAAAATGAACACAAACTATAGGTAAAATATTGAATGAGTAAAATGGTTGCTGTAAACTTTCCCCTCCCAGCCCCTGTCAAAATGAAAGGCGATATATGGCAGAATTGACAGTTTTTCCACTTGCAATGGCAAAACTACGAGCTAGCTGCATAGTTAATTAACAAGCTGAAAGTGATAAGAGTCGCCACAATTCTAACACTGCTTGGGAGGGACTGCTACAAATTGTATACCACTTTAAGAAAACAGATAGCAGGAATTTCGAAAGCCTTGAACAAAAACTTTGAACCCTGACTGACTTTTGAATGCTAGGTGTTCAACATTAGAGTTCAAGGTGAAAAGGAAACCATAGATCAACACGTAGCTCCTGTAACACAGCTTGCAGGATCATGTGAATTCAGACAGCTAAAAGATGATCTGATTAAAGATAGATTAGTCTTAGACATATGAGACCCCTCAGTGAGAACAAGTCTACTGAAAGAGGAGAAACTTACGCTCAAGAAGCAATAGACCTGTGTAAAAATACAGAAGTTGTAGAAAGTCAGCTAAAGCATATGTATGGCAGAGCAGGCCAGGAGATACATTATGCTGAGAGATATTACAGGCCAAAATAGCAGAGCAATCACAGAGAAAGGGCAGGATGCAAATACTGCAGATGACATCATACAAAGGAGAGGAATGTCCAGCATGGGGAAAGCAGTATTTTAACCGCAAGAAAAAGAATAATTTTGCACACAAATGTTGGGCTCGAAAGAAGCAAAACAAGCCTATACAGATGGCCACTGGACAGACATCAGTAGAAAAGTCTGATGAAGAACTATACACGATATAACAAGTTGGTTCCATCAAGTCGAGAGGTAACAAATTGTTTGTGACTGTTACAATGATGACCACAGAAGGAGAGTATCAAGTGAACAAGAAGTGTCAGATAGACTATGGTACGTCATGCAACAAAATGACCTTCACAGATCTGTTTGAAGTAGCCCAACATGGTGATCCAAAAATGAAGCCCTTGAAAGTAAGGTTGAGGCTATATGATGGCCTGATACACATACCAGGAGGACAAATTAGCCTGAGAGCATAATGCAATGGCAAGAAGGAAGATCTAGAGAGCACCTTAGCTGAAGCAAGTCTAAAATTTAGACTGGTAACCCCGAACAGACAAAAGGCAACAAAAGACCAGAGAGAAAGAGTGACAGAAAACTCCAAAGAGAGCAAAACAAACAACTTTAGAGCGAGGGAAACAGAAAACCCCAGAGAGACAGAAAGGGAAACAATATTCAAGTAAACCACAAGATGGTTGCTGACAGCATTAGTACCATGAAATGCACAAGCCAAAGATATATGAAGCAGTTCTACAGGAAAATGTTCGCATCAGAGCTGAACTGGAAGATTTGACGCGTAAGATTCAAGCTGAGTATATACTGTTGAAAAAACACGATAAACTGAAGTCTTCAATGAATGAAGCTGTGCAAGCTCTGAACAAAATCAGAGACTACACAAAGGTACCAGGAGGAAATAACAACCCTCAATTCCACATTTAGCAGAACAAAGTTGGAGTTGAAAAAATTCCATCAGATGTACAGCCAAACAAAATGGCAGGCAGTAAAGGCACGTAAAGAAGTTGTGACCCTGAAAGGCTCCTTGAAGAATTAGTGTGTAGCCATGAAAAGACATAAGGAGCTATTAACATGATCTGGAAGTCATCAACCCAGCAGACGCTGTCTAGTAGAACAAACAGTGTTAATGCATGAGGTCTGTGGGTGCACAGAGGGTAACTTGGGTAACTCATAGTTAATCATAATCATGCATATAAATAGATTTTGTTCGCTAGGAAAAGGGGAATGTTTATATCTTTGCTCGGTATGAAAAGGAGGATGTTTGTGTTTGAAATGCAATCAGTTCTACATGTGCTATCTGGCTTCTTGTAGTCATGTGACCTCTATCATGAGGCAGGTCTCTGGAGGCTGCCACCTTAAGTTCAGTTCAATAAAGGCTTCTCACTGAGACAAACACTAAGAAGATTTGCTGTCTTTAAACATGAAACAGTTACTGCTTCAAGATCAAAGGCCATCCCAATAGCAACACAGTCATGCCTGTGTTATCTGTTTGGTACTGTTATTCAATTCATCCCACTCTCCAGCTGTTTCCCCATATCCCTGAAATTTCTTCCCTTCAAGGATTTATCTAATTTCCAGTTGAAAGTCACTATTGGATTTGCTTCCATCATCCTTTTAGGCAGTACGTTTATAATTATAACAGCTCACTGCACAATAAAATGTTTCCTCACATCGCCTCTATTTGGCTCAATTGCTAATAACCTTAAATCAAATGCTAAACATTTTTGAAACACTGGTTAGGCTTCAGCTGGAGTATTGTGTTAAATTTTGGGCACCACACTTTCAGAAGAATGTCAAGGATATAAGGAAGCTGAAAAGGGGATTTACTAGAATGGATTAGGCATGATGGACATACAGTTTTTGTAGAAAGACTGGAGAAGCTGGGTCTGTTCCTCGTGGAGCAGAGATTGTTATGAGGAGATTTGATTTGATTTGAGTGGAGTACAGAAAGTGCAGGGTGGAGCTTAAGAAAGTAATTAGGAGAGCAAAGAGGGGATATGAGAAAGCTCTGGCTGGTAAAAGTAGGGAAAATCCCAAGATATTCTATAAGTATATCAATGGGAAGAGGATAACCAGGGAAAGAGTAGGGCCCATAAGGGACCAAGGGGGCAATCTATGGGTGGAGCCAGAGGACATCGTTAGAGTGCTGAACGAATACTTCACATTCGTCTTCACTCAAGAGAATGAGGATGAAGGTATCAAACTTGGGGAGAGAGACTGCGACGTTCTTAAGCAAATTGATATAGGGAGTGACAAGGTATTGGAGGTGTTGGCAGGCTTAAAAGTGGACAAATCTCCAGGTCCGGATGATTTGTGTCCCAGACTGCTGAGGGAAGCAAGGGAGGAGATTGCAGGGGCTCTGACTCAAATTTTTAATTTCTCTCTGGCCATGGGGATGGTGCCAGAGGACTGGAGAACAGCTAATGTGGTTCCGCTATTTAAGAAGGGGTGTAGAGATAAGCCAGGGAACTACTGGCCAGTGAGCCTCACGTCAGTGGCAGGGAAACTATTGGAGAAATTTCTGAAGGAGAGAATCTATCTCCACTTGGAGAGGCAAGGTTTGATCAGGAATAGTCAGCATGGCTTTGTCAGAGGGAGGTCATGCCTAGCAAATTTGATTGAGTTTTTTGAGGAGGTGACCAGGTGTATAGATGAGAGTAGTGCAGTTGATTTAGTTTATATGGATTTCAGCAAAGCCTTTGACAATGTCCCACATGGGAAACTTATAAAGAAGGCAAATGCACATGGGATACAGGGTAGTTGGATAAGATGGATTCAAAATTGACTTAGTTGTAGGAGACAGAGGGTGTTGACAGAAGGATGTGTTAGTGACTGGAAGCCAGTGTCCAGTGACGTACCACAGGAATCTGTGCTGGGTCCCCTATTATTTGTCATTGATATAATCGACATAGATGACTATGTGGGCAGTAGGATTAGTAAGTTTGCAGATGACACAAAGATTGGCCGGGCGGTTAACAGTGAGGTTGAGTGTCTTGGGCTACAGGAAGATATAGACGGGATGGTCAAATGGACAGATAAGAGGCAGATGGAATTTAACCCTGAAAAGTGTGAGGTGATTCACTTTGGAAGGAGTAATTTGACAAGGAAGTATTCAAAGAACAGCATGACACTAGGAAGTTCTGAGGAACAAAGGGACCTTGGCACGTGTGTCCATAGATCTCTGAAGGCAGAAGGGCATGTTAGTGAGGTGGTGAAAAAGTCATATGGGACACTTGCCTTTATCAATCAAGGCATAGATTACAAAATTAGGGAGGTCATGTTGGAGTTGTATAGAACCTTGGTGAGGCCACAGCTGGAGTACTGTGTGCAGATCTAGTCGCCACATTATAGGAAGGATGTGATTGCACTGGAGGAGGTGCAGAGGAGATTCACCAGGATGTTACCTGGGATGAAACATTTAAGTTAAGAGAGGTTGGATAGACTTGGGTTGTTTTCACTGGAGCAGAGAAGACTGAGGGGCAACCTGATCAAGGTGTACAAGATTATGAGGGGCATGAACAGGGTGGATAGGGAGCAGCTGTTCCCCCTAGTTGAAGGGTCAGACACAAGGGGACATAAGTTCAAGGTGAGGGGCAGGAGGTTTAGGGGGGATGTGAGGAAAAACCTTTTTACCCAGAGGGTGGTGTCGGTCTGGAATGCGCTGCCTGGGAGGGTGGTGGAGGCAGGTTGCCTCACATCCTTTAAAAAGTACCTGGATGAGCACTTGGCACACCATAACATTCAAGGCTATGGTCCAAGTGCTGATAAATGGGACTAGGTAGGTAGGTCTGGTGTTTCTGACGTGTCGGTGCCTCTTCTGCACTGTGATTCTGTGATTTAAGCCTACTAGCAGTTGAGCCAGCTAGAGGCAATGTGAGGAAACATTTTGTTACACAGTGAGCTATTTTAATTTTAAATGTACTGCCTGAAAGGAAGATGGAAACAAATCCAATGGAGACTTTCAGCTGGAAATTGGATAAATCCTTGAAGGGAAGAAATTTCAAGGATATGGAGAAAATGCTGGGATGAATGGGTAAAACAGGCATGAGAGGTCCAATGGCTTCCTTCAGTGCTGTATTACTCTATGATTCTAATTGAAATGAGTCACGTGAGCTGGAAATGAGAAGTGCTAACCTCCACAACCGAATTTACACACCTGTCATACGAAGCTCTACCTCTCCCTTACCATGTACAATGTACCAGATCATGGACACTAAACCATCAACTTGCAAAGGAGAAGTTTTGTCAAGTTTCTCAAACTAACTCAATCCATAAAGCTTTACATTAGTTATACTTTCTATCTTTGCAATGTTTTTAACATATGGATCACAGTTTTCTCCTGCTACTGCACTTTATGTCCATGGTTAGTGGAACACTCATTTACTAAAGCTATATCAGCTGCACAACACATCAGTTGCTGCTATTGAATCATCATGAATGCAAATTCCACTGTGAGTGTGACTTGTTACAAATTCAGACCTCTTATATGTTTCATTTTCTCACAGCAGCCAGCAGAGGGTGGAGTTACACTAAAAAGAATACTTTTTTGTTTCAGAGACAAGGAGGAGCCCATTACACTCTGAGAATTTCTTACCTTGCTCCCATCAACAGAAAAAAATAGGGGAAAGTAGAATCTTCCTGACAATAAGTTCTTTTTTAAAAGTTTATTCTTGGCATGTGGCAAGGATGGCATTTATTACCCCTCCCTAGTGGCCCTGAGAAGGTGATGATGAATCAGCTTCCTGAATTGCTGCAGTCCATGTGGTGAAAGTATTCTTACATTCTGTTGTTCTTATTGGAAGTAACATAGTACCATTGCACACTGTAAGTGGAATTTAATGCAGCCCATGGGAGTGGGCTGTGAGAGGGGGAGGGCCATAGTGAGGAAATGAGACAAGTCAAGATGGCCTTCCCAGCCAGAGGCCAGCTGAGGCCTGTAAGTGGCGAAAAGGACTCATATCACTGCCATTGGTATCCTAGCAGCAGCAAGAGGACCCTACACAATTGTAGAGAGGCTGCCCATTAAAAGCAGGTGGTCTCAAGGCAAGCTTGGCAGTGGTACCCTCCTGATCAGGCACCCTTTGGTCCATGGGGGGCCTCCCCAGAGGCAAGGGCCGCCCCTGGCTAAATATCAGTACCCCCCCCCCCCCCACAACAATGATCCACCCGTCGCTGGGAATTGCCTGACTGGTCCTGGCAAGCCCAACCTAGTTATCTGAGTTCCAGTGCCTGATCCATCTTGTTGGTCCTAGACAGCTGCAGTACCAGCAGTGCCCACTGCTCCCAGTGACACCGGTGGAAGTTAAGTGATGATGGCCCTCCGATTGGCTAGCAGATCTTGGCGGTGGGATCTTCACGCGTAACTGGATAGAGGTCCCAACGCCAGGCAGTTACTTGACTGATGAGCACGGAATTCCATCAGGGCTTCCGGAAGCAGCCTTGGTGGGGTTGCCATCAGTTTTCTGGCTCACTCTTGGGGTCACCACCATTGTAATAATTCAGCCCTGTATGTGGGAAATCTCCCGAGGTCTGGGGTTCTGACCCACAGTGTATTGCGGGAGGGCTGGAGAGGGGTGGCCGCACAGAGAAAACAAGGAGCTACACATTGGGGACAGGGAGGAACGAAGGGAGCTATCAACATTTTCCAGACCCTTAAAAAAATGCAGCATCAAGTGGTGGGGGGGGCGGGGGAGGGGCAGGTTTGGAAGGAATGTGCACAGTCCTATACTCGCTGGCAGCTTTCCTGAATGGAATTCTGCTGTGGTTTCTGAGACGCCATTTGAATTCACATTTTGCTAGTAAACAAATTAAAGAAAAAGAAAATTAATTAAAATGTTTTCCCAGTGGATGATCTCCTGTGGCCAGGGAAAAGAATTTTAAATTGTATTGTAAAGTAACTAACTTCCAAATTACACTCATTTTCAATTAAAAATGGCAATAAGAAGTCCCTCACCCTTAAGGTTGAAAAAAAAGACTGCTGATCTTCACTGCTGAGTACAGGTTTGGCAATGTAGTGGTTATGGTACAAGACTGGCAACCTGATAATTTGCGGTTGGCACCAGAAAATTAAAAAGGACCATGAAAGCTGTTGGATTGTCAGAAAGTAAGCAACAGATGTTCTGTAGGGAAGGGAGCTTGTCATTCCTGCTTGATTTGACCACATGTAACTCCAGCACAAACTGTCACAACACCACTATTGATTTGGCACATGTTTGGCAGAAACCTCTCTAATGTGCATAGGTAGAGCAGGCAAACCCCTAAAGAAATTAGAAACGTCAGAAGAGAGGAACATGAGTTGGGCATTTTGCCCATTGCACAAGTTCCACTATTCTGTGACCTAATTCCACAGACCCGCCATTGACCCATAGCCCTGGAGTGGCTCACTCATTTAAGAACTAGTCCTATTAGCAACTCATCCCTCCCTGCAAGAGCAGGCTTGCTTTCGGCCCCAGTGCAGTTGTTGTGAACAAGTCCCGCTATCACTGCAAACATTGGGGCTGGTTTTCAATGCATGCTCAGGACTGAAGCTGCTTTCATAGATCTTTCCTCAGTCTATGTTATTGTATGGAAACATGGACTGATGCTCAAACTGTCACTGCTGCCCTGTACCAAACTACTCCGGCTGCTGTGAACATTTCTGAGCAATAGAAGGATGAAGGCCTACCTATGAGATGAAGTCAGTACTCCAAGGACACTCAAAAACAGTCTCTCACAGGACAGTGTCCTGGCACCGGCACATTTTAACATCTACAGAAGTGACATTCCCACCACATCATCTTGAAAATTTATTTACTCCAACAATATTTCCTTAAACTCAGCCAAAATCTTTGCAGGATATGGAAACCACACCAAACCCTGACCTGTCAAAAATGGCTGAATATTTCTACAAGTGGAGGCTGCAACCAAACCCAGCCAAGTCCATCAGCTCTGCATTCTACCTTGAAAATCCCAAGGCACACAACACTCTAAATGTCACATTCTGTAGAGAAAAAGTGCTGCATGACCTGACTCCCACCTATCTTAGAGTGACCCTTGACCAGTCCCTAATTTACCATCACTAACACTAAAAGACTGCTGAAAAGACCAAGACATAAAATGAACATCATCTACAAGCTCACTGGCACAAGCTGGGGTCAAAAACCCCTGTCCTTTGTGCTTCTGCTGTAGCTCTGGTCTTCTCAGCAACATTTGGGTGATAACACCCATTTGGGCCTCAAGTTGCCACACCAAATTCATTGATACATAACCTTACTCAGTAATGAGGATAATCTCTGGAACTCTGAGATCAACTCCAGTTCAGTGGTTACCAGTCCTCTCAAATATTGCCTCTCCCACCATTGGAAAGGACACAGCAAAATGCAGAGAAATAACTCGTACCAGCAGCAACTTGGACTTCCCAATCCATGGAGACCGACAAGATCCCGCAACTCTACAAGGCCCCCTCTGGACACAAGTCAAACATTTCCAACTCCATAGCCATGAGGAAACCTGGAGGACAGCATCAGCAGAACACACCCTCCCAAATAAACACGGCAGGCAAGGTTTTCCATTCCAACCAGTGGCAGGCATCATGGCGGGCATGTGGAGGAAGGCCAGGAGTCTGTTTTCTGCTGGTGTAAAAACACAATGCAATTATATGTCCCAACTTTAATGGTGGCTTGTGCCCTGCCGCACCATGTTGGAAACTGCATTTGCATGGATTTAAATATCATGAATGCTCATTATGAAGCTAGCTCACCAGAATCATGCTCCCACTCCTGATCAGAGCCCATTCCGACATCTAATTAAGAGTGATTCACGATCGGATACAAATGACTTGCACCCAGCGACCTGCACTTCACCTGTGAGTTTGAAGCATGTTCACCTACCTATCATTGCACTGCACTCAGGGCTGCTCCAACTCTGTGCAAGGCCAGCGGGAGCTCAAGAGGGGTTCAGGGCCAAGGCTGTCCATTCTAGACCAGCGGTAAGGGGGAGGGGGGGAGAGAGTGGAAGGGACTGGAGGACAAAGGCTTAACTGAGCGGAGGTGCCACACAAGACAGAGGCAAGGGAAGGGGCTGGAAGGCAAAGGCTTGACTAGGGTTGGGGGGAAGACTGGGGAAGGGTGCACACAGAGAGATGACAGTGGTGGGGTAGGAGGGGGAAACGTACTCGGGGCCAGAATGCAAAGACAGTCTTGTGCACAAGCACAAAAGCTAGTCGGGGCTAGAATGAAAAGACAGTTCTGCAGCAAAACACACAATTTAGATGGCTGAGCTTGGAATGACTGTCTTTGTCCCAGTCCAAGAAGGGGGAGGGCTTGCCAGTCCTGTGTCAATCGTATCCAGCATGGTGTGCACAGGGCATAGTCAGTCCCTCACACACATCAGCCCTGTGGGCTTCTAGCTTCTACTGGGCCACAGATGGCACAATCACAGAGAGGGAGGCATTTGCATATGGGAAAGAGGTAATGGTCTCATGGGGTTGGCGGTCTCTGTATGTGACAGTGCAGTAGGCCACAAGATGGGCAAGGGTCAGGTCTTTGTGGGGCAACATCAAAAGGTTCCTTTTTTTTATTCATTCATTGGATGTGGGCATTGCTGCCTAGGCCAGCATTTATTGTCGATCCCTAATTGCCCTTGAGATGGTGATGGTGAGCTGTCTTCTTGAACTGCTGCAGTCCATGTGGTGTAGATACACTCACAGTGCTGTTAGGGAGAGGGTTCCAGGATTTTGACCCAGCGACAGTGAAGGAACGGCGATATATTTCCAAGTCAGGATGGTGAGTGACTTGGAGGAGAACTTGCTGTTGGTGGCGTTCCCATGTGTCTGCTACCCTTGTCCTTCGAGATGGTAGTGGTCGTGGGTTTGGAAGTAGCTGTCTAAGGAGCCCTGGTGAATTCCTGTAGTGCATCTTGTAGATAGCACACAATGCTGCCATAGTGCGGGGGTAGCGGAGGGAGTGAATGTTTGTGGATGGGGTGCCAACGGAGCAAGCTGCTTTGTCCTGGATGGTGTCAAGCTTCTTGAATGCTGTTGGAGCTGCACTCATCCAGGCAAATGAAGAGTATTCTATTACACTCCTGACCTATGCCTTGTAGATGGTGGTCAGGCTTTGGGGAGTCGGGAGGTGAGTTAATTGCCACAGAATTCCTAGCATCTGACCTGCTCTTGTAGCCACAGTATTTATATAGCTAGTCCAGTTCAGTTTCTGGTCAGTGGCAATGTAGTAATCTGATGTGTAATTGACCTTTAAGACAAATGCTGTAAGGTAAAATCACATGATCTTGATACCCAATAGCAGAGTAGCGGAGGCTACCTCTGTAGTTAGTAGTCTTGAGTTAGAGTCTGAAGAGTAAAGACCAAGTTTTGAGTTGTAAGCACACTAATAGCTGCTGAATTTCTTTTGTAAATAAACAGAATGCGTTTCTTCTAAGGTCCACTAATCTTCTCTGTCTTGGTACCAACTCGGTCACCCCAAAACAAGCATGCCACCTGGATCCTTTAGCCCCAACAAACTAGGGCATTGGATCCGACAAATTGGCGACAAGAGTAAAAAGCAAGAAAAGACATGAAAGGACGAAGTAAAAAGCAAGAAAGAACGAAGGAAATGAGAAGAACCAAAATCGGGCCATACCTCGCACCATAGTCGTAAGTAAGGAAAAATTTCCTTCCTGACCGTTGAAGTAATCCCCTCAGAGCCTTTGGTAGAGTGGAGCCTTTCAATCCAACCTCAGATGACTAGTCTCAAAATGTTGTTCTTCTTGCAGGTGAATGACATTGTGGGGGAGGGGAAGAAGCACACGATCCTCTTATCCACATGTGGGATTAAGACATATGGATTAATTCAAAAGTTGTTGGCACCCAGTGCCTCAGATTCAAAAAGTTTTGATGACTTAGTGAGCCTCTTAAAGAATCATTACCAGACCAAGCCATCGGTGATGATGCAATGGTTCAAACTTAACTCAAGGGATAGAGCCTCATGGGAGGCAGTTGCTTGTTATGTGGCGAGTCTGAAACAATTAACTGAATATTGCGAATTTGGTACATCTATCAATGATATGCTTAGAGATCGTTTGGTGTGCCGTAGAAATGAAGATGCAATTCAGAAGAGATTACTGTCTGAAACAAATTTCAGTTTTCAGAAGACATTTTGGAACCGCTGTGCCAATGGAAGGTGCAGTGTGAGACTCAAAAGCCACACAGAGAGCACAAAATGGCGCCGTCCTCCAAATTGGGCAGGGAGCCTCAGCCAAAAAGAGCGTGAAAGTGCAAAGTTTTACTCAGAAGCGGCTACCATGAGCAGACAAATTAAAAGGGCTAACTTAGCAGCAAAAACATGGCTTAATGGTAACAGAGGTGGAAGCAGACAACCTTGTAATGAATCACAGCTTAAAAATTTGGAAGAAACTGATGCCAAATTGAAAACTTACACAGGAGAAGACAGACAAGTCAAGGGCATGTGTAAAGTCGCAGTACATTACGGAGGTCAAACAGTGAAATTACCCTTGATGGTGATAGCAGGCAGAGGACCAAGCATACCAGAATGAAACTGGTTGAAGGAAATCAACATTAGTTTGTCACAGAGATTCGAAAAGAAAAGTGAAAACCTGCCGAAAGACCTTCACACTCGACCGGTTCCCCCCCGTCTAAGTATGTACCTCTGGAAAAGCAACAGGAAGAATCCTGCATTTCTCTAAATAAAATGAAGGATGAATTGACAGAGAAGACACAACAATGCTTAATTTTCCAGGAGGCCGTACACCAAAGGAAAAGAGAGATGGAAGAGCTGAAAAATCAGCTACATGAAACCAAAGGGTCTTTGAAGGCAAAAGCCGCAGAATTTTCTAAGAAGCAGACAGGTGATGAAATTTTGGAAAACTCAAGCACTCAAGTTGAGCTTAAATCTAAGATTAGTCTGGCCAATATGGAAGTTGAAAAGAAGGCTGAGAATAAAGTCAGTGTCAGAAAGAAGAATGCCCATCAAAAGAAGATACAGAAGTACAAATAATACCAGCCATCTTGGCAGTGTATGAGTACACTTTCATTCATAGACCTGGAAGGCAACTTGCAAATGCAGACGCACTCAGTTGTTTGCCCATGCAAGTAAAAAATGAGGATGTTCCAATTCCTCAAGAATTTGCTTTATTATTGAACATCCTGGACTCATCACCGATATGTGCTTGACAAGTTTGGACAAATCGAGACCCAGTCTTATCCTAAGTGCAAGATCAAATTCTTCATGGTTGGTCACAAGAACAAGAATCTGGTGAAATGAAACCGTATTTCCAGAGAAGATATGAGTTAACCAGCCAGTAAAGTATCTTATTGTGGGGAGCACAAGTGATTATTCCTCCAAAAGGACGGAAGCCATTGTTATCTGAACTGCACAATGCACATCCCAGAATTTCCCAAATGAAGACAATAGCACACAGCTACCTATGGTGGCCTGGGACAGATGGAGAAATATAAAACTTAGTGAGAAGTTGTGTGCAGTGTCAGCAAGTACAAAAATTACCTGCAACAGCTCCATTACACCCTTGGGAGTGGCAAGGTAGGCCATGGGTACAATTACACATTGATTATGTGGGACCTTTTATGGGAACAATGTTTCTACTTATCATTGATGCACCTTCTAAATGGATAGACATATACGAAGTGAGGTCACTGACATCTTCAGCTACAATAGACAAGCTACGACAAAGTTTTGCAATTAGTGGACTAGCTGCAGTGGCCATATCAGACAATGGAACAGTATTCACAATTGCTGAATTTCACCAATTTATAAGCCTCAACGGTATTACTCATGTGAGAACTTCACCATACCACCCTTCTTCAAATGGACTGGCTGAGAGAGCTGTTCAGACGTTCAAGTCTGATGTGAAGAAATTCTCCGGAGATTCTATAGTGATTAAATTAGCATGCTTTCTTTTCTATTATAGAAGCTGTCATACGACAACATGTGTCACATCTGCGGAATTGTTGATGAAGCGCCCTCTCCGATTGAGATTGAACCTAGTTATGCCAAACTTGGCGGTGGGGGAGAGGTGGAAAGGAGCCAGGGAAGTCAGAAAATTGGACATGACTGACACAGTCGTGACATGACGTTTAATGTAGGAGAGAAAGTATTTGTGAAAAATTTTAGAGAAGGACCAACATGGTTGCTTGGTGAAATAAGAGCAGTTCTTCCTTACCATGTGAAAGTGGAAGATCAGACATGTGGATCCTATAAGAAGAGGAGAAACAAGATACCCAGAAATAATTCTACCAGAGTGTCGTGACTGAATCAACATCTCCTGTTGAAAGAACTCAACTGAGTACAGATGTGTCTGAAGGGCCGACTGTACCTGAAAGAGTCGAAGAAACAGATTTGCAGGTACCTACTGAAGAACTAGATGCTCAGACAACTACAGTGAGGGGTGTTCCGGGTCAAACATCAGAAGCTGTAGAGCTGAGATGTTCTACGCGCATAAGGAAATTCCCAGAAAGACTCACTTTGTAAATTATTTATCTGTGTGAACAATTTAATATTTTGAAAAAAAATTATAAAATGCATTTCTGAGTAAAGGGGGAGGGATGTAGTAATCTGATGTGTAATATACCTTTAAGGCAAATGTTGTAATGTAAGATCACATGATTTTGATACCCAATAACAGAGTCGCACAGGCTACCTCTGTAGTCAGTAATCTTGAGTTAGAGACTGAAGAGTAAAGACAGAGTTTTGTGTTGTAAGCACATAAGTGTGGCTGCTGAGTTCCTTTTGTAAATAAATAATGTGTTTCTTCTAAGAACGGTCTACTGAACTTCTCTGCACCAACTCAGTCACCCTGAAACAAGCGTGCAACCCAGATCCTTTAGCCCCAACAAACAAGGGCACTGGATCCAATGGTAAACCCCAGGATGCTGAGAGTGGGGGACTCAGCGATGGTAATGCCATTGAATGTCAATGTCAGAGGGTAGGACAGGGATATCCACGACAATGACTATGGGATCAAGGATTAGAGGGGAGGGAAGGAGAGTGATTGGAGGGAGAATGATGCTCCTCCAGGATGATGGGAGAGTTTTCCACAGTTACAGGTGAAGGGCCAAAACTGGCCTGCTAGTAGAACCTTAGCACCACCATTTTCCAACCTGAAGCTATGGCACAGTTGAAGAAGAAAGTGTGAAAAAAAACCTGCATAGGAGGCTCTCAGCTCTTGTGGGAGGGGTTGACCACTGCACTTGTTGGCCGGTTGAAGGGGCACCCTCCTAAATTCCAAATTTCCAAATGAAGAGGAAGACACAGCTGAGACATACTAGAAACATTCCAATTGCAGGAATCTGCAGCCTTAACAGTTACATAGGTAAAATATTCTTTATCCATAAATCTGAAACCTGAACACATCCAAAAACCGCATTTTTTTGAACCTCATTGACCTTTAGCATGAAGTCCCTGACCCGAGTGGACATGACCCAAGCCAATGCTAACCTCGCTGGCTGACCTGACCTTTAGTACGGGAGGTCTAGCTGTCTGTCTTACCTTGTGCCCAGCTGTTGTGAGAGTTTTTGCTTCTGACCCAAGTTCTATCGTGGCACCTAAGTTCAACCAAGAAAATGCTGCTCCTCAGGAAAATAACATGTCTGATCCAAATGGAATCAGCAAGTCTCTGGAAGCTCAGGTATGAGTGCCAAGTTTGGATTGCCGGAGGCTGCTTTCCCTTGCTCTACAAACTGTTTAACATACCATTGAGGGACACAAACCTTGTCTCCAACTCTTCGCTACTAGCTAGGTTTCCATGAGACACTACTTATTCATCCTAACCATACTCAATGCAGCAGGGTATATTTCATCCAAAAACTGAAAATATCCAAATACCAAACACAATCGGCCCTAGAGGGTCTCACACATCATTGTGACTTGCTGTGCCCTACACAACCTGGTGCTGCAAAGGAGGAATGTCTTGCCAGATGCCGAGATGGAGGAGTTGCACGGGTCCTCCACTGATGAGGACAGTGAGAGGGATGAGGGAAAGGAAGTTGAGGGAGCAGGGGAAGAGGCCATTGTACTGGCCAGATGAGGCAGGCTCACATGAAATGCAAATAGCCACCAGGTTCCAGGAGGATGACGACGATTAGCTATGATGATCCTCTTTCACCAATGCCCTCCATGCTGGGTCCACTTTACTACCTTCATTGCTATCCTGCTCATCACAATACAGCACTTCAATCTCTGAATGAGTAGTTACACTCTAGAGTCACTATGTCCTCATCTGGAAGGTCGGACAGCCTCAGGACCATGTGGCCTTTCTGTAATGTGATAATGGGCTGTAACCTCTGTGCTCCAGAGCATCATTTTGGGGCTGATGGACAGTACATGGAGGTCAATGAAAGATGCCCCTTCTCCATGTCCCTCTACATTTCATCATCTACAGCGAACACTGTCGAGAAAGGATCAAAAAAAAGTTTCGGGTAAGAAAGTAGGAGTGGAGTGGCAATCAGAAGTTCACAGGTAAGACTTGCATGGCAATTACCCAGAAGTGCAGACATGCCCTGGCCAATTGCCGTGCACTGGAAACCATCCGAAAATGTGGTTTAAATCAGAATTGGTTCTGACTGGGTTAAAACCACTTCTAACTGCTGGGTAACTATTGTACTGTCACACGGGACTCCCACACACCCCCAACTACTCTCCCCCACCATGGTACTCCCCCAAACCCCCAACCCCCCCAGGGGACTTCTCCCACCCCTAGATTACTCCCCCCCACACATGGGAACCCCCTTCCCCCACTCCCCCCAACCCCCCACACCACCATCTATAATAAACTTGGAGTGCAGGACTGGTTTCTTGCAAGCAACAGTAAACTTTATTTACAGACTCCAATTCCAAGACTAAGAAGCTTCGCCCCTAAGTTTCCCCGCACTTAGGGTTGATTCACCCATAGTCGCATGATCTCCATAACAGTAAGACATGGTTTAACTTACAGTTACTACATTCCTCCCCCATTAATTTTGTTTTATCCTCTTATTTACCAAAACAACTTAACCTAATTTTATACAATGATATACAGTTCATGCCATTATAAACTTAATCTTTGAGAAGGTTTTTGGATTCAGGTAGAGCGATGCAACTCTAGAACTGGAGGTTCTTCCATTGGATCGACTTGAACAGGAACGGCAGCTTCAGGGACATCCCTAGACAATGGCAGTTCAGAATTATTTACTTCAACGGAGATATCAGGTATGTCTATTCTTTGTCGATCCCGCACCTCAGGGGTCAAAGTTTCGACTTCAATTTCAGGTGGATTAACTGGTTGTTGGAGGGTTTCTTGACTTCTGAGATGATCTACGTGTTTCCTAAAAACCCTGTCTTCCACTTCTACCTGACAAAATAACAATCCTGTTTCAGAGATAATTGTACCAGGGACCCATCTCAGCCCAGTTGCAAAATTTTGCACAAAAACTCTCTCCCATAATAAGCTCTCGACATTTACTGTGAATGTCATGATTCACTTTCTGACTACCCTGGTTGGTCCCCACTTTTCCCTCTAAATTAGGGAATACTAGACTCAATCTTGTATGAAGGTGGCACCTCATCAACAATTCTGAGGATGTTAAACCAATGGTCGCATGAGGAGTTGTGCGATATCTGAACAGGAATCTTGAAATTTGTGTTTCCAACATTCCCTCTGATATTTTCTTCTTGTCTATTTTAAAGGTTTGTACTGCTTTTTCTGCTAACCCATTGGATGAGGGATGATACTGTGCTGTTCTGACATGTTTAATCCCATTTAGATTCATGAATCTTTGGAATTCAGTGCTAGTGAAAGCAGTAACATTGTCTGATACAATAACTTCAGGAAAGCCATGAACACAGTTCATGAATCTCTGGCACAGTTTTTCAATGGTTGCAGACGAAGTAGGTGATGTCACTTCAAACACATCCATCCATTTGGAATGTGCGCCAATAATCACAAGAAACATGGTACCTAGAAATGGACCTACATAGTCTATATGTAATCTAACCCAGGGTCAACCAGGCCACTCCCACAGTTGCAGTGGAGCTGAACATGGAATTTCTGTTGTTGCTGGCACTGGAGACAGTGTTTCACCATTTTTTCTATATCATGGTCTATACCTGGCCACCAGATGTAACTTCATGTGATGATCTTCATTTTCGTTATACCAGGATGCGCACTCTGAAGTTCTTCCAATAATGGTTCTCTTCCTTGCACAGGGATAATAACTCTTGCTCCCCATAACAAGATACCACCTTGACAACTCAGTTCAGATCAATGTACAGAGAACGGTTTTAATTCTCCAGGGACTTGTGTATTTGACCATCTTTGTAATATTTGTTTGCAGACTCTTGCTAAAATTGGATCCTGATTTGCCCAATTCTTTACCTGTCTCGCGAAGACTGTGAGGAGTCCAGAAATTCAATGCAAGTACTTCCTCTTGAAGTACTGGTATGTGTGTAATACTATCGGGCAAAGGGAGATGATTGAGGCATCTGCATTTGCTATATGCATACCCGGAAGGTGCATAAAAATGTACTCTTATGCAGACAAAATTAAAGCCCATCTTTGAATTCTAGCAGAGACTATTGGTGGGATTGCCTTATCTTCACTAAACTAGCCCAACTGTGGTTTGTGATCTGACACTATGGTGAAGTGCCATGAAAATATTGATGGAACTACAAATACAATAAATAAGCCCTCTTCTTCAATTTGAGAGTAACTTTTCTCGGCTGCAGAAAGGGTTCTGGATACATACCTATCAGTCTTTCAGATCCATCCTCCATCTTGTTTGACAATACTGCTCCCAATCCTTAGGGAGATGCATCACAATGAGTATCAATTCCTTAGACTGGTCATAGTGCACTAGCAGACACGACGGGTGTAAAAGCTTCTTGGCTCTTGTGAAAACTTTCCCTTGCTGTGTGTCCCAGGACCATCTGTGGTTCTTCTTTAATTATGTGTAAAGATGCTAACACTGTAGATACATTAGGCAAAAATTGACCGTATTAGTTTACCATACCCAAAAATGACTTGAGTAGGAGAGGGCGCCTCCTTGATTGCCCTGACTTTCTCCTCTAATGGATGTAACCCTTGGGCATCTACTCGATGACCAAGATACCTAACTTCCTTTGCTTGGAAAGTGCACTTCTCTTTTTTTAAACAAACACCAGCCTCTAAAAATCTCTTCAGAACGTCTTCCAGGTTTGCCACGTGTTCTGCTTCCATTGATCCTGTGATCAGGACATTGTCCAAGTACACTATAACTTGGGGCAGTCCTTGTAATAAGTTTCCCATTGTTCTTTGGAAAATTGTACAGGCAGAAGATGCACCGAAGGGTAGGTGTATATAGCGGTACAGGCCCTTGAGGGTGTTTATGGTGACATAACTTCTGATGTGTTGTTCAGCTCGAGCTGTTGACACGCATGACTCATGTCCAGTTCAATATAGGATCTTCCTCCTGTGAGTTTAGCAAACACATCTTCAATCTTTGGGTTTGGGTATTTGTCTAATTTCACAGCCTTGTTTACCGTTAATTTACAATCCCCGCAGATGCGAATGGTTTGGCCTCATTTCATCACAGAGACTATGGGTGCTATCCATTCTTGAAATTGGCTGGATTATTCCTAATTTCTCCAAATGGCATAATTCCACATCTACCTTTTCTTTCAGAGCATAAGGCATAGGTCTTGCCTTAAAAAACCTGGGTGTTGCTTCAGGGTCCACATATATTTTAGCTTGTAGACTTTGATTTTCCCCAACTCGTTTTGGAATACTTTGTCATACTTTTTCAGCGACTCTGGAATTCCTTCTGTTCTGACCTGAAAAATTTCTGACCAGTTTAGTTTGATTTCTTTCAACCAATCATAGCCCAGAAGGCTAGGTCTCTCTCCAGTTACAACTATTATTGGCAGCTGAGCTGTCTGTTGTCTATGTCATACAGGTACAGAGGTGATGCCTTTCACCTGTATTGCATCTCCTGTATATGTTTTTAACTGAGCAGTGGTTTTCCCTGAACTCAATGGTTGAGTACCTTCTCTGAGGTATTTAAAGATGTGTTCTCCCAACTTTGTGGTCAATGCTCCTATGTCCAATCCCATGAGCAGAGGCTTCCCATTTACTTGAAGTGTAACAGTGATTGGTTCAGTTTTTCTGACCTTTGGATTATATAGGGAATCAGTAACTTCTGGCTCTTCTACATTGTGCACTTCATTTAACTTGACCTGTTGTCTGAATGGCTGCCTTGATCGAGTTCTGCACTGTTTAACAACATACCCTTTTTTGTGGCAGTAGTGACATTCTGTCTCTTTAAATCCGCAGACTTCGAGTGCATTATTTCGCCCACAATGTTAACACTTTAACCTCTGGGTTACAGGTGAGCTGCTCCCAGTATTTCTTTTTATTTTTCTTAGCGGTAGGGACCTCCTCCTGCTTCACTTGTAGCCTCCCTGATCTTCATGTCACGCCCAGTGGCAAGTTCCTACTCTAGCTGCAAAACGATGCCATGTTGCACACTGCAGAGCCTGCGAGTCCCTCTCGGCACTCTCCATTGCTAGTGCTATCTCCATGGTGCGCTTCAGGTCTATCTCAACTTCTGCAAGCAAATGGTGCTGAATGGCATCGTCGTTTATGCTGCAAACCAAACAATCTTGCAATATGTTGTTCAAAGTATCATCGAAGTCACAGTGCTCCGTTAACTGTTTTGACTTTGCGGTGTACATTGCGATTCACCAGGGACCCTTAGTCGAAAGTTAAACTTGAACCTTTGCATAATCACTGAGGGTTTAGGCTGAAACTGTCCCTTCACAAGGTCGACTAGCTCGGTGAAGGATCTGGAATTTGGCACATTCGGAGCCATCAAGCTATGGATTAGGTTATAGGTTTTGCTCCTGCAGACACTTAGGAGAATTGCCATCGGTTTCTCCTGCGATTCACCAGGGACCCTTAGTCGAAAGTTAAACTTGAACCTTTGCATAATCACTGAGGGTTTAGGCTGAAACTGTCCCTTCACAAGGTCGACTAGCTCGGTGAAGGATCTGGAATTTGGCACGTTCGGAGCCATCAAGCTATGGATTAGGTTATAGGTTTTGCTCCTGCAGACACTTAGGAGAATTGCCATCGGTTTCTCCTCCACTGTTATTTTGTTAGCTACAAAGTAGAACCCTAATCGCTCAATGTATTGAGTCCAGTCCTCAACAGATGATTCTGCCAAAGAGAGGCATTGCTGGTGAATCTACTTCTTTTCTTCCCTTAAAATATCGGAATACTTACAGTCGGCAGGCGAGGTGCTGCATCGGCGCTATTAATCCTCGTTGCCAATTGTAATAAGCTTAGAGTGCAGGACGGGTTTCCTGTAAGAAATAGTCAACTTTATTATGAGGCTACTTGCTTGTCCCAAGACCAAGGCAAAGAAGCTCCACTCTTAAATTGCTCCACACTTAAAGCTGATTCGCCTATACGGTCACATAATCTTCATAACTGTTAGAAATGATTTAACTTACAATTACTACACTGACCCTCCAAAGGACTCCACCCAATCCCCCCGACATACCCTCCATGGGACTCCACCCACCTCCAAGGCTCTACATCCCCTGACAGGAGTACCCCAACCCACGGGACTCCCCCTCCACAGCCAAGGGGACTGACCAAGTCCGATTTTCACCCCCCTCCTCCTTCCCCTGTCAGGCCTGACTCTCACCCCCGCACCCTCCCCCCTGCAAAAGGCCTGACTGTCACTCCCAGGCCCCCTTAACAAATTCGATTCCCTCCCGAGGTCCGACCAGACCCGACACCCCCCAAACCTCCCCCCCTCAATTCCCCCCCATCCAAATCCTATCCACTTAGCTTAAACACTGACCTTCACCCTGGCCTGTTAAGGACCTTTAAACTTGGCTGGACCTTGGCTAGCGCTGTAAAAATGGTGCCTGGCCTCCAACAGAGCTGCCCTTGGCACTAGGCCCCAGGGACATGCTGCACTGCCCAGATCTCGCCGCCCAAGTCAGAAGGTCAGGCGAGACAGGATCGAAAAAATTTTGGGTAAGGAATTAGGAGCAGAGTGACAAGCCGATTCTGATTGCCACTCCGAGGAATTTCAGTCCCAATAGCTATACAGGGCGTTGTGTGGGCACACCTCAGATGATGGTGCAGCCTCTTCTCGCATTTCACTAACATTCCACTGGCTCTGGCAGCCTATAAGAGGCAGGAGATGCACTGCGGCTCTCAGTACACACATGGCAGTATGCCAGTATTCTGGTAAGGCACCCCAAGGAGGTCAATCTCCACTTAGTGCACATTGCCTTCATGTGTGAGTTTGATTGTGATAGCATGAAATGGTTTTTGGGCTCAGCCAGCTGATCAGGCAAGACAAGCGTGGAATCCTCCTCATTATACTCATTCCTCATCATCACATACATCCTAAGGACACAGTCATCCATCACTCTCAGTGAAGGATGTGAGGCTGCAGTTCAGTTCACCTTTCAATTGACACTTCATGAGCACCATATTCTGATACTTGTGTGCCATTCTGGAATATGCCTCCGTTTCAACTCTCCAATATTCCCTTGTTGCCCAGCCCTGACCTTTGTGCTCCTGAAAAGGCATGTAGCCAACAAGGTCCCAAATCATCCGTAATAATGAGCACACACCAGCTGCTAGCCATCCTCACTCTTAGCCCATTTCACGGCTGCACATTTTCATCCCTACAGCCTAACATCTGCACATGGATACCAGCCATAATGATGCCATTGTTAGGTCCACATAACCATTCGGAATGAGCATCTGGGAGCTTGCACAGGTTTATGCCAGGAGACCCTAGCCAGAACTTAAGGCCCTACGCCACATCCTTGACCATGGTAGTCACATGGAGAAAATGCACACAGCTCCTAGGTCACAAACTTTTAAACATGTAGCAGGAAATGCCAGGACAGAAACGTGTCAGCGATGTTTTCAGCTCAGAAACAAGGAGGTGGGCATTAATATTGGGGTGTTGTTGACATTTCCACGTGGACATTAAAGAATGCAGCAGGCAGGCATCAGCGTATAAAAGCTCAGAGTTTGGGCTCACAGATAGACCACACTCAAGGCTGACAACAGTGTATGGAGGGCAATGGAACATGCCCTGTCTCCATGAACCTCTATGTTTCATCATCTACCAAACACATTGACCATTCTAAAATGCGGAAGCATTGGGGCAATATATAAGCCTCCATTTACACTGTCATTACTGAAGATCACATTAACCTCTGAAGCACTTCTTTGACGCCAATTAAAGTCTGCCCAGTGTGATGTGCGCCAGGAAGCACTGTGCGCTCCCTGTGCAGGCGGTGGGGGTATTCAGGGAGATCAACTCAGGTTTCAAACATTGAATAAAGATGAGAAAAAAAATTGACATGTCCCCTCATGTGTCACCGTCACATGTTATTTTCATCTTTTTATAAAAATTTTAATACCCTCATGAAACCTCATCCCGCCCGTAGATGAGGTTTCATATTTTTTCTGAAGGCTGCCTGGGCCCTTTGCCTGCCCGCCAACCTTAAGGTTGGACGGGCAGGTCCATTAATCAGTTTAATTACATTTTTAATGGCCTTAATAGGCCTTTGACAGTTCAACGGGTGCGCAGCCAATTTGGCTGCGCGCCCGCCGAACTGAAAATCTAAATGACACGAGGTGACATCGGGGCGCGCATGCATCATTTTACACGTTAGCCAGCCCGCCCCCCCCACTCGCCGACTGGAAGATGCAACCCTTAGTATTTCTTAATCTTCCTAACCCTAGTCTTGTTGCACCCCGACATCAACGGTGAGGTGAAGTTAGCCTGCTTACTGCAAAGCCCTGTTGTCTGAGATGACTTTGGCTGGCATCCTCTGGAGGGCTGAGACCTGGAGGACCCTGGCCTGCTTTGGTCACCTGCCATGAGGCAGGTGGACCCTCCTCAGCCTGTGGAGCTACAGTTGATGGGGTCAGAAGCAGAGTCGGGGGGGGGGGGTGGGGGTGCGGGGCCTGACTCCTTGAGGAGAAGGAGCACCTGGAGTGAAGTCAAGGTGTCCTTTCCTCCTCTCACTTAGCCACTGATGGATGCCATCTACACCTACAGCAATGGAGTGCAACTCCTGGAGCACAGCAAGCCCTATATTCTGGACCAAGGTCTCTATGGCAGTTGTCATCCTACCAGTGTTGAACTCAGTGCGCTGGCATGTTGGCGCATTGATATCAGTGGAAGACGGACAGACTCCTCCATCGTACATTGCAGCCTGTTGACTGCATTTGGCAATTCTGCTTGATAGTGCAGTGTTTGTTGCTGCAGCTCCAACATTTGTGTTAGGGCAGAGCCCATAGGCGTCATCTGATTGGGACCCTGTCTCTGCCTGCTGTGGACCAGAATCTGTTCTTTACTCACCACATTGTGACCCCAAGCCTGCTCTAGAACTTGGTCCAACCAAGGTGTGTACTCTGCACTGATGAATGCTGTGATAAGTCTCTGGATCCTCATCCAAGGTGGTGCGGGGACTGGGGCTGAGGGGCTGGCTGCCACTGTCCCTCTTGCATTTCTCACTGTTGCCTGTCGGAGAGAAGAGATAATGAGTGATGTGTTGCATAGTCGACAACATTACAAAGCACTCAGAGTAGTGCGGTGAATGTTGAGTTGGTGCTGGGTCCTCACTTGGTTGGGAGGTGCTAGACTCACCATTGGCACACACACAATCCCAGTCCTCTTCAGCCAGTTCTGCCGCACGCTCTTCAAACTCCGTGATGGTAGTGTGTGAGGTCCCTGTGGACTGTTACCCTGTGAATTTCTGGTGGGCTTGTGAGAGTGTGAGCTGAGAGTGAGAAGGTTGACTTACCCTGGCTGTGCGAATGAGATCATTCATCCATTTTCTGCACTGGATGGCGGATTTCCCATGAGCAGAGTTGGCCCTGACGGCGCTGGCCACATCCTCCTAAGCCGGAGTGGCGCAGTTGGTGAACCCCCTTCTCCTATCATGGGTGTAGAGGATATCCCAGCATTCCTCCACAGTGTCCAGAAGAGCCCCCAGTGCTCTGTCACTGAATTTGGAGGCACATGACTTCTTGCCTTTGGGGGTCATCACTCTCATGCACCTGACCTGGGCTGCAGGTAGTGAATGATGTGTGTGGATGCTGTTTAAATATGGTGCCAGGGAAGACGGTCTGATGGGACAGATGAATCGGAGCCAACCTCACCACGGGATCCAATGTGCTTCCTGCTCACACACATATAATGAGTTGAAAAACAGACGAACTGGGGCAAAACCCACCATTGCGGCCAAAAGGGAGCACCCCACTTTTGCCACCCACCACTGCACTTAGTCTCCAGAGTGGTAAATCCTGCCCACTGTCTCTGAACAACATCTTAATGACCTTCAATCTCCCCCAGAGCGTGTGGACAGCCCTTAATAAAATACAGACTGGACATGCCCAATGTGGTCACTTGATGTACAAGTGGCGCCTCAAAACCTCACTTGGCTATGACAAGGGAAACCCTGACCGAATCATGGGCACATAATAACATCTTGCTTCCGACTCAAGTTTGAGGGTGACATCCTGGAATTACATGTGTTTTCCAGCAGGGCATTGGACTGGTTAGGGAACCTATTAAATCTGTAATGACAGCTTCTGCTCCTGAAGCTATACGAAAGGAGAAAGCACACCCATCTCTCTTAATGCCTGTGGTTAACAAAAGCCAATCAATTTCAGTTTTGAAATTAATAACTGATCTAGCACCATTGTCATTTGTTGAAGAAAACTCCAAACTTCTAGCACCCTTTGTATAACATTTCCTAATTTCACTCCTGATACACCTGACTGTAATTATTAGATTATGCCACCTAGTCCTAGTCTCCCCAACCAGTGGAAATAGTTTCTCTCTCTATCTATCCTATCTGTTCCTCTTAATATCTTGAATATTTCGATCAAATCACTTCTTAACCTATTAAATTCTAGGGAATACAACCCTAGCTTGTTGAACCTTTCCTCGAAATTAACGACTCAAGAGTCCAGTCTCTGGTAAAATTTACTCTGCACTCCCTCCAAGGCTAATGTATCTGTCCTAAGCTGTGGTGCACAAAATTGCTGACAGTACTCCAAGTGTGGTCTTACCAGGGCTTTGTATAGGTGTAGCATAACTTCTATTCTCTTGTGTTCTATTAACCTAGATATAAAGGTAGCCATTCCATTAGCCATTTTGATTATTTTCTTTATTGTTCATAACAGTTTAATAATCTATGTACCTGACCCCTCAAGTTTCTATGGACCTCAACTGATTCTAGCTTTTAGAAAGTACTCAGTTCTATCTTATCCAAAGTGGATAACCACATATTTGCCTACATTTGCCACTTCCCATTCACTTTATTAATATCTCTTTGTAATTTTATACCTCCATCTACACTAATTACAATGTCAATCTTTGTGTCATCAGCAAATTTTGATATGTGGCTTTCCATCCCTTCATCTAAGTCATTAATAAATACAATGAATAATTGAGGCACAAATACAGACCTTGCAGGACACCACTACTCATATCCTGCCAAAAAGAGTTTGTGCCCATTCTCCCTATTCTCTGTCTCCTGACACTCAACCAATTTCCTAACTAATTCAATAATTTGCCTTCAATTCCACAAACTTCAACTTTAGCTAACAATCTCTTACAAGGGACTTTATCAAATGCCTTTGGCATTGCCATGTATATTAGCTTGATTTAATGCCATAAGGGCAACTAGGGTTAGGTAATAAATGTAGGATTGCCAGTTTCCCACAGCCAAGAACAAATAAAGCAAAACTCTTTAGATTTCAAAATATAGAAGGTGCACCAAATAAATATTATTTTTCTTATCATTAACCTTTCTTGGGAAGTTGCTATTGCTGACAGGGTGACAATTATTGCATATCCCTGGTAACTCTTTAAGACAGTGGAGATCGATGGCCATGAGCTGCAGCGGTCCATGTGGTGAAGGTTCTCTTACAATGCTGTTAGATTTGAGCCAGCCATGATGCAGGGACAATGTTCTATGTGCAAATTGGTGTAGTGTGTGAATTGTGCCATGTTCTAATAAAATAAGTCCTTGAGCTTATTTGCTATATAATCATAAAGGCACCAACATGCATAATGGATTGGGTAACACATTATTTGTCGTATTAGGAAACAAAGATAGTTTAAGTAAGTTATATTGGTATTTTTGGGTGTTAGGAATGAGTTTTAGCTTTAAAGTTTAAGTTTGATTTGTATTTCTGTATCTCTGTGTTAAGAATGGTCAAATGGAGGTTTTAGTTTCACTTTAAAAAGTTGTTTGCATTTCTAATGAGGAATTTTATGACCCCTAAAGTAAAGGCAAACATACAAGGATAGGAGGATTAGCTTGTTGCCTAGCAACAGGGGCCTAGAGCGACAGGCCCATCCCACAGACACCCACATAGAAGAAGAGAAGCAGCAGTTGTTTTGGAAGCTGTTTGAGTGCAGTTGGTTTTGAAAGTTGCTGATAGGAGAGACTGGAGCAAAGGGGAAAGGTAGCCAGCCCCAAGCTAAAGAAAATTTTCAAAAATCAAGGGGAGTGGAAGAGGGAAAGTCCAAAGAAGGCCTTCTAGTCAAAAGAAGACCAAGAATCTAGCAAAGGTCCTGCTAAGTGAAGTTAAGAGTGAGGAGCAGAGAGAAAGGCTCCAAGCTTCAGATTCAAAGAGGCCAAAAGCTGAAGAAAGCAGAGTTACAGCGAGAAAAGCTTGCAAGAAGCAAGAAGGTCCAAAGAGACAACTAAAGGTCCGTAACTCTTTGCTGCGACCGTGTGAAGCAGTGGTGTGCTGTTGACAACTGAGTCAGAGAGACAGAGTGTGTGGAAGACATCTTGAATGCATGTGGTGATCTAGGGAAGAGGAACAGCAGAAGGAGAGCTTGAAACCCTGGAGGTGAACCCTTGCAGAAGGCATCTGAAAGAAAGTGTCGGCTTGGAAGAATATTTCAAGGTGAGATCTTATAGAACAGAGATTGGAAATCCTTGTGTGAAGGATGGAAATCAGTGAGACTGGTTGGCTCACAGTGTGACAAGCACCTGGGGGGAGTTGAGGAGAGATCCATAGCATCTGGTTGAGTTGATATTTGTCACTTGAGGTCAGAGTGAGGTGTGTCTGACCACAGGGTGCCATTGATTTACATGGACTGGGTACTTACTATGTACATTAGAGTGTAAGATAGATATTGTAACTTGTGTTATCCTTACAAATCTGTGTACATCTGTAAAGGTATAGTTGATAAAAATCCATTTGGTTCATTAAATGCCCTTTAGGGAAGGAAATCTGCCATCTTTACCCAGCCTAGCCTACATGTGATGCCAGACCCACAGCAATGTGTTTGGCTCTTAACTGCCCTCTGAAATGGCCTAACAATCCACAGTTCTGGGGCAATTAGTGATGGGCAACAAATGTTAGCCTTACTAGTGATGCGCATGTCCTGTGAAAGAATAAATTAAGATTTTATGGACAGAATCTTATTGAGCTGTCCCGCAAGTCACCTCTTTTTGGAAAAGCCCAATGCACCTTGTGTCACTCAGGCACTTGACAGGCCAGAGTCAGGCCTTCTGGAAGTCTTGCCTACCAAGAGCAGCTGCCCAATCAGGGGCCAACAGCTTCTGCACTCAGCAGCACCACTGAGGGGGTGGTGGCTGCTGCCCATATGACATTCACCCAAAGCTTCTGATTGAGGAGAGACCCAGGCACAGGTGAGTGATGGCAGGAAGGGTGTTGTGGGGTGGGGGGTGGGGTTCAGCAGCAAAGTCTGTGGCTGTTAGTGGGCCTCCCCTTTCCTTTGAACTGAGTACCTTTGAACGAGGGACTCCTGCCCGCTGCTGGGGTAATACCAGTGGCGGTGAGATGAGGCCCTTAAGTGGGCATAATTGCCCATTTAAGGGCCTCAATTGGCCACAGGGTGGGAAGGCAGTCCACAGGCCTTCCTGCCATGGCTTAATCAGGGTGTAAACGAGAAGATGGCGAGGTCCCCGTCTGCCATCTTCCCATCAGATTATATGCCACCCTGCCACCAAAACCTGCCACGTGGGGAGGGCACAAGGTTCTACCATGTGATTCTTTAATTTTATGCCTCCTAGTTTTCATATAGATCACCTATGCCCGAGTCCAGATCCATCTTGAGATGAGACTAGAGAACACAGGGATAATTCTGAGATACAGGCCATGATAGAACAGATTGACTAGAGCCTGGATTATGGGCAGCCACACAAGTTTCCAAAGCATGCTTTGAAAAATCTGATTGGAGTTATTATTTTCAGTTTCATTATTTATTAAATGCCTCCTGTGGGGCAGAGCAATGATGCTGAATATTAATGCATTTGCCCTCTGTTTGATAGAGCAGAAAAGGAAACAGGTTGAAGGCCAGTTCTGCTGGCTTCCTGAACTGGGCTGTGATGAGGAAATGCTCCTTGAAGGGTGTAGCTCTCACAATGTGGGATAGGAAACTGGGGGGAAAAGGTCTAACAGGGAGATCTCCAGTGCCTTCTGCTTGGAGGAGTGCAATTATATTCTCAGGACGTTCAATTGTGGAATCCTCCCTGTAGGTTATAATTGATACAATCAAAAGTATGTTTAGTTTGTTTCCATAGATATCAAAGTGCAGTGAATCTAAGGAGTACAGAATCAGGAGAAGAAAAGCAAGAGGTGAGTAAGTCCCCCCGTGTTGAAACACTGCATTACCTGATGCACAATACATTCCAATGTAAATGGGGCGCCATCTTTATGAAAACAGCATTTGTCAATTTACTTCTGTGCTCAAAGTGAAAGACTCATGTCATATCATTGCTATATTGCCAAGATGATTGGTGAAACTGTGTTGGGCATTTTGGAGGCAAAATGGACATTGAAGTGGGGTGCTGATGATTAAATGTTGTGCAGAGCTGTTGAAGGCAACCGGGCAAGGATGCATAATAAAAGGCATAAGGTTACTCTGGTGTTCTGAAGTTTGGTCAATTTGCCACTAAGAGAAGAGGGTAGAACTTTGCAGAGCATTTCCTTAGAAGATTAATTAGGTGGGAATAGAATCAATGAGAGAGTGGATAAACATGACCTGTGGCAGAGTCCATGATAGAGGAGTGAATACATGGTTTTCAGTTGTGCCATTGAAAGATTGAATAGTACATGGTCTGTGCTACATGATATAGGGCATAAGAACATACGAATTAGGAGCAGGAGTAGGCCACTCGGTCCCTTGACCCTGCTCTGCCAATTAATATAATCATGGCTGATATAATTGTAACCTCAACTCCACATTCCTGCCCACCCCCTATAACCTTTCACCCCCTTGCTTGTCAAGAATCCATCTAGCTCTGCCTTAAAAATATTCAAAAGCTCTGCTTCCATTGCCTTTTAAGGAAAAGTTCCAAAGATTCAACCCTCTGAGAGAAAAAAATTCTCCCCATCTCTGTCCTAAATGGGCGACCCCTTATTTTTAAACAGTGACCCCAAGTTCTAGTTTATCCCACAATAGGAAACATCCTTTCCATTTCTATCCTGTCAAGACCCCTTAGGATGTAATATGTTTCAATTAAGTTGCCACTTATTCTCCTAAACTCAATTAGACCCATCAAGCTGCATAATAAAGTGTGAATCATGATTCCAAGCTGTTTGCCGTTCAGGACCAAGGTGAATGAAGGAAGATACAAGCACTGCCCCCATTCATCTGAAATGACAGATGGAAATGTGTTAAAACAATGTAACTTCATCTGAAACAGATGGAAACGTGTTTGTACTCTAAAGAGTTACAAGCACTGCCCCCAAAGAGCTAGAAGAAACTGAAAAAAGGCAATGCATTATTACTGTCTCTGAAAACACCTTCAAAAAAGTACTTCAAGATTGGTTCACATAAAGATGTCTGATAATTCATAGCAGCACTTTACATAAAGTTTGACCGAAGTTGAAGAGAACATTCAAATCGCTTGTACTAATATCTTAAAGAACCAATGTCTTCATTAAAAATGTTTTTCTAATTAAATAGATATCCTTGTGCATCATGAATACTTCAATTGATGTAGTAGGATAAATTCTAACAGCTGTTAAATTTCTTCCCTGACATCAAGGAAAGGACATCAGAATCAACCTTGAAAGTCAAAGGTAAAGGGATGTTATGTCAAGCTCTATTTGCCTCCAAGCCATAGAAGCCAGTTGTAACATCCTGTTGTGATTCCCTGAATGGAAAGTACTAAAGTGCAAGAAAGCATATTTGCAACATTTTCCAGAAGGGAAGTTGAGCTTTGCACATTTCAGAATTATAAGAAAATATTAGATCAGATAGTTTGTGCCAGAGGTCTTGTAGCTATGTCTAGGTACTGAAGAACTTGGGGGCTCAAAGTAGATGTAATCTGAATGAAGAGTTTGGATCAGCAATTCATATCAACATGAAGGGAAAAAGGTAAAGGGAGAAAGCAGAGATCAGGCAGCAGAGAAAAAAAATCAGCAATTAACAACATCTCTGGTTAGTACACAAAAAAAACACCTTGTCTGTGATGTGCAGTCCTTGACTGGATAAATAGAAAAAAGTGTAATCTGAAGTAAGAACAGAAAATACTGGAATACACAGTTAGGAAGATTTATCTTTCCCTACTGTCTGGGGAATGCTCAATAACTGGGAGCAAGTAAGGGAGGATTTATCGCATTGTCCAATTGGGCAGGTATTGGAATGCATGCACCTGGAGCAGGCACAAGAAAGGTGAGCCCAGGCAAATAGGGAGGAGCCAAGTGGCATCTTGCACATTTTCCTCCAGAAATGCTGGAGAGATGAACTAACAAAAGAGAGAAGAGAAGACAGAAGAGAAGCAATGACTCTTAACTGTCTTCTTAGATGACCTAGCAAGTCACTCAGTTCAAGGGCAATTAGGGATGGGCAACAAATGTTGGCATTGTCAATGACACCCAAATCCCATGAAAGAATATAAAAAAGTCAAGTTGATCAGAGTAGAAAAGTGACACACTGCAGACACATTTTTGGGGAGACACTGGGAAAGTCGTCAGGATAGTTACTACTTGGACAAGTTGATGGGAGCAGATCAAGAGGAAAAGAAAAGTATGACTCAATGATGGTGCTTTGACTCAGTACCACACTGAACAGTTCATTAGCTCAGTACCGCAGCCAGCAGGGTATTTACTCCACTTCCCAAAAATCAAAGCCCAGAACAGACAGAATGTTTGTTTGATATTAGATGTTTTTTTCATTAATGATTGTGGGCATGTGGGCAATGCAAGCAAGGCCAGCTTTTACTGCCCATCTTATTTACCCTGGGATGGTGGTGGTGGACCTGTTTCTTTAATTGCTGTAGTAATTTGCTACAATTGAGTGACTTGCAAATGCCACTTCAGAGAATAGTTAAAAGTCAACCATGTTGGCATGGACTGGAGTCATGTTTTGGCCAGACAATGTAAGGGTAACAGGTTTCCTTCCCTTCCCTAAGTACATTAATGAACCACTCTAGCTTTTACAATTTTGCAGTTTCATGGTCACTTTATGCTATCAGCTTTTGATTAATTAATTCAAATTGTCTTGGTTGGATTTAAACTCAGGTACCCTAGGGTCCAGGCCTCTGGTTACTAATTCATTAACATACTCACTAAACAATAAGTACCTTGCTAGTTTCTTGCTTGGTAAACACATCCAAATGCTGATTTGGCAATTTTATTATCTTCTGCCCATCTTCATTTCGAACTTTATAAAGATCCTTGAGGATTTTAATTTTCTTCCCAATGCCTCTTTTGCTGACATAAATTAACTCTACTCATTCTTCAGTCCTTATTAAAATATCATGGCTTCCCCACCCAAATTGACAGGAACTAAAATCTAACCAAGAACCTCCATCTTGAAATATGTTGACAAGAGGGAGATCCTGTAATTGAGATAGTAAACAGTATAGAAAACGTAACATGTGACTTATCTGTGATATTGGAACATATGGGAATAAGGGGCCAAATGGCCTCCTTCTGCACCATAACAATTCTGTAATTCTGTGAAACAAGCTGCCAAAATGAAATAAAAGAAAATACTGCAGATGCTGGAAATCTGAAATAAAAACAAAACGCTGGAAAAACTTAGCAGGTCTTACAGCATCTGTGGAGAGAAAAACAGAGTTAACATTTCGAGTCCATATGACTCTTCTTCAGAGCTAAAGAGATGTAAAAATATGGTGAAATTTATACAGTTTATGGTGGGCGGTGGGAAGTAGAGCAGGATAGAAGGCCAGTGTTAGGTGAGGGCAAAGGAGAGATTGACAAAGATGTCATGAACAGAAGGACAAAGGGGTGTTAATGGTCGTGCTGCTGGCTAAAGGAGGTGCTGATGCTGGCATTAAGGTCAGAAAGCAGAATGTGGTAATAGCAGGACAAGGGTGAGCACCCTGGAAAGAACAACATGAACAAGTGACAGATGGTCCTGGTGGAGGTGGGGTGGGGGAAGGGGATGGTGGTGGGAAAAAAGATCGAAAATAAGATAAAAGGCGGAAGATAAAACAATGAATAAAAATTAAAATAACTAAAAATAAGTGAATAAAAAATAAAAAAATAAAAATGAATATTGAAAACATGGGATAAAAAAGGGGGTGAGGATGGAGAACAGAGTTCGTGGTCTGAAGTTGTTGAACTCAATGTTAAGTCCGGGAGGCTGTAAAGTGCCTTGTTGGAAGATGAGGTGCTGTTCCTCCAGTTTGTGTTGAGCTTCACTGGAACATTGCAGCAAGCCAAGGATAGACAAATGGGCATGAGAGAAGGGCGGTGTGTTGAAATGGCAAGCGACAGGGAGGTCTGGGTTGTGCTTGCAGACAGACCGAAGGTGTTCCGCAAAGCGGTCACCCAGTCTGCATTTGGTCTCTCCAATGTAGAGGAAACTGCATTGGGAGCAGCGAATGCAGTAGACCAAATTGAGGGAGGTGTAAGTGAGCACTGCTTCACCCGAAAGGAATGTTTGGGCTCTTGGACGGTGAGGAGGGGGGAAGTAAAGTGTCAGGTGTTGCACCTTCTGCGATTGCATGGGAAGGTGCCGTGGGAGGTGTTGGGGGTGACGGAGGAGTGGACCAGGGTGTCCCAGAGGGAACGATCCCTACGGAATGCCAACAGAGGTGGTGAAGGGAAGATGTGTTTGGTGGTGGCATCATGCTGGAGTTGTTGGAAATGGCGGAGGATGATCTTTTGAATGTGGAGGCTGGTGGTGTGAAAAGTGAGGACAAGGGGGACCCTATCATGGTTCTGAGAGGGAGAGGAAGGTGTGAGGGCAGAGGTACAGGAGATGGGTCAGACACAGTTGAGGGCCCTGTCAATCGCAGTGGGTGGAAAACCTCGGTTAAGGAAAAAGGAAGACCTATCAGAAGCATTGTTTTGGAAAGTGGCATCATCGGAACACATGCGATGGAGGTGAAGGAACTGAGAAAATTGGATGGAGTCCTTACAGGAAGCAGGGTATGAGGAGCTGTAGTCGTGGTAGCTGTGGGAGTCGGTGGGCTTGTAATGAATATTGATGTACAGTCTATCACAAGAAATTGAGACAGAGAGGTCAAGGAATGGAAGGAAAGTGTCGGAGATGGACCATGTGAAGGCGATGGAGGGGTGGAATTTCAAAGAAAAATTGATCAATTTTTCCTTGTGCCAAAATGAAAATTTAGGATAACATTAGGAAGCTCTTAATGGCATTGAATCTTACAGCACTAAAGGGTGACATTCAGCCCATTGCGTCAATATTGGTGCTGTGAAGAGCACCCTATTAGTT
The DNA here is from genome assembly GCF_017639515.1 of Carcharodon carcharias. Classification (NCBI taxonomy): domain Eukaryota; kingdom Metazoa; phylum Chordata; class Chondrichthyes; order Lamniformes; family Lamnidae; genus Carcharodon; species Carcharodon carcharias. The sequence goes on from NC_054472.1 coordinate 149,895,482, forward strand.
GCACTTCTCTGCTTTTTCCCTATAGGCCTGTAATTTTTTCCCCCTTTTCAAGTACATGTTCAATTTTGTTTTAAAAGTTCCTAGTGAATTTGTTTCAATCACTATTTCAGACATTGCAGATCAGAACAACTTGAAAGAAATCTTCTCATCTCCCTGCTGGTTCTTTAACTTAAATCTAACTCCTCTAATTAATAAACCACCTATCAGTTGAAGTTTCTCCTCATTTACTCTATCAAAATCCGTATAATTTAGAATACCTCTATTAAATCACTTCTTAACTGTTTCTGTTCTAAGGGAAAAAAAACATTTAGTGATCAGAACAGGAAATACGTTTCCATCTAGAGAAAGGACGTAAAGAAGAGAACACAAGATGGGAGTAAGCATATATTTTTTTTAAGAGCCTCGCTCATCTGTGTCTATTTTGTACTCAGCCCAACCATCTTCAGCTGCTTCATCAATTACCTTTTCTCCATCATAAGGTCAGAAGTGGGCGTGTTCACTGATAGTGTAATGTTTAGCACCATTCATAACTCCACAGATACTGAAGCAGTCCATGTCCAAATGCAGCAAGTTCTGGACAATATCCAGGCTTGGGCTGACAAGTGTCAAATAACATTCACATCACATAAGTGCCAGGCAATGACCATCTCCAACAAGAGAGAATCCAACCATTGCCCCTTGACATTCAATGGCATTGCCATCGCCGAAACCCCCACTATCTACATCCTGTCAGTTACAATTGACCAGGAACTGTACTGGACTAGCCATATGCTACTAGAGCAAGTAAGGGGCTGGGAATTCTGCAGTGAGTAACTCACTTTCTCACTCCCCAAAGCCTGAACACCATCTACAAGGCACAAATCAGGAGTGTGATAGAATACTCTTCTTTTGCCTGGATGAGTGCAGTTCCATCAACATTCAAGAAGTTCAACACCATCCCAGACAAAGCAGCCTGCTTGGCTGGCACCCCATCCGTCACATCCAACATGCACTCCCTCCATCACCACCAATGCACAGTGGCAGCAGTGTGTACTATCTACAAGATGCATTGCAACAACTCACCAAGGCTCCTTCACCAGTACCTTGCAATGCTACTGGGCAGAATTTTTTTCCTACCGGGCGGGCCCGACCCACTCTCCAGCATTGCATTTTTACGCAAATAATGTCTCCTTTTAACAACCTCAAAGGGTACCTGACTTACCCCAAAAGGTACCATAGTTCTCTCAAAGGTGCCCCGGGACGATATGCAAAAGTGTGCCCTGGCTATCCAAACAAATCCACAAGGCTCAGACCTGCTACTACCAGGCCTAACCTGCACACTTTGGGTTTCAGATACCCATCTCACCAAAATCATACGAGTGGAGGCAGTTGATAATTTAAAAGGGCAACTGCCCATGTGAACCACAGTTGTGTAATTTATAACCCATCTGCATTATCCGCCCCCCCCTTAAAAAATGGTAGAGGCCAGGTTCAGGGGCATGACTTACAAATTTAGGCCTATGCCAGCATTTTCACGGAGATGTAGAGCCTCTCCACCTGCACGAAAATTCAGGCCATTGCTTCCCCTGGCTGCGGAATCTAGAACAAGGGGGCACAGTCTCAGGATAAGGAGTCAATTATTTAGGACTGAAATGAGGAGAAACGTCTTCACTCAAAGGGATTTGAATCTTTGGAATTCTCTACCCCAGAGGATTGTGGATGTGCCATCATTGAATATATATACGCTGAGATAGACAGATTTTTTGGGCTCTCAGGGAGATGTGGAGTGGGTGGAGAAGCGGAGTTGAACCCAAAGATCAGCCATAATCATACTGAATTGCAGAGCAGGCTCAATGGGCTGTATGGTCTTCTCCTGCCCCTATTTATTATGTTCATATTTCTGACAGTGCAGCGTCCCTTAGGCTGCACAGAATTGTCAGGCTGAATTTTGTGCTCTAGTCTTTGGAGCATGACTTGAACCCATAATCTTCAGAGTCAGAGACAAGCATGCTGACAGCAAGTCACAGCTGGGGCAAAGGTGAAGTAAGCCTATCTTAGTAGAGGATAACTAGAAAAGTTTAAAGGAATCTGTCACTTGGAGCAACGGCAGAACTAAGAGCATTGGAGGAAACTACAGGATTCAAATACACACATTCAGCGAATATGTGTGGAATGGGTTATAGGGTTCTACAGTGTCAAGTAGGCAGCTATTGATGCAGCAAATATAATTAGAAAGCAGGAGAGTGATCTAGAAAACTAGTCTGGGGGCTGGGGGTGTATGGCTGATTCAATGGGATATTAGTGGAGATGTTTCCCAACATTCTAGTCCTGGGAGTTGGAGATCATATTCTCAGTGAATATGATTCACCTGTTATTGTTTTATGGTTATATTGAGGTGGAGGAGAATGCAGAAACATGTAACCATTTCCAATAAGAGCTAGCAGTAAATTTTAGCACAGGCACAGATCCCCATGGGTTACAGATACATGAGGAACAGGAACCTAGAAATTACTGGCAATGATCCCAGCCTTAACATCATCATGTGGCATTTTGTCATCTGACAGGCATGTTAACACATTTTAAAATAGATTTTACAATGATTGCCAGCAGACAGAGGAACATATGAACACATTAAGTACTCATTCACTTATTTTGCCAACAGTAATTTGCATGCTAAGGCTTCTTTACTTTCTAACACTAAATTAGTTTTTAAAAATACTGTTTATATAAGACTCCAGGGCATTGAAGCTTTAAAACATTTGCTCGGGTTTAAAGCTGGCTCAGCTTATAGTTGATGAGATCATAGCTATGACCCGGTGTAGCTATTAGTTCTCTGCTTACTCACCAGTGACTGTTTCCAAATAAACTCAGTGATCACTCACCCTGTGTGCTCGCAATGTTCTTCATCTACCCGGTCAAACCTAGGGCATTCTTTTTATTTTATTGAGTGCTAGCTCTCCAAAAACAAGGTTGACATTCCTGGGAATGATTTTTTGGGTGTGACACACACTGGTGTGCCAATTAATGGAGTGTAATGTTTTGGAAAAAGTATAGCGACTCCCGATATCAAAACTCAGAACATTGACAGGCATTTCACTAGACTTGAAGGCAAGTGCGGGAAGCCAATATAGCATCAGAAATTTCTCAGATGACCTTGCATTGCAGGGCACTATGCTGAACTCAAGGCTCATTATAACATTTATTATTCAAACTCTTCCTTTACAGGGATTTTACCTTCCTCAGACGTTCCACCTCTCATAAAAACTACCTAAATTTGCTGTTTTACTGCCCATTAATTCCCTATTTGCCTCATATTACCTCTGCATTCTTATATATTAGTGGTGTTCTGCTCTATGGAATTTGAACTTTTAACCTTAACTTAGTCATTTAAAAAAAACAATCCTACTCTTTTTTCCAAATACGCTCGGGCTGGAATTTTCCAGTCCTGTTGGCGTCAGGCATCGTGGCGGGCGGGGGAGTGGGAACAATATGGCGAGAAGGTCAAAAATCGGTTTCATGCCGGCATGAAAGCACAGCGGGATCATCCAATGGGGTCCGCCATGGCGGAATGTCAATCCTGCTGGAGGCCGACTGAACCCACTTTGCATCCCGCTAATGGGACCAGAATTGGCCCCCCCAACACCAGATTTACCATTACAACAGTGGGAAAACTCGCCGGCCCAGAACATGTCTGGACAAGTGTGATGTGCAGAAGTCAGGACTTACCGTTAGGGCCTTGCTCAGATTGTGGCCATCCGAGGAGAAGAAGATGCTGGAGCCCTACAGTTACCAGACCCTGGAAGAATATGTGCATCAGATGTTGGGTGGATTCGCTTGGACATGGCTCTGGCGTTAAGCAGTTCACAGAAGGTAAGAGGTCTCCGTTGTTGTCTCGGGCCTGCTTCGGAACATCACGGTCTTGGCCATGGGCTGCTACAGGTGATTGGCAAGGTGGGGGAGAGGAAGGTCCAGCTGTGAGTGGGAAAGGAATGTGTACAAGGCTGGGGGGAGGGGAGGGGTGAGGTTGGGGAGGGGGGGTAGCAGTGAAGGTGTCGGGAGGGATGAGGTTGAGAGGGGGGAATGAACATGTTGGGAGTGACGTTAGGACGGAGGAGAAGGATGTACAGGGGGGATGAGGGTGTAACGGGGAGAATGTGACAAGTGGAGGGGTAGGTGTAAAAGAGGGGTAGGTGTAAAAGGAGTTTGGAGGGGGGAAGGAGTTCAGAGGGGGAAGGGTTCCAGGGGAAGGAAGGTCTCCGGGTGGAAGGAAGGTGTCTGGGGGAGGAGGGAGTTAGAGGGGTATATCCAGCTAAACGGACAAGGGAGGGGTTTGTGGAGTCAATGGCTACTTCCTAGGGAGTGAACTGAGGGTGGGAATGGTAGGAGGGAATAGTGAGTATAAGAGGGGACAGAGGGAGCCAGAAGGGTGGGAGGGCGAGGATGCATCAGTAGCAGTAGAAGGGATGGCAAAGGGAGGCATGGACCCTGAGGATGTGAAGGAGGATGTCGGGGAAGTCAATGTGGGTGGGGATGGGGTTCTCAGGAGGGTATGGAGCGTACACGTTCACTTGGACATCCTGGAATGATGAGGGTTTGGGTTGGCAGGTGAAGGTGGGGAGGTGGAATCACAACATCACAGAATTTTAATGGCACAGAAGGAGGCCATTTCAGCCTATCATGTCTGCACCAGCTCTCCAAATGAGCATTATGACCTAGTGCCATTGCCCTGCCTTTTCCCCGCACTCTTGCACATTGTTTCTATTCAAATAATCATCTAATACCCTCTTGAATGCTTCACTTGAACCTGCCTCCACCACACTTCCAGGCAGTGCTTTCCAGACCCGAACCACTTGTTGTATGAAAAAGTTTTTTCACACATCACATTTGCTTCTTTTGCAAATCACTTTAAATCTGTGTCCTCTCATTCTTGATCCTTTTATGAGTGGGAACCGCTTCTGCCTATCTACTCTGTCCAGCCACCTCATGATTTTGAACATTTCTATCAAATCTCATCTTAGCCACCTTTTCTCCAAGGAGAACAGTCCCAGCCTCTCCAATCTATCCTCATAGCTGAAGTTTCTCATCCCTGGAACCATTCTTGTAAACCTCTTCTGCACTCTCTCCAAAGTGTTCACACCTTCCTATATTATGCTGCCCAGCTGTATATAATATTCTAGCTGAGGTCTAATGAGTATCTTAGGTAAATCCAGCATAACCTCTTTGCTCTTGTGCTCTATGCCCCTATTAATAAATCCCCGGATACTATATGTTTTATTAACTGCTTTCTCCACCTGTTCTACCACCTTCAATGATCTATGCACATATACACCCAGGTCTTTCTGTTCATGCACCCCCTTCAAAACTTCACCCCTTATTTTATATTGTCTGTCCATGTTCTTCCCACCAAAATGCATCACTTCACACTTCTCCACATTGAACTTCAACTGCCGTCTGCCATCTATCTGCTCACTCCACCAACTTGTTTATGTCCTCTTGAAGTTCACAACACCCTCAAGCTTCATATCATCTGCAAACTTTGAAATTGTCCCCTGCACACCAAGATCTAGATCATTAATATATATCAGGAAAAGCAAGGGTCCCAATACTGACCCCTGGGGAACTCCACTACAAACCTTCCTCCAGCCCGAAAAATATCCATTGACCATTATTCTCTGCTTCCTATTTTTCAGCTAATTTGGAAGGTGATGCCGGGGGTTCAACACTGATGGGTGACTGGGACAGAGGAAAGGACGGGAGACTGATCAGAAACTTAGCGACCACCATAGCTGTTGAAATTGAAAGTGAGCGGAGTCTCATGTTGGATGGGGGTGCTGCATGGGAGTGTGTGTGGGCAGAGATGCAGCTCAGATGGACAACTGAAATAGAACCCCAGTAGGCAGCACTGAAAATAAGTAAAATGAGTGTGATGGATGAAGGCTCCACGTGCGTGGGAGACTGCTTGTACAAGGCTCCGAAAGGCCCTGCCACACACACACACACTTCTCCCTCCAGAATCACTCATGGTCCAGCTGCGTGCTGCTAAACTGAGAGATTCAGGGGGAGGACTGGCACAGCCTGTAAATGAAGCTGAAAGATACCATTACACATTATTCAGTGAGAGTGAACATATTCACAGGTTATAAAGTGACAAAATGTGTTCATGTGCAACCACTTGTGATCAGAATTTATTAACTTTTCTAGGCCTACCACTTCTTCTAGGTGCTGCCCTGACATCTGCAGCTGGGGTGGAGACAGCCTGTGCAATGGTTGGTCTTGTTGCCTCTGATGACTTAAGTGTACGGAGAGCCGATTGCTATGGCTGCCCTCCTGAGGGTCAGCTGCTCCCACAGTGGTGATGGAGGATGATGTTGAGGGGGTCACAGGCAAAGGGACTTAGAGAACAGCCTCTGAGATATCTGACTGTATAACCCAGGGGTGTCCAGTTGCAGCTCCTCCTCCCTTTGGGTGCCCAGGGGCCCAGGTCTGACTCCTTGAGGGGAAGGAGCACCTGGAGGGACATTGAGGTGCTCCGTTTCCCTCTCAAATTGCCACTGCAGGAAGTCACCCAGCTGTCTGCCTTCAGGGAGCTCAGTGGAAGCGCTCACCAGCACTCGCGGTGACATCAGCGCCCACCCCCTTTCCGTCCCCAGTGGCAGTGCTGAGCCTTTCTCAGTGTTCTTTTCACACTGGCTGGCCATTAATTTGCCAGCCTGAGTGAAATTGCAGTTGGGGGTCAATCGTGGCCAGAGGCTCCATTTCCCATCCGCTCCCAGGCCTGCTGATCCCACGTGCCCAACGAGTGGAAAATTCAGGCCATGAAGTAGGCTGTGCTCTGATGTACTTTGAATGCGGGGTCCTGAGCGAGGAAACGCTGTGGTCACAGGCAAATCCAAGCCTGCCCGACATCAATCTAATGTGTTTCCCCTGAATGCATTATTAATGAGGCGGCATGCACCAGGAATGGGTGTGATAATCTGCCATTGCGGCCAGCGGGGAAAATGTCCTTTTTCCCTCCCGCTATTGAACTTTGTGTAAATCTAGTACAATTCTAGTAGTATTCATAGTCTTCCAACCTTATGCTAAATTTGAGGAATTTTAATAGAAGCCTCTTCCCTTATTTAGCAGCATTGGCTGTGGGGTGAAATCTGAGGTCATATGAGTTTCTAAGTGAACTGACTAATCCATGACTGAAGAGCTAAAACGTTGAGCAATAAAACCTGATCGCTCTTGGCTTCTATATCGGATTTGGTTTCAACCATGAAGCAACTAAACAATATTGTTAATATTACAGGAAGCTCATCCTTATAAGGTTGGACAACTGAACCACGTGAATACACCAGACTTCAACTGCCGTGTCCTGGAAGTCAGGACAGATGATGTCTTTCTTGATGTTTATAAACTTTACAGAGAAAGATTTTCTAGTCTGTACGACATCCGATTTATATAGAACACGTTCACAATTCCACTATAGGCAATTTTGTAAAAAGGATGTGGGCATTGCTGGCAAGTCTGGTGTTTATTGAATTTTCCTAATTACCCTGTGAATGTGGTGGTGAAATGCCTTCATGACCTGCTGCAGTGCTCATGGTGAAGGTATTCCCACAATCATATTAGGGAGGGAGTACAGAATTTCAACCCAATGACAATAAAAGGAATGTCATTTCATATTCAAGTTGGAATGGTGTGTGACTTGGTGAGTAACTTGGAGGTCAAGGTATTCACATGCACCTGCTGTCCTTGCCCTTCTAGGATTTGGGAAGTGCTGTTGAAGAAGCATTGCATTTCTCACCCAATGTAATAGGGCTGATTTTCCAAGTTTGCTCTATGGCGCAAGGTGTGTATCAGTTGGTAGCACTATTGCCCCAAGACAGAAGATTGTGGGTTAATGCCCCATTCCAGAGATTTGAGTATAAAATCTGGGTTGCCATGCCAGTGGAGTACTGGGGGAGTGCTTCACTCTTGGATGTGCCTTGTTTCAAATGAGATGTTAAAGTAAGGCCCTGTCTGCTCTCTTAAGTGCATGTAATAGATTCCATGGCACTAATTCGAAGAGCAGGGGAATTATTCCTTGGTGTTATGGCCAATATACCTCAATCACCTTTACCAAAAAAAAGCTATTCACTATCACATTGCTGAGTTTGCTGTGTGAAAATGTATTGCCCCATTTCATACATTACAACAGTGACTACACTTCAAAAAATACTTCAATGGCTGCAAAGCGCTTTAGGATCTCCTGACATTGTGCAAGGTGCTATATAAATGCAAGCCTTCCTTTCTTTTACAGAGTATTGGCCACCAGCTGCCCACTTCAGAAATTTGGGTTGTGCTGCCCACAATTCTCTGTCCCTTATGGGTGAAAAATTGTACGCAGTGCACCTGGAATTTTCGTTCAGTGGGCGGGATTTTCTGCACCCCTCACGGCAGGCATAATGGCAGGAGGGAGGGAAAATTTTCAGAGGAGCACAAAAGTCAGGTTTTCCTTGGCGTGAAAACAAGTTGCGATCATCCACTCTGGACTTCAATGACAGCAAGGATGTGATTGCACTAGAGAGAGTGCAGAGGAGATTTACCACAGTGTTGCCTGGGCTGGAGAGTTTTAGTTATGAGGAGAGATTGGATAGATGGGGGTTATTTTCCCTGGAGCAGAGGAAATTGAGGGGGGACATGATTGAGATGTATAAAATTATGAGGGGCATAGAAAGGGTGGACAGGAAGGAACTTTTCCCGTTGGTGGAGGGATCAACAACCAGGGGGCATAGATTTAAGATAAGGGACAAGAGGTTTAGAGCAGATGTGAGGAAGAATTTTTTCACCCAGAGGGTGGTGGGAATCTGGAGCTCACTGCCTGAAAGGGTGGTAGAGACAGAAACCCTCATAACATTTAAGAAGTATTTAGATATGCATTTGCGATGCCATGGCATACAAGGCTAAGGGCCTAGTGCTGGAAAATGGGATTAGAATAGTTAGGTACTTGTTTGACAGGCGCCGACTCGATCGATGGGCCAAGGGGCCTTTTTCTGTGCTGTAGACCTCTACGACTCTAGTGCATGTTTCCCAATGCACCATGTCGGGAGTGGCATGTGAATACATCTGAATATCATGAATGCTTATTATGAAAGCAGCTCGCTGGAGCCATGCCCCCATGCTTGATCAAAAGGCCATGCTGGTGTCTAATTAGACCGGCATCATTCATGATCAGATGTAAGGGACGTGCACCTGACGAACTGCACTTGGCTTGTGACTTTGGGGTATGTTCGCCTACCTTACATTGCGCATTTGCCAAGATGCACAATTACATACACCTCACTAGAGATCAAGCTAGCCAGGCAGCCCGAGCACTGAGGTGTGCTGCTGTTTCAGGGCTCCCACAGGTGCAGGGATTGACTGCACTCACGAACCTATACAAGCTCCCTGGCAAGAGCCAATGCAATACATTCACAGGAAAGGATTCGGTTCACTCAATGTACAGCTGTTCTGTGACCACGAGAAACATATCATGCAGGTATGCACAAGATACCCAGGAAGCTGCCACAACTCCTACATCTTGAGTATATCACAGATTCTGGACTTCTTTGAGGGCCCACACCACATCCAGGGTTCTCTCCTCAGCGACAAAGGCTACTCAGAAAGGACATGGCTGGTGACACCCATCAGGTGGCCACAAACTCCATCTGAGGAAATGTACAACAATGCTCATTCTGCCACACGAACATTGGTAGTGCAAGCCATTGGCATATTGAAGATGTGATTCCGATATCTCAACAGATCTGGTGGAACACTCCAGTACGCTCCCCGGAAGGTCTCACGGGTCACAATGGTTTGTTGTGCCCTGCACAACCTGGCGCTGCAAAGAGGAGAGGACTTGCCAGATGATGAGATGAAGGAGCCGCAGTTTCCTCCACAGCTGAGGACATTGAGAGGGCTGAGGATGAGGAGAGCGAGGAAGCTGAGGCTGCAGGGGAAGAGGCCATAGCACAGGCCAGACGAGGAAGGCATGCACATGAAAGCTAATAGCTACCAGATTCTGTGAGGATGATGACGAGATGATAACATGTGCACATCGAGGTCAGGCTCAATGATTCAAGTGACCCCAACACATCACCATATGAAATTAGCATCACAGAGCTCGCTGAAGGTTACTAACCTCCGCGCTGGGCCTCCCTTATCACCTGCATTGATATCCTCCTCATTTCAACTATCCACTTCAATCTGAGAATGAGTAGGTACACATTAGGGTCACCATGTCTTTATCCTTTGAAAGGTGATGAACCCTCAGGAGCATGTTGCCTTGCTGAAATGTGGGACTAACTGGAGGAGGGCCTCTTGGCATCACACAGCCTCGTCAAGCATGTCTCCAGCATTCCAATCACTACAGCAGCCAACAAGAGACAGGAGCCAGAGTACAAACTTCAGTGCACTCATGACGGTATGCCTTCAGTCTAACAAGGTGCCTCAAGGAGAGTAATCTCCAGCTATGGGGCAATGTCTTCTGTGTGACTTCAATGGTGAAAATGCGAGGCGTGATTTGGGCCAACCCAGCCAAGGGCATTCTCTAAGAGCTCATGCCTGTTAATCATTCTGAGTCCTCAGTGTTACTTCAATCCTCATAACATTGGCATCTAGCACCCTCAGTGAGGGAGCAGGGCTACAGTCAACCTGACCTTTCATTGGGCATGGAGGACTTCACAAGGGCTATCTTCAGACACCTGCCTGCCACACAGGAACATGCCTCCTCTTCAACACAATCAGTTTCCCCTAATGGCCAGCCATGGCCCTAGCTAGTCTGAAAATGCAGACAGCGCACACAGCCCTCAAGGTTCAGCATTGTTGATAATAAAGAGCACACATCAGCTGCATTCCACCCTCGCTGCTATCCCATTTCCACCCTCAGCATTGTCATCCCATCTAGTTAACATATGCGCATCAAGATCAGGCTCAACAGTTCACATGACCCCCAACACATCACTATCTGAAATTAGCATCACAGAGCTCGCCGAGGGTTTAGGTGAGGGGATGCATACTTGTCTCCCTGCATGTCTCTCCTTCGACCCTACACTTTTACACTTCCATAGTGCAGATGAGTCAGGGGACTATATAAGCCTCTATCTTACGCAGGTCAGGAATGAGCCTCACTTGAAGCTGCAAAGCATGTCTAAGAGATGCTTCGCACAGGCACACTTTACATTGAGGGTAATGCTTCCCTGACGTCAGGAATGAGCTGAGAACTGACACTGTCATGAGATGGCTGAATGCAACATCAACCTGAGCCAGCATTTATTTCCCATCCCTAATTGCCCTTGTTCAGAGGACATTTAAGAGTCAACCACACATTGCTGTGGGTCTGGAGTCACATGTAGGCCAGACCAGGTAAAGGCAACACGTTTCCTTCCCTAAAGGACATTAGTGAACCAGATGGGTTATTGCAACAATTGGCAATGGTTTCATGGTCATCAATAGACCTTTTAATTCCATATTTTTATGACATCTGCAATAAATTGGAGGAGGGAACAAGGTGTGATACCTGACTGACCACCACCCAGCTCAGCAAACAGAGGAGGCATCACAAGAGGAGATGTGGAATGGTACAATTCTATTTATATTGTTGGAAGTTATGTACACCTGGTGGACACCCATGCAGCTGGTGTGCTCCCAGTATTTCTTGATCTTCCTAAACCTACTGCTACATCTTGGTGCATCCCCAATATCCACAATGGAGATGGATGCAGCCTGCTGACTGCTACACCCTGTTGTCCGCGATGACTTTGGCGGGCGTCCTCTAGAAGGCTGAGACCTGGAGGGTCCGGCCTGCTTTGGGTCTCCTGCTGTGAGGCAGGAGCACCCTCCTGGGTCTGTGGAACTGCAGATGATGAGGTCACAGGCAGAGGGGATGTGAATCAGTTGGAGAGCCCCAGAGTCACCTGGGTGGATGGTCCTGAAGTGTCCAGCTGCTGGTCCTCATCCCTATGAGTGCCCAAGGGCCTCTGGCTTACTCCTTGAGGAGAAGGGGCACTTGGAGTGAGATCTAGGTGCCCTGGCCCCCTCTCACTTCGGCACCAATGCCTACAGTGATGGAGTGTAACTACTGCAGTAGCACAGGTACAATTTCCTGGACCAAGGTCTCCATGGTGGCTGCCATCCTACCAGTGTTGACCATGGTGCGCTGGCATGCTGGCACAATGACCTCAGACTGAATGCGGACGGATTCCTCCATTGTTCATTGAAATCTGCGGAATGCATCTGCCAACCCTTCCTGATATTCCCCTGATAGTTGCTGCAGCTCCAACTGAGTCCACAGGCTTATCATCTGACTGAGACTCAGCAAAATCCTTGCCTCCAGCAATCCTCCGAGTGTCAGTGACCTTGGATGTCTCTGCCTCTGCCTGCTGTGGACCAGAATCAGTAATATGCTCACCAGAGTGTAACACCAAGCCTGCTCTAGATATAGGGCTCATCGAGTTTTGTCTCTCTGCGCTGGTGGAGAGTGTGGGTGAGTGCTGTGACATGTCTTCCACAGCATGTCGCCTGGGTCCTCAAGGCTGGAGATGAGGGGCTGGCTCCTAGTGTGCCTGGGTGTTGGGCCATAAAGAGGGTAGAAATAATTAATGCATGGCAACTGATTCCAAAACATAACAATGCACTTACAGTGTCGCCATCTGAAGGAACAACTGGTGAAGGGTCTTCACTCGGATCTGCACCACCAACTTCACTGTCGCCACAGGCACGGTCCCAGTTCTCCCCAGTCAGTTGAGCAGTGTGTTCCTCATAGGCTGTGAGGGCCTTGAGCTCAGGCATCCCACCACTGGTCTGGGACCTTTCCTCTTATTGCAGTTGAGCTTGTCTTGCATAAAGATAGATGGGGGTGATCAGGATGCATGCCAAGGCAGTTGATAAGGACACCTGCCTTGTGTGGATGCTGAGTGGATCCGTGTATGGGATGAGGATGTGAGCTGCACAGGATGTGAGCCCAGATGAAGATGTGAGGGTGTGTGTGAGACAGCGAGTAGTGATGTCCCTTGGGCTGGCAGTGTATGAGATTCCTATGGACTGTCATCCTGTGAATGTCTGACGGGCTTGTGAAAGTATAAGTTGAGAGTGAGGTGGTTGACTTACCCTGGCAGAGCAGGTGAGATAATTCATCCTCTTCCTCCACAGGATCTCTGATCTCTTATGGGCTGAGTTGGCGCTCACCACCCTGGCCACCTCCTCCCAAGCTTTAGTTGAGAAGTTTTTGGACCTCCATGTGCCATCACGGGGTACAGTGCCTGCTGGCGATTCTCAACAGTGTCAAGAAGGTGACCCAGCGATGCATCGCTGAACTTGGGGGTTGCAGACTTCTTCCATTTGGGGGCCTTCTCTCTGTTGCAGCAGTCCTGGGCTGCAGACATTGAGAAGGCTGTGCACAGGTGCGGTTTAAATATGGCACTGGCTGCATTGGTCCTCTTAGGTCATATCAGGGCGGGCAAATCACAGGCAGCTGGTCCATGATATGATGTGTTTCCCGTTGATGCATATTTGATGAGGCGAGGAGTGTCTTTTTTCCCACTCACCACTACTGTTAGTCCACGGAACAGTGTGAGTGGTGTCAGGCTCCTCAGCGAGGAAAATTGTCCCATTACTTGCTACTGCCCAGCATGCCTCAGTAGTGTCTTACCTCCGACTTATAAAGTTCAAGACACAATCCAGAGACTTGAGCACTCAATCTAAGCTGACAATTCAGCGTAGTAGTGAGAGGCTGCTGCATTGTTGGTGGCTCCATCTTTTGGATGAGATGTATAGCTGAGGTCCTTTCTGCTCTGATGCAAACACAAGAGATTCTATCATGCTATCTGAGGAACAAGAGGGGTGTTCTCTCAGTGGTATGATCAATATTTGTCTCTTAACATACATAGCTCTGCCACGGGTATTTATCTTATTGCTGTTTGTGGGATCATGCTGTGCGCAAGTTGGCTGTTCCATTTAGCTGATTTACAAAATCTGACAGAAGGCACCTTCTAACAAGGCAGTGCTCTCTCAGTGTAGTTTCATTTTAGGTTAAATGTCTTTTCAGATCTGGTGAAGTAATCTTTTCTGGACCAATGGTGTCTGTCATTCCCTTAAACAGTCTGGGCATTTCACTTTTATGGGAATTCGCTCACATTGTCCCAATTGATTTGCAACTTAGTATAACTCGAGGGCTGTAACATTAATACCCTCCAGGACGAGCCATTTGTTTTTTGTATATGTACATCTTCAATCTCTCTAAAGATTATCTCTGCTCTCTTGTGCATCCCTAACTCTCTTAATTTATCATTGGCAAATATGCCATCAGCTGACCTGGTCCTACACCCTGGAATTCCCTCTCTAAACCCCTCTACCTCTCTCCATAAGACCATAAGATCATAAGATGGAGGAGCAGAAGTAGGCCATTCGGCCCATCAAATCTGCTCTATCATTCAATGAGATCATGGCTGATCTGATAACCCTCAACTCCATTTTCTTGCCTTTTTCCCATGACCCTTGATTCCCTCACTGATTAAAGACCTGTCTGTCTCAGCCTCGAATATACCAACCTCTACAGCCCTCTGCGATAAAGAATTCCACAGATTCACTACCCTCTGAGAAAAGAAATTCCTCCTCATCTCTGTTTTAAGTGGGCATTCCCTTACTCTGAGATTATGTCCTCCGGTCCTAGAGACACCTACAAAAGGAAACAACCTCTCAGCATCTAGCCTGTCAAGCCCCCTAAGAATCTTATATGTTTCAATAAGGTTGCCTCTCATTCTTCTAAACTCCAATAAGTACAGGCCCAACCTATTCAACCTCTCCTCATAAGAAAATCCCTCCGTACCTAAGATCAACCTACTGAACCTTCTCTGGACTGCCTGCAATGCCAGTAAATCTTTCCTGAGATAAGGGGACCAAAATTGTTCACAGTATTCTAGGTGTGGTCTAACTAGTGCCTTGTATAGTTTAAGCAAGACTTTCCTATTTTTATACTACCGTCCCTTCAAAATAAAGGCCAATATTCCATTTGTCTTCCTTATTATGTGTTGAACTTCTATGTTAGCTTTTTGGGATTCATGCACAAGGACTCCAAAATCCCTCTGTGCTGTAGCTTTCTGCAGTCTTTCTCCATTTAAATAATATTCAGCTCCTCTAATCTTCCAGCCAAAGTGCATAACCTCACATTTTCCCACATTATATTCCATCTGCCAAGTTTTTGCCCACTCACTTAACTTGTCTATATCAATATATCCCTCTGTAGACTCCTTGTGTTATCCTCACCACTTGCCTTCACACCTATTTTTGTGTTATCCGCAAACTTGGCAATAATATTTTCACTTCCCTCACCTAAGTCATTAATAAATATTGTAAATAATTGAGGCCCCAGCACTGATCCCTGTGGCACTTCTTTGAGATAATCCTTAATACTGATCTCTTTAGCCAAGTTTTTGATTATCACTCCTGATACCTCTTTATTGACTGGGCGTCTAATCAGACATCTGTGAAATGCCATTCATTTATCAATTAGAGTAACATTTAAGATGTTATATAAATACAAGTTGTTGCTGTCACTGTTGTTGCAAAAGCACCAGTGGCACCTGGACTTGTTGGAAAATTGCTATGTGAAACTCTGGAATTTCCTCCTGCCTCTCTTCTTCTTTAGGATATTCCTTTAACTCCACCTCACCTGCCCTAATATCCTTTTATATGGCTTGGTGTCAAATTTTGATTCAATAATGCTGTTGTGAAGCACCTTACAATGTATTGTTACTTTAAAGGCATGATAGAATGCATATGAATTGGAGAATGGGAGAAGCAGGAGCACTGGCAAAATTATTTGATGGGTCTGCTGTGCATTTCTAGAATTATCTGTTATGATTTAGATTTCCAGTATTTGTATTTTTAATGCTGATTGTCTACATGAAGTCAGTCTGGCCTATCAGTGATGACACAGCAATATGCTTAATTTTCTTGCCTAGTCAATCACCAAGTAGGTGATGAGGCTATTTTTAACCAATTAAGCCATTCGATCAGTGCATCAAATTAGATTGGACTTGCTGAATCCAAACACTGCTACATCTCTCACTGCCATTCCTTTAGGCTCATTGCTGTTTGATCTTAAGTTCTTCTATGACAAAATGATCCAGGATTAAGTTCTGTGACTGTGCAGTCAGATATCTTAACATTTAGTTTTGTCATCAGTATTCCTGTAATCTTATGTGTTACTAAATGTTTGTGCATTCCTAAAGCATGTGTCTGGCCGACTGAATGGTGTGGCTATTTCAGAGACTTTCACCTTCCCCACCTAACTGAAAGCCTGTGGCCTCTATGGAATGTGTGGAAATCCAGTTTTATCCTTTCCTCACTCTGTTTTGTCTCCTCTTCTCCTGAAAAAGGTAGCAGGGTCATTTGAGATCTCTGGGGGTGGTTATCCCTTCGCTTTTGCTAGTTTCTCCAGACACAGGTAAGGGTCCCATGCCAATGGCCAATGGTGGAACTAGCCAATTTGGTATCGAAACAGCCAGAACATCAAGGGACAATGGCTGCTTACAGACAGAGGATCCTTTGGGAAGAGGACTTGTGTTTCCTTTAAAAACACATGAGGAAGGCAACAGGAATCCACCTCATGTATTCTTTTCCTTTGCAATATTGCTCATTAAAATTGAAAATGGGAAGCTCCTATGGGCGTGAGACCATGAGACATGAACAAATAAGCAGATTGCCACTAATACTTCTTCTGATGCCACCCACCCAAGTTGATGGATAGTTGTGGCATTCCCTCATCCAAGTGATCATTCTTTATGTGAGTCTCAGAGGACTGTTCAATCACAGAATAACAGAATCACAGTGCAGAAGAGGCCCTTAGGCCCATCAAGGCTGCACTGACATGTGGGAAACACCTGACCTACCTACCTAATCCCATTTACCAGCACTTGAACCATAGCCTTGAATGTTATGATATGCCAAGTGCTCATTCAGGTACTTTTTAAAGGATGTGAGGCAACCGGCCACCACCCTCCCAGGCAGTACATTCCAGACCGTCACCACCCTCTGGGTAAAAAAGCTTTTCCTCACATCCCCCCTAAACCTCCTGCCCCTCACTTTGACTTTATGTCCCCTTGTGACTAACTCTTCAACTAAGGGGAACAGCTGCCCCCTATCCACCTGTCCATTCCCCTCATAAACTTGTACACCTCGATCAGGTCGCCCCTCAGTCTTCTCTGCTCCAACGAAAACAACCCAAGTCTATCCAACCTCCCTTCATAACTTAAATGTTTCATCCCAGGAAACATCCTGGTGAATCTCCTCTGCACCCCCTCCAGTGTAATCACATCCTTCCTATAATGTGGCAACCAGAACTGCACACAGTACTCCAGCTGTGGCCTCACCAAGGTTCTATACAACTCCAACATGACCTCCCTACTTTTGTAATAAGACTGTAAGACCATAAGACATAGGAGCAGAAATTAGGCCATTCGGCCCATTGAGTCTGCTCCGCCATTCAATCTTGGCTGATAAGTTTCTCAACCCCATTCTCCCGCTTTCTCCCCGTAACCTTTGATCCCCTTACCAATCAAGAACTTATCTATCTCCGTCTTAAATACACTCAATGACCTGGCCTCCACAGCCTTCTGTGGCAATGAATTCCATAGATTCACCACTCTCTGGCTAAAGAAATTTCTCTTCATCTCTGTTCTAAAAGATCTTCCCTTTACTCTGAGGCTGTGCCCTCAGGTCCTAGTCTCTCCTACTAATGGAAACATCTTCCCCACGTCCACTCTATACAGGACTTCATCTATGGAATTCATTGCCACAGAAGGCCGTGGAGGCCAGGTCATTGAATGTATTTAAGACCGAGAAAGATAGGTTCTTGATTGGTAAGGGGATCAAAGGTTATGGGGAGAAGGCGTGAGAATGGGGTTGAGAAACTCATCAGCCAAGATTGAATGGCGGAGCAGACTCGATTGGCCGAATGGCCTAATTTCTGCTCCTATGTCTCATGGTCTTATGGCCTTTCAGTATTCTGTAAGTTTCAATCAGATCCCCCCTCATCCTTCTAAATTCCATCGAGTATTGTCCCAGAGTCCTCAAACGTTCCGCATATGTTAAGCCTTTCATTCCTGGGATCATTCTTGTGAACCTCCTCTGGACCCTCTCCAGGGCCAGCACATCCTTCCTGAGATACGGGGCCCAAAATTGCTCACAATATTCTAAATGTGGTCTGACCAGAGCCTTATTAAGCCTCAGCAGCACATCTCTGCTTTTATATTCTAGTCCTCTTAAAATAAATGCCAACATTGCATTTGCCTTCCTAACTACCGACTCAACCTGCAAGTTAACCTTAAGAGAATCCTGGACTAGGAATCCCAAGTCCCTTTGCACTCCAGATTTCTGAATTCTCTCCCCATTTAGAAAATAGTCTATGCCTCTATTTTCCTACCAAAGTGCATGACCTCACACTTCCCCACATTGTATTCCATCTGCCACTTCTTTGCCCATTTTCCTAACCTGTCCAAATCCCTCTGCAGCCTCCCCGCCTCCTCAATACTACCTGTCCCTCCACCTATCTTTGTATCATCTGCAAACTTAGCCAGGATGCCCTCAGTTCCTTAATCTAGATCATTAATGTATAAAGTGAAAAGTTGTGGTCCCAACACTGACCCCTGCGGAACTCCACTAGTCATGCCATACCATGTGGGACTCTCAATCCTGCTTACAGAGGATGCTATCAATTCCCCTCATTATAGAATCCCCTACAACTACCACCTGTCTTTTTGCTCCCCCATCTTGAATGGCCTCCTGTGCCACGGTGCCGTGGTCAGTTGGCTCATCCTCTCTACAGCCCTCTTTCTCATCCACACAGGGAGCAAGTACCTCATACCTGTTGGACAAGGTCAAGAGCTCAGGCTCCTCTGTTCCTGAACACAGGATCTCTCTACCTGCCTCACTTGCAGTCACACCCTGCTGACCCTGACCACTGACCGGACTTGAGGTACTTAATCTACCTAGTGTGACTGCCACCTGATACAAAGCATCCAGGTACTCTCCCCCTCCCAGATGTGCCACAGCGTCCGGAGCTTAGACTCCAGCTCATCAATTCTGAGCCGGAGTTCCTCCAGCAACCAACACGTGCTGCAGATGTGGTCACTGCGGCTCGCAATGGGGCCTGCCAACTCCCACATCATACAGCTACAGCACATCACCTGCCCAGCCATCTCTACTTAGATAATTAATTTATTAATTAGCTTTGCAGTGGGTTTTTTTTTCAAATTTGGTGCAGATTTCCTACCAACCAATCAGGTCACAGCTTTCCTGTGACGTCACATTTTCAGTTTTGGCTTCAGTTACTCTGTTCCCCGAGGTCACCGCTCTTGTGCTCCTCCCTCCGAGTTTGCTCCCTAGCAACAAGGCCGTGAATCCCCAAGGCAAGCTAGATTTATACTCACCATCCGGTGCTCTTCTCTCCGAGTCTGCTCCCTGGAGACAAGGCCGTGAATCCCTGAGGTAAGCCACATTCATACTCACTGCTTCGGTGCTCCTCCCTCCGAGTCTGCTCCCAGGATTTACTCACCAATCAGCTGCTTTTTCTTTAAAATCCACTTTCAGAAGAGTATCCCTCGCAGGTCTGGTGCACTCCTGAAGGCACTGCCTCTTCCTCGCTCTCATTTTTTTTATGCTTGAGGAGGAGGGAGGGATGGAAACACTATAACAATGTAATGTTTGGGGCTATTCCATCCTTTGACAGTGGGTTCTCCTCAATTCCCTCCTAAGTCACGGTGTCTGCAATGAATTCTCCCAGAATGCTTCAGTCACTTCTCACCAGCGCCCTCTGTTTGATGCCCTTCCTCCTGTTGAGCGCAAGAGTCCTTCTCCTTGATTCCCTCCTGAGTCGCGGTGTCTGCGATGACTTCTCCCAGAATGCTTCAGTCACTTCTCACCAGCGCCCTCTGTTGGATCCATTGATAAAGGCAAGTGTCCTATAAGCCTTTGTCACCACCCCACTAATGTGCCCCTCTGTCTTCAGACATCTATGGACATACACGCCAAGGTCCCTTTGTTTTTTTTTGCAAAAATATACTTTATTCATAAATCTTCAAAAACATTTCGAACATTTTAAATCACCATTACAAAAATACAAACAGGTTCAACTTTTACAAACTGAAACACAAGGTGTATCAGAAAAAAACAATGAATATTTCAATCATTGGAGGACATACATTTTAATCTGTACAGAATGAGGGGCTCTTTACAGTTCCCAGCCCCCCAGTGCACTGTGGCAGAAAGGTCTTAGGCAGCAACCCTTCCCCATTGCGCCTTTGCGGCGGCTGCCCCAAGCTTAACTGTGTCCCTCAGCACGTAGTCCTGGACCTTGGAAAGTGCTAGTCTGCTACACTCGGTCGGGGACAACTCTTTGCGCTGAAAAACCAACAAGTTTCGGACAGACCAAAGAGCGTCTTTCACCGAGTTGATGATCCTCCAGCTGCAGTTGATGTTTGTCTCGGTGTGTGTCCCTGGGAACAGCCCATAGAGCACAGAGTCCTCTGTCACAGAACTGCTCGGGATGAACCTCGACAGAAACCACTGCATCTCTCTCCAGACCTTCTTTGCAAAGACACAATCTACAAGGAGGTGAACAACGGTCTCTTCCCTACCACAGCCTCCTCGAGGGCAACGTGCAGAGGGGGTGAGACTCCTGGCGTGTAGGAAGGATCTTACAGGGAGGGCCTTTCTCACCACCAGCCAAGCTACATCTTGGTGTTTGTTGGAAAGTTCTGGTGATGAGGCATTCTGCCAAATTACTTAGTCAGTCTGCTCAGGGAACCATCCCACAGGATCCACCCTCTCCTTTTCCCTCAGGGCCTTTAAGATGTTACGTGCCGACCACTGCCTGACGGACTTGTGGTCGAAGGTGTTTCTCTGCATAAATTTTCCCACGAGGGACAGGTGGTACGGCACGGTCCAAATACTTGGAGCGTTCCGCGGCATCGTGGCCAGACCCATCCTTCGCAACACCGGGGACAGGTAGAACCTCAGCATGTAAAGACACTTGGTGTTTGCATACTGAGGGTCTACGCACCGCTTGATGCAACCGCACACAAAGGTGGCCATCAGTATGAGGGCGATGTTGGGCATGTTTTTTCCCCCTTTATCTAGAGGCTTGTACATCGTGTCCCTGCGGACATGATCCATTTTCGACCTCCAGATGAAGCGGAAGATGGCTCGGTTGATCGCCACCACACAGGAGTGTGGAATGGGCCAGACCTGCGCCACGTACAGCAACAGCGAGAGTGCCTCACACCTGATGACCAGGTTCTTACCCGCAATGGAGAGGGAGCATCGCTCCCACATGCCCAGTTTCCTTTTCACCATAGACACTCGCTCCTTCCGGTTTCTAACGCATGCCCCGGTCCCTCTGAACCATATCCCCAGCACCTTCAGGCCATCAGCCCTGACAGTGAAGGGGACAAAGGATCGATCAGCCCAGTTCCCAAAGAACATGGCCTCGCTCTTCCCATGATTTACCTTGGCTCCCGAGGCCAGTTCGAAACGGTCGCAGATGTGGATGAGTCTGTGCACCGACAGCGGATCAGAGCAGAAGATGGCGACATCGTCCATGTACAGGGAGACTTTGATCTGAGTGCCTCCACTACCTGGGATCGTCACTCCTCTTATGCCCGGATCCTTCCTGATGGACTCAGCAAAGGGTTCTATGCAACACACGAAAAGAACAGGCGAGAGAGGACAGCCCTGCCTGACTCCAGATTTAATAGGAAAGCTATCTGATTCCCACCCATTGATTGAGACTGCACTACCGATGTTAGTGTAGAGCAGTTGGATCCAATTGCGAATTCCCTCCCCAAACCCTATTTTGAAGAGCACATCCACCATATAGGTGTGCAATATTCTGTCAAAGGCCTTCTCCTGATCCAGGCTGATGAGGCAGGTATCCACATCCCTGTCCTGTACATAGGCAATCATATCCCTGAGCAGCACGAGGCTGTCAGAGATCTTCCTGCCCGGCACAGTGCAGGTCTGGTCAGGGTGGATCACCAATTCCAGAGCGGATTTGACCCGATTGGCGATGACCTTGGACTGAATTTTATAGTCCACATTCAACAGTGAAATGGGTCGCCAATTTCTAGTTTCCTCCCTTTCCCCCTTGTGCTTGTAGATGAGGGTGATAATGCCTTTCCTCATGGATTCTGACATACTGCCGGCCAGGAGCATACTCTCATACACTTCTAGCAGGTCTGGGCCGATCCAGTCCCACAGAGCCGAATACAACTCCGTCAGCAAGCCGTCGCTTCCGGGAGTTTTACTCTTCTCGAAGGACTCAAGGGCCTCAGTCAGTTCGTCAGGAGTTAGCACTTTGTCCAGACTCTCCCATGTACTGTCATCTAAGACCTCCGTGATAGAGGACAGGAAGGACTGGGAGGCCTTGCTGTCTGTGGGCTTTACGTCATACAATCCGGCATAGAAGGATTTGCTAATCCTCAAAATGTCAGATTGCAATGACTTAACTGAGCCGTCTTCTTCCTTCAGGCTGCTGATCACAGAGCTCTCTCTGTGTACCTTTTGGAAGAAGAAACGTGAGCACGTCTCATCCTGCTCTACAGAGCGGACTCTGGAACGGAAGATGATCTTGGAGGCCTCCGAGGCAAAGAGTGAGGCTTGCTGGCTCTTCAGCTCTTGGAGTTCCTCCTTGATATTGACCCCCATCGACCGCAGCCAGAGCAGATTCTGCATGTTTTTCTGGAGTCGGGACATTTCCCTCTGTTCCTTTCTAGCTTTCTGGGTGCCTTTGAGGACAAAAAAACCTCTTGATGTTTCCCTTGATCGCTTCCCACCAGTGTGTCAGGGACTCAAAGTGGGGTTTCATGGTTCTCCAACCTTTGTAATCCCTCTTGAGCTCCTCAATGTTCTCTGGGGTCAGCAGTTGCACGTTTAGCTTCCATACCCCCCTGCCAACCCTCTGGTCCTTCTCTAAGTGGCAGTCAGCCAGTAGGAGGCAGTGGTCAGAGAAGAACACCGGCTTGACGTTGGTGGATCTGACTGCAAATGCGCGGGACACAAACAGGAAGTCTATCCTGGAACAGACGGACCCGTCAGGCCGCGACCAGGTGTATCTACGCTGCGCTCCATCTGCAGGGTTGCTGAAGACGTCGTGCAGCTTGGCATCCTTTACTGTTTCCATCAGGGATCTGGATGTAGCGTCCAATCTGCTGTCGGCCCTGCCAGATCGTCCAGCCGCATCGATGATGCAGTTGAAGTCACCGTCCAGAATGACCGGCCTGGAGGTTGCCAGCAGCTGTGGGAGCTGCTGAAAAACCTCCAGCCGCTCAGCCCCTTGTGACAGGGCGTAGACGTTAATTAACCGGAGTGGAGCATTCTTATACATTACACATTACGTCTGCTACGAGGAGGCGCCCGCCCACCACCTCCTTAACCTGGGAGACGGTGAAGCTGCCTCCCCGCAGCAGAATCCCCAGGCCGGAGGAACGAGAGTCGTTTCCTCCCGACCAGATCGATGGCGCGTGGGACCACCATCGTGACCATTGCCTGTAGGAGCTGAGGTGCGGTATCGCACACTCCTGTAGAAACAGCAGGTCAGCTTTGACCTTGGCAAGGTAGTCCAAGGTCGCAACACATCGCGTAGTAGATTTAATGCTACGCACATTTATGGATATAATCTTTACACCCATTTTAAAGCAGTTAGTCGCTTACCAAACCTGTTGTCTCTGAGAGTTCCTTCATGCCCGTGGTGTGCTCAAATTGCTTCACTTGGGATGGGCTGAGGAAACCGTCCTGAACCTCCCCATTGGAGATGTTCTGCTCGGGTGGCATCTGGGGGTCCGTGCAGAGAGCGGGGTTTGAAATGTCCTCTGTTGGAGAAGCTTCTCCAATCCTCTCCCCCTCTGGGGCGTTGCTGCTCCCGGCTTCACGGAGCTGGGGTGCGCTGAGCGCCTCACTGCTCCCAGATTCCTGGGGTTGTGGTGCACTGGCCTCTTTGGGTTGTGGGCCAAGTTGGGGTGTGCTGGTCTCCTCATTGTCACCAATGTTCTGGAGCTTGGGTGACTCGTCCTCCAACTCCCTAGCGTTTTGCCGCTTCTTCTGTTGGCGCCGCCCTGGCCCTTCTTCGTTTGAAGAGCTGCTGCTCTTGTTATCCATGTCGGATAGGAGACGCCTCTTGACTCTTGTCTGGGAAGTGGCTTGGTTTCTTTTTAGCCCCTTCTTCCTTTTGGCTCTCTTCACCACTGCCACTCCCCCTGCTGCTTTCCCACTGCTGCCTCCTCCTCCTCCGTTGATTCGCTCCCCTGAGGAGTGGGAGGTTCAGGGGGCAGTGCTGTTGACTGGCTGTCTGCTGCCTCAATTTTTTCCTCCACCTTGTCTCTCTCTGTGTCCTCCTTTGTCCCGATGTTTTCCCTGGGGGCCTTGGTGGTTGGTGTGACACGAGGCATTTCTTCTGCTTCTCCCTCGTTGGCTTTAGCTGCCTGTGCATAAGTATGGCAACGTTTGGGGCAGGTCTTGTAGAGGTGACTTGCCTCGCCACACAGGTTGCAGCACTTAGCCTGTTTACAATCTTTTGTCTGTTGCCCTTCCTTTTTGCAGTTCTTGCAGAGGACAGCACTGCAATTGGCCTCCACATGACCAGACTTGCCGCATGAGCGACAAAGTTTGGGTTGCCCAGTGTAGACAAGGTAGCCACAGCTTCCCCTGATAGCGAATCTGGAAGGGGGGTGGAAAACGGCTCCCTTACCGTCGGTCTTGAGCGTTACCTTAACCTGGCGTTTACATGTCCAGATCCCCAAATTATCTTTAACTTCAGTGCAGCTCCCTACCTTATCGAAGTACCTGGTAAGGAAGGTGAGCACGTCAGCGACAGGGATGTAGGGGTTGTACAGATGCACCGTCGCAACCCGTTCACGATGCAACGGTAGAACAAAGAGCGGCTCCGCCGTCAGGATCTTCATTTCTGGCAGGTCTTTCTTTTCCTCAAACACCTTCAGGAGTTTGACACAAGCTGCCACTTGCTTGAAGGTCACATCAAAGAAACCAGCGCTGGGGAAATCCTGTAGGCAGTAGATATCCACAGCCTCAAAACCACACAGCTTGAATAAGATCCTCTTCGTGAAGAAGGTCCTATCCATTCCTGTTCCTTGCTCGCTACCCTTCACCATGACTCGGATGGTGTTAGGTACCCAATGGTAAGGGGTTTGACTGGTTATAGCCATTGCTCTTTCCCTGGCAGAAACGCGATGAAGGTCTCTCCCCTGCCAAGGTCCTTTTGTTCCTCAGAACTTCCTAGTGCCATGCCGTTCATTGAATATTTCCTTGTCAAATTACTTTGACAGTGGGTCCTCCTCAATTCTCTCTTGAGTCGCAGTGTCTGCGATGATTTCTCCCAGAATTCTTCAGTCACTTCTCACTAGCGCCCTCTGTTGGATGCCCTTCTTCCTGTTGAGTGCAAGAGTCCTCCTAGATTCCCTCCTGAGTCGCGGTGACTGCAATGACTTCTCCCAGAATGCTTCAGTCACTTCTCACCAACGCCCTCTGTTGGATCCATTGATAAAGGCAAGTGTCCCATATGCCTTTTTCACCACCCCACTAACGTACCCCTCTGCCTTCAGACATCTATGGACACACACGCCAAGGTCCCTTTGTTCCTCAGAACTTCCTAGTGCCATGCCATTCATTGAATATTTCCTTGTCAGATTATTCCTTCCAAAGTGCATCTCCTCACACTTTTCAGGGTTAAATTCTATCTGCCACTTATCTGCCCATTTGACCATATTGGGAGTGTGTTACTGCTGAACTCAATAAAGTTCTTTGTAACAGTATTCGCTGATGATCAGGAGCAGGAATCCTAGCTGTTGTTCTTTACAGCAGCTCAGGGGCAATAGAGCATTTTACAGTGTTGTTTTGGCCGAGAATACAATACAAAAGATTTGCTGTAATGCAGCCTTCACATCCTCGGTATGCTCTAAAGTCAATGAATTGGTGTTTTAAGTGTATTGTGGTTATGCAGACAGGTTACAGGCAAACATGGCAGTCAACTTGCATAGAGCAATGTCTCACAAACAGCAAAGTGATGAATCACCAATGGATCTGCTCGTGAGAGCCATCACCTGACCCTTGCTGCTAATCCCCTAACCCCCTCTCCCCGTGACCCTCATCCTGCCATCAGAAAGCCAAAACTCATGGGATGTGTGCATTTCAATCTATGTGCTGGACCTGCCAGGATATGTAAGCATCTGTCACAAAACCCAACAGTTTTGTTGAGGCCAGCAGTAGGTTGTCTATAGCATGCTATAGCATGCTAGTGGCAGGCTTAATAGGTGCTTACTCCAAGTCCCTCTCCCCATCCCAAAGTAATACAGTGTGCTGAGTTCAGGGAGAAGATGTCAGGTCCACTTTCAAAGGAGAAAAAAGTAGCCTCTAACACTTTCCAAAAGAAACATATTAAAAGCAAGTTCATGACTTTAAATATTTGTGATATAAAACCCATGTTTTATATCGAAAAAGACAATTCATTTATTGTGTTGAAAGCACTGGTTTAATTTTAAAAGACAACAATAGCATTTCAATGACATAAAACATTAGCTTCTAAGATGACTGAACATTTGCATAAGCATACCCTACAAATTCCAAATCCAATAGAATGGAGTTAGCCTGTCTAGAAGAACACATAAGTGAAAATCACCTTAAAGGAATGTGAATGGCCCATCTTCTGCCCCATTCACAATACATCCAGACAACCTATATATTCAACTAGGTATGGAACAAGCCATTAGATGCAATCATTTTGGACAATGGACTCAGGGTGCGAAGGGAACTCTCCTAGCCATAATTTAATCATGCCTAAACAATGGGCCTGGAATCAACTTGCTACGACCATATTTGTGTAACAGGTCAGTTGGTAAGAAGGGATCATGTGATAAGCCAACTAACCTTGTGTGTTTTAAGAAACTGCTTTTCTCCAGATCATAGAACTGAAGGAAGAGAGATGCAGATGAGGAAGGACACAGAGTGGGCATATACTCTGTCTCTCACTCACTCTCTCTCTCTCCATCCATCCTGTAAGCTTGAGCCCTACCTGTTGTTTTACCAGCTATCTGTCCCAGGCAGCATCCAAGAAACTAATCCAGCAGCTGCTGACTCCAGAAGACCAAATACAAATCGTCTGTCAACATCTTTGAATCATCCTATTGCAGAATTCAGAAAAACCATTGGGCCTAGTCTGAAACCATCCAAAATATCAATCAGCCGAATCCATATAGAACTGACATTTTTAGACATTTAAACATGGCTTAATTTATCCTCCCACTCTTTAACTTATGCGTGTGTGTGTGTGTGTGTGTGTGTGTGTGTATGTGTGTGTGAGAGATAGAGACAGGCAGAGTTTTTATTTTTTTTATTTAGATAAGGTGTTAAGTACAATAAATATTATTCTCTTTTTAAAAACTTACAACGTAATCTGTCTGTTTTTGGCTTTTACAGTTACAGCACTTAAACAGTTAAACACTCATTGCATTGGAAAGCGTGCTCTTTCTGAAAAAAGCTGTTGTGGTCAAAGGAACATTGGGAAAAAGGAGAACCACTCTACCCTTTCTCACCTGACAATAGCATTGAATTCAGATTGGAATCTAATTGAAGCAATTAGTTTTTATATTGAAGAATGGCTACCCAAGAGTCAGTACACACTGGAATCTAATCGAGGGGTTCAAGTAGTTTACATATAGAATAATAGGTACCTAGAAGTGAGGTACAGGCTGGAATCTAATCGAGAAGTTCAGATAGTTTATATAGAGGATAATAGGTACCTAATCCATTCTTGCAGAACAAAAAAACAAAATGTCTGCTGTTAGATGTGATTCTTCCAGTGGGCAGCACTTGTTTAGCAAACCAGACTGTGCTAATAGCTACACTAATAACCAATTTAATATAATTGGTTGAGCTCATAACATGGCTCATGTATGCCTACTAGAATTGATGTGCATTCGTATGCTGGTATGATATAAATTGTTATGACCATTTGAAATTTTACATTCTTGCATTTGTTTTGATGAGTGTAGGATGAAAAAGTTCAGCAACATATCTCTCTTTTCAGCAAGATACCTAGGAGTGATTTACAGGATGGAATCTTATCGAAGTGTACAGAAAGTTTCTATCTAGAATAATGGATAGCTGGAAATGATTTACAGGCTGAAATTGAGGTTTCATATACTTTATATATAAACTAATTGACATCTGGGAGGTATAACTGTAGCTTTAAAATCACCTTAAGTTGTTGAGTATGTTGGTTGTTATACTGCTAAATCATTGAGGCTGGTTTAAGTGGATTTGGCTCAGTTTTCTTACTGGCACCTTGGTGATTCTATGATGCCCTATACCCTCCCATCTTTTGCATGTGGTTGTGTCTATAATGACTGTTTATTGACTGTGATGTCATTAGCACTTGTTTATCAAATCATCATCAGTATCTGAGGGAAGAGAAAGAAATCGTACAGATTCACGCAATTGGTTTGGCTGAACACCTAGGCCCTCATTGCCTCCGTGGGGTCAGCCCAGTGAGTGGATACCTTTGGCATGCTCAGCTTGTGGGGATGTCAATGGTGTGAGTCCCCTGATGATTTCTGGAAGCAGTGATTGACTCAGCCTGATGGAGCAGCCAGGCTTCTAATGCCCTATAAATAGAGTCGGCTTACTCTCCCAAACATAGAGCAGCGATAGAATCAGCTGTCGGCATTTTCCCTCAGCCTGAAAGAGACACAGACACAGCTGACAGCAGGACTCCTTCCACCGTTAGAACTACTAGGACTCAAGCTTTTCAACTGGCAATCAGGAAAAAAAAGGCAAAGAAGACGACGCATTAAGGAGAACGATTTTGGTAAGTAGTCTATCTCTTATGAGTTGTGTAGAATTTTTTAAGCCCTATTAAATCAGATTTAATCATTAAGAAGATGAATGGGGGATGAAATTGCTAGTCAGCGAAATCGTAAAATGTACAATTGTGGATCGATTGTCCACTTCATATCACGCCCAACTTTCTGTACCATTGAATTCAACACCAATTTCACTATGAGCCTGATTTGCGCCAATTTCAGCCTCAAAAAAGCTGAACCATTAACAGTAGGTGTAGTATTATGTGCTATGTTTCCTATCAAGGATTAAGGCTGGCATTAGACTTCATTTCCCGATTTGAGACTGGTATCTGTCACCTGATTGAAGGGTCTGTTGACTCTTGTTATTCTGCAGACCAAGACCAAGCTCAATCTGAGCAGCCTTAACATGGATGATACTTTCCATTCCTTCTCTGTGAAATCTTTCAGTGTTAATTGCGCACAGGCAGCAGCAAACAATTTAAAGATTCAAAAGATTCCATTCAATGTTTTTTAAAATTCCCTGGAGATCAAAATGCTCATCTAGAACTGGGATTCTTTCAGACTGGAGATATAATGTAGCTGGTGTAAATGTGAACAGGTATGTGAAACCCTTTGAGAGGGGTCTTCAGATCCTATTCTGGTATTTTCAAGTGATGCTGTCCTTTTTTTATATACTTATACATGCCAAAACCCTTTTGCATAAATATGATTGCACCTTACAACATAATTACAGAGAAACTCGTATTGCCAGTATAAGTACTGTACTGGATGTTGTTCTGTAAGGGGTGATACAGGAAGATATACTGTCACAAAGAAGAAGCCCAGGGCATGATAGTCACAGGCAATCTCATCTATTTTTTGGTCTTCTCACAACAGGTGAGGAACTATTATCAGTAATGGAGTAATTGATTTCTCCTTTGCACATTGCTGTTAAGATTTGTAGATGAAGAGTCTATGTGGGTTCAATAAACTTGTTAAAGTCATGAAGCTAGACCTCCGGGAGTCAACTATGATATAGTTTAAAAAGAAATTGTATCAATATCGCAGTAACTCAATATTCAGAACAGGAAGTTAGCTGACCTGAAATGTTGGTGTAATTCACAGATGCAGAGTTTGTACTAAAATGCTGATGAATACAAACCACATTTGTTTGAAGCTCTACGATCCTCTAGCTTGTTAATAAGTGACATAGAACATCAAGGACTTACACTAATGTAGTGCCTTCGCCTATGTGATTGTGACTACACTTTATAAAGTAATTAATTATTTGTAAAGAGCTTTAGGGCATCCTGAGGATGTGATAGATGTTACATAAAGATTAACAAGAGAGCAGAAAATCTGATATTGAGCATAAACTAGAAGTTAAGGGAGAAGGTCAAAGGCAAGGTCAAAGAGATAGGTTTAGAAGAGCTCAGAAGTGGGAAATGTGGTAGCAACGGAATAGGTTTGCTAGGAAATTTCCAGAGAGCATAGAGTAATAGTTGAAGCCTGGGTTAAGGAGGGAAGTGTATACTAACCAAACTTAATGAAACAGAGTGAGCTATCTGGGACCTAGGGTTCGAGGAATTTCTAGAGTAACTTCATAGAACGTTGCTCCAACGTTTGACAATTTTAATAGTACTGCAATGGGGAGATAGAGAGAAAGTTAACAATGACAAAAACAATACTGATTGGTGAGGTGGGCTTAGCATGGAAAAGGCCGTGTGTGATGGAGTTTTAGAGAATTGCCAGCAAGACTGCTTTATATAATTTGGCTGATTCTGAAAGTACAAGGCTGATGAAAAGCTGCAGGTGAGTTGCTTGAAACAGATTGTTTTACAGTCCTGGCTTAAGCATTTAAAAGTGACTCACCACTTGCTGTTTAAGTTTTAAAATAGAAATTATCTCTAAAACTCCTCCAATTCAGCATCATAATTTGAAGTATTTTTCTCTCTCCAAATTTCTCCATCCTCCCACAAAGACCTACCTGAGACATAGACCCAAAAGTACCGATGACCCTCAACTACCTTGCTTATGTGGCCAGTTGTCATATGTGAGTGATGGCAGTGAGTGTATGCAGTCTCTCTAAAACTCTTCACCTATCCTCCTTTCTCTTCTCTTTTAAGATGCTCCTTAAAACTTACCTTTTTGATCAAGCTATTAGTTACCTGTCCTCATGCCTCCTTCTTTGTCTTGGTGCCAAATTTTATTCTGTTAAGCTTCTATGCAACATTTAGAGACTTTTTGTAAATTAAAGGTACTGCATAAAATGCAAATTCTTGTTATTTTAGCACTGTACTAACTGATTTTTGTAGGTGGTGTTTTGATATAAAAAGAAAAACTTGCCTTTATATAGTGCTTTTCACAACCACTGAATGTCTCAAAGTACTTTACAAGTACGTGAAGCACTTTTGAAGTGTAGTCACTATTGAAATATAGGAAACATGACAGCCAGTTTGTGCACAGCAATCTCTCACAAACAACGATATGATAATGATCAAATAATCTGCTTTTTTGTGATGTTGATTGTGGGATAAATATCAGCCAGCACACTGGAGATAACTCATCTGCTCTTCTTCAAAATAGTGCCATAGAATCTTTCACATCCACCTGAGTAGGTAGATGTGGCTTCTGTTTAACATCTCATCCAAAAGACTGCACCTCCAATAGGCATGTCAGCCTTGATTTCTTTGTGCTCAAGCTCAGTGAAACCTGAACCCAGAACCTTGTGATTCAGAGGTAAGAGGGCTACCCAGTGAACCAGAGCTGATATACCTCTGCCTACAGAGTCAAGAAAAGGAAAATCAATCAGTAACCACCATTGGAAAGTCAACATGGCTGGACATTGGTCTCAACTGTGATGACACTCTTGGTCAAACTGCCTGTTAATGCTCTTCATACAGGCTCATGAAGAATGCACACTTGGCAAGGTCCCTAAGGATGCTCTGCATAGATCAATGTTTTCCGGGCAGATATGCAAAAACAGTTAGAAAAAGGAAAGGTCATATAGGCAAGATGCTGGAGGTTACAGGCCATGGCATGTCTATCACATCTCCATAATGAACCAGAGACCACAGGCAAGGAGAAGAAACATGTGGGGAAAAAAATGGTAGTGTGTAGATTCTACAAGATAGCACTAGGAGGTTTTTAATTTTTCTCAAAATTATTAGGGGATGCATTGTTGGGCTTTTTGCCCTATATGTTGTAAATAAACCAATAACTGTCAAGGCCAAGTGCACTGCTATTCTATCTATATCATGGATCAACTGTGTGCACATATCCTGTACAAGATGGCTGCTGTAGCAGACATGGGAATTGGGAATCAACCCTCTGTGTCTGCATCCTGAAGTATACACATCCACAAACAACCTGAATCAAAGAAAGAAAGACTTGCATTTTTAAAATGCTCTTCCTGATCTTGGCCCCATAGCCAATTTAATACTTTGGAAGTAGACTCACTATTGTAAATGTAGGAAAGGTGCCAACTGACATGAGCACGGCAAATTTCTGTAAACAGAAATATGATAATGACCAGATACTCTATTTAGGTGATGTCCCCATGAATGACTAAAATAAAAATACTGTGGGATAAATATTGGCCAGGACACTGGACAGAACTCCTCTGCTCTGCTTTAAAATAGTTCATGGGATCTTTTATGTTTACTTAAAATGGCAGACAGCGCTTACATTTAAAGTCTGACAGAACCTCTGACAGTGCAGCACGTCGAAGCACTGCAGCAATAACAACCTTTATAGTGCCTTCAATGTAATAAAACGTTCCAAGGCGTTTCACAAAAACATTTTAAAACAGGATATGGCATGCGTCATGTAAGGAGATATGACCAAAAGCTTGGTCAAAGAGGTAGGTTTATAGGAATGTCTTACAGGAGGAAAGTAGGTAGAGAGGTGTAGGGAGGGTATCCCAGAGCTTAGGGCCTAGGCATCTGAAGGCAGAGACACCAATGCTGGAATTATTAAAATTGACAGCTTGTCCCCAGTGAGACCTCAGACCTATCTGAGTGTCCGAGTTCATCGCTGAATGCCATCTTCATGGCTTACCTGTAGTACCAGGAGTGGCCACTGCTCCTGCTGGCACAGATGGTATGCAGAGCTGTCAGCCTCCGATTGGCCGGCAGCTCTATGAGTCTTCCTGGAGACAGACGGAAGTCCCACCTTATGCTAATTAAAGGATCTTTGCCTGAAAATTTAAAGCAGGGCGAGCCCGCCCCCATTTGGCAGGCTCATCCCTGAAATTTACACTGGGATGCGGGGAGCCTGTCCTCAAGGTATAATCCGGCCTGACATCGTCCTCTGAATCACTATCTTCAAGTCAGAGTTTAAGAATTTAAAATGGGAGAAAAGTTTGAACTTTTATCCACTGCTACAGCAATAAGGAAACTCTAGGGGATTTGTATCGTGTGAGTGAGTTGTTGGGTTAAGGCGGCTGGAGCTGTGAGTCTGAAATACTTAGAAGCCGATTAATTATTTCATGGGCTCAACCTGTCCAACTTCACCAACTGGTCTCCCCTACTCTTCAACAGCTGTCACTTCAGGGAAACCTCTTTCAGATTCTCTTCCAAGAATAGTGACTTCACATTCTTGCAAACCCAGGCAATTGTCGGGAGCTTTGATGGACTTTCTTTCTGATCTGTAGCAATTGCCTATCAGTGCAATTGTGACAAGTTTATTACTTTAAAACTGGCAATTTATATAGAACATCATGCATGCAGTCACCAGCCAGAAATGCACTTTGCTGATTTTAGAATCCTATCAGATTTTCAGCCAAACATGGTGCAGGGTCAAGACCCATAATGTAGGGCCTGAGTTTATGAAACAGGTCTAGGTCTATGACACAGGGCCAAGATTCATAATTCAAAGTGAAGCCTATGATACTGAAACACAATCCACAGGCCCAGATCTATGAAAGAGCGCCAAAGTTCATGATACAGGAACAACACTTACGCTGCTGAATCAAGACTAAACTAATAGTGCTTAGGATGCAGAACAAGGCTAATGTTGTAGGGGCAAAGCCCTCAGGCATCACCAGAGTTGAAATGAGTAGGTGGTAAGTTGAGGTAGATCAAAGAGTAATTTAGATGGCACTAAGTTTGAGTTATAAAAGCACAGAGATTGTAAAACATTTCACAGTTTTGAGGTACTGGAAAAGGAACTTTCTATACAAATCCGTGGTCCAGGCTTTCATCCCAGGGTTGGGCGCACACAGTCAGGAGGCTCCACGAAAATGTCCGTCCGCAGGTCAGATTTTCAGTCGGTGGAAGAAATAGGATTTGGGTCGGGTGACCCCAGGACAAGAGTGCAGGCTGCCAGATGTGGAGGCCTGCCTCTGTACACAGGCACTATGGGCAGAATTTTTAGGTCAGCATGCGGGCATGCGCCTGACTCTGCTCGAACGTGAAATAGCGCGTGATGATGTCGGGCAAGCGTCCTGACATCATCCTGTACTCATGCGATATATCAGTCGGCGGGCGTGCACAAAAGTCAGAAGCACTCCCACTGATAATTAAAAGGGCAATTAAACCCATTAAAGTTCTAATTGTCCCTGATTTTTTGTGGTGCATCCAACCTTACAGTTGGCGGATAGGGCGAATCTGCCAGGCGGACTTTGCATTTTTGATGAAACGTCATCCAAGGGCGGGATGAAGTTTCCGTTATTAAATAAAAAAAACAAAAACATATGGACAGAATTTTCATCATGTATTTGTTCAGGTGATTGATTCTGATGCGTGGACATTTTTTCTGGATTATAAAATCTTTATTTATTGGTTTTAAATTATTCAGATCCATGAGGTAGCTCTCTGCCTTCAGGGAGCTTTCATTCCACACTCCCCTCCACCAGTGCTTATGTCAGCGCCTGCCCTTCTCCTGCCCCCACCCCGGCAACACTCAGCATTTCAGTGTTTGTTTTACACTGGTTGCCCATTAATTGGCCAAACAGTGTGAAATCACGGTTAGGGGCTGATTGCGGGCAGTGGGCCGTTACCCAGCCTCTCCCGGTCTCACCAATCACACCCGCAGACTGACCTAAAAATCCTGCCCTATGTTTAAATAAATAAAGTAAAAGATTAAAACAAAAAACAGCACTCCAATCCTCACCATTCACACATAGGTTGGCCAACCTATGCCAACACCCACCCACCCCCATGGACCATCATACCACCTGTGCCAACACACACGTCCCCACCCACCACCCTTTGTCCTTACTCCCTCCATGCCAACTCGTCTAATATTCTTACTCATCTATTATACTTCCTTGACAAGTTTGATGACTTTGATAGTTCCTAGATAGTTCCTTGACAGCTGGATAGCTCTTTGACAGTCCCTTGACAGCTGGACAGTTCCTTGACAGCTTGATAATTCGAGTGAGCTTGTGCGTAAAAAGTGCATAATCATGTTTAATTTTAACAATCCTTAAGTGTGCCCTACCTCTTCCAAAGATGTCCTGGGACCGGGTCCAAAGAGATCTCTCTAAAAAAGTACCCCAGCTATCCAAATGAATCCACCAAGTTCAGACCTCCTCTTACCTGTTCTAATCTACACAGTGAGTTTCACACTCCTGCACTATCAAAGTCCCGCTTCACTGGAGAGAGTTGGTGATTTAAATGGCCACCTTCCTCCACGAATAGCACAGGCGTGAACCCCAGCCTGACTCTAACCCCACCCTCCCCAAAGATGGGAAATGCCAGGTTTGGGGCAGGGGCTTAGAATTTTCAGCCATTTTTTGGATTTTCGCCATGATTGAAAGGCTCTCCATCTCCATAGGTGAAAATCTGGACCTATATTTCTATATCACTGTCAATAAATCTATTTCTCTCTTGCTAGCCTTTGTCACTATATAACTGCATGCATGTTCTGACTTTTTCTCTATATTTCAATATTCCCGGTCTCTCTATCTCCCTATTCATTACTTTATGTTCCTCTTCACCAATACATATGAACATATGAAATAGGAACAGAAATAGGCCATATGGCTCCTTGACCCTGCTCCGCCATTCAATAAATCATGGCTGATCTGTTTGCGTGAGTTCCACATTCCCATCTGCCCCCAATAACCTTTGATTCCCTTGCCTAAAAGAATTTATCTACCACTACCATAAAAATATACAATGGTCAATGTTTCCATTGCCTTCTGGGGCAGAGAATTCCAAAGTCATACAGCCCTCTGAGAGAAAAGATTTCTCTTCATCTCTGCTCCATAAGGGCGACCCCTAATTTTAAAACAGTGCCTTTAGTTCTAGAATCACCCACAAGAGGAAACATCCTTTCCAAGTCCACCTTGTCAGGATCTTATATGCTTTAATTAAGTCACACCTCACTCTTCTAAACTCCGGTGGAAACAAGCTCAGCCTGTCCAATCTTTCCTCATAAGACAACCCGCTCATTCCAGGTATCAATCTAGTAAACCTCCTCTGAACTACGTCCAACAACATTTACATCCTTCCTTAAATAAGGGGACCAAAACTGCTACAGTATTCAAGATGTGGTCTTACCAATGTCCTGTATAACTGAAGCATAACAGCCTTACTTATATCTTCAATTACTCTCGTAATAAAGCACAGCATTCTGTTGGCCTTCTTGATTATGTGCTGTACCTTCATACTAACTTTCTGTGACTCATGCACTATAATATATAGATCCCTCTGCACCTCAGAATTCTGCAGTCGTTCTTCTTTTAAGTAATACTCTGCTTTTAATTCTTCCTGCCAAGGTAAACACTACACAATTTCCTATGTTATACTCCAACTGCCATATTTTTGCCCACTCAGTCAACCCATCTATATCCATCTGCAAACTCCTTATGACTTTCCTATCTATCTTTATGTCATATGCAAATTTAGCTAGCATGCCTTCACTCCCCTCATCTAAGTCATTGATGTAAATTGTGAAAAGTTGAAGTCCCAGTACAGACACCTGTGGGACTCCACTTGTCACACACTGCCAGTCAGACAAAGACCCATTTATGCATACTCTGTTTTCTGCCAGCCAGCCAATCATAGACTCATAGATGTTTATAGCACAGAAGGAGGCCATTTGATCCATCATGTCTGTGCCGGTCAACAAAGATCTGACTACACTAATCCCATTTTCCAGTGCTTGGCCCATAGCCTGGAGGCTATGGCAACACAAGTGTATATCTAAATACCTATTAAATGTTAGACAAGTTTCTGACTCAACCACCCTTTCAGGCAATTAGTTCCAAACTCCCACCAACCTCTGGGTGAAAAAAATTCTCCTCAACCCCCTTTTAACCTTCTACCTCTTACCTTAAATCTATGTCCCCTGGCTATTGAAATCTGCCTTCCTATCCACCCTATATATGCCCCTCATAATCTTTTATATCTCTATCAGGACCCCTCTCACTTTTGCTGCTCTAAGGAAAACAACCCCAGCCTATCCAATCTTTCCTCAAAGCTCAGACCCTCCAGCCCAGGCAACATCCTGGTAAATCTCCTTTGCACCCTCTCCAGTGCAATCACATCCTTCCTATAATGTGGCAACCAGAACTGCACACAGTACTCCAGTTGTGGCCTAACCAGTGTTTTATACAGTTCCAGCATAACTTCCCTGCTCTTGTAATCTATGCCTCAGCTAATAAAGGCAAATATCCCATATGCCTTCTTAACCATCTTATCTACCTGCCCTGCTACCCTCAGGGACCTGTGGTTATGCACACCAAGGACCCTCTGACCTTCAGTACTTTTCAGGGTCATAGTGTAATTGTTAGCCCTCCACAATTGTTTACCGCATACTTTTCTGGGTTGAATTCCATTTGCCACTGCCCTGCCTACCTGCCAAGTCCATTGATATCCTCCTGCAGTTTACAACTATCCTCCTCACTATTTATCACCCTACCAATTTTAGTGTCATCCGCAAACTTCTTGATTATAGGATAGATCATGTATCCATGCTATTATGTTACCCCCCTACACCATGAGCTTTTATTTTCCACCTTATCAAATACCTTCTGGAATCTTCAGTCTCCCCTTTATCCACAGCATATGCTACTCTTTCAAAGAACTCTAATAAATTGGTTAAACATGATTTCCCTTTCACAAAACCATGCTGACTCTTCCCGGTTACCCTGAGTTTTTGCCCAGCTATAACCCCTTTAATGATCGAGCCCAACACCTTCCCCATGATAGAAGGTGGCCTATAGTTTCCTTTTTTTTCTGCCTCCCTCCCTTCTTGAATAGAGGGGTTATATTTGCTACTTTCCAGTCTGATGGAACCTTTCCAGAATCTAAGGAATTTTGGAAAATCAACACCAGGACATCTACTATCTAATTAGCCACCTCTTCTAAGACCCTAGGATGAAGTCCATCAGGAGCCGGAGACATGTCAGCCTGCAGCTGCATCAGTTTGCTCAGTACCGTTTCCCTAGTGATTACAATTTCACTAAGTTCCATTCTCCTGTTCACCTCCTGATTAAAGCTATTACTGGAATGTTTTTTGTATCCTCTATAGTGAACACAAGCAAAATATTTGTTCATTTCATCAGCCTTTCCTTATTATCTACTATTAACTCCCCATTCTCACTCTCTAGAAGACAAACACTCATTTACCTATTCTTTTCTTGTTAAATACCTGCACAAACTCTTGAATAAAAACGAAAAACTGCGGATGCTGGAAATCCAAAACAAAAACAGAATTACCTGGAAAAACTCAGCAGGTTTGGCAGCATCGGCGGAGAAGAAAAGAGTGGACGTTTCGAGTCCTCATGACCCTTCAACAGAACTCTGTTAGTGGCCAGTTCTGTTGAAGGGTCATGAGGACTCGAAACGTCAACTCTTTTCTTCTCCGCTGATGCTGCCAGACCTGCTGAGTTTTTCCAGGTAATTCTGTTTTTGTTTTGTACAAACTCTTGCTTTCCATTTTTACATTTATAGCTAGCTTCCTCTCATACTCAAATTTCTTCATCCTGATTAATCTTTTAGTCATTCTCTGCCGTTCTTTATAGTCTGACAAATCATCTGACCTGCCATTCATCTTTGCACAGTTATATGCTTTTTCCTTAAGTTTTATGCTTTCCCTAACTTCTTTAGTTAACCACAGATGTGGGTCATCCCTTTAGAATTTTTCTTTAAGGTAGGAATATACTTATTCTGAGTATTCTGAAACATCCCCTTAAATGTCTGCCACTGCTTCTCTATTGAACTATCCCCTAGCCTAGTATCCCAGTTCACTTCAGCTAGCTCAGCTTTCATGTCCATATAGTTGCTATTATTTAAGTTTAAAATACTGGTTCTAGACCCACTCTTCTCCATTTCAAACTGGATGTAAAATTCAATCATATTGTGGTTGATGCTACCTAGGGGTGCCTTTATTCTGAGGTCATTAATTAATCCTGTC
The DNA here is from genome assembly GCF_017639515.1 of Carcharodon carcharias. NCBI lineage: Eukaryota > Metazoa > Chordata > Chondrichthyes > Lamniformes > Lamnidae > Carcharodon > Carcharodon carcharias. The sequence goes on from NC_054472.1 coordinate 149,934,676, forward strand.
ACACTACGCAATACCAAGTCTAATGTAACCTGCTCACTGGTTGGTTTCAGGCATGCTTCTCTAAGAAATTATCTTGGAAGCAATCTAAGAACTCCTCATCCAGGCTATTACTGCCAAGCTGATTTTTCCAGTTTATATATAGATTAAAGTCACCCATGTTTATTGCCATCCCTTTATCACAAGCACCCAATATTTCTTCTTGTATACTTTGCCCTACATTTTGGTTACTGTTAGTGGCCTGTAGGCCACTCCTAGCAGTGACTTCTTTCCCCTACTATTCCGCATCTCCAACCAAACCAATTCTACATCCTGATCTCCTGAACCAACACTCTATCAATAGTAAGTGAAGTCTTGACAAAGTCTCCAATAAGTCTACTGATGTGGTGCAAAAAGTCCCTTCAAATCTCTAGCAGCAAATGAACAGTAAAAGATGATAGCTTTAAAAGTGCTCGAAATTCTCAGCAATGACTTGTTTTCCCCTGTTCAGCTGGTCACTGTTGGAAGAGATCATTTAATAAAGGGCTATCCACCAAAATGACATGCTGCCTCTGTAATGGCCACAAACGGGTTGTCAATCAGCCCCTTCCTATTACTGGCTTCAATGTCCTTTACCAAGATGGCACATTGTGCTAAACCGGCTTTGCAACTTAATATTCCAAATTGGCCAAACCTCTTGCTTCTTTCATGTCTAAAGTATTCAGTGAAAATTTCCCCTTAATTTTTTACATGAATAATTTCAATGAGATTGGAGATATCACACATAATGAGACAGGAAAACAGTTCTGGCACCTCCACATGACTGCAGTTACCATACAGCTTGGCCTGCAGAGACCATGTCAGGCCCAAAGCCAAGCTCCTCTTGCTTACTGACAGAGGCAGTAATATTACGGCCATTCTGAAAACATTCAATGGCATGCGTTTGCCAGTTTAAAAACAAACATTTTACTCCATGTCTGATGGACACAGAGAGTTATACACAATATTTTCTAAACCAGTAGACAAATTAAGAGGATTATCCATAATTAGTGATGAGATCACAAACAAGGTTGCCGGGCATATGTCCAGTTTTGGCCAAGGCAAATTTATTTTTGAGTAAACTTTCTGAAAATTTCTAAGATATAAACTGGACAGGTGTCTTTATTAAATTCATCATTTTTTCCTACTTATTTCTGTGGCTCATGATTGAAGGTATTAATTGTTAAGTACAGTCTGCAGCATGTAGTAGCACTGTCACTTCTTAGCTGGAAGACTATGGGTTCAAGTACTGCCCCATGAGTTTATAGTCTAAGCAGTACACAGTGTATTCCTAAGGGAAAGCGTGTCAGAGTTTCTGATAACATATTAACAGTGAGGCCCTAATTGTCCATTCAGGCAAAAGTCAAAGAATTAGCTGGTACCATTTGAACAAAATAGGGATTTTCCCTGGTGTCCAAGTCATCATTCCCCCTCAACCAGTAAGAGACAAAGCTAAGTCTAACTAGTCAGTTGTCACATTGGTAGCTGGGATATCTTGTGATTATAGTGTGTGCAAAATGGCTGCTGCAGTTGCCAGTTAGAAAATAATAATCACTGCATTTCAAAGTTTTCAATGTGTGTAATGTGCTTTGTAATATAAACTGCTATATAAAGGCAAGTTAAACCTCAGAATCCAACATTGCACAGGCTCCTATCTCATCTTTCGTCCATCATCTGTCCATTTCAACTCTATCCCTTTACCATTTTTATTCCATGCCCTATCTCACTTCTAGCCCTTAATTCTCATGGTTGAGTGTTTAAGTCTGGCGTTGCAACAGGGAAAACGTCATTTGGACTCAAAACGTTAACTGTGTTCCTCTCCACAGATGCTGCCAGACCTGCTGAGTTTTTCCAGGTATTTTTGTTTTTGTTAGGGAAAAAGTGTATCCTTCAAAGAGTTTCTGTATACAGAAACAAAAGAGCTGTTTGCAGTACCTTTCATGTCTTCAGGATATCCAAAAGAAATAGTTGTGAAATGTCCAGTAAACAAGTATCAGCCTTGGCACAGTGAGAGCAATCTGAATCAAAAGCCACACTCCAGGATTTGAGCACTTAATTGCCACATAGAAGGAGCACTGCATTTCTTAATATGTCATTTTTGGGATAAGATGTTAAATTAAGGGCCTGCTTGATCTTTCAGATTGTAGACATGGCAATTTTTGGTAAAGAGCAAGGGAGACATCTTGGCCAATATTTGTCTTTCATCATTAAAGCATTATCTGGCCATTCATCTCCTTGTAGTTAATGGGATCTAGCTCTGTGCAAATTAGCTGCAGTGATTACAACAGCAAATTCAACAAATTTTTGACAACCTGAAGACATGAAAGAGGCTGTATAAATTCAAACTCTTTCTTTTCTGCAAAATAAACTCTTAGGTTGTTTTCAGTATTTTGGATTTGGAGATTCTTTGGAGTGCAACGTAAGGTCTCCACACGTGTCAGACAGACAGCCGGCTAGACAATAAAAGCTTGGAACTGGCCTCACTCATAATTGGGACATTTATTAAACAGAGGAGCATGATTTGATTGTACAGCAGATCCTGTAATTGTTTATTGTAAGTAACCTAAGGCTCTAAAGCCAGCTGACAGCGATTCCTGTTGGGATGGATCACAATCTCTTCCTGCCCTTGTTCCACACAATGGGTGGGCTGGCATTCCCTTTGCTTGAGGTCGTTGTTTATTCAGCGTTGATAACTCCAGCGACTGACATATTGTTGGCTGCCAATTCATAGCTGCTCTGTGCTGAGTCTGCAGCTCCCTCTGTGCGTGCATGCGTGTGCATGTATTTTATGGTCAGTGATTAGTTCACTAACGACTGCAACAACCTATCTCAAAAAGCTCCAAAAGCTTGAAAGATGCTTGCAGGTGTGTAGTTTAGGCTTAGTATTATTAGTGTCTTGTGAATGATATTTTGGACTAGGGAGAGAGGGGGAATAAGAGTGTCTTTGAGTGACAATGAATGCTCTTTTTAAGATGCACATATTAAGAAACCTTGGTGAAGGGCTGGGTTCATGGTGCAGGATACCTCCAATATTTCAAGAGTAAGAGAGAATACAAGGCTAACGAGGAATTAATGGGTTTGGACACGCCATGCTTGGGATTGTGGAATAAGGACGGGATTGGATGCCCTAGGATTTCAGCTGATAACAAGCCTGCAACTCACACTGTCTGCTAGATTCTTAAATATGGTTGTCTTGACATTTGTAAGAAATAGGGGAACAAACACATAGCTGGAATGCCAATAACATCATGACATCAATTGCAGCAACAAACTGCATTTCAATAGAGCTCCCCACACACATTAAAGGGTCAGTTAATTGGTACCAAGGCAGATAGCTGGTGTTGGGAAATTTCCCGACCCACCAGTCCCACTTTGATTTAAAGTGCCCAACCACACACAATTTTCATTCCAGGGTGGAGTGGTGCGGGGGAGAGGGAGTGGGGGGGTTTGTGGGTGCAGTCTGGAGTTAGGTCCATTGACCCTGGAAGCAGATCGTAGACAGCCACAGAGGTGGGTTGGTTAGAAAGCCTATCTCAGTCTTTAGGGCTTCATTCCCACGTGTATTAAAAGCAGTTCGGCCGTCTAATCTTCACCTTTCATGCCACCTCACCCCACCGCACCCACCCACTCCACATGGACCTTCATATGCTCCATGCCAAATCAATATCAACTCATGGTCCCAGCCAGTCCCCATGGACCCTCATACCCCCAATTCCAACTCATGTATACATAACCTCATTATAGATGCATAGCTGAGAGCCCACACCAAAAAAGCATTAGTGAGGAAATCTGTTTTGACAAGTGAAGTGAATTGTTGACTTCATTTGATTGACTCCTTTAAATGGTTATAAGTTATTCTTTCTGTGATCTCTTTTGACAATATCTCAGTGTTTATTTGAACAATAATGAGAGATGTGAAGTGTTTCAAGCCTCTGTTATTGATGTTTTAACACTTTTTGACACTTTTATAGTGTTGTAGGAATGGCAGTTTTTTTCTCAAGGAAAAATTCTGAATGGGTGTTTTTTTTCCCTCAACACATTTGCCATTGTTATTATATGGCTCATTGATTATGTACATAGTACACACTGGGTATATGGGCATGGGAGGGGCATGAGTTGGCATTGACGGTATAAGGGACCTTGAGGTGTGGCTGGGGACAATGGTAAGGCATTTTAAACATTCCTTTCAAAAGGTTCCCAAATCCAGACAATGATTCCTGACATCTCTGAGGGGCCATCAACCACAAGTAATGAGGGGGCTAGCCTGACTCCAGAAAAATTGCATGGGTCTAGGAGATGCCTCACCAGCCTAGGATGGGAGTGTCAGCTGCTAGCTCACTAGCTGCACCTTTATCCCACACTGGTGAAAATTTCCAGCGGCGCAAATGGGGGTGGGAATCCCCAAGTTGGGTCCCGCCAGTGAAAGTCCAACCCAAAATGTCTCAAAACTTTTGTAAAAGCAAAAGTAACAACACTGATAAGAGCAGGAAAAGGGAAGACAGGAGGAGTAGTGAGGGAGAAGGGCTAGTGTTGGGGTGCTCTGTATCAGTGGCACGATTGGTTTGGAGGAGAGTTTTGGAACCAGCAGTAAGACAATAAGGCAGCCTATCCATACAGGTTCCTACATGACTAGGGGGATCATATTGACCAAGCAAATTAAATTGGAAGACATGCACCTCATAACTGAAACTGGATTTGCACTGCAGTAATGGGAATGTGGCTGAGGGAAATGAGTTGATCTACAGTTTTACAGTGTTTTCTTAAATGGATTGTGTGGCAATGTTTTCAGCCATCTTTTCTCAAATTCTCTTCCTAAGTCCTTCTGCCTTGCCCTCACTCCGCTCCTTCAAAAATGCTTCAAAATCCACGCTTTCATTCTATCCCTCGAGCACTTTTAATACTGTTCACATCTATTCTTTTGCTCTATGAAGCACCTTCGGATGAGATGACACTAAGTTAGGAGGCACTTTAAGTTATGTACTTTGGTTACAAAGGAACATAGCCAGGCTAAGTACATGCACAAAGTTGTAGCAGATGGCACTCAATGTGGGAAAGTATGAGGTTTGAATCTGAGAAGGAAAAATCAGAATATTTTCTTATTGGTGAGAGACCATGACCTGTGGAGCAGCAAAAGGGCTTAGGTTTCCATGTGAGCAAATCACTAAAAGCTAGTGCACAGGTGCAAAAATGCTAATAGAATGTTGGCCTTTATCTCAACGGGTTGGAATGCAACTGGGAGGAAGTTATGCTTTAAATTAATCTCTAATTCCTGGGGACTCCCGGACAATCCACATAGGTTGGCAACCAGTGTCTCAGGCCTCTCCGCAGCAACTTGAAACTGGACAGACCAGAATTGCAGCAGCTGGAAATCGGAAACATGTTTTTTTTTAAAAAAAAAGCTTGCACTTTGTTTTTGTGGAGCAGTTAACACATCCCCTGAAATTTGACTAAATAAAAACCTTTCCTCTTGCAGACGGGCAGAGATTATTGCATCTGAGGGCATCTAAGACCAACAACCAGCCACTGGAAGGACAGGAGGTCACCTCTGTCTGAGAGAGGTCAGCCACATCTATCTGTCTAAAATATCTGCAGCAGACTCCTCAGTGAAGCCTGTGAGTATTCAGCATTCCATTCATTCTCTCTCAAAACCACAGAGGTCAAGAGGACATCTTAAGCACACCCTGGCATTGCTGGATTGCTTGCAGAGGCAGAACTGTTCTTAAAGGGGTAGCTTAAAAAAATTGACTTGGCAAATCCTCTGCTTTACTTGTCAGGAACTAACCTGTGACAGTTCTATTATTGGGAAGGTAAACTGGAAAAGTTAAAGATTTTGGGCTGGTTCTCTTTGGAAAAGATGATGTTTGACCTGCTGAGAATTTTCAGTATTTTCCATTCATGTTTAAGATTTCCAGTACCTGCAGTATTTTGCTTTTGTACTAGGGTAGAGGTTACATGAGTTTCCCAGTTATTAGGGAGCCTAGGTTAGTAATCCATAACTTCAAATTACACCACACTAGTTTGAGAATTTAAATTCAGTTTTAAAGTTTTGGCCATTCAGACTTTTGAGCTTTTTCTGCCAATCAATGCGTTCATAGCTGATCTGTATCCTAACTCTATCTGCCCACCTTAGCTTCATATTCCTCAGTACCCTTTGCTAGCAGTATCTATCTCAGATTTAACATTATTAATCAAATAATCTACTACTTTTTGCAGGAGAGATTGCCACACACTGTTTGTTTGAAAAAGTAATTCCTAACTTTCCCCCTGAATGGCCTGACATCGAATTTAAGGTTGTGCCCCATGATCTAATCTCTCGCACTACTGGAAACAGTTGCCCTCTACCCTATAAATTCCTTTCAAAATCCTTAACATCTCTATCAAATCACATATGAACTTTCTATATTCCAGGGAACACATGGTATGTAATCACTCCTCATAATTTACCCCTGAAACCCTGGTGACATACAGGTGAATCTGTGTTGTACTCCTTCCCAGACTTATCCGTCATTTTTAAGATGTTGTGCCCAGAACAGCTTATAATACTCCAAATGCAGTCAGACCAGGGCTTTGTACAGCTGCAGCAAAACTTCCTCCCCAGTATAATCTAGCCCTCCAGATATAAAGGCTAACATTCCATTAGCCTTTTTTGATTGTTTTTGTATTTAAATGCTACATTTTATTGATCTGTACATATGGAATCTCTTCGGACTTCCACAGTTCCTAGCTTTTCATCATTAAAAAAACACAGATCTGTCCTTTTTTGGTCCAGAACAGAAGACCTCACAATTACCTGTGTTGAAATCCATCTGCCACAGTTTTGCCCACTCGCTTAATCTATCAATATCTCTTTGTAATGTTATGCACCCAACTACACAACTAACTAAACCACTTAAATTTGTGTCATCAGCAAATTGAATTATACTGCAACAATGACTGCACTTCAAAAGTGCTTAACTGACTGCAAAGTACAAGAACACGCTTAGGTAGTGAAAGACACTATATAAATGCAAGTCTTTCTTTATTACACCATGTATGTGACAACATTGGTTGCACCACATCACATATGGGGCAGAATTGTTAATATTCCACCAGACACGGGTAAATCATACTTTTGATGGGGCAAGTCCACACCTGCACTTTGAATTTTAATAAGTCTTTTGCTTGCCAATTAAGCTACTGGGTAACATGAAAACTTCCCTCAAGGAGAAATTATTATCCTTGTAAAGACCTGATTCAATGGAATTTGTTAAGCTCAGTAGCTGATTTATGTACATTCATTACATTTGTGCCGAGCTATTTTTATCCTGTCCTGCCTGTTATTTTTATGGATCTGAAGTGGTTTATCCATCTTCCACATGAACCTGCTCAATGTTTCCCCTGCTAGTGGCAGCTCTTTGGCAGCTTTGTGAAGATTCAGGCAGTCAAACAGGCTGCTTCTCACAGCAGTGACCAGCTGCTGTGCTGCTTCATAAACATAACTCCTTAACTGAACTGGCAGCCGTATCCTTATACACAATGCTCACATGACACCTTTTGGAAGGAAAATGCTACTGCAGGGCACCAAAAAAAGAACAGGGTAGAAATTCGCCAGGGCCACTTTTGTACCCAGAATTAGCACACTACGTGTTCCAATCGAAAATCCTGAGGCGAGCCTGAAATTGGGCCTTGGGCTTCACCTCAATAATTTTGGCAAGCTGCTGTCACCTGCCATGCTTCCACAAGCGCCTTGTCCATTTTAGGGAACAAAGGTAGTACGGTGGTACGGTTGATGTTTTGCATAAGGGCTTTCAAAAAGCATTTTAATGAACCACCTAATAAGCTTGTTAGTAATAATTGAATCCCGTGACATTAAAGAGACAGTGGAGTATGGACACAAAATTAGTTAAGAGACAGAAAGCAGAGAGCAGTCATGAACAGCTGTTTTCTGAATTGGAGGGAAGTATATGGTGCCCCCTAGGGGTGAGTATTAAGACTACTGATCTTTTTGATATATAACCTGGACTTAGATATACAAGGCATAACTTCAAAATTTGAAGGTGACATAGCCAGATTGCTGAAATAAGAGGACACATGGAAGATGCATTTTAATGTAGAGAAGTATTAAGGGGTGCACTTCTGTAGAAAGGAAGAGGAGAGGTGATAAACTAAATGGCAGAGTTTTAAAGGGGCAGTGAACGTACAAAATTTTTGGAAGAATAAGTTAAGAAGGCTGTTCGGAAAATATATGGAATCCTTGGCTTCATAAACAGAGGATAAGAGTAGAAAAGCAAGGAGGTCATGTTAAACTTTTCTAAAACAAGACTTAGAAAGGGTGAAGGAAGATTTATGAGAATGGTACCAAGGACTTCAGTTACATGGAGAGATTGGTGTCACTGAGATTGTTCCTCTTAAAGCAGGGAAGAGGAGATTTGATCAAGGTGCTCAAAACCATGAAGGATTTTGATAGACTAAATAAGGAGGAACTGATTTTAGTGGCTGCAGGATCAGTAACCAGGGGACAGAGATTTAAGATGTTAAGGTTTCAATGTTTTTGGTAAAAAAAAGGAGAAATGAAGAGAAATTTTTTAATGCATTAAGTTGTTGCGACCTAGTCTACACTGCCTTAAAGGGTGATAGAACCAGATTCAATACTAACTTTCAGGGCTATGGGAAAAGGGCAGGGAAATGTGACTAATTAAATAGGCAAATTGGTCCAAATGGTTTCTTTCTGCTCTGTAGAATTTCTATGATTTCAGATCAGTTTCTTCTACAGCATCAACCTTCAGCTAAGTGCTAAGGAAGGGGGAGGAGAGCAGAAGGGACTTGATCACAGTGGGTAGCAGCTGTCAGGAGGGCTGTTGAATTGGGAGGAATATTCCTGTTCCTCCTGGCTCCACATCAATTAAAGAAAGCTTATCTTTTTTGTGGCAACCAAATTCACACCTGGCAAACCTTCAAGGAGTGGACCCCATACCTAATTTTCCTCAGTGGTCCCAAATAAACATTAGGGACCTCATTAGCATATGTAATGTGCCAATGCCTGTATTAGTGTGATGCCAGTTCCTTCCAGGTGTTCTTGGAGTGATGGGCATAACCCTGCAAAATTTGTCATTTTTATTTCTTTATTTCCAGCTGGAAAATGGATACAATGATGTACCCCATATTTCATCTTATTGTTCTCCGCTCTCAACACTCTATATTTATAACATAATAAAATGCCCAAAATGATGCAGGAAAAGGTAGTCAAACAACTAAATTTTAAGGAGGTTTTTGACAGTAGGGAATGAGGTGGCATGATGAAAGCATTCTGGAAGATAGAACCAAGGTCATCAACGTAGATTTTATGTCCTGGGAGGTCGAGGTGGGCTGAGGCTGTGGAGGGATTTGAAAGTAAGTATGATGTTGCTGCCGTCACTACGCTGGAGAACATAAAGTCAGTACAAGCTATACAGGCTGCAGAAGATGGATGTGCTTAAGGCATTATGTCATGGAGGGTACTGTTCCATGAAACCAGCTGCCCTCCATTGCTTTTGTAAATGGCTATTAAATTGTGCAGTACATCAGAGCTTCTTTCAGCTTGGCTAGTTGGTAGCACTCATAACCCCTGAGTTGTAGGGTTTGAACACTATTCCAAATACTCTGAGGGTTATAATCTTGGCTGACACCAGTTTATAGTATGTGAAGTGCTAATTAGTCAGAGGTGTTGTTCTTTGAAAGAGAAGTTAAACTGAGATCACATCTGTCTGATTTTAGATGCATATTAAAAACAAGCTTTAATTGAAGGATGATAGGTTTGATATTTGAAGGGTCAAGATCAAATGGCTGAAAAGACCTCCTTTGTTTGAATGGCTCATTTATGGAACATTGTTTGTGCAAAATCAGCTTCCAGGAGTAGTCACCAGACATTGGTAAGGAAAAGAAATCCAGTCTGATTTCCCTTCTCTCGCTATTCCAGTTGGTCTTTTTGCTACCCATCTGAGATAACCTGGCAATGCAGAGCGAGGCTTTCTAATCTGCATGATTCAGATCTATGTAATTACCAATTGAGGCATCCTGAGGAGGGGGCAGTGGCAGGCAGGTGCACTTTGGTGCAGCAGAGGAGCGATGCTAACGTTTAACAATTAGGTTTGAGTAAACTTCTATTTACACCTTTGTCTTCACTGGGTTTGCAGAAGCCTAGAGTTATAAATTGATTCAATTTATTTTTAGGCTATTTCTTCTCAAGGGAGTATTCCTCAGTCAGTGAACAACCTTCGCCAGTTCAAGGTAGGAGAAAAGGGTGTGCTTAACGGCACTGGAATGGATTGTTCTTTGCAGTGGTCTCAATGGCTGGCATTGGTTTGTTTTTTCCCTTCCCATTTCCACCCTCCCAAGTTTCCACCTCCCAAGTCCACATTGCACCATAACCAACCATCCATGACACCTTCTGTCAATGATCTTCCGAAGAAGGCCATTAGCAGGATTGCATGAGAGCTTTCTGAGATTACTTTTCTACCTCCTTCCACATTTTTGTTTCCTCTCATTAGGGATTGGAACTTTGGCTTGATGCCTCATGACAGGAGAGATATTGTAATTCATTCTGCCGAGTTACTTTGCTCCTTCTTCATTTTTAACTTTCAGTCTGCTCTTAGCGATTAAGGGACCATGGTCAGATACATTTAATGCTAAATATTTTGGGTCTTGATTGTTTTTAATTTCACCCAAAGGTTTGAATTATGAATTGGAATTAGTCCGTTAGACTACAACCAGGGATCTTGAAATCACATTTCCATCTCTGGGACTTGTGTTCAAATCTAGCCACACATTAATGGCATGAAAGTCTCCTCTCTTCACTAGCTTTAAGGACACTAAGTGGAATGAGTTTGACACTTCCTAATGTGTGCCATCTTGATACTAAGTTTACATTCAATGCCCATCACAATCCCAGCAAAAGATATGTTGCATCTATTGTTGATCTTTGGTAACTGACTAACACAAGTTTAGGCTCAATTCTGTGGATAATCTCTATATCAGTGCAGCCATTCAGTGTGAATAGAGAAGCAATATGCTCAAGAGAGATCACTTATAGGCCATTAAATTTGAATAGATTATTTGTGTGACTGCCTTAATTCGTCACATCACCTGTCTCCAAGGTGTTTAACTTGTATCCATCAGTTCCTCACCCTAGTGATGTTCAGTTCAAAATCCTTCCTCCAGACACAATCCAAGTTGAGAAGGACAAAGTCTATGGTCTATTTGTTCATCGTTTAAAATACCACATGCCCACTACAGTGCCAACATTGATATGTTCTTAGTAGCAAAAATAATCTGTGGTATTTCAATATTGTATAAAATCTGGTATGCTTTGAACTGGAAAGTATCATCAATGTGTCTGTGTTTGTGTGTGAAACTTGCAGTGATTTTGATTAACAAAAATGTTTAAAGGGGGATGCTTGTCATCATAAGGCTAATTACACTGGCTTTATGATGGCATTCAACAACACCATTGACAAAAACACCATAATATCATAAAAAACATTACCATTCTCAGATGACAATAATATGACAAGACATTGTGTTAAGCGGTTTGGGTCTTCCTTCTTCCTAAAATGATGGTGGTTCCCCTTTAAGCCATTTTTTTTGCTGTGTCATTAATACTCAAGCGCTCCGGACTAGCATGGGATGGGACTTCTGCTGCTTCTCTGATATAGTCTTCACTTCCTTTACATCGAAAAGACCAAGATGATTCAAGTCTGATATAATGTAAACTACAGAGGTGGAAGAGGGAGAGTTAGTAATAGGATTCCATAGATTTCAAAAAGTTTTAAATGTTTTTGTGTTTTAATAACTAATTTACTGAGGAGATATTGTACTCCTTAATGCCTGTTAGTGTAAACCTTTAGTTATTGCGTACTCCACTGATGTCATCACTCCTTTGTTTTTATTGGCAAGACGTTAGGTGATTACATAGTGTAAACATCATTAGACATTTCCTTGATATGTCAGTAAATTTTCACAATAGTTTGAGTGTGTGCCCCTACTATCAGTTAGGCAACTGGTTAGCTCCAGACTAGATAAGTCTGTAAGATAGGGGATATACAATGCCACAGGTTCAACCCACTCACTTAAATTTCTTCCATAGACAATGTACCCTATTATGGATTCTACCTTGCTCACTTACTTTCATAAGGAGAGGTTCTGCATTAATAGGCCCTGATCCCTCAAAATCAGTTAAGTAAACTCCATAATACTTAGCTACACTTACATGTCCATTATTCAGTCCTGGTCAGTTGACTTCCAATAATGCCAGTCTCCATTATTGTTCCATCTGATCTCTATGTCCAATTACCCCCTTAACCTTTAATTTTATCTTGCTCAACTCTTGTTAAATGTAATTTTTCATCTACAGTTCTACACTCATAGTTTACTTATAACATTACTCTTCTTAGACAGTCCCAATTAGCCTGCTTGCAGCTGCGTTATCTACTCATTGTGATATTTTAGGCTTCATTATTCCTGACACTTTTGCATCAATGTAAAGTGGTTTAGGGTGCTCATCAGTGCAGAAGTAGCAGGAAACTCGGAGGACTACAGAGCACACTAAAGGCTAAGGTCTGACACCCTTCTTCTAGCAGGCTGTACCACATCCGTTTTGAATTCCCAAAGTGTCAAGTATAAACATCACCTGAAAGATCTGGATGATGCTTTCTCTCGTGTGCAATTCCAGAGTCTTTTCTCATACTTTAGTTCTAGAATCATCCTGGGATTATTCTTGTCACTTTTTCTCTGAACATTTCCAAAGCTTCTATGTTCTTTTGAAGTTTAGGTCCATAAAATACATTCCAAGTATAACCTCACCCATAGTCTGTACAAGGTTTAGATAATTCAGACCTGGTTAGAAAACCTTGCCATTTTCAGCATTGGCATTTTTACAGGAAAGCATATAGTTGGGGTAATTTAATTGTGCTGCTTACTATGATGTGAGGAGGTCCTCATGAATTACAAGGCTGAGCACTGTTTGCTGTGCACAGACATGAACCTCTCATCAACCCACACTGCATGACCTGTGTCAAGAGCACTGGAGAAAGGTACAGCAACACCTTACTTCTGCCAAACCTTTTTATTTTAAGATTATTCACAATTAACCATTTGGCTTGAATTTTGATTAATACTAAACCACATGCATGATGCAGTACAAGAGTACCTTCCATGAATCCTCATCTGTAACCTTGTTTCACTAAAGATGGCACAGACCTTGGATAGGATCCAACAATCAGGTGTGACTCAGAACCTGGAGAATGACTTTCTACCACCACCTCCACCACCTGACATACTTGAGGCTGCTACCAAGCCAAACATAACAGTGGAAGAACAACCACAAAACATACCACCTCCTCCACACCAAACCTTTATCAAATTTCACCAGCAACGCCAAATTAATGAATTGAAGAGACTTTATAAGCACATGCACCCAGAGCTGAGGAAAAACCTACAGGAGGTGGTCAATGAGGACTGGGCTGAGGTGTTGGATGCTGAACGGTCAGCTGCTGCCTTAGCAGCTGGTGCACATGGCAATGGCAACACTGTACTTCAGAGTGAGGTCCAATCTATGTGCTGGATTTTTGATAACTGGCCATTGGACACCATTGGAGATCACCAAGCAGCCAAGAAGCTGAAGGAGGAAGAGACCATCCTCAGTGGTGACGTGAAAAGCACATCATGGAAGTTTGAAAACCAAACAATTAAAGACATCAGTGCCCAGTACTCAGAATTTTCTGGAAACTCAAGTGATGGAAATGAACAAGCAAAGGGTGATGTCCTCACAGCGCTGTGGTTATTTGAAACTCAGCCGATGGATTCTCTGAATCAAATCTACTCCAAGGAGAATGATCTCCAAGAAGCAGTCCTGAAAGAACCTGTACAGAAAGGGGATGTAAGAGGTGCAAAATTGTTATTTGAGACCCATCCTTTAGGTGATTTGGGACGGAGCAACTCAGTGGAAGAAAGCAGCATTTTGCAACTGCGCTCAGAAATACAGGAACTGAAAGGGGATGTAAACAAGACAGTGAAGTTATTTGAGACAGAACCATTGTGTGCTATTCGAGATACTGTCGGGAACATCCACCAAATCAAATCCATCTGCAGGGAGGAAATCCAACAGAGTGGTAATGTCCAAAGTGCTCGCTGGCTTTTTGAAACTCAACCCCTGGGCAATATTAATAGCGATTTCTCAAGAGTAAAAATCATTCGAGGCATCTCCCTGGAAGAGACTCAACAAGGTGGTGTTGGCAAGAAAAGATGGCTCTTTGAAACACAGGCATTGGATGCCATCAACGAGCAGACCGAGGAGTCAAATTGCACGGCTAGTATTAAAGTAATAGAAGGAGGAGATGTGGATAAGAAGTGCTGGCTCTTTGAAACTCAGCCTCTTGACTCATTAAAGGAAAGCTCATCAGAAGAGGTCGCTAAAGAACAAATAATTGGAGGCAATGTACACAGTAGTCTTTGGTTGTTTGAGACACAGCCAATGGAAAGTTTGAAGGACAGCTTTGAAGTTGGCCACTTAAAGAGAGTTGTCACAGAAGAAGAGAAGGGAGATGTGAAGCAAAGAGCTCACATGTTTGAAAGCTGTTCTCTGGATAGTATTAGTAAAGAGCAAAGTGAAACCTCCAATATCAGCAAGACATTGGACATAGAGAAGGGAGATGTCAAAACTTATAAATCTCTTTTTGAAACTCTACCTCTTGATAGCATTAAAAATTCAGATGAAATCTGTGCTGAGAAGCAGATTGAAGTGTTGGCTGGAAATGTAAATGAGAACAGAGCTCTCTTTGAAACCATCCCTCTTTATGCCATCATGGACGGTGCTGGTCACTGTCATCAAGTCAAGACAGTGAGCCGTGAACAAGTCATTAGTGGTGATGTCAAACATTACAGATGGATGTTTGAAACCCGCCACTTTGATCAGTTTGATGAAGACATTAAAAATGTGGAACTGGTTAAAGGCATCACCAAAGAGGAGGTCAGAGCTGGTAATATGGAGACAATAAGATGGCTATTTGAGACACAGCCCCTTGATGTCATTCATGCTAATGTAAATAAAACAGAAATTCAAAGCTCTGACAATAAAGATTTGATGAAGGGTGATGTGAAGACATGTAAGTGGCTGTTTGAAACACAGCCAATGGATGCCTTGTATGAAAAATTAGAGACCAAGCAGCAGGATGAAGCCCAACCAAAAGGTGACGTCAAATCATACACATGGCTTTTTGAAACACAAGCATTGGACAGCATCAATGAGAATGGAGAACAGCATCTGAAGGTGTTCAGTGCAAACCTGGATGATGTTAAAGGGGTAGATGTGAAGACCACAAAGCACCTTTTTGAAACAGAACAAATTGGCAATATTGTTGAGGAGTTGGATGAGGCACAGAATATGAGATATACAAGTGAGGTGGACATCCAGTCAGGGAATGTCTCAAGAGTGAAAGAAATCTATCAAAGCACCTCACTCAATGAAATAGGTGATGTGGTGGACAAGGGAAAAAGTTTGAAATCCATGCAAGCGAATGCCACAGAGTCAGGGTCAGGTTGCGTACACAAGTTCACCTGGCTGTTTGAAAATTGCCCAATTGACTCCATTAAAGAAATGGAAGAGGAGACCACACCCGAGTACACGATTACTGATGTAAAGGGAGGTGATGTCGGTGGCAAAAGATTTGTTTTTGAGACCTGCTCATTGGACCAGATAAAAGATGAAACTGATATAATGAGCCTCAGATCAAAAAAGGAAGAGTCAGTGGCCACCGGTGATGTGAAATCATGCACTATGCTCTTCGAAACACAACCCCTTTATGCAATCCGAGATAAAGAAGGCCAGTATCATGAAGTTACTACAGCAAAGAAGGAGGAAATCATGAGGGGAGATGTAACGGGTACTAGGTGGCTCTTTGAAACCAAACCATTGGATACAATCAAGCCACTGGATGAAGTGTTTGTGATCAGAGCTGTTACACAGGAGGATGTGCACCGGGGAGATGTGACAGCAGCTCGATGGAAATTTGAGACCCAGCCTTTGGATTCAATCAGAGATGAAGCACAACCAGGAATAAAAGTGGTGGATGAGGTCCAAGGAGGAGATGTGCAAGTGAGCAAGCAACTCTTTGAAGAGCAGCAGGTAAACCGCAAGTATGTAAGGACAGTCAGTGTCAGTGATGTTCAGAGTGGAGATGTCAGGACATCAACTTGGCTGTTTGAAAATCTCCCCATTGATTCCTTGAAAGGTGGAGTTGAAGAATGCACAGGTGCAAACACAGTCCACCGAGAAGATATACAGAGGGGCGATGTAAAAAGGTGCACTTGGTTGTTTGAGTCCCAGCCATTGGACAGCTTAAAAGATTCAGATACTTCAATGAGCAAAGAACCCAAAGAAAAAGTGACAGATGCTGATGTGAAGACTACAACATGGTTATTTGAAACAACACCCCTGGACACATTCATTCATGCTCAATGTAGCACAGAGAGTGCCGAGATGATAGAACAATGTGTCCATACAAGTTTACAGACACTCTACAACTACAGTGCCATTACATCAAGGGGACTTATCATTGAATCAAGTGAGGTAGGCATTCTAAAAATGGCCAAATATCAACTGATGAGTCAGGATGGTCCACATATTCTAAAAGAAGAGGTTATAGGTGGCAATTTACAGAGAATTCTGTGGCAGTTGCTTCAAAAGAAGGAATCCATCTATTCTGAAGCTATTGTGCTGAAGGAAAATGAAAGTGGGAGAATCTCTTCAAACAAAGTTCAGCTGTTCTCCCAGTCCGAAGGTGGTGTTAGGAAAGAAGGGGACATCGCTAACGAAATTTTTAGTCTTCTTACACAAGACAGTAAAATCAAAAAAGGGATTTTGATTCAAGAGACTGAAAGAGGAATTGCTCAAATTACTGTTTATTTGTTAGTTAATCATCTCCAAAATGAGGGAGTCAAAAATGAGGTGATCAAAGGAGATGTAAAGTCTACTATTGAAAGTCTTCTTGCTTCTACCAAGCAGCAAACAATGTCAACGACTGTGAAACGTGAGGAGAACGAGAGAGGGAATGTCCAATTGTACACAACGTGCATTGAATCAGGGACATTGGACTATCTCAAGGACAGCCAAGAGGAATCTGATGATCCTTCAGGTTCCCCTCAGAAAGAGGAGATTGTACGTGGTGATGTAGAAGGTGCTAAAAGGAATTTGAAAGGGAGTAGAGGACAAATTGAAAGGACGGTAGATGACATTGTACCAGGAGATGTCAAAGGAACCAAGAAATACTTCTCAACTGAAGCACAGACTGCCCATGGTATTGTTGAGAAAGAAGAAATATTAGGGGGTGATATCAATCCTGTTCATCAGTCCTTGGGTCAGGCTGCGACTCAGTCCATTATGATGGAGAAAGAAGAGTTTGTGACTGGTGATGGTAACGCTCCACTCCAGCCACTGAAGAATGCAAAGTATCAAACAAGACAGCTAGATAGGGAGGAAGTTATCTATGACAATGCAAAAGGCACTCTAGTTGAAGCAGAGGAATCCACTTGTGATAATAAGGGAGTGAGAATTGGACAGTGTTCAGAATCTTCTGTACGCTCACTAGGTGGTGCATCCCTTGCAGTGTCAGAGGTAAGGGCTGCAAGTGCCACAGGCCAGGACCTTCGAGCAGCAATGGAGAACCTTAGAGAGGTTACAGCTGAAGCACATACAATTCAGCACAAATCTAGTACACGAGAACAGTTCAAGTGTAGCACACAATTGTCAACAGCATCTCAGCAATGTCACCAAACTGTTCAGTACAAGAATACAGCGGAAAAGGTGAAGAATAGTGCACAAACATCCATTCAGCAACAAGGCAGCATCATGCCAAGGCACAGAACGAGTGCCCAAGTGACGGTCACTCAGCCCCACCAGCTAAAGAGCCAACAGAATACTCAACAGGTCAGTGCCTATGAGGGACAAGGACATATTCAGTCATATGCAGCTTGCTCTAATGAAGGTCAGAAAGGTGAAAATTTAACCAAAATAGTTAAAAATGGCAGAGACGAAATAGGAGCTTCTTCAGAACATATGCAGACACATGGTCAGTACTTGTCCACTAACTTAGAGGAGGAAGATCGGGCAGTGGCAGATCAGGAGATAATTATCAAGGGAGACGTAAGATCAACTATAGAGTCTTTAAAAAATTCAGTGGCAGAGCAGAAGTCTGTCGACAGAGAGGACGTGATTCGAGGTAACTTGCAGGCAGCTCTCCATTCTCTGGGAAAAGCTAATATGAATGTTTCCAAAGGTGATTTTAAAGCTGCCATGATATATAGAACTGCAGGCCAGTCACAGTCATGCGACCAAAAGAAGAGTGGTGTTAAAACTGTTTGTAACCAAATTTCGCTATCACAATCTGACACTGAGTTTCCTCCTCCAATTCCAGTGACAAAGTCCCCTGCATCATCGAGAGAAGCTTGTGGCCAACCGTCTGTAGAGGGCAGCCCTTTTCCCCGCAACCAGAGTGAGTCTGCTGCAATGAAAATCCCAGATACTTCCCAGTTTCCTCCACCTCTTCCACCCAAAACCCATGAAAGAAACATCTCGCCTAAGCCATCGATTGCACCAAAGCCACATGCAGTGCCCCCCAGGCACTTGCCAATGCAGGGAGGCAAACCCATTCCGCCTCCGAAGCCTGAACATTTACAAGCAATCCAATCTGTTGCCAGTTCACCTAATCCACCAAAAAACTATGCATCAGCTGTGCCAAATTCAAACCCATTGCCTGCTGCAGCGTGCAACTCACCAAAGTTTAAGCCCCCGATAAAACCTATCAGAGAATCACTTCCTACAGAAGCTGACCACCCATCAGAATGTCAGGATGCTCAACTAGAAAGGCACAGTGAGCAGTCTCTATCAGACTCAATGACATCTTCCACCATAGTACTGAGAACTCCCTTGCAGTTGGCAGAAGAGAAATACAAGCAAAGAAAGGAAGGACGCAGCAAGCCAACTGCAATAGTAACTAGCCCCACGGCAAATATGGTATCACAAGGGATGAGCCAACGGAAAGGAAGGAGCTGCTCTGAAAGCCTTGTTGAGGCCAGTGGCCCAATGAACTGGGAACAAAAAATTGTACCAAAGCAGTTGACTGCGGCAGTAAAGGTCCAGGGGTTCATGCAGTCATATTCAGAGCAAAATACAGCAAGTACTGAAATGTTTCAGGGATTTAAAGCTGCTCTTCACACTTCTGACACCCAGAACAAACCAAGCGCTCTTCAAATAAACCAGGCCAGCAGTCTGAAAGAGGATGTGACAATGGCAGAGAATATGCCTGCTTTACCAAAAAAAGTTAAAATTATGCCAAAAACCTCAGCCATTGGTAAAGCACAAAAGAGCCATCAGCATCATGAGCCAAGTTCAGAGCTGCATCTGCAACAGTCTGTCAAAGTGTCATCTGAGCAGCCGCAGTCCCAAATTGCCCAGTGTGTCAAATGCATTGATCAGCATGGGTTCAGTAACCAGGTATCAGCTGCAAATTGCCAGCAAGGGCTGTTTCACACAGAGCAGCAACACAGCCTACAGTCAGACATGGTCGTAATGCGAGGAAACCGGCAACAGGGGAAAGAGACTGAAGACGATCGCAGGAAAAGATTATCAGTTCACAAAGAGGAAATAATGCAAGGCAATGTGAAGGCAGCGATGGAGATATTTGAAAACCTGAGGAAGCGAGAAGAGCTGCAGAAGATCTTGTCTCAAGTTAAAGAATTTGAAGAGGAAACTTTCAAAGTAGATGTGAAAGGACTGAAGAGTTTATTTGAGAATGTGCCTGAATGGGTGGTCCCTAAGAATAACATGGTTAAACAACTCAAACCAATTAATCGCCAAAAGGATGAGGTGCAGAATCAGCCGAGAATAGCCAAGGATGAATCAGAAGGTTTGTCCTCTGTGGAACTTGTTTTTGAAGACCTTGAAAGGGCAAGTGCAGAGATCATCTATCTGAAGGAGCAGACATTGGCAAAGCTGTTACACATTGAAGAGTCCATTAAAAAGGCTCTATATTCTGTCTCCAATCTGAAATCAGAGTCTGATATTGCAGGACTCTCTGGCCTTTTCGGAGAATCATTGGGAGTTGCTTCAAGCCCCCAGTCTGGTAATATCAAGAAAATTAGTTTAGTCTCCAGCAAGTCTAATGCAGAAAAAGCCAAGGAACTTAAAGAGGGTCGTGTTGGAAAAGAAAGATTAAACAATTCAGAGAAACAAGTTAAACCACTGTTAGATATCCCAGTTGTTCCTGCCCGTGTGAACACCCCATCATCTCCTTCCTACATTTCCATTGAATCAGCAGCTAGGAAACCTACAGATCCCTTGAAAAAAGACCTGTCAGTTCGACCAAGAGAGGGTGTATGCATTTCTCCTGCTTCTCAAAAGCAGGATGTCCCACCCCGATCTCCTGAAATGACAACATACAATGACCTTGAGGATCCAATTCTTTGCAATGGATACCAGAGTGTCAGAATGCAGAACTCTAGAGCTGAGATGGCGAAACAGCAGTCTGTGTGCAGGAAAGACTCCATGCTAAGAGACACCAATGAGTTCATTCAAGCAAAGAATAAAAATGGAAGCAACATTGTCAACGCTAGTGACAATGCGCCCAACACATCCACTGGCTGTATCCCTTTAAGTGGATTTAAAGGCAATGCCGTTGATAGAACTCAGAGTCCAGTCCCTCAGAGAAGCAAAAGTGTTGTAGCGTTCAAGACAGGGCCTGATGGAGGTGAGATAGTTGGTACGAAGACTGTCATGGAAAAATATGAAGAGATCGATCGATTTGGGAACAAAATTATCACATCAAAAACCTCAACCACAGTCACGAAGCAATCAGAATCCAGAACCTCATCAACATTTGAGGTAGTTCAAGCACCACCCAGATATGAAGTTGCTACTTCTCCCCTTCTTAGTAGGCACCTGCAGAGCCCAGCAAAGTTAGCAGAGGATTCACATCCAAATGCTACGGAAAGTGGAGTCGTGTTTGTTTCCTATGGCAATCCCAATTCAGCAAAGAGATGTTAAACCTGGGTTACTTTAAAATACAACCTACAACCCTGCATACAAGAAACATAGTGCTGGGAAGAAAAAGACCACGAAACTGGAAATCTGAAATAAAACCAAAAAGATGCTGCAAATGCTCAGCAGGCCTGGTCAGCCTCTGAAGGGATGGGTTAATATGTCAAATGTAGGCCCCCTACTCAGGCTAGCACAGGCATGTGAAGAGCCACTATTAAGTGCCAGCCACTCAATCTTTCAGCAGATGAAAAGAAGTGGAAATTTGAAATGACAATCTAGAAGTTCAGAGCAAGTTCATCAGCATCTGAAAAGAGAAAAGACAGGTTAATGTTTGAGATGTAGATTCTTTACAGAGTTAAGCTTCGACTAGGAGCCTACGATCACAACATTGACCATTCTTTCTGTTTTCAAATGCTGCTGTTCCTAGGTTCGACCCCACATTTGACATTTGGACTCCACAGGAGGAGAATTTTAACTTTGGGCAATGGTGTAAAATATGTTTTATCAAATTAGCCACTCTTTATTCACCACTTCCAATTTGTCAGTCCATGGAACAGAAAATCATGTATTGGGGGCCAATCCAATAGCGCCTGTTTCACACCATCTCTCAAAGTTAAAGTGACCCCCTTGTGTGTCACATATCTCCAGTGCTTCCTGTTTTTACTGAAGAGTTGTAGTGTTGTGATTGTAATTAGACTACAATTTTGAATTACTTTCATTTTTCTTCTTCAAGTTTCCTTTGTATTTCAATTACATCCAACACAATGTATCAGCTTCTCTAGAATCTAGTCTCTTTCTGCCTGTGAACTGTCTCTGTTTGCTAAACATTTTATTCTTTTTTTATTCCACAGCCTGCCTTAATAAACATTTTTAATATTACGTACAAGAATTATCAGTTTTATCTGATTTTTTTGCGTGAACTCTGTTTCAGACTGTGCAGTATGAACTACAGACATAGTCTAGATTTCATTTTAAAAAGTCAAGATTTTTGCATTTGATATTTACTGTGCTGATTTCTTAGTGCTGGAATATATATTTTTTTAAGGTGGTTCCCGTGGCTCCATTTGTAAATGCATTGCCTACTGTGAAACCAAACCTTTTAGACAAAGGTTGCAAGGTTTAATTCCTGTTCGGTGCTCAGTCGATGGATGGCAGCAAGAACAGTGACTGTAGGATCCCTACAGTTGTTATCTCTGCCACTTATTCCATTAGTGCTCTGCCCAAAGCCAGGACCTTGGCTCATTGTCTGCTGCTGCTTCATCCTGAACTGTTTTTCTTGATAGTTTTTGTCAGCGGTGTTTTGCCATTGTCTCTCTGCCAATAGGAGAAGGGAAAATAATTAGCTCGGGTTAATCACTGAATTCTTGCAGTGCAGAAGGAGGCCATTCAGCCCTTCATATCTGCACCAGCTCTCTGAATGAGCAGTTTACTGACTGCCATTCTACCACCTTCTCCCCGTAACCCTGCATATACTTCCTTTTCAGATAACAGTCTAATTCACTTTTGAACCTTTGATTGAACCTGCCTCCACCATACTCTCAGGCACTGCATTCCAGACCTTAACCACTCACTGCATGAAAAAGTTTTTTCTCATATCATAGAAACATAGAAAATAGGAGCAGGAGTAGGTCATTAGGCCCTTTGAGCCTGCTCCGCCATTCAACATGATCATGGCTGATCCTCTATCTCAATGCTGTACTCCTGCACTCTCCCCATATCCATTGATGCCTTTAGAGTCAAGAAATTTATCACTTTTGTTTCTTTTGCCAATTACTTTAAATCTGTGCCCTCTCATTCTTGATCTTTTCACAAGTGGGAACAGTTTCTCCCTATCTACTCTGTCCAGACCCCTCATAATTTTGAATACCTCTATCAAATCTCCTCTCAGCCTTCTCTTCTCCAAGGAAAACAGTCCCAAATTCTCCAACCTATCTTCATAGCTAAAGTTCCTCATCCCTGAAACCATTTTAATGAATCTTTTCTGCACTCTCTTAAATGCCTTTACATCTTTCCAAATGTGTGGTACCCAGAACTGTAAGCAAGACTCCAGATGAGACTGAACTAGTGATTTAGACAAGCTCAACATAACCTCCTTATTCTTGTACTTGAGCCCTATTAATGAAGCCTAGGATACTACATGCTTTATTGACCGCTCATTCAACCTGTCCTGCCACCTTGAATGATTTATGCACATAGACACCTATGCCAGGATTTTATGGCCCCATCCCGGAAGATGCAATGAGCTATTTAAATCTCCATTCAGTTTGATGGGACCATAAAAGCCTGCCGGTGGGAGGGGCCATAAAATCCTGGCCTTAGGTCCCTCTGCTCCTGCACCCTGTATATTGCCTCTCCATGTACTTCCTACCAAAATGAATCACTTCACATTTCTCCGCATTGAACTTCATCTGCCACCTGTCGGCGCATTCCACCAACTTGTCATGTATGCTTGACAAATGCCCAGGAGGTCCAAGACTTGGGAATCTTTTAACTTTAGATTTGATACTACACTGGAATTAAACTCTATGTGGTGTGAAGCAAAAGAGATGTGATAGCCTCTCATCTAGGTCAAATTTAGATTTATACTGAGGTGTTTAAGCAATGGGAGTGCACTTTGGGGATTTAGACATCATGTGATCAATTTATCATCCATTAAGCTAAATGGGCAGATAATCATCCTCAGCAAAATGGCCTGAGTCCCAATGTTGTGTAAGGTGATGCACGAGCAGCTCTAATTTAGATTAAAGGATGGGTAACCAAGGGACGTGTGCTGATCATTGCACTCAAGTCTCCAAATAATCACTCCCATCACATGAAGCTCTGCATGGGAAGCACTAATTATGAAAATCTATCCCCACATTCTTGATGTCAGTGAATCCAATGAGTTGACCTCTCCTTTGGGTTGCTAGGGCCATCATTTTAGAATCAGGACTCTAAGCAGCTCTGCTACCTCATCACTCAGCAAAATAATACTTGCGATGGTGAAGGCCTGTTTTAATTCATTTATCCAGAACAAAGTTACGCCTCCACCATTGCTGCATCAATGCATTTGCTCCCAGTGTAAACTGCAGCGAGGCAGCCATTTGGATCACAGGCAGGTTCCCCCAACCCCCTGACTTTTTAGCCAGTGAGCAGGGACCCTGGCACTCCATAAAATCCAGCCCCCTATCTCAGAAGGAAGTTCCATCCTAGAGAGCTGCTGACCACTGCTGGAACTACAGGCAGGTCCACTATGCCAAGGAGCCCACATAAGTCTGGGATTAGGGATCTCAGCAAAGGGTGGAGGGGCTCATTTCAAGAGGCTGGGGGGAGTATTAAAGGTCAGAATGATCTTCTGGGGAAGTGTATCTACATTGGGCTCAGGGGTCCTGCAGAGGAGGTTCCCCCCACCTTGCCCAACTAAAGCTGCTGGGCTTCCCACACCACAGGTAAAGTAACTCTTTCGAGTACAAACACGTTTCCATCTGTTCCTATTCAGATGAAATTACATTGTTTCATAATTTGCCATGGTGAGATTTGAACTCTTGATCTTGGGTTTACAAGCCCAGTACCATAACCACTTGGCTATCATACCAGAACTGACCACAGGTAAAGTAACTCTTTCGAGTACAAACCCGTTTCTATCTGTTTCAGATGAAGTTACATAGTTTGCCATTGTGAGATTCGATCTCTTGATCTTGGGGTTACAAACCCAGTACCATAACCACTTGGCTATCATACCAGAACTGACCACAGGTAAAGTAACTCTTTCAAGTACAAACCCGTTTCCATCTGTTTCAGATGAAGTTACATTGTTTCATAGTTTGCCATTGTGAGATTTGAACTCTTGATCTTGCGGTTACAAACCCAGTATCATAACCACTTGGCTATCATACCAGAACTGACCACAGGTAAAGTACTGGCAGGGGCAGGATGAGGCCCTTAAGTGTCCAATTAATTATCTCTTAAGGGCGTCAACAGATCCAAGGGCAAGCAGGTCCCCCACAAAAATTCAGACATGTCAGGGCAGACAGGCAGGCAGTGGAAAAGGCACCCGCTGGATTTTACATGACCCCCGCCTCCCCACTTCCAACCTGCCATCGGGGGAGCATAAAATCCAGCCTATAGGTTTTTTAAACATACAGCACATGTAATTGAATGAATGCTTGAAAGGCAGTAATTACAACAGAACCTGATGGTTTGCTTGGGGAATTAAATGTGCTACAGTTCTACATTCAGTTTCTGAAGATTTCTGGTATCCAAATCCTCATTACAAATGACCATTTTTATACATTTCTCATGGTGTGTCAATCCACAAAATTCCATAATTCTGCATTACCATAATTACACACAAGTTAAAATGCCACACCATTTAAGGTCCAGCGGGAGAGCTGACAGTACAGAGGCGATAAAAGGAGCAGCGGAGAAAGCAATGGAGTCACTCAGGGACCAGCAGGAGAGTTGAGAGTACAGCGAGGATAAAAGGAGTGGCAGAGAAAGCGAGAGAGTCACTGAGAGACCAGTAGGACAGCGGGAGTACAGCGGGGATGAAAGGAGCAGTGGAGGGAGTGAGAGTGTCAGAGAAACCAGCAGGAGAGCTGAGAGTACAGAGAGGATAAAAGGAGTGGCAGAGAGCATGAGAGTCACTGAGAGACCAGCAGAAGAGGTGAGAGCACAGCGAGGATAAAAGGCGTGGCAGAGAGTGAGAGTCACTGAAAGACCAGCAGGAGGCCTCCAAAGAAAATTAGTGTGACGTCACAGGAAACTGGGTGAATGATTGGTTGGTGAATATTTTTCTCATTTCTATCAAAATGTGGGTATTAATTTCAAATTAGCAGCTGGGAAATTAAGAATATAAATCAGATTAATATAGTAGCACATGAATTGATCAGAGGTATTAATTGAAATTAATTTTTCAAACAGGGCACTAGCTAGACTATTGAAGAGGAACTAGATGTTTTTGTTTAATATCATGGTTGGGCATGTGAGACCTGTTGCTTGCAATTCCTGCGCCATGTGGCAACTTCAGGAGCAGAATTTTCCGGTCGGTGTGTTGGGGCTGGCCCAACACGCCAACGCGTAAAATGATGCGTGATATTTCGTTCGGCAGGTGCGCGCCTGAGTCAGCTGCACATCCACTGAAATGCAAACAGCCTAATAAGGCCTTAAGAAATTAATTGAAGCACTTATGAACACTGCCTGTCCAACCTTAAGGTTGGTGAGCAGGCAAAATGCCCAAGAAGCCTTCACATTTTTCAGGAAACCTCATCCACGAGCGGGTTGAGGTTTCCTGAAGCTTTTATTAAATAAATTAATAAACTTTCATAAATATAAAAACATGTCCCAACTCGTGTGACAATGTCACATAAGGGGACACGTTTAAATAAATTTTTAAATCATTTATTCAATCCTTTTAATATCCATTCAATCTCCCTGAGGCAGCTCCTCAGGGATATTGCTGCACTCTTTTGTGGACATGCGCAAAACTCATGAAGGAGCACTGGCCCCGACTCTCCCTCCTCCCCCAGCCCGCGCAGGTAGCCCTGAGCGCTACCGGCCGTGGGTTGCATTGGACGGGCCTTAATTGGCCCGCCTGCATAAAATGGTGGTGCGGAGCCAATCATGGGTGGCGATTGGCTCCACACCCGCCCCTGCCCGCTCCCGCCCAGCCCATCTGCCATTTGAAAAATCCTGCCCCAGGTTACTTTGCGTGTTTTGAGTGCCCATGTATATTGGAAATGCCTCCAGCTGTTTGAACTCAAGCTCAGGATTTCCCAGCTTGACGGGCAGCTGGAGTCATTGCAGGTGATCAGAAGGATGAGAGTTTTCTGGATTGTACATTCGAGGAGATCACCCCACCGACTAAGAGTTCAGGATAATAGCTGCATGGAGGAGCAGGAAGAGGCAGGAAGTACAGGAGTCTTCAGTGTATGTGCCACTCTCAAACAGGTACTCAGCGTTGGAGACTGCAGTAAGTGAAGAAGTGTGGTCTAGCGTTTGGCATCATTGGCCAAGAAACTGTACAGGTGGGAGCAGCAAATTGTAGAAATTAGGTTTTTATAGGAGATTCCATAGCCCGGGACAGAGAGGCTTTTCTGTAACCGTATCGTGAGTCCTGCATGGTGTGTTGCCTCCCTGCTGCCACAGTAAAGGACATTGTAGACATGGTGTGGGATACTCTGCAGGCAGAAGGGAGTCAGCAAGAAGTTGTGGCACACATTGGTACCAAAGACATAGAAAGAGGGCAGGTATCGAGATCTTACTGTCAGATTTTCAGGAGCTAGGGAGGAAGTTGAGAAGTACGGCGTCAAAGGTAGAAATCTCTGGATTACTCCTAGTGCCATGCATTAGAGAGAGTAGAAATAGGAAGATGGTGAGGGTCAACGTGTAGCTTGAAGCTTGGTGCAGGAGGGAGGGCTTTGGGTTCTTGGGGCATTGGGACCATTTCTGGGGTAAAAGGCACCTATTCAAAAGGGACAGGTTGCACCTCAACAGGACTGGGACCAATATCCTCATGGAGAGGTTCATTAGTGTGGTTGGGGAGGGCTTAAACTAAATTCACAGAGGGAAAGGCACCAGTATATGGAAATAGAAAAGAGTAATAAGGTGCATAGAGTTAGAACGCTATACGATGCTGGAGAAGGGAATAATTCCATATTAAATAGGAGCAGACTAAGAGAAAATAATAAGTGGGCTCAGAGTTTGGAAAAAAGCAATAAAGTCTAAATTAGAAACAAAAACAAAAATACCTGGAAAAACTCAGCAGGTCCGACAGCATCTGCGGAGAGGAACACAGTCAACGTTTCAAGTCTGTATGGCTTATCACCTAAATTAGAGTTACTGTGCATGTATGTGATGCGCAGAGTGTGATAAATAAAACTGGTGAGTTAGAGGTGCAGACTTCCATGTTGAAATATGATTGCAGCTATAACAGAGACCTGGCATAACAAAGGGCAGACCTTGGTATTAAACATATTCCTAGATACAAGGTATCCAGGAAAGAAAAGAAAGGGGGAGGAGTGGCAGTTATGATTAAGGATAACAGTGCAGTGCTGGAGAGAGAGGATGTCCCAGAGAGGTCAAGGACAGAATCGATTTAACTGGAGCTAATTAAAAAAACAGCAATTACATTGCTCGGTGTAGTCTGTAGGCCAACAACCAGTATGAAAGATGTAGAGGAGCAAATTTCCAAGGAAATTACAGAGAGGTGCAAAAATTGTAAGAGTAGTTATAATTGGAGACTTTAATTATCTGAATATAGACTGGGATAGTATTAATGTAAAGGGCAGAGAGAGGCAAGAATTTCTAGGGTGTGTTCATTAAAATTTTCTATAGGAGTATGTTTCCAGTCCAACAAGAAAGGAGGCACTGCTAGTTCTTGGGAATGAGGGGGGCCAAGTTTGTCAAGCGTCAGTAGCAGAACATTTAGGGGACAGTTGATCATTGTATCATAATGTTTAGGCTGACTATGGAAAAGGACAAGTCACAATCCAGAGTAAGAACAATTAACTGGAAGAAAGCCAACACCAAAAGGGTGAGAATGCAAATAGGCCAGATCAATTGGAATTAAAGGTTGGCAGGCAAAACTGTAACTGGACAATGGGCTGCCTTTAGAGAAGAGATAGTGTGGGCACAGACAATGTATATTTCCACAAGGGGGAAAGGAGGGCAAACAAATTCAGAGTTCCTTGGATGACAAAAGAGACAGAGGTTAAGATGAAGAAGTGTCCTTATGACAGAAGTCAGTTGGAAAATACAACTGAGAACCAGACTGAATATAGAAGGTTCAGAGGGGAAGTGAAAAGCAAATAAGAGAATCAAAGAGAGAGTATGAAAATAGACTAACAGCTAATATAAAAAGGTATTCAAAAGTCTTCTATAGGTATAGAAGTAATCAAAAGATGGCAAAAGGAGGAGTGGGGCTGATTAGGGACCAAAAGGGCATTTACGTGTGAAGCAGGGGCATAGCTGAATACTTTGCTTCTGTTTTTACCAAGGAAGAAGGTGCTGCGCAGGTGATGGTGAAAGAGGAGGTAATTCAGATGCTTGACAGGTTCAAAATGGATAAGGAGGAGGCATTGGATAGGCTGTTTGTATTTAAAGTTAATAAGGCACCAGGGCTGGATGGGATGCATGCAAGGATACTGAAGGAAGTGAGAGTGGAAATTGCAGAGGCCATAATTGGCCATAATTTTCCAGTCTTTCTTAGACTTAGGGCTGCCAGAGGACTGGAGAGTTGCAAATCGTACACCCTTGTTCAAAAAGTGTGTAAAAATAAACCTAACATCTACTGGTTAGTTAGTTTAATCTTGGTGGTGGGGAAGTTTCTAGAAATGTTAATTTGGGACAAAATGATTTGTCACTTGGAAAAATGCAAGTTAATTAAGGAAAGCCAGCACAGATTTGTTAAGGGCCGATTGTGTTTAACTAACTTGGAATTTTTTGATGAGGGAACACAGAAGGTTGATGAGGGTAATGCTGTTGATTTGGTATACATGGGCTTCCAGAAGGCATTTGATAAAGTGCTACAAAACAGGCTGCTGGGCAAAGTTAGAGCTCATTGAATAAAAGGGACAATAGCAACATGGATACAAAATTGGCTGAGTGACAGGAAACAAATCACTATTTTGAAAATTCTCTTCAGAATTCGACCAAGAAAGGCCTAAGCCCTATTCTTAGGCAAATGCAATGATTGGGAAACAGATTGTCCCAAACCCAGCACATTAATTATGCATTCCCGGGAAACATGCCATCACCATGCTGCTTCATTGCGCTGGGCGCCATATTTAAAGTCCAGTCGCGCGCACACCTCTCAGTGATTTCAGCCCAGGACTACTGCAAAGAAGACATGGCCCCAAAAGGCAAGAAAGATGCAGCCCCGGGTTTAGTGACGCCTCCCGTGAGTGCCTTTTAGATGCTCTGGAGGCCTGGCATGATGTCCTCTACCTATGCTCTGGCCACAGGAGGGGCAGCAACATTACAACTCTAGCTTGGTAGGCGATGGCAGTGGTAATCAGTGCCAACGCTGCACAGAAGAGGCTAGCCATCCAGTGTAGATAGAGGATGAAGATCTCATCCATGCTGCCAGGGTAAGGCAACTATCTCATCACTCTAAACTCACACACTCAAGCCTATCACACATTCACTGGCATCTACTCACTGCCAGCTCAAGGGACATCACCACTCACTCTTTCACACACATCCTCACATCTTCATCTGGCCTCATCTGCTCTGGAGACTGCCTCCTCAGCTCTCACCATCTTGAAGTCACTTGCATAGATCAACTTGTGCCCCCACACAAACCCTGGGATATCCCCCTTCCCAAGTACAGCCCTCACCCTGCAGCCTCTTTCCTTGCCTGAGGCCACTTCTCCCCCTTCCCCAACAAGCCGTAGCCATGCAGCCGAACAAAGTTAGGTAGAGAATTGCCTGTCAGCCTCCCTAAAAGTGATGTGGTTTTGTCTGCGAAGCCTGGCAATGATGACTGCTAGTGTTGCCCGAAGCAAGGTAGGCAAACAAACCTCCAAGTCCCCAGTGAAGTGCAGCCCGCCAGGTGCATGTCATTTACGTGCAGTTGTGAAACATGCTGATGTGGGCGGACAATCCAGTGTGGGGGGATGAGTCTGACTGGCTGGCCATATAATGGTATACATCATTACAATGTATTACAATGAGGTTCCTGATGTCCAATGGCGGGAAATGCGGCCTGCCATCGATGGGCTGAGTGGATGATCATAAACTGGTTTCATGATGTTGTGAAACCAATTTTTGGCCTTCTCACCATATTGTCCGTTCACGCTGTCAAGCACGCCTGACCCCAGCGGGCACGGAAAATTCCACCCAGAATCTCCAGTAATTGAAATGCAAATTTGATGCCAATCAACCTAATAAAGAGAAATGAATAGAAGGTCCCAAACTGAAAGAAAAAGCAGGAATACTTCAAGGGAACTTAGTCCAGCCAATCAACCAGGACAGAAGGGGGAACTGTGGATGGTTTGCATAAGAAAGAACTAATTTCATAATTATCAATAGTAAACCAGCTGTTTGATCTACAAACTGAAACAGCTGCATTATCACATTCTTTAGGCTCAGTTGAATCCAAAGAAGGGAATGAAAACACTAAAATTCATGACGGGCCAACTATAAGCTCTCACCATGGACCCCTGGAAGACAAACCTAATGAAAGAGAAAATGGAGGAGGGCAAGGATCCATTTGCATGAGACATGAGGACATTCCCATGCTGCTTATCATTCAGTGGGTATCAGCAAAATTTCTGACAGATCATGCAACAGGCATCTGTCAACTCCACTGAGTCACCCTCTCATAGTTCAAAGAATGAAACTTTGGAGGAAATGTTCTCTGACACAGATTAAGATCAGTTTCGATTATCTGATGCTTCTCACAAAAGAAGTTCCAAAGTAGACAAAAAAAAAGAAATATGCAAAACAGGAGGAAAATTCCAAAGTTTCCAATCAAAAATGAAATTCACATTCACAGAATGTGAAGCAATTAAGATATCGGATCTTGGTGACATTCATAATTCTTCTGAGGGTGTAAAAGACAACACAATCTTGAACAAGAATAAACTTACAAAAGCTTCAGGCCCCAGTAATGGTTCATTTCCAAATTCATTTGGTTCAAACAATAAAAAAGGACTTTAAAAAGACAACCCAAGAGACGCAAAAGGCATCTAAGCCCAACTCCCAAAATGGCCTTTGGTTCCTCATTGAACAAGTGCAAAGGAGAAACAGTATCCGATCTGAAAGCTCAAGAATCTCTAACGGAATCTCCAGAAAAAGTACTAGTGGATAAAGACACCTCTGATTTACAGGAAATCAAAATGGATATCAATGATACACCACAATTACCTCAACAGCACCAATCCTAGCCATTGACTCTGACAATCCAGTTGAAGAAACTGAAAAACTTTTAACTAATCATGGAAATCAGCTATAGAGCCAAATGTGATGGAGTCACAAGCAAATACCAGTACCCTTTTTGATTCAGGCCAAATAGCAGAGATGACAGACGAGCTGCTGTATGCTTTATATGTTATCACTCCAAATATTTTAAGTAGCCAGAATTCAGATCTGCGTCAGAAAAATACACAAATCAAGGCTGCCAATGCATTTAAGCCAAGTCAACAAGCCACAAGCTCAGGCTTCAGTGTTGATGTTAATATAGGGCAGAATTTTTCCCCCATCTGGGGGAAGTTTAGGAACAGGCTCATGGAGGCGCGCCCCTGATTGGGGGCGCGCCACCAATTAAGGCCTGCCCAGCATGACGTCTGCCAGGAAGCACTATGAGCTCCCTGTACAGACAGAGGGGGATTCCGTCAGCCATGAGTGCACTCTTTCACGCTTGCGCACAAAAGAGCGCACTCATCTCCCTGGGGCTAAGTGCTGCCTCAGGGAAATCGGCTCCACAAAAAAAAATCTTAAAAATAGAAAAAAAATTTCCCTGACATGTTCCCTGGAACATGTCCATCACTTTCAAAGACACTTCTATTACATTTTTAAAAACCTACATGAAACCTTATCCTGCCCGTGGATGAGGTTTCCTGCTTTTTCTGAAGCCCGCCAGGGTTCCTGGCCTGCCTGCCAACTTTAAGGTTGGATGGGCAGGTCGATTAATTACTTTAATGACTTTGTCAACGGCTTCAATTGGCCATTGACAGGTCGGTGGGCGCACAGCTGATTCTGCTGAGCCCCCGCCTCCTTGAAAATTGAAATGGGGCGCGGTGACATCAGGGGTTCTGCCCAAGGTCATCCCGCATCATTTTACGTGTCAGCAAGCGGCCCCCCCCCCCCCCCACAGCTGGGGAAATCCTGGCCATAGATTCCAGTGGTCACTTAATATCAAGACAACCTTTTATGATCTCTTCCAACAGTGAGCTCAGTTCTGATATTTAATAATCTTCTCTGTCAATTCCCAAACTGAATTCAGCAAGTCTCCTGAGTCAAAAGAGGCTTTCAAAGTAGCAGCCTTTTGTAATTAAGAGCAGCTTGGAAAATGAAATACCAGCTGCTTGTAAAGTGGTCAACCAGCTCTGCCAAACAAAATACCAGGTCAACAACCTCACTAGTGCTGTTACCACTACCATCAGCATAGTGTTCTGTTGAAGGGTTCTCCCCTATCCAAAAGGTTAACCCTTCTTCCCGCTCCTCAGACACAGATAGACCATCCCCTACGTTACCTGCAGCTGCTGCACTAAAGGAAATGGAGGAGATAGATAAATTCTAAATTTACTGAGGACAATGACAGCCCAAAAGAAAGATAAAAGGCTAGATTTAATGTTTCCCCACCACTGAAAGCTGGGGGGCACATTAAATCCAGTGGGTGGCCTGCTTAACCACTCTCTCCTGCATTCACCACAATTATACTAGTGGTGGAGGTGGTGTTGGCTGGTCCTCTATGAGTTAACTGGCTGTGGGGGAGGACCACGCCAGTCTCCCAGTCCGGCAGGTTTCCTTGCATCGCGGGCTGGTGGTGGATTTGGGGGTTCCTTCCTTAAGAAGCCCCCTGGGCCCATCGGAGGCCCCCTGAAAGTTATATTCCCCCAGCTGCCCTTTCCTCTGCGGCCTTTCACAACCCCACGCTCCTCACCAGGGCCTGCCAGCTTAGCCCTGACGTTACGCCCAAACACAACCCCAAATCCTGGGTCCAGCGCTGCACGTCTCTGTCATCAAGTGCTGGAGAGCTGCCGGCCTCTGGTTGACTATGTAATCCAGAAGGGTGGATGTCCCACCTTCAGCCTATTAACAGCCAATTATTCACACACAGCTGCAAGCACCAAGATCCCCCCTGTCACCTACAAATTCTCAACCAAGCACAATTCAGACCTCAACCTTTGCAGAACACTCTAGCATGCTGGTGCCCTCTAGGCCTCAGGCAGCCAATGGATGGCCACCAAGGTCATCCTAGGCCATGGGGCAGCAAGGTCAGCAGCTCCACCTCATCTGCAAGTGCAGGGGGAGCACCTCATAGAGGCATACATAAAGCATAAGAAGAACACTTAGGGGTTCATGGCTCTTTGGGGAGATGGTGGCATAGTGGTAATGTTGCTGGACTAGTAATCCAGTAATGCTCTGGGGACATGGGTTCAGATCCCACCATGACAACTGGTGGAATTTGAATTCAGTTAATTAATCTGGACTATAGAGCTAGTCTCAGTAATGGTGACCATGAAACTATCATCGATGTCAGTCACTAATGTCCTTTAGGGAAGAAAATCTGCTGTT
This sequence comes from Carcharodon carcharias, assembly GCF_017639515.1. Lineage (NCBI taxonomy): Eukaryota > Metazoa > Chordata > Chondrichthyes > Lamniformes > Lamnidae > Carcharodon > Carcharodon carcharias. The sequence goes on from NC_054472.1 coordinate 149,968,955, forward strand.
CTTACCTGATCTGGCCTACATGTGACTCCAGACCACAGCAATGTGGTTGGCTCTTAACTGCCCCCTGAAATATCTGAGCAAGCCACTCAGTTCAAGGACAGTTAGGGATGGGCAACAAATGCTGGCCTTGCCAGTGACACCCATATCCCATGAAAGAATAAAGAAAAAAAAGATGTCAAGCCTTGATACAGTAGTGCCTCTGTATCAGTTATAAAAACTGTCTAACTTGCTGTCCTTGCATTTCTTACTGCTTGTCAGATAGTAAAAATACTCTAGCTCCCTCAAGGGGCCTTTAGTAATTGGGCAGACTTTGTCTGGTCAGCTCCTCAGCTTTGTCAGTGCACATGGTGAAGCTGGTCACTGGGCAATGGAGTGTGAGATGAACGAGGTAACAGGTGAGTCTTTAACACACTGATATTGAAAGGAAATGAGGGTCACTTGAAACGAGTACGGGTGAGATTGTCCCATGTCTCCCTTCCGGGTCTCATTTCCCATCACCTCTGGTTCAAGGGTTCCTCATTTTGTACTGCCTACTCAGAAGCCTCCTCCAATCCTCCTAATTGGATGATATCCTCATTACACACAGCACAGCAGACCACCACGAGATCCTCGCTGGGGTATACTGAATACCTCCACCAGAGCAGATAAGGCACCTGAATTTTATTTCCAGCAGCCCAGTGGTCTGCTTGTTGGCTTCACAGGTGGACTAGTGGCAGGTATTGTAACTATCCTCTGCTGCAGTGCAAGGATTCCTCACAAGCATGAGTAGCCATGTCTTCAATGGGTAGCCCGTGTCTCTGAAAATCCATCCCTGAAGGCACACGGACGTTCAGAAAATCCGTCGACTCAAAAGTGTTTAGGATGTTCTAGACATGAGGGTGAGGTGGATTGAATTATTATTACTATTCCCCTCTTTTGCCCATGATGGTGATAGTTTTAATTTTTAACTTAACTTGTTTTCCTTAGTGTCCTTTCCCATGTTGAAATAGGTCATGGTGTTTCCCAAAGCCCGGTTTATGAGGTCCAATGTTAAAAATAACCCCACAGCAAATTCTTTAAGGTGAAACAAAACCAGAATTTATTAACACATTCAAACCCAAGGGATGGATTGTGACACACATTCACACTCACGAGCATACAAGGTAGAAAGGGAAAGAAGTTACAAATTGTGAGTTACATAATAAAAAATCCAAAAGGGAGAGTGGATTTTAGTAAAATAAGGCAGGATCTGGCCAAGGTAGACTGGGAACTGTTACTTTTGGGGAAATCCACAGAGGAGCAGTGGGTGGTGTTCAAAAAGGAATTGGGGAGGATACAGGCTCAACATGTTCCCTCTAAGGTGATAGGAAGGAGTAACAAGCCCAGAGATCCATAGACGACCAGAGATATTCAGGTTACGATGAGAAGGAAAAGAGGCTTTTAGCAGGTACAAGGGAAGCAAATCAGCAGAGGCATTAGTGGAGTACAGACAGTGCAGGGTGGAGCTTAACAAAGCAATTAGGAGAGTAAAGAGGGGATATGAGAAAACTCTGGCTGGTAAAAGTAGGGAAAATCCCAGTATGTTCTATAAGTATATCAATGGGAAAAGGATAACCAGGGAAAGAGTAGGGCCCATAAGGGACAAATCTATGGGTGGAGCCAGAGGACATCGTTAGAGTGCTGAATGAATACTTCATATCCGTCTTCACCCAAGAGAATGAGGATGAAGGTATCAAACTTGGGGAGAGAGACTGTGACGTTCTTAAGCAAATTGATATAGGGAGTGACAAGGTATTAGAGGTGTTGGCAGGCTTAAAAGTGGACAAATCTCCAGGTCCAGATGATTTGTGTCCCAGACTGCTGAGGGAGGTAAGGGAGGAGATCGCAGGGTCTCTGACCCAAGTTTTTAATTCCTCTCTGGCCATGGGGGAGGTGCCAGAGGACTGGAGAACAGCTAATGTGGTTCCCTACTTAAGAAGGGTTGTGGAGAAAAGCCAGGGAACTACAGGCCAATGAGTCTCACGTCAGTAGTAGGGAAACTATTGGAGAAATTCTGAAGGAGAGTATCTATCTCCACTTGGAGAGGCAAGGTTTGATCAGAGATAGTCAGCATGGCTTTGGCAGAGGGAGGTCATGCCTAACAAATTTGATTGAATTTTTTGAGGAGATGACCAGGTGTATAGATGAGGGTAGTGCAGTTGATGTAGTTTATATGGATTTCAGCAAAGCCTTTGACAAGGTCCCAAATGGGAGACTTATAAAGAAGGCAAATGCACATGGGATACAAGGTGATTTGATAAGGTGGATTCAAAATTGGCTTAGTTGTAGGAGACAGAGGGTGATGACAGAAGGATGCTTTAGTGACTGGAAGCCAGTGTCCAGTGGTGTACCACAGGGATCTGTGCTCGGTCCCCTATTATTTGTCATTTATATAAACGACATAGATGACTATGTAGGGGGTAGGATTAGTAAGTTTGTGGATGACACAAAGATTGAATTCAACAACTTTAGGTCTTGACCTCCCTCCTCCATCCCCACCCCCCTTCTGTTTCTTCCCCCTTCCTTTTGATTTTTTCCAATAAATTATATAGATTTTTCTTTTTCCCTCCTATTTCCATTATTTTTAAATATTTTTAAATCTTATATGCTCCCCCCACCCCCACTAGAGCTATACCTTGAGTGCCCTACCATCCATTCTTAATTAGCACATTCGTTTAGATAATGTCACCAACTTCGACACCTATGTGTTCTTTTGCTCTGCCATCTGTGACATCTTTTGATGATCTGCTTATATCACTGCTTTTGCCTACAACCACACCATCCCCCTCCACTTCTCTGCCCCCACCCAACAATCCCCCCCCACCCCCTGCCCCCCAACCACCTTAAACCAGCTTATATTTCAACCCTCCCTGGGATTCACCTAGTTCTGTTGAAGGTTCATGAGGACTCGAAACGTCAACTCTTTTCTTCTCCGCCGATGCTGCCAGACCTGCTGAGTTTTTCCAGGTAATTCTGTTTTTGTCAAAGATTGGCCAGGTGGTTAACAGTGAGGCTGAGTGTCTGGGGCTACAGGAAGATATAGACGGTATGGTCAAATGGGCAGATAAGTGGCAGATGGAATTTAACCCTGAAAAGTGTGAGGTGATACACTTCGGAAGGAATAATTTGACAAGGAAGTATTCAATGACCGGCATGGTACTAGGAAGTTCTGAGGAACAAAGGGACCTTGGCGTGTGTCCATAGATGTCTGAAGGCAAAGGGGCACGTTAGTGGGGTGGTGAAAAAGGCATATGGGACAATTGCCTTTATCAATCGAGGCATAGATTACAAAAGTAGGGAGGTCATGTTGGAGTTGTATCGAACCTTGGTGAGGCCACAGCTGGAGTACTGTGTGCAGTCCTGGTCGCCACATTATAGGAAGGATGTGATTGTGCTGGAGGGGGTGCAGAGGAGATTCACCAGGATGTTGCCTGGGATGAAACATTTACATTATGAAGAGAGTTTGGATAGACTTGGGTTGTTTTCATTGGAGCAGAGAAGACTGAGGGGCGACCTCATTGAGGTGTACAAGATTATGAGGGGAATGGACAGGGTGGAAAAGGAGCAGTTGTTCCCCTTAGTTGAAAGGTCAGTCACAAGGGGGCATAAGTTCAAGGCGAGGGGCAGGAGGTTTAGGGGGGGATGTGAGGAAAAGCTTTTTTACCCAGAGGGTGGTGACGGTCTGGAATGCACTGCCTGGGAGGGTGGTGGAGGCAGGTTGCCTCACATCCTTTAAAAAGTACCTGGATGAGCACTTGGCACATCATAACATTCAAGGCTATGGGCCAAGTGCTGGTAAATGGGATTAGGTAGGTAGGTCAAGTGTTTCTCACGAGTTGGTGCAGCTTCAATGGGCCTAAGGGCCTCTTCTGCACTGTGATTCTGTGATACTGGTATTAATTCATGAGAGTAGAGCCTAGTAATTCAATGTCCAATGAAGGTTCTTTCAGGTGGATTTGTCTGGATGAATTCCTGGTCTTTGTCCTAGGAACTCGGTTGAGGCAGTTGAAGATGCAGCAAAGTATTATTGCATTCTGGAAATTAGTTCACTCTGTAGGCGAAATACAGGATTCTTTCTGGAGATCTGTCTTAGAGGGAGATGGAGATCAGAGGCAGGCTGCTAGCCTGGAGTACATTTTTTTTCTTCTGAAATAAAACCACAGCTGAAGCCAGGATCCCAAAAGCTGTATAAATAAAGCAATTCAAACAGCTCAAGTCTTGGTCATGTGGCAGGGTTGTTTCAGATCAAGCCATCCAGCTAATGGTGTACTTTAAGGACCCTCATTAAAACTCATTGTATTTTGAGCAGGTAACTGTGGAACAATTTACATAACGTTGGAGATGAGGAGCTCTGCCTTTGTCCAGAACTGGCTGGGGCAGATGTCTCGTCTACTAATCCTTTGTGTTGGCTTGGCTGGAATGTTCATACAGTGCATAGGGGGCTGTCACATTGCAGGAGGATGATGAGTTAGCCTTTTTCTATTGGAATGGCTTAGAATCTTCCAGAACTACCAGCAGGTGATCAGCTGCGGCCATTTTATCAGCCCAGCAATTGACCATATTTTTAAAAAACAGAATTTAAACAAGAGAATATGGAAGAAAAACAAATTTCTTTTAGATTTTTTCTTCATGCCTTCTCGGCATGACAAGGGGTTGTAGCTGCTTCCCAGGAACAATGCACAAACATTAAGGATCTATTTTCAATAATCACAGACCAGTTGAACATTAATGGAATGGAAGCCCTTCCTGTTGATGAAGGCCACTGGCTGGTCCATGAGAGCTTTGATGACCACATGCGTGCAGTCAATTATACTTTGCACCAGTGATGACCCCAAAACCAATGGACTCTCAGCCTGGTTGTCCACGTCAGTGCAGTTGCACACATAGTCACTGGTTTACTTGAATAAGGATATTACCTCCTTGATGCAGCAATAGGCTGCAACCTGGGAGATCCCACATGATCCCAGTGGATCCCTGGAAAGTTATGGATGCGTAAATGTTGACAGCCACAGTGATTTTCAGGGTCATGGGCATTAGGTGTCCACCAAACCCCATGGGTTGCAGCTCATCCTACAGCAATATGCATAAGCTGGTGATGGCCTCCTTTAAGAGCTGTAGTCGTTGCTAACGCTGGCACTCAGACATCTGCAATAGTTAAGTTCCATCCACCTTACTCTCACCAGCAGATAAGCCCTTCTTCACACAGCAGGCTGTTAGTTTCTGTTCTGCGCATTTCTTCAGCGCCTCCGCCCAGAGGCTGGCCCTTGTACTGCACCTGCTGTGTAGCTGCCAGCACCTGGCCCTCCCTTCTCTTAGTGCCATTTCTCCTCCTCATGGGGGCCTTGAAGACTGTTAGAATCAGTCGCATGCCAGTTGGTCTCTCCCTACCTTTTCAATCCACCTCCCTGAAACCTTGCCCTTGTTACTCTCTTGGGATCTCGCACCACTACCCCATGTTTCTCTTGCAATTGCTCCTACCCCTCATTGGTATTGATAACTTTACACAACACCCCCCTATTGGTAATGGCAGCCTTTCACAACAGCAACTTGCTAAGCCTCCTTTGGCAGCACCATGACGTCTACCACCTAGAAGGCCAAGGCATGCAAACATCACCACCTTCAAGTTCCTCCCCAAGTCAGTCACCATCCTGACTAGGAACTATATCGCCTTTCCTTCATTGTCTCTGGGTAAAAACCAGGAGCTCCCTCCGAACACTCTGGTGTGCCTACACCAGACGGACTATAGTGGTTCAAGAAGGTGGCTCACCACTGCCTTCCCAAGGACAAGCAAGGGTGGGCTTGCCAGCGAAACACTCATATCTCATTAAAGAATAAAAAACACTCACCATTGGTAATGGCACCCTTACACAACACTCCTCCAATTGGTAACAGCACGCTTATACATCCACTACCCACTGTTGATGTCATCCATAGATGCTTTCTGCCGCTGGAAGGCAATGGCCTCCACTCACCACTCTTCCCCTTAAGCCATAGCCTTTCAAAATGGCTGCTGCCAGAGGCAACACAGAAGCTTCATGGTGCCACCACTTTTGACTGGTCAGGAATCTGAAGATCTGTGAATGCCGTGTGCCATTCAAAGAATACAAAATGCACCATAAAATTCCATTCAATCTGCATTTAAATTCTGGTTAATTGCCTTCTAAATGAGCTCAATTGATGTCCTGCTGCATTGCAGCGAGAAGTGCACCTTCCATTTTCCCCACTGCTTGGAAAATTCAGAAGTTACGAAAATACAACGTTGTGCTTCCTTACGAGAGCATGCTGTCCACATTAGTGCCATGGGATATTTTACATCCACCTGAGCGGGCAGACAAGGGGCAGAATTTTACATGCCCGTTGGCATCGGGCGTGTTCGATGGCGTGAGCGGGCAATATGGCAAGAAAGCCAAAAATCGGTTTCACGATGCCATAAAACCAATTTGCAATCGTCTGCTCTGCCTGTGGATGACGGGCCACATTTCCCGATGTCAGACCTCAGGAACCTCATTGTGATACATCTGCGTATCATTATAAAGCCAGCCCGCCAGAATCCTCCTCCTAGATCATCCGAGCACGTTTCTGTGATTGCACACCGATGTGTTTCACAACATCATATATAAGACGTGCACTTGGTGGGCTGCACTTTGAGGGGAACTCGGAGGTGAGTGCTCAGTAAGGTTGTGCAGTACTCGCGAGGGGCGCCTGTTGGAACAAGGATGAGGCGCAATGAGGGGATGCAAGGGCTGCCCTGCAGTTGAGATAAGATGTGGGGGGGTGGCTGGTGGGTGGGGTGGGGGGGGAGGCAAGGGCTGTACTGCGGTTGATGGTGGTGCACAAGCATGTGTGGGGTGGGCAGGGAGGGAAGCAGCCATACATCAGAGAAACCTTGCAATTGAGACAGTTCAGACGCAGCCACATTGACATGCTTAGAGTCGGAGCCTCTAGCTTATCTACCCACTCAAGCAACACAGAGGCATCAAAGTGCCACCGAGTGTTCCAGAGCTTTTCACCCCTTGGGTACAGACTGCAAAGTAATGGGCGTTTTAGTGTACTGCAGAACAGTTGGTTGACTGCACATGTTATACAATCTGCTTGAGAAAGTTGGCCATGGAGCAGTCACTGGTGGAGTCACTCACAGCCCCTTGCAATGTCATCATTCAGCTTTGGAACAGTCTCCCCCATGGTTCAAGTTAACAGTGCAGCCTTGCAGTTCAGGTTAGGAGAATGCCTGTGCCTGAGCTGAGAGTGCAGCATGCAGACCAACAGCTGAAGCTGCTGCCAATTGGTCAGGTGGCGTGTGTTTCGGGCAGTCATGCAGCACACTAAGCTCTGGCCATCCAAGTGGTGGCCAGCACTCTCTGGGATATGTTAAGGGGCCTTCAGACTAACCAAGAAAGGTTCTTAGTACACCCATGCTAACCCACGCATCTTTCTCTTTTACCTTGCAGGAGTACAACATCAGGATCATGGAACCTGGTGAACTAGCTGTAGGCCTTGTGCTGTACAAAGAGCGAAGATGAAGGAGAAGGGAGCGATGGAGGTGCCTGGCTGCGCAGAGGGAGGAGCAACACCCTCAGGAAGAAGGGGCGGCTGGGGCTCCCGCACATGCCTCTGAAGAGCCACAGCGAGCCGTCACTGGACCCAGGGTCTATAGATGCTGCCTTTCATTCCTGCAGATGACTGCACATCTAGGGAATTGGTCAGTCACATCTGCTAGCTACTGCAGGATTTGGCACCATGGTGACATGGAGGGCATCCACTACCAGTGGCCGAGAGTGACTGCGACGCTCAATTTTTACGCCAGTGGCTCCTTTCTGGGCTCCACAGGTGATCTCTGTGGGAGATCGCAAGCTTCCACCCACAAATGCATCCGTGAGATCATGGATGCCATCTTTGAGAAGGCACACAACTTTGCACATTTCACCAAGGACCAGGAAAGTCAGGATGCAACAGCAATTGGATTTGCCCGGATATCAGGTTTCCCAGAGGTGCAGGGTGTCATCGACTGCACACATGGCGCTCAGATCTCCGTGGCAACACGCAGTCAACTATATCAGCCACAAGAGACTTCATTTGCTGAATGTGCAGCTGTTGTGCAATCACCAGAAATGCATCCTGCAGGTCTGTGCACAGTTTCCAGGCTGAGGAGGAGATGGAGGAGCTGCATGCTCCTCTGATGAGGAGGATATCGACGAGGAAGAGGGTGAGGAGGTCCTTTGTCAGCCTTCAGCACCTGACCTCTTCAGGAGCATAGCTGGATCCTCACTTGGTAGAGAACTGCCGACCTTGCCATCAGCACAGGGATGATCCAGATCCTTGCTGGCCAGCTGGATGGTTCTATTTTCAAAGTTTGTGAGGATCTTGATTTCAGGCATTCCTCCACCAGTCTGTGACATCTCGCTCTTGTGTGGCAGTTTGTCCTGCATGAGTAGAGATGGAGTGTAAGCAGGATGCCTGCCAGGTCAGGTGATAAGTATGCCTGGCATGTGTAGGTGTTGAGTGGTCCCATGGATGGGCTGAGGACAATGAAGGAGGGAGTGAATGGTGATGTCTCTTGAACTGCCAGTGAGTGAGATCCCTGTGGATGTGTGATGGGTTTGAGAGTGTGTGAATTGAGGATGATGAGAAGAGTGACTTACCTTGGCAGAATGGAGAAGATCATTCACCCTCTTGGGGCACTGGGTGGCTGTCATCTTTTGTAGGTCGTTGGCACTGACCACCACTGCCACCGATGCTGGATTAGTGATGTGGCTGCCAATCAGTCTAACAAGAATCTATTTGAAATTTCCTCTGAAGGGACAATGCTATCTTCATTCACCGGGTGAAGCAATAAGGTTGACCATCTTCTGCTGAGATCATTGATGCTGATCCTATTTGATTGACCCTAATCACTGATACATGTTGGCTGTGTTCACTCACATACAATAAATATTTCACATACCCGTCCATGAAGGCTCTTTCTGTGTTCAAATTATCAACACAAAATTACTCAATTTTTCTCTTATAACCAATTTCTTAGCAACACAATTCTTTTGGCATAGTTCATACATTGATGTCTTTATTAAAACTGAGTAAAAACTGTAAGTTACAATGCAGAATGAGAGTTCTGGGTAATTAAGGGCCACATTGCTCAGAATTCAGGTTGTGATGATGTTTTGTTTTATAATCGGGTACTCTTAATTAAGTTTCCATTTTCTGCTACAGTCTGATTGTGTCCATTTTCTAGGTCATTCTTACTATTCATTTCCCTAGGAGAGAAGGAGAGATGCTTTTACACTACTACACAATAATCAATAGTTTAAAATAGCTCTAGCCTGTGTTTTGAATTCTACCCATGTTGATGGGATGAAGATCTTCCGTGCTGGCTCTGAAGATTGTACATAATAACACAATGGATTGTCTTATGAGGAAAGATTGAACAGGTTGGGGTGGTATTATTTGGAGTTTAGAAGCATGAGAGGTGATTTCATTGAAACATTTAAGATTCTTAAGAATTGCTGAAAAAAGACACTTTTTTGTCAAAGCTTTTCTTCTTGCACTCATCAGGACAATTCGCAAGAAAATGCCAATTTCAGGGGAAACAACAAATTTATATTGTGAGAAGAGAATGCTGATTGGTTGGCAAGTGGACATTGATTGGGGGAGGCATTGCCATGGAGAGTGCACCTGTTGATGGTGGCTGCCAAGCATTGTTTGAAATTTAAACCAGGCAGCTTGACTCTGGCTGGTCAAGACATGGCCCTGGGGAATGAACCAGCAAATGGCTGTCACAACTTATTTAGCTGAAACAGGCGCAATGTGTGTACATGTTCTTTCTGTTTACAAAAAACAGGGCCCTGTGTATTAATATATGTAGTTTCTAATACACACAAATGTGCCACACTGAGAACCTGACTGACAATCTTAAATTGGTTGTCAGCATAATCTTAGCACATTGAGGATTATTTTAAAAACTTGGCCAATCGCAGAATCACATCTAATGTTGGACACTGTTTTGAGTTTTGTAAGCACGGGTTGGTTGGATATGGTCTGTACCTTATCCATTGTGAACAGCACAAGAGACATGCTGTTTAATATGATCTGCCGGTCTTTGGGCCATATGGCCTACATACCTAGCATCACACTGGCACTGAAATTCATGTACCATATTGCTCATTTTTGTGATAGGCAGAACGTCTTTTTAACTTAGCAGCATCCTGTTAGTAGCAAATACCACTCGTGCTGCTACTGAGTAGCAACGTGAATCAGTTAGCTTCACCTGTTGCTCATGTTGAGATACCTTGCCCTTCCAGGATAACCTGAGGTAGACTGGGCACTTTTCAGAGCCAAAAGCGAGCCTTGAGCCTGTTCATGACTTTGCGTGATATACTATGCAAAATAATCTGATAAGGATAGCCATTATCCCACAGGATGGCTTTGATGTGCCCTATTTCAGCATCAAGCTTGCACGGTGAGCAAATGGCTTGGGCCCTATATATGATTTTGTCGATAAGTCCAATCTTATAGCATGTGGAACTGTAGGAGTCCCAATGTATGTATTGGCCAGTGAAGGAAGGCTTGTGATAGACTATGGTAGAGAACCACCTTGGCAGATTTCTCAACTAGTACATAAAAGAAAGGAAGTTCATTTGACTGCTCCATTTCAAAGGTGATTTTGAGCACAGGATGGAGCCCATTATGACATGCAAGGAAATTATTATATGCAGCTGCGGATTTAAATATAGCAAACATATCAGAAATATGCGAGGGGTAGGAGGTTAGATGCCATTCCATCAAAGACACATTTCTCATGGAACCCAAAAAAGATATTTACAAGAGCTGGGCCTAGAGGGGATCCCATGGCAACACCATCTATTTGGGCATATATGGTGTCATTAAAGCTGAACTCAACTGTGCAAGTTGTCAAGTTCATAAGCTCAGTGAATACTGATTCACGCAATGGCGCTGGGCCTAGATATGGTGCTGCAGCGCAAATATCTATGACTTGCTTAAATAGAACATTGGTGAATAGGCTAGCAATGTTAAATGAGCACATGGACTCAGCATTGCTATCGATATGCAAGTCCAGTATGGTCTTCACAAATGTGAAGGAATCCTTCACCGTGTATGTAGAAAACTTGCTCAAAACTGGTTGCAACAACTTGCCCAACCACCTTACCAATTCATGCTGTGCAGAACCAGTAATAGATAAGATCAGATTAACCTGGAAGGACAAGGTATCTCAAAAATTTGAACAACAGGTGAAGCTAGCTGTTTCATGCTGCTACAATGCTGTAGCAATATGAGTGGTATTCGCCACTAACAGGGTGCTTTGTCAAGCCAAAAAGATGTTCTTCCTATCACACAAATGAGTAACATGGTATATGAATTTCAGTGCCAGTGTGATGCTAGGTATGTAGGCCATAAGCCCCAGAGACTGAATGAACATATCAAACAGCATGTCCCTTCCATGCTCACAACAGGCAAGGTACAGACCGTACCCAACCAGCCTGTGCTTCCAAAACTCAAAAAGTGTCCAACATTAGATGTGACTCTGCAATTGGGCATTTACTACATAATCCTCAATGTGCTAGGAATTATGCTGGCAACCAATTTAAGATTGTCAGTTGGGCTTGCAGTGTGGTGCATTTGCATTTTAATGGGAGCTACATATATTAATGTACAGGGCCCTGTTCTTTGCAGATAGAAAGAACATGCACACACTTTGCACCTGTTTAGTTAAACAAAATAAATGACAGCATTTGCTGGTTCATTCCCCAGGTCAATGTCTTGACCAATCAGAGTCAAGATGCCCGGTTTAAATGTCAGACAATACTTGGCAGTTAACAGTTAGTCACCATCAACTGGTGCATTCTCTATGACAACCAGAGTCCACTTGCCAAGCAATCAGCACTCTCTTCTCATACAGTATAAATTTGTTGTTTGCCTTGACATTGGTATTTTCTTGTGAATTGTCCTGATGAGTGCAAGGCAAAAAGGTTGACAAAAAAAGTCTCTTTTTTCAGCAATACTCAAATTCTGTACTACCAAACAACTATTCTTATAAGATTCTGAGGGGGCTTGTTAGGCTATTTACTGAGAGGATGTTTCCCTATGACTTGGAATCCAGAACGAGGGGGTACAGTTTCAAAATAAGGCGTTTGCCAATTAGGGCACAGAGGAAAAGGAATTTCTTCTCTCAGAGGGTCATTAGTCTTTGCAATTTTCTCTCCCCAGCGAGCAGTGTAGGCTGCACCACTGAATATATTCAAGGCTGAGTTAGACAGATTTTTACTTGACAAGGGAGTCAAAGGTATGGGGGTCAGGCAGGAAAGTAGAGTTGAGGCCACAACACGTCAGCCGTGATCTTATTGACTGGCAGAGCAGGCTCGAGGGGCCGAAAGACCTCTTACTGTTCCTATGTCTTATGTTCTTATGACCCTGGGGCAGATAGTTGATCCTAACCTCGAACTCTGCTAAAGGAAGGTTGGTGCAGGCAATAGAAAAATGTCACATTGGTACTGTAAAGGAGAGGTGCTTTGATGTCAGTACCAAAACTTATTTTTGAGGTCTAATGACGGGCCTTTTACTCTCCATAGAATTGTGCAGTATCTGTACTGGAAATGAGAGATGCTAATGCTCTGAATGGAATGTGTTCCTTTCCCCAATATTGACACCCTTGCTCCTCTGAGCCAAATTAAAAACATGGGCCTGGAGATTCAGCTTGGCTGCACTGGGTCAGTGCAAATTGGGCTACCATGATCTTTCATGTTAATTAAAAAAAAATTCTCTGGAAGCCTGGCACCGCCCACAAAACTGCCAGGGACCCAGCATGAAATAATAACCTCAGCGAGTTTCCGCTAACTGCACCTTCCAAATGGCTGTAAAAATTAAGTTGCTTCTTTTGGGCACAAGGTCCAAAACTGACTCCCAAAATAACTTTGGTGCTGGCAGGGCTGAATAAACAAGCACTAACCCTCTAGTGGTTCCAACTTGCCTGGTTTGATCTGGTAATTCTTTGTTGACAGTTTCGGGCAGCAGGGCACACAGGGCACTGAGAACAATCAGTGCCGTTCCATATAAGGCCATGGGGAGAGCTGGATAGTCTTGTTGTAAAAGTGCAATCATGGGGGTGATGATGCCACCTATCCGAGCTGACATAGATACCAAACCAATGCCAGTCTGCCTGTATCACAAACACAAAATGAAACAGTTTTAATCTTGCTGGCATTAGAGTCCACATAGTTAGAGTATACATGCTATATTTATAGCAACCAAGTATCTATAAATGATAACCAATTCCCATCACCACAGGTATCAATTACAAAGGCCCTCCTTGCCATTTATTGATCACAAAGGCTAATTTAAGCAAAAGCAAAATACTGCAGATGCTGGAAATCTGAAATTAAAACAGAAAATGCTGGAAATGCTCAGCAGGTCAAGTAGCATCGGTGGAGACAGAAACAGAATTAACAGGCTGCATTTTGTCAATGGCATGCCATTCCCAACGAGTGTGCATCACTTCCGCTCTCTTGCTCTTTACTGTTTCCCAGGCGTTTACAATTAAAATTTAAAGTGCCAGCAGTGTATACGGAAAATATGCAATTCCCCAGCAAGGGATGTTTTTCAGTGGTGAAACCTGCTGTCAGCTGACAATGCTGCAGCTACATGTGCACTATAAAAGAGCCTCCTGGTTAAACAGGGAGCCTCCTGATCTGCAACGCAGCCAAAACTTTCCTGTTGAACTCCAATACCATTAGCAGCAGACTTGAGAGCATGAAGTTGGCATGACTGGTTTTTCAAATTTAACCTTCACTTGCAAATATTTCACATTACATTGGTTTCACTTTATTCATGTGTACATTATCAAAAACAAAAACAGAATTACCTGGAAAAACTCAGCAGGTCTGGCAGCATCGGCGGAGAAGAAAAGAGTTAACATTTTGAGTCCTCATGACCCTTCGACAGAACTTGAGTTCGAGTCCAAGAAAGAGTTGAAATATAAGCTGGTTTAAGGTGTGTGTGTGGGGGGCGGAGAGATAGAGAGAGAGAGAGGTGGGGGGGGGGTGTGGTTGTAGGGACAAACAAGCAGTGATAGAAGCAGATCATCAAAAGATGTCAACGACAATAGTACAATAGAACACATAGGTGTTAAAGTTAAAGTTGGTGATATTATCTAAACGAATGTGCTAATTAAGAATGGATAGTAGGGCACTCAATGTATAGCTCTAGTGGGGGTGTTTTATTTTATATAATGGAAATAGGTGGGAAAAGGAAAATCTATATAATTTATTGGAAAAAAAAGGAAGGGGGAAACAGAAAGGGGGTGGGGATGGGGGAGGGAGCTCACGACCTAAAGTTGTTGAATTCAATATTCAGTCCGTAAGGCTGTAAAGTGCCTAGTCGGAAGATGAGGTGTTGTTCCTCCAGTTTGCATTGGGCTTCACTGGAACAATGCAGCAAGCCAAGGACAGACATGTGGGCAAGAGAGCAGGGTGGAGTGTTAAAATGGCAAGCAACAGGGAGGTTTGGGTCATTCTTGCGGACAGACCGCAGGTGTTCTGCAAAGCGGTCGCCCAGTTTACGTTTGGTCTCTCCAATGTAGAGGAGACCACATTGGGAGCAACGAATGCAGTAGACTAAGTTGGGGGAAATGCAAGTGAAATGCTGCTTCACTTGAAAGGAGTGTTTGGGTCCTTGGACGGTGAGGAGAGAGAAAGTGAAGGGGCAGGTGTTGCATCTTTTGCGTGGGCATGGGGTGGTGCCATAGGAGGGGGTTGAGGAGTAGGGGGTGATGGAGGAGTGGACCAGGGTGTCCCGGAGGGAGCGATCCCTACGGAATGCCGATAAGGGGGGTGAAGGGAAGATGTGTTTGGTGGTGGCATCATGCTGGAGTTGGCGGAAATGGCGGAGGATGATCCTTTGAATGCGGAGGCTGGTGGGGTGATAAGTGAGGACAAGGGGGACCCTATTATGTTTCTGGGAGGGAGGAGAAGGCGTGAGGGCGGATGCGCGGGAGATGGGCTGGACACGGTTGAGGGCCCTGTCAACGACCGTGAGTGGAAAACCTCGGTTAAGGAAGAAGGAGGACATGTCAGAGGAACTGTTTTTGAAGGTAGCATCATCGGAACAGATGCGACGGAGGCGAAGGAACTGAGAGAATGGGATGGAGTCCTTACAGGAAGCGGGGTGTGAGGAGCTGTAGTCGAGATAGCTGTGGGAGTCGGTGGGTTTGTAATGGATATTGGTGGACAGTCTATCACCAGAGATTGAGACAGAGAGGTCAAGGAAGGGAAGGGAAGTGTCAGAGATGGACCACGTGAAAATGATGGAGGGGTGGAGATTGGAAGCAAAATTAATAAATATTTCCAAGTCCCGACGAGAGCATGAAGCGGCACCGAAGTAATCATTGATGTACCGGAGAAAGAGTTGTGGAAGGGGGCCGGAGTAGGACTGCAACAAGGAATGTTCCACATACCCCATAAAGAGACAGGCATAGCTGGGGCCCATGCGGGTACCCATAGCCACACCTTTTATTTGGAGGAAGTGAGAGGAGTTGAAGGGGAAATTGTTCAGCGTGAGAACAAGTTCAGCCAGACAGAGGAGAGTAGTGGTGGATGGGGATTGTTTGGGCCTCTGTTTGAGGAAGAAGCTAAGGGCCCTCAGACCATCCTGGTGGGGGATGGAGGTGTAGAGGGATTGGACATCCATGGTGAAGAGGAAGCGGTTGGGGCCAGGGAACTGGAAATTGTTGACGTGACGTAAGGTGTCAGAGGAATCACGGATGTAGGTGGGAAGGGACTGGACAAGGGGAGAGAGAAGGGAGTCAAGATAACGAGAAATGAGTTCTGTGGGGCAGGAGCAAGCTGAGACGATCGGTCTACCGGGGCAGTTCTGTTTGTGGATTTTGGGTAGGAAATAGAAGCGGGCCATCCGAGGTTGGGCAACTATCAGGTTGGAAGCTGTGGGAGGGAGATCCCCAGAGGAGATGAAGTCAGTGACAGTCCTGGAAACAATGGCTTGATGTTCAGTGGTACATTATCAATATTTGTTGAGACTAGCTTAGTCAGAGAGCTAAATGTACTGGCACACCTTATGGTTGACACGCACTGATGGTTACAGGGAAGTTAGGGGCATTTCCTTTATTGCGGAGGAAGCAATGTTGTGTTTTTTGTCCACTTTTTACAGACTGTTTGTAATAGTGTCTACTCTTTGGGGCATGGCTGAACTTGCAGGCTTTGGTGGTCCTCCTTTCTATGTATTATAAAGGACATGTCTGAGATCACTTCAGTGGGGATAATTGAAATGCTGTAGGTGAACTCAAAGCCCTGTAAAGATTCTGCCAGGTAATACCTTGAGATGGATCCAGATTTGGCAGTAATGACCCACCCTTTAGGCCCCCTCAGTTTTTACCTTGACTGATTGTTGCATTGTAGGCAGTCCAGAGAAGGTTCACTCGATTGATCCCAGGTATGGAGGGATTTTCTTATGAGGACAGGTCGAGTAGGTTGGGCCTGTACTCACTGGAGTTTAGAAGAATGAGAGGCAATCTTTTTGAAACATAAGATTCTTAGGAGACTTGACAGGGTAGATGCTGAGAGGTTGTTTCTCCTTGTGGG
Organism: Carcharodon carcharias; assembly: GCF_017639515.1. Taxonomy (NCBI): domain Eukaryota; kingdom Metazoa; phylum Chordata; class Chondrichthyes; order Lamniformes; family Lamnidae; genus Carcharodon; species Carcharodon carcharias. The sequence continues at coordinate 149,985,571 of NC_054472.1, forward strand.
AAAGTCTAGGACCAGAGGGCATAATCTCAGAGTAAGGGGTCGCCCATTTAAGACGAGGTGAGGAGAATAGCTTCTCTCAAAGGGTAATGAATCTGTGGAATTCTTTACCTCAGAGGGCTGTAGAGGCTGTCGCATTAAGTATTGTTCAAGGCTGAGATAGACATTTTTAATCAGTAAAGGAATCAAAGTTTATGGGGAAAAGGCAGGAAAGTGGAGTTGAGGATTAACGGATCAGCCATGATCTCATTGAATGGCAGAGCAGACTCGATGGGCCGAATGGCCTACTTCTGCTCCTACGTCTTATGGTCTTATCCCTTGCAATGCCTAGGATGCCAGGCCCATCCCTCTTCAACTCCTCCATGCCCTCGGCCCCATTCCACACACTACCCTAACCAATGACTCACCCTTGTGAGTCCCCAGCCTCCATGCAAACTGCCATTCTCTTGCTCCCCTCCCTCATGCCAAAGCATTCAGCAAAGAAAACCAATGACCTCAGACAGAACTGCACAAAGTCGACTGGTGCACACTCCCTTTAAACAAACCTCAACCGGGTGCAATGAGATTCCCGTGCACTGCTGACTTTATCATGAAGGTAGTACTTTATTAAATAAAGATTTACACTAATGAGTTTTCATGGCAAGCAAATGTGTTACAAGTATGAACTCACCACAGGCTGATATGAGGCCCGGCATGCCGTAAAAATGAGTGTTACTATGTCAGGCTGCTGCTTGCTTAGTCTGTGGGACAGCTCTCTCAATTTTGGCCCAAGCCCCTAGATATTAGTAAGGAGGACTTTGCAGGGCCAACAGGGTTGGCTATGGCGTCATTGGTGCCTAGACTGATATCAGGTGGTCCACCTGGTTTTATTCTTTTTTGACTTTTCTGTAGCAGTTTGGTACGACTGAGTGTCTTGCTAGCTGATACTATGTTTAACAAATGTCTATATTTTGTTAGTTAAAATTGTACAGATTTCAATGAAACTTGGGACACAGATAGAGTATGGTCAAAGGAAGGACTGATTAGTTTGTGGCCAGATCCAGATCAAAATCCTGGAACTTTTTAAAGGATCTATTAAGATTGGGAGAGACGGTGAATTGACTTTTGTTTTAGAATGCTGAGAGTTTATATGGATTTTTATTTAGAATGTATTGATTGTTTTAGCATAAAATGGATCGTGTAATTTGTCACAGCTGTCAAAATGTGAGCAGAGTTTTCAGAGCACGTTGTTGGATATGGATTGGCCTGAAGCCTTCTCAGTGAGATGGAAGCTCTGTAGTAATACAGCATTAACCAGGCAGGGAAAAGCCTCAAGGAAGAGCTGCATCATTGCAATAACATTGGGTTAACACCTGTGGTGGAGGTATGTGCTCCACTGAATGCCTTCTTCACTTGTTCGATTTGTGTTCTACTGATTTATGTATCTTGGAAACTCATTCTCTAAATTTCATTTCTGTAAGTTTAGAAATTCCAGTTTTACTGTTCAGCACATATAGCAGACAAATCATGTTAATACCAATGCGTTTGTTATATATGCTGCTGCAGACTGAATTTACTCAAAGCTAAGCTTCTTTTCCGTATTGTGCTGATTGTGTTACCTTCTTTCAATAGCTCTCTGACTTTACCAAAGCCTGGGTGTTCTTGTTGACTAGTAATGGGAAATGGGGAACATTTGACCAAAACCAATGAAATGGGAGTTCGAATTGGGTGACACTATTTGCCACTCCATCTCTGCACTACTGCTGGATTAGTCTAGTTGTTTTTAATTAGCTGCAGAGGTGCCTGACAGATTCAAATGGGAGCCATATTGGTAAATACTAATCAGGGTCCTATGGTGTAGGTAGGATGAAGATGGCATTTTACCTGTATGCAGATGGGGAAGAAGTGGGAGCTCCATGCCTTGGGGGAACATCTAGGCCTCCACTGACCAGGTTCCCAGCTTCTATCTGAAAAACCCTGCTAATCACTTTCTGCCTCTCCTTGACTTATGGGCAGCCATTGAGTCGCCTAATCTTCACTTGCCAGCAACCAGTTTTCTGCCCCTTTATGCCTTTGGTTGAATGCAGGTTTCACTGGCAAGGCTGGCATTTACTGCCCATTATTAATTGCCCTAGAAAAATTGCAATGTAACTGAGTAGGTTGCTCGGCCACTTCAGAGGCTGGTCAACCATTTTGGTATGGGATTGAGCCATATATAGCATAGACCACTTTATGTGAAGGAAGGTAGGCTTCCTTCCCTAGAGAACATCAGTGAACCAGTTGAGTTTTTAAGGCTTTGTGGTCACTTCTGCTGACAGCAGCTTTCTATTTCCAGGTTTCAAACTGAATTCAAATGCAAACTACCATGGTGGGATATGAATGTACTCGTGTTCATTAATAGGCCTGGATTACTAATCCAGTAGCATAACCACTACACCATTACACAACATGTCAAAAGTTGTTACTGGGCAAAGCAGAGAGAGCTAAGTCAGCATTTAATGCACACTACACCTGACCCGAGAATGCTTGATGCAGAGAATGGATATTTTTCACTCCCCAGTGAAAAAACTCCAACAAAACTGACAGATTTCACACCTGCTCATTACAGGGTACCTTTTATAATTGACCATACCTGACTACAGTCGGGAATAATTCAGCAGAATAAACATAAGCAGTGGAGAAGGAGCAGGAAATTCCCAGTTTTGCAAAGACGGCAAGTATAGTGACTCCTATCTGCATACCTGTAACACAAAAGAACAGCTACCATAAAGGGGCCATTTCCTGGCTGTGTGCTCCTCTGGGATCTTTGCCCTGCAAGGGTACATATTTTAATTTGAGTGCCTCCTGTCCAAAGTTTTGTGCTGAGCGTGTGCCCAGATTTCTGATTGGGTGAGGCTCCCTGCTGGTGCACAATGTCAGAAAATTACTTCTTGCATGTTCACAAATAAAAATGAAATTTAAATCACTCACTGGTGGGGAGCAGTGGATTGAGAAAGAAGGGGATTGCCTTATGTGAGTGTAAATGCAATGAATGATACCCCACTTCCCCTGGAAATTGGGCTTGATGAGTTCTGGCACAGTCCCATTCACCTATTTATTCTGAACTCTCCCATTGCTGTTTCCTTTACTCTGGCCCCTGCTCTCCTGCTCCCTCTCTCAGATTGTTGATCTCTCAGATACCCAGTCTTACTCCTGCCTGTGTGCAGCAATGGAAATGTATGAAATAGCACAAAATGTCACCTCCCTGAGGACTAGTGACTGATGTAACAGGGCGGGGTGGAGGCGTGATTTTAACTTACTTGACCCACTGGGAGGAGTAGGGTGTGGGGTGGGGGAGGAAGAGGCCGGTAGAATGTGGGGAATGGTGAACCCAAAGTCAGGGCTTCCCCACACAATGTAGATTTTAACAGATTGACAGGGCTTGGCTGCCAGTCCGGAGCAGGGTCACACCTCACCTGGTGGAAGAGGGTGGGGGAGGGTAGTCAATTCCAGGGGCAGGGCTGAGCCTGAGAATGGGTGGGTTATTCCTGGCATGGGTCTTCTGATCTGGGGTCTGGGGCAGGTTGGAAGGATTGTGAGCCAGTCTGAGGGTCCAATCCTTGCGTTGGGTAGGGGAGTTGGAGGACTGATTAGGTGGGGGAGAGATTGGAGGCCTTAGCAGGTAGAATATGGGAGAGATATTGGAGGCCTCAGTGGTTGGGGGGAGGAGGGCGGGGGTTGGAGAGTGGTATGTAGGTGAGATCAATGGCCTCAGGGGAAGATTGGACACTTCTGTTGTGGAGGATCAGAGATCTCTGGGGAGGAGGTCAGAAGGGTTAATGGATTAACCAGTTGCTAGGGGTTGGCCAGGCATCATGCTGAATCCAGCAAGAAGGCACTTACCTACTGATCCAGCAGTGCCTTGCCTTGGGAAACCTGGCCATCCAGTATTAAATATCAAATGGTGAATAAAAATGAGGCATGCAGCCTCATTATAATAGCTGAAGTACCAAACCACCATCTTGGAGCAGGTTGGTCATCTGCAATCCATCCACTTGCATTAAAACTGGAAACGGACGGGTTAGAGGCAGGTTAGAGTCGGGATTCAGAGTTTTAACACATCAACCTCCCCCTAAACCCATCCCAAAACCCAACCTTTTTTGGATTAAAGCCTTCCCATCTAGTCTTTGGCCTTTATAAAGCTCTATCAATTGGAAAATCAAATAATTCTATTATGTGAGCTGTTTTGTCTGTGAGTACATAGAGTAAGAATACAAGTTTTAATTGTAAATGTTAGTTATCATTTCAATTAATGTTCCTCATTGCCTAACACCTCATTCCCAGATATCCATCATTCAAAGTTGCAATGATCTGAACTCCTCATTAGTTTCCAACCTGTAGCTCTCTCAATAATCCATTGTTCCATACATTTAAACCATTTAAACACTTTGGTTGAAATTATTGGTTTTGTGCAGTGAGTTATGATCTGGAATCCCTAAAGGTGGTGGAAGCAGACTTCATAGTAGCTTTGAAAAAGGAATTCCATATATACTTGAAAAAAATTTGCATGGTTATGGTAAAAGAGCAGGGTAATGGATTATTTAGATAGTTTTTTAAAGAGTCTGTATAATTTCAATGGGCCAAATGGCCTTCCTTTGTGCTGTAAGATTATATGGTTTTAACAACACCATGTTGAATAAAGCACCAGGGTAGCTATGATAGTATCATAGCCTGCCTCACCACCCATTTGCTGCATTCCTACCTTCTGGAAAAGCTAACATAAGGAGGCATGAGATTCCGCAAAGCAACAGGAAACCTCCCTGACATTTTTTCCGACCAAATTTATTCAGCAGCCAGATGCAAAAGCCACGCAACATGTCCACCAGTCCAAAGATGAGTTGTGTTAGATAAATGTTTGTGCCGAAGCTTTGAACATTGAAGGCCAATCCATAATACACAAAGCTGTTAATAAACCTGGGGAAATAAGGGAATGAGTATAGAAATGTTATTATTCAGAATCTCAACTGTCTGTTTCTCAAAGTCAGTGATGTCAAAATTTTATGCAAATCACTGGACCACAAAATTATAAATTAAGAAATTAATTGATGAAGAATTCAATATTACCAGATGCTAATCAAAATCAATGTAACTCTCCTCAGCCTCGGTGTCTTAAAAAGATCCAAAAGGGTGGCCTGATGAATCTCCTTCTCAGTCATAATCTTGAAAGTAAATATGGTAACATTAGGCACCCAGTAATAGTAAACTCTAAACATCTGATTGACTCATGACTATTCATTGAACAAACATTCACATTTCTCCAAACCATAAGTATTGGAAAAAATTGTACTTTTCTAGTTTCTCTCATTTTACATGGTCCCTCTTTAGGTCCTCCTCCATCCATTTAGCACACCATTCCCCAGTTTATCAGGGAAAATACTCCCAGGCCACTGCCAATCACATTATATATTCAAATGATGGATGGTGCAAAGCAGATACTTGGGGAGTCCTTGGCTCTTATGTTCCCATTTGCCATTGGAACAATTTACCTTCACTCAATATGGCTCTGTCACCCCATCTGCAATACGCAGCCTGGTCAAGGTCAGGAGCTTACTATAATGAAAACCAGAACGTATGCAGTCACCCATCTTCCAGAGGTGGAAAACTTCACCTGAACTGATGCAGTCCAGTTATGGAAATGAAGTTTCGCTCTCTTTTTCAGGAGCTAGCACTGGAGACTGCAGTCCAGGATAATAAAGTACTTCACCAAATATGAACACCAAATAAGAAAGGAAGAAAGATTTTACATTTATATGGCATATTTCACAACCTCAAAGTGCTTCACAGCCAATTAAATAGCTTTGACATCACTATTGTAATGTACGAAAAGCAGCAGTAAATTTCTGGTTTTGGTGATATTGATTGAGACATAAATAGGGGAACTCCCTTGCTGTTTATCAAATAGAGCTACGGGATCTTTTATGGACACCTGAAAGAGTGAGTGGAGTTGAACATTTCATCCAAAAGACAGCACCTCTAACAGTACAACACTTCCTCAGTACTACACGGAAATGTCAGTCTAGACTGCATGCTTAAATTTCTAGAATGAGGTGTGAACCTTCAACCTTCTGACTCAGACACAAGCGACTGAGTTTTGCCACTGGGAGCCAACTTCACTCTGGTAGGTGCTTGGACCCTGAGGCAGCATTTTGCTGCCAACAGCCAATTGAAAGGTAGCTGTTGGAGCTGATGCCCAGTTGAGGTCAGCCACGAGCCCCCAGAGCTGCTGACAATCAGAGGGCCAGGAGCTTAGCAGTGACCATTGCTGAGGTTGCACTCCAGGATGAGTGTGCCCCAATGGTTAGATGCCTTTGGAGAGCGGATAAATTTTTGGGAGGGTACTGGGCCAGGCGAGCAGGCCCGTGCAATCGAGATAGAGGGGGGGTGGTGGTGATGGGAGGTTGTAGGGAGATGGGGCATTGACCTTGGGTGCAGGGATGGTCTTAGACATCTGGGGGGCCTTCAGAGGGCGTGAAGTGGCCACAAAGGATTAGCTCCCCAGGAACTTGCTGGGAGGCCATCAGGGTTTGCCTGGAAGACTCCCATTTGCCAACAGCCCCTCCTGATGCGGGTATAAAGCCTCCAGTGGCTGGAAATGGCCCTTGATTGTGCTATTAATTGGCTCAATTGGCTACCTCTTAGGCTCCTGCTTGTGTCAACATGCCATTGGCAGTGGGAAGACATTAGGCTCCCCTCCCGGCCTTCCCCTGTCATATTGTCAGCCCTCCCATCTTCCAGCCCGTCCCCAATAGGCTGAGAAAATTCTGCCCAAGAATTTGGGCCACTGAGGCAAGGTTGACATACTTTGAGCTGTAATGTGCTTGTGAGTCTGAGGGCCCCCTGCCAGGTCTCATCTCAAAAACTAACTTTATATTCTAGTCACGTACTAAATGAATGCCACGTTGTTAGAGGTGTTCTCCTTTGGATGAAGTATGAAGTGTGGTGCTGCCCGTTTGGGTGGCTGTTTTATTCACACTATTTGAAGAATGACAGCAAGTTCTTCTGGTGATTTAAACTCCAGGTTTGCTGCACATTCATCTCATAGCTGTTGTGTTTGCTTACACATCAGACACTCTGCTTCAAAGTGAAGTGAACCCCTGTGAGAAGTAATAAAGTCCTGTGTCAATTTATTAGCTTGGCTATGGTACCAATCTTTTCTTCCCAATAAGCTCAACTGAACATAATTGTTACTGCTCAAACAGTTCTTTGAAGCATCTAAACTATGATGAAATACCTTGTCAAGCAATGTTTCAGGCACAACCCTTTTGTTTATTCTTGCTGCATTCATAAGGTGCTTCTTGGCTGCTTTATAATGACCTTTTGTTACAAGCCACCTTGCAGACTCAGGGAGGACCCTACAGGAAACATATGAATAAAAAGAGTTGAATGGCAGAAAGTCATAGATGTTCATGTGGCCGAGATGGGATGGGAAAATAGGGGAGGGAAGAAGCAGTCCGGGAGGTGTTTTTCTCCCACCTGTTTGGTAGCTGCCCATTTCCTGGAGCCAGGCTATCTTTAAATTATTTGGCGAGGAAACCTGCTGTGGATGGACCAAAACAGCTGCTGCAGGGCCTCGAGTGTCTGCAACATTAGAGCCTCAAATTCTGTTATCAAAATTTCTATAGGGAAGGAGTGAAGCCTTTGCAGGGGAACAGGAGAATTAAACTTATGCTGCTCCTTAACAGCCGTCAATGCCAATAACATTACTCATGCTAATATTGCTTTGGAGTTAATGGTGGGAATGATGGTGCATGATGTTATCCCATCATTTGCCTACTTTAGATACATGTAAGCATATTTTGGCCAAAATTTTGTCTCATCTGCCCAAATTGTGCAAGAAACACTCCTGAGAAATGCCTTGGGAGGCTTTACTGGGTTAAATGTGCTACATAAATGCAAGTTGTCCTTGGTGATAAATACAATGGCAGTGGGAGAGAGACTCCATTCAAAGACTCAGTTAATAGATTCTGAAAATAACACTAAAAGGGCCGAACTTAACTCCCAGCTCAGACAGCTGGAGACTGCTGCTGGCAATGAGATAAGGCCAGGAGGGGAAAGGGGGTGTTATGAAGGTCTTGTGCCTTGGTCAGGTGTGAACCCAGGGTAGAAGATGCCAGGCTTCCCTTGGAAAGCTAGGAGAAGTACTCCTGCTCCACCTGATCCCACTAAGGAATTCCTTTTAACTTACCTTGGAGGACCTATATGGTTCCCAACATCTTTCCCTGGCAGGGTGGCTACCTCACTCAGGAGTGGGTTAAAATAGCATTAGCGTCCTGTGAACATCATTGCATATGTTAATGAGAATCCTGCAGGGAAAAACCAGCTGCATTGAAGTGGAAAAGCATCAGGAATGGACTGGGAAATGGAGCAGCTCTGGCAGCATCTATGTAGAGGCCAGATAAGTTAATGTTTCAGATATAGACTCTTCACCTGATCTGTCAGTTTCTGCTTTTTTACTAAGGTATTGGATTCTTTCAGATGGAATTAAAATAAACACTCTTCTATTCTCTTGTCACAACCCTGGAGGTTGTTTAGCAGGGCGCATGGAAAAATTATGTAAATGTTACATTCCTTACCTTCTAAACTTTGTGGATTAATTCAAGAAAGCCATCACAGATTTGTTAAAGCAAATCATGTTTAACTAATTTGATTGAGTTTTTAGACAAAGTAACAGAGAAGTTTATGAGGATAACGTAGTTAATGTGATGCACATGGCCTTCCAAGAGGCATTTCATAAAGTGTCACATAACAGGCTTCTAAACAAAGTTGAAGTTCATAGAATAAAATGGAAGTGTGGGAGCATGGTTACAAAGTTGGCTGAGTGACAGAAAGCAGAGGGTAGTCGTGAACAGTTGAGTTCAGACTGGAGGAAGGTATATAATGGGGTTCCCGGGGTCAGAATTAGAAGCACTGCTATTCTTGATCTAGATTAATAACTTACACTTGGGGACGCAGAGCACAATTTCACAGTTTGCAGATAACATAGAACTTAGAAGTACTGTGAACTGTGAGGAGGATAGTGATGGACATCAAGAGGACATTGCCAGATTGGTGGAATGGATGGACATGTGTTAGATGAAATTTAATGCAGAGAAGTGTGAAGTGATACATTTTGATAGGAAGACTGAGGAAAGGCAATGTAAAATAAAGAATACAATTCTAAAGGGGGTGCAGGAGCAGAGGGATCTGGGGTATATGTGCACAAATTGTTGAAGGCAGCAGGGCATTAGAGGAACTCCTGTGCTTTATAAATAGAGGTGTAGAGGACAAAAGCAAGGAAATATGGTGAACATTTATAAACACTGGTTCAGCCTCAACTAGAGTATTATGTCCAATATTGGACATCACACTTCAGGGAGGATGTGATGGCATTAGAGGACTACTAGCTTGAGATTAAAATATGCAGATCAGACTATTAGACAATATTAAATTGTTTGGGATAGGGAAAAAAGGCAAGAAATTACAATCACTGAGGAAGCAGTACTGAACAAACTGATGGAGCTGCAGGCTGATAAGTGTCTAGGTCCAGATAGACTTCATCCTAGGGTCTTATAAGAGGTAGCTAATGAGGTAGTAGATATATTGATGTTAATTTTCCAAAATTCCCTAGATCCTGGAAAGGTTCCATCAGACTGGAACATAGGAAATATAACCCTTCTGATCAAGAAGGGACAGAGGCAGAAAACTCGAAACTATAGGCTAGTTAGCTTTACGTCTGTCATGGGGAGAGTGTTAGAATTGATCATTAAAGAGGTTATCGCTGGGCACTGAGAAAAACTCAAGGTAATTAGGAAGCGTCAATATGGTTTTACAAAAGGGAAATCTTGTTTAATCAATTTATTAGCATTCTTTGAAGGAGTAGTATGTGCTGTGGATAAAGGGGAGCCTGTAGACATACTGTACTTAGATTTCCAGAAGACATTTGATAAGATGCCACATCAAATGTTATTGTGGAAAATAAAAGCTCATGGAGTAGGGGTTAATACATTAGCATGGATAGAAGATTGGCTGGCTGGCAGAAAACAGAGATTATGCATAAATGGATTTTTGTCTGACTGGTAGGCTATGACTAGTGGTGTCCCAGGTGTCTGTGCTGGGGTCTCAGCTTTTTACAATTTACATCAATGGCTTAGATGAGGGGAGCGAAGGCATGGTAGCTAAATTTGCAGACGAGATAAAGATGGGTAGGAAAGTATATTGTGAAGAAGACATAAGGAGTTTGCAGATGGATATAGATGGAGTATAATGTGGGAATAGGTGAAGTTGTTCACTTTGGCAGGAAGAATAAAAAAGCAGAGTATTACTTAAACAGAGAATGACAGCAAAATTCTGAGGTGCAGAAGGATTTAGGTGTTCTTGTGCATGAGTCATAAAAAGTTAGTATGCAGGTTCAGCATGTAATCAAGGAGGCTAGTGGAATGCTATCTTTTATTATGAGAGGAATTGAACATAAAAGTAAGGATGTTTTGCTTTAGTTATACAGGGCATTGGTGAGACCACATCTCGAATACTGTGTGCTGTTTTAGTCTCTTTATTTAAGGAATGATGTAAGTGCATTGGAGAAGGTTCAGAGGAGGTTTACTAGATTAGATTTTTCTTTTCCCACCTTTTTCCATTATTTTTAAATGTATTTCCATCCATTGTTTTATCTCTACCTTTTAGCCTTTTTTGATTCCTTCACCCCACCCCACCCCCACTAGGGCTATCTGTACCTTACTTGTCCTGCTTTCTACCCTTAATTAGCACATTCCTTTAGATAATATCACTACTTTCAACACCTCTTTGTCCTTTTGTCTGTGACATCTTTTGGTTATCTCCACCTATCACTGGCCCTCTATCCAGCTCTCTTGTCCCAACACCCCCCCCACCCCCCACCACCACTTGAACAAGCTTATATTTCACCCTTTCTCTATTTTTCCTTAGTTCTGTTGAAGAGTCATGCGGACTCGAAACGTTAACTGTGCTCCTTTCCACAGATGCTGCCAGACCTGCTGAGTTTTTCCAGGTATTTTTGTTTTTGTTTTTGATTTCCAGCATCGGCAGTTTTTTGCTTTTATTTTACTAGATTGATACCTGGAATGTCTTATGAGGAAAGGTTGTACAGGCTGGTGTTTAGGAGAGTAATTGGTGACTTGATTAAAGCATATAAGATCCTGAATGGTCTTGACAAGGTGGACATAGAAAGGATGTTTCCTCTTGTGGGTGAGTCCAGAACTAGGGGGCACTGTTTTAAAATTAGGAGTCACCCTTATAGGACAGAGATGAGGAGAAATATTTTCTCTCAGAGAGTTGTACGATTTTGGCACTCTCTATCTTCGAAGGCAGTGGAAGCGAGGTCACTGAATATTTTTAAGGCAGAGGTAGATAGATTCTTGTTAGGCGACCAAATCAAAGGTTATCGGGAGTAGAAGGCATGTGGTATTCGAAACACAAGCAGATCAGCCTTGATATTTTGAATGGCGGAGCAGGCTCAAGTGACCTAATGCTCCACTCCTGCTTCTATTTCGTATGTTAGTATGAGTTGGAGAAATCAGCCAAGAACATATTAAAAGAATTAGATAAAACCTATATATAGGCAAATCAGTGAGAGATGTAATTCACCAGTTAGCATACTGGAAGGAAAATTAGATGCTGTCTTGCATCAGTGGTAGCAGCCTTGCCTTTGCATCAGAAGGTTGTCACTCCCACTCTAGTGACTTGAGCACATTATTTTGGCTCACAACAGGCAAGGTGTTGTCTTTTGAATGAGACCTAGGTGGCTGTAAAGGCACCATATAGGAGACTCATTACAAAGTTTAGGGCATGTGGAGTCAGGAGACAAGTAGCTGACTGGATAGAAAATTGACTATTAATGGAAAACAGTGGTTAGGTGAAAAGGGTGGTTATTCAGATTGGAGGAAGGTAGGAAGTGGTGCTTTACAATAATGCTGGGACCACTATTCATAATTTATATCAATGATTGGATTTGGCAATAAGGGGGCTTGATATCATCTGAAAATTCTGACATTAAGTGTGGGGTGTGAAGTTTTAGCAAACACTGAGAAAGAATGCAACATACAAGAAGACATGCAGAAACTTGCAGATTGGACAGTTAATTGTCAAAAGAACTTCAACATAGATAAATGTGAGGTGATGCCCTTTGGCAGGAAAAATAGAAACACCACCTACATCTTGGAAAATAAGAAAATGAATGGAATGGTAGAGCAAAATGTCTAGATATATAGGTGAATGAATCATCAAAAGCAGCATACAAAAGCAAACTGCTGTGGATGTTAGAAATCTGAAATAAAAGCAGAAAAATGCTGGAAATACTCAGCTGGTCTGGCAGCGTGTGGACAGAGAAACAGAGTTATCATTTCAGTCAATGACCTTTCATCACAACTGAAAGTAGTTAGAGATATGACAGGTTTTAAGCAATTTAAGCAATAGGGGTAATAGAGAGGGGGTATTGGAAGTTATTTAAGCAATAGGCAGGAAAGGGAGGAAGGGGATAATAGAACAAAGTGAAGGTCTGTGATAGTGTGGAAGACAGAGCTAAAATAATGAAAAGGATGACTTTGCAAGGCAGAGGAAGTGATAATGGGACAAGGAATAAAAAGTGGGTCAAGAGTAAATGGGAAAAGCAGAATCATCGTCAACAGATGCTGACCAAAGAAAAGCAAACAAAATGGTTATAGCAGTGGTTATGATTTGAAATTGTTGATCTTAATGTTAAGTCCAGAAGATTATAAATTGCTTAATTGAAAAATGACAGGCTGTTCCTCGAGCTTCCATTGTAGGAGGCTGAGGACAGAAAGGTCAAAATGGGAGTGGGGAAGAGAACTAACATGATAGGTAACTGGAAGCTCGGGGTCATGCCTATGGACTGAACGGAGGTGTTCTGTAAAGCAGTAACTCAATCTGCATTTGGTTCCCCCTGTGCAGAGAAGACAGCATTGTGAGAAATGAGCACAGCATAATAAATTGAAAGAAGTGCAAGTAACTCGTTGTTTCACCTGGAAGGAATGTTTGGAGCCTTGGATGGTAAGAAGGAAGGAGTTGAAATGGCAGGTGCTGCATCTCCTGCGAAGGTGCCATGGAAGGAAGATGGGGTATTGGAAGTTATTAAGGATTGGGTCAGGGTACCACAAAGGCAACAAATCCTCTGGATGGTTGAAAGAGGCTGGGAGGGGAAGGTGTGTTTGGTGATGACATCACACTTCAGGTGACAGAAACAGCAGAAGATCATATATTGAATGTGCAGTCAGGTGGGGTGGAAGGTGAATGCAAGGGGAATCCTATCATGGTTCTGGGTGGGAGATGAAGCAGTGAGAGTAGAAGTGCATGAAATTGAACATACACAGTCGTTTGCCCTGTTAACCAGAATGGGGGGTAATCCTTGGTCACAGGAAAAGGACCAAATATCAGAAGGTACAACATCAGAACAGATCCGATGGGGATGGACAAACTGGGAGAATGGATTAAAGTCCTTACAGGAAGCGGGGTATGAGGAAGAGCAGTCAAGGTAGCTTTGGGTGTTAGTGGGCTTACAGTGAATATTGATTGATAGCCTATCCCCAGACATGGATACAGCTAAGCTGAGGAAGGGAAGGGAAGAGTTGGAGATAAACCATGTGATGGCAAGGAAGGGATGGAAACTGGAAGCAAAAGATTACATTTTCCATTCCAGGGTGAGGGCAGGAAACTTCACTGATACAGTCGCCATTCCAACTTTTATTAAATAAAGTAAGGAATAATTTGTCTGTGGGACTGCAGGAGGGGGTTGCTGGTGACCGTAAGAGTGGGATGATAATGGGCTTAAAGCAACCAAAACTTACAATTTATCTTGTGGAGTCACAGCATTATCGTGGGCAGAATTTTCCTGCCCCATCGCAGCGGGGGTGGGGCTAGGGCCAGAAAAAGCAGCGAGCCATTTAAAGATCCATCACTTTGGTAGGGCCAGAAAATTCTGCTGGTGGGAGGCATCGGAAAACTCCAGACCGTCCCTCTGCTGGTCGACTCAAGACTTGCAGTCCTGCTTAAATCATTCAACTGAGACTCCAGTGCTCAGTCTCTAACAGGCTGCCCTTGAAATACAGGCCAAAAGTGAGAAGGTGGTGGCGTAGTGGTAATGTCACTGGACTAGGAATCCAGAGGCCCAGGCTAATGTTCTGGACATAGCAGTTCAAATCAAACCACAACAGCTGGTGGAATTTGAATTCAATTAATAAATCTGGAATATAAATTTAATCTCAGTAATGGTGACAATGAAACTATCACTAATTGTCATAAAACCCCATATGGTTCACCGATGTCCTTCAGGAAAGGAAATCTGCCATCCTGATCTGGTCTGACCTACATGTGACTCCACACCACATCAATGTGGTTGACTCTGAACTGACCTCTGAAATGGCTTAACAAGCCACTCAGTCCAAAGGCAGTTATGGATGGGCAACAAATGCTGGCCTTGCCAGTGATGCCCACATCCCATCAAAACATTTTTAAAAAGGTGTCCCTTAAGAGACATAAGCTGAACAGTCAAAATGAGGGACAATCCCTTAAATTGCAGGGCAGGTGGCCACCCTGTCATTAATGTACCAGAAAAAGGGGACCTGAGTAGGACTGGAACAAAGAGTGTTCCACATATTCCACAAAAAGACAGGCCTAGCTAGGACCTGTATAGGTTCCTAAACCTTTTATTTGGAGGAAATGAATGTAAGTAAAGAATTCCTTCAAAGAACAATAAGAGCTATGATTCTGCTTTTCCCATTTACAAATTATCTAGACCCAAAGTTTGCTTTTGTTACTATTTCCTTTTGCCCTGTACCATCATCTTTCTACCATTTAATCCCTTGGATTTCCATTCTATCACAGGCCTTCCCTTTTGTTCCTTCTTGCCTCTCCACTTTCCTTGTTTCTGTACTTGCTTAGAACATGTTACATCTCTGCCTTTTAACAGTTTGGATGAAAGATCATTGACCTGAAACATTAACTCTTGTTTTTCTCGCCACAGATGCTGCCAGACATACCTGCTGATCTAAAGAAGCAACAGAGGTCAGCAAGGTAATTAGAAATGCTAACAAAGCCTGAAAGGGTGGTTGAGATTCTTGTAACATTTAAGAAGTAGTTGGATATTCACTTGCATTGCCATAGCCTCCAGGGCTATGGGCCAAGCGCTGGAAAGTGGGATTAGTGTAGTCAGATTTCTGTTGGTCAGCGCGGACATGATGGGCTGAATGACCTCCTTCTTTGCTGTGGACATCTATGAGTCTATGAAAGTACTGGGATTTATTTAAATGGAAATTCAAAACTAGTGAAGTTATGCTGAACTTGTATATGGCTGCAGTCAGCATTCTGTACACATTTCTGGTCTCCTCACTATAAAAAGGGCATAAAGCACTGGAATAAATATTAAAAGCAATTACAAGGATGGTAACAGGACTGAAAGAGTGCAGCTTTTGGCAAAGATTGAACAGGTTGGGCTTTCTTCTCTGAAAAAGAGAAGACTTGGAGGTGACCTGACAGAGGCCTCAGAAGTTATGATTGAGTTGGACAGGGTAAATGAGGAATGTTTCCAGTTGTGCAAAATCTAAAATTAAGGGCCATAAATACAAGATAGTTACTAATAAACTCAATAGGAAAATAAAAAAAAATTGACACTGATTATAGAATGGAAGTTTACAAAACGTATGTAAAATACTTTACCATATGTAAGAAAAGAACAAAGCCATTGGACACGAAATAGTTAATTGCAGCATCCTCCAGTCACGTATCCCATAAGCCAGCCCAGCCAGAACAATCTGCCCACCTGCAAAGGCGCAGTGTGAGAGGACAGTTGCAAGTGTTCGCTGCGATACACCAGACCATTCTGTACCTGCAAACACACAAAATTGGCATGTTAGATTTTTTTTAAAAAGTTACTATTTTTATAAATTTCATTCTCCACCCACCTTATAGGCAGCCAGCGTGAAAGGTGTGCTGAAAGGCTCCCGGTGTGGGGCGGCGGAAGGAGGGCGAGCGCTGACGTCTGTGTGGGCGCGGGGGGGGGGGCGTGCAATGAAAATCCCCTGAAGGCAGACAGCTGCCTCAGGGAGCTGAAGAATTTAAAACCAAAGAATAAGGATGTAAAAATACAGAAAAAAATGTCCACACATCGGACTCAATCATCTAAACATACAGATAATAAAAAAATTCTGCCCAAACATTTTTTTTAAAAAATTGATATCAGAAACTTCACCCCGCCCTTGGATGAGGTTTCCTCAAAAATTCGAAGGCCGCCTGGTCGATTCGCCCGCCTGCCAACCATAACGTTGGATGGGCAGTGAAAAATCACCACTAATTGAAACTTTAATGGCCTTAATAGGCCTCTTAATTGTCGGTGGGCGCGCTGCCAACTCTTGCGCGCACACGCACGCCGACCAAAATATCGTGCAAGTGCGCGATGACGTCGGGGCGCTCACCTGACATAACCGCATGCTATTTTACGCCCGGTCAGGTTGGGCGCGTGCCCGCCCATGGGATGTAAAATTCTGCCCAATGTCAATCTTGCAAGAAGCACATACCCTGAAAGTAGAAACAAAATAGTGGGGCTTTTCACCTAAATACAAGAAGCTTTAGCTTATTGAATCATTGGACTTGACTTAGTCTGGCCAAAAACCTTTACTAGATAAGTGGTACATTGAAAGCTGGGTTTCCCCTTTAAAATAAGATGTTTTCCCAGTTGAAGATATAAATACTTTGGTAATTCATTATGAAATACATATAAATAGAAAAAGAGTAACCAATTCTGCACCTCAAGCTTGTTCTGCCGTTCAACTAGATTATGAACGATTGGTCTATTTACCTAGCTCTTTTTACCCGCCTTTGCCCCATAGCCTATGATATCCTTGCTTAACAAAAAAATTGATCTCTCTTGAAAATTTCTTTTGAAACAACATCCACATCCTTTTAGAGAGAGTTCCAAATACCTACTGCCCTTTGTGTGAAAAGTGTTTCCTGATTTTATTTCTAAATCATAGAATCACACTGTGCAGAAGAGGCCCTTCGATCCATCGAGTCTGCACCAATATGTGAGAAATACCTGACCTACCTACCTAATCCCATTTACCAGCACTTGGCCCATGGCCTTGAATATTATGATGTGCCAAGTGCTCATCCAGGTACTTTTTAAAAGATGTGAGGCAACCCACCTCAACCACCCTCCCAGACAGCGCATTCCAGACTGTCACCGGCCTCTGGGTAAAAAGGTTTTTCCTCACTTCCCCCCCTAAACCACCTTGAACTTATCTCCCTTCGTGAATGAGCCTTCAACTAAGGGGAACAGCTGTTCCCTATCCACCCTGTCCATGCCCCTCATAATCTTGTACACCTTGATCAGGTCGCCCCTTAGTCTTCTCTGCTCCGAAGAAAACAACCCAAGTCTATCCAACCTCTCTTTATAACTTAAATGTTTCATCCCAGGCAACATCCTGGTGAATCTCCTCTGCACACTCTCCAGTGCAATCGTATCCTTCCTACAATGTGAGTACCAGAACTGCACACTGTACTCCAGCTGTGGCCTCACCAAGGTTCTATACAATTCCAACATGACCTCCCTACTTTTGTAATCTATGCCTCGATTGAAAAAGGCAAGTGTCCCGTATGCCTTTTTCATCGCCCCACTAACGTGCCGCCCCCACCTTCAAAGATGGTCTAACTTTAATTTCACGATTACATGCAGTCATAATTCTGGTTTGCTCTTTCTAATCTCCAGTTTCATTTGCTGTCTCACCTCTTCTTTTAGGTCTTTTCACACCAGCTCCAATCTTTCAGATGAGGAGCTTTCTTTTGTCTCTTATCAGCTGTTGATCATTCACTTTTATGATAAATAATCACGGCTCATCACTCTAACACAGAACAGTCATAGTTTTCTATTCGGCGGGATCTGCTGGTAGCAGTGCTTCACAAGCACTAGGTTCTTGGAAATAATATCTCTTTTATTTACTCTTGTCAAATTGTCATGAAGTTTCTTCAAAGATTTCTGGTTTCAGTGGGTGCTTTGAGGTAAGAAATACAGCCTAGTGGAGGTGGGATAGAGGTCGGTGAGCCAGTAAATGGTACGGCTTGGCTTTAGGCCAGCTTTCCACCGTATTTCTGCCGCTGATCGAAAATTCCCAGATGTGGATGTGAGACAAATCAGCGGATCAGCAGTGGGCAGGGAATTTAGGTCATTAAACGGCCAATTGTCAGGCATTTCCCTACCTTTTTTTGATTTAACTCCTGGCGCACAGGATGCACAGAGGCTCAAAGTCTCACCTACTCAAACGAAGTGAGATCTCAGTGGCTGTTGAGTTGTGGAGGGAACTGGCAACCACATTTGTGAATCTGTCTTCAGGGTCTGTCTTCAAAAAGCAACACCATCAAGTTTAGCGGCATTGCAGACAAAGGGGCCAAGGTGAAGCGTTGTTAATAAGAGGTGTCTCCCAGGTCCATAGCTGCCAATGGGGGCAGGGCAAAGCTTTACAGAGGCTCACTGCAGTGGAAGCTTCAACTGGTTATGAGGTCAATGCTTTCAGAGTTTGACTTCTCCAGTGGGGAGTAGACTGGTAGAGAGATGAGGGTGCAGTGGCTAGAGGATCAGCTCCAGTGGCTTGAGGAAGTCACTGGACATAGCGGAGGCAGGCACATGGAGACAAGAGGACAGCCTCATGGTCACAGAAGGCACCATCCAGTGCAAAGGTAACATTATCAGGGGCTCCGCTTCATCGAGATGTCTAATACCTACAAAGGTTGTATCTCTCTAGGGAGGTGGTGGCAGAGCTGTGCGGTATGCTGGAGCAGGACTTGTTGCCAAGATGAGTGGCAAACACCTGAAGCCTTAAAGGTGACTTTGGGACTCAACTTCCTCCCCTGTAGTTTGTACCAGAGATCATCTAGATAACTATGCAGCATTTCTCAGTAGGCTGCCCATCGCTGCATAAAAGATGTACCTTCGGGCTGGAAAATATTTCAAATTCACAATTCAGGGCTGTGGTTGGATTTCCCCAGGTGCGGGGTGGGGGGGTGGGGGGTAGCATTGACTGTACTCAGGGTCCTCGCTCTGCACCTGGAATTAACATGGAGGCAAGCTGCTGTCTTTCTTGCACTGGTGTAGGAGATGGCTGTGGCCTGTGTCCTCAGAGTTCCTGAGCCCAAGTGAGCCCAACACATTTGTCTTAAAGGTATATTACACATCACATTACTACAGGAGTGCTTTATTCATACCTAAAACAAAGGTGTTAATCAATATGCCCGATACCGATGCACCAACAACAAACTGCAGAGCAATGAATAAGTTGAAGTTTGGCACAAATGCTGCTCCCACACCACTGACTAGTTGAAGAAGCAGTGACAATAAAACAATTGGTCGTCGACCAAACCTACAGAAAAAAAGGGACATGTTATTAAATATGCGACTGGCCGTAACCAAGTTCCTATCTTCTCAAGGACACCAGCTCCAGTAGTAGTGTTGTAACTTCCACATGAACAATCAGGACTGAATCTCAATCTTGAAAATGACACTCTGCTGGGTTGCCAGGTGGAGTTACTAGTGGCGTTTGCCTGTGCAGTATTAGCTGGGGGCCTGGGACAACATTAGGGGTGCTACATTGAGCCTCTATATTCCATGGTTAAGAAGGGAAGGTAGGAATTTGTCTGTTCCTGATTCTTTTTCTATAACTCAGGTCGGAAGTATGCATGTATGGACATAAGGAAAGGACAGGATCGGCCATGGCTCTGAAGTCCCTCATTGTGTAATAATCTGACAACACTCTAAGGGATAGTAAGGAGCATGGAAATAAGGTTAAATGGTAACTCTTTCATGAGGAAGCCATTACTGAAATAGCTGCTCAAAAAATTATTGTTTCTTGTGTATTTCATTTCAATTAAATGAGTGAGAGAATGTATACTTTGTTTTCACCACAATGATAGTATTTGAATGCTAATATTTTGTTGGTTACACATGAAACAGAGGATTTATCAAATGTCCCATTTGCAAGGCTTACATATATCTTTATTTTCGCAGTATAAAATCATAGAATCATAAAGCACAAAAGAAGCCATTCAGTTTATCAACTCTGTGCCAACTCTTTGAAAGAGCTATCCAATTAGTCCCACTCCTTTGCCCTTTCCCCATGGTCATTTAATTTTTCCTTTCCACATACATATCCAATTCCCTATTTAAAGTTACTCTGGAATTTGCTTCCACCAGCCTTTCAGCTAATGCATTACAGATAGTGCTGTTCAGTGTTCACCCTTTGATGTTTTTAATCTTTACATGTTTACAAGGGTATCCTGGGAGCAGATATTTTGGAGTTCAATGCCCTTGTAACTTGTAACTTCACATTGTTTAGATCCAATGGCATTATGGTCTTATCTTACCACCTTAGTTTTCAAATGAGAGATGGAACCATTTCCAGGTCCTGACCTGCTTGAATATAGAGGCTCAATGTAGCACCCCTAATGTTGTCCCAGGCCCCCAGCTAATAATGTACAGGCAAAGGTCACTAGTAACTCCACCTGACAACCCAGCAGGGAGTGTTGTTGTGTTTGAGGTCCTCCCGCTCCCGTGATCTTCCTGGAAAGGGCCAATTAATAGGCCACCTCCGAGAACCCCATCTAGTTAAAGATGGTGAGCGTGCTGCACAGACTGCAGGGTCATTTGGAATGCCTAATACTCGGGGCAGCCAGCAGCCCTGCTGGGAGAAGTGGGCACTGCTGATATAGATGGGAGACAGTGAGAGCACCTCTAGATGGGGGCACTGTCTGAAGACTTCAGAAGAAACTTAAAATAACTGTGGCCTAAACTTCCAGCATATCATTGTGAAGGGGAAACCTCTGGCACCTATGGCTCCATGTGGACTGTGGGGGAATTAAAGGAGGCCTCACTGTTACCCCCATGACCCACCCTACCGTCTGTCAATGGGAAGCCGCCTCTAGTCACCTGGTGGGCTTCGGCCTCAGCACGGGGTCCATGCACTGCAGTAAGGCCCTGGCGGCATCACCAATTGACGATAATTTGCCACCTAACTGCTCCTAATTAGCTACCTGCCTCTGCTAGGCAGATAGCTGATGCTGGTCTCACCCACGTCTCGCAAGAATGCTTGGAGGTGGGAAAGCATTAGGTAACCCCAACCTGGGATTTTTAGAAATATTTCCCTCCACACGTCCTACCTCTAAAACCATCTCTGCGCAGCTGATCACATCCACCTTATGAGAGCCCAATCTACCATTCCCTAAAATGTAGTCATCTTTAACCTAATATCTCATTTCATAGTCCATTGTCACCATTCATTCCAATCGACTTGATGTTTATTTTCAATCTGCACTCTCCATTCAGCTCACTATTATCTGGTTCACATATCTAGTGTTCAGTGCATATCATGATTGGGACATTATGAGATACCGCATCTTCATTTGGGAAAAGTACCATTTAATGGTTCAGATTATGTGTCTGTGCAGTGGGCAGGAAGATGGTGACAACACATTCACAAATTTAAAAGCAAGTTGTGTTGTTTCCTATTTAATCAGGAAAATTTCCCTGTATCCTCTGTCTGCTAAGTTAAGTTTCAAATGCATGCTTATTGGGTTTCTAACAGCTAACATGTTATTGTTTGTGGTGTTCAGTTGATGAGTCAGAAACTCTCTTAACGTTTAAGAAGTATTTAGATATTCATTTGCATTGCCATAGCCTCCAGGGCTATGGACGAAGTGCTGGAAAATGGGATTAGTGCAGTCAGATCTTTGTTGACTGGTGCAGACATGATGGGCCGAATGGCCTCTTTCTGTGCTGTAAATGTCTGTGAGTTTATGAGATATGCTCGGTGAAGGAAGATTAGATACTCTGAAATCCTGCACTTGAGACAGGTAAGTTTACAGCACCTTAGAATACCAACGACGATTGATCAGTCAGCCCAGTTGATTACTGGGACTTGGTGTGGAAGATCGCACTTGGGAGATTGGAGTTCTTCCTGTGCAGATTCAGCTTGACCTGCACTAATAGGGTAGGGATGGTACTAGTTGGACAAACACCAGGAAATTTACCAGTGCTGGTAAGTGGTATTTCAGTGGGTTAAATTCCAGTAGTGCCCCTAAGCATGTGGGACCACTAAAACTTGTCTATTGCTAACCTGTGTCTAAGCTCAATGGATAGGCAACTGAATGTGTCCTAGGAAGAGAATGTACACCCCATTTTAGATAAATGATTTTAGCCTCTGCTTGAATGGATTTCTCAACAGTTTGGTTTGGACACATAAGTTTCCATGTGCATCTGGTATATAGCTGACAAATAAATTGTCCCATCCATCATTCCCATTTAATCCAACCTCCCCATCCATCCATCATTATCCTTCAATCCAACCTTTTCATCCATTCACCATTCCCATTTAATCTAGCTCCCCACCAACCAACAATCCCATTTCACCCAACTTTCCCACCTTTACCATTATTATTCAATTCATCTTCCCCATTTATTTACTGTTCCTAATTAATCCAATCTCTCCATCCATCCACTATTCCCAATATGTCTATCGTTCCCATTCAATTCAAACTCCCCAATCAATGCACTGTCCCAGGTTAATCCACTGTCTCCCATTCATAATGTCACCCATGATTGCAACATTGCAATGTTCTAGCAAATGTGTTGTACAAAGGGGGAGATTTTCCTCTTAGAAAAATAGAAGCAGGAGCAGGTTGTTTGGCCCTTCGAGCCTGCTTCACCATTCAATATGATCATGGCTGATCCCCTATCTCAATGCTATACTCCTGCTCTCTCCCCATACCGCTCGACGCCTTTAGGATCTAGAAATCTATTTCCTTCTTAAATATATTCAGTGACTTGGCCTCCACAGCCTTCTGTGGTAGAGAATTCTATAGGTTTACCACCCTCTGAGTGAAGAAATTTCTCCTCATCTCAGTCCTAAATGGCCTACCCCATATCCTGAGATTGTGACCCATCTTGGTCTAGACTCCCCAGCCAGAGGAAACATCATCCCTGCATCCAGTCTGTCCATCCCTGTCAGAATTTTATACATTTCAATAAGATCCCCTCTCATTCTTCTAAACTCCAGTGAATACAGGCCTAGTGGACCCAATCTCTCCTCATACAACAACCCTGCCATCCCAGGAATCAGCATAGTACATGTGCTTGTTTAGCACATAAAGAAAATCTAATAGGGCGGATTGTATGCACATAAAGGGCCCTATCTGATTTTGTGCCAATTTGAAGAATTTTTGAGCCTCAACATTCATGCTCTTCACCACCCAAGAAATTCTACACATGTAACACACTAAGAAGAAAATCTGCTCCAAGTTATCCACACCAAGGTGGTATATAGGACAATTTAGTGAACTATCTTTCTTTTTTGAGGTAGTACTCCATCTTCAGGTTACAAATGACCAATAGGAAATGTCTGTGCAGTATTTAAACTGTTGGTTCTTACCTGTCTGCTAGGGGACCAAACAACAGGGCTCCAGCAAAAAGTCCAAACATGGAACAGGACCGTGAGAGCTGATTTAACCAATTGGCATCACAAACCAGATCAAACTGTAGAGAGAGAGAAAATAGCCTAGTTAGAAACAGAGGCTTGGTCACTGAGGATGGAAGTGAATGCAACTTCAAATGCTATCTCATACCAACTGCACTTATAGCCTTAGCGGTTGCTCAAATCAACACACCTCCATCGCTCAGTCACTAACAATCTCTATCAATCGGGACTCATGCCTCACATTCATACGCTTCACATCACCTTCACACATTTAGCACTCCTGCAAACCTCACATCCACATCTCAGACGTTGCACCCACTGCCGGATATTCAAACATGACGGCCCCATCAGCTAAACAGACACTCACTGGCACATTTCCCTCTCTCCTGCAGTACAAGATGATGTAAAACTGGAGGCAACAAGATTTAGCTGGAATAGAAAGGCAAACCAGCATGTCCTAATCCAATGGAGAAGACAGTGCTGATCATTATTAGGGTGGTCATTACTAAGGATGTAAACAATGGTGGGACTGAAACCATGCTAAATGACGGTATCCTCATATCAAATTCTGCTCACATACCACTTCCCTGAATCCCACACTTCCTTCTGATGTACCGGCTATAGAAGGTGTAAGCATGCACCTCTTACTTTCCTCTATTCCTGTATGACAACGTTACCCCTGTGCTTTTTTCCCTTTCAGATATCCAAGAAATCTGAAGTCTGGTCAAGGAATGGGGAACACCAAAAAAAAAGAATGATGAAGATGACACAGGAAAATACATTTGATTTCACATTCACAACCATCAGCTCAGATACTGATACTTCAAGGGGATAAATTAGAGGAAGGATCAGAACATGGTGAGAGGCCAGGCATGAATGGATTGCAGCCAGGGCAGGGGGCAAGGATGACACAACTGTTAACTCACTGGAAGGCGATGTCATGAACATAGGAACAGAAGTAAGCCGTTTGGCCCCTCGAGCCTGCTCTGCCATTCAATAACTTCATAGCTGTGTTTCGAATTCCACATTCCCATCTACCCCTGATAACCTTTGATTCCCTAGCCTAATAAGAATCTATCTACCTTTGCCTTAAAGATATTCAGTGACACCACCTCCACTGCCTTCTCAGGTAGAGAGTTCCAAAATTGCATGACCCTCCAAGAAAAAAGTTTCTCCTCATCTCTGTCCTAGAAAGGCAACTAATAATTTTATAACAGTGCCCCCTTGTTCTGGACTCACCCACAAGAGGAAACATCCTTTCCACAACCACTCTGTCAAGACAATTCATTATCTTATAAAGCTTAATCAAGCTTAATCTCTCTTTTAAACTCCAGTGGAAACAAGCCAAGCCTGTTCAACTTATCCTCATAAGACAACCCATTCATTCCAGGTATCAATCTAGTAAACCACATCTGAACTGCATCCAATGCATTTACATCCTTCCTTAAATAAGGAGATCAAAACTGCACACAGAATTCGAGATGTGGTCTCACCAATGCCCTGTATAACTGAAGCATAATATTCTTACTTTTATGTGCAGTTGCTCTCGTAATAAAGGAGGGCATTCCATTAGCCTTCTTGATTATGTGCTGTACCTGGATACTAACTATTTTTGACTCATGCACTAGAACACCTAGATCCCTCTACATCTTGGAATTCGGCAGTCATTCTCCCTTTAAGTAATACTCTGATTTTTTATTCTTCCTGCCAAAGTGAACACTACACATTTTCCTACATTATACTCCATGTGCCCACTCACTCAACCTATCTATATTCATCTGCAAATTCTTTGTCCTCTTCACAACATACTTTCCTATCTATCTTTGTGTCATCTGCAAATTTAGCTATCATGCCTTTGCTCCCTTCATCTCAGCCATTGATGTAAATGTAACAAGTTGAGGCCTCAGCACGGACCCCTAGAGAACTCCACTCGTCACATCCTGCCAATCACGCAACGACCCATTTATGCATACTCTCTTGTTTTCTGCCAGACAGCCAATTTCCTATCCATTCTGATATATTACCCCCTACACCCTGAGGTTTTATTTTCTGCAATAACCTTTGATGTGGTGCTGTATCAAATGCCTTCTAGAAATCCAAGTACAGAACGTCTACAGATTCCCCTATATCCACAGCGCATCTTATCCCTTCAAAGAACTCTAAAAAAAATTGTTAAACATGATTTCCCTTTCACAAAACTATGCTGACTCTTCCTGGTTACCTTGCGTTTTTCTAAGTGTCCAGCTATAACTTCATTAATGATCGATTCTAACACCTCCCCCACGACAGACATCAAGTTAACTTTAGTTTCCTGTTTTCTGTCTCCCTCCCTTCTTGAATGGAGGGGTTATATTTGCTAATTTCCAACCTGATGGAACTTTTCCAGAATGTAGGGAATTTTGGAAAATTAACAACAACACATCTACTACCTCATTAGCCACCTCTTTGAAGATGCTAGGATGAAGTCTATCTGGAACCAGAGACTTGTCAGCCCATAGCTCCATCAGTTTGCTCAGTACAACTTCCCTAGTGATTGTAATTTCACCAAGTTCCTTTCTCCCTTCCGATCCTGATTTACAGCTGTTACTGGAATGTTTTTTGTACCCTCTATACTTATGACAGAAGCAAAATATTTGTTCATTTCCTTATTATTTACTATTAACTTTCCGTTCTCACTCTCTAGAGGACCAACATTCACTTTAATTACTCTTTTCCTTTTTAAGTACCTACAGAAACTCTTGCTATCTGCTTTTACATTTCTAGCTAGCTTCCTCTCATACTCTAATTTCTTTCCCTGATTAACTTTTTAGTCATTCTCTGCTGTTCTTTATATTCTGACCAATCGTCTGGCCTGCCAGTCATCTTTGTGCAGTTTTTCCTTTTCCCACATGAGTCCTGCTGAAGAGGGCTCAGATGAGAACTTCAGTGGGGCAACCTACAGAAGAAAGCTGACTGATGTGCACAATTAAATGCTTGGGAAACCTGTCAGGAAGCCTGCCATAACTTATACACCTCTATCAAATCTCCCCCTCAGTCTCTTTTGCTCCAAGGAGAACAACACCAGCTTCTTCAAACTAACAAAAAAGCTGCGGATGCTGGAAATACAAAACAAAAACAGAATTACCTGGAAAAACTCAGCAGGTCTGGCAGCATCGGCGGAGAAGAAAAGAGTTGACGTTTCGAGTCCTCATGACCCTTCGACAGAACTTGAGTTCGAGTCCAGGAAAGAGCTGAAATATAAGCTGGTTTAAGGTGTGTGTGGAGGGGCGGAGAGATAGAGAGACAGAGAGGTGGAGGGGGGGGTTGTGGTTGTAGGGACAAACAAGCAGTGATAGAAGCAGATCATCAAAAGATGTCAACGACAATAGTACAATAGAACACATAGGTGTTAAAGTTAAAGTTGGTGATATTATCTAAACGAATGTGCTAATTAAGAATGGATGGTAGGGCACTCAAGGTATAGCTCTAGTGGGGTTTTTTTTATAATGGAAATAGGTGGGAAAAGGAAAATCTTTATAATTTATTGGAAAAAAAAAAGGAAGGGGGAAACAGAAAGGGGGTGGGGATGGGGGAGGGAGCTTACGACCTAAAGTTGTTGAATTCAATATTCAGTCCAGAAGGCTGTAAAGTCCCTAGTTGGAAGATGAGGTGTTGTTCCTCCAGTTGCGTTGGGCTTCACTGGAACAATGCAGCAAGCCAAGGACAGACATGTGGGCAAGAGAGCAGGGTGGAGTGTTAAATGGCAAGCGACAGGGAGGTTTGGGTCATTCTTGCGGACAGACCGCAGGTGTTCTGCAAAGCGGTCGCCCAGTTTACGTTTGGTCTCTCCAATGTAGAGGAGACCACATTGGGAGCAACGAATGCAGTAGACTAAGTTGGGGGAAATGCAAGTGAAATGCTGCTTCACTTGAAAGGAGTGTTTGGGTCCTTGGACGGTGAGGAGAGAGGAAGTGAAGGGGCAGGTGTTGCATCTTTTGCGTGGGCATGGGGTTGTGCCATAGGAGGGGGTTGAGGAGTAGGGGGTGATGGAGGAGTGGACCAGGGTGTCCCGGAGGGAGCGATCCCTACGGAATGCCGATAAGGGGGGTGAAGGGAAGATGTGTTTGGTGGTGGCATCATGCTGGAGTTGGCGGAAATGGCGGAGGATGATCCTTTGAATACGGAGGCTGGTGGGGTGATAAGTGAGGACAAGGGGGACCCTATCATGTTTCTGGGAGGGAGGAGAAGGCGTGAGGGCGGATGCGCGGGAGATGGGCCGGACACAGTTGAGGGCCCTGTCAACGACCATGGGTGGAAAACCTCGGTTAAGGAAGAAGGAGGACATGTCAGAGGAAATGTTTTTGAATGTAGCATCATCGGAACAGATGCGACGGAGGCGAAGGAACTGAGAGAATGGGATGGAGTCCTTACAGGAAGCGGGGTGTGAGGAGCTGTAGTCGAGATAGCTGTGGGAGTCGGTGGGTTTGTAATGGATATTGGTGGACAGTCTATCACCAGAGATTGAGACAGAGAGGTCAAGGAAGGGAAGGGAAGTGTCAGAGATGGACCACGTGAAAATGATGGAGGGGTGGAGATTGGAAGCAAAATTAATAAATTTTTCCAAGTCCTGACGAGAGCATGAAGCGGCACCGAAGTAATCATCGATGTACCGGAGAAAGAGTTGTGGAAGGGGGCCGGAGTAGGACTGCAACAAGGAATGTTCCACATACCCCATAAAGAGACAGGCATAGCTGGGGCCCATGCGGGTACCCATAGCCACACCTTTTATTTGGAGGAAGTGAGAGGAGTTGAAGGAGAAATTGTTCAGCGTGAGAACAAGTTCAGCCAGACAGAGGAGAGTAGTGGTGGATGGGGATTGTTCGGGCCTCTGTTCGAGGAAGAAGCTAAGGGCCCTCAGACCATCCTGGTGGGGGATGGAGGTGTAGAGGGATTGGACGTCCATGGTGAAGAGGAAACGGTAGGGGCCAGGGAACTGGAAATTGTTGATGTGACGTAAGGTGTCAGAGGAATCACGGATGTAGGTGGGAAGGGACTGGACAAGGGGAGAGAGAAGGGAGTCAAGATAACGAGAAATGAGTTCTGTGGGGCAGGAGCAAGCTGAGACGATCGGTCTACCGGGGGAGTTCTGTTTGTGGATTTTGGGTAGGAGATAGAAGCGGGCCGTCCGAGGTTGGGCGACTATCAGGTTGGAAGCTGTGGGAGGGAGATCCCCAGAGGAGATGAGGTCAGTGACAGTCCTGGAAACAGTGGCTTGATGTTCAGTGGTGGGGTCATGGTCCAGGGAGAGGTAGGAGGAAGTGTCTGCGAGTTGACGCTCAGCCTCCGCGAGGTAGAGGTCAGTGCGCCAGACAACAACAGCACCACCCTTGTCAGCGGGTTTGATGACAATGTCAGGGTTGGACCTGAGAGAATGGAGTGCAGTAAGTTCAGAGAGAGACAGGTTAGAATGGGTGAGAGGAGCAGAGAAATTGAGACGACTAATGTCGCGCCGACAGTTCTCAATGAAAAGATCGAGAGAAGGTAAGAATCCAGAGGGCGGGGTCCAGGTGGAGGGAGAATATTGGAGATGGGTAAAAGGATCCGTTGAACTGGTAGAGGACTCCTGCCCAAAGAAGTGAGCCCGGAGACGAAGACGGCGGATGAAGAGTTCAGTATCATGCCGAGCCCGAAATTCATTGAGGTGAGGGCGTAAGGGTATGAAACTAAGTCCTTTGCTGAGCACTGAACGTTCAGCATCGGAGAGGGGAAGGTCAGGGGGTATAGTGAATACACGGCTGGGGTTGGGACTGGAAGAAAGGGTGGGGACGGAGGGACAGGCAGGGGTGGAGGGTCCTAGATGGGTGTTGGTGTCGATGAGTTGTTGTAGCTTGCGTTCCTTAGCACTTGAGAGAAAGAGAAAAAGTTTCTTGTTGAGGCGTCGGATGAGCCGAAGGATAAAATGAAACTGGGGGCACGCGCAGCTTTGAAAAAGGGTACGGCGGTGCTGCTGGAGGGAGAGGTCGAGTGTGTTCATATGGTGGTGCATGGCACTGAGAGTGGATTTCAGAATGTGACGGGAACAGCAGTCTGAGAAACGTTTTATGTCCCGGAGATACCTGTAATCCTGGGTGGGTTCGAAACATGAGGGGTGGAATTTCAGTTGAAATCCACGTGGGGTAAGTTGGAGACGGAGACAGTCACTGAGAAAGGAGATATGGCTGTGAAAGCGGGTTTTAATAAACACCTTGTCAAACACTAGGAGGGAAATGGAAAGCAATGAAGGTGAACAAGGCAACAGAGAGATACGGAAATCTTGTCGCAGAGAGGAACAGAACTTCTTCAAGGAGGTAGGCATTTCTTGAAGAGCAGTGGCAGTCAATTAAACACAGAGATAAAAACAAAAAAACTGCGGATGCTGGAAATCCAAAACAAAAACAGAATTTCGCAACTGGAGGAACAACACCTCATCTTCCGACTAGGGACTTTACAGCCTTCCGGACTGAATATTGAATTCAACAACTTTAGGTCGTGAGCTCCCTCCCCCATCCCCACCCCCTTTCTGTTTCCCCCTTCCTTTTTTTTTCCAATAAATTATAAAGATTTTCCTTTTCCCACCTATTTCCATTATAAAAAAAACCCCACTAGAGCTATACCTTGAGTGCCCTACCATCCATTCTTAATTAGCACATTCGTTTAGATAATATCACCAACTTTAACTTTAACACCTATATGTTCTATTGTACTATTGTCGTTGACATCTTTTGATGATCTGCTTCTATCACTGCTTGTTTGACCCTACAACCACACCCCCACTCCACCTCTCTGTCTCTCTATCTCTCCGCCCCCCCCCACACACACCTTAAACCAGCTTATATTTCAGCTCTTTCCTGGACTCGAACTCAAGTTCTGTCAAAGGGTCATGAGGACTCGAAACGTCAACTCTTTTCTTCTCCGCCGATGCTGCCAGACCTGCTGAGTTTTTCCAGGTAATTCTGTTTTTGTCTTCAAACTAACCTTGTAGCTAAAGTCCCTCAACCCCAGAACCAGTCTAGTAAATTTCCTCTGCACCCTCACGTCCTTCCTAAAGTGTGTTGACCAAAGCTGAATGCAATGCTGTAGTTGTGGCCTAATGAGCATTTTATAAAGGGTGTAACTTCCCTGCTTTTGTATTCAATACCTTTATTTATGAAACCCAAGATCCAATATACTTTGCTAATCATTTTCTCAATGTGTCTTGCACCTTCAAAGATCTATGTACAGGCACTCCCAAGTCCCTCTGTCCCTGTATATGCTTTAGAACTGTGTCATTGGGGTTTACATTGGGCTGCATTTTATGGGGAGTGGTGGGTAGGCAGACTGCTCGCTCCCACCACGCAGCCCCCCAAACCCCCACCCACTCCCAGAAGGAAAGTCAGCTAGAAGCCAATGTGACTGGAACAAGCCCGTTCTGCAGCTATAACACGCTGGGAGTGGGCAAAGCTAACTGAGAGTGGGATTTCACCCCTCAGTGGGAAGAAAGCCCGCCCTCAGGACCTGCTAGCTAACCAGCCATCGTTCAGTAGTGGGCGCTGCCGGGACTGCAGCAAGGAGGATGAAGATGGCTGCCCCAGAAAGGTAAATTCTGGGGTTTTAGGGTGGGGAAGGATTCGAGACACCAAGGAGATGCTTAGACAGGGGTGAGGGGGCAGGCTTTGGAGAGCAGGCAGCACGGAAATAAAGGGGAGGTTGATATAAGAACATAAGAAATAGGAGGAGTAGACCATTCGGCCCCTTAAGCTTGCTCCGCCATTCAATAAGATCATGGCTGATCTGCTTGTGTTTCAAATTCACATTGTCATCTACCCCTGATAACCTTTGATTCCCTTTGCCTAACAAGAAGCTATCTACCTCTGCCTTGAAAATATTCAATCACCCGCCTCCAACACCTTCTGGGGCAGAGTTCCAAGGTCGCACAACCCTCCGAGATAAAAAATGTCACCTTCCCCCTGCTTTCACCTGCTCTAAATCTATAATATTTCTGACCTTATCACATTCTGACAAAAGTTCATCAACCTCAAACATTAACTTTGCTTCCCTCTCCATAGATGCTGCCTTACCTGCCGGAGTATTTCCAGCATTTTCTGTTTTCATTTCAGATTTCAAGCATCTGCAGCATTTTGCTTCTGTGTATGTCCTCTCATCCCTGCTATTGAATCAGTGCCCTTCCGCTTGCCTGTCAGCCACTCAGCCCAGACTGCTACCTCGCATGCTGAGATGGTGCAGTCTGCAATGCAGCACCATAGCCTTCTGAACTCAGAGCTGCTCAGGATCATCCCCCAGGACTTTCTGCGGTCTCCCCCCGTTGAAAGCCATCATGTCATGATGCAGTTTTGGGGTAGCACTGCATAGCAGCACCAAAGACAGGGAAAGGCACATAGTAGACAGGCAGTAAGGGAAAGCACAAGGGTAAATTGTTGAATTTTGCACAAAACATATAATTTCATTTATAAATTTTGCTTGGAATGCTATTTTGTGCTGGCTTTTATTTTTGCATTGTGAACAAGCAGTTGCTGTGATTGTCAGTGACTGAGCATGTGGGAGTATTGTGAATGAGGAATTGGATTGCAGTTTTTTTATATTCATTCATGGGATGTGGGCATTGCTGGCTAGGCCAGCATTTATTGCCCATCTCTAATTGCCCTTCAGAAGGTGGTGGTGAGCTGCCTTCTTGAACCGCTGCAGTACAAGAGTGCTATTGGGGATGGTGTTCCAGGATTTTGACCCAGTGACAGTGAAGGAACAGCGATATATTTCCAAGTTAGGATGGTGAGTGACTTGGAGGGAAACTTCCAGATGGTGGTGTTCCCATCTATACTGCCTTTGTCCTTCTAATTGGTAGTGGTTGTGGGTTTGGAAGGTGCTGTCTAAGGAGCCATGGTGAGTTGCTGTAGTGCATCTTGTAGATGGTACACACTGCTGCCACTGTACATCAGTGGTGGAGGGAGTGAATGTTTGTGGATGTGGTCCAATCAAGCGGGCTGCTTTGTCAAGGATGGTGCCAAGCTTCTTGGGTGTTGTGGGAGCTGCACTGATCCAGGCAAGTGGAGAGTATTCCCTCACACTCCTGACTTGTGCCCTGTTGATAGTGGACAGGCTTTGAAGTGTCAAGGGGTGACTTACTTGCCGCAGGATTCCTAGCCTCTGGCCTGCTCTTGTAGCCACAGTATTTATATGGCTGATATTGGTATCACACTTAGATGAGTTTTTCATGGACAGCACAGTCAGAAAAGGGCTTTATGGGTTACCCCTTCTCTTCCTCTTCAACCTTCTCCTGCTCTGACTCTGGCTCCTCAGCTGCCCAGTATAGCTGGTGGTAAGGGCTGTCCTGCCATAATGGTAAGGTTTTGCAGCATGTAGCAGGCCACCACAAAACTAGACACTCCACTTGAAACAAAACTGATGTGTTTCCCTACCATAATCGTCTGTCCTTTCACATTTCATGTAGCAGTGCAGCATTCATTGTATATGCATGCTAGGCATGTGTGCGTGACTTAGTGGATAGCCCTCGTCACCCTGGCTCAATTGCAGCCGGCACAGCAGACTGCTGTAGGGTGAAGGCATCATGACTACTTCCAGGACACTGGGCATTCACTTGCATGATTCATGGTGTACAGTCATACACCAGTCAGATGTTGAGAGAGTAGAATCCCTTTGGGTCTGAAATAGGGCAGAATTGACATGAGCTATTCGCAAAGCAATTTATGTGCAGTCAACCTGCATCATAGGTAAACCTGTAACCCTACTGAAGCTAGAAATATAGTTAGCTATCATTGAATAGAGAGTTCAGTGACCTGTGTTACGCAACAGTAGATGCCAAGTTGTGAGATGTTGCAAACATTTCCAGCTCCAAACTGGAAGAAGCCAGATACATAAAATTTAATCATGCTGGTCACCTTCACAGTCACTGGCATGCAGTTGTAGTAACTGAAGGTATAGCCTCTCCTGCTGTCTATCAGGGGGTCACATGGTGCTTTGGGAGGCTCCAACCAATGAGCCCTCAGATTTTATTTTGTAGCAAACAAAATTACTGCAGAGGAAAAGCAGAAAGCAATCCTTTTGAGTGTATATGGCAGCAAGACAAACAGTCTCATCCACAGCCTGATGGCCCTGAGCACACCCAATTCTAAGTCCTTTAATGAATTAATGGACCTTGTGAAAACACACTTTCAGCCCAAGCCATCCATAATAATGCAGCGTTTTAAATTTAATTCCAGAGTTAGGGCCCGGGAGAGTCCATCACAACCTATGTAGTGAACAATAAGCAGTTGACAGAACACTGCGGCTTCAGAGACAATGATATGCTGTGGGACCAATTAGTTGTGGAGTTCAGGACGACACCGTACCGTGCCTTTTACTCGCTGAGGTTGACATCGACTTTATGTGCACCCTTGGAATCTCCCTCGCCATAGAAAATGCTGCGAGAGACTCGCAGGCTTTGCAACACATACAACATGGCGCCATTCTTCATGTGGATGGGAACCTACCACTGACCGTGGTGTGAAAACCAGATCCACAGCATCGCAGTGAGATGCAATGATCTCTGTTAGAAACATGAAAAGGTTGAGTAGAAACACTTCAGCAGCAACTCCAAGATTTAGTTGTTATAGATGTGGGACTGGACACCTGTAAATTTAAGGAAGCAGAATGCCATTCCTACCATAAGAAAGGTCATATAGTAAGGCAATGCAGGATAAAGTTGAAACAGCCCATAAAGCAACAAACCAACATGACTGAATTAACTAATACAGCAGAACCGGAAGCTGCTGACACTGACGTTTATTTCCTGTATAACGTCATGGCTGTAAAAACCAAACCTAACACTGTCACAATCCAAGTTAATGAGAAGCCATCAATAATGGAGTTAGATACGGGTGCCTCAAAAACAGTAGTGGCAGAGCACACTTACAAATACCTTAACGAAGGTAGGCAGCCATAAAGCTGGAGCGGATAACCGTTAGATTAAAGACATACACTGGAGAATCTATCCAGGTAAAGAGCGTCACCACAGTACCAGTGTCTTAGGGGCAACAGACAGCTCAGCTGCCTGTGATAATAGCGAAAGGAGAAGGACCCAGTCTTTTAGGCCGAGACTAGTTACAGAAGATCGAACTTGACTTTTTGGAGATATTTCACCTGAAAACAGGAGGAGTTCCCGCTAAGGAAATATGACATGGCATTTCGGGATGAATTAGGGAAGTTAAAAGGTGTGCAGGCCAAGATATGTGTGGAACCTCAGACGACACGACGTTTCTTTAAGGCCAAACCTGTGCCTTATGTGTTGAAGGAGAAGGTGGATGCAGAACTGTGATGGTTAGAAAAACTGGGCATCATCCAAACCGTCCAATTCTCAGAATGGGCAGCGCCCATAGCTCCAGTGATTAAGCCTGACCAAGCCATAAGCATTTGTGGGGACTATAAATTGACCATGAATAAGACAACAAAACCAGACAAGTATAGATGACTTATATGCAAAGCTGGCTGGAAGCAAGTCCTATACAAAATTGGATATGAGCCATGCCTACCAACAATTAGTACTGGATAACATGTCGAAAGAACACGTGACTATTAAAACACACAAGGATCTTTCTCAGTAGACTCGCCTACCCTTTAGAGTGTCATCTGCATGTGCTATTTTCCAGAGAACAATGGGGGGTCTTTTGCAAGGACTTCCCCAAGTGGTAGTATACCCATGTGATGTTCTGATCAGAGGGTTAACCGAAATCGAACACTTGGCCAACTGGAGGAGGAGTTAAGGAGGTTCATGGAAGCTGGCATACAGTTAAAGAAGGAAAAATGCACCTTTCAAGTACAAGAAGTTACTTACTTGGGTCACAGGGTGAACACCATGGGTTTGCATCCGGCAGAAGAGAAAGTTCGGGCAATAAAAGATGCACCCTCACCGTCCAATGTAACTAAACTCAAATCCTTACTGGGTACGATCAACTACTATAGTCACTTCTTGCCTAACTTATCAACTGTGTTGGTACCATTACACTTGTTAAAAAACAATCACCATTAGTCATGAAATTCACAACAGGAAGAAGCTTTTATGAAAGTAAAGAAACTGTTACATTCATCATGTTTATTGGTACACTATGACCCATCAAAAAAGAGTTGGCATTAACACGTGATGCCTCTCCTTATGAGGTAGGAGCCGTGTTATCACATAGAATGGGAAATTGATCAGAAAGGCCCATTGGCTATTTCTCAAGAGCCCTCTCCACAGCTGAGATGAGTTATTTCCAGCTATAATAGGAAGGTTCAAATTAATCAATTCTGAGAAGAAAGCATTTCTGAAGAGATTGGTTGAAACAATAGAGAGATCAAAGGAGAGGAACACATTTAAGGAAATACTGAAGCCTATGTGAGGGGGTAGCTGGTCAGATCTCCTAGAAGAAACGGTTGGTGCAGACTCGATGGGCTGAAGGGCCTCTTCTGCATTGTGATTCTGTGAAGAGCAGGGTAGCTGGTCAGATCTCCCAGAAGACAACAGGATAGCTGAGCAGATCTCCAAGAAGACAGATGTGAACAAGGCCAGACCTGAAGACCCAGTTGCGGTCAGCCTCAGAGGACACCCCAAGGAAAAAGGCACTGTGTGGTAAAAATTACTGGAATTCTATAGATTTTGAAATCTATAAAGATAGTTGCTGAACAGAAAAGGGAAAGTTAGCTCTGAGGGTAGTTAAGTTAAGATCTGGTGGAGCTGTTTTAATGTACTGTGTAAAGCCATTCTTGTGTTTACATGTAATTGTGTTTTTCCCCTTTTCTTTTAATAAATGGTTGCTTTACTATAAAATCATTGCAAGTAGTCAGGGACATCATTTCCTGATTTCAGAACCCCTCTCCATACTATATAAATTGCAAAAACAATTTTGGCAGCTGTTTCAAGTTTCCCCCCGGGATTTGGGCAGCTCGGCATTTACCTTCAGCTGCGCCATAACAAAATTGGGGGCTCTTTGCAGGATATTAAAAGAATAGTTCCTTGATTGGCTTGGTGAATTTAAAAACAATGAGGATGAGAAGTATACTGAACCAGGAGTGGTATTGTGAGATTTTAAAGTGGAAGACTGCAATATGGCTTTGGCAGTTGCTCAGACTTGTCTGGGAGTTGAAGTTATAACCTTGCTTGATTTATAAAAGGTAACTAAAGCTAAATTAATGGAAAGAAGAAAAGTTACAATTAGGATTACTTGCAGGGGTAAGGAAATCAGATATAATTGAAGATATACCACAACATTTGAAACTGGAGGGAATATCCAAGAGACCAAGTTCTCCAAGGGGCGGTCATTGGAAATGGTCTCAAATTGAGTTGAAAAGAAAAAGATGAAATTGGAGGAAAAGGTGAGGAAACGAGCATTTCAAAAGCAAACAGGCAGAAAGGCAGAAGAGAGAAATAAAAACAGGAAAGGGAATTAGAAATGGCAAGGTTAGAAAAGGGGGAAAGAGTAAAATAGAGAGACAGAGATGGCTTAAAATGCTGGCAGTTAAAAAAAAGACACCAGAAGGTGAAGAAGGACTTATTTCCAGATTAGAGCCCAGAAGGGAGATGTTTAAATTTGTTCAAGCTCTTCCAAAGTTTGAAGAAAGATGTTGAAGCGTACTTTACTTCATTTGAGAAGATAGCCAAACAGATGAAATGGCTAAAAGGAATTTGGACATTGCTCTTACAGTTTAGGTTGGAAGGTAGAGCTAATGAGGTATATGCATCACTATCAGAAGAAATATCTGGGGAATATGATGCATTGACGGAGAGTATTTCGAGGGCCTATGAGTTGGATCCAGAGGCATACAGACAGAAATTTTGAAATGTGAGAAAACAGCCTGGACAGACTTATATTGAGTTTGAAAGAGTCAAACAAAGTAATTTTGACAGGTGGATAAGGGGCACTAAAAATAGAGGGACCTATGAAGCCCTTAGAGAAGTAATTCTTTTTGAAGAATTCCTTCAGTAGTAAGAACTCATGTGGAGGAACAAAGGGTTAAAACTGCTTGGGCAGGCAGCAGAGATAGAAGATGATAATGAGGTGGTCCATAAATCAAAACCTTTTTTCAACATCCTTTTAAACCTGAGAAGGAGAGAAAATGGGAAGGTGAGAGGAATGTAGGTAGTCAAGGAAGAGAAGGAACAGCTGGAGATTCTAAGGAGACTTCACCTCAGATTGGGAAGGAAGGTGCTGAGAGTGGAAGGGGTGTAAGAAAGCTTAAATGTTTTCATTGTAATAAGATTGGCCATATGAAGTCAATGTGCTGAGGGTTACCTGGGAAACCTTTGGAATAGTAGGGACTATGAAAGGTACTGTTAAGTCAGGGGCTTTTGAACAAGACAAACCGATAATGTTTGTTCAAGCAGAAAAGCAAGCACAAGTATTAGCCAAAAGGTGTGAAAATGGGTTCACAGCCTATTCAAAGGAATGTTGAACGGCAGGTTGCAGACATGTTTAAACATTGCATCCGTGAGGGTAAGCTATTTTCATGTGTACAAGGTGGAGTTGGCAACATATAAAAACAGAAAATGCTGGAAAAACTCAGCAGGTCCATCAGCATTTGTGGAAAGACAGTTAACGTTTCGAGTCCATATGACCCTTCTTCAGAGCTAAAGAGAAGTAAAATTGTGATTAAATTTATGCTGTTTAAGGTGGGTGGAGCAGGTGAAGCTGGATAGAAGGCCAGGGATAGGTGGAGGCAAAGGAGAGATTGACAAAGATGTCATAAACAAAATGTCAAAGCGATGTTAATGGTAGTGGTACTGGCTAAAGGAAGTGCTGATGGTGGCATTAATGTCTGAAAGCAGAATGTGGTAATAGCAGAACAAGGGTAAGCACTCTGGAAAGAACAACATGAACAAGTGACAGATGGCCCTAGTGGGGGTGGGGTGGGGGGAGGGGACAGTGGTGGGGGAAAAGATCAAAAATAGGATAAAAGGTGGGGGTAAAACAATGAATAAAAATGAAAATAAATAAAAGTAAAAATAAGTGGATAAAAAATTTTAAAAAGGGGATAAAAAGGGGTGAGGGTGGAGCAGAGTGCTCATGGTCTGAAGTTATTGAACTCAATGTTAAGTCCAGAAGGCTGCAAAGTGCCTAATTTGGAAGATGAGGTGCTGTTCCTCCAGTTTGCGTTGGGCTTCACTGGACCTCAGGTGAAGTGATTGTAGGAGTAGTGGAGAAATTGCCTATTTCAGGGATTCATAGAAGATGATGCCTACTGTAGTTGAAAAGCCTGTGGCAAAGCAATCCACAGAAGTGTTGCAGGAGGAACATCCTGGGCAGCTCAGCATTTACCATCAGCTGTGCCAGAACAACTACGGGTTCAACATAGAAAATAGGAGCAGGAGTAGGCCATTCGGTCCTTTGAGCCTGCTCCACCATTCATTATGATCATGGCTGATCATCCAACTCAATAGTCTGCTCCTGCTTTCTCTCCATAACCCTTGATCCCCTTCGCCCCAAGAGCTACATCTAACTCTTTCTTGAAAACATAAAATGTTTTGACCTCAAATACTTTCTGTGGTAGCGAATTCCACATGCTCACCCTCTGGGTGAAGAAATTTCTACTCATCTCAGTCGTAAATGGTCTGCCCCATATCATCACACTGTTACCCTTGGTTCTGGACTCCCCCACCATTGGGAACATCCTTCCTGCATCTACCCTGTCTAGTCCTGTTAGAATTTTATAGGTTTCTATGAGATCTCCCCTCATTCTTCTGAACTCGTGAATATAATCCTAACCAACTCAATCTCTCCTCATGTCAGGCCCACCATCCCACGAATCAGTCTGGTAAACCTTCGCTGCACTCCCTCTATAGCAAGAACATCCTTCCTCAGATGAGGAGACCAAAACTGTACACAATATTCCAAGTGTGGTCTCATCAAGGCCCTGTATAATTGCAGCAAGACATCCCTGCTCCTGTACTCGAATCCTCTCACTATGAAGGCCAACATACCATTTGCCTTCTTTACCGTCTGCTGCACCTGCATGCTTACCTTCAGCGACTGGTGTACAAGGACACCCAGGTCTCGTTGCACATTCCCCTCTCAATTTATAGCTATTCAGATAATAATCTGTCTTCCCTGTTTTTGTTACCATAGTGGATAACCTCACATTTATCCACATTATATTGCATCTGCCATGCGTTTGCCCACTCACTCAGCTTGACCAAATCACACTGAAGCATCTCTACATCCTCCTCACAGCTCACCCTCCCACCCAGCTTTGTGCCATCTGCAAATTTGGAAATATAATATTGTCTGAATTATTGATGAAACGCTGCCCACGAACACAGTTAAGCCTGGTGTTTCCAAATTTAGAGAGGAAGGTAGAGCGGAATTAGAGTAATCAAAAATTGAACCACAATATACCCAGCAAAGCTCACAGTGTAGGTAACTTGGTATTCGTGCAAAACTTTGGAAATGGAACTTGTTGGGTTCCTGGAAGCATTGTCTCAGGCTGGCCCATTATCTCTCCAAGTACAAGTGGAAGATAGAATATGCATCATATTTGTGCTAGAAAGACATTCCAACAATCAACTATTCCACCTGTGATTAATGCCGAACTGTCAATTCCTGAGGTGACAGATCAACATAGAATAGACATGCCTGATGTCTCTGTAGAGTTTCCAAACCCAGAACTGCCACTTTCTAATGATGTGTCTCATGCTGCAATTCCAGATTTTGTTGACCATGTTGAGGAACCTCCAGTGGTAGTGCTACACCTCTCTAGTATAAGGAAAGCACCTCAGAGACTTGATCTTTAATTACCTGAAGTTGTATATATGTCTTTGTTGTTGGATATTCAAATGTTTCCCTGTAAGTAGAAATTGTAAAAAAAAGTGAAGGGGGAGGAAATGTAGTAACTGATGATATAACCTCTCCTGCTGTCTATCAGGGGTCACGTGATGTTCTTGGGGGCTCCGACCAAAGCCCAGACAATCCATGGGGTGGGGCTTCCTGACAAGATTCCTGATCGCGCGCATAGCACCTGAAAAGCTCTCTGTAATAAAGTTTATCTGTTTCTTGTTGAAACCTATCCATTCCATCAAGTCATTACAGCAGTCCTTTCCCTGCTCTGAGGTTACAGTTGTGGCTGCAGCTGGTGGCAGATTTGCAGTGATGATATTCTTCCTGAAAGCACAGACATCTCACACATTGTTCGCTGTTGAGCTTCATATAGGAGAATTGCTCCCTGAACACACTGAGCAGATATGGCCTTCCGCTCCCTCTTCCAGAAGTTTGTCCCACACTACATAGTCTCTGTTCATTCTCCCATGTTCTGCTGTATATTATGGTAAATACCTAGTAGTGCAACCAGGTCTAAGGGAACTCGTTTGTGCAGAAACCTTGAAACCACCCAAACGTTTTTCAGCCCTGATTGCTGGACTCATGCTGTCAAACATCTGTTCACCTGTGCAAGGGTAAAACAGTATGGAACTAGAACATTGAATGCCAAAATAGCACTGCTATAAATTAAATCAGCATTGTACGCTGATTGGTATCATGATCTGCCTACTTGGCATGTGCATAATACCTTCAACCAATGTGGCATGGTTAGATTTGTCCCACAGATGGAACTCGGGCACAAGTAATGCCCACAAAATTGATGAAAATGATCCTAATCTCTCATTCACTGTTCCTGCAATATTTACTTTTAATTATTTAGGAGCTAAATGAGATTATAAAATTGAAACCCACATGAGGTTTGTGAAGTGTCCAAAATTTTGTGTAATACTGCAATATATTTCCAAGTCACTATCCTGGCTTGGAAATATATCGCCATTCCTTCACTGTTGCTGGGTCAAAATCCTGGAACTCCCTTCCTAACTGCACTCTGGGTGTGCCTACACCACATGGACTGCGGTGGTTCAAGAAGGCAGCTAAGCACCACCTTCTCAAGCGTAATTAGGGATGGGCAATGAATGCTGGCCCAGCCAGAAACATGAACCCACATCCCATGAATGAATAAAAAGTTATCCGACTGTTAATATCCATGGAGATATCACTTTTGAGGGTGTAACATAGTTATACATATATGTTCTTCCTGGTTGTGTTCAGTGAGAGGTTTCAGTTCAACACAGTGTTGGGTTGATGAGTCCCATTTGGTGTAGTGCTTGGTACTCCTATCTGTGCGGAGGGGGGAAGTTGATCAGGGTGGGATTCAAAGATCCAGCTGGAAGTTCCCTTATTGACTCAGTTGGTAACACACTTGTCTCTGAACCTCAACGTTCCAGATTCAAGTTCCCCTCCAGGGCTTTAGCACAAAACTCAAGATTGGCACTCCAGTGCAGTATTGAGAGTGCATTGCATTGTTGGAGGTACTGCCTTTTGTAGGAGATGTTGAACCAAGACCCCGCCTGCATCTCCCTGCATGGGTAAATGTACAAGATCCCAGGGTACTTTTTCAAAGAAGAGCAAGGGCGTTATCCTTGGGTCCTGGCCAATATTCATCCTCAATCAACTTCACAGAAAGACAAATTTTTTGGTCATTGTTATATTGCCCTCATGCTGCTTTATGTTTTCATGGAGACTACCAAGTTCAGAAATAGCAGGAGGTGTTTCCAGGCTCTGGTCTGAGAAATGGAGGGTGTACAGACGTTATTTGGGCAGTACTTGCTTCCATTCCCAACTAGATGTTTTGGGGGAAGACTTGTTGCAGGTAATGGAATCTCATTCTGCAGCAGCACTCAGAAGTTTGGAAGATTCAGCTCAACTTTCTCCCTTAAAGAATTGTCACATGGAAGTTCTTTTGACTAAGTTACTCATGTGAGGCTATTAAGGAATTAAGAATTAGCTTAACAACAGAGTAAATAGAAATGGAATGGATAGAAACCTCTGCCCTGGAAATTATAACTTGACCCCCATTGGAATGAGGTGTCAGCTTGGTGCTTTTAGCTCTGATTTGAAATGTCAAACCCCATTCGAGTGAATTGAGCATATCGTTCATACTGTCACTTTCATGCAGTACTGTTGAAGGTGCTGGCATTTGGATGAAATGTTATATCAAGGCCCTATCTAAACTCTCAGGTGGATGCCAAGGTCCCATATTATTATTCTAAGAGCAGTGGAGTTTGCCATTGCATTCTGGTCAATATCTATCCCTCAACCAACATCACCATATCAGATCATCTGATTGCTCTGTGTGGAAGCTTGCTGTGTGTACTTAGCTGCTGTTTTCCATACATTGCAACAGAGTTGACACTTCAAAAGTACTTAATTGGCAGTTAAGAAGCTATGAGATGTTCTGAGGTTGTGAAAGGCACTAGAAATTTCATATTTTTCAAACCATTTACTATTTACTGTTCTTGTGATCAAAATGTAATATGGGTGTCAGCAGTTATAACAAAGTCAAACATGATAATGGCACAAAACCACTAACAAAAAAGTGATCGATTACCTTGAGAGAAGATTGGATCAATTAAATAGATAGGTAAGAAATGGCAACTGAAGAAATGTGCCAGCTTGAATTTGGGGGGTGGTGGTGGTTAACAAAGAAGAGTTCCTGCTCAAAAAAGGATTGGGTACAAATGAATACCATTTTGAAATAGGCTAGAGGGAAGAGGACCAAACTGTAAAGAAAGAGAATGCCTTTTTCAAATGGTTGGCAAATGGATGGCATAATATAACTCTCATATAGGTCTGAAGAAAGGCAGAGTGTCTGTTAACT
The DNA here is from genome assembly GCF_017639515.1 of Carcharodon carcharias. Lineage (NCBI taxonomy): Eukaryota > Metazoa > Chordata > Chondrichthyes > Lamniformes > Lamnidae > Carcharodon > Carcharodon carcharias. The sequence goes on from NC_054472.1 coordinate 150,028,737, forward strand.
GGGCGGGGTCATGAATGGAGAAGTGAGATATTGAGAAACTAATGTTCTGGTTAAAAACAAAAAAACTGCGGATGCTGGAAATCCAAAACAAAAACAGAATTACCTGGAAAAACTCAGCAGGTCTGGCAGCATCGGCGGAGAAGAAAAGAGTTGACGTTTCGAGTCCTCATGACCCTTCGACAGAACTTGTGTTCGAGTCCAAGAAAGAGTTGAAATATAAGCTGGTTTAAGGTGTGTGTGTGGGGGGGCGGAGAGATAGAGAGACAAAGAGGTGGAGGGGGGAGTTGGGGGGGTGTGGTTGTAGGGACAAACAAGCAGTGATAGAAGCAGATCATCAAAAGATGTCAACGACAATAGTACAATAGAACACATAGGTGTTAAAATTAAAGTTGGTGATATTATCTAAACGAATGTGCTAATTAAGAATGGATGGTAGGGCACTCAAGGTATAGCTCTAGTGGGTTTTTTTTATATATAATGGAAATAGGTGGGAAAAGGAAAATCTTTATAATTTATTGGAAAAAAAAGGGGAAGGGGGAAACAGAAAGGGGGTGGGGATGGGGGAGGGAGCTTACGACCTAAAGTTGTTGAATTCAATATTCAGTCCAGAAGGCTGTAAAGTCCCTAGTCGGAAGATGAGGTGTTGTTCCTCCAGTTTGCGTTGGGCTTCACTGGAACAATGCAGCAAGCCAAGGACAGACATGTGGGCAAGAGAGCAGGGTGAAGTGTTGAAATGGCAAGCGACAGGGAGGTTTGGGTCATTCTTGCGGACAGACCGCAGGTGTTCTGCAAAGCGGTCGCCCAGTTTACGTTTGGTCTCTCCAATGTAGAGGAGACCACATTGGGAGCAGCAGATGCAGTAGACTAAGTTGGGGGAAATGCAAGTGAAATGCTGCTTCACTTGAAAGGAGTGTTTGGGTCCTTGGACGGTGAGGAGAGAGGAAGTGAAGGGGCAGGTATTGCATTTTTTGCATGGGCATGGGGTGGTGCCATAGGAGGGGGTTGAGGAGTAGGGGGTGATGGAGGAGTGGACCAGGGTGTCCCGGAGGGAGCGATCCCTACGGAATGCCGATAAGGGGGGTGAAGGGAAGATGTATTTGGTGGTGGCATCATGCTGGAGTTGGCGGAAATGGCGGAGGATGATCCTTTGAATGCGGAGGCTGGTGGGGTGATAAGTGAGGACAAGGGGGACCCTATCATGTTTCTGGGAGGGAGGAGAAGGCGTGAGGGCGGATGCGCGGGAGATGGGCCGGACACGGTTGAGGGCCCTGTCAACGACCGTGGGTGGAAAACCTCAGTTAAGGAAGAAGGAGGACATGTCAGAGGAACTGTTTTTGAATGTAGCATCATCGGAACAGATGCGACGGAGGCGAAGGAACTGAGAGAATGGGATGGAGTCCTTACAGGAAGCAGGGTGTGAGGAGCTGTAGTCGAGATAGCTGTGGGAGTCGGTGGGTTTGTAATGGATATTGGTGGACAGTCTATCACCAGAGATTGAGACAGAGAGGTCAAGGAAGGGAAGGGAAGTGTCAGAGATGGACCACGTGAAAATGATGGAGGGGTGGAGATTGGAAGCAAAATTAATACATCTTTCCAAGTCCTGACGAGAGCATGAAGCGGCACCGAAGTAATCATCGATGTACCGGAGAAAGAGTTGTGGAAGGGGGCCGGAGTAGGACTGCAACAAGGAATGTTCCACATACCCCATAAAGAGACAGGCATAGCTGGGGCCCATGCGGGTACCCATAGCCACACCTTTTATTTGGAGGAAGTGAGAGGAGTTGAAGGAGAAATTGTTCAGTGTGAGAACAAGTTCAGCCAGACGGAGGAGAGTAGAGGTGGATGGGGATTGTTCGGGCCTCTGTTCGAGGAAGAAGCTAAGGGCCCTCAGACCATCCTGGTGGGGGATGGAGGTGTAGAGGGATTGGACGTCCGTGGTGAAGAGTAAGCGGTTGGGGCCAGGGAACTGGAAATTGTTGATGTGACGTAAGGTGTCAGAGGAATCACGGATGTAGGTGGGAAGGGACTGGACAAGGGGAGAGAGAAGGGAGTCAAGATAACGAGAAATGAGTTCTGTGGGGCAGGAGCAAGCTGAGATGATCGGTCTACCGGGGCAGTTCTGTTTGTGGATTTTGGGTAGGAGATAGCAGCGGGCCGTCCGAGGTTGGGCGACTATCAGGTTGGAAGCTGTGGGAGGGAGATCCCCAGAGGAGATGAGGTCAGTGACAGTCCTGGAAACAGTGGCTTGATGTTCAGTGGTGGGGTCATGGTCCAGGGAGAGGTAGGAGGAAGTGTCTGCGAGTTGACGCTCAGCCTCCGCGAGGTAGAGGTCAGTGCGCCAGACAACAACAGCACCACCCTTGTCAGCGGGTTTGATGACAATGTCAGGGTTGGACCTGAGAGAATGGAGTGCAGTAAGTTCAGAGAGAGACAGGTTAGAATGGGTGAGAGGAGCAGAGAAATTGAGACGACTAATGTCGCGCCGACAGTTCTCAATGAAAAGATCGAGAGAAGGTAAGAATCCAGAGGGAGGGGTCCAGGTGGAGGGAGAATATTGGAGATGGGTAAAAGGATCCGTTGAACTGGGAGAGGACTCCTGCCCAAAGAAGTGAGCCCGGAGACGAAGACGGCGGAAGAAGAGTTCAGTATCATGCCGAGCCCGAAATTCATTGAGGTGAGGGCGTAAGGGTATGAAACTAAGTCCTTTGCTGAGCACTGAACGTTCAGCATCGGAGAGGGGAAGGTCAGGGGGTATAGTGAATACACGGCTGGGGTTGGGATTGGAAGAAAGGGTGGGGACGGAGGAACAGGCAGGGGTGGGGGGTCCTAGATGGGTGTTGGTGTCGATGAGTTGTTGTAGCTTGCGTTCCTTAGCACTTGAGAGAAAGAGAAAAAGTTTCTTGTTGAGGCGTCGGATGAGCCGAAGGATAAAATGAAACTGGGGGCACGCGCAGCTTTGAAAAAGGGTACGGCGGTGCTGCTGGAGGGAGAGGTCGAGTGTGTTCATATGGCGGCGCATGGCACTGAGTGTGGATTTCAGAATGTGACGGGAACAGCAGTCTGAGAAACGTTTTATGTCCCGGAGATACCTGTAATCCTGGGTGGGTTCGAAACACGAGGGGTGGAATTTCAGTTGAAATCCACGTGGGGTAAGTCGGAGACGGAGACAGTCACTGAGAAAGGAGATTTGGCTGTGAAAGCGGGTTTTAGTAAACACCTTGTCAAACACTAGGAGGGAAATGGAAAGCAAAGAAGGTGAGCAAGACAACAGAGAGATAGGGAAATCTTGTCGCAGAGAGGAACAGAACTTCTTCAAGGAGGTAGGCATTTCTTGAAGAGCAGTGGCAGTCAATTAAACACAGAGATAAAAACAAAAAAACTGCGGATGCTGGAAATCCAAAACAAAAACAGAATTACCTGGAAAAACTCAGCAGGTCTGGCAGCATCGGCGGAGAAGAAAAGAGTTGACGTTTCGAGTCCTCTCTCCTCACCGTCCAAGGACCCAAACACTCCTTTCAAGTGAAGCAGCATTTCACTTGCATTTCCCCCAACTTAGTCTACTGCATCCGTTGCTCCCAATGTGGTCTCCTCTACATTGGAGAGACCAAACGTAAACTGGGCGACCGCTTTGCAGAACACCTGCGGTCTGTCCGCAAGAATGACCCAAACCTCCCTGTCGCTTGCCATTTCAACACTCCACCCTGCTCTCTTGCCCACATGTCTGTCCTTGGCTTGCTGCATTGTTCCAGTGAAGCCCAACGCAAACTGGAGGAACAACACCTCATCTTCCGACTAGGGACTTTACAGCCTTCTGGACTGAATATTGAATTCAACAACTTTAGGTTGTAAGCTCCCTCCCCCATCCCCACCCCCTTTCTGTTTCCCCCTTCCCCTTTTTTTTCCAATAAATTATAAAGATTTTCCTTTTCCCACCTATTTCCATTATATAAAAAAAAACCCACTAGAGCTATACCTTGAGTGCCCTACCATCCATTCTTAATTAGCACATTCGTTTAGATAATATCACCAACTTTAATTTTAACACCTATGTGTTCTATTGTACTATTGTCGTTGACATCTTTTGATGATCTGCTTCTATCACTGCTTGTTTGTCCCTACAACCACACCCCCCCAACTCCCCCCTCCACCTCTTTGTCTCTCTATCTCTCCGCCCCCCACACACACACCTTAAACCAGCTTATATTTCAACTCTTTCTTGGACTCGAACGCAAGTTCTGTCGAAGGGTCATGAGGACTCGAAACGTCAACTCTTTTCTTCTCCGCCGATGCTGCCAGACCTGCTGAGTTTTTCCAGGTAATTCTGTTTTTGTAATGTTCTGGTTACTCTGTTGAAATTCTAAATGTATCAATGAATGCTGGACAGATACTGTGTATTGGATTGTGTACTCTCACACATGCTCCACATGCGTTTCTGCTCTTTTTAAAAAATCCATAATGGGATGTGGGCATCACCATCAAGGCCATTTACTGCCAATCCCTAATTAGTCTTCAGAAGTTAGTGGTCAGCTGTCATCTTGAACTACTACAGGCTTTGTGTTATAGGTGCATCCATTGTGCTGTTATGAATGGAGTTCCAAGGTTTTGAACCGACGACAGTAAAGGAACAGCGATATAGTTCCAAGTTAGGATGATGCGTGGCTGCAGGGGAATTTGCAGCCAAGTGGTGTTCCCATGCAACTGCAGCCCTTTTTCTTTTTTGTGGTAAGGTCCCAGGTTTGGAATGTGCTGTCAAAGGAGGCTTGCTGATTTTGCTGCAGTGCATTTTATATATGGTAAACACTGCTGCCACAGTGCATTGGTAGTGGAGGGAGTGAATGTTTAAACTGGTGGATAGGGCACCAATCAAGTGGGGCTGCTTTGCCCTGGATGGTATCAAGCTTCTTGGAGCTGCATTCATCCGAGTGAGTGGAAATATTCCATCGCACTCCTGCAATGCACCTATAGATGGCAGGCAGGCTTTAGAAAGTCAGGGGATGAGTTACTGCCAATAGAATTCCCAGCCTTTGATCTGTTCTTATAGCCATGGTATTTGTGTGGTTGCTACTTGCCACTTATCAACCAAAGCCTGAATATTATCCAGATCTTGTTGCACATGGGCACGGGCTGCTTCATTATCTGAGGAGTTAGGAATAGGACTGCCTGAACACTATGTCATTATCAGAAAACACCACTACTTCTGATCTGATGATGGTGGGAAGGTCATTGATGAAACAGCTGAAGATGGTTGCACCTAGGACACTGCCCTGAGGAACTCCTGCAATGATGACCTGTGGCTGATGATTGACCTCTAACAATCACAACTATCTTCCTTTCTGCTAGGTATGACTCCAACCAGTGGAGAGTTTTCCACCTAGTTCCTATTAACTTCAGTCCACATGCCTGGATGACTGTAGCTCCATCAACACTCAAAAACTCTACATCATCCAGGGCAAACAGCCCACTTAACTGGCACTCCATCCACCATCTTAAACATTCATTCTCTCCACCATCAACTGGCCTTGGTTGCAGAGTATAGCATCTAAAAATGCACTGCATAAACTCGGCTAGGCTTCTTCCCCACCTTCCAAATCTACAACGTCTACAGCTAGAACAATAGCAGTGGTTTAAAAAGGTCGCTTACCACCAACTTGTCAAGTGCAATTAGAGACAGCAATAAATATTGGCCTCACCTGTTGAATTCCAAATTCCAAAAGATTAAAAAAGATCATGTTTGTCTTTATTTTTGGATAACTGTTAAAACATACTCAGAATTCCAGAAAGCTTCCTTTTAGCTATTTTGTGTAGAAGAATACTAATCACATACATTTCTTCAGTGATAATATGACTTTGCGATCCCAGTGTTTTGGAAAGCAAAACAGGGTTCTGCATGAGTTTGTAGTTCTAAAATTCTAGGGTACAGAAATTTTTTGTGACTTAACCCATTTTTAAATTACTACTGATCAAAATCTTGTGCAGCATATACATTTGTTTCTATCCAAAAACAGTGCTTCCTGCGGTTTGTTTTTCCCATAACTAGGTGGCTATATGGAGCAAGTTATGAATTTTGAAACAAAAGCAACAAGTGTTGGAAAACCTCAGCAGGTCAGGGAGGTCCGACATGGGCTAGAAGATAAAATATGGGAAGAGATAAAATGACAAAAGGGGTGATAGTGCATGGCAGAAGGAGATGGTAACAGGACAAGTAAAGCAAAAGGTAAGTTTAGAGGAGGTGCACATGGGAAAAGCAGAATTATCACCAAGAGTTGCTGTCCGAAAATCAGAAGCTAAGGTTATAAAATGAAACTTCTCTTTTGTTCTTTTCCCCTCCCCTGTTGCTATATCTGTTTAAATATTGTAACATCTCTAACCTTTTCCAGTTCTAATGAGAAGACCTGAAATGTTCACTGTTTTCCTCTCCACAGACGCTGATAGAATGTTTATTTTTATTTCAGATTTCCAACAACTGCAGTATTTTCCTTTTGTATATGTTATTAAGTCTATCTGCAAAAATCATTTACCATCTTGTGCTTATTTTTTAAACACATTCATTAGTCAAGTGAACAATGGTGAGACCAATAGAGATTTAGCAGTAATTTGATAAGAATATGTGGTCCTCCACCGAGTATTGCAGACTGACACATTCCAAGGTCCAGGATTACATGCTGAGGGATGTACTAAATGTTCGGGCAGCTGCTGCAGAGCTGCAGCAGTGGAGAAAGGTAATGTCTAAGGCCTTTCAGCTATAGTGCAGGGAGGGACTGGAAACCGTGTAAAATCCCTCGGGCTATATGGCTGACATGGAATGTATATTGTAAATATCAACAGCATTGCAATTATATTGAGGTACCTCAGAATGGAACACGTTGTATGGAGAAAGCTTGAATTTTATTGCACATTCTGTAATTTTGAAGTTGAAATGTTTTGTAATGTACTTCTACAAATTTTACGGATAAAGTATATTTGGGGGGGAAAAAAATGAGACAAGTTCAGTTTGGTTCAAACTCACTTCAGACCACAGTCGATGTCTTCAATTTGAAATGGCATCACCCTACCCCACCCCAGTTTAAACTCTTAAGAGGGTCAATACCCAAAGCAAACAACATACAATAAAGAACAATTAATATTTGTTCCTGAACTCTTAAAGAAATTGGAAGCTCCAAGATATCAATCGCTATAAGCCACATACAAGCTGGTTAAACTTGCAAACTTGGACCGGAAAACTTGCCCTGTCGCTTGTCCTATTTGCCCATATTAGAAGTTTTTCATTACACATCAGCAAAGATCCAGCTGTTCCAACTGACTTGCGAACAGCAGAGAGTGAAATAGCAGGAATCGATCGCAAATTAAAAGGTTAGCTGAGTAGCACGAGAGCTGCCGAATTAGATTGTTAGGGTTTGTCCAAACTTAAAACCAGCAGAACACCAACACGAAGTCCATTCCCAGCAGCAAAGTCCTTCTCGACTGCGCTTGCTCCACAAAAGGTTGTGGCAGAGAGCTCCAGATATCGAATGGGCTACGTGCAAAGGAGTAACAAATGGGGGGACTTGCCTTTTCTCACCGTCTCTGGGGGAAATCGCGCACGGGTATAATTAAAGGCGGAATTCTTTACATTTTAAAAAGGTACAAACCTCTGTAACTAAGGTCGAGGTATATTGTGAGGTGTCGTATACCCATCCTTCTTCACATGCGACTGTCGATTGGCTTCCGTGTAACCGTATCCAATCGATATCCTTATCTGGGTTCGGCTTGTACATTTTACATTGTTGATAAGAGCCATTTCTTCCCTCGGGGAGAGTCAGGAACAATTTCTCTTCTTCGGCCAGACCAGCACTGATGTTTAAGATCCAATTGGTCTGACAGAAATGTTGGACATTCGCACCAGTAAAAACCTGAGCAAGCAAGTGGAGCCCCATGAAGAAATTTGGCAAACAAATCAGCACCAGCAAACGTTTCTGAAATGGGCCAAATTCCCCCACAGCTTTAAGAATTTCTCCAAAATCACTCATCTCGTCTCCGTTCTTAACCGTGTTTACAACAGGCCGCACACAAAGTGAGTTATAAAACAGCGACTGTATTAATGCTCAATCACAGATGTCTACAATTAACCAGTCTCTCAATTTCAGTTAATCGTTACTACGATGAATAACAAAATGAAAGGATGCCAACTCAGGACATAGATCAATTCTGTATATTTGCTGAGTTAAGGACAAACTGAGATTACAGGTTCAATTGTGTTTGCAAAGAATACGCAACTGCAAATAGTTCAAAGATGCTTGTGATCCTCCAAGGTCCTATTTCAAAAAGCTTGACTTTTTTTATTCCATTTTTTAAAAAATTTAATTGGTTCATGAGATGTGGTTGTCACAGGAAAGGCCAGAATTATTGCCCATCACCAACTGTCCTTGGGAAGGTGATGGCAAGCCACCTTGGACTGCTGCAGTCTGTATGGTGAAAGTATACCCCCACTGCTGTTAGCGATTTATTTCCAAAGCAGGATGGTGTTTGACTTGAGGAACTTGCAGGCAGTGGTGTTCCCAATGCCTGCTGCCTTTGTTCTTCTAGGTGTTAAGATTGAAGGTTTGGAAGGTGCTGATGAAGAAGACTTGGTAAGTTGACAGTTGGAACTAAATCTGTGATTGCTTAAAAAAGTGTGGCAATTATTGAAGGGAAGCTCCGGATAAGTGGTTTTTGCCAAAACACATTAAGAAAATAACCAATAATATTATAGACTGATGAAATCCCAAGCACACCACAAACTAAGTCAGTTAATAATCTAATACAAACATTGTGTTAAAGCAAGGGAGGCCAAGCTTTTGATTTCATATGCCACTTCAATTCATAACACAGAACCTCAAGGGTCAGATGGTAATAAAGAACAAAGAACAAAGAAAAGTACAGCACAGGAACAGGCCCTTCGGCCCTCCAAGCCTGCGCCGATCATATTGCCCGTCAACTAAAACATTTTACACTTCCGGGGTCTGCATCTCTCTATTCCCATCCTATTCATGTATTTGTCTAGCTGCCTCTTCAACACCACGATCGTACCTGCTTCCACCACCTCCTCTGGCAGCGAATTCCAGACACTCACTATCCTCTACGTAAAAAACTTGCCCCGCACATCTCCTCTATAGTTTTCTCCTCTCACCTTAAATCTATGTCCCCTAGTAATTGACTCTTCCACCCTGGGAAAAAGCTTCTGACTATCTACTCTGTCCATGCCACTCATAATTTTGTAAACTGCTATCAAGTTGCCCCTCAATTTCCATCGCTCTAGTGAGAACAATCCGAGTTTCTCCAACCTCTCCTCATAGCTAATAACCTCCAGACCAGGCAGCACCCTGGTAAACCTCCTCTGCATCCTCTCTAATGCCTCCATATCCTTCTGGTAATGCGGTCAGAATTGCACGCAATATTCCAAGTGTGGCCTAACCAAGGTTCTATACAGCTGCAGCATGACTTCCCAGCTTTTATACACAATACCCCTGCCAATGAAGGCAAGCATACCATATGCTTTCCTGACTACCTTATCCACCTGCGTTGCCACTTTCAATGACCTGTACACCCAGATACCTCTGCCCGTCGATGCACTTAAGGGTTCTGCAATTTACTGTATAATTCCTGTCTGTATTAGACCTTCCAAAATGCATTACCTTGCATTTGTCCGGATTAAACTCCATCTGCCATTTTTCCGCCTAAGTCTCCAACCGATCTATATCCCGTTGTATCCTTTGACAATCCTCTTCACTATCTGCAACTCCTCCAACCTTAGTGTCGTCTGCAAACTTACTAATTAGCCCAGTTACATTTTCCTCCAAATCATTTATGTATACCACAAACAGCAAAGGTCCCAGCACTGATCCCTGCGGAACTCCACTAGTCATAGCTCTTCATTCAGAAAAGCACCCTTCCACTGCTACCCTCTCTTCTATTACCAAGCCAATTCTGTATCCATCTTGCCAGCTCACCTCTGATCCTGTGCAACTTTACCTTCTGCACCAGTCTGCCATGAGGGACCTTGTCAAAGGCCTTACTGAAATCCATATATATAACATCCACTGCCCTTCCATCGTCGATCATCTTTGTCACTTCCTCGAAAAACTCGATCAAGTTAGTGAGACACGACCTCCCCTTCACAAAACCATGCTGCCTCTCACTAATACGCCCATTTGCTTCTAAAAGGTAGTAAATTCTGTCACGAAGAATCTTCTCCAATAATTTCCCTACCACTGACGTAAGGCTCACCAACCTGTAATTTCCTGGATTATCCTTGCTACCCTTCTTAAACAATGGAACAACATTGGCCATTCTCCAGTCCTCTGGGACCTCACCCGTAGCCAGTGTGGATACAAAGATTTCTGTCAAGGCCCCAGCAATCTCCTCTCTTGCCTCCCTTAGTACTCTGGGGTAGATCCCATCTGGCCCTGGGGACTTATCCACCTTAATATTCTTCAAGACACTTAACACCTCTTTTTTGATCTCAACATGATCCAGGCTATCTACACACTCTTCCCTAGACAAATTGACTGCTAAGTCCTTCTCTTTGGTGAATACTGATGAGAAGTATTCATTTAGTATCTCTCCCATTTCTTCTGGCTCCACACCCAGATTCCCACCTCTGTCCCTGCGTGGGCCTACCCTTTCCCTGGCTACCCTCTTGCTTTTTACATATGTATAAAAGGCCTTGGGATTTTCCTTAATCCTGGTTACCAGTGACTTTTCATGACCCCTTTTAGCCCTCCTGACTCATTGCTTAAGTTTCTTCCTACTTTGTTTGTATTCTCCACAGGCTTCATCTGTTCCCAGCCTTCTAGCCCTTACGAATGCTTCCCTTTTCTTTTTGACTAATCTCACAATATCCTTCGTTATCCAAGGTTCCTGAAACTTGCCATGCTTATCCTTCATCCCAGCAGGAACATGCCGGTCTTGAATTCTTATCAACTGACATTTGAAAGCCCCCCACATGTCAGTTGTTGATTTGCCCTCAAACATCCGCCTCCAGTCTAGATTCCTCAGTTCCTGCCTAATATTGTTATAATTAGCCTTACCCCAATTAAGCACCTTAACCCGAGGACTCCTGTTATCCTTATCCACCAGTACCTTGAAACTTACTGAATTATGGTCACTTTTCTCGAAATGCTCCCCTTTTGAAACTTCGACCACCTGGCTGGGTTCATTCCCTAATACCAGGTCCTGTACTGCCCCTTCCCTAGTTGGACTATCTACATATTCTCTCAGGAAGCCCTCCTGGATGCTTGTTTAAATCACTGTCCTTTTTGAAAATCCAAGTACACCATATCCCCAGGTTCCTCTTTATCCAACTTGCTTGTTACTTCCCCAAATAACTGTTAAATTAAACATGATTTCCCTTTCACAAAACCATGTTGACTCTGCTTGATCCCATTATGATTTTCTAAGTATCCTTAATAATGGATTATAGCAATTTCCCTATGACAGATGTTAGGATTACTGGCCTATAATTTCCTGCCTCCTATCTCCCTCTTTTCTTGAATATAGGAGATAGAATTGCAATTTTCCAATCCACTGGGACCTTCTAGAATCTAAGGAATTTTAGAAGATTATAACCAATGCCTCTACCATCTCTAGCCACTTCTTTTAGGAGTCTAGGATGCAGGCCAACTGGTCCTGGGGACTTGTCAACCGTTAGGTCTAATAATTTTCCAGCGCATTTTCCCTGGTGATGGTGATAGTTTTACATTCCTCCCTCTCTTTCACCGTTTGAATTTTCCCTCTTGTGGGGGACACTAGAGCTACAGTACACAGTTTAATAAGAGGTTTCCCTATGGAGATGAGAATTTTTTTTCCTCAGAGGGGTATTAGGAGCAGGCCATTCCACAGACTAAGTCCTGTGTTCCATTGTCCATCTTTTGTGCATAAATCCTAAATCAGAAACCTACGAGATATCAATGCAAAAAAAGCCCTTTCGAAATCACCAGGATGGCAAATTTGAAAAATCAATTAAGCACCATCACCAACAAATATCATTTTACTTGCCTGAGCTTAAAAAGCTACAAGTAGCCCATAGCTATAGTTTGGATACCCTGGGTTAAAACATTCAAATAGAGAAAAATGGACATTCAGCTCAATAGGAGCTGGAGAGATAAAGTCCAGACTCTAAGACATTGTCAGGATGTGACCAGGGCACCATTTGTTGTATGATACTGTGTGTATGTCTGCATGCCATTGTAATATAAAGGTGCTCAGCAAGGCAAAGGTTAACGTGTGACTGCAGAAAAGCACTGCTCATGGTATGATGAATGGAGCCACACAGAGCAGTCTAGAAAGAAAACTCTAGAAGCTGCCTAACTGCTTAGCAGCAGCACCATGTATGACTATGTACAGATCCCAGTTACAGATTAATAATAAATGGTTCATGTTTAAATATATAAGTCTCAAGATCTCATTATTAAGACATCAAATGAACCTGTAACATGACATGGTGATCAACGATGGTACACAACATGATCGGTGGCGATATGAAAGGTGGCATTTTAAACAATGAACCCAAGATATGAGAAACTAAAAGCAGCTGAAGCCTGACTAGAGAGACATACACCTAAGGAGAAAAATTGAAAAAATAGTTGAAAAAGCTTAGCAGTTGTGGAATCCGCCAGAGTGATTGCAAGTCCATTGCAAGACTCCCGAGTGACACAGAGTGAAAATGAAAAAAACCTGGTCAGATCATGGGTGAGCAAAAACACAAAAAAAATCCATGAGTGATGCAGTGTGAAGAATACTGGTCAGTTCACAAGATATTGAGCAAAAATTACAAAAAAGCTGTACTTGCATTACAGAATAGGTGGCAGTCCCAGAGACTCAGAAGATTGCAGCAGTGCTGGCTGTGCTGCACTTAAGTTTAAAAAAAGTTACATAAAAATTGGCTGGCATAGTAAAGAGTGAACCCTGCAGAGCACAGTAACAAAAAGGGAAAAGCCTGCAAAGCTTAAGAGGAAGGGGAACCTTTTCAGTTAGGTCCCTGAACAATATTTGGTGAGACATTAAAAGGCTTTGACAGATATTTTAAACTCCAAGTTGTGAAGAGTGCAGACCCTAGACGAAAGTCTAGCACATCCCCAATAGAGCGCCGAGGGCAACAAGAGACCCCAGAGAGAGGACAACTCCCACTAAATTTCTGAGGGCAACAAGAGATCCTAGAGAGAAGGCAAAAGACCCCAGCAAAAGGGAGACAGAAGACCCCAGTGAGAGGGAGACAGAAGAACCCAGAGCAAGGGAGACACTATTCAATAAATCACAAGATGGTTGCCGACCACACCAGTGCAATAAAATGCACAATCCAAAGAGTTTAGTGCAAGAGAAAGAAATGGCTGAGAAGCAAACTATGCAAAAAGAAAAAGAAGATGTTCTACAGGAAAATGTTTGCATCAGAGCTGAACTGGACGATTTAAAGCAAAAGATTCAAGCGGAGTATATACCTCTGAAAATGCACAACAAACTGAAGCCTACAATGAACTAAGCTGTTCGTGTTCTGAACAAATAAATTTCAAAGACAACACAAAGGTATCAGAAGGAAATAATGACCCTTAATTCCACATTTGGCAAATCAAAGTGGGAGTTGGGAAAACTCAACCAGATGAGCAGCCAGGCAAAACAGCAGGCAGAAAAGACACACAAACAAGTTTCGACCCTGAAGGACCTCTCAGAGAATCAATATGTAGCTACAGAAAAATGAGGAGCTAAAAAGGACACTGAATATCACTTCAGAAAAAGCTGCATTGGAACTATCAGTAGCAACAAAACGCACAGAGTGAGTTGGCAAGAGGTCAGCAAGAAACTAAACAGTTAAAAGAACAGTTGATTGTCCTTCAAGATCAATTGCAAAAGGAATGCTTAACCAATCAAAAACATGAAGAAATGAAGACTGTCTTAAACAGCAGAATGGAAGAACAGCAGAAGAAACTTAAGGAGACTCTGCTGAATTACAGGAAAACTCAAGAAGAAGCAAGCAAGCTTTGCAAAGAAAAGGAAACACCTTCACGCTCTGCAAGAATCCCTTAGGTCAAAGTTTATTCTTCTGGAAAATTACAAAGCAGCACAATGAATTTAACATCACTCTAAGCGAACTGAAGAACCACTTGACAGAGAAGATTCAGCAATGTTCCATATTCCAGGAGGAATATAAAAGCTACAAGAAAGAGATTGAGGAGCTGAAGAAGCAGTTGAATGAAAATGAGGAGGCATTGAAAGGAAAATCCAAGCTGCAAGCGGATAATGAAGTCATGAGTAGCACAATTACAGAATTGAAACAAGACTTCGCCGGAGATGGACCCGGCCAACAGTGAAACCAACATGAAAGATAAGGGCGAGGATTTTCCGGCCTGGTCATGGGCAGGACCCACCGCGGGCAAGGCAGTGCCCCGGCCAGAAATCCATTGACTTGTGGTGGGACCGGAAGATCCTGGCGGTGGGCAGGTGCAGAAAATCCCACCCAAGGATAAAGCTCTGTTGCAGACAAGAGAAAGAAAAGACAGAAATAAGAGTGGAAAATGTAAATCTGATACTGAAGTGCTAGGAGCTAGAAGGAAAAGCTGAGCTGGATGAAAGAATTCATAATCTTGCAAAACAATTTGAAAAAAACAGCAAACAAATGTTTGGCTGAAATTGTGAAACAAGTGAATATGAAGGTTCCATTTGCAAAGTGTATATGTCCAGCAATAATACGGCAGACACCACAGAAAAAGAAAATTCAAGTTCACTCTAGGAACGAACGAGTGCATATTCTCTTGAGAAGGAACAGGGAAAACCCACAATGTCTGAAAAAAGCAGAGAAGTTGTTAAAGAAAAATGCAACTTGAAGGAGTGCAAAAAGCAAATCGAATGGAGTTAACCAAGTACCAGAAACACAGAGTAGTACACAGAGTACTACTACCATTCCTCCAAATGTGACAGAACGAGATGTGGAAGAGCTGCCCAGCTTCAATACCATCTGAATTTATAAAGTCAGAGACTTAAGGTGGAGGAGAAGGGATAGTAAATAAAGATTGTATTGTAAACAGTTATACTCAGTTGGAAGGGAGGAAAGTTTTCTTTAGAGAAAGGGGATGTTGTATGTGCCTGCATGTCATTGTAATGTAAAGGTGCTTAGCAGAGCCAGGGTATCATGTGACTGGAGAATAGCAGCACCCATGGTATGATGTAGACAGTCACATGGTAATAAACAGAGAACAGTCTAGAAAGAACACTCTAGAAGCAGCCTACTTGCATGGCAGCAGCACCATACATGATATTAACTGGGATCTGTACATCATTAAAGATTAACAATAAATGGTTCATGTTTAAACATACAGGTCCCAAGATCTCATCGTTGAGAAATCAAATGAACAAAACACCATTAACAGAGGACCTTATTCCAATCTATTTACATATTCTTGAGATAGAATTTTGTTATCAGCTGGCACTGTTCCTCAGTCGCAACCTTAGATAGGAATCCCAGCTGTTATGTTTTTCCTTTTCTCTAACCTCCAATGTAGTGTTTGCTACAGAGTAAGATTGAAATTGAGTACCAAATTAGAGGAAGGTTTGTTTTGTGTTGCTAATGACCTGAACCCCTAGAAACTGAACTGTAGCTATCCAATTTACATAGGTGGCTTTATCCAACAGCCTAGGCTAAAGTAGAACCCAAATCTCAACGAGAAAAAGGCTTTACATTCTTATGGCTATTAATGCTCCCCCTGATGAAATGAAACACTATGTATGCTTAGTGGTCCAACCTTTTTAAGAACCACCAAACCTAAGGAGCAGTTTTAACCATAAAAATATGCTACCCTTATCAATGTAGAGACTATCTGCCTTTTCATTTCATAAAACCAGTGAAGAATAAAGCTGACTTAAACACCCAAACTTGTTCATACACATTGTACACAGGAGTTCATTTAACCATAAATGTGCTTTTTGTGGCAATGGTTATCACACATCCAGCTCTTTCCTTGTCAACACACTTGCTGGCCATGGTCTCAGTTTCCTTAGAAAAAAATATATTTCCAGGTGACTTAATAACGTTTTGTTAAGGCGGGGGGAGGGGGGGGGCGGTGGCTACAAGACTTGTCTGGTCTAGTCAAATTATTTACAATAAGTGGCTTAAATCCTGGATGCATTTAGAATACCAGGAACTTTGGATTCAATTTTTCAAACTGGGATTGTTCCTTCCCAAAGATTCATCATCCTGTGCTGAAAGGTTTCCTCCGACTCATCACTGTAAATTGCAAAAGGGCACCAGATGCCAGTGACCTCAATAAACAGACAGAAAACACATGCATTTATATAGCACCTTTTTTGACCTCAGCTAATCAATCATTTTTAAAATCTATTAACTCTTCTAATTTGGGGAAACACAATACGTTATATGTTTACAACGTGTCACAAATAACAATGAGATAAATGAATAATTAAACTTTTTAATGAAGTTAAGGAATAAATGTATCAAGGACAATTCTCATCTTAAATACTGCCTTAGTATCTTTTACATCCACCTAAGGAGGCAGACACAAGCCTTCATTTAATATATTATCCAAAAGTTGGCACTTTTACCAGTGCAGAATTCACTCAAAAACCTTCTGAAGTGAACGTGGCTTGCATTTGTATAGCTCAGGAAGAGTCATATGGACTTGAAACATTAACTCTGTTTCTCTCTTCACAAATGCTGCCAGACTTGCTGAGCTTTTCCCAGCATTTTTTGTTTTTGTTTCAGATTTCCAGCATCTGCAGTATTTTGCTTTTATCTTTGCATTTATATAGGCCTTTCTTGACCTCAGAATGCCCCAAAGCGCTTTACAGCCAATGAGGTATTTTTAAGTGTAGTTGCTGTTGTAATGTAGGGAAGTCACTTACCAGTTTCCACATAGCAAGCTTCCACTAACAGTAATATGGTAATAACCAGATAATCTGTTTTTGTGATGTTGATTGAGGGATAAATATTGGTCATAACTTGGTGGATAACTCCCCCATTCATCTTCAAAAAGGTGCCATAGGATCTTATATATCCATTTGAGAGGACAGGCAGGATCTTGGTTTAACTTCCTTTGCACTGCACTGGAGCATGAACCTATATTTTTTAGTGCTCAAATCTAGGAATGTTAATAAATATTGTGCGCTTCAGTCCCTGAGACTGTCCAAACCTCTGAAGAGAATTGCGATTATGTGGTATTATAATATCATACTTCGAAGTTTTCAACAAATATTGAATCGTTCAGGATTAATGGAACTTGTATTACAGAGAATATGCAGCCCAGAAACAGGCCATTCAGCTCAACTAGTTTGTGCTGGTGTTTATACTCCACACAAGTGTCCTCCCATTCCACCTCCCTCTTTTACCATACGATTTTGATTCTCATTGCTCTCATGTCTAGTTTCTTCTTAAAAGCATCTAAATTATTAACCTCAACTACTTTGGGTGGTAGTGAGCTCCACATTCTAACCACTCTGAGTAAAGAAATTACCCCTTACTTCTCTATTGGATTTCTTGTAACTATCTTGTATCTATGGCCCTTAGTTTTGGATTCTGCCAAAAGTGGAAACATATGCTCCACATCTACCCCATCCCAAACATTCATCATTCTAAGGACCTTTAATCAGGTCACCTCTAAGTTTTCTGTCCTACAGGAAAAAGACGCAACCTGTTTAATCTTTCCTGATAACTGTAGTCTCTCAGCTCTGATACCATTGTTGTAATTATTTTTTTGCTGTGGTTGTACTTTCTCCAGTGCTTCTGCTCATTGTATAATAAGGAGACCAGAACTGTGCACGTTAGTCTTATTGCAGTCTGACCAGGAAACTATACAAATTTAATATAACTTCACTACTTCTGAATTATATGTCCCTAAAACAAATCCCCGTACATTGTTTGCATTTTAATTTTTCTGCTGCTCGATATTGCCTCTTTTAATGACTTGTTCACCTGTATCCCTAGATCCCTCTTGCTCTTTCTACACCAAGCAACTTTTAAAAAATTTTCTTAATGTCAATAACCAGAAGCATTGTTTCAAAACATTTACCAAAAGAACCAGAATCGACAGGAGAACTTTTCATGCAACAAGTGGTTGGAATTCACAGTTTTACAGCGCAGGAGACCAAATGGCCCATTGTGTCTACACCAGCTCTCCAAATGAGCCATTGACCTAGTACCATTCTCCCGTCTACTCCCCATAGCCCTGCACATTCTTTCTTTTCAGATAACAGTCTAGCTCTCTTTTGAATGCCTCGATTCAACCTGCCTCCATCACACTTTCAGGTAGTGCAGTCCAGAACTTAACAAGTCACTGGACGATAAAGCTTTTTCTCATGTCACTTTTGCCAATTACATTAAATTTGTGCCCTCTCATTCTCAATCCTTTTACAAGTGGAGACAGGTTCTCCCTATTTACTGTCTAGACTCCTCATGATTTTGAACACCTCTATCAAATCGCCCCTTGGCCTCTTCTTCCAGGAAAATGGTCCCAACTTCTCCAATCTATCCTCATAACTGAAGTTCCCATCCCTGGAAACTTGCTTGTGAATATTTTCTGCACTATCTCCCCAGCCTTCACATCTTTCCTCAAATGCAGCACCCAGAAATGAACACAATACTCCAGCTGAGGCTGGACTAGTGTCTTATACAAGTCCAACATAACCTCCTTGTTCTTGTACTCTATGCCCCTGTTAGTAAAACCTAGAATACTGTATGCTTTATTAACCAAATTCTCAACCTGCCACCTTCAATGACTTACGCACATAGAGGGTGGAATTTTCCGTGCTTGCTGCCATCGGGCGTGTTTGGTGGCATGAGCAGACAATAGCACGTGATTGGTTTTATGACAGCCAGAAACCAGTTTGCGATCATCCGCTCCGCCAGCCGATGGTGGGCCGTGTTTCCCGCCATTGGACGACAGGAGCCTTATTATAATACATCAGCGTATCATCACTAGGCCTGCCAGCTGGAATTGTTGCCCCCCGCCTGAACGTTGTCCATGTCGGTGGGAAAACTTGCCAATGTGTTTCATAAGAATAGAATATTTTTAAAAGGTTTGAAACTTGTAAACGTTGATCTTCAGAAAGACTTGGGTGTACTCGTACAAGGAACATAAAGTTTGCATGCAGGGTACAGCAAGCAATTAGGAGGACAGATGGCACGTTGACCTTTTATTGCGAGGGGTTCGGAGTACAGGAATAAAGAAGCCTTGCTACAATTGTACAGGGCCTTGGTGAGAGCACACCTGGAGTACTATGAACAGTTTTGGTCTCCATATTTAAGGAAATAGTTTAACTGGAGGCAGTAGTGTGCAGGTTCACTAGATTTGGATGAGAGGATTGCTCTATGAGAGGCTGAGTAAATTGGGCCTACATTCTCGAGTTTAGAAGAATGAGCACTGATCTCATTGAAACATAAGTTTCTGAAGGGGCTGGACAGAGTCATGCGGACTCGAAACCTTAACTGTGTTCCTCTCCATGGATGCTGCCAGACCCGCTGAGTTTTTCCAGATATTTTTGTTTTTGTTTTAGACACGGAGAGGCTGTTTCCGCTCGCTAAGGAATCTAGAGCATGGAAGCACAGTCTCAGGATAAGGAATTGATTATTTTGGACTGAGATGAGAAATTCTTTTCACACACAAAAGGTTATGAATCTTTGGAGTTCTCCACAGGGTTGTGGATGCTCTACCATTAACTATATTTAAGGCTGGGGATATACAGATTTTTGATCTCTCTAGGAAATCAAAGGATATGGGGAGCGGGCAGAAAAGTGGATTAAAGCCCAAGATCAGACATGATTGTATTGAACGGTAAAACAGGCTCAATGGACTGTATGGTCTACTCCTGTTCTTGTTCCTGTTGTGTTCTTCTGTTCTTGTGAACGCCTCCATTCAGTTGGCAAGTGTGACCCTGAGCTTCCAGTTACTTGCCATTTTAATTTTGCCTGCCTCTCTGTCCTTAGCCTCCTGCACATGCAGTGAAGCTCGCAGAGCAGCACCTTAACTTTACGTTGTACTTCTGCTGTTGTGTTTTTCAGTTCCTTCAGATCATCTTTTCATAAAATCATAAAAACTTACTGTACAGAAGGAGGCCATTCAGCTTGTCATACCTGTGTTGGCTCTTTGAAAGCAGTCATGCTTATTCTTCCACCTCACTTTTTGTCCATACCCAAGTAAATTCCTCACCAAGTACATATCCAACGTTTAAACTTATTTAGTGGATCATTTTCTATATCCTTTTTGGGGAGAGCTTTCCAGATCCTGAGTTGGGCAGGGAGGGTGAGTGGTGGAATTTTCCCTGTGTACCCCCACCTCACCCTACCCTGATCTTATAGAATTGTTTTCAAATCATTGACCTCTGGTTTTTAAACTGCTCACCAAAGAAAATGTTTTTTCCTTATCTACTCTATCAAAACCTCTTATCTTGGAAACCTCTTGGGTTATCTCCTATCCTTCTCTGTTCTAAGGTGAAAAATCCTAACTTTTCCTATCTCTCTTCACAACTGGGCCTCCTTATCCCCTGGTAACGTCCGCTGTACTCATATCTTCCCTGAAATTCAGTTTTCAGAATTGTGCACAGTACTTCAGCTTGAGGCCTAACAAATGATTTAGAAAAAGTTCCAGCATGATCTCTTCAGTTTTTTAATTTTTGATGTTTCGGTTTATAAATCCAAGTAACCTAATAATCACCTCATCAACTTGCCCTGTCACCTTTATGTATTTGTCTGAATGTGTTCCTTAATTCTATGGGCTTCCATATTCTTAACATACCTCCTCTGTGGCACTATGTCAATGCCTCCTAAAAGTCCTTTTACTGAAATACCTTGATCAACCTTCTCTTTTATTAAATTTTTTCATAGACGTGGGTGTCATTGGCGAGGCCTGCATTTACTGCCCATCCCTGACTGCCATGAGAGGGTGGTGGTGAGCTGCCATACAGCATAAGTACACCCAGAGTGCTGTTAGGTAGAGAGTTTCAGTATTTTGACCCAGTGACAGTGAAAGGATGGCGATATAGTTCCAAGTCGGGATGGTGTGTGACTTGGAGGGGAACTTGCAGGTGATGGCGTTTCCATGCATCTGCTGCCCTTGTCCTTTTGGGTGTTGAGATCACAGGTTTGGAAGGTGCTGTCAAAGGAGCCTAGGTGAGTTGCTGCTGTGCCTTTGCAATGGTGCACACTTCTACCACTGTGTGTTGGTGGTAGAGGAAGTGAATGTTGAAGGTGGTGGATGGGGTACCAGTCAAGCAGGTTGCTTTGTCCTGGATGATGTCAAGCTCCTTGAGTGTTGGAGATGCACTCATCCAGGCAAGTGGAGAGTATTCCATCATACACCTGACTTGTGCCTTGTAGATGGTAGACAGGCTTTATGGAGTCAGGAGGTGAGTTATTCTTCACAGAATACCCAGTTTCTGGCCTGTTCTTGTAGCCACAGCATTTCTCTGGCTACTCCAGTTCAGTTTCTGGTCAATGGTAACCCCTAGGATAGTGACGAATTCAGCATTGGTAATACCATTTAACGTTAAGGAGAAATGGTTAGAATCTCTCTCGTTGGAGATGGGTATTGCCCGCTAATTGTGTGGCGCGATTGTTACTTGCCACTTATCAGCACAAGCCTGAATGTTGTCCAGGTCTTGCTGCATATGGATACTGACTGCTTCAGTGTCTGAGGAACTTGCTGTGGGTATACCTACATCAGATAAACTCATTTACCTTCACCACCTCAAAGCAAACCACATCCTGGGCTTATCAAAAGGGGCATAGGGTACGAAAGCCAGGAAGTTATGATAAACCTGTATAAAACACTGGGTCGGCCTCGACTGGAGCACTGCATCCAGTTCTGGACATCACAAGTTAGGAAGGACATGAAGGCATTAGAGAGAGTCCAAAGAAGATTAACTAGAATGTTGCCAGGGTTGACAAACTTCAGTTATATAGAAAGATTGGAGAAGTTTGGACTGTTATCCTTGGAGAAAGGGGTAAGAGGAGACTTGATGGGGGTATTCAAAATCATGAGGTGTCTAGACAGATCAGATAGGGAAAAACTTTCCATTGGTGGAAGGATTGAGAACTAGTGGACATCAATTTAAGGTGATTGGCAAAAGAAACAATGGTGACATGATAAACTTTCACAAAGCAAATGGTTAAGATCTGGAATGTCCAACCTGAGTGTGCCGGAGGCAGGTTCAATCGAGGTATTCGAAAGGGAATTGGATTATTTTGTGAAAAGGGAGAATGGGAAGAAGGCAGAGGAGTGGCTCTGGGTGAATTGCTCCTTTAGAGAGCCAGCACAGACATGACAGGCCAAATGGCCTTCTATGCTGTAACCATTCGATGATTCTATAAATTAAAGATGGGTCACAGACGCTGGCTTTGTTAGTGACACACACATCCCAGGAATGAATTTTTAAAAAGATAGAACATATCCAAGGAACTGTAGTGGTAGGAAAAATAATGATATCCCTACTAAAGGAGGAATAGAAGCATTAGAAAGCAAAAATCCAGCTTGGATTTCTAAAGGGAAAATCTTGCTTGGCCAACCTTACTGAATTTTTTGAAGAGGTAAAAGAGTAGTAGCAGTAGACGTAGCTTGTCTAGATCTTCAAAAAAGCCCTTGATATAATAGGTTAATGAATAACAGCAGAATGTAGGGTCAGGGAACATGTAGATAAATGGGTAGCTGCTGGCTGCAAGACAAAGCAAAGAGCATGGGTAAAGATTAAGTATTTAGAGTGTGGCACAAAGTGAAAAGTGCTCCACAAGGATCAGTGCTTGGACCAATGTTCACAATAAATATTAACGATTCAGACTTTGGATTCAAAAGGACAATTTCAGATAACATATAAAGTCAAACTGAGGAGGACTGCAACAAATTACAAGTGGATATTAACAAATTTGCAGAATGTGTGTATAATTGGAAAATTATTTTCCACCTAGATAAATTTGAGATATTACATTTTGGCAAGAAAAATAAGGACATTGAATATTGTTTCAAAAATAAGAATCTAAATGGAGTAGAAGGCGGTAGAATGGGGTTGAGAAACTTATCAGCATGATTGAATGGCGGAGCAGACTCGATGGGCCGAATGGCCTAATTTCTGCTCCTATGTTTTATGGTCTTACAACAGCACATAAGTGACGTGCACTTGGTGGGCTGCACTTTGAAGGGACTTAGAGGTGAATACACAGTAACGTTGTACAGATCTCGCCAGGATCACCTATTGTAATTCAAACTTGAGTGGCGCTGGAGGGTCGGGGTTAAGGGCAGCCCTGCTGTTGAGGTGACTTGCGAGAGGTGGTGGGGGCAAGGGCAGCCCTGCCATTAAGGCAACGTGTGCGGGTGGTAGGCGAGGGCCTGCCGTTGAATATAGCGCACAAGCATTCGGGGTGGGGGGGGGGGGAAGAAGGAGGGAGGCTGGTAGGTAGTCAGGAAAGCTGCAGAGGGCATCTCACTCAAGAACCGTTTTTTGGTATTGGGAAATGATGAGAGTGAAGGTCCTCTGGAGAGTGCAGCCAGAGCCAAGTTCACAGCACTGTGGGCAGAGGAGTAAGAGTGCATGAGCAATAATGGTAGGAGACTCAATAGTGAGGGGCGCAGGCAGGCGCTTCTGTGGCCATAGATGTGACTCCAGGATGGTCTGTTGCCTCCCTGGGGCCAGGGTTAAGGATGTCAAAACGGCTGCAGGGCATTCTGAAGGGGGAGGGTGAACAGTCATAGGTCACATTGGTGCTAATGACATAGGTATAAAGAGGGATGAGGTCCTGCAATAAGAATTTAGGGAGCTAGGTAGCAGATTAAAAAGCAGGAGCTCAAAAGTTGTATTCTCTGGATTATCCCTGTGCCATGTGCTAGTGAGTATAGGAACAGGAGGATAGAGACAATGAATGTGTGGCTGAAGATGGTGCAGGAGGGAGGGCTTTAGTTTTCTGGATCACGGTCTGTTTCTGGCAAAGGTGGGGCCTGTACAAGTCAGATGGGTTGCACCTGAACCGGAATCGGACCAACATCCTTGTGGGGAGGTTTGCTAGTGCTGTTGGGGGAGATTTAAACCAATTTGGCAGGGGGATGGGATACAGGGTGGAGGTACAATAGGGGGTAATGCACAGCTAAATAAAAAAGAGAAACTAAATCAGTCTGAGCAAATATAGACCTGTTAAGGCACAAGGGAATAATGCAAGGTTGGATTGCATCTATTTTAATGCTAGGAGTCCTACAAGCAAGGCAAATCAATTGAGGGCATTGATTAACACATGGGAATATTTTATTGTTGCTATCACAGAGACATAGTTAAGGGAAGGGCAGGACTGGCAGCTCAATATTCCAGGTTATAGAATCTTCAGGCGTGACAGGGGGGAAGACGGTGGTATTGCACTATTGACCAAGGAGTCAATTACTACAGTAATGAGGGATGGTATCTTAGAAGGCCCATTGGTAGGCAAGCTAAAGAAAATCCCAAGTCATTTTATAAATATGTTAAGGGCAAGAGGATTACTAGGGAAAGAGTAGGGCCCGTTAGGGACCAAAGAGGCAATGTGTGTGTGGAGCCAAAGGACGTAGGTGAGGTTTTAAATGATTACTTTTCATCAGTGTTCAATATGGAGATGGACGATGTAGGTGTAGAAATCAGGGAGGGGGACTGTGACATACTTGAACAAATTAACATTGAAAGGGAGGAGGTATTAGCAGTCTTAGCTGGCTTAAAAGTGGATAAATCCCCAAGCCCAGATGAGCTGTATCCAGGCTGCTATATGAGGCAAGGGAGGAAATTGCAGGGGCTCTGGCACTAATTTTCAAATCCTCTCCGGCTGCAGAAGTGCTAGAGCACTGGAGGACAGTGAATGTGGTACCGTTATTCAAGAAGGGTAGTAGGGATAAACCAGGTAATTATAGGCCAGTGAGTCTAGCATCAGTGGTAGGGAAACTATTGGAAAAAATTCTGAGGGACAGAATTAATCTCCACTTGGAGTGGCAGGGATTAATTGGGGATAGTCAGCATGGCTTTGTCAAGGGGAGATCATGTCTAATGAATTTGAATGAATTTTTTGAGGAGGTGAATCGTGTAGATGAGGTAATGCAGTTGATGTAGTCTACATGGGTTTCAGTAAGGCTTTTGACAAGGTCCCACGTGGGAGAATGGTCAAGAAGGTAAAAGCCCATGGGATCCAGGGCAATTTGGCAAATTGGATCCAAAATTGGCTTAGTGGCAGGAGGCAGAGGGTGATGGTTGAAAGTTGGTTTTGCGTTTGGAAGCCTGTGACGAATGGTGTACTGCAGAGATTGGTGCCGGGACCCTTGCTGTTTGTAGTGTACATTAATGATTTAGACATGAATGTAGGAGGTATGATCAGTAAGTTCTCAGACGACACAAAAATTGGTGGTGTAAATAGTGAGGAGGAAAGCCGTAGATTACAGGATGATATAGATGGGCTGGTAAAATGGGTAGAGCAGTGGTAAATGGAATTTAATCCTGAGAAAAGAGTGAGGTGATGCATTTTGGGAGGACCAACACGGCAAGGGAACACACAATGAATGGTAGGTCCCTATGAAGTACAGAGGGACCTTGGTGTACATGTCCAATAGATTCCTGATGGCAGCAGCACAGGTAGATAAGGTGGTTAAGGCAGCAAATGGGAAACTTGCCTTTATTAGCTGTGGCATAGAATATAAGAGGAGGGTTATGTTGGAGCTGTATAAAATGCTATTTAGGCCACAGCTGGAGTACTGTGTGCAGTTCTGGTTGCCAAACTATAGGGAGGGTGTGATTCCAATGGAGAGGGTGCAGAGGAGGTTCATCAGGGAGCAGGGCTGAAGCTTTTCAGCTATGAAGAGAGACTAGATAGGCTAGAGTTGTTTTCCTGCAGGTATGCGCATGGTTTCCAGAGACTGCATGACGCCTACATCCTCAGTCGGTCACAGGTCCGTGAAGTCTTCCAGGGTCCACAGAAGCTTCAGGGATGGCCCTTCGGGGACAAGGGCCACCCGCAGTGGCCATGGCTGATGACACCCTTGCAGTGGCCTCAGACTGCAGCAGAGCAACAGTATAATGAGACTAATGTCACAGCTTGGTGGAGCAGACCATCGGGATGCTGAAGATGCAGTTCTAGTGCCTGGAGAGGACTGGTGCAGCCCTACAATACAGTCTGCAGAGGGTGTCATGCATTGTTGTCGACTGCTGCACCCTTTACAACCTGGCACTGTAATGGTAAGATGAGCTGGCTGAGGAGGAGATGGAGAAGCTGGAGGTCTCCTCTGATGAGGACGCCACCAACGGGGATGAGGATGAGGAGGTCCTCGGAGGTGATGATGACAGGGATGAGGCCCTTGCACTGGCTAGAAGAAGCAGGCACACTAGGGAGGCTCTCATAGCTGCTAGATTTGTGGAGGATGAAGATGACATGCAACAAGATGACCCTATAGATCTTCACATTGCATCGTGAATGTTTGACTCCAGTCTGGCTTATGGCAGCATGCACACGCTCTGTGAGTATGCTCCTGTCATGGAGACGCAGTGGAGGTCCTAATATTTGCTCGATTGCAGGATGATGATGACGACATGCAGTGACGACACTCGATAGATCTTCACATAGCCTCTGAGAATGTGGGACTCCTGTCTGGCCGAGGGCAGCTCGCTTGCGCTCCATGATCAGGGTCATATCATAGAGACGCAGCCATGAAACATAAGAAGCATCTGATTCTTTGACTGCCTTCAGCACCTGAGCCCTTCAAGTGCTGAACAGATTTGGTCCAGAGGCTGCACGGAACACAGGGGAGAGGCCCTGAACTGAGACACCTGCCTTTATTTTGTGCAGAAAGGTTTCACATCTGATTGACAAGAACACTGCTCATCAGAACAAGGAGCCATTGGGCAGGAAGCCATTCTTGGGAGTTTATTGACAACAGTGAACAGTACGTATGAGTGATTAACACCCATGCCCTGGCTGTGCAACTAATTCTTAACTTTCCTAACCCTGCTGCTACATCTTGGTGCTCCCCAGACATCCACAGCAGAGGTGGAGGCAGCCTGCTAATTGCCATGCCCTGTCTGCGATGACCTTAGCAGGCATTCTCTGACTTGGAGGACCCCAGCCTGCTTTTGAGGTCCTGCTGTATGGCAATGGCACCCTCCTTGGCTTGTGGAACTGGAGCTGGAGGTCATAGGAAGAGGGAATTCGGATGGGGTGAACTCTTTCATAGTCACCTGGGTGGATGGCCCGGAGTGTGCACCTGCTGATTCTCCTCCCTATGGGTGCCCGAGGGCCCCAGGCTGACTCCTTCAGAAGGGATAGCTGGAATGAGATCAGGCTGCCCTGCACCCCTCTTGCGTACACACTGTTGGAGGCCAACTGTGGCCTCAGCGATGCAGCTCAGCATGTGCAGCAGTGTAGACCATCTTATCAGTGTTGACCTTGGTGCATTGGCATGTCGGCGCTATCACCTCAGTCTGAAGGTGGATGGACTCCTCCATTGTGCCTTGCAATCTGAAGAGTGCAGCGGACATGCCTTCCTGATGTTCCTGAGCTTACCTTTGCAGCTCTAGCAACTGTGACATGACCGAGTCCAGAGGCTCGTCATCTGACTCAGACACAAAAACATTCTGGCCTCCAGCAGTCCTCCAAGTGCCAAACACATGGGAAGTCCCTGCCACCGCCTGTGGATCAGGCAGTGTGATATGCTCACCAGATTGTGATCCCGAGGCTATTCTACATCTAGGTCCCACCAAGGTGTCTGTCTCTGCACCGGTGGAGGATGTGGGTGAGCGCTGTGACGGGACTTAAGGAGGGTGTCTTCAGATTCCTCTTCTGAGGTATCTTTGCAGCTTGACTGGAGGCCCTGGGTCATGGACTCTCTTGGCTGTTTCCCAGATGTGCCTGCGGAAGCAAGGGGAAATAATTAGTGCATGGCATTACTCACAGCATAGTTGTCTGATGCATGTTGCACTGCTGCACCCTCACTTGGTAGAGCACTGCCGACCTCGCCGTCAGCACAGCACTGGTCCAGATTGTTGCCAGCCAGCTAGATGGCTTGGTTTTCAACGTCCATGAGGACCTTGATCTCAGGCATTCCTCCATCAGTCTGTGACCTCTCCCTGTTGTGTACCAGCTTGTCCTGCATGAATGGAGATGGAGAGGGTGTAGGCAGGACTCCTGCCAGGTCAGATGATAAGTATGCCTGGCATGTGGGATGGTAAGTGGTCCCATGGATGGGATGAGGACAATGAAGTCGTTTGAGTGGTGATGTCCCTTGAACTGGCAGTGAGTGAGGGCCCTGTGCATGTGTGATGCGTTTGTGAGTATGAGAGTTGAGAGTGACGAGAAGAGTGACTTGACCTGGTAGAACAGAGATCATCATTCATCCACTTGTGGCACTGGGTGGCTACCCTCTTTTGAAGGGCATTGGTGCTGACCACTGCTGCCACCACCTCCCAAGCCTGGTTGGTGACGCCGCTGCCCATCTTGCAGCCAGAGTGGGGTATAGGACATCCTGGCGGGACTCCAAGAGGCGTTCCAGAGACACGTCGCTGAAGCAGGGGCTGCAGTCTTCAGTGCAGCAATAATGGTCTCAAAGCATTGAGATGTGTGCTGGCGGCTGGA
The DNA here is from genome assembly GCF_017639515.1 of Carcharodon carcharias. NCBI lineage: Eukaryota > Metazoa > Chordata > Chondrichthyes > Lamniformes > Lamnidae > Carcharodon > Carcharodon carcharias. The sequence goes on from NC_054472.1 coordinate 150,057,304, forward strand.
CTTTAAATATGCGGCGAGGTGGTGGCAGGTGGGCAAATGAGAGCCCACCCGCCATCAAAACGGTGTGTTTCCTGGGAGTGCATAAATAATGTGGCGGGTTTGGGACGATGTGGCGTGAAAACTCGCCATCACAGCTGGTGGGTAAAATGTTGGTTTACCCGCCCACTACCACACTTAGTGCAGATCTAGGACGATTCCGCCCATACATGCAGGTCCCTCTGCTCCTGCGCTCCCTTTAGAGTTGTACCTTTTTTCATATTGGGTATGTCCATGTTCTTCCTACCAAAATGAATCACTTCACATTACTCCACATTGAATTTTATCTGCCACTTGTCTGCCCATTCACTAACTTGTCTATGTCCTTTTGAAGTTTTATACCATCCTCCTCACAGTTCACAATGCTTCCAAGTTTTGTATCATCTGCAAATTTTGAAATTGTGCCCTGTACCACCAATGCCTGGATCATTGACATATATATCAGGAAGAGCATGGGTCCCAACACTGACACCTGCCTTCCTTCAGCCCAAAAAAAATCCATTAACCACTACTCTGTTTTCAGTCACTCAGCCAATTTTGATTCCATGCTATACTGTCCATTTTATTCTAGGAACTATAAGTTTACTCACAAGTTTGTTGTGTGGCACTGTATTAAGTGCCTTTTGGAGGTCCAGGTACACCACATCAAAAGCTTGCCCTGTACAGACATGGAGTTTTTATCTTTTAGTTTTGCTAGTTTTGCCAATTATTTTCTCCCTTTCTATCACTGGCAGCATCCATCTGTCTCAGGAGGCAAAGTATTGTTCCCAGGGTGTATTTCGCTTCTGGATTAGATATCGTCTGTTGTGGGTGTGGAGGCTCACTCACAAATGGCAGTCCCTTCCGCAGCTGGCACAGATGAATGATGGTGGCCCGAGATCGACTGATGCTTTTACCTTGTGGCGGTCTCTCTTTTTCTACCATCTGCTCATTTCTTTTGCGCTCTGCTTTTTCCGCACTCTTCCTGACTGCTTGCCTCCAGGCACTCCAGCGAGGAGTTCCCATGCATCAACTTTGATCCTGCTCAACTTGAGTTCTCGCTTGCTGACAGCCTTACATCACAGACATGAGTGACCTGTTGGTCTCATGCTGATAACAAGCTTGCCATATTGTTGGGAATGCAGCCGTCATCTATTCGGCACACGTGATCCAGACATCGGAGTCATCGCTGACTCGAGAGAACAAAATTGCTGGGGATCCCTGCACGCTGCTGTGCTTCCATTTTTGACACTGTATCTTGCCAGGAAATGCCCTATATTCATCTGAGGTAGCGGAGGTTGGAGCTGTTCAGCTGCTTTTCTTGGCTTGCCTAAGTTGTCCATGCTTCATTACTATAGAGGATGTTGAGAACACCAGTCTGGTACACACAGAGATTTGTATTTTTGGGTACTTTGCTGCTGCTCCACGCGGCCTCTCAACTTTGATATGACAGCTGCGGCCTTAGCATAAGCTGGTACTGATTTTAGTATAAAGACACATGCTGCTGGTTGATCCAAGGTATGTGAAGCTGTCAAAGACCTCCAGAGTAAGGTTGTCAATGTTGATGAAGGTGAAGGTGGAGATTCCACATCCTGGCCTTTAACTTTGATTTCTTGACTCTGATTGGTCAGTCCAAACTACTTGCAATCCTGAGAACCGATCAACAAGGTGTTACAAGTGACCATCAGTTTGGGATGCTAGCACGGCGCCACCAGCAAACAGCAACTCACGAAGTAGCACATTATGCATTTTGGTCTTGGCGCACAATCTTGCTAAGTTGTATAGTTGCTGTCAGCTCTAGCATGCAGATAGACACCCTCATTTAAGTGGCCGAAAGCATACAATAGCAGCATGGAGAAAAATATACCAAAGCAAGTTGGCGTCAAGACACAGCCCTGCTTTACCTCACTGCTGATCTTGAAAGTATCTGATGTTGCTCCATTGTAGCTGACGGAACTATACATGTTGTCATGGAAAGAAGAAATGCTGCCCAGGAGTCCAGGCGGCCAGCCTCTTTCCGCAGTAGTTTAATTTCATCTCTGCTGATGAGATTGAAGACCTTGGTGAGGTCTATGAAGGCAATGTAGAGGGGTCTGCACCGTTCATGTCATTTTTCCTGTAACTGTCAAAGTGAGAAAATCATGTCAATTGTCAATTTGCCAGCTCTGAAACCGCACTGAAACTCAGGGAAGATGCATGACACCAGGGTTTACAATCTGGTCACAGCAATGTGAGCAAAGACCTTCCCTACAATGCATAATAAGATGGTGCCTCAGTAATTGTTGCAGTCACTGTGATCCCCTTTGTTTTGTACACGGTGACTATATGTGCATCACAAATGTCTTGACGCACCAATCTTTCATCCAGCAGAGACATAAGTTCATGGAAATGCTGCAACATTGTCGGTTTTCCAGATTTGACAATTTTAGGTGGAATGCCATTATTTCCTGGGGCTTTACCACTGGCAACTTAGTCTATGGTGTTGTTGAGCTCTACCATGGTGCGCTCGCTGTCCAGCTCCTCCATAGCAGGAAAGTCTGGAATGGTGCTGAGAGCTTCTTCAGTGACAACGTTCTCTGTTGTAGAGTTCAAGATAGTGTTCCACTCACCTTACCATCTGCTTGCTAGGTTCAGTGATGATCATCCCTATCTTTGTCTTCAAAGGAGCTGGTTTGGCTGCTGCTGGGCCCGTTACTTTCTTGATTCCTTCATACATCCCTCTAGCATCTGCCAATTCAGCGGTAGATTGTCTGAAAGCAGACTTTCAACCAGATTGATTGGTTCTGTGCCAAGCAGTCTGTTGAGACTTGATTCTGGCAGCTCCAGGAGCATCTAGATTTTGTTTGCTGGGCACTTTCTTTCAGTTCATGAGGGTTCCCTGCTTAATTGCAGCAACTGACTGCATTTAAGTCCAATAAGCCTCAGTCATCATCTCTTTCCATACACAGTGAGTGTGGAGTTACAGATGGGGTGGCGCAGATGATCCCACTTTGACACTGCACTCTGACCTTTGACATCGTTGTCTGAAAAAGCCTGATTGAGAATGTTGAGCAACTCCAGGGTCCTTCCTGGGTCAGTGGTGTGGCAAGTGTGGATCGAAGAATAATCTTTTTCTCTTGGATTGGTATAGTTTACTTTGCCTGACATTGCTGCACGTCAGGGAGTGGTCAGTGTCACAGTCAGTGCTGTGATAGCTACGAGAGAGGAGGACACTGTTAAGGGTGGTATGTCTGGTGATGAGTTTAGCTGGTGCCAGTGGTGTGATCTCTGATGTCTCTAGGACATGTTGCGGCATGGCTTGGAAGTAGCTGTTCATCACACAGTCCATGGTAACAGCATAGCTCCAGCAACCTGTTCATTTTTGTTTATCCTGCCAATTCCCCGGTAGCCTATGTACATTGGCCAAGCTATATAGTCAGTACCTATCCTTGCACTGAATTCCCCAAGAAGGTGCAATGCCTTGGTGCTGCAAATTCTGCTGATGGCAGTGTAAAGTGCCTCAAAGAACTGATTCCTTTACATTTGGGGTGGAGGTGGGTTCAGGGCACAAATGCACATGAGGTTAACTGGGCCTATGCCTGTTGACAAGAGTGAGCCTTCTGTGGTGGGTTCAATCATTGTAAGTACAGTGATTTTTACTGCAAAACCCAGTCAATGCTCATGTGCTGCCCCTTGGCAGAAGAAAGTGTAGTGTTTCTTGCAGTATAGCAATATCCACATTGAGCCTTGGAAGTTTTTTGTTGATCACAGCTGTCTCACGTGCACCATCAACTCGCAGAATGTCATCGGTAAGGCCAGGGCGCATGCTCCTTATATTCCAGCTTGCAATGCGAAAGACTGGTGGCTTCTTTGAGTTTGTCTTGCCTAATGCACAGATTAGCAACCTGCCTGTCGAGATGACTTTCTCACCTCCAAGCACCCAATGAAGCAAGCAGGCCATGGTACAACAGCACCCGACTGGTAGCTGCCCAGCTTGAGGCGGGTGGTAGCTATCCAATGAGACTCAATGATCTCTCCCACTGTCGGAATTAACTCCTGGTGCTTGGGCTCTATGTCAATTGAGTGAGAGCTTGTAACTCGTGTGCCAACATAAACCATGAAGCCAGAGCAACCTCTCCCATCTTTCTACCCAGCGCGACCAGCCATCCCTTGAATTGTCTCATATTTGAAGCCACAGTCCAGTGTCCTGGATCGAATGCAGCCACAATGGCGTTTTACCCTGTATTTCGGCCCATTAAATCCAGCATATGCACAATACCTGCTCTTCTCCGTGCTGTCATGCCCTCACAGCTCTGGCAGCATCCCCCCATTCCACCTATCCCCCCCCACCTGATCCCCGTTTCTTTCCCAACTGTCTTTTAGTGATGCATCTAATTCATTGTCTTTAGTAAAAACTAAAGGAAAGTAGTAATTTCCCTTACAGGCCATTTCCATCATTATTTGAGTTTATCTTGTCCTATCCCTACTTTAATTATCCTTCTATTAATGTGCCTATAAAACACCATCCATTTACTTTAACAACTTGATTTTGTAATTTCTATTTTCCTGACTTTAAAAAAATTCTCCTAAATTATACATTATTTCTTTTTGACTTCTGGCTTGGCATATTTTTATTCATTCATGGTGGGGTGGGCCGGGCCTCACTGGCAAGGCCAGTAATTGCCCTTGACCGGAGTAGCTTGCCATGCCATTTCAGCTGAGAGTCAAGAGTCAACCACATTGCTATGGGTCTGGAGTCACATGTAGGGCAAAGCAGCTAAGAAGGGTAGATTTCCTTCCATAATGGGCATTATGACAATATATTCCAGATTTATGGAGGGAATTTAAATTCCACCAGCTGCTGTGGTGGGATTTGAACCAGTGTCCCCAGAGTACTAGCCTGGGCCTCTGGATTACTAGACATTACCACTTTGCTGCTATCTCTCCCTTAAGATCCAAATTCTTTTTATAACCCTTTTTTCTTCAGATTCAATTTTTTTTTATTCCACATTCATTAACAGTGCCCTATCATCAGCTTGCTTGTTTTTGGCTCACAGTAGAATACATTTCTCTTCAACTTTATTGATTACCTTTTTAAAGATTTTACATTGTATTTCTGCCTCTGGAAATGCTGCTGGTGGAGAGTGCGAATGTTTATAGTGCCAATATAGTCAGTCATTTTGTTCTGGGTGGTGTCAAGCTTCTTGGGTACTGTTGGAGCCTTATTCCAGGGAAAGAAAGGATGCATTCCATCCCTCCTGCCTTGTGCCTTAGAGATGGTGGACAGGTTTTGGGAGTGAGGAGTTGAATTACTGATCACAAAATTTCCAGCCTCGGGTCTGCTCTTATAACCACAGTATTTATGTGGCTAGTCAAGTTAAGTTTTTGGTCAATGGCAACTCCCACATGTTGATGGTGGGGGGACTCATTAAGTGCCATTGAATAGTTAGACCTTTTATTTGAGGTGATCATAGCCTAGCACATGAAATAGCAGGAATGGTTCCAGAAGAAGTTCAATGACTTCACGTGGGTGGTCACGATCTCCTACCCGCTGAATCACCAACCTCTCATGCTGCTCAATGCACTATACTCTCTCAAAATAAAAACAGAACTACCTGGAAAAACTCAGCAGGTCTGGCAGCATCGGCAAGGAAGAAAAAAGTTGACATTTTGAGTCCTCATGCCCCTTCAAACAGAACTGAGTGAAATTAGGAGAGGGGTGAAATATAAGCTAGTTTAAGGTGGTGGTGGTGGGGTGGTTGTAGGGACAAGCAAGCAGTGATAGGAGCAGATAATCAAAAGATGTCACAGACAAAAGAACAAAGAGGTTTTGAAGGTGACACTATACTCTCTCACTCATCAACAGTCTGAAATAAGATCCAACAAACAGGTATTCCACTTCATTGTCTCCCACACAGTTTTTGCAACCTCCATACTCCTAGACTTATTTAGCCTGTTGAAAAAGTGACATAGCTGTGACCACCTCTTTGGTGAACTGCAGGCATCTTGAGCATTGCTTTTAATGGAGGTGGGGGTAGAAGTGCTTTCTGAAGAGCCTTGATGGGTAGGTCCTATTGTGGAGAGTCCTCCTCCTCCCTTCTTTACACTTTCTAGTCTCAGGTCCATCTCCCTGTAGTCTTGCAAGGCTTCAACTACAGCCTCTGGAACTGTAGGTCCCAAATCTCTTCTGCCTCCTTGGCAGGATACAGCAAAATTCTCTTCCAAAATTAGTAAATCACCAAAACTCCTTCGAGAACATACCACAGTACTGTCATCAACTTTTCAAGACCAAAAGTCAAAAGCAAGTGTTAACTGGGCCTGTATGCTCAAAACTTGCAACATTGTTGCAGCCTGAGAGGTTGTTTGACATCCTGAGCTGCCCAATTTGTATGCTTCTACTGCATGCATTACTGTTACTGAATCCCCCACTATCAACACCTGGGGATTACCATTGACCAGAAAGTGAACTGGACTAGCCATATAAATACTGTGGCTATAAGAGCAGGTTGGAGGCTAGGAATCCTGTAGCAAGTAAATCACCTCCTGACTCCCCAAAGCCTGTCCACTATCTACAAGCACAAGTCAGGAGTGTGATGGAATACCCTCCACTTGCCTGAATTGAGTGCAGCTCCAACACTCAAGAAGCTTGACACCATCCAGGTCAAAGCAGCCTGCTGATTGGTACTATTGTGCATTGGTTATGGAGGGAGTGAATGTTTGCTGATGGGGTGCCAGTGTGTACCATCTACAAGACGCAAGGCATGAACTCACCAATGCTCCTTAGGCAGCATGTTCCAAACCCATGGCTGCTACCATATAGAATGACAAGGGCAGCAGACACAAGGGAATACCACCACCTGGAAGTTCCCCTCCAAACCACTCATCATCTTGATTTGGAATAGACAATAAATGCTGGCCTAGCCAGTGATGCCCACATCCCATGAATGAATAAAAAAAAGTCAGCACTGGTGCCTTTCAATGCATAAGGTGCTGTATGCCCACATTTTAAGGCTCCAACTTCCATAGAATTTCGAGTCCACCATGCCAATTATCAGTCCTCAACTGCAAATTTTTCCCAGACCCTTTGCTTCAGCTTTTGTCTTATCTTGGTCAAATAACCAAAAAAATTTTATTCTGTTGCACATAAATCCTTAACCGTTCCTAATCCCAACCACATCTTGCACTGGACTATGTATTTTCTTTCAGCCAACCTGTTCCTATGCCTCCACTGATATCACTCTTCAGTTAGTTTTCAGGAGGAATCTTGAAGATGTTGAGTCAAATACAATTCCTTTTATTTTTCTGGTCCTCACTCAGCACCTCCCCAAAGCAAAGTGGATACAGTTTGAACATGTCCCCAACACTATGCTTTAGAACAAAGTACAGCACAGGAACAGGCCCTTCGGCCCTCCAAGCCTGCGCCGATCATATTGCCCGTGAACTAAAACATTCTGCACTTCTGGGGTCCGTATTCCTCTATTCCCATCCTATTCATGTATTTGTCAAGCTGCCTCTTAAACACCACTATCGTACCTGCTTCCACCTCCTCTGGCAGCGAATTCCAGACACTCACTAAGCTCTGCGTTATGTTAACCATTGCCATCATATTAAAAGGTTAATTATCCTTTTCTTACTTTGTTACAGTTTTAACAGCCAGCTCCATAGCCAAAGCACTGCCATTAAAAACTTCCTTAATACTTCACATATTTTATGCACTATGCTGGTCACCAAGTGTTTGGTTTGGCTTACCCAATATCAACACATGGAGCCACAACGTTTAAAGTTACACATGAAATAACTCAAAATTTGGCTCTCATTTGCTACTGGACTTCAGTTTTAAGAAAAATGAATGATATATCTAATGAAATTCACAGGTAAGTCTATATAGTCATTTTAAGATTAAAATCACATCACCCACCCTTCGGGAGGGGATATGTAGAATCAATCTACAGCAAATAGTTGTTCATTCTGGATCAGTTATAGGAACTGGATCAATTACTTTTGAGAAATAACTTTTAGGGGTTACAGAGATATTAATAGATTAATAAAGTGTAGAGGTCATGGGTGGGACTAAGATCCACAAATGAAGTTTAAAGTCTGTTAACAGGTCACCAGTCTGCTCACATCAGAGATCACATGGCAGTATTTGAAGAGCAAAGATCTTTGCAGCCCAACCAACATTCCTTCTTCAGTGACAAAAGATATTGCTATTTACAGGAAGCTGTTGATTTAGACATTTGCACATGCATTATTTTACTGCATAACCGAAATAATTTATTGTGAAATGTCAAGACACATTTTGACAATGTAGTAAAGAAAGAACTTGCATTTATGTAGTGCCTTTTATGCCTCAGGCTGCCCCAAAACACTCGACCGTCAATGAAGTACGTTTTGAAGTGTAGCCACTGCTGTATTGTAGGGTATGCAGCAGCTAATTTGCACAAGGTCTCACAAACAGCAATGTGACATTGACCAGCTGCTTTTTTTTCATTCAAGGGATGAGGGCGTTGCTGGCTGAGCTAGCACTTAATCCCGAATTGCCGTTGAGAAAGTGGTGGTGAGCTGCCTTCTTGAACCATTGCAGTCTGTGTGGTGTAGGTACACCCATTGTGTTGTTAGGGAGGGAGTTCCAGCATTTAGACCCAGCGACAGTGAAGGAACAGCAATATATTTCCAAGTCAGGATGATGAGTGGCTTGGAGGGGAACTTCCAGGAAGTGGTGTTCCCATGTGTCTGCTGCCCTTGTCTTTCTAGAAGGTAGTGGTTGTGGGTTTGAAAGGTGCTAAGGAGGCTGGGTGAGTTCCTGCAGTGCATTTTGTAGATGGTGCACACTGTTGCTACTGTACATGGGTGGTGGAGGGAGTCCCAATCAAGTGGGCTGCTTTGTCCTGGATGGTGTCAAGCTTCTTCAGTGTTGTTGGAGCTGCACTCATCCAGGCAAGTGGAGAGTATTCTATCACACTCCTGGCTTGTGCCTTGTAGATGTACGACAGGTTTTGGGGAGTCAGGAGGTGAGTTACTTATTGCAGGATTCTGACTGCTCTTGTAGCCCCAGTATTTATATGGCTTGTCCAGTTCAGTTTTCAGTCAATGGCAACCCCCAGGATGTTGCTAGTGATAATTCGGTGATGGTAATGCCATTAAAAGTCAAGGGGTGGTGGTTAGATTCTCTCTTGTTGGAGGTGGTTATTGCCTGGCACTTGTGAATGTTACTTGCCACTTGTCAGTCCAAGCCTGGATATTGTTCAGGTCTTGCTGCATTGGACATGGACTGTTTCAGTATCTGTTTTAATGATGTTGGTTGACAGATAAATGCTGGCCAGGATACTGGAGAGATTTCCCCTGTACTTCTTCGAGGAGCATAACATTTTTTTCACATCCACCTAAGACAATACACAGGGCCTTACTTAACATCTTTTCAAAAAGTCAGCACCTGCAAAAATGCTGCCCTTCCTCAGTACTGCACTGACGTGTCAGTTTAGGTTTTGTGCTCAAGTCACTGGAGTGAGACTTGAATCCACATTCTTCTGACTTGGTGGCAGGAATGTTAACACCCGAGTGACGGCCAACAACTAAGATGATATGTAAATGTAAGCCTTTCTTTTGATTAGAATCAGAAAGACTTGGACGATGAAGCCCCATCTAGTTATAAGCTTATGATTCTGCATGAGATTTACTAAATGCCAGGCTGTTGCAACCTCATCTTCAAGTACACAACGATAGACAGTTTGCTGTTTATTGATTAAAAGGAATTAGCAAAACCATGCAATAAAATCCAAAACATAATCATGTTGAAAAAAAAGTCATCACGATATTTTACACCTTTGTGTTACAATCAGTATGACACCAAGTTGTGAGTTAGCCTTAGTGACAGCAGTCTTCAGTCCCAGTTAATAGATATATATTAATAAAGTAACTAATGCTATGTCTATACAGACTTAGAAAAAAGAGAAAGTTGTTAAAAATCATGCAGGTGGGTCATGTAAAAGATCCTATAATTCCCATGTGCTGGAAGACAAATTGAAACAGGTTCCCTGCTAAAGCCAAAATTCATATTCTCAAATTATTCAAAAGCCACTGAATGGATACCAAGGCCAACAGTGAAAGACTTAGTAATTTTAAAATGATAAAAAACATATGTAATATTTACACAGTAGTACAATTTATCAATCAAGTTTAAGTGCAGTTATTCTGAAAAGTACCTGCCTCTTATAGGCATCCCTTTCAAATTTCAAGTTGATTGTTTTTCAAAAGTATTTCAAAAGCACCACAAGTCTAATCAACTTAACTATGTGATTATGTGGCTCCAGTTACTCCTCCATAAGTCTTTCCTTTCATGTGTATATTTTCAAACTGGGGTCCACATGGTCATCAGGTTTGTGTCCATCAGAGGCTGGGTGTACAACAGCCCATGAACTCTGCTCCTGAACAATTCTGGATTTTATTCTGCACTTGATTTTCAGTCAGAGAGGAAAGGCGACTTTATAGCAGCATCTAAGATGGCTGAAGGATTAGAAAAAGTAAGTGGGAAATATTGCTCGAAATTATGACCGTAGAACAAAGGGCATAGGTCAAACTAATGAAAGATAAATTTGGAACCAGTATCAGGAAATAGATCTTCATTCAGTGAGACCAACACTTGGAATGGAATTCCAGACAGGCTGGTGAATAACTTGGAATCAATTAAGAAAATTTGATGCAGCAATTGGTAAAGGAAACTGTAGGATCTTCCTAGGTGGATGAATTAAGATAGATTAAAAGCCCTTCTCAGCTTTAAGTATGACTAAGCACATTATTTTGTCTAATGTTAGCATTGCTCTTCTGGTAGCTGACAGTGCTGCAGAAGTTAGGACAGGAATTCCCTTGGATGTGTTAATAATTGCAGGGTGGCAGTGGGGGTTGCGGGGGAAGGGGGGGTAGCACAGGGGTCATTTATATAGAAAAGTTTGAAAACCTTTTAAAGGCAACAAAGTGTCTCAATTTTTAGAATTTTGTTTAATGAATTGAGACATTCATGGAAAGCTCAAGCCTCACCTACCTCCTCAAACTGATGGGCCCGCCCAAAATGTGCAATACAAGGCAGCAAGTGTTCTACAAGGCAATATAACCAACTTTGTCTGCTCTTCCATTAAGTGCTGACTGATGCTATACAGGGTCTCTATTGCATTTCCTATGCAAATAGTATCACAAGACTAATTTGTTGCATTCAGGATAGTGTTGTCACTGAAAGTTTGGTAAAGCATGAATGGTGGGCATGCAAAATTCTCAAACTACGTTGAATTGAAAGGAAAAAAAAAAATCAACAATTTGATTACGCATCCTGCTCAAACTTAGAGGTATTTGAGACAGTTTGGCACCAGGGTGACACACTGCAGATCCATCAGTGGTGAGGGGGGTTTGGAGTAATGGGTTATGAGGATCACACTGGAATATTATAGTGCAACTTTAAGGTGTATTGGCTTATGTGCGATCCTTTGTATAGTACCAATACATTGCGCAATATTGCACTGGAGCTTATTTAATGTTGCATATTTCATATTTTCATTTTGCAACCGAAAGATGAGTCCCAAGAAGCAAGTTTAACAAACCAACATGTGGTCTTACTCAAAGCTACAGGACATCGCAGAAGTCTAACAGGACACTCTCAATCTATGAAGAGAATTACAAGATACAATTGGCTGTTCAGCAGCTGAAATTTTTAAATTTATTTTTGTACTAAAAGATCTGACAGTTCAAAAAATTTTCCTCTTAATACGAACTTCTCACACTGGTACTAGGAGAAGAATAAACCAATTGCAGGGTCAATTTTTTTTTTTAAAATGCACACTCCATCTGCAGATTATAAAGGTGGGCTACAGATTGTGTCATAATACGTTATATTATATAAATGAAAAAATGAAAAGAAATGGCTTCACCCTCAGTGATTTCTTTCTCATTAATATTTATATTCCGGTTTTATCATTACCATATATAAACAAAATAAAACTACTTTAGATCATGTCAAAGGCAGTTAATGATGTGCCCGGGTAGTTCTAGTGCGCAGTAAACGCAAACAAAAAAAAAACCAGACGTGCAGCCCATTATTCTTGGGTTGCAGCCCTTTGAAAAGTACAAATCAGATGAACTTCACTTTAAAAAAAAAAACATCAGCATTGCTCTTAAGTTCATTTTAATCTTTGTAAAGCGGGTGCTTAATGAAAACTAATCACAAGTTAAGAATGAGTTACGGCAATCTCAATTTTTTCATCTGTTGCACTAGTTCTCGAGTACCACGGGGAAGAGGTTTTTTTCTATAGCTGATCAGTAAAGCTGTGTCAAAAAATAAGGCAATTTTAAAAAAGGGTGTTGGCAGTGGGGGAGAAACGATGAGGGAAAATAGGTGAGAGCTGACAATTCTGCAGTTCGCCTACAGAGGGCACCCCTTATCTTGTGAGAAATCTGCAAGCTGGAAAGCTCTGGAAAGCTCCTGATGGCGATTATTCCATTGTTAGGGTACTGCAAGCAAATGCTCAATTCACTTTCTATTTGTCAATTCTTTGTCACAGGGCAAGAGGGGCGGGGAGACAGACTTAAATGCTGCAACTTCTACGGGCAACGTCATCACTCTTTGGCAGTACAAGTTTCCTCAGGCCAACACCAGTGAGATACCTATTCACAGATGGGGTCAGCAGGTTTTTATTTGTTGTAGTGTGACTTAACTAATGGTAAGTTGTGCAAATCCTATGAGTTTAACATCATCAGGAATATCTGATTCTTCAACACCGGAAGCCTGTGGATCAAAAAAATATGCTTTAATATCAATAACATTAAAAAAGGTACACATGCATGAACTTGCTGTCATTTTCCCAATATAAATTCCTGTGACATTTATAATGGCAACTGCCTACGGAAACCTTTAGAATGTAACTGCACTGTCCAACCACTTTAGTTCCGCATCTTCGAACTCAACCCGTACGGCAGGCTGAGTGCCACGCTCCTTATCAACCCAAAAACATTGCCCTCAGTTTTGTCATTTAACTGTAAGTATTTTATACATTATTTTGATATAAGGACAGAAGGTCAGTCTTCAAAATGGGGACTCCGTTACCTCTGCACATCTTGCTCTAACCCTTCTTTGCCCGAAGGCTACATTTGGTCTTGAAACTCTTGTATTCATTGCTATGGGAGATTGTCTAGCATTATACTAAGTTCTGTTTTTGAGCCATGGAGAACAGCAAGTCCCTAGTTCATTTCGTAATCTTTGTTGAGTTAGTTAATTTCAGCCAGTACAGTATTAGTCAGGCTGCTCCAAGCAGTCTGACTACCCCTGTCATCAGGATGGGAAAGCTATCAGCATTCCAAGTTCCCAATCATGAATTTGAAATCAAATGGCGAACCTCGCTGGAAGGTCAGTGTGCATGAGTCAGTGTGCATGAAGGTCAAGCAATTTACTGAGTAGAATTAGACCAGGTGGTAGAAACACTGGCACAGACTTGATACAAACTGCCAATTTTACATGCTTAACAGTTATGATTCTTTTAGAGGCTTGCTGACTAAAATGCCACCTAGGAATGAAAAAGCATACATCCATTAATGGTCCATGTTTCCACATAATGAGGGGTCACTTAAGTGGTGTATTGCAGTCATTCAGAAAAATATATGGCAATTGGGGAAGTAGAGAAGTTGAGTTGACAGAAGCAGAGAACTTTCCCTGCAAAACAATCAACACTTGGGCAGAAGGCGCCATTAGTGGCCGCCAATGGTGATCAACAATTAGTTTCATTGTCCTAAGTCAGGCCCTTTGGGCAAGAAGAAGAAAAAGCTAGGTCAGAATTTTTATTTTATATATTTTGTGGGAGATTCATGAACTGATGAGACAGAGTGAGGGTCCAGATTCTTAACAATGGTGAAGCTATTAATGTACATGATATTTTTCTTTTAGAGTTTAGTCTATGGGTTTGTCTTAATTGGATTAAAGCCAGCTAGTCTGGGTGCTTTGATATGTACTAGTTTTTGATATGTAAGAGAGATAGCGTGCATTTGCATTTTTTGAATAGAGCATTCAAGAAGTGGGGTGAAAATTTGACACCTGTGTAGCAGCTACCAAGCAATATGTTTATATTACTAATAAAATTAGTACTATGGAAGGGTCTTCATTGTTAAAAGGTGAAAGTCAAAGAGGTTGCTGACACAATGAGAATTAACATTCAATGGGGCTGGTAGGTATATCTTCAGTAGTTTTCGGGTGTGCAGGCAGAGGCAATGTAAAATCAAAAGGCAGCTGCAAGCCTTCCAACTGGCTCCACAGTGAAAGGAACCTCATTTTGAATTTGTAAGGTGAAAATGCTTTGTCTGGTGTTTGGTTAAGTCTATGGGTTGCTGTTGCCTTAATGAAGATTAGTTTGGGAATTTGTTAAAAGTTATGATAGTAATTTGTAGCCATGTGTATATATATTGTAACATGTGTAAATTAATAAAATGTTTAATTTAGTTTAATGTAAAACCTCGAGAACTAGTGGTCTGATTCCTGAGTTTAGTGTCGCATCTCAAACATAACACTTAAAAATTATAGGTTATGACAGTTGTTTAAAGTTTCCCTCTGGGGTTTTTAAATAATGCCGCTTTACCAACTGTATGGATCATAACAGAAGGCTTAATTTCTACCAAATGAAAGCTAAACATACTCCACATTGAATGATTAGGCTCATTTCTATCAACACTTGGCACCTAGAAAGGTTTACATAGACAGTCCTTTTATCTTCTTTAATATTTGTTCATGGGATGTGGGCATCACTGGCTAGGCCAGCATTTATTGCCCATCCCTAATTGCTCCCTTTTCGGAGGGCATTTAAGAGTCAACCATGTTGCTGTGGGTCTGGAGTCATATGTAGGCCAGACCAGGTAAGGACAGCAGATTCCCTTCCCTAAAGGACATTAGTGAATCAGATGGGTTTTTACGGCAATTGGCAATGGTTTTGTGGTTATCATGAGACTTTTAATTCCAGATTTTTATTGAATTCAAATTTCACCATCTGCCGTGGTGGTATTCGAACCCGGGTCCCCAGGGCATTACCCTGAGACTCTGGAATACCAGCCCAGTGAAAATACCATTCTGCCACAACCTCGCCCATCAGGGGGGGAGGGGTTGCGGGAAAGCACATAGTATAGGAAGATTCCAAAAAAACAATAAAAGTCAGGTAACTGCAAATTAGGAACAAAATTATTTTACTTCTAATCAGATAAAGCTTTTGAACATTTATGAATGAATGGTTAGAATACTGAGGCGATGGGAGTTGGAGGAGAAAGTCTGTTCTGCTGTCTTGTCAAAATGTTATTCTGACTTTCACAACATCTCAAAGCCCAAAATTCAATAATCCTACACTGTGAATTTGCAGCACAAAAACACACCCCAAGCACGCTCAGATTGAGCAATGAAATGAGATCAGTGCCACCTCATCTCAACTTGTCAAACACCCAGCATAAAACAGATCATTCAGCACCTGGCTGAAATTACTGTCAGCAACTGCTGACTGATCAACATGTGCCAATTCGTCTTATTGCTCCATGCTTCTCCAGGTAAACAGCAGGATTTTGCTGCAAGAACATGTACGTATAAAGAACATAGCAAGCAGCAATGTAGTTAGAAAACAAAGAGTAAGCAAAAATGTACAATTAACTAATGACAGAAAATACACAATGGGGTGTATTGCTGCCTGTACCCCAGTGCCAACTCCACAGTGCAACATCTACTCTAATCCAATATGCCTCTTTTACTACATCCACACCTCAAATGTACTTGTGAAAATCTAACAAATACGACAGCACAATCACCCAACTTGTAAATTGTATATCCAAAATTAAAAATCATCCCTGTAAACGAAACCTGATTTCCTGCCTTACTAAGTATATTGTCAATACTAATTATGAGAGCTGTGGAAGCTCAAGCATTGAGCACGTTCAAGACAGAAATTGATAGACTTTTGGTGACAAATTACATCAAGGGATATGGAGATAGTGCAGGAAAGTGACATTGAGGTAGATGATCAGCCATGCTCTAACCGAATGTTGGAGCAGGCCTAATGGGCTGAATGGCCTACTTCTGTTCCTATGTTCTTATGTTTTAGACATAAGGGAGACCAAGCCTACTGAGGGCTCCAACTGACTTCCAAGCATGTACATGTCTCAAATTAAAATCCTGCAATGGACATATCTATATCCTTTCCTGAATCTGAAACATCAGTGAACAGTGACTCAAACTAGTACAGAAAAGTTATACTCACCAATTTGAAAGTGACAGATCTATTTGCAGCTGGTTCATCCACTATTTTCTGTAGATTTGCTGCAACTAATTAAAAATAAGTTAAATATTTAATCATTTATACTTGAAAAATATATTCAAGAAATTTAAACCCCTAAGATTAATCCTAACCGTACTAATAGTGAATCTATCCTGATTTATTATTTACTGAGTTTGTTCTGAGATAGCACTTTGCATCAAAAGAGACCACAACCAACTAAGACGCTCTAATATCTTGAGAAGGCAGTGGTGGGTTTTTATAACAACCCAATAGCTTCACAATCACATTTATTAATACTAGCTTTTCACTTCCTTTATTTCAGAGCAAAATTCAAGTTATCAAGTACCATGGTGCGATTCGAGCTTACATTCTCAGTATTATTAGTGCAGGTCGCTGGATTACTAGTCCAATATTGTATCCAGTATGACAGGCTGCGCGACAGAATATCTCCCAAAAGATTCTTCAAATTCAGAAACTATACAGTGCAGTCTTGGCAATAATTACCTATTACTACGTCTTTTCCATCAACCAGGCCCGCAGACACAAGTTCTTGAGAAACACCATCTGCTGTATCTGCCAGAAAATGTATGAACTTGTTAATTACAGCTGGTCAATGCGTTACACCTATTTAAAAATTTTAGTGATTGTCTATAATCTGAACTCCATATTATGTACTTGTGTTTGACATGAAAGATATTTTTGCCTTTATCAATGGATGGGTTAGTACTGCTCAGTGTGGAACTCAAGTATCCAGACAATTTAATCCAAGGTCAAGGATGTCACGGAGCAGCTGAAGACACTGAAGGAGGGGGGGATGTACACTCAGTGGTTGTGGTCTATATCAGTGCATAGGTAGAAAGAGGGGTGAGATCCTACAGGTAGATTTTGGAGAACTAGGAAGGAGACTAGCAAAAGCAGGACCTAAAGTTGGTATCTTCTAGATTACTCTTGGTGTCATGCACTAGTGAGTACAGAAATAGAAGGATAGAGCAGGTGAATGTGTGGCTGGAAAGGAGGGAGGATTTCAGATTCCTTGGACATTTAGATGGATTCTGAGAGAGAAGAGGTATGTACAGTCCAGACAGGTGCACCTGAATAGAGCCGGGTTCAAGGTCCTTGTAGGTTTATGAGTGCTTTTAAACTAACAGGGATCTGGGAACCTGGAGGTAACAGAGGAGAAACAAGGTTTACAGAGAATTGAGAGATGCAAATAGTACTAGATTGGTAGATAGCAAGGTATTAGGATAGGGTAAGAGTGAGGCAATGCAATGATGAACATGGAGAAAATGAAAAGGTGGGAATTAGAATAAGGACAGCTCAGAAAAAAAAAGTAATAAATGTCACCATCAGCCAACTTCCAAAACAATTGGAATTATCTAGAAAGCAATGTGCCAATTCTTAATATTCAGCACCCTGAAAGGCAAGCCCTTTTCAACAAGGTATGCTTTTGGTTTGGAAGGTCATTACTATGTAGTGACTTAGTTTATCTACTTATTAACTCCAGTCATTTCAACAATGGTCTGGGTGAACTGATGTTTATTAAAAAGACATTTAAAAGGATGTTGAGGATTGCAGAACAGCTGGCTCAGTACATTTTATAAAGCTGTCACAATATGGGGCTTTCAGGCAATATTCAGAATTACACTTGGGGATGGTACAAAGCTGCATCACAATTCAGGAACATTCAGAATCTAAGAATCTTGTGGAATCTAAGTATAGTCAGCACAGAGTACCAGATGGCTATGCCCACCACTATGTACAAAGTTGTTTCGAGTCTTAGTTATGCTGTTCTATGGAGGTGTTAAAACAGAGAGAAGTCAGTTTAGTAACTAAGCTTTAGTTACTTTGAGCAGTATCCCTATCATCTAGCTATGCAGTAGCAATCAAGGATGCTGGCCAGGAGCATATCAATAATGCAATGCCTCCCACAGTACAAGGTGACCAAAAAAAAAAATCACACCGAGTCATCCAAACTCCTAAATTGGTAACCTTTTTATTGGCGTTTTGGATTTCAGTGTCATGTGTGTGTAGCTTCATATCCCAAACCTGTGCACTGCTCGTCACAGATTGAGAGTTGCAGCCAAAAGGTTGATTGGGTGTGTGGGGAATGGAAACATGTTGCTGCAGTAGTATTTCTCCTGGGGCTGGGATTAAGACACCTTAGTGGGGCAGAGTAAAGGAACATAGCTAATCCATAAATCCTCAATAATGACAGCAGGTTCCCAACATTGAGATCCCTCACCTGAAGCATGAAATTAAAAATGAGAAGTAAAAGTGGAGGAACATCTTACCTCTACCTGGAGTAAATTCAAATCTTATGTCATTCAGCTCCTTCTTCAAATTTCTAGGGGGAAAGATGACATTTTTAAATATAACAGACACTTGGAGCAGTGATATAATAGTCTGATTGATAGACAATAAATGGAAGGTACAAGATAGTAATGAATGAAGAATTTATTTAACATTGTACATAATCAGGCTCATTATGAACTTTATTGAAATTATAATCTATCATCAAGGGATGCTTTTTTCATGCATTTTAGTACATACTAGCTTTTTATAGAGAGCACAAATCCCTTTATTTCTCCCCCTTTTCAGTGGGTGTCATGCACAGCTGAGGGCAGGTCACTCATTGTCAACATAGTGTATAACATATTCTTTAAAATTTATTTTGCTTTTATATTAGCGTTTAATTCACTGCCATTTCTCTTCCAAGAATTCCCACTTTGAAAATATTCTGTTCTCTCCAATGGGATTTCCACTGGACTATCTTGTTCACCTTCATGGATTTCTAGTTCAATTCTTGTGTTTTATCAGCTATCCACCAAATTTCTTTCACAGCAACATCTCTTTCCTCAGCAACTGTCTCTGGCTCCAACTTATTCCATGTGGATTCCAACTGAAATTCCACCCTCCATGTTGTGGATATACTCATAATTACAGATATCTCCTAAGCATTCATCATATTCCTCAAACCATTGTTCTTGACAGACCTTGAGATCCACAATCAATGCCACATACACCACATGCATGCTCTTGACTTCTCTCTTCAGCAGACTGACCCGCTATTTCAAAGCAGTCATGGCCCACAGTTCCATTTCATCCTTTGCCTCATCCAGCACTTCAACAAAAACTTTATTTTCCTTTAAGGTTTGAAGGGTCATAAGCTTTAATAGTTCATGGGTACCAACACCCATCTGGATCCTTTTGCCCTCCACTTCCCTCTGACTCCATTCCTTCTTTGAATATCACCCCTTGCTGTGTTTTAGAGACCTCACCTTCTCTGACCCAGAACAATCTAACTTTCGTGAAGGCCTCAACTTCATCCCCTTGTGTCTCCACCCCATTGAAGTTTGAGCTCGGCATGACTTCACCTCTGTGCACACTTATTTGGCCAGGTGTTTTCCCCTTGCTAAGCAAATATTTTTAACCCTCTTCAGAATTCCCCCTCCACCTGGACCCCTCCCTCCCCCTTCTTCCTCTCTTGATCTTTTCATTGAGAACGGCCAGCATAATGCTGACCGTCTCAATTTCTCTGCTCCTCTCACTCACTCACTCTAATCTATCTCCCTCTGAACTTGCAGCGCTCTGTTCTCTCAGGTCCCACCCTAACATAGTAATCAAACCTGTTGACAGGTTTGATAACTATTATTGTCTGGTGTAATGCCTTCTACTGAGCAGAGGGCAAATGTCGATTCTCTGATACTTTTCCCCATCTCCCCTTGGATTATGACCCCACGACTGAATGTCAAGCCATTTTTTCCAGGAGTGTCACTGACCTCATCCTCTATGGGGGCATTTATCACCAGTACCTCCAACCTCAGTCCCCCTACCCTAAACAGCCCGTTTCTACCTCCTTCTCAAAATCCACAAGCAGGACTGGCCTAGTCAACTCATTAGACAGAATTTAATACAGCCAGTGGGGAGCCTGCCAGAAAAAGTGGATCTCCGGGAGCCTTGAGGGAATGAAGTCCCTAATTGGCAATGTTCCCGGCTCCATGGGAGACATTTAATTGCTGCACTTCCCCCAGTAGACTGGAAATCTCATCCCCAAGAGCTGCCAACCAGAGACTGGGAGCTTTCTAATCTCAGCAATATCGGGAATACTGGAGAAAGAGGTGACAGAGGGTGCCTGAGAAGGACTGAAATGAAGAATGTACCACATATCCCATGAAAAGGATGGTGCAACTAGTACCCACAGCAACACCCTTTATTTGGGTGAAGCTGTTTAATATATGAACAAATTCAGTCAAGTGAAGGTAGTGGCAGATGGGGATTGGTTGGCCCTTCAAGTAAGAAGAGAGAACTCTTAGCTCCATCCCCCACTGATGGTCTGCAGAGGTTTTAGACATTCACTTTAAAAAAGGAGAAAGTTGGGTAAGGAAACTGGGGAAACCATTAGTGACAGAGGGCAGTGGAAGAGTCAGAGATGTAGGGGAAGAGACTGGTCAAGGGGAGAAAAAAGAAGTTGAGGCCGGAAGAAATCAGCTCAGTGAGGTAGGAACGGGCTGAAACATTGGGTGGAATTTACGCCTCCCTCCCTGAAGGGAGTTTCAAGGTAGGGATTGGCCGTTTGATGGGGTGGGGGGGAGGGTGAGGAGCAAGGACCTTGCCATTTTCCCGCTTCCCCAAACCCTGATTAAGTCCTGGGTGGGCAGGCTTCCTGTCGGATGCCAATAATTTCCCACTAAAGGATGTCAACCAGCAGCTCCCCATGTGGGGATACCAACAGGCAAACTGTCAGGCTTGCCTGTAGCCTAGTAGCAGTAGCTGGTGCCAGTAATTCATCAGGATCTTCACCAAGGGTTTCTGGAGAAAGCAAAGTGAGGATGGGGTGGCAGTTGCTCAGAGGGGGTCTCCAGCGAGGGAGAGATAGTAGGGTTGAGCTCGACTTCCCTAAGCTGGGTCCATTGATCAGGTATGGAGTGCCTTTGAACAAAGGAACCCCTCCCTCAGCCCAACAAGGCTGCAGGCAAGCCTGACAGTTTGCTTGTTGATATCCCCACACGGCAAGCCACTGGTTGATGTCCTTAAATGGAAAATTATTGGCATCCGGACAGTAAGGCCACCCACCCAGGACTTTATCAGGGTTTGGGGAAGCAGGAAAATGGCAGGGTCCTTACTCCTCACCCTCCTGCCCTATCAAACGGCCAACCCCAACCTTGAAACTCACTTCAGAGGAGGGAGACATTAAATTCTACCCATTGTTTCAGCCCGTTCCTGCCTTACTGAACTAATTTCTTCTGGTCTCAACCTTTTTTTCTCCCCTGTCCAGTCTCTTCCACTGCCCTCTGTCACTAATGGTTTCCCCAGTTTCCTAACCTTAACTGTCTCCTTTTTAAAGTGAATATCCAATACCTCTACAGACCATTGTGGTGGCGGATGGAGGTAAGAGTTCTCTCTTCTTACTTGAAGGTCAACCAGTCCCCATCCACCACCACCTTCCTCTAATTGAATTTGTTCATATATTAAACAACTTCTTCACCGAAATGAAGGGTGTTGCTCTGGGTGCCTGCATGGTTACTAGTTGCACCATCCCTTTCATGGGATGTGGTACATTCTTTGTTTCAGTCTCTCTCAGGCACCCTCTGTCACCTCTTTCTCCAGTACATTAATGACTGCCAGTGCCCTTTCTTGCTTACACCCAGAAGTGGAAAACATCAACTTGCTTCAATTTTCCAGCCTTCTCTCACCTTTACACAGTCCATTCTGACCCTTGCCTTCCTCGACTTCTCTGCCTCCATTTCTGGGGATAGACTATCAACCAATATTCACTATAAACCCACTGACTCTAGTTACCTTGATCACATTTCTTCACACCCCATTTTCTGTAAGGACTCCAATCTATTCTGCATTGCATCGGTTTGGACAACGTGACCTTCTGATAACTTTCTTTTTCCCTCAACAAGGATTCCCCTTCCCTTCCCACCCACCATCCCCCAACCACTGTGGTTGACAGGGCCCTCAAACTTGTGGACCAGCTCCTTTCAAACACCTCTATTCCTTCAGCAAGTGTGACCCCGAACTTGCCATTTTACTTCGCCCACTTGTACCCACTCTGAGCTTAGCCTACTAGTGTTCCAATGAAGCTCAATACAAGCTCGAGGAGCAGTTCTCACCTTTTGACTGGGTCTTCTGGACTCAACATTGAGTTCAACAAAAACAGAATTACCTGGAAAAACTCAGCAGGTCTGGCAGCATCGACAGAACTTGAGTTCGAGTCAGAAAATCATTCAAAGAAGGAATGGAGTCAGAGGGAAGTGGAGGGCAAGAAGGATCCAGATGGGTGTTGGTACCCATGAACTATTAAAGCTTATGACCCTTCAAACCTTAAAGGAAAATAAAGTTTTTGTTGAAGTGCTGGATGAGGCAAAGGATGAAATGGAACTGTGGACTCGAACTCAAGTTCTGTCGAAGGGTCATGAGGACTCGAAACGTCAACTCTTTTCTTCTCCGCCGATGCTGCCAGACCTGCTGAGTTTTTCCAGGTAATTCTGTTTTTGTTTTGGATTTCCAGCATCCGCAGTTTTTTTTGTTTTTATCTTTGAGTTCAACAAGTTTGGTTCATAACCTCGGCACTCATTTTATTTTGAATTTCTTTGCTTTTTTTCCTCATTTCTTTTTACTCTGTATTTGGACTACAGCTACCCTGCCATTCGCACCTCTGCCAGAAACATCTCTCATTTCTTTACCTATCATGTTAATATTTCTCTGGTCTTGCACCATGAAACCTTTTGTCAGTTAATCGCTCCTGTCCTCTATGCTATCTTAGCTTGTTCTTCCTTTGATACTTCCCCATTTCATTTTTCAAAACCTATTATATTTCTAACTTTCACAATTCTGATGAAAGGTCACACACCTAAAACTGTGTTTTTCTCTCTGCTAGACCTGCTTAGCATTTTCAGTTTTTAAATTCAATATCCAAAATCTGCAGTATTTTGCTTTTGTACTCATTGTCAATCAATCCATAGTGCTGGGAGCACTCAGCAGTGTTGTGAAGATTATCCTTTAGCTTTCTCTTTCCTATGTTGTAAAAGAATAACAGACGCTTAGATCACAAATGTAATGATGTGGTGCCATACGCCAGGGAACTAACATGTTCTCCCATCAAACATCAAGGTTCCCATTTACTGTGCCATAAAACATTTTTTTTTTTTACATTCATTCATGGGATGTGGGCATCATTGGCTAGGCTAGCATTTATTGCCCATCCCTAAATGCCCTCTGAACAAGGGCAGTTAAGAGTCAACCATATTTGCTGTGGGTCTGGAGTCACATGTAGGTCAGACCAGGTAAGGACTGCAGATTTTTTTCCCTAAAGGACATTCGTGAACCAGATGGGTAATTACAACAATGGTTTTGTGGTCATTAGACTTTTAATTCCAGATTTTTATCGAATTAAAATTCCACCATCTGCTGTAGAGGGATTCAAACCCAGATCCCTGAGTCTCTGGATTACCACTGCCTCCCTCCAGGCAATTAATTATCTTATATAGCTCTATAAAAGGCCCCTATTAATCACTCAGAATTTTCTCTTTATCTACAAAAGTGTTAAAAACAATTATATTTTTCATTATTTACAGATGTGTAAAAATATAGTAAATGAAAGTGGTCTTAAAGCACTTAGGGTTATTTTGACAAACTACTCCAGCTTCACTTTCATTAATTAGAACATCAGAACTACATAACAGAATTACTAATATCCCCCAACTTAGCTTTCACTTCCAATGTGCTCCTCAGCACCATGCAGTGCCATTGTGTACTCAAAGGAAGAAAGAAAAGGCTGGTCAACAAAACAGACTCATGGAATAGGAGTGTCAGTGTCAGCTTGGATAAAAAAAAAATTGATTTAAGGACAGAAAACTGCAAACCATGTAAATGAAAGCACAATGCTGTAGATGTTGGGAATCTGAGATATGAAATAAATTCAGAAAACTCTGGAAGGTCTGGCAGCATCCGTGGAGAGAGAAACCTGGAGGAAAGTAGACAGTGGTATTCCCCGCTTTTATATATAGACAACCTGCACTTTGGAACAGAGTAACATTTCAAAATACGTCCATAATACCAAACTTATAGATGTGGCAAACAGCAAGGATGATACTAATCGATTTCCACAGAACATAAGGTAAGCTAGCAGAATGCGCAGACAAGTGGCATATGGAATTTAATATAGGTAAATGTGAAGTGACCCATTTAGGTGGAAAGGATAGTGAGAAGCAATAAAAACTTAGTGACACAGTTCTAAAGGGCAGGGACAGGGGAACCTGGGAGTTCATGCACTAGATCTTTGAAGGTGTCATGACATATTGAGAGAATAAATTAGAAGAGCATACAGTTTAGGATCTTGGGCTCCACAGGGGTCCTGAGCGCAAAAGCAGTTAAGTTATGCTAAATCTTAGTAAAGTTCTGGTGAGGCCACAACTAGAGTGTAGTGTCTAGTTCTGGTGTGAAGGTCCTTGGGAGGGTGCCAAGGAGATTAACCAAAATGATACCAGGTATAAGGGAATTTAGCTGCAAGGTTGGAGAAGCTGGGGCTGTTCTACCTGGAGCAAAGGAGATTTTATAGCGGAATGCAAGATTATGACATGTTTAGATAAGGTAGACAAAGAAAAACTGCACCCATTAGCTGATGGGTCAAGGACTCAGGCACACAGATTTAAGGCTTTGGGCAGAACATACAGGCGGATGTGAGAAAGCAGCTTTTTTTTAAAAAAACGCAGCAAGTGGCAATGACATGGAACTTTTTACCTATGAGGTTGGTGATGTTGACTCTGTTAGATACCAATTTATAGTGCAACAGTTTGCAGTTAAAATAAAGCTTCCCTTCAGCATTTCATTACCTAGGTGTTAAAATTTTTCCAGTGCTTATTTACTAAAGAACAAAGGATTAAAGCAAACTCATGAACATTCCAACTAAGCTGTTTATGAAGTTGCTACTGTTTAAAGGTGGAATCAAAATTGCAGCGTACAACGGGCAGATTCTATAGCACCAGCTGTTTTGGGCTTCACAGCAAAACAACTTTTGTCAAAAAGAACTTCGATGGAATTAAGAATGATCCCTCAGTTTCTCCTTTCCTAAGGCTTCAAACTGTGCAACTACTTAATTTCCCTCTCTTTCTCCAACAATCTTTGGGCTTTTCAATGTAAGTTTGATATACCCTTGCCATCATTTCCTGATTCACATCATCTTTCGTACCTATTAAAGACTACAAGACGTTGGAGCAGAAGTAGGCCATTCGGCCCATCAAGTCTGCTCCACCATTTAATGAGATCATAGATGATCTGATAACCCTCAAATTCACTTTCCTGTCTTGTCCCCATGACCCTCGATTCCCTTACTGATTAAAAATCTGTCTAGCTCAGCCTTGAACATACTTAACAACCCAGCCTCTATAGCCCTGTGCAGTAAAGAATTCCACACATTCACTGCCTCAGAAGAAATTCCTCCTCATCTCTGTCTTAAATGGGTGGCCCCTTACTCTGAGATTATGCCCTCTGGTCCTAGATTCTCCCACATAGGGCAAAAAAGCTCTCAGCATCTACCCTGTCAAATCCCCTAAGAACCTAATCTGTTTCCATAAAGGCGTCTCTCATTCTTATATACTCCAAATAGTACAGGCCCAACCTACTCAACCTCTCCTCATTAGAAAATCCCTCCATACCCAGGATCAACCAAGTGAACCTTATCTGGACTACCTCCAATGCCAGTATATATTTCCTTAAATAAGGGGACCAAAACTGTTCAGTGTTCTAGATGTGGTCTAACTATTGCCTTGTATAGTTTTAGCAAGACTTCCCTATTTTTATACTCCACTCCCTTTGAAATAAAGGCCAACATTCCATTTGTCTGCCCTATTACATGCTGAACTTGTGTTAGCTTTTTGGGATTCATGCACAAGGACTCCCAAATCCCTCTGTCCTGCAGCCTTCTGCAGTCTTTGTGTAAATAATTTTCAGCTCCTCTATTCTTCCTACCAAAATGCATAACCTCACATTTTCCCACAGTATATTCCAACTGCCAAGTTTTTGCCCACTCACTTAACTTGTAAATATCCCACTGTAGACTGTCATCTGCAAACTTGGTGACAGTACATTCACTTACCTCATTCAAGTCATTTATATTGTAAATAAATGTAGCCCCAGCACTGATCCCTGTGGCACTCCACTAGTTACAGGTTTCATGCTGAAAATGGCCCCCCTTATCCAAACTCTGTCTTCTATTAGTTAGCTAATATCTATCCATGCTAATATACTGCCCCCAACAACATAGGCTCTTAAGTGGCCTAATGTGCAGTACCATATCAAAAGACTTTTGTGCCTCGTCCTTCAACCTTGCATTCAATAAAACTGCAACTCTTGCCCTGCATGAATTTATCATTTGATTACAAAGACATACTAATTTAGGATGACAGCATGTGTAATTAAGCCAGTCGGTTCAGTTAAGTTTTACACAGGTTATAGTTATATTTGCAGTATTATACAGATGAGTATAATGTGATTTAGTCAATTATATTTATTGCTCATGATGTGTGCAAATAACTTCAACTGTGATAAAAGCAGATTAATCTAGTACCAATTATCCACCTCCTTCAAGCTAATACCAATGACCAACTTAAAGATGAAGTCATGACATTAATGGGTTCAGCAGGTCTACATAATACAACGACAAGCATAACTTGTTTCTGCCACAGAAATTTGGAAACGGTTCCACCATAAAATTAAACAACCCGAAAGTGCTTATCTTGGCTCAATGGTAGAAATCTCATCTTGGAGTTAAAAAATTGAGAGCTTAAGCCCGGCTCCAGAAACATTAGCATTTATTTTAGGTTGGCACTTCAGTATGGTACTGAGCGAGAGCTGTACTGTCAGATATACATAATTTAAAACAGATTATCTGATCTCTTGATTGTTTGTAGGATATTGTTATTTGCAAATTGGTCTATGCGTTTTTGCACTTTATGAACAAACATGCAAATGATGTACTTCTGAGGTGAAAAGTTTTTTGGGGCATTGAACTCACAAAAATGTGTAAATGCAAATTATTTTCTTTAAACTATAATGCAATGGAGAACCCAATTATTTGTATTCGTTAAATGGAAATGTAGGCTGAGTAATGCAGAGTTAAAAAAATGGGGTCCAAGATTTGGTAATGAAGAAATTGGACAGAGTATCCAAGAGTAACCAGTGAACACAGTATGCAGAGATCTGGGGACCAAGCAGCAACAATAAATCAATGCACAGAAATGCAGTGAACTGCAACTTAGCGTGCATGCTCTGAATTTGTTAGACAGCAGTTTTGCATGTTGTCAGTGATCATCTTTTTAAACCAAAATGTGGCAGTAGCTTCACCCTGAAAAGAGCAGAGAACATTACTATCAAATGTTCCAAAATAAGGCATGTTCAGGCAGTAAAGATTCACTTTCAAACAAGAACATGTGCAGCACTTTAAAACACACAAACATTGCAGTACAGTGGGGATCATCTACTGTCCAACAGCACTATATGTAAATTGTCAAACAAGAGTCAGTCAAATCTTTTTGCGTTCTCTTAAAGAGCTTGTATTTACATGGTACATTATGTCATTCAAATGTGAGTGCCTCAGATACAACAAATTCATAAGTCACAGATTATGAATGCAAATGAAGCAGCTATATTGCACACAGCAATGTTCAACAAATGAAAGATCAGTTAATCTGTTTGATGTTTTATTAAGAGAAGGATGTTGGCAGGACACTGGAATTCCTGGCTCCTCTTAATAATATTTATTTTTTTCAGCTTTGTAGTTATGGAGCATCAACAAGCCAGGGAAAATCTTCAAAGAACATTACATTATTTGTAATAATGCTGAGTTAGCAGCTACTGAGTACCCTCTTCACTTGTTTTATCATATCCATTACTAGCCATATCAAACATTTTTCAATATTAAGTTGCATTTAAAATTAATCTAAATCACTCGAAATATCTGAATTTATCCCATTACCTTCATGTTCCATTATCTGAATTCTCATACACATTTAAAAAAAAAGCTCTAATGTGCAATTGAATTTAAAAATAACATTAAAGAACAGATGTCCCAGGACGAATTTCTCTGGATACTACTGGATGATGTTTGTCCCTCAAATCACCACCCTCTTGTTTGTAACTCTTTTGAGTACAAACATGTTTTCCATCTGTTCCTAGTCAGATGAAGTTACATTGTTTCATAGTTTGCCATTGTGAGATTTGAACTCTTGATTTTGGGATTACAAACCCAGTACCATAACCACTTGGCTATTTAGGCCAAGCTCTTTAAAGCCTACTGCACCTGATATTCCCAGGCGGTCTCCCATCCAAGTACTAACCAGGCCTGAGTCTGCTTAGCTTCCAAGATCAGACGAGATCGGGCGTTTTCAGACTAGTATGGCCGTAGGCTTATAGTTTTGCCATTGTGAGATGCTGCTATCCAATTAAGTGTACCACCATTGATCATACTCCTTTGTTGATTACATTGAGTTAATTTCCTTCATTCCCAAGAGCTTTCAGGTTGGCCCCAAGCAATTTCTGAAAGCCTAGGTATTATCAAACATCCATCAACTACTATCCTCGTTAATTATGTGTGTAGCTGATGGAAATCCTTAATAATAATTTACTGATCCCATTATATACAGCAAGATAAAAAATCTGTAACTCAGCATCACACTTCTGACTTAGAAGCCCAATCTACTGGTGCTACCTTTGTTTACAGAAAGTGAACTAGTTCAGTCATACCTATGCAGTAAATGTTATGAACATATTCCACCACCTTGAGTCTACAAGCACTCCACATTTTCAATTATTCCTTTGCTAAACTATGCTTCCTGCAGGTTTTGAAAAGTCACTCTTACTCCTGCAATTACAGCAAAATGCTGTTGCTGTAGCTACTCCTACCAGGGGACCTGTCATGGTATGTCATGCTCATCTGTCTTGTTCCATCATCTCACATCCACTGTAGCTTGTGGCACTGCAAGTTGCACACCACTTTCTGGACTGAAAATGTAAATACTACAACAATAGTACCTTTTCTGGACTATTTTGATAAAATCTTATAGCACAACAGATGTGACTCATTTTTTCCCCATTTCTGTCATTATTGGTTCACCTTTTGCATTCTTTGGGCAGAATTTAATGTTCCCAGAGAGGCGAGTTCAGTGGCAGTGGGTGCCATGTGATCAGGCGGAAGGGTGCGAGGTGGAGATCCTGTCACCTCCTCATCTGCCTCCGATTAAGTCCAGGGTGGGAAAGCTTGTCCTTTGGGAGGGAATTTGGCGTCCTTGCCTGGTCTGACCCACGTGTGACACCTGATCCACAACAATGTGGCTGACTCTTAACCGCCCTCTGAAACAGCCTAGCAATCCACTCATTGTACCAAACCACTACGGGAAAGTCAAAAACGAATAAAACCAAAAAGACTACCCGGCATAGACTTAGGCACCGGAAACAACAACAGCATACAGCTACGTTGACCTTGCAAAGTCCTCCTTACTAACATCTGGGGGCTTGTGCTAAAATTGGGAGAGCTGTCGACAGACTAGTCCAGCAACAGCCTGACATATCACACTCACGGAATCATACATTACAGATAATGTCCCAGACACCACCACCCCCATCCCTGGGTATGGCTTGTCCCACCAGCAGGACAAACCCAGGAGAGGTGGCAGCACAATAGTACACAGTCAGAAGGGAGCTGCCCCGAGAATCCTCAACATTGAATTCGGGTCCCATGAAGACTCTTGGGATCAGGTCAAACATATGCAAGGAAACCTCCTACTGAATACCATCTACTTCCCTCCTTCAGTTGATGAATTAGCACTCCTGCACGTTGAACACCACTTGGAGAAAGCAGGGAGGGTGACATGGGCATAGATGGTTCTCTGGGTGGGGGACTTAAATGTTCATTACCAAGAGTAGCTTGGTGGCACCACTACTGACCAAGCATGCCTAGTCCTAATGAACATGTCTGTCAGACTGGGCCTGCAGCAGGTGGCAGGGGAACCAAGAGGGAAAAACCTACCAGACATTTTCCTCACCAAGCTACCCATCACTGATGCATTTGTCCATGACAGTATAGTGACAGCACAGTCCTTGTGAAGAGGAAGTCCCATCTCCACAATGAACATACCCTGCATCGTGCCGTGTAGCACTACCACTATACTAAATGGGATAGATGCAGATCAGATACAGAAGCTCAAAACTGGGCATCCATGAGATGGTGGCCATCAGCAGAATTGTACTCAACCACAATCTGTAACCTGAGTATTGCTCAAAAAAAGTACATGTTAAAGCTTCTTGTCTTGCACTCATCAGGGCACTTGCAAGAATACCAACATAAGGAGGAAAACAACAATTTATACCATATGTGAAGAGGGTGCTGACTGGTTGGCAAGCAGCGTTGCCATGAAGAATGTACCACTGATGGTGATTAACAGTTAACTGCCAAGCATTGTTTGAAATTTAAACCAAGCAGCTTGACCCTGATTGGTCAAGACATTGTCCTTTAGGGGCAACACTGGTTCAGTGAAGAGTGCAAGAGGACATGGCAGAACAGCACCAGACATACTGAAAAATGTGTCGTCAATGTGAAGCTACACCACAGTCTACTTGCATGCCCTCAAGATGCTGGTAGGCTGCCTGCTTGAACCCCTGCAGTCCCTGTGGTGTAGGTATACCTACAGAGATATCAGGGAGTAAGTCCCAGGATTTTGACCCACGACAGTGAAGGAACACAACAATATCATTCCAAGTCAGGAAGGTGAGCGGCTTGGAGGGGAACTTCAGATGGTGGTGTTCCCATGTATCTGTTGCCCTTGTCTTTCTAGATAGTAGTGGTCCTGGGTTTGGAAGGTGCTGTCTAAGGTGGTTTGGGGAGTTCTTGCAGTACTGCCACTGTGCGTGGATGGTGGAGTGAATGTTTGTGGATGGGGTGCTAATCAAGCAAGCTGCTTTGTCCTAGATGTTGTCAAGCTCCGAGTGTTGTTGGAGCTGTGCTCATCCAAGCAAGT
Organism: Carcharodon carcharias; assembly: GCF_017639515.1. NCBI lineage: Eukaryota > Metazoa > Chordata > Chondrichthyes > Lamniformes > Lamnidae > Carcharodon > Carcharodon carcharias. The sequence continues at coordinate 150,088,592 of NC_054472.1, forward strand.
GGAAAGTATTACATCGCAATCCTGGCTGTGCCTTGTAGGTAGTGGACAGGCTTTGGGGAATCAGGCAGTTGAATTAACCACTGCAGAATTCCTAGCCTCTGACTTGCTCTTGTAGCCACAGTATTTATATGGCTAGTCCAGTTCAGTTTCTGGTCAATTGTAACCTCCAGGATGTTGATAGTGGGGGATTCAGCAATGAATGTCAAGTTCAGAATTGAATGTCAAGGGCAAGGGTTAGACTCCCTCTTGTTGGAGATGGTCATTGCCTGGCATTCGTGTTACATAAATGTTACTTGCCATTTGTCAGCCCAAGCCTGGATATTGTCCACGTCTTGCTGCATTTGGACATGGACTGTTTCATCTATGACCTTCCTTCCATCATTAGGTCAGAAGTGGGGATGTTCGCTGACAATTGCACAATGTTCAGCAGCATTCACAACCTCAGATATGGAAGCAGTCAACCCCTCCCACCTCCACCCCTCGCCCACCAGCTGACATCACCTCCCTGGGAAGTCCATCCCACCCTACTTGCCCATCTCAGGAGGATCCATCACTGATCCACTGGGTCGGGTCTTGGGGACATGATTTCTACCCTACTGGTGCCTTAGTTAGAGGCCCAAAACTGTCCAGGTAAGCTCCTGATTACTTCGGAATACTACGGGCCTCCTGTGGCAAGGCAATGTGGCACCCCCAGTGGTTCTCCAACTGGTGGGTGTGACCCACATTCACCACCACTAAATTCTACCTCCATCTTGCCTGAAGGTGCTAGTTTCTACAGGGTGTTGTTCTTCGAATGATAAATGGCTCAAATGGCTATTCAAGAGTAAACGCAGAGAGTCAACATCAGCAGCCATTTGACATCACAGCCAATTGTTAACATAGTTTTCAGTGTGTATTGCATACACATTAGTGTGTGTGGGTACAAGTAAAAATATACACAATGGCTGTGTGCACCTCCTGTCAATAATTTACATTGTAAATTCTTGTTTATAATAGAAATGGCTTCCATGGTTGTCATGCTGCAACTATGAATTCCCTCCATTGAATACACTGTGAAGCTAACATTACAAGGAGGATGTAATTACAGCAACTAAATTTACGTAAGTAATTTCCATTCGAAATGTAGACATAAGAATTCATTTAAAAAAAAAAACGAACAACAGGACTTAAAAATGGAGCCCGAATTACAATTTTTGAACCCGGTCCAATTACCCCTACTTCTCCTGAACAACCCCCTGTCAACACCCTCATTCAATGCCACTGGAAATGGAATATTATGTAAATTTTAGATATTTTCCATCTGTGAGAGCTTCTCACTCTGTATCACAAGTTTTTCAGGAGTCATGGATAGTAACCATAAGTACTTTATTTTTATTCTCTCCTTCAGCAAGGCTGAACATGGTCAGTCAAACATCATTGAACTCAGCACACACCAGAAAGTCGAAATGGGATCTATTGGTTAGGGGTCTCCACTATACCCCATAGTTTACTGTGTAAATACATTGTATTTTTCAGATTGTCATGCCTATTAATGACCAAGAGCCCTAAATATCTGAAAATGGACCCTCATTTGGTGGGTAACTGCAATTAATAAGTTGCCAAAATAGAAATAACAACTTGAATTTATGTAATGCCTTTAATGTAGTTAAACATTCCAAGGTGCTGCAAGGGAGCATTGTTAACTAAAGTTTAAAGTTTGTAGGAGATATTCAGACAGGTGACCAAAAGCTTGGTCAAAGAGGTAGGTTGTAAGGAATGTCTTTAACGAGCAAAGAAATGTAGTGGGGTAGAGAGGGAATCCCATTGCTTGGGGTTCAAACAGCTGAAGGCACAGCCAATGTTTGGGCAAAGGAAATTGGGGATCCACAAGCAGCCAGAATTGGAGGAATGCAGGGCTCCAGGGATGTTGTAGGGCTGGAGGAAATTAGAGATAAGGAGGGGCTTGAACAAGGAAAATAGTTTTAAATTTGAGGCATTGCTGGACTCAGCGTCAATGTAGGCCAGTGAGCACAGGGCTGATGTAAGAATGGGTCAGTGCAAGTTCGGATATGGGCAAACTTTTTTTTAATAAGTTCAAGTTTATGGATGTTGGAAAATGGAGGCTGACCAGGAGAGTATTGGAATAGTTGGGTCTGGAGGTCGCAAAACCATGCATATGTGCTAAGGCACGGGTTGAGATCAGTAACATTATGGGGGAAAAAAAGCAGACAGGCAGTCTCGGTAATGAAGAGAACATGGGTTTCGGAAGCTCAGCTCATCCCACAAACAATGTCATAGTTCTTAAACAGCTTTGAAGTGGGATTCTGAAAAATAAAATGGTAAGCAAATCTGTCTGAAAAAGAATTGTTACAACACTCATTTCATATATCACAGCACATACAGTTTAAAACTGCAAGAGCTTTGGACAATTACTTTTTCATGACATGATAGCTTGATGTTCTGATCAGATTTCACTTACCGTAATCTTAACACAAGGCTGATGGGTGTTTGGTGTGAATCTGGAGCAGCAGAACCAGGGACAAACTGCAAGCAACAAGAATCAATTCAGCGGAATGATACATGAGGAAGGGAGAGATGAAGCACAATAACTGCTTCAATTTTATGAAAGCTGCACAAACCCGTGAAAAGGTCAAAGCAATGCCTGCTTAAAATGGCAGATTCAAAGTCGAATACTTAAAGGTTTAAACAGCAATAAGCAAACATGTGTCAGGTTTTTTTTTTAAATTAAGTGGTATCTTACATTGGAAGACAAGTTATTCAGCCCCTCTACTGCATCCACCATTCAATTAGATCATGACTGATCGTGGCCTGAACATCCATTTACCTGTATCTATAACCCTTGACACCCATGCTCAACAAAAATATTTTGATAGCAATTCTGCAAATGTGCATTGATCCAGCATCCACAACCTTTGAGACCCCCAGGTGTCTAAAATCTTTGTGTGTGAAAATGTTAGAGATGATAGCAATACTTTGATTTTACTCCCGAACTGCTGAGGTCTCATTTTATGAATATGGCCATTTGTCTTGTCCCAGTGCTGCCCTCAACAATGATCCACCGAATGTAGTGAGGGCTAGGAATTCTCTCAGCAAGGGGAAAATAGAACCAACAGAAAATGTTTCTATTAAAACTGCAGATGCAATAGTTTTAATAGGACCAATTTCCCATATTGTTAGAGTTGGATAGCTTTGCTTCCTAACAGGATTTGTTTGCTGGGCAGTAGGGTAAACGGTAGAAACCAAGTTGAATTCCACCTCTGGTAACATTCCACAGCCTCGCAAGCAATGAATGGTTGACTAGATATGATCAAGCGGCATGTTTGCCAAAGGCCTATAATGGGAAAGTGGCCTCAGGCAATTTTATGAGTGTCACTGCCACGCAGCAATCTTTTGCACATGGTTGTAAAATTCACCAAATACAGATCTAATTTAAATAGAAACTGGAGAAATTTCTAAACTTGTGCATTCTCCAATTTGGAAACAGAATTTAAACTACATCAGATTAAAGAAAACTCTTCCAAAGGTCATAATATGACACTCCTTATTGCTAAACAAATGTTATAAACAACCGTGCCTTCTGAACTTCCTATCCCAATTAATAGAATTACAACTTCCAGGAGCTAATGATCTCTGAGAAAGCCAGATTATGGAATCACCAATTCCAACGCTAACCTGTGAGGATAAAAACAAAAAAACTGCGGATGCTGGAAATCCAAAACAAAAACAGAATTACCTGGAAAAACTCAGCAGGTCTGGCAGCATCGGCGGAGAAGAAAAAAGTTGACGTTTCGAGTCCTCATGACCCTTCGACAGAACTTCTGTCGAAGGGTCATGAGGACTCGAAACGTCAACTTTTTTCTTCTCCGCCGATGCTGCCAGACCTGCTGAGTTTTTCCAGGTAATTCTGTTTTTCTAACCTGTGAGGAGTTCATTGATAGGAGCTAAGGCACCAGCTTGGGGTCTTCTAATTGGCCACAATATAGGGAGGAGGAGGTGGGGCAAGGAAAAAGTGCCATGATTTCCATTTCCAATGACTGTGGTAGACAAGTTCACACATATGCAAGGGACTTGGATCAGATTTGATTTAACTAGAGAAGGGAAGTGGGGGGGTGGCATTTCAATTTTAATCAGATCAGCCACGATCTTATTAAATAGTGGGGCAGGCTCCAGGGGCTGAATGGTCTACTCCTTGTTCGTATAAACGATTATAGTTTGCCCGCTTCTGAAATCAAAACCTTACCAAATTTGAACTGTTTTGTTGTCCAAGCACCATCTATGTTCGAGACAAAAATACTTACTAGCCTTTTAAAAGTTTCATGTTTGAGCTTTTAATGCTGCAATATACAACAGTTGTTTCTCTCAAGTATTGTAAGAATGGACAAAATGGAAACACAAAAAGATTCTGAACTTGGAAGGTCAATAGCAGAAGAGGAAAAATCTCCCAGGGGGCACGCTGCAAAATTCAACCTATTTGAGTTTATCCTTCCAGAACACCAGCTCCTACCATTTTCCCATTATAACATCTAATTAATTTTAAAATGCCTTGGTCTCAACTTTATGGGGAGATGGTGGTGTAGTGGTAATGTCATTGGACTAGTAATCCAGAGGCCCAAGCGAATGCTCGAGGAACATGAGTTCAAATCTCACCATGGCAGCTGGTGGAAGTTAAGTTCAGTAATTAAATTACAGTAATGGTGACAGTGAAATTATCGATTGTCATAAAAACCCATATAATGTCTTTTCGGGGTTAGGAAATCTGCTGTCCTTACCTCGTTTTTGCCTATATGTGACTGCAGATCCATAGTAATGTGGTTGACTCTTAACTTGCCCTCTGAAATAGGCTTGCAAGCCATTCAGTTCAAGAACAATTAGGGATGTGCAACAAATGCCAGCCTTGCCAGCAATGCCCACATCCCATGAACCTATTAAAAAAAGCTTCCTGCCAACTCATTGATCACCCGGTGTAAAGAATGCTAGTTCTAAAATTTTCTTTCACAACCCACAAGGCTTTTATCTAAGTGACAAGATTGGAAGGTTGGAAGTCAGGTGTTTGGCTGTTTGCTCATCAAAGAGAGTATTCAGTAAAGTCCCACTGTTTGCAGGAGTTACAGTCCCACAAATTCTCGCAAAGGTCGAAATGGCGAAAGCCAAACATACTTTATAACGGGAGTGAGTTAGATAGGTTCCAGCCATTGCAAAATTACTTGCCTGCTGTACATCTGAGCTTTGCCACGTGGAAACCTCTCCAACTTTTTAAACTCTCTCTCCTGAGCAGTGGCATCCCTCTAATTCACACCCCAAATGTAAAAAAAGCATGTCCTTAATTTTAGTCATCATAAACAAAAACTCCATTACCACAACATGCAAACTAGAGTTTTAATTTTACCCAGCATATAATTATTCTGCAGTGCCAGCATGTTATTTAGCAGCTTGGCTTTGAGCTTATTCACACTTCATAATGAAGCTTGATGAACTTTTAACCCTTTCACCCAAACAAATCTATATTTCTGTTTCAACAAATTAAAACCTGCAAAGCATTAATCTAAGAAGTAGCTCACCAGCTGACTGCTCGACCTCCACTCCCCTAGAAATCTGTATTGTGTTTTCAAATTCAATCACGGACTATCTAGGAAATCAAACTCTTACTTTTAGGCTCTTTCCTTCATTTGGAATTCCATGATGATGATAAACAGGTATTTTAAAATTAACTTTAATGGAAATCTTTCCAATTTCTCAAGATATTTCAGGACAAATACCTCAAATGGGCGAAGATTTGGGGCTGCAATGGTTGATTGGGTGTACAAACACATTCATGTGGGTAAACAAATTTGGGAAAGAGGTCATGAACGGCAGGAGTTTACTGTACTTGGTGCAGAGTGTTTTTGTGTAGAGAAAAAAAAGAAACTAAAAACTCAACAAAAACTGGCACAGCTTCAGCTGTTGAGAAGCCAAGCTCACTTAAAATATGCACTTTACATAATTTCAACAGGAATTACATTAAAGGGGTAAAAAAACAAAGAAATTACATTTTACATTAGGCATTTTAGACCTGGATTAGTCTTTACATCAATTCACTGGTACAAAGTTAAGTATAATCCACTCTGAACTACTGCAGACATGCTGAAGGATGTGCATCATTTCTAAGGCAAAGGGAGATTGGAGAAACATTTTTTTAAAAAATAAAAAGGGAATTAAACTTCAGCATAGTTCAAATATTTATTCTCATCTTCACTTGTCTATAATGCTACTCTTTTGAACATTCAAACTTAAAACACTTTCAACAATTAAGAGGTGTTGTTATAGCCCCGATCAATGAAATACACAAATTTGGAATTAATCAGCAGAAAACATGTTAGTGTGGCTCTGGAGCTCATGAAGCAAATAGAAATCAATGCTTTCACCTATTTCTAAAAGGTGTAGCATACCTGGGATGCAGGTAGTTGATGCTGAGCTGCAGCTTGCTGGCTGGGATCCGGTACTGCTGCTGGTGTTGTGACTGGTATTACCGAGGGCTGAATAGCAGGTATTTGATTAGCCTGAGGAGTAGTAGCAGGTACTTTTGGTGATGGCTGAGGTAGAGGTTGCTGGACTTGTCCAGAAGCCTGAATATTTGAGCCTGGTGTTTCTGCTGATGCGAAAAGCTATTAATTTAAAAAAAATGCATAAAAATGACACACCAGCTTATTTTTCCACCTAATTTTCCAAAACATTAATACATTCACTGAGCCACAAAATTTTAGCAGTACTGAAAATGCTCTCTAGGTGGTGTCTATGGCACATGTAGACAAAAGATTAATGTTAGTGAGGGAGCATTTAGAATCATTGAATGATACAGCATAGAAAACTGCCATTCAGCCCATCATCCATTTTCTGGCCCTTTGGCAGAATTATTCAATTAATCCCATTCCTCTGCACTTTCCATAAAGCCCTGTAAAAGTTTTTTCCCTTCAAATATTTATCCAATTTTTTAAAGTATTACGATCAAATCTGCTTTCACCATCATTTCACATCACAAATTTCTGTGCATATTCTGGTTTCTTTTGTCTATCACCTTAAATCTCTGTCCTTGGTTACTGAACCTTCCATCACTGGGAACAGTTTCACCTTTTATCAAAAAGATATGATATTGAACACCTCAATGATTTCTTCCCTGAACCTACTGTTTTATGGATAACAACCCCAGCTTCTCCACATAACTCAAATCCTTCATCTTTGGTCACATTCTCTTAAATTTCTTTGGCACCCTCTCTAAAGCCTTGATTTCTTTCCTAAAATACGGTGCCCAGAATTCAACACATTACTCCAGCTGAGGTCTTACTAGTATTTTGTAAAGGTCTAGTGTAACTTCCTTGCTTTTGTATTTCTATTAATAAACCCAAGGGTTGGATGGTTAGATATACACTCAACTTGTCCTGCCACTTCACCCATCAAAGACTTTTTGTACTTCCTCCCCACTTCCCCTTGCTCATTCATAACCTTTTACATTTCCATCTTTCTTCAGGGTCACAGACCCGAAACATTAACTCTATTTCTCTCCGCAGATGCTGCCTGAGCTCGAGTATTCCAGTCTTTTCTGCTTTTATTTCAGATTGCCAGCATCTGTAGTATTTTGCTTTCATATACATTTCATGTAGGCAGTTCAGGGTTCATTAAATGTTACAATGGGAATCTCAGCATTTCAAAATGCCAAGTAATCTACTTAAGTCTACTTAAGCAATGATCACAGGCTGCTTGGAAACCTGTGATATAATTATGCTGTATATAGTGTAATTGTATGCTAATAAGCTTCATAAACATTCAGAGTTAAGTGCGATTAAAATACTGAAATCTAAGCAGACGGTTTCTTCCAACATCCAGCATGACCCTGCATGGGTTTTTATCATCATCTAAATGCTTGATTAAGGCTGTTGATATTTAGCAAATTCTGGGTACACAATATCACCACCTCATCGCAACACTGGAAAATTGGAAGGGTAGCTTTATGTGCACTTGGAAATGGAAATATCTACAAATTCTCCCATCTATGGAGTGTGGTTATCATGCAAATACAAGCATTTCTACCACATTTCTCGCTTTTCATAGAAAATTGTGGTATTTAGGTGCAAACTGCATAATAATTCCAACCATAAAAAGATGCAGGATCTGCCATAGGATCTCACACTGTGGCAACTTGCCCAACAACTTGTGAAAAATCACTCCCAATTCACCTCACAGATGTGCAGTGTAGTCGCACAAAATTTGATACTGAGACAAGAGAGGATATACTAAGAGGATTTACAGGTTCTAAAAGTTTGGTCAGAGGTGGAGTTTTTATGGAATATCTTAAGAAGAAGGGGGTGGTGGTGGAGATGCAATGGGGTTTAGGTAAAAGATTCCAAATCACTGAGGGTAAATTGGTGGGTGAAAAGGGATTTGGGGTTGCAGGGGCAGCTAGGTAGGGGTTCAGGGAAACAGGTGCAACTTGTGACAAGAGTTTGTGGTGGAGACCAAAGGAAATGGCTTCAGTCTTATCAATTTCTACTAGGGGAAAACTGCAGATCATCTAAGACTCTACATCTGACAAATGGAGGCAGCATGGGGGCCAGAGAATATAGTGAAGTAGAACTGGATGTCAGTGTACAAGTGGACTGTGATCTCAGTCTTCATATGATGTCATTAAGGTACAACATGTAGATGAGGGAGGAGGCAGGGAAGGACTCATTTGGTAACAATTTAGGAAAGAATGGAGAAGTCATTGGTGGGGATGCCATGGGTATGGTTAGATAGACAAGGATAGAACTAAGTGAAAGCAGCCCCACTGAGTTGGACAATGGAGAGACATTGGAGGTGGATGGTCCAAGTGGCCATAACATCCTGCACCACCCATCACTATTACAGTGATACCATTCGTGACTTTACATTGGACTGTTTGTACTGTGGCGGGGTGAAAACAACTGCAGAAATTCAAACATAGAACTGCAGGAAAGATGGGCACGGATTTGTGAGATGACAACATTCAAAAACTAGAGAGAAAAGGCATGTTCAGAGTTGGGGGTTAAAGGTATGTCCTTGAATGATACTAAAGGATGTTTTGAATGGGAGGGGCGACATAGTAGCATAGTGGTTGTGTTACTAGACTAGTAATTCAGAGGTCTGAAATAACGATCCAGAAACATGAGTCTAATTTCCATCAGAGTGGCTGGGAAATTTAATTACTTTACTGTCCATACCAATTGATTTCAAGTACATTGCTCGTTCCTTAAAAAAAATAAATGAATCATAAAAAAAAGAAAATTACCGTATCACACAAATCTAACTTTAATTAAAATATGTATTTAAAACTATTCCAATACACAAATGTTCAGCGAGTCCCACCCTGGACCATCCTCATCAATACATCAAACACTGTTAAATGTTCTTATAGAAGAGGGCAGGAACCAATTTGTCCTGCACCTGAGGGATTGTAGCCTCTTCTTTGAACACATCCAGTGACACTGAGACAAGGAGTCATTCTTGTTGTTCATGACATTATTGTTGTCAAAATTCTTTGAGAGCGGATTTTGCCAAGAAAGATCCACTCACCAAATATCCTTCCTGCCTGGTTCAATAGTCTCTGTACTCTTTAAAGAGTCTGCTTTCCTGAGATAACGCTCAGCTATATAACAAGAGTTTCATGACTGCAGGATCTACTCAAAGGGATATTAATTTTCTGACGTAGTATAATCATGGATGTACCTTGGCCACCACATCTGTACACTGAAATACAAATGCAAATAAGTAAAATGTAATCTGGAATATAAAGCTAATTTAAGTAATGGTGACCATGAAAATGCTATGTTATCATAAAAACCCAACTTTAATGTCCTGTGGGAAGGAAATGTGTCATCTTTCCTGGTCTGGCCAATACGTGACACAATGCAGTCGATTCTTAACTGCCCTTTGAGATGGCCTGGCAAGTCATTCAGCTGTATTCAAGACAGCAGCTCACTTTGAAGTTAATTAGGGAATAGCATTTCATGTTGATTGAATTTTTAAAAAAGTACCGAGGTGAAGGAAAAATTAACAATGCCAACTAGTATAGATGGGAAGTGAAGTTGGGCAGGGTGCATTTTAGCAGGAATGAGGTTGAGAGAGTAGGAGCTGTCTCACAAACAAGATGAGCTCAGAGGGGGAATAAGGAGAGATAGAAAAGAAACTACGCAAGGGAAAAAAAAAATCAGGTTCAGGGCTAGGGCAGTGGAGAATCTTGGGACGGCCATGGGGGTAGAGTATTCCGGAGAGACAGCTGAATGGATAGCCTCAATCTTTGCGATAAAGGTCCAGATGTTTGTTGTAAAAGCAGGGCAGGAAGATTATGGGGCCTGCTGGTAATGGTGCTTATCCAAGTACAGTAGCATGGACCTTTAACCTTTTCCTCTGTATAGATAAATTAATCAACTGTTTGCTACAGATCTAATCCACCATCTAATCGCTGTATTCATTTTTCGAGTCCTCCTTTCCCCAGTGCTACCAGAATGTACAGGTCCTTCCGTCCTGATCCCAGTCAGGAATTTATGCCACCTCTTTCTTACTTCAGGAATGAGTTCTGTTATTCAGCAAGTGAGGGCATTCTGGCTAAGTTTGCAGATGATACAAAGATAGGTGGAGGGACAGGTAGTATTGAGGAGGTGGGGAGGCTGCAAAAGGATTTGGACAGGTTAGGAAAATGGGCAAAGAAGTGGCAGATGGAATACAACGTGGGGAAGTGTGAGGTCATGCACTTTGGTAGGAAGAATAGAGGCATAGACTATTTTCTAAATGGGGAGAGAATTCAGAAATCTGGAGTGCAAAGGGACTTGGGAGTCCTAGTCCAGGATTCTCTTAAGATTAACTTGCAGGTTGAGTCAGTAGTTAGGAAGGCAAATGCAATGTTGGCATTTATTTCAAGAGGACTAGAATATAAAAGCAGGGATGTGCTGCTGAGGCTTTATAAGGCTCTGGTCAGACCACATTTAGAATATTGAGAGAATTTTGGGTCCCGTACCTCAGGATGGATGTTCTGGCCCTGGAGAGGGTTCAGAGGAGGTTCACGAGAATGATCCCAGGAATGAAAGGCTTAACATATGTGGAACGTTTGAGGGCTCTGGGTCTATACTCGATGGAGTTTAGAAGGATGAGGGGGGATTTGATTGAAACTTACAGAATACTGAAAGGCCTGGGTAGATTGGACGTGGGGAAGATGTTTCCATTAGTAGGAGAGACTAGGACACGAGGGCACAGCCTCAGAGTAAAGGAAAGACCTTTCAGAACAGAGATGAGGAGAAACTTCTTTAGCCAGAGTGGTGAATCTATGGAATTCATTGCCACAGAATGCTGTGGAAGCCAGGTCATTGAGTGTATTTAAGACCGAGATAGATAGGTTCTTGATTGGTAAGGGGATCAAAGGTTATGGGGCGAAGGCAGGAGAATGGGGTTGAGAAAGTTATCAGCCATGATTGAATGGCAAAACAAGACTCGATGGGCCGAATGGCCTAATTTCTGCTCCTATGTCTTATAGTCTAACATGCACCTGGGGTTTGGAATTGGTCTGTCAGATTCTCTACTTGTGCCATCCCACAACTATTACCCCACCACCCCCCACCCAGGTACTTCATTAACTGCCAATGACTCAGCTGCATGCTGGAGAGTTTTTTAATACTAGTGTGCAAAATTGCTTTGTCCAAAAAGAAAATTATAGCAACTGAAGGGCTTAATCGGGGTTCTGGAAGTATGAGTAATAATAATGGACATGGAGGGTGAAGAGGATATCCAGCAAGAAATTACCATCTTTTAGAATGATTTCCATTCTTGATCCCACCTAAACACAGATTGCCTTTTATAGTAGCAGGAAGCGCATTTGTTGTACTCTTCAAAGTGCAGCATTTAAAAACCCTCAGTGTGGAGATCGAGATGATAATATTGCAATAGTACCTCTTTCACCAGGCAGGAAGTGAACTCTAAAGCATAGGTGAGGGGACAACAGCATACCAGGTCAACAGTCAACTATATTTTTGTGATTTCTGTATAAAAAATATTCTCTCTTGACGTGTCATATTCCCACTTCCTGTTTTCAACTTGGCTTACATACTGCACCATGACTATTGGTCCTTTATCTCAGTTTCTCAATTAAAACCAACTGTGAAGCTCAGTAAGATTACAGTCTGTAAATGCTTCCTGTTTTGGTTATTTCACAATGAATATTAATTTTACAGGGCAACTCTATTCAACACAAAAATCAAGGCTGACACTCCAGTACAGCACCGAGGGATGTGCCATCTTTTGGATGGGACATTAAACACTGTTTACCTACTCGTGGTGATATGAATGATTCTATAGCATTAGTTTGAAGAACAGGGTAGTTATCCTCAGTGTCCTGCACAATATTTATCCCTTAAATCAACGTTACCAAAAACAGCATATTTGATCAATATCTCATTTGCTGTTTGTGGGAGATTGCCGTGTGCAAATCGGCTGCCGTATTTCTTGTATTACAACAGTGACAACAAAGTACTTTGTTGGTTGTAAAATGCTTTAAGGCATCTGGTGGTTGTGAAAACTCTATATATAAATGCAAGTCTTCCTTTTTTTCTTTTGGTGCTGAATGTCAGTCTTTGTTCTAGCAGCAGCACCAGATGAATGCTGCCTGAATGCTCTATGGCACTGATATGTAGCAGACGTACCCGCTGAAGAATTAACTGGGCCATTACTACATTGAAAAGTGGTCCCCTCTCACATACAGTTTTCTCCTCTTCACTCTCTCCTCCCACAGTGCTGGCTAATGCTAGAGTACTATTCCATGAATGCCAATTGTTCTTTGCTCCAGTATTCCTAGTTAGATAACATCACCACCTTGAAAAATTCATAAGCGAAATGTCACAGTCCAATTTGAAACAGTCATCTGAAAAAAAGATACAGGGGTCTCATTCATACTTCATTGCTACATCCACAGTTTCTCAAACCAACTTAAGGTTTTCACTCCTTTCTACATGTTGATCATTGTGCAAAGGACAGCTTTCTGAACTCAATGATGTTTTGAAGTAATTATATTTGCCAATAATTACTTCGAACATATGCCTTTTGTTCTACTCAGTTCCTTTCCAATTACTCCCTTCTATAGCTTCATCAAGTCTCCTCATAATTCTCTCCTGGCAAGGAAGTACCCAAATTTCTGTAATATTTACTCAAAGCTATCATCTGACTTTGGGGAATCAACCTTGACATTTCTCTGTACACCACTTTCTTGGCTTGAATTGGTCACCTGTGCATGAGAGCGCCAAAGAGGACACAGTACGCAAGACAGTTTTTTTTTGAAGAACTGTCATTTGAGCATAACGTCTGCCAACTTGCACACTGATTTAGCAACAAAATTTGTTGCTATGTTTGTTTCATTCATGCCGCACTATGACAATTGGTCCTTGCTTGAAACAAAACGAATAGGATATTAAACAGGGAGAGTTTGAAACATTAAAACTGTCTAGGGAGAATAATTCAACAGCATAGCATAAACGCAGCTCCAACACAAGAAGTTCCATCCGGGTCAAAGCAGCCCACTTGATTAGCACCCTATCCACCACCGATACACAGTGGCAGCAATGTGTACCATCTGCAAGATGCATTGCAGCAACTCAGCAAGGCTCCTTCACCAGCCCACAACCACTACCATCTAGAAGGACAAGGGCATCAGGCATATGGGAACACCGCCACTTGAGTTCTCATCTAAGCCACTCATCATCCTGACTTGGAAATATATCACCACACCTTCACTGTCGCCAGGTCAAAATCCTGGAACTCCCTCCCTAACAGCACTGTGGGTGTACCTACACATGGGCTGCAGTGATCCAAGGTGGCTCGCCAGCATCTTCAAGATCAGTTAGGGATGGCAATAAATGCTTTCCTAGTCAGCACGCCCACACCCCAAGAGAATTTTTTTTAAAAATGAGCTGCTCATTTGCTTTCTTAATGACTAATCATTGCAACAGCAACACCATCTACTTGCTGAGAAGAGGTGTCAAACCAAAGAGCACTATTTAATATTGGAGGAAGTTTGTGATTTGTCGACTGAGAATGGAGCTGGTTTTAAAGGGCCAATGGTCTTTTCTCACTCTTGAAAAGTAGTGTGAAGTCACTTTTCCCCTAGCCATTTTTCTCAACAAGATCATGTGCAGCTAGATTTATAACACTTTTAATATCTCACACTGAAAAAGTTAACTAGCTTTTAAATAATTCCTTCCAAATATTAAACATAATAGACAGTGATAATGCAGTTTGCTTGATCAGCATTCCCAGCCATCAGACTTGTGAACTTCCTCCTCAATGCGCAATGTAGATGCAGTATGTACAAATGGACAGAATCCACTGCAGCAATTCACCAAGTCCAACAGAACCTCCCTGTCCCAGCAACTTCTACCACTGAGAAGGGCAAAAGCAGTAACATCATGGGTATACCATCATCTCCAAATTCCCCTTGAAGTTACAAACTGTCACTACTTGGGCATTTTTTCATTATTCGCTTAAAATATTGGAATTTCCTCCCTAACACCACTGCGTGCACCATAACCACAAGGAAGGCAACAGAGCAAGGAGAAAGGCCCATCGCTATGTTTTCAGTAAGTGATGGACTATGTTTTCAGCAAGTGATGGGAAATAAATACAGTTTTGCTAAAGTTATCCACATCCCAAGGACAGCAAGCAGAGAAAAAAAAACTTTGACTCACATCTGGACCCTGTGAAGACTCTTTCACCCGGGGGGACTGTTGAGAAAGCAGGGGAAAAAAGTAAATTAATTAAGTGCACAAATAGTTATCAATTCAACATTCACAAGATAACTATGAAATCTGATGGGGATACAAACAAAAGAAAAAAAGCCACTGGTATTAGATTAAATAAGTGATGTCAACTTTAAATCTTAGAAAGGATTAAAATGACAGGGCCCCTAAAGGCTTATGCCTAAACATCAACATCAGCTTTCATATGCTGTTCATTTCCAGCATGTTACTTTTTTATTGTTTAAAAGGCAGTTGCTAACTTTTTTCTCTAAAGTGAGGGAAATGCAGGGTTGAAGGCTGGTAGTGAAAGCCCTCTTAGCTTCACAAGCCCCAGACTGCACTCACCGATCCTTCAGTTCAGCATTGCTTCTTGTCCTTCCACTGCAGAGGTCTTTCGAGCATTTTGTTCCTGTTAATTGCTCCCAGCATCTCACTATCCCTCTCCTCTCTTCCAAAAGCAACTTAAAACCTCTCTTCTCAACATGAATTTAACTGTTTTCTCTTTTCCTGCTGGTTCCCTTCTCCACGGGAAGTTTTGGTACTATATAATTTCGTGATGTTGGTAGCATTGAAAATTTCCATAAAAGGAAAGTTTCCAGAAGGTGCACAGAATAAGAAATCATTAGAACAGGAACAAAAGTATAATAAGAATGCACCAGTTCAAGAAGGTAGCTCACCACTAGCTTTTTGAGAGCAATTAAGGATGGGCAATAAACGCTGGCCTTACTAGCGATACCTTTACCCCAAAGGAGCTTTTTAAAAAAACTGAAAAAATGAATTTGCACCTGTAATAATGTTTCAGAAGCGAAAAACGTTCCTAATCTTAAACAGTGACACTTAGGATAGCCATTCAACCTCTCAAGCTTGTTCCACTATTCAATTAGATCATGAGTGATCTGTACTTCAACTCTACTTATGCACTTTTACAATAAAGTTACACCAAGCCAACTGCACAGAAACAGGTCATTTGGCCTAACCTGTCCGTGCCAGCGTTTATGCTCTACAGGAGCCTCCAAATACACCTCTTCATCCAACACTATGATGACCATAATCTCTATATCTCTATTCCCTCCTCTCTCATGTGCCTATCCAGCTTCCCCTGAAATGCCTCCACGTCATTTGCTTCAACTACTCCATGTGGTAGCATGCTCCATTTTCTCACCACTCTAAGGCACTTCTATATATAAAAAGTATATGGGAAAAGGATGTAAATAAATAAATATACACAAAAATGAAACAAAAATAAAAACAAAATATGAAAACAAATATTTTATAGACTTACCCATAAGTGGAAACATTTTCTCCACATCTACCTTATCCAATACTGCAAGACCTCTATCAGGTCACCCTCAACTTTCTCTTCTAGAGAAAAACGTTCCAGTCTGTTCTGCCTCTTCTGATGTGCATGTCTCCTCACTTCTGGTATTTCCCGTAAGAATTTTTTGGCCTTTTCCAATGTCTTAGAACTAATTTCTTGTGCTCAAGTTTAAGCCTTTACCAATTCACCTGATAGTCTGACCTCAGAGCTGTGGAACTAACTGCCAGTGCACATCTACAGGCCAAAGAGGAGTAGTGGAAGGTTGGGTAACTCTAACCAAAGGGCCTG
Source organism: Carcharodon carcharias (assembly GCF_017639515.1). Lineage (NCBI taxonomy): Eukaryota > Metazoa > Chordata > Chondrichthyes > Lamniformes > Lamnidae > Carcharodon > Carcharodon carcharias. The sequence goes on from NC_054472.1 coordinate 150,104,960, forward strand.
ACTATTGCTCAATGCCATTCATAGCCTAGGCCTCGGTCAGACTGCTGTGACACAAAGCTTTGGAAGCAAGATGGGAAGGGGGCGTGGGGGGGGGGGGGGGGGGGGATAGATTCCTACAGATGGAGATTAGGGCAGTTTGCCAGAAAAGTGGTGAATTAATTCATCACAATGGGAAGGCAAAATAAGGCAGGCAGGAGAAAAGACAAAGGGGGCAGGGGAAGGGTTGGAGGGACAAAAAAAAAAAGAGGAAAGGTAGAATTGGAGAACATATGAGCTCAACATGAAATAAAAATAGTGAAATAGAAATGAGGGAAGGACCAGGGTTAGCAATGAATCAAAAGCAGGGTGAATGCAGAGTCAGAACAAAGCAGAAAGTTGATTATGCATAACGAAGAAACTGAAGTAACTGGGCCATGGTGGGGAAATACTAAGTTTTACGATCAAAGGCTGAACAGGTATCCCAGAGAGAAAGAGCAGGATTGAATAGGCCTGTTCTGTTTGATTTATCCCAACTTCTGCCTGTCTCTGCATTGCATCATTTTGTGTCTTCTCTCTCTAGGCATCTCAGATTGTTGTCAGGGAGAGGGATGGAGTCTGTAGCTAGGACTGAAAAAAATGGCTTCGGTCTTCCCCACATTTAATTGGAGGGGATTTTCGATCATCCATAGTTGGATACTGGAAAAGCAGTTTGATAATTTGTCAACAGTGGGGGTGTTGAGAGAATGGGTGGTGCAGTGGAGCTGGGTGCCATCAGTGTACATGTGAAAACTAACGTCGTGCCTTTGGATGTTGTTGCTGAGGGGCAGTGTGTATATGGGAAATAGGATGGGACCAAGGATAGGTCCTTGGGGGGAAAACACCAGAGGTAGTGCAGCGGGGGCAAGCCATTGCAAGTTAATCTCTGTCTATGATTAAATAGAGAAGAATGGAACCAGGTGAGAGCAGTCCCATCTAGTTGGGAAACAGTGGAGAGGCTTTGGAGGAGGATGGCATAGTCAACCATGTCAAAGGCTGCAATCAGGTCAAGGAGGACAAGGAGGGTAAGTTTACTTTTGTCACAGTCACATAGGATGTAATTTGTGATTTTGCTAAGAGCTATTTCGTTTCTGTGGCAAGTGCGGAAGCTTGATTGGAGGGATTTAAACATGGAGTTCTAGGAAAGATGGGAATTATTTTGGGATGTGAAAATACATTCATGGACTTTGGAAATGAAAGGGAAGTTGAAGATGGGACAGTAGTTTGCAAGGATAATGGGAAGTCTTGGGTTTTGAGCAGAGGGGTGATGACAGAAGATTTAAAAGGAGATAAGGACAACACCTAAAGAGTAAGAACCATTTACAATATTAGCCAACAAAGGAGGCCAGGAGAGGAAGTTGGATGTTCAGCAGTTCAGTTGGAATAGGATCAAGCAACAGGAGGTGGGTGTCATGAACCAGGTGAGTTCAGGGAGACCATGAGAAGAGAAAGTAGAGTACTGGGACGGGGAGTAATAAAGGAAAACAAAACAAAATTACCTGGAAAAACTCAGCAGGTCTGGCAGCATCGGCGGAGAAGAAAAGAGTTGACGTTTCGAGTCCTCATGACCCTTCGACAGAACTAGCATCCGCAGTTTTTTTGTTTTTATCTGTGAGTAATAAAGGAAGTCTGACAAGGAGGAATGGTGGGAAAAGCAGTTGATCGGATTATCTTAGACAAAGACGTCCCTGAGCTCCTCATGTGTTGGGCAGCAAAAAGGTGAAGGGAACAGGGGAGAGCAGTTTAAGAAGATGGCCTGCAGTAGAGGAAAGAAGCAGGGCTTAATTTTGCATTCCATGGTGATCCTGGAAGAGTGAGCAGGTGAGAGCAGGATCCAATAATGCCTTAAGTGGTCCAGCCAGATCTGACAGCGAATGATGGCTAAACCAGTTGTCTGCCATTTCCTTTCAAGTCTGTGTCCTTTGAACTTTAGGGAGTGAAGAGGAGGGAACAGCCAGGGTGAGAGAGTAATGGTTGGATTGGAGACTGGACATCAAAGTGGAAGTGAGGGTGCAGTTGAGTAAATCAGTAGCTGTGGAAATGTTGTGGTGAACAAATGCTACATAGTTGGAATTTTGAAAATGCAACTGTAAGTGAATTGGAGTTTTCCTCCCCAGGGTCAGATGCATAAGGAGTTGGGGCAAGGTAGGGGGATGCGATTGATGAGTAACTCAAGTGATCAGAGATGGCCTCATCTCGAACTGACATGATAGGACTAGCAAGACCAGGTGAGATAGCAGGGTCATGGTGGAGTGGCCGTGAACTTGGGTTAGGGAGTTCACGGACCAGCCATGCTGTGAACTGAGTGGGTTACGCAATTAGTGCAGTATTATGAGGCAATATTGTGATCCTTATGCCCTTGCCCAATAGGAGCTGCACTGCTAGCCCAAAATCATTTCATGTATGCCCATTGTGGACAGCAGGCAGGCTTTGGTGCACTAACTTTACAAAGCATTTTGCAATCAGGTGCCACATATTCAATGACATCAAGTGATAAAACAGTAGGTAAGAACGGCAGTTATAGTGTTAAAAATAGTGGCGAGGAAAATCAAAATCGCAACAGGGGGAATTAAGATAATGGCAGTCTCCTAATCCTCTCTTAACACTATAGCCTGCAACAGGTTGGTTTCACTGTTCTTTGTATTCAATTCAAAACAATAGGTTTTTCTGATGAATTCCCTTCAGCCTATTTAATCGCATCTAGAGAGAATGCAAACCATATTATCTTCACATTATCGAAAACAATTTTTTATAACTTTATGCAACTCTGTGCTGACTGCACATTTGGAGTGAAACCCATTCACCCAGTTTTTAAAAAGTCAATTAAGGTGCATTTAGCTCTCTTTAAAAAAATTAGTAGCTTAATGTAGTCAAATGGATTTCCTCTAATTGCGAAATAAATCTGAGTCCTAACCTTTCCTCCCAGATAGCTCTGGCTATGCAAAATGTTTGTCCTATTTTTGTCAGATGTGTAGGCAAGTTTGCAAACACCATTTACAATGTAGAAAATACATTTGACAAGAAAGTCAGCAGCCAATCACAACAAAATGTACAGTTGCGTTATGGTAACCACAAAACAGAAAATATGACAAGCAGCTGATATGAACTCAGCTTTAACGTTAAATCTGAATGCAAACTTGCTCTCAATTTTTCAATGTTTATGCGTACAAACAGGTTTAAAAAAAGATTTTACATGTGAAGATCTGATCATAGGTTACCTACTCTGTGCAATATCCACCCTACATAGCATGAGATAACTATGGATAGATTCAGCTAGAATGTGCATGTAGGGGGTGGGGAGTTGTGGGTGGAGAAAAGAATTAAGACCCATTTGCTCTTTGCCTCTTTTTTGCAAGCATTAAGAATGCAACCCAATTTTTGTGTACTGGCCTACTATATCAAGTTGACATAGAACTGGTTTGCAGTGACTGGATAAGTTAACTGCTAGAATTTTTACCTGCATTTTGGAGTTTACATTTCATAATTCTGTCCATTTTTGCTGGGAATATAGACACAGCATTTTTATAGTACAAGGGTGTGATTACACAGTTTGCTCTCGGTTTAAGTTTAACTGATGCCCACTGGTTACATTTTAAGGTTAAGAAGCCAACAAGTGCAGTTGAATAATTTCTATTTTTAGCATCCTGTCTTGGTTAATTCTGCACATAAAAAGGCAGGTAGCTGCCTTCAACAGCTGTGTTGATATTAGTCCACAGGGACAGGGGGTGCCCTGGTGATGACACAAATAATAATAATTCCAATGTCCAACGCCACCTTTACTGACCAATTATCTTTCCTAAATCACTCTGTTTGACGCTGATACAAACACTCATTTTCCCAGGACCTTCCACTGGTTCAGTGCCTTCTACCATACTGACTTTAAAATGCTTATCCTTGTTGTGAAATTCCTCCATAATCCTTTCCAGCTCTGATATTTCCTCCATTGGTGACCACTTCTGTACATTTTGCCCCACTGTCCACCATAGAACCTTCAGTCACCACAGACCTACAACAGGGAGTTCTCTTTCAAAGCTCTGTCTCTCTAAAACTATTCCCTCCATCAAAAGCCTTAAAACACAACTTTGCCAAAGGTTATCTTCTCTAACTTCTCCATAACATCCTGCTTAGAACCAGCAACCACCCCTCCTTGCATAAAGATGTTCTGCAGTGTGAACCTACTGTTGGATATAAGCTGCTCTTGTAATTGAAAGCATCGGAGGTGTTTAGCCACAGAAGCCAGAAGTCGTCCTACTTTTGGTCTAGGGCGTGTGTCAAGTTAGGTCATTGCAACAATGGGGGCAGTACAACTAGTGTTCCACTTCTGGCTGCTTTTCAGTGATTCCTGATAAATAGAAGGAAAGTGTGTGTATAGTGGGTTGCGAATCTCTGAAATTCTCTAGCGCAGAGAGTTGTGGAGACTGGGTCATTGAATATATTCAAGGTTGAGGTGGGCAAATCTTTGAATGAATAGGGCAGTCAAGGGTTATGGGGAACAGGCAGGAAAGTGGAGGTGAGGCCAAGATCAGATCAGCGATGATCTTACTGGCCTACTTATGCCCTTATTTCTTATGTATGTCTGTCAAAGTGAGAGTGTATGAGTGTGTGACCATGGCACAAGTCATCTATAAAATGCTTCACTCATTAGCTGACAGCACGATACATACCATAAGAGAACAATTTCCCTTTACATTTAGAAATGTTTAAGAGCCTTCTTGAAAGATAGATGTGTATTGAGATTTGTCCTGTTAAGATACTTAATACTATATGCAAAATTTATTGCAGCCAATCCATCAACAGTTATTAATACTGCACAGGAGCGCAGAGTAAATGGAGTAGAGCGACTACCTTTTAGGGGGCATGATGCCCCCCCTGACAATGCCATGCTGACTATCTTAATTAATCCCTGCCTCTACAAGTGGAGATTAATCCTGACCCTCAGAATTTTTTCCAAGTTTCCCTACCGCTGATGTTAGACTCATTGGCCTATAATTACCTGGTTTATCTCTACTACCCTTCTTGAATAATGGTACCACATTCGTTGTCCTCCAGTGCTCTGGCACTTCTCCTGCGGTCAGGGAGGATTTGAAAATTAGTCTCAGAGCCCCTGCAATCTCCTCCCTTGCATCACATAGCAGCCTGGATACAGCTCATCTGGGCCTGGGGATTCATCCACTTTTAAACCAGCTAAATCTGCTAATACCTCTTCCCTTTCAATGCTAATTTGTTCAAGTATATCACAGTCCACTTGCTGATTTCGACACCTACATCATCCATCTCCATAGTGAACACAGATGAAAAGTAATCATTCAAAGCCTTACCTACATCCTCTGGCTCCACGCAGAGATTTCCACTTTGGTCCCTAATGGGCCCTACTTTTTCCCTGGTTATACTCTTGCCCTTAATATATTTATAAAATGTCTTGGGGTTTTCCTTTATCCTTGCCTGCCAGTTTTTTTTCATGCCCATTCTTTTGCTCTCCTAATCACTTTTTTTTTTTAAAGTACCCCCCTCCCTTTTACATTTTTTATACTCCACTAGGGGTTCTGCTGTTTTCAGCTCTCTGTATCTGTCATAAGCCTCCTTTTTTTCCCTTATTCAATCCTCCATATCCCTTGACATCCAGGGTTCCCTGGACTTGTTGGTCCTATCCTTCACCTCTATAGGAACATGTTGGCCCTGAGCTCTCACTATTTTGAATGACTCCCACTGGTCTGATGTAGATTGTCCTACAAGTCGCTGCTCCCAGTTCACTTTGGCCAGATCCTGTCTTATATTGAAATCAACCTTCCTCCAATTCAGGACCTTTATTTCCAGTCCATCTTTGTCCTCTTCCATAACTACCTTAAATCAGAGTTATGGCCGCTATCACTGAAATGCTCCCCCATGACACTCCTACCATTTGCCCGGCCTTGTTTCCTAAAACTAGGTCCAGCACCGCCCTCTCTTGTCGGACTTTCAACGTGTTGGCTTGAAAAGCTCTTCTGGATACATTAAGAATTCCACCCTCTCTAAAGCTTTCACACTGTGTTTATTCCAGTTAGTATTGCAAAAGTTGAAATCCCCTATGATTATTACACCTCTGAGGTTTGCCTACATATCTGCCCTTCTAACTCTCCCTGACTGTTTGGGGGTCTATAGTACATCCCAGCAATGTGATTGCCCCCCATTTTTTTTAGGTTCTACCCATATGGCCTAATTTGAGGAACCTTCTGAGCTATCATCCCTCCTTGTTATAGTAATTGACTGCTTTATCAATATTGCAACACCCTGCCCCTCCTGAAAATTCTATATCCCAGAATATCGAGCTGCCAGGCCTGCACCTTCCTCAACCAGGTCTCCGTGATAGCAATGATAACCCCATGTGTTAATCAACACCCTCAACTCATTTGCCTTAGTTGCAAGATTCCTTGTATTAAAATAAATGCCATCCAGCCTTTCCATGATCCCTTGTGTCTTAACTTGACTGTATACGCTCTGCCTTCCATGCTGACTTGGTTTTTCTTGTATACTTGTCTCGACATCACCCCCCACTATACCTCCACTTTGTATCTCACCCCCGTCAAATTAGTTTAAACCCCTACCAACAGCACGAGTAAACAGCCCCGCAAGGATGTTGGTCCCGTTCCGGTTCAGGTGCAACCCAATGGACTTGTTCAGGTCCCACCTTCCCCAGAAATGGACTCAGTGATCCAGGAATCTAAAGCCCTCCCACCTGCAGCAACTCATCAGCCTCACATTCATCTGCTCTATCCACCTATTCCCATACTCACTAGCACGTGGCACTGGGAGTAATCCAAAGATCACAACCTTTGAGGTCCTGCTTTTCAATCTGCTATCTAGCTCCCTAAATTCCTATTTCAGGGCCTCATCCCTCTTTCTACCTATGCTGATGGTACTAATGTGAACCACAATCTGACTGTTCACCATCCCCCTCCAGAATGCCCTGCTGTCATTCAGTGACATCCTTGACCATGGCCCTAGGGAGGCATCACGCCATCCTGGAGTCACATTCGTGGCTGCAGAAACACCCGTTTTACCCCTCACTATTAATTCTCCTACCAATATTGCTACTCTTTTTCTCCTCCTGCTTGTGCAGCTGGGCTCTGGCTGCAGTTCGCAGACAAACCGTCACATTTTCCAACACAGAAAAACTGTCCTTGAGTAAGGTGCACTCTGGGGCTTCCCTGACTACCTGCCTGCCTCCCTTCTTCTGAATGGTAGTCACCCATTCCTTCTGTGACTGCACTGAAGTTGCAGGGGTAACCACGTCTAAAAACGTGCTATCCATGTAACTCTCAGGCTCGCGGATGCACTACTGTGCCTCCAGCTAACGCTCAAGCTCCAAAACCTGGCAGTGAAGTTGGTCAAACCAGTGGCACTTCCTGCAGATGCGGTCATCCAAACTGCTAGGAGCCTCTAAGGCTTCCCACATTCTGCAGACCATGCAACACATGGGACTGAGTTCCCCTGCCATACCTTTAGTTAAAATACTCTTACCCTAAATTTAAGCCAAGTAGAAAACTATTTAAGTTTCTTTTTTTAAAAAAAAAGCTAGACCTTTGAGGACCTCAAAGGTTTCCTTAATGTGGCTTTGAAGTGGAGAAAAACTTACCACTACCTACCAATCAGCTCTCTGCTTTGCGCTGTCACTTTTGTCAGCCTTTTCAAATTCTGGCAGCGTTCCTGTTTTATCCCTTGAACTCTCACTGCTTTATCCCCCGAACTCAAGTAAATGAGGTATACAAAAACATATGAAATTTTAAGCCAAAAATCATGGATTGACTTTTGCATAGCGAAAGGGTATTACGTGATTTGGGGCAAAGGTGGGTATATGGAGTTAGGTCACAGATCAGTCATGATTTCAGGAAATGGTGGAACAGAATCATGTGGTTAAATGATGTACTCCTGTTCCTATGTTCCTAATACCAACATGTAAGTTCCTTTGTTAAATTTTTGATGACCTCAAATTCCTGCCCTTTCTCTTCTATCTATCCCTTTATCAACAGCTTGCAATTGGGGGATAGTGATATTGTCACTGGACTAGTATTCCAGACATCCAGGGTAATCTTCTGGGCACCTGGGTTCAAATTCCACCACGGCAGATGGTGAAATTTAAATCCAAAAAAATAATCTGGAGTTTAAAAAAGTCTAAACCATTGCCGATTGTTGTAAAAACCCACTGGGTTCACAAATGCCTTTTAGGGAAGGAAATCTGCTGTCCTTACCTGGGCTGGCCTACATGTGACTCCAGACCCACAGCAATATTGTTGATTCTTAAATGCCCTCTGAACAAGGGCAATCAGGGATGGGCAATAAATGCTGGCCTAGGCAGTGTTGCCCACATCCCATGAATGAATAAAGAAAAATTATATAGTACTATTGATGTAGAAAAAGGTTCTAAGTTTTTTCACAGAAGCATTCAGACAAAAACTGGCACTGAGCTAAAAGAATATATTAGGACAGGTGACTAAGTTTGGTTAAAAAGATAGATCAAGGAAAGTCTTCAAGGAAGAGATTGAAACAGAGAGGGGTTCAGGGAGAGTCTTTGAGAGTTTAGGCTCTATACCACTGAATGCTACCTATCATGGTAGGTCAGAAGAAATGCGTAATACAACAAAAGTTGGAGGAATGCAGAGCACAATTGTGCTAAATAACCTTGTCCAGACCTTATTGTAGATCTGGACAAGGTTATATAGCAAAGCCTTGGAGGGCTTTGAACACTAGGATCAGAATTTTAAAATTAAGGGCCAATGTAGGTCAGCAAGAAGAGGGGCAATGGATAGTAGGACTTAGTGCTGGTTAGGATTTGGGCAGTTGAGCTTGAATGACTAAGAGATTGGAAATTGGAAAGCCAGCCAGGAAAGCATTGCAATAGACATGTCTGGAAGTAGCAAAAGAACCTACGAGTGTTTCAACAGCAGGGGACAGGTGACAATGCGGAACTGGAAGTAGGTGGTCTTCATGATGAGAGCACATTGGGTCAGAACTCAGTTCAGGGTAAAACAGGATGCACAACTTGCAAACAGTTTGGTTCAGCGTGAGGCAATGACCAAGGAGAGGGATGGAATTGGAGGTAAGGATATGTAGTTTGTGACTGACGCTAAATACAAAATCTTTGTTATTCCTAATATTTAACTGGAGAAAATAGAACCTCTTCCAGGGCAGGATATCTGACAATCTGAAAATAGTGGAGGGTTTGAGTTGGCTGAGAGGTAGAATTGGATGTTGTCAATCTACATATGGAAAAAAAAGTCATGTCATCTCTGAGACATAGCATGTAGATGAGAAATGGAGGATAGAAGGCAAAGATTGATCCTTGGCAGCTTTCAGCAATATTTCAGTGTTTTGTCCTGCTTCAGAGCCAAGGTAATGAGCCAGCAATCCAGAGATAAAGTTCTGATGTAAAAAAAACATTTGCAACATTGTTTCTGAATTGTCTGGCACTCATCCTTACAATTAAAGATCTGGGAAGTATAAATAACATGATGAGCAAACAGTTACTTGAGCAGAAACATTTCAAAGAACAGGAAACTGCTTTAGTCCTTTCTCATGTAATTTATATAAAGAGGTCTGGTGAAATTCTCTTTCCTTCTAGTACCCACCCTTTCTAATCGAGAATAGGATACTTCAATTTTCCCGGATGAAGTGCATAGTAGGGCAATTAATAACGCTGCTCTTCCTGCATTATTATAAAGACTTACCCGCAACTGAGAGACTGCAGCCTTTCCCTCTTCACTCTCCTCATCCAATTCATCATCACTCCATTCCCAGCCGCCATCTTCTGTCTTGTGCAGTCGACCACTAGAGCCTGGAACCCTTCTCACCTGATCAGCACAAACAAAGGTGGTCAGTTCATAGCAACAATTAAAATCTCACCCTCTCAAATTAGAGAACAAGTTGGCTCATGATAGATATCTGATTATTTTGCATTTAACAGCAAAGAGACATATGAGAATTGTTTTTCTTACAACAGCATTGTTAAAGTCTTGGTTAATTTTTGGCTTCCTCCTCACAACAACCCTTCTGTTAGAGATTTCATCAAGATCTCATTGGTTGTCAACCAGACATGTTACAAACGATAGCAGCTGATCCCTGGTGTTACCTGCTGAGCTAACAAGGAACTAAGTAAACTCAAAAAGAGAGGATCCAAAGCACTCATAAGAATATACAAAGAAACGACTTGCATTTAAGGAACTTTTGATTAACCAAACCGCTTTATAGCTAGAGTTATTTTACAGTGAAGTGTAGTGACTATTTAATATTGGCAATGTGACAGCCAATTTGCACATAGCAAGGTCCCACAAACAGCAATAAAATAACAACCAGATAGTTTATTTTAGGATGTTTTCACAGGTTGTTTTCACAGATGTGGGTGTTGTTGGCAAGGCCAGCATTTACTGCCCATCCCTGAATGCCCTTGAGAAGGTGGTGGCAAGCTGCCATGTGGCATAAGTACACCCAGAGTGCTGTTAGGTAGGGAGTTCCAGGATTTTGACCCAGAGACAATGAAAGAACAGTGATGTCAGGAGTGTGCATTTTCAAAGGTTGTTTGTTTTAGGAGTGTTGTTTGAGGATTAAAATACAGGTCAGGGCAACAGGTTAGTATGCCCCTATGATTCTTCGAAAAATATTGCAAATGAGAACTTGGTTTAACATCTTATCCAAAAGATGGCACCCTCCACTGCAGCAATCTAATTCAGAGTGTGCCAGCCAAGATTACATCCTAAAGTCTCTGCAGTGGGCTTGAGCCCACAGCTTCCTGACTCAGAGGCAATTGTATCACCATTAAGTTAAAGCTGACAGCAAGGCACTAAAGATAAAGTAAACTGGAATTATGCTTTCGAATGCAGCAACACAGCAGGTCGAGATATCACATGTCAGGCTTTGTAAAGTAAATTTTGGTGTGTGTCCAGATACTAAACTGCTTTATGGCATGGCATAATGGGGTGGGAGTGTCAGTATTCTGGCAACAAGGTCAAACGGGCCATGGGCCTAGTTTCTTTGAATCTATCCTGAAATCTATTTTGGTTGATTATAAAAGTGCAATATTTATTGATTGAAAATTCAGAGGAATTACTCAAATGAGATACAATCTCTAGATCAAGGGCTCCTGCATGCCTGTAACTCTGAAATTCTAAAGAATAAAAGAGAATGGATTTTATTTCTGTAGAAATGCTTATGTAGCCAAATTACATTGACCCAAAACTTAAAACCAAACAAAATACACAAGGTATTTGTATCAAGGACTGTACCCTGTCTAGAAATATAGATGTTGTTAAACAAGCTTCAGTGTTGCAGAGAATTGTCAAATAAATTTTCCCATTGTAGTTACAGGAGGGCAAGTTACTCTATGGATCCAAAACTGAAATTGGCACTTTAATTCTTAAGTCAACCATACTCAGTTCAGATTGGAGATGCAAGTGCTAAAATCGGCTGCAACTTCTTGTTGGTTAGAGTGGGTCAAACCAATTAATGAAATACGCCTCCACTTTGAACAGGAAGACTTTTCAAAACAAAATGAGAAAAAATAGTGGAATTGGAACAGAAAGAAATTCGGACAGGTTTGGGGAATGTGGTAGGATAAAGAGGCCAAGAGCATGGCTGAGACACACATTTTGAGGATGTGTTTGAAAGCAAGGGGAAGGTGCTATGATAGAGGAATTACAGCATGGAGTTCTAAAGGACAGGGGCTGAGTTGTGTAGTTATCAATGGCAGAATGGCCAGAAGCTAGATAAGGAGTGGAAAAAAGAAAATGTTGCAAACATCCAGCAGGTTAGGCAGCATTTGTAGAGAAAGAAATAAAATAAACACTTCAGTTCAATGGCCATTCATCAGATGAAGAAATTAGGTGTAACAGTTTTAAACCAATACAGACAAGGAATGGTTTCTGATAGGTAAGAGTAATTATATGATAAAAAGGATGAAGATGCATGGCAAATGTGGTGGGAACAGGACAAAGTAAAGAAACAAAATTCTTTGATGGGTGACAGACAAGGTTGAAGGCCTCCTCCTGAGGTCCCCAGTGTCAGTCTTTACCCAATTCCATTCATTCCACGTGATATCAAGAAATGGCTGAAGGCACTGGATACTGCAAAGCTATGGGCCTTGACAACATTCCGGCTGAAGACTTCTGCTCCAGAGCTTGTTGCACTCCTAGCTAAGCTGTTTCAGTGCAGCTACAATGACATCTATCCAATGTGGAAAACTGTCCAGATATCATCAGTCCACAAGAAGCAGGACAGATTCAATCTGGCAAATGACCATCCCAGTCTACTCGTGATCATCAGCAGTGACGAAAGGCGTCGTTAATATTTATTGTGAACATTGGTCCAAGCACTGATCCTTGTGGAGAACTTTTCACTTTGTGCCACACTCTAAATACCTAATCTTTACCCATACTCTTTGCTTTGTCTTGCAGCCAGCAGCTAACCATTTATCTACTTGTCCCCAACCCTACATTCTGCTGTTATTCATTAGCCTATTATATCAATGGCTTTTTTGAAGATCTAGACAAGTTACGTCTACTACTAGTCTGTTACCTCTTCAAAAAATTCCATAAGGTTGGCCAAGCAAGATTTTCCCTTTAGAAATCCAAGCTGGTCATTGTTATATTTTTGCTTTCTAAAGCTTCTATTCCTCCTTTAATAGGGATCCCATTATTTTTCCTACCACTACAGTTCCTTGGATATGTTCTATCTTTTTAAAAACTCATTCCTGGGATGTGTGTGCCACTAACAAAGCCAGCATCTGTGGCCCATCTTTAATTTATAGAATCATAGAATGGTTACAGTATAGAAGGCCATTTGGCCTGTCATGTCTGTGCTGGCTCTCTAAAGGAGCAACTCACCCAGAGCCACTCCTCTGCCTTCTTCCCATGGCTCTGAACATTCTCCCTTTTCACAAAATAATCCAATTCCCTTTCGAATGCCTCGATTGAACCTGCCTCCGGCACAATCAGGTTGAACATTCCAGATCTTAACCATTTGCTTTGTGAAAGTTTTTCATGTCACCATTGTTTCTTTTGCCAATCGCCTTAAATTGATGTCCATTAGTTCTCAATTCTTCCACCAACAGAAAGTTTTTCCCTATCTGATCTGTCTAGACACCTCATGATTTTGAATACCCCCATCAAGTCTCCTCTTACCCTTTTCTCCAAGGATAACAGTCCAAACTTCTCCAATCTTTCTATATAACTGAAGTTTGTCAACCCTGGCAACATCCTAGTTAATCTTCTTTGGACTCTCTCTAATGCCTTCATGTCCTTCCTAACTTGTGGTGCCCAGAACTGGATGCAGTACTCCAGTTGAGCCCGAACCAGTGTTTTATACAGTTTATCATAACTTCCTTGCTTTCGTACCCTATGCCCCTTTTGATAAGCCCAGGATGCAGATTGCTTTGAGGTGGTGGAGGTAAACGAGTTTATCTGATGTAGGTACACCCACAGCAAGTTCCTCAGATACTGAAGCAGTTAGTGTCCATATGCAGTAAGACCTGGACAACATTCAGGCTTGTGCTGATAAGTGGCAAGTAACATTCGCGCCACATAATTAGCGGGCAATAACCATCTCCAACGAGAGAGATTCTAACCATTTCTCCTTAACATTAAATGGTATTACCAATGCTGAATCTGTCACTATCCTAGGGGTTACCACTGACCAGAAACTGAACTGGAGTAGCCAGAGAAATACTGTGGCTACAAGAACAGGCCAGAAACTGGGAATTCTGTGGAAAATAACTCACCTCCTGACTCCATAAAGCCTGTCTACCATCTACAAGGCACAAGTCAGGTGTATGATGGAATACTCTCCACTTGCCTGGATGAGTGCATCTCCAACTCAAGGAGCTTGACATCATCCAGGACAAAGCAACCCGCTTGACTGGTACCCCATCTGCCACCTTCAACATTCACTCCCTCCACCAACACACAGTGGCAGCAGTGTGCACCATTGCAAAGGCACAGCAGCAACTCACCTAGGCTCCTTTGACAGCACCTTCCAAACCCGAGATCTCAACACCCAAAAGGACAAGGGCAGCAGATGTATGGAAACACTATCACCTGCAAGTTCCCCTCCAAGCCACACACCATCCCGACTTGGAACTATATTGCTGTTCTTTCACTGTCACTGGGTCAAAATCCTGGAACTCCCTACCTAACAGCGCACTGGGTGTACTTAGGCAGCTCACCACCACCCTCTCATGGCAGTCAGGGATGGGCAGTAAATGCTGGCCTCACCAACGACACACACGTCTGTGAAAAAATTTTAAAAAAGGACTGTTAAGAGGCATTGACATAGTGCCACAGAGGAGTTATGTTAAGAATATGGAAGCCCATAGAATTAAGGAACACATTCAGACAAATACATAAAGATGGCAGGGCAAGTTGATGAGGTGATTATTAGGTTAAAAACAAAAACAAAAAAACTGCGGATGCTGGAAATCCAAAACAAAAACAGAATTACCTGGAAAAACTCAGCAGGTCTGGCAGCATCGGCGGAGAAGAAGAGTTGACGTTTCGAGTCCTCATGACCCTTCGACAGAACTTGAGTGAATCCAAGGAAGGGGTGAAATATAAGCTGGTTTAAGGTGTGTGGGGGGGGTTTGGGTGGGGGGAGAGAAGTGGAGGGGGTTGGTGTGGTTGTAGGGACAAACAAGCAGCAATAGAAGCAGGTCATCAAAAGATGTCACAGACAACAGAACAAAAGAACACATACTCCCCCCCACCCCCACTAGAGCTATACATTGAGTGCCCTACCATCCATTCTTAATTAGCACATTCGTTTAGATAATATCACCAACTTTAACATCTGTGTTCTTTTGTTCTGTTGTCTGTGACATCTTTTGATGATCTGCTTCTATTACTGCTTGTTCGTCCCTACAACCACACCAACCCCCTCCACTTCTCCCACCCCCCCACACCCCCACACACACACACCTTAAACCAGCTTATATTTCACCCCTTTCTTGGATTCACTCAAGTTCTGTCGATGGGTCATGAGGACTCGAAACGTCAACTCTGATTATTAGGTTACTTGGATTTATAAACCGAAATATCAAAAAATTAAAAACTGAAGAGATCATGCTGGAACTTTTTCTAAATCATTTGTTAGGCCTCAAGCTGAACTACTGTGCACAATTCTGAAAACTGAATTTCAGGGAAGATATGAGTACAGCGGACGTTACCAGGGGATAAGGAGGCCCAGTTGTGAAGAGAGATAGGAAAAGTTAGGATTTTTCACCTTAGAACAGAGAAGGACAGGAGATAACCCAAGAGGTTTCCAAGATAAGAGGTTTTGATAGAGTAGATAAGGAAAAAACATTTTCTTTGGTGAGCAGTTTAAAAACCAGAGGTCAATGATTTGAAAAAAATTCTACAAGATCAGGGTAGGGTGAGGTGGGGGTACACAGGGAAAATTCCACCACTCACCCTCCCTGCCCAACTCAGGATCTGGAAAGCTCTCCCCAAAAAGGATATAGAAAATGATCCACTAAATAAGTTTAAACGTTGGATATGTACTTGGTGAGGAATTTACTTGGGTATGGACAAAAAGCGAGGTGGAAGAATAAGCATGACTGCTTTCAAAGAGCCAACATAGGTATGACAAGCTGAATGGTCTCCTTCTGTACAGTAAGTTTCTATGATTTTATGAAAAGATGATCTGAAGGAACTGAAAAACACAACAGCAGAAATACAACGTAAAGTTAAGGTGCTGCTCTGCGAGCTTCACTGCATGTGCAGGAGGCTAAGGACAGAGAGGCAAAATTAAAATGGCAAGTAACTGGAAGCTCAGGGTCACACTTGCCAACTGAATGGAGGCGTTCACAAGAACAGAAGAACACAACAGGAACAAGAACAGGAGTAGACCATACAGTCCATTGAGCCTGTTTTACCGTTCAATACAATCATGTCTGATCTTGGGCTTTAATCCACTTTTCTGCCCGCTCCCCATATCCTTTGATTTCCTAGAGAGATCAAAAATCTGTATATCCCCAGCCTTAAATATAGTTAATGATAGAGCATCCACAACCCTGTGGAAAATTCCAAAGATTCATAACCTTTTCTGTGTGAAAAGAATTTCTCATCTCAGTCCAAAATAATCAATTCCTTATCCTGAGACTGTGCTCTAGATTCCTTAGCCACCGGAAGCAGCCTCTCAGTGTCTAAAACAAAAACAAAAATACCTGGAAAAACTCAACAGGTCTGGCAGCATCTGTGGAGAGGAGCACAGTTAAGGTTTCGAGTCCGCATGACTCTGTCCAGCCCCTTCAGAAACTTATGTTTCAATTAGATCAGTGCTCATTCTTCTAAACTCGAGAATGTAGGCCCAATTTACTCAGCCTCTCAGAGCAATCCTCTCATCCCGATTTAGTGAACCTTCACACTACTGCCTCCAATGAAACTATTTCCTTAAATATGGAGACCAAAACTGTTCATAGTACTCCAGGTGTGGTCTCACCAAAGCCCTGTACAATTGTAGCAAGGCTTCTTTATTCCTGTACTCCGAACCCCTCGCAATAAAAGGTCAACATGCCATCTGTCCTCCTAATTGCTTGCTGTACCCTGCATGCAAACTTTATATTCCTTGTACGAGTACACAAGTCTATCTGAAGATCAACATTTACAAGTTTCAAACCTTTTAAAAATATTCTATTCTTATGACCAAAGTGAATAACCTCTCACTTCCCCACAGTATACTCCATCTGCCATCTTGTTGCCCACTTAAACTGTCTATATCTCTAATAAAATAAAAGCAAAACACCACGGATGGAGATCTGAAATAAAACCAGAAAAGTGCTGGAAAAACGTAGGTCTGGCAGAAGCTGCCAGACCCGAGTTATTCCAGTTTTTAATCTCTCATTACAGCCTGCGTCCTCCCCACAGTTTACATTTCCACGTAGCTTGGTATCCTCAGCAAACTTAGACTCATTACTCTGTCTCTAAGTCTAAGATATCAATATAGATTGTAAATAGCCATGGCCCCAGCACTGATCCTTGCAACCTTTCTCTAGTCACAGCCTGCCAACTTGAGCACTTTCTCTTCTGCCTGTTAACTAATCCTCTACCCATGCTAATATATTACCCCAGCTCCATGAGTCCTTATCTTGCCTATTAACCTTTTGGGTAGCACCTTATTGAATGCTTTTTAGAAATCCAGTTATACTACATCTACTGGTTCCCCTTTATTAACCCTACTAGTTACATCTTCAAAAGAAAAACCCTAATAAATTTGTCAAACATGATTTCCCTTTCATAAAACCATGTTGATTTTGTCTGATCCTGCTATGATTTTCCAACTGGATTGTGAAGACTTATTAATAGATTCCAGCACTTTCCTGATGTCAGGCTAACTGGCCTGTAGTTCCTTGCTTTCTCTCTCCCTCCTTTCTTGAATAACAGTGTCACATTTGTTAACATTCAATCTTCTGGGGCTGTTCCTGCAGTAAAAGATTGCTAATTAACATTGACCCCTTATACAATAATAGACCTAAAATAGCTTCATCCCTAGTTGGTTCCACATGTTGCTCCAGGAAACTGTCATGAAAACATTCTAAGAACTCATTATCTAGACCATCAATTTGGTTGGTCAAGGAAGTTCTCACAATTATTACATTGCTTTTGTTAACGCACTCCAAATAATTTCTTCTTTAATACTGTGTCCAGAGGTATAACTGCTGTTAAAGCGCCTATAAACTACTCCCATGTTTTCTGACTCTTGCTATTTCTAATCTCTACCAATACTGATTCTACCTTCATGTTCTTCTGAGCCAAGATCCTTCCCCACTAACGTCTTTACGCCATCCTTTACTATCAGGGCTACCCTTCCTACTTTGCCATTCTGTCCATCCTTTCAAAATATTGTGCTTTCTGGAATATTTATTTTACAACCCCGGTCACCATGTAACCATGTCTCTGCAATGGCAATTAGACTGGAATAGACAGATTTTCTCTCTTTGTGCCACAATTTATCTTATTACCTGGATGCACGAAGTATCAGCAAAGAGCCTTAATTTTTTTTTCCTGCTATTCCCTGCATGGATCGTACTCGCTGATGCACATTTACTGAAATTCTGTCCCTTTGTCTCGTTCTGCTCGTTTTTACCCACATCGTTACACTGCTCTATACCTCGATTTTTCTCTTTGGATTTCTATATCTTCCTTCACCTGAACCCTCCCTCTCCCCACTCCACTTTATTAGTTTAAAGCCTCATTCAGAACCCATTTTATGTGAATCGCCAGGACACTACTCCCAGCCTAGTATGAGTGGGGCCCATCCCAACAGAAGAGTTTTTTTTTTAAAATTCAGTAGTGGTGCTAATGCCCCATGAACGGAAATCCCTTCTTTCCCACGCCACTCTTTCAGCCATGCATTTAATTCTCTAATCTGTTTGATCCGATACCGATTCGCATGTGGCTCAGGCAATAATCCAGAGATGTTCTGCACTTAATTTGGACCGTAGCTCTCCAAGCTCTCTCAGGTAGAACTAGGAATGGTGTTCTGCTATGTCATAAGAACATAAGAACACAATAAATAGGAGTGACACACATGGCCCATTGAGCCTGCTCTGCCATTCAACACGATCATGGTTGATCTTGGGTTTCAACTTCCATTTTCCCGCCCGCTCCCCATGTCCCTTAATTCCCTGAGACACCAAAAATCTGTCTATACCAGCCTTATCTGTATTCAATGATGAAGCATCCACAAATCTGTGGTAGAGAATTCCAAAATTTCACAACCCTTGGACTGAAGAAATTTTTCACCTCAGTCCTAAATGATTGGCCCCCTTATCCTGAGAGTATGCCTGTGTTTTAGACTCCCCAGTCAATGGGGACAATTCTCTCAACGTCCACGTTATCAGACCCCTTCAGAATTTTGTAGGTTTCAGTAAGATAGTCTCTCATTCTTCTAAACTCCAGAGATAAGCCAAATTTACTCAGCCTATCATAGGACAACCCCCTTGTCCCTGGGACCAATATAGTGACCTTTCCTGTACTTCCTCCAATGTAGGTATATCCTTTCTTAAAATGTGGAGACCAAAGCTGCACACAGTATTCCAGATGTGGTCTTACCAAAACCCTGTAAAATTGTGGCAAGACTTCTTTATTCTTGCACTCCAATCCCCTTGCAGTAAAATACCACATCAACATTACTGCCACCGTCGTTGGTTCCTACGAAGAGGTGTGCTTAACCCTGGCACTGGGCAAGCAAATTGGTCTTTGGAGCTCTCGGTTGCGGTTATAGAGAACAGTGCCTATCCCCTGGCTATACTGTCTCTTATCACTACCAAGCTTCTTTTCGCTCTCCCTGCTTGAAAGGCATCCTGCACCATGGTGCCACGGTCAGTTTGCTCATCCACCCTCCAGTCCTTCTCATCCACACAGGTAGCAAGCACCTTATACCTGTTGGTCAAAGTGGAGGGCTGAAGCTCCTCCATCACTACCTGCTGGATCCCCATATCTAACTGACTTTTGATCACACCCTCCTCTCTTTGGCCATTGACCAACTCAAAAGTTCTCCCTATCCTAAGGGGTGAGAGTGCCTCCTGGAACAAAGCGCCCAAGTAACTCTCGCTGATGCTCCACAATGTCTACAACTCAGACTCCAGCTCTGCAAATCTGAGCTGAAGTTGATCAAACCACACAAACTTAATGCAGATGTGGTTGTCGGGGAGTGCAATGCGTTCCACAGATTCCCACATGTTGCAGTCATGGCACACTACCATCCCTGCCATGTCTGTCTAACTTTATTTAAATTAGTCCATTAGCTATAATTTATATAGTTAAGTAATAGCAAGTCACCTGGCTAGGAGACAAAAGAACACCACTCAGTTCATCAAAGCTATCATCCAATTTGTGTTTGGTCTCCATCCAGTGTGGAGGAGGCTACATTACAAGCAGTGCATACAGTACATTAAATTCAAATTAGTACAAGTAAATCACTGAAAATGTGCTTGGGCCCCTGGACATTAGGAAAGGAGGAAGGGAAAGGCAGTATTGCATTTCCTCTGCTTGCATGTAGTGGAAAGAGTGGTAATGGTGGTGATTGATGAATAGATCAGGGTTTCATGAAGGGAAAGCTGGGAGGGGAAGGGAAGGGTGCTGAAAACCCTGTTTGTTGGTGGCATTGTGCTGGAGGTTGCAGAAATGGGGGAGCATGATCCATAGAATATGGATGCTTATAGATTGGCAGGTGAGGACAGTTTTATTTTTATTTGTTCATGAAATGTGGGCATCACTATCTAGGCCAGCATTTGTTGCCCATCCCTAATTGCCCTTGTTCAGAGGACATTTTAAGAGTCAACCACATTGCTGTGGGTCTGGAATCACATGTAGGCCAGACCAGGGAATCTGTGAACCTGATGGGTTTTTGCAACAATCAGCAATGGTTGCATGGTCATCATCAGGCTTATAATTCCTGATTTTTATTGGATTCAAATTTCACCATCTGCCATGGTAGGATTCAAACCCAGGTCCCCAAAGAATTACCCTGGGTCTCTGGAATACTAGTCTACTGACAATACCACTATGCCACCACCTTCCCTATCTTGTTTTGGGAGGGAGAGAAGGGTTGAGGGCAGAAATATAGGAAATGAGATGTGGGAATCTGTGGAGTGGAATGCATTGCACCCCCCGACAACCACATCTGCAGTAAGCGTTGATGGCCTGGTCAAATGGAATCCTTGGACAAAGAAGAAGGAAGATATACATGGTGCACAATGTGCAGCACTATTCACGATGCCTCGGATACTGTAGTCCACATTCAATGCAGCAAGACCTGGACAATATCCAGGCTTGGTCTGACAAGTGGCAAGTAACATTCATGCTACACAAGTGCCAGGCAATGACCATCTCCAACAAGAGAGAATCTAACCATCGCCCCTTGACATTCAATGCCATAACCATTGCTGAATTCCCTTTTATCAACAGGCTGGATGTTACCTTTGACCAGAAAATGAACTGGACTAGCCATATAAATATGGTGTCTACAAGAGTTGGTAAGAGGCTAGGAATCCTGCAGTGAGTAACTAACCTCTCGACTCCCCAAAGCATGTCCACCATCTACAAGACACAAGTTAGGAGTGTGATGGAATACTCTCCACTTGCTTCAATGAGTGCAGCTCCAACAACACTCAAGAAACTGGACAATATCCAGGACAATGCAGCCCACTTGATTGTTTGTGGAAGGGTGATATTCACACCCTCTACCAACAACAAACAGTGGCAACAGTATGTACCATCTACAAGATGCACTGCAGAAAATCACCAAGGCTCCTTAAGCAGCACCTGCCAAACCCATGACTGCTACCATCTAGGAGGACAAGGGCAGCAGACACATGGGAACACCACCACCCCTCCATGCCACTCACCATCCAGTCTGGGAAATATATCATTGTTCCTTCACTGTAGCTGGGTCAACAACCTGGAACTCCTTCTCTAACAGTACCTACTGTGGATGTACCAACACAGGGACTGCAGCGGTTCAAGGCGGGAGCTCACCACCACCTTCTCAAGAGCAATTCGAGATGGGCAATAATGCTGGCCTTGCCAGCGATGCCAACTTCCCAACCCAAGCCTGAATATTGTCCATGTCTTGCTGCATACAGCCACTGACTGCTTCAGTGTGTGGAGAGTCACAAATGGTGCTGAACATTGTGCAATCATCAGCAAACATCCCCACTTCTGACCTTATGATGGAAGAAAGGTCATTGATGAAGCAGCTGAAGATGGTTGGGCCTACGACACTATCTTGAGGAACTCCTGCATCAATATCCTAGGGCTGAGATGATTAGCCTCCAACAATCACAATCATCTTCCTTTGTGCTGGGTATGTGCTTGGGGAGAATTTCCCCGATTCCCATTGACTTCAGTTTTGCTAGGGCTTCTTGATGCCACACTCGGTCAAATGCTGCCTTGAAGTCAAAGGCAGTCACTCTCACCTCACCGAGTTCAGCTCTTATGCCCATGTTTGAACTAAGGCTATAATGAAGTCAGGACCCGAATGGCCTTGGTGGAACCCAAACTGAACGTCAGCGAGCAGGTTGCTTCTTAGTAAGTGCTGCCTGAAAGCACTGTCGACAACTCCTTCCATCATTTTGCTGATGAAGAGTCAACTGATGGGTGATGATTGGCCAGGTTTGATTTGTCCTGATTTTTGTGCTCAGGACACACCTGGGTACCAGAGTGGTGTAAATGAGGTTAGGCAAAACTAGGAGAAAAAATTGCCGAGATACAGGGAGAAAGCAGTGAATTGGGGCTATCTGAAAAGGAAGAAAGTGCAAGGATAGGGAGAGAAGGTGGGGTAGTGGCACTAGGTAAATTGCCACTTTGGAGAGCCAGCATGGACATGGGCCAAATGTCCCCCTCTGTGCTTTAGCCGTTCTGCGAGTCTGTGGGACTAACTAGACTGTTCTTCCAAAGAGCCAGCACAGATTCAATGGACTGAATTGCCTCCTTCTCTGCTGTACTGTTTTATGATCTGTGAATATTACATTAAGGATTAATGACATCAGTGTATGAAGCAAAAGTTAAGCTGTATATCGAGTATTGTGCACAGATCCGCAATGCTGGAATAGAAGGGCACCCCAGATATAGATTAGAATTCAAGTCTTATATGGTTTGGGGCTTGTGAGAGTTAAGGGCCTTTAAAGGAGGAGGAAATCTAATTTTTCAGCAATGGAAGTGTTTTGAGGTCAAAGTGGCTAATCAAGAATACTGAGATCTGAGCCAAAGATCTCCATGTTGCAAAACATTGCAGATGCAGTTTCACGAGCCACCTTGAGGTCAAATAATACCTTTTACTTATTATTTAGCCATACTTATGCTTTTCATTGTTCCACACTATTTCAAGCTCCTTCAAATTACACACCACCTCTGTTCACAGCCTCCAATCCACTCAAGTACACTGGCTGAATACTACATCATAATGTAATCTCTTTCATCAATTCTCCATGCTTGATTAGCTTAATCAATAACTTCTTTCTCTTAATGTTGGCTCCACCCTTGGTCTTTCTTCATATCAAGGCCAAGGATGGAGCCAACATTAAGAGACAGAAGTTATTGATTAAATTAATCAAGCATGGAGAATTGATGAAAAAGAGATTATATTATGATGTAGTATTCAGCCAGTGTACTTGAGGGGATTGGAGGCTGTGAACAGAGGCAGTGTGCAATTCGAAGGAGCTTGAAATATGGAGTGGAACAATGAAAAGTATGGCTAAATAATAAGTAAAAGGTATTATTTAACGTCAAGGTGGCTCGTGAAACTGCATCTGCAATGTTTTGCAACATGGAGATCTTTGGCACATCCTGCACCATACCTTCAGACATTTCATTTTCACCAGCCTACTTGAATTATAATAGCAGAATGGCTTGTAATTGGATTAATTACATTCGCTTACTACTGGATTCTAAATAAGCATTCAGCCAAACAGTGAAAAATGTGTAAATTCTGCTCCAAAATCTTCCCATATCCTTTGGATACCTTCTCCCACTATTTCATCCACTGTGGAACTTCAACCAAGCAAAGAGCCTTCCTGGGAGGAGAAAGAGAAATTAGCAGAAAAAGGATTGAAATAGATTACCTTTTTTGACCTTTCAGCTATCGTAGGTGCTCGAGCTAACAATTTTTCTTCAAGATATTCCTTGTTCTGTAAAATATTTTAAAAAATTTAGTTAACAGGTTTTCTCTTCAATTTGACAATTTCTAGAAGCAAGAAGTCTTGCATTCTCTCTCATGCAATTGAACTGCAATACAACTTGGCTCTAAAACAAATGGGTTAACCAGTCTGCTCTGTTAATGTCCTCTGTAGCTGCTCGGTGGACATTTGGTTGAACAGTTGACTGGTCGTAGCTGAGAAGCAGTAAATTTATTTTGTAGCTAACAATCTGCTGTGATGACAACATCATCCCCCAGGCTTGCAGGATGCACATCAAGACCCAGACTGGCCTGGAGTCCTTACAAGTGAAGTGAACACAGCAGCACTGTGGGAAAGCAATGAGTTTGCCCGAGTAGCTGATAAAAGGAAGCAGGACCCAAATAGTAGTTATGAAGAAACTAAAAAAGTAAAATTGATATTTCATTAATGACAAAAGCTATATTTGGGGTAACTGGGGAGTGGTCAGGATTCCTGCATGCAGCAAATTCTGTTTCAGCTATGTCACTAGGGAAACATTATGCTTGGGAAAGTGGGTAAGAGAATTAAAACACCACACAAATTTTCTTATGCATCAACAAGTGGAAAATTTCAGAACGGCAGAAGCCTTGGAACATATTAGCCAAAAAATAACACAAGCCTGGGTCAAAGGAGGAAAGAAAAAACCAAGACTCATATGCACTCACAATATAAGTTCCTTTTTAAATTCATTCTCAGTAGGGAGACATCATTGGCAAGCTAAGAATTTACTGCCTATCTCTAGCTGCCATGAGCAAGTGGTGCTTTTCTCTTGAACCAGTGGTTTGATAGGCTACTTCAAAAGGAAATTTAAGAGTGAAGCAGGTCAAAGTGGACAAGCATGGTGACGTCCTGTCTTAAAGGATATTGGTGAACCAGTTTGGCTTGTTAAAAATATGACAACTTCATAGCCACTTTTTAGCAGATAGACAATAGAGAGTGGTATAATTGCACCATGTAAATACGCCATCTGTTGTCTTACAGCACTAGGATAATGCAAAGGCCACAGGATGTGGAGGGGTAGGCTGAGTTGTCACCAATTCACTGGCCCCATGTGGATGATTCTGCCAAGGTTCAGCACTTAGATAAGGAAAAGTAGGGAGCCCAGAATGGATCCTTTGGAACTCCTAAGGTGATAGCACACGGTTGGAAGAAAACCACTGGTAGAGATGCACTGACTAATTGGGTAGGCAAGAGTGAAAATAAGAATGGATAATTACAGCTCTATTTAACCTTTTGTATCCCAATGGAAATAGTCTCAAAACTTGGATTTATCCCCATAATTTAACTTTCCTATGCTTGGCATCACCTGGAAATTCTACCTTACATGCTAACTTTTAAATCATGTGAATCCTACAATTGCATAATGCTCTTTTTAAAAAAAAAAAAATTGCCTTGCATTAATTTATGCCTTGCCACAATGTATACTGTTTTTATTTATAAGACACGTACGTTATATTTGAGCACAGCCATCATGGCTAGGTTATGTTCTATTCACAAATGGAGAATATTAAACAAAATATAAAATTTACAGTGCACCACTGTGGGTTATTTCTTTTACTGTTTAATAAATCTATGTGGCAGTTAGAACCATATGGTCTAATAAAATGTTTAATCTGTCACCTTCCAAGGTCAAGGCAGATTATGGGAGCCCATGACAAAACCAGTTATGCAGAAATAATACGGAGGTTTCTCTGATTCTTGAGCATGTTACAAACTTACCAAGGTAACTAGGGAAGTAAAAAAACAACTTTCTGGGCCAAGAGAACAAGGTCACACAGAATGGCGGCCAGATATACAGAACACCCCACTTCTAATCCCCACAAAATGCAAGCAGTAATGCTATTATGGCAAGCAATTCTATGATAAAATAGATTATCCAAATTTATAATGCACTCAAGTGGAGATTGAAACCAAGTTCAATGCCCCATTTGAAAGGCTCCTATTTTCCAGTTCTCGGTAACAGTACAGCTTGGTGTCTCAAGAATCCATTGCACAGCTTAATGCTAACTAAACTTGAAGAGCCCTGCTTAGTGCATCCAAGACAAATTGCTGGGAAATCCCCATTGTACAGGAGTTTAACCATGTAAACCCCATAGCTTACCAGTGGAGCACTGGTTAGATTTCTGTTGCCCTGACATTTGCATGAACAAGCATTAGCCTGTAGGTTTATCTGGAGCGAAGTAGGACGATTCCCAATCTTCTCCCAGAGATGGGTATGCATTCTCATCAACGGTTTTGCTCCCCATCACTGGGCAACTGTCTCTTACTAAACCAGACATTACCGGCTATCCCACACCAAGTCTTGCGTAGCTATCGCCCATGTCTTTGCTGACCAACGTTGATTTTTGATCTCTCAACACTTCAGCTTTAAAATTCCAAGTCCTTTATGGCCTTTCCTCTTCCTATCTATGGAACCTCCTCCAGATCTACACCACTCCCTTTCAAACTCTGCCCTACTGATTCTGGCCTCTTGTGCAATCAACCCCTCACTTCACCCAACCATTGGCAGTCATGCCTTCAGCTCCCTATGCTCTGGAATTCTCTCCAAGAATTCTTCCACCTGTCATCCTTCAAGACCCTTCTTATAACCAACCTTTTTGATCAAGTTTTGAGTCACTTCTCCCATGTTAGAGTTACATACATGCAAGTTGTGTTGTCTTCATCATCTAGATCTCATTAGCA
Source organism: Carcharodon carcharias (assembly GCF_017639515.1). NCBI lineage: Eukaryota > Metazoa > Chordata > Chondrichthyes > Lamniformes > Lamnidae > Carcharodon > Carcharodon carcharias. Next base: position 150,131,328 of record NC_054472.1, read on the forward strand.
GTTTGTTGACCAGTGTTTAAGAGTAGTTATACAACAACAACAAAAAAAAATTCCCAGGATATGGACATTGCTAGCAAGGCCTGGGCTTATGGTCCACCCCAAATTTCTTCAAGAAATTGGTAGGGAGTCTTGAACTGCTGCAGTCAGTATGGCGAAGGTACTCTCATGGTGTTGGGTAGGGAGTTCCAAGACTTCAACCCTGCTACAAAGAAGTGACAACATATGTCCACATTGGGATGGTGTGTGACTTGGAAAGGAACATTACCTCCAAGTTTCCAATCACTTCGTTGCCCTTATTCTAATAGTTGGTGAAAAAATTTGCCCAAAACACCCCTCAATCTTCTGCTACGATCCCATAGAGACCGATAAGTGTTTTCGCTCTCCAGGTTCTTGTGGACTGCCCGTGTTTGACAGGTTCAGGAATAACTTAGGAAAACCTTATCCTACAAGGGATACTCCTCCCCTCCCAAAATTAATTTCATGCCAACACGAATCACGTGGATCTTGTATTAAGTACCTGTATTAAGTAGAAATGCTAATTTGCTATCCTCTGGACTTCTCAATGACATTCTATATTGAAATTAAATAGACAGTTTAAAGTATAACTGTTTATAAAGCCTGACATTCATAACTCCTCCCTGAGAGACCTGGAGACAAAGTACATCCATCGTCAACACAGCTGCTCTGGTCATTGTTTACCAGTGAAAACATGTTGCACCTTCTTCCCAGTAAATCATTCTGGGCTTCACTGCCCCCATAGCATAGATTGGGAGGTCACGTAACCTGCTTCATTTTACCTTGAATGAAACAGAATCACTAAATAAACTTATAAACTTCATATTTGCAACACATCCCTTTTAAAACCACGTCTCTAGTTATTGACATCTCCGGTAACGGAAATCGGTCCTTCCTACCCGCTCTACCCAGGTCCAACATAATTTTACACATCACAATTACATTTTTCCTCAGCTGCCTCTGTTTCAAAAGAGAAAAAAAAAACAATTCCTAACCAATTCTTCCTCATAGTAAAAATTCTGCATTCCCTGCAACATTGTGGCAAATCTGTGAGCATGGGAACACCATGCCAGACACAATTTGCATTGGTTTTTCCCAATGGCTCAACTCCAGGTATTGAAGTCACAGCTGAACCTGATATTAAAGTCACACTGAAAGATGATCTTTTGTTCTTTTGGCAGTGAGAGCTTCAAGGTCAGAATAGAATTTTTCCTTAATGTCTTCATTCGGGTCAAGGGTTGGGGAATAAGTGCTGATGACAGTGGCACATTGGTTCTATCTTTTTTTTAAATTCTTTCATCAGGTCACTGGCTAGGCCAGCATTTATTACCCTCCCTAATTGGCCTTGAGAAGGTGGTGGTGACCTGCCTTCTTGAACTACCGCAGTCCATGCGGTGTAGGCGCACTCAGTGCCGTTAGGAAGGGAGTTCCAGAATTCTGACCCTGCAACAGGCGACATATTTCCAAATCAGGGTGGTGGTGTGGCTTGGAGGGGACCTTGCAGGTGGCAGTGTTCCCATTCCCTGCTGCCCTTGTCCTTGTAGGGAGGTAGAGATTGGAGGTTTGGAGGGTGATGTCAGAAGAGCCATGGTGAGTTCCTGCAGTGCATCTTAGTTGGCACGCACTGCTGCTACTGTGCTTCAGTGATGGAGGGAGTGAATGCTGAAGGATGAGGTGCCAATCAAGCAGGCTATTTTGCCCTGGATGCTGTCAAGTTTCATGTGTTGTTGGAGCTGCACCCCAGGCAAATGGAGAGTATTGCATCACATTCCTGACTTGCGACTTGGACATGGATGACAAGCTTTGGGGAATCAAGAGGTGAGTTACTTGCTGCAGAATTCCCAACTCTGACCTGCTCTTGTAGCCACAGTATTCGTATAACTGGTCCAGTTAAATTTCTGGTCAATGGTAACCCCCAGGATGTTGATAATGGAGGATTCAGCGATCATAATACCATTGAAGGTCAAGGGGGAATAGTGAAATTCTCTCTTGTTGACAGTGGTCAATGCCTGCCTCTTGTGCAGCACGAATGTTACTTGCCGATTATAAGCCCAAGCTTAAATGTTGTCCATGTCTTGCTGCATATGCACACAGACTGCTTCAGTATCTGAGTTCCCACGAATGATGAACATTGTGCAATCAGCGAATATGTGCAATCATCAGCGAATATCCCCACTTCTGACCTTATGATGGAGGGAAGGTCATTAATGAAGCAGATGATGGTTGGGTCCAAACACTCGGCTTAGCTGCAGGCAATGTGTCATGAGTTTTTCATTTACACAATGGGGAGTTCATAACCAACTAAAGGTTACTGTTAGTCTTTCCTCCACTTGTTCCTTCAGCTGTCCCTCCCCAGGAAGGTGAGTCTTACTGAGGAAAGAAACGTCAATTTGGAGTCTTTAGAGTCCATGTGATACGATTGCAGTTCTTCTTTCCAGACCAGTCACTCTTGAGACTACCCTTCAGTGCATTTCAAGTTGCAAAATTGAGTTTTCTCCTTCGGTGACCATAAAGGAAGTGATCCCACTGGGTGTGGTTCCCCAGCTAGGAGAAAAAAGTCTATTTTTTTGGTTACCTTTTCTAGGCCCCTCATCATTTGGGGTGAACAGAGGGTATGCTGAAGGAGGACAACTCAGTCTCAGGTGCCCAAGACACCTCCATCCCAACAGGTGTCCAATGCCCTTCATGCATTAGTCACCTGCATATAGATTCTTGGCTATGGTCTCCCAGGTTGACAGCCTGGTAGGAATTGTAAATCCTCCACTGCCACAAGACTTAGCAGATGGCCCCTGCACATGACTTTGTTTAATGCAGGGACCTTGAGGTATCGTCATTGTCCACATGATCTTGAAGGTTTGGTGATCACATTTCCGTGACATGTCAAACCAGAATGACCACGGCCACATTGCTGCTGTTGCTGCCAATGAGATGCATAGTCTTCCTCCGCCTGTTCCCAGAGGACTTTTTGACTTGCACCTCATCCCTGACCTTGCCACCATGGGTGGCTCTACAAGGATCAAGGGGCTCCCAACGGCATTGTTCAGATCATCATTGGAATGCGCAAGCCTCCCCACCAGTGGTACCATAGTGGTATTGTCACTGGACTAATAACCCAGGACAATGCTCTAGGGACCCGGGTTCAAGTACCACATGACAGATGGTGAAATTTGAATTGAATAAAAATTTGGAAATACAAGTCTGATGATAACTATGAAACCATTGCCAATTGTCGTAAAAACCCATCTGGTTCACTAATGTCCTTTAGGGAAGGAAATTTGCCATCCTTACCTGGTCTGGCCTCCATTTGACTCCAGACCCACAGCAATGTGGTTGACTTTTAAACGCCCTCTGAAATGGCCTAGCCAGCCACTCTGTTGTATTAAACAGCGAAAACCAGATGGGCCACTCACATCAACCTAGGCAAAATCAGCCCTATTGACTCTGCAAATTCTCCTTACTAATGGCTGGGGGCTGTGGCCAAAATTGGGAGAGCTGTCTAACAGACCAGTCAAGCAACAGCCTGACATAGGGATACTCATGGAATCATACCTACAAATAATGTCCTAGACACCACCATCACCATCCCTGGGTAGCTCCTGTCCCTCTGGCAGGACAGACCTAGCAGAGGTGGCAGCACTGTGGTATACAGTCGGAAGGGAGTTGCCCTGGGAGTCCTCACGATCGACTCCAGACCCCATGACGTCTCATGGCATCAGTAAAACATGGGCACCTTCTGCTGATTACGATGTACCATTCCCCTTCAGCTGATGAGTCAGTATCCCTCCATGTTGGATACCAACTTGGAGGAAGCACTGAGGGTGGCAAAGATGCTAAATGTACTCTGGGTGGGGAATTTCAATATCCATCACCAAGAGTGGCTCGGTGGTAGCACCACTACAGACCGACCAAGTCTAAAGGACATAGCTGCTGGGCTGAGTCTGCAGCAGATGGTGAGGGAAACAAGAGGGAAAAACATACTTGGCCTCACCCTCACCAAACTGCCTGCCACAGATACATCTATCCACGACAGTATCAGGAGGAGTGATCACCACACAGTCCTTGTGAAGACCAAGTCCTGTCTTTCCATTGAGGATACCCTCCAATTTGTCTGCCACTACCACCGTGCTAAGTGGGATAGATTTTGGACAGATCTAGCAACTCAAGCATGGGCAACCATGAGGCACCGTGGTGAGGCACTGTGGGCCATCAGCAGCAGCAGAGTTGTACTCAACCACAATCTGTAACCTCGTGGCCCAGAATACACCACACTGTATGACCACCAAACCAGAGATCAACCCTGGTTCAATGAAGAGTGCAGGAAGGCATGCCAGGTGCACCTAAAAATGAGCTGTCAACCTGCTGAAATTGCAACACAGGACTATCTGCGTGCAAATCATAAGCAGCAACTGATATACATAGCTAAGCGATCCTACCACCAATGGGTCAGATCCAAACTCTGCAGTCCTGCCACATCCAGTCATGAATGGTGGTGGACAATTAAACAACTCACTGGAGGGGGAAGCTCCACAAACATCATCATCATCCTCAATGACGGAGGAGCCCAGCATATCAGTGCAAAAGATAAGGCTGAAGCATTTGCTACAATCTTCAGCCAGAAACACCGAGTGGATAGTCCATCCCGGTCTCCTCCAAAGGTCTCCAGCTTCACAGATGCTAGTCTTCAGCCAATTTGATTCATTCCATGTAATATCAAGAAACAGCTGAAAACACTGGATACGATGGGCCCTGATAATATTCCGACAATAGTACTGAAGCTTGTGCTCCAGAACCTGCTGTGCCACGAGCCAAGCTATTCCAGTACTGCTACAACACTGGCATCTAACCGACTATGTGGAAAATTTCCCAGGGAAATTTTGTACAATGTCTTGTACACAAAAAGCAAATCCAACCCAGCCAATTACCACCCCATCAGTCTACTCTCAATCACTGCTAAAGTAATGGAAGGGGTCATCAACAGTGCTATCAAGTGGCACTTGCTTAGCAATAACCTGCTCACTGACACTCAGTTTGCACTCCACCAGGGCCTCTGAGCTTCTGACCTCATTACACCCTTGGTTCAAACATGGACAAAAGTGCTGAACCCAGAGATGAGGCAGGAGTGGCCTCCCTTGAAATCAAGGTAGCATTTGACAGAATGGCTCCAACAAGGAGCCACAGCAAAAGCGGAGTAAATGGGAATCAGGGGGAAAACTCTCCACTGGTTGGAGTCACACCTAGCACAAAGAAAGATGGTTGTGGTTGTTGGAGGTCAGCCATCTCGGTGCCAGGACATCACTGCAGGAGTTCCTCAGGTTGGTTTTCTAGGTCCATCCATCTTCAGCTGCTTCATCAATGTCCTTCCTTCTGTCATAGGGTCAGAAGTGTGGATGTTCGTTGATGATTGGTGCTGTACATTGTGCATTCAAGATGCCTCAGATACCGAGGTCCATGTCCAAATGCAACAAGGCCTGGGCAATATCCAGGCTTTTGCTGACAAGTGCAAAGTAACATTCGCACCACACAAGGGGCAGGCACTGACCATCTCCAACAAGAGGGAACTTAACCATCACCCCTTGACATTCAGTGACATTACCATCGCTGAATCCGCTGTCAACATTCTGGGGGTTGCCAGTGACCAGAAACTGAACTGGGCTAGCTATATAAATACTGTGTCTACAAGAGCAGGTCAGAGGCTAAGAATCCTGCAGCGAGTAACTCATCTCCTGATTCCCCAAAGCATGTCCACCATCTGCAAGAAACAAGTCAGGAGGGTTATGGAATACTCCTCACTTGCCTGGATGAGCGCAGCTCCAACAACACTCAAGACACTATCCAGGACAAAGCAGCCCCCTTGATTGGCACCCCATCTACAAATCCCTCCACCACAGAGGCACAGTGACAGCAGTGTGTACCATCTACAAGATGCACTGCAGGAATTCACCAAGGCTCCTTCGACAAAACCTTCCAAACCCACGATCACCATCATCTAGAAGGACAAGGGCAGCAGGTGCATGGGAACATCACCACCTGGAAGTTCCCTCCAAGCCACTCACCATCCTGATTTGGAAACATACCGCCATTGCTTCACCATCGCTGGGCCAAAATCCTGGAACTTCCTCCCTAACAAAAATGTGGGTATACCTACACCACATGGACTGCAGAGGTTCAAGGCAACAGTTCACCATCAGCTTAAGGGCAATTAGGGATAGGCAATAAATGCTGGCCTAGCCAGCAACACCAACATCCATGAATGAATAAAAAAGACATGAGGGCAGCAAGGCACCATAAAACAGCACGAAGGGAGAGAGAGAACAACAAGGCACCATAAAATAGAATGAGGGGGACAGAGGGCAGTGGGTATTCACTAGTACTGTGGGGGAGGGTTTAAACTGGAGTGGCAGGAGGATGAACCTAAGCAGGGAGACACAAGAGAGGAAAACAAGGATAGCAATGAAAAACAGAAAAGTAGAAAGCCAAAGTGCAAGGCACAGGAAACAAGAGCTGGCAGCAAATAGGGCCATAGTACAAAAAAAAAGTACAAAAATGTTAAAAAGGCAATTATCTGAATGCATTCCCAATAAGGTAGACAAATTAACAGCACAAACTAATGTAAACGAGTATATGATAACGATTGCAATGAGACACATGGCTGCAGGGTGACCAAGGCTGGGAACTGAATATTCAAGGGTGCTTGATATTTAGGAAGGACAGGCGAAAAAAAAGACTGGACAAACCAAAGTAGCAATAATACTGTGGCGGCTGAATTCCTGGAGTGTGTATGCAATGGTTTTTTTTAGACCAGTACGTCAAGGAACCAATTAGGGAACAGGCTATCCTAGATCTGGTACTGTGCAATGAGAAGGGATTATTTAATAATCTTGTTGAGTGATGTCCTTTAGGGAACAGTGACTATAACATGATAGAATTCTTCATTAGGATGGAAAGTGAAGTAGCCCAAACCAAAACTAGGATCCTAAATCTAAACAATGGAAACTATGAAGGTATGAGGTACAAGCTGGCTAAGATAGATTGGGGAACTTCATTAAAAGGCATGAGATGGATAGGCAATGGCTTATATTTAAGGAACAAATGTATGCTTTGCAACAGTTATACTTTCCTTTCTGGCAAAAACACATCAGGAAAAGCGGTCCAACTATGCCTAACAAAGGAAATTAAGGATAGTATTAGATCCAAAGAGGAGTCATATAAAGTAGCAAGCCTGAGGATTGGGAGCAGTTTAGAATTCAGCAAAAGAGGACCAAGAGATTGATTAAGAGGGAAAAATAGAGCATGAGAGTAAACTTGCAAGGAACATAAAAGCAGACTGTAAAAGCTTCTATATGTATGTAAAAAAGAAAATGATTAGTGAAGGCAAATGTAGGTCCCTTACAGTCCAAAACAGGAGAATTTATAATAATAGAGAACAACGAAATGGCAGAGCAATTAACCAACTACTTCAGTTCTGATAGGACCAGCTGATTTGATCAGTGGTCAGAGACAGGTGGGTGCGACTGCGAGTGCAGCAGTAATGGGGATTGGGAAGGTGGAAGTGGAGGAGCCTCAGCCCTTGCAATTCTCCAATGGGTTTGAGTTTCTTGCAGCTTGTATGGATGAGAGTGGAAGCTGCAAGGTGGATGATCAAGCAGACCACTGCATCTTAGTACAGGGAAGACATACAAGTGGAAGAAGTCAATAGGAACATTATGGTTGGAGATAGTATAGTCAGGAGGACAGAGACAGTTCTCTGCAGTGAGATCGAGAGTGCAGAAGGCTATATTCTCTGCCTGGTGCAAGGGTTTGGGATATCTGCTCAGTGCTGAGAAAAACTTGGGAGTGGGAGGGAGAGGGTCCTCTTGTTGTGGTCCACATGGGCATCAATGACATAGATAGGACTAGTAAAGAGGCTCTGCATAGGGAGTATGAGCAGATAGGGGCTAAATTAAAAAGCAGACCTCAAACGTAATAATCTCTGGATTATAATATCTCTAAGCCAACAACAAATTGGCTTGGGGTAAGTATGATTAGAGTAATGGATGTGTGGCTCAAAGAGGGAGAAATGGGTTTCAGTTCATGGGGCACTGCTACCAGTACAGGGGAAAGTGGGAGCTGTACCGTTGGGGTGGTCTTTACCTGGAACCAGTGTTCTGATCAGTCGTATTACTAGGGTGGTAGAGAGGGCTTTAAATTAAGAGTGAGGTGAAGGGATCACATAAGGAGATATGGTAAATCAAAGGGAAGCAATGAGATAATAGAGCAGGGTAGCGATTTGGGCAATGATAACCAGAGTGCAGCAGGAAAGGGCAGAGTGCATAAAATTAAGTGCACCAGCAGGTGAAGCCAGAGATTGCAAAAATGGTCATAAGACAGTTGAATGCTCTGTATCTGAATGCACGCAGCATTTGTAACAAAACAGATGAATTGACAGCTCAAATAGAAATAAATAGATATGACCTGATAGCCATTACAGAGACATGGTTGCAAGTTTGGGACCTGAATACGGAAGGGTATTTGACATTTCAAAAAGGATGGAAACTAGAAAAAGGTGGCGAGTTAGCTCTGTTAATTATGGATGTCATAGTTCAGGAGCAAGAGATGGCCGTAGCTCAAAAGAGCAGGATGTAGAATCATTTTGGGTAGGGATAAGAAAAAGGAAAGTTAAAAGGTCACTTCTGAGAATAGTTTATAGGCTCCCTAACAGTAGTTAGAATGTAAGACAGAGTATACAGGAAGAAATAAATGGGGTATGTAAGAAAGGTTCCATAATAGTCACGGGTGACTTAAATCTACACGTAGATTGGATGAATGCAATGAGCAAAGATAGCCTGGAAAATAAGTTCATAGAGTATATTCAAGACAATTTCTTAGAGTAATACGTTATGGAGCCAACCAGGAAACAGGCACTTCTAGATATGGTAATGTGCAATGAGACAGAATTAATGACCTATGGTAAAGGGGCTTCAAGGCAACAATGATCATAACATGACAGAAGTTCACATTCAGCTTGAAGGAGACAAGTGAGAGTCTAAAACCTGAATAAAGTTAATAAAGGTATGAAGGCAGAGCAAGCTAAAGTGAACTTGAAAAATAGTTTAAAATGTAGGACATTGGAAATGCAGTGGCAGACTTTTAAGGAGATATCTAACAACTCGCAGCAAATATTTATACCAGTGAGAAAGATTCTTCGAGAAGAATGCATCATCAATGGCTATATAAGGAAATTAAGGATAGTATCAAATTGAAAGAAACGCTGTACAAATCTGCAAAGGCTAGTGATAGGTTGAAAGATTGGTCAGGTTGTAAGAGCCAGGAAAGAATGACTAAAAAAAAAGGGAGAAAGAAAGTTAGCTGGTAATATAAAAGAATATATTAAGAGCTTCTACAAGTATTTAAATAGAAAAAGATTAACTAAACTAGTGTTTGTCCTCTAGAGAGCAGTCTAGGAAATTGGTAACAGAAAACAAGGAAATGGCAGAGGGGTTGAACAGGTATTTGTGACTGCCTTCACTGTGGAAGACTTAGAAAACTTCTCGAAGATGCTTGAAAATCAAGAGGTGAAGTGCAGGTAGGAATGTAAAACAATCACCATCACCAGGGAAAAGGTACTGGGAAAATTATTAAGACCCTAAAGGCTGACAAGTCCCCAGGACCTGACAGCCTGCACCCTAGGGTCTTAGAATAAGTGGCTGCAGAGATAGTAGTGGCATTGACTATAATCTTCCAAAATTCCTTAGATTCTGGAAGATTCCCAGTAAATTGGAAAATAGCAAATGTAATACCTCTATTCAATGAAGGAGGGAGGCAGAAAGCAGGAAACTATTACGCCAGTTAGCCTAACATTCAACATAGGGAAACTGCTAGAATTCATTATTAAGGAGGCTATAGCAGGATATTTAGAAAATCAAAATGGGATCAGGCAGAATCAACATGGTTGAGAGAAAGGGAAGTCACGTTTAACCACTTTAGTTATTCGAGGAAGTAACAGCGAAGGCGGATAAAGAGGAACCTGTAGGTGTGTTGTACTTGGATTTCCAAAAGGCATTTGATAAGGTGCCACATAAAAGGTTGATACATAAAAGAAGAGCTCATGGTATAGCGGGTAACATGTTAGTATAGATAGAGGATTGGTTAGCAAACAGAAAGCAGAGTGTAAGGATAAATTTGTCTTCAGGTTGGCGAGCTGTAACTAATGGTGTGCTGCAGGGATCAGTGCTGGGGTCTCAACCATTTATGATCTATATCAATGAGTTGGATAAAGGGGCCAAATGTATGGTAGCTAAATCTACCAATGACGCCAAGATAGGTAAGAAAGTAAGTAAAGAGGAAGTAAAGAGGCTGCAAAGGCATATAGATTGGTTAAGTGAGCAGGCAAAGATTTGGCAGATGGGAGTATGATGTGGGAAATTGTGAACTTGCTCACTTTGGCAAGAAGAATATAAAGCAGTATACTATTTAAATGGAGAGAGATTGCAGAACTCGGTGGTACAGAAGGATCTGGGTACCCTGGTACGTGAATCACCAAAAGTTAGTATGCAGGTGCGGCAAGCGATTAAGAGGTAAATGCAATGTTGGTGTTTATTGCAAGGGGGATGAAATATAAAAGTAGGGAAGTTTTACTGCAGCTATACATGGCCTTAGGTGAGACCACATCAGCAGTAGTGTACACAGTGTTGGTCTCCTTATTTGAAAAAGGATACAATTGCCTGAGCAGTACAGATAAAGTTCACTCGACTCATTCCAGGGATGAAGGGCTTATAATATCAGGAAGAAACGTTGAACGGGTTAGGCCTATACCCAATGGAGTTTAGAAGAATGAGAGGTGATCTTATTGAAACAGAAGATCATGAGGGGTCTTGATAGGGTGGATACTAGAGTTTGTTTCCTCTTGTAGGGGAGGCTAGAACTAGGCAACAGTTTAAGAGTAAGACAGATGAGGAGAATCTTTTTCTTTGAGGGTTGTTAGTCTGTGGAATTATCTTCCCCAGAAGGCACTGGAGGCTGGGTCATTAAATGTATTCATTGCGTTAGACAGATTTTTGAAAGACAAGGGAGTCAAGGGGGCAGACAGGAAAGTGGAGTTGAGACCACAACCAGAACAGCCATGATTTTAATCAAGTGGCAGATCAGGCTCAAATGGCTGAATACCTACGCCTATGTTCCTGTATCAACCCACACCTAGTCAGGCAAGTATTCTTTCGACCATACATTTTTCTTTTATATTCGTTCATGCTAGGCCAGCATTTATTGCCCTTGAGAACAGAATGGCTTGCTAGGCCGTTTCAGAGGGTATTTAAGAGTCACTACGCCACCAACTCTGGAATATGTTGTGCACTTCTCATACCTTGGCAGCCACTTTTCTCAAAAGGCCACCACTGGTGAGGAGATCCAACACAGAATTAGTTGCCTAGTTCAGCCTCCTATAAACTATAGCAGTGAGTGTTTGACAATGAAGACCTCTGCAGAGGCAAGTTAACAGAGGTCCTAGTGTACAGAGAAAATGTTGTTACCACACTCCTGCACTGCAGCGAGACCTGGAGCATGCATCACAAACACATAAGAACACTAGATAAATTCTATCAGCAATGCCTCTGCCACATCCTCCGAATTCAATAAGAGGATGCTAGTGTCCTTCTTGAAGCCAAATCTACAATCATTCAGGCAAAACTTGTGCAAAAAATCAAATTTGTTGGACTGGACACTGGATGGCCAAAAACAATCTCCCCTGTCAAGTACTGTTCTCTCAAGCGTTAAAATGGCCAAAATTCAAGGAGAGGACCAAGAAAATGTTTCGAAGACACTGAAGCTCTCCTTAAATGCGGCATTGACTTTAATGGCTGGGGTGTGCTTGCTACAAATGGTTCAGAATGGTGACAGCTTGTCCATCAGGCAGCATTGAGTGCCAATGCCTCAATGATGAGGCAGAGGTAATGACAGAAAAGAAGAAGAAGCGAATCCTGCACTCTAGGTTCCACTACCCTGTGCAGCCCCTTGCCCCATGTGCCCAAGGATCTGCAAGTCAAGAATCAGCTTTTTCAGTTACATGAAGGGCATGGCAGAAGCTTGCAAACATGACTTAGATGTCACCCTCGAGCAGAAGCTTGTGATGGCATAATCCTCTGTAGCCTCCCAACTATAATCACGTTCTTCATTTAATGTGGTGACCAGAATGGCACCCAACACGTTAGCTGGTGTTTAATTAGCATTTTAGCCATTAACCTTCCTGCTTTTATATTCTATGCCTTGGCTAATAAAGGAATGTATCCTAATTACTTTCTTAACCACCTCAGCCTGAATAGTTATCTTCAGGGATCTGTGGACATACATTCCAAGGTCCCTCTGTTACTCTACACTTTTCAGTACTCTACCATTTCTTGCCTGCTCTTGTCTTGTTCGCCCTTCTTCTTACTTAGAGGTTGAGTTCCCCTTGCCATTTTTCTGCACACCTGACATGCTGCTTCTACAGTTTAGCATGCATGCTCTGTAATGGATCAAGCAATCCCACAACCAACAGATTAGATCAAAACTAAGCAGTTCTGCCAATACCAAACATGAAGTGTGGTGGACAATTAAACAGCTAACAGGAAGAAGTGGTTCTATAAACATATCCTGTTCTCAATGATAGTAGAGCCCAGCACAGAATTGTAAAAGATAAGGCTGAAGCATGTGCAACTATTTGCAGTTACAAGTGCTGGGTGGCTGATCCATCTTGGCCTCCACCCGAGGGCCTCAGTGTCACAGAAAACAAAATTTTAGCCATGTTAATTCACTCCTTGTGACCAGGAAACAGCTGAACCTACCAGATATAGCAAAGGCCGAGGGTCCCAACAACATCACTGTTGTACTGCTCAAGATTTGTGCTCCTGAGCTAGCCACGTCACTAGCCAACCTGTTCTAGTGGAGCTACCACCTAACAAAGTGGAAAATTGCCCAGGTTATGTCCTGCGCACAAAGCAGGACAAATTCAATCTAGCAAATACTGTCCCATCACTCAGTCATCATTACAACCTTGATCCAAGCAAGGACAAAAAAGAACCGAATTCCAGGGTTGAAGCAAGAGCGATTGCCCTTGATATCAAAGCAGTTTCTGACTGAGTGCAGCATCAACAGGGGGCGGGGGTGGAGAAACTCTCCACAAGCTGCAGTCATTAGTCCTACCTAACATAAAGGAAGATGGTTGTGATTGTTGCAGGATATCCACTACAGGAGTTTTGAGCAGTGTCCTGAACCTAACCATCTTCAGGCTTTGCAATGACCTTCCCTCTATCATAATCAGGAGGAGGGATATAACAGAAAATGCTAGAAATACTCAGCAGGTCTCGTAGCATCTGTGGAGTGAAACATAAAGTTAAGGTTACATGTTGCTGACCTTTTTGATGAATGCAGAATACTTAAGTATCTTAACTTCAGATTTCCAACATCCACAGTATTTTGCTTTTATATCTGAAGTGGATGGTCAGAGTGCTCAGTTTAATTTGCATGTCAGAGAGTGAAGCCAACTGTGCTTGCATGCAGCAAGAACCTGTCAACATGCAAGCTGAGACCGATAGTGATGGGTAACATTTGCATCACACAAGTTCCAAGCAAAGGTCATTTCTAACAAGAGCTTAACCACTTTCCTTTGACATTAAAAGTTCCACCGTGGCCAAATGTCCCACCATCAACATCCTAAGGTCGACCACTAAACAGAAACTGAACTAGACTATGCACATTACAAATTATGGTTGCAAGAAAAGGTTAGAGGGTGAATGTTCTGCAGCAAATGACTCACCTCCTGATTGCCCTTTCTATAATCGACAAGGTGCAAGTCAGGAGTCAGGAGGGAGATGGAATAGCCCCACTGGCTTGGACAACACTAGCAGCTTGATATCATCCGGGATAAAGCAACTCACTTGGCCGGTATCCCATCCACCATGTTAAAACATTCATTCCCACCACAGATGCACCATTGCTGTAGTGTGTAGCATCTGCAAGGTGCACCACAGCAACTTGCCCAAGCCTTTAACACCACCTTCCAAATCCGTGACCTTTACCACCTAGAAATAGAAGGGCAGAATGGGAACAGCAGCACTTGTCACACCATCATGACTTGGAAATATAACGTCATTCCTTCAACTTCACTGAATCCTAGGACTCCCTAACATCACCTTGGGACTATCTTCACCGTATGGACTGCAGTGGTTGAAGAAGCTAACTTACCATCATCTTCTCAAAGGCAAGTAGGGATAGGCAATAAATACTGACTTTGGTAGAGATGCTTACATCCCATGAATATATTTAAAAAAAAACAGCTGATATGATTTCCTATACTCATTCAGGAAACCTATTAAAATGCAATTCCAACAGCCTAATTGCAATGTTTACTGAACAGACATAACAACGGCATGATGTGCTAGCTTACCTTGGCTTTTTGGAAAAACTTGTGTTTTAAAAATTCTGCTGCTGTGGGCCTGAAATTAAGAAGAAAAAATCCAATTAGGAGAGAGCAACAGAACCAAACTGGTTGGTCCTCAATATGCTGAACCTGATTAACAAATGCAGCCAGTCTAAAATTTGCCAAACATGCTAAGTCTTTGCAACATTCAGGTGTGTTACAGAGCAAGGGAAGAAATTTTTGATCACCTATGCCAGGTAACTGGAAAAATCTGGTGATCTGCCAAAAAGGTGATCATTGGTAATGCTTTATAATCACTCAAGTTGACACTTCTCCTGCAGGAACCTCAGCAGGCAATCACAATGCAGATTACCCTGTCAACACTGACACACTAATTGAATTGCACATCTCTTGTTGCCCTGAGATGATGGTGGTGAGTCTCCTAAATGAAGCAATTGTTGATATGGCTGGGTGTTTGCTAGATCTCTCCATATATTATATAGGTTCCTTAGGCTGCACCTACCAAACCTATGACCATCTAGAAGGACAAGGGCAGCAGACACATGGGAACACCATCACCTGGAAGTTCCCCTCCAAGTCACTCACCATCCTGACCTGGAAATATATTGCCGTTCCTTCACTGTTGGTAGGTCAAAATCCTGGAACTCCCTCCCTAACAGCACTGTGGGTGCACCTACACCACATGGACTGCAATGGTTCAAGAGGGCAGCTCACCATTGCCTTCGCAAGGGCAATTAGGGATGGACAATAGATGCTGATCTAGCTAGCAACTCCCACAGCCCACAAAATGAATTAAAAAATACAGTCGAGTATGTGAAAGGCAGGCAGCCATTCAGCACCTCAAAGCTGTTCCATCATTCAAGTAGTTCCTAACCTGCACGTTTGTTGGCCTTCTGAGGGCCTTGTATGAGAATAGTCCACTTGCATGATTAAAAAAGCCACCTGTGGAGGTAAAGAGCAACTTGACTCGCATTTGGCTGCCCTTTGGTTCAAGGACGATGTCTACTCCGGGTCGCAAGTTTCTGCCATGGGTCTTCATGCGACTGAGCAGGCTGATTTTCAACCTGTAACTTTGGGCACGTGGGACAGGTCATCGCACGAGGCAGTGGGATCCGGAGTGCAGAATTTGCTTCCCTTCTCTGCTGCTGCTGCTGCTGCTGCCGCATCATTAAGGTATTGGGATTTGAAACATGGTACAGCTTGATGGGCAGATTTTCACTATTCTGAATGACTGATAGCAAGCTTCTCCCTGTTAAGGTCAATGCTGCCACGTTCAAGGAGCTTCAGAGTGTCTTTGAAGTGTTTTCTCTGTCTTCCCCTCGAATGTTGGCCATTTGAGAAAATAGGACCAGGCGGAATTATGATTTTCAGCCATGCAGTCAGTGGCCAGTACACCGAAATTGATTTTGCAGGAGTTTTGCCTGAATGTTTACAGACTTGCCTTCTGGAAACCTAGACAGCTCTCACTGCAGTGTAAGAGCATGGTGACAACAGCCACTCTATACACGAGGACTTTTGTTGATCTTTGTTGTCAAACACTGCCAAAGTTTGTAGAAGGGTGAACTGGCACAGTTGGGCACCAATTGTGACCTTTTGAAAGAGGAGGGTGCTGAAGTATGGGAAGTGCTTAACATATTCCAGAGTCTATTCTTCAACATGAATGGTTGAAGGAATATCGACAGACCAAGTGTAGGTTGATATACAAGTTTTGTTATGGCAGAACAAATTTCTTGTTAGCTGAATTGAAGAGATCAAGAATGGATTGCAAATCTGGTGAAGCCACTAGACTCTAGCCCAGTTGGCAGAGGTAACTAAGATTAAAGTGTTTTCCATTTACACTGTATTTAATACTGACACCAGAGGACAGTTAATCTTTGATGAAGTGAATAGCCACCGTCAGGTATGTTATGAGTAACACAGGGGACATCAGAGTCTTGTTGGGATTTTAAAAACACCTGTCTCAGGTCTCCCACACAGGCAGTTGTGGTCATTTCATCATGAAGCAATTTCAGGATCGTGAAGGTGGTTCTTGAACATCCAAATTGGTACAGCACAGAGCCTCGTGATTTACTGAGCCAAATGCTTTGATCAGGTCAATGTGTGCAATGAAGAGTTCCTGGTGTTATTCTTAACATTTTTCTTAGATTTGTCAAGCACAAATATCATGTTGGAGGTTCCTCTGGAAAGCCCAAAGCCACACTGTCTCTGGGAAGATTTTCTCAGCCATAGAAAGTAAGTGATTCAGCAGAACGTGCGTCAGGATTTTCCCGATGGACAAGAGGGACAAGAGGGAAATACCTCGATAGTTTCCATAGCTTGAGTCAGCACATTCAAAGGGGTAGGGGACAATAGGATCCAGAGGTAACTAAGATTAAAGTGTTTTGGGGGTGGTGGGGGGGGGGATGCAGGGAGCAGGGGTGGATAAAACATAAGATTGTTCATCAAGTATAATTTCAGCATTTTTCTCTCTCATTCCAGACAGAGAAAACATACTGTCAGCTTTGAAACCATCAGAGAGTAGCTCCAGGGGGAATTTAAGATTGGCATTCTGTCTAGTCCTGAATGTCAATTGGAAGGCACTAATCAGCAGAATGCAGTACCGGATGAATATGTAGCTGACATCAGCAGGATAGCTCCCTGCAATGGAGGATTGCAGATCTCCACACTTTAAATAAACCTGCAAAACACATCTCCTGCCACAAGAGATTATTTTCATTTAGACTAAAACATTTTCATCTAGACTAAAACAATGGAAATACCTTATATCCAAGCAAGTTGTTCAAGTAGACAGAGTTAAAAAGCCAGGGGATAAATTAAAAAGTTAGCAAGTAGGAAGTGACTGTGTAATTTGGAAAGAACTAGATCAATAACAGACAAGTGGTACAGGTTACCAGGGTAGGCTGCTGAAGCAAAGGGTATAAAAGGGATTCGAAAGAGAATTATAGAAAAACTTCCCTCAGAATTAGGCCACTTGGCCCATTCTGTCTGTGCCATTCAATAGATTGAGACATATGTCGAGAAGGCAGGAAAGTGAGAATGAAGTATGAGATTAACCAAAAACAGCTAACACAAAAACAAAATACAGTAAATCCTCAGGAGGTTTGGCAGTATATGGCAAAAAAAAAATTAACCTTTTGAGGTCAATGACTTTTGTCAGGTCTCTACACATGTTGCCAGATGTGCTGAATCTTTTGAGCATTTTCTATTTGTTTCAGATTTCTAACAAATGCAGTATTCTGTTTTTTTTACTAAAACAGCTACTATTGTGCTTAATGCCTTCTTTTTCCTGCTCCTGGCCTTTGTACCTAGATTTTCATACCTTTCTTCAATATACTGAGAGTGGAACTTAGGTATAAATTTTGGGGTGGGGCGGGGGGGGCGGTGTTGGGCACATCTACCGATTACATTAAACACTAGTTTATAAAAGGAGGTTTGAAAAGTCTGACCATCACAGCACATTCACTAATAAATAAACAATAATAAATAGAGATGAAAACTCTACTTTGATCCAATGGATAGGGCTGATAATTACACTGCCTACGCTAAGGTCACATTTGACGAATGTAGAACAGTGTGTGGACACTGGTGCATTGTTCCAGAATGTTCAATAAGACTAACTCTGAAAGCCGACAGCATTTATAACAGTGGATTATAGTTTACTATTCAATCTATATAAAATAAAAAGACTTTTATATTTGCATTAAAAATGTGCAAGTGTTTTTATGGTTTCACGAGAATTGAAATAGCAAAGAATGAGAATTGAGCAGTGCTGAGTTTGGGACATTAAAACATGCAATAATCATTTATAGCCATTTCTGCAGTTTTCATCACAAAGCAACAGGGACCAGAAACATCCCAGGTTTTATGGAACCACGCAGTATGGAAGGCCATTCAGTCCATTATGTCTAGCCAGCTCTTTAAAAGAGTTATTCAATTAGTCCCACACTCCCACTGTTTTCCCATATCCAAACAAAAATGTCACTTTCAAGTTTATAACCAATTCCATTTTGAAAGCTCCTACTGAATCTGCTTCCGTCACCCTTTCTGACATTCACTCCTTGTTGCATAAAAACAATTATTTTCTTTTGGTTCTTTTGCCAATTATCTTAATTGTGTGTCCTCTGGTTACTGACCATCCTGACAGTGGAAATAGATTTGAATGAGGAGGAGTAGGCCATTCGGCCCCTGAGAATGTTCTGCCATTTAATAAGATTATGGCTGACATGTTGTAACCTCAATTCCACATTCCCACCTACCTCTACAACATTCCACCCCCTTGCTTATTAAGAAATTACCTAACTCTGCCTTAAAAATATTCAAAGGCTCTTCTTCCACAGCCTTTCGAGGAAGCAGAGTTCCAAATACTCACGACCCACAAAAGATTTCTCCTCATCTCCGTCTTAAATGATTCTCCCAAGAGGAAACATCCTCTCCATAACCACCTCATCAAGGCCTCTCAGGGTCTTAAGATTCAATCAGGTTGCCTCTTACTCTTCTTAACTCCAGCAGATACATGCCAAACTTGTCCAACCTTTCCTCAAAACAATCCACCCATTCCAGCATCAGTCTAGTAAACCTTCTCTGAACTGATTCCAATGAACTTACATCATTCCTTAAATAAGGAGACCAATACTATACAGAGTACTCCAAATGTGGTCTCATCAATGCCCTGTATAACTGAAGCATAGCCTCCCTACTTTTGTATTTAATTCCCTTCACAATAAATGATAACATCCGGTTAGATTTCCTAATTACTTGCTGTACCTGCATACTAACCTTTTGCGATTCATGCACTAGGACACCTAGATCCCTCTGCATTCTCTCACCATTCAGATAAAATACTTCTTTTTTTTATTTTTCCTGTCAAAAAGATTAATTTCACATTTTCCCACATTATGCTCCATTGGCCAGATCTTTGCCCACTCACAACCTATCTATAACCCTTTGTAGCCTCATGTCCTCTTCACATCTTACTTTCCTACCTATCTTTGTATCATCAGCAAATTTAGCATTAGTTTCCCCTTTTTTGCTTGATTTTTGGTCTCTGCTGAGTTGGCTCCCAGCTGAGGCCATAGTAGGGGTGCTACTGTTGACCGCATGAACCTAAAGGCACAAAGGCAAAAGTTGGTTAAGGATTCCACTGATGACCTTTATGAAATGACACCCAGTAGAACTCAAACTCACAGTTAGATAGTGCCTTTTAAAACCTCACGATACCTAACAGCACTTTGCAGCCATTTGACACTTCTGAAAGTCACTGTTGTAACATAGGGAACACAACAGCTAATATGTCAACAGTGAAGTTCCACAAACAGCAACATGGTAATAACCATGTAATATGTTTTAATGGTATTGGAACAGTGCTGTGGGACCTTTCACTCCCTCAGTACTGACATCAGCTGAGATTACTTTGGAGTAAGACTTGAACCCACAATCTTCCAAATTAGGCGAATGTGCTACTACTGATCCAAAGGTGACACTTTGGACAGGACAGGGCCAGGCTTTAATGTAATGTCTGCTATAGATGAGAAAATCACTGTCAAGTATTCACCACGAATGATAGCCACAAATGTTTAATGAAAGGTGTTTGTCAACTCCACCTTGGTGAGGGAGGTAATGTTTTTAGGAAAAAAAGAAACTTTATGCTAAGGGATTCATCAGGTCATTTAGCCCTAAAAATTGAGTTTTTGATCAGAGTAGAGTCACTGCTGAGAAATACTAACCAGAAACTAGGTGGTCTTTCCATACTGGAGGGAGAGATGCTACAGCTCACTGGGCATTCAAGAGTGCTTAAACAAAAACAGAAAATGCTGGAAAAACTAAGCAGATCTAGCAGCATCTGTGGCAAGAGAAACAGAGTTAACGTTTCGAGTCTGTATGACCCCTCTCCTCTGAAGGGTCACATGGACTCGAAGTGTTAACTCTGTTTCTCTCTCTACAGATGCTGCTACACGTGCTGAGTTTTTCCAGCATTTTCTGTTTTTGTTTCAGATTTCCAGCATCTGCAGTATATTGCTTTTATTCAAGCGTACTTAAAGGCCTCGTTTGCCAGATCAAATAAAAACACACTTTTTATAAAACCTGTTACTAGAAGTCACTAAATAACCTGGATTAGAACAGCTGTTATTTTTTGCCTGATTATGTTCTTGCAAAACATCTTAGGATAATTACATTAAAAGGTATTATATAAATGCAAATTCTTGTTTAGTACTGTTTCCACAATAATTTTAGAGCATGGGCAATAAGCAGAACATTTATAGATGATTGTTAAAAAACTAAACACTTAGAAACCAATCTATATCACTCAGAAATGATCCAGATTCATGCTACCTTATTTCATTTATCCTGAGTATATCTCCATATTGCTGATCTCAGAATATGGAAATTAAAGCAAGCAAGCAGAGTCATTCTCTGATTTTTACCTCTTCTCTGGATCTTTCTGTAGGCATTGTGAAATCATCTTCCTAAAGGACTTGCCATACTTTTTGACCATTTCCTTATCCTGCACTCCTGTCTCCAAAGAGGGCGGATCGTTCTGAAGAGTCAACATTAAAACCTAAACAAGGAGAGAGCATTACAGATAACAGAAAGAGGTTGCTTAATGAAGTTTATAAAATTAATGCACCTTGGAACAACAGGTGTCATAGCCACACAAGTGGAGCAAAGAATTTTTGAAAAAGCATGTATTTTTCTGCAAAAGATACTGGGTTCTACATTTCATTAAGATGCACTGAGCCAATGAGTAACTTATCCTTTTCTATTCAAGGGATTTGGGCATTGCTGGCAAGGCAGCATTTATTGCCCATCCCTAACTGCCTTTAAGATGTCAGTAAGCTGCTTTCTTGAACCAATGCAATCTGTATGGTCTAGGTACACCACAGTGCTGTTAGGAAGGGAGTTCCAGAATCCTGAAGCAGTGACAGCTGTGATATATTTCGAAGTCAAGGAGGACGTAGTATGACTTGGAGGGGAACTTGCAGGCGGTGGTGCTTCCCTGCACCTGCTGCTCTTCTAGGTGGTAGAGGTTGCAGGTTTGGAAGATGCTGTTGGAGCAGCCATGGCAAAATGCTGCAGTGCATCTTGTAGATGGTATACATTGCTGCCATGGTGGTGGGAGTGAATGTTTAAGCTGGATGGTGTGCTAATTAAGTGGGCTCCTTTATCCTGGGTGATGTTGAGCTTCTTGTGTTGTTGGAGCAAGCAAGTGGGGGCATTCGATCACAGTCCCGACTTGTGTCTGTAGATGGTAGTCTGGCTTGCAAAGTTAGTAAGTGAGCTACTTTGAACATGCTATAGCATAGGCAACTAGCATTGGTCCAGTGACCAGGGATAACCAGATAAAGGAGAAAGGAATTGCAAAACAACCACAAAGATGATTCATTTAAAAATGTATTCTTACTTGGTTATTGAGATTAGCATTTATTAATTAATAAGTTAATTGAATTTAAAATCCTCCAACTGCCACATTTCCAGAGAATTAGCCTAGGCCTCTCTGCTTACTAGTCCAGTAACATTACCGCTATGCTACCGTCCTCCAATTCACCTTTGTCCCCCAGGTATGCTACACTTAACACACCAAGATTCCAAAGTATTCACATCACATAATATATCCAAAAATTTTATTTTCTTGAGGAAATCCATCAAATATGCATCTGAATTAATCAAAACTCTCTGCTTCCAATGTCCTCCTAGGGAGATGTTATTATAAAGATCAAAAAAGTCAAATGTTGGAAATATGCAATAGAAACAGAAAAATGCTGGAAACAGGTAGATTATCTGAAAGATAGGTATCTGAAAAAAGAGCTTTATAGAAGATGGGGGGTCTGAGGGAGGATCCTATTCATGACATGAATGTTGTTACATGAAGAAGAACGAACTGCAGAAAATATATGATTCCAAAATAGCTGAAATTAAAATTGGATGAATCTAGTAAAATTAAGAAATTACCAAAATAAAGGTAATCCAGTAGACACGATATAGCAGGTAACTTTTCATTAGAGGCTAACAGAAAGTTAGGCATATGATGTGAGAGAAGCATAACAGCATAGCTACAGAGTTAGTTAGATATAAAGGGTTATGGTTAACAGGTACTAGTAACAGGTTTAAGGACGGTTGGAACTGGTGTACTCCAGGGGTCAGTGCTGGGTACACTTTATTCACTGAGTGTACTTAATGAATTGAACTTGGGCACAGGGAGTACAATATCAAAATCTGCTATGACACAGAAACAGGGTATTTGGCAAACAGTGAACAGAACTGTAAGAAACTTCAGGAGGCTAGAAAGATATCAGACATGGCTTAATGGTAGCACTGAAGGCTGTGGGTTCAAGTCTCATACCAGACACTTGAGCACAAAATCTTGAACAACAATCCAGACAGTGTAGCAGAAATGCCATCCTTTGCATGAGACCAGAAGCCAGTTCTAACCTCTCAAATAGACTTAAAAGATTCCATTGCACTATTTCAAAGATCACCATTTATCCCTCAGCCAACATTGAAAAATAAATAAAACCCACAGATCACTTGGTGATAATCATAATTATGGTTTGTCAGATCCTGCTGTGTACAAATTGGCTGCTGCATTTCCTGTACACCAATAGCAACTACATTTCAAAGGTAGTACTTCATTGGTTTTGGGACATCCTGAGATTGTTAAGTAAGTGCAGGTCATTCTTTTCTTGCACAGGTTAGTGCAAAATACAAATGAAATTAAATTAAAATGACCTGAAGTGTAAAGCAAAACAATAAAAAGTTAATAAAGACTATGAATGAAGATGAAGGGATTCAAAAATATTTCCCGATAATGCGAATACAGGCATACAACCGTTTAAGACGACCATGGATGAGCGACAATAGTTAGTAAATACTCAGGGTTATTTCCATTGGAACAGAAAAGACCAAAAGATTTAATGAGGGTTTTCTAAACAATCAAGGATTTCCTAAACAATCAAGGATTTTAACAGAGAAATTTTATTCTTTCTGATTGGGGAAGTCAGTAACCAGGGTTCATCAATATTATAATAAAAGTCAAATACTGCGAATGCTGGAAATCTGAAAGAAAAACAGAAAATGCTGGAAAAACACAGCAGGTCTGACAGCATCTGTCCATTCAGAGCTCTGAAGAAGAGTCATATGGACTCAAAATATTACCAGTTCCTCTCTCCACAGATGCTACCAGACCTGATGAGTTTTTCCAGCATTTTCTATTCCATCAATATTAAAATGGTCACAGAGGGAGTTAGGAAATAGGTTAGCAGAAATTTTTTCAC
Organism: Carcharodon carcharias; assembly: GCF_017639515.1. Classification (NCBI taxonomy): domain Eukaryota; kingdom Metazoa; phylum Chordata; class Chondrichthyes; order Lamniformes; family Lamnidae; genus Carcharodon; species Carcharodon carcharias. The sequence goes on from NC_054472.1 coordinate 150,155,001, forward strand.
ATAATGTAGGAAATTCCTTATAACAATGGCTACATTTCATAGGCTCTGAAGCACTTTTGAATGTCCTGATGTCATGAAAGTCACTGCCAGATGGAGCTGCTGCAGCAAGGACCATCACACCTTAAGGGAAAAGTGGGTAAATGTTTGAAGCAGATGATGACACAATGGGAGAGATCAGCATACGATTGCTGTAGAGCAATCTAAAACCATAAAAAAAAAAATCCATGGATCAAGTGACCTCTTTCAGGCTGTAAATTTCTATGACTATCAAATTTAACAGAAATTTTCTTTTCCTTATATTGATTAACCTACTGTATATTTCCAGCAATTTTGATTGAATTTTTATTTCTAGTGATGTCCAACAACTGAAATGCAAATGAACACCTGCAACCATTGGACTTGGCAGTGATTCTTACTTTCATTGGCGGGTATTTATGATAAGGAGCTGCTCCTGTAGCCAGTTCAATGGCTGTAATTCCAAAACTCCAAATGTCTGCTTTGAAGTCATAACCTCTAACCTGTTGAGGCAAAGGACAACAGGATTATTTTGAAGTTTCACATTACATGTATTTCACCCCAAATTAATCCCAGAATTGTATATGCTTCTTAGTCATCTTCTGTTTAAACTCTAGCAGTCATTTTTAAATTAAGAAATTGAGGTGAGGAACAAAGTACTATAGTGCAGACATTAGCAAGAGAGTGATAAGTCAGTAAGTACTGGGTATGCAATTCCAAGCATAAGTTTTAATTTGCCTGTGTCATGTAGGAGGAAAGAAAACTAAAATAAAAGTAGGTGAGCAGTTCCACTGTTCTGAGGTCCTGTGAAAAGAGGCATTGAGTAGGAGGCAACATGGTAAGTCTTGATTTCAACACAGTGAGGAGGAAGAGCTAGGAGGAAAGATTGGAAAAGTAATAGCAACAACTGAAAATAAAGTCATTACAGATTGTAGCACAGAAGATGGAAGTTAGAGATGAGAGAAGGATTGCATGTCAGATAAGCCTTCTTTTCATTAAAGAACACAAAAGCAAAACTCTTTAATTACTTGCTTTTATATTGCTGCAATTATTTTGGGGGTATGGGAAGAGGGAAGGGCGTGAACTTTTCAGAGCAGGATGCCCAAGAAATTTCAATGCTTTTGCCAAAACAAAAATAAGTTGGGCAATATAAATACCACCAACAATCAAAGTTTAAGTCCAACAGCACCAACATGGCACTAAAATGAAATTGGACTTGGAATACATTAATCATGCTCACTTTTTAAAAAGTGCTCATAGCCTGCTATCAGAAGCGTTCTAGCATTCTTGTCTATTGTCTGAAGGTGATGCTGGTGATTTCATCCCTCTAGCACCTTCCCAGACTTCTTTTGAGAGCTTTGATAAACTATTTGAGACTACTAATGGCTTTCACACCTACCTCTCTGCCATTCTCATCCAGAGTCCATATATGCCATTTCCAGCAGGGGCCCGACTCAGTAGCACCCACAAAAAAGGCCCTGGCTACACTTCCCCTTCCTCTGGCAAATAGTACCCCAAATATCACCCCCGTTGTATTCAGGCCAAGGACTGAACATGGGATCGTCAGTTTATGTAACTTTAAACTCATGATATTCAGTTCCAAGTGTTTATTTCGAGAATTTAAAAAAGGATTTCGCAATGTTCTGATGTGAATAATGAGTGCTTCACCTGCTCCATGACTTCAGGTGCCATCCAGCAGGGTGTGCCCACAAAGGTCTTCCTCACTTTATTCCTGGTCATGTCACCTCCTGTTGCCAAGAATGCACTCACACCAAAATCTGGAGCAGGGAAACAAAGAATGATATCAAGTTCATAACCAGAATAACATTTTCTCAATACTTCTATATAGGCCAATAGAGCAATCTGCAGTGAACACCTAAAATTCTCTGTTCAGTGTTGCCAACTTAACACACCATACCTCAAATTTATGGGAAAAGGGTCATGCCTGCAACTACTAAATGCTAGGATTTATTATAAAAGATATAAATGGGCACTTGGATAATAGTAATCTGATTGGGCATAATCAATATGGATTTCTGAATGGGAAATCATGTTTGGCGAACCTGGAGTAGTTTTTTTTTGAGGGTGTTACGAACAGAATTGATAAAGGGCGTAGCATACTTGGATTTTCAGAAGCCTTTTGGTAAAGTTCCCCACAAGAGATTGGGGAGCAAACTTAAAGCACATGGGATAGGAGGTAATGTACTGTCAAGGATTAAGGATTGACTAACAGGCAAAAAACAGCAGGAATAAATAAATGAGTCAGTCACTTTGGCAGGCTGTGGCTAGTGGGATACCACAAGGATCTGTATGTGGGCCCCAGCTGTTCACAATATTTATCAATGATTTGGATGTGGGGACCAAATGTAATATTTCCAAGTTCACAGATGACACAAAGCTATGTGGGAATGTGCATTGACAGGAAGATGCAAAGTGGTTTCAAGAGGATTTGGACAGACTTAGTGAGTGGGCAAGAATGTGGCAGATGGAATATGATTTGAGGTTAGCCACTTTGCTCAGGGGACCAGACATATAGAGTATAAGTTTTATACTCTTTCTTAAATGGTAAGAGGAACTGTACGAAATGGTAAAAGCAAACTACTGCAGATGCTGGAAATCTGAAAAAAAAACAGAAAATGCTGGGAAAACTCAGCAGATCTGGCAGCATCTGTGGAGAGAGAAACAGAGTTAATGCTTAGAGTTTGTATGACTTTTTCTGTATAGAACCTTGGTTAGATCGCAGCTGGAGTACTGTGTGCAGTTTTGGTCCCCTTGCCTTAGGAAAGATATTATTGCCACAGAGTGCGCAATGAAAGTTCATCAGACTTGTTCCCAGGATGGCAGAGCTGTCCTATGAAGAGAGATTGGGGAAATTAGGCCTGTATTTTCTAGAGTTTGGAAGAATAAGAGGTGATCTCATTGCAACCTACAAAATACTTAAAGGGATAGACAGGGTAGATACATGGTTGGGGAGTCGAGAACCAGGGGACACAATTTCAAAATAAAGGAGGAAGCCACTTAGGACCAAGATGGGGAGAATTTTTTTTTCTCAAGAGGGTCGTGAACCTTTGGAATTCTCTACATCAAGGGGCTGTGGAAACTCAGTATGTTTAAAACACAGATTGACAGATTTTGAAATATCAAATGACATAAAAGGGATATGGGGATAGTGTGGGGGGAAAGGCATTGAGGCAGATGGTCAGCCATGATCGTATTGCATAGCAGAGCAGGCTTGACGGGCTGAATGGCCTACTCCTGCTCCTACGTTCGTACTACTTTTAGTCCACAACAGTTGCCAAATATTACACATGTTGATAATCAAGCAGAGACCACACTATAGGAAAGGAATGAAACTCTGTGCAAAGTGTAAAGATTAAGACGCATGTATCTCAATCCCTTTTGTTTATGTTTTACACTTGAAAACAGTTGGAGCAGACACTTTGCAAAACAGCTTTTCAATAATAAGATGCTCTGTTCCAGTAGCAGCAACTCTCTACGTAGTATGCCGCTTGTCAGTTAAAAATATAAAATGCTGGAAAGCAGTCAACATGAAGACACCCACCACTGTAACATATAGAATTAGGCAATCCCAAAGACACCATCCCCTTGAAACTGAGAAGGCAACATAACAGGAGAGCACCAAGCAAGGCTACATTACTGAAAAGAACCATTAAAGGCAAAACCGAAGAGAGCACTATTAAAATCCACTTCCTTTATTTACATCTGTAGATTTTCTTTTAAAAGGTGTTTATATTTATAGGTCTTCTCCAAGAAACTTTGCATGACCATCTCTTAATTCAACAAACAATAGTGTTATGTGCTAGTGTCATCAAGTTACTCTAACCCACTGGTTTAAATGCAATTAAGTTATTTTCTCTTTTTACCTCCGACTCAAACTCTCCACAGATGCCTAAAGAAGAAAGTCAAATCCACTGGTCAGAGTTTACCACAAGCACAAGAAAAGGAGAGGGTTTAAAGTCATCCAAACACATTCCTTTCACATTGCATACTGTGATTAACTGTGAATTTATACAATTCTAAAAGAGTAGGTAGTGGAGGCTAGATAAAATAGGACATTGAGTTGGACTGTCAGATTGCACAGCGCACATACTTCTTGACCCAACTTGTTTCAGCAATGCTGCAAAACCTTTTATTTTACAATATCAATTTGTCATGGTATTTTAAATTAGTCATAAATGCAGTTTATGGTATTCCTTTTTGTTAGTTAGTGTAACATGAAGGATTCAAAGCACTGGAATCAAAAATTGGTAGGCAAAACAGTAAATGAACAACTGAAGGTATTCAAAGAGGAGATGGCTCAGGTACAGAGCAAACACACTTCAATAAGAGGGAAATGAAGGACATCCAAAGCTAGAACTGATAGAGAACAAAATTAAGTAGGAAAAAAGAGATTTATAACAATTTCTGATGAGAGATCAACCTGAAACATTAACTCTTGTTCTCTCTCCACAGATACTGTCAGACCTGAGTATTTCCAGAATTTTGTCTTTTGATTTCAAATTTTCAGCACCCAGAGTATTTTGCTTTTGGCTTCTGACAATTGTATGGTCCATAACAGTAGAGCACCAGGCTACAGAAAGTACAGAGATCTTTAAAAATAGGGGTAGGGAGTGGGGTATGAGTATAGACTAGCATCTAACATAAAAAGGAACCTTACACTCTTACAAACATAATTAGTAAAGTAGTAGCTAAAGGAAGAGTGGGGCAAATTAAGACAAACAAAATCTTGTGGAGGCAGTGAGCATGACTTAAGCACTAAATGAATATAGTACATCTGCCTTCACAACAGAACAGGATGCTATCTATGTAGCAGTAAAGGGAGAATAGAGAAGCAATATTGGATAAGGCAAAAAAAAATAAAGATGAGATACATAAAAGGCTGGTAGTACTCAAAGTAGAAAATCCACCCCTCCAGATGGAGTGCATCCCAGGTTGAGGGAATCAAGGGTGGAAATCAGAGGCTCCGGCTACAATTTTCCAAATTCCAACCTTCCTTAAGTGTATGGGGTTCAGGTCAGAGGGCAGGAGGATTCCACATGTTACACACCACTGTTCCAAAAAAAAAAAGAGCAAATGGATAAAGCCAGCAATCATAGACATGCCTGTAGTGGGGAAACATTTAAAGTCAACAATCTTGGACAAAATCAATTCCTATTTTTTCACAGGCAAATTGTGTTAGACTAACTTGATTGAGCTATTTGATGAAGTAATGAAGACAGTTGATGAAGGTAGTGCAGCTGTTGTGTACATGGGCTTTCAAAAAGCATCTGATAAAGTACTGTAAGACTCGTTAGCATAATTAAAGCCCATAGGATTGAAGAGACAGTGGCAGCATGGATGAAATTATTTACAGAACAGCTATCAATAATGGTAAATGGTTATTTTTCAGACTGGCCGCAAAACTAATAGAATGTTATCATTTATTGTGAGGGGAATTGATTACAAAAGCGAGGAGGCTATGCTTCAGTTGTACAAGGCACTGGTGAGATCACGCGAAGTATTGTGTACAGAAATGGCCTCCTTATTTAAGGAAAGAGATAAATGCGTTAGAAGCAGCTCAGAAAAGGCTTCCTGGACTAATACCAGGAATCAACGGATAGTGTTATGAGAAAAGGTTGGACAGGTTAGGCTTGTATCCACTGGAGTTTATAAAAGTAAGAGGCGACTTGATTGAAACCTTGAAGATCCTGAGGGGTCTTGACAGGGTGGATGTGGAGAGGATGTTTCCTCTTATGGGAGAATCTAGAACCAAGGGTCACGGTTTAAAAATAAGCGGTTGCTCATTTAAGACATAGATGAGGAAAATTTTTTTCTTAGAGGGTCGTGAGTCTTTGGAACACTCTTCCTGAAAAGGCGGTGGAAGCAGAGTCTAAATATTTTTAAGGCAACACTAGATAGATTCTTGGCTAACAAAGGTTATCAGGGGTGGGCAGGAATGTGGAGTTGAGGTTACATTCAAATTAGCCATGATCTTATTGAATGGCGGAGCAGGCTCGAGGGGCCGAGTGGCCTACTCCTGCTCTTAATTCATATGTTCGTTTGTACGAATACATAAATGTAATAAGCAATGACGATAATAAATTTCAGGAGAACATAAGCAGGCTGAAAAATGAGGCTGGAGAAGTAGTAGTGGGGAGCAAAGAAATGGTGGAGGAACTGAATAGGTTCTTTTCGTCAGTCTTCACGGTGGAAGACACGAGTAACATCTGTAAAGTTCAAGAAAGTCGGGGGGCAGAGATGAATATGGTGGCCATTACCAAGGAGAAGGTGCTAGAAAAACTGAAAGGTCTGAAGATGGATAAATCACCTGGATCAGATGGATTACACCCCAGAGTTCTGAAGGAGATAGCTGAAGAGATAGTGGAGGCGTTAGTGGTGATCTTTCAGGAATCACTGGAATCAGGGAGGGTCCCAGAGGACTGGAAAATCGCTAATGTAAACCCCCTGTTTAAGAAGGGAGTGAGGCAAAAGATGGGAAATTACAGGCTGATTAGCCTGACCTCGATCGTTGGTAAGATTTTAGAGTCCATTATTAAGGATGAGATTTCAGAATACTTGGAAGTGCATGGTAAAATCGGGCAAAGTCAGCATGGTTTCATCAAGGGAAGGTCATGCCTGACAAATCTGTTAGAATTCTTTGAGGAGGTAACGAGTAGGTTAGACAAAGGAGAGCCAATGGATGTTATCTACTTGGACTTCCAAAAGGCCTTTGACAAGGTGCCGTACAGGAGGCTGCTCTGTAATTTAAGAGCCGATGGTGTTAGAGGTAAGGTACTAGCATGGATAGAAGATTGGCTGTCTGGCGGGAGGCAAAGAGTGGGGATAAGGGGATTCTTCTCAGGATGGTGGCTGGTGACTAGTGGAGTTCCACAGGGGTCAGTGTTGGGGCCACAACTTTTCACTTTATACACTAATGATCTAGATGAAGGAACCGAGGGCATTCTGGCTAAGTTTGCAGATGATACAAAGATAGGTGGAGGGACAGGTAGTATTGAGGAGGCAGGGAGGCTGCAGAAGGATTTGGACAGGTTAGGAGAATGGGCAAAGAAGTGGCAGATGGAATACGTGAGGAATTGTGAGGTCATGCACTTTGGTAGGAAGAATAGAGGCATAGACTATTTTCTAAATAGGGAGAGAATTCAGAAATCTAAAGTACAAAGGGACTTGGGAGTCCTAGTCCAGGATTCTCTTAAGGTTAACTTGCAGGTTGAGTCGGTAGTTAGGAAGGCAAATGCAATGTTGGCATTTATTTCGAGAGGACTAGAATATAAGAGCAGGGATGTGCTGCTGAGGCTTTATAAGGCTCTGGTCAGACCACATTTAGAATATTGAGAGCAATTTTGGGCCCCGTACCTCAGGAAGGATGTGCTGGCCCTGGAGAGGGTCCAGAGGAGGTTCACGAGAACGATCCCAGGAATGAAAGGCTTAACATATGAGGAACGTTTGAGGACTCTGGGTCTATACTCGATGGAGTTTAGAAGGATGAGGGGGGAATCTGATTGAAACTTCCAGAATACTGAAAGGTCTGGATAGAGTGGACGTGGGGAAGATGTTTCCATTAGTAGGAGAGACTAGGACCTGAGGGCACAGCCTCAGAGTAAAGGGAAGACCTTTTAGAACAGAGATGAGGAGAAACTTCTTTAGCCTGAGAGTGATGAATCTATGGAATTCATTGCCACAGAAGGCTGTGGAGACCAGGTCATTAAGTATATTTAAGACTGAGATAGATAGGTTCTTGATTGGTAAGGGGATCAAAGGTTAAGGGGAGAAGGCAGGAGAATGGGGTTGAGAAACTTATCAGCCATGATTGAATGGCGGAGCAGACTCGATGGGCCGAATGACCTAATTTCTGCTCCTATGTTCTATGGCATAAAGCAAATGACATTTAATACAGAAGTGTGAAGTGATACATTTTGGTAGGAAGAATGACAGTGGCAATACAAAATAAATAGCACCAGTGGGACTGCTCCAGAAAGGAGCAAGGGGAACTACAGGCTAGTTGGCCTGACTTCAGTCGCTAGCAAAATACTGGAATCTAGTAATGAAGTCTTAAAAAAGCAAGATACTGCAGATGCTGGAAGTCAAATAAAAACAGGAAGTGCTGGGAAAACTCAGATCAGGCAGCATCTGTGGAGAGAGAAACAAAGTTAACAATTCGAGTTTCTATAACTCATCTGCAGAGCTGAAATCTTATGTAAGTTATGATCAAAGTCAACCTATTATACAAAAGGGAAATTGTGTTTCACAAAATTATAGAGTTTAAGGATGTAACTAGTAGGGCACGTAAAGGGGAACTAGAAGATGTGGTATTTTCAGGATTTCCAAAAGACATTCAATAAGGTGTCACGAACATACAAGGGACATAGTCTCGGGAGGGGGGGTGAAGGGGGGGGTCTAGGGACATAGTCTAGGGACATACAAGTTAAGAGGAGTAGGCAATTTGGCCCCTCAAGCCTACTCCACCATTCAATAAGATCATAGTTGATTTGGTTGTGGCCTCAATTCCATAGTCCATCCAACCCCAACAACCTTTGTTACTCACAAATCTATCTACCTTTGCTTTAAAAACATTGACGCTGCCTCCACCACTCTTTGGGGAAGAGTTCTAAAAATGCGTGGTCCTCAGAAAAAATGTCTTCTCATCTCCATCTTAAATGTGAGCCCCTTATTTTTAAACTGTGTCCCCTAGTTTTCATCTCACCCACAGCATCCCACCCTGTCAAGCCCCCTCAGGAGTTTCTATGTTTCAATAAGATCACCTCTCAATCTTCTAAACTCCAACAGGTACAAACCCAGCCTATCCAACCTTTCCTCATAAGATATTTCCACCACCCCCCCCACTCCATCCCAGGTGTCAGTCGAATGATCCTTCTCTAATGCATTTATATCCTTCCTTAAATGAGAGCAAAACTTCACAGTGCTTGAGTTGTGGTCTCACCAGCATCCTGTAAACATCCCTACTTTTATATTCCATCCCCCTTGCAATAAACAACATTCCATTTGCCTTCCTAATCACTCGCTGTACCTGCATACTAACTTTTCCCAATTCATGTGTCAGGACACTCAGATCCCTCTGTATCTGAGTTCTGCAATTTCTCTCTATTTAAATAATACGCTGCTTTTCTATTCTTCCTGCCAAAGTGGACAAGTTCACATTTTCCCACATCATACGCCATCTGCCAACTTTCAGCCCACTCATTTAACCTATGCCCCTTTACAGACTCCAAACGTCCTCTTCACAACTTACTTTCCGACCTATCATTGTGTGAACAGCAAATTTCACAAGATAAGGACTCCTTATGAAGTTGGGGGAAATATATTAACAGGTAGGAGAATTAGTTAATGGACAGGAAGCAGAGAGTAGGGGTAAGTGAGGCATTCTCAAGTTGGCAGGCTGTTACTAGTGGAGTGCTGCAAGGATCAGTTTTAGGACCTCATATTTACTGAATATATTAATGAGTCAGATAAAGACAGTGATGTATTTAAATTTGCTGACGATAGATTACATTCCCATTTCATTTTCTATGAGGAGCTCACAGAGACTGCAAAGGCAACAAGGTGGCAGATGGAATATAACATGGGGAAATGTGAAGTCATTCATTTGGTCATAAGAATAGAAAAGCAGAATGAAACTTGTAGATGCTGATGCTCAAAGGGATTCCAGTGTACTCATACATAAAAAATAGAAGTAGGTCATTCAGCCCCCGGAGCCAGCTCCGCCATTCAAAATCATGGTTGATCGGATTGCATTTTGAATTCCACATTCCCATCTACCCCAGATAACCTTTGAGCCCCTTGACTAACAAGAATCTAACTCACTCCGCCTCAAAAATATTCAACGACCCCACCTCCACCACCTTCTGAGGCAGTGTTCCAAAGTCACACAAGTCTCAAAAATGTTTTATCTGTCCTCAAAAAGGGCAACCCCCAAGTTTAAAATATTGCCCCCTAAATCTGGACTTGCCCACCAGAGGAAACATCCTTTCCACGTCCATCTTGTCAATACCGTTCAGGATCTTAGATACTTCAATCAAGTCACCCCCGCACTCTAAATTCCAGTGGAAACAAGCCCAGTCTGTCTAACCATCCCCCATAAGACAAGTTGCCCATTCCAAGTATCAATCTAGTAAACCTCTGAATTGCCTCCAGCGCATTTACATCCTTCCTTAAGTAAGGAGACCAAAACTGCACACAATATTTGAGATTTGGCCTCAGCAATGCTTTCTATAACTGAAGCATAACATCCTTACTTTTATATAAAAAAAACAGAATATGCTGGAAAAACTCAGAAGGTCTGAGAGCATCTGTGGAGAGAGAAACAAAGTTAACATTTTGATTCTGTAAGGCTCTTCTTCACAGTTAAAGAGAAGTAGGAATGTTCATTGATATTCATTCAAGGAATGTGGGCTTCACTGTCTAGGCCAGCATTTATTGCCCATCCCTAACTGCCCTTGAGGTGGTGATGGTGAGTTGCCTTCTTGAACCACTGCAGTCCATGTGGTGTAGGTACACCAAGAGCGCTGTTAAGGAGGGAGTTCCAGGATTTTGACCCAGTGACAGTGAAGGAATGGCGATATATTTCCAAGTCAGGATGGTGAATGACTTGGAAGGGAACTTCCAGGTGATGGTGTTCCCATCAATCTGCTGCCCTTGTCCTTCTAGGTGGTTGTGGGTTTGGAAGGTGCCGCCTCAGAAGCCTTGGTGTGTTTCTGCAGTGCATCTTGTAAATGGTACACACTGCTGCCACTGTGCGTTGGTGGTGGAGGGAATGTTTGCAGATAGGGTGCCAATCAAGTGGGCTGCTTTGGCCTGGATGGTATCAAGCTCAAGTGCTGTTGGAGCTGCACTCAAAGCAAGTGGAGAGTATTCCATCACTCCTGACTTGTGCCTTGTAGATTGCAGACAGGCTTTGGGGAGTCAGGTGAGTTACTCACTGCAGAACTCCTAGCCTCTGGCCTGCCCTTGTAGCCACAGTATTTATATGGCTAGTCCAGTTTAGTTTCTGGTCAAAGATAACTACCCGGATATTGATTATGGGGGATTCAGCGATGGTAATGCCACTGAATGTCAAGGGGAAATGGTTAGATTCTCTCTTGTTGGAGATGGTCATTGCCTGGCAGTTGTATGGCACAAATGTTACTTGCCACTTGTCAGCCCAAGTCTGGATGTTGTCTAGGTCTATCTGCATTTGGTCATAGGGTGCTTCAGTATCTGAGGGGTTGGGAATGGTGAACGTTGTGCAACCATCAGCAACTATCCCCACTTCTGACTTCAATGGAAGGACAGACATTGATGAAGCAGCTGAAGATGGTTGAGCCTTGGGCACTACCCTGAGAAACTTCTGCAGTGATGTCCTGGAGCTGAGAAGGCTGACAAATAATCACAGCCATCTTCCTTGCTGCTGGGTATGACTCCAATCAGCTGTAAGGATCATATATTTTTATTTTCTGTTGAACTGTGAATTAAAATTACAATGGCTGTAGTTTTAAAGATATGTCCACTGGAACAGGATGAGATATATATACACAATGTTGCTGTCCTGGAACAGAGTGTACCATGAAAGAAAGGATGGTGCCAGAAAGGAGTCCTGGACCAAGGGAGATGCCTAGCAACAATGTTTTAATTAGCTCCTGAACATGTGATCAGGTTTTGTATGAGGGCAGTGCAGGAGAATAGCTCCTAGTCTGAAAGGAACAAAACCTAAAACCTCTCTCTCCTGTGTGTCGAAGATTCCACTAATTTCAGGATAATACCTAGCTAGCTTTGTCTCTTCATATCTCTTTCCCGCTCTATGAAAACGCCTGTCAAGAGGCAAAGGGGAAAATCACAGTTAGACACTGAAAGGCAAGCTCTCAACCAATGAATTAAATACTGAAAGTGCTAGGAGACCACTTCATGTTATCTGAGAGCTGAAAGGAAATTGGAAGACATCGATGAAAATCAACCCATTGAATCCGGTACTCCAGGTTAGTGCTATTGAAATGTTTTGTCCCACTCTTAAAATCCATGTTTTGTGTGCCTTGTGGGTGCGTATAAGGAATTAAGAAGGTGGTAGAGTTTAAGTAATAGTGTTAGAAGCTAGCAGTTCATATTTCTTGCTTTTGCCATGAGTTAAAGACCATTTGTTCAATAAACAGTTATTTAATCAATTAAGTTCACAAACCTGGTGCTCATATTCTGTTAACCTAAATTAAACAATTATGTAGAGTTGGGACAATCTGGTGGATTGGTCAAACTTTTCACATTTATTGCAGCTCTGGGAACAGTGTGGCTTGATATTACGGTGCACTATCCCCAATGATCCGTGACACAGCAGAGAGCTTTCCCCCTGATTCCCATTGACTCAGTTTTGCTAGGGCTCCTTGATGCCACACTCGGTTAAATACGGCCTTGATGTGAAGGCCAGTCACTCTCACCTCACCTCTGGAGTTCAGCTCATTTGTCCATGTTTGAACCAAGGCTGTAATGAGGTCAGGAGCTGAATGGCCCTGGCTGAACTCGAACTGGGCATCAGTGAGCAGGTTTTGGCTAAGGAAGTACCACTTGATAGCACTGTTGATGACCCCTTCCATCATGTTACTGAGGATCAAGGATAGGTTGATAGGACAAATCCAACCCGGCCAATTACTGCCCTATTTTTTTTTAATGTACAGAACATACCTGGGCAATTTTCCACATAGCCAGGTGGCTGCCAGTGTTGTAGCTGTACTGGAACAGCTTGGCTGAGGGCCTAGCAAGTTCTGGATCACAAGTCTTCAGTACTATTGCTGGAATATTGCCAGGGCCCATAGCCTATGCAGTATCCAGTGCCTTCAGCTGTTCTTGATACGTGCAGAGTGAATCAAATTGGCTGAAGATGGGCATCTGTGATGCTGGGGACCTCCAGAGGAGGCCAAGATGGATCATCCACTTGGCACTCTGGCTCAATATTGTAGCAAATGCTTTAGCCTGATCTTTTGCATGGATATGTTCGGCTCCTCCATTATTGAGGATGGGGATATTTTTGCAGCATCCTCCTCCAGTGAGTTGTTTAATTGTCCACCACCATTCACGACTGGGTGTGGCAGGATTGCTGAGCTTAGATCGGATCTATTGATTGTGGAATCACTTAGCCCTGTCTATCACTTGCTGCTTATGCCATTTAGCACGCAAGTAGTCCTTTTTATAGCGTCACCAGGTTGACACCCGATTTTTCGCTATGCCTGGTGCTGCTCCTGGCATGCCCTCTTGCACTCTTCATTGAACCAGTGTTGATATCCTAGCTTGGTGGTAGATTGGGGATACGCCCAGTGTCTCATGGGTTGTCCAGTCTTGAGTTACTAGATCTGTTTGAAATCTATCCCATTTAGCACGGTGGTAGTGCCACACAACACGATGGAGAGTATTCTCAATATGAAGGCGGGACTTCATTTCCACAACGACTGTGCAGTGGTCACTCGTACCGATACTTTCATGGACTGATGTATCTGCGGCAGGCAGGTTAGTGAGGATGAGGTCAAATGTGTTTTTCCCTCTTGTTGGTTCCCTCACCACCTGCCACAGATCCAGTCAAGCAGTTAGGTCATTTAGGACTCAGCCAGCTTGGTCAGGAGTGGTGCTACTAAATCACTCTTGGTGACGGACACGAAATGGGCATTGAAGTCCCCCACCCACAGTACATTCTGCACCCTTGCCACCTTCATGCTTCCGCCAAGTAGTCTTCAACATGGAGGAGTGCTGATTCATCAGCTGTGGGTGGGCAATAATAATCAGCAGGAAGTTTCCTTGTCCACGTTCAACCTGGTGCCATGAGATTTCATGGGGTCCGAAGTATATGTTGAGGGCAACTCCCTCCCATCTGTATACCACTGTGCTACCACCTCTGCTGGTGGGACAGGACATATCTAGGGATGGTGATGGGGTGCCTGGGACATAGTCTGTAAGGTATGATTCTGTGAGTATGCCTATGTCAGGCTGTTGCTTGACTAGTCCGTGAGACAGCTCTCACAATTTAATACACAAGCCCCAAGATGTTAGTATACAGGGTCAACAGGACTGAGTTTGTTGTTGTTTGATGTGGTCCATCCAGTTTCATTCCTTTGAGACTTTTTAGCAGTTTGATACAACAATGGGTTGCTAGGCCATTTCAAGAGTCACGTGTAGGCCAGACCGGATAAGGACACACATTTCCTTATCCAAAGGGCATTAGTGAACCAGATGGGTTTTTAGGCAATTGACAATAGTTTCACTTTTAATTGCAGACTTTTACAGAATTCAAATTTCACCATCTATGGTGGGATTTGAACCCAGGTCACCAAAGCATTACTAGTCCAGTGACAATCACTATGCCACCACACGGGGGTGCAGCAGGTGGAGCAAAATAGAAGTTCAGGGTAAGGCGGAGCTGAAGAGAAATTTGACAAAGATGTCATGGACACAGGACAAAGGGGGTGTTAATGGTAGTGTTAAAGACTAAAAAAGGTGCTAAGAATGGCAGAAAAGGTAAGATAGCAGAATGTGTTTATAGCAGAACAAAGGTCAGTGCTCTGTTAAAGTAAAACATAAAATCAAGTGACAAATTTAAAATTGGATAATTGGATTTAAAAAAGGTGTACAGGACATTGTTTCTCTCCACAGGCGCTGCCAGACCTGAGTTTTGTTTTCATTTCAGATTTCCAGCATCCACAGTATTTTGCTTTTATCCATTTTTTAATGTTCATAATAAAGGATAGCATTCCATTAGCCTTCTTAATTACTCGTTCTAGTTGCTTACTAACTTGTTGTGACTCATGCACAAGAACACCTAGGTCCCACTGCACCCTAATTCTGCAGTCATTCTCCCTTTAAGTAATACTCTAATTTTTTTTATTCTTCCTGCCAAAGTAAAAACTTCTCATTTTCCCACATTATACTCCATCTGCCAGATTTTTGCCCACTCGCTTAACCTATATCCATCTGCAAACTCGTGTCTTCTTCACAACATACTTTCCTAACTATCTTCGTCATCTGCAAATTTAGCTACCATGCCTCACTCCCCTCATCTATGTCATTGACATAATTTGTAAAAAGTTGAGGCCCCTGCAGGACTCCACTTGTCACATTCTGCCAATCAGGAAAATGACTAATTTATGCATACTGTTTTCTGCCAGCCAATCTTCTACCCATTCTAACATGTTACCCCCACATCATGAGCTTTGATTTTCTGTAATATCATTTGATGTGGCACTTTATCAAATGACTTCTGGAAATCAAAGTAGTACAGTACATCTACAGACTCCCCTTTATTCACAGCACATGCTTCTCCTTCAAAGAACTCTAATAAATTGGTCAAACATGATTTCCCTTCCACATAACCATGCTGACTCTTCCAGATTACCTTGAGTTTCTCAGGTTGAGTAGCCCAGCTATAGCCTGTTTAATGATAGAGTCTAACACCATCCCCACAATAGACATTAAGCCATTTAACTTGGTTTCCTGCTTTGTCTCCCTCCCTTCTTGAACAGAGGAGCCATGTTTGCTACTTTGCAGTCTGATGGAACCTTTCCAGAATCTTAGAAATTTTGGAAAATTAACACCAAAGCATCTACTACCTCATTAGTCACCTCTTAAGATCCTAGGATGAATCCATTAGGACCTGGAGACTTGACAGTCCACAGCTCCATCAGTTTGCTCAGTACTGCTTCCCTAGTGATTGTAATTTCACCAAGTTCTCCTATCCATTCCATCTTTTGATTTACAGCAATTACTGGAATGTTTTTTGTATCCTTCATAGTGAAGAAAGAAGAAAAAGATTTGATCATTTCATCAGCCATTTCCTTATCTACTGACTCCCTGTTGTCACTCTACAGGACCAATACTCAATTTAGTTTTTTCCTTTTTAAATACCGGTAGAAACTCTTCTGGTCCGTTTTTATATTTCTAGCTAGCTTCCTCTCAGACTCTAATTTCTTACCTCTGATTGACTAAAAGGTTATTCTCTGCCGTTCTTTATATTCTGACCAATCATCTGACCTGCCACTCACCTTTGAGCAGTTATATGCTTTTTCCTCAAATTTGATACTCTTAACTTAAGGTAACCATGGATGGTTGGTTTCCCCTGAGGATTTTTCTTTATAGTAAGAATATACTTATTCTGAGTATTCTGAAATATCTCCTTAAATGTCTGCCACTGCTTCTCTATTGATCTTTCACCTAGTCAAGTATCCCAGTTCACTTCAGCTAGCTCAGCTTTCATACCCACATAGTTTCCATTATTTAAGTTTAAAATACTAGTCTTGATCCCACTCTTCTCCCTTTCAAACTGGATGTGAAATTCAATCATTCTCTGGTCGCTGCTACCTAGGAGTGCCTCTACTCAGAGGTCATTAACTAATCCTGTCACCTTACACAATACCAAGTCTAACATAACCTGTCCTCTGCTTGGTTCCAGAATGTGCTGCTCTAACAAACTATCTCGAAAACATTCTATGATCTCCTCACCCGGGCTACTGCTGCCAGTTTGATTTTTCCAGTTTATATGTAGATTAAAAAGTCACCCATGACTATTGTTGTCCCTTTATCACATGCACCCAGTATTTCTTCAAAGCTAAATATTGCGGATGCTGGAAATCAAATAAAAACAGAAAATGCTGGAAAAACTCAGGTCTGACAGCATCTACAGAGTGAGAAAGCGTTAACTTTGAGGCTGTATGACACTTCAGATCTAAAGTAGAAGTAAGTGTTTCTTCTTGTATACTTTATATTTCTTCAATATTTACATTACATACTTTATACTACATTGTCGTTACTGTTCAGGAGTCTGTAGTCCACTCTCACTAGTGACTTCTGTCCTCTACTTTTCACCTCCACCCAAACTGAATCTACATCCTGATCTTCTGAACCAAGGTCATCTCTAGCTATTGCACCAATGCCATCTTGATTAACAGTTCCACTCCATCACCTTTACCAAGCTTCCTATTCTTCTCAAATGTCATATACCCTCAATATTCAGGACCCAATCCTTGTCACCCTGTAGCCATGTCTCCATAATGGCTGTCAGATCATATTGATTTACACCTTTTAATGCTGCCAACTTCCTGCACTGTACATATTTTAACCGGTGCTGCTTCTATCTTTCAGTCACTCACCAATTCTCCATCTCCCATTCCCTGCTCTGAATTTGCCTTCGGTTCCCATTCCATTGCAAATTTAGTTAAACGCCCACCCCACAATATCACTAGCAAATCTGAGGATATTTGTTGCAGTCCTGTTCAGCTGTAGGCTATCTGGCTTGTATAGATTCCACCTTTCCTAGAACCATCCCCAATGCTCAAATCTGATGCCCTCCCTCCTACTACTGCAGCTTTCCAGCCACGAGTTCAATCACTCAATTCTCCTATTTCTATACTCATTTGCACCTGAGACTGGGAGCAATCCTGAGATTGCTGCTTTAGAGTCTTCTTCCGAACTCCCTGAAATCTGCTTTCAGGACCTCAGCTCCTTTCCTACCCAAGTCATTAGTACCAACATGGGCCACAACTTTTGGCTGATCATCCACCCCCGGAAGAATGTCCTGCAGCCGCTGTATGAAATCCTTGACCCTGGCACCAGGGAGGTAACATATCATCCCGGAGTCACAATTATGACCACAAAAATGTCCGTCTGCTCCCCTAACGAATCCCCCTATCACTACTGCTATTCCTTTCTTCTTCCTCCCCTCCTGTACAACAAAGCCATATTTGGTCCCAGAAACTTGACTCCAACTGCACTCCAAGGAACCAACACCCTCACCAGTATTCAAAATGGAAACCTGATTGGTGAGTGGGACCCCAGGAGCTCCAGCGCACCTGCCAAGTTCTTTTGGATTGCCCGGCAGTCATCCATTCCCTTTCTCCCTCCAGACTCCTAAGCTGCGGCATGACCACCTCTCTGAAAATGCTATCCATTTGGCTCTCAGCCTCACACATGTTCCACAGTGACTCCAGCTCCAAACCCAGAGCTCAAATTTCTGCAGTTGGAGAAACTTGCTGCATATGGTCATCTAGGACACCAGTAGCATCCACAACTTCCCACATATTACAGGAGACAAGTTCCACACAACTGAGCTGTCCTGCCATGGCTTCAATTCCCTTATGTTAAATTTATTTTACTTTGGCTTACTTATACAACCTTACCCCACCTTGACTTAACTTCCCTATTGCTTGTGTTTCTTACTTGAATCTAAGCAGTTCCTTCTTTTAAAATGAACATGTTTTTCTAATTTTCAGCCACTTGAAGACCTCCCTAACAGCAATTTCTCACCAACCAATGAATTTTTGTTTTTCCTGTTATGTCACTCTGGGATGTTTTCAAACTCATCCCTCTTGTGCAGCTTTTCAACCCCTGGTCTCCTGAGGCTGAGAAGGATACAGAAAGAAACAAAGAAAAAGAAAACAGCAAGGAAGAAAGAAAAAAAGGCACTTCCCTCCCCACTGAACTCCCCAACTTTACCAAACTCTCAGTAATTCCACTCCGTACCAGTGCACTTAATCTCTCTTACTTATACTACTGAGATTCAGATGAGTCACTTATCTGGCAGTTAGAGGACCAGAGGAGACATGTGAATGTGTTTTTTGTGTGTCAAGCTGTGATCAAGAATGTACTGCCTGAAAGGGTGGTGGAAGCAGACTCAGTGGGCTGAGTGATCCCCTCAATACTATATCAGTCTGTGATTCAACCTTGCTATTTGACAATGCCAAGTCTTGCAGATGACCTCAAAGCTGCTCAAGAAAATATCTAACAAAAAACCTTAAACAAATGCTGGATAGACATTTCATGAATTCTAAAAGCAAAACACTGCAGATGCTGGAAATCTGAAACAAAAACAGAAATGCTGGAAAAACTCAGGTCTAACAGCATCTGTGGAGAGAAAAAATAAACAGTTAATGTTTCGAGTCTGTATGACTCTTCAGAGCTTCTTAAGTGTTATACAGGCTCAAAATGTTAACTTTTTTTCTCTCCACAGATGCTGTTAGACCTGCTGAGTTTTTCCAGCATTTCCTGTATTTGATGAATGCTTAGATTTTAAAACCTACAAAAATAAGTATTGCGGTGGCAGAACTGATGGGAAGTGTAAAGATTTTTATTCCAGTAATGGACATTTTTCATTAATTGTTCTTGGTATTGGCACAAACTTAATTCAAACTCCTAATAATTGCAAATAAATGTTACATCTAGTTTTAGCCTGCAAAAGGTGTATCTATGTGTTCATATATCATTTACCGAGATGATGAAAAATGTAGATGAACAATCTTCTGAGGACGCACCCTGCTGGAGCTATAGGACAAATTCTGAGATACTCGGCTTCAACGCATTGTTTCACTCAATGGTAAAAGTATTGTAATTACTGTAGAAATCAACATTCCCAATTTGCACAAGTCTAGATTTCCCAGTCATTAAATTTATGACAGGGAAATCTAGAAAACGATACTCAAGTATGCTATTACTGTCCCAATTTTCCAATCTGCACTCCCGTCCACCATCTAAATTTATCATTGAGATTTAAAAATATTGTCACAGATCAAATCAACTGCCTGGCAATCTTCAGTTCAGAATGATAAATTTAAAAGCACAATTCTAGTATGATTATGAAGTGATTGCATCAATATAGTGCCAGCATTGTACTGGTGAACTCAGGATATCAATTATTCATATCCGGACTGCCACATTTAGTTTCTGCGCTGCGGCAGTTAAGACAGCTGACATGCTGTTCTCAGGTCAATGCAAGACATTGGCCATAAATAAGACTTAGCCAATCTTTTTTGTCAGGAGGAAATGTGGAGCCCTTGCATTAAATTGAATTCGCCATCTCCCATAGCAATTTTAATACAATATAAGCTGTGTCCTTCTTTGGTCTCATTCCTTCTACACAAAATTGCACAACTATCTTTGCCAATCTGTCAAATCTTGCTTTAATTCCACGCCCAAACAATATATGCACAACCTTTTAAAATTCAAAAATGGTACTCTGCTTTTGATCTTTCCTTATTTATGTTTATTCTCAAATTCATATTTTTATATGCTTCTATCTATTGCTTTTGGATGCTCCTCTTATTTATTTCCCCCTCATGGCTGCCTTCCATTATCTATCCTGTAGCTGTGACCAGCTCTGACCACACTGAACAGTTTTCCCACAACCAATGAAATATTAGGATGCTGCATTTTGACCCTATAGCATCACTGAAATCATCAGATCAAATGTATTAAGTTTTTTTTAAAATCAGCTTTTTTCCCCCCCCAACCATTTAGTTAAACTAGTACCATCCAGATTAATTCTGGTCTGCAGCTTTGCAACAACTTGTATTTATAAAGTATGATGTAATCAAACACCTCAAATGCTTTCCAGGAATATTGTGAAGCAAAGTTTGACACCACATCACAGAGATAGTGGGGAGCTGACCAAATAGTTAGTCGAAGAGGTAGGTTTTAAGAAGCATCTTAAAAGAGGAAAGAAAGGTAGAGAGGTGGAGAGGTTTAAGGAGGAAACTCAAGGGCTTATGGCCTTGGTAGCTGAAAGCATGACTGCCTATGGTGAAACAATTAAAATGGCCGACACTGAAGAAATTCAAATTAGAGAAGAGTAGATGAATTGGAGGAGGTTACAGAGATAGGGAGAGTGCAAGACCACAGAGAGATTTGAAAGCAAAGGTGAGAATTTTAAATCAAGGCATTGCGTAGCTGGATGTCAATGTAGGTCAGTGAGCACAGGGATGTGGGTGAGAATTAGGACATGGGTAGCAGAGTTTTGGATAACCTCAAGTTTACAGGAGGTGAAAAGTGGGATGGCAGCCAGGAGTGCAGTGGAATAGTCACGAAAGGGGGCTTCAGCTGCAGATGAACTCAGGGGTGAGGCTGGGTGATGTTTCAGAGATAGAAATAGGCCGTCTTAGTGATAGGATGTGCATGGTCAGAAGCTCATCATGAGGTCAAATGTGACAAGGTTGTGGACTGTCTGGCTCAATGTCAGGCAGGAAAGGGATGGAGCCAGTGGTTGGGGAACAATTTTCCCAATATTTTATTGGGGGAAATTTCTGTTTATTCAGTAATGGAAATCAGATTAGTAGTTTGACAACTTAGAGAGTGGAGGGGTGATAAAATATTAGTTTCTTGTAAAATATCCTGTCAGCTTGCAAAATAAATATGTGTTATGGCTTGTTATGACAAAATGGTAACACACTTCAAACAATCAATTATTTTGTAATGTAGTGACCTGTTGTGCAGGAACACAAGGAAGAATGAGATTTGATATGTTGGGTTAATACTACACTTGCTGGTTGTTATGTCAACAAAAGCAATCAAAAAGCATTTGGAATGTTTCTTTTAAAAGCAGGTTGTGCCAAAATCTGCATTGAGTCCTGAATATTGAGGGGTCTATGACATTCAAGAAGAATAGGAAGCTGGGTAAAGGTGGATGTTAGGGAAGGAAACAGTTAAAAAAGTTCAATTGCTAATTATTAGGTTGTTTGAGACTAGTTCTGTGGAGAGTTTTATGACAAGCAGTAAAACTCTGTCTGAAGGAGTCTGTTTTGGTTTTGGTCTTCATTTCTAAACAACCATTGGAACTTAATAGTGATAGCAGAGAATGGTTGCTGCTTGTAAGTGAAAAATTTGAAACTAAAAGCTTTCTTCAGACAAAAGACAGTATTTGAAGTTAATTTTAAGAGCAGAATGATTTGGAGTCAAAAAAAAGAGAATGGCTGAATCAAAATGTAGAGTTTCAGGGTATGATTACCCACCTATGTTTTCTAAGCGTGAACCCTATGAGCAATGGAAGAATGAAGTAATTTATGTGGACATGGGTTATGTCCTTGCCAAAGGAAAAAAAACAGGGAATCGCCTTGGCACTTTTGTTGCCATACAAAAGCAAAATAAGATGCAAAGTATTTTCAGAGCTGAAGCCTGAGCATTTGGACATGGATGAAGGTTTGGAAACGGTAGATTTTATGGATAAAATCTAATCTACCAAAAAGATGATTCATTAAATGCTTACGAAGCATGGTCCGATTTTGACAAATTTAGAAAATTGGAAGAAAGTTCCATAGAAGATTACAAAATGGAATTCAGTAGACTATATGCAAGATTGCCAAAGTTGTTTAGAAATTCCCCAATCGGTGCTGGTGTTCAAGTTACTAGGCTGTGCCAAAGTATCAAATATGGACATGCTTCTAGTTCTAACGGGAGTTAAGTTTGCAGAAAGACACACTGCTAGAACAGATGTTAGAAGCTCAAAAAAAAAATCCTCGAAAAACATTCCTTTCCGGCAGCATTCATGGCAATAATGAGCCATTCAGCAGTAAGACAGAAAATGGAGGATACAATGTTAACAGGATAGCGAGATCATTTAGAAACAGGATGCAGGCATTGGTACAAAAGGAGATTTGTAACCATGAGGACAGAAACACCTTGGACAATTATGGCAGGAGAAAAGAATTAGGAAGTTATGACAAAAGAATGAACCACAGAAATGCCCACGGTGTGGTCAATCGGTGTTTAGATGCGATTCAAAATTACATTATGCAATGAACTGTTCCAAGCGATGCAGTGTGTTCAAAATTAAACATGAGACAGAAGACTCAGAAGATGATGGAGACATTGACCAAAGAGAGGGCATTGTATTAGTTACAAGAAGTTTCAGTCCAGTGATGAATGTCTTAGTGGCAGAGTCCTTCAACTGTGCGGTGCTAGATAGCAGATACATGTCTACAGTCAGTGGAATAGACAGATTTAAATTTTACCTGGGCTCCTTAAATGACAAGGGCCAGAATGAGGTTAAAGAATTTGAGAGTTCACCAGTTTTAGATTTGGAGATTATACTACCCTAAAATCTTTAAAAAGGGTAGTGATTCCCTGGAAGATAGCTGAAGTCAATCATTTTATCAGCACAGATGTTGTGTCTAGCGAAATGCCATTACTGTTGAGCAGACCATCGATGAAAAAAAACACAAATGAAGCTGGACATGGAAAATGACAAGGTCATTGTATTTGGAAAATCTGTGGATTTACAATTTATGCATTCTGGAAACTACTGTATTCCTTTATTGAAATGTAACTTTTCTAATAAGGAGATTAAAGAAGCATTATTAGCATCAGGGGATAGGAATTTGGAAGACAAAAAGCAAATTGTCCAACTTTCTTCGCAAAGACTAAAAACTTTGCTAAGGGATGCAGGAATAAAGGATGGAGAGTACGCTAAACCTTTAGAGAAGATAAATGGTAGATATGATATTGTAAGAAATAAAGGACACCGTCACAGCCGATAGTGAGTCTACCTTTAGCAAGGGATTGCAATGAAGTTGTGGCGATGGATTTAAAGTTGTGGGAAAAAGAAAAGAACATTTTTAATTTACATTTTGTAGATTTGGAAACAAGGTTTAGCCAGTTGATAATCATATACGGTAAAGAAAATAATTGTTGATCAGGTAATGGAGAAGTGGATAGGGACCAGATTGGGACCAGTGAAATTCCTCACTAATAATGAGGGGGAATTTGCGAACAACTAGTTCCAGGATATGTGCGAAAATATGAATAAAATATTTATGAGTGCCACAGCTGAAAGCCCCTTTATTTACGGACTATGTGAAAGGAATCACGCGGTTACAGGTGAGATGCTTCGTAAAATATTGGCGGATAGACCGAGCTGTAAATTAACATCAGTTCTAGCATGGCTGTCCATGCCAAGAATTCACTGCAGATGGTTGGGGGCAAGAGACCATATCAGCTGGCTTTTGTTAGAAAACGAAAAATTCCTTCAGTCCTGAATGATCATCCCCAGCTTGGGAGGGAACTATGGTTAGCTCCATCTTTTCTGAGCATTTAACTGCACTACACACGGGTAGAAGAGCATTCCTTAAAGCTGAAGTTTCAGAAAGAATTTGCTGAGCTCCAAGATTCAATGTATGTCCATCGGAACCTATTTTCAAACAGGGGCACACGGTATACTATAAAACAGAAGGACTTAATGAGCGGAAAGGTCCGGGAAGGATTATAGGTAAAGATGGTAAAACAGTCATTTCACAACATGAGAACCAGGCAATTTGGGTACAGTCATCAAGGTCAGTTGGTGCGGACCACAAATTTACAGGTCCAGAAAATGTGGAAAGGGACGAGGAACCACCCATATGTTGCATGATTGCGAGGACCAGGTAGCTCTAGTTGCCAGGGTATCTGAAGATGGAGACAGTAACTCGACTAAGAAGTTGAAGCACTTTGTCCCAGAAGACAGCTGCCGAAAGCTGGCACTAAAGTTACGTACTTGTCAGAAGTGGCCAATGGCGGGATGTGACAATTGTGGGTAGAGCAGGGAAGACCACTGGAAAATATAAAAGCTAGTTAAATGTACGAAATAAAGGACAGGTTAGGCCTGTGGAAAAATGGAGTACAAAAACGAAAGTCACGGAACACAGTATCAGTTTCAGAGTGGTTCTGAAGTGAACATGCCTCTAGGAAGAGACTACAAACTATTGAAAGAACATCTATATGTGGGAGAGGGAGATCAAACAGTAAAAGTCCAGAGCGTGATAGAAGGCAGGATAGAGGGCGTAGCTTAACAAGGTCAAGAAACATGGCACAGACTGGCGACACCACAAGGAGCAGAAGCCCATGTAATGGAGAAGTCTTAGTAACTTCAAACAAATTAGACAATAAATGAATAAAGGATGCCAAACAGCAAGAACTACATACTTGGAAAGAATTTGGTGTATACACAGGTGTCAGATACTGGACAACCAGCTCTGTCTCATAGATGGATATGCGTGGAAAAGGTGCTTCCTGATGGGACTTCTAAAGCTCAAGCCAGGCTAGTGGCACGAGGGCTTGAAGAAAAATTGGGTGACCAAAATACAAGAGTGGATTCACTACAGCAGGGGAAGTTATGCTGAAGATCTTTTTAGCTCTATTAGCTATAAATGCTTGGGAATGTAAGTCCATTGATATTAAAGTTGCTTTTTTCACAGGGACACCAACTTCAAAGGGAAGTTTTTCTCCATCCACTAAAAGAAGCACTAAACGCAGAAGGGACACTCTGGAAGCTAAACAAATGCATATACGATTTAAATGACGCCTCCAGAGTTTGGTATTTTTCAGTGAGGTCAGTTTTGTTAAAGTTGGGCTGTCTTCAGTTGGAAGCAGACTCGGCAATGTTTTATTGGCACCACGGAGGGAAACTATCAGGCATCTTTATGATGCATGTAGATGATTTTTTTGTGGGGTGGCGGTAGCAAGTTTGAAACAGTTGTCATTAATGGGCTCAGAACAGAGTTTAAAATTGGAAGTCAGGCTTCTGGTGCATTTAGTACATTGAACTGGAAATCAGGCAGAGCGGATCACACGTCCTTTTACATCAGCAATCCTTTTTAGAGAACATCAATCCCATTGCAATTAGTTATGGTGAGCCTCCCAGGAAGACACAGCGGCTTCTGAAACAGAAAAAGAAGAACTCTGAAGTCTAATTGGGCAACAGGGGAGGTTATGACATAGTGGTATTGTCACTGGACTAGTAATCCAGAGACCCAGGGCAATGCTCTGGGGACCCAGGTTCAAATCCTGCCGCAGCAGATGGTGGAAGTTGAATCCAATAAAAATCTGGAATTAAAAGTCCATTGATGACCATGAAACCATTGTCAATTGTTTTAAAACTCATCTGGTTCACTAATGTCCTTTAGGGAAGGAAATCTGTCATCCTCACCTGGTCTGGCCTACATGTGATTCCGGACCCACAGCAATGTGATTGACCCACAAATGCCCTCTGAACAAGGGCAGTTCGGGATGGGCAATAAATGCTGGCTTAGACTGCGACTCCCACATTCCATGAATGAATAATTAAAAAGAAAAATCTCAATTGGGCTAGGCAAACAAAGGCCAGGCATTAGTTTTGACGTTTTGGAATTGAGCACTAAAATGAGTTCTACAATTGAGCACTAAAATGAATGATTCCAAGGTTGAAGAAATAATTCAGGCAAACAAAACACTGACAAAACTAAAAATGGAGCAGTGTGTTTTGAAATTTCCACCTTTGGGTGATGTTAGAAAAAGGAAACTGATTGTGTTCAGTGATGCGTCTTTTGCAAATCTACGTGATGGATTTGAGAGTGGGAGGATTTATAATATTTCTCATCGTGAGGGTGGGGGGGGGAGAAATGCTGCTCTTTGGCATGGGAATCTAAAAGACACGAAGAGTTGTAGAAAGTATGTTAGCAGTGGAGAGTCTTGCCCTTGTTAAGGCGGTAGATATGGCATTCTTTGTATCAAAGATATCGGCGGAAGTTTTAAATGGAAAAGTGTTCAGGAACAGTCCCTATCAAATGTCTTATATCTATAAGACACTTTGGGAAAATGTTCGCTCTACAAAGTGTATTAACGAGAAGAGATTGCAAACTGCCATTGCAATCTTAAAACAAATGCTCGAGAATAAAGAGATTGCTAAAATCAAATGGATTGATAGCAGCTACCAATTATCTGACTGCTTCACCAAAAGAATGTGTCAAGAAGTTACTAGAGATCCTCACAGATGGACAACTTTTTCTTTAAGAATCGATACTTGCATAGACATTTTTATACATGTTTTTTTTTGAGGGGAATAAGATCAATTTATTGAATGAAAAATATATTGATGTTGGTTATTACCTTTTTTTGTGTGATTATATAAACTTAATGGTTACTTTCTTTTTAAGAGGGGAATCTGTTAGGAAAGGAAACAGTTAAAGTTCAATTGCTAATTATCAGGCAGTTTAACTAAGTACCGACTTAGCTGTATAAAAGGGATACAGCTGAGGCTAGTTCTGAGGAGAGTTTTATGGCAAGCAATAAAACACTGTCTGAAGGAGTCCATCTTGGTTTCAGTCTTTTCTAAACAACTATGAGGGGTAGCATTGTTCATCAAGGATGTTGTTGGCACAAAGGTTAGGGATGACCTTGGTTCAGGAGATCAGGATGTAGAATCGGTTTGGGTGGAAAGGAGGAAGAGTAGGGGAAAGAAGTCACTAGTGGGAGTGGTCTACAGGCTCCTAACAGTAACCACAATGTAATACAAAGTATACAGGAAGGAATATTGGGTGCTTGTGATAAAGAGACAGTAATAATCATGGGTGATATTAATCTACATAAACTGTAAAAATCAGACTGGCAGTAGTAGCCTGGATGAGAGCTCAAAGAATGTTTTTGAGCTAGTTTCTTAGAGCAGCACATTCTGAAACCAATCAGAGAACAGGTTATATTAGACTTGGCATCATGTAAGGTGACAGGGATAATTAATTACCTCAGAGTGAAGGCACCCCTGTGTAGCAGCAACCACAATGATTGAATTTCACATTCAGTTTGAAAGGGAGAAGAGTGGGTCCAAGAGTGATATTTTAAGCTTAAACAAGGGCAACTATGTGGACATGAAAGCTGAGCTAGCTAAAGTGAAATGGGATACAAGGCTAGGTGATAGGTCAATCGAGAAGCAGTGGCAGACATTTAAGGGGGTATTTCAGAATTCAGAAGAGGCTATTTCAGAATTTATTGGAGTTCTTCGGAGGAGTAACATGCACTATGGATAAAGGGAAGCCTGTAAATGTAGTGTACTAAGATTTTCAGAAGACATTTGATAAGGTGCCGCAAAGGATATTGTGGAAAATAATATTTTTCACCTTGGCAGGAAGAATAAAAAAAGCAGAGCATTACTTAAATGAAGAATGGCTGCAGAATTCCAGGCATCTAGGTGTTCTAGTGTATGAGTCACAAAGTTAGTAAGCAGGTACAGCAAATAATTAAGCTGCCTAATGGAACGCTATCCTGTATTACAAGAGGTATTGAGCATAAAAGTAAGGATGTTATGCGTCAGTTATACAGTGAATTGGTGAAACTACATCTTGAATACTGTGTGCAGTTCTGGTCTCCTTATTTAAGGAAGGATGTAAATGCATTGGAGGCGGTTCAGAAGAGGTTTACTAGATTGATACCTGGAATGAGCAAGTTGTCTTCAGAGGACAAGTTAGACAGACTGGGCTTGTTTTCACAGAGTTTATAAGAGTGAGGGGTGACTTGATCTAAGATCCTGAACGGTGTTGATAAGGTGGACATGGAAATTATATTTCCTCTTGTGGGTAAGTCCAGAACTAAGAGTCACTGTTTTAAAATTAGGGGTTTCCCCTTATAGGGCAGAGATGAGAAGAATTTTTCTGAGGGTTGTGAGACTTTAGAACACTGCCCTAGAAGGCAGTGGAGGTGGAGTCTTTGAATAACTTTAAGGCAGAAGAAGATAGATTCTTGTCAGGCAAAGGGGATCAAAGGTTATCGGGGTAGATGGGAATGTGGAATCCGAAACAAAGATCAGCCGTGATCTCACTGAATGGCGGAGCAGGCTCAAGGCACTGAATAGCCTACTTCTGCACATATTTCATATGTATGTTTGTATGAAAATTTTTCTTTTCAGTGCTATTGGTTGAAGGATAAATGTTAGCCGGAACACACAAAATCTCAGTCTTCTTTAAACAATGACATGGGATTTATCTTGTTCTCCCAAGACAGCACATGGGACATCAATTTAAAATTTCATCCAAAAGATGACACTCCAATGACTGCACTGGCTGGCACCAATAACCAATAATCTTTTCATTCAGAGGCAATAAGTTTTGCCACCAAGTCAAGACAGACACTTTTAAACTCAGAATGTAGAGATATGAAAATGCATTTCTGCTCATCCAACACAGCCAAACCCAAATCCTCCTCCTTTTATGCCACATCAGGAATCAATGTTATTCATTTTTTTACAACAGGATCAGTTTTTGTTGCACTGTCGCCTGCAAGGTAGTTGATTCTATGCAAGTGTTATGCTGATCACCAATTCCAGTTCATGACGGAAACAAAAACCAAAAAATGCTTTAAGTACTCACAGGGCAGAGAGACAGAAACCAAGTTAGCTTTTATGGTCGATGACCTTTCATCAGAATTGGGAAAACAGATGTAATGGATCTTAAGCACATGAAAGTGGAAGGATGGGATAAAGAACAAAAGGGGAGGTCTGTCATAAGGCTGAAAGCAGGAGAGATTAAATGACAAAAAAGAGTTCATGGTGCAAGGCCCAAGGAAGTGATAATAGGACAAGAAACAAAGCAAGCCTAGAGGAGGTCTGAATGCTAGACTCAGGAACAGCTTCCATCCGAAAGCAAAAAAATTGAGAGAAACAAGAGCTAGATAAAACCACAAAGAAAAAGAAAACAAAATGAAAAGTTACAATCTAAAATTGTTCACACAACATCGAGTCTGGAAGGTTGTAAAGTGCTAAGTTGATATATGAAGTGCCGTTTCTCAAGCTTGCGTTCAGCTTCATTGGAACACTAGAGAAGTCCAGGGACATAATTGGCTCATTGATTTGTCATTTGTGAGGGAAAAGTGAAAAGGCAGACAAGTGACTGGAGATGAAAGGTAAAGGAAAGTCAAATGAAGGTGCTTCTGTAGCACACAATCCACATCCTTCTTTAAGTCCTAATCCAATGTATATTACAGAAAGTTATTTTTTTAGATTAACTGATGACCTGGTCCCAGTCATTGCTCCTGGCAAATCATTCCACATTAAGTTCTCTGCACAAGTTTATTGAGCCTCAAAATCTTTCCCCATATTCCCAAATGTGTTATATTTTGATATTAAACTATTAAATCACATCCTCCCTCCTTAACCACCATTTTCAAAGGGTTTTTATTCAGATCGAAAAAGCACCACTGTTGACTTCTAAATCAATTTTTACTTGTCGTCAAGGACTTTTTACAAAATTTCCTTTAGTGTGGCAAGATCACTAGGCTAACATTTCTCTCTCAAAATCTAAAATCAAATTATCTCATCATCTGATGTGCGCAAACTGAGGAGTGAAGATAGAGGCCAAACCCTGGAGACAACCAATCTGGAGACAGTAATGGTTTTTGTTAGCACCACCTCAAAAGGTGAAGGTGAGAAAGAAGTTAAACAGATCAACAGCTGCAAAACTACTGCAGCAAAAAGGAGGCCAAAGGCTAAATAGAGGGTAACTTACACATCAGTAGTAAATGATGTGGAGTGAGGGATGTAGAAGAATTTTTTTTGAGAAGGATGCAGAAGAAAGTGATCTTGGAAGAGCGAAAGAAGGATGAACAGTGGTTTCAGTTATAAGTGGTCAGAAATGGTTGGATTGGGATAAGAAAACCTGACAGAAAACAATTTTTTTTTATTCAACTTCAAGAACAATTTCCCCTTGCTTATTACTATAATAGTTTGCCTAATTTTCCATAGTAAGAACAGTGATCTCATGACAGAACCCATGATGGCTCCACCTGTACACTTAGCACTTCCATCCACAGTTACCTTTTGCTTCCTAGCATTGAGCTGATTTATTGCTTCATCCGAAACACTCCCATTCATTCCTAGAATCTTCCCTTTAACCTGATTTACCAACCTCCAACCAAAATTTCTGAATATCTAACATGCCCTACAAGTTTTATCCACCAATTCAAATTTGAAAGATTTCAATAAATTGGTTATGAATAACTTTCTTTTAATAGACTGCCATGTTTGCCTACAAAATGACAGTGACTACACTTCAATATTACTGGCAGTGAAGCATTTTGGTGATCTTCTGAGGTCATTAAAGGTGCTAAATAAATGTAAATCTTTTCTTTACAGAGTGTAATGTTTTCCTACTAGATCAATCGAAAACTGCATTTAGAGATGGGACTTGCACAGGTTGGATGGGTTACATCTGAAAAGACCAATGTCCTTGGAAGGTGATTTGCTAGTGCTACTGGGAGTGTTTAAACTAACTTGGCAGGAGGTCATATTAGAGGGGAAAAACAATGCGCTCAAAAAATTGGGAAGGACAGCTAACATTAGGCTAAGAAATATAACATGTTAGGTGGGCTCAGGGTAAGATGGAAGTTTTAAGTAGGCTTTCAGTGCATTTCTGTGAACGCACAGAATGTGGAAAATAAAGTTGGCAAGCTGCAGGCAGCTACGTGGGAGCATGACACTGCAGTCTCAACCACTTAAAGGATGTTTCCTCAAAGTGGTCTCTGAACTACAAATGTGTGCACGGGAATGCGCTTATGATAACCTCCATTTCATTTGTGACTGAGTCGATTTTAAATTAACCAGCAAAGCTTTAGTCTAAACAGGATAGAGGTTAGTATATCACAAAAACAAAGCTGAAAGTTAATCAAAAGTGATAATGTTATTAATTAAAATAAAGATTAAAATGCACATGAATAAAAAGGATACTTAAAGATGAGATTTTAGTATTGTTGCAGGTCATAGGTTGGATTCCTCCTTTCCCAAGTGAAGGGATTGAGGTTCAGTTTAGCAACTGTGATGGATTCTGTAATTGAGTAGTCAGTGTTTGCCTTTTTCAGGTGGACTCAGCAGGTCAAGCAGGTTTTGGGACAGAGAGAAGGTCTCTTGTTGCTCACTAGTTCCACAAATATGACACTTGAAGACTGCCTAGATTTTTCTCAGCAAAACAGTTCAGCAGAGCAAAAAAAACTCACTGATGTCTTGGAGTTCTTCCTGGGGGGTCTGCACACATGGCTTTTGCAGTCTGTCATTATCACAATCAAAATAAAATGGCTATGTTAATTTCAATGAATCATTGTTCCACCTGGCAAAGTAGTTAGTTACACTGAGGTCCTTTGAAGCCCCTTCTTGTCTCCTGCTCTCACATAAGCCAAAGGGTTTTCATACCTTTCAGAAAATGCAATGGAGGGGTTTTTGAATTTTAATAATTCTTTGTAATAAGCTCTAGAGATAACCAAGACTGAAAGTTTGAACAAACACAAAGGTACCAAAATGTCAGTCTATACCTCCATTTTGAAAAGGACTTAAGCTTTTAGGCTCACATTCAAACAGCTGTCCTTAAAATTCTGTAATATATTGCAGTTCCTGACAGCTGCAATAATGAAGACCTAGCTCAAGAAAGGACAGTAAGATAAATACTGTGGATGCTGGAAATCTGAAATAAAAGCAGAAAATGTTTTTTTCCGTTTTCCAATTTTCTGTTTTTATTCAAGGATAAAAAATATTCCTGGACGTAAGGTGTGCAGAAAGAATAGGGAAGGAAAGAAAGGAGGAGGGATGATAGTATTAATGAATGAAACAATATCCTAGAGGAACAAGGAGATAATCTATTTGTTTACAGTTAAGTAACAGTTGAGATACCATTACACCACTGGGTGTATTCTATAGTCCACCAACTAGTGGGAAAGAGAGAGGAACAAATTTGCAAGGAAATTACAGAGAGGCAAAAAAATGTTACAATAGTTGCAATGGGGGAACTTTAACTATCCTAGTATAGATTGGGATAGTGAATAGTGTAAAGGGTAGAGATGGGTAAGAGTTTCCAAAGTGTTTTCAGGAGAATTTTCTACATCAGAATGCTTCTAGTCCAATGAGGAAGTAGGCATTGCTAGATCAGGTTCTGGGGAATGAGGTAGATCAAGTGGATCAAATGTCATTAGGGGAACATTTAGGGGAATTTAGTGATTTACATACAAATTAGGCGGAGTAGGCCACTTGGCCCCTTGAGCCTGCTCTGCCATTCAAGATGATCATGGATGATCTGAACGTAACCTCAACTCCACATTCCATTTTGGAACAATGAAAAGAGGCAATATAAAATGAAGGGTACAATTCTAAAGGATATGCGGGAACAGAAAATCCTGGGGGATATATGCGCACAAATCGTTGGAGGTGGTAGAGCAGGTTGAGACAGTGGGTAAAAAGGAATCCTGAGCTTCCCCCCCCCTTGTTAATCAAGAATCTATCTAAGTCTGCCTAAAAATTATTCAAAGACTCTTCTTCCACCGCCTTGAGGGAGAGAGCTCCAAAGACACGCAACCCTCAGAAAAAAATTCTCATCTATTTTAAATGAGTAACCACTTATTTTTAAACAGTGAGCCCTAGTTATAGATTCTCCCATAAGAGGAAACATCCTCTCCACATCCACCCTGCCAACACCCCTCAGGATCTTCAAGGTTTCAATTAAGTTACCCGTTATTCTTCTAAACTCCACTAGATACAAGCCTAACCTGTCCAGCCTTTCCTCATAAGAAAACCCAATTTCTGGTGTTAGTCTAGTAAACATTCTCTGAACTGCTTATAACGCATTTACACCTTTCTTTAAATAAGGAGGCTGTACTGTACACAATACTCCAGGTGTGGTCTCACCAGTACCTTATACAACTGAAGTATAACCTCCTTACTTTTGTAATCAATTCCCCTCACAATAAATGACATTCTATGAGCTTTCCTAATTACCTGCTGTACCTACTAATCATTTGAGATTGCACTAGGACATCCAGATCCTTCTGAATCTCAGAACTCTGCAATCTCTCACCATTTGGATAATAAGTTTTTTTTCATTCTTCTTGCCAAAATGAACGATTTCACATTTGCCCACATCATACTCCATTCGCCAGAACTTTGCCCACTCACTTAACTTTAACCTGTTTAGGTCACTTTGCAGCCACCTTACATCCTTTTCACAATTTACTTTCCTATCTATGTTTGTGATGTTAGCAAATTTAGCAGCCACTCCTTCGGTCCCTTCATCCAAGTCATTTATATAAATTGTAAAAAGTTGAGGCCCCAGAACTGATCCGTGGCGCACCAGTTGTTACATCCTGCCAACCAGAAAAAAATCAATTTATGCCAATTCTGCTTCCTGTTAACTAGCTAATCTTCTATCCATGACAATATGCTACCCCTTATACCATGAGCTTTTATTTTGCGCAATAACCTCTGATGTGGCAATTTATCACCTGGTCTTCCAGAAATTTAAATACAGTACATCCACCAGTTCCCCTTTATCCACAGCACATGTAACTCCTTCAATGAACTCCAACAAATTGGTTCACATGATTCCCCTTTTACAAAACCATGTTGACTCTGCCTGATTACTTTTAATTTTTTTAAAAAATATGTGCCCTACTATAATATCTTTAATAATAGCTTCTAACATTTTCCCTATAACAGATGTTAGGCTAACTGGCCTACAGTTTCCTGCTTTGTCTCTCTCCCATTTTGAATAAAGGGAGCCAAATTTGCTGTTTTTCAATCTAATGGAACCGTCCCTGAATCTATGGAATTTTGGAAAATTAAAACCAGTGCATCAACTATCTCACTAGCCACTTCTTTCAAGACCTTAGGATGAAGTCTACCCAGACCTGGGGATTTGTCAGCCCACAGCCCCAACAATTTGCTCAATGCCACTTCCCTGATGATTGTAATTTTCCTGAGTTCCTCCCTTCCTTCCATTTCCTGATTTACAGCTATTTCTGGGATGTTACTTGTGTCCTCTATAGTGAAGACTGAAGCAAAATACCTGTTTAATTCATCTGTCATCTCCCTATTTTCCTTTATCAATTTCCCAGACTCACTTTCTGTAGGACCAGTGCTCACTTAACTCTTTCTTATTTAAATATCTATAGAAACTCTTGCTATCTATCTTTATATTACTAACAAGCCTTGTCATACTCTAATTTTTCCCTCCTTATTAATCTTTTTGTCATCCTTTGCTGTTCTTTGTATTCTTTCCAATCTTCTGGCCTACCACCCGTCTTTGTGTAATTATGTGCTTTTTAAGTTTGATACAATCCTTAACTTTTTTTTTTAAAGTAACCACGGATGGTGGCCCCTCCTCTTGGAAGTAGAGCATCATAAACATTTAGTTTTGCTGTGGAAAAGGATAACAAACAATCCAGAATAAAAAAAATAATTATTTGGGGAAGGAGGCAAGAACTGATCTGACCTAGGTAAATTGGTGTCCAAGATTGGCAGACAGAACTATAATTGAACAACAGGCTGCTGTTAAAGAGGAGCTGCTTCAGCATTTGAAAGAAAAATAAATGACAAAGTTAAGGTTGTATCCTCTGGATTCAATGGGAGGGCCGGCAAGCAAATGCTAGCTTCCTTCTTGAAGCCAGCTCCACAAGGATTCAAGCAAAATTCCTAGAAAATCAATCACGGTGGACTACACAGTGTATGTCCAGATGGCCGAAAAGCATCTCTCCTGCCAGGTTCTCTTTTCTCAAATCTCAAATAATCAGATTTCCACAGAAAACACTGAAGCTCTCCTTGAAGCACAGCAGCATTGACATTAATGATTGGGAGGAGCTTGCTAATAATCATTCAAAATGGCAACAACTTGTCCATCAAGCCACATCATGCTTTGAGTCCAAATGCCTTAATGAAGAGGCAGAGCAGCAGCAGCAAAGGAAAGGAGGCAAATCCTGCACTCTGGATCTCACCAACTTATGGGGCGCCCTGCCCCATGTGCCCTAAGGTCTGCAGATCCAGAATTGGCCTGTTCATTCACATGAAGATCCGTGACAGAAACCTGTGACTGAGATGTCATCCTTGAATTGAGGGGCAGCTGACAACAACAATGCAGATGGGATAACTCTAATGATGGGACCTGCTTAAAATCCTAAGTTCTTCCTTCAGTTACATGACTCACATAGTATTACTTAATGTGAGAGTCAATCATTTTCAGCTTTATGTCACGTTTCTAGCATTTGCAATTTTTCATGTTAATTCTACTACCGTATAATAAAGGTATTTTCAGATTGTAGCAATCCTCTGGGGAAAATAAAAGGAAGGAAATGTGATAGAAAGCAATTGATTTTTTTAAAAATTAAAAGTCTGCCTTTATTTGCTTGTTACTGTAACACAGAATAGCTAAGTTAACATTCTATCCAGCCAGCGGTCTCATATGTACAGGATCTGTTACAATGGTGTGAGCTAAGTACAGCTGCACTGGGAGGCCAGGCATTTAATTAAATTGTATGAAATTGCAGCTCAGTGTCAGTACAGTGCTTAATATAGAAAAAGGAACATTTATTTTTAATAAAGTGAATGACAGTGGTGTACTACATTCATAAATAATACAAGTGACAGGCCAGAGATGGGTAAAGCTGATTTTGTCTTTATAGTGATGTTAGGTTGTTCTTTGAAGGCTACCAGCAATATGCTTGCACCATTATGAAAAGGTTAAATGATTAATCTCTAAGGAACATCATACTTTTGATGTAACTTAATACACGCACACACTGTAAGGTAGCAGAGTGCCTCACCTGAATATTGGAAAACACAGAACAAGCAGAAAATACTGCAAATACCCAGCACATCTGCTGACATTTGAAATAGGAAGCAGTTATGCACATTTTTAACACCTTTACAACATATAAAGGAGGACATTCCAAAATGCTTCATAGTAGAGCCATTATAGATACCAAGCATAAATAATGGAAGTGGAATTTTACACTGGACTGTTGAGTCAGTTGTCTTAGTTAGGACAGCAATACAGTGTCATTACATTACCACCTTGCCCTTGCACTGCAGAACTGCTGCTCACAAGTCTGCATCTATAATCCTATACACAAATATTGAACTTAAGGCTAAGAAAGCAAAACACTCAGATAGGAATTGAACAGCAAAGATTGATCTCAGAATGTCAGCTTAAATACTATAGAGAGATCTGGTGTACGAATACACCGACCACCCCTCAATTACAATGTTGCATGGCATGAGCATTTACTGGCAATAAAGTGCACTGTTAAAAAAAAACTTTGAAGTTGTCAAGATTTAAGCGCATGAATTCAGTGTGGCCAACATTTGTGAGCAATTTCATTCCAATGCTCACAGGTCACACAAAATTTAAAACAGGTTTAAAATTTCAAGCTTGAATTTAATGCAACTTAATGAATGAATGCAAATGAATCTCAACTGTTACCAACAGTGTGCACAATTGGGAAGTGGAATTTAACTGTTGGCTTGAACAATCTTGCGATTCTCCCAAAAAAATGATTTTTAAACCTTCATCTTTAGCTATTAGTCAGTCAGTCTTCATAAGATGAGGAAACCTTATTTGTGCAAATAACCACAAATTACAAGCATTCTGCAACATTGAAAACTCTCCCAATTTAATTTCTGGATAAAGACAACTAACTACAAGCAAAATTTCTACGCAAACAAGCCTCAAGGATGCATCACAAATAAGATCGCAAATCCAAAAAGTCTGAAACGCACAAAATCCATTGTGCTCAGATAATACAATGTCATTTGTCTACTGTTACAATCTGCGTTCCCAGTCTTAATCATTCATTCAGCTGCTTTTTGAAGGAACCCACAAAATAGATTCAGACGAAGCAACTTCAGCTCATTTGTATTTCTAGAAAACTAGCCCTACAATCTTCTCATTAGTCAAGACTTTTAAGATGGTAGACTAATGATAAGTCAACAGGGATCCAATTTACGCATTATTCTAGCCTGTGGGTTAAAAGGGTTACTTCCAAATCTCTAAATTGCACAGCATCATCTCCAGCTACAGCAGGTTCTGCTGGTCAGTGCTGCTTGAAACCAACATATGAGAGAGCGACTTGAACAGCTCAGTGTGTCTCTTCTCACCTGTGGAGAAATGCCTGTTTTTCATGCAAATCTTTGGTTCAGACTGGAAACTGAGTGGAACCTCTCACCCGCCCACTCAGATTCATGGTACCACTCATCCTAAACACGCCTCCCTCTGCATCTGTTACTCTGTGTATTCCCAAATAGAGACATTAGATGCTGATTGAGCTGGCTCAGAGATTGAAATACTGTCAGACATCAAGATGTTATTTTGATAATTACATCCAAAAATAACAAAATGCTAGTTTTAGACTCCAACCTGTAGATGAATTATTCTACCTGCCAAGTACCAGTTCAATGGCTTATTCAGTGAGCAGCAAGCCACTGTTTCATCAACAGGAAGATTATACCTCTATAATCAGAAGAAAGCAGAAATATCTCTAACAAAAATCAATTTAAAAATTACTTACACAGGCATCAAAATGCATTTCAACATACACAAATAGTGATCTCAACTTTAAAAATTTCAATTGACCCAGCATCCAGAGCCTTTAGGGTGATGGGGGGATGAGAGGTGGTGGCATTGGTGATAACAGGTTTGGTAGTTAGGATGAGTAACAGACCCTAAAGTCATAGACAGTAGTCACATTATACCAGAGAGAAAACATAACCCCAAAATGCTGGAAACCCAGAAAATACAGGAGAAACAAAACAGATCATTCGGTATCTGAAAAGTGGAAACAAAGATTAATGTTTCATTCAATGGAATCCCCTGGAATTATGCTGACGGAGGCTTTATGCATTCCCATTTATTTTAAATATCAAATAAATGAAGCACTCCACTTGAATCATGGTTTCTTATTCCAACTCCATTAATTTGTTTCTCTCATCTGGACTTCAATTTTACCCCACCATGCCCCACAACCATCCCACGACATCATTATCACTATTTAGATAGAAATATTAATAAAATGGACAAAAATAAACATTGCAATTTATGGTTCAAAAGATGATAATGAAACCGCGGATAAGAACAAAGCCAGTCACCACTTCCCATAAACCACATAGCCCACATCATTTCAGCTGATCAGTGGAGTTTTGAAAAGGATGAAAGTCGCAAACTCCTTCAATTAGCAAAAGTCAGTACATTGACTTTTAAAACTATATCTCCCCAATTCTCAGCTATACAGCACACTCCCACTGCTGCTGCTGGATTAATTGCGGATTTTTAATTTCACTCAATGATATTACATTAAATAACGAGGCAAAAAGCTGGCTGCTGTTGGAAATGGCAAAATGAGTGTAAAGTGGGAAGCAGCCCTCTAAATCGAAGGTTGAGCCACATTATTGGTGCAGAGTAGAGGCAGCATGCTATAATTGGCTCAAGAATGCTCACACTGACACCGAATGCCTGAAATTGAATGAATTTCACTTGCCACTGGACTTTTTGTATGTCTATCTGGGTTAAGTGATGTGTGTACATGCTTGTAGGAGTAAACTTCCATCTTTGCGCATGGATTGGGTGGGCGTGTGTATGTGTCTTTGTTGAGGTGAGGGTTGGTGTTTATATGCATGCTTCTTTGTGGGGGGGCCAGAGAAGGGTGAGATGTGTGCCTATGAAAATGAAAGAGGCAGAGAGAGAGAAAAGCACATACCTCTGACTGCAGGAATATACATGTGCACATCTTTTTCTGTGATATGTTAGATGTTTGCCTGAGAGGAGTGGTGCATGTGTGTGTTTAAATTTGCATCAAAGAAACCCAATCAGTTAAAATCTAATGTCAGACATCTCTTTCCTTCTGTAGTTTTACAATATCCACAGCAGTCATTCCACCGCTTTAGCTACTTAATGCACTGAAAATTATTCCCTTCGTTGACTGGTAATTACCTGCAATTTGTACTGAGCCTTCCTCACCAAGAAGAATGTTTCCTGCCTTCAAGTCTCTGCAAGATAAATAAAGGAATTCAGCTGTGCAGGAATCAAAAGGGACAAAAGTCCTCCACAGTATCAGCTGTTGATGGAAAATTCCAGTGTTAAGGAGGGACCTTAAAAATAGAGGATCCAATTCAGTGGTCAAATGACCTTCTTCGATGCCACAATCAATATGACTCATTCCAGCAATTTACTAATACTTCCAAGGCAAATATCACATTAGATCAGGCACATTATTCTCTCTATATAGAAGAGTTATCTGAAAGGAAAGCATAACAACAAATTAGCTTGTCACTGTTATATTTTATGCAGTGAAGGAGCTAAAAACTTTAATATTGTGCTGAACTTGCAGCAGATATACTGAAAGAGTCTCTAAATCACTTCTGCATGACACTCGATGATATTACCATTTCTGATTCCTCACGGAGGTTGAAGATGAGGCTTCGCTATTGACCAGAAGCTCTAGTGGGCTAGGCATATAATTGTAGTGGTTACTAGGACAGTCAAGAGGCTGAAAATTCTGTGGTTAGTGATTCATTTACTGAGTTCCAAAAGTCTATCCATCACCTACAGGACTTGGTGACATCAAATCATTACTTTTTAAATTAACCACTTCCTTTCTCCTATAGTTTTTGAACTTTGTGCCATTCAGAACTCTGGGGCCTGGACCCTCCATTAAGGTTTCACAGTGAAAAATACACATTGAACTCCATCACATCACTTGTGATAGCATGTTTATTTTAAGCTCTTGGAATGAGAAATAGTTTGGTTAACTCTTTCTTGCCTCAAGAATAGATCATGGAATGGTAAATCTATATAACACCTAAAGACCACAAGTGTTGGGCTCAATAGCATAAGCATTCAAAGGCAATAGAGAGGGTACAAGTGATTCAATAGGATGTTCACTAGTAGGAGGAAAGATAATTACAAACAAAAATTGGGAACATTTTTGCTATAACAAAGGTGAATATGGAGTGATTATAAAAGGATGGGACACAATAAATGTCAACAGACTATTTCCAATGATGGAGAAATACAAAATAGGCCATGGACACAAGGTTAAATGTTTTGGACCAGAAAGAGGAGAATATTTTCTTTTACATGAAAGGTTGAAGACAATTCATCATGAGGCCTCTCAAGCCTGGTCCACCATTTAATAAGATCATGGCTGATAGTAACCTCAAATCTGCATCCTACCTACCCTCGATAACCTATCACCCCTTTGCTTGCCAAGAATCTATCCACCTCTGCCTTAAAAATATTCAAAGACTCTGCTTCCACTGCCATTACAGGAAGAGTGTTCCAAAGGCTCACGACCCTCAGAAGAAATTTCACCTCATCTCTGTTTTAAATGGGTGACCCCTTATTTTTTAAACAGGGACTCCTAGTTCTAGAGTTTCCCACATAAGGAAACATCCTCTCCACACCCACCCTGTCAAGTCCCCTCAGGATCTTATATGTTTCAATCAAGTCGCCTCTTACTCTTCTAACCTCCAATGGACATCTAACCAACTTTTCCTCATAAGACAACCCATCCATTCCAGGTATTAGTCTGGTAAACCTTCTCTGAACTGTTTCCAATGCATTTACATCCTTCATTAAATAGGGTGACCAGTACTGTACACAGTACTCCAGATATGGTCTCATTAGTGCTCTGTATAACTGAAGCATAACCTCCTTACTTTTGTATTCAATTCCCCTCACAATAAATGATAACATTCTATTAGCTTTTCTAATTACTTGCTGTATATGCATACTAGCCTTTTGTGATTCATGCACTAAGACACCTCTGCATCTCAGAGCTCTGTGATCTCTCACCATATGGATAACATTCCTTTTATTCTTCCTGGCAAAATGGACAATTTCACATTTTCTCACATTATACTCCATTTGCCAGGTCTTTGCCTACTCACTTAACCTATCTATACCCTTTTATAGCCTCCTTATGTCCTCTTCACAACTTACTTTCCTATCTATTTGGTGTCGTCAGCAAATTTGGCAACCATCCCTTCACCCAAGTCATTTATGTAAATTGTAAACAGTTGGAGGTCCCAGCGCTGATCCCTGTGGCACATCAATCATTACATCTTGCCAACCTGAAAAAGACCCATTTATGCCTACTCTGCTTCCTGCTAGACAGCCAATCTTCTATTCATGCCAACATGCTACCCCTATGTCATGAGCTTTTATATTACGTGGCACTTTATCAAATGCCTTCTTGAAATCTAAATAGAGTATATCCATTGGTTCTCTTTATCCACAACACATGTTATTTCCTCAAAGAACTCCAATAAATTGGTTAAACATGATTCCCCTTTCACAAAACTAATGTTGACTCTGCCTGATTACCTTGAACTTATCCAAGTGCCCTGCTGTACCATCTTTAATAAAAGCTTCTAACATTTTCCCTATGACAGATGTTAAGCTAATTGGCCTGTAGTTCCCCACTTTGTCTCACTTCTTTTTTGAATAATGGAGTTACATTTGCTATCTCCCAATCTAATGCAACCTTCCCTGAATCTAAGGAGTTTTGGAAAATTAAAACCAATGCATTAACTATCTCAGCCACTTCTTTTAAGACCCAAGGATGAAGTCCATCAGGTCCTGGGCACTTGTCAGCCTGCAGCTCCAACAATTTACTCAGTATCACTTCTTTGGTGATTGTAATTTTCCCAAGTTCTTCCTTCCCTTTCATTTCCTGATCTATAGCTGCTTCTGGGATGTTACTTGTATCCTCTATAGTAAGGATACACCTGTTCAATTCGTCTGCCATTTCCTTGTTTTCCATTATCAATTCTCCAGACTCACTGTCTATAGGACCAACGCTCATTTTATTAACTTGTTTCTTTTTAAAATATTTATAGAAACTCTTACTATCTGTTTTAAATTTCTGGCTAGCTTTCTCTCGTACTCTATTTTTCCTTCCCTATTAATCTTTTAGCTATCCTTTGCTGTTCCTTATATTCTGTCCAATCTTCTGGTCTTACACCTACCTTTGTGCAATTATATACTTTTTCTTTAAGTTTGATACTACCTTTAAGTTTTCTAGTTAACCATGGATGGTGTGTCCATCCCTTGGACGTTTCCTACTTGTTGGAATGTATCTATCCTCTGTATTCTGAAATATCCCCTGAACGTTTCCAACTGCACCTCTATTGACCTATCCCGTAACCTAATTTGCCAATTCACTTTAGCCAATTCACTGAAGCTCCTCATTATCATTATGCAGAACTTCCTCCTTTGTCCTGCCTATGTCATTGGTACCAACATGGACCACGACAACTGGGTCCGTACCGTCCCATCCCCCGTCCCCCCCACTGCAAGTTCCTCTCCAGGTATCCCAAACCCTGTACTGGGCAGGCAACACAGCCATCTAGAATTATGCTCTTTGCTGCAGGGAGCAGTGTCAACCCCCTCTGACTATAACGCCCCTTACTACCACTAAATTCCTTTTACCTCCACCTGAATGGCTGCCTGTACAACACTGCCATGGCTAGTTAGCTCATCCACCCTGAAGCCCCCACACTCATCCACACAAGCTGAAAAAACCTCAAACCTGTTGGACAATTGCAAGGGCTGAGGCTCCTGCACTCCTGTCCTCTGGATCCCCTTCCCTGCCTCACTTGCAGTCTGCTCCTCCAGTCCCTGATCATTGACCAAATCAGAAGACTCCATCCTGAGGTGTGAGATCGCCTCCTGGAATGAAGTGCCCAAGTAACTTTCCCCCTCCCCGATACGCCACAGTGTCTGCAGCTTGGCCTCCAGCTCAATAACTCGGAGCCAAAGTGCCTGCACCCACAGACGCTTACTGCAGATGTGTTTGCCCTGGATCACACTGGTATCCAGAAGCTCCCACATCTGACAATCACAGCACATCACTTGCCCTGCCATCTCCAATATGTTAGTTAATTAGTTTCTAATTAAAATTAATAAAGCTTACACTACTCAATAGGTTTTGGCACTGCCAGTAAACTCTACAATACTGATAATACAATATAGTACTTACAATATTGATAAAACTAATAATATCAGTTACTGGTTTACCTGCTCCAAAGTTGAAATCAAATACTGGAGGCTGAAAGAGAGTGGAGTAAAAAAAGGCACCTCCTCCCACCCTTCACTGAACTCCCCACTCAGTATGCTTCACTTCTTGCAGTAAACGTTACCTATAGGACCTCTTTCCCCCTATGCACTGAATTTCCACTTCAAAACAAATTCTCAAATATACTCCATCAATCAGGCCCAAGTCTGCCCTCAGAGCATACGTACACCTCTCACTAAATGCTATAAAGACAAGACCATAACAAATAGGAGGCAGCCATTTGGCCCCCCTGAGCCCGCTCCATCATGGAATAAGATCATGGCTGATTGGTTGTGGCCTTAATTCCACTTTCCTGCCTGCCCGAATAACTCTTGACCCCTTGTAGATCAAATATTTGTCTAACTCAGCCTTGAATATATTCAATGACCCTTCCTGTGGAACAGAATTCCCAAGACTAATAACCCTCTTAAAAAATTCCTCTTCACAAGTCTTCAATGAAGGAGCCTTATTTTTAAATTGTGCCCTGTAGTGCTGGATTCGCCCACAGAGGGAAACATCCTCTCAGCATCTACCCTGCCAAGCCTCCTCAGAATCCTACATATTTCATTAAGAACACCTCTCTCATTCTTCTAAATTCCAATGAGACCCAAGCTGCTCAACCTTGTAAAAAAAAAAAACCTCTATCCCAGGAATCAGCCTAGCGAACCTTCTCTGAATTGGTTCTAATGCAGTAATATTCCTCCTTAAGGAGTCCAAAACAGTGGACAGTGCTCTAGGTGCAGTCTCACCAATGCCCTGCACAGTTGAAGCAAGACTTTCCTACTGTTATAGTCCTTCTCTCTTGCAATGAAGGCCAACACTCCATTTGCCTACCTAATTACTTCTTGTACCTGCATACTTACTTTTTGTGATTATGTACAAGAACACGTAGATCCTTCTGAATGCAAACATTTCCCAGTCTTGCACTATTCAGAGGAAGACAGTGGGCAGAGAAGGTGCACAGTTTGTCAGCATCCAATTTCTCTGCATCCTCTTCTTGGCCAGCTGAACTTTTTTGTTTCTGCTCACATCTTTCTATACCCTTCCAAACAGTCAGCCTCCAGAGGTCATGGCCGTCAACCTCCTTGTCAGTGGCAATGCCCGCCATCTTCATATCTCACTTGGTATCCTTGTAGAAAAGGTATGAATGCCCAAGAGGTCATGACCTACTGGTCAGTTCACTGTACAGAATGGTCTTAGGGTATCCAATGAATGTGGCCAAGCCAGCAAAAGTGTTGTTGGCTTAGCAATGAGTGTATGCTGATGGAATTGGCACGTTTCAGGACCTCTGAGTTGGTGACATTGTCCTGCCGAGAAACGCTGAGGATACATCTGAGACAGCGAAGGTGGAAACCGTTCATCCTTTTCTCTTGCCTGGTATATATCGTCTAGGTTTCATTACAGTAGAGTGTATGGAGGACACAGGCTTTGTAAACTCACAATTTGACGTTCAGTTAGGTTGCTGCTGTTCAACCA
Source organism: Carcharodon carcharias (assembly GCF_017639515.1). NCBI lineage: Eukaryota > Metazoa > Chordata > Chondrichthyes > Lamniformes > Lamnidae > Carcharodon > Carcharodon carcharias. The sequence continues at coordinate 150,199,863 of NC_054472.1, forward strand.
GCTCTTACTCAACTTGGACATAATAGCTGCAGCTTTTGCGATGTAAGTGTTATTTCAGCATCAGATTGCTGGATATTGTGCAGCTGAAATATTTGAAGCTATCAAAACCTCTAGCATCTTATTGTCAATGTTGATAAATGGCATTATGGCAACACTTTGGGCCATAACATTTGTCTTCTTGATGCTGATGGTTAAACAAAACATTTTACAAGCTTGCGAGAGTCTGTCCATTTGCCACTGAAGATGTTCCTCAGTATGGAATGTTAGTGCAGCATCGTCAGTGTAGAACAACTCTGATGAGGACTTGGCGCATCTTTGTCTTGGATCTAAGGTGAGAAATGCTGAACAGCTTTTCATCAGTTCTGGTAAGAATACACTATGTGGGTGACCTGAAGGCATATGACAGCAGCAAAGAGAAGAAAATGCCAGAGTACAACCCTTTTTGACACCACTGTAGATCTCAAAAGGGTTCTGATGTTGCAGCATCATAGCTGACCTTATTTATCATGTTGTCACAGCAAAAGGAGATCTCATTGAGCAGTTTCAGGAAGCAGCCAATTTTCTCCAGCAGCTTAAATTGATTTTCTCTGCTCATATGGTCGAATGGCTTGGTGAGGTCAATAAAGGTAACATTGTGGTCCCCTTTGTCCATGGCAATTCTCCTGCAACTGCTGGACTGAGAAGATAATGTCATTTGTACATCTCCCGGTTCTGAAACCTCACTGGGATTCAGGGTAAATGCATTCAATTGGAATCTGCAGGGTGACAAGGACAAGGGCAAATAATTTTCCCATGCTCAGCAGGGAGATGCCTCGATTCTTGTTGCAAACACTGCAGTCACAATCTTTACATCATGTATCGCTTAACCTATCTATATCCTTTTGCAGACTCTTGTGTCCTCCTCACAACTTGCTTTCCTACCCATCTTTGCATTATCAGCAAATTTGGTTACAATATGCTCAGTTGCTATTCACACTATATATCAATGATTTGGATGAGGGGACCAAACGTAATATTCCTAAGTTTGCTAAAGGCAAAACTAGGTAGGTATGTGAGTAGTGAGGAGGATGTTAAGAGGCTTCAAGGCAATTTAGTCAAGTTGAGTGAAAGGGCAAATCCAGTAAAAGTGTGAAGTTATCCACTTCAGTAGGAAAAGAGCATGGCAGAGTATTATTTAAACAGTGATAGATTAGGAAGTATTGATGTACAAAGGAACCTGGGTGTCCTTGTACATCAATCACTGAAAGCAACTGCTTATTGTACCTGCATGCTTAAGGCAGCAAATGGTATGCTGGCCTTCATTGCAAGAGGATATGAATACAGGAGCAAGGATGTCTCACTGCAGCAATACAGGGCCTTGGTGGCACCACACCTGGGGCAGAATTTTTCACTCAGCATTCAGGCATGCGCCGACATGCTCGAGTGCAAAACAATGCGCGATGACGTTGGGTGAATGTCTCGATGTCATTGTACACTTGCATGATATTTCAGTTGGCAGGTGTGTCTGCTGACAACTTGGGGGCTATTAAACTCGTGACCGACAAAATTAACTGGGATTTTTCGCTACCTGTCCAACATTATGGCTGGCGGGCGGATCGGCCAGGCAGCCTTTGCATTTTTCAGAAAACCTCATCCAAGGGCTGTATGAGGTTTGAGTGTTTAATTTTTAAAAACTTAAAAATAGTTGGACACAAATTTCAGCATCCATATGTTTAGGTGACTCATTCTGATACGTGGGCATTTTTTCCCAGATTTTACAATGCTTTTATTGAATTTAAATTCTTCAGCTCCAAGGCAGCTCTCTACCTTCAGAGTTTTCATTCCACGCTCCCCCATGCAGACTTCAGTCCTCCTTAATAGCCCTCCTCCTGCCCCCACCACGGCAGCGCTGAGCCTTTCGGTGTGCCTTTCACACTGGCTGAGTGCAAATTGGCCAACCAGCATGAACTCGCAGTTGGGGGTCGATCACGGGCAGCAGTCGGTTCTGGGCTGCTCCCGGTCTGCAAATTGCAGCCACCCGTCAACCTGAAAATCCTACCCCTGGAGTAATGTGTGCTGTTTTGGTCTCCTTATGCAAGAAAGGATATACTTGTCATAGAGGGAGTGCAGCGAAGGTTCACTAGGCTAATTCCTGCGATGGCAGGGTTGTTACATGGGGAGAGATAGGGCCGACTATGCACTGGAGGTTAGAAGAATGAGAGGGGATCTCATTGACATGTATAAAATTTTGACGGGGCGGACAGACTGAACGCAGGGCTGATGTTTCCTCTGGCTGGGGGAGGGGGGGGGGGGTCCTAAAACAAGGGGTCACTATCTCAGGATATGCGGTAAGCCATTTAGGGCTGAGATGAGGAGAAACTTCTTCAAAGGGTGGTGAACCTGTGGAATTTTCCACCACATAGGGATGTTGCAGCCAAGTCAGTGAATATATTTAAGGAGGAAATAGGTTTCTAGACTCTAAAGGCATAAGGGGTATGGGAGAAAGGAATATGGTGTTGAGATAGAGGATCAACTATGATCATACTGAATGGCAGAGCAGGCTCGAAGGGCCAAATGACCTACTCCAGCTTCTATTTTTCTATGATTCTATATAGATTGTAAAGAGTTGAGGCTCCAGCATGGATCCCTTTGGCACTTCACTAGCTAGCCAAGCTGAAAATGAGCCATTTATTCTGACACTATTTCTTGTTCATTAGCTAATTCTCTATTCATGCTACAACACCATGAGCTCTTATCTCGTGTTATAAACTTTAAAGTGGGACCTTATCAAATGCCTTTTGGTAATCCAATTACACTACATCTACTGGTTCCCTACAACCACAATGCCTGTTATATTCCCAAAGAACGCCAATAAATTTGCCAAATAAGATTTCCCTTTAATAAAACCATGTTTACTATGCCTGATTGTATTAAGATTCCTTAATAATGGAGTCATTAGTTAGTGATTGAAGAATAAAGCAATTTCTGAACAGGTTAGTTAGGTGCTTGAAGGGAAGTGTGAAAGGGGCATGGGAACAGCATGGGATTAGAACTACTACTTGTACAGAGAATAATAGGCTAAACATAGTTTTATGCAAATCAATTCTCAAGTTAAAGAACAGTTTGGTTTTTAACACTGCAAACTCTTGGCAGCAAATGTGCCATTGCACAACTTGGCAGCATCCATATCTAATTTAATTTGACAATTACTGCACACAGTTTGGATAATGTTAGCTATAATGGCAATCCACAGCATCCAATTAAACCATCAGATCCAATGCTCATTAATTTAGTCGGGTGTGTACATAAGCATTCGTCTGAATATAATGGACTAGACATGCAATCTTCAGAACAGATTTCTCTACTCATGGGCAGGCAGAGCTATACATCAAGATGCCAGGCATGCCAAAGAGCTCCTAACTCTGGCTTAAAGTGCCTCTGGAAGTTGATTTTTTTTTAAAAAGGAAAAATGTCACATTTTTAAGAAGTCAAGGTTTAAAGCCCCATGGATATTGCTACGTTACACTAGTCATCCACAAAATGGGGTCGAGAGAATTTCCAGGGAGTCTGCAAAACAAAGTGCAAACTGGGAGTCAAGAGCAGATTGCAGCCACAAAGTGGGCTGGCTATTTCGTCTAAGAGGGGAGCACACAAGTTTGGACAGACTCTGCATTAAGCAGCAGGCACACCCATCTCACTGATAGCTCTAAGCAGAGACTTGTTTTCTTAAAAGCATTATTGGCACACTCACTGAGTATATTTTACTATAGATGGGGGGCCCGTGAATTGAATAAAACTATTTGTCCTATTATTCTCTGTACAAGGAGTAGTTCTAATACCACACTGTTCCCATGTCCCTTTAACACTGATCCATTTGAAAAGGGGCCCCTCAAACAAAAAAGTTTGAGAACCATTGCTTTAAGCCCCTCCAGTGACATCACTGAAAGGAAGGAACTCTGCTCTGAAGCAGCTAGATGAGAACTGTAATGGCAGTACCAATGGCTGCAGAGCCATTTGGCCTGTTCATCACTGAAGGTTTGCATGCAAGCCTCTTTTAAAAATACAAACAGTGGAATCTAGTATTGCACAAACTTCCTGTTACAGTAAGTTTACCTGTTACAGTAAGTTTACCTGTTACAGTAAGTTTACCTGTTACAGTAAGTTTCTTACTAATACACAACTCCCATTCCTGACAACAAGCATGTAGTGGTAAATACTGGTGTCAAATATTACAATTATAATCAATTAATGCATTTTAATTCCCAGAATTTAGTCCCTGATAAATTAAAATTGATCATGATTTTGGGAAATGGATATTAAATAGCACCAGTGGTGTCAATGATTCTGAACCACCAGTATTTTGATTATGCTCAATTACAATGAAGCTTTATTTGTCCCTGACAACTGAGACATTGTATGACAATTATTTCCATTTTTTCCTTTGAACATCGGCATAGCTCTCATAAGGCTAGCTCAGTAGAGTAAATGTTTCTCTGATTATATCTAGACAAAGTCAACTTGGGGTTCCCACCTCATTCCTCCTTGTAGGTAGCAGAAATTCAGACTTTTCTCCACTTTATTTACGCACTGATATTTGCGACATAGTAACTAATGCAATTAACTTGAACTTCAACTCTTAAATTGCCACATTTAATCCTAAATAAAAATTGTAAACCAAGCCAATTATATATCAGGCATATACTCTGCCTCCACTCTCAACTTTTCCTACACACTAGTTCAAATCTTTAACTCCCAAACTCTTTAGTTGTACCCACTCATCACCATGATTCCCTTGCAGCCACCTCAATCCTTCTGAACCCAGCATCCATTTCCCCATCATAATTCCATGCTTGACGAGTAATTAAAAGTATAATTAAAAACAAGGGGAGATGCTACAAAAAAAATGACAAACTCTGTATAAAAGTGTCTGTAATAAAGAGGGGAGCTGGTGGCACCAGTGTTGAGGAGCCAAATATACTAGGGATTAATTAGTGAGTAATGCTACAGAAGAATTAGGACTGGAAATTAAACATTGCAGGGTTTAACATTTAGAAATGTTGGGGGAGAAGGGAAGGTGGAATATTTATAACCAATGGAGATAATATAATGGCAGTAGAAAAAAATTTGACAATTAGTTAAGACAGAAGATAATAAAATGATCAATTACATTAATGGGGGCAGTTTACAGGGTGAGAAATGGAGAAAAACATACAAAATTAGGAAAATGAGTGGAAAAAAAGTAGAATAATTATTATGGCCAGAAGTCAACAAAAGGAAAGGGAATGAAGTTCCTACAATGTGTGTGAGATTTATTTCTAATCCAGTATATAAAAAGCCTAACAAGGAAGAATTCGCCACTGGATCTTGTAATGGATTGAACCAGAGTAAGTAAAAGAATTAAAAGTAGGGGAACATCTTGGCTTTAGTGAAAATAATATAAGCTTAAAGATAATTAAGGACATATCAACAATGACTTATATTTAGATAGCACATTTAACATAATTAAATATTCCATGGCACTTCATAAGGGACATTATAAAACAACCTAGCCATGAAGGATTTTAGGTTAAATGACCAAATGCTTGGTCAAAGGTGTAGGTTTTAAGTAATGTCCTGAAAGAGGAAAGCAAGGTAGAGGCGGAGAAGTACAGGGAGGGAATTCAGAGTTTGGGGTTTAGGCAACTGAAGAATGGCTACAAATGGCGAAGCATAACAAAGACTGGGTATTAAATTGAAGAAAAGCAATTCTGAGAGCTGTGAACAGGCCTTGTCAAAATAAAATGGACAATAATACTGGCAAACAATTATGCACAACAGAAATGGAAAATATTTTAAATAGTACTCAGAGTCCAGGAAAAACATTAAGAACAGAATATTAATGAGACACCATGCTGAATAACAACATTAGGGGGAAAAAATATCAAAGATAAGGAAATAGGCATACATAAACTGAATGGAGATTGAGGAGAACATGATAAGGGAGAAGAAAAGGCAATTAGATTAAAAGTCAAAAGAACAAGGGAACTATGAAATTAAATCATCAAGGAACATAAAATAGTAAAATATTCTACAGGGGCATAAAAAAAGTCAGAATGGGATTGGGGCTACGAAGGGATGGATGGGATAAAATGCCATGCAAAATGGCAGAAATATTAAATGATTAGTTTGTTTTAGTGTTTACCAGGGAAACAGGGTAGGTAGACATTGAAGATGAGATTAGAAATAATATAACCACATAAAATAGAAAAAGAAATAATCATCAACCTCAAAGTGGCTAAAACACCTGGTCTGGACAGGTTGTTACTGACTGTTTTAAAATAATCTAAGAAGAGATAGCAGAGGCACTGTTACACATTTAATGATCAATTAGAAAGTGGTGTAGTGCCACAAGGCTGGTGGATAGCTAACATTAATACTCATACTTAAGAAGCAACACAGAACATATCCAAGGAGCTATAGGGCCAACAAACAAGGTCAGAACTTGTTGAGTCAGGAAGCCAATTGCAAATGGGCAGCTAACTGGCTGCAAAACAAAGCTAAAAATAGGGGTAAAGGATTGCTACTCAGAATGGCAGGTGGTGGAAAGTGGAGCCCCACAAGGATCAGAGATGGGGCCACTGTTGTTCACAATTTATATTAACAATTTAGACTCTGGAATCAAAAACTCATTTCTAAATAGTAGCTGAGCCCAAATTTGAAGACAGTGGCTTGTGGGGTGGGGGAAGCATAGTCATTGCTGAGGAGGAATGCAACACACTACAAAGCATTAATAAACTTACAGAATGAGAATAAAATTGGCAAATGAATTTCAATACAGGTAAGTGTAAAATATTACATTTTGGAAATAGAAATATGATCACATATTACTTAGAAAATAGGAATTTAAATGTGGTAGAGCAAACAGATCAGGGAATGCTAATTCACAAAACAAAAATACCAGTTCAGGTTAATAAGGTCATTAAAAACAAGTATGAAGGTCAATTTCTACAGGGATAAAAGAGGTAGAGAAATTATGCTAAATCTGTATTGAAGCTTGGTTAGACCATAGTTGACATACGATATACAGTTTTGGTCTCCATATTATAGAAACAGAGGAACTGGAAAGGGTGCAAAAAAGATTTACAAGAATGATATCAGAAATGAGGGGTTATACCCATCAAGAAAGAACAAACAGGCTGGCTCTCTTCCCTTGAGAGAGAAAGCTGAGGGATTTTAGAATTATGAAAAGCTTTGATAGAGCAGCCACAGATTGTGTTTCCACTTGAGAGGAAGAGCAGAAGAGGCCATCAAATAAGAAATTCAGAGAGAAAAAGAAACTGCTTTATACAGGGAACTGACGAGAGTGTGAAACTCATTACCATGGAGTGGCTGAAGTGAATAGTACAGAAGCATTTAAGGGGAGGCATTGAAGGACAAGGGAATAGAGGGTTATATACTGATAGATCTGGATAAGGAAAAGCAAGAGAAGGTTTGGGTGGAGTACAAATGCTGGCATGGACTGCTTGGGTTGAATGCCAAATTTGTGTGCTGTATATTCTATTTGACCCTATGTAAAGCAAGGCTAGAGTGTTCTGCCATACTAGCCATTTGTGAATTCTATGTTTCACACATCGGGTTGGTGAGAGAATTTCTTCCAACTTGCCCCTTCCAGCTGCTAGTGATAATCCTGACTTTATGCCTGCTCCTTCTTACCAATGTTAAATGTCTGTTAGGGACCGTTATTGTTTAAAAAAATCTGAACACCCAGCAATTAACCGTCAGAACTACACCACAAGACTTAGCATTTTTTTAAACAAAACCAAACTTTAACCGTTTTGATATTCAATAAAGCAATATTAATACTATCACATATAAAATCTTATGCTATAAACTCAGTTCTACTTTTTTACTTCCTCCGGAGTTCCCTTATCTTACAAAATCGTGACGGTTCATTCACTTTTCCTGGAGTCATCCAAAAGGTATGCCATAGCCCTCCAGAATTTACTTGAATTCTCTTTAGAATTTCTCTCATCTATTGGAGTCCTTCCATTAGCTTTTTGGCTATGTGATTCTCTACCTTTCTCTTTACAGATCTCACGACTGTGGACACCTCAGCTCCTTGTTCGGGTTGCCAGCAGATATCCAACTTGCCAGATTTCCAAGCTGACTCTGCTAACTGCTTTCTGCTTCAAGGCTCTGACAACTGCTGAAGATTTCTTCCAATAGCTGCAAACTAGAGCAAATCTTCTAGATAAATTAAACAAAAGACCCTTCTGATCAAGGCTCTATCCTGAATCACCATCACCATGGCAACATGGCATGCTTTGGGATGATTCAACCAGAAATGCAAATGAATTATCTTAACTTCAACATAATTCTTTGATTCTGCAACCCATATGAATAATTTATATTGGCAAGAGAGTTTCCACCTTTGTTTCCAAGAATTGCTAGCTTTTCACTTTGAGATAACAATGGACACCTTAGCTTCACCCAGGGGTCCACAAATGAATCACCCATTATTTAAGATTTTTTTTTAACCCACTATCAACCTTGTAAGATAAACACAGGTTAATTAAATCTAGGCTTGTTTGAATTGCATTCACTTGAGCTGCCTACCAATTCCTTAACCAAATTACCTGGAAAAACTCAGCAGGTCTGGCAGCATCAGCGGAGAAGAGTTGACGTTCCAAGTCATCTCCGCCGATGCTGCCAGACCTGCTGAGTTTTTCCAGGTAATTCTGTTTTTGTTTTGGATTTCCAGCATCCGCAGTTTTTTTGTTTTTATCCTTAACCAAATGCCTCCATTTTAAAGCTGAAACTTTAATTCCTAAAACTAAGTTATACTCTAAAACATATGAATCATGAACTAGATATTTGCAATACCAATCTGCCAACCAGTGCAAACAATATTTCACTGCTCAACTTCAAAGCCTCTTACAAACCTCAATTAGGTCCCTTTAACTGCATTCGTGAAGAAAATTTTTCAAGCACTTCATAACTGTGACCTCTCATTCATTCTATTGTCTCACCAATCTTCAGGTGCATCCTTAACATTACTGTTACAATTGGCCTAGATGTGTCCACTACATTTCATCATAATTAGTCACTGCTTTACTGTTTTCTACTTGGTTTAATTATCTTCTTTGCTTATCTGAATTTTTCCCAATTTTAAATTAAATCGCAAGTTATCTATAGCAAGTTAATAAACAGGGAAAACAGTAGGTTAATTTTAACTGCCCTTTCTAGCTCCACACCAAGTTTCTAAACATTCATAATAAGTGATGAATGAGTCAAACTTTAACAATTTTAACAGGACAGAACTGAAATTCCAACACAGCAAACTAAGCAAACCACAGACACCCATTACAATTAGAAAAGCCAAGTTCAGATTTGTACAGCATTTACAACTTTTAAATGAGATTAAGTTACATAAATGATGGATAGTTGGAAGTGATTGCTTGACATAATTTGATCTAGTGGTGCAGATGTTTTATATGGAAAACAAGAATGCGGTACAGGATGCAGTCTTGAGGCGTTTAGATGCTAACCATATATAGAATAAGACACACTCAAAACTAAGCAGCTGATAGATTCAGATAATTTGTATAGATAACAGCTGATAATCAAGAGAACGTTACAGGCTAGAACCTAATCAAGGAGTTTAGATGGTTTGAACACAGATACAATTATCCATTACTTCATCAGTCAAAACAAGCTGCAATGCTGGTGCTGGAAAAGCACTTACATTCGCCTAATGTGTACAGGAGGATCCTAAATCATTAATCTCATTTCAAAATCATAACACTGTGGGCAAACTTCTTGCTCTGACAAAAACAATGCGGACAGTCATTTTTGCAAACAGACAGCATTTTACAATTTACTTTCATGAAACATTGTCACAAAAACCTTCATTGTATCCCCTTTCCAGTGAAATATACTATTTTTCTGGCTATCATAACTCTAACCTCTCATTCTTAGTGTTATTCTAATGAATCAAAGGTTGTCCAATTACAGTTTTGCCTGCCAAAGGGCTACCTGTACAGAAGGGATAGTTCTGTCACAGTCAAGGTATATTTCCACAAAGAGAAAAGTTTTGGCAAACAAGTCCAGAGCTACCTGAATGACAAAAGAGGTAGAGATTAAGAAGGTGTGCTTATGACAAATGTCAGGTGGATAATACAACCAAGAACCTGGCTGGATATAGAAGGTTCAGAAGGAAACTGAAAAAGCAAATAGGAGAATCTCAGAACATGAGAGGAGACGGGCAGCTAACATAAAAGGGAGCCAAAAGATTTTCAAATGGCATATCAATAGTAAAAAGGCTGGTAAGAGGAGGGGGGGTGGGGCTGATTAGGAACTGAAAATGGGATTTACAAATGGAAAGCAGGTGGTGGTGGTTGGGGGGCGGGGGGGCGGTATGGCTGAGGTATTAAATTAATACTTTGCATCTTTACCAATGAAGATGCTGCTGCACATGTCTTGGTGAAAGAGAAGGTTAATTCAGACACTTGAAAGTTTGTCTGCCCTTAAAAGTTGACAAAGCACCAGGACTGGACACAATGCATCCAAGAATACAAAGGGAAATGAAGGTGGAAATTGTGGAGGCACTAGCCATAATTTGCAGTTTTTCTTTGACTAAGGGGTGGTGCCAGAGGGCTAGAGAATTGCAAACATTATACACTTGTTCAAAAAAGATGTAAAAATAAACCCAAAAACTATCAGCCTGTCAGTTTAATCTCAGTGTTGGAAAGCATCTAGAAATAATAATTCAGGACAAAATTAATAGACACTTCAGCAAATTAAGTTATATTACTTAAGGAAAGCTAGCATGTACTTGAGGGTGAATTATGTTTAACTTTTTTGGTGGAGATAACAGAGGGTTGATGAGATTGATGCACTGTACAGGGACTTCCAAAAGGCTTTTGAGATAGTGTCGCAAAACAGGCTTGTGGGTGGAGTTAGAGCTCATGGAGTCAACAGTAGCATCATGGATACAAATTGGCTGAGTGACAGGAAACAGAATACTGCTTAATGGATGTTTTCCAAACAGGAGGAAGGATTATTGCATATTCCGAAGGGTTAGTGTTTGAACCTCTGCTGATATATATTGACATAGACTTGTGTACAGGGTACAACTTCAAAATTTGCAGACGATATGAACCGTGGAAGTATTGCGAACTGTGCGGAGGATAGTGAAAAACTTCAGAAAGGTCACAGACAGGTTCGGGGGTAGATAAATAAATGAAATTCAATGCAGGGGAGTGTGAAGTGATTCACTTTGGAAGAAAGAACGCAGAGAAACAATATAAAATAAAGGATACAACTCCAAAGGGGTGCGAGAGCAGAGGGACTTGGGTGCATATCTGCATAAGTCATTGAAGGTTGCAGGGCAGGTTAAAAACAGAGTTAATACAACATGCAGCATCCTTGGCTTTACCAATAGGAGCATAAAGTATAAAAGCAAGGAAGTTACATTATACTTGCATAGGACATTGGTTTGGCCTCAACTGGAGTACTGTGTCCAGTGCAACACACTTTAGGAATGATGTGAAGCCATTAGAGTGTGCAGAAAATATTCATTAGAACGGTTCCAGGGAATAGGTACATCAGTTAAGTAGATAGACTAGAAAAGTTGGGACCGTTTTCCTTGAAGAGGTCAAGTGGAAATTGATAGGGGTATTCAAAATCATGAAAGGTCTGGACAGAGTAGAGAGAGAGAAACTGTTCCCACTTGCGAAAGGACTAAGAACCAGGTGGAACAGATTTAAAGTAACTGGCAGTAGAAGTAATGGCAACACAAGGAAAAATCTTTTCATTCAGCAAGTAGTTAGGATCTAGAATGCACTGCCTGACACTGTTGGAGGCAAGTTCAATCAATACATTCAAGGAGGAACTGGATTATTATCTAAAAAGGAAATGTGCAGAGCTACAGAGAGAAGGCAGGGGAGTGGCACTAGCGAATTGTATTTTCAGAGAAAGCACAGACATGACATGCCAAATGGACTCCTGTGCTGTAACAATTCTGCAACTCTGAGAATCTTAACTATGTACACAGCCATTAGATTTCTACAATGGGGTACAGAGTGCTGCACTATATTATCACTATTGTTTTACTCTGTTATTTTTGGTATCGCTTTGCCCTGTAATTTTTTTCAATTTCTTAAAAGAAAGCTAGTCATGCACTTATCTAGGTAACTGAGGACAGAGAAATCAAAAAAGGAATCTCATTTTAAATGCACTGCAAACTTTGCACTGAGATTCTAATTATTCAGCACTGGATCTCAATTACATATCAAGCAACTATTTTCACAGGATGGACTCTGCATTCCACAGCAGCAATGCACACCAAGCTGTGGAAACCATAGTTTACTTGCTATAATTAGAAAGCAAGTTCAGATTTATGTATCATCCACAACATTTAGAAGAATTACTACACCAATATTGGGTAACTAGAAGCAAGTAATTACTTCAAAATCATAACCCAGGTACGCGCCCAATTTATCTAAATGGTTCCAGATCACCCGTGCTGGCTCAGTTTCATCCTTGTGGAGGAAAGTTCCTAACTGTACTGCTCCATTCACCTGCCTATAGCATGTCTGTTGATTGCCCAGGGAATAAGAGTGGTGGAGCATTTCTTTCTCTCAAAAAAAAAATTGCCCAAGCAGTTTTTTTGTTGCCACCAGGTATTTAAAGGATATCAAACCCAAAATGCTATTGTCAAGCTGGCAGGTGACAGTGCCAACTAGGGGCTAGATTTCTCACACATTGAGTACGGGCAAATGGAGAATTTAACCCAAATTAGACAGAATGAGGAGAATTTGATGGTTCCCCGCTGATGGGTTTACAGGCAGGGGGACCCATAAAATTCCTTGGGTGGTTTTCCCACCACCCTCATTTTCCCAACAGCCTGTCCACAATTTTACATGGAATAGGCGATGCCTAGGACAGTGTGCTTACCCTCACCCCAAATGAAGGCCTTAAATGGTTATGTATTGGTCATTAAGAGCAGCTTCCAGCCCAGCGTCAATTTTGAGGCTGGAGGGTAAACAGTGACAGGGGGTAAACCTGACAAGTCACCTTGCTCAGCCGGGAAGGGGATTGGGTGGTGGTGGGGGGCGGTTTTTTGGAAGGTAAAGAGTCACCTCCCTTAAGGACTCCTTTCCACATCAGGCAGGCCTCACCAACTTACTTCAAGATCTGTACCCTGTGGGTGCTCCCCCCCGACCTCCAGCCTTTCCATCAAGACCGCAACCCCACCATGAGATTCCCTGCACTTACTGGGGCTGGACTCCAGAACATGGAATCTGGGTATTGCTTCAGTCACTACTGCCAGCTAATCAGGCTGGCTGGCAGCTCTGAGACAGGACTTCTGCCCAAGTGAGGGAGCATTAAATAGCTGTGGGTCTGCTGTGATCGGTGGGAATGTGTTCTCCACTGAATCTTCAGATGGCAGGTTGGGAACATAAATAGGAGGAATAGGCCATTCAGCCCTTTGAGCCCACTCTGCTATTCAATGAGATCATGACTTACCTTCTACTTCAACACCATTTTCCTGCACTATCCCCATTTCCGTTATTGTTTTTAATATGTAGAAATCTATTGATCTGTCTTGAACATACTCAATGATTAAGCCTCCAAAGCAGTCCAGGGTAGGGAATTCCAAAGATTCACTACCCAAGTGAAGAAGTTCCTCCTCACCTTAGTCCTAAATGGCCTGCCGTTTATTCTAAGACTGAGTCCCCTGGTTTTAGACTCCCCAGCCAAGGGAAACATCCTGTTGAGCCCTGCAAGAATTTTGTATATTTGAATGAGATCGCCTCATTCTTTTAAACTCTAAGGCCAAATCTATTTAACCTTTCCTCATAGGACAATCCCTCCATCCCAGGAATTAATTTAGTGAACCTTCGTTGCACTCTCTCCTTGGCAAGTACATCTTTCTTTAGTCAAGGAGACCAAAACTGCACATAATACTGCAGGTGTGGTCTCAAGGCTCTGTATAATTGCAGCAGTAAGGCATTTTCCTCCTATACTCAAATCCTATTGTAATAAAGGCCAACATACCTTTTGCCTTCTAATTGCTTGCTGTACTTGCATGTTAGCTTTCATTAACTCAGGAACAAGGACACACAAATCCCTTTGAAGTTCAAGACTTGCCAGCCTTTCAGCATTTAAGAAATACTCTACTTCTGCTTTTCCTAACAAATTGGGTAACCTCACATTTCTCCACATGGTATTCCATCTACCAATTTTTTGTCCACTTGCTTAGCCTCTCCAAATCCCCTTGAAGTGTCTTTGCATCCTCCTCTCAACTCTCACTTCCACCTAGTTTTCTGTCATCTAAAAACATGGTAATATTACATTTAGTCCCCATAAAATCATTGACAGAGATTGAGAATAGCTGGGGGCCAAGCACTGATCCTTGCGGTACCCCATTAGTTACTGCCAGCCAACCTGAAAATGTGGTGGCAAGAACAACATGTAGTACTCCAATTGTGGCAACCAGCGTTTTATACAGTTCCAGCATAACCTCCCTACTTACCATCACCCTCTGCTTCCTGCCTCTCAGCCACTTGTGGATCCAACATGCCACTTTGCCTTGGATCCCATGGGCTCTTACTTTCTTCGACAGTCTGCCATGAGGGACCTTATCAAAAGCCTTGCTAAAGTCCGTGTAGACCACATCAAGTGCATTACCCTCATCAACGCTCCTGAGTGTAGCCACATCAGGTCAGGCCATCAGCGTGGAGGACCAAGGGTAGCTGGCAGCCACAGCTATGACCCCCTGGTACCCTTAGTTTCAGAGTGACGGGGTGAGGTAAATTGAAGGAGACCCTGCTGAGCACTCCAGCCTGCTACTGTGAGACTGCCTCCAGTTGCGTCTGCTGCCAAGAATATCCCATTGGCACCAATTTGTCCCGTATTTGGTACTTAATTAGCTAATCTGGCAAGATTGCTGAGGCAGGAACACGGAGCTGACCCAACATGAGATTTTGCTTCTGGTCCCACCTTCAAACCCATCTCCACAGGACCAGAAAGATTCCATCCACATAATGTAAGGAGTACTGGTAATATTACCTTTGATGATCAGAGGATCTATCATATTATGCTAAAAATGTTCCATTAAAGCAAAAATGAAGATTCTACGTCTCCAAACTCGAGTCACATTCATCTTTGATACCTATCGTGTGCCACAGTACTGGACCAGGTCAAATTGTGCTTACCTGTGAATCTGCCCATTTTTATGCAGGTAATCCAGTCCCTCCAGTACTTCTTTCAGAATAGTGGCTATAACTGCCTCCTCCAAAACACCATTCTTGTGATCCCCCCTCGCTACTACATGTTTAATGATATCGAGCACAGATCCTGGAATGGAGAGAAAAGACATTAAGGCAAAATACCATTTGTTTAAATTCTTCAATCAATAAATTGGCCTAATTCTTACAGTATTTGTGAAGCAAAAATTATCTTTTGTTTTTTGCCATCACAGTTAGTAACTGGGTTACATTACCCACAAGCAATCTTCCTAGCTTCAAAAAGACAGACCAATAGCAACCTTGGCTTTGTTAAGTGGCTAAATGGTCAATGTTGGGAACAAAATATTCCAGGATGCTTAGCTTTTAGAAGAGATAGGGTGAGGGGTAGCACTGAAAATGAAGGATGGGATCAAGACAGTGGAAGAAATCTTAGCTCAGAAAACATCAGTGGAAGTTGTTTATAGGCCCCCAACAGTATTTGTAATGTAGGGTAGAGTACAAATCAGGAAATTACACTCACAAAACAGTTCCGAAATAATGGGGAACCAAAGGCCCAGTGAGAAGGGGAAACTTAAAGAAATCAGTACAAGCAAACAAATAGTATTTGAAAAATTAATGGGATTAGTTGGCAACAAATCCCCCTGACAACTGCATCCTAGTGTTTTTTTTTTTAAAAACTTAGTATTACATAGGATATATGGCACAGAAACAGGCTATTCAGCCCAACCAGTCCATACAAACAATTACACTCCACTCAAGCCTTCTACCATCTTTCACAGAATTGTTACTGCACAGAAGGTGGTCATTCAACCTGTCAGGTCTGCACCGGCTCTCCAAAGGAACGATTCACCTAGTGCCATCCCCCACCTTCTCCATATAGCCCTGCCCATTCTTTCTTGTCAGACATTAATCCAATTCCCCCTTGAATGCCTTGATTGAACCAGTCTCCACCATACTCAGGCAGCACATTCAAGATCCAGCTGCGTAAAAAAAAGTTTCTCATGTCTCCTTTGCTTCTTTTGCCAATGACCTTAAATCTGTGCCCTCGTTCTTGATCATTCTACCAATGGCAAAGATTTCTCTCTATTTACAGGGTCCAGATTCCTCATGATTTTGAGTATCTCTATCAAACCTTCTCTTCTCCAAGAGAAACAGTCCCAAGCTCTTGAGTGTATGCAACTGAAGTTCCTCATCCCTTGAGCTGCCTTTCCTTTAAATTTGAAACCACACAACTTCCTTCACAAGCCATGGAGGGTGCATTCTTCTTGTAGAGTCTTCCTTTCTCAGTGGAGGTATTTAAGAGCAGTCTATACAAATAGGGGTCATAAATATAAGACAAAAATCACTGATAAATTCGATCAGAAATTCAGGAGAAACCTATTTATCCAAGGAGTGGTTTGCTTGTGTAACTTACTACTATATGGAATAGTTGAGGCAAATAGCATTGATGCATTTAAAGGGAAACTAGATAAGCACACCTTATCTAAATCTATTGCCGTGACTCTCTATTCCCTACTCTCTCAAAATGCTTATCCTGTTTCCTCTTAACTACATCTATGCTATTCACTTCAACCACTCTGTGGTAGCAAGTTACATATTCTCACCACTCTGGGTAAAGAAGTTTCTTCTAAATTCCCTATTGGATTTCTTGGCAACCACCTTATATTGATGGCTCCAGCTATGCTCCACCTGGCAAGAGAAAACATTCTCCGTCTCCACACTATCAAAACCTTCATAATTTTAGAAGCCTCTATTAGGTCACCTAGGGTAGGAAGATCAGTAAGGTCACACAGAGAGGGAGACTTCACCTGAGTGAGTATACAACTGGGAATTTGGTTCAAAGTGGGAATTCGGTGCATTGGGGAAAAGAGGTGCTTTAGGTAAGGTTTAATGCAAGTTGTAAAGTGCGCTGAGTGAGAAGTTCAGTGAGGGTCAGGGAGGAGATGCTTTTCCTTCTGCTCTTTCAGCCTCCAATATTTGATTTCCATTTTTGTGCAGAGAATGAACAGGTAAATCAGTAACTGGTACTATTAGAAACTAAGTTTTATCAATATTGTAAGTACTGTATTGTTTTAAGAGTATCTTAACACCTGGAATGGGTAGGTTGTCTTATGAGAAGAATGTTGGACAGGCTGAGCTTGTATCCCGCTGGAGTTTAGAAGAGTAAGATTTGACTTGATTGAAACATAAGATCCTGAAGGATCTTGATGTGGAGCGGATATTTCCTCTTGTCAGAGAGTCTAGAACTCGGGGTCACAGTTTAAAAATAAGGAGTCGCCCATTTAAAACGGAGATGAGGCAAAATTGTTTATGAGGGTTGTGAGTATTTGGAATACTTCCTGAAAAGGTGGTGAAAGCAGTCTTTGAATATTTTTAAGGCAGAGCTAGGCAGATTCTTGGTAAGCAAGGGGATGATAGGTTATCAGGAGTAGGCAGGATGCAGATTTGAGGTTACTATAGGATCAGCCATGATTTTATTGAATGGTGGAACAGGTTCGAGGGGCCGAATGGCCTACTCCTGCTCCTTGTTCGTATCATTAGAGATTTCACAAAGTAGTCAGCCCTGTCCTTTTGCTACTTGCCCTAAATTCAGGTCAGTGTCCCATGCTCAGGGTTACAAGCCACGACCAATAGAAAATTTTCAGTGGTGATGGCAGAGAGCTAGAACAGCAAGGGACAACAGTTGCTTACGTGCAGAGGATGCTTTGGGAAGGGGACTCATTTCCTTTAAGCACACAAAGTAATCGGGAAACCATCTCATGTATTCTCTTCCCTAGTCATATTGCTCAATATTCATGGAAGCTGAAAATGGGAGGCTCTTATGAGCGATTTGAACAGGAAAGCACAGGACCATGGGATCTGGAGAAACGAGCAGAGGATCTGCCTTTGATGATCACCACTATAATTAGGTCACCCTGAGCCGCCTTTTTTCAAGAAATCTGTTAATCCTTTCCTGATGACGGATACCAAGTATTTCTGGTATCACCCTTGTAAATCTTCTCTCCAGTGCCTTTATATCCTTTTTATAATTTGGTGAACAGAACTGCACATAGTAGTCAAAGTGTGGTCAGACTCAGTTTGATACAAGTTTAAAATAACTTCTCTATCTTTCAATTTTATCCTTCTAGAAGGAAAGCCTAGTTCTTGGTTTGTTTTTCAACAGCCTTGCTAATGTGTGGCACAACTTCCAGTGATTGGTGTATTTGTACTCCAACATCCCTTTGTTCTCTACCACACCAAGGCTTGTATCTCCCAAGTAATAAGTGATGTCCCCATTCTTCCAAACAAATGTACTCCCTTATGTTGCATTAAACTTCATTTGACAAATTAACACATTTGCAGAATGGGTATATATGTCCTCCTGTAAAATGGTGCAGTCCTCAGTATTGACTATTTGTCTCAATTTGCAATCATCCTCAAATTTGGAGACTGTGTTTCTGATTCCAAGCCAAGCTGTCAATCTAAATTGGTCCCAGCACTGACCCTTGTGGAAACTTTTGTTTGAAAGGGATTCGAGTATAGAATGAAGAACTTTAACTACAATTGTACAGGGCACTGGTGAGGCCAAACCTGGAATAGAGAGAGAAGCTTTGGTCTCTTTACCCAAGGAAGGGCATACTCGCCCTAGAAGAAATGCAACAAAATCAGGATGAGAGGAATTGTCTTACGCTGAAAGGCTGAGTAGACCAGGCCTATATTCTCTGGAGTTTAAAAGAATGAGATAGTCTAATTGAAACACACAAAATTAAAGGGCATAACAGGATAGATGCCAAGAAAACATGCTCCCCACAACATCAGAGTCTTAGAATAGGGGGTCATCCATTTAGGACTGAGGCAAGGAGAAATTTCTCCACTTAAGAGAAACATAGAAAATAGGAATAGGCCATTCGGCCCTTCGAGCCTGCTCCAACGTTCATTATCATGGCTGATGATCCAACTCAGTAAGCTACTCCCACTTTCTCCCCATATCCTTTGACCCCTTTCACCCCAAGAGCTATATCTATCTCCTTCTTGAAAACATTCAATGTTTTGGCCTCAACTGCTTTCTGCGGTAGTGAATTCCACAAGCTCACCACTCTCTGGGTGAAAAAATTTTTCATCTCAGTGGACTGTGAATCTTTGGAATTTTCTAGCCCAAAGCACTGCAGATGCTCAGTTGACATGTATATCCAAGAAACAGAACAGATTTTCGGGTACCAAGGGAATTTAAGGGCTACAAGGATAGTGAAGGAAGGTGAAGAGTCAAAAGAAAAATGAAGGATGGGATAAAGACTGAATTTCAGAGCAGGCTTGAAAGACAAATAGCCTACTACTTCTTATGTTCTTATGCTCAATTTAGTAAAATGAGGCCAATTAAAGACTAACTGGCTAATTTAGTCACCAGTGTGAATAAAGAGAACATTTATAGTGAATTCATTGTATTACATAATATTGCTCAAGGCAGTAATATCAAAGCACAACACAGTGTCTCTGTTTAAAGGCTAAATGCAAGGTTTTGGCCAATAATTTCTCTGAAGCTTTGACTAGGCCAAGTAAGTGCCATATTGTAATTTGAATCCCCAGGCACTCTTGTGGGTTGAATTTGTGCAGGATTTAACTTTGGACTTCTGATTATCAATGTTAAGATCTTAAGTTAAATAGTCAAAATTTCTGAAAGCTGACTTCTACAGCAAAAATAGGGGAAGGCTCCTCTATTACTTCAAGGATTAGGGAAGCTCTTCTCTGCACTCCATCCCAGCAATCAGGGATGGTTTCTCTATGTGCTACTCCAACACACGATCAATTGAAACAACCCAACTTGTCATGAAAGTATAATTTTCATAATATTTTTCTGGTTTATTGTAAAGTAAATTTATGGGGGGAAAGCATAGTTGGGTTTGTGAGAGATTTAATTACATTTGGAGTCAAGTAGATTGCAAGCTTTAACTCATCAAAAGAAGCTAGGTGCTTAACATGCTAATGAATAAACATGGATGCTGGCTTAGCATGTAAGGCGTGAAGAGGATTTGCATTTTTAGATAAACGAAGAGAGATTTGGATTTCAAAGGGATCTCAGTCTGTTTGCAACTAGCCGGATAAGCAAGGCTAAGGAATGTGTTTATTTTTCCCAAAGGTTACTGACAATAAATAGTGGCAACATGAAAATTTTTATATTGTGGGGAAGATAGTTTCAAAGGCATATGAAACAATAGAATTTACACATTTAAAAGAGAGAAACATATATAAAGGAGAATGAAGGGCTGTATGTGAGAAGGCCATTTAAAATCTAACAGAAAAATGTGTAGAGGCCTTAATGAAGCCTCCAGCATTTGTGCATAATTTGTGCTGTCTTAAAAGCTGAAGCTGCAGAAAAGCCATTTGGAATTTGACTGTCCAGGGTACTGTGTTAATTTGCTGGGTCCGTTTAAAATCTATTTTTGGACCATTGCCTTTTAAGTGATTGTAACTGGGGGTCAGATTAATTAGGAATTTTAGGAGTTATTATAGTAGTAATTTCTAGTCTTATGTATGCACTTAACATCTTTTCTTTTGTTAATAAATATTTTAATTTAATTTTTAAAAACCTAAAAGTCTTGGTGGACTTATTACTTCTGAATTCAGTGCATGCATCTCGTAATACATACAAATTGCAAAACCATTGTGATAGCATGACCAAGTTTCCCTCATGGATTTGGTCTGCCTGGTACGTCATAATAAACGTCACAAAGTTTGAATAAGTCTAGCTCAACAAGAGACAGGAGATTGAAGGTAAAGCCTTCCAGTCTGTAGAAGTGTTAGAACAAACACTCACCACCACTGAGCAACTTCATCACCAACCACAGTTCATCCTTTACCACAAATGAGGTGTAATATGACACAATGTTCCGGTGATGGCACTGACTCATTGCTTGAATTTCTTTCTGTTGAGAGAGAATGGGATTTCCATTAGACATTGACAATATTTTCCTAAAGAAAAAACAACTCCCCAAAAATGATACAAAAACAAATCACCTACTTTGAGGTATTACGAACTTCGTGCGAGAACACATGTTAACAATAAAAAGGTTACTACTCCAATCACACCTTTCAACTTACAAACTTGAAAATCAGAAGTTACGGTCCTTAAAATAAAAAATATTTTACCATGTTAACATGATCATTCAAATCCATACATTATGAAACATTTAGTCTTGGGCACACTTTCTGCCCATAATCCTTACTTTTGGTTGTCACCATTTTGTCACACTGTCAACATTTTGATAGGTTAATATTTCTGTTGTCAACTGTCACGTTGTAGTTGCAGGCTCTAACCACTAGATAGTGCCACGGAATGAGTTTTAAGTCTCTTGGAACTATACTCAAGGAGGAATTTCTGATGATAGGCCATCAATCTGAAATGCTAATTCTTTCTCTCTCCACTGATGCTTCCTAACCCAAGGAACAATTTTTACAAGAGCAGAAAAGATTAAGATGATTTAATTGAGCTTAAGTTAGGAAGGGTTTGGAAAGCAGAGATTTTAAAAACTGGTTAAAAATGGGTGGTATTTGAACAAGGGGAAGGTGATTAAGGGGTCAGCAAAAGAATTCTACAGCATGGGCCCAGGTGACTGAAGGCATGGTTACTGATGGGTGAAGGGAGACAGAATACATTATGTGTGGAGTCAAAGGAACAAAGAGTTCAAGAGAGATGGGTTGCAGGGCTAGAGGAGATTAAGAGAGATAAAGAGAAATTAGTCCATGAAGGAATGTCAACATAGGGTGAGAATTTTAAATTTGAATTGTTGGAGGGCCAGGAGCCAACATAGGCCAGTGAAGGCAGGTGCGACGTGTGAGTGGGATTTGGGAGGATAGCAGTTCCAAGTCCACTAAAGATTGCCATGAAAAGAACAGCCATGAAAACAGTGGTCAAATCTGGAGATGTCATAGGAACAAAGTTAGTGGATTTGCACTTCTCAATGTTTAGCTGGGAGAAATTGTAGCTCATTCAATAGACATCAAGGCACTGGAATGATCAATGTGGAGGCCAAGAGGTAAAGCTGGACACCAGTGTACATATACAAGTACAAGCTGATCTCGTTTGTAGTAGACAAGGGGCAGCACAAACATGAAGAAGAAAAGGTCAAGGATGGATCTTTAGTGGATCTAATCCTGTAATAATGTACAGGAAGAAGAAGCCTTGGTAGAGATGCCCAGATGAAGGTAATCTTTCAGTTCACTCTTTCACTGAAACTTACAACGCATGATCACAGCATCATGGAGGGCTCTTGAGTTATGGGATTTCTCTTGATTCAGGTTAACAAGTTCCTATCCCATAACATGCAATGTACAACTGTGAAAATGTCGTTTTATTACTGAGAAATATTCCTATTTTACTCAACTGAGACAAAAAAAAGTCCAAGAGTAAAATAATGAGAAATTATGAACATTTAAAAACTTATGAATAAAAATACATAATCTTATAAAGATGCCGCAATCAGCATCTTAAACAGGAAGATCAGTTAGTGTCTGAGTGGACCTCTTGATAAAATGAATACCAAAAAAAGGCCAAGACCTGAATAAGTTGTATTCAAATGTTAAGGTGGCTTTTACATTCAGTACTGAATGGATCTTACGATATAAATTAATAAAACTCATGAATATATCTTTTTTTCATCTCTATGGCTCTTTCTGATAGCATGCATAACAAAGATAACATTTCTTGTTCATCTACCTTCTACAAAACCACACTGAAGAGCTGAAATTTCTGGCTTTATGGGCTCCTGGCCCATTCAGCAGCACTCAAAGAAGGATCTTAGTAATGTGACTCAGACTGACAGTGCAATGGAGTTTATATTCAATTGCTCCAGGCTTTGTAATGAGCATAATAAATATCGATTTACTTAAGTCTTCTGGGATTTATCAATTACAGTAAGGCATTAAAGTGAAACATGAAGAACCAATGAGCATGTTAGAGTCCCTCGACTTGATGGCAGAGATCTTAGAGTGATAAGCAATCTTTATGCAGCGTAAAAGTTGAGAATGATCTAAGCGATTTTAAGATTAAAAGAGTGGTCAGACAGGCATGTTCTTTCCCTCAGATTTATTCCATTTGTATAGTGAAAACCTTCCTGGGTTATTAGTTGGAGGTTACAATTTTAATGTTAAGATATGCCGATGGCTCTGAACAAAACCTGCAAAAGATTTAGGATGGTGTAGGGAGTGAAAGTGAGAAGGGCTGAGCATAAATTGTAAAAATACAAGTGTCTTGTAGTGTCTAAAAAGAAAAATCGGACCTGAATGTAAGATCACAGTGAAGAATGGAAAGGTCAAACAGGTAGACAAGTTTTGTTACTTAGGAATTATGTTAACATCAAACGGAAAGGGCAACCAAGAAATAAGATGAAGGATTGGAATGGCCAAAGATGCATTTCAAAAATGAAAAAGATATCAACTCAAAATTAGCCACGAAAACAAAGCCGAGAATCCTGGAATACTATGTCATACCAATTTTGATACCTGGAAGCGAGCATGTGAAACAATGCAGATAAGAATTGAGGACACAGTTGTGGTTTTTGAGGCAAATAATGAAGATATCTTGGACATGTCAAAATACCAACGATGTGTTTGCAAAACCTGAAGCCAAAAGAACTCTGCTGACTAAGATCAGGAAAAGGCAGTTGGAAATTCTCAGGCATGTAATAAAAATCAAGATTTAGAATGTCTGATGCTGATGAGAAAGATCAATGGTAAAGGAAGTTGTTCCTTATCTAACTCAATCTTTTTTCAAGAACCTTGCAAACCAGATGGATGAACTAAAGATGATCCACACCTCTACAACAAGATTAACATGGGAAGTACATGGTTGCCAATGCCCTCTTACGGGTATGGTACCTGAAGAGACACCAAACGGACCACTGTATTTTATGCATTTGAGTTTCAGTCTACTTACTATATTTTCTGATTTAATACTTCATTGTAAAAAATATGATTACAACCGGGTTCAATAACTAGGAAGACAGGTACATCTTTCGTAAGGAAGATGAGAGTATCATGCTAAGTGCCAGGGTGAGGAATGCTTCAAACCAGCTTGACAGCATCTTAGAGAGTGGAGGTGGGAAAGAGAGCAGGGAGGATTCAGTTGTTGTGGACCATGTTGGGAACAATGTCATAGGCAAAGGCCAAGTAAGAGGCCTTACATGGAGAGGACCTAAGTTAGGATCCCAAGGGTTATAATCTCTGTCTTATTGGCCAAGCTAACTGCAGACTGGTACAGGATAAACAGATTAGGATGGTGAATGTGGCTGAAAGAGTGGTGTGGGAAAGAAGGGTTCCATTTCATGGGACACTGGCACCTGTATTAGGACGGAAAAGAACTGCACCATTGGGACAGGCGTGAACAAAGGTCAGGACAGAAAAGGATAAGTCTGTCACAAGGAGGTTAAACTAGAAATTGAAGGGTTGGGAGTGGGGGGGGGGGGGGGGGGGGGTACAGGAAAGCAGGGAGTACTAATAATGGTTTAAAAATTAAACAAAAAAGGGAAGAGAGTACAGTAATGTGGAAATGGAAAAAGAGGTCTATTTCATTTATGAGTATTCTAGCAGATGCTCGCTACCAAAAGAAAAAATATGCAAATGATTCAATGCTTTAAAAACTTTTTGGAGAGCAATATATGTATGGTTATCCGCTGGCACAATTCTCACCCCAGATCAGACGATTCTGGATTTGATCCCTGTAATGGGAGTGCAACATTCATGTTTAGTACTGAGGCTGCACTGCGTTGACAGTGTCAAGATGGTGCTGAGGACTGTCAAAGATATCACCTTGCAGATGGGATGGGCAGCCAAGCCCACATTTGCTCTCAGATGGACTTAAAAGTTCCCATGGCAGTATTCAAAGAACAGGGAGTTCCACTGTCCCCCTTGTTAAAATTTATCCCTCAATTAACATTTGTCTCACTGCCATTTGACACTTTACAGTATGAAAATTGGCTTGTGTTTCCTGGAATTACAACAGGGATATAATATATTCAAAGTGCTGGTAAATTTCTGCCATTTTTGAATTAGATCACTGAAGAGACAACACACCATGTGCCGCCACTTAGTGACACCATCAAAAGTTAAGCAAATATCAATTTCAGCCTGCAGGACACCCAACTGCTTAGTGGGAGCACTGCACATCTGTGGTTGAGGTGTTCCATCAATAGCACATTCCTTATGGCAGAGGATAATATGAGGCTTTATGAACAGGTTGCTGAACACATTCTTGGGACTTCCCTCATATCAGGTCATATCGTGCTAACTCAAATATTTACACCAGAGAACAATACCACATTAATGCACTCTGCAACAGCAAGTGGCAAGTCCACATTTTTTTGCCCTTTATTTGCTTTCCTTCGTCCTCTCAAAAGGTACAGTACGATGTCATCAGCACCAGGACTTAGTGGTCCCTAATCCAAGTGAAAATTCAAGTAGGAGACCAGGCAGTAAATATCAGCAGGCTATGCAGCTGTGGGAGCCATTACAGCCATATCCAACTCTGTCTTCATGCAATATACACTTTAATTAGATAGTCATTGGGTAATTTTTAGGAATGCACCCTTCCCAAAATTTAGGTGGCTTATGCACCAGATTTGTCCCACTTTCAATATTAAAGTTGGGCTTATTTTTGGCAGTTTCTCTCTCAACAAACTAGGCACATGTACATTTCGATTTGAATTGCAGAAACAAAGATGAAGCCAAATGTGTAAATCATATGTACAAACAGGAGCAAAAGACAAACTTCTATATTAAAATAAAATCCAAATAATTCACACATCAGTCTCTCAGGTAACACTCAAGGAATGGTCATAGTGGAGACATTAACCTCATATGTTGATCTTCCTGCTCTTCAATTATAACATCTAATATTTCCTCCCATGCAGGCTGCTCTGCTTAATAATTAATGGTGCTTCCCTCAATTAGTTCTATCCTGCATGATCTTTAATTATAGGAGATGAATAGGAAAAGCATAATGCATGTTCTCTACAGACTCCACTGACTAAATAACCATCAAATTGAGACACACAATTCAGAGGATAAGATGGCAGCTGTTCTGACTGGCATCTATTAGACAGCTGGTCTCAAATAGAATTTGGAATGTTACATCCAGCAATTTGTACATAAAATTAAAGAATTTGTGTGTCAATATTTAAAAAGTTGGTGGCAATATAGCCAAAATATAAAGTAAACCTGCATATGACACAATGTCCTAAAATCCCAACCAAAGCTCAATGCAAGACGCTGGTTAACATTATAAATATAAACTTAATCAAAATCCCCACCTCCATGTTAACCAGCATCCATAATTGCATGCTCTGTCCACTCCAAGCAGTGCAATCCAATAAGCTGATGTTCTTTTCCCCCAGCAGTGACTTCTGCTACCACCCGATTTGAAATCTCTCTATCCTTGGATGTGAGAGTAGGGGGAGGGGTTTCATGTTTTAACCCCAAATACGTAACTCATTTGCTACAGGCACAGGGCATTTGGGGAGGGGTGGGGTGGGGCACTGATGGTCATGAGGTTCAAATATCTACATAATTATATGAAGTGCACTCATTGGTTTTGACATATACATTTCATCTCCATCACCTAGCTCAACAGTTCATAAATTTATGGTCTACATTCACTCAGTAGCTGCTTAAATACCAGTGTCTGTACTAATCTTCAGGTATGAAATGCTTTTTTCAAAAAAAAATAGTACTATTTCGGTGAGCTACCAGAGGATAGCCAGTGCCAATGGGCCTGTATCATATAATGGGTCAGCATCTTAAGGGTTTCAACAAAAAAGGCGGTAATTGCTTCAGGATTCAGCTTTGACACAGAACAATTGCTCATCTGATAACTCTCAGAAGCCGCATATTACCTTTCCTCATTGCTTAAAATCGAGAAAGAGAAAAACACCAGAAAAATTGACATTAAGAAACAAAATGCAATCTCTGCCATATCTTTAAAGCATTTTTTTTAAAGATAAGAAAAGCTGCAGATGCAATGAGGATCTTTGTTCAGTGTTTAGTTACTTTGAGACAAGCAAATTAAGGATTTGACAGGTGTCAAAGTAATTCAAGTCAAAATACCTTATGACAGAAGCAGGGACTTTTCATTCCGCTCAATGTTGGTCAAGATTCAGTTAGGAGCTGGAAAATTTTAATGAGCAGAGATGCCTAAGGTTTCAATTCAAATTAAAATCTCATACTTCATTTGAAGATAAGGGGCTGAATTGGCAAGAAAAGGAAAATGGTTTTCTATTTGAGGCCTGAGTACAGCAAACAACCAATTTACAAAAGAACACCACCCATTGTTTTGGTGGAAGCATTGGCTCCCAACAGGAAATGCCCTCAGAGAGATGCTGATAAGCTCCAATTACAGAACTGGTGCTGGCAAAAGAACAAGATCACGAGCTTGATATGAATAAGGAAAGCCATTCAGCTTATTCATTCAGAAAGACCCTACTGGGTCCAACTGAAATTGTCAGATTTTTGCCTCCATTACACTACATTGAAATCTAAATCCCATCATGTACCACTGTCAAGAATTTCCTGGCATCAATTTTCAATTTTGCTTTTGCTAGTATATGTACCCCCTTCCTTTGCAAATTGCCACTGAATTTAGAGTTTTTAGATTAATATTTTCTACACCAACTTATATACTTTTAATAGGGTCTTCTCCCAATCCCCTTGCTCAAGACTGAAAAAATTCATGATTCTCCAGACTTGCCCACTGGAAGATTAGTCTGAGCTTTCTGTACTCTCTCTAGGTCTTGAATTCCTTCATTGTGTCTCAGTGATCAAAAATGATACTAGCCAAACATGGTCCAACTTTCTTACCCTATTTTAGCTTTAAGGTTCAGCATTCCTTCAAACCATTCCACACGACTACATACTTCCAAACAAAATTCCTGGTTAACACTAATGCGACTGCTTTTCTTCCAAAGGTATTCTCTCCTTACATGTCTTCCTACATCACACAGCTGCATTGAATGAGAGGAGACCAAGTGATCTGATAAATTATGGTAGAGGTGGTGGTTTAGCAAGTTGAAGTTGTGGACTAGTTTGTTTCTACTAGCACTGGTGCATGCAACAACAACAACTTCCATTTATATAGCTCCTTTAACATAGTAAAAGTTCCTTAGATACTTCATAGGAACAACAAACAAAATTTGACACTGAACCACGCAAGGAAATACTTAACCAAGTTTTTAGTCACCTGGCCTAAGGAGTAGGTTTCATGGAGCACCCAAATGCAGAGAGGTAGACGTGTGAAGAGATTTTGGGAGGGAATTCAAAAGCTTGGAATTCAAGGACCTTGACGACTGAAAGCCTGGCCCCCAGTGATTAAAATTTGGGATATACGAAAAAGGTCCGGATTGGAAGAATGCAGATATCTGGGGGACTGTCGGGCTGCAAGAGTTTACACAGATAGGGAGGAGAGGCACCATGAAGGGATCTGAAGACAAGGATGAGACAGAACAAAAAAAAAGTTTTAAAAATCAAGGTGTCGCTTAACCAGGAGCTAAACTAGATCAGCGACCACACGAGTGATACGTGAATGGAACCCAATTCCACAACCACCAGAGTTAAGGTGGAAGGAAGATGATAGGACGGCCAGGAACGTGTTGAAAAAGTAAAATCCAGAAGTAATAAAGGAGGGTTTCAGAAGATGAGCTGAGACGGGGTGAAGTTGGGCAATGTTTCTGAGATGGAAGTAGGTGGTCTCAATAATTTCATTGGTGTGTAGTCAGAAATGCAACTTGGGGTTAAATATGAAATTTATTGCAAGGGGATTGGGGTACACGAGTATAGAAGTCTTGCTACAGTTGTACAGGATTTTCATGAAATCATATACGGGGTAGTGTGTTCAGTTTCGGTCTCCATATTTAAGAAAGGATATGCTTGGTACAACAAAAGTTCACTGAATTGGTCCCTGGGATGAGGGGGTTGTCCTATGATGAGACACCAAGTAAATTGGGTTTATATTCGCTGGAGTTTAGAAGATACTCTAAGTGAACTACACGAATGAGGCGCAATCTCATTGAAATCTGCAAAATTGCAAAGGGTTTGATAAGGTGGACATAGAT
This sequence comes from Carcharodon carcharias, assembly GCF_017639515.1. Classification (NCBI taxonomy): domain Eukaryota; kingdom Metazoa; phylum Chordata; class Chondrichthyes; order Lamniformes; family Lamnidae; genus Carcharodon; species Carcharodon carcharias. The sequence goes on from NC_054472.1 coordinate 150,229,147, forward strand.
TGTTTTTGTTGGTCAGGGAATTTAAAACTGTCAGGATAAAGGGGTCAATCATTTAGGACAGATATGAGAAGTTTCTTCATTCAAAGGGCTGTGAATCCTTGGAATTCCCTCCCCAGAGGGTTGTGGATCGTTGAACACATTCAAGGCTAGGACAGATTGATTTTTGGTCTCTCGGAATTTTGACGGATATGGGGAGCAGATGGGAAAATGCTGTTGAAGCCCAAGCATTCTCAATGAATGACAGAGCAGGCTCCATGGGCCGTGTGGTCAACTCCTGCTCCTAATTCTGATGTTAAGTGACACCAAAGTTGCAAACACTCTGGTTCAGTTTCAGACAGCTGCCAGGGAGAGATGTGGAATGGAGGAGGTGTGTGCCTAGGGAACCACAAACAAACAATGACCATAAGTAGGAGCACATGTAGGCTACTCGACCCATCGAGCCTGCTCCGCCATTCAATTAGATCATGGCTGGTCTGATTATCCTCAACTCCACTTTCCTGCCTTTTTCCATTACCCTTGATTCCCTTACATTAAAAATCTGTCCATCTCCACCTTGATTATACTTAAAGACCCAGTTTCTACAGCCTTTCACGATAAAGAATTTGTCAGATTAACAACCTCATGTCTTAAAATGGGCGACTCCTTACTGTGAGATTATGCCCTCTGGTCCTAGACTCTCCCACAAGAGGAAACAACCTCTCAGCATCTACCCTGTCAAGCCCCCTAAGAATCTTGTATGTTTCAATAAGGTTGCCTCTCATTCTTCCAAATTCCAATGAGTACAGGCCTTCCCTCAAGAAAATCCCTCCATACCAAGAATATTTAATGAATCTTCTCTGGACTGCCTCCTATGCCAGTATTTCTTTCCTTAGATAAGGGGGCCAAAACTGTTCATAATATCCAAGGTGTAGTCCAGCTAGTGCCTTGTATAGTTTTAGCAAGACTTCCCTATTTTTAGACTCCATTCCCTTTCAAATAAAGGCCAACTTTCCATTTGCCTTCCCTATTCCCTTTTGAACTTGTATGTTAGCTTTTTGGGATTCATGCACAAGGACTCCCAAATCTCTGTGCTGCAGCTTTCTGCAATCCTTCTCCATTTAAATAATATCCAGCTCTTCTATTCTTCCTGCCAAAATTAATAACCTCACATTTTCCCACATTATATTCCATCTGCCACTTTTTTTGCCCACTCACTTAACCTATATCCCTTTATGTCATCCTCACCACTTGCCTTCCCACCCATTTTTGTATCATGCGCAAATTTGTCGATAGTACATTCACCTCCCTCATCTAAGTCATTAATATATAATCCCTCTACAGGTTGCCATTCTGAAAATGCCCCCATTATCCCTCTACAGGTTGCCATTCTGAAAATGCCCCCATTATCCCTCTACAGGTTGCCATTCTGAAAATGCCCCCATTATCCCAACTTTGTCTTCTATTATTTAGCCAATCCTCTATCCATGCCAATATACTACCCCCCAACACCATGGGCTCTTATCTTAAGTCGCCTTATGTATGGTATCTTATCGAACATCTTTTGGAAATCCAAACGTTACATCTACTAGCTCCCCCTTTATCTATCCTGCTAGTTACCGCCTCAAAGAATGGCTTCAGTCTTCTGGATATTTAGTTGGAGGAAACTTCTGCAAATCTAGTATTGGATGAGAGACAAGCAGTTTGTCAGTTTAGAGACAGTGGAAGGGTCAAGAGAGATGTGGGGTAGAGTTGTGTGTTGTCAGTGTACACGTGAAACCAGATGCTGTGGTTTTGGGTAATGTAGCCATGGGGCAACACAAAGATGAGAAATAGTTGGGGGCCAAGGATAGATCCTTGATGGACGCTAGCAGAAATGGTGCAGAAGGTGAAAGAGAAGCCTCTGCAGGTGATTTGCTGACAACGAATAAGAAAGGAACAAGGCAACTGTACTCTCAGTCAGTTGGGCAATGATCGAATGTCATGTAGATGAGATAGCTGGAGTAGGAGTAGAGGCAGGGGAAAGGGTATCAATCGCAACAGTGCAAGGGGGGTGGGGGGAAAGAGGGGGGAGAGAAGGAAAAGAACCACTGAAGGTGATTCTCTGGCTAAGAAAAGAGAGGAACAAGTTGAGTACCGTTCCATTCAACTGGGCAACCATTGTTGGTATGGTGAAAAATGTCAAAGGTTGCAGACATGTTGGGAAGGAAGAGAACAGTCACATAGGGTCTGCCTTTTGTGGCTTTGAAGTAGCTATTCTTTTAGGTTTGCTTTTATTTTTCATGAGATATGGGCATTGTTGGCAAGGCCAGCAGTTGCTGCCCAAAGGTGATGGTGAGCCACCTTCCTGAATGGTGGTAGTTCATCTAGTGCAGGTACTGTTAAGGAATTCCAGGATTTTGATTCAGAAGGAACAATGATATTGCTACAAGTCAGGATTTCATTGGGCTTGGAAAGGAACTTGCATGTGATAGTGTTCTCATGCATCTACTGCCTTGGTCCTTCTAGGGGGCAGAGGTCATTGATTTGCTGTCAAAGGAGGCTTGATGAGTTGCATTACATGGGACACACTGCTGCTAACGTGTATTAGTGGAGGAGCAAGTGGATGTTGAAGGTAGTGGACGGGGGTCTCATCTAGGAGGTTGATTTGTCCTGGACAGTGTTGAACAATGTTGTAGTGTAAGTGAGCCTAGATCAGAGATTTCCAAGGTGTTGAAACTGACAGGGTAGTGTGAAATGATAAATGACTCAAAACAAGCAAGCGTCACATATCAATATTGATATGCAAGACTCCTATACATGTAATAATTGAGGAGTCCATGCAAAAAGCTGAGACTCCATGCAATCCCACACAGGAAAACAAGACCCTCCTTCTAATTTTCCTTGTTAGATAGGTAAACAGAAATTCATCATCTACTAGCAATACCAAGAATAGTAACACTAAATATAGAAGTACAAGCGCCAGTCTTGATCTCAACAAGTCTATGGTCATTCTTACATTGTCAACAATACAATGGCTTATCTCAAAATTAGCAATTCCTATTGGCAGTACTGAAGATGTCTCGTGGCACTGTGGGTAGCATCCTTGCCTCTGAACCAGAAGAAGGTTCAAGTCCCACACCAGGACATGATGGCCAAGGAAGGTACATTCATAACAAGGGCAAACAGATTGATTATCAACCTGCAAATCCTTCAAACACAAGCCAATGGCAGGTGGCAAGAGCGGGTGAGATTCCTGGTCAGCCACGTGATGAAAGAAAATTGGAGCCTCTACCATCACTATCTATAGCTCCAGACCTCAACATGCATGTAAAAGTGCATATTGCCACAGCAACTCTGACTCCCCAAACGATCAGTAACGCTGGCAATACTAAAAGGTAGCAGGGTAATGAGAAGCAAAAACCGAATCTTTTCCTCCCCATTTATTCTGAGCCTGGAGCAATGCCTGTGTCCATATTGCAAAATACCCTGATAGCAGAATGGGTAAATGTACTGATCAATATGGTACTGAACCATAAAGAGCAGGATGGTGACTACTCTCCTTGCATTGCTGATATAGAGGAGGCGATACCCGGTTTGTTTGAGGCTGAGGCATTTTCAAGGTGAAAAGCTTGGTCGCAATAGATCAGGACCAAGTTATGAATGCCATAGTTCTTTAGTACTTCAGAAGTTAAACTACACAAATTCGTGGTAAAGGAGAATCTTATCCGGCATGCTCCAGGAATGGGAGGTGTCAGTTAATCAAATACATTGGTTAACTAAGATGCAAGGCAAGTTCTGTGTTTTCATCCAATCAAAGCTCCAGGGTGATCACACAGGTGTTGAAGTCTCAAGAATGCAGGAGCACTCAAGTCAGGTGAGCAGTGCCAAGGGGAGATGGTACTCCAGAACAGTGGGAGGCTGAGACCAGTGCGAGGGCAGGCCGTCAACAGCAACAACTGGTGAGAGTTTGATATCGCCAGTCAAAAAAAACAGACCCAAGCCCAGAAATCCGGTTGGTAGAGTGCAGAATAACAATTTTTTTTTTAAAAACTGTACTCCAGGCACTGTTGGTGACTTTGCATTCAGCCTGGGATACTCATGGAAGAGGGAGTAAACTTTTAACTGCAGCAATTTTCCCACTCAGCTCTAGATAACATCGCATGCCAGTACCTAAACAGGCAACATGGTCTCATCAAGCATAAGGACACTTATCAGTTTTACACATTAGGAAAATATACAATGTTACTGCACCCAAACATGCAAATAGCAACAACATTGTGGGCATTAATTCATCAAATGACATGTGGTTTCAGAAGCTCCAAAGTAGACATTAGCCCTGCAAATAAGGTGTCAGCAGATATCATCCCGCATCACCAGCAAGGGGCAAATTCATGTGTGAAACTTGTGGCAGACTTTTGTCTTTCCAGAATTGGCTTTAGACATCAAAAGAAATGCAGACGATCTCATCTGACCTCACCAAAGTTCTGAGGTTGCATTCCCATCATCTCCCTTAGATGGAAGAATGCCTATCATTGTACACTTGGATCCCCAAGCCTTGATTCTCTTAAACTATATCAACTGGTAACAAATTCTGGCAGTATCTCAGTCATCATCCCCCTCCACCCTTTGAGACCATCTAGCTTAAGCTCAATTGACATGCTTGGAGTCCAGCAATTGTGTCCACTCAAGCAGCACTAATTCCTGAGATTACTCCGACGATTCCTCCTTTACTGTTAACCACTCAAGCACAAACTTCAAACTCAATGAGTGCTATGATGCTGCACAAACTTGAGTATCCCCTTGGGAAAGGTAGCCAAGAAAACGACAGAGAGGTGCACTTCTAGTCCCTTGCACTATGTTTAAGTTGACATCGACAAGTCACCCTCATGGTCCACGCAAACCACAAAGCCTTGGAGTGCAGGTTAGGACAACGCGCCCAAGGTGAGTGTTCAGGATACGGTCATCATTCGGTCATGTGGTGTGGGGTGGTGCTGGGTGTGGGCATGGTGAACCATCATGTGCACTGAACATCCATCTGACAGACTGGATTGCGATTGGAAGCCTGTGACGAGTGATGCACTGCAGGGATCGGTGCTGGGACCCTTGCTGTTTGTAGTCTACATTAATGATTTAGGCGTGAATATAGGAGGTATGATCAGTAAGTTCGCAGGTGACACGAAAATTAGTGGTGTTGTAAATAGTGAGGAGAAAAGCCTTCAATTACAGGGCGATATAGATGGTCTGGTAAGATGGAAGCAGTAGCAAATGGAATTTATTCCTGAGAAGTGTGAGGTGATGCATTTTGGGAAGATTAATATGGCAAGGGAAAAGACAATGAATGGTAGGACCCTAGGAATTACAGAGGGTCAGAGGGACTTTGGTGTACATGTCCATGGATGTCTGAAGGGAGCAGCACAGGTGGTTAAGGAGGCTTATGGGGTATTGCCTTTATTAGCCGAGGCATAGAATATAACAGCAGGGAGTTTATGGTGGAGCTGTATAAAACGCTAGTTAGGTGACAGCTGGAGTATTATGTGTAGTTCTGGCCGCCACACCAAAGGAAGGATTTGGTTGCACTGGAGAGGGTGCAGAGGAGATTCACCAGGATGTTGCCTGGGCTGGAGCGTTTCAGCTATGAAGAGACACTGGATAGGTTAGGATTGTTTTCCTTAGAGCAGAGAAGTTTGAGGGGACCAGATGAAGGTATACAAAAATGAGGGGCATAGATAGGATAGATAGGAAGAAACTTTTCCCCTTAGCAGAGGTGTCAATAACCAGTGGGCATAGATTTAAGGTAAGGGGCTGAGGGTTTAGAGGGGATTTGAGGAAAAAGTATTTCACCCAGAGGGTGGCTGGAGTCCGGAACACGCCGCCTGGGGGGTGGGGTGTGTGTGGTAGAGGTAAGAACCATCACAACATTTTAGTATTTGGATGAGCACTTGAAATGCCGTAGCATACAGAGCTAGGGGCCAAGCACTGGAAACAGGATTAGAACAGATAGCTGCTTGCTGGCCAGCATGGACATGATGGGCCTGTTTCTGTGCTGCATAACTATGACTCTATAACAGAGAGTAATATTGATTAATGTCTAACTAGTTGATTATTACCTAACCTAAAAATGCAAAGATCAAATCTCATACAGAGGTATCCAGAAAACTTGACTAAATTTTTTTGGTTGTGCCATTTTGCAATGTAGCATCACATTCCTCCAACTAATAGATTTTTAAAGACTTTAGACTGTAAAATACAGCACTGTATCAGCTGTGACTCAGCAGTCTTGAGTCAAAAGTTTGCAGATTCAATTTCAACTCCAGGGCTTGAGCACAAAGATCAAAAAGGCGATACGCCAGTGCTTTACATAGGAAACACTACATTTTCAGAAGTGCCACCTTTCAGATGAGATGTTAAAATTCTTGTCTTCTCAGGTGCATGCAAAATATCCCACAGCACCATTTAGAAGTCATCCCTGCTGTCCTAATCAATATTTATCCCTCAATCAACATCACAAAAAACATTAACATCACATTGCTGTTTATGCGATCTTGTGTAAAAATTGGCTGCCATAAATTACTACAGCAACTACACTACAAAAGCATACTCCATTGGCTGTAAAGCACTTTGGCATGTGCTGTGGTCATGAAAGGTGGAATATTAATACGAGTCTCTCTTTTACTCCCAATATATATGCAATAAATGAAAGCAACCACTTAGATAACTTTTTTTCCAAATGCTGGAGAGTTTTTTTGGCTCAACTACCGTATTCCGAAAGAACTGCTCGATGTTAATCCCAAATTTATTTTTAATAGTTCAAACTTGTTTCACAGTTGACTAGGAGACACATGTATTTATATATTTCTAATGCAGTAAAATGTCCTAAGGTGCTTCTCAGCTGTGTTACCCAACAAAATTAGCCACATTGAGCCACATGAGGGAATGTTAGGAGAAATAATCAAAGCTTGGTCAAAATGGTAGATTTCAAGAAGCTTATTTGTTAATTTCACAGTAACTACGCACACCCAGTAGAGAACATTTCCTATGACGCCCAAATATCAGGTAAGCACCCATTTTGTGTTCCATTTGCAATAGCAGATGCGGAAGGTGATACAATAAACTAATGGAGAATTCTATGGTGTGGACATATTTCCACTAGGGACTGGATTGATTATCAGACCATGAACTATGCTGAAATCCAACATTAGAGTGTGAATTCAAGTGCAGACACAGCACATTTAACCCACATGTACAGATTTTGTCCTTCTAATGATGGCATCACTCCCAGATAGAAGGTTAGGTCTCATCTTCAGGGTTCAGATAATTGTGGATTATAGTCCACTCAAAGTTGCTCATAGTTTAAAGACATTTGAGCCAGTAAACTACTGGATAAGGCTACCTTACAGCAGGCAATTTTGCATGTACTGCAATGATTTTCAGTGCCAGATTCCTTTTCTTCCAGGAAGGGATTGCTCAGTTTAGTCAGATGGAAGGTAGATATTAAATTACATGACTGATGAAAGCATGATATACAAATGAGAGAAAATGAGACACAGAAAAGTGAGAGCCAAAGTAAAAAAAAGAGATAAAAACTATGAGGGGGGGGGGAGGTAGGGTTTGCTTGCAGAAAGCACTTCAATAAACAATACACTATAAGGGTGGTGATTGTGCAGCTGAAATATTATGACCTGCATTACCTAACTAGTACATCTTTACACCACAACTATCTTATCACTTTCAATTCATTTGATTTTTCTTGACCCATCTTTGAACATCTCTCATATAACAAGGAATGAAAAGAAAATAGTATGAGGTGGTAAAAGAAAAAGATTCTAAACAAAAAAGTAAAATACTGCAGATGCTGGAAATCTGAAATAAAAACAGAATGTCAGAAACACTCACTCAGCAGATCTGGTAGCATCCGTGGAGAGAGAAACAGCTAACGTTTCAGATGGTGACTTCTCATGAGTTCTGATGAAAGGTCATCGAATCAAAACATTAACTGTTTCTCTCTCAGCAGATGCTGCCTGACTTAAGTATTTCAAGCATTTTATGTTTTTATTTTATATAAAAATAATGGCTACTTGAATGCAGTTCTGGAGTGCAACTGCCACCTGCAGAACCAGATTTCGAGTCAGCACCTTTGGAAGAAAGGGAGAATACGTACAAGTAATTACTTAGCAGCTTTCATCTTAAAATGTCTCGCATCTACGAGTTAGTTTTGAAGCGCAGTCACTTATTATGTAGACAAGAATTGTAACCAATTTGTAGAAAGAAAAGCCCCACAAATAGCACTGAAAGAGCAACCTGCTTTTAATAGCATTGGTGAAGAATAGATTTTGGTCATGGCATTAGGTTAGAGGCCTGCTATCCTTGGGGAAAAATCAAAGGAGATCACTTATGTCCATCTGAACAGGAAGAAGAGACCAGAGTTTAATGCTTCATCAACACAACGCTACCTCATGGTTGTATTAAAAGTGTAACCTAGAGATTGTGTACACAAGTCCAGGAGTAGAACTTGAACTCAATCACACAATGGTTGCAGCATAGATGGAGGCCACTTGCCCTGTTGTGTCCATGCCACCTCTCTGCAAAAGCTGCTCAGCTGGTCCCAAACCCCCACCTTTTCCCTGTAATCCTCCAAATGCTTTCCCTTCAAATAACTCTTTTGAAGGCCATGTTTGAATCTGACTCAGTCACCCTCTCAGGCAGTGCATTCCTATCTGTAAAACAAAATTCATGACAATTCTGGCTCTTTTGCCAGCCACTAAATTTGTGTCCTCTGGTTCTCAACCCTTGCGCCAACAGAACAGTCGCTCCCTATCTACTTTGTCCATATCCCTCAATTTTGAAGTCTCAACTGATTTTGAGATGAGAACCAAAGGAAGGAAGGGCGATGATTGTGCTACAACAGAGCAAAGTTAAATTGAAAAATTGGAGCACGGATAGAAAGCCTTCAGAATGAATTCTGATGATCTGCCCAATCAATTCAAGTTCATTTTGCAACAAGCCAGAGTGCAAAACAAGCAAAAATAGATAGCTGCAAATAATGGAAATCTGAATAAAATGTTGGAAATCTACAGTAGGACCATAAGCGTTGGAAATTAAAGAGAGATGCCAATGCCTTCAGTAGAATAATCTTTAGCTGGAGGCGTGATCACTTTAATTCTCTGCCTCTGTCAACATACACTCTTACAATTTCAGATCATTAATGGATAAATGACAGCAGACTGGAAGTTTGGGATCATGCTTGTGGTTAAGTTCTAATGAAATTGTCATCAACTGGAAATCTTAACTTTGTCTCTCTCTATAACTGTGCCTGACCTGAATATTTCCAGCATTTTCTGGTTTTATTAGAAATTTCCAGCATCCTCAGTATTTAGTTTTAGTGCGAATCTTTAGCTGGTCTTTTTAACAGATGCTGATGGGTCTGGCTTCCTTCACTAAGATCAACTTCTCAGCAATATATCAAATTGTGAACAGCCTTCAAAAATATGTTCGCACCTACAATAGATTAGCCATGGACAAAGTGAACAGACATACCCAGAATTTGCTGAGTAACACGTGCACTCTTACACATACTCCATCACATAACAAGGAATAGGCTAAGATGGCATTAGTTCTCCCTCCAAATGTCACCTCTGATACCTCTTATATGTTAAGAACACATTAAAAAAAGTTCTGCCTAAATTTAAGTCACCTGGAACCTAAGAATTTTCAAAAGTCTTACATGCAATATTTTGGAATCTTTACAAATTTAAAAACCGAAAGTTTTTCTGTGCTACATATGCAGGCATGAATAGTCAAAGCATTTCAGTACAAACTGCCTGGGCTTGTTCAAGTCTGCAGTGATGTTTCCCTGGAATTCTTATTTTCCCAACCTGATCCTCTCTCAAATAGTAAAGCAACATTTCAATAAACCCAATTTCTTCATTATTTGCACAACTCCATATCTGTTTTACAGTTTGTTGTTTCTTTTGCAAACTCATGAAATAAAAGCAGAAAATTCTAGAAATGCATATTAGGAAATCAGTTACCTATTGCCCTAGTGGTTCTAAAGGAAAGCCTTGTTTCCAACTTTCTTTCGAGATACTGACAGTGCAGCATTATATTTCCAGAATTTTGTGTCTTTATTTTACACATTCAGAAGTCCTTTAATCATAAATTAATATAGCTTTTAATCAGTTACATTTACAAATGTTCCAGTGTAATCCTATTCGGGCCTCCCCTGTACTACTGATGTGAAAGTGTATGTCAGTGCATTACCAGGAGTTCGTCCATGCTGGTCTGACATTTTTCTAGGTTAATGCGTTTGATTGCAACTCGCTCCTTCTTCGGAATACAGTAAGCAGCCTGAACCACAGCTGTAGCTCCACTGCCTGAAATGAAAAAAAAGAGCACCCTTAACAAAAAGCACTGCAAATTTATATTGTAGCCAGTGGTTTCACAAAAGTTCTGAATAGGGGCATACTCCAACAAAACAGCAATACTCCCTGAAAATATTGGTAGGGGGTCAGAGAATAACCCCCCAGACACATTGACTGCTCCTAAAGAAGCACTACAGATATTAGCAGCCAACACATTAAATTGAAAATAATGAAGGTTAATCTTGGAATATGGATGTCACTGGCAAATGTAGCATTCACTGCCATTCTTTAGATGCCCTTATAAAGGAGGCAGTAGGCCCCCACTTAAACAGCTGCAGTTCATGTGTGAAAGTGCTCCCACAATCTGTTAAGGGAGTTCCAGAATTTTGACTTAGCAACAAGGAGGGATAAAGATTGTGGATCTAAGTTATTCCCTTCTCATCTCTGTAGCCTCCTTCAGCCCTCTATTCCTCTGCAATTTCTGTGCTCTAGTTCTAGCCTCTTACACATCCCCAATTTTAATTGTTCCAACAGCAGCCATGCCTTCAATTGTCCAGGCCCTAGGCTCTAGAATTTGCTCCGTAAACCTTCCCTCCTCCAAGAGGAAATTTATCTCTTTGACCAAGCTTTTGGTGATCTGTCCTAATATCTCTACGTGGCTCAGTAAAATTTGTTTGACATCTGTGAAGCACTTTGGGATGTTTTATTACATTAAAAAGGTGCTTTATAAAAATGAAATTTGTTCAATGAGAACTTTGTATTTTGTGGTGGGAAAATAATCAGTGGAGTTGATTCTTTTCATCTGTCGTGTGAATTTTAATCCGTATGTCCAAGGGATTCAAACAGACAACTCATGGGGGTTAAAACTTCAATTTTCTTCTTTATTTCTCTTTTCTGAAGTTCACCCTGGAGCTCTGATCCACAAATTCAGCCAGCCCTCCTGTATCTTGCTCATGTGAGCAACCTCCAGTGCTGGTTTGTTACTAGGGAAGGAATCGCATTCAAACCTGTTTCTTTGAAATGCTACTCTGCACTGGTTGAACATCTTAAAAGAAGGCATCGCTGAAAACTCCCAAGTCCCTCCCAATGTCATCCTTGGATTTTAAACAAAAGCCAAAGAGTACATTAGTCAGAAATTTTGCAATCCTACAAAGCATACTCTACATTTGCCTGCATTAAATATCTTCCATTGCTTAGGCCACTTGTATCTTATTTCACTCTGATTTCTAGGCTGCGGCTTTGATTCTACTGTCCCTATTAGAGTGATGGTGCTTGCAAATGTGACCAAATTGCATGGAGTTTCTGAATTCAAGTCAACAATGTAAATTTTAAGCAGCCATGGTTCCAACATGAAGCATTGGGAACTTTCAGAGTACTTTCCCCACCTTGACATAAAATGGACAGGATGGGCTGAATGGCCTCCTTCTGCGTTGTAGGTTCTTGATGGTTTCAATCATTACTCTTGCAGTAAGTTTCTACTCTTAAGCCAATTTTGAATCCATTCCCAAATTTTAACCTGAAACCCCAGAGTGGAGAAGAGAGCTGCAGTTTAATACGGTAGTGTCTCTTCCCTTTCTTAGGCAGGCCCTTGAGATTAAGGGCGACTTGCTTCCTTCCACTCCAGTTCAATGGGTTCTGAGATGGCTGATAAGTCCAATGTGTAATCTGCAGAATCTGCCACAGGCAAGGCAAGTGGTGCTTGGAGGTTTGTGTGCTCTCTTCGACAGCTCAACTTCACCTCTGCACATTCACGATGAATTTGCGATGTATTCAATGCCTCCCAAAATGAATTTTCTCCACTTTTGTCAGTCACAAGCCAGGGCCTCCCACAAGACAACAGGGATGACTGACTTCTTCAGGGATGCTTTGAGTACATCCCTAACACATTTCTACTGTCCTCATGGGAGTCTCCTTCAGCAAAGCTCCGAGTACAGCAGTTGTTTTGGGAGACTGGTGCCAGGCACATGACATCCTGCCCAGCAGAGCTGGTTTTGAGTGATTAGCGCCTCGATAATGAGCGCGTTGGCATTGTAGAGGATTCCACTGTTGGACTGCCTTTCTTGCCACCGGATTTGGAAGACCTTATGAAGGCACTGATGATGGTACTTCTCCAGTGCTTTGAGATGCCTGCTACAGGTTGTCCAAGTCTCCAAGCGGTTAGCGATTCAGAGAATGAGTTCAAACCCCACCATGGCAATTTCAAATTCAGAAAAGAAAAAAACTGCATCAGTATAAAAAAAGGTGTAAAACCCCGAATGATATACTAATGTCCTATGATATACTAATGATATACTAATGTCCTTTAGGTAAGGAAACCTAGAAGTCTGACCTGTGTAATTCAAGTGTTGACTTTTAACTGTCCTACGAAGTGGCCGACAAGTCACTCGATTGTATCAAATTATTCCCAGTAGCTCAAATTGGCCCACACCTCCTCAGAGCAACTGGGGATAGGAAAATTGAAGTAGGTGGAAAAACTCAAGACTATAAACATACTGCCACCAGGATTTCATTAATGACTAATGAAATACCAGGCTTGCATTTATATAGCGCTCAAGCGTCTCTCAAATATCTGAAGTACTTAATGTAGAATGAATTACTTGCACAGTTTTACAGGAAAACAGCTGCCATTGTGTAGCAATATTTCACACAAAATGAAACAAGTTGGCAGTTAGCCAATTCTTGGGGGCATTCTTCTTCAAACTGTGTCACGAATCTATATCTGAATCACTAGAATAGGCAGACTTGACCACAGTTTAAAACACCTGAAAGACAATACAGCACTTCACTAGAGCTCAACCTGGATTATAGTGTGGAACTCAAACCTATAATCTGGCAGAGTACCACCAACTGAACCAAACGGACACTTAAGAGTAATCATTCCAAGAGAAACTTTCATTCTATATCCAATGGCATCATCAATGAAAGACACCCACAATACATTATAGATACACATAGATATACAAACCAGGCCAGGGAGAGCACTCATGGTTATGCAGATCTATATCACTGGAGGAGGTAATGTGAAGTGTTTTTTTCCTATAATGCATTAGTATAAATGCATGTAATCTAGCCATCCCACAAATATGCAGCTCAGCACATCACTTGTTACATCTGCTTTCAATCTCATTCCTCCATTTGTTTAAGGCCAGCTATTTCAGCATCATTGTATGGATGATCTTTTCTTTAATGTGTAAACAGTTTTTTTCTAAATGAGATGTTTAAATAAAAACTAGCAGAATCTACTTGAGATAACTAAATAAATGTAAGCATGGAACAGAAAAGGCTACTTTTGCTCCTTAAGGACTCTGGAATACAATCACATACTCCATGTTAGTATGTAGCTCAGGGATCCAAGTATTCAGCATGTTGCGACAAAGTGCATGCTTTACAACATAAAGCACAACTTGCAAAAATGCACACCCAAAGACCAAAAGTTAAACAAAAAAATGGAATCTTCAAACAGGCTTGCACCCATTGTAATTCCCATTTATTAAGACTTTCAAACCTTCCATTTAACATATTAAGTATTATTAAAAAGTATGAAAAGTTTGATTAGGGAGGACAGGTGTAATAGGATGTTAGAACCAAGCAAGTCCTCTGCAATAAATGACCAGATCTAAACAGGTCTTATTTCTCCAGGATCCTTTGACTGGTTGACCATATAGTCTAGTTCGTTCTTTGGACAAGGTGAATCACACTGTCACTTGGGGCTAAGCTTCCTCCCCCCTCAGTTCCAGATAACCATGCAAGCCAAAGTCACAATGAGTAGTGTGATCACTGCTGGATAAACAATGGGGAGTGTGTCAGTTCTGACATTTTATCTGATAAACTCTACAGCCCTGCAAAAACAGAATTACCTGGAAAAACTTCCAGCATCCGCAGTTTTTTTGTTTTTATCTACAGCCCTGCAAGTCATTTGGGGCCACAGGAAAGGGCTGCCTTCCTACTTACCAATCAGACAGATGGAACTCAATAGCTAGTTCAGTTTGAAGGCACTTAAATGTGATGATGCTTTTCTGCATATTTCATCCGACTACTGAGAGCTACATTCAAACCATATTAAAATGAAAAATATACTTTTCCTTGGGACGTGGACAATACTGGCAAGGTAACAGTCATTGGGCAACTCTAGTTTGCCTAAGAAAATAAGTTATCCAACACTAAAATATTGGCCCAGTGACTGAAGAAATGTTGATATAAAAGTCCAATAATATGACTTGCAGGTGGCTGTGTTCCCCAGATATTGCAAAGCTGTTGTCCAAACGATGAGTTGTTGGGCACATCATATGGGTAGCAAATGCTCCAGTTACAGTAAGCCATTAATGACAGGATGGATAGAGTTCAGTGGGAGATACTAATCAAGAAAAAAAAAATAGAAAATGCTGGAAATACCCAGCAGATATGGCATCAAGAATCAAAACTGATGCTGCCTGACCAGTTGCGTATTTCCAGCATTTTGTTTGTGTTTCGGATTTCCAGTATCCCCTGTATTCTATTTTTGATTGTCCTAATCAAGAAACTGCTCTGTTCTGGATAGTGTCAAGCTTGTGTCGTGTTTTTGCAGTTGCACCCATCCATGCAAGTATTAAGATATATCTGGCTCGATTGTGAAGGTGTTGAAAGTTCATGAGATGAGCCAATTTTTGCAGCAGTATATCTAGCCTCAGCCTTGTTTTCAGTCACAGTATTGATATAGTTGGACCATAGAAACTAGGAGTAGGCCATTAGGCCCTTTGAGCCTGCTCCACCATTTAATATAATCATGGTTGACCCTCTATCTCAATGCCAATATTCCCACATTCTCTCCATACCCCTTGATGCACCAAATATCCAAAAATTTAGGAATTTCTTTCTTGAATATACTCAGTGACCTGGCCTCCACAGCCTTCTGTGGTAAAGAATTCCACAGGTTGACCACCCTCCGAGTGAAGAAATTTTTCCTCATCTCAGTCCTAAATGGTCTGCCCCGTATCCTGAGACTGAGGTCCCCCTGGTTCTAGACTCCCTAACTAGGGGAAACATCTTTCCTGCATCCAGTCTGTTTGGCCCTGTTAAAATTTTATATGCTTCAATCAGATCTCCACTCATTCTTCTAAACTCTAGTGAATACAGGCCCAGTCGAACCAATCTTTCCTCATACAACAATCCTGCCATCCACGGTATGAGCCTAGTGAACCTTTGCTGCACTCCCACTAAGGCAAGTATATCCTTTCTTAGGTAGGGAGTCCAAAACTGCATGCAATACCGCAGGTGTGATCTCACCTAGGTCCTGCATAACTGCAGTAAGACATCCCTACTTCTCAAATCCTCTTGCAATGAGGGAGAGTGTTTTGCAGTCAACATCCCAGTCAAGCAGTCTGCGAAGTGTTTCCTGCAGTCAGCATTGCTTTGAAGCAGTCTGGGAAGAGTGTCCTGCAGTCGACATCACAGTCTACACTGGAGTGCTACTTTGGGAGTTCGATGAGGAGGTTACGAGGTGATCCTTTGAGTACGGTCGAGTAAGTATTTACTACTTTTATGGCTTATAGTTTTTAAAGTCTTATTTTGTGGTTCATAGTTTGTAAGGGCTATATTCTGTAACAACAAGGAGCAGGGAAGAAAGGCCCTAGAGTAACTGATATTATTTAAGTATCTTCCAAAAGATTTAATTTAAGGGGGTAAGTCATGCCAGGAGAGCTCAAAGCCGTGCAGTGCTCATCCTGCTCAATGTGGGAAGCCAGCGCCAGCACATGTGTGGGAAGTGTCTCCGGTGCAGCTCCTGGAAGCCCAGGTTTCAGAGCTGGAGCGACGGCTGGGGACACTGTGGAGCATCTGTGAGGCGGAGAGTATCGTGGATAGCATGTATAGAGAGGTGATCACACCGCAGGCTAAGAGTCCACAGGCAGGAAGGGAATAGGTGACCACCAACTAGAGCAAGATGACTAGGCAGGCAGTGCAGGAATCTCTTGTGGCTATTTCCCTGCAAAACAGATATACCACTTTGGATACCGTTTAGGGGAAAGCAGCAGCCAAATTCATTGCACCACAGTTGGCTCTGCTGCATAGGGGAGGAGTAAAAAGTGTGGGAATGCAATAGTTATAGGGGATTCAATTGTAAGCGGAATAGATAGGCATTTCTGCGGCCACAAACGAGACTCTAGGATGGTATGTGGCCTCCCTGATGCTAGGGTCAAGGATGTCTCAGAGCAGCTACAGGACATTCTTAAGAGGGAGTCTGAACAGCCAGTGGTCGTGGTATGCATTAGTGCAAACGACATACGCAAAAAAAGGGATGAGGTCCTAAAAGCAGAATATAGGGAGTTAGGAAGTAAGTTGAAGAGTAGGACCTCAAAGGTAGTGATCTCAGGATTACTACCAATGCCATGTGCTAGTCAGAGTAGAAATAGCAGGATATATTGGATGAATATGTGGCTGAAGAAATAGTGTGAGGGGGAGGGTTTCAGATCCCTGGGACCGGGACCGGTACAAACTGGACGGGTTACACCTGGGCAGGACTGCAACTGATGCCCTGGGGGAATATTTGCTAGAGTGCTTGGGGAGGGTTGAAACTAAAATGGCAGGGGGATGGGAACCTATACAAGAAGTCAGAGGAGGGGGAATCAAGGACAAGAACAAAAGATTACGCAGTTTTACCTGCTCCCTCCTCTCGTACAGTTTTACCTGCTCCCTCCTCTCACATAAATCAGTAAAGTTTCTAGTCAATGACGACCAAGATATTGGTGAGCAGTTATAAGATAGCAGTATCTTTGAAAGTCAGTGGAAATGGTTTGGAATTTTGTCAGATATGGTCACTGAACAAAAAAAGTGCCAGGCAAGGGTCACCTGCCACTTGTTAGCTGGAATGTAGTCAGAGTCCAAATATAGGCTGGCATGTGCTGCTTAATTATAAGAATAATTTTGAATCCAACTTTTGTTTAATTCATTCATGGGATGTGGGTGCTGCTGGCTAGGTCAGCATTTATTACCCACCACTAATTGATCTTGAGAAGGTGGAAGAGAACTACCTTCTTGAACCGCTGGAGTGCATGTGGTGCAGGTACACCCTTAGTGCTGTTAGGAGAATTCTGACCCAGCAGTGAAGGAACAGATATATTTCCAAGTCAGAATGGTGAGTGGCTTGGAGGGGAACTTGCAGCTAGTGGTGTTCCCATGTGTCTGCTGCCCTTACCCTTCCAGATGGTAGCAGTCGAGGGTTTGGAAGGTTCTGTCTAAGGGGGCTTGGTGAGCTCCTGCAGTGC
The DNA here is from genome assembly GCF_017639515.1 of Carcharodon carcharias. Classification (NCBI taxonomy): domain Eukaryota; kingdom Metazoa; phylum Chordata; class Chondrichthyes; order Lamniformes; family Lamnidae; genus Carcharodon; species Carcharodon carcharias. The sequence goes on from NC_054472.1 coordinate 150,246,701, forward strand.
ATCATGTAGATGGTACACACTGCCACCATGCGTCGGTGGTGGAGTGAGTGAATGGAGTGTTGATCAAGTAGGCTAGATGGTGTTGAGCTTCTTGAGTGTTGTCGGAGCTGCACTCATCCAGGCAAGTGGAAAGTATTCCATCACACTCCTGACTTGTGCCTTGTAGGCAGTGGACAGGATTTGGGGAATCAAGTGGTGAGCTACTTGCTGCAGGATACCTAGCCTCTGACCTGCTATTGTAGCCGCAGTATTTATATGGCTAGTCCAGTTCAGTTTCTAGTCAATGGTAATCCCCACCCCACCCCAGGGTGTTGATAGTGGGGGATTCAGCAGTGGTGATGCCACTGAATTTGAGGGAATGTCATCTGAACACAGAAAATCAACAAATAGCCCCACCATTGAGTTTATGATGAAAAGATTGAGTAATGTGACAGACGTTAAAGATATTTAAAGCAGTAGAAGGCTGAAGACACTTTTCTATGGAACTTGCAGTGATGTCTTTGAAGAAGAGGACAGGGGTCACAGCTTGCCTCTGACAAGCAAAATTCTCATATACAGAGGTCCAATCTGCCTGCTGGGATGGATGTAAAAGATCCCATGGCACTATTTCACTTCATTCCAGTGTCCTGGCCAATATTTATCGCTCAATCAACATCCCCAAAAGAGATTATCTGGCCATTATCACATTGCTGCTTGCGAGGGTTTGTTGTGTGCAAATTAGCTGCCGCATTTCCAACATTACAACAATGACTACACTTCAAATGTATTTCATTAGCTGTACAGTGCTTTGAGACATCTGGTGGTAATGTAAAGCACTATATAACTAAGTTTGTTTTTCATACACAAGATAGGAGTAAGCCAGGGTCTGTTCCAACAATTAGGTTCAGGCTTATCTGCATCTTAACTCCACTCACAAAACTCTATTCCATACTCCTTGATATCCTTGACTAACAAAAATTGTGTCAGTTAGTTCACTTAACCTTACGTCATGTACAGAGGGTTTCCACAACCTTGCGTTAGTCCTTCCTGACATCACTCCTGAACGTCCTAGCTCCCATTTTAAGTGAATTCCCTCTTTACCCTGGATACTCCCAAAGGAAATAGTTTATCTACAAGAGCAAATTTCAACTTCACCCCTGCCCCAATATGATTCTGGTACAGTTGCACTTCAACCCCTCCAAGGCCAATTACACCCTGGATTGCACCCAGAAATTTTCACATTATTCCAGAGAGTGGCTAATCTGAGCTTCATATAACTATAGCACACTCCACCCCATTGTACGCCAGATACTGAGAGAAGATGACTGAAACTCCATTAACCTTTTTATTGTTCTTTCTTTCTCTACTTTTTTTTTTTAAAAATTCATTCACAGGATGTGGACTTCGTAGGCTGGGCCTGCATTTATTGCCCATCCCTAGCTGCTCTAGAGAATGTGGCAGTGAGCTACCTTCTTGAACTGCTGCAGTCTGTAACGTCCAGGTACACCCACAGTGCTGTTCGGGAGTTCCAGGATTTTGACCCAGCAAGAGTGTGAAGGAACAGCAGCAATAGATTTCCAAGTCAGGATGGTGAGAGGCTTGGAGGGGAACTTCCAGGTGATGGTGTTCCCATCTATCTGCTGCCCTTGTCCTTCTAGGTGGTAGTGGTCATGGGTTTGAAAGGTGCTAAGGAGCCTTGGTGAATTCCTGCAGTGCACCTTGTAGACGGTACACACTGCTGCTACTCTGCACCGGCAGTGGAAGGAGTGAATGTTTGTGGATGTGGTGCCAATCGAGCAGGCTGCTTTGTCCTGGACGGCGTGAAGCTAGTGTTGTGGGAGCTACAGTCATCCAGGCAAGTGGGGAGTATTCCATTACACTTCTGACTTGTGCCTTGGTAGATGGTGGACAGACTTTTCAGAGTCAGGAGGTGAGTTACTCATTACAGGATTCCTAGCCTCTGACCTGCTCTTATAACCACAGTATTTAAATGGCTAGTCCAGTTCAGTTTCTGGTCAATGGTCACCCCCAGGATGTTGATAGTGGAGGAGTCAGTGATGGTAATGCCATTGAAAGTCAAGGGGCAATGGTTAGGTTCACTCTTGTTGGAGATGGTCATTTCTGTGGCGCAACGTGCCAGGTAGTTACTTGCCACTTGTCAGCCCAAGCTTGGATATTGTCCAGGTCTTGTTGCATTTGGACGTGGGCTGTTTCAGTATCCGAGTCATGGTGAATGGTGCTGAACCTTGTGCAATCAGCAGCGAACATCCCCACTTCTAACATTATGATGGAAGCAAGGTCGTTGATGAAGCAGCTGTAGTTGGGCTGAGGACACTACCCTTATTCCTGCAGTGATGTCCTGGAGCTGAGATGACTGACCTCCAACAACCACAACAATCTTCCTTTACTGGTTGGAATCATACCTGGCACAGAGAGTTCCACCCCCCACCCCACCCCCAAATTCCCATTGATTCCAGTTTTGCTTGGGCGCCTTCATGCCACAGTCTGTCAAATACTGCCTTGATGTCAAGGGCAGTCACTCGCACCTCACGAGTTCAGCTCTTTTGTCTATGTTTGAACCAAGGCTGTAATGAGGTCAGGGGCTGAGTGGCCCTGGCGGAACTCAAATCAGGCATCAGTGAGCAGGTTATTGTTAAGCAAGTGCCAGTTGATAGCACTGATGACCCCTTCCATTACTTTGCTGATGACCAAGAGTGGATTGATGGAGCAGTAATTGGCTGGGTTGGATTTGTCCTGCTTTTTATGTACAGGACATGCCTGGGCAGTTTTCCACGTAGATGGGTAGATGCCAATGTACACGAACAGTTTGGCTAGGGGCATGGCAAGTTTTGGAGCACAAGTCTTCAGTACTATTCCCAGAACATTGTCAGGGCCCATAGTCTTCGCAGTATCCAGTGCCTTCAGCTGCTTCTTGATATCACGTGAAATGAATCGAATTGGCAGAAGACTGGCATCTGTGATGCTGGGGATCTCCAGGGGAGGCTGAGATGGATCATCCACTTGGCACTTCTGGCAGAAGATTGTAGCAAATGCTTCAGCCTTATCTTTTGCACTGATGTGCTGGGCTCCCATCCGAGGGTGGGGATATTTGTGGAATTGCCTCCTCCAATGAGTTATTTAATTATCCACCACCTTTCACAATTGGACATGCTAGGATTGCAGACTTTAGATCTGATCCATTGGTTGTGGGGTCACTTGCTGCTTATGCTGTTTGGCATACAAGTAGTCCTGTGTTATAGCTTCACCAGGTTGACACCTCATTTTTAGGTATGTCTGGTGCTGATCCTGGCATGCCCTCTTGTATTCTTCATCGAACCAGGGTTAATCCCCTGGCTTGACGGTAATGATAGATTGGGGGATATGCCAGGCCATGAGGTTACAGATTACGTTAGAGTACAATTCTGCTGATGCCCCACGGTGCCTCATGGATGCCCCACGGTGCCTCATGGATGCCCAGTCTTGAGTTGCTAGACCTGTTTGAAATCTATCCCATTTAGCACAGTGGTAGTGTCACACAACACAATGGAGGGTATCCTCAATGTGAAGGCGGGACTTAGTCTCAACAATGACGGTGTGGTGGTCAGTCCTACAGATACTGGTATGGGCAGATATATCTGCATCAAGCAAGGTGGTGCAGATGAAGTCAAGTATATTTTTCCTATTGGTTGGTTTCCTCACCATCTGTTGCAGAACCAGTCTAAGACTGCCAGCTCAGTGAGTAGTGGCGCTACAGAGCCACTCTTGGTGATGGACACTGAAGTTCCCCACCCTGAGTACATTCTGCACCCTTGCCACCCTCAGTGCTTCCTCCAAGTCGTGGTGTTCAACAATATCAACCAGAGTTATAGAATCCTAAAGTGCAAGAGGCTATTCAGCCCATTATGCCAATGTTGGCTGTTTGAAAGCACAGTCCCATATCTCCACTTTTACCCAGAACCCTGTGAGCTCGCCCTCAAGATTTAGTTCAACTCCATGAATATTATTTACAAAATCAGCTTCCACCACCTTTTCTCCCAACCAATTTGTAAGACTGCAGCCATTGTCTTCAGTCCTCACTACAAACTCTGTTGCCGGCTCTATCCATCTCACTGGCAACTGTATGAGAATGAACTGAACAGTTTGCAACCTCTGTCATAGTTGGCCAAGATGAGTTTCTCAGTAAGACCACCTATTCCCACCACTAGCAGTGCTCGACTCAACCCCTGCCTCAGGGGTCAGTATTAGGACAGAGGAGACAATTATTAGGGAGACATTATTACCATTGGCAGAAGGGTCAAGAACCAGAGGGCACCGATTTAAGGTGAATGGCAAAAAATCCAAAAGGCAACATGAAGAAAAACTTCCTGTTGTTACAGAGCCAGTGGTAAGGATTTGGTATGTACTGCCTGGGTGTGTGTGGTGGAGGCTGATTGAATCTTGACTTTCAAAAGGGAATTATCTAAAAAAATTTTGCAGGAGTACAGGGAAAGGGCCAAACATGAAGGGCCAAATGATGACCTCCTGTGATGTAACCACTATGATTCACCATTGGTAGCCAGGTTCCAAGCTCTGGAATTTCCTCCCCAAACCTGCCTCTTTTCTTCTTTAAGATGTCCCTTAAATGACCCTGACTAACTTTGAACCATCTGCTCTAATATCACCTTGTGCGGGCTTGGAGTCCAATTTTGCTTTTTAACTCTCCTCTAAAGCATTTTGGGGCTTTTTAACGTTGAAAGTGCTACATAAATACAAGTTGCTGTTTCAGAACATTACAGAATGTTCAGTCGAAAAAAATTCTTTTGATCTTTTGTCAAATGGTCTTGAATCTATGACCTCTAGTTATTCAGCCACTCAGAATATTGCCCTATTTACCTCTATCAAGGCCCCAGATCATTTTGAAAACCTCTATTAGGTTATGTTCTAATCTTCTCTGAGCCAACAAAAACAGTCTCAACTTTTCCAACCTCTCCTCGTAACTGAAATTCCTCAGTCTTGGTAACATCCTGGTAAACCTCTTTTGTACTCTAGGGCCGTGACGTTTCCTAAGTGTGGTGCCCACAACCATCCACAATACTCCCGCTGAGGTCTAAGCAGTAATTTATTAAATCCTAGCATGACCTCTGCTTTTATATTCTTTACTCCTATTTCTAAACCCAAGTAACCAAAATGGGTTTCCACCACCTTATCAATAATCCCTTAAGAAATGGTGTAACACCAAAATTTCTGTTCAATTACATTTTTCAAAATTGTGCTTTTCATAACATACTACCTTTCCATGTTACTGATAATCCTCCCAAAGTGCACGACTCCACACTTCTCTGCATTGAACTTCATCTCCTGTTCTTTTGCCTATTCTATCATTCTGTCCATGTCATCAAAGTATCATCACTATTATGCTATCAAATTTCATATCTACAAACTGCTACTCCCTACATCATAGTCTAGGTTGGTTAAGGACACTGAAAAGGGTAATGAACCCAAAAAACTGACCCTACTGGAATACCCCTGCAAACCACCTCGCAGTCTGGAAAACATCATTCCACCACCTTTTGTTTCCAATCACTCAGCTAATTTTGCATCCACACTACAACTCAACTTTAACCTCAATTCCATGGGCTTCCATTTTCATAATAAGCCTCTAGTGAAGCACTTTGTCGAATACCTTTTCAAAGTCTACGTTTACCTGAACTATTTTGACTAACCTGTTACTTCAAAGAATTTAACTAAGTTCGAGACACAAGATTTATCTGCAACAAATACATGCTGGTTCTCCTCGATTATTCTGTATCTAACACCGTGCTGTACCTGTCCTGGGAGTGTTTGATGGGGACAGTGTAGAGGGAGCTTTATTCTGTATCTAAAGGAAAGCTTATTTGTCCTCAATAATATTTTCACCTTCCCCACCACCAATTCTAGACTGATCTTAAGTTCCTGGTTTGTCCCTCACCCCTTTCTTGAATAGGTCCTCACAGACCCTAGTTTCCTCCTTTGTGTCGGTACAAGCAGAATTTGATCTGCAGTACTCCCAGTGAGCTTGTGGTAAATTAGAGAATGCTGCAATTCACGTATCCCAGGAAACAAATCACATAAAACATATTCAATGGTTGCTTCTATCCTTGCGGGGCTGCAATGGATGGCAGCACGTTCTACCAATATGGTGCATGAGTTAGTGACATATGCATTTACTCATCTAAGTTTCAACAAAGTCATATGGTCAAACTGTAATTAACATGGAAGTATCTCAGGTCCCAAGATTTTACAAATCTTGAATTAAATCAAGTGACAAAATAATAGAGCAAAACAAAAACAAAAATGTTCTGTTGAAGGGTCATTCGGACTCGAAATGTTAAGTGCGCTCCTCTCCACAGATGCTGCCAGACCTGCTGAGTTTTTCCAAGTGTTTTTGTTTTAGATTTCCAGCATCCGCAGTTTTTTGCTTTTAAAATAATAGCGCACATTAGTTCCAGCACTGGCCATTGTTTCAACCCATCTTTTGTTTTCTTAATGTATCTAGCTGCATCAAATCGTTATAAATTCTTTTTAATATACCATTCAATCTTCTTTGGCCTGTTCGCTCCCCTTTTGAGGCAGCAGTTGACATGGGGATCCAGTTCCATGACCATTCCTCACAGGAGAACTTACACAACATATCTGGCAACTAAAACAAAAATAGCTGGAAAAACCCAGCTGGTTCACCAGCATCCGTGGAGAGGAAGAAAGAGTCAATGTTTCGAGTCCGCATGATTCTTCAACAGTTCTGAAGAAAAAGTCATGCGGACTCGAAACGCTGACTCTGTCTTCCTCTCCACGGATGCTGCCAAACCAGCTGGGTTTTTCCAGCTATTTTTGTTTTTGTTTCAGATTTCCAGCATCCACAGTATTTTGCTTTTATATCTGGCAACTAGTTGGGCACAACAGCAGAGCTAGAGTTCCAAAGAGGAACCATACTCAACTTGAAATGTCAAATCTGTTCCTCTCTCCACAGATGCCATCAGACCTAAATTTTTGCAATACTTGTTTTTATTTTAGACTTCCAGCATCTGCAGTATTTTGCTTTCATTTTAGAGCTTAATCCTGTCCTTACTCAACTTCTACATACCCCACCCAAAAAAATGCATTCCAGAAATCTGCACCAGGAAACTGAGCAGATATCACCTTTCCTCATGACCAGTTCAACAGCTTGTTCTCGTGCTGTGCTACTGTCACAACAAAGATCAACTGACTTAGCAGAGAATGGGAATAATATCTGGGATCATTCCTGGTCTGTATTACATTGGTCTGTGTATTTATCCAATATGCCACATACACAGCTTACAGCAATACTTGTCCTTTACAACCTATTGATATGACATTTCAGATCTTGATTTTCAGGAGTTCTGCCATTCTAGCCTCTATGGTATTGCTGAACTCCATCCCAATTGTTCCCAGGCATTGGAATCTCACCTCCCTCCCCATCAACTAAGTCTGTCCAATTTGATAATTCCCAGAGCAAATATAGAAATATGATCTTTGCCAATTTTCTCTTCCATACTGATTTCTCACTTGAATTACAGTTCAAGGCACTGGTCATGCATTGATATTTCATCCAAGTGCTAGCATCCACATGTGAGACTAGGGAGTTTTAGCAAGTCATTTGATTGCAGTGAATCTCAAAGCCAAGTCCAATTCAGTTATCACCCAAGATCAGCATATGCACATTTTTAATGTTAAATATTTCATCATAAAGTCTTGGGACCCTACTGGTTTGTACTGGATAGACTAGTTAAATGATCATGGGAATCAGTTACTTTTTATTTAAAAAACTAAAAAGTTCAGCCTTAGTTCCATTTTTAATCCTATTCAGTGAAGTTCCAGTCCTGTGACCTGCAGAATCTGAGCTCTACTAGGCTCATTGCCTTGCCTACAGTGGGGTTATTTTGGGATCAAAATGGGAGGACCAGACGTGGTTTATACATGGACACAAATGAAGCCAATGTCAAGATCACGAGGTCACCTGTCTGGGTTAAGCATTTCCAGCTACTCGCAGTCTATCAACTCTTAAAATTTATCTTGGACTTATGTTTAAAAGCAATCTACAATGGGCGACTTTTTTCTCCCCAATGGTCAACAATGCTGGAACTAGAGGTTTTTCTAATGATTGAAATAGAAACTTCTGTGGCTCAAAAACAAAACTGTGAAGCAAAATAGCATCACCCCCCTTGATGTGATCTGAAATTTACTTCAACGTTGCTTTCTAAGACCTGTCCACTCTTGCCTTTCCCAAGCTCCAAATACACCACTTACATACTGAATTCTCAATGTTAAATCATCTCAGTGCCTCCTACAGTCAGTCACTCATTCATAAAATGGAACCTTCATCTGAATTTTAGACCTAGTTGATCTCATCCCTCCAAAACAATAATCCTACCATTTCCCCGTTACAGCAACTCTATTATATCTGATTTGTCACACTGCTTGTCAGACATCTATTATTAGGTGAGCAGAAATTTCCTCTAACTAAATACTGGGAAGACTGAAGCCAATGTATTCCATCCCCAACATCAACTCAAGTTCCCTAGCCTCCAACTCCACTGGTAACTAAGGCTGAACCCAGACCATTCACAACCTTGGTGTCATATCTAACCCCGAGACAAGTTTCCAACCACATAAGGCTGCCATCACCAAGACAGCCTTCTTGAACTTTCTTAAAATTGCCCAAATCCACCCTTGCCTTAGCTCATCTGTTAAAACCCTCAACCATATTTTTTTTTAACCCCTAGGCTTGACTATTCCAATGCTCCACCCATCTTCCACCCTACATTATCTTGATTCATCCAAAACTCTGCTGCCTTAACTTAATTTACAAAATCTGGTTCATATGCTCTGGCAAACAATGGCTCCAATCCGATGACACCAACTTTAAAATTTTCATCCTGGTTTTCAAATCTACTCCTTCCACCCCACATCCTGGTTTTCAAATCCACCCCACCCCCATGGACTTGACACCCAACACTGCAGCCTCCTCAAGCTCAACAAACTTTCCAGATCTCGGTTCTTGAAATTCTGGCCTGTTGTCCTGGCTTATCAAGCATTGCTCGATCTCAAGTTTCTCCATCTTAAGTATCTTGCATGTTTCTATATAGTCCAAACTATCTTTGAGGTTCAAGAACTATTAATTTTTCTGGTCATTACTTCTCAGAACCTCAGACTTAGAACTCCTAACTCTGTCCTAGAAACTCAAACTTAACTACATGATCACTTTTTTTGATCTAACAGCAATTTGACTTACCCACTCATTTTTTTCTATTTCACATTAAAAGGAGAAATGAATTCAACTTTTACATCATAAAGCATTAGTGCAGTAACCTGTACACAGGCAAGAAATGAACAGGAGCAGCTGGTCTGGCCATTTGGGGGTTCTCTATTTAAAGAGCAGAGCAGATTGGTCATTCTTTATCTAGACCAAAGTCTCAGATCTTCTGAAACTCAGCAAAAATAATCCAAACAGGACTGAAAAGCATGGTATAAAGGTGAACTTGATATAATGCACCGTTTTCCATTTCTTGACTTTCTACCAGATTTTCAGCTCCTAGCTGCTCCCTTTGACATGGGCTAGCAATTGCATACTCAGTCATATCAAACCACCTCAGGAAAGCTGAAGAATAAAACCAGGCACCCAGCATCAACCTAGGCACCAGAAATGACAAACAGTGTCCAGTCAATCCTGCATAAGTCCTCCTCACCAACATCTGAGGAGCTGTGCCAAAATTGGGAGAGTCAAGATTAGTCAAGCAACAGCCTGCCTTGGTCATATGCGCCAAATCATACCTTGCAGCCAATGTCCCACACTCCTCCATCACCATCCCTGGGTATCTTCAATCCCAACTACAGGACACCCACCAGAGGTGGAACTGCTGAATACAATTGAGAAAAGTGACCCTGGAAGTCCTCAGACTCCAGATCCTATGAAGTCTCTGTCCATCAGGGTAAACACTGGCAAGGACATCTGCTACTTACCACCTACCACCCTCCCTCAGCTGATGAATCAGTGCCCCATATAAAAACAAAAAAACTGCGGATGCTGGAAATCCAAAACAAAAACAAAATTACCTGGAAAAACTCAGGTCTGGCAGCATCGGCGGAGAAGAAAAGAGTTGACGTTTCGAGTCCTCATGACCCTTCGACAGAACTTGAGTTCGAGTCCAGGAAAGAGTTGAAATATAAGCTGGTTTAAGGTGTGTGGGGGGTGCGGAGAGAGAGAGAGAGAGAGAGAGAGAGAGAGAGAGAGAGAGAGAGAGAGAGAGAGAGAGAGAGAAGTGGAGGGGGTTGGTGTGGTTGTAGGGACAAACAAGCAGTGATAGAAGCAGATCATCAAAAGATGTCACTAACACAGCAAACACCAGGAGGGAAATGGAAAGCAATGAAGGTGAGCAAGGCAAAAGAGAGGTATGGAAATCTTGTCGCAGAGAAGAACAGAACTTCTTCAAGGAGTCAACTCTTTTCTTCTCCGCCGATGCTGTCAGACCTGCTGAGTTTTTCCAGGTAATTCTGTTTTTGTTTTGGATTTCCAGCATCTGCAGTTTGTTTGTTTTTAATTGACTGCCACTGCTCTTCAAGAAATGCCTACCTCCTTGAAGAAGTTCTATTCTTCTTTGCGACAAGATTTCCGTACCTCTCTTTTGCCTTGCTCACCTTTATTGCTTTCCATTTCCCTCCTGGTGTTTGCTATTGTTGGTGACATCTTTTGATGATCTGCTTCTATCACTGCTTGTTTGTCCCTACAACCACACCAACCCCCTCCACTTCTCTCTCTCTCTCTCTCTGCACCCCCCCCCCCCCCCCACACACCTTAAACCAGCTTATATTTCAACTCTTTCTTGGACTTGAACTCAAGTTCTGTTGAAGGGTCATGAGGACTCGAAACGTCAACTCTTTTCTTCACCGCCGATGCTGCCAGACCTGCTGAGTTTTTCCAGGTAATTGTGTTTTTGAATCAGTGCCCCATGTTGAACATCACTTGCAAGAGGCACCAAAAGCATAGGAAGTACTCCAGATGGGGGACTTGTGTCACAGAATCACACACACAATCATAGTGCAGAAGAGGCCCTTCGGCCCATCGAGTCTGCACCGACACGTGAGAAACACCTGACCTACCTACCTAATCCCATTTACCAGCACTTGGCCTATAGCTTGAACGTTATGACATGCCAAGTGCTCATCCAGGTACTTTTAAAACGTGAGGCAACACACCTTCACCACCCTCCCAAGCAATGCATTCCAGACCGTCACCACCCTCTGGGTAAAAAAGTTTTTCCTCACATCCCCCTTAAAGCCCCTGCCCCTCACTTTGAACTTATGCCCCCTTGTAACTGACCCTTCAACTGTCATCAAAATGTGGCTGATAGAGCCAGTATCGATCGAGCTGAGTCCTGAAGGATATATATGCCGGGCTGGGCCTGAGGCAAGTGCTGAGAACACCAAACAGGAAAACTATTTGTCCTCACCCTCACTATTCTATTTGTCACAGATGCAACTGTCCATGACAGTATTGGTAGGAGCGACCACTGCACTTATCCTTGTGGAACCGAAGTCCACTCTTCGTGCTGAAGACATCCTCTATTGTGTACTACCACTGTGCCAAAGAGGATAGATTCAGGACAGACTTAGCAATTCAGAACTGGGGGCACTGTGAGCTAGCAGTAGCACAACTACATCTGGCCACAATCTGCAATCTTGTGGCCTGGCATATCCCTCACTCTATGGTTAACATCAAGAGTGTCAACCCTGTAAGAAGTCTGGGACAGCATGGCAAGAACAGCACCATACATACCTAAAAATGAGGGGTCAATCTGGTGAAGCTACAAATCAGAACTACTTGCATGCCATACAGCAGAAGCAGCATGTTATAAACAAAGCTAAGTGATACAACAACCAATGGATCAGATCAAAGCTCTGCAGTGCTGCCATATCCTGTTGTAAATGGAGGACAAATAAACAACTCACTGGAGGAGCAGGCTCCACAAATATCCACATCCTCAATGCCCAGCACATCAGTGCAAAAGACAAGGCTGAAGGATTTGCAACCATCCTCAGCCAGAAGTGCCAAGTGGATGATCCAGCTGAACCTTCTCCCAATGGTCCGAACCATCGTAGATTCCAGTCTCCAGCCAATTTGAATCACTAAATGGGAGATCAAGAAATGGAAGGAGGCACTGGATACAGCAAAGGATATAGGCCTGATAGCATTTCAGCAGTACTGCTGAAAACTTGTGCTCCAGAACTACTTACACCCTTACTCAAGCTGTCCCAGGACAGCTACAACATATCTATTTTACAATGTGGAAAATTGCCTAGATATGTCCTGTCCACAAAGCAGGACAAATCTAATCCAGCCAATTATCACCCCATTAGTCTACTCTCAATCATCAAAGTGCTGGAAGGTATAACAGTGTTATCAGAACAAAATTGCCATGGATTCCCAGTTTTGATATGCTAAATCTGTTCTGCATCTAAACCATTTAACAATGGTAGTGTCACACAACACAATGGAGGGTGTGCTCAGCATGAAGACTAGATTTTGGCTCCACAAGTACAATATGGTGGTCACTCCTGCTAATACAGTTGTGGGCAGATGCATCTGCGACAGGCAAGGATGAGGATAAATGGGCTTTTCCCTCTTGGTTCTCTTGGCACCTGCCTCAGGCGCAGTCTGGCAGGTGTGTCTTTCAGGACTCAGTAGCTCAGTAAGCAGTGGTAGCAGCCCACTCAGCAGTGCCATTCAGGTTCCTCTGGGCCCACCCTGCTCCAGATCTCATTACAGTCTTGGTCTAAACATGGACAAAATAGCTGAATTCCAAAGTTGAGGTGAGGGTGACAGCCCTTGACATCAGTGCAGTATGAGTGTTGCATGAAAGAGCCTGAGAAAAATTGAAGACAATGAGAATCAGGAGAAACTCTCCACTAGTTGCAGTCATATCTAGCACAAAAAAAGATGCTTGAAGTTGTTTGAGGTCAATCATTCCAGCCCCAGGACATTGCTACAGGAGTTCAATGTACTGTCCTAACTCAACCAACGCACCAATGATTGTCCCTTTAACAAAAAAGTCAGGAGTGGGGGTGTTAGCTGATGATTGCAGTGTTCAGTTCCAGTTGCAACTCCTCAGATATTGAAGCAGCTCATGCCCACATACGAGACAACCTGAGCAACTTTTAGGCTTGGGCCAAGTGTCAATAATTGCACCCAAGTATGTGCCAAACAATGACCATCTCCAACAAAGGAGAATCCAACCACCTTCCCTTGACATTTAACAGCACCATCACCGAATTCTTTACCAATATCCTGGGAGTTACAACAGACCAGAAACTCAACTGGATTAGTCACATAAATACTGTGGCTACAAGAGAAGGTCAGAGGCTGCAAATTCTGCAGCAAGTAACTCACCTCCAGACTCCCCAAAGCGTGTCCAACATCAACAAGGCACACAAGACATAAGGCATAAAAGCAGAAGCAGGCCATTCAGCCCAGCACGTCTGCTCACCATTCAATGAGAAAATGGCTGATCTGATAATCCTCAACTCCACATTCCTGCCTTTTCCCATAACCCTAGAGTCCCTGATTAAAAATCTGTCTATCTCAGCCTTGAATACACTTAACAACCTAGCATTTACAGCCCTCTGCAGTAAAGAATTCCACAGATTCACTACCTTCAGAAGAAATTCCTCCTCATCTGTGTTAAATGGGCAACCCGTTACACTGAGATTATGCCCTCTGGTCTGAGACTCTCCCACAAGAGGAAACAACCTACCCTGTCAAGCTCCCTAATTATCTTATGTTTCAGTAAGGTCACCTCTCATTCTTCTATACTCCAATGAGTACAGGCCCAACCTATTCAACCTCTCCTCACAAGAAAATCCCTCCATACCCAGGATCAACCTAGTGAACCTTCTCTGGGCTGCCTCCAATGCCAATACATCTTTCCTTAGATAAAGGGGACCAAAACTGTTCACAGTATTCTAGGTATGGTATAACTAGTGCTGCAGTGTTCAGTTCCACTTGCAACTCCTCAGATATTGAAGCAGTTCATGCCCACATACAAGACAACCTGAGCAACTTTTAGGCTTGGGCCAAGTGTCAATAATTGCACCAAGTATGTGCCAAACAATGACCATCGCCAACAAAGGAGAATCCAACCATCTTCCCTTGACATTTAACAGCACCATCACCGAATCCTACTTTTACGCTCCATTCCTTTTGAAATAAAGGCCAACATTCCATTTGCCTTTCCTATTACCTGTTGAACTTGTATGTTAGCTTTTTTGGATTCATGCACAAGGACTCCCAAATCCGTGCTGCAGCTTTCTGCAGTCCTTCTCCATTTAAATAATATTCAGCTCTTCTATTCTTCCTGCCAACGTGCATAACCTCACATTTTTCTACATTATATTCCATCTACCAAGTTTCTGACCACTCACAACCTGTTTATACCCTGCTGTCGAATGTCATCCTCAACACTTGCCTTTCCACATATTTTTGTCATCTGCAAACTTAATGACAGTACATTTGTTTCCCTCATCCAAGTCATTAATATATATTGTAAATAATTGTGGCCCCAGCGCTGATCCCTGTGGCACTCCACTAGTTACAGGTTGCCATCCTGAAAATGCCCCACTTATCCCAACTGTTTTCCATTAGTTAGCCAATCCTCTATCCATGCTAATATACTACCCACAACACCATGAGCTCTTATCCTAAGTAGCCTTATTTACAAACACCTTTTGGACATCCAAATATATCACATCTACCGGTTTCCCTTTATCTATCCTGCTTGTTACCTCCTCACAGAATTCTAATGGATTTGTCAGGCATGATTTCCCCTTCATGAAGCCATGCTGACTTTGCTTGATTATATTATGCATCTCTAAATACTCTGCTATTACATCCTTTATAATAGGCTCCAACATTTTCCCAAAGACAGATGTTAAGCTAAAACAAAAACAGAATTACCTGGAAAAACTCAGCAGGTCTGGCAGCATCGGCGGAGAAGAAAAGAGTTGACGTTTTGAGTCCTCATGACCCTTCGACAGAACTTGCGAAACTGGCCTATAGTTACCTACTTTTTGTCTCCCTCCCTTTTTGAATAAGGGTGTTACTTTAGAAGTTTTCCAATCCTCTGGGACCTTTCCAGGATCTAAGGATTCTTGGAAGATTACTACCAGTGCATCCACTATCTTTGTAGATACTTGCTTTAATATCCTAGGGTGCAACCCATCAGGTCCAGGGGGGCCTTAATGACCTTTAGCCCCGTAAGTTTCCCTAGTTCTTTTTCTCTAGTAATAGTTATTGTATTTATTTCCTCCCCACCTTTTACCCGTTGATTATTTAGTATTTTTGGAATGCTAGTGTCTTCTACTGTGAAGACTGATGCAAAGTATTTATTCAAGTCAGGAACGTGATGGGATACTCTCCACATGCCTGGATAAAATGCAGCTCCAATAACCCAAGAAGCTCAACATAACACCAGCCTCCTTGATGGGCACCCATTCACCACCTAACGCATTCATTCCCACCATCACTGGCACACAGTACCAGCAGTGTGTACCATCTACAAGATGCATGGCATCAACTTGCCAAGGCTCCTTCAATAGTACCATCCAAACCTGCGACATCTACCACCTAGATGGGCATGGCTGGCAGGCATATGGGAACACCATCACCTCAAAGTTCCCTTCCAAGCGACGCTAAGTAACACAACATCCTCAGTTGAACTTGTATTGTCATTCCTTCACTATCACTTGGTCAAAATCCTGGAACTCCCTAGCATCACTGTGGGTGCACCTACACGACACGATTTACAGCAGCTCATCACACCACCTTCTCAGGGAGAATTAGGGATGGGCAATAAATGCTGGCTTTGACAGTGACACTCATTCTAAAAACAAAAAATAGTTATCGATCAGTTTCAATGCCAGAGTCAATTTATTTACTTTAAATTAAGCTGTGCTTCAAATTCTTCTTTTTAGAAATGACACCAAGGTTGGTGGATCTAAGGTCAATGGAAGTCCTCTGGTATATTACCCAAAAAGGCCTTTAACACATGAAGCTGCATTGAGAGTTTCCAGCTAGACATTTAACTGTGTACTGTTAGTATTGAATCTGATCTTGTCCTCATTAACATATGTTGAATTTCAAATTAAAATCACTAACAGTTTGATAAAATGATCAATATTAATCATCTTTGATGATGCCAGTGAAGATGAGGGACAGGCAGAGGTTTTGTAGTGTTATGCAAATGTGATGCTTTCCTTTCATATATTTTGGTGCTACATGCCATTTTTGGTATAGCCATCTACCAATTTATTTTAAAAAAACTGAATACGGAATATGTGAAAATGAAAATTGAACAGTGGCCAAGTCAACAGCTGGAAGACAGACAAGTCATCAGGTGAAGGGTGTCATCCAGAATAACCTCCTTCAGATGCTGACTGACCAGTGCCTTACTAGCACGTGTTTAGTTACACAGCTCCAAACCTTAATGTTAAGACATTCTCCTCATTGCTCACATGGCTCCAAACATGCATCATCGTTTGTTCAAAGCAGTTGATGTGCAATGGGAAAATTCCACCTCGTTGGTGCCATTTAAGGTTATCCCTTGGAAATTATAACACGCTGGAATACAATCAAAACTAAAAATGGTTGTGAAGAATAGCTTTGGCATTACAGGAATGCTTTTATTATCAACCTAGTAGCACTGTTTGTTTTTACTGAAGACAATGAAATGCAATAGGTAATGAAATCTATTTAAACTCACGTTCTCAACTCCAGAGCTTATCACAAAACACAAAATACCAGGGGAAGTTTGATAAACTGACAAGTGTAATATGACAATTTTTTTTAACCAGACATAATGCTAAGTAATTGCAGCTAAATTTATAAATTATAAATCAGAGGTCCCAGATGGATTACTGAAAGAAAACCTCAGGACATCCCACGTGTTTCACAATTACTTTGGAAATGCAGTCAATTTTGTACGGCAAACAATCTGTGCATAAGGTCCAACAAACAGCACAAGATCAATGGCCATGTTATTTTGTTTTAAGTGATGCTCAGGGGAAAAATGCTACTAGGATAACAGGAGAGCTCCCTGTTTTTTCTCAATTGTAATGCTATGGGATCCTTCATATTTACCATAACTACACAAACAGGCAAATGGAACTCAAGTTTCATAACTCATCTGAAATATAGCACATATGACAAGGCAACGCTCCCTTAGCAACTCGAGGCCCATTCAACAGAACCTTCCAAACCCTTTACTTATCACCTAAAAAGAACAGGGCAAATGCACGAGAACACCAGCACCTGCAAATTCCCCTCCAAGCCACATGGCCCTGACTTGGAAATATATTGCTGTTCCTTCACTGCATCTGGGTCAAAATCTTGGAACTCCCTTCCTAACAGCATTGTTGGGATACATACACCACATTGACTGTAGCAGTTCATGGCGGTGGCTCACCACCACGTTCATGGACAATTAGGGATGGACAATAATTGTTGGCCTGATCAGTGATGCCCACTTCCCAAGAACAAATTTTAAAAAGTACAGAAGCAAAACACTGATGCTGGAAATGTGAAACAAAAAGTGCTGGAAAACTCAGCAAGTCAGGCAGCATCTGTGGAGAGAAAGAGTTAACATTTCAGGTCGATGACCTTTCATCAGAAGATCTGCTAATGAGTTCTGATGAATGGTCATCAAACTGAAATGTTAACTCTTTCTCTCCACAGATGCTGCCTGACTTGCTGAATTTTTTTAGCACTTTTTGTTCTTATTTTTAAAGTACTACTGCACTGAATTATCAGCCTGTATTCCTAAGTGGGTGGGTTGAGTCAAACTGACAGTCATATAAAAACACAAATAGTCCATTACTGTCCATCAGGGAAAGAGCTCTTCACTTACCTCATCTGACCCATATGGAATGCTAGTCCACATCACATAGATAACTCAATGCTTCAAAGTGGCCAGGCAAGCATGTAGGTTGCACAAACAACAGCCATTGTTCATCACTTTATCAAGGCAGTTAGGGATGGGTAATAGATGCTAAGAACAATTATAGAAATTAGGAAATTAAATGCATTAAGAAACATAGACAATAATTAGGCATATGCAAAGTCACCAAGTAATTTAAAATCTCAACTGGTAAAGGTGTCAGCATGTCTACAATTACTGATTTACCTGGGCAATCAAACTTAAGGGAAAATGCTAGTGTTCTGAGAAACATTTAAACTCTGACCTTAACAAGTAGAGTTTGTAGTCTTAAGAATACGCAATCACCTGATAGCACGATAAATTGTACATTACATGCTACAAAGTTTCTGTGCTTGGTAAATTGGATGAGCAACGTTGCAAAGCTAACTAAAGTAGAAACAATGCACTAGCTAACACCTTCAGTGATGAACCGATGATGAGTTTAATGATTTTGGTGGTATTGGTTGAGGGAGAGACTTTACTCAGAATCTCTTGTTCTATTTCCAACAGACATTTCCATGAGGTTGTTAATTTCATCTTAACAACTAGAAGGGGCGGCTCAATAGAATGTGTCTAAATGAGGGCATCTCCAATGCAGGCTTCCTCAGCACAACATGGGTGATGAGCAACAAGTGATGTGGGGCTTGAACCTGGATCCTTCTGAGCGAGAGCAATGCCAGCTTAGCAAGAAACAACTACAAGCTTGCTCACAGATCTATCAGAAACCACCTTTTTTCACTTCTGTACACTCACCAGTCTCCAACTCCTGTCTCAGCCTATCCACTGCTGAAACCATCCTTTGCTACATCTATATTTGACTATTCTGATTCTGTTCTGGCTGGCCTTGCATCTCCCACCTTTCATTAACTGAAGCTCAACCAAACTCTGCAGCCTCTTTCTTAACTTGCGCCAAATTGTATTCACCTGTATCCCTGTGTTGCAGACTGACATTGGTTCTTAGGACAGCAACACTTGATTTTAAAAATTAACATCCTTGTGAATTTTTTCCTTCCCTAAACTCCTTGAAACCCTACAATTCTTCAAGAATTCTGCAATAACTCAATGCTGATCTCTTGTGCATTCCCAACATCTTTGGTCTTGTCACTGACAGCCATGTCTTCAGTTATTTAGGCCTTAAACTCTGCCTGTCCATTTCCATGTTCTCTAAGATGCTCCTTACTACTTCCCTTTTAGAACAGGGCAAGGGTGAAGCTTCATCTGTTGATTAAATACTTGATGCTGAAAGAGAGCACAATAAAGTCATCTTGCAGGATAATGGCTACCCTGACCAGATAATCCATTGCTCTCTATATATCATGCAAACTCACGAATGGGCCTAAAGCTGTCACTTTCAGTCCTGAAAAGTGCCCAGAGTACCTGAGGTTACCCTGGAAGGGTAAGGGATTTTAAAAATTTGAGCAAGAGGTGAACCTAGCCATTGCACGTTGTTGTTATGCAGTAGCAACATGAGTGGCATTCTCCACCAACAAGATGCTGCCGTCAAGAAAAAAAGACATCCTATCACACAAATGAGTAACGTTGCATTTGTATTTCAGTGCTGGTGTGATGCCAGATATGTAGGCCATATGTCCCAACAACTGGCAGACCGTATCATACAGCACAGTTTCAGCTGCTTGCAAATACTGACAGTATCCAACCAGCCTATGCTTGCAAAACTCAAAATACAGTGTCCAACATCAGATGGGATTCCCCGATCAGACAACACTTGCTAAACAATCCAGATTGTGCTAAAAATTACACTGAAAGCCAATTTAAAATGGTCAGGTTCACAGTTTGGCTCACTTGCCCATGCCGGAAGCCACATATGTTCACAGGGCCCTGTCCTTGCAGACAGTAGGGACGTGTCCGTGCACTACACCTTTTCCAACTAAAGGAAAGCTGAGGGGCCGCCATTCACTGGTTCATTTCCCAAGGCAATACCTTGACCAGAGTCAACCTGCCTGGTTTGAATTTTAAAACAAAAGCTTGGCAAGTAACAGTTAACTGTTCTCTACTGCATTCTCCAAGCAACGCCTCCACCATAGTCCACTTACCAACCAATTAGCACTCGATATGCAGTATAAATAGTTGTTCCTTTTACTATTGGTTTATCTTGCATAGCTGGCCTGATGAGTGCAAGATGGAAAGCTTTGATAGTATGTCTCTTTATTCAGCAATTCTCAAATAAGGTTATTCCTCATCAAGAATTTTGAGGTTTAGTATGGAGTCCAAATCTAAACAACGCACACATCCTACAAAATACACGAGCCTTCACATCAAATTTGAGAAACTTCTCGTTTCAGTCCTACTATGGTGGTGGCACAGTGGTACACAGTTGCGAGGGAGTTGCTTTGGGAGTCCTCAACATTTGACTCCAGACCACATGAAGTCTCATGGCATCAGGTCAAACATCCTGCTGTTAACCAATCCCCCACTCAGCTGATGAACCAGTACTCTTTTATGTTCAACACAAGTGGAGTTTCCACCCAGCCTGATTAACGCCACCATATTATTATGTGATCTCTCTTGCCGATGTCCAAATATTCAAATGGACAAGATCAAGAGGCGCGAAGCAGCCAAAGTCTATGCCACTGATACTATAATTGCCCTGCCTAATTGCCACTCTTACAGGGCTGCAAGAACAGCAGGTCTGTTCAAAGATGATTTCTGAACAAGTGACAGTCCTGTCAGCACTTCAACACTTGCTATCCCCCCACTCAGCTGATAAATCAGTACTCCATGTTCAACACCACTTGGAGGAAGCACTGAAGGTGGTATGGCCACAAAGTACTCTGGGTGGGAGACTTCAATGTCCATTACCAAAAGTGGCTCAAAAACACCAATGCAGACTGAGCTGGCCAAGTCCTGAAGGACATAGCTGCTGGAAGAGGGAAAAACATACCTGACCTCATCCTCACCAACCTGCATCAGTCCATGATAGTATCGGTATAAGTGACCACCACACAGTCCTTTTGGAGTTCTGCCTTCACGTTGAGGATACCCTCCATTGTGTTGTGCGGTACTACCACTGTGCTAAATGGGATGGATTTCAAACAAATCTAGCAACTCTAAACTGGGCATCCATGAGGTACTGTGGGCATCAGCAGCAGCATAATTGTATTCAACCAAACTGTAACCTCATGGCTCAGCATATCCACCACTACCACTACCAGGGGATCAACCTTGGTTCAAAGAAGAGTGTAGGAGGGCATGCCAGAAGCAGCACCAGGCATACCTAAATGAGGTATTGCACTTGTTCATAACTGCTGATCTGTTAGCACTTCTGTCAGAAAATAGTACTAAAATATATATTTTTTACAATGACTGCAGTGTTTGGGCAGTACACTCGTCTTTTGGATCCTGCCCATATTTGCTGGGGACCGTTACGTATTGAAAACTTTGTAATCAATGTTTTATCCAATGCTCAACAATTATTTGTGAAGCACTTTAAGACATCCTTAGGCTCATGAAAGCTGGTATTTAATAAGTTATTTTAACTGCAAATGACAACAGGATGATGAAAAAGAGCATTTCAAATGTACTTATCTTTAAAAGGTATTAGCAAACACCAGCACCAATTTGTTCCCTTCCAAAGATGATCATCTCACAATACAGGCAAGGTCTCAAGCATGCTACAAGACTGAGCTTTGGGTACTAAAGTAAAATCCCAGACACCTCAGTAGCAATCTCAAAAGGACTATCCTCAATCAGAAAACACAAGAAAATACATTGAAGATTTTCCATTGGCAATGATTCAGACAGGAGGGCTCAACTTCAATGCTGCAAGTACTCTAAAGAACCTGGTAAATAAGTGTACATTTTCAGGCATTATTTGGGGTAACATTTGCTTTGAAATGCAATGGATCACATGCAATCATGTGGAAACTTTGCAGGATGTAGTATCTCATGGCTCTGATCATCTGTTATTTCCTGCATCACTACTGCATTTTCTTTCCATCTTAAAATCAAACCTTATCGCTTCCCTCAGTCTTCCCATCCTCCACAGAATTAAAAACACAAGTTTGGAATCATCCAAATTTGTTAGTTCTTCATCTTTTTGCCTCAATAGTGTGAAATAAATTAAAACAAGTCTTAAAAGCATATGTTTTTTTTTACTTTCATGCTGAAGTCACTGGATATAATCATTGGACACTAGTTCATTTTCTCCTCCTCAGTCCAGTGGTACTCAGGCTCAGACTGATAGACATTTACAGCACAGGAGGCCGCCATTCAGCCCATTGTGTCCATGCCGGTTAAAGGTCTGACTACATTAACCCCATTTTCCAGCGCTTGGCCAATAGCCCTGGAGGCTATAGCAACGCAAGTGAATATCTAAATACTTAAGTGTTACGAGAGTTTCTGACTCAACCATCCTTTCAGGCAGTGAGTTCCAGACTTCCACCACCACCCTCTGGGTGAAAAAATTTCTCAACTTCCCTCTTAGCCTTCTACCTCTTACCTTAAATCTATGGCCCACTGATGAGTCACACCTCTACTAATAGAAGTGCCTTCCTATCCACCCTATGTCCCTCAATCTTATACATCTCTATCAGGTCCCCGCTCAACCTTCGCTGCTTCAAGGAAAACCACCCCAGCCTATCCAATCTTTCCTCAGAGCTCAGACCCTTCAGCCTAGGCAGCATCCTGGTAAATCTCGTCTGCACCCTCTCCAGTGCGATCATATCCTTCATACAATGTGGTGACCAGAGCTGCATGTAGTACACCAGCTGTGGCCTAACCTGCATTTTATACAGCTCCAGCATAACCTCCCTGCTCTTTTATTCTAAGACTCGGCTAATAAAGGCAAGAATCCCATATGCCTCCTTAACCACCTTGTCTACTTACCCTGCTACCTTCAAGATTCTGTGGATATGCACACCAAGGTCCCTCTGATCTTCAGTACTTTCCATTCATTGTGTAATCCCTTGCCTTGTTAGCCTTCCCCAAGTGCATTACCTCACTTTTCCAGGCTGAATGCCATTTGCCACTGCTCTGCCCACCTGACCTATCCATTGATCTCCTCCTGCAGTTTATGGCTATCCTCCTCACTATTTACCACCTGATCAATTTTCATGTCATCTGCGAACTTCTTGGACTTAAATGTAGTGGGTATGACCAAGTCATTTTACGTACAACACAAACAGCAAGGGCCCCAGCACCAAGCCCTGCGGAACTCCACTGGAAAAAAGACTTCTAGTCACAGAAACATCACTCTACCATCACCCTCTGCTTCCTGCCTCTCAACCAATTTTGGATCAAACATGCTACTTTGCCTTGGATCCCATGGGCTCTTACTTTCTTGAACAGTCTGCCATGAGGGACTTTATCAAAAGCCTTGCTAAAGTCCATGCAGACCACATCAAATACATTAGCCTCATCAACACTCCTGGTTACCTCCTCAAAAAAATTGATCAAATTTGTCAAACACAACCTTCCCTTAACAAATCCATGCTCACTAGCCCCAATTAATCTGCGCCTCTCCAAGTGCAGATATATTCTGTCCCTGAGAATTCTTTCTGGTAAGTTCCCCACCACCAATGTTAGGCTGACTGGCCTATAATTTCCTGGTCTATCCCTCTCCCTTTTTTTAAATAATGGGACAACATTAGCAGTCCTCCAGTCCTCTGGCACCTCACTTAAGGCCAGAGAGGATTTGAAAATTACTGCCAGGGCCTCCGATATCTTTCCCCTTACCTCCCTCAACAGCCTGGGATACACCTCATCAAGCCTGTAGATATTTTCACTTTTAAGGTCGCTAAACCTTCTCTGTTAATTTCTAATATTTCACAGTTCACCACTCTGATGTCTATACCTATGATGTCCTTTTTCATTGTGAAGACCAATGCAAAGTATCCACTGAGGACTGTACCCACATCTTCCCAGTCCCCATACTCATTACCTCTATGGTCCCTAATTGGCCCTACTCTTTCCCTAGTTATTCTCTTGCTCTTTATATATATTTTTTAAAACCCCTTGGGTTTTCCTGTATTCTATTCACCAATGCTCTCTCATGCACTCTCTTACCCTTCCTAATTTCCTTTTGAAGGTCCCCCTGCACTTTTTACACTTCTCTAGGGGCTCTGCCATACTGAGCCCTCAGTATCTGCCATAAGCTTCTTTTTCTTAATCCTAACCTTTATGCCCCTTGACATCCAGGGTTCTCCAGACTTGGTCCCCCACTTTTAGCCAAGTCTCAGTCATAGTTTATAATATCATACTCCCACGTACCTATCTGCGCCCTCAGTTCATGTCTTATTCCTCAAGCTCCTTGCATTAAAATATATTCCATTTAGCCTTGCTATACTCCCTTCCTATCCTATGTTTCCTCTGCCTTCCAGACTCACTAACAGTTTAACTTCTAATTCCATCTCAGGTTCTATCCCCTCTGAAATGCTTTTCAGGATTCCATCCCCCTGCCAATTTAGTTAAAATCCACTCCCAACAGCATTAGCAAACCTCCCTGCAAGGATGCTGTTCCCATTTCTGTTCAGATGTAACCCATCCAACTTGTACAGGTCCTACCTCCTCCAGGTATCTAAAGCTCTCCCTCCTGCACCATATCTCCAGCTACACATTCAGCTGATCTATCCTTCTGTTCCTATACTCACTACTGCGTGGCACCGGCAATAATCCAGAGATTGCTACCTTTGAAGTCCTGCTTTTCAATTTCCTACCTAAAGTCTGCTTGCAGGACCTCATTTCTCTTCCTTCCCAGGTCATTGGTCCCAACATGGACCACAACTTCTGGCTATTCACCCTCCCCCTTCAGAATACCCTGCAGCTGTTCCGCGACAGCCTTGACTGTGGCACCCGGGGACAACATACTATCTTGGAGTCACGTCTGCGGCCACAGAAGCACCTGTCCACTCTCTTCACTAATGAATCCCCTACCACTATTGCCCTTCCACACTTCTTCCTCCTCTGCTGAGCAGCTGACTGACAGTTCCATGGCCTTGCCTCTGGTTGGCCTCCATTGAGGAACCGTCACTCTCACTGCTTTCCAAGGCCGAAAAACGGTTTGCGAACAAGATGCACTCAGGGGATTCCCTCGCTATTTGCCTGGTTCCCTTCTGTCTGGTGTCATCCATTCCCTGTCTGCTTGCACTTCCTTAAGCTGCGGGGTGACCACATCCTGAAACGTGCTATCCACAAACCCCTCAGCCTTGTGAATGCACCATAGTGCCCCAAGATACCACTCAAGCTCCAAAACCCAGAGCTTGAGTTCCTCCAGTCAGAGGCACCTCCAGCACACATGGTCATCCAGGCTGCCAGGAGCATCTAGGATTTCCCACATAGCACAGGATGTGCAAATCACAGGACTGAGCTCCCCAGATATTTCTTAACTAAATAGAATACGGACCCTTGCTTTTATTTTACCCTTACTCCTATTTGGAGTAGAGACTAGATGCTAGATCTTCTAGATAGACTAGATCCAAGTGCTGCTGACTGCCTGTCCCAGGGTCCTCCTCTGCAGTCAACTGTAGTATACCGGCCACTGTCCTGGTTGCACAAATATCCTACTATTAAGCTGTCTTGCGAAAATGATGATGAAGGCAAGGCAGTGACTGAAAACTGGGGCTGTTGGTGGGGTGGAGAGGAGGTTGGGGGGGGGGGGGGGGGGGGTGCTGCGGTGCAAGGGCAACTTGAAATTTTGCAACTCAAGCACTTTGCTCCAATACTGAAAACAGCCTCCTTACAACCCAATGGCAATACATTGCTTCACAATGAGCTGCACAGTGCAGGAGGCCATTCAACCCATAGGACCTATGTTGGCTCTTTGAAAGAGCTAAACGATTAGTTTCATTTCCCAATAACGCGGTCTTTCACTTAGGGTTTGCAAAGTAATTATTTGGAGGCTTTATTGCTGCTTAACAATTCTTACAATGAACACCAATAAATGAATGACAGATATCAATATACAAAGTAAATTGCCCTGCCAATTTAAGAGGCAGCTCTCATTCATTTCCTGGATTGAAATGAGCGTTCATATCGAAAACAGAATTTTCCACATTTTATAGCTCTGTTCAGTTCAAATGGAAGTACCCACTAACCCAGCAAAAGCTTCAGAAGCATTTGAGAATACAACACAACTGGGATTGACAAGCTGAAAATTTCTCCTTAGAAGTGCTACAAGAAGTGTAAAAGAGCAATAATTAACATTGAATTAATTACTGAAATAAAAGGATTATACAGATGATTTAGAGGTTCAACAAAAATGACTCAATGCTGCAGGAGGGAAGGAAGCATTACACAGGCAAGCCAAGACCATTAAAAGCTAGAACAATTTGTCAGTTTAAAAGAGGCTTTCAGGCAATGTCATGGTAATTGACAGTTCTCAGCTCTGCTCCCATTCCAATGAGTGACTGAACTTCATAATACTGCGAATATCTGCACGCGAGACTCAAATTGACCACTTTTAAAATTGTTGCAAGATTGCTCAGGTGCATTTCATCATTCTGAAAGGACAAGTAAC
This sequence comes from Carcharodon carcharias, assembly GCF_017639515.1. Taxonomy (NCBI): domain Eukaryota; kingdom Metazoa; phylum Chordata; class Chondrichthyes; order Lamniformes; family Lamnidae; genus Carcharodon; species Carcharodon carcharias. The sequence continues at coordinate 150,273,152 of NC_054472.1, forward strand.
AAGAATACTACAACAAAAACCAATACACCTACCCACCTCAGGTGTTAATGCAGAAGGTATCACATACTTATTCTGAATTGGCTAATGATGGGTATCAGTCATTACACATTGAGAAGGGAGTCACTCTGTCAACACGCTAGTTAATTCATCTAAAAATTTTAAAACTGATGGTTAAAAATGTATTATACTTCCCAGCCTCTTTGTAACTAATGTCACCACCAGCATATCAAGTTCAGCTACGATGTCGTGATAAAATACTTTTAACCCAAGCCTGAAATCAGCACCCCATCCTACGTCTCATTGTGATATTTATCATTCTAATCATTCTTGCATGCAGCTGTGGTCAAAACTCCTAATGTGTCAAATTGTCAGACAGTTCCTTGCTGTGATTTTGCATCTACTAATAACTGGATTATCATCCCTTGAAGATTCCAGGCTATACTTCGATTCATCTGCAGCGGACCATTTTAATCCTAGCTTAAGCTGGATACCAAATAAAAAAAATGAAAAGTTCCAACCACTACATCACCAATTGCTTTTTTATTCTTCTCCTCTCTCCTCAGCTCACTTACATCTTCCCCAACCCCTCCCACCACAAACCCTATAAGGCAAGGAGTATTGAAAAGACAATCCATTTCTTACAATACCCATCGGTCACCAAAGCCTCAAACGTGATCAGCGAAAATGACTGCCTGCCCTAAGAGAGCCCTGAACTCAATTGCAGCACTTCCTCGAGCCTGTACTGTTCTGCCAAGTTTCGCACGCTAATTTAACTTACTGCACCAGAGGAAGCACCCCAGTCTGTAATGGTTACATAATAATCAAGGGGAAAGCACAAACTCTGTCCTCCACTACTACAAATTATGAAGTATCAATATTTGAAGAGATTGCAGCATACCAAGTCCAATAGGCTAGACCTACCCTAGGAGAACCATTTTCTTGATCCTGCTGTCTCCCCTGCCAGTTAAGTATCTACCTTTGTGACAGGCCAAAAAGCAGTGGCCTGGGTTTTCTTCAGCTATGCTATTTAATTTCTTTCAAATATTTTTTCATGAAAAGCACCCACTTCAGCCTGCTTTCAAGTCTGAAAAGAGACTTGAATTTAAAGAAACACTGCAGTTATATAAGTGTTGTTCACAGTCTTAGGACATCCCACACAGTCCATGGAAGTACTTCTGAAATTTAGTCACTATAAGAAATGTGCAGGGATATAAAGGAAAATGCCCTGGCTCCTCTTCAAACTCATGCTTTAGGATGCTTTAATTCCAAATCAGGGCAAACAGGACCTCAGTTTCGCATTCAAGGCAGAGATAGACAGATTTTTAATCAGTAAGGGAATCAAGGGTTATGAGGAAAAGACAGGAAAGTGGAGTTGAGGATCAGATCAGCCATGATCTCAATAAATGGCGAAGCAGACTTAATAGGCTGAATGGCCTACCTCTGCTCCTACGTCTTATGGTCTTATCTCTGCCAGAAGACAGTACCTCCAACAGTACAGCATTCCCCTACTCCCGCAATGGAGTATCAGACTAGGTTATGAGCTCAAGTCTCTGGAGTGGGATTTGACCTTCTGACCCAGAAACAAGAGTGCTACCAATCATGCCAAGGTTGGCCAGTCTTTCCTTCCAAATCAATCTCCAACACTAACGATAAACCTCCTAGTTGTTCTCTATACAGGATCCAGCACTTTAACTTGAACTGAAAGCAATGTAACTACTAGACAATCATAATAGAAGCTAGCAAAATCATTGAGCACTACTATTTCAGAAGGGATTATGCTGTGCCTGACAAAGTTACCTGTTTTTAGTGCAAGCGGTTTGTAAATTCCCAGAACGAGTTCCCCACGTCCCAGAGCTACAAAGCGCAAGCATATGCAGGTGTCGAAAAACATCCATTGGTCCTATGGACAGTTTGCTAAAAGCTCACCGGTAATCTACTGGTAAATTCAGCAGTCTCACTACCATGAAAAAATTCTCAATTATTTTATGGTACCTTACGACTTTGTAACTCTTTCGAGTCTCTTGGGGTTACAAACCCAGTACCATAACCACTTGGCTATTTAGGCCAAGCTTGCAGACAATTTGTAACTCTTTTACATACAAACATGTTTCCATCTGTTCCTATTCAGATGTAGTTTCATAGTTTCCCATTGTGAGATTTGAACTCGATCTTGGGGTTACAAACCCAGTACCATAACCACTTGGCTATTTAGGCCAAGCCCCCTTACGACTTTATAACCCTTTTGAGTACAAACCCGTTTCCATCTGTTTCAGATGAATTTACATTGTTTCATAGTTTGCCATTGCGAGATTTGAACTCTTGATCTTGGGGTTACAAACCCAGTACCATAACCACTTGGCTATTTAGGCCAAGCCTTACAAATTCGTTTCCATCTGTTTCAGATGAAGTTACATTGTTTCATAGTTTGCCATTGTGAGATTTGAACTCTTGATACTCTTTCGAGTACAAACCTGTTTCCATCTGTTTCAGATGAAGTCACATTGTTCCATAGTTTGCCATTGTGAGATTTGTACTCTTGATCTTGGGGTTACAAACCCAGTACCATAACCACTTGGCTATTTAGGCCAAGCTTTTAATGCAAACCATCGTATCAGAGTAGCTCTTTCGAGTACAAACCTGTTTCCATCTGTTTCAGATGAAGTTACATTGTTTCATAGTTTGCCATTGTGAGATTTGAACTCTTGATCTTGGAGTTACAAACTCAGTACCATAACCACTTGGCTATTCAGGCCAAGCACCCTTACGACTTTGTAGGCTAAACCCTCCACTAGGGGTCCAAATGAATATGCAATTAATGATTGTTGCTGGAAAGATTGGGTGAGAGCATGGTCAGTCAGCTGCTGTTGTCCACTGTCAAATAGCTTGTTCACTGAGTGGACACACACCTGGAGATTGATGACTTATGGAATTACATCCAAGCCTATTTGTCCCTTCAGGATAGGCGAGGGAAAAAACTGTTAAGAGTGGGTTGTAACATCTTGGAGGATACAACATCTATTTTTTTCCCCCGCTGCCTTCCAAATTATTGAGGTTATAACAGGAGTTTAACAGTTAAATCAATTAATGTGGATTGGATATCTAGAATCTGGTTTGTAACATTATCAATTTTTTCTCTCCATTCATGTTTTTCTTACCCCTGCCAGCCCTAGCCCCTCCCCACCTTACCACCCCTGCAGATAAAATTAATTTCTTTTAAGGAATGAGGAGTTATTCAAAGCTTTTGACAAGGGGATGTGCAAAATGATCAAAGTTCCCATAAGAGTATAAAATTTATCTTTCCATCAGGTAGCATTAAACCAACAAGTGTTAAAGTAGAGTGGTTCATACCATCATATGAACATTTGATAGCAAACTAGCCACTTCCATAACATGTTATTGCTATGAAAAACTTAAACATTATGACCCACTTCAATCCTCCCACTCCCAATGTAGAGGGGGTAAAAATGGAAAATTCTTCAATTCTGGAAGATAATCAAAACATTTCCCAGGTGATTCCTTCATTATCCATTTAATTCTTATGCATAGTTTTGTTCTAAACATTGAATAACTGCTCAAGCTTTGTTTAGAATGTTTTACAGTATTAAAAGGCAGACTTGCATTTAAACACCATCTTTCATGACTTCAGAACATCCCAAAGCACTTTACAACCAATGAAATATTCTGAAGTGTATTGCAGGAAATGAAACAGCCAATTTCCAAGTTCTACCAAACAGCAATGAGATAATGATCAAATAATCTGTCTTTAGAAATGATTTTGGTTGAAACTAAAAATTGGCCACAGAAACAGGGAAAGTACTTTATGCTATCTAATTCCTCTGATCTTAACCAACTTAATTCCAACAACCTAGAAACTTCAAAAGTGAACCAGCCAAAAAGTGAAGTCATGATTTCCTTTTCCAGAAATCTTGCAAGAACTCTTATCAATTTGTTCAAACACATTTCTCTTATAAATCATTCTCTCAACTTGTCAAGACTGAACTCAAGCTAATGGGCCTGTAAAATCCTCAGTTCAGGCAATGCCCTTTTCATGTATTGGTGGCACATAGATCTCTTTCCAATGTACAACCACAATTCCAAACCCAAAAACTGTTAAGTACAAAGCAAGTGAATTGTACAAAATATACAACTAAGAGTAGCTGATGAACTTGGTAATGGTAATTGTAAACTACTGCAAGATGGAAGGATAAATAAAAGTAATATAAATGATGGTCAACCAGCTAAGAATGAAATTGACTCTGATCCAGAGGTCTTTGAGAGCTTTAGGTTCAATGTTTCCAACCAGTGTGGAGCAGAACGAATTAGCCATAATTTAACTGAACAGCAAAGCAAGCTTAGGGGTCAGAATAGTCGAGTTTGGTCACTTTGACTCAGGCCTACTGTCAACACCGGCCAGACCAGCCATGCTGGGGATTGTAAGTTTCAGCCATACCTTGGTGATATTGGTTTGAGAACTTTTTTCTTAAGATTTCAGGACAGGACGTGGTGTTTTGCCTATTTTTTTTTTATTCATTCGTGGATTGTGGGCATTGCTGGCTAAGCCAGCATTTATTTCCCATCCCTAATTGCCCTTGTTCAGAAGGCATTTTTAAGAGTCAACCACATTGCTGTGGGTCTGGAGTCACATGTAGGCCAGACCAGGCAAGGACTGCAGATTTCCTTCCCTAAAAGGGCATTAGTGAACAAGATGGGTTCTTATGACAATCGACAATGATTTCATGATCATCATTAGACTTTTAATTCCAGATATTTATTGAATTCAAATTCCACTGCTGTAGTGGGATTCAAACCTAGGTCCCCAAAGCATTACCCTGGGTCTCTGGATTAGTGAAAATACCACTACGCCACCACCTTCCCATTTTGTAAATTTTAACCGAGTCATGGTGACTGTCAGGTACGGAGAATAGGTTGTTTTAAATTTTCGGTTTTGTACTGTGGAGTTGTGGGTGATTCAATAAAGCAATTGTGAATTAAAAGAAACTTATCTTGCTGGTCATTCTGTTCAGGGCATAATGTGCATCTGGTATCACAAACTTGTGTGGGGAGGATTTCTGAGGGAAAAGGGGAACACCTACAGAGTAGGTTTAGAAACATTGCGGAGGGAGCGCTTGACCCACAATGGAGGTTTCTGTCATACGAGAATGTAGGCAAGGTAGATCATAGTACCTGGACAAAGCCATTCAATCCTTTGAGACTATTCTATAATACTCTTGTACTTGTACTAATACCTCAACTAAGTATTCTGTAAGGAAAACATTAACTTTATTAGAACATCTTATGCTGTGTCTACCACGAGGTTCTACAAGAGAGTGAGATATTGCATCACTTCCCGCGATGATGTGTATTGTATATCATTAGTATATCAGTTAGAATTGAACCCTTATATGACACCAATCTATTAGACTATAGGTCAACTCCATACTGCTTGGAACACTTACCTAACTAAACGTATTGAACTCAGCACTGAAAGTTTAAATTGATTCTGCTTCCAGTCTTTTGGAAAAGACAGTTCCAGGTTCTCAAATGTGTGGAAAAAGTGCTTATGATTTCACTCCTAAGTGTCCAAGATTTAATTTTATTATATCTACGTGTTCTAAATTCCACCGCCAGAGAAAATGGTTCTTCTGTATCTACCCTATTGAATATCTATAATTTTGAAGAATCCAATTAGATTATCAATCTTACAAACTCAAAAGGGAATAAGCCAGGTTTATGCAACCTGTGCTCCTAATTTAACCATTTTAGTTTAGCTCCGCTCGAATTCTGGTGACTCAGTATGACACCTTTCCAATGCAAAAATATCTATTCTTGAGCTATGTAGCACAATAACAGAGGTATTTTAACTAATCTAAACAATGTATGATTCTGAAAATTAAAAAAGGGAGGAGATACAAAATGCATTAAAAATTGAAATGTAAGCAGTCAGATAAAAAAAGTCATTCGCTAGGCAAAAATGGACACCCTGATATCAGGTGACCTAATACTTGCAGTTTTTCAGTTGGTTTGGTATATGTTTAGCCCCGCAAGCAAAATTTCTCACGATTAGGACTTTTAATTTTCCTATTTAAAAAAAGGGAACAAACTCATTCTTTAAAAAAATTGGGATAAGCACAGCTGCAACAGATCCCAATATTTCTCCAGCCGAAGTGAAGTACAGAGGGGACCAAAGGATGGGGGCAGGATTGGGCAGAAAGGGATACATAAAAACAAACAAGCATACACTTTGGATAAATATCATGCCACACAGATTTATACATAATTAGTTATAGGTAACCCAGTTACGAGTCCAACTGCATATACTGATTTAGTTTCACTGGTTTTGTTGAGTTAGCTGATCTTAGAGCATTACAAGGCTCATGACAATTAGCCTCCCGGGAGTAATCACAAAAACATAGCTGCTCAGTTGGATCATGATTGTAAACAGTCCTTGTGGAAATGCACATGAGAACAGAGAAAAAAAATATCGGAGCCTGCCAGTATTCAGTCACTGACCCATGAATGTTGGGCACTTCAGTGAGGTACTGGAGGACAACAGGCACCAAGGAAAGCATAATCCAATGAGAAAGTCTACTCCTTGAAGAGGACAAAGGACAGTGAAAGAAACAAGAGGGACATGCTGCAGATAAAGTGGATGTGGGTACAGTTGCATTATAGCATTACTAGTGGGCAGCTTTCCTCAAAGCAACATGAGCAGTAATTGAGCATTACACATGACTGCAGAAATCATGATTGGCTATTTTAGATGGTTTTAGAAGAATTTTGGTGTTTGATTTTATACAGTCAGTAGAAACAAATGCTGGTATTTGAACATTCATCTGGTACTTCAGTGGCCACACATGATCTGAAATAAATTTGTAAGAAAAGTATTTCATGGGCACTGCTAACGTACTGAGCAATGCCATAAAACTGGTATCACCTGCCAAACCAGTGGCTCAGTTGGCAACTTCATTGTACATTGTGAAACTAAGTCATGCACACCAAAATGATCCAGTTTGATTATCATCCAAAGAATTAACTGTAAGGTTAACTCTTTATCTCTCTCTCTCTCCAGATGCTGCCAGGTTTGCTGAGCATTTCTATTTGTCACTGAGTTAGCTGATGTCAAGAGGGGTCAGTAATCAGATTGCTACTTTCACCTTACGACCCCTGGGCTAGTGGAGAGGATTTCTATCTGGTGATAATTGCTGCAAAGCTCACAGCACGTATGTCAGGTGGGATCTAGACATATTCAACTGTAATGTTCCCACAGCCAAACAGGTGGTCAACATTTATCATCTAGGTTAATGTGTGAGGTAGGGGGAAGCAACTAGATGCCTGCTGGTCCTTTGAGAATTACCCTGCCATAAGTCAATAGCTTTAAGTAGTGTGCGGTGGGGGAAAAATAGCCATTTAAAAAGCATCTCTCAAACTGGCAAATTGCATTATATTGTAGCTATCTAATGCTAAAAACATGGAATCGAATCCAAGGGAGGAAAGAGAACTAGGTTTCTCCTCATTATTTGTTGCTGAACCATGGAACACTGCAGCAAACTGATGACATGAATCACTGAGCTACAGATTACTGACCTTTTTTAAAAAATCATCATTCACAAGATGTGGGTGCCACTAGATAGGGCAGTATCCCCATCACTAATTTCCCTTAAGAAGGTGGTAGTGAATCCAACTATGTGGCTGGCTTGGTCATTTCAGGGAGCAGTGAAGAGGCAATCACATTGCTGCTATGTTTAGGCCAGACCAGGTAAGGACTGCAGATTTCTTAAAAATGGCATTAGTGTACCAGATAAGTTTTTAAACACCAATCCAACAGTTTCAAGGTCTAAATTGGTGACGCTATCTTTTTATTCCAGATCAATTTAGTTAACGGAATTTGAATTACCCAGCTACTATGGGAGGATTTGAACTCATGTATCTGGATCACTAGTCCAGAACTCCTTTCACTCGCTCAGTAACATAACCACTATGTTAACGTACACTTTCATTGATGCACCCTGTTGCTAGCAATGGGGGGAAACAAAGGTACTTTCTCGAGTACAAAAACAAGAAGGCAGATGGGAGGTTTTTTATGTTACACAAAATGGGATTTCCTGACCTTGTTTCAGTAGAATGAATAGTGAAAGCTGTGCTCTCCTTTTTACATTCAGTAGAAAGAACCAGTCTGCGCAATATGGGAACCCAGAATGCAAACACACTGGACTAGCTACCAAACTGGCAGACCCCTTTCTTAAATGCTAACCATTGCCTGCAACCGTTCTACTTTTTAAAGTAGTTTTCCAATCTACCACAGTCACATTCTACATTGAATAATCTGGAATTCGGGGCAGTGATTGCAAACTATGAAATGCAGCCAAAAAAAAGGGAAGTATATATCTATCATCAACTCCACTACTATATTGCAAAAGTGCCTGCAATTCTCGCAGCTGACTGAAGAACATAGGATCAGGAGTGTGCAACTTAGCCCTTTGAGCCAGTTCCATCATTCAATCTCTGACTTAACTCTAGAGACCCTGCATTGCATTTGATAAAGTTCCTCAGAAAGGGGGACAGTTAGCTAAAGTTGAAGCCCATGATCTGAAGGTGACTTATTAACGTGGTTAGGAAATTGGTTGAATGGAAAGAGACAGAGGAAGGATAACATGCAGGTACTCCAATAGGCAGGATATGACTAGTGGTCTCACACAAGGATCGATATTGGGGCCTCAAGTGTTCACTGTATTTATTATCAAATCTGATGATGGGATGAAAAGCCACGTACCCAAATTTGCTGATGATACAAAGATGAATGCTATTGTAAACAGTATAGATGGAAGCGTAAAATTATAGATATTGATTAAGTGGATAGGCAAAACTGTGGCAAATAGATTTCAATCTAAGCAAATTCTGTATAAGATCATCCACTGTGGACCCAAAAAGGATAGAACAGGGTATTTCCTAGATAATGAAAAGCTAGAAATGATGGAAGTCCTGGTACGTAGATCATTAGACTGTCATGAAAAGGTACAGAATATAACTGTAAAAGGCTAATCAAAGGCTGGTCTTTATATCTGTGTACACAAGTGTTCCCCAATTTCATTCAGGAAAGGTCTGGCTCTAATTTTATACTATGCCCCTTGTCCTAGACTCCCAACTAGCAAGAATAGCTTCTATCTACCTTAGATGTTACATTTGAACATATGAATTAGATGTAGGCCATTCGGCCCCTCGACCCTGCACCACCATTCAATAAGATCACGGCTGTTCTGATTGTGGTCTCGATTCCGCCTACCCTGATGACTAACAAGGGGCTCAAAGGTTAAGAACCTACCTCCTGTTGCATTTTTGTGCCTCAAAAAGGAATGCAAATTTGTTGTGAACTATATATTAATTCTTTAAATGCTGGACATTGCCTGAAACCGTACTACCTTTTAATGTAGTTTCCCAATCTACCATAGCCAACTTGCCCATCATGCCTTTGTAGTTTCCATTGTTTATATTTAAAGACCCTAGTTTTGGATCGATCTACATGACTTTCAAACTTAATGTAAAATTCTATCATATTATGGTCACTATTCCCTAAAGGTTCCTTTAAAATGAGATTATGAATTAGCCCTTTTTTTTCTATTTGCACAGTACTAGAACCTGGAGCCCATTTTCTAGTTGGTTTTCTAGAACAGTATGTTAAGGAACCATCTCATATACAGTCCAGGGAATCGTCCTCCACAGCATTAGTACTAACTCAGTTTACTCAGCATATATGTAGAACAAAAGCCACCCTTGAATTGCAAGCACAAATTCAACTCGGAGGGTGTTACATGGAAGCTATTACTGAGACATGGTTGTAGGGTGGTTAGGACTGGGAACTAAATATACCAGGTTATAAGATCTACGAGATAGGCAGGAAAATGGTAAAAGGATGAGCAGCCTTAGTGATTAAGGGTGAAATAATTTTACTGATGAAAGAATGCGAGATAAGCAGGCAAAGGATAGAATTAAGATATAGAAGAGGCCATAGTGAAGTTGTGCATAGGTTTCCAGGTGACAGCAGTAATGTGGTAGAATGTATAATGTAGAGATTAGACAAGCATGTAGCAAAGGCAGAGCGTTTTAATGTGGGCTTTATCTTGTGTAGATTGGGATAAGCAGACTTAAGCAGATAAGCAGATTTAGTAATGAGCCAGGTTTAGTTAATGGATGTATGCTGCGTAAACATTTATCTAACAGCAATCATAATACATGATCAAGTTTGTTTGGTGTTTGAAAAGGGAGAAACAGGAAAAAGCCACTAAGATTCTAGATCTAGGTAAGGCTGGCTTCAACTGGGCTAATCGATTACTGGGTAAAATAACAAGATCAATGGGAGGTATTCCTAAAATAAGTTAATATGATATAAAACAAGGTTACACCCTCCAAAATGGAAAAGGGATCTTCTTGACTAACAAAAGGCAATAAAATGAATGAATAAAGTAGTAAGAGACAACATAAAAACTAAAGCATACAAGATAAAAAACTGGCTAATAATTTTACAACTATATAAGAAAAACATTAGATCAATAATAGACCAATAGTGGTGATAATGTCAATGAAAATAAGGAAAGAGCAGACATGTTGAATGATTACTGTAAATCCTGATGCAAAGTAGAGGTCAGCATGCAAGAGATCCTAAGGAAGCTAGCACTGAATCAGAAACAGGGACTTAGAAAATTTACCATAAGCAAATTAACAGCATTGAAGAGAGAGACAAATCCCCAAGACCAGGTGGTTTCCTTCCCAGGGCTTTCCAACAAAGGAGGTGACAATACTGCAGAAATCCTAACCAAAATCTTACAAAGCTCTCAATTCAGGAACCATACCTTTACATTGGAAAATTACACACAATTCCTCTACTAAAGCGGAGAGAGAGGAGGGAAACCACAAAATTATAGTTGATTTGTTAGCTAAATATCTGTTGTCAGGCAAATTATGAGTTAATTGTTAAGGATAGAGTCACTGAACATGGTCAAAATTTTCACCTAATCAATCAGAGAACCAGCATGGATTTTTAATGAAGAATGCAGGAGGGCATGCCAGAGCAGCACTAGGCATACCTAAAAATGAGATTTCAACCTGGAGAAGCTATAATATAGGACTGCTTGCATGCCAAGCAGCTTAAGCAGCAAGTGATAAACAGAGTTGAGCAATCCCACAACCAATGGATTGGATCTAAGCTCTGCAGTCCTGCCACATCCAGTCATGAATGGTGGTGGATAATTAAACAACTCACTAGAGGAGGGGGCTCCACAAATACCTCATACTCAAATGATGGAAGAGCCCAGCACAACAGTGCAAAAGGCTGGAGCATTTATTACAATCATCAACCAGAAGTGCCAAGTGGATGACCCATCTCAGCCTTCTCTGCAGTCCCCAGCATTACAGGTGCCAGTCTCCAGCCAACTCAATGATATCTAGAAATGGCTGAATGCATTGAATAGTGCAAAGGCTATGGGTCCTGACAATTTGGCAAAAGTACTGAAGACTTGCGCTCCAGAACTTGCCGGGCCCCTAGCCAAGCTGTCCAATACTGCTACAACACTGGCATCTACCCGGCTATGTGGAAAATTGCCCAGGTATGTTCTGTACACAAAAAGCAGGACAAATCCAACCTGGGCAATTTCCACCCCATCAGTCTGCTCTCAATCATCAAAGTAATGGAAGGGATCATCAACAGTGCTATCAAGTGGCACTTGCTCAGCAATAACCTGCTCACTAGCGTTCAGTTTCCACCAGGGCCACTCAGCTCCTGGCCTCATCACAACCCTGGTTCAAACCTGGACAAGAACTGAACTCAAGGTGAGGAGAGAGACTGCCCTTGACATCAAAGCCGCATTTGACCGAGTGTGGCATCAAAGATCCCTAGCAAAACTGAATCCAATGGGAATCGGGAGAAAACTCTCCACTGGTTGGAATCATACCTAACACAAAGGAAGAGGAGTTCCTCAGGGTAGTTCCTCGGCCCAACCATCTTCAGCTGCTTCATCAATTACCTTCCTTCCATCATAAGGTCAAAAGTGGGGACGTTTGCACAACGTTCAGCACCATTCGCGACTCCTCAGATACTGAAGCAGTCCATGTTCAAATGCAACAAAACCTGGACAACATCCAGGCTTGGACTGACAAGTGGCAAGTAGCATTTGCACCATACAAGTGCCAGGCAATAACCATCTCCAATAGGAGAGAATTGAACCAGCACCTCTTGACATTCAATGGTATTACCATCACTGAATCCCCTACTATCAACATCCTGGGGCTTATCATTGACCAGAAACTGAACTGGACTATCCATATAAATACTGTGGCTACAAGAGCAGGTCAGAGGCTAGGAATTCTGCACCGAGTAACTCACCTCCTAACTCCTTAAAGCCTATCCACCATCTACAAGTCAGGAGTGTGATGGAATAATTGTTTAGATGAGTGCAACTCCAACAACACAAGAAGCTTGACACCATCCAGGACAAAGCAGCCGCTTGATTGGCAGCACATCCACAAACACTCACTCTCTCCACCACCGACGCACAGTAGCAGCAGTGTGCACCATCTACAAGATGCACAGCAGGAATTCACCAAGGCTCCTTAGGCAGCACCTTCCAAAACCATGACCACTACCATCTAGGAGGACAAAGGCAGCAGGCACACGGGAACACCACCACCTGGACGTTCACCTCCAAGTCACTTGCCATCCTGACTTGGAAATATATCGCTGGGCCAAAATCCTGGAACTTCCTAACACTGTGGGTGTACCTTCACCAAATGGACTGCAGTGGTTCAAGAAGGCAGCTCATCACCACCTTCTCAAGGGCAACTAGAAATGGGTAATAAATGCTGGCCCAGCCAGCAAAGCCCACATCCCGTGAATGAATTTTAAAAAACCAGTAGGTCATACCTGATGAATATAATTGAAATTTTTTGAAAGGGTTAAAGTAGCAGACAAGGGATCGTCTATGGATGTTACTTAGAAGGACTTGCTTTTTGGAAGCCCATATAAGAGTTCGGAAGAGGAGTCATATCGGACTTGAAACATTAACTCTGTTTCCCCCTCCACAGATGCTGCCAGCCTGCTGAGTTTTTTCAGCACTTATTGTTTTTATTTCAGATCTCCTGCATCTGCAGTATTTTGCTTTTATCCTTAAGAGGCTGTCGGCTGAAGTTGAAGCTCAATGAACTGGTTAGCAAAGAGGCTCAGCAGCAAAGGGCTAAATAGTGATATTGGGGAGGTGCTCTAATTGGTAGGAAGCGATTAATGGTAACCAGTGCTGGGGATGCAGCAATTTACCATGTTTATTAATGGCTTAGATGATGGGGTAGGAATATCTAATTGCCAATGAAACAAAGCTAGGCAGCATTGTAAGCAGTTTAGATGGAAGCACAACATTTCCAAGAGATATTGACTGATTAAGTGAATGGGCAAAACTTTAGCAAAAGGATTTTAATGTAGATAAAAGTGAGGTCATCCACTTTAGGCCCAACAAAGATGGAAGATGTGAAGTGCTAAAAATTTGGGGGGAGTGGGCAGATTGTACATAAATCATTACAACGTCAAACAGGTACAGAGAATAATCAAAAAAACTAATGGAATGCTGGTCTTAAAAAGGCCAGAAAATAATGGGGTAGATGCTAGTCTAAAGCTGTACAAAGCCCTGGTCAGGCTAAACCTACAACACTTCAGTTCTGGTCACAACTGAAGAACGATATACTGGCCTTGGAGGGAGTTCAGTGTAGATCTGCTAGAATGATATTTGGACTACAAGGGTTAAAAAAGTAAGAAATAGCAGTAAACCATGCAACTCCTCAAGCCTGCTCTGCCATTCAATACAATTATGGCTGCTCTCTAGCATCAACTGCATTTTATCTGCCTGTTCCCCATAACCCTCAATTCCCCGAAATCAAAAATCTACCTATTCCAACTTTGAATATACTTAATGTTGGCATCCATGATCATCTGCAGTCGAAAATTTCAAACATTTGTAAGTGTCCAAAAGAAACTTATCGCAGTCCTAAATAATGGGCCTCTTATGTTTGTGCCCATGTATTAGATTTCACCCGTCATGAAAACAACCTCTGTGTCTACCCTATCAAGCCCTTTCTGAGTCTTGTATGTATCAATGAGATCACCTCTCATTCTCATTCTTCTTAACTCTAGAGAATATAGGTCAAATTTACTCAGCCTTTTATCTAAGGACAACTCTCTCATCTCAGGGACCTATCTCGTGAACCTGTGCTGTGCCACCTCCAAGGCAAGTATCCTTCCTTAGCTATAGAGACCAAAACTACACAGTACTCCAGACACAATCTCACAAAAACCCTGTACAATTGTAGCAAGGCTTCCTTGTTCTTGTACTCCAATCTCCTTGCAATAAAAGGCCAACACGCCATTTGACTTTTTAATAGCTTGTTGTGTTCCTTGTACAAGTATGTCAAAATCTCTCAGAGCATCAATATTTTGAAGTTTTCTGCCTTTTACAAATATTCTATTTTTCTATTCTTATAACCAAACTGAATATCACACTTCCCCACATTATACTCCCTCCGCCACCTTGCTGCCCACTCATTTAACCTGTCAATGTCTCTTTGCATCCTCTGCATCCCCTCAAAGTTTACATTCCCACCTAGCTTTGTATCCTCAGCAAACTTACTTAATTACTCAGTCTTTTCATCTAAGTCATTATAGACCGTAAATAGTTTAAGTCCCAGCACTGATCCTTGCAGCACTCCACTAGTCACAGCCTGCAACTTGAAAATGTCCTGTTTCTCCTGACTGTTTCCCTTCTGTTAACCAATCCTCCATCCATGCCAATATCTCAACCCAAACCCCATGAGCCTTTAACTTGTGTATTAACCTTTTGTGTGGCACTTTATCGAATGCTTTTTGGAAGTCGAAGTATACATCATCTACTGGCTCCGCTTCATCTACACTACTCGCTACATTCTCATTAAACTCAAACACAATTCCCCTTGTGTAAAACAATGTTGGCTCTTTCTGATTATACGATGATTTAGGACTATTGTTAAAGTGTCCTTAATAAATTTCAGCGTTTTCCTGATGGCTCGACAATTTACCTGGAGTCCTCTATTTTCTTGCTCCCCTTTTCTTGAATAGTGGTGTTACATTTGCTAACTTGCAGCCTATTGGGATGGTTCTAGAATCTAGGAATTTTGGAAAATCATAGGGTGCATCCATATTCTCTGTCACTACCTCTTTTAGAACCTGAGCATTTAGGACATTGGGTCCTGTTTGTCAGGTTTTTCCAATATATTTTCTCTGCTGATATTAATTGCCTCAAGCTCCTCATTCTTATTAGCCCCTTGGTTACCTGCTATTATTGGTACGTAATTTATGTCTTCCACTGTGAAGACAAAAATTGTTCAACGTCTGTCATTCCCTCATTCCTCAATTTCTCTTGTCCTTTCCTCCAAAGGACTGATGTTTACTTTAGCTACTTGCCCCCTTTTTATATAGCTGTAAAAGCTTTGTTTTTATATTCCTGGCTGGTTTACACAATCTAATTTTTCTCTTATCAACTTTTTGGCAGCCCTTTGCTAGTTCCTAAAACATTCCCAAAGTCAAGCTTACTGCTATCCTTCATAACACAAGATTCTTCCTTTAATATAATGCTATCCTTAACTTCCCTAACACATTTTTATTGAACATTTTGATTCATTTCTTTAAATGTTTCCCACTGCTTGGTCTATTAACCTAATCAGCCTTAGCCAGCTTTGTCCTCCTACCTACATAATTGGCTTTAAGATTCTTGTTTTGGACTCAAGTGTGTCACTCTCAAACGTATGGAATTCAATTGTATTATGATCACTTTTCCCTGAGGATCTTTTTATAAGATTATTCATTAAAATTTGCCTCATTACACAATAGTAAATATAAAATAGCTTTGTCCTAATTGGCTCCACATGCTGTTCTAAGAAGCTTTCATGAAAACACCTCTACCACCTCATCTTCTAGACCACAGTTGCCAATTTGGCTTGTCCAGTCATAAGAATAATAACGTTCATCACAATTATTAGGTTGACTTATTTCTTGCTTAGTGCTCTGACCATAGTATGACTGCAGTTAGGGAGAACCTAGAAACTACTCCCACCATTTTGATCCTTATTTGCTGATGCACTACTATATTACTGTTAAACTTACTTTCCCTTCCTGATCCACTCTGCTTGTCTTTACCCAAACACTACACTGCTTTATTGCCTCAGGCTTCTAAATCTCCCTTCATCTGGCTGTCCTTTTAGTTTAAAGCTTCATCCTCAGCTCTAGTTACACAATTTCCCAGCCCAGTTGAAGTGGAGCCCATGCCAATGAAAACAACACCCTCTTTCCAGATTACTGGTACCAGTGTCCCATGAATGAAACCTCCTTCTCAACACTGAGCCACGCATTTAATACTCTAATCGGTTTGACTCTACGCCAATTAGCGCATTGTTCAGATTGCAATCCAGAGGTTACCCTCGTGGTTCTGTGCTTTACATAGGACCCAAACTCAGATTCATAACAAATCATCATTCCTAATCCTATGTCGTTGATTTCTACACAGACTACAACAAGTACGTCCTCCTCCAAGTTCATCTCTCATCACAGAAATGAGGGCAAGTTATTGACCTGGTCATATTTGCTGAGCAGTAGGTGACAGAGTAAGGATCATAGATGTATCCTCTAATTGGCAGGAACTCCCAGTCATGGCTGCACAGAACAGTATCTACCACTGTGACTATACTGTCCCCCTCCTTGATGCCCCACACGTCTGCACCTCAGACCCCAGCTCAAAAGCTCTAAGCTGAAATTGCTCAAGCTGCAGTCACTTACCACAGATATGGCTATCTAGGATCACACTGCTCTTCCCAGGCTCCATGTTGCAGTTATGGCGCACCATCTACCCTGCCAAAGCTGACTTACCTTATTTAATTAGTTACCAATTTAAAACAAAGTAATAGAGAACACTTTACCACACAAACGGGAGTAAAAGTTTGGAACATGCTTCCGCAAATGGCAATTGATGCTAGATAGAATATTATTTTCAAATCAGAGACTAATAATTATTTGGTTAACAAAAATCTAAGTACTATGGGGCAAAAGTGGGTGCATAGAGTCAGTAATGATCTCATTCAATGGTGGAACAGGGCCTAACCATGTTCTTATGTTCCTACATCAGTATCATCGGCAAACTTGGATATATCTTTCCCTGCCCTATCATCCAAGTCATTTATTAATGCTCAATAGTTGAGGTATCAATCCCTGTAAGACACCCTTAGCCACATCCTGCCAATTAGAGGACACATCTATGATCCTTACTCTGTCACCTACTGCTCAGCAAATAACTCAGTCAATTGCTCAGTCAATAACTTGCCCTCAATTCTGTGAGCTTCAACTTAAGCTAGGAGTACTTCATTAATTTCATTATGACCACCAGGAGGTCTTTAATAAGTAACATCATTTCCACTATTTCAGTCACCTCTTCAAAACTTCAATTAGGTTCATCAAGCATGAGTGACCATTTACAAATCTATGCTGTCTTTCACTGATCAGCTGAAAATTTACGGTTTTCAATCACTCCCTCCTTATAGATTCAATTTGCCAACTGTAGATATTAGGCTAACTGGTCCATAATTCCCTGGTTTCTCTCTTATTTTTCTTTAACAGTTAAAGGAAGGTCCACTGCCCTGAAACAATACAGGGCTAAAAATGTTAAACATTGATATGCGATTCACAAAGGAGATGATGATTTAAATTAGGTTTTGCATGCATCAGCACTTATATGCCTTCAAAATAATGAAGACAGATGTGAAATGTCACTCAGCATCCAAATAACCCAGATAAGTGAAAGCAACTTTATCTTTTAGAATTCCAGGCCTTCAGAAATTACTTAGGCCAAATGCAGTGGCATTTTGTAGTTGGAGGTACTGTTGTTCAAGTGAAATACAGAATTAAGGTGTTGTCTACCCGTAAGGGTTGACAGGCAGTTGGGAAGTTACTTAAAAATAGATTTGAAATAAAAAGAAAGCATTAATAATGGTGATCATACACCACGAAGAGTGCAACTAAGGGAATACAGGCACATACACACGCGCACATAATATTAGTATATTCATATTATATATACACATACGTATGGCTAGGCCAGCATTTTTAGTGCCCATCCCCAACTGCCCTCGAGAAGGTGGTGGTGAGCTGCCTTCTTGAACAGCTACAGTCCAGATGGTGTAGGTGTACCCACAGTGCTGATAGAGAGGGAATTCCAGGATTTTGACCCAGCAGTGAAGGAGCAACAATATAATTCCAAGTCAGGGTGATGTGTGGCTTGGTGGAGAACTTGAAGGTGGTGCTTTTCCCTATGCATCTGCTGCACTTGTCCATCTAGACGCAAGAAGTCACAGGTTTCGAAGGTGCTGTTGAAGGAGCTTTGGTGAGTTCCTGCAGTGCATCTTGTAGATGGTACACACTGCTGCCACTGTGCAACAGTGGTAGAGGGAGTGGATGTTGGAAGTGGTATATGAGGTGCCAATCACATAGGCTGCTTTGTCCTGGCTGGTGTTGAGCTTCGTGAGTGTTGTTAGAGCTGCATTCAAGGCAAGTGGAGAGTACACCATCACGCTCTTGACTTGCACCTTGTAGATGGTGGGAAAGCTTTGGGGAATCTGATGGCAAGTTACATGGTGTGGAATTCACAGCCTCCAACCTGTAGCCACAGTATTTATGTGGCTGGTTCAGTTCAGTATCTGGTCAATAGCAACCCCCAGGATGTTCACAGAAATGGCTCATACCCAAACATCCTCTGAACTGGCCTATCAAAACTGCAAGAAAAACCAAGAATTAAACCATACGGATCGCCTTAGGCATTGGATTTGATACAACAAAAGCTCACTGAGCCCAGTCAGCATTACAAAGACCTCCTCACTGACATTTTTTTTTAAATTCTTGAGAAGTGGACAACATCAGCATTTTTTCTCCACCTCTAATTGCCCTCGTGAAGGTGAGTGAGCTCCCTACTTATGTACAACTGAGTGGCTTAAAGTTTGTGCTGATCTAATTCGTGGTGCCAAAGAGAAGAATCTGAAGGTCAAGGGACCTGTTCGCATGCCCACCAAGACTCTGCGTATCACAACAAGAAAGACTCCATGTGATGAAGGTTCCAAAACCTGGGATCGCTTCCAAATGAGGATCCACAAACGTCTAATTGATTTACACAGTCCATCTGAAATTGTGAAACAGATCACCTCCATCAGTATCGAACCTGGTGTTGAAGTGGAGGTTACAATTGCCGATGCTTAAATGTCTATGGAAATAAGTACAACTGAGTGGCTTGTTAGGCCAATTCAGATCGCAGCTAGGGGTGACCAACTCCAGAGTTGGAGGTGGAGCTTGGCCTAATTAGCCAAGTGGTTATGGTACTGGGTTTATAACCCCAAGATCAAGAGTTCAAGCTTGGCCTAAATAGCCAAGTGGTTATGGTACTGGGTTTGTAACCCCAAGATCAAGAGTTCAAATCTCACAATGGCAAACTATGAAACAATGTAACTTCATCTGAAACAGATGGAAACAGGTTTACTCAAAAAGAGTATCAAGAGTTCAAATCTCACAATTGCAAAACTATGAAACAATGTAACTTCATCTGAAAACAGATGGAAACGTGTTTGTACTCAAAAGAGTTCACTCTGTCATGGGGGGGCAAGTGAGCACCTCATGAATATTATCCAGAGTTGGAGGTGATGGTGGAGAGGTATTAATCACTGGATTACTAACCTAGAGACCTAGGGTAATGTTCTAGGGACCTCAGTTCAAATCCTCCCACAGCAGATGGTGGAATCTGAATTCAATAAAAAAAATCTGAAATTGAAAGTCAAATGTTGACTGTGAAGCCATTGTTGATTTGCGTGGGTGACTCCATAGCTCAGAGGTTACAGCACTGGTCTTGGAAGTCAGGGACCGCGAGTTCAGTTCTCGCTGGAGCCTATGGATAGCCTTCAGCAGAGAATGGAAAGCTGAGAGGCTGCAGAATGATATCCAGAGTTCAGAATCAACCACATAACTGTGGGTTTAGAGTCACATGCAGGCTAGATTAGGGAAGGAAGACAGATTTCCTTTCCTAAAGGGCATTAGTGAACCTGATTGATTTTTATAACAATCCAGTAATTACATGGATCACTATTACAAATGCTAGATTTTTATTCCAGATTTATTTAGTTAACTGAATTTCAATTCTCCAACTGTCATGCTGGGATTTGAACTCATGCCTCTATCATTCATCCAGGCCTCTTGAACACTCATCCAAAACTACTATGCTACCATACCCCTACACGTGGGGAGATGTGTCAAAATTGATCAAGATCTCCCACAGCAACAGCCTGACAGTCATACTCAGAATTTCCATGATAGCTGATAATATTTCAGCTACTGTCCCCCTCTCCTAATTTGATCCTAATGCCCTTGCAAACTATTGCCTCATCTCCAACCTCCCTCTCCAAAGTCATTGAATGCCTCCCAAATCCACTCCCGTCTTTCCTGGAACTGCATGTTTGGAACCCTCCAATCAGGTTTCCAGCCCTGCCCAGTACTGATAAGGTCTTATCAAAGTTACAAATGACATCCTATGTGACTGTAACAATGGTAAACTAAAACAAAAACAGAATTACCTGGAAAAACTCAGCAGGTCTGGCAGCATTGGCGGAGAAGAAAAGAGTTGATGTTTCGAGTCCTCATGACCCTTCAACAGAACAGAAAACTATCCCTCCTCATCCTTCTTGACCTGTTGCTTTAAGTCTCAGGTTTATATGATTATGTTTTAGGGCTATATCTTTTGGTTTAGAAAAAAATCAGTTTGGAACTGTATCTTTAAATGTAGGTTAAATGAAAAGAGTCAAGTGACCTATGCTGGCATCTGACAGTAAACCTGGGTGGTTTAGTTGTTAAATCAAATGGAGAGTCGCATTGTGTAATTAAAAGCACAGTGTAAGATATTAATACTAGGGACAACAGCTGCTTCTAAGTCTCCGAGCAAGACAACCCAAGGTCACCTAAAACCCAGAAAGATATTACTGGTATCAAGTCATAAATAGATGACTGTTTCTAAAGTGAAAAGCAGTGGTAATGAGGGATAGCCGAATACCATTTCTACTTGGATACAGAGCTAGTGTGTTTCCTGTTGCCATGGAGAGAGGGCAGAGGAAGCCATTTTGAGATCAGATTTCAGGCTGCCCTATAAACTCATATCACAGACAGAAGGAATTTGGTAGTTGCAGTTTTTGGTCTTGGGTGATCTGCAGCCAACTGGGGGGCATAAAAAAGCTAGATGCTGGCCAGCCAGGTCTGCACCTTAAATCATAGAAAATGCTGACTCCAGCATTCACCACACAATGTGGGTGAGAGCCCACACTCTGAAAATCTTGTTCATGAGGAGTTAAACAAGGCTGGAGGGATTGCCTAGCTGAAGCTAGGGGGAGAATCCCCAGTCAAAATTCACAGTGGAAGATAACAGGGAATGGAAAAGAACAGGAGTGAAACCCTTGGGAGCTGCAAATCACTCTGGATTGATTCCTGGTGAATTTGGATATCTACTTAAGAGACCAAGTAGTGTGAGGAAACAGGAGTTTTTCAGTTGGCGTTAAAATTCTGTTTGGTTGTTTAGTTTTAAGTTGCTTTCAAAAAGTTAATGTTTAATTAATATTTTGTTTTTAGTCACTGATACAGTAAAAGTTCTTTTAAAATCTTGACATGTCATCCTTTCAGCTAATAACCAGAAGTTCAAATTTTCCTTTAAACCATTGAGTCTATGGAGGTTGTAATACTGTTTGCAGCCTTTGACACAGTTGACCATATTATCCTCCTCAAATGTCTTTCTGCACTATCTTCCAGCTGGATGAGGCTGCACTTGCCTGACTCCATTATCTATCCAGTTGTTCCAAGGATTGATCCTTGGTCCCCTCCCATTCTGCAGCTACATACTCCCCCTCAGCTACATCACCCAAAAAGTGTTAATTTTCACATGTATGCCAATGACACACAGCTCTACCCCACCATCTCTCTCGACTCCTAAACTGGTTAAATTGTCAGACTGCTTACCAAATATAGGACTTCTAGATAAGCAGAAATTTCCTCCAATTAAATATTGGGAAGACTGAAGCCATTGTTTGAAGTCCCCACTCCAAAATCTATTCCCTAGCTACCAACTCCCTTTCCCTAGAAACTGTCTGAGGCTGAATCTGACTGTTCGCAACTTTGCAGTAATATTTGAGCTAGAGATGAGCTTCTGACCATTTTTCCATGCCATCACTAAGACCACCTTGCAACTTTGCATCCTACTTTGCCCATCTCAAATAACCAGTTTCTGAAACACTCATTCATGCCTTACCTCTAGATTTGACTATTCTAACCTACTCTTCTGGCCTCCCACATTCTACCCTCTAAACTTGAGATCATCCAAACTCTGGTGTCTATTTCCTTATTTACGCCAAGTTCAGTTCACATATCACCCATGCTTGTGACCTATACTGTCACCTGGTCAAGCAAAGCCTGGTTTTTAAAATTCTCACCTCGTGTTCAAATTCTTTTCTAACCTTTGTCCACCCTATCTCAAAACTCTTCCAGCCCCAGAACCTTCCAAGATATTTGCATTCATCTCATTGATTTCTTTAGCATGTCCAATTTTAATGGCTTCACCATTGGTGGTAGTGCATTCAGTCTAGGCCCTAAATTCTGGAATTCCCTCCTTAAACCTCTCCACCTCAGTACCTCGTCTTGTTCCTTTAAGACACCCCTTAAAATCTACCTCATTGACAAAGCTTCGGATGGTCTGCCCTAAAATCACCCTATGATGCTGGATGCCCAATTTTGCTTTATAACATTCCTATGAAGTGTCTTGGGACATTATGTTAAAGACACTATATAAATAGGAATTGTTTTGCAACAGCTGAGAGCAGCTTTTGAGTATGGATATTGGTAGAGCTAGAGGCCTACAGTAAAAAACCCTAATGAACACTATTGTAAGTGGTGCATAATCATGACCTTTCAGTTTGCTCAGTCACAACTGGGGTGGAATTGTCGAAGCGTATGCTGCACACAAAAGACCGTCAACTTAATAAGTACAATATTTACTTAGGCAAGTACTCAGGATCAGAACAGGATGCATCAAATACTGCAAAAGTAAACACCCAGCTGCTTTAGTTGTGTAAAAATACCATCAGGCCTTTAGCCAGAACAACCAATCATAAATTTAAATTCTGAACAATCTACAAACCAATCCTCAATTGTTCACATTAAAGGCAAAGGCGTTATGAATGTTCTACTTACATAATACCTTAAAAATAACACCTCTTCCATTTATTTTTTCTAGAAGCTAGTTAATGCCCTGTGACATCGCATAGGACGATTCAAGGCAAAGTGCCATCTTCAGGAGAAAAGAGAGGATAACTGAATTAAGGAATAGTTGTAGTGCAGTCTCTTTATGAAAATGACACATTATCTTTATGTTTGTATTAACACTTGTTAAAGCATACATTATTAGAACAGGTTCAGGTGCTTGGAGTTACAAAAGTGAGCTGCTTCTGGCAGGAGTGCACAATTGCAGCTTGGCATGGGCAATTGCAAGGGAGGGGAACACACCAGAAATACCGATCAAAGTAGTGCTGCATTTCAATATAGTATCGCTCTCCGTTCTTGTAGGTACAATGACAAAATTGTGTCACTCCCCCAACATGCTGACTTCCAAATCAATCTGCTACCAAGAGGCACAAGAATGCTGAGTTCACTCAGCCACTGTTGCATGTCTCAATGCGTAGCTTTGATGGGTCCCTGAGACACTTGCCAACTTTCACTCTTAGACTTGTGAAAAGAAAATCAGTATATTATGCACAAGTAAACCTCAAGAATTTGCCAGTAGGAATCCAGTGAATCAAGTCAACCACAGCAGTTTGGCATTTGGTATCAGGAACTTTTCTGATCCAGTATCTCATTGCTGCAAAATAAACTACAATCATAACCCAAAAATAGGACATGTAACAGTATAGTCTGAACATTCATTTAAAGACAATTTCATAACATGTTTTCAAGCCAATCATGAACGTAGTTTTTAAGTACAACAGGACATTTCATGAATCTGCATGGAGATCAATCAGGTGTTATGCCCAGTAAAGGCATGTCATATTCATAATTTTGTACTTGGACTGAGCTTGTAAGGAAGCTTCTGAAACAGTCCTTTGTTTGTTCAAAGAAATGGACACTGATGAACTGTGAGGATAGTGCCAAGGGGTCAGGTAAACCTGGCGTATTCAACACAGGCTATCGAGTTTCTGGGAAGTTCAGAATTGAACAACAGCGGGTGATGATCTCCTCCTCCTCTTCCCCCCACATTCCCCCCCTCGAATAGAAAAATGCAGAAAGCACCCCTCTATGGAATTCATACCTGCCAATATTCGAAGCTTACTCAAAACACAGGGCCTAGGAGTCCATTGACTCCATGTTTCCAGGTTTGCAATTTAACAAAAGAAAGCTGGGGAGACCAATTATCCACAAGTGAAGTTTGGAAGACCACTATCTGTCTCATATTGTATATCAATGGCCTTTTAGCTTTAGGCCATCAAGTGGACAATGGCCATGGACCATGCAACTAAAACTGGCTTTTGATTCAGAGATCCTTTACTGCCCCAGAATCCAGAAGAGGCTTGGGCAAATTGCAGAAGATCACCGATAAGACAACAGCTGCAGTGAAAGGCTGTGCCATCTTTGCTTTTTAACAACCATCAGCCAGGTTCGACCAGACTCTGAAACTAGCTGTTAAGTGATCAAGCAGCCAAAGTACTTATCCTATTACAGTTTCAAAGTTCACCTGAGAACCAACCTCAATGTGCATGCAAGCATTAGACCAAGTGTGTGGAGCTGCATTTATTCAGAGTAAGTGTGTGTGAGACAATAAACAACCTTTATTTTAAACTCATGAAAGCTGCTGCTGAATGATTTAACTGGAATACTAACTCCATGGGTAAGAAAAGACATACCACTTTCCATACAAAACATACTGAGTACAGGGCGTAAGAAAGCAAATACATTTTGTAGGTGTTGTATTATGAGGAAAGGTTGGACAGGTCCAGCCTGTATCCATTGGAATTTAAAAGAATGAGAACAGATCTTATTGAAACATAAAAGACCCTGACAGGGTGGATGCCGAAAGGACATTCCCCTTTGTGATAGAGACTAGAACCAGGAGACACAGTTTAAAGATAAGGCCACCCGTTTAAGATGGAGACAAGGAAACATATTTCCTCTCACAGGGTCACAAGTCTGTAGAATTCTCTTCTCCAGGCAGCAGCGCAAGCAGGGTCACTGAATATTTTTTAAGGACGAGTTGGAGAGATTCTTGACTGACAAAGCAGTCAAAGGGTATAGGGAGTACACAGGAAAATAGAGGCCACAATCTTACCAAATGGTGGAGCAAGCTCAAGGGGCAAAACAGCCTATTCCTGCTCCTAATTCATATGTTTGTATTAAATATTCTCCCAGTGTGCAAAATATTTTATGGCATCTGTATATGAACAATTTTTGTCCTTTGCATACTGAAGACAATTTCCTAACTCTCTGCACCACCCTACTAAAATCAATCCCTCTTAAATCAGCCAACCTTGCGCAGAGCAGGCATTGAATTTGGGGTCTTCTTGATCTATATGGTTTAGCTATTCATTGGATAAATCCACTACATCAGTTGGAAACTGTAAAGAACTTTAATAATGTATAATTTTCAAAAGAAACCTTTATTTCATGTCAGAAAAGACCTGAGAGTAATTCATTTGGCTAGTCAATTCGGAGGCCAACCACTATAGCTCACAGTTATCAAAAAGAACTCTGCATTGACCCAGTATCAAATCATATAGTCACTGTGCTAAAATCACTCCACAACACAGGCTCTGTAATAGTGTCAAGAGCAGGTGAGGGGTTGATAGGCCCTCATCTTTTCCCTCTCTTTGTTTAAAAATAAAAATCCTGTTGCAGTCAAAGATACGGATATCTTGGCCAATTTAATGTATACTTAACTGTTTAAATTCTGAGGTCATAAAAAGGACTAGTCAGACACGCTTTGAGTTTAACAAAGAAAGAAGTCTGCTAAAATCAACCTAGCTAAAAATAATAAAAATACACTCAGACTTCCACAAACACACTCGAAGTTCTCACACACACAAATACAGATTACAAAGTAGGGGAGGATAGATTTAGCCAAATTATAGTTTAAAAACAATAAAAGATGTTCACAGTTCATAGATTGGAGCATCTACTGGCTGCAGGCTAAATCCGGTTGTGTCTTGCTTTCAGTGCTGAGGTAGTTTAAAGCTGTAGCTGATCTTTCTGTAGTTGGAGACACTGCTGTGGAATTGAAGTATTTCCTTAAAAAAATATCTGCCGCAGAAGGGAGGCAAAGTCAAATTAGTAGACAGCGTCCAAGCGTGTTTAAGAACAAAGCAGGAGCTCCACTGAGCTCAACTGCTATAGCCCCGTTCTGCCCTGAAACCAAAGCTTAAACTACACAAAAGAATTGGGTTAGTTGTGTGATCTGTCTCCAACTTCTAGTAATTCAAACATAATTGTGTATTCCAATTATAACTTGATTAGCTCGTCTGGAGCACTCTTTAAAAATCAAGGTTCTTGTCCAAGCAAATAACCTATGAATGGTTAGCCTTCAGCTGTTGAATAGTGTAGGCGATTGCCATAAATATTTTGTTCATAGGGCAAGAAGGAAGGTCTTTCACAGCTCTTGGGCAGGGTTGGTCATCGTCTTTGCTGAGTTTTGTAGACTTGTTGACTCCTGTCCATAGGTAATGCAAAATATATAGCAATACAAATTAGTGTCAGCCATCTTGATGTTGGTTGAAATCACTTGTCTGTTTCAAAAAAAAGTCTCTTTAAAAGTCCAATTCCTGTTTCCAGCTGATGAATGAAAAAGAAAAAATATTTGACATAAGCACATCTTCATGGCAACAGTGTGAAAATGCCCATTTGGAGAGAACTTTATGTCCAAACTAACCCAATGTGTAAGTCAGTGCCAACTGCAATGAAAAACAATTCACACCTTCCTATTACAGTCTGTACATTTTTACTGTTAACCTTTCCTCAATTTTTCTTTGAAGGAAATTACTTAGTGCTGTGGGGAAAAGTTTAAACTAATATGGCAGGGGGAGGGCAATCAATATGCAGAAGATGAGAGACAAGTACACAAAATTAAGAATAGTGTAGAAAGTGCAGGAATTGGCCAAAAGAAAAAAAGCAGAGCAGACTGGTATGATGTTAGAATGCACGCGTATTAGTGTGAGGAGCAATACAAACATAATTGATGAACTGCAGACACAAGTAGCCACATGGGATTATAATTACTGGCTATCCCAGGGACCCAGCTTAAACAAGGGCGGGAATGAAAACTAAACATTCCTAGCTACAATATATTCAGGAGCACTGGGCAAGAACCAAAAAGGCAGTTGGGAGGAAAAGGGTGACAGTATTAATCAAAGACCAACATTACAGTTCTACAGAGACAATATACCAGAGATTAAAGACGGAATTTATTTTGCTGAAGCTAGGGAACAGAAAAGGAACTGTTAACTTGCTGGTTGCTTACTACAGGCTCCCAAATAGTGAGAACCAGACAGATGAGAGGAGCAAATGTCAGTAAATTTCAAAGAAATACAAAAATAACACAGTAACAGCATGGGGCTTGAATGACTCCCAACATAGACTGGAGAAAAAAGGTGCAAAAAGGAAGGAGGGTAAAGAATGCTTAAAATGCATATGGGAGAACTTCCTTAAACAGCATGTTTCTAACCCAATGAAGGATTTCACTAAGAATGGAATATTTAAAATTGACAGAATTTGATAGTGGAAGCAGGGAGGAACTTTTCCCTCTTCCCCTCTCTGGGTTCATCTCGTCCATCAAACCCATCTATTTCCAATAAACTGCTGATCACCCAAGTTCCCTTCTAGGCCCACATGTCAGCCAATATTGTAAATTGTTCTCTTCCCCAGGGTGATATTCCTCTCTCTTTTGAGAAAGGTGATGATGGCAGATTAAAAAACCCTTGACCCCAATGTCCTTGGAAATTACTATCCCAACCTCACTCTCTTCTCCAAAGTCCTTGAATGTATTGCTACCTCCTAAATCAGTTCCCTTTTGAGAACTCCATGCTCAAAACCTTCAAATCAGATTTCCACCATGCCACAATACCAAAACATCCCTCAGTCACAAACGACATCCTTTCAAAGGTAAACTTTGCCACCTCATTTGCTTGACCTTTCTGCAGCCTTTGACAGTTGACCACACCATCCTACTCCAATGCCTCTTCACTGTTGCCCAGCTGGGTGAAATTGCTCTCACCTGGTTTCATTCAGATCTACTTTGTTCCAATATCATCTTATTGTAGCAATCACCTACAATGGCTTCTCTTCCTGCTCCAACAACTCATAGAGGGTTACTCTTGGCGTTGCTCAAGGATCTGTCATGCCCCCCTCCTATTTCTCATCTACATGCTGCCCCTCAGCACCACCATCTGAAGGAACACTAAACGTATACTGATAACAACCAGATCCACTTCAACGCCACCTCTCTCGACCCTTCCACGGTTGTAAAATTATCAGACTGCTTACCTGAGATCCAGTACTGGATAAGTAGGAGTTTCTTCCAATTAAATACTGGGAAGTCTGAAGCTGTTGTTTGAGGTCCCCACTCCAAACTCCATTCCCTAGCAACAACCTGAGATTAAGCCTGTTCACAACCTTGGTATCATACTTGATCACAAGATGAGCTTCTAATCTCACTCATACCATCACCGAGACTGCCTCTTTCCACCTCCATAACATCGCCCGATTTCACCTCAGTTAGTCTGCTGCCAAAACCCCCCTCCATACCTTCATTTCCTTTAGACTTGACTATTCTAACACACTCTTGGCTGGTCTCCCACATTCTATGCTATGTAAACTTGGTGAACAAAAAGTCTGCTGGCTGTGTCTTAACTTGTCCCAAGTCCCGTTCCCCCATCACCCAATACCCGCTGATCTACATTGGCTCCTAGCTGAGTCACGTCCCGATTTTAAAACCCTCATCCTTGTTATCAAGTCGCTCCATGACCTTACCCCTCCCTATTTCCATCAACTCCTCTAGACCCCTCTCTGACCAAGCTTTTGATCATCTGACCCAATATGTGGCTCAGTTGTCATACTCTTTTATAATGATCCTTTGAAGCACCTTAGGGCATTATGTTAAATATAAGATGTTGTTGTTCTGGAAACTCAGTAATCAGAGGTGACAAATATAACACAATTGGCAAAAGAACTAGAAGGGAAGAGAACTTTTTCTACAGTGTTAAGATCTGACATGTATTACCCAAAAGGGTAGTAGAATCAAATTCCACAAACTTTCAAAAGACAACTGGATACCTACTTGAACAGAACTAATTTGCATGATTGAGAGGGAAAGGCACAGGAAGTGTGGGACTAAATTGGAAAGCTCTTTCAAAACAGGGCAAACAGGCACAACAGGGCAAATGGTCTCCTTGTGCTGTAAGTGGAGTGCCACAGGGATCAGTGCTGGAGCCACAATTATTTACAATATATATTAATGACTTGGATGAGGGAAATTAGTGTACTATCAGCAAATTTGCAGATGACAAAAATAGATGGGAAGGTAAGTGGTGAGGATGACAATCTACAGAGGGATTATAGACAGGTTAAGTGAGTGGGCAAAAACTTGGCAGATAGAATATAATGTGGGAAAACGTGAGGTTATGCATTTTGGCTGGAAGATTAGAGGAGCTGAATATTATTTAAATGGAGAAAGACTACAGAAAGCTACAGCAAAGAGGGATTTGGGAGTCCTCATGCATGAATCCCAAAAAGCTAGCATACAAGTTCAGCAGGTAATAGGGAAGGCAAATGGAATGTTGGCCTTTATTTCAAAGGGAAGAGAGTATAAAAATAGGGAAGCCTTGCTAAAACTATAGAAGGCATTTGTTAGACCACACCTAGAATACTGAACAGTTCTGGCCCTCTTATCTAAGGAAAGATGTACGGGCATTGGATGTAGTCCAGAGAAGGTTCACTAGGTTGATCCCAAGGAGAAGCACAAGGAGGCCATTTGCCCTGTTGTGCCTGTTTGCCCTGTTTTGAAAGAGCTGTCCAATTTAGTCCCACACTTCCTGTGCCTTTCCCTCAATCATGCAAATTAGTTCTGTTCAAGTACATGTCCAGTTGTCTTTTGAAAGTTTGTGGAATTTGCTTCTACTACCCTTTCGGGTAATACATGTCAGATCTTAACACTGTAGAAAAAGTTCTCTTCCCTTCTAGTTCTTTCGCCAATTATGTTGATCCCAGAAATGGAGGGATTTTCTTATGAGGAGAGGTTGAGTCGACTGGGCCTGTACTCATCGGAGTTTAGAAGGAGAGGTGACCTTACTGAAACATAAGATTCTTAGGGGGCTTCACAGGGTAGATGCTGAGAGGTTGTTTCCCCCTTGTGGGAGAGCCTAGGGCCAGAGGGCATAATCTCAGAGTAGGGAGACACCCATTTAAGACAGCGATGAAGAGGAATTTCTTCTCTCAGAGCATAGTTAATCTGCAGAATTCTTTTACCACAGAGGGCTGAGGGCTGTAAAGGCTGGGTCGTTAAGTATATTCAAGGCTGAGATAGACAGATTTTTAATCAGTAAGGAAATCAAGTATTATGGGGAAAGGCAGGAAAGTAAATTGAGGATTATCAAATCAGCCACGATCCCATTGAAAGGTAGAGCAGACTCAATGGCCGAATGGCCAACTTCTGCTCCTACATCTTATGGTCTAACATCCTGTGGCCTGTTAGGGTACAGTCCCACAAGTGCTAGCTGTCCACCCACCCCAGACAGCTCATTCAGGTAGCCATTCTTTATATTCAAGTCAAAATGGCGAGTGTTGGTAGATTGTTTCATACGGAGGAAACATAACATAGGAAGAGGAGACAACAATTCTGACCCTTGAGCTTGTTCCACCATACTGCAAGATCACAGAGGTGGTCTGTGACCCAACTCTATAACCCCAATTCTAAAACCCGCTTTCACAGCCATATTTCCTTCCTCAGTGACTGTCTCCATCTCCGACTTAACTCCACGTGGATTTCAACTGAAGTTCCATCCCTCATGTTTCGAACCCACCCAGGATTATAGGTATCTCCGGGACATACAACGCTCCTCGGACTGCTTTTCTCGTTGCATGCTGAGATCCACTCTCAGTGCCATGTGCTGCCATATGAACACACTCGACCTCTCCCTCCAGCTGCACCGCCGCACCCTTTTTCAAAGCTGTGCGCGGCCCAGTTTCATTTTATTCTTCGTCTCATCCGACGCCTCAACAAGAAACTTTGTCTCTTTCTTTCAGGTGCAAAGGAATGCAAACTCCAACAACTCATCGACACCAACACCCATCCAGGACCCTCCACCCCCGCCTGTCCGTCTGTCCCCATCCCCGGCTGTGTATTCACTTCCCCTCTCCGATGCTGAACTGCTCAGCAAAGGACTTAGTTTCATACCCTTACGCCCTCATCTCAATGAATTTCGGGCTCGGCACGATGCTGAACTCTTCTTCCGCTGCCTTAGTCTGTGCTCACTTCTTTGGGCAGGTGTCCTCTCCCCGTTCAACAGATCCTTTTACCCACCTCCAATATTCTCCCTCCACCTGGACCCCTCCCTCTGGATTCTTACCTTCTCTTGATCTTTTCATTGAGATCTGTCAGCGTGACATTAGTCCTCTCAATTTCTCTGCTCCTCTCACCCAATCTAACCTGTCTCTCTCTGAACTTGCTGCACTCTTTTCTCAGGTCCAACCCTGACATTGTCATCAAACCTGCTGACAACGGTGGTGCTGTTGTTGTCTGGAGCACTGACCTCTAACTCGCAGAGGCTGAGCGTCAACTCGCAGACACTTCCTCC
Organism: Carcharodon carcharias; assembly: GCF_017639515.1. Classification (NCBI taxonomy): domain Eukaryota; kingdom Metazoa; phylum Chordata; class Chondrichthyes; order Lamniformes; family Lamnidae; genus Carcharodon; species Carcharodon carcharias. The sequence continues at coordinate 150,305,102 of NC_054472.1, forward strand.
TACCTCTCCCTGGACCATGACCTCACCACTGAACATCAAGCCATTGTTTCCAGGATTGTTACTGACCTCATCTCCTCTGGAGATCTTCCTTCCACAGCTTCCAATCTGATAGTCCCCCAACCTCGGACAGCCTGCTTCTACCCCCTACCCAAAATCCACAAACAGGACTGTCCCGGCAGACCGATCGTGTCAGCCTGTTCCCCACGGAACTCATTTCTTGCTATCTTGACTCCCTTCTCTCTCCCCTTGTCCAGTCCCTTCCCACCTACATCCGTGATTCCTCTGACACCCTACATCATATCAACAATTTCCAATTCCCTGGCCCCAACCACCTCCTCTGCACCATGGACGTCCAATCCCACTACACCTCCATCCCCCAACGGGATGGTCTGATGGCTCTCCGCTTCTTCCTCGAACAGAGGCCTGAACAATCCCCATCCACCACTACTCTCCTCCGTCTGGCTTAACTTGTTCTCACACTGAACAATTTCTCCTTCAACTCCTCTCACTTCCTCCAAATAAAAGGTGTGGCTATGGGTACCCACATGGGCCCCAGCTATGCCTGTCTCTTTATGGGGTATGTGGAACATTCCTTGTTCCAGTCCTACTCCAGCCCCTTCCCACAACTCTTTCTCCGGTACATTGATGATTACTTCGGTGCTGTTTCATGCTCTCGGCTGGACCTGGAAAAATTTATTAACTTTGCTTCCACTTTCCACCCCTCCATCATTTTCACATGGTCCATCTCTAACAGTTTCCTTCCCTTCCTTGACCTCTCTGTCTCAATTTCTGGTGATAGACTGTCCACCAATATTCATTATAAGCCTACCGACTCCCACAGCTACCTCAACTACAGCTCCTCACACCCCGCTTCCTGTAAGGACTCCATCCCATTCTCTTAATTCGTTCGCCTCCTTCGCATCTGTTCTGATGATGCTACCTTCAAAAACAGTTCCTCTGACATGTCCTCCTTCTTCCTTAACCGAGGTTTTCCACCCACGGTGGTTGACAGGGCCCTCAACAGGGCCCTCCCAGAAACATGATAGGGTCCCCCTTGTCCTCATTTATCACCCCACCAGCCTCTGCCATTTCCGACAACTCCAGTATGATGCCACCACCAAACACATCTTCCCTTCACCCCCCCAGCAGCATTCCGCAGGGATCGTTCCCTCCAGGACACACTGGTCCACTCCTCCACCACCCCCTACACTTCAACCCCCTCCCACGGCACCTTCCCATGCAACTGCAGAAGGTGCAACACCTGCCCTTTTACTTCCCCTCTCCTCACCGTCCAAGGGCCCAAAAACTCCTTTCAAGTGAAGCAGCATTTCACTTGCACTTCCCTCAACTTAGTCTACTGCATTCGTTGCTCGCAATGCAGTTTCCTCTACATTGGAGACACCAAACGCAGACTGGGCGACCGCTTTGCAGCACACCTTCGGTCTGTCCGCAAGCATTACCCAGACATCCCTGTCGCTTGCCATTTCAACACTCCACCCTGCTCTCATGCCCACATGTCCCTCCTTGGCTTGCTGCATTGTTCCAGTGAAGCTCAACGCAAACTGGAGGAACAGCACCTCATCTTCCGACTAGGCACTTTACAGCCTTCCGGACTGAATATTGAGTTCAACAATCTTAGATCGTGAACTCTCTCCACCATCCCCACCCCCTTTCCGATTTTCCCCCTCCTTTTTGTTTTTTTCCAATAATTTATATAGATCTTTCTTTTCCCACCTACTTCCATTATTTTTAAGTGTATTTCCATCCATTGTTTTGTCTCTACCTTTTAGCCTATTTTGATCCCTTCCCCCCACCCTACCCACACTAGGGCTATCTGTACCTTGCTCGTCCTGCTTTCTACCCTTAATTAGCACATTCCTTTAGATAATATCACCACCTTCAACACCTCTTTATCCTTTTGTCTGTGACATCTTTTGGCTATCTCCACCTATCACTGGCCCTCTATCCAGCTCCTCTTGTCCCACCGACCCCCCCATCCAACTTATATTTCACCTCTTTTCTATTTTTACTTAGTTCCGTTGAAGGGTCATTCAGACTCGAAACGTTAACTGTGCTCCTCTCTGCAGATGCTGCCAGACCTGCTGAGTTTTTCCAGGTATTTTTGTTTTGGATTTCCAGCATCAGCAGTTTTTTGCTTTTGTCTATAACCCCAATACCTTAATTAACAAGAATCTATCAATATCAGATTTAAAGTAATAACTGACCTATCAACTGCCATTTGCAGAAGAGTATTCCAAACTTTTACCACCCTTCGTATGTAGAAGTTCTTCCCCCAGTTTCGCTCCTGAAACTTCTGGCTTTAATTTTTAGGCTACGCCCTCAGTCAGACTCCCTAACCAGCAAAACTAGGTTCTCTTATCAGTTCTATCTTAATATCTTTAAAACTTGAATCAAATCGCCTCTTAACCTTCAGAATTCCAGGGAATTCACCCTAGTTTAATTTCCCCTCGTAAATTAATCCTTGGGAGTCTAGGTATCAATCTGGTAAATCTACAACATCCCTTCCAAGGCCATTTTAGCCTTCCTAAGATGTGATTTCCAGAACTGTTCTCAATTCACTGTACTGTGATCAACCAGGTTTGTTACATCGGAAATCTAACTTCTACCCCCTTATACTCTGGTCTTCCAGAATCAAAGCTGAACCAGTTCTATTCTCATGCAACATTTACTCACATGGATTTTCTAGCACTTATCCTGATCAATTCTGAAATAAAATGCCACTCACTTTTTGAGGAAAGCCTCTGTTCAAGAAGCTATGGTCAACATGCTACAAAAACTGGCTAAGGAGCTTTAATGTACTTAACTGAGGGTGTCAATGCTATGAATAAGACATTGCAGTAAAAGGCAAATACAAATTTTCTGTGGACAAAGCTCAACTGTTCAGCCAACTATTCCTACGCCATATTTACTGATCAGATGAAGGCAGCTTTTAAAGCCAGTTTCTCTCATCCTTCCAGACCCTAATACAAACCCACAGATTTTACACAGATCCATCTGACTAGGTATTAAAGATTTTTGTTTAAACATTTCATCAAAAAAGTGGTACTGTCTTACAATGCAATGCTGCCTCAATTATGTGCTAAGCGTATCGTGCCCTGGGGCAGAGATAAATGTCAAACACCTCCTGACCCAGAGGTGAGGTTCCTACCAACTGAGCCAAGATTGCTGACTAATATTGGGAGCCAAGAGTCTCATTTCGAAAACCAGCCACAAGCAGCATTGTGCTATACCAAAGAGGTGTGGTTATGTTTCTAATGTACAGCAGTGTAAAGGAAGTGATGTAACACAGCATGTGACTTCTGTATGTTGGCAGTCTGAAGAAGGTTTCTGTATAGTGAAGACCTGTGTGTGTCCTTAAATGAATGATCGCGTTGTTCTAGTTCTGTCGAAGGGTCATGAGGACTCGAAACGTCAACTCTTTTCTTCTCCGCCGATGCTGCCAGACCTGCTGAGTTTTTCCAGGTAATTCTGTTTTTGAATGATTGCGTTGTTGATCCCATTTTGAGTGGTCGATGCCTTGTGCACAGAAGGACTATCACAGAGATTATGAAAACACAAGCAGCAGGTTTTTCAAACAAGGCTGTTGATTCAGAGGCATTAGTGCTCTCTTACGGCTAGCCTGTTCTATATGCTCAAACCTATACGAGCCAGGGATTAGAACATTTCACTTAAGGGATGTAATTCACATTCCTAAAGTATGTTTACTTTATGCAATTGCAAACTAGAAACTGAAATATTTTGATTTAATTCTAAAAGCAGGAAAAGAGGTTACAGTTTAAACATTAAGAGATCAAAAACAGAACAATATTTCAAACCTCTTTCTCAAGTGAAACCGCTTTCTAAAGTAAGGTGAGTATATGTATAGATACATAGAACTGGCTAGGCAGAAAAAAAAGGGTCCATCTAGAATGCCTTCTGTTATTCTAGTAGTTGCACAACATTATAACAGAGTTGTTGACTAATAGCAATCAAATTTCTATCAATTAGTGTAGAACAGACCGAAGCATGCTTCAAAGGAAATCCCAAAGTGGGAGAGCTTTGGAACCAAACGCTCAAAGTCACCTATTCTTTCCAAGCATGCTGCAGTTCTCCGTCTGGTCTCAAATTACTCATAACTCTATCCCAAAATGTAACTTATGTAATTTTCATTTGAATGAATCAATACTAAATGCATCTAGCCTCTCCCTAGGGAGCTTGTTCCACTAGATTGACTATGCACACACAAATATTGTTTCAGCAGATTTGCTTTGAATTTACCTCCACCCCTTCAAGCACATGAAGCATCCTCTGGACCTACAAATATACAACAGCCCATCGCAAAAACATCCGATTGCTGATTTTTTTGCCCCTCAAAAGGAAACACACAGATTTTTGTTTGCAAATGGGTTTCACCTTGTAGATGGAGCCAGGCAGTGTGATGGGTTGTGCTACCGCTATTCCCTTAGATATAACTGGCAAACTGGTTTTGTATCCACTTTCATACTGTCATTTTGAGAAATATCTTGTTTTAAACTTGATTGGCTTGTTATAACATACTTATCCCATGTCTTACAAAGACCACAGATGTAAGTTTATCATCTGTCAGTGGGATGGAAGAATTTGAATTCAGTTAAAAAATACCTGGAAATAAAAAGCTACTACCAGATTGTTGTAGATACCTATGTGGTTCAATCATATCTTTTAGGGAAGGAAACCTGCCATCCTTACTTGGTCTGATCTATCTTTAAATTCAATCACATCAGTTTGCATGTATCTTAACTACCCTCAAAGATGGCCTAAGGAAGTCACTCAGACATACCAAAAACACGGGGCAACCAGGAATGGGCAAAAAACATCAGTGTTGCTAGTGACACCAACATCCTGAGAGTCATTTTTTTTAAAGAATGCTTGCAACCAGGCTGAGGCTAAAAATAGTTCTGATGCCTGTGCATTTTCACTAAAGCAGTGGGTTGAGTGATGCGGTGAGTTAGATACTACCCTTTGATTTCATACACCTGGGCTCAAATTCTTCTCAAGTTGATGAGATGAAAAATGAAAAATGATTGAAGAGTCTTCCAAGCATAGCCCAACAGTACTAAACTACCAACTATGCACAAGATACTGCAATAGCTAGGCAAGAAACAGAAGCATGTGACACTGGGAGTGCTCCTCTGATGATTGGACAAATCAAAGGCAGATTTAGATTACATCCAACTATACCACACTATCACATACTCAAATACAGAATCCCCTACACCTCCCTGGATATCCTGAACTGTCCTGTGACAAAAAAACAGATTCTTCAACAGCAGCATAATGCTGTATATCATTAGGTTTTACCTCACTCTAAAATGTAATACACTATCACCTGAACATCTAGCTGTGATTATCAGGAAATGGCACTAACAGAAATTAGCTCTTGATCACTATCCAGCAATCCTGTTGTACGTGCTTTCAACCTGTGAACTTTGAGATCAGGCTTAACTGCAATACCTTTACATTCAAATAGCCTACAGAAAACATACAAATTAGGAGTAGGCCACTTGGCCCCTCAAGTTTGCGCCTCCATTCAATAAGATCATGGCCAACATGATTTTAAGCTCATTCCTGCCTACCCCCCAGTAACCTTTCACCCACATGCTTATTAAGAATCTATCTACTTTTGCCTTAAAGATATTCAAGGACTCTGTCTCAACCACCTTTTGGAGGAAGAGAATTCCAAAGTCTCTCAACCCTCAGAAAAATCATTTTCCTCATCTCTGTCCTACATCGATGACCCCTTATTTTGAAACGGTGACCCAAGTTATAGATTCTCCCACAAGAGGAAATATCCTTTCCACATTCACCTTGTCAAGTCCACTTAAGATCTTACATGTTTCAATCAAGTCACCACTTACTCTTCTAAACTCCAGTGGATACAAGCCTAGCCTGTCCAGCCTTTCCTCATAAGATAACATACCTACTCCAAGTATTAATCTAGTAAACCTTCTCTGAACTGCTTCCAATGCATAGATCTTTCCTTAGATAAGGAAACCAATATGGTAAAGTGCGCCACATGTTGTCTCATTAGTGCTCTATATAACTGAAGCATAGCCTCCCTACTCTTGTATTCAATTCCCCTCACAATAAACAATAACATTCTATTCGTTTTGCTAATTACTTGCTGCATCTGCACACTAACTTTTTGTGATTCATGCACTAGAATACTCAGGTCCCTCGGCATCACAGAGCTCTATAATCTCTCACTGTTTAGATAATATGCCCTTTTTTTTTTTAATTCATCCTGCCAAAATGGACCGCCTCACATTTTCCTACATTCTACTCCATTTGCCAGATCTCTACCCACTTGCCTAACCTAGCTACATCCTTTTATAGTTTCCTTTCATCCTCTTCACAACTTATTTTCCTACCTACGTGTCATCAGCAAATTTAGCAACTATACCATCAGTCCCTTCATCCAAGTCATTTATATAAATTGTTAAGAGTTGAGGCCCCAGCACACCACTCTTGCAACCAGAAAATGAGCCATTAATGCCTACTGCTTCCTGCTAGCTAGCCAATTGTCTACCCATACCAGTGTGTTATACCCTACACCATTAGCTTTTATTTTCCGCAATAATCTTTGGGGAGGCACCTTATCAAATACTTTCTGGAAATCTAAGTCCAGCACATCCACCAGTTCTCTTTTATCCACAGCTAGATGTTCAGGTGATAGTGTATTACATTTTAGAGTGAGGTAAAACCTAATGATATACAGCATTATGCTGCTGTTGAAGAATCTGTTTTTTTGTCACAGGACAGTTCAGGATATCCAGGGAGGTGTAGGGGATTCTGTATTTGAGTATGTGATAGTGTGGTATAGTTGGATGTAATCTAAATCTGCCTTTGATTTGTTCCTTAAAGAACTCCAATAAATTGGTTAAACATGATTTCCCTTTCGCAAAACCATGTTGACTCTGCCTGATTACCTTGAATTTATCCAAGTGCCCTGTTATAGTGTCCTTAATGGTTCTAACATCTTCCCTATGTCAGATGTTAACTAACTGGCCTATAGTTTCCTGCTTTGTCTCCCTCTCTTTTTGAATAAAGATTTAAGATACTTTTGCTATCTTCCAATCTAATGGCACCTTCCCAGAATCTAGTGAATTTTGGAAAATTAAAACCAATGCATCAACTATCTCAACTAGCCATTTCTTTAAGACCACACATTCAGGTGTACTGCACAACAGTGCAAAACCCGAGAATGAAAAGATCATATTGGAGCAAACCCTAGTAACTGTATTTGTCTGTTCTTTTTAAGCATTCAATTCTATCCATTCAAGGGTAAAATGATACAGCTGGCACAGTTGGCTAGATTATATGGAGTCACAGGGTTGACATGACAGAGAATTTTGGAGATATAACAGGAATTCAAGAACATTTGAGCCCCTCTGATAATATCAGTGGTCTTGCAGAAACCCCCTATACTAAACTGTTAATCCCATGATTATCCTATATTCTCCCAGCACACAAAGAACTAGACACAACTGTCACACAATGCTGTAGTGTCAAGTTTAACATCATTGTTCCACAGCTAAGTGCGACATCAATCTCTAATGCATTTAAAGAGAAAATTTCAAAATGACCTTTATGATAGTACTACATACAGTAAATTTAAATAGTTAATTTAGCACAGACTTTTAAAATTTGTTCACGGGATGTGGACATCACTAGCAAAGCCAGTATTTATTGTCCATCTCTAATTGCCCGAGAAAGGCTGCAATGAGCTGCCTTGTGAACTGCCGCAGCCCATGCAGTAGACTAATCGCAGCCGCGTTGGCAATTGAGCACTACATAATCGTCTTCAGTGCTCCTCAATTAGGGAGAAGTGAAAAGGGCTACCACAATTTTCCCCATTTTTGGTCATTATCAATAAACAAAAACTGCACACAACAATAAGATCTGGTATGTCTACAATGTTCCTGCAGTTAAATAGCACATCAATACTCACTGTTATGATCCATACTGAAGGCAACACTTGGGCAAGATGTTAAGTGGCCAGCACCTAGAGAATTATATACTTCCACAAATCAATGCATTCAGGAGAGGAGAGAGAAATAAAAAAAAGTTATCAAATAAACTTGGCAGAGACAGATAAGTGACTGAATCTCGATGCTTCCCCTCGCAGTTTGAGATCACTGGAGCCATGTGCTTAAATTCTTTACAAACCTTAGTCACATATTAACTCTCTAAAAACAATGAACCTAAAGAAGACAACACTGGGACCTCCTAGTGCCTTCTGCAAAAAAGAGTTTTCAAAAAGGTTTCCAGAAGCAAATGGTTGCAGGTGACAGCTGTAGATAAGTTGGTGGTTAGTTTTTCATGTGAACCCAATCAGCGAGTGTTAGGAACACCTGTTCCACCATGGATTGAACCTAAGAAATAGGAGTAGTCATATAGGCCCTTGAGCCTGCTCCATCCTGCACCATTCAATATCTGATCTTGACCTGAAGTTCATTTTCCTGCCCATTCTCCCTATCTTTGTATCAAATTTGGTTGTAATACATTCTGTTTCTTCAGCCAGTTGTTAAAGGGCTTATAGCATTGGAAGATGTTTCCTCTGATTGGGGAGTCCAGAACTAGGTGCCACTGTCTCAGAATAAGGAGTTGGCTGTTTAGGACTGAGGAGTAATTTCTTCATTCAGAGGAGTTGGAATTCTCTACCTCAAAGCTATGGATGCTAACTCATTAAATATATTCAAGTCAGGGAGTGAAGGATTTTTGGATGTCAGGGAATTAAAGGATTTGGTATAGTGTGACAAGGTGTAGCTGAGACAATGATCAGGCATGATTTTATTGGGTGACGGAGCAGACTCAAGGGCTGAATGGCCTACTGCAACTGTTTTTTGTTCTTTTCTGAAATGGACTGCCTCAAATGGAAGCATATGCCGTTGGTGGAAGCATATTCCATAGAAATTTTCTAAAAGGAATTGAACATAGTCTTGAAAAATAAAAATCCGCTATGGGATAAGAATGTGGAACATGCTACCTCATGGAGTAGTGAGCCAAATAGCATAGATACATTTAAGTGGAAGCTGGATAAGTACACGAGAAAGGAACAGGTTATGATAACATGGCTAGATGGAGGTAAACTGAGATGATGTTCATGTGAAACGTTATTACTGTCATAAAATAGCTGGGCCAAATGCCTGTTTCTGTACTGTAAGTTTGTGCAATCCTTTCAAAAGGGGCAGTATAATGGGAATAATTGGGAACTCTTTCAAGAGCTGGTGCAGGCACGATGGGCTGAATGGCTTCTTTGTGTTGTATGATCTACCAGATGCAGTAAAAATATTTTGACTAAATCTTTCAGCTGATCACCACTTAGATAAATTCAGAAAAAGACTGTAGCAGAAATTGTTTCCATTGAAGTGATTCTGCAATGAAATTGAGATGCATCAAAACAGACATCCCAGGACTCAAACAAGTGCAGTAGACAGTCCATCAATTAGATGAAACGGTTTGGTCCAGTACTAAGGTTTCCTTAGTGTCACTGGCACAGTAAAGTAAATATTCCATAAAGCAGTAAAGCACCAAAGTCTAAACTCCCTCTAGTTTGACCTACTTAATCCATTAATGGCCAAAACCCAGCAAGCAATAAGACTCCTAGCTTTAGAATCCTAACAATAGCTCCATACATCCATCTAACACCACTTTATAAATGTCCAGCATTGTAAGCCGTTAGGAAATCATATTCAGGAAATGCAGGCCTGCTTCAAAAAGGACATTCAGTATTGACAGGGAATGCAATCATGAGACTAATATTACTCACTGGAACCCAATGCAGGCACAGCGTTAGGACATGCATTTTTATTTAAATAAACACGTACTTGAATTGCAGAGAATTATAAATATTTCCACAAGTGACCTGATTCAATAAATCAAGGGGAAATAAACATTACAATTGTGTTTGTACAGTTAGTTATGAACTATCCATTTGCACTAGATATTAAAATAGAAGTTAGAGCACATCAGATGGCAAATTTTCCCCTCCATGCTATTATACTGCCAGTCCATAACTCAATCTAGAGTCCACTTCTCTCCCCATAGCCTTCTCTTCCACAGCTACAACTGTTTCGTTAAGAGGCATCTACCTCAACTATCATACGGACTCGAAACATTAACTGTATTCCTCTCCACAGATGCTGTCAGACCTGCTGAGTTTTTCCAGCAATTTTTATTCCAGATTTCCAGCATCTGCAGTATTTTGCTTTTACCTCAACAATTTCTTGTGGCAAAGCATTCCAAGTTCTGACTTTTTTCAAACTGGTTATGACATGACCTGTTTAACCTGGTGAACAACATTATTATAACTTTAAAAATGATCAACTGTTGGTTCACTGACAAAATGGAAATAGTGTCAGTAATAATTTCCAGTGACCAGCAAGAAAAAGAAATGCTAATTTAAAAAAAATAGGACTAAGTAACAGTGGATTCACTTCTGGAAAATTGCAAAATTGTTGCACGAGTTAAAAGTTACATCTCTTTTCTGGCTGTAAGTCTTAATGATTTTGAGCAGTTTCAACTCAGGTCTTGTGCTAGTTAGCACAAGCACTCAATATAAAATGGCAAAATCACATTCAGAAAAACTGGAGGAATAAAGCCTGACGTGGTATAGGTCCTGAAGGTTAGATGTTAAAGCATTTTATTGGGACAGGATAAAGGGAGCTTTGCTTGGTTATATATAAATAGAGCTTCAGAGAAGTGCAAGTTGTTGTTTCTGAACCTCTCCACAAGTGGTTAATGCTGACACAAAGTAATCAAATTGGAAAAAAAAAATCACAATTTCCAACAAAGCTAAACCAAAGTGATTACAAGCCAATCACAGGCCTGCTACTTTGCAATGCTTCAAAGCTTTTCACAAAGTTACTTCTGAAAGGCTGTGACTGACTGTTCAGAAGGCAAACAGGGCAGAAATTCTGCATCAGCAGTACCTCACAAAAAGTAATCAGAATTGAATGATTAGTCTATTTGAGAGGGAAGGCATGTCCACCATGCCATCTGGGAACCTCCCTGCATTCAACAATCTTTAAAATCCACCCGAGTAGCTGAAATAGACAGGAGCCTCAAGTTACAGTTCATCAGAAGAATTCCTCAAAGGGTTTCTCTTATAATAATCATCGACTAAAAAACAATTAGCTGCATGTGAAATGCTTTTGATGTTTCTGAAAGACATGAGGCGCTTTAACAGGCCACACAATTTTTGCTTCAATTTTTCAGTCAACATAAACTGATGATCAAATTGAGGTTGCTGCCTTGCAATTACTCACTTAGGTGCCCATTATTCTCTATTTATGAAAAGGAGTGGTAAACCTTAATTGGCATTTTTATACTGTAATATGTCACGTTATGTAGTCATCTGGCTGACAGAAGCAGCAAGTGATACAAATAGCCCTTACAAGTATAGGACAATAGCATTGGTAACACAACAATTTTAGTACCTGAAGCCTACTTATTAAAAATATACATTTGAACGTTGCCATTCCAATGTCTAGTCAAGGTAAAAGCTGTTGGGTTAGATGTGAACTGGAAAAATCTAAACATTAAAAGTATTACGTTACTCTACAGAATCAGAACTGTACAGTTATGCTCAAATTCCTCCACACCTGACAACAGCCAATGAATTTGGTGAAGACACTTCTCCTTTAAGTCTTCCTCCCAAACTTATCTGCACAAGCAACCAGCTGAGATTGTGAGCTGCAGTTGTCCTGCTCAAGGTTGGCAACAGGCTTGATAGGAAGGTGTTCCCTCCTAATTTATTTTCATGTAGATGTGCACAATCTCTCCATGCTTTCCCAACAGAATAAAAATGAAACTGATGTACTATGCTGCCTTCAATCACACACAATGCTCTTCATTTTTTTTACTCAATATGAAAGCAAACATACATTACCCAAATAACTACTGCAAGTAGTGGTAGCTGAGTTCAATTGTCAGATAAAGTGGGGTGGGGGTGGGGGTGGGGGAAAAAGGAGCAGAGAGGGGTTAAAGCCAGATTGTGGAGATCAATTCAGTAGGAAATAACCCTCTTATCCACTTCTAAATTGTAAATGTGTACAAATAAAAGGATAATTCCAAGCGCAATTATAATTATATAGAAATTATTATTTTTAGGATTCACTTTTAGTCTGCTAGCCCCACTAATAAACCAACATTTGAGATGGCCCTCTTCAAGGGAACAACGTTTTAAAAACTGCAAGTTTATGCACTGTCCCTAATCCATTCTTATAGAAATGATAAACTGTATATAACAGGTATTATATAAATCCTGCTTCTAGACTTCAGTTTGTTTTTTTCCACCTTGGTTCTCAATTAAAAAAAGCAGTTGAGAGAGTTATCTACAATTTCTAAGCACTTATGTCACTGCTGAGCAGCATAGAAACCAATTATTGGAAGGCAGGAAACAAAGAATATCACTGCAATGCCCCACCCCCTCACTGCCCCACCCACACTCCTCCTCCCACCCCACCTAACCTTGCCACCAGCACCAGCCCCAAAACAGAGAAGAACCCAGCTCAAGCAAGAGTCCCTGTTTCCACAGATTGAGCCCATTTCCTTATGTAAAATTCAAGATCAAAGGGTGCCGAATATGGACCCCCCCCCCCCAAGTTATGTCAGGGCAGCACATTCCCCCTGCATTTTCAAAACATTACCGGGGAATCATGGCCATAGTACACAAGGAAAAGCATTCCTCATCCCATCAAGTTAATTATTACAGTACCAGTAGTAATTTTAAGTACTTTTAATTTTTTTTAAAAAGACACCACTTATTGGAACTGAAATTATGCAGATAGGCTCCCTTATTATAGATTTTGAAACATGAATTAGTGACTAATTTAACTCCAAATATTCAAAACGTTAAAAAGAGCTGCACTGGAATATTTGAGATCTCTGGGAAAGCTTACATTATGAAAAATATGGACAAACCATTAAAATTACACGTCAACTTAATTACTGCAAGCCACAATAGAAAACATAAATCCTCTTTTCACAAAATGGCCTGTTCATTAACTTGCAGACATTTGTTTAAGAGTCAATCAGCTGATTTATAACGTGGCATTCAGAGCCTCGTTAAAGACGATGTATAGATTTTAAGACACTGCATTTCATTCTCCTTATGTCCAAGGCCTTGTTTGATTCGCAACGGACCTATTCTACAGACGGAACTGAAAATTCAATATAAAAACTGCAATAAATAAATATCGGCCTACCCCATCCAGACACAAGCCCCATGATGCTGCACTAGTCTCCATTTAATAGGCGAATAAATTATTAAACACAAAAAAATCACATTAAAGGCCAGCTGCATTAGGCCTTTCCCTCAAATAATAACCAACTGTTTCGTTGTTCGGAATTTATTTTCCAAAATAAACAAATTGGGGTGCTGCAAAAAAACTTTCCATTAAAAATCATGACTAAAATAAACTACAAACACATAGCAGCTTCAAATCTTTCATTAGGTGTATTTTATTTTTGCAGGGCGCCCAGAGGCCTGTTCTGAGTGGCTGCAACTAAATCCAATTCACACGTCCTGTTTGCTCAGGAATATCCTTTATACCTTGTGCAAAAAAAATGAACAAATAAAGTTGCATTTTAAATAACTTACCAATCACCTCTTTGAGTTCATAATCCTCCCTCAAGATAGACCAGGGCAAAGAGCTGGGGTCCTCGGACATTGTGCCTGGGGATGATACTGCAGCCTCCGCGCTTCCTACTTCACTCTGTTATGATGGGTTATAACGCGTGGCCTTTATTTCTCTGTCCCCTGCCCGTCCTTGCTGAACAGAAGGCCCCAGACCTGGCGCTGCCGGATCAACTCCCCTTTACTCGGTCCCTCTCGCTCCTTCGCACAGACACAAATACTTCCAATCCGCAAACTTTACCACTAGCTGGAGTTACCATGCCTCCCAACCGCCTCTCCTTCCTAGCTCTCATACGACGCCTCCAGCTCCCGCCCCTTTACCTTTGTGGGCAGCTATTGGCTATGGCAGCTGTCCATCAATGCCTCTAGGGCGGTGCGAAGACGTCACTCGCGCTGAGAGGCGTGCGCCGAGGACGCCCCCACCCTCTGGTTCAGCGGTGGCGGGGAGGGTGGGGGCGGTTGCGTTCTGGGACGCCGGCTGTTTGCTTCGCGCGTGTCTTGTTGCGTGGTGACGTCAGTGCGTTGAGATGCGCGTGAATAATGTGATGAACATTGTCCGCCCACTTTTCCCCCCATGGGTTAACTGGAAAAAAATGGACAAACCGTTAAAATTACACGTCAGTTTAAGGCCAGCCACAATAGAAAATATAAATCCTCTTTTCACAAAATGGCCTGTTCATTAACTTGCAGACATTCGAGCATAAAAGCAAAAAACTGCGGATGCTGGAAATCCAAAACAAAAACAGAAACAGAAATACCTGGAAAAACTCAACAGGTCTGGCAGCATCGGCGGAGAAGAGCACAATTGACGTTTCGAAGGTCATGAGGACTCGAAACGTCAACTCTTCTCCGCCGACGCTGCCAGACCTGCTGAGTGTTTCCAGACATTCGAGCATGTTCAGCAGGTCTGGCAGCTTCTGTGGATAAGAGAAACAGGTTTTTGAACTTTGCTTAGTTCTGATTATTTAACTCTGTTTTTCTCTCCACAGATGCTGCTAGATCTGCTGAGTGTTTCCAGAATTTTCTGTTCATATTCCATATATTAATTTCCAGCATCCGCAGTATTCTGCTATTAGTAGATTAATGCCAAAAAAAACTTTTTCCCAAGGGCTGGTGCCTGACCATTGGAATTGACCAAAAGGCTGATCATTGAATTGACCAAAAGGCTGTGGATTCTTGGTCAATTGGAATTTTTACAGAGATTAATAGATTTTCGTTTGATAAGGGTAATCAGAGGATGTTTAAACTCTGACCCACGTGGTTAAGTTTCCTTGTAGCCTTGCCGCTATTTCTGCAATCTCCACAGCTACACAAACCACTTAACTCTGCATTCCTCTAATCCAGCCTACTGCACATCCCACTCTTTCATCCAATAATGATGGATGTCCCTTCAGCTATCTGTGCTCCACACTCTGAAAATTCCTTCCTACACTCAACATTTTTTCACCTCATTCATGATTCGTGATCCTGTTTTGGCCAAGTTTTTGGCCATCCCTCATAACATCTCCTTCTTTGGTTCCAGTATTCGCCAATGCCTCTATGAAGCACCTTGGGATTTTCCTGTTGAAAGCATTATATAAATTGAAGTTGCTGTTGCAATTAGGTACTGGTTTATAAGATATAAAACTATGTTTAGAGTGCCATCTTCTGGTCATTAGTACTGTAGAGCAATTCTATATTACATGATGACAACCGGGCTTATAAAAAAATTTGCTGGTGAGACTTGGCAAATTAGTGCCAAGTGTGTTGAGAATGGGAGAATGAATATGCAGAAATCATTTGCGTACAAATTGTAACTCCTATTAACCAGCTCATTAAAATACAAAAATAAGCATTACAGGCCAAATAGCCCCCTTCTGTACTGTAACCAGTCTATGATTCTATTTTTATGTCTTCATTACTTTTCAAAGGATGAGTCCAGCTAATACCTAAGGTCCAAAATGCAGGATGTCGCTAAGATTGCAATGAGCTTGAAAGAAGATAAGCTTAAATAGAAAGTCACATTTAAGCAACCTTAAGCTTGAGTTTGTTAGTAGAAGGCAACACAATTTGTGTTTTCCCAACTAACAGCAATGAGGATATTGCAAAAACAATTAATGATATGAGAAATGCTTTTAGATGTCCTGAGGACTTGATAAGGTTCTTTGTAAATGCAAATTCTTTCTTCTTTGTAAGTGGAAGAGAAAAGTGAGGAAGGTGAAGAGTTCCAAAATCCTGAGGTCTTAGAAAATAATGGGTTAGAGTAAATAACACTGCAGTGAGTCTTGATTTTAACAGTGAATATACAAAAGGAGAAAGAGTCTAGAGTGGCATAATTGGAGTTTGGAAGGGACTAGAGAGGCAAGTTGAGGAGTACTAACCATAGTGGCATCCATAAAATAACGACAAGGAAGGTTTTGATGAAGAGAGAAAAGCTAATGGATGCAGCATTAACCATCTCAAGAATCCATACGAGGAATATACATCCTTTGTTCAAACCAAGGGGAAGAAGTAGGAGCTATGTCACATGCCCCCCCCTCCACTCCACTCCCAACCCCCACCAAGCTGCTAGAACCTATATTATTGCCCTGTGGAGCTGAATCCAGGCAGTCTGCCACCTTCCATCAACAAAGCAGCTGCAGAAACAGAGTTCTGTCCAGTTTTAAATTGCCTGGCCCTCATCCACACTGTTTTCTGCTGGAACATCTGAACTTCGGTACCAGTGCCTACTACAAGACTGATTCATCTCTACATGCTTCTTCCATCGTGGAAGTCAGTGCTACTAGAATAGTGAATCACCCCGCATCTGTGATAATACTGGGATTACAAAGCGACATTTCCTCCATGCGTTTTGAGTGTATGTAAAATAAACTAGCTCTCTGATTTTAATCTATCACACATCCGCTGTGGGGTAGAGAATTGGATCACTCCAAAAACTCAAGGGTTGGGGAAAATACGCCTCCACTTATAAAGGGGGAAATCAAAAATGTCTTTCTCTTTACAGACAGGTAGTGAGAGGAGAAGTAAGGGCCATTTAAATTAAACCCCTCCCCCCACCCTCCTGTCTGTTCTTCTTTGAAATGGAAGCAGTCTCCAGAGATAAAGTCAGTTCTGAAGTAGGTTTCTTGTCTAAAAAGTTAAACTATTTTTAACTCTCACAAACAGACTGGTGGATTGGCCTGAGTTTAAAACATTTTCTGTTTTGTTTCAGCATTGCCCAGCATGAGCTTCCTACTGAGTAGTATTTTTAGCATTAGTTATTGGACCCTTGTGCATAAAATAGGGAAGTGATGACAACTCGGGTCACAAAAAGCGGTAGTTCAGATTAAAATACTACGTTGTGAAACATTATTTGAACAATAATTTCACCATGTCTTTTTCAGAAACTTTATTGGGTGCACAGCACTAAGAGCTGAATGGAAGAAGCCTTTATACAATACTAGATAAATAATGTTCCAGTGCTAGATGACACACCTGTCCTAAATCCCAGTATGGTTTAGAACAGGAAGATTTACAACTGACATGATCTTCTCAGTTCGGCAGCTGCAAGAGAAATGCCACGAGCAAACAAGGCCACTATATATTGCCTTCATCCATCTCAGCAAGGCATCCAACCATGTGAGCAGAGGTGGTCTATTTAAGCTGCTGGAGAAAATTGGCTGCTCCTCGAAGCTGTTCAATGGGATTTCCTCTTTCTATGACAACATGATGGGTAAGGTCAATTATGGTGGGACAACATCGGAACCCTTTGAGATCTGCAGTGGGGTCAAACAGAATTGTGCCCTGGCACCAACATTCTTTGGCATATTCTTATCTTGGCTGCTGCAATATGCCTTCAGGTCATTTACAGAGGGTATCTACTTACATACCAGAACTGATGGAAAGCTGTTCAGCCTTGCTCGCCTGAGAGCCAAGACAAAGGTGTGGCAAGCTTTCATCAGAGAGTTGCTCTATGCTGATGATACCACACTAGCATTCCATACTGCAGAACACCTTCAGCAGCAATGGACAGACTCTCTCATCCTGGTAAAGAGTTTGGTTTGACCATCAGCATCAGGAAGACAAATGTCCTGGTCCAGAATGTTGCCATGCTGCCATTTTTCAGCATTGACAATGAGACACTGGAGTTGCTGATAGCTTCACATATCTAAGCTCTGCAATCATTAGGAATCTGTCACTTGATGCTGAAATCAAGACCCGCATTGCAAAAGCTGCAACTGTTAGTCCAAGCCGAGAGTGTGGAACAACAGCAACCTGACTGAGAACACCAAACTGTGAGTCTACCAAGCCTGTATTCTCAGCTCACTCCTCTACAGTGATGAGACCTGGACAACATATACTAGGCAGGGGAAAAGTCTGAACAGTTTCCACCTTCGCTATCTCAGGTGTATCCTTGGCATCTGTTTGCAGGACAAGGTCATCAACTCAGGTCCTGGAGCATGCTAATTTAATCAGCATACACTAATTGCTAAACCAACAAAGTCTGCGCTGGCTCAGCCAAGCTCATTGGATGGAAGATGGCTGTATACCCAAAGACCTTCTGTGTGGTGAAATGACCACTGGGCCACGACCCCCTGTACTTCCATATCCCCTTCACAAGGACACCTGCTAGTGAGATGTGAAGATGGCAGACATTGACACTGATAACTAGGAGACAGATGCTCATGACCGTGACCTCTGGAAATTGACTATTTGGTAGGACATTGGAAGAGGCAAGCAGAAATGAGAAGTTCAGCTGGTTGAGGAGAGGGACCAGAGAAAGGAGAGGCCAGCAAATCATGCACCTTCTCAGCCCACTGTCTTCCTGCACAGCAAATGCAGCAGAGACTACCATGCCAGAGTGGGGCTCTTGAGCAATTGTTAACAGAGTTGAGTTGATCACCACAGCACAAATCATTGTCTTACAAGACGGAAGTTGGAGGCATTCTTGCATTTGGATGTTAACTTTGTGGGTTCACGTCCTACTCCAGGGTTTGAGCCTGTATCTAGACTGACATTTCAATGCGTTACAATGAATGGTCATCTTATCCTTGTTTTCAAATCCCTCCATGGCCTTGTCTGTCCCTTTCTCTGTTACCTCCATCAGCCCTACAACTTGCCAAGATCTCTCTGCTTCTCCAATTCTGGCCTCTTGTGCATCTCCAGTTTTAACCACTCCATCACTGGGTAGCCTTGCCTTCAGCCTCCTAAGCCCTAAGCTCTGGAATTCCCTTCCTAAATCTCTGCCTCTCTACCTTTAACAGGCTCATTAAAACTTAATTTGATCAAGTTTTTAGCAAGGTGTCCTATTAACTCGTTTGTAGCTCAGTTTTTAACAATGCACTTCTTAAGTGCCTTGAGATGTTTTACTACGTTAAAGGTGTTTTATAAATTAAAGTTGTAGCTCTGCGTGGAATATTGCTGGTGTAGGAAAACTGCTTTATTTGTCTACATTACAGACACTCCACTTCAAACTCAGTTATTTTAGCAAAGTTTTTTTTATTCTTTCATGGGAAATGAGCATCACTGGCAAGACCAGCATTTGTTGCTTGTCCCTATTTGTTCTTGAGAAGGCATTGGGGTGAGCTGCTTTCTTCAACAGCTGCAGATGCACCTGTAGTGCTGTTAGGAAGGGAGAAATTTGGTATGGAATATGCATAATATGCACAAGAGGACACTTTTGAACTTTATCGTGTTCACTAAATGAGTTTACTTGTACTTTATTTGAAATTATCCTTTGAAAATTTATTTTATTTTATATCTTACAGATGCTGTGTAGAGATCGCTCCACATCCTGTCCAAAAAATATGCCTGTGCAGTCTGGGATGACACACCCTTATTTTCTCTCTTTCTCTTCCTAGGAAAACATTTAACTTTCTTCAATTGATCAGCAAGTCACACTATGGGAACTGTACCTAGAGACTGCCATAGCATTGCATAGCACAGCAGAGCATAATGTGCTGTGCTTTGACATTCAAAGTGTAATGAGGACTGGGTGGAGTAATGGGCATTAACTTTTCATCTTAAGGTGTTCATACATAAAATGGAAGCACAAATTGATAATGCTATAAATTTTGTATTTGGGATTCTAGGGTATTTAAATTAAGATATAGACTACAAATGATAGATCATTGGTTAATCTTTAATATATCCAGTTCTCGATGCTGTACTCAAGGAAGGGTGTCAAGGCCATTAGGAGGGTATTGAAAAGATTGACAGGGATGAAAGCTGGGGATGAGAGGCTTTTATTTTATGTGGAGAAACTGGAACTTCATTGAAAGGAAGTAAATTTTATAGCAGACTTTGAAGTTCTGAAGGGCTTTAGTGAGATAAACTGGAGAAAACTATTGCTTTTGGTCAGCCAGCTGATAACTAAAGGACTTAAATTTACACTTGTGAACAAAATAAAAAAAGAGACAGGTCAGAATAAAAAAAATATGCAGAGGATTGTTAGTTCTTGGAATACCTGAACAAAAACAGTGGTAAGAACAGAATCCACAGTAGGTTTAAAAATGTGGAAAAGAATTTGAAAAAGAAAGTATTGAAAGGACATGTGCATGAGGTGAATTGCTTTTCCGCTGAACCAATGTTGGTGCGATGGGCCCAATGGCTTTCTCCTGTGCTGTACAATTCTTCAGATCCGTGTCTGGCTCCAGGTAAAGTCCATTCCACACTGATGATATACGTAAGTCTTCCCCATAAATTGTGAAATAATTATAGGTGGCCTTGGCCCATCTAGTGGGTGTAAGCTCATTATTAGGCAGTAATTGGAAAACTTATACTGCATGCGCACATGATGGCAAATAAAAAAAATGCTGTTACAACAGAGGACTGGGGCAAAACGTAATTTATTTATTTTCTTGCTGTCTGTCCATAAGCAAACGTGTTTTAATTTTTGCAATAGGCTGTGGCATGTTTTCTCAAACCCTCTATGAGGTCAATTTTTAAAGTGACTCGCAGCAAACTCTCTTTATGGTTAAATCAGAAGTATAGTTTATTCACACATTCAAATCCAGGGAATGGTCACAACTGCATATACACACACAAGCATGCAATAAGAAGATAGGAAAGAGGAGTTTTTACAACTATGAATAACCTAAAAGAAAAAGAACCACAGGTAGGGATATCAGTTCACTTGATAGCCAGGATCCAGAACAGTTCCTCTGACCTGTCCTCCTTCTTCCTTAACCGAGGTTTTCCACCCACGGTAGTTGACAGGTCACTGAACCGTGTCCGGCCCATCTCCCACGCATCCGCCCTCACGCCTTCTTCTCCCTCCCAGAAACATGATAGGGTCCCCCTTGTCCTCACTTATCACCCCACCGGTCTCCGCATTCAAAGGATCATCCTCCGCCATTTCCGACAACTCCAGCATGATGCCACCACCGAGCACATCTTCCCTTCACCCTCCCTGGTGGCATTCTGTAGGGATCATTCCCTCCGTGACACCCTGGTCCACTCCTCCATCATCTCATACTCCTCAAACCCCTCCCACGGCACCTTACCATGTAACCGCAGAAGATGCAACAGCTGCCCCTTCATTTCCTCTTTCCTCACCGTCCAAGGGCCCAAACACTCCTTTCAAGTGAAGCAGCATTTCACTTGCACTTCCCTCAACTTAGTCTACTGCATTCATTGCTCCCAATGCGGTATCCTCTACATTGGAGAGACCAAACGCAGACTGGGTGATCGCTTTGCAGAACACCTTTGGTCTGTCCGCAAGCATTACCCAGACCTCCCTGTTACTTGCCATTTCAACACTCCACCCTGCTCTCATGCCCACATGTCTGTCCTTGGCTTGCTGCATTGTTCCAGTGAAGCTCAACGCAAACTGGAGGAACAGCACCTCATCTTTCGACTAGGCACTTTACAGCCTTCCGGACTGAATATTGTGTTCAACAATTTTAGATCATGAACTCTCTCCTCCGTCCCCAACCCCTTTCCATTTTTTTCCCCCTGCTTTTTGTTTTCTCCAATAATTTATATAGATTTTTCTTTTCCCACCATCTCTCCACTCTGAGCAAAGGGAATTTTGATAAACTGTTAATTGAAAGCTGGATGGGCTTTAAGCCTATAGCCCCCAAAGCACTCTAATTCAGTTAACAGATTTGATTCTCCCCATCCCTCAATGCTGATCAATTTAAAACAGTGATTAGACACACAAAGTAAACAGCACTCAAATGAATTAACGGACATTCATTTATTGAGAGTGATGGATAAGAGAGACATCTCTTTATGCTGAGAATTGGCCCCATGTAGTTTGCTATAATCGGCATTTTTTGAGGCAATAATTCATGCTGTCATCAGTTTTTTAAATTCATTTATTAGATGTGGGTGGCATTGGCTAGGCCAGGATTTATTGCCCATTCCGAATTGCTCTTGAGAAGGTGGTGGTGAGCAGCCTTCATGAACCGTTGCAGACCATGTGGTGTAGGTATGCCCACAGTGCTGTTGGGGGTGGGGGAGATGTTACAGGCTTTTGACCCAGCAACAGTGAAGGAAAGGTGATATGTTGCCAAGTTAGGATGGTGAGTGGCTTGGAGGGGAACTTCCAGGTGTTCCCATGTATCTGCTGCCCTTGTCCTTCTAGATGGTAGCGCTTGTGTGTTTGGAAGTTGCTGCAAGGAGCCTTGTTGAGTTCCTGCAGTGCACCTTGTAGATGGTACACACTGTTGCCACTGTGTGTCAGTGGTAGAGGGCGTGAATGTTTCTGAATTTGGTGCCAGTCAAGCCGGCTGCTTTGTCCTGGATGACGTCAAGCTTCTTGAGTGTTGTTGGAGCTGCACTCATCAGGCAAATGGAGAATATTCCATCAGACTCCTGACTTGTGCCTTGTAGGCTTTAGGGAGTCAGGAGGTGAGTTACTCACTGCAGGATTCCTAGTCTCTGACCTGCTCTTGTAGCCACAGTATTTATCTGGCAAGTTCAGTTCAGTTTCTGGTCAATGGTAACCTCTAGGAGGTTGATAGTGGAGTATTCAGCCATGGTAATGCCATTAAATGCCAAGGGGCAATGGTTAAATTCTCTCTTGTTGGAGATGGTCATTGCCTGACACTTGTCAGTCCAAGCCTGGATATTGTCCAGGTCTTGCTGCAATTGGACATGGACTGCTTCAGTATCTGAGGAGTTGTGAATGGTGCAATCATTAGCAAACATCCCCACTTCTGACCTTATGATAAGGGGAAGGTTATTGATGAAGCGGATGAAGATGGTTGGGCCTAGGACACTACCCTGAGAAACTCCTGCAGTGATATCCTGGAACTGAGATGATTGACCTCCAACAACCAGAACCATCTTCCTCTGTGCTAGATGTGACTCCGACTAGTGGAGAGTTTTCCCCTTGACTCCAATTGACTCCATTTTGGCTAAGACTCCTTGATACCACACTTGGTCAAATGCAGCCTTGATGTCAAGGGCAGTCACTCTCACCTCACCTCTGGAGCTCAGCTCTTTTTCCATGTTTCAACCAAGGCTGTAGTGAGATCAGAAGTTGAGTGACCCTGGCGGAACCCAAAGTGGGCATCAATGAACAGGTTATTGCTGAATAAGTGCTGCTTGATAGCACTGTTGATGACCCTTTCCATCAATTTATTGATGATGGAGAGTAGACTGATAGGGTGGTATTTTACTGGGTCGGATTTGTCCTGCTTTTTGTGTGCAGGACATACCTGGGCAATTTTCCACATCGCTGGGTAGATGCTGGTGTTGTAGCTGTACTGGAGCAGCTTGGCTAGGGGCACGGCAAGTTCTGGAGCTCAGGTCTTCAGTACTATTGCCAGAATATTGTCAGGGCCCACACCCTTTGCTATACCCAGTGCCTTCAGCTGTTTCTTGATATCACATGGAGTGAATCAAATTGGCTGAAGACTGGCATCTGTGATGCTGGGGAGCTCTGAAGGAAGCCAAGATGGATCATCCACTCGGCATTTCTGGCTGAAGGTTGTTGTATATGCCTCAGCTTTATTTTTTGCACTGATGTGCTGTGCTTACCCATCATTGAGGTTGGTGCTATTCGTGGAGCCTCTTCCTCCAGTGAGTTTTTAATACCTTCACCACCATGCATGACTGGATGTGGCAGAACTACAGACTTAGATCTGATCTGTTGGTTGTGGAATCATTTAGCTCTGTCTATTGCTTGCTGCTTATGCTGATTGACACGCAAGTAGTCCTGTGTTGTCGCTTCACCATGTTGACACCTCATTCTTAGGTATGCCTGGTGCTGCTCCTGGCATGCCCTCCTGCACTCTTCATTGAACCATAGTTGATCCCCTTGCTTGGTGGTAATGGTAGAGTGGGGATATGCTGCGCCATGAGGTTACAGATTTTGGTTGAGTACCATTCTGCTGCTGCTGATGGTGCACAGCACCTCATGGATGCCCAATCTTGAGTTGCTAGATCTGTTCGAAATCTATCCCATTTAGCATGGTGGTGGAACCATACAACACTATAGAAGGTATGCTCAAAGTGAATACGGGACTTTATCTCCACAAGGACTGTGCAGTGGTCACTCTTATCAATACTGTCATAAAAAAATGCATCTTTGGCAGGCAGGTTGATGAGGACGAGGTCATGTACTTTAGTGTTAATTTTATTCTACGCTAGACAGACTGTAGACATTCTGGAATGTCATAACCTGCAAAAATGTTCTTTCAATCAGTGTAACATTTTTTTAAGTTTAACATATAACCTTACAAAGGCACAAATAAGATTGTAAATTTGGGATGTTTGGAATTGTGGACATATACCCATAGCTGTTCAATGCATTGTGCAACCCACTTTTTTACTTTGCAGATTTTCTTGCTTTCTTTAAGACATGAGGAGCTTCAAATTTTAAGATGGATTGGAAAAGTTGGGACTGTTTTCCTTGGAGAAGAGAAGGTTGAGAGGAGATTTAATAGAGATATTCAAAATCATGACGGGTCTGGTCAGAGTAATCGGGAGAAAATGTTCCCTCTTATGAAAGAATTGAGAATGAGGGGGCACAGATTTAAGATAATAAGTAGAAGAAGGAAAAGGGTTACGAGAAAAAAAACATTTTCACGCAGTGAATGGTTATGTTCTGGACTGTGCTGCCTGAGAGTGTGGTAGATGAAGCTGAACTGAAACTTTTAAAAGAGTTTTGTCTGAGAAGGAAAAAGATGCAGGGTTACGGGGAGAAGGTGGGAGAAAGACACTAAGTGAATTGCTTATTTGGAGAATCGGTGCAGACACGATGGGCTGAATGGCCTCCTCCTGCACTGCAACAATTATGTGATTCTGTGAAGTATGTACTTGTTAGTCCCCTCACCACCTGCCACAGGCCCAGTCTAGCAGCTATGTCCTTTAGGACTTGGCCAGCTCGGTCTGTAGTGGTGCTACCGAGCCAGTCTTGTTGAAGGACATTGAAGTCCTCCACCCAGCGTACATTCTGTACCCTTACCACCCTCAGTGCTTCCTCCAAGTGGTGCTCAACATGGAGGAGTACTGATTCATCAGCTGAGGGTGGCTTGTGGAGGGTTGGGGTGGGGTTGTGTGGCGCAAAACGTGGTAATCAGCAGGATATTTCTTTGTCCATGTTTGACCTGATGCCTTCATGAGGTCCACAGGCGATGCTGAGGACTCCCCGGGCAACTCCCTCCTGGCCGTAAACTACTGTGCTGCCATCTCTTCTGGGTCTGTCCGGCTGGTGGGACAGGACATACCTAGGGTTGGTGATGGTGATGCATGGGACGTTGTCTGTAAGATATGATTCTGTGACTATGTCCGATTGTCTGAGACAGCTCTCCCAATTTGGCCCTAAATTGACAGGGTCAACAAGGCTGAGTTTGCCATTATCATTTCCAGTGATGCCAGGCAGTCCGTCTGGCTTTATTCCTTATTGACTTCTTAGCAGTTTGAGACAACTGAGAGGCTTGCTAGGCCATTTCAGAGTCAACCACATTGCTGTGGATCTGGAGTCATATGTAGGCCAAATTCCCCCTCCTTAAAGGGCATTAGTGAACCAGACAAGTGAACCAAGCCCTCCTCCAGAGAGTTGAGTACATAATGCCGGTGAACTCGCAACTGCAACAGGGTGTGTGCTTCCTTGTTTGAGGGAGAGTTCCCCTGGTGTTCTGTCTTAACATTTATACCCCAACCAATATCATTCTTCTAAGGAAGTCACATTCAACTCAACATTTACTCAGTATCTCTCTCCACAGATGCTGCCAGACCTACTGAGTATTTCCAGAACTTTTTATTCCAGATTTCCAGCATCCACAGTATTTTGCTTTTATCATTAAAACCATGTATCTCATTGCTATTTGTGGTATCGTGCTACATGCCAATTGGCTGCTGTGATTCCTGACATTTTTTTAATATTAATTCCTGGCATGTGGGCATCACTAACAAGGCAAGCATTTATTGCCCTTAAGACATCAGAGTTGCTAGCTAGGCCATTTCATAGACCATTTAAGAATCAACCACATTGCCCTGGGTTTGGAATCAAGTATAGACCAGACCTGATAAGGATTGCAGATTTCCTTCCCTAAAAATGACATTATTGAACTAGATAGTTTTTACAACAATGGTCAGCATGGCGAATACTAGCTTTTTAATCCAAAGTTATTTAATTAACTGAATTTAAATTCCCTAAATTGTCAAAGTGAAATTTGAACTTATGTCTCAGTTCACAGGCTTTAGATTACTAGTCTAGTCACACAACACTACACTATTATACCCTTTAATGTAGTGATGACATTTCAAAAGTCCTTCATTTACTTGAAGTACTTGGGTGCATCCTGAGCTTGTGACATATCTTAAACAAATGCAAATTCATTTTCATAGGATTCACATTAAATAATCTAGTGTTGATGAAAAGGGCCTTAACATCATACCCTTCCAATTCCAACTCATCCCTCCATCATTTAGCCAGCTCTCCCTTTGTAATCATGAGGAACCAATATGACATGGCATCTATAACTGTACGCAGTGCTTCATTGGTGCATATATTTTTTTAAACCAGTTGGAAAAAAGGAAGAAGGCCAAGTACAGTTTGAATCTGACATTTAAAATGAGTGTTTTGTGCAGATGTGTTACATCTTATCACTGGGGAAAACCAACCACTGATCACACCAACCACTGGAAATGCCTGAAACTAAACTTCAATAAAGTTTTTATTGAATTATTTTAGTACTTTTTTTAACATTAAAAAATACATAAAATGTCAATGAAAAAACATGCCATAATTTTACTAAAAAATGTAAGAACAGAGAAAAAAGGAACACAGTCCACAAGTTGAATTGAAAATAATGCCCACGGAGGCCAAGAAAAAGCTGATTTGTCTTAAGTTGTCAGAAAAACTCCAACTGTTAGCTGTAATGTGTTCTCCTAAAATGTGTTCTCCTAAAATGTGTTCTCATATAAGTTCTTCACACTCAGGATGTGGGAGTCAATGAAGAGGTCTGCATTTTACGACCATTTGTTCTGAGAGATGGTAGTGGACCTTTTTTCTTGAGCTGTGCAGTCTGAAAAAAAAAGGCACTTCAGAGGGGGCTCAGGCACATTGGCAATTGGGCTGAATGGCCCCCTTCTGCACTATGACAATTCTGAGATTCGATGTAGGTCAGTATTCACAAGGGTGATGGGTGAACTCATAGTTAGGACAGCCGAGATGACTTCAAGTTTATGGAGGGTAAAATGCGTAGTATACCAGCCACAAATTTATTGGAATAGTGAAGTCTGGAGGTAACGTAGGCATGATGAGGTTTCAGCAGCAGATAAGCTGAGGCAGATGCAGAGAGTCAGGCGATGCTATGGAGGTGGAAATAGGCAGCTTTACTGCTGAAGACCCATATATGATCAGGAGCTGATCTTGGGGTCAAATAGTGACATCAATATTGCGAGCAGTGTTTCAGACAGGGTTTGTGGTGAGGATAGAAGACAATGGCTTCAGTCTTCCCAATATTTAGTTGGAGGAAATTTCTGCTTATCCAGTATTGGATGTCAGACAAGCAGTCTGACAATTCAGAAACAGCAGAGTTGGGAGAAGTGGTGGCGAGGTGGAACTGGGTGTTGTGATCATACATGTGAAAACTGACGGCGTTTGTGGATGATGTTGCCAAGGGACAGCATGTAGATGAGAAACTGAAGGGGCGGGCTATGGATAATCCTTGGGGGCACACTAAAGGTGATGGGGTGGGAGCAGGAAGAGAAACTATGGCAAATTATTGTCTGGCTATGATTAGATAGGTAAGAATTGAACCAGTCAAGTGTAGTCACACAAGCTGAAAGGAGGAGAGTCATTGCAGGAGGACGATGGAGTCAACTGTGTCAATGGCTGTAGGAAGGTTCAGGAGGGAATGTTTACCTTTATTACAGTCACATAGGATGTAATTTGTGACTCTGCTAATGGTTGTTTCAGTACAGTTACAGGGCAGAAACCTGACTGAAGAGATTCAGATATGGAGTTCCAGGAAAGATAGGTAAAGATTCAGAAGGTGACATAATGTTCAATTAGAGGAAAGGAAAGGGATGTTGGATATGAAGTGTAGCTTGCTAGAATGGAGGAGTCAAGAATTGGTTTTGTGGGGAGGGGTGATGATGGCAGATTTGAAGGAGAGCGTCAGAACCTGAAGAATGTGAACAGTAAACAATATCAGCTAACAAAGGAGTCAAGAAAGAAAGTTGGGTAGTTTAATCAGAATAGGGTTGAAGGAGCAGGGGTTGGGGGGAGGTCTCATGGACAAGATGAGCTCAGAAAGGGCATGAGGGGAGATACTAGAGAAACTAGAGAAGGATGTGAGTTCAGAGCTAAGGAAAAGGAGAGAATCGACAGAGGAAGCCAAACAGATCACAAATTCTGAACATTTTCAGTACAATCTAGAGTGCATCTTTGAAATTGTTCAAAACATTTTTCTTTTACATTAAATTTCACCCAGTGAGAAGAAACCCAATCCTTTCTAATACAAAAGAAAGCACTGTGTAGTCAAGATACCAAAGCTGGTCATTCAGTACAGGCCTATAGAGTCAGCTTGTGGTAGAATCCCCAAACTATCTTCATTGTTACATGTAAACAAGGCCAACTGACTAGAATATTTCCACTCCTTCACAAGGTTCTCCTCTCATGGTTGTGAGAGTGCCTTAGCAAGCCTCTTCCAGAACCATGCTTTGGTGCTTGGGTTTGTGTAATCACAGAGCGTGATGTGCCGGAGAATGCTTGGAAATTTCCTCTTTATATGCTTGTACTTGACGGGGATCAGACGCTTGTCTCGGGCACCTGTGGGATCAGAAATCAGTATATCAGATTTAAAATTCCTTAACCTACTTCAAATTTTGCCCTTCACCTCCCTCCTGCCCCCACTGACTTGGGTGTGATGTAGCATCAGAGGTCCTGTAGTATCAATACTCCTCAACAAACAATTCTTCACAGATGGCCATTTATCCCCATCTCTAGCACAGCCATCTACTCCAATATAATTTCTCTTCAAATCCTTGAATATTTTAAACATTTTCTTTAAGTGCTCATCTAATTCCCTCCTAAATATTATTCCTTTGGTTTTGATAACATTAAACTGAATTTCAAAGAATCTTGTATGAAAAAAAATCATGCTCTCCAACCCCCTTTTTAATTAATTAACTACTAATTTTGTGTATTTGTGTGAGTTCCTTGTACTCTCACATCATCATGATGGGAGTATGGGTGGAAAGAAGGGTTACTGGGACTGAACACTGCATTCTGACTAAGTGAAGTTGAGAGCCCAGTGAAAAACAGCAAAACTTTGTGAAATCACCCAGGCTGGGAAACATCACTTTTTTTTTAAGGTTGTGATTACTTGTGTTGCAACACTAGGGAGAGAACTTCCTAGAAATGAGCAGATGCATTGTCAGCGCCTGGGACAGTGGTGGGCAATCTGTGGCCTGCGGCTCACATATGGCCCATCAGGGTTCTCAGTGTGGCCCGCGAGACATTTTGTTGACTGCTGTCCATGTGCAGGGTTTCCAGATTCTGCTGGTTTTTGTCCGCATAGTTTTTTTCCTACCGGTATTACTAAAGTGATACGCACACAAAGCAAGGGCATGTGAAGTGAGATATGCTGATTGCACAAAACATTGACTGAGAGAGCTGTGCGCTCCCTCTGCATCCAATCAAAGCACTGCTACGGTTCAATCGGCACACCCCACAAATTCCTATTCATGGGGTCATGGTTAGTGTTCATGCCCGATTTTAATCTTGCGGCCCACTGAGATGAAGGAGGGCCACTCATGCAGCCCACTCACTAGTTGCCCATCACTGGCCTGGGACATCACTGCCAGGCAGCTGCCTGCATTAAAGATGGCAAAGATCGAATAAAGACAGAAAAGAAAACATAACACTATCCTGGCTCCCATCCACTTCCCCCAGCTCCTCTTGCTGCTCCCACCCACTTTTCCTCACTGATGGCTCGTCTCAAAGGCTCACTGCCTTTGCTCCCTCTCACTTCTCTCACCACCCTCCCCCACATCCCCGCTCCCTTCGCCACTTCTCTCCCTTGTCTATTCAGCAGCCCCTCACTGCTCCCTTCCCAATCCCCATCCTCCGTTCCACTGCTCCCTCCTGAGTGGAGGCAGCAATGGTCGGGGGAGTGGTGAAGGAATTGGGAGGAAGCAAGCTCATGGCAAAAGGAGCAAAAAGGCTGCAGCAGGAAGGGAACCATGAGGGGAATGGTGAGAGATTGGGGGAGTGGGGGTGCAGAAGCATAAGTTGAGCTGCGGGAGGGAGTGAGCAGCAAGAGAAAGGTTTCAGTAAGTGAATGGCACACAATAGTGACATAAACAGTTGGAGAAGTTGGAGAAGCTGCACATGCGCCGTGGGACCGAATAGGGACCAACTTCCCAATTTCCTTTTCTTGTTCGGCAGCGGCAGGAGTGAGAGTTATACCAGCAATAAAACTCATCAGGGTCATATTTCTCAAAGAGAAAAGGAATTGGAAAGCCCAAGTAAGGGATTAAGGCAACAGGCAACGCAGGATAAAAAAAAAGTGTGAAAATTAGATGAGTCATAAAGCAGGTGCTAGTTAAAGCCTGTATGAGGAAGGATCTGAGAAGCACCACAACATGCAAACTGAATAAGTTAGAGTAAGAGATTGTATACAATACATGCTGTTTTACCTGGACTAAGACTCAGAGCAAACTTTGTTTGAAAGTCACAAGCATCACTGACCAAATAGTCATCAGAGATTACCGCCACCATCCTTTTACACCTGTCATTAAAGATGAAACAGAGAATTCATAAGATTATAATCAAACAGTTGGTAATTCATCTCATTTTGGTTCAATGTTTTAATTATTGCTTTTGAACTTTCCTGTATAGTGATACAGGTTTCAGTACAGAAGTTGCTCTTTTACAAATACCTGCTCAGTTGCACAAAGATCATTTGCAGACACAAATGAAATGATCATCCACAGAACGATACAGAGTGCTGGTGCCTGAGAACCAAACGTACTTGTCAAATGAGAAGTATCTTAACAAGATGGGCTTGAAACTGGAAATAAAAACATTGTTTTGCTTCCAAATCTCAATGAGGAAGCATATTCAGTTTATTCAAACTCATCTTTCCAGAGTGGACCAATAGTACCCCCACTCTTTTTTATTCATTTCATTCATGGCATATGAGCGTTGCTGGCTAGGCCAGCATTTATTGCCCATCCCCAGTTACCCTTAAGAAGGTTGTGGTGAGCTGCCTTCTTGAACTGCTACAGTCCATGTGGTGTAGGTACACCCACTTACCTTTGGTATTGTGCCAGCCCATGGTTTCTCCCTCAGTCAGGGACTGGTGGATGGGAGATCGGGGCTGGAAGATCCTCCATATTTGCCAGTTACATGTTTCCTTAACTAATGGATTGTACTCATCTGGGGTAATCATGCCATGAGAAATAATGAATTCTCTTCCCTAATCATATGGCAAATTGTTGGGAGGTTAACATAACCAATGGGCACTAAAACTCTCTGATATGCACCCAGAAATTTGCTGTTTACAAATCCTTCCCAAACTATTTCGGTGTACCTTTTCTCAATAAGCTCACTGGTGATGGTCCAGACACATGACCCCGGCAGCACATCACGATCAAATACACACAGCTTCAGTTTGCTCTCAGACTGCTCGAGCTGCTTGATCATCTCGAGGACAAACTCAATATCAGCTTGACAATAGCAAATGAAGGCATCAAATAACTCAGGTGCACCTCCTGCAAGAAACAGAGCATTTATTAATCCTATGATTCCCAAATTGCTCCAGCACTGTGGTTCTGCTTGCCTCATGTAAGGGTTTGTTGTATGCGGCACATTCATTTAAATACATGGACCATTTGAATTATTTGGCATGGCCACACATGTAATTCAAGAAGGCCGACTTGTGCTCGGCCTGCACAGGAACTAGTTGCTCTTAGAGGGAACACTGCTTGTGCCTGGCTGACTCCCAGCCATACCTTGCCAAATTAGAGGTTAAGACAAAAAAAATTGAAGGGAAATCTATCATAAATAGTATTCCCAATCTAAGTCAGTGAAGGCTAACTTAAATTCATCAGAGTATTATATATCTCTGCAACATGTTTGCATTGTGCTCTGTGTCGGGCCAGAAATGTCACCTTTTCATGTAAAATAAATGTGGAACTCCAACTATCAGCATTCCTGCTCATCCAGGGCAATCATGGCTTTCAGTGTGATTTACTTGTATATAAACTAGATAATAGTTAATAGGTGTTTTGAATTGATTCTTCACAAATTTTATATTTTTGATTCAGGAGGATAAGCCATTATTCGAAATGTACCATCTCTGGCAAAATATAGCATTTAGTTTCTGGTCAGGACAGCTGCTTGAGGGCTTTGGGCTAGGGGGACATGTAAGATTCAGGTCTTCGGATCTCAGAAATCAGTTGGAATCAGGATCAACAATACTTTTTCCAAGATTCTAATTTTTAATATGTAAAAAAAGTACGGTCCTGATCGTCAAATGCCTGTAACTTGACATGGTAAACAGATGTCTTCCTCATGACAGATAATAAAGGCTACTTCAGTAATATTAAAAAGGAAAATAAAATGAAATTTTGTTCTGATTACCTTTGGGGTCATCTCTTGTTGTAATTCCACTCAAATCTGGGATCTTGGGCTCACTGCTATCCACCGAAGGCACTTGAAGTGGTTTGTTGAGGTGTTGTCTACAGTTCCCTTCTGTTAAAGAATGAGTGCAGATTGTAACATTTCAGCACAGATTCACATTTTTAAATTTATGCTTTATTTAGCCTTAAAATTGGGCCTTAGAATCATTGCAGACTATTCAACTCATCATGCCTGTATCAGCTCTACAAGAGCCACTCAGCTAGTCACACCCACACCATTATCCTATAACCCTGCAAATTCTTTCTCTTCAGATAATCTTACAATTTCCTTTCGAAAACCATGATTGAGTCTGCTTCCACCACACTTCCAGATTCCTGTGTGAAAGAAATGTTTTTTCAGATTGTCTTTGGTTCTTTTCCCATTCATCTTAAACTGTTGTCCTCTAGTTCTTGACCCTTTTGCCAATGGGAACAATTTATTCCCATCTACTCTATCCAGGCCCCTCATGAATTTGAACACTTCGAGTGATTCTCCGCTCAAACTTCTCTGCTCCAAGGAAAACAGCTCCAGCTTCACCAATTTATCTACTGAACTGAAGTCCGTCATCCCTGAAACCATTCTGGCAAGTCTTTTCTGCACACTCCCTAATGCCTTTACATCCTTCCTAAATTGTGGTGCCCAGACAAATCTTCTACTTAAGGCCTAACCAGTGTTTTATAATGGTTCACCATAACTTCCTTGCTTTTGTACTGTAAGCCTCTCTTTACAAAGCCTAGGACCTATATGCCTCATTACCCAAGTTCTCAATCTGTCTTGCCAACTTTGATTATTTGTGCACATATATCCTGGGTCCATCTCCTGCTGCACCCGCTTCAGAATTGTATCCAATATTTTGTATTGGCTCTCCTCGTTCTTCCTACTAAAATGCATCTCATCAGATTTCTCTGCATTAAATTTAATCTGTAACCTCTCTACCCATTTCACAAGCCTT
Source organism: Carcharodon carcharias (assembly GCF_017639515.1). Lineage (NCBI taxonomy): Eukaryota > Metazoa > Chordata > Chondrichthyes > Lamniformes > Lamnidae > Carcharodon > Carcharodon carcharias. The sequence goes on from NC_054472.1 coordinate 150,338,786, forward strand.
TCTATGTCCTCTTAAAGTCCCATACGTCTGCTGTCTTTGTGCTTCCAGGTAGTAGGGATCGCAGGTTTGGAAGGTTCTGCTTAAGGAGCCTTGGCAAGTTGTTGCAGTACATCTTACAGATAGTAGACATTGCTGCTACTGTGTACCAGTGGTGGAGGTTACGATGGTGGATGAAATGTTATTAAAGTGGGATGCTCTGTACTGGGTGCTGGACAGCCTGAGCATTGTTGGAACTGTACTCATGCAGCCAAGTGGAAAGCATTTCATCACACTCCTTATTTGCATCTTATAGATGGACATGAGTTACTTGGCGCAGAATTCCCTGCCTCTGTCCTACTCTTGGAGCCACAGTAATTATATGGCTGGTCCAGTTAGGTTTCTGGTAAATGGTAACCCCCAGGATATAGATGGTGGGGAATTCAGTGATGGTAATGCCATTGAATGTCAAGATGATTATATTTTCTCTTCTTGGTGATGATCACTGCCCGACACTTGTGTGACGTGAATGTTGCCGCTTATCAGGCTAAACCTGAATGTTCTCCTGCATATGGACACACTCTGAGGAATTTCAGAGGAGCTGAAAATGGAACAGAACACAGTGCAACCATCAACAGCATACCCATTTAAAACTTTATGATGGAGGGAACGCCACTGAAACAGCTGAAGATGAGTGGGCATATGACACTACCTGAACAACAATGTCCTTGGATGATTAGCCTCCAACAACCACAACCATTTTCCTTTGTGCTTGGTATGACTCCAACCAGTGAAGAATTTTCCCCAATTCCCTTTAACTTCAATTTCGCTAGATTTCTCGATGCCACGATTGTCCAAGTGTTACTTTGATGTTAAGGGCAGTCACTTTCACATCTGGAATTCAGCTCTTTTGTGCGTGTTTCAACCAACTGAGCATCAATGGTTTATTGCTAAGTGTCTTTTGTTAGCACCATCAATAACACCCTTCATCACTTTGCTGACGATTGAGGGTAGATTGATGGGGCAGTAATTGGTTGGATTGAATTTGTCCTACTTTTCGTAGACAGGACACACCTGGGTAATTTTCCACATTGTTGGGTAGATGTCAGTGTCGTATCTGTACTGGAACAGCTTAGTTAGGTGCATGGCAAGTTCTGGACTACAAGCCTTCAGTGCTATAGCCGGGATGTTGTCAGGACCCATAGTCTTTGCTGTATCCAGTGTCATCAGCTGTTTCATGATATCATGTGGAGTGAATTGAATTGACTGACAATTAGCATCTGAGATGTTGGGGACCTCAATAAGGGACAGAGATGGAACATCCACTTTACACTTCTGGCTGAAGATGTTTGCCATTCCTTTTCACTGATGCGATGGACTCAACCATTATTGAGAATGGGGATGTTTTTGAAGCCTCATCCTCTCAGTTGTTTAATTGTCCACCACCATTCATGACTGGATGTGACAGGGCTGCAGAGCTTGGATCTGAACTGTTGGATGTAGGATTACTTAGCTCTATCTAGCGTGCCTGTGGTCCTGTGTTTTAGCTTTACCAGGTTGGCATCTCATTTTTAGGTATACCCTGGCATGCTTTGTTAGAATCCTTATTAAACTAGGGTTAGTCAGCTGGCTTGATGGTAAAGGTAGAATGAAAGTATGCTGGGCCATGAGGTTACAGACTGTGATTGTACACAATTTGCTACTGATGGCCCACACAACCTCAGGGATGCCCAGTTTGAACTACTGGATCTGTTCTGAATCTAACCCATTTAGATTGTTGGTAGTGGCACACAATACAATAGAGGGTGTTCTCAGTGTGCAGATGGGTCTTAATCTCTACAAGGACTGTGCAGTGGTTACTCCTACCAACATTGGGCCGTAATCTTCGAGCTTCCCTGCATTGGATTTGGGGGGTACCACAAAGATGCACTGGGGAATCCCTCTGGGACATTCCCAGGTAAGAGTTTGCAAGGCAATTGCCCAGAAGTGCTTACTTCCTCTGAACAATTGCGCTGCGCTGGGAACCATGCAAAAATGTGATTTAAATCGCAAACTTCGGATGGTTCTGCCACGGTTAAACCAATAGTTACCCAGAAAAAAGTTAGATTAAAACTCCTCCTAACTTCTGGGTAACTTCTGTAAAGACCCAGACCGAACCCTCCACAGGACTCCCCCCACAGACCCAACCCCCCCTAGGGGACTCCCCCATCCCTGACTAACCACCTAACCCCCACGGTATTCCCCAACCGCCAATGCCCTATGGAATTCCCCACCCGCACAGGACTCCACACCCAACCACCCCACCCCCCCACGCACACCCCCAACCCATGTACCCAAGGGAATTAGCCTAGGCCTCTGGATTATTCATTCAGCGATATTACCACTGACTATTACCACTATGCCACTGTCTTCCCCACATAGTCTTTTCTCCTACAATATTTTCTCCACTACAACACTGCATTGCCAAAATTCTTAGCATGAAAATCAGAGTGGGTTAAGTGAAGAGCAAATTTTGGAGCTTGTTTTAGCCATATCTCAGCCCTTCACCAGCTATAATGTAAACTCTGACTCTAGAGGGGATGAATTTTTAGCAGATGTTTCCTCATGCCATTATAAAGAGGTGACGCACTTGCACAATGAAGACTTCAGCAGAAATCTTGCAAATGTGCTTGATTATGCCAGTATACTTAATGTACAGTAACTTAACTAAGGCCTACAACATTGATCTCCTGGAAGTTCACAGCAGTGCACCCCATCATCCCCCGACGGAGCAGCATCCCAGGATTCAGTCTGGTGTACCTTTGTTGCACTCCCCCTATGGCAAATATATCCTTCTTAGGTAAGGAGGCCAAAAACTGTACACAATACTCTGGGTGTGGTCTCAACAAGGCTCTTTACAACTGCAGCAAAACTTCCTTGTTCCTGTACTCAAATCCTCTTGCAATAAAGGCTAACATATCATTTGCCTTTCCAAGTGTTGTTGAACCTGCATGTTCATTTTCAGTGATTGGTAAACATGGACACCCCAGGTTCTTTTGGATATCCACACTTCCTAATCTCTCACCATTTAAGAAATACTCTGCATCTCCATTTTTTCCTACCCAAGTGGATAAATTCACATTTTTCCACATTATATTCCATCTGCCATGTTCTTGCCCACTGATTTATCTTGTCTAAAACTCCTTGAAGCCTCTTTGCATTCTCCTCATAACTCACATTCCCACTGTAATCAGCAAACTTGGAAATATTACATTTGGTCCCCACATCTAAATCATTGATACAGATTGTGAACAGATGGGGCCCAAAGACTGATCCTCATGGTACCCCACTAGTAACAGCTTGCCACCTTGAGAATGACCCATCTATTCTTACTCTGTTTTCTGTCTGTCAACCAATCCTCAATCCATGCCAGTATGTTACCCCCAATCCCATGTGTTTTGATTTTGCTTACTAATTCTTGTGTGGTACCTTCTCGAAAGCTTTCTGAAAATCCAAAAAAACATATCCACTGATTCTCCTCCATCCATTCTGCTAAATACATCCTCAAAAAATTCCAACAGGTTTTTCAAACATGATTTCCCTTTCATAAATCCATGTTGACTCTGCCCAACCATACCATTAGTTTCTAAGTGCTCAGTTATCACATCCTTAATAATAGATTCTAGCATTTTCTCCACTACTGAGGTCAGGCTAACAGGTCTGTAGTTCCCCATTTTCTCTCTTCCTCCTTTCTTAAATAGTCGGGTTACATTTGGAACCTTCCGATCTGCAGGCACTGTTCCAGAATGTATAGAATTTTGGAAGATAACTACCAATGCATCTACTATCTCTACAGCCACCTCTTTCAACACTCTGGGCGTAGATCATCAGGCCCAGGAGATTTATTAACTTTTAGTCCCCTTAATTTCTCCAGTACTACTTTTCTTTCAAGTTCTCAATCTTGCTAGTCCCTAAGTTCTGTAGTATTTGCGGGAGATTTTTTGTATTCTCCTTCATGAAGATGACAGACACAAAGTATTTGTTTAGTTTCTCTGCCATTTCCGTATTCCCCATTTTAAATTCCCTTGTCTCTTCCTGTAATGGTCCCACATTTGCCTTTGCCAAGCTTCTCCTTTTTACATACCTATAGAAGTTTTGAGAGTCCGTTTTTATGTTTCTTGTCAGTTTACTTTCACATTCTATTTTCTCTTTGTCAGTTTAGTGGGTCTCCTTTAATGAGTTATAAAACGTTCCCAATCCTTAGGCTTACTACTTTTTTTGGCAACTTTATAAGCCTCTTCCTTTAATCTAATACAATCTTTAACTTCTCTTGTTAGCTATGGTTGGATCAAGCTTCCTGTTGCAGTTTTTGAGCCTTAAAGGAAGGTAAATTTGTTGTAGACTAGACCGTGTAGTAATTCTTTAAATGCTAGCCATTGCCTGTTTAGCGTCACAAATTTTAATGTAGTTTCCCAATCTACCATAGCCAACTTGCCCCTCATACCTTCATGGTTTCCGGATCCTAGTTTCAGATTGAACTACATCACTTTCAAACTTAATTTAAAATTCTATCATACTATGGTCATTCTTCTGTAAAGGCTCCTTTGTAACGAGATTATTAATTAGCCCTTTCTCATTGCACAGTAATAGATCTAAAATAGTCCGTTTTCTAGTTGGTTCCTCAACATAGTGTTCTAGAAAACCATCTTGTATACATTCCAGGAATTTGTCCTCCACAGCATTAATGCCAATTATGTTTACACAGTCTATATGTAGATTGAAGCCCCCATTACCCTAGTTACATGCACTTCTAATTTCCTGATCCAGTACCCTTACTATTTAGTGGCCTACAAACAACTCCTACTAATGTTTGCTGTCCTTCGCTGTTTCTTAACTCCACCCAAACTGATTCCACATCTTGATCTTATGATCTAAGATCCTCTCTCACTAATGTATTGATCCCATCCTTTATTAATAGCACTACCCCACCTCCCTCTTCCTTTTGATGTATCCTTCCAAAATGTTGAATTCAGTTCCCAACCCTGGTCATCTTGCAGCCATGTCTCTGTACTGGCAATTAGGTCATATCTGTTTACTTCTATTTGTGTCTTCACTTCATCTACCTTGTTGCAAATGTTGCATCCATTCAGATAGAGTGTCTTTAACTTTCATTTTATTGTTTGTGCAACCTCTAGCCTTATCTGCTGGCGCACACTTAAGTTTGTATGCTTTGTCACTTCCTGCCACATTTTGACCAGTATTTCACTTATTGCTACATTGCTCTCTTCTCTCTCTTTAATTTATCATATCCTCCTGAACTTGATGCCTCACCCTCACTATTTAGTTTAAAGCTCTCTCTACTGCTCTCATTATACAACTCACCAGAACGCTGGTTCCTGCACGGTTCAGGTGAAGACCACCCCAACGGTACAGCTCCCACTTTCCCCAGTACTGGTGCCAGTGCCCAAGGAATCAAAACCCATTTCTCCCACGCCAATCTTTGAGCCATGCATTTAACTCTCTAATCTTATTTACTCTATGCCAACTTGCTCATGGCTCAGGTAATAACCCAGTGATTATTATATTTGAGGTTCTGCTTTTTAATTTAGTCCCTAGTTGCTTATAAGCAGAATCTCTTTCTTAGTTCTACCTAAGTTGTTGGTACCTACGTGGACCATGACCAGTGGATCCTCCCCCTCCAAGTTCCTCTCCAGCCCAGAGCAGATGTCCCAAGCCCTGTCACCGGGCACACCAAGGTTGCGCGCATTCAGCTTTGCCTCAAGCAGTTGCCAGGAAAGCGATGGAATCAGTGGCTGGAGAAGAGAATTTGTGACAGGGACCAAAGGCAATAGCTTCAGTCCTCCTAATATTTAGCTGGATGAAATTTCTGCTCATTGTGTACTAGATGTCGGATAAACAGCAAGACAAGTTAGAGACAATGGAGGGTTCAAAAGAGATCTTGGTGGGGTTAAGCTGGATGCCATTAGCAAATCTAGGACCATGTGATTTGCATGGCTCTGTTCTTTTCTGATTGATCTATTTAGTAAGTAACTTTTCAAGGGGGATGTAGAAATCTAATTTTAGCTGTTAATCGTTCTGTCAGTACACTAATGATGAGCCACATGCTTGCTGAGCATTTGTAAAACATTTAATTTTTAATCTATAACCTGTGGAGTTCTGGTCTGTGAAGTGTAATCTTTGAGTTGTTGTTTCTCATTTCCCATGTCTGTGGTTTATGTCCTGGAGGCAGTATTCGAGAACCCAGAATTGCACTTCAGACTCTATATTCACAAAATGTCTACTCTAAGTGCTACCAATCATTTTTCTTGTCAATGCAGCTCAATACAATTTTTGTTTAATTCTGCTGCTGATCCAAATAGAGTAACAAGTTTTAAGTTTCCATTCCCTTCTTGTGGTGTGAACAGTGGAGAGGTCATGTAAATCCCTTTTCCCATGAGAAATGAGAATGATACAATATGAAAAATGATAAGTGTTTTATTAGTCTCCTTCAATTTTACTACGCTTTTGGTTCCACAAGATGCTATCTTTACAGTTATAACCTTTCGGATTCCTGCACCCTGAACTAAGTCAGGGTGAGACTGCTGTTCAGCAGTCAGTTCGGCAACTGGCCCTGTCACAATTACTGAGGATGGGTCATTTACAAAAAAAAAAGAGAAAAGTGCCCCTATCATTCATGTAGTTTATTTTAGATTCATTCTCAGGATGTGGGTGGCACTGACAAGGCAAACATTTATCTGAGATCAACTTTTGACCACATATCTGCACCAACACTAAGACCATCTATTTCTACCTCAGTAACTATACCCCTGTCTCAGGTCATCTGCTGCTGAAACCCATATCTACATCTTTGTTACCTCTGGACTTGACTATTTCAATACTCTCCTGGCTGGTGTCCAGGTTATCCAAAACTCTGCTGTCCACATCCTAACTCACACTAAGTTTTGTTCACCCGTTGCCTTTGTGCTCACTGACCTATATTAGCTTCCAGTAAAGCAATGTCTCAATTTTAAAATGATCTTCCTTGATTTCAAATCCTTCTGTGGGCTTGCCCCCTCGCTCTCTCTGTAATCTCCTTCAATCCCACAGCCCTCCAAGATATCTGTGCACCTCTAATTCTAGCCTTGAGCAATTTCAATTTTAGTTGCTCTGCTATTAGTGGCCATACCTTCAGCTGCCAAGGCTCTGAGCTCTGAAATTCACCACTTAAACCTCTTTTTTCCTCTTTCCTCCTTTAAGATATCTCTTAAAACCTACCTCTGACCAAGCTTTTGGTCACCTGTCCCAATATCTCTTTTTGTGCCTCATTCTCAACTTTTGTTTTATAATAATCCTGTGAAGCACCTTGGGACATATATAAATACAAGTTGTTGTGCTTGTTTAGTCAATCATCATTTGGGGAGGCAGTGGCATAGTGGTATTATCACTAGACTGGTAATCCAGTGACCAAAGTGATGCTGTGGAGCTGGGTTCAAATCCCACCATAGCAGATGGTGCAATTTGAATTCAATAAAGGTATGGAATTAAAAGTTGAATGATGTCTATGAAACTGTTGTTGAATTGTTGTAAAAACCCATCTGCTTCACAAATTCCCTTTAGGGAAGGAAATAGGGAATTCTTTCCTTCAGGGAAGGAAATCTACCTTCCATACCTGGTCTGGCTGACATGTGACTCCAGACCCACAGCAATGAACAAGGGCAGTTAGGGATGGACAACAAATGCTGACCTAGCCAGCAACGCCCACATCCTGTGAACAGATATTTTAAAAATCATTTCCGTGGCATGTTAAAAATCGCATACAAAAACAGAAAATGCTGGAAGAACTCAGCAGGTCTAACCACATCTGTGGAGAGCAAAAAAAGAGTTAAAGTTTCGACTCCATATGAGTCTTCTTCAGAGCTAAAGAGAAATAAAAATATGATGAAATTTATACTGTGGTGGGAGTGAGGGGGCGGGGGATTGGGGGGAGGGTAAAGGCAAAGGAAAGATTGCCAGGGATGTCATGGACAAAAGGATAAAGGGGTGTTAATGATAGTGGTACTGGCTAAAGGAGGTGCTGATGGTGGCAGAAAGCAGAATGTGATAAGAGCAGGACAAGGGTAAACACTCTGAAAAGAACAACATGAACAAGTGACAGATGGCCCTTTTGGGGGTGGGGTGGGGCCGGGGTTGGGGACAGTGGTAGGAAAAAAGATTGAAAATAGCATAAAGAGTGGGGATAAAACAATGAATAAAAATTAAAAATAAATAAAAATAAGCAGATAAAAAATACGAAGTAAAAAATGAAAATGAATATTAAAACGGGGATAAAAAAGGGGGTAAGGATGGAGGAGAGAGTTCATGGTCTGAAGTTGTTGAACTCAATGTTACGTCTGGAAGGCTGTAAAGTGCCTACTCGGAAGATGAGGTGCTGTTCCTCCAGTTTGCGTAGGGCTTCACTGTAACATTGCAGCAGGCCAAGGACGGACATGTGGGCATGAGAGCAGGGCGGTGTGATGAAATGGCAAGCGGCAGGAAGATCTGGGTCATGCTTGCAGACAGACCGAAGGTGTTCCACAAAGCGGTCACCCAGTCTGTGTTTGGTCTCTCCAATGTAGAGGATACCGCATTGGGAGCATCAATGCGATAGACCAAATTGAAGGAGGTGCATGTGAAGGTCTGCTTCACCGGAAAGGAGTGTTTGGGCCCTTGGGCAGTGAGGAGGGAGGAGGTAAAGGGGCAGGTGTTGCACCTTCTGCGATTGCATGGGAAGGTGCCATGGGAGGGGGATGAGGTGTTGGGGGTGATGGAGGAATGGACTAGGGTATCCTGGAGGGTACAGTCCCTATGGAATGCTGACAAGGGGGGTGAGGGGAAGATGTGTTTGATGGTGGCATCATGCTGGAGTTGGCGGAAATGGCAGAGGATGATCCTTTGAATGCAGAGGCTGGTGGGGAGAAAGGTGAAGACATGGGGGATCCTATCATGGTTCTGGGAGGGAGGGGAAGGTGTAAGGGCAGAGGCGTGGGAGATGGGTCAGAAACAGTTGAGTGCCCTGTCAACCACAGTGGGTGGGAAACCTCGGTTAGAGAAGAAGGAAGACAAGTTAGAAGCGCCGTTTTGGAAAGTGGCATCATGGGAACAGATGCGACAGAGGCAAAGGAACAGAGAGAATGGGATGGAGTCCTTACAGGAAGCAGGGTCTAAGGAGCTGTAGTTGAGGTAGCTATGGGAGTCGGTGGGTTTGTAGTGAATATTGGTGGAAGTTTATCACCAGAAATGGAGACAGAGAGGTCAAAGAAGAGAAGGGAAGTGTCAGAGATGGACCATGTGAAGCTGATGATGGGGTGGAAATTGGAAGCAAAATTGATAAAATTTTCCAGGTCCAGACGGGAGAATGAAGTGGCACCGAAACAGTCATCGATGTACCGAAAAGAGAGTTGTGGGAGGGGGCCTGAGTAGAACTGGAACAAGAAATACTCTACATACCCCATAAAGAGGCAGGCATTACTGGGGCCCATGCAGGTACCCATAGCCACACTGTTTATTTGGAAGAAGTGAGACAAGTTTAAGGAGAAATTATTCAGTGAGAGAACAGGTTCAGCCAGACGGAGGAGACTGACAGTAGATGGAAATTGTTCGGGCCTCTGTTCAAGAAAGAAGTGGAGAGCCCTCAGACCGTCATGGTGGGGGATGGAAGTCTAGAGGGATTGGACATCCATGGCCAAGAGGAGGTAGTAGGAGGAAGAGGAGAAGGTCATTTCCTCAACATTCGTTGTTCCAGTCCTACTCAGGCCCACGCCCACAACTATTTTTTAGATACATCGATGACTGTTTCGGCGCCGCTTCATGCTCTCGTCTGGACCTGGAAAAATATATCAATTTTACTTCCAATTTCCACCCCCCCCAAAACACCTTCACATGGTCCACCTCTGTCACTTCCCTTCCCTTCCTTGATCATTCTCCGCCATTTCTGCCAACTCCAGCATGATGCCACCATCAAACACGTCTTCCCTTCAGCCCCACTGTCGGCATTCCAGAGGGAAAGTTCCCTCTGGGACACCCTGGTCCACTCCTCCATCACCCCCAACACCACATCCTCCTCCCACGGCACCTTCCCATCCAATCGCAGAAGGTGCAACACCTGCCTCTTTACCTCCTCCCACCTCACAGTCCAAGGGCCCAACCACTCCTTTCAAGTGAAGCAGCACTTCACTTGCACTTCCCTCAATTTGGTCTACTGCATTCGCTGCTCCCAATGCGGTCTCCTCTACATTGGAGAGACCAAATGCAGACTGGGTGACTGCTTTGCGGAACACCTTCAGTCTGTACACAAGCATGACCCAGACCTTTCTGTCACTTGCCATTTCAACACACCACCCTGCTCTCATGCCCACATGTCCTTCCTTGGCCTGCTGCATTATTCCAGTGAAGCCCAACGCAAACTGGAGGAACAGTACCTCATCTTCCGAGTAGGCACTTCACAGCCTTCCGGACTTAACATTGAGTTCAACAACTTCAGACCATGAACTCTCTCCTCCATCCTCACCCTCTTTTTTATTTCCTTTTTCAATATTCATTTTCATTTTTTAGTTCTTATTTTTTAATCCACTTTTTATTTATTTTAATTTTATAAATTGTTTTACCTCACCTTTTATCCAAATTTCAATCTTTTTTCCTACCACTCCCCCCACCCCACCCGCAAAAGGGCCATCTGTCATTTGTTCATGTTGTTCTTTCCTGAATGCTTATCCTTGTCCCGCTATTATCGCATTCTGCTTTCTGACCTTAATGCCACCATCAGCACCTACTTTAGTCAGTACCACTATCATTAACACCCTTTATCCTTTTGTCCATGACATCTCTGGCAATCTCTATTTTGCCTCCACCTATCACTGGCCTTGTATCGAGCTTCACCTGCTCCACCCCCTTAAACAGTATAAATCTCATCACATTTTTACTTCTCTTTAGCTCTGAAGAAGTCATATGGAGTCAAAAGGTTAACTCAGTTTTTTTTCTCTCTCCACAGATGCTGTTAGATCTGCTGAGTTTTTCCAGCATTTTCTGTTTTTGTTTCAGGTTTCCAGCACCCGCAGCATTTTGCACTTATCTTAAAAATAGCATCGTTGCAAACGTTGTATGCCCAATGTGTAACAATGTTTGAAATTGATTCAAATGTTCATACTTAAGAAAAATATGGTGCATATTTGGAACTGCCCCTTGTGCCCGTATTATCTACGCCCATTTTTAAATGTAGCATATTGATGAGATTGGCAGGATATCTGGGCATAAATTGATCTTGTCAAAATGGATGCACAAGTGGGACTAATTGCAGGTAGAACTTCCTGATTATGACCCACAGGAAATTCCATCCCATAAAACTTATCAATTAAAATGTCATTCACTCTTCATTTTCAGTAAGGAAGGTCATTGATGAAGCAGCTGAAGATGTTTGGGACACTGCCCTGAAGAACTCCTGCAGTGATCTCCAACAATCACAACCATCTTCCTTTGTGTTTGGTTGGAGCCATGGTTGTGGTTGTTGAGGTCAATCATCCAGGACAGCGCTGCAGGAGTTCCTCAGGGTACTGTTCTAGGCCTAACCATCTTCAGCTGCTTCATCAATGACCTTTCTTCCATCACAACGTCAGAAGTGGGGATGTTCACTGATGATTACACAATGTTCAGCACCATTCACGACTCCTCAGATATTGAAGCAATCCATGTCCAAACGCAGCAAGACCTGGGCAATATCCAGGCTTGGGCTGACAAGTGGCATGTAACATTCATGCCATACACATGCCAGGCAATGACCATCTCCAACAAGAGAAAATCTAACCATCGCCCCTTGATGTTCAATGGCATTACCATCACTGAATCCCCCACTATCAACATCCTGGGCTTACCATTGACCAGAAACTGAACCAAACTAGCTGTATAAATATTGTGGCTTCAAGAGAATGTCAGAGGCTTGGAATCCCGCAGTGAGTAACTCACCTCCTGACTCCCCAAAGTTTGTCCACAAGGCACATGTCAGGAGTGCGAAGGAATACTCTTCACTTGCCTGGATGACTGCAGATGTAACAACACTCAAGAAGCTTGACACCATCCATGGCAAAGCAGCCTGCTTGATTGTCATCCCTTCCACAAATATTCACTCCCTTCACCACCAACGAACAGTGGCAGTAGTATGTACCATCTACAAGATGCACTACAGAAACTCACCAAAGCTCCTTAGGCAGCACCTTCCAAATCCATGACCACTGCCACCTAGAAGTACAAGGGCAGCAGATACATGGGAACACCACCATCTGCAAGTTCCCCTCCAAGCCACTCACCATCCTGACTTGGAAATATATCACTGTTCCTTCAGTGTCACTGGGTCAAAATCCTTGAGCTGCCTCCCTATATCTGCATTGTGGGTGTACTGACAGCACAGTGACTGCAGCAATTTAAGAAGGCAGCTTACCACCGCTGTCTCAAGGACAATTACGGCTGGGCAATAAATGCTGGCCTAGTCATCAAAGCCCACAGTCTATAAATGAATTTTTAAAAATCCAAATTTCCTACCTCCATAAACCTTTACAGAAGTGAATTCAACATGATCAACTGTACAAAAGACTTTCTAATCAAATCAGTCAGCACCTGGTTCTAAACTGACCCCCTTGTCCTATTAATCATGGCATAAAGTCGGTCCTCCACATTTGCCTTTTTCCAAACATTCACATATATCCAAAACCTTACTTATTGCCATGATTGCCAGATGAATGTAACCTTGCTGTTATTTAAGTTACGAGTGACAGATGCCATTCATTATGACCTTCAATAACTCCATACTTGTGGCCAGCAGAATGCCACATCCAGAGTGGTTAAACTCTCTTCCAACTTGTTCGGCTCACTGCGGGTGGCAACAGACTCTTGGGAGAAGCAGGGAATTTGGGGGGTGGGGGAAGAAAATACAGTATGCTCCCCAAGGTGAAAACAATAAATGCATGATTGCTCTTAGGATAAAGAAACCCAATATATTGTTGTAGAGGGGAAAAAAATCCAAACACAAAAGACTCACCAATAGCTGGTGTGAGGTCTTCCAGGATATCATCACGTTCTATCTTCCGGAGTAGCTCCAGTAACCTGCCCACGGAAGAACCTTCCTTCACTTGCCAATCTTCCAACAGTTTTCCGGTGGGGTTGTCAAACCTCTCGTAGTTCTTAATCTCCAGATAGTCAAAACCCATTTCCTCGGCCAGCCCCGTCCAGTCCGCCGCCACCACACTACTCGGATTGAGAAAGAGAGCCAACTTCTTCCTCACCGCGAAGTTCAGAACAATTAGGGGAAAGGAAAAGAAGTCAATGGTCCCGGGCGATTCGGCAGGCTCATCATCTTTCTTCTCACAGCTTGCCATTTTGTGACTAAAACATGCGAGCCGAATTCTTTACAGAAATGGACAAAAATTACTATTCTAACAAAACATTTTGCCTTATTCCTTGCTGTTATATCACGCGTTTCCCCACATTTATCTAAGCCCCAGAGCACAAACCAAACAGAAATCCATCCGTGCGACGTTAATAAACTTCAAAATTTGTCATTAAACTTGCCTAATCTCCCCAAATTTTACCCAGAAACGGAAAGCCTTTTCTAACGCATAAACATAAAATGAACGTCGGACTGAACTTTATCGAAATATGTTCTTAAGTAAATTTGCTTTTAGTTTTGTCACCGTCAACACCGAAAAAGAAAACGTACCAATAAAAACTTCTCTCCGAAGACCAGAAATCAAATAATTGTTGCAGGAAATTAAACTTATGGTATTTCTTAACAAATGCTTGTTATTTCCTTACTCTGCTTCCATCTCGGGGAAGTGACGCGCATTTAACTGACTCATAAACCGCTCTTTTGGGAGGAGCAGAAATGTTTCGTTTCCGAGTTGAATAATTCTTTACACAACAAAAACAGAATTACCTGGAAAAACTCAGCAGGTCTGGCAGCATCGGCGGAGAAGAAAAGAGTTGACGTTTCGAGTCCTCATGACCCTTCAACAGACCTTGAGTTCGAGTCCAAGAAAGAGTTGAAATATAAGCTGGTTTAAGGTGTGTGTGTGGGGGGCGGAGAGATAGAGAGAGAGAGAGAGCCCCCCACACACACACCTTAAACCAGCTTATATTTCAACTCTTTCTTGGACTCGAACTCAAGTTCTGTTGAAGGGTCATGAGGACTCGAAACGTCAACTCTTTTCTTCTCCGCCGATGCTGCCAGACCTGCTGAGTTTTTCCAGTTTTTGTTTTGGATTTCCAGCATCCGCAGTTTTTTTGTTTTTATCTTTGAATAATTCTTTCATTGTCAGGCTACTTTTGTTGACTAACCGGACTATCTGTGTGTGTGACAGATCACTCAGACTTGTTGTGCTTCAGAAGAGTCATGTTCGGCTCCAAACGTAACTCGTTCTCTCTCTGCAGATGCTGCCAGATCTGTTGAACTTTTTTTAATTTCAGGTTTCCAGCAACTGCGGTATTTTGCTTTAATTTTTTTCTTTAGCGGGTCAGTGAGATTGATAAATTTCTCTTAGATAAGGGTATCAAGGAATTGGTTAAAATTCATTCATGGAACATTGGTGTCACTCGCAAGGCCAGCATCTTTGACCCAAAAGTTACACTTCATAAGGGGCTAGCCACCTCCTTGAACTGCCGTCGTCCACATAGTGAAGGCACTAATAATGCTGGTAGATGGGGAGGCCCAGAGTTTTGATGCAGCATTAAAATCGCTATATGTTCAACTCAGGATGGTGTGTGACTTGGAGAAATTGGAGATGATAATGTCCCCGTGTGCTTGCTGACCTCCTTCTGAGTGGAGGTTGTAGGTTTGGGAGGTGCTGTCAATACAGATCAAAGGTAGGTTAATGGAGCTGAGGTACAGACAGGCCAAGATCAGCACCACTGGCTTCCTTTGCAGGCAGCACATCAACCTCATACAGTCTGCTAATTAAAATAATTGCAGCTTGTAGTCAGCGCTAACCATGTTGATGAGTGGCTGCATGCCACAGAGGGGAGCTCAAAATCATGCAACCCTCGGACATCCTCCGGAAATTGAGGAGCAAATATGTGCATAAATATGTAAAAACAATAACAATGGGGTAATTATATTAGGTGATTTCAACTTTCCCAACATTAATTGGGATAGACATAGTGTTAAGGGCTTGGATGGAGTGGATTTCTTGAAATGTGTACAGGAGAACTTTTTAGGTCAATATGTAGAGGGTCCAACAAGGGAGGGCACAGTGCTGGGCCTAATTCTGGGGAATGAAGCCGGGACAGGTGGCTGACTGAGGTGGTGGCGGGGAGCATTTTAGTGATAGCGACCACAACATGGTACAGTTTAAGTTTATTATGGACAAAGAAATAGACAAGTTGCAAAAATTTGTTTTGGATTGGGGGAGAGTGGATTTTAATAATATAAGGCAGTATCTGGCCAAGGTAGACTGGGAACAGCTACTTGTGGGGAAATCTACAGAGGAACAGTGGGGGCATGCAAAATGGAAATGGGGAGGGTACAGGCTCAACATATTCCCTCTAGGGTGATAGTAAGGAATAACAAGCCCAGAGAAGCATGGATGACCAAAGATATTCAGGTTATGATGAGAAGGAAAAGAGAGGTTTTTAGCAGGTACAAAGGAAGCAAATCAGCAGACGCATTAGTGGAGTACAGAAAGTGCAGGGTGGAGCTTAAGAAAGCAATTAGGAGAGCAAAGAGGGGATATGAGAAAGCTCTGGCTGTAAAAGTAGGGAAAATCCCAAGATATTCTATCAGTATATCAATGGGAAGAGAATAACCAGGGAAAGAGTAGGGCCCATAAGGGATCAAGGGGGCAATCTGTAGCCAGATGACATCACTAGAGTGTTAAACGAATACTTCACATCCGTCTTCACCCAAGAGAATGAGGATGAAGGTATCAAACTCGGGGAGAGAGACTGCAAGGTTTTTAAGCAAATTGATATTGTGAGAGACAAGGTATTGGAGGTGTTGGCAGGCTTAATAGTGGACAAATCATCAGGTCCTGATCATTTATGTCCCAGACTGCGGAAGGAGGCAAGGGAGGAGATCACAGGCACTCTGACCCAAATTTTTAATTCCTCTCTGGCCACGGGGGAGATGCCAGAGGACTGGAGAACAGCTAATGTGGTTCCACTATTTAAGAAGGGGTGTAGAGATAAGCCAGGGAACTACAGGCCAGTGAGACTCACTTCAGTGCTAGGGAAAGTACTGGAGAAAATTCTGAAGGAGAGAATCTATCTCCACTTGGAGAGGCAAGGTTTGATAAGGGATAGTCAGCTTGGCTTTGTCAAAGGGAGGTCATGCCTAACAAATTCGATTTAATTTTTTGAGGAAGTAACCAGGTGTGTAGATGATGGTAGTGCAGTTGATGTAGTTTATATGGATTTCAGCAAAGCCTTTGACAAGGTCCCACATGCGAGACTTATAAAGAAGACAAATGCACATGGGATGCAGGGTAATTTGATAAGGTGGATTCAAAATTGGCTTAGTTGGAGGAGACAGAGGGTGATGACAAAAGGCTGCTTTAGTGACTGGAAGCCAGTGTCCAGTGGTGTACCACAGGGATCTGCGCTGGGTCCCCTATTATTTGTCATTTATATAAATGACATAGATGACTATGTGGGGGGTAGGATTAGTAAGTTTGCGGATGATACAAAGATTGGCCAGGTGGTTAACAGTGAGGCTGAGTGTCTTGGGCAACAGGAAGATATAGACGGGATGGTCAAATGGACAGATAAGTGGCAGATAGAATTTAACCCTGAAAAGTGTGAGGTGTTAAACTTTGGAAGGAGTAATTTGACAAGGAAGTATTCAATGAACAGCATGACTCTGGGAAGTTCTGAGGAACAAAGGGACCTTGGCGTGCGTGTCCATAGATCTCTGAAGGCAGAGGGGCATGTTAGTGGGGTGGTGAAAAAGGCATATGGGACACTTGCCTTTATCAATCGAGGCATATACTACAAAAGTAGGGAGGTCATGTTGGAGTTGTATAGAACCTTGGTGAGGCCACAGCTGGAGTACTGTGTGCAGCTCTGGTCGCCACATTATAGGAAGTATATGATAGCACTGGAGGGGGTGCAGAGGAGATTCACCAGGATGTTGCCTGGGATGAAACATTTAAGTTATGAAAAGAGGTTGGATAGACTTGGGTTGTTTCGTTGGAGCAGAGGAGACTAAGGAGTGACCTGATCGAGGTGTACAAGATTATGAGGGGCATGGATAGGATGGATAGGGAGCAGCTTTCCCCTTTGTTGAAGGGTCAGTCACAAGGGGACACAAGTTCAGGTTGAAGGGCAGGAGGTTTAGGGGGGAATGTGAGGAAAAACTTTTTTACCCAGAGGGTGGTGACAGTCTGGAATGCACTGCCTGGGAGGGTGGTGGAGGTGGGTTGCCTCACATCCTTTAAAAAAGTACCTGGATGAGCACTTGGCACGTCATAACATTCAAGGCTATGGGCCAAGTGCTGGTAAATGGGATTAGGTAGGTAGGTCAGGTGTTTCTCACATGTTGGTGCAGATGCGATAGGCCAAAGGGCCTCTTCTGCACTCTGTGATTCTGTGATTCAGTTAAAGCTGACCTGCAAACCAGCCTGTACCTCTTAAAGGTGGGGTGGGGGGGGGGTGCATTGTGTCTGTAGCAGGTGCTGGATGTCATTCCATAACTTATTCTGACCTGGGAAACCCTCAATAATGGCCCAACATGGGTGAGCAGAGGCTCCAAAATCTTCTATAGATAAAGGCAAAATATTGCAGATGCTGGAAATCTGAAACAAAAACAAAAAGTGCTGGAAAAACTCAGCAGGTCTGATAGCATCTGTGGAGAGAAAGACAGAGTTAACGTTTCAAGTCTGTATAAATCTTCTTCAGGGCTAAAGAGAAGAACTCTCCAGAGATGCTGTCAGACCTGCTGAGTTTTTCCAGCACTTATTGTTTTTGGTCCAACATTTTCTAACTCTGCACTGGAGGTCTTGGTCAAGGAGGCACAGTAAAGGAGTGTTGGGCTCTATTGTCAAAGGCCAGGAAGTCCTTCATTCAAAGTCTCTGAAGTCAGTGGGACCTGACAATTGTGGCAATCAATGCCAGGAGTCAAGTACTGGGGATCTGGATGCAGTGCTGCAAGAAGTTCAATGACCTCACATGAGTGGTCAAGATCAGTGAATGCATCTTCTAATGCCACATCCCATCAACTGCACTATCCTCAGACACTATTCAATGCACCACATCCCCCATCACTCAGGTAAAAATAATTTCTGTCAATTAGGACTCACAGGAACAGGAGTAGACCATTTAACACCTCAAGCCTGTCCTGCCATTCAATGAGATCATGGCTGATCTGTGACCTAGCTCCATATACCTGACTTTGCTCCATATCCCTTATTACCCAAGGTAACATAGAAACATACCTAACATTCCATATAAATAGCCATATAAACACTGTGGCTACAAAAGCAGGTCAGAGGCTAGGAATGTGGCGAATAACTCATCTCCTGACTCCCCAAAGCCTGTCACCATCTACAAGGCATAAGTCAGGAGTATGATGGAATACCCTCCACTTGCCTGGATGAATGGAGCTCCAACAACACTCATGAAGCTCGACACCATCCAGGAAAATGCAACCTGCTTGATTGGTACCATATACACAAACATACAGTCCCTCCACCACTGATACAGTGGCCGCAGTGTGTACCATCTACAAGATGCACTGCAGGAACTCACCTTCGGAAGCACCTTCCAAACCCACGACCACTACCATCTAGAAAAACAAGGGCAGCAGGTGCATGGGAACACCACCAGCTGGAATTCCCCTCCAGGTCACTCACCATACTGACTTGGAAATATTTGGCCATTCCTTCACTATTGCTGGATCAAAAATGAGGAACTCCCTCCCTAACAGCACTGTGGGTGTACCTACACCACATGGACTGCAGCGGTTCAAGAAGGCAGCTCACTACCACCTTCTCAATGTCAATTAGGGACAGGCAATAAATGCTGGCCAGGCCAGCAACGCCCACATTCCATAAATGAATAAAACAAATTCATAGCTTCCCCTCACCTCCACACATTGAGCACTGCTGCAAGCCTCACACTCACATTTTTGAGCACATTGCAGCTATTCAAGAAGGACAGCCACATCAGCCAAATTGATTTCACCACACCCACTGACAGACTTCCATCTCTTTTGCAGGACAAGGGAGAAAACAACCAGAGGTCTGTGCAGTTGCATATCCATACTCCCATGGATGAGATAGTGCTTGCCATCATCAGAACCCCATTGTTGAGGCTGTAGTTGATGATGGGGATGAAACAATTGAAGGTGATGGCATTGTCATATCTAATCATTCTTCTCATATCCCACTTGCCTTTCATTCCACAATCTCTTTTGATTTTGAAGCTGCAGATTGTGTAAGCCTGCAGCTCTTAGTTTCATCCCTCATCTCACCTCAACCCTACCCTTGTGTCTTTTTCTTTTCAGGTACCCATGAATTGCCAGCTAGCCAGGCAGTGGTGGAAGAACAAGAAAACAGTAGCAATGAAGAAACACAGTAACCCACTTGCAAGCTTGTGGTCAGCAAGATACTGACACTGCATGTAATTTAGAGGATAGCTTAGAGGCAGGATATGCATATGATGAGCCACTGGGGAGGAGTGGCTTGCAGCCAGGGCGGTGGGGGAGCAAGAGTAGCACAGATACCAGCTTCCTGGATGATGAGGTCGCACATGAGTTTTACTACAGAGAACTCAGATGCAGGCAACTAATACACCTAACTAAAGAAAAGGTACTTTCGCATTACAATATGTCTTAAAAATAAGGGGTTGCCCATTTGAAACAGAGATGAGGCAAAATATTTTAATTCAGAGATTCATGAGTCTTTGGAACTCTCTTCCTGAAAAGGTGGTGGAAGCAGACTCTGAATATTTTTAAGACAGCAGTGGATAGATTCCTGGTAAGCTAGGGGGTGATAGGTTATTGCAGGTAGGTGGGATGCAGATTTCAGGTTACTATCAGGTCAGCCATGATTTTATTAAATGGCAGAGCAGGCTCGAGGGGCTAATTGGCCTACTCCTCCTTGTTTGTATGTATGTGCTGTGCATCGCACTTCTGACAGATGCGTAACAATACACGAATAAATCCAAAGTTACTCCCAGCTCTACAGCAGGTTCACTTCTCCTTGCCATACTAGGTCAAGAGTTACAGAGTCCTTCAAAAGTAGCTCCATTTATCTGAGTCTTCCAGATCCAATTTTTACCAGCAAGGCTCACCTCGCCAACTCTTTGTTCCTTGAATCACCAAAAGTCCTCTAGGTTCTGTCCAACATAAAAGCAATTCTCAGAAGTATC
Source organism: Carcharodon carcharias (assembly GCF_017639515.1). Lineage (NCBI taxonomy): Eukaryota > Metazoa > Chordata > Chondrichthyes > Lamniformes > Lamnidae > Carcharodon > Carcharodon carcharias. The sequence goes on from NC_054472.1 coordinate 150,359,123, forward strand.
CTGCTTAGTTTTTACCACAAAACAGTCCTTCACTGCCCTTTACAGTAGTAGCTATTTTGCTGCTTCACACCGCAGTAATTGCTTTGTCTCTCTCCCTATGTCTCAAAAAACAGTTCTCCCTTTACTGTGAATCACTGTGGAAAGGTATAGAAAATGTCACTTGATATTTCAATAGGTTTTTCTCCCATGTCCACCAGATCCAATGGGCCTGTCTCCAAGCAGAGGTGTTTAGCATGACCTTACCATCCTGCTCTCCAGAATGTTCTGTTGCACGTTAGGTTAAAAGAGACATTTAAAAACATAACTGCCTTGTAAAGTCCAGCATTAGTAATAGTGTGCATAATGAAATGTTTAATACATTGATAGGCCGCCCTGAAACCTATATGCAATGTCAAGGAACATGGAGGAGTCCAGAACCAACTTTGCACGGGGCTTGGAACAGAGCTTGGAGTCCATCCTTTCCAACATGGAAGTGGTGACCCACTCCATTAGCAGATGTGGACCCAATCATGATGCAGCTTATGGTGGTCAATATTTCCGCTACCATGCTGCACAATCAGAAGCCATCCAATGTCTGGCTGCTGCAGTCGAAACTAAGAGTGAAGTCATGGAAGATTAGCAAGCTACCACACAAGTTGAAACTGCTCTTCTGCTAATTCAGCTTCCTGACATGCAAGCTCAAATTGCTGCCATCACAGCTATGGATAAGAGGCTTGCGGAGTGTCACAGCAGTCCAGAAATCTGTTCTCCAACAGATTACAAGGTTTGCTGAGGTGCCACCTTGAGGCAGTGGTTCCGTGGAGCACAAACCTGGTCTTCCTCTCTCACAATGATAACATTCATATTCCCACTACTGCCACTTTGCTGGTGCCTTTACCATTCCTGTTAGCCAACCAGCTTAGCCTGCTGTCACTCAAGCCAAGATGGTATAGTTTTATAAGCCCTCAGGCCCAGAGCTGCTCATGGGAATCCTGCAAGGCCAGTAGTCCTGTCCAGTTAACATTTGCTGCCTTTTCTTCTTCTCTTCTTCTTAGGCTGTCCCTCGAGGTTAAGGATTACATGCTTCCACACTGAAAATGAGTTCTCAGATGACAGCTATATGGCAGCCACTGGGATAGCACTGTGTAGGAGCATTCCTCCTTTTCCTTCTGGTACCATACCCTAAGAGGGGATTAATAATTATGGACTTCCATTAGATTGTTCTATAATTATGCTTGGCAAAGTACTGCAATGCTTTATTGTTGCCTTCTGAAGTATGGCTCTTCTGCTCTTACCACCTGCCATATTGGAAGGATTTACAGGCTGAAAAATCAACCTGTGTGGCCATGTTATGAATGCAACTTCCATGGCCATCATGTGCTGAAGTGGGACTTGAACCCAGGATTTCTGGCCCAGAGGTATGGATGCTACGCATTGTGCCACAAGAGCTCCTATAGGAGCAATAGAGTGGGTAAAGAAATTGTCACCCAGTAGCCATTCTTTGGTTTAACATGGGGGCTCAAATGCAGACAGCACAGCAGACTGCTGCAGAATAAAGTAGGTTTTGATCTGCGTGATTCATTTTTATGGTTGCACATCAGCTGGATGTTGAGGAACTGGAATCCTTTCTGGTTCTGGTACATCTCAAGAGTTGACATGCAGTGTCCACAAAACAATGGGTAAAATCATTCCAAATATGCACTAAGTGTGATACCGGGCAGGAAAAAGAACTTTTTACCAGCTGGCTGCAATGGTGGTTTTTCATGCTGCATCATCCCAATCCTGCCTCATTAATCATGCAGTCTCGGAAAACATACTGTTTCGGCTGGTGGGCTTTCACTTGCCTGCAATGCTGTCACCTCACCACTTCCTCATGCTGGGCACCACTTTTAAAGTACAGCCACTCACACACCTCTTGATGCTTCCAGACCAGGACTGCTGCATGGTCCCAAATGTCAAGAAGACTGCAGCCCCTCAATTTAGTGACACATCCTTGGAACATCTTTTGGATGCCGTGGAGGCCCGCCATGATGTCCACTACCTCTGCTCTGGCCACAGGAGGGACAGCAACATCACCAATCCGACTTGGGAGCGGTGGTTAGTGCCAATGTCCTGCAAAAGAGGATAGCCACCAAGTGCCAAAAAAGGATGAATGATCACCTCCGTTCTGCCAGGGTAAGTTACTCTTTTCATCACTCTCGCCTCACACACTCACAAACACATCACACATCCACAGGGATTTTACTCGCTGCTAATTGTAGGGACGTCATCATTCACTCTCTCAGACACACTTTCATTGTCCACTCACCACCCACACATCCAGGCATATTTATCATTTAGTCTGGCAGGCGTCCTGCTTACTCTCTATCTATCTGTATTCATACAGGACAAGCTGGCACACAATAAGAGAGAGAGGTTGCAGACTGATGGAGGAATACCTGACATCAAAGTTTTAATAGACTTCAAAAATAGAGTCATACAGCTGGCAGGCGAAGATCTGTGCTGACAGTAGGGTCAACGGTGTTCCACCAAGTGAGGATTCAGCAGTGCAACATCCATCAGACAACCAGGCTATGAATGATGTGTCCTGCATGGCCACTGAGGTACACTAATTATCTCCCCTTGCTTTCACTGGGAAACAGCTGAGGGAGTCCACGACCCAGATCCTCAACTCAAACCCGAGAGATACCTTGGAAGACGAATCTGCTGAAATCTCAATTGAAGACTTGTCACAGCACTCACTCACACCCTCCACTGTTGCAGAGACACACACCTCGGTGGGACCTAGTTCTAGAGCAGCCTCAGGGTCACAACCCGGTGAGCACATCATACTGTCTGATCCACAGCAGGCAGCGGCAGGGACTTCCCAGGTTTCTGGCACTTGGAGGACTGCAGGAGGCCAGAAATCTGCTGATTCCAAGTCAGATGAAGAGCCTCTGGACTCGGTCATATATCAGTTGCTGGAGCTGTAAGGCAAGCCTGGGAACATCAGGAAGGGATGTCTGTTGCACTCCTCAGATTGCAAGGCACTATGGAGGAGTCCATCTGCCTTCAGTCTGAGGTGATAGCGCCTGCATGCCAATGCACCGAGGTCACAACTGGTAGGATGGCAGCTGCCACGGAGACCTAGGTCCAGGACATCGGTCCTCCACTGCTGCACGGGCTGAACTCCACCGCCGATGCCATAGTTGGCCTCCAGCAGTGTGTACGTGAGAGGGGTGCTGGCCAGCTTCCCCTTCACACCAAGGAGTCAGCCAGGGACCCTGGGGCACCCATAGGGAGGAGGATCAGCAGGTGCACACCCCGGGGCCATCCACCTAGGTGACTCCGGCAGTGTCCGGCCCATCCAAATCCCCTCTTCTTGTGACCCCAGCAGCTCCAGCTCCACAGGCTGAGGAGGGTACCACTGCCACGTAGCAGGACCCCGAAAGCAGGCCGGGGCCCTCCGGATCTCGGCCCTCCAGAGGACGCCCTTCAAGGTCATCGCAGAAATGGCGTAGCAGTCAGCAGGCTGCCTCCACTCTGCTGTGGATGTCGGGGTAGCATGTAAATGTAGCGGCAGGGCTAGGAGGGTTAAGAAGATGTAGTTGCACAACCTGGGTACCAGTGTTAATCACATGTACATAATGCTCGCTATTGTAAATAAACCCCCAAGAATGTCTCCTTGCTTGCGGTTCCTTGTTATGATGAGCAGTGTCCATGTCACTCAGATGTCAAATCTTGGTCCCTGCACAAGATAAAGGCGGGTGTCTCAGTCCAGTGTCTGTTCCCTGTGCAGTGTGTCACCTTCAGACCAAAGTATTGGTCCAGCTTCTCATTCAATGGACACATTACTGATGCCTGCACCTTGATGGTGCTTGTCATTGCTGCCAGAAAGTCATGGGCAAGCATCACAGAGTTCCATCATCTCCCTGTGTGCTCTCACCACCTTTGAGGTGGGGCTGGTCCTCATCTCTTTAGCATCTGTGACTGGTGATGCTGTGTTCCAGAAGGGGACAGACGCTGAAGGCTGAGAAAGGATCAGGTGCATATAAAGTTTCATGGCTGCATCTCCATGATATGACCCTGATCACAGAGCACAAGCGAGCTGCCCTCAGCCAGACAGGGGTCAGACATTCACAGAAGCAATATGAAGATCCATGGAGTGTCCTCACTGCATGTCAGCATCATCCTCCAGGAATCTAGTGACTATTGGACCTCCACTGCATCTCCATGACAGAAGCCTTATCATGGAGGGTATGTGTGCTGCCCTGGGCCAGGCTGGAGTCAAACATTCACCAGTGCAATGTGAAGATCTATGCTTTCTCAGTGCATGTTGTCATCATCATCATCTTGGTGGATGCAACAGAGGGTGTCACACATTATCGTCACCTGCTGTGGCCTTTACAACCTGGCGCAGTAACGGGAAGAGGAGCTGGCTGAGGAGGAGATGTAGGAGCCAGACATCTCCTCTGATGAAGAGCACATTGACAGGGATGAGAGTGAGGAGGTCCTTGAAGGCGAGGATGCGAGCAATGAGACCATCTCACTGGCCAGACGAGGCAGGAGCACTCAGGAGGCCCACATAGCTACTAGAATTGTGGAGGGTGATGACGATGTGCAGTGAGGAATCACCATAGATCCTGACATTGCATCTGTGAATGTTTGACTCCAGCCTGGCTGAGGGCAGCACACATAGCTAGAACCATGGAGGAGACTGTCCAAACTTGAATGATGACATTGCAAGGGGCTGTGAGCACCTCCACCAGTGACTGCTCCAATGCCAGCTTGAGCAGGGGGCAACGTGCCCAGTCGTCCAATTGTTCTGCAGTCCACTAAAATGCTAATTAGTTTGAAGTCTGTCCCCAAGGGGTGAAAAGCTCTGAAGCACTTGGTGGTGCTTTCAGGCTTCTGCATTTCTTGAGTGGGCAGTTAAGCTAGAGCCTCAACTCCAAGCATGGCAACGTGGCTGTGCCTGAACTGTCTCAGATATGGAGGAATGATCATTTTATACAAGGTGTGCCTAATGCGTGGCCACTTCCCACCTCCCCATTTCACTCCACTCCGCCCCGCCCCGCCACCCTCCGACCCCAGCACGTGCTTATGCATTACCATCAACTGGAGTGCTGCCCTTGCCCCCCTGTCCACCCCCATAACCCTCCTCAACCGCAGGGTAGCCCTTCCCCATCCCCCTACAGGAGCGTTGCCCTTGCACCCCACACCGCCACCCCCCCCCCACCCCCCCCCCCCCACCTACCCACCACCCCCCCACCCAAATCGCCTCAAACACAGTGCAGCCCTTGCCCCAGCACCGCACTGTCAGCCAGCTGGGAAAAAGTAGCTTGCCTGTGCCCTCACCTGAATGCGCAGTGCCTCAACATTGAGATCCAACGAGCGACCCTCGTGGGCACCGCACAGCGTTACAGTGCACTTACCTCCAATCTCCCCTTAAATGAAGGTCTCCAGGTGTGCCTTATAAATGTTGTTGTGAAACAAATCGGTGGACAATCACACCGATGTGCTCAGCTGATCCAGCATGGGGGGATGATTCTAGTGAGCTGGGCTTATAATGATATGCAGATCTATTAAACAAAGTTCCCGATGTACAGCAGCGGGAAACACGGCTTGCCATTGATGGGTGAAATGGACAGTTGCAAACCTGTTTCACGATGGCATGAAACCAATTTTTGGCCTTCCCGCCATATTGTCTGCTTACATCCTCCATGACAGCCAATGCCAACAGGAACGGACGATTCCACCCAGTGCATGTTGAATCAATGGCATCCTGCACCATGGAGAAGCCTGCGATCTCCAGGACACTGCCTGCTCACTCTGCCTCTTGCTCTCTGGATGAGAGAATGAAATGTAGTCAGCTGCCTTTAAATAGAGAGCATCAGCGACCTCCCTTATGCAACAGTGGACAGCAAACTGCCAGATGTTGTAAACATCTCCAGCTCCAGCCTGGAAGAAGCCAGACACATGAAAGTTGACAGTCACCTTCACAGGTCACTGGCAAAGCAGTCTTCGCCTACTCTGAGATTGCTGATATGACTGCAACAGGTGGCAGATGTCCTTAGTGAAGTGCGGGTGTCCCTCATACACACTGTTCCTTTCTGTTGTTTAACTGGGAGAATTACCTTCCGGAGCACCCTGTCCTCCTGCTCAGAACCCTTTTCCCCCTCTTCCTCCCTCCTCTAGAAGCTTGCCTTGCTCTGCTTTACTCCACTCAATTTCACAGTTATGCTGTATTCCTACTACTGTAAACATGTCTGTGACCAATGTGTTTGTGCAGAATCATTAAAGTCAGGGCAAAATCCTTCAACATGAATAAAAACAGAAAATGCTGCAAAAACTTGGCAGGTCTGGCAGTATCTGTGCAGCGAGAAACACCTTCCACACTACTCCTTTTGGACTTCAGCAACTTTAAACAAGTATAGAGAGCCCAAAAGACTTGTGCAACTATTGCAAGAGTTAGTAGAAATCAATCAGTGACCTGAGAGTAGTTGATAATCTGTTTAAGTGGTGCTGGTGGTTGGTCCTTTCTGCTGCTGAACGTGTGTGCATCTGTACATGATTAGAGAATGCCACTAGCTGAAGCATTGAGGCTCAAAATGGCAACACTGGAATCAAATCAGTGTTACAGTCTGATTGATGTTACAATCTGCCTACTCTGCGTACTTCTGGTGGCACTCCCTGTGGTCCCACCAACTCGTCGTATATGGCGTCATGTGTACCTCTCACTTACCTACATTACAAATAACATTTTGCACTTCTAAGGCCACTTGTGGTGAGCAAGCAAATGAGCGTTACACCTACTAATTTTGTGCCAATGGGTTTTAAGGACAGTGGAAAGAGATGTACCTTAAAAACTAACCTGAAACGATGGGCATTGAAATTTTCCACTCCAGAAACTAAGTGTGGTGGCGGGCAGGAAAAGCGGCGCGGAACCCACCAGCCATCTTGGCAGGTTTCCATGCCAGATTGTCCGCTTTTCAGCTCATTACAATGTATGAACGTGAAGCACGTCCTATCTAGTGGCGGGCGGGCAGGGATTCATCTGCCCTGCTGTTACCTCATTGGCTCTTAGTTACGAGTACCATATTTAAGCCACACCCGCGCATACTCTCTGCAGCCTAGGACTTGTCCTGCTGACCAGTACAATGGCCCCTAAGAGAACCAAGTACGCTGCTCTGAAGTTTAGCCATACCACACCGGGGGACACTCTCCAGGCAACGGAGGACATACTTTTACCTCATGATGGGAGCTGGAAGTCCACCAACCTCACCACCAAGGCTTGAGAGCAGGTCGCTGGTGTGGTCAGCACTAATGCACCCTAGTGGAGAACCATCATCCAGTGCAGGAGTACAATGAACAATCTCTTTTGCTCCACCAGGATAAATCCATCTTTTCCTCACTCTCAATTTACAGTCTTACAAGCCCATTGTCTTATTTTTTGTTTCAATGATGCACACAGGCCCTCGCCATTGTAGATGAGCTAACTTTATCGATAACACATTTTCTTAACATAAACACATACCTTTGCAGTAACTGAATTCTATCAAGATAGGTTCCAACGTGTGCTATCTGATCTTCAACTCCCAGGTCAGGTGACCTTGTATATAGTACAGAGTACCCTTTAGTATCTAATACTGGAGTCCACTACCACAATCAACTATTATCATGACATTTCCCTTTTTTTTAAATTTTTTTTACACAACTCTAAGTGCACAAAGTCTCTTATCTATTCTTTCTCCCTATGTTTTGATCAGTCTGTTTTGTCTTTTTCTCATCTCTATATATCTGTGGTTTTTTCACAATTCTTCCACTGGATATTCTGAATGATGACAGAAGTGATTTTGAAGGGCAAGAGGCCTTCTCCAGCTCTGTGTCACTATTATGCCTTGGATAGTTTTCAGGACTCTCAGGCTTTGTCTGGTTATCTGTTGCTTCACTAGTGCATTCTGGATTTTGATCTTCAGCTAGATGTCAGAGCAGGGTTGCGTTTCATTTGTTTTCCATAAAACTTTCCGTTTCTCCTGTACTGTTGTCTGAAGTCTGCACTATGTAAGACCTTGGTTCTCCTGTGATTCCTGTGATAACAGCAGGATTCCAGATTCTTTCATACTTCTCTCAAGTTCAGATCAGGCAGAGGTTAGGTGCCTTGATCAAAGTACTGTTTCTGCTTGTGCTATCTCAGTTTGAGCAGTTCCTGTATGCTGTCGCCCACAGGCTGTGGAAATAATAGTTGGGGTGCAGTTGGAAGCTTAGTTCTTTGTCTTTGCCCCATCAGGAGCTGTGCTGGAGATGATCCAATAGGGCATTCCTGAAATCCAGCAGAGCCAGGTAGGGGTCTCTCCTGTCCGCCTTTGCCTTCTTCAACATGTGCTGTAAGGTCCGCACAGTACATTCCACCATTTTGTTGGATTGTGGATATTTGGGACTTGATGTAATGTGATGAAACACCCAGTCCTTTGCAAATTTAATGCCTGAGAATCGTGGACCGTTATCTGAGATGAACACTTAAGGTCTGCCATGGCGAGCAAAAATTGATTTTAAATTATTTATTACAATGATACTCTTACCATCATTTCTCAGCAGCACAGACTCAAAAACTTTGAGTAATAATCTACTCCTGTAGGTACTCACTGTTGTCAGTTGTGAACAAGTCCACTCCAATTTTCTGACAGGGCCTCTCTGGAAAATTGTGGTTGAAGTGGTTCTCTTTGCTGCGACTTACTTTTGGCACACTGCACATGCATTCACCATTTCTCCAATTTGTGCTTCCATTCCAGGCCAATACGTTACATCTCAGGCTCTTCTCCTGCATGTTTCTATGCTGAGGTAACATTCATGCATGAGCTGCAGCATTTCTTTCCTCACTGTTACAGTAATTATGATCTTTTCTCCCTTGAAAAGTATTCCTTCTGCAATACGAAGTTCCCCACGAAAGTTCCAGTGCTCCGTTCTGATGTGTGGGCCAGGCAGTTTGCACAATCTGCTGCAATTTTCTCAGGGTGGTGTCATTCTTGGTCGCTTCCCTGATCTCATCCAGTTTCTTTGTCAGCACTTGAACCTGTGCTTCCGTTTCTTTATCCTTTCCCTCCATGATGGGTAGGTATGCAGGTGACAGAGTGTCTGCGATGTATTTCCTTGCCCAGTTTGTATTTAACTCTGACCTGGTACTTCTGCAGATGCATTAGTAATTTTTGGATTTGTGGTGGTGCACATTTCAGGGGATTTTTAAGTATGGCTTCCAGAGGCTTATGATTGGACACTACATCTTTGCTGTAGACAAATTGGTGGAAACATTCTAGGCCAAACTCAATTGCTAGCATTTCTTTCTCTATTTGGGCATGCCACTGCTGTGTTTCTGACATTTCCTTTGAAGCATATGCCACCAGTGCCTCATTTTGCAAGAAGGCAGCTCCCAGGCCAGTCTTTGAAGCATCCACTGAGATCTTGACTGGCTGATTGACATTGTAATACTAACACCAGTGCCTGGGTCAGTGTTCTCTTCAGACTGGTCAAAGCTTCCTGGTGAATTTGTTCCCAGTGCCATTCCACATAATTTTGTAGAAGCTCTCTGAGAGGAGCTGTCAGGTCTGATAAGTTTGGAATGAATTTCCCAAGATAGGTCACCATTCCCAAAAAGCTCTCCAAGTCTTTCTTACATTCTGGGGATGGCCTGTTCACAAATGCTTCAATTTTACTCTGGTCCAGCTTCAGTCCTTCGCTTGTTAGCACATGTCCCAAGTACTTCATTTCATGAAGACCTATTTTGCACTTTTCCTTCTTCAACTTGAGGTTCCTTTCTCTAGTTCTGGCCAGCATCTGCTTTAGAGTGCAGTTGTGTTCTTCTCATGAGGCTCCCCAGACAAGCACATCGTTGATATAGGCTTCCCCACCCTCTAACCCTTCAAACAACTGCTTCACTGTTTTGTGGAACACCTCCAGAGCTGAATTAATACCAAAAGGTAAGTGTAAAAACCTGTATTGCCCATATGGTGTGTTGAAGGTTCAGAGATAGGAGCTGCATTCATCCAGCTTGACCTGCCAGAGGCCTGAACTCACATCAAAGACTGAATAGCATTTAGCATTGGCTAGCTTACACGTGATCTCTTCTACTTTGGGCAGCTGGTATAGCTCTCCTTGTACTACTTGATTTAGGTCTCTGGGATCCAGACAGACTTGCAGATTCCCATCTGATTTTTCTACAATTACAATTGGATTAACCCTCTTAGTTCTTCAATTTTCTTGATGATGTGAAGTTTCTCCATTCTGTCCAACTCTGCTTTCAGTTGGTCTCTCAGCATTACTGGTATTTTCCTGGGTGGGTGTATTTTGGGTGTCACAGTTTCGTCAATCTTGATGGTGCGATCTCCTTTTAGGCAACCGATCCTCTGGAACACATCTTTATACTCGCTCAGGATGTCATCAGTGGTGACAATCATTATTCTCTTGATTAGCTTCAGACTTTCACAAGCTTTGCTGCCAAGAATGGGTTTTGCATCAGTTTTCACCACTATGTATGGAAGTGCTTGACACAGTTTTTTGTTGCTCCTTTCGCGTGCACACATAAGATACTAAGCCATTGAAAGATAGGATAAGAAGGTGCACTGTAGAATTGTGTCAGCAGTTTAAAGGAATTGAGGTCCGATGTGGGACAGCAACAGGAGACAGTAGACTGGAAGGAATGGAGGGGGCCTATCCAGATGGATTCAGATCAGGGAACTCATTCCACAGGAAGAGTCATTAAAGAAATGTATAAATTTAAATATAAACAGAAATTCCACATTCCCTACCAGCCACAGAGCTCGGGGATGGTGGAAAGAATGAACTGAACTTAAAAAAAAAACATCGATCACAAAAGCAATTCAAGAGACAGGGAACAGCCCAATATTCTCAACAGAGAATGATAAACGTAACAGTTGGAGAACAAGTGCTTTCGAATTGTAGTAAGAGTTTGCTTCAGAACGGGCATGGGAGATCCGCCACTATCCAGCCACCCTCCACATCTACTTCCACAGTCCGAAAAGAGATAATTGAAACCTCTCAAACCACATCGACTGACCCATCTTGTCCGACTATGCATCCAGGACCGACGAATGGTTTGATACTGGTTAATCAGAAGTTTTGTATGATAGTGTACACCATGAGCTGGTACCCATTGGTATGTCTTGAACATATCTGGAATTGCCCCACCCCAGTGGTGCTCAACCCATATTCGAGCACTATATATGGCTCTAATAGGCCAGCTGATGACTGAAGCATCTCAGTTCAACAGTGAGATGCGATTAGGCTTGGGAGGGAATCGCGTTAAGCGCAGCCTGATAAATGATGCTGCCACGATATTCAACACAGGAACATCAATAGTTAATTCCATCGACCTAGCAACTGTTGATCAGAAGGTCCGTACCCGGAGCTTTAAGCTTAAGGAGATTTTAAGACCGGGGACAGGGAATTCATAACTCCCGATTAAATACGGACCAGGGCATGACACGGTTAATCCAAAGCCTGGCTACCGTACTCAAAAGTCATGGGGGGACGATCAACAAACTGATTAACATAGGGGAAAATATTTCAGATGAAGCGAGCAGAAATGATGTTTGCAGCACCTATGGATCTTGGGCACTGGAACAAGCCCGAGAGAATTTAAGACAGATTAATGAAGGGGTATTTTCTTTATGGGTAACTAATGAGCATTTATTTAATCTTTCACGACACAAGGATCATGACTTGACCGGTTGCCAGCTCAAAGGTTTAATACGCATATATAGAATGAATGTTGAATATATAGTGAATAGTAATATGCTAATAGACATTGTATTAGTAATACCTGTCATACCTATGTCAACACCTGGCACGACATTATATAGAGTGGAAAATATTGGGGTTATACGGGAGAATTACTATATTAGGTATCATGACATTCCACCAAATGCAGTAGACGTAGGAGAAAATATAGTTAGCACCACATTAGAGGGGTGTAGTGCAGAGACCACCACAATAGTATGTGCACACCCAATATATGAGACAGAAGAAGCGAAGTGCGGATTTAAAGTAGCAGCAAACTGTGTAATGGAAACTATACGGGCTGCAAAAGAACCAACCCATGTTGCATATAGAGGGAATGGGAGATATTGTATCACCACATGGCAGGAAAGAATCCAGTATGGGGTTAACCAGATATGCCCCATCTACAATCATTTGGTGTGCCTACACCCACAGGTGCCAGCAAGGGTGGGGAAGGTGGAACTGGTTGAAATATTCAAGAGACGAACAACTACTATTCAGGTCAAGGAAAGCCCTAAGGATAACCTGACACAGTATTTGAACCAGTTCTCCTATGAAATTTCCCTATTACCAGAGCACCTAACCATGATTCGGAGACAGGCTCAGCAGATATACAGAACTTCAACAGGTTAGAGCCTTAAAGATGGATATTGAACCAATAGATGCTTCCACCTGCTGGGAGGATCTGTGGAATTGGGGCTCGAACGTACAGATACACCCCTGGATTCAGACTATCTCCCATGCCCTAGTTATACTTCAACTGATATTGATTATCTATCTAACATAATTGATTCATCGCACCCGAAAGTCACAAAAAAGGTGGCGCTGGGGGAGTTTTAACAGGTGGAGCAGGAATCTGGTAAGCCAGAGGTTCGGATTAAAGGACCAGATGATACAGATAGTCTGACCAGTACCCGTACCCTTTACGTGCCAAAACTGGATACCTGGCCAGTATCGATGGGCGGCAGTATGTAAAGGAGGGGGAGCAGACAACACCACTGTAGTTGGCTACCTTGGGCTAAGCCAAGGGCCAAAAGGGGGGACTGTTAAGGGGAATATAGGGGTACAGTTAGAACTTATTGAAAGGGAATGAATTACTTAAAATCTCCAAGGACATTGGCAGTTAAATATTACCAGATGAACCTTGCACAGCCTTAGGGCCTGCAAACAACAGAAAGGCCTTGGGAGCCGGACTGCAGTCAGATTGCATTGGCAATAATAACTAAGATTAAGTGTGCTCTTCAACAGGTAGGGGAAGAACAGATTGTCTTAGTTTAGATAGAGGGAAGGTCTCTGCCTTGGTGAAAAATAGGGACAAACGATGCATGTACCTCTTACCAGAGATATCTGTTTAACGTAAACCTATATGTTGATGAGATTGGAATCTGGAAACTGTTCTTGTACGTGACCAATAATGTATAAATATGTTGAACACTTGTAATTTAGCAGAGTGCTATCTCAAGCTGCATTGAGATGGTTCTCCCCTTGCAACTGGTCGAATAAATGATCGTGACCTGTACCTGAGACTCCTGTGGTCCGTTTGTCAAAGTGATAACAACAGTGCCATTCAAGTGGGGGGAAGAAATGGGAACATAGTAGTGGTAGGGGACATAGTAGTGGGGGATAGATACTGTTCTCAGCAGCCGTGAGCATGAGTCCCAAAGGCTGTGTTGCCTGCCTGGTGCCAAGGTTAAGGACATCTCCTCAGGGCTGGAGACGAACTTGGAGTGGCAGGGGAGGGATCTAGTTGTCGTCATCCATGTTGGTACCAACAACATTGATAGGACTAGAGAGGAGGTTCTGCTGAAAGAATTTGAGCAGTTAGGAGCTAAATTAAAAAGCAGAACCTCCAAGGTAATAATCTTGGGATTACCACTTAAGCCATGGGAAAACTGGCATAGGGTAAATAAAGTCAAGGAGTTAAATGCATGGCTCAGAGATTGGTGTAGGAGAAATGGGGCACTGGCACCAGTACTGGGGTAGAAGGGAGCTGTTCCAATGGGATGGGCTTTACTTGAACCAAGCTGGGACCAGTGTCCTGCTGAAACAAATAACTAGGGCTATAGAGAGGGCTTTAAACTAGAGGCGGTGGAGGAGGTGGTGTTCTGGAAAGGGGATACATAGGCTTACAAAGTAAAAGGATAGGGCAGCCTTGCACGGCAGCTATTTAGGTAATGATACCCAGGGTGTGACAGGAAGGGACAGAATATACAAACATAAATAAACAGCAGCAAATAGGGTCAAAAGGGGAAAAAATGGTAAAAAAGCAAAATTAATGGTCCTTTACTGAAATGCACATAGCATTTGGATCAAAATAAATGAATTAACAGCACAAATAGACGTTAATGGGTATGATCTTATAGCCATTATGGAGGTATGGTTACAAGGAGATCAAAGCTGTGAACTGAATATTCAGGGGTATGTGACTTTTGGAATGGACAGGCAGGAAAGATAAGGTGGTGGGGTAGCTTTGTTAGTAAGAGATGGAATAAGAACAACAGCAATAAAGGATCTTGGATTGGAAAATATAGAATCCATATGGGTGGAGATAAGAAATAACAAGGGGAAGATGACACTGGCGGGAGTAGTCTATAGGCCCCCTGACAGTAGCTACATAGTAGGACAGAAAATAAATCAGAAGATAATGAGGGTATATAAAAAAGGCAATACATGAATCATGGGTGACTTTAATCTTTATCTAGATTGGGAAAATCAAATTGGCAGAGGCAGGCATAAACAAGAATTCATACAATGTATATGGTACAGTTTCTTAGAATTATATGTTGTGAATCCAACTAGGGATCAGGCTATTTTGTATCTGGTAATGTGTAATGAGGCAGTTTTAATAAATGATAATAATCTTAGAGTAAATGGTCCCCTAAAATACAGTGACCATAATATGGTGGAAATTAGCATTCAGCATGAGAGTGAGAAATGTAGGTCAGAAACAACTGTGCTAAAATTAAATAAGGGTAATTACAATGTAATGAGGGTAGAATTGGCTGGAGTGGACTGGGAAAGCAGTTTAGCAGAAAAGACGTTTGATGAACAATGGCAGATGTTTAAGAAAATAATTCATGACTCTCAACAAACATATATCCCAGTGAGAAAGAAGGATTCAAGGAAGGGGATAAAGCAAGCATGGTTAACCAAGGAAGTTAAGGATAGTATTAAATTGAAAAAAAAACACAATGTGGCAAAGATTAGTGGTAAGCCAGAGGATTGGGAAAGCTTAAAAAACTAACAAAAGATGAAAAAAAGATAATAAAGAGGGAGAAAATATATTTTGAGGGTAACTGGCAAGTAATATAAAAACACACAGTAAGAGCTTCTTTAAATATCTAAAAAGGAAGAGAGGCCAAAGTGAACACACGCCCCTTAGAGAATGAAGCTGGGGAAATAATAATGGGGAACCAGGAAATGGCAGAGGAGTTGAATAAATATTTTTCTTCAGCCTTCACGGTGGAAGATACTAATAGCATTCCAAAAATACTAAATAATCAAGGGGCAAAAGTTGGGGGGGTGGGTGGTGGAGGAAATGAATACCATAACTATCACTAGAGAAAAAGTACTAGGGAAACGAATAGGGCTAAAGACCAATAAGTCCCCTGGACATAATGAGTTGCATCCTAGGATATTAAAGGAAGTAGCTACAGAGATAGTGGATGCACTGGTAGTAATCTTCCAAAAATCCTTAGATTCTGGAAAAGTCCCAGAAGATTGGAGAACGGCCAATATAACATCCTTATTCAAAAAGGGAGGGAGACAAAAAACAGGTAACTATAGGCCAGTTAGCTTAAGGTCTGTCATTGGGAAAAGTTGGAGTCTATTGTAAAGGATGTAATGGCAGAGCATTTAGAAATACATAATCTAATCAGGCAGAGTTAGTATGGCTTCATGAAGGGGAAATCAAGCCTAAAAAATTTATTAGAATTCTTTGAGGAGGTTAGCAGCAGGACAGATAAAGGGGAACCAGTAGACATAACATGTTTGGATTCCAAAAGGGGTTCATTAAGGTATAACACATAAGGCTACTTAATAAGATAAGAGCCCATGGTGTTATTTTTTATTCATTCATGGAATGTGGGCTACACTGGCTGGGCCAGCATTTATTGCCCATCCCTAGTTGCCCTTGAGAAGGTGGTGGTGAGCTGCCTTTTTGATCCGCTGCAGTCCATGTGGAGTATACAGTGCTGTTAGGAAGGGAGTTCCAGGATGTTGACCCAGTGACAGTGAAGGAACAGCGATATATTTCCAAGTCAGGATGGTGAGTGACTCAGAGAGGAACTTCCAGGTGTTGGTGCTCCCATCTACTTGCTGCCCTTGTCCTTCTAGGTGGTAGTGGTCATGGGTTTGGAAGGCGCTGTCTAAGGAGCCTGGGTGAATTCCTGCAGTGAATCTTGTAGATGGTACACACTGCTACTACTGTGTGTTGGTGGTGGAGGGAGTGAATGTTTGTGGATGTGATGCCAATCAAGCGTGCTGCTTTGTCCTGGATGGTGTCCAACTTCTTCAGTGTTGTGGGAACTGCACTGATCAAGGCAAGTGGGAGTATTCCATCACACTCCTGACTTGTGCCTTGTAGATGGTGGCCAGGCTTTGGGGAGTCAGGACGTGAGTTACTCATTGCAGGATTCCCAGCCTCTGACCTGCTCTTGTAGCCACAGTATTTATATAGCTAGTCCAGTTCACTTTCTAGTCAATGATAATGCCCAGGATGTTGATAGTGGGGGATTTAGTGATGGTAATGCCATTGAAGATCGAGGGGTGATGGTTGGAGATGGCCATTGCCTGACACTTGTGTGGCGCGAATGTTACTTACCACTTGTCAGCCCAAGCCTGGATATTGTCCAGGTCTTGCTACATTTGGACATGGACTGCTTCAGTATCTGAGGAGTCATGAATGGTGTTGAACTATGTGCAATCATCAGCAAACATCCCACTTCTGACGTTATGACGGAAGGAAGGTCATTGATGATGCAGCTGAAAATGGCTGGGCCTAGGACACTACCCTGAAGAACTCCTGCAGTGATGTCCTGGAGCTGAGATGACTGACCTCCAACAACCACAACCATCTCCCTTCTGTTAGATATGACGCCAACCAGTGGAGAGTTTTCCCCCTGATTCCCATTGACTCCAGTTTTGCTAGGGCTCCTTGATGCCACACTCGGTCAAATGCTGCCTTGATGTCAAGGGCAGTCACTCTCACCTCACCTCGGGACTTCAACTCTTTTGTCCATGTTTGAACCAAGGCTGTAATGAGTTCAGGAGCTGAGTGGCCCTGGCGGAACCCAAACTGGGCAAGTGCCGCTTGATAGCATTATTGATGACCCCTTCCATTACTCTACTGATGATAGAGAGTAGACTGATGGAGTGGTAATTGGTCGGGTTGGATTTGTCCTGCTTTTTGTGTACCGGAAGTACTTGGATAGCTGGGTAGATTCCAGTGTTGTAGCTGTACTGGAACAGCTTGGCTAGGTGTGTGGCAAGTTCTGGAGCTCATGTCTTCAGTACTATTGCTGGAATATTGTCGGGGCCCATAGCCTTTGCAATATCCAATGCCTTCAGCCTTTTCTGGCTGAAGACTGGCATCTGTGATGCTGGGGAGCTCCGGAGGAGGCTGAGATTGATCACCCACTCGCACTTCTGGCTGAAAATTGTTGCGAATGCCTTCAGAGATCTATGGACATAGACGCAAAGGTCCCTTTGTTCCTCAGAACTTCCTAGTGTCATGCTGTTCATTAAACACTTCCTTGCATCAAGCCACCAATACCCAGGACCGACATGTATAAGGGAATGACCACGCTGGACACGACTGACACAGGATTGGCAGGCTCTTGCCCTCCCTGGGCTGGGATCAGGATGGGCATGCCAAGCACAGCCCTCAAATTGTGGAGCAAATCCCAAGGATTGTTCAAGCTATCTGGCCCTGACTACCTTCTTTTCATTTGCACATGAGATGTGGGTGTTGCCAGTCGACAATGATTTCATGGTCATCATTAGACTTTTAATTCCAGATTTTTATTGAATTCAAATTCCACCATCTGCCGTGGCAGGATTCAGGCCCGGGCAATTACGCTAGGCCTCTGGATTACTAGTCCAGCGACGATACCACTACGCCTCCCCCTCTTGCGCTATTGCCCAGGACAGTCCAAGCTTTCTGGCCCCGACTAATTTCGCCCCCACCCCACAGTCATGTGTCTCTGTGCTCTCTTTCCCATCACCCCCTCCCCATTATGGGTCTCTGTGCTCTCTTCCCCAGTCGTCACACCCCCAACCCCCACCCCCGGAGTCATTGCTGAACCTTGTGTCTCTCTCTGCACCCTTACCCCTGGGCTCACACACCTCCACCCCCAAGCCCAAGCCCAAGACCCCCAAGCCTTTTCCTACAGCATTTTCCCTTGCCTCTGTCATGTGTAACAATTACCCTGAGTCAAGACTTTACCTTCCAACATCCCCCCACCCCTTGCCTTCCCGCTGGTCTTTCCTGAGCAGCCTTAGCATGGATTGTGAGCTGCGGACTGTAGCACAGTGAAAGATAGGCGAGCACTATGCGCTCAAACCTTGAGGTCATGAGTGAAGTGCAATTCGCCAGGTGCATGTCACTTATATATGATCATGAACTGTGCCGGTCTAATTAGCCAGCGGCGTGGCCATTTGATCCAGAGTGGGGGCATGATTCCAATGAGGTGGGGTTTAATGAATATTCATGAGATTCAAATGCATGCAAAGTGGGTTCCTGACAGGACATGGTGGGCAACACAAGTAACCATGAAAGTTGGGAGTGGAAAATTTCAAACAATTTTTATGCCAGCAGGAAACTGACTTTTGGCTGCACTCTGAATTTTCCAGTCCTGCCCACCATGATGCCCGCTGCTGGTGGGACTGGAAAATCCTGTGTATTTCCTAGATTTACATCTTTAATTATAGATTTTTGTCACTTTTTAAACCATATTTTAACATCTCATTTCTGAAAAGCTGAACTGCCAGAATCACCTCTGGTTATTTTAAAAAAGCACAATTTAATTTTTGAAAATAAGTGAGCTGGGAAATTGAGTGATGCAGGTCTTTAAATCTTTGTTCAAAAAATGACCAGACTCCTCGAGCTGAATTTTCCGTTCCCACCAGCAGTGGTATTTGTGGCAGATGGGAGTGGAAAAATCGGAGTGAGGCCAAAAGTTGGGTTCCTGCCGGCAGAAAATCAAGTCGGGTGTTTCTCACGTGTTGGTGCCGACTCAATGGGCCGAAGGGCCTCTTCTGCACTGTGTGATCCTGTGATTCTGAGATGGTAGCATGTCGGCTTTCCTGCCAATCCATGTCGGAAACTCTATTTTCTTGCATTTGCATGTCATGAATGCTCACTAAAAATGCAGCTTGCTGAAATCACTTCCCCCTCCCAATTATGTGCCATGCCTACGGGAAATTAGACCGGCCTAAATCATGACCAGATACAAGAGCCTCAAGGGAGTCGTTGCTGAACCTTGGTGCTGCCTTCTTTTTCATTAGAGCCATTTCAGCCTTGATCATTCACGTTGCTGGGCTGCAGAGAGTAATATGTGTGTTCCGCTGGTGTTTATAAATGGTGCCAGGACCTTTGAACCCCATTAGGTTATGGTGGGGCAGACGAATCATTGGCTGCCCCACCATGTGATTTGGCGAGCTACTCGCCGATGCATAATTAATTAGCTTCCAAGCGTAAGATCAGGCACAATTTTCTGATCCGCCAATCAGCAGGAAACTCGTCGCTAATCCTGCCGGTCACTGTACTTAGTCTCCAAAGTGAAAAATTCCGCCTTTTCTGTTTAAAGACCCCCTGTGAAATGAGTATGGACTACGAAATAGCTTGCACTTATAAGGTGACATTCATGACTGCAGGATGTCCCAAAGTGCTTCACAGCCGATTAAATACTTGTGTTACAAAAACAGAAAGTGCAGGAAATACTCAGCAGGTCTAGCAGCATCTGTGGAGGGAGAAACATAATTAACATTGTGTGTTGAATATGACTGTTCTTCAGAGCCCTCTTCTTCAGAACACTTTTGCAGTTAGACACTGTTGAATACAATGAAATTGTACACAGCAATGTCCCACAAGCAGCAAGTCATAATGACCAGATAATGGCCCAGAAAGCTGCAATCATCGTCAGATTGCCACTATCTTCGAACTTTTCAATGCCCCAACGGTGCTCCGTAATTCTAGTCACGTCTTCGGAGCCAGGCTTTTTCAGAAATGCAGTGCATACGGTGCCATGTAGAACTCCATGACAGCACTGTATCGCCAGGGGAAAGACAAGTACCCTCCTATTCATGGCACTAGCTGCCGTCAGGTAAGTTTAATGTGAATGAGTGAATCTTAGTGAATGGGTGAATAGGCAGATTGGCAGGCTGGGTAGGTGGGTGAGGTAAGTGGGTAAGTGTGTAGGGTGGCAGGTCAGTGAGGTAGTCGGTGGGAAGGGTGACAGGTGGGTAAGGTGGTTGGTGGTAGAATGGCAGATGGATAGGGTGGCAGGTGGGTGAGATGGCCGGTGAGTAGGACAGTAGCTGGGTAGGGCAGTTCATGGGTGAGGTGGCAGGTGGGTAGGGTGGTAGGTGGGTAGGGTGATAGATGGTGGGTAGTGTGGTAGGTGGGTGAGGTGCAGGTGAGTAGGGCAGTAGATGGGTAAGGTGGTGGATGGGTAGGGTGGCAGGTGTGTACGGATGCAGGTGGGTAGGGTGGTAGGTGGGTAGGTTAACAGATGGACGAGGAGGGTAGGTGGAAGAGTGAGTAGGTGGGTCAGGTTTTGGTTGTGGGGAGTCAGTCAGGGGGTCACGGGGTGAGTCAGGAGTCACTTTGAGTCACTGGGGGTCAGTTCTATAGTTACCCAGGAGTTAGACTAGGATTTTGTGTTTAACATTTCCTGGGTAACTACTCGTGTAAGTACAGTGAAACTGTCTGAAGTCTCCGGCTCTTGACTCACAGAGGGTTCTGAGGAGCAGGGGAATTGCCCATTGGAAGTTGAAACTTCCTGGGCAATTCCCACGAAGTTAGCGTGTCTGGAATCGCGCAGGATCCTGACGTGCATTTTGGGTCAAAGGGCCAGTCTCTGGCGATTGGAGACTGGAAGATCTAGGCCAATCTGTTTTAGTGAATTGTGCTGAATTTGTTGAATTCTGCTGAATTGACCTCTTACATCCACCTGAGATGGAAAATGAAGCTTTGGTTCATTGGAAAGACACAGCTCTTACAATACAGCTTTTCCTCATTACTGCACTAAAGTGCGAGCCAGATTATGCTTTGAAATCTCTTGAACTTGAACGTATGACATTTTGGTTGAGAGCAAAGAGTACTATCCACTGAACACCAACTGAGTACAATCAAACGGCAGTCACAATCAAAGGGAGATTCCACCATCAAGATCTCCCAGCTGAAAAGTATCACTGGATGGGAGCATAGGTTCAAGATACGGCTACAACAATTCTCTGGTGTGGAGCTCCATTCGGGCAAGGCTTCTTAGTAGGAAACAACCTATAAAACAAAGGTGCTGCGAATTGGACACTAACTGGAATTGCCATTCAAATAGGTCCAAGGCTGACACTGTTTGTTCCTCTGGGGTTTGTGCAGAGCATGGTGATGAAGCAAAATGCTTTGCACCTGTATGTACTATAACTGGTCTGGAAGTGCATGGTGGTGACATCATGGGGTCTGAAATTGTTAGAACCATAGAAAAGCTACAGCACAGAAGGAAGCCATTCAGCCCATCTTGTCCATGCCAGCCCAAGGACACCCTTTCTAATCCCACTTTCCTGCACCTGGCCCATAGCCCTGCAGTTTACAGCACTTTGGGTGCAGATCCAGGTACCTTTTAAAAGAGTTTAATGTTTCTGCCTCTACCACCAACTTGGGCAGTGAATTCCAGACATCCACTACCCTTTGCATAAAAAAGTTCTTCCTCATGTCCCCCCTACACCTTCTGCTATTTATCTTGAATCTATGTCTCCTGGTTCTAGAATTCTCCATCAAGGGAAACAATTTTATCCTGTCCACTCTATCTATTCCCCTCATAATTTTGTACACCTCAATCAACTCACCTCTCAGTCTTCTTTGTTCTAAGGCAAATAACCTCAACCTATCCAATCTCCCCTCGTAGCTACACTTTTCTAATTCTGGCAACATTCTTGTAAACGTCCTCTGCACTCTCTCCAGAGCTATTACGTCCTTCCTGTAATGTGGTGACCAGAACTGCACAAAATACTCCTGTTGTGGCCTCACCAGTGTTTTATACAATTCCAACATCATATCTTTACTTTTATATTCTATACCTCTGCCAATGAAGGTGGGCATTCCATATGCCTTCTCTACAACCTTGTCTCCATGAACTGCTGCCTTCAGGGACCAGTGTACTTGTACGCCAAGATCTCTCACTTCCTCTCAAACAATTTCTCCTTTAAAAACACAAGTACATAAAGTAGAAAAAAGGGGAAAAACTGAGGATTATAGTTATTGGATTTGTTGCAATAAAAAACATAATTTTTCCTTGACTTCTATTTCTTCGGAAATGGCAGAAACTTGCAACCCTGAGTAAACGTCACCCTTAAATTGAGGGACAGCATGCATCCATTTCTTTATGCATTCACTCCAGGTACCTTATGGTGGTGCTGTTGAGCTCTTTGACGTTTGATTTAACCCAAAGCACAACCACAGCCAGCATCAGCCAGTTTGTATTTGCTGCAGCCCCAATACAATAGGATTATGTTTATGCTGGTCCCTAAACATGCTTGCGGTATAAATGATGTGAGTTCCACATTATAACTAGGGACATTTAAGTTTCGGATTTAAAATGGAAATTGCGGGGAATACTCAGCAGTTTGTCAGCATCTGCAAAAGAAAGAGATAACTGAGGTGAGACCTCAATTGGAACATTGTTGGACACCTGGTTCTGTGAATTGGAGCACCCCCAATACCCAATCCCCCATTTGCTTCTTTTCCACTTCAGATTTTTGATAATGTAACATTTTAACCTATTTGATCTAGAAGCGATTTTGGTTATTTATTAGTATAAATTCAGCCTCAATTTACAATAGGTTAATTCCAAAAGGTAAAGAAGACATTCGGATTTTAAGATAGGGTTCCTGCCAGCACTGCCATCAAGTTATGTTCTTTTGCAGGTCATATTAGCTTTGAGGCAATGGGGAGCTGTTTGCTATCTCCCAGGATACTTCACACCTGTCACTAGAAAGTATTTTCATTCAATATGCTAATAAGAGGACTTATTGAATGGACAATACCAACGTCATAGATTTCACATCAAAAGGGAAGTATTTCATTCAAGGTTGTATCTTCAATGGGTAGCTTTGTCAATCCATCCTTACAAAATTGATGGTAAAGCCAGTGGTAACTCTTATTTTCTCTTGCTCTAGAATAGGCAGTTTGGAAGAATCACAAAGGCATCTTACTCTATATTCAGTCAGGGATGCTGAGAGGTTCCAAATAAGAGAGAAGTCCTGCCTTCACGTAGATATAAAAAGGACCATTGCATTATTTTGAAGAAGTGCAGGGAGATTTGGTGGAGGTGTTCAAAATCATGAGGGGTCTGGATGGAGTAGTTAGGGAGAAATTGTGACCATTGGTGAAGCAGTCAAGAACTAAAGGACACCAGTTTGGAGTAGTTAGGGAGAATTTGTGACCATTGGTGAAGCAGTCAAGAACTAGAGGACACCAGTTTAAGGTAATTGGCAAAAGAACCAGAGACAACAAAAGGGAAAACTTTTTTACACAGCAAGACCTGGAATGCACTGCCTGAGAGTGTGGTGGAGGCAGTTTCAAAGAGGGAATTGGGTAATGACCTAAAGAGAAAAATAAGGTTATAGGGAAAGACATAGGAGTAGGACTAACTCAGTTGCTGTTACAGAGAGCCAGGTCTGACACACCTAACCAAATGGTTGCCTTCTGTGCTGTAACCATTCTATGATTCTATTGTCTTGGCCAATAGTTACTCAACCTCACCAAAAAAATGATTACCTAGTTATAATCACCTTGCTGTTTGTTTATTGGTTGCTACATTTACAGTATAACAGTGACTACAGTTCAAAAGTCCTTCAGAGGAAAGTACCTCCCTTTCCAAAGTACATTTTCTTTCCTCAGGACACCCTGAGGTCATGAAAGGTACTATATAAATACAAGTCCTTCTTAGATAGCTGTACTTTGACTTGTGGAAAAAGTGGGTGGCATAAGAGCAGGTATGACCACTTCACCTCTGGCACCATTTGATATGATTGGCATCCTGGCATCCCTTGGCTGTAGCAATTAATAATTTCTCCTTTTTGTTTGGCATTTGGGCTTTAACTCTGTGATGAATCATTTGTCTATGGTCATTTTGTTCTTTGCTTATTTATCTTCCTGCCCAAACTTAAAGAAACTTTCACAACACAAAGTTCTCTGCGATCACACTATACTTGCTTCTCGGTATTCAGGAGTTATGAAATTAATAAATGCAATACATTATGATGTTTAATTTCTATTCAACTGAACACTCAAGGGCAATTTGAACTGGCCTCCTGCTTGGATCCAGCTGTCTTCTGTTTCAACCTATTATATACTGCAGGTGACAAACACTCACCTGAAGCCAATAAGCTCATTCTTTATACGTGCAGGTCGGGCTTTGATTATACCATCAGGCCCTGATTGCAATTTTAATTATGACCTAAGCAGCCAAGCTATATAAACCATCCGGCTTTTTCTGCTAAATAAAGACACTGGGAAACAGACTCAGAACCAGATCACATGCAAACAGTATTTGTTTGGGCAATAAAACAGAAGCCTGCAGATGAGGCCCAGAATCTAAAATGACCTCATGCTGCTGATGTAAGGGGAATTAGCACTCACATTGCACCCTGCCTCCCCTCACCAGCTTTGCACACCATGCAGGTCAGAGCAATATTTTCCAGGGCCATGTCAATCTCTACTCTCACTTCCCTCAGTATCCTAGCCATGGTGATTTGTCTTCCTTTAGCTAACTTATCTGAAATGTTCCTATTATCCATATAATATTGCTCATTTGCTCTTAACCACTTCAGAATTCACCGCTCGTCAGATAATGTTTTCTTCAACAAAGATGCAAATAATTTATGCCATTTTTTTGATCATAATCTGCAAATCTTGGCGGTGGGTGTTGTGGGGGGGGGGGGGGGGGGAGGCAGTGGTGGTGCGGCAGAGGGTTGGGTGGGGAAGTGGGGGTGATCCCACCTCTCTTTAAAACTCCTTTTATTCATGTACATGCAAAATACTTTGCTTATCTCTTTCTTAACCTCTTCTCCTTGATTTTTTAAAATTATTCTTTTTATGGTCCTCATAGGCCCACTTCTTTTATTTTAATTGATGTCCAAATTCCATGTTGAACTGACTAGTAGTTTCCTTCTCTTTAATGAAATTTACTAAGACTCTCATCACTGGAGGTCATCTGGAATAATAACTTGGGCAGAACTCTCCTAACGTGTGTCACTTAGATTGGTGAACAGAATTGAAAGATTTCTTTTGAAATTAAGGATATACAAGACGGTGTTTTAGACACTAAAGTCCTCAGTTTAATTCTAGTTATTTCAGTAGTTCTTGTAGTAGTCTTTATGGAAGATGTTGTAGGATTTATTGCTAGTATATGCAGAAGAGCATCTTTGTAAAATGGGAAAGATGGTAAGAAAGCTTGCAGGAATAAAAATTGTATAAAAATAGCAGACAGATACAGGGAGAGGTAAGTGTCACTTAAATGTACAAGATTTCCTGAGATCTAGGGAAGTAAAACTTAAGCCAGTATCATTGGCAAGAAAGGGTTGATTTAGCTATTCAGTTGCATGTGCGGAATCTGATGGATGGTTGGTAGTGTAACTGCTAATATAATCTGAACTGGTTGATGTAAAATAGGTTGGCAAACCACATTTAGGCATCATTTAGGCATCATTAGCTCCTAGGCATAGACTGGGTGGTAAATCCCAGATGATTCCTTGATGAGGAGTTAAGGTTAAGATGACGAACCAGATCCAACCCTGCTTCCTCCCTAGTTGGGCTAGAAATATACTGATCAAAAAAGTTCTCTTGTACTCACTTCAGAATTCCTCCCCCCTCTTTGCCCTTTACACTGTTACTAACACAGTTTATGTTAAGAAAGTTGAAGTCCACCATTATTAATACTCTATAATTTTTACATCTTTCTGAAATTTACCTGCAAACTTTCCTCCTCTATCCCCTTTCTGATGTTGGTAGCCTGTACTATACACCCAGCAGCGCAATATCTCATCTATTGTTCCTTAATTCGAATGAAGTAGATTCTATCTTAGAATGCTCAAGTACATAGTTCATTTCCAGTGCTAAGTAGTTTCTTTGAGTAATGTTGCCTCCCCACCCTCCTAATTTTTCTGAATAATTTGTAACCAGGAACATTAAGTTCCAAATACCTTCCCTTGTTTGAGCCAGATCTCACTATTGCCATTATTTCATAAACCCATGTAGCAAATAGTGCCTGCAGCTCACTAACTTTGTTTTTCATGCCTTGCGCATTTATGTACTCCAAAACCATCCTAGACATTTCCCTATATAATCCCTTCTATTTCTGAATGACTCTTTATTCTAATGTTGTTTGTCTCCCCCTGTTCTCTGTGCACGTTGTTTCTCGTCTCTAATGTTTCATGTCTGTGGTGTCCTCCCTGCCAAATTAGTTTAAAATCTTACCCACAGCAATTGTTAATCTCCTCACAAGGCCTCCGGCATTTCTCTAGCCATGCATTCACCTGCTTTATTTTACTGTTTTTATATTCACTGGCGCATGACACTGTTAAGATTCCAGCTGTTGTTACCATTGGACAAGCCTGATCCCAGGATGGAACCTGGCTTGATAGATCCTAACTTTTATTTTTTGTTTAGAAACATGGAGAGTGGTTACTGAACAGAGTCACAGGAGTCAGCTGATGGACTTTTAACAAAAGAATAAAACATTTATTAAAGAAGAAAAGTGAACTATATTACAATACTCCTTCCTCCACAACTATACCTTTCCCGATATATACAGGTTCTTAAGGATAACATAAGTTGCGAAAGCTACCTTATACTCTAATGTTCACAGTAAGTACACAGCCCATGTAAACCAATAGGCGACCTGTGGTCAGACACACCACATTCTGAAACCAAGTGACAGATGCCACCTCAAACAGATGCTATGGATCCCTCATCAACTTCCCCCAGATGCCTGTCAGACTGTGAGCCAAATCGTCTCACTGACTCCATCTTTCATGTAAGGGTTCCTAATTTCCACTTTTGAAGCACTCACTTTGGAATCTTCTCCCAAACAATGCTTTCTCTCAGATCCCTTCCACAAGGGTCCAACTCCAGGGTTTTGAACTCTCCTTCCGATGTTCCTCTTCACTGAATCACCACATGCATTCAAGCTTCTTTCCATTCACTCTTTCTCAGGCTCAGCCATGCCAACAGAACACCACTGATTCATATACCCACAGTAAAGAGTCACGGACCTTCGTATGCCTCCTTGGATCTTCTAGCTTCTCGCAAGCCGATTTTGCTATAAATCTGTGTCCTGCAGCTCTCTCCCTTTGAGCTTGGAGCCTTCCTCTCTGCTCCTTACTTTTAACTTCACTTAACAGAAGCTTTTCCAGATTCCTGTCCTTGTTCTTTGACTTAACTTTCTTGTTGCACTCCCTGGTTTTGGGGACTCTCTTCTTTAGTTTTTCAAACCTGCTTCCTGCAGTTCCCTCTCCTGTGTCCAGCTTCTCTTGGCAGCTGCTTCCAAATTTCATTTGGGACTTGCTATCTGTCCCTCTCCTATGCTGTTTCTGCTGGCAACTCCTTTCAACTGAACTCAAACTGCTTTCGATTTCTCTGTGCCTGTTAGTCCCTCTCTCTGGATCCCTTTTGCTAGGCAACAGTTCTGTTTTTTTCTACTTTGTGTTTGTTTTAACTCCCCTTCAATGCCTGCAGTGCTGTTAAGGAGGGAGTTCCAGGATTTTGACCCAGCGACAGTGAAGGAACAGAGATATATTTCCAAGTCAGGATGGTGAGTGGCTTGGAGGGGAACTTCCAGGTGGTGGTGTTCACATCTATCTGCTGCCCTTGTCCTTCTAGATGTCAGAGGTCATGGGGTTACTTAATCAGATCTAGGGGGATAAAGTTAAAATTAACTAAATAGGGGATACTAACATTAAAGGATTCTGAATTTTAATTAACATCTGATATAATGTATATACTCATGTAAAAGTTGAATTTTTGAAACCAATTTGTTAAACTTTTATATGGATAATGTTTTTATGGGGTTGATATGCCTGTTTGATTTGAACCCAAATGAAATCCAAGAAAGACCATTGTAATGGAATAAAGTTAAAACCAACAACACTAAAGAATTCATATTAACTCTCTAGCATCTATGTATTTCATAAGGTTACAAACTATATACATTTCATCCATTTTAATTATCTGGCATCATTTATTTCATGACATTACAAACTATTTACATTTCATCCAATGCAAATAAATATATACCATAAAGAATTAATTACAATACTTCACATTAAACCTTCAAAATCACTCTGAACATCATCTGAACCATTGAACAAATTGTCCCTATAGCTTGGTTGCATAACATCATTAAATGGATCTTCCTTGTCTTCATCAACATCATTATCAGCATTGGCTGTACTGGCACCTTTGGCATCATCATTTCACAAGTAACTGTCCTCCGTACTGTCAAGAACATTCAATATTCCACATTTTAAAAATAGTTTTTTTGACAATACTGGAATCAAGTTCATTCTATGCATCTGGGGCCCATTGTCACAATGGGTGGAACTTAATGCGCCTTACCTGAGGTGGGTTCAGAAGCAGGGAGGGGGTCAGGGGTGCTGTGGTTAAGGGGGTGCCATTTAATTAGGTGGGAGGGTGCAGGGTGGAGAGTTGCCACCTCCCTGCCTTACCCGATTAAATCCAGGACAGGAAGACTTCTGGGCCAGTTGAGGCCCTTAAGTGGGCAATTAACGTCGACTTAAGGGCCTCATCCTGCTTCTGCTTCAATAAGTTGCGGGCAGGGGACTTGGCATGCAGGGAGGCCTGACAAGTAAGCTCTGTTGGGTTTGCTTCCATCCTAGTTGTGTGTGTGTGTGTGTGTGGGGGCGGGGGGGGGGGGGGTGGGGGGGGGGGGGGGGGGGGGGGGGGGCGGGGGGGTGGGGGGGGGGGGGGGTGGCGGGGGGGTGGGGTGGGTGGTGGGGGTGTTGAGGAGGCCTCTTTTATTGGCAGTCAGTGATCAAGGGACCTGGCATGGGAAGGGGGATGCCTGCTGAGAGCCACTCTCTTGCCCTTTCTTCCCATCTCTTAATCCTCCCAACTTAATCGGGTGAGGCAGGAAGGCGGGGAGGTGGCAGCTCTCCACCCGGCACCCTCCCACCCAATCAAATGGCACCCCCTACCCCCTGCCTCCAAACCCACCTCAGGTGAGGGGCATTAAGTTCTGCCTATTGTGTCAATGGGTCACAGATGCATGGAATGAACTTGATTCCAGTATTGTCAAAGAACTATTTCTAAAATGTAATTTTAGAATATGCTTGACAGTACGGGTTACAATTACTCATGAAATGATGATGCCAAAAGTGCCAGTCACTCACCTTTCTCCTGAAATGAACCTGGGTGAAGGCCCTCGTGAAAGACTCGACTTGGCTGGCAGCTTTTGGGGCGTAATTTTAGCTTACTGGGGGATGTGCAGCAATTAAATGCCCCCTGTGGAACCAGACGTCCCATGACAGCATTCCTGCTGGCAATTAGGGACTTATTTCCCTTAGGGCTCCTGGAGATCAGTGCTCCCCCCACCATCCCCCACCCCCCACCAACACCACCCTCATTAAGTTCAGCAAAATGTTGTTAGTGACTTTGCTCGCACAGTTCTGCCTTTAGTGAATGTTTTCTCGCCTTTCAACATCCAATTGTTCCATGTCCTTTGAAGGTTTATTTATATGCTTATCCAAGGGCTAAACAACATCTGTAAGACCATCGGAATAACTGTCTCGTCATCGTTGGTCGATCTCACATTACTGACTTGCTGATGAGGCGGGATTTGAATATGTCCCGGATGAGCGAACTTTGTCCTTTATTTTCTTGCAACCCACCTTCATCCATCCAACCTTTCTAGTGAAAGTAGATGACATGCCTTTCTGAAATTTCCCTTTGGGGAGAGTTTTGTGCTTGAATATCACCATCGACTTCAATTTTGTGCCACCTGGCATACATGATGAAACCATGGTGAACAGTGTCTTCACATGCCCAGTTATCTTTACAAGAGTGGTTTTTCATGAATTTTGTCTTGTAGTCATCTTGTTTGCTGGCTCATTGAAGTTCATTGGTGTTTCATCTATATTTCTACTGCAGGCCAATCGATATGCATGCTTCTCTTGATGTCGGATGATAAGGCAATGGAATTTGATGATTTTATCACTGTGTTCAGGTGGCAGGCGCTGTGAAATTTTTGTTTTCCTACTCAGTACTAAGTTGTGCCTTTTCATGAATTTTGTGCACCACTCAGCATTGGCCTTGGATTCTGAAATACCATCTTTCTTCACATCTCTGAGAGCTTAAAGTCAGATGGCTCCGTGGGTGATAATATAACCATTCTGTTGATGTGTTTAACCTATTGTTGAATCCTGGTCACTAGTTTAGTTGGACTAATGGATCTGGTTGCTCACTTCTTTCGGAATGGCCGAGTTGATAGCATAGACAGATTAGATCAGCAGGCAGTTCTTATGTAGAACACTTTCTATTTATTTTCAAAGGACCTCAGCAGCTACACTTGTGTGCTTACAACTCAAACCTTGTCTCTACATTACAAGCTCTAACTCTAGTCTACCCCTACTGACTATTGACTACTAAGGTAACCCACGCTACTCTGCTATTGGATACTAAGATCATGTGATCTTCCATTATAACATTCTTCTTAAAGATATATTACACATCAGATTACCACATCCCTCCCCCTTTACTGAAATACCTTTTACAGTTACAATTACAATTTTTCTCAAAATATCAAATTATTTACACAGATAAGTAATTTACAAATTCAGTCTTTCTGGGGGTTTCCTTATGCGTGTAGAACATATCAGCTCTACAGCTTCAGATGTTTTGTCAGGAATCTCCTTTTCTGGTGTTGACCGAACGTCAGGTTCTTTGGTGGCACCTGCAAATGTTTCAACTCTTGCAGGTACAGCCGATCCTTCAGACACATCTGTACTCAGTTGAGTTCTTTCAACAGGAAACGTTGATGCAGTCATGAACACTGGAGGAATCATTTCCTGATACTTTGTTTTTCTCCTCCTTAAATAATCTATATGTCTCCGTATGACTTGGTCTTCCAGTTTCACGTGGTAAGAAAGAGGTCCAGTCACTGCACTTATTTCACCTGATAACCACTTGGGTCCTTCTCCAAATTTTTCACTTATACCGTCTCTCTTATGATAAATTTTCTGTCATGACTATGCCAGTCATGTCCAGTTTTCTGACTTTCCTGACTCCTTTCCACACTTCATCCTAAATTTGGTGTTATTAAGTTCCATCTCATTCTGAGACAGTGTTTCATCAACAATCCCACAGGTGTGACACCTGTTGTCATGTGAGGGGTGGTCCTATAATGGAAAAGAAAACGTGCTAGCTTGGTCACTATGGAGTCTCCTGTTAATTTCTTCATGCCAGTTTTGAATGTTTGAACTGCTCTCTCGGCTAGTCCATTCGATGAAAGATGGTACGATGAAGTTTTTACATGAGTGATACCGTTGAGCCTGATAAACTGCTGAAACTCAACACTCGTAAATGCCGTGCCATTATTTGATATGACCACGTCTGGTAGCCTAATGTTGAAATTTTGATGTAGCCTGTCAATTGTAGTAGAAAATGTTGGTGGCTTCACCGCATATATGTTCATCCATTTTGAGTGAACATCAACAATAAGGAGAAACATTGTTCCCATAAAAGGTCCCACATAGTCAATGTGTAATTGCACCCATGGCCTTCCTGGTCACTTCCAAGGGTGTAACAGAGCTGTTGGAGATAACTTTTGCACTTGCTGACACTGCATACAACTTCTCACTAAGCTCTCTATTTCTCCATCCATTCCAGGCCACCATAGGTAGCTGTGTGCTATGGTCTTCATTTGGGAAATACCTGGATGTGCGCTATGTAGTTCAGTTAACAAAGACTTTCATCCTTTAGGAGGAACAATCACTTGAGCTCCCCACAATAAGATACCATCCTGACTGGTTATCTCATATTTTCTGTGAAAACATGGTTTTATTTCGTCAGATTCCTGTTCTTGAGACCAACCGTGAAGAACTTGTTCTCTTACTTTGGATAAGATTGGGTCTCGACTTGCCCAATCTCTGATCTGTCTAGCACGTACTGGTGATGAATCCTAGAAGTTCAATAATAAAATTAGTTCTTGAGGAACTGGAACATGTTCATCATTTCCTTTCAAAGGCAAACCACTAAGTGCATCAGCAATTTCAATCTGATTTCCAGGCCTGTGGATGAAAGTATACTCATATGATGCCAGAATCAATGCCCATCTCTGTATTCTTGCTGAGGCTATGGGTGGTATAGCCTTATCCTTGCTGAACAATCCTAGCAAAGGGTTATGGTCCGAAATGATAGTAAAATGAAGACCGTGTACATACTGGTGAAATTTCTTGACACTAAAGATGATTGACAGGCCTCCTCTTTCCACCTGTGAGTATCCCTTTTCCACTATGTTGAGCGTTCTTGATACATGCCCAATAGGTCTTTCTGAGCCATCATCCATTCAATGGGAGAGCACTGCTCCCACTCCATAGGGAGGTGCATCACATGTCAAAACTAACTCTTTTCTTTGGTCAAAATGTGCTAATAGGATGGATGAGTGTAACAGTTGTTTCACCTTTGTGAAAGCTTCTTTCTGTGGTGTTTGCAAAGACCTACATTAGATTTTCTTGAGTAGTTATTACAGTAGTGCCAATTCTGTTAACAAATTAGGCAAGAAGCATCCATAATAATTGATCATTGACGAGAATGATTTGAGCTCAGATGTGTTCTTTGGTGCCGGTGCCTCTCTAATCGCTTTCACTTTTTCTTCAACCAGGTGGAGGCCTTGTGTATCTACTCTGTGATCTAAATAAATTACCTCTTTCGCTTGGAACGTGCACTTTTTAAAAAAAACACACTCTCACCTGTGAGAGACATTTCAAAAATTCTTCCAAGTTTGCCAAATGCTCCTTTTCAGTGAGTCCTGTCATCAGAATGTCATCTAATTAAACTACAATGTGAGGCAATTCCTGCAGTAAACTTTCCATTGCTCTCTGAAATATGGTACAAGCTGAGGATACACAAAAAGACAAATGGATGTATTGGTGCAACCCTTTGTGTGTATTAACTGTGACAAATTTCTGGGAGGCCCTCTCTAATTCCAATTGTTGTTAAGCATGACTCATATCAAGCTTCGTGTAGACGGTTCCACCTGCCAGCTTAGCATACAGGTCTTCAATTTTTGGTATAGCCTGTCAGTCCAACTTAGCCACTTTATTAACAGCCAATTTGTAGTCTCCACAAATTCAAATGCTCTGGTTGGGCTTAAGTACAGGGTCTATTGGTGTTGCCCACTCTGAGAACTGCACAGGTTGTACAACTTCCAGTTTCTCTGATTTGTCCAATTTGGTGTCTACCTTTTCCCACATTGCATAAGGTACTGGTATTGCCTTCATAAATCAGGGGTTGGTGGGGGGTGGGGGGGAGGTAGCATCTGGATCCACATGAATGTTTGCTTGTAGCCCCTGTATCTTCCCAGGTTCATCTTGGAAAACTGAGGTGTAGTTTTGCAGTAGCTCAGGTTGCCCACTGGATCTCAGCTAAAGACATCAGCCCAATTCAGTTTAATTTCTTTCAGCCAGTTTCATCCAAGGAGGCTTGGACCCTCACCTGCTACCACCATCAAGGGTAATTTTACTGATTAACTTCCATACGTTACAGTAACCCTGCTTATGTCTTTGATTTTAATGTCTTCTCTTGTGTAAGTTTTCAATTTGGCATCTGTTTCTTCCAAATTTAATTTACATTCTTCATAATTCAGGTATATGAAGGTATGCTCACCTATTACTGCAGTGGAAGCTCCTGTGTCCACCTCCATTCTGATAGGTCTAATATTCATCCTCACTGTTACATAAATTGGTTCTATTCTTTCTACCTTTAAATTATACAATGAATAAATATCTGAATCTGTTACTTTAGGTTCTTCTGTTAAGGATCTCATGGGGCTTTTTCTTTTAATTGAAAATCTGCCTGATTCTATCCTTGCAATGTCTCATGAGGTGTCTGTTTCAATGTCAGTAAGAATGTTCAATTTTTTAAAACTTCCATTCATTACAGGGTTGTCTGCTTCCAACTCTGTTACCATCATTCCATGTTTTTGGTGCTAAGTCATTTCTTTTTATTTGTCTGCAAGCAGTGGCTCCTTCCCACTTCTCATCAGAGCTATGCTTTGTTGCGCCCTTTTCGGTTGGAGCTCCCCACCTAACGTGGAGATTGTGCCATTTTGCATTCCCTGTATGGTTTTCGAGTTCCTCACTGCACTTTCCATGGCCAGTGTTATTTCTAGCACCTTCTGAAAAGCCAAATTTGTTTCAGACAGTAATCTCTTCTGAATCTTATCTTCATTTATACCGCACATCAAACAATCTCTAAGCATATCATTTGTAGATGTACTAAACTCGCAATATTCTGTTAACTGTTTCAGACTTGCCACATAACAAGCAACAATTTCCCTTGGGGCTTGATTTCATGAGTTAAATTTGAACAGTTGCATTGTTACCGAGGGCTTTTTTGGGGGGGCTGGTAATGACTCTTCATAAGGCTCACTAAGTCATCAAAACTTTTAGAATCCAGGGCAGTGGGTGCAGTCAATCTTCAAATCAATCCATAGGTCTTACTCCCACACGTGGATAAGAGGATCGCTCACCTCTTCTCCTCCCCCGCAATTCCATTAGCTTGGAAGAAGCATGCGAGGCATTCAACATAATGAAACCAATCATCCATTGTTGGATAGAAAGAATCAGCACTCACAAACTGCAGCATGCTTGGAGGGACTGATTCGACGATTAGGACGGAAATTCTACTTACAATTATCGCGAGAGGTATGGCCCAATTTCTGTTCAGTCGGGGCCCTGATTGTCACAGAGGTGCATTCGAGCATGCCTTATGCCTGAGGTAATTTTTCCATGGAGGCAAACCCCTCTGTGGCTGACTGGCCACATTTGTGGATGAAGATAGTGAAGTCCAATACTCTCTTGGACAGGGCATCAGTATTAGAGTCATAGAGTCATAGAGGTCTACAGCACAGAAAAAGGCCCTTCAGCCCATTGAGTCTGTGCCAGTCAAACAAGTACCTAACTATTCTAATCTCATTTTCCAACACTAGGCCCATAGCCTTGTATGCCATGGCATCGCAAGTGTATATCCAAATACTTCTTAAATGTTATGAGGGTATCTGCCTCTACCACCCATTCAGGCGGTGAGTTCCAGATTCCCAACACCCTCTGGGTGAAAAAATTCTTCCTCACATCCTCTCCAAGCCCTCTTCCCCTTACCTTAAATCTATGCCCCTTGGTTACTGATCCCTCCATCGAGGGGAAAAGTTCCTTCCTGTCTACCCTATCTATGCCCTTCATAATTTTATACACCTCAATCATGTCCCCCCTCAATCTCCTCTGCTCCAGGGTAAATAACCCCAGTCTATCCAATCACTCCTCATAACTAAAACTCTCCAGCCCAGGCAACATCCTGGTGAATCTCCTCTGCACTCTCTCTAGTGCAATCACATAATTAATCCTCATCTGAGTGATGCTGATGTGGGCAGCCCAATTCAAGGTCCCACGCAGGTTCACTGCTGAACCCTGAAACGACCAGATGCTAAATATTCAAGGCTCCCGTCACATTGACAGCTGCTGTTTGGGTGCCCATCTGCTCCTTGGAACCTAAGGTTGTCCTCCCAGAGGGTACACAGGTCAGCCACCGCCTACCTCAAAAGGCTCAGCCGTCAGCGGCATTGCTGTTCAGACATGTTAAGAGGGTGATCCTTTGTCAGTACACCTGATGTTGCAGCTGTCGCTTTCTCACCCTTCCTGCCACTCGACCAGCACTTCTTTGTCCATGTGCACCAGAGGAATGCCTGTGTTGTTGGGACCGCTGATCCTGCCCACTGCTCCAGCCCACCTCTGAGTAGGTAGCTCCCATGTCAAGACCCAGTCTCAATCACTAGGATCCTGTGACCCAGAATGAACCCTACTCCAAGACCCCTCACTGCCTCTCATTCAGCACTCCCAATCCTGGGGCTCTGCTTACTCCATGGCAAACCAGTGGCAAAGCATGAACTCCTGTTTGCTGATTCCTCCTTTTATACAGAGGATTTCATGGCTGCTGCTTTAGTCATGTGCTTCCTGCTGTACATCCTCCTCATCTGCTTGGATGAGGTGGTGACACAGTGTGGGGCTTGTGCACATTCTGACAAAATTACATAGCTGTCTCAAGCGACCTCTCAAGTGCCTCCTGCTTAATTGCCCTAATTTCTTGCCCTCTGCTACTGGGCATCCACCCTGAGAAACTTCCTCCAGAAAAATCACATAGAGGCAGCAACATCCCAGGCTACTGGCACGACATTGTCCTGCGCGATGTTGCTGGCACCCCCGTCTCCAAACCCGCTCTCAGCTTCTGTGGTAAAGTTTAGCCATGTGAGTCTCAGCGAGAATTTTTCAATCTGATTGTTTGAAGAACCTAATGATCACTAACCCTACTCAAACATGCCAGAGACCCCCTGTAGAGGATGTCGCACTGGAACAGACACTGGATCAAGGAAATTTCAGCTGACAAGTGAGGGCAGCTGTGGATGTGATGAATAGTGAAAGCCCTTTCTTCATGGTTGAGAGCAAAATCCAGGCAAGTATGTTATTATGGCCAACTGACAGTTGACTGCCAACTCACTTAAACTTACAAAGTTAAAATTAAAATTTACAATTTCAGTTCAATAAAATGCTATCCTATATGCCCACATCTTATCTCCTACTCACAACTGAACTCTAACTCTTATTTTAGATATTTTCATTCATAACCCACTTGGCTGTTGAGGTCCACTTGAAAAGAGCAAGTCCAGTGCACTGTATACATGGTGTTAGGATCCATGAATTTCAGCAATGAATTTGAATGTTGAAATACTGAGATTGATTGGAATTTTGTTTGGTTAAGACTGTCAAGAAATATGGGAAAAGATGAGTAAATGAAATAGTGGTGGAGATCATCCATGATCTCTTAAAAAGCAGAAAAGGCTCATTAAGTTGAATGGCCTTTTCCTGTTCTTGTGCAAACATACTAATAATTAAGGATAATTAAATTGGAAAATGCTGGAAAAACTCAGCAGGTCTGACAGCATCTGTGGAGAGAGAAACAGAGTTAAAGTTTCGAGGCAGTATGACATTTCTTCAGCTCTGAAGAGTCATCCGGACTCAAAATATTAACACTGTTTCTCTATCCACAGATGCTGTCAGACCTGCTGAGTTTTTGCATCTTTTCCTTTTTTATTTCAGATATCCAGCATCTGCAATATTTTGCTTTTATCCCAACAATTAAGGAGTTTTGCATGAAGCACAGAGTAGGCTGAAAATGAGCTAATTCCCAAATCCATGATTTTCAGTTCCTATTTATAAATGAAATCCTGGAAATGCCAACTTAATAGCATTGTGGGAGCACCTTCACCAACTAAACTGCAGCGATTCCATTACCTTCACAAGGGCAGCTTTGTTTGATTGCTGGTGTCATCTTCTTTTCAGGTGGTTGACTGCAATGGATCTCCACCGTTGCCTGTTCTGTGCTGCCCTTACAT
This sequence comes from Carcharodon carcharias, assembly GCF_017639515.1. Taxonomy (NCBI): domain Eukaryota; kingdom Metazoa; phylum Chordata; class Chondrichthyes; order Lamniformes; family Lamnidae; genus Carcharodon; species Carcharodon carcharias. The sequence goes on from NC_054472.1 coordinate 150,396,772, forward strand.
ATTCTGCATCAACACATCCAGTCCATTGTATCCATCATCCATTTTCTCTTCTGCTTCCCTCTGCCATGTTTTCCATTCGATCTTCCCCTCCAAAAACTATATCTGTCTACCATCTGCTGTAATGATGTGACTGAAGTTTTGTATCTGTTTTTGATGTTATGCACTAATTTCCCCTTTCTTCCAAACATTTCCAGCACTTCCTCATTACATATGAACATACGAATTGGGAGCAGGAGTAGGCCACTTGGCCCCTCGAGCCTGCTTCACCATTCAATAAGATCATGGCTGATCTGCTTCTAACCTCAACCCCACATTCCTGCCTATGCCTGATAACCTTTCACTCCCTTGTTAACCATGTATCTATCTAGCTCTGCCTTAAAAATATTCAAAGACTCTGGTTCCACTGTCTTTTGAGGAAAAGAGAGAAAATTTCTTCTCATCTCTATCTTAAATGAGAGAGCCCTTATTTTTTAAACAGTTTTAGATTCTCCCACAAGATGAAACATCCTCTCCACATCTATCCTCTCAAGACACCTCAGGATCTTAAAGTTTTCAATCAAGTTGCTTCTTACTCTTCTAAACTCCAGTGGATCCAAGCCAAAATCCAGCATTTCCTCATGAGACAACCTGCCCATTCCTGGTATTAGTCTAGTAAACCTTCTTTGAAGTGCTTCTAATGCATTTATATCTTTCCTTAAATTAGGACAGCAGTGCTGTACACAATATTCCATATGTGGTTTCACCAGTGCCCTGTACAACTGAAGTATAGCCTCCCTACTTTTGTAAGCAATTCCCCTCACAATAAACAATAACATCCCATTAGCTTTCCTAATTACTTGCTGTACCTGCATACTAGCCTTTTGTGATACATACACTGGGACATCCAGATCCCTTTGAATCTCAGAGCTCTGCAATCGCTCACCATTTAGATAATATGCTTCTTTTTTATTCTTCTTGCCAAAATGGACAATTTCACATTTGACCTTCACATTTGTCTTCCTTCTGCCTAGGATATGCGAAACATCCTGCTATATGTCCACACCTCGAATGCTTTCAGCTTATCAATAGTCTCTTTGTTTGTTGTCCATGAATCTGAGGCATATAACATAAATGGCAAAATGCATCAGCTCAACATTCTTTTCCAAAGATTCAGATTCAGTTTCTTTGATGTTAACACATCATTCCCATTCTAACAAAGCTGGTCTTGGCTATCTCAATTCTCCTTCGGATCTTTCATCACCTATGATGTTCACAAATGATTTTTTTTAAAGTTCTTATTGGTAAGGTACTTCTGCTGGCAGGGTTTTCCAGACTATTGTAAAACAAATTCCCTAAGATCTTCTTGTAGACTCTGTGAGTCCAGGGACTGCAAATGGAAAACTGATGGTATAAGACCCTTAACCGCTTCCACACTTCAATGCAAGGGCAGCAATCTTGAGGGAGCAGCATCATTTCCAAGTTACACTTCAAGTCACACATCACCCTTGGACATGGATTACCATTCCTTCAACTCAGTGGGTCAAAATATTGGAATTCGCTACCAAACACCACTGTGGGAACAACATCACCATAAGCAGTGATCTTTTTATTTGTTCATAGGATGTGGGTGTTACTGGTTAGGCCAGTATTAATTGCCTACTCCTAATTGCCCTTGAGAAGGTGGTGGTGAGCTGCCTTCTTGAACCGCTGCAGTCCATGTGATATAGTACACCCACGGTGCTGTTAGGAAGGGAGTTTCAGGATTTTGACTCAGCGGCAGTGAAGGAACGGCAATATCATTCCTGGTCAGGATAGGGAGTAGCTTGGAGGCAACCTTCCAGGTGGTGGTGTTCCCATGGTGGGGTACCTTCTGAAGGTGATGAATAATGGGGATGAGCAAATGAGGATTAAATACTGGCCTTGCCTCTGCTATCACATCTGGAGAACAATTATTTTTAACAAAAGAATTATATTACATGGGAAGGAAACCCTGTTAAAATATGAAGCAAGGAATAGATTTGCTATTTATCTACCTGTCCCACCCCCTATACCAGCTTATATTTCACCTCATTTCTCTATTTCCTTAGTTCTGATGAAGTCATATGGACTCGAAACGTCAACTGTATTCCTCTCCGCAGATGTTGTCAGACCTGCTGAGTTTTTCCAGCTATTTTTGTTTTTGTTTGTAATAGATTTGCACTCCATGTTGGTGGTGCATAAATCTTATGCCTAACACTACAAGCTGACAGCTGTGCTTACTTCAACCCCAGGCATGAAAATGACTGGTGAGCAATGCAGGGTAACTGGGGAAATCCAGGGACTCTGTTTATTTGATGCCTCTTGTACAGTTAGCTACAGTTAGGTGTTGCATGTGCAATGCCAAGTGTAGAAGGATGAGGCGGTGTGCGCCACGTCACGGTTTCTTGGTGCTCATGTTGCATTGACGCAATATACTGAACTTTCACACGGAAAGCCAGGAGGGGAGTGAAAGCGAGAGTCAGGGCTGGGGCGCGGAGAGAAAGTTTGGAGGTTGCAGGGAATGAAGTAGCAAGCCGTCGGAGTGTGGACCTTGCCATTTGTTTTATTTGCAAGAGAAGAGACGCAACGGAAGAGGAGCAAAAAAGAAGACTTTGCTTTGCCCCCTTTTCTTTTGGTCAAGCGTTGCATCTGTCACCTTGGGGTGAGGGAGAGCTGGGCTGGCGGGGGTCTCAGCTATTCCCCAAAGCAAGTGAGAGTCCCCCACCCCTCACTTCATGCCAACAGAGTCAGAGGAGCTGGTTCCTGTATCTCAACAACAACAAAAAAAACAAGCCCGAATAAAGAGGAAGGCACTCCGGACGTGAGTAAGTGAGAGAAAAAATTCCACAGCAGAAACCACGACGATCAAATTGAGCTGGAGACTTTAAGGTAAAAATTTGTTTTTTGATACCTCTAAAAGTTTTTTTTTCTTTGTACATAAATGTTCTTCAAATTGGAAACATTGGGGTGCAAACTGCAGTTCCTTTTTTTTACATAAAATGTTGCAGAAGTGTCGAGCTGTTTCTGTTTTGCAATCTTCCTAACTTGTCCAGGAAGTAAGCAATTGCTCGTGTTTTTTGTCGTGTTCGGCTACTTTTAAACAAAAAAAGCGGAAAAACTGGACTTGCGTTTTGGCACATTTCTTCAAAAAGCGACGTATGTATATATTTAAGAGAATCATTTACATTTTCAGCCTGTTTCCAGAATCTTGATGTTCAAATAGAGACTAAACAGTATGTATATGGCATGCAGGTGATAAGCGTGTGTTTTTAAAGTGAAATCTTACTGGTGGAGAGCGAAATTCTGGGACAGATGACATCACTAATGTCAAAGGATTGGTGCTGGAGCGGGTTTATGTGCCTTACAGTTGCACAAATATAAAGAAAGAAAACTATTATATATGTTTACGTTTTGTAGAGAAGGAAGCTTGGCCAAGTGGTTATGGTACTGGGCTTGTAACCCTAAGATCAAGAGTTCAAATCTCAATGGCAACCTATGAAACATTGTAACTTCATCTGAAAAACAGATGGAAACGTGTTTGTACTCGAAAGAGTTACTTTTAAACAAAAAAAACGGAAAAGCTGGACTTGCATTTTGGCACATTTCTTCAAAAAGCGACGTGTATGTATATATTTAAGAGAATCATTTACATTTTCAGCCTGTTTCCAGAATCTTGATGTTCAAATAGAGACTAAACAGTATGTATATGGCATGCAGGTGATATGCGTGTGTGTTTTTAAAGTGAAATCTTACTGGTGGAGAGCGAAATTCTGGGACAGATGACATCACTAATGTCAAAGGATTGGTGCTGGAGCGGGTTTATGTGCCTTACAATTGCACAAATACAAAGAAAGAAAACTGTATTTGTATATGTTTAGGTTTTGTAGAGAAGGACAAATTGAGAGGCATTCTTATCATGCTCCTGCCTCTAGTACTACAACAATAACTTGGGAGTCATTATTGCGCATTAACATTTTTTTTAGTCTTTATGGTATGTGCAGCTTATTTATCTATGACATATTACAGTTTACAGTGTGCATTCCTGCAGTGCTCCTCGAGAGAGCAGTCCGATTATGCTAGTTCCTTGTTGAGTTTGAAGTATAAACAATCAACTTTGACTGAAAGCTCTATGGACAAGTGTGTGCAGCCCCATTTTTTTCTTTGTGGAGTTGGGATGGTCCTTTTTATCAATTTTGCATATGCATCATCAAACCTCCTTGAAATGCTTTTTGTAAAAATCTCATGCCCATCTGATTTTAACTGTCCCTGGAACACCATAACTTTGTTTTAATATGATCCTTTAGTGAGTTCAGTTGGGTGTAACTAACACAAGTTCTGCCCTGTATTCACTGTCCCAATTGTCATTTCAATTAATTGTACTATTATTAATCAGCTTATTGCCCTACTCAATTTGAATAACTGAGTACATGCTAATCTCTATGATGGAATTAAAGGTGCCAATGATCTGATTATTAAGCAGGTAGACTGGTAGTTATACTGTGGCTGCAAACTTTGTGAACTTGGTGTGTGCAGACTGCACTTGAGGTGTAATTGATAGTTCTTAAGTGTAATTGATAGTCCTTAAGTGTAGTAGCAAGTTTGCTGTTGCTCAGCCTCTCCTCACTGTTGCTCTGCCCAGTTGCATAAAGTTTTGGTGTCAGCATGTTACTAAACTCTACCTTCAAACCTATGTTCCCACAAACATTTAACTTAGATTTTTTTTAAAAAATGAAGCTCTCCCCAATTTACTCAAATGGTTTGTTGTGATTTTTGTGCTGCGTAGCAGAAATTTGGAACTCTCACTCCAAAAGAGCTGTGGATGCTGGGACCACTGGAGCTCCCAAGGCTGAGGAAGATAGAATTTTGATTGGGAAGAGTAATGAGGAATATAGAACAGAGGCGGAAAATAGAGCTGAGGTTTAAAATCAATTGAGATCTAATTGAATGGTTCATAGACTGAGTCATATTTGTGTTCCTAATGTTGTTACGTTACTACGTTTCACCTTAAACTTTCTTATTGTACTGATTCTGATGGCAAATAAAACCCCATTTTTCACTTCTCATTTTCTGGCATTTGTGCTTTCAACGATATGTTTTCTTTCACACTCAGGAATTTCCTCCTGAAACCCCTCCACCTCATCACTTCCTGAAAACACACCTCTTTGACTAAGCTTTAGGTCCACCTAATGTTATTGTCTTTGACTCAGGATCCTTTTTTTCTCATGCCTATGTTATGCAACCTTAAACATGCTATGTAATTTCAAGTTGTTTCTTTCGTTGCAATTTTAAGAGGTGTTTATACATTTAGGATTGAAGGAATAACATAATTGAAATTGCAAATGCATGAACTTAATATGCGCTACATGTTCTTATTGCCCAAGTAATTTCTAAGTTTAAATGAGTGGATTAGACATTACAATTAAGCAAACTGTCTGGAGGTAATTTTGATTTTGACTGCTATCAGACCAGCCACATGTAATACATCTCCCCTGATTTTCTATTTTGTTCACTTCAGTGGAGTCTTCAGTATCATGAAGAAATGGACTTCAGCGACCATAAGCCATTTTTTTCCCATGTTTTTCTATGTTTTTTTCGATGACATGGCTGCTCATGTATGAATTTCCCTGAAAGATACATAGACAGCTTACATACACTGGCAGACATTTAAATAACAAATCTTGGACTGAACATTTCAGTCTCGACTTGCACATTTGGTCTCCACTCCATAAGGCATAGACTCACGCTAATTCAGTTAGTCACCCACTAGTACCTTGGTCATGTAGCTTTTCATCATGCTAGACCTAAAAAGTGGCCATTGGATCACAGAAGGCATCATGGCTGAACCTGACCTTGATCTTGTCTGATATCCAGAATTATGCACTTACCAGTGGGAATAGACACATTGTGGTCAGGACTGAGGACACTGGCAGACTTTTTTGGCTCCTTAGTAAGGGACACTGAAGTAAATATGCTGACACTGATCAGTAAGAAGGAATTGTCCTGGTCACCAGAAGCTTTAGTGGTGATGGGCATTCTCGTGGCGGAGTCATTCAATTGTGCTGTGTTAGACAGTGTGTGTACGTCCACAGTATGTGCAGTGGATTGGTTATGGTGCTACTTGGATTCTCTACATAGTAAAAACCCAAAGTAAGGAATGTGAAAATGTTATTTAAGACAATAACACGTTAAAATCACCTAATGAGTGTGGTGGTCCCGTGTAACATAGCTGAGTAATCCATTATCAGCACAGATGTAGTATCCATTGAAATGCCCTTAGTATTGAGTAAGCCATTTATGAAAAAGGCTCAATGAAATTAGATATGGAACACGATAAAGCAATTGTTTTTGGGAAATCTGTAGATTTAGAGTTCACGCATTCGGAACGTTATTGTATCCCCCTAACGAGACCTAGCATTTCGAATCACGGTATTAATGAAGTACTGATGACATCAGGGAGTAGGAGATTAAAGGAAAAAAGGCAAATTGTTTTAACTACATTGGCAGTTTTCCCATCCATCTTGTCATAGGTTAAAGAATCTACTAAAGGATTCCGGGGTAATGGATGATGAATATACTAAACTTGTAGAAGAGATTAGTGAGAAATGCAATATATGTATAAAATGTAAAAGGACGCCATCACGGCCTGTAGTGTGTCTCCCATTAGCAAGAGACTTTAATCAAATTGTAGCAATGGAATTGAAGGTATGGAATAAGGAAAAAATGTTTTTCCCTTGCACTTCATGGACATGGCACCCAGTCAGTAAAACATAGTAAGGCAAAAAGGCAATTGTGAACAAGATATTGGAAAAATTGATAGGAACTGGATTGGGAATACCAGTTAAATTCCTAACTGGCAGTGGTGTGGTATTTGCCAATGATGAATTTAAAAGTATGTGTGAAAATATGAACATTGTAGCAAAGAGCACAGCAGCAGAAAGTTCCTTCAGTAATGGAATTTGTGAAAGAAATCACGCAGTAATTGATATGCTTCACAAAACCTTAGTTTACAGCTCGGTTGGTCAGCTGACATCTAACCTGGCATGCAGTCCATGCAAAGAATACGTTTCAAATGGTTGGGGCTACAGTCCCTTTTTTTTTTAGTTTATGGGAGAAACCCAAAAATATCTTCGATGATGTGGGATCATCCCCCAGCCTTGGACGGTAATTTGATTAGTTCAACCATTTCTGAGTATTTGAATGTCTTGCATGCAAGGCGAAAGACATTCATCAAGGCTGAGCTTTCGGAGAAAGTTCAGTGAGCCTCATGGCACTGCACAAGGCAACCAGAAATACAGTTTAATCCAGGGAACATGGTATATTACAAAAGAGAAGGGCTGAAAGAATGGAAAGGACTTGGTAAGGCTATAGGCAGTGATGGAACAACAGTAGTTTTACAACATGAGAATCAAACTGTTAGGGTATATGTTATGATGCGGCAGATGACATGCGCCAGGCTGATCGAATCCACGAGGGCAACTTGATTTGGCTATCACAACGGTTTTGCAATTTGTATTTAGTTCAAGATGCGTGCCCTGAATCCATTAGTAAGTCCACCAAGACTTTAGAGATTTTTTTTAGAAAATTAAATTAAACATTTATTAACAAGAGAAAAGATTTCAAGCACATACATAAATCTACAAATTGCTACTATAATAACTCCTAAAACTGCTAATTAATCTGGCTTCCAGTTACATTTACGTTAAGGTAACGGTTAAAAAAAAGACTTAAACAGATCCAGGCAAGTCAGCACAATACCCTGAGCAGTAGAATTCAAAGTGGCTTTCCCCAGCTTTGGTTTCTGTAGATAGCAAGCTTAATGCACAAATACTGGAGGCTTTTGGTAATCCTTACAATGCCTTTCCTGACACAGTCTCATTCTCCTTTATATATGTTTCTCCCTTTTAATGTAAATCCCATTGTTCCCATATGTCTTTGGAACTTTACCTTTCTCATAATATAAATCTTTTCATAGTGCTAATATTATCAGTAACCTTTGTGAAAAATAAACACACTGCTTAGCCTAGCTTCCCTGGCCAGGTGTAACATCCTACCATCCCTTTGATATTCAAACTACCTTGATTTGTCTAAAAATGCAAATTTCCCTCACCTCACATTTTAAGTGTTCAGCCTTGTTTATGTATTTATCATTTCAAACCTAGCTTCTTTTGATGAATCAAAGCCTCCAGACCAGCTGTCTCCAATTCAATTAAATCCCCCACACACGCACAGAAACTATCCAAACCCCACCCCCTATTAACCTACTTTTACAATCAATCACAATAATATTATGAGAGTTATTTTTGTGACAGTTCATTCCTCGAAGGTAATTGGCACTGATAATACATTTACAGAATCTGAACAGGGAAAAGAAAATGAAAGGGCATCACAATAGCATGTATGGCATTACAATAGAGAGAGGAATGACTGAATATGAACAAAGTGACACTGAAGCATGGGATAAGGCTATTTATCCCAAAGGACAACTACTCAAAGTTATCACCAGAGTAGCATATATGCCAATAGGGGCCACTGTGTGGAGGGATGCCACTATTACAGGGAGAGCAGAAAAAGCCACTGGGAAATAGAAACATTGGCTGAATGTACAAGTTGAGGGACAGGAGGTAAGACCCATGGATTGGCAAATTGAGGTAAAGATGTGGAAGGCCAGAAAATGCAGTGTGAGTTCTGAAAGTGGATTGCAAAGTGGTCATGGTCCTTGGAAAATATCACGGACTTGCAAAAGGGACTCTGACCATAGAAGGGAGAGATTGTGTAGCAGTTGTCCAGAAGAAAGGAGGATGAGTAGAGGTCGAAGTTTGACAACAACAAGAACCATAAAACAGGCTAGGAGTGCCACTAGAAGTAGAAGCCCTTATGATTGAAAAGTTTTAGCAGTTACTAACAAAGTAGAAGATAAATTGATAAGGGGTGCCAAAGGAAAAGAGTTGGGAAGTTGCAAAGAACTTGATGTATTCACTGAAACACCAGACAGAGGATGGCCAGACTTATCTCACAGATGGATATGCATAGAAAAGGTCCTTCCTGGTGGCACATGTAAGGCTAAAGCTAGACTGGTAGCTCGGAGTTTCAAAGAAAGACTTGGTGATCAAGATGTCAAGGTAGACTCTCCCACTGCAGGAAAGTGAGCTTGAAGCTTTTCTAAGCTCTTTAAGCAACAAATTCATCATTATGTAAATCAATTGATGTAAAGGCTGCATTTTTGCTGCCACTGTGTGTTGATGGTGGAGGGAGTGAACCACAACCATTTCCTTTGTGCTTGGTATGACTCCAACCAGTGGAGAGTTTTCTTCCTGATTCCCATTGACTTCAATTTTTCCAGGGCTTCCTGATGCCACACTTGGTCAAATGCTGCTTTTATGTCAAGAGCAGTCACTCTCACCTCTGGAATTCAGCTCTTTTATCCATGTTTGGACCAAGGCTGTAATGAAGTGAGGAGCTGTGTGATTTGTGGATTCCAGACTGAGCATCAGTAACAGGTTATTGCTGAGTAAGTGCTGCTTGATAGCACTGTTGATGACACCTTCTATTATTTTCCTGATGATCAAGAGGACGCTGCTGTGGCGATAATTGGCCGGATTGAAATTGTCATGCTTTTTGTGGACAGGGCATATCTGCGCAATTTTCCACACGGTTGGGGAGCTGCCAGTGGTGTAGCTGTACTGGAGCAGCGTGGTTTAGGGTGTAGCCGATTCTGGAGCACAAAGCTTCAGTACTATTACCTGGTTGTTGTCAGGCCCCATAGCCTTTGGAGTATCCAATACCTTCAGACATTCTTGATATCATGTGGAGTGAATCGAATTTGTTGAAGATTAGCATCTGTGATGTTGGAGACTTCAGGAGGTGGCCCTGATAGATCATTTACTTGACATTTCTGGCTGAAGATGGTTGCAAATGCTTCAGCCTTGTCTTTTGCACTAATGTGCTGAGCTCCTCCATCACTGAGGATGCTGAATGCTGATGTTTTTTGTTTTTCTTTCCCTCCTCCTGTTAGTTGTTTAATTGTCCACCACCATTCACGACTGGCTGTGGCAGGACTGCAGAGCTTAGATCTTATCCGTTGGTTGGGGGATCACATATCTCTGTCTGTCGTATATTTCTCCTGCTGTTTGGCATGCAAGTTGTCCTGTTTTGTAGCTTCACCAGGCTGACACCTCATTTTTAGGTTATACCTGGTGCTGCTCCCAGCATGTCCTCCTGCACTTTTCATTGAACAAGGGTTGATCCCCCAGCTTGATGGTAATGGTAGAGGGAGGGATATGTATTGTAGGGTTTCTAGATCCTGAGGGGTATGTTCAGGGTAAATAGTGAGAAACTGTTCCCGCTCAAGGGAGCATCAAGAACTACAGGGCACAGATACAAAACAAAGGAGCAAAAGTGATGTGAGGAAAAATTCTTTCACCCAGAGGATCGCTGGAGTCTGGAACGAACTTCTTGAGAGAGTGGTGGAGGCAGGTTCGATCGAGGTATTCAGAAAGAAATCAATGGCTCTTTGAAAAGTGTGCAAAGTTATGGGGATAAGGCAGGGAAGTGGGACTAGGTAGCATGCTCTTTCAGACAGCTAGTGCATACTTGATGGGCCGAATGGTCTCCTTCTGCACTGTAAAGGTTCTGTGATTCTATGCCAGACTACGAAGTTACAGATTGTGATTGAGTACAATTCTGCTGCTGATGGTTCACAGTGTCTCATGAATGCCCAGTTTTGAGTTGATAGATCTGTTTGAAACCCAGCCATTTAGCGGGGTGGTAGTGCCGCACAAAATGATGGACAGTTTGCTCATTGTGAAGAATGGACTTTGTCTTCATTTGTGACAGATAGATTGGTGAGAACAGTGTCTAGTAGGTTTTTCTCTCCTGTTGATTCCCTCACCAACTGCTGCTGGCCCAGTCTGGTAGATATGTCCTTCAGGCCCCAGCAAGTTCGGTCAACAGTGGCACTACCAAGCCACTCTCAGTGACAGTGATAGAATTGAAGCCTCGCACCCAGAGTACATTCTGTGCACTTATCATCCTCAGTGCTTCCTCAAGATGGTGTTCAACATGGAGGAGCACTGATTCACTAGCTGAGGGAGGGTGGGTAGTAGGTGGTAATCAGTAGGAGCTTTCTGTCCCCATGTTTGACCTAATGCTTTGAGACTACCTGGGGTCCAGAGTCAATGCTGAGGTAACGCCTCCTGACTCTCTGCTGCTGCCTCTGCTAGGTCTGTCCTGCTGGTGGGACATGACATACCCAGGAATGGTGAAGGTGGTCTTTGGTATATGGGCTGTAAGGTATGATTCAGTGAGTATGACTATGTCGACCTGTTGCTTGACTAGCCTGTGGGACAGTCCTCCCAATTATGGTACAAACCCTCAGATCTTAGCAAGGAGGACTTTGCAGAGTTGACAGGACTGGGTATGTTTTCGTTACTGGTGCCTAAGTCGATGCCAGGTGGTTGGTCTGGTTTTATTCCTTTTTGACTTTGTAATGGTTTGGTACAATTGAATGGCTTGCTAGGCCATTTCAGAGGGCGATTATAAGTCAGCCTCATTGCTGTGGGTCTTGACTCACATGTAGGCCAGACCAGGTAATAATGGCAGATTTGTTCTGCTAAAGGACATTAGTGACCCAGATGGCAATTTTCCTCTGGTACATCACAAACTGGTCAACATTCATGTGCAAGTTTTAAAAATGAAGTTACCTAAGGCTGCTTGACCTCCAGAAGCACAACAGCCAAGCTTGATCGTATCCTTATCCTTACACAAACTTGTACCATGTTGGTTGTCCCTTGATTCAAGGTCGATGTCTACTCTGCATCATGAGTTTCTACCATGGGCCTTCGTGTGGCTGAACAAACTGATCTCAGCCCAAAGAGCTTTGAGCACATGAGACAGGATGCCCCACAGGGTACTGAGATCTGGAGTGCGGGACTTGTTTAATTTTCTTTGCTTTTTGCTGCCGCTCTGCCTCATCATTAAGACATTACGATTCAAAGTTTGATGCAGCTGGATGGACAAGTTGTCACTATTTTGAACAATTGGTAGCAAGCTCCTCTCAGTCATTAATGTCAATGCTGCTGCACTTCAAGGAGAGCTTCAGAGTCTCTTTGAAGTGTTTTCTTTGTCCTCCCCAGAACACTGGCTATTTGAGAGTTGAGAAAATAGCACCTAGCAGGGGAAATGCTTTTCAGCCATCTGGAAACAGTGTCCAGCCCATCAAAATTGATTTTTTCAGGAGTTTCGCCTGAATGCTTGTAAAATGGCTTCAAGAGGGGCATTTGTTTGATGGTCCTCCCATTGAATCAGAGGATGTGGCAAATGCTTTGATGAAATTTCTCTGCCGCTTTTTAGGAGAGTCCTGGGATGATTTTCCCACCACATTCTAGAGCCTCTTGAGTCAGTTGCCACATCTCTGACACTGCTCTAACTGAGCTCAGTTTACTCCGAACTGACCAGGAATTGACCGTGAGATCAGCTTAGCTGTTCACTGAATCACCTTGGTGAACCATTGGGAGAAACTGTAGGAGCTAATTTCTTTTGTGTTTTACTTAAATTAATAAAATTCTGCCTGATGTTCAGAGGTATACAAATTTTGTAACTATGGGTACAGCAGCTGGACAAAAGAAATGTATGAGTCAGACTGGAGTATGCTGAGAACCCTTGGGAATAAGTATGATGTCATTGTTTTGGCCGCATGTAACCCACTTTGAACCTTTTTTGACTGTGGACAATAGGGGAATTCTAAGAAACAGAGGAAGAACAAGGGAGTTCAGTGGACAGTGCTGTAAATCTGATGATCATGTCAGCTGATCAAGTGAAAGTCTAGAAGGAACTGCAGAATTATTGCACAAGTATTTAATGCATTCAAAAGACATTCCTTCCTCTGCTCCTTTTAAGCAGAAACACTGAACTGTTAAATAGATTAAAGAATTCATATCCTTGTAACAATTTATAGACTTGATCTTTGGGATTGGTAGAACACAGTGCAACTGCAAAAGAAATAACAGAACGGCAATTACACAGCACCTTTTATGATAGGCTAAAGTCTTTTACAGCCAATGAAGTTCTTTTGAAATGTAGTTGCTGTTGCAATATAGGAAACACAGCAAGTCATTTAATGCACTGCAAGGTCCCACAAATACCAATGAGATAATGGTCAGATAATTGATGATTGTTGAGGGATAATTAATGGCACATTGTCTTCTTCGAAATAGTGCTATGGATTTTTTTTTATTCATCTGGAAGCAGTTTAATGACTGAACTGAAATACGGCACCTCTGGCAGTGCAGTATTGCACCTCAATATTGCGCTGGAATGGATTGCCTTCTCAAGTCTTTGGAGTGGAACTTGAACCCATTGCCTTCTGACGGAAAGGTAAGAGTTGTATCATTGAATCAATGCTGACAGCTGGCTTCGGCTTCACACAAGCACTAAATTGGCACTGTGAACGACGACTGAAAAGCCAACCTGATTGTAGAGAGTGAGATTCCCAGTGTTTTGGTTTGTCAGCACTTTGAGTGTATGTAAATCCAATGCAGATTTGAAAGTGGTTTTGGAAAGGGGTTGACAATGTCTCCTAATCATTTTCTAAACATTTAATTTTTGGAATATTGAGAGAGCACTTAGCCAAAGTCTATAGCCATGCGCACAGTCCTCCTGGGTAAGGCAGATTATAGGCCCAGTGAAGCAGGAGTTTGTCAATTTGAACACAGTGCTAGCTGGCATAAATCTAAACCGGTTTCAGACTGGTAGCTGCAGTGCAAATGTGTCTTTGATTACATCTTTTATATTAAGAAAACATAACAAAATGGCATATAACGTTGTGCAAGCTATGACTTTGGTGGCTTTGTAACAGGGTAGCAGGGTGGACAAGGTAATGGTGAGTGTTGCGCAATGAACTTTGCTTCACCACATGCTGAAAATTATCAGATTTTTTGGCCATGGTAAAGTATTCGGGAAATGTTAGGGTTTTTTTTTTGCATTTGTTACAGGCACTAATACAGGTAAACATGCTGATTGGACTGTACAAGTTTAGAGCTTGGCCCATCCATCTGTTCCAGCTCTTGGCTAGAACAATCCAAATTAATCTCGCTGCCTCCCAATAAATGTATTTTACTAAAGCGATTCTTGAACCCTTAGTCCTTGAAATTACAGAGAGATATTAGGTTACAGCATGTGTTGTATGAAATTCCTTAGCTTGCTATTTTAACGGTAGCATCAATAAGTTTAAGCGTTTTAGTATCTCCATTTAAATCACACAAACATGTTAAGCATTCATTTAATATTTCACAGCATAATTTGAAGATATTTAAGTCTATGTACAAGTTTACTTGATGCAAACATGGGCTGGTATTTTTTTTTAGCACCCTTGCTGATGAATTTGAAGTTGGGGGGGGGGGTTTGTTAAATCCAGCAGGCAGCCTCCCAACTTCCTACCCGCCTGCCCTTTCCCCATTTCAGTTATACCAGCAGCAGGGGTGGTGTCAATCGACCTGCCCACCAATGGGCCAATTCAAGCCTTTAAGTCTGCATTTAATGCCCACTTAAGGGCCACATCCTGCCATCGCTGGGATTTAACCAGTGGCAGTAGAGGCCCATGCCAAGAGCCCAACCCAGCAGATTTCACTGCATGCGCTGGTGGTGGGGAGGGGTGGGGTCCCTCCATAACAGGCCCCCTAGACCCATCAGAAAGCTCCCAAGATCTTATGCCCCCTCGGGTTTCTCTTCCCCCATGGTCCCTCAAGTGCCAACCCCTTGCTTCCCTTGTCAAGGCCAGCTTGTCACCTGGTGAGTTCCCAAAGCATTTACCCAAATCCTGACCCGATACCACATGTCTCTTCCTGAAGTGAGTGGTTGGCGGCTCTCTGAGGCAGGACTTCTTGATCCAGAAGGGCGGAGACCTCGCCTCAAGTCCATTAATAGGCTGTTAAATGGTTGAGGTTTTATCCAGAGGGGCAGGGAATTCGTGCCTTGTATAATTCAGCCCCATGTTAGACTCTAGTTTGCTGTGTTTTTATTTGTCAGTCTGAGCCTGAGGCTGAACCAGAGACTTCACAACCTTAGTGTCATATATTAACGGAAGATGCACTTCTGACCATATATTTACACTATCACCAGACTGCCAATTTCTATCTTTGTAGCACTGGCCAACTCTGCCCCTGCCTCAGCTCACCTGTTGGGAAATCCCTTGTGTATTCCTTTATCATCTCTGGATTTGACTATTCCAATGCAATTGTGCCCAACCTCCCATGTTCCACCCATCGTAATCGTGAAGTCATCTGAATTTTGATGTTGATGTCTTGACTTGCACCAGGTCCTGTTTGCCCATTATCCCTCTGCTCACTGACCTGGATTGGCTCCCAGTTAAGCATCGGCTCAATTTTAAGTTTCTCATCCTTGTTTCAAATCTCTCCATGGCCTCACCCCATTCTTACCTCTGTAATCTCTGAGACATTCTGGCTTCCTCCAAATTAATCAAAGAGTTTGTTGGTGCAATGGTTAGAGATGACCTTGGTTCAGGAGATCAGGATGTAGAATTAGTTTGGGTGGAGATGAGGAATAATAGGGGAAAGAAGTCACCGGTGGAAGTGGCTGAAAGGACCCCTAACTGTAGTCACAGTGTAGGACAAAGTATTCGAGAGAAAATATTGTGTGCTTGTGATAAAGGAACAGCAATAATCGTGGGTAATTTTAATCTACATATAAACTGGAAAAATCAGATTGGTAGTAGTAGCCTGGATGAGGAGTTGTTAGAATGACTTCGAGAGAGTTTCTTAGATCAGCATGTTCTGGAACCAACCAGAGAGCAGGTTATGTTAGATTTGGCATTGTATAACGTGACAGGATTAATTAATGACCTCAGAGTAAAGGCACTCCTAGGTAACAGCGACCACAATATGATTGAATTTTATATCCAGTTTGAAAGGGAGAAGAGTGGGTCTACGACTAATATCTTAAACTTAAATAAGGGCAACTATGTGGGCATGGAAGCTGAGCTAGCTGAAGTGAACTGGGGGAACTAGGCTAGAGGATTGATCAATAGAGAAGCAGTGGCAGGCATTTAAGGGGATATTTCAGAGTATTCAAAATAAGTACATTCCTACTATAAAGAAAAGTTCTAAGGGGTGGATCCTCCATCCGTGGTTAACTAGAGACATTAAGGAAAGCATCAAATTTAAGGAAAAAGCATACAACTCCACAAAGATGAGTGGCAGGACAGATGATTGGACAGAATATAAAGAATGGCAGAGAATGACTAAAAGTTAAATCAGGAGTAAGAAATTAAAATATGGTCGGAAGCTAGCTAGAAATGTAAAAATGGATAGCAAGAGTTTCTACAGGTTCTTATAAAGGAAAAGAGTAAGTAAAGTGTTGGTCCTTTAGAGAGTGAGAATGGGGAGTTAACAGTAGATAATAAGGAAATGGCAGAAGAAATGAACAAATATTTTGCTTTTGTGTTCACTATAGAGGATTCAAAAAACATTTCAGTAATAGCTGCAAATCAGGAGGTGAACGGGAGAGAGGAACTTAGTGAAATTGAAATCACTAAGGAAATGGTACTGTGCAAATTGATGGAGCTGCAGGCTGGCAAGTCTCCAGGTCCCAATGGACTATATCCTAGAGGCTTAAAAGAGGTGGCTAATGAGGTAGTCGATATGTTAGTGTTAATTTTCCAAAATTTGTTAGATTCTGAAAGGTTCCATCAGATTGGAAAGTAGCAAGTATAACCCCTATATTCGAGGGAGGGAGGGAGGCAGAAAACAGGAAACTATAGGCCAGCCAGCTTGACGTCTGTCATGGGGAAGTTATTAGAATCGATCATTAAGGAGGTTATAGCTGGGCACTTAGAAGAGCTCAAGGCAATTGGGAAGAGTCAGCATGGTTTTGTGAAAGGAAAATCATGTTTAACCGATTCATTGGAGTTTTTTGAAGGAATAACATGCGCAGTGGATAAAGGGCAGCCTTTATCCACTGCGCATGTTTATCCAAGTATGCACTGTACTTGGATTTCCAGAATGCATTTGATAGGGTGCCACATCAAAGATTATTATGGAAAATAAAAGCACATGATAACATATCAGCATGGATAGAAGATTGGCTGGCTGGCAGAAAGCAGAGAGCATGCATAAATGGGTCTTTTTCTGATTGGTAGGATGTGATGAGTGGAGTCCCACAGGGTCTGTACTGGGGCCTCAACTTTTTATGATTTATATCAATGACTTGGATGAGGGGAGTGAAGACATGGTAGCTAAATTTTCAGATGACACAAAGATAGGTAGGAAAGTATGTTGTGAAGAGGACATGAGGACGTTGCGGGTGGATGTAGATAGGTTGAGTGAGTGGGCAAAGATCTGGCAAATGGAGTTTAATGTGGGAAAATATGAAGTTGTTTGCTTTGGTGGGAAGAACAAAAAAGCAAGGTACTACTTAAATGGAGAAAGGCTACATAATTCTGAGGTGCAGAGGGGTCTAGGTGTTCTAGTACATGAGTCACAAAAAGTTAATATGCAGGTACAGCAAGTGATTAAGGCTAATGGAATGCTATCCTATATTACGAGAGGGATTGAACATAAAAGCAAAGATGTTATGCTTCAGTTATACAGGGCATTGGTGAGTCCGCATCTTGAATACTGTGTGCAGTTTTGGTCTCCTTATTTAAGGAAGGATGTAAATGCATTGGAGGCAGGTCAAAGGAGGTTGATAGATTTATACCTTGAATGAGCGGGTTGCCTTGTGAGGAAAGGTTGGACATACTGGGCTTGTTTCCACTGGAGTTTAGAAGAGTGAAGGGTGATTTGATTGAAGTACACAAGATCCTGAACGGCCTTGACAAGGTGGATGTGGAAAAGATGTGTCCTCTTGTGGGTGAGTCCAGAACTAGGGGACACTGTTTTAAAATTAGGGGTTGCCCTTTTAGTACAGAGATGAGGAGAATTTCTTTTTTTTGAGGGTTGTGCAAGTTTGGAATTCTCTGCCTCAGAAGGCGGTGGAGGTGTGGTCCTTGAATATTTTTAAGGCAGAGGTAGATAGATTCTTAAAAACAAAAAAACTGCGGATGCTGGAAATCCAAAACAAAAACAGAATTACCTGGAAAAACTCAGCAGGTCTGGCAGCATCGGCGGAGTAGATAGATTCTTGTTAGGCAAGGGAATCAAAGGCAATTGGGGTTTGACGAGAATGTGGAAATCAAAACACAAGCAGATCAGCCATGATCTTATTGAATGGTGGAGCAAGCTTGAGTGGCCAAATGATCTATTCCTGTTCCTATTCCTTACCTTATGTTAAATATTGCATCTTGAGCATCCCCGATATTAATTGCTCCACCATTGGTGGCTGAGTCCTCAGCTACTGCAGTCCTAAGCCATAGAAATTCCCTCCTAAACCTCTCTACCTCCCTGCCTGTTTACCTCCTTTTCCTCCATCAAGACTCTCCTTAAAACCTACAGCCCTAATATCTCCTTCTGCAGGCCGGTATAGCACCCCTGCGAAACACTTTGGAACATCTTGTCACCTAAGGAGGTGCTACATAAATACAGGAAGTTGCTACTGAAAAATTAACGATCTTCAGCAGAAGTTGTATAAGCTGGTAATGCAAAATCAGCTGGCCCAGAAAGGTGAGAGTTTCTTCTGAACCTATTAGCAGCCTATAAATTACTGCAATTCCAGAGAATTGCAAGATCATTAGTGGACATACCAGGTCGCAGCCAATTCTGAGAGAGAAACTTTGGAGAATGAGAACCTGTTGTTTTAATAAACAGTGCAAATGTTTTAATAAGAAGTACGAGGACTTATATAAAGCCATTTAGCTACCGCTAAGAAATGTGTTCTTTTTATAACTGCCCCGGTTTTGTGACAGGCCATCACTTTGCTGGATCCACCGATGCCTGAGCAAAGTACATTTTCATTTTGTGAGGAGTAGGAATATTTGTGTTCACTGATGCATTAATGGAATTTGTGCCATGAGCAAATGTATTGCTGTTTACCTCAAACACAAGAAACTGTAGCAACCTGTTTGCAGCAGTTTACTGACTAGTTTCAATGATGGATTCATCCTAAGTGATATCCCACTTCTTACTATCAGAGTTACCTAGGCAATGCCTTAAAGGTGTTTAATCTAGTGATCTTGTTGATTTATGGCTGTCAGCAATTGGAATTACCTGAGCAACAGTCTGCTAAATATTGTTAATTGCAAGCTACTGAATAGCATTGTGGGTGCACCATCACTAAATAAACTGCAGTAGTTCAAGCAAAAGACCCTCCAGCACCTTGTCATAGAATCATACAGCACAGAAAGGCCATTTGGCCCACAGTGTGGAGTATACTGGAATTCTCTTTTGATCTTTACTATTGAATCTGCTTCCATCACCATTTCAGACAGTGCATTGCAGATCATAACAACTCTCTGCATAAAAAAAAAATTCTGCTCAACATATCCCAAACCCTCCAGGTCCTTTTTACCAATTATCTGGAAAACATCCCTAGGGCTGAATTTTACGTGAGGGGTGAGATCCCAGCCCCTAGTATGAAAGTTGTGGACGAGCCTGCCTCCACTTGGCTGGCAGAAAAAAGCAGAATTTAAACTAGGAAGTATAAATTAGAATATTCAATTCATTGCAAAAACACTTACAGAAAATTAAGCAAAGAGAGATAATTTTTTTTTATGGCTTTATTCCTTTCATTCTACAAACGGTGGTATGAGGACATACCTTGATGCCCCCATTAATATAAAGCGCTGCTGGGAATCCTTTGGGGTTGAAAGAAACAGAGAAAGATGATGTGGGTTGGGATGAGGACAAGGGGAGGTAATTATAGTAGGAGGACACCTTTGTGGAGTGTATGCATAGGTTTGCTGGGCCAGATTGCATAATTCTCCCATGTTAAATGTCTGTAAGTAAGCTCGAAACTGATTGGAGCCTGGACTTGCTTGCTCTGTAGGAATCAGGCATTCACTGTATATTAGATTAGTTACCAGATTAGGGGCCAGTGGAGAACTTGCATCAATTTACTAACTAGTCCAGTTACTATAATTAGAGGGTAACATTTTGACCTTCTTCTCCCACAACCCCCCCTCTCTGGTAGTTTGAACATCACTTATGTCTAGACTTAAAGATGAATCAATTTTAAGGAAATGAAATGGGGCTCTTTTTGATCGTTCCATCTCTGAAGACATGTTAAGTATATTTGCTCCCTTTTTGAATATTCTCACTCATGCTTGATCATGATTTAATGGAAAGTGACCATCATCTGATACCTGTCCAATTGTTTGGGCTATGATGATGGGTGTCAGAAAGCTTAGTGTTGTCCTCACCTGAAGTACATGGGCACAGTTTGTAGGAGGAATTGCTGTCTGCTGTGTAGATCAGGAAACATCTGGCTTGATTTGAGTCCTAGCTAAGTTTGCTGATCTTGACTGCAGTAATTGAGTTGCTACAGTTTCACACAATAACCTTGGGCTATGGGGAAAGACAATCAGCCACTGATCCCTATAGTAAAAAATGGGGAAGACAGGATTGTGGAATTAAACTGTGATGGCCAATAACTGTTTAATACTTGTCATTTTAACATGTGAGCCAAGACATGACATTTGGTTGAAATACTGGTGGAGTTGAACCTCATCCTGTGCCTTGGGGAGGGGCAAAATAGGAATGCTAATTTTAAAAAAAATAAAATTTTGATTGAATCTTTGAAATAGCCCAGGTAAGATCAGGAACGTGCTGCAAGGCAAATCCTTAATCTGTCATCTCACTCTTTTTGATATTTGACCTGTGCAGATACTGGAGAGGCTGCATTTATTGTCCATCGTTTAAGGCCCTGATAATATAGTAGTGGGTCTCACTGAACTACTGGAGTCCCTGTAGTGATGATCCTCCGAGGATAATGGTAGATTTGAAATGTCAGGATTTTGACTCAGCAGTGACAGCAATATATGGCCCAGTCAGGATCATGTGCGACTTGGAGGGGACTTCAGGATGCAGTGTAGTTCCCATGATGTTTCTGCTATTGGTTTTTCTTGGTGCTTAAGATTTCAGAGCTGGGAAGCAACATCAACCTTAGTGAATTGTTGTAGTCCATCCAGTAAATAGTACCTACTGCATTCTGAATTTGCATTTGGTCTCAAATAAGCTTCAGAGCTTAACCTGTTGCTATGAACGCGTGTTATCCTGTTACAAATGCTGCTGGCTTGTGCTGGACAGCACACATTTTTGGTTATGGAAAAATTAGGAATTGACAGAGCCAGGTGCTTCATGGTTTCCTTTTGGCTGAACAACTGGAGAATAAAATATTTTCTGAAGCATATATTTGTTCATACCAATGGAATTTCGGCTCTCCCCACTGTCTAATGCTGTCGCAAAGTTGCACAAACACCAACTGTCCTTTTTATATGTCATCCAAGAGCCTATAAGGTCACAGAATGATACAGCACAGAAGAAGGCCATTCAGCCCTTGTGGGCATGTTTGTGGCATCTCTTTGAAATCAATTAGTAACCATCCAATTAACCTCACTTCCTACCCTTTCTCCATATACTTTCAAATTTTCCCTTTTCAAGTTTACATTCAAAGTTGTATTTTTTGTTATTTATTATGTAATGTGAACACCACTGACTGGGCCAGCATTTATTGCCCATCCCTAATTGCCTTTGAGAAGGTGGTGATGAACTGCCTTCTTGAACTGCTGCAGTCTGTATGGTAAAGATATACCCACAGTTCTGATAAGGAGGGAGTGCCAGGATTTTGACTTAGAGACAGGGAAGGACCAGTGATATAGTTTCAGGTCAGGATGGTGTGTGGCATGCAGGTGGTCATATTCCTGTGTGTTTGCTGCCCTTGTTTTGTTAGGTGGTGGAGGTCACAGGTTTGGAAGGTGCTTTTAAAGGAGGCTTGGCAAATTGGTTCAGTGCATTTTGTACATGGTACACACTGCTACCAAAGCGTGCCAGTGATGGAGGGAGTGAATGTTTATTGTTGTGGGAGAAGTGGGATGCTGATCAAGCAGGAGGTTTGTCCTGGATTGTCTTGAACTTCTTGATTGTTGTTGGAGCTGCACTCATTTCAGCTCGTGGGGAGTATTCTGTCACACTCTTGACCTGTGCCCTTTACGTAGTGGATAGAATTTGGAGAGTCAGGAGATGAGTTACTTGCTGCGGAATTCCAAGCCTTTGACTTGCTGTTATAGCCACAGTATTTATGTGGACGGTCCAGTTAAGTTTATGATCAGTGGTAACCCCCAGTTGATAGTGGTGCTTCAGCAATGCTAATGCTGCTAAACGTCAAGGGGAGATGGGTTAGATTCTCCCCTATAGGGGAATGTCATTGCCTGGAAATTGTGTGGTGTAAGTGTTAGTTGCACTTACTAATCCAAGTTTGAAACAAAAACAGAATTACCTGGAAAAACTCAGCAGGTCTGGCAGCATCGGCGGAGAAGAAAAGAGTTGACGTTTCGAGTCCTCATGACCCTTCAACAGAACTAGGAAAACTAAGGAAAGATGTACATGCACATGAGAGATAAAAAGATTGGCAAGGGAACTATTTAAAAGTGGTGCAGGAGATTGTTATATCACTGAATTGATAGTAAATGACATGATAGAAAAAATCATTATAAAAGAAATTGAAGGTATTTGAAAATGAGATCTTGTTAATAATCTATTAACAAGATCTCATTTTCAAATACCTTCAATTTCTTTTATAATGATTTTTTCTATCATGTCATTTACTATCAATTCAGTGATATAACAATCTCCTGCACCACTTTTAAATAGTTCCCTTGCCAATCTTTTTATCTCTCATGTGCATGTACATCTTTCCTTAGTTTTCCTAGTTCTGTTGAAGGGTCATGAGGACTCGAAACGTCAACTCTTTTCTTCTCCGCCGATGCTGCCAGACCTGCTGAGTTTTTCCAGGTAATTCTGTTTTTGTTTTGGATTTCCAGCATCCGCAATTTTTTTGTTTTTGTTTTAATCCAAGTTTGAATGTTGTCCTGGTCAACTGCACGCAGGCACAGACTGCTTCGTATCTGAGAAGTTGCAAATTTTACTGATCACTTCAATCACCAGCAAACGTCTACTCTTCTGATTTTATGTTGGAGGGAATGTCATTGATAGAATAGCTGAATATGGTTGTGTCTAGAAAACCACTCTCAGGTGTACCTGCAGTGGTGTCCTGCAACTGAGATGATTGGCCTCCAGCAACCATAACCATCTTCTGTTTATTGGTTGGTCCCTGATTTCCATTTACTTAAATGTTACTAGGCTCCTTGATACCATACTCGGTCAAATGCTACCATTTGCCAAGGGTAGTCACTCTTACCTCACCTCTGAAATTCAGCTCTTTTGTCCATACAGTCACTTGGTAGTATAGAACTTGAGAGCTGCTGAGAAGAGAGAAATGTTGCTGAAGTTTTTTGTTTAGCACTCATCATGACAAACACAAGAATGACAAATTTCAAATGATCACAATTTATATTAGAGAAAATATACATTTATGCTACTACAAAATACCACTCACATCACCGCTACATAGGAGCAGCGTGAATTGGCTTACTTAAAATAATTTTTAATATAATTTGCCTTTCCAGGGTAATTTGGGGTTGATGGTGCTTTTCAGGTCTGAAAGTGGCCGTCTTTGGCCCATTTACGAGTTTGCATGATACACAGCAAACTGTGATCTGATCAGGATAGCCATTGTCCTGAAGGATAGCTTTGATGCGCTCTATTTTTGCATCAAGCTTGCAAGGTGAGCAAATGGCTAGTGCCCTATTTCCAAGCCTGCTGATGAGGCTAATCCTATAGTGTGTGGAGCTATGGAAATCCCAACATGTGTATTGACCGATGAAGGTAGGCTTGCAGTATACAGTGGTGAGAAAGCATAAGTGAATTTCTCAGCTAGCATGGGGTGCCGAGTGTTTTTTTTCCCACTGACAGGATGCTGCCATTAGCCCAAAATTATGTTTGGCCTACTATAAAATTGGACAATGTCGTGCATGTATTTCAGTGCTGGTGAGATGCCAGGTATATGCTGTATGTCCCAGTGATTGGCTGATCGAATCAAGCTGCATTTTCCTTTGGTTGTTCATTATAGACATAGACCTTACTCAACCAGCCTGCACTTGCAAAACTGAAAATGCAGTGCTTACTGTTAGATATGATTCTGCGATTGGGCAGTACTTGCTGAGCAGTCCTGAGTGCACTAACAACCAATTTAAGATAATCAGTCAAGCTCATAATGTGGCTCATTTATACCTGCTAGAAGTAACAAACATTCATACGCAGTTATCTGCAAACAAAAAGAATATGTTCAAAACTTGCACCTTTATTGAATTACCTGGGAGCTTGAAGATCCTGTAGTTCCCCATTGCTTTCTGTATGGCAACAACTCAGCAAATTAGAATGGACTTGCTAACCAATCAGCAACCTTTTCTCCTGTAGTATAAATTGTTGTGATCATTTGAAATTTGGTATTCTTGCATTTGTCCTGATGAGTACAAGAAAAGCTTTGGCAACTTGTCTCTCTCTTCAACAATCTTTTGTCCATGTTGGGACCAAAGCTGTAATGAGTTTTGGAGCTGAGTGGCCCTGGCAGAAACCAAACTGTGTGTCAGTGAGCAGGTTATCGATGAATAAGTCTTGTTGGAAAGCACTATCGATGCACTATCCATCACTTTGATAATTGAGAGTAGGCTGTGGGGTGTTGGTTTGGGATTGGATTTGTCTTTCTTGTGGATAGGTCATACTTGGGCAATTTTCCACTCTGCTGGATAGATGCCTGTGTTGTAGTTGCACTAGAAGAGCTTGGCTAGGGTTGTTGCTACTTTCAGAGCTCAGGTTTGCAGTGCCCTACAGCTGGAATGTTGTTAGGGCCCATAGCCTCTGCTGTATCCAGTGCTAATTCCATTCTGAAAATTGACAATCATCAGGCACACACAACCCAACTGGATACCATCCTCAACTGATAAATTTGCTGTATAGCAATTTGAATTGGTGAACCGGAGATTATGAGTTCAAATCCTAACAGGTTAAGTTGTGAAATTGAATTCAATAAATCTAGCACCAGGAAAAATAACTGTAAAGGCTGCTGGACTTCAGGGGAACCCAGCTGGTCCTGCAGGGAAGGGAAACTACACTCCTCTGTGGTCGAGCCTGTGCGTGCTTCCAATTTCACACTGTGACTTTTAATGCCCTCAAGGTATCTAGGGATGGGCAATAACTACTGTCTTGCTAATGTTGTCCAAACCAAATTAAAAATTGTTACACCCCCCTTCCCTGCTCCCCAGGTTCAAAGTGTTTTAGCAATGTTCACTGACATTACAAAATAAAGTAATAATAGGACCTGTTTGTGTTATAGTTAAACACATAAAATCTCACTGTAATGGTTTACATATCAGTTATAGAGATGACCACCAATAGTTGAAGGGAGGTGAGAAGAGCTGGATTGAGTGGTAAGTAGCTTCTACTTGTAGGCCAGGAGAAGCAGGTGTGCTCCCCTGGCCCACCAAGCAAACCTATTAGCATTCTCAGTGATTGTGCCCTCCCTCCTTCCCCACATGTATTCCGATAACCCATTAATCTAATAGATGCCCCCTCCACCCCACGCCCCCCAATATCCTCCACAGGCCCCACCTGATTGTCTCTCCCTTCTCTAAGCTCCCTGACTAAAGACCAGTGCCACACGCTTACTGGCTTGATCTGGCTGGCTACAGCCAGGAAGTAGATTTCAAATATTGGGTCCTGCTGTTAATTGCCACAGAACCTGAGGGGAAATCCATTCTTCCTGGTTCCCTGACTGCAAAATTGCCTCTCTGTCTCCTCATAAACGTCGGGGTCGTCATGTTTTCTGGAATCTCGGTGGGTTCCTGGATAAGGAGCCCCTCTAAGTGCAATGTTCTTTCTTAGTAAGCTCTCTTATAAGTATTTTTAAAATGTTCCAGAAACAGTTGGGTGTTTGTGTGTCTGCCAGTTTGTGCGTGGCTACCTCCCTGCCTCTCTTTCTTCCTTCAAAATGCTCCTTAAGACTTACATTTTTCTGCCCTCATATCTCCTTATGTGACTCAGTGCCAGATATTGTTTTATAACACTCCTTTGAAGCACTTGGGATGTTTTACTATGTTAAAGGTGCTACATAAATGCAGGTTGTTTTTAAATGTATCTAAGCATGTGACTATTATGCTATTTGGAGCTCAGTAAACTTACGTAAACAGTTACCAAAATCAGGGGAAATCAGTCCCTGTAGGGTTTTCTAGTATTTTTCTTTCTGGGCTGTGGAACATCTGATGGTGAGATTTGGCTGCAATTGAAGAATCTGATTCGAAACAGATGGACTATCACATCATTCATTCTTGCTTGTTGAATAGAAGGCCCAACAGCATGATGTTCTGCAAACATATTGGCAAAGTAAACCAGTATTGTATTAATGAGTGGAAAGTATGTTTTGTTTAAATGCAGGGCTCGACTAATCTGATTGTGTTTTATAACATCTGCCATTATCACAACTAAAATTAAATGCAGCAAGTTTGGGGGATGCGAAGTGGCTGAGATGGGGGCCAAGTCTCTGTATTTTAAAACATTTTGCACTTTGTTTTCTGTGGGTTTCTTTTTTTATGATTTCCCACTCTCTGATAGCACTGACTCATTATGGCTACTAGCAGTTCTTGGGAACAGGATCCATGTGCTCATTCTTCTTGTGTGAGCACAGCGAGTGTTAGCTGACTACTTCATTGCGGGGGAGTGTTAGAACCAATCCTAGTTTCTTCGTCTCTACAGTTTGTTTCTAGTGGAGTTATTTGATCATGCCAAGAAATTGGAATACTGGTTAATTAACTATCCCCCCTCCCAAGTTCAGGGGTGCTGAGGCCAGCTATGGTAGCCCCACCATTGCCTAGATGAGATGAGTTAACATTGATTGGAACCTGGATCTGCGACCTTCTCTTGTTCTACGACTCGGTCACTCACTAGATATGGAGGGAAATCTGCTGTCCTTACCCATTCTGACCATCTGTGACTCTAAACACACAGCAATGTGGTTGCCTTAACTGCCCTTTGAAATAATCTAGCAAGCCACTCAGTTGTCAAGTAGGCACCACCACTTTCTCAGGGGCAATTAGGGAAGGTCAATAAATATTAGCCTTACCAGCGAAGCACATGTCCTGTGACTGAATAAAAAAATGGACTAACCTCAATTCCATTATCCTGCATTTGCTTCAATTCCCTGATACCCTTAATTAACACAAATCTATGTATATTGCTGAAAGAAGAGACATGCCATTGAAGCTTTTCATTTTGCAATCATCAGGACAGACCCAAGGTGTTGAATTCGAAAGGCAGCAGCAGTTTATACTGCATGAGAAAAGGGTGCTGATTGGTTGGCAAGTCAACTCTGGTTGAGGCGTTGCTATGGAGAATGCACCAGGGAACTACTAACCCCATACTTGTATTTAATTCAAATAAGCCGCAAAACCTGGATGTGCTTTTTTCAGAGGACAGGTCTCTCTGCATGAATATACGTAGCCCCTAGCAAGTGTAAGTGAGCCATGTTGCGAGCCCGACTGATAATCTTAAATTGGTTGTTAGTGTAATTCTTAGCACACTCAGGATTGTTCTGCAAGTGCCATTCTGCTTCCCAATATGTACAGGTGGGACCTGTGCGTAAGAGGCCAGAAAGTAAAATTTCGAGGGCCTCAAGCTTCAGAGGCGCTGGTGGTTTGCGATCCCCTTATCACCTCTCCTTACTCGAACGACTCCCACTTCCAGTTAAAATCCACCCTACTTGTCACTTTTCTTTTCTGTGGTTATTCTTTCTGTCCAGAGGCCTGGAAGTGTTACAATGGAGCCCTATTTCAGCATAGCTGTTGTCTAAGTCAGTCTCTGTGGTTGACAACTCCGGAAGTCCTATTGCTGCATAATTGCTGCACAAATTTGGATTACTCATGTCTGTGCAGCTTGGAAACGGATGGAAACTAAAATAAGATCTTCATAAATAAATTCTCTTTTGAAAAAAAACAGAGGATTTGTTCTTCCTCCATAACTTTTTCTACTCCTTAAAAGCAGCAGCTCATCCAAGTTCTGTGTACACAGCAGCAGCCTGGTAATTGGCCTAACTGGCTATTTGAGCCCACACAAGTGCATGTTGGCAGCTTGTTCAGGTATGGGGTACTTCACATCCAGTCTTGCTTCAGTGACCAACACACAAATGGGGGTTGATTTTAACTCTGGGGCAAGAACATGGCCCAGTGACCTCCTGGCTTATCTGGGAGTGGAGCGAGGAAACTGGATGTGTTGTGTGCTGCTTGCTGACGCCCTGATTGAAATGGCTGAGAATTTGATGGGAGGTGACTGCCTGACTTTTATAATTGAGCAGTTCAGAGGTCAAATGCTGGAGACTAGGGGAACTGGATTAATATAGCTGTTATGATCCCAGTTGATATTACGACTGGACAAGTCAGATCCCTGGGTGGAACTTGGCTTGATAGATCCTAACTTTTATTTTTTGTTTAGAAACCTGGAGGGAGGCTACTGAACAGAATCACAGGAGTCTGCTGATGAACTTTTAACAAAAGAATAAAACATTTATTAAACAAGAAAATGATGAACTATATTATGCTACTCCTCTACCTTCAGCCATACCTTTACAGATATATACAGATTTGTAAGGGTAACACAAGTTACAAAACCTATCTTATGCTCTAATGTTCACAGTCAGTATACAGTCCATGTAAACCAATTGCCTAGATGTGGTTGGACACACCACACTCCAAGATCAAGTGACAGATGCCGCCCAGAAGCAGATGCTATAGATCTCTCATCACCTCCCCCCAGACACTCGTTACACTGTGAGTCAACTAGTCTCACAGAAACACTGCCTTTCACATGAGGGTTTCCAATCTCCACTCTCGAAGAACTTGCCTTGGAACCTTCTCCCAAACGATGTATTCTCTTGGATGTCTTCAACAGGGATCCACCCTCCCCCAAGGTTTCAATCTCTCCTTCTGATGTTCCTCCCCCCTGGATTGCCATGTGCATTCAAGCTTCGTTTTCCATGCACTTTCTCAAATACTCAGCCATGCCAACAGAACACTACTGCTTCACAGTAAGGAGTCATCCACCTTTGGCTATCTCCTCAGATCTTCTGGCTTCTCACAAGCCCTCTTTGTTCCAGTCCTGCTCCCTGCAGTTCTCTTTTAACTTGGAGCCTTTTCGTCTGCTCCCCAGTCTTAGCTTCACTTAACAGGGCCTTTTTTAGATTCCTGTTTTTTTTCCTGTGATTAGAAGTTCTTCATGGAACCCCTCTTTCTGTCTTCTGGTTTTGGGCCGTTTGTTTTGAGATATTTCTGTCTTCACCCTGGGACATCCACATACCAAACTGAATTAAAACTGCTTTCTATTTCTCCTTGTCTCTCTCTGGGGTATCTCTCTCTGGACCCCTTTGCCAGGCAACAGCAATTTTTTTTATACCTTGTGTTTGTTTGAACTTCCCTAAACTACTAACCCCCTTGGTACCATAGCTCTTCACTTCAAGAGTCGTAAAACCTCGTTAAAAATGCAGGCTATACAAAAAGGGCCTCGGACAGAGAAAACCTCTAAATGAAACTACACCCAGGTTTCAGCTTTTTAACACACAACACACAAGTAAAACAAATTAAAGCTATAGCTTATTCCTAACACGCACAAATACGAATATAAATTACTTAAAACTGTCTCTAGTTCTTAATATAGTGTTCTCAGGATCACTGGATTTCACCCCTTCCTTGGATTCACCTAGTTCTGTTGAAGGGTCATGAGGACTCGAAACGTCAACTCTTTTCTTCTCCGCCGATGCTGCCAGACCTGCTGAGTTTTTCCAGGTAATTCTATTTTTGTTTTGGATTTCCAGCATCCGCAGTTTTTTTGTTTTTATCCCAAAACACTTTACAGCCAATGAAATACTTTTGAAATGTAGCTGCTGTTGTGCTGTTGGAAATGGGGAGCTAATCTGCACAGAACAAAATTCCACTCACAGCAATATGACAATAACTAGATAATCTGTCCTTGTGGATACTGGGGATAACTCCCTTGCTGTTCTTCAAAATAATGCAATGGGTTCTTTTACGTCCACTTGAAAGAACAAACAGGCTCTTGGTTTAACATCCCATCTGACGGTCAGCACCTCCAAATGTGCAGTATTCCCTCAGTACTGCACTGGAGAGTTAGCCTTGATTTTTTTTTAAATGCATGAGTCCTGGAGTGGAACCCAGAACCTTCAGTCTCAGAGGCACATTTTCTACAAACTCATACATGGTTGACACTACCCCGGCAATAATAGCAGATCAGGAACAGAATTAGGTGTGGGGTGGGGGGTATTCAAATCTTCCTTTTGGGCTTGGACTGCTCCTTCTGTGTCAGAAGTAAGCTTTAAGTAACTTTTAAGAAACTTTCTAGTGCACTCTTGGTACTTGAAATGGCCCTGATGGCTTTGGCCTGACAGTGAAGCAACCACTACTCTGGCGCTTAGCCTCATAAGAATAGCATTTGGCCCCCCGAATGTCCTCAGAGCTTGATCTGCATAAATTAAAAAGAACTCCATCAACCTCTGGCCTGCAATTTAAAATTGCAGTCAGCCAGTTCAAAGGAGGGAAGCAAATGGGTATGTATGCTAGATATGGAAGAATGTTGACATTTCTCCACCCCACCAAAAATGGGCTCTGCATTTGGAATGGCTAGAATACCTTCAACAGTAGAAATCCTGAGCAGAATTGTCCCACCCTGCCAGCGGCGGGTTTCGTGGTGGGCAAGAGCGGAGAATCCAGCAGCAGGTAAAAAGTTGGAAATCCACCAGTGTAAAAACAGTTTGCATTTCCCCTGATGGTGGGTTAATGGCGGGCTAGTTGGTTAATGGTGAGCTGGTTATCCTGCTGAACGCCATTTGCATTCATTAAAATTTCATGAATGCTCATTAAAACAGCTGCTCGCAGAAATCTTGACCAGCCTTCCAATCGTGTGTCACACCAGCAGGAACTTACGTTGGCTTCAAACCCAATTGAAGAGGTGTGGCATTCACAAGTCAGGCCTCAGTTCACTCATAACCTAAAGGTGAGTGCAACATACATAGCCTTCCTGCCATAGCGCTGCGCAGTCTTGTTGCGATGAGCGCCTCACTGCTGGGGCTGTAGGGTTGGTCTGTTCCTGCTCTTTGCCTATGTTGCCCCGAAGAACATCACTGTGCTGCGGTGCTCATGCAGGCCTCCACTTTCAGACAGTGACCAGCACTGCAGCCAGGGTTGGGGAGTGCAGGGGTCTTCTACTCCCGGTGGCTGAGGCCATTGTCCACAAGGACACCACTGTGCGGTGGTAGTCAGGCAGAACTCCACTTTCAAAACTGGTACTTCAATTGGGGTTGGCTATGAAGTGAGGGTTGGGATTATGAACACAAGGAAGGCAGTAGAATGGCAGTGAGGGGGAAGGGCGAACAAGAGGGGGTCTTTTTGGGGTCACTCTCTAAATTGTTGTGCCTGGAAGGGTGAACAGGAGTCTGCTTAGAAAGGAGGAAGACCTCCTTGTGATGAAAGCCACTGAAAGCCAATGGCTTCGTTAGCACTGTTAATGAGCCACTCAGAACTCAGTGGCTTCAGTTGCTACATCTCAAGAGTAACACAGAGGAATGTAGAATTTGGGAATGCAGGCAATAGTGAAGGAGGCACGGCTGTATCCAAAATAGCATTCCATCATTGTAGGCCTGTCACGTGTTCACCGGATTTGACATTCCTCACGGGCCAAAGTACATCCACTCATTGATGATGCGCAACTGAGTGGTCATTAATATGCCACATTAGAGATTGGAGCACAGAGTTAGGCCAAGTCACTCATCTCAATTAAACCTTAGAATCCCTCGCAAGGCTCAAGATGTTAGGTATCTGCAATGGCATCTTGGTCACCTTGATTTGTGTGCTAGTGTCTCAGGGACAAGGCAGCATTAGCTGCCGTGCAAGTAGGGCAGGAAAATCTATGAACCCTTACAGTTTCCATATGTGTCATCTTCTGAGCTTCACTTTCTTGCCCCTTGAATCATTGATGTCTTCAATATTTTTTTCAAAGAGAAGGCAAAAGCAGATATGGATCCAGAGCTCAATGCTGCCTTTGTCAGGTTCTAATGCAGTGGAGGAGGCGAAGGAGGGAGAGGCGTCTCTGTGTGCAGCTCCAGCAGGAGGGACATGGTCAAGCGGAGCCAGAGCATGAACAGGAGGGTCAGGAGGAGAGACCCAGACAACAGGGGTGACTCGCCAGACCTGAGGTTTATCGTAGAAGAGCTTCCTATTAACAAATGAGTGAGAGGCACTGCCATGCACATCTGCACTTGTCCCGAGCTCTGGTACATCACATATGCCATGTTCTTTGTGAAGACCTGACGCTGCATGAGGTTGGAGGGTATCCTCTGCCGGTGGCTTTGAAGTTGACCGCAGCGCTCAATTTTTTTGCCCATGGTTCTATCCAGGGGACCCGTATGGCATCTCTCAGTCCACAACACATTGATCACAAAGGAGGTCACAGGTACCCTTTACAGGAAGGCCCATCATTATGTTAGGTTTGCTCTGGATGAAGATAGCCAGGCTGCGAGATTTAGCGGCTTCACCACTATCTCAGGTTTACCCGGAGTGCAGGGTGCAATACTCTGCACCCATGTGGCTTTATGGACTCCATGGCAGCAGCCCCTAATGTTTATAAACCACAAGGACTATCATTCCATCAATGTACAACTGGCGTGTGATCACTGGAAGCACATACTGCACGTTTGTGCACGGTACCCTGGGAGTTGCCATGACTCCTACATCCTCAGTCGCTCCCAGATGCCTGAGATTTTTGAGGGACCATTATGTCTGCAGAGATGGCTGCTTGGGGGTAAGGGGTACCCACTGAAACGCTTGGTGGTGACACTGGTGTGTCACCCTTGGAGTTGTTCTGAGGAGAAGTACAACTCACAGCTCCGTACACTCCCTTATAGAGCAGATCATAGGGGTTCTGAAGATGTACTTCAGATGCTTGGACCGCTCGGGTGGCTCACTGCAATACACTCCTGATAGCGCTTCTCTCATCATCGCAGTGTGTTGCTTCCTTCGCAACCTGGCAGTGCAAAGTGGTGATCCCCTGCCAGAGGATGAACTGGAGGAGGATGAGAGCCCATTGGAGGATGTAGATCCGGAGGCCCAGGAACCTCAGGAACTGGAGGCTGCTGAGGGTCAGTATGAGCACACTCACACTGTGGAGGAAGGAAGACATGGGAGACATGCCCATGATACTTTAATTGCTGACAGGTTCCAGGAAGAGTAAAGCTAAGTAAGGACATATGCCCACATCACCCCTAGCCCTCAATGCAATTCCCTTTCATCTCAGGGGATGCCTGACCACTTGAGGTGAGAATGATTCCTGCATTCACACTTGTGTGTTCTGGCTTCAAGAATCGCCAGGCCATGACCTCTGCTTTGGTCCATGGTGCCCTGTGAGTGAGCTCACTTTGGAAACTGAGCGTCCACTGAGGTACAAGAGCTATGCCAAAGAAGACTTGAAGCTTTCGCCGCCATCTAATGATGCAAACATTGCTGCGGCTGAGAAGTGGACAAGCTTCGGGACTACCTTCTCCCGTGCATGTCTTTTCTTCCGCCGGTACCACTGAGGAGACACACATGCTGCTAGAATATCAATGCTGATGAGCTGCCATCACTCAGTGGTGTTCCTTGAGGAAGAAGGGTTAGAAATGCTTACATCACACACTTCTAATAAAGATTTAAACACATCTCCCTGAAACACACAAGGGTGTGGAGACTAGTTCAACTGAGCTTGACATCACAGGAATGTGAATCTCACAGTGGGACACAATCACTGAGTGAGAGGAAGACTAAACCTCGACATAAGAAGACTCCAATGTACAAAGTCACATTGCCTTCTTTGCCCAAAGCATTCACATAACCATCAAATGTACAAAAGTGCAATTTCTTTACATGTATAGCATACCCATGACCCAAAAGCAACATCAATTTTCTTAAACTTTCCTAACCCTACTGCCAAGCCTAGATGCAGCCCCGACATCCACAGCAGAGGTGGAAGCAGCCTGCCGACTACTACGTCCTGATGTTTGTGATGACCTTGGTGATGTTTTCTGAGGGCTCGAGGCCTGGAGAGCCCCAGCCTGATAAAGTCACCTGCTCAGAGGCAGAAGTGCCTTTGGCGGCCTGAGCAGCTGGAGTAGATGGGCTCACAGGCAGAGGGGACTGTGAGTGGATGCACACCCTTGGAGTGTCCTGAGAGGAGGCCCCCGGGGTTTCCGGATGACTTTCATCCACCCTGTGGGTGGCTGAGGGCCCTGGCCTGAGCAATGCAGGAGCTGATGCACCTGTAGGGAGGTGAAGTTGCCTCATCCCCATGTCGATGCTACCCACCAGGGTGTGTGGCCATGGAGTGCAGGGTCAAGCACAAATCCGGCAAGGCCTGCTGGACCAAGGTCTCCACGGTGGTGGCCAGCCTTCCCATGGAGACCTCAAAGCACTTGTGTGTTGGAGCCAAGACATCAGACAGAACATGACAAACTCATCCATCGTTTGCTCTGGTCTGCTGATTGACTGTCGAATCTCTGCCTGATGTTCCACTGCCTGTTGTTACATCTCCAGCGTTGATTTGGCGGCTGCTTCCGGAGACTCATTATCTGGCTCGGATGGAACAGGTGGCTGGTGTCCAGCAGCCCTCCGAGTGCCAGAGACCTGGGCTGTCCCTGCCTCTGACTGCTGTGAGGATGTGTCATTGAGGTGTTCCCCAGAAAGTGAGCTTGAGCCTAATCTACAGCTGTGCCGGACCGACGTGTGTGTCTCTGAGCTGGTGGAGGGTGTGTGTGAGCGCCGTGACAGTGATTTGAGAGCTTCCTCTTCGGACGTTTTCTGGTGGTTTGGACTGGTGCTCGATTGACTTGTGGGCCTTGAACTGTTGGTGCCTAGAAAATAGAGTTTCAGTTCATGACCATGGGCTGGATAAGACTGCATGTGAGTCACTGTGATTGACAGTATTTGACGAAGTGACAAAGCTGTGATCTGTACTAGGTTTCTGGGAGAGGCCGATCTCCCCTTCCCCACAGGAGCGATTCCTATCCTCTCCAGCCAGCTTGGCAGCCTCCTTGAACTCAGTGAGGGCAATGATGTTGGCTGTCCCTCCCCTAGTCTGCAATCTTTTGTGCTTGTTGTGTGCCAGCTTGACCTGTATGAAGAAGAAGAAAGGCATGTAATGAGAAGGGATGGAGCAGAGATTGGGTGAGATGCATGTTCCCTGTGTGTGTTGAGCCCTCCCCAAAAGGACCAGAGGATGGAGTGTGAGCAACATGATAGATGGGATGGTATTGATGCGAAAGTCTTGGTGAGAGAACGAGTGGTGAGAGAACGAGTGCTGATATGTGTCCCCAGCTAATGGTTGCATGAGATCTCCGAAGAGAGTAGCTGTTTGAATGTATGATGCCATGATGAGAGTTTTATATTGGAGGCAGTTGAAGGATTACTTACCCTGGTGGAGCGGATGAGATCATTCATTCTCTTACTGCATTGGATGGAATTTCAGACATGGTTGCAAACCGTGCTGACCTGCTCTGCGCTGGCCTCCCAGGCTGGAGAGGTGAGGCTGCTGTGCTTCCTGCACCCATCCCTGGGATACAGGACATGCCTGTGCACCCGAACTCCTCTGATTAAGGCCTGGTGGGTGAAGTATGGTGCAACTGCCTTCTTGAGGCTTTTGGTTGGTTGTCTTGTAGCTGGAAGACAGTTGGGCTCGAGAGAGTAAGATTATGTTGGACTGGCATTTCAATATGGTGCCTGACCTTCGGCCCCATCAGCTGACAGCCAGTGGTTGAATCAGCTTCCCCCCCCGCTAGGTAATTCGAACTGATACTTGCCTGTGCATAATTAATGAGCTTCTAAGTGCAGAATCAAGCACGGATTCCCACCATTCCGGCCAGCTGAAACTGACTGCCACTGCACTTGGCCTCATAAATGGAAAATTGTGCCCCCTGACTGTCCCCCATCCCCTCCCCTCTCGCAGTTTAGCTTAGCTTCACAATTATTGCACGTGTCATTGTTGTTGTCCCTCGACTTGAAGATGATGTATACTAAGAGTTGTGAGTTTCTGCTATGGGTCTTCATGTGACTGAACAGGCCACAATTCTTGGCCTGCAGACGCTTGGGTACATGGGGCAGGATTTCTCATGAGGTATTGGGCTCCGAAGTGCAGGATTTGATTTTTTTCTTCTCTACCACTGCTCTGCCTCATCATTAAGGCATTTGGACTCGATGCACCTTGCAGCTTGATGGACAAGTTGTTGCCATTTTGAATGATTTGTCATGTGCTCTTTCCAGTCATTAATGTCAATGCTGTTGCACTTCAAGAAGAGCTTCTGAGTGTCTTTGAAGCGTTTTCTTTGTCCTTCACTGGAACACCGGCTGTTTGAGAATTGAGAAAACAAGACCTGACAGGGGAGACATTTTTTGGCCACCCGGGCAGTTGATTTTGCAGGAATTTTGCCAGAATTCCTGTGGAGCTGGCTTCAAGAAGGATGCTAGCCTTTGTTTGATGGCCCTCTCATTGAATTGGAGGAGGCATCAGAAATATTTCTGATGGAATATCTCTAGTGCTCTTGTGTGTCAAGAAATCCAGACTTGCTTCATCGTTAGGAGGCTGGGAACTACTACTCCTAGCATGCCTCAGGAGTTTCCCCATATGCGCTAACTGGGAGCAGGCTGCAGTACAGCGTTTTGAAGTTCTCAGGGCAGTTGCATGAACAGAAAAAAAAATGTGGTGTGAAAACCCCAGTCATGTGACTTGGAGTGGAGAGCCATGGTTCAGAAGAGTCCCAGGGAGAGGCCCCCCCCCCACCTCCAAAAAGGTTCTGAGAGAGAGGGGACAGGGAGTGGTCTCAGTTTTTTTAAAAAAGGAGAAAGAGTGTCCAAGCATAAAAAGGGCTGCGGTTGGCAGACTAAGTCTTGTGGGCTCAGAAGTTGTTCTAGCAATTGAACCAGGCTCAGGAGACACTGTGGTGATCAATAAAGGTCAGCAGCAGGCTGGTGTTTCTGTGTCCTGGGCCATTAGGTCAAATGTACCCCTTTGGAGCAGTAACATTCTGCTTGATGCAGCTGAAAAGCTGAAGTTGTGCTTGTGAGTTGGTTCTGGAGTTGCTGACTTGGGACTCTAGAAGAATGGATTCCTGGGAGAAGAGATTTGAATCTTGCGAGGTGAGCAATCGCTGACACCATCCAAGTTGGAGTGACTTTTGGAGAGAATTCCAAGGCGAGATCTTCGAAGGTAAAGACTGGAAAAACTTGTGAAAGAGATAGACAAGTTTCAACGAGATTGGTTGACTCAGTGTTTACAGATGTTTGGAAGGGTTGTTAAATCTGTGGAATATGCCTTGGTCGCATGTGTCATTTATTGTGCAGTGTGTTGTGTTCAACCACAGTTTTCTTGTTATTTCCCATATTTACCCTGAATGTTAGCATGTAAGATAGATATTTTAAATTGTTTTATCGTTCTGACCTTGTATGGTAAAATATATTTTCATTTTATTCTCTTAGCAAAGATCTTGAATCTCAAAATTGTTCCTGAACCAGATCTTAGCAAAAACTTAGGGGTCTGGTCTAGGATCATAACATGTGTCACTGAAGCACAGTTCAGGTCTGGCTGCAGTACAGGAGTATGGTGATGAGAACTGAGTTGATGAGTTCTCCATCCCTTCTGCTCCTCCAGTTTTGCTTAGCATCACAATTATTGCACTAGCTGAAGCCAGAACAGTCCATTGATGGACTCTGGAACATTCCTGGTCACCATGGCTTAGTGCCCTTACCATTCTTTAAATAGGCATTGTGATGTTGTTTACAATTATGAGTGAATTTTATAAATTAAAATTAATCTATCCCATGCTGTGCCTATTGACCTTTGTGCTTGAATTCGCAATGTTCATTCCAACTGAGCAAAACTCATCCAGAGGTGTGAATTTGTATAAACAGCGTATATTATACAGTGTGCATTTGAATTGTTATTCTGAGAACTTAGTTGCTGTTTTTCCAACACCCATTGTGTGTTTGATGCTGAATTTCCACTTTAATTAATATAACAATTAAATGATATGTCATAATTCTTGCAAAGATGTGGCTTTATCACATCACATCTTTGAAATGTGTCTCAGCACTTCACATAATGAAGTGACGGTTTTTAATGCACCAGTCTGCTCCAATAGTGCCAGGTGAATGACTAGCTGATCTGTTTTTTTGTAGTATTTGTTGAAGGAGAAATATTGACCAGAATATCCGGAGACCTCACTGATCTTTCAATGTTAATCCCTAATCTTGACGAGATGGAGTACTTTCTCTCACTTCCCATCTTCTGTTGTTCTTCTATCTAATGACTGAAGAATATTTAGTGGCTGAACTATTTTGTTCCATGCTGGCCCTGACCCACCTCCTAGCTGTCAGATAAGGAATAAAGGCATATGGTTGACTGAACCTGAAGCTAGCAGTATGCAGTAGAAGATGCTCTTAAGTTGGAAAGGGTACAGGAAACTTTATAACTAACCGTGCTATTCCGGAGCTACGAGCGTATGGAAAATTCTCCCTTCCCGACACAACCATCCCTTACATTGGTCTAAAATCCATGCTATAACATGCAATATTGATGGAAATTCTCTAAATACATGGTCATTATTAAAATGAAAATCTTTATTTTAAAAAAATTTATTTATAAACATATTTTTAAACAAGATTTTTGTTTTGTATGCTGTACTTGATTAATTGATATATTTTCATGTTTTTTCCCAGCAGGGTGACCTCATAATGGGAAGATAGCCCAGAATTTGCTACTTTGACGCACATAAACCTTGTCCTCATGTTGACAGTAAGCATGGGTAAGTAAATCATCCTGACTGCTTCTTCCTTTATTTACAAACTGTGAAACAAAATCTGTGCTCGATGGGAACACACAGCAGCTTAGGCAGTGTCCAAAAGAAACAAAAGTAATTTAGACACTTGGTAGATGTCACTGCAGGGTTATAGCAGTGAAGGACGCTCATCATGCCTACTTTGTGAGCAAAGGATTGGTACTCTGGTAGAGGTCAGTTGGGCCAAAATGTCGTCTTTATCCTAACTTTTCTTGAGGTCTCAGTGCAGTGATCTGTTTTGTTTTCTTTTGTTCTCTGCGTACCATTATAATGATTACCTGGTTGTAAACAGAGCTGTCTTTTGCATGTACACAGTACCCTTTTTTAAATGCTTTGCTTCCATCCGATTTTGGACTTAACCTAAGCTAACAATTTAGTGCAATGTGCTTTTGTTACACATCAGGTACATACTATGATTTGAAGGTTTGATATTAGGGAAACAGGGTCCCCTTGGTGTATGGGTGAAAATGCTTCTGTTAAAAACAAAGATTCTAAAGCAGATGTAATTAGTTTTATCATTAGGACTTCAAGAGTAAAGATTATTTAACAGTGTTTCTTGTGCTGAAATTTCTGAAAACCTACTCCATCTTGGAAGTGTAGAGCGATAGGACTTCTGTTTGTTCTAGTGCTGTTGTGTTAACCCTGCATCAGATTGGCACAGACTCTTTGTCATTGTAATGGTCATGCCATTAGAGGCAGAATAGAGTTAGTCAGCTGTCCCATCATAGGTGGGTTATGGGGGTGTGTGTGAGGCAGGTAATTCACTTACATTCTGCATTCACCCTGCACTGAGTTTGGGCTGCAGTTTGCATGGGGCTGAAACCCAACAGATTCATGCTGTGCCCCAAGTGGGATCTGACTGCTTTGTTGTGCTCTTTGACTGTCTCTAGGAATTTGGTCCCCATGTATTAATTCCACGTAATGAACAACTATAATCTCCCCTTCAAAATCTGAGATGTCACTGGAGTACATTTTGTGCTGAGGTGATGTACTGTTGATTACAATGTTGTAATTACTTGAAGCTGTAAAATAGGAGCAGTGAACAAAGGCTGTATAAGCATAGCATTAAAGATAGTAGTTTTCCTTTAAAGTATTGGTGATAATGCAATTAATAATGACGATGCTGATTTGAACTCTTGTTCACTCTCACATGCCCCCTCTTGCTAATCCACTTACTCCTTTGCATGTGCACTCTCTCACTTGCACGTCCACTCGTAATCTCTTGCACAGCCACTTTCACTGCCTCTTAAGCATGCTCGAGTTTGCACTCCCCTGCCTACCTGTTCACTCTCCTTTGCATGTGTGCTCGCTCGCACTTGTACGTGCGCTCGCTCTCCCATGCAAGTGGTCTCATGCTTGCTTATGTTTGCATTCTGCTTGTTATCCCTTGTATGCCCGCTTGCTCTCCTCTGCACTGTCCCTTGTATCCCTGTATGTTCTCCCTTGCACCCCTGCGTGTTCTCCCTTGCCTGTCTGTTCACTCATCATAGCAAGTGTGCTTGCTCTTCCTTGCTGAAATGCTCAGTTTCCTTCAACATGCACTCTCCCTTGCCTGCCCGTTGGCTCTCCCTTGCCTGCCTGTTGGCTCTCCCTTGCCTGCCCGTTGGCTCTCCCTTGCCTGCCCGTTGGCTCTCCCTTGCCCGCCCGTTGGCTCTCCCTTGCCCGCCCGTTGGCTCTCCCTTGCCCGCCCGTTGGCTCTCCCTTGCCCGCCCGTTGGCTCTCCCTTGCCCGCCCGCTGGCTCTCCCTTGCCCGCCCGCTGGCTCTCCCTTGCCCGCCCGCTGGCTCTCCCTTGCCCGCCCGCTGGCTCTCCCTTGCTCGCCCGCTGGCTCTCCCTTGCTCGCCCGCTGGCTCTCCCTTGCTCGCCCGCTGGCTCTCCCTTGCTCGCCCGCTGGCTCTCCCTTGCTCGCCCGCGGGCTCTCCCTTGCTCGCCCGCGGGCTCTCCCTTGCTCGCCCGCGGGCTCTCCCTTGCTCGCCCGCGGGCTCTCCCTTGCACACACGCTCGCTCTCCCTTGCCTGCCTGCTCACTCTCCCTTGGATACGTGCTCGTATTCACCCTCTCTTGCATGTGTGCTTGCTTTCCCATGCAAGTATGCCTACACTGACTCTGCCTTACGCTTGTGCTTGCTCACGCCTGCATGTACACTTGCTCTCTCTTACACACCTGCTTGCTCTTCCATGCAACCTGCTTATTCTACCATGCAAACATGCTTGCATTCGCTCCCCCTTGCATGCCCGCTTGTTCTTCGATGCAAGCACGCTTGCAGTTACTTGCATATATGCTCACTTTCCCTCACATGCCCGCTCGCTGTCTATTGCACCTCAGCTTGCTCTTTTTATGCCTGCTTGCTCGCCTGTTCGCTTTCTGTTGCACACATACCCACTCTCCCTTGCATGTGCACAAGCTCTTCCTTGCACATGTGTTTTCTTGCATGAGCAAGCATTCATGCTATCCCTTTCACATGCACTTGGTGTTCTCTGTACGCTGCTCACTCTTACTTGCATGGGCGCTTGCCCCCTCCCTCTTTGTTAGACATACACTCGCTCTTGCTCACGTGCACTTGTTTGCTGTTGCTTGTTCCCTCACTCACTCTCTTGCACAAGCCCTGATTCTCTTGCTCTCTCGCTCTCTCTTGCAACAGCTCTCGTTCTCTCTCTTGTACATACTTACTATTTTG
This sequence comes from Carcharodon carcharias, assembly GCF_017639515.1. NCBI lineage: Eukaryota > Metazoa > Chordata > Chondrichthyes > Lamniformes > Lamnidae > Carcharodon > Carcharodon carcharias. The sequence goes on from NC_054472.1 coordinate 150,438,355, forward strand.
CTCTCTCTCTCTCCCTCTCCCTTTTTCTCGCTCTCTCATACGTTCTCTTGCTCTCACTTGTGTGTGCTTTCGTTCCCTTACACCAGCTCTTGCTATCTAGCTCTCTCTCTTGTATCAGCTCTTGTTCTCTCTCTCTCTCTCCCTCTTTTTTCCACATGCTGTTGCTCTCTGGAACATGCACTTTCTCTCATGTGCAATCTTCCTCTCTTCTGCTTGCTCTTCCTCATGAAGCAAGTGGTCCTCTTGCTGTTGGCTGATCAATTAACCAACTTCGGCATCAGCTTGGCTTTAATGAAAAATGTTGGTTGGTAAATATATCAGTAGCTGACCATTGTTGTGCCATTTCCAAAAGCAATGCAATAGTGACCAGAGTGTCTTGAGATACAAGCTAATGCAGATTTCTAGTGTGGCTTTGTCTTTTCTCTTCTACTGTAATTTTGGTTTCAGAAATATGGTACACCTCCTGTAGCGATGAATAGAAAATGTTTTATATTAAAAGTTAGCACATCACACTGCAACATAATGTTTTCAATCAGGTTCTATTTCAAGATCTATATACCATCTACCTATCTTTTAATAGTAGATCTGATGAGAACCAAATTGCCTTGAGAAGAACATTGCTCTCCTCAACCTGACCTTTTCCAAATAAATTTCCGCAAGGCCATCTTCCTGAGTACAGCAAGCTGTTCTTCCCATAGCCCAAATCATGCCATACATTATGTTACTGACCTGAAACATTTCACTTCAGGTACATGACACCTCGTTATACTTTTCTTCATTTAGAAACTTTTATTACTGATACTTAAATGATGTGAGCACTTCTCCTCCCTCCAATTATTCTTCACCTCGCCTGAGGGTAGGGAGTTATGCCACACTGAGAATTCTCCAGCCCTTGGCCAGAGTGATTGTCAACAGCTCATTCAACTAGCGGGTGAGCTGACCCTGCGCCTTCTTCAATATTTATTTCATTAACTTATGACACACAAATTGGAGTACTTTCTACATTTTACACCGTAATCTATTTATCCAAGAGTGAATGTGAACACATCCTGCAGGACCAAGGATGGAAGCCAAAATCTTTGTTATAACAGCAGCAGAATGGGAAGTGGGATCAATTTTAAAAGATAGCAACCTCCCAAAGGGATGGGGCAGAGTCAGTCATGGAAAATGTTCTATGTTAAATTTATGCCCTCTGTCAAAATTCATCAAACCTCAGAAACTACAAGTGAATAATTCAATTTTTTGCATTTTCCCTGTTTGTTTTAATTTAAAATTTCTCACAACTTTAATACTTGTCACATCTTATACAATTGTAAATTTCACTCATTTTTTTAAAAAAATAACTCCTGCAAGGGATTTCAACTCAAGTTAGACAGCTACTGCATTGTTGATATTCCCTACTTTAAATAAGATATGAAACTGAGGATTCATCTGCATGACCTGGTTGAATGTTGAAAGGTTTGAAGAAGAGCTAGGAGTTCTTCTACAAGCTTGGTCAACACTCTTCCTTCAGCCTGTGACATAAAACAAATTAGCTGGCCATAGCTGTCTGGCATCTTTCTGTGCCACAATGTTTGTCTATACAGTAAAAGCAGTGCAGTTCAGTCACCCATTGTGTGAACTGCTTTGAGACATTTCCAAGAGATGGGATGACATGAATACATTAAAAATCTTACATGAGCCTCACTTTCTGTGAACTTTTTCTGTTATAAATTCATTCATCTGCCTTTACAATGAAACCACTTGGCTGCAAAGCCCATTTGTATTCTACCTTCAGAGTTGAAGCATTGGTTGTGCTGCTGGCTACTTTCCTCATGGTGTGAAGCAATAGGAGTGGTGCCTATAAGTGCATCCCTTGCCTGTGCCTTAAGAGGCTGAAAGGAATGAAATCTTGACTTCACAGATATCAATGACATGGATACTAAAATTGGCCAATATGTGTGCTGGAAACACCTTCCTTATTCATTTATGAAGCAACAAGGATTAGGAAGCAAGATGCCCCTTGTTATGGGGCTGTTTTAATGGGCCATTCAACAAGTTGCTGCTGAGGAACTTTTCACTTACCCGTGCTCAGAAAAAATTGATTGAAGCACTGTGAAGAGTCGTTGGACGAGTTTGAAGGCTTCTGCTGACTATAGAAGGGCAGAGAATTATATTGCCTTGTATAGGAATGGATTAATAGCTGCAGTGCTATTTGCTCTGCAACATGAACAGGACATGCAGAGGACGAGGAAGCAGAGAGGAATAAGAAAGCTTCCCTTTGATGGACGCACCGTAAGAAAATCATCCGGGAGAAGCAGCCCTACTTTGGGACGAGTCAGGAGCAGTACTTCAGGAGGCATTGCTCCACTAAAGAGGTAGTGACAGAATCACAAGACCTGGAGCCTCATACCAGGGCAAGGATGGTCGTCTCAATGGCTGTGAGGATCACTGTCATCCCTTTGTTCTTCACAACCAGTTCCTTTCAAAGTGAACCTGTGACACGAGCAACATGTCCCAAATTGCTCCTAATGAGGGGAGAGCACTTCATCATCTTCTCCCGAGGAGGGAAGACCAGGATGAAAGGGCACATGGATTTGCCAGGATAGTGGTCTTCCCAAGGGTGCAAGACACAATTGCACACACGGCTCTGTGGACCTTTCAATTATACATTGTTCATAACACCTCCCCGCAGAAAAAAAAATGAAAAGGCATCTTTAAGAGGCATTTTCATTTTCTATTAAACAATTCCCTCTTATTGTTTCTCTTTCTTACTTGTACAGACCTTACTCTAGCAGTAATAATATATTTACATCAAAGATACAAGGATACCTGACTTTACAATAAAAATTATATTTCACACAAGTCCCATCTGATTACGGCATCCTCATTCCTCCACATTTAAACTCTTGATAAAGTATCTGCAAATATTGTCTCTTCCTGCTATATGAAGAATCTTCAAATTATGTGGTTGTAGCATGAAACTCCAATGGAGTTATCTCAGATTCTAGGTATAAAATTTTGCTAAAAAGCTTAAGTGGATTATAGCCCCTATGAATAATAGGCACTGCAGGATTATTAGAGATGTAGAATTCAAAAAGTTGTAGAACCAACACTAAACTCGGTCTCTTTTTCCACAGTTGAATACTTTTGCTGACAAGTATTCAACTTCTGAGAAAAGTACCTAACCTGCAGTTTGATCCCCATCTCATCCCTCTGTAATCAAACGGCACCAACACCAATAATAATAATAAAAACAAAAAAAAACTGCGGATGCTGGAAATCCAAAACAAAAACAAAAACAGAATTACCTGGAAAAACTCAGCAGGTCTGGCAGCATCGGCGGAGAAGAAAAGAGTTGACGTTTCGAGTCCTCATGACCCTTCGACAGAATTTGAGTTCGAGTCCAAGAAAGAGTTGAAATATAAGCTGGTTTAAGGTGTGTGTGTGGGGGGCGGAGAGAGAGAGAGAGAGGTGGGGGGGGGTTTGTGGTTGTAGGGACAAACAAGCAGTGATAGAAGCAGATCATCAAAAGATGTCAACAACAATAGTACAAAAGAACACACCAACACCAATGTAGCTGGCATCAACAGCCAGTTTAAACAGCTCAGCATAATTCAGTGCTGTGGAAACCGGTGTGGTAGTCAGTACAGCTTTCTAGCTGTCAAAGGCACTTGGACACTTCTTTGTCCACTCAAATTTCTTGCCTTTCTTTAACGAGCTTGTCAGGAGACTCAGGAAATTCGTAACAAACTTCTGATAGAATCCACTCATGCCTGACGCATAGGTCTCAAGTGTAGTCTCTGCGCTTTGGTTTATAAGCTTCTCAATTAATTTAAGGGGTCCTCTCACCTCATGCCTGTATATCAGTTCAAAAGGATTGAATCCCATTGACTCATTAGGGGCAATCCAAATGGCAAACAGTAAAATACAAATTCCTTTATCCAAATCATTAGGACATTCCTGACAATAGGCTTTAACCGTGGCCTTTAAAGTTTGACGTTATCTTTCTAATGCTCATTGTGACTGTGGATGATAAGCTGAAGACTTAAATTTGTTTGTTCCCAAACTGTTTATTACCGTATTCCTTTGATTATTTGTGACATAAAATCTGAGCCTTGATCTGATTGTATTCCCTTAGGTGATCTCTACTTGTAAAAAAATTGAATTAACTTTTCCACCATCACTTTGGCCGTAATTTTCCCCCAAGGCACTGCCTCAGCAAATCTTGTTGAAACATCCATACTTTTAAAAAGATATTGATTCCCACTTCTGGTTTTAGGTAGGGGTTCTAGACAGTCTATTTAGATACTGCTAAATGGTTCTTCAAAATCTGGTATTGGAATTAAATGTGCAGGTTTAATTAATGATTGATGAGGGTTTCCCTTCTATCTGACATTTATGGCAGAATTTAATCATGTCTTTGTTATCCTAGCCAACAAAAATGTTTCATTATTTTAGCCCGTATTTTCTTAATACCAAAGTGACTCGCCTTTGGAATTTTATGAGCCGCTCATAATATTTTGTTATGATACTCAGATAGAACTACCACTTCATGAACTACTACCCATTCCTCACCTACTGGTATTTTCCCCCATTTCCTCATGAGCACTTTGTCTTTTAAATAATAACACACGGGAATTGATTCTGATTCATTCTCTGAGTAGGGCTATTTGTTACAGTTCTCTCAACTCCTGATCAGCCTGTTGCATTTCTACTAAAGAAGATGGGCTAAGCATGTCAGCTTTGTTTTCTTTACCTTCCTCCCTTTTGAAAATAGTGTCAGATAACTCAACTCAATTTCTACTTCATCTGCCTTTTTCATAGATTCATTCTCTTCCTGTCTAATTTTCTGGGCCCAAGATCGAGTCACTACCCAGTCAGGCAGCAATCCAAATGTTCCTCTTGTAGCATCTCAGTTTCTTTCACTTCCAGTGGTTGTTCCAACCCCCTCATTGAAGCTAATATTTTTGAGCCAGCCAGGTCACTCCCCAAAATAAAACCAGTCTCCGCTAATCTCTCCATTACTAAATTGGTCTTTGATCCAACTCTGTACACTGAAACCGGTTTATAACATCTAACTAATATTTTTTCCTTTATTAACCCCACTGGAAGACAAATTATATCATCAACCAGCATCAGTGATTGACTTGCTCCAGTGTCTCTCAATGTCTTTATTGGTTTACCTCCTTGATTAGAAGAATAAGGGAATATCCCTCCTCTAAAAACAAAATCTTTAAACCCTTCCGTAATTTGTTTTTCCAAATTTACTTGTCTAGTCTGAGGAATTATCTCTACCTCTTTGGTAGATTCTGAGCCTTCACTTTGAATTTGAACTATGGCTACTGTTTTGTCACTTGTCTCCTTCCCTAAGTTAGTTTTTCCTAAAGATTATTTAGGCATCCCAATTACTGCAATAGGTTTCCCAATTAATTTCCAGCAATTATCTTTAGTATGTACAATTTTATTGGAGAGGAAACATTATGGGCAAAATTTTACATCCCACAGGCGGGCGGGTGCTGGACCTAATCAGGCGTAAAAATGCGCGATAAGGTGTTGGGCAAGCAACCCGGTTTCATCGCCTACTTGTGTGATATTTCGTTCGATGGGCGTGCGCAAAAGTTGGAAGTGTGCCTGCCGACAATTAAGAAAAAAACTCCATCCTGTAAACTTAGCCACTAAATGAAGATTTTCAGTTAAATCCTCAGAGGAATCAGACTTATCCCCTGAACCACTATCTCTCCTCTCTTTATTCTAAGCCTTTCTCTGACCAGTTCATATTGTCTGATTTCTTTCTCTCTTTGAAACTTGAGCTTTTGCATTTCCATTTCTTTTGCTCTTTCTCTTTTCTTCCATTTCAAGATTACTTATTTCTTTTTTTATCTTTTTCTATTTCAAGCTGCTTCATCTGCGACTGAATTCTAGTTAACGCTACCTGTGATACACCAGTTTCATATTTCTCCTTTTATTTCTGAATTCTGGGTAACTACTTTAATCATATCATATCCTTATGAAATCCTGCTTCAATTTTTACATTCCATTGCTCTGCTAACTCTCTTAGTATAGCCTTAGTCAAGGATTTCAAATAATCTACTATTACATTTCCCAATCTCAGAAAAGTCTAAGCAATTTTTGAGTTCCAACCAGTGTAAAACACTTTGCAGCAAATTCTGTTCCTATACTTAGCAACTCCACGTGCTAATTTCTTTAAGAATTCACAGATTTCACTTAAATTCAAGGACTTTTGATCTCTGGTGAGCCCCCACTCTGTTACGATTCCAGCTGCTAATACCGGACAAGTCAGTTCCCAGAGTGATAGGTCTTGATAGGTCCTAATTTATTTTTAGAAACCATGAAGGAAAGTTACTGAACAAATTCACAATTCTGATGAACTTTTAATACAAAGGATAACATACTTTGTAAAACAAGAAAAGCTAACTGTATTACACCACACAAAAAAGTTGCTAAGATCTCAATGCAAACACAGGAAGACGATTGAAATTCCCTTATTCCTTTACCCCAGCAATATCTTTATAGATGCAAACCAGTGAAGAGTCACCACTAGCTTGACATAAAAGCTTCTCGCTTGGACTAGCAAAGTTGCAAACATCTTTCTTCCAGCGAATTCCCTAGCATTCGCTTGCTGCTTCTCACCCAACTCGTATCTCTCCCTGGGACACCTAAAAACCACATTCTAAGCTCACCGTTTCTTCAACTGCAGAGCAAGGAAATGAGTTTACTAAACTCAGTCTTCCAGTAGCACCTCAGCTAAACTGATCACTTTACTGAGTCCCATAACTGATTATTCAGTTAACTACTGTCCCACAAGCCTTGCAGTTTTTTCTTCTCAGAGAGCTTACAGTCCCTGTCTTCTCTTTCTGACACACACTGAACACTCCCCTATCTCAACTACTGTCTTTTCAGTGTCTGTCACTGGATCACTGTCACTTGGCAACAGTAAAGCTTTTCTACTTTGCTTTTTCTTTCGTAATCATTGAGCTTTCAACCCATCTTAATCCATCTCTTTAACTTCTGGGGTTGTAAGACCTCGTTAAAAATGTAAACATACAAACAAACCAGATAGACCTGAAACTTTTTAGTCACAAGTCTATCCAGACTCACAGGTATCAAGGTTCATAAACAAAACCTTAAGTAAAACTGAAACCATTTTAACCTTTGTTAACACACAAAAACATATAAACAAATACAGGGTTACCACTCAATCAATGTGCAGTTGTGTGACCTGCTATTCTGGAAAATCTCACAATGCTTTTATCCAGCAACAAATCAGCAATTCCTACCATCTTTGGGCCTCCATCCTAGAAGCAGGATCATTGTTAGGGACCAGGGATACCCCCTCCACACATGTCTCATCAGCCTCTTCCGTCCCCATCCCACCATGCAGGGTCAGAGAGCCTTCAGTGAGAGTCATGAGAGCTACCCACAACACAGTGGAACAAGTCTACTGGATCCTAAAGCAGAGATTTTGCATCTCTGGGTGCTTGAGGGTGTGTGGTAGGATCTTTTCAATACACACCTGAGAGGGTTTCCACATTTCTCATGATGTTTTGCATCTTCCTACCCTCGCAATTATGAGGACCCAGCTACTACCCCCTGGGATTGACAAGTTATTTCGGGGGGAGGAAGAGGTAGACGTGAGACCACATGCACCACATGGGACCGGATGGAGTGAGGGGACCACATTGTAAGGCTTAATCTCAATTTAAAAGAGCATCCTCACCCCCAACATGGACCCACCACTCCCTTACAGTACATCCAATTCAGACTCCCATTCATAAAGTCTCCTAGGCCAAAAACACAATAAATGTCAACAGCGAAAATCTTCATACAACCTTATCCAGTAATACATCAATAATAAAAATAAAAACTAACCCTTGTTCATTCAGTTAATGCCCGAGGGTGCCCTTTCCTGGCCTAGTGTTCCTTTTGTTTTGTTCATTCATGGAATGTGGGCTGAGATGGCCAGCATTTTTGGGCCATACTCAAGTATTCTTGAAAATGTGGTTGTGAGCCACCAACTTGAATTGCTGCAATCTGTGTGGTGTAGGTACACTCACAGTACTGTTAGGGAGGCAGTTCCAGGATTTTGACCTAGTGACAATGAAGGAATGCTGATATTGTTGCAAGGCAAGATGGCGAGTGGCTTGGAGTGCTTTCAGGTGATGGCGTTCCCATATGCCACCTACTGCTGTTCTTTCAGGTTCTAGAGGTCGTGGGTTTGGAAGATATGGTCAAAGGAATCTTGGTGAGTTGTTGATGTGGATCTTTTGGTACATACTACAGCCATAGTTTGCTTGTGGGGTGCCAATTAAGTGAGCTGCTTTCTCCTGTTGAACTCTTTGAGCGTTGTTGGAGCTGCACTCATCCAGGTCATTGAGAACTATTCCATCACACTCCTGACTTGTGCCTTGTAGATGGTGGACAGGCTTTGGGATTCAGAAGGTGAGTTACTCTCCACAGAATTCCCAGCCTCTGACCTCTTTTAGCCATGGTATTTATCTGGCTGGTCCAGTTAAGTAACTGGTCAGTGGTGGCCCGCAGGAGATGATGGTGGGGGATTAAGTGATGGCCATGCCGTTGGATGTCAAAGAGAGATGGTCAGATTTGCTCTTAGTCATTGCCTGGCACTTGTGTGACATGAATGGCTCCTTGCCATTTATCAGGCCTGAGTGTTGTCCAGGTCTTAAGCACAGGCTGCTTCATTATCCGAAGAGTTGCAAATGGTACTGAACATTGTATAATCATGTGCGAACATCCCCACTTTTGATCTTATGATGGAGGGGAGGTAATTGATGAAGCAGTTGAAGGTGGTTGGGTCTAGGAAACTGCCCTGAGGAACTCCTGCAGTGATGTCCTGGGGCTGGGATGATTGGCTGCCAACAACCGCACCCATCTTCTTTTGTGCTGGGTATGATACCAACCAGTGAAGCTTTTATCCCTGATTCCCATTGACTTTCATTTTACTTGGGCACCTTGATGCTACATTTGATAAAATGCTACCTTGATATCAAGGGCAATCACTGATGCCTCACCCCTGAAATTAAGCTCTTTTTGTCTGTGAAATTTCACCCCTTCCTGGGATTCGCCTAGTTCTGTCGAAGGGTCATGAGGACTCGAAACGTCAACTCTTTTCTTCTCCGCCGATGCTGCCAGACCTGCTGAGTTTTTCCAGGTAATTCTGTTTTTGTTTTGGATTTCCAGCATCCGCAGTTTTTTGTTTTTTGTTTTTATCTTTTTGTCTGTGTTTGGATTAGGGCTGTCGTGAGGTCCGGAACCCAAATTGGGCATAGTTGAGCAGGCTGTTGGTGAAGAAGTGCTGCTGGATATCACTGTTGATGACAGTACCCTCCATCACTTTGCTGAGTGAGAGTAAAATTATCAGGCAGTAATTGGCTGGATTGGATAAATCTTGCATTTTTCAGGATAGGATTCGCCTGCACAGTTTTCCATTTGGTTGGGTAGATGTCAACATTGTAGCTGTACAAGAATAGCTTGCACGTGGCTAGTTCGAGAGCAAAAATCCTCTGCACTACTGTTGAGACGTAGGGGCCCATTGCCTTTTGTTGTGTCCAGTGCACTCAGCCATTGATACCCTATGTAGTAACTTGGCTGAAAGTGGGCATCTGTAATGATGGGGATCTCAGGAGGAGGTTGAGATGGATCATCCACTCAACACTTCTGGTTGAATATGATTGCAAATGTTTCAGCCTTGACTTTTGCACTGATGTGCTGGGCTCTGTCATCATTGAGAATGGGGATGTCATGGCGTCTCCTCCTGTTAGTTGTTTATTTGCCCACACTGGTTTTGTTGTCTTTGGTCTGGTGTATGGTAGTAGTGGTCCTGGATTTATTGGCAAGACTGGAGGGGATACCGTTAACACACCCTATATTTAACATTATGCTATCTATTTACAAGGTTGTACCTACATGAAACTCTGCATGGAACTATCTCACTCTATGTTCTGTTATCATGTGATCTTATATCACTCATGATGTAGACCATATATTTACATATTTAACATTAAATCTTTCAACTACATCCAACACCATTCATGACTGGGTGATATTGGACTGCAGAGCTTTGATCTGGATTATTAGTTGTGAGATCACTTAGCTCTGTCCATAGCATGCTGCTTCTGCAGTTTCACATGCATGTAACCCTATGCTGTGGTTTCACCAGGTTGGAATTTCATTTTCAGGTATGCCTGGTGTTGCTCCAGGCATGCTCTTACATTTCACATTGAACCAGCATTGATTCCTTGGCTTAATGGTAATGTTTGAGTGAGGGAAAAGCTTGGCCTGGAGGTTACAGATTGTGGTTGAATAAAACTCTGCTGCTATTGATGGCCCACAGTGCCTCATTGATGCCTGGTTGCAAGATCTGTTCTGAATCTATCCAATTTAGCATGGTGGTAGTGCCCCACTGCATGATGGAAGGTGCCCTCTGTGTAAAGACAGAACTTTATCTCCACAAGGACTGTGAGGTGGTTACTGTCATAAATAGAGAGATCTGTAACAAATAGATTTGTGCGAGCGAGGTCAAGTGGGTTTCTCCTTCATGTTGGTTTTCTCACCACATGCCATAGGCCCAGTCTGGTAGGTTTGCCCTTCAGATTAATCTAACTCAGTCTCAGTGTGCTTCTACTGAGCAACTCTTGGTAATGGATATTGATCTCCTCTCCCCACAATACATCCTGTGCCCTTGCTATCCTCCATGCTTCTTCCATGGAGGAGCACTGAGTCTAAGATGGAGGAGCACTGACTCATCAATTGAGAAAGGGCGGTAGGTGGTAATCAGCGGGTGGTTTCCTTGACCATGTTTGACCTGATGCCATGAGGCTTAATGGGGTCCAGAATCAATGCTGAGAACTCTAAGGGCCATGACTCCTGACCGTATACCATTGTGCTACCACTTGGAATGGGACAGGACATACCCAGGGATGGTGATGGAGGAGTCTGCGACACCGGCTGCAAGCATGATTGAGTCAGTGACTGCGTCAGGCTGTTGCTTGACTAGTCTGTGGGCAAATCTCCCAATTTTGCACAAATCACCAAATGTTATTGAGGAGGACTTTGCAGAGTCAACCGGGATGGGTGTGCAGTTGTCATAGCTGATGCCTAGGTCAACGCCAGGTAGGTTTTATTCTTCTTCAATTTTTTTTGTAGCAGTTTGATGAGTGGCAGATGGCATTTAAGAGTCAATCATATTGCTCAAGTCACATGTAGGCCAACTGGGTAAAGGGTGGCAGATGTCCTTCCCTAAACAATATTAGACAACCATATGGGTTTTTAAGGCAATCTGGTAGTTTCATGCTCACCATTGCAGCGATTAGCTTTTTATTCTAGATTTATTAAATGATTTGAATTTAAATTCCACAGCTGCTGTAGTGAGATTTGAACTCGTGTCTCTGGAGCATTAGTCTAGACCTCTGGATCACTAGTCCAGAAACATAACAGCTATGCTACTGTTCCTGCTGCTCTGCCATGCCAGCTAGTGGCATGCGGCAAGCCTGGGGGAAGGCTTTCAGTAAGGAAGATTGCAGATGGCTTTTCAGGGTGACCGGGCCCAGCTGTGGCCTGCAATGTCTGCCTTCATTGCCCCACCTCAGCATGGATGGCAGCAATGTGGGCCAGCTGACTGACGGGCAACAGCAAGGGCATTTATGGAGTGTCAGTGGCAGCAGGGCAGAAGCTCCACAGGTTCAGGCTCCACAGAGAGACACTCTAACAAGGTTGCCTCTCAGAAATGTTGGCGGACAAAGGGCTGGGCTGCTATGAGGCACTGCAAACCCCTTTGCACATTAGTGTTTACAGTAATGATGGCAACAGTCGACCATGCATGATAGCAAGTTGAGCTTGTACAACCTCAGTGTTAGCTTCCATTGCAGCATCCAGGTGTTGCATGGTTTTTGCTACTGCTGCAAATAAGACATAGGCCATCAGAAGCAGTATCATGGTTGGGCCTGCAAGTGCTCTCTTGGATTTGGCCACGACTTCCACACTGCAAAGGATGGACTCCAAGCTCTGCGTAAAGCCACGTACAAATTTGGTGCTGGATTCCTCCGTGCACACAAGGTTTCTGGCAGGCTTGCCAGTCCACCAAACATTTCATTCTGTGCATCCAACAGCCTTCTTCCGTAGCCTGCCCCATCAAAGTGCTCTTCTGGCTCACCTGCAGCAAACCTCATGTTAAACTTTATACTCCAGAGAGCTGGCACTTGAGCTACCCTTGTCCCTTCTTCTGGCTGTAGGCCATTCTTGCCCAGTGTCTCAATATGCACAGATTCTGTCTCTAAGCTACCTTCTAAAGGATGCACAGTGTCAGTATTTGAGCTGGTGGTTGCAAGTGAGAGAGAAAGTGTTGATTCCTCATCAAATTCGACTGCTCTTTCTTTCATAAAGTTCTAGTTAGGTCCCAACTAGAGTGTTGCTTTCAGTTCTGGTCCCACACTTTAGGAAGGTTGTGAGGGTCCTTAAGAGGGTGCAGAGGAGATTTACCAGAATGGTTCCAAGAATGGGGGATTTTAGCTACGAGGTTAGGTTGGAGAATCTAGGTTTTGCAAAGGAGATTGGGGGGAATTCGATAGAGGTGTACAAGGTTATGATAGGTTTGGAGAAGGTGAAAGCGGAAAACTGTTCCCATTAGCGAATGGTACAAGGACCAAGGGGACACCGATATCAGGTTTTGAACTAGAGATGCAGGGGGAATGTGAAAAGAACCTTTTTGCGTAGCGAGTGGGTAATGACTTGGAACTCACTGCCCACCAGGGTGGTGGAAGCAGCAACAATCAACGATTTCAGAAGGAAATTGGGTGAGTACTTAAAGAAATAAACTTGTAGGGCTACAGAGATAGAACGGGGAAATGGGACTGACTGCATTGCTCCACAGGGAACCAGCATGGACTTGATGGGCCGAATGACCTACTTCTGCACTGTGAATGACTCTGTGCCTCATCTCGTTTTTCTTAATTCATTCATGGGATGTGGGTGTTGCTGGCTAGGCCAGCATTTATTGCCCATCCCTAATTGCCCGTGAGAAGGTGGTGGTGAGCTGCCTACTGGAACCACTGTAATCCATGTGGTGTAGGTACACCCACAGTGCTGTTAGGGACTTCCAGGATTTTGACCCAGAGACAGGAACAATGATGTATTTCCATGTCAGGATAGTGAGTGGTTTGAAAGGAGCTTCCAGGTGGTGGTCCCCAAGGACGGAGTCATCCTAGATTTGCATGAAATGCGTTTTTCCCGCCAGCCGCTGTGGTGGCTTTTCACGCCGTATCATCCCAAACCTGCTGTATTAATTCTGCATTCCTTGGATACATGCAGTTTCCATGGCGGGAGGCTCAGATTTGCCTGCCATGCCGTCACCTCGCCGCTTCACCACGCTAGGCACCAGCTTCCAGCCCAGTCCAGCAAAGGAGACATGGCCCCAAAAGGCAAGAAAACTGCAGCCCTCAAGTGCCTGTTGGACACTGTGGAGGCCCACTGTGATATCCTCTATCCCCGCTCTGGCTGTGGACAGGCAGCAACATTACTACTCTGGCTTGGTAGGCGATGGCAGTGGTGACGTGTCAGTGCTGCACAGTAGAGATTGACCATCCAATGCAGATAGAGGATGAATGATCTCATCCATGCAGCCAGGGTATGACAACTGTCTCATCACTCTAAACTCTCAAACTCAAGCCCATCACACATTCACTGGCATCTCATTCACTGCCAGCTCAAGGGACATCACCACTCACTCTCACACACACACCCTCACATCTCCATCTAGCCTCATCTCCTCTGGACACTGCCTCCTCAGCCCTCACCAACTTGAGGCCACTTGTAAAGATCAACATGTGCCCCCACACACACCATGGCATACCTTCCTTTCACATTACAGTGCTTGTCCTGCAGCCTCTTCCCTTGCCTAAGTCCACTTCTCCTCCTTTCTCCAAGCAAGCCCTCACCCAGTAGCCATTGAGAAGCCACCCACATATGGCTGATCTGGTAGGTTGAGACCTGCCTACCTGGGAGCCCCCCCTAAAAGCGATGTGGTTCTGAATGTGAAGCCTGATGCTGATGACTGTGAGTGCTGACCAAAGCAAGATAGGGAAACAAACCTTGAAGCCCCGAGTGTTATAACACAGCAGTTGGTAAGGGCTGAGTTGTTTAAATCTCAGAGGGAAATTTGAACAGCTGTCGTACCTATATTTTCAATTGGTATGTTTGAAGTGCAGCTTTGAATTCAGGAACAAGACTACCAAGCCTCAAAAGGTTTTTTTTATATAAAACTAGATTAAACATTTATTAATTTAACAACAAGTTAAACATATACACATATCTACAAATTACTACCATAATAACTTATAAACAAATCCCCAAATTAATCACTCCCAGGTAAACTTCACCAAAGCAACAATGACCCAGAGACTTTAAGCAGACTCCAGGTAAAGCACATTTGACCGTACAAATTCAAAATGAGGTTCCTTTGCAGACACAGCTGTAGATTTATAGGCTGGTTAGACCTTTAAATGCCGCTGCCTTGTACACACACACTCCATTCTGTTTATACCTAGCTTTTCCTTTGAATGTACATTTTCCATTGTATTACTAGGTTTTTAAATTTTACCTCTCCTAACAATAAACTCTTTCATTCCACTAATTTTATTAATACAAACACAGTGCTCAGTGTCTCCCAGCTGGGTGCAAGATTTTACTCCCACTCTTGAATGCTTTATTCAACAAATGTAAATTTACACTTTACCTTTTAACTTCCTTAAGCTTATCTAATTAACATCTCAAAACTACTATACAGCAAAGCACCCAGACTAGCTGCCTTTAACCCAATTAAGACACACAGACACATATCCCACTACAATTTTATTTTAAAAAAAAATTTCCAATAAAGTTATAACAGTAATATCTCTTAATGAATGAGTGAAGTGCAGCTCGCCAAGTGCACTCCTAACATAGTATGATGTACCGGGGGTGATGAGTCCGGCAGGCTGGTCTTATAATGATATGCTGATGTATTACAATGAGGCTTCTGGTGTCTGATAGCAGGGAACATGGCTCACCATCGATGGGCTGAGTGAATGATTGCAAACTGGTTTCACCCTGTCGTGAAACTGATTTTTGGCCTTCTTGCCATATTGTCCACTTTCGCCACTTAACACACCCAACACCAGCGGGCACGGAAAATCCCGGCCCATGTGTCTGCTGCCCTTGTCCTTTTATACCATAGTGGTCATGGGTTTGGAAGGTGCAGTTAAAGGAGCCTTGGTGAGTTCCTTTAGTGCATCTTGTAGATGCTACACAATGCTGCCACTATGTGTCGGTGGTGGAAATGATGAATGTTGGTGGATGGATTGCCAATCAAGTGGGTTGCTTTGTCCTGGAAGCTTCTTGAGTGTTGTAGGAGCAGCACCTATCCAAGCAAGTGGAGATTATTCCATCACACTCCTGACTTGTACCTTGTAGATGGTGGACAGACTTGGGGGAGTCAGGAGGTGCGTTACTTGCCACAGGATTCCTAGCCTGTAGCCTGCTATTGTAGCCACAGTATTTATTATGGCTTGTCCAGTTCAGTTTCTGGTCAATGATAACCCCCAGGATGTTGGGGATAATGGGGATTCAGTGATGGTAATGCCATTGAATGTCAAGGGGTGATGGTTAGATTCTCTCTTGTTGGAGATGATCATTGCCTGGCATTTTGTGGCGCGCATGTTACTTGCCACTTGTCAGCCCAAGCGTGGATGTTGTTCGGGTCTTGCTGCATTTGGACATGGGCTGCTTCAGTATCTGAGGAATCGCAAATGGTGCTGAACATTGTGAAATCATTAGCGATCATCCCTCTTCTGACCTTATGACAGAAGGAGATGATTGACCTCCCAACCACTGTTGATATCCCTTTCCATCAATTTACTGATGATCGAGAGTAGACTGATGGGGTGGTAAGTGGCTGGGTTGGATTTCTCCTGCTTTTTGTGTACAGGATATACCTGGCAATTTTCCACATAGGTGCCAGCGTTGTAGCTGCACTGGAACAGCTTGGCTTGGAGTGTGGCAAGTTCTGGAACACAAATCTTCGAACTATTGCTGGAATATTGTCAGGCCCAGAGCCTTTGCACTATCATCTGAATTGAACTGGCTGAAGACTGGCATCTGTGATGCTGGGGACCTTGGAGGAGGCTGAGATAGATTCATTCACTTGGCACTTCTGGCTAAAGTGGTGCTTTCTCCTCCTCCAGTGAGTTGTTTAATTGTCCACCACCATTCATGAATGGCTTTGGTAGGATTGCATGGGACATGTGGAATTGTTTAACTCTGTCTATTGCTTGGTGCTTATGTTTTTTTTTAAATTTAACCCTAATTGCCCTTCAGAGGGCAAGAGTCAACCACATTGCTATGTGTCTGGAGTCACATGTAGACCAGACCAGGTAAGGACCAGATCTCCTGTTCATCATCAAACCAGATTTTTGTCGAATTGAAATTTCACTATCTGCCATAGTGGGATTTGAATCCAGGTCCCCAGAGCAGTACCTGGGTCTCTGGAATACTAGTCAGTGACCGTACCACAAGGCCACCACCACCTCTGTTATTTGGTACATAAGAAGTACAACACAAGTTGTAGCTTCACCAGGTTGACACCTCATTTTTAGGTATGCCCAGTGCTGTTCCTGGCATGCCCTCCTGCCCTCTTCATTGAACCAGGGCTGATCCCCTGGCTTGGTAATGGTAGAGTGGGGGATATGCCGGGCCTTGAGGTACAGATTGTGGCTGAGTACAACTCTGCTGCTGCTGATGGCTACAGCACTTCATGGTTGTCCAGCCTTGAGTTACTAGTTCTATTCGAAATCTATCCCATTTAGCACGGTGGTAATGCCACACATGATGGAGGGTATCCTCGATGTGAAGGTGGGACTTTGTTTCCACAAGAACTGTGTGGTGGTCACTCCGACCAATACTTTCATGGACGGATGCATCTGTGTCAGACAGGTTGGTGAGAATGAGGGCAAGTATGTTTTTCCCTTTTGTTGGTTCCCTCACCACCTGCCGCAGACCCAGTCTAGCAGCTTTGTCCTGAGCCACTCTTAGTGATGGACCTTGAAGTTTCCTACCCAGAATGCATTCTGCACCCTTGCCAACCTCAGTGCTTCCTCCAAGTGGTGCTCAACATGGAGGAGTACTGATTCATAGCTGAGGGGGGTGGGGGGGGGTGGGGTGGGGGTTGCGGCATGTGGTAATCAGGACAGTTCCTTGCCCGTGTTAGACCTGGTGCCATGCGACATCATGGAATCCGCTTCTGTCCCGCCTCTGCCTGGTCAGGTTGAAGTTCTTGGATATCTAGAAAGTGAAAAGCATAAGGGTAAGTTTGTGGTGCAAATAAGACAGAACCCAGAAGGCAAAAAACAGTAAAATCCAAGAAATAAGAGTACTGGTCCGAACTGTTTTTTTTCCTCTTGGGAAAGCAAGAGATGCATACTCACTCCATCAGCAGCTTGTATACCAGAAGAGATTGTGGAATAAGGGGAATATGAGAAGGAAGATCTTGTATGACATACCCTCAACCTCAGTGTTTTAATGCCGCTGTTGGCCACAGCCTCAGTCATTGCTGCTTCAATAATGGCAGCCACCATTTCTTCCATGGATATAAGGTGATGCAGGTGCCAGTAAGCTTGTGCTGCCTCCAGTTATGCAGGTGCCAGCTTGTCCTGCAAGAGAGAGGGAAATGTGTCAGACGGCTGTAATTTCCCAGCCCTTTGGAGACAGACATTGCTAGCAATGGGCACCTCCGTGGCTTTGCTGCCCACCATAGGGGCCCAATAAAAGGCCACTTCCTGGTCCTGCTGGTGGTCCCCCGTTGGTTTTCCATGACAGACCCTCCTTGTTGGGAGTTCCATGGTTTATGGAGAGGGCTCCCCCACCAGCACTGGCCCCCGTATGCCTAACCCGCTACCAGTGCACCACGATTACCTTCCCTGCCTGGCCCCGGCTTCCCCAAACAAACTCACCACTCTTCAAGGGCACCTTGGCAATGAGGACCCAGGCCCGTCAGCTCTAGGGGACAGACTGCCTTCCTTAATTAGACAGTGACTTTGGCGACAACCTGCTAATTGGTGCTGCTGGGAAAATGCTGCTCCAGGCTCCTGCCGCCCCTTCCCTCTCCCTGGAGCTGACTCTGATGGCAGTACCACAGTCTCTCCTGAAAAATTCAGCTCTGCGTGTCTTGCAATGTGCTTGTGTAGTGTAGCTGTCATGGTTGAATACCCTGGAGCATGTGCAATCTGTGTGATATGGGTATGAGGTTTGCAGCAGTGCAAAGTGTGTGAGAGTAAGATGAAGCTTTGAATGCAGTTAAGAATCATGGGTTGCTAGGGACTGTTGCATGCGAGTGATGGTGGTGTTGCGAATGAAGAATATGTGAGGCTAGTGGAGCAGCTGGTGCGATTTGCATTCAAAAATGCATTTACTGGTCTTGCTCACTGCATGCAAGCCCTTGGGGCTACATTCCTGGTGTTGATTACCTTGGCGGTCTACTCCCACTGTTTTCTGAGTTTGTCTGGAGGGCCCCCTGGACCTCTACGGATAGATGACATCTCTCTTCCTCTGTACCTCCTGCGACCAAGGACTCTTGGGCAGTACCTGAAAATCTTGGAGCGCTCTCTCTGCCATGTTG
This sequence comes from Carcharodon carcharias, assembly GCF_017639515.1. Classification (NCBI taxonomy): domain Eukaryota; kingdom Metazoa; phylum Chordata; class Chondrichthyes; order Lamniformes; family Lamnidae; genus Carcharodon; species Carcharodon carcharias. The sequence continues at coordinate 150,457,019 of NC_054472.1, forward strand.
TGCACCTTTCAGTTTTTTTCTCGCTCACAAGCTGTTCTGCAACCAATTCCAGCATCCACTGCAGCCAAAGCACTCCTCCCGTTCAAGATATGCAGGCTGGCTTTAAGTAGTTCAGGCTAACTTTAAGTGGTGCTAGCCCCTTCCAATTTTGGACTCCTTTCTCAAGCTCCTTGCTGAGCCGCTGCCCACAGAGACCATTTGAATGCGCAAGCGGCACAAAGTTTGTGTATTACTTGCATTGAAGCAACAATCTTGGTTCATTGTGCATCATGACCCTTGTACCCATTTTTAGGCCCTATCGAATTTTTTGACCCTAATGTTTCAAATGTTAAAAAGCTACGATCCCCATGCCCATATTTGGGACTAAGCATTTAAAATGTTATAAAGATACATAGGATAGAAACATAGAAATTATTTTCTCTGGTCAGGGAATCAAGAACAAGGAAATATAATCCTAATTAGAGCCAAACTATTCAGGATGGAAATGGGGAAGTATAATGAAAATCTTGAATTCTCTCCCAAAAAGGTCTTGTGTCAAATGGAGCCTTCAAGACTGGGCTTACGATTTTTTATGTAGAAGGGTATCAAAGCATGTGGAGCAAATGCAGGAAAATGGAGTTGAGGTACAGATCGGTCATGAGTTAATTAAATGCAGAGCAAGCTTGAAGGGCAATGTCCTACTCCTGTTCCTGTGAAAAGGTTTACTCAATCCTCAATAAAAAACTCCTTGCTGAAGTGGATATGGTATTCTTATGAGGTTTGTCTTGTAATGTTTATACCAATTTGGCCTGCTTTTTGTCAAGTCAACAGTTACCCTTTTTTTCCCTGTTGAAGCATTCCCAGCAACTGGTATCACAGCAGCATGCTAAGAATAACTTGCAGCTACTGTGTAACTCTGAGTGAGGTAATGGTATTTTAGATATTTGTGCTCTGCTTCACGTAGCACACTGTCTGCAATGCCTAGCACCGATTGTTTGAATTAGCTAGACTGGTTTTGGAAAGTGGAAACTGCATTGACTCTGCATTAAGTAAAGTTTATTCTTGCAAGAACTATTTCCGCAGACCAATAACTTACGTTTGGATCATGGCTTCAACCCAGCCTAACATTCTGAAGTCAGAAGGAAATTACAGCAGGTCTTTGTCAAGGAAGCATTTGAAGTAAATGAGAGAGGTAACTAAACATGTTTAGGGGGAGAATTCCAGAGTGTATGTGGAGATTTATTTTTGAAAAAGAAGCACAATTACTGGAGGTCGGAAATTTAAAATGCAAGCTGCAAATGGATCAGTCACTACCTGAATAAAAAACGTGTGTTCTTGGTTTAGAAATTGCCAGAGAAAAATGACGAAAATTCATCTAGTTTGGTTCCTATCATCTTGGTATTTGCATCATAAAATAATAATGTAGCTAAATATGATCATGGCAATTGATCTGTATCAATTAGTCTGCATCGTGTGTGAGATGAAGAAAACCAGACAGTGGTGGAAAGCTTTGGAACCATAGGTCTAAAACCACCTGTTCAAGGATACTATACAGATGATGGCCTGGCTTTTGGGGTCAGCGCCAAACAGCACTTGTCTTTCATTATGCTTACTTTTAAACTGCAAATTACAGCCATCCGGTCCCCAATATAGTGTGCTCCCTTTACGAGGATCTGGGACCAGTCTGAACAGGGCAAAATATCAGCATGTCTCTTCAGCTAAACAAATTGAATATCTTCATTATGGCACACAGGGTCTGAACCAGGAAGTGTAAGTTAGAATATTTAATTCAATGTAAAACCATGCACAGAAAGCAAAATAGAGAGAAAAAAGATGGGATTAAGATAAATAAAAGAGGCAGAAAGAAGTAGTATTTTTAAAAATTTATAACAATAATTAAAACCTGAAGGGTTGAGATTCCACACTTGCAAAAATGAATTTTCAATTTCAGGGAGGTTGCTTAGCAATAATTGAAACTTGTTATGCCATTAAAAATTCACTTGAAGGGACAAACCCTAAATTTTCTTGGCAGGTTTATTATCCATTTATCACCTAAGTACAATAACTTCATATCATTCTGTGCATTTCAATGTTGATTCTATAGACAATTTGCCAGTATATTGCAGCTTGTGGGGGAACTGGGCAGCAGCATGCTGATTTCTGCTTTTGGCTGAGCATGTGTGGATGTGAGATATTGCTGCTTGATTTCCCCATTATAATTGTGAGCTGTTAATCACACCCTTATTCTTACTACAAAATCCAGGCCCATATGGCAGGTGTCAAATTACTCACGTTCTGTATCCTAATATATTAATCTGTAAGAATTTGACCTAATTTGCATTTTAGGTAGGATGTTTTATCCAAACATATGAATTTGGGGCAGGAATCGGCCTTTCGGCCCCTTGAGCCTGCTCTGCCATTAGATAAGATCATGGCTGATCTGATTGTGGCCTCTACTTTCCTCTCTACCCCCAATACCCTGAGATTCTTGACTGACAAGGTCAATCTAATTTGCCTTATAAATATTCAATGATCCAGCCTCCACTGCTCTCTGGGAAAGAGAATTCCACAGACTAACGACCCTCTGAGAGAAAAAAATCACCAGGTATTTGCTGTACCTGTGTGCTAACTTTTTGCACTTCATGTACCAGGGCAGTCCAGATGTTTGTACCGCAGAGTTCTGCAATCTCTCTCCATTTAAATAATATGCTGCTTTTCTGTTCTTCCTTTCAAAATGGGCAAGATCACATTTTCCCGCAGTATACTTCATCTGCCAATTTTTTCCCACTAACTTAGCCTATCTGTATCCCCCGGCAGTCTCCTTATGTCCTCTTCACAATGTACTCCCCTATCAATTTTTGTGTCGTTAGCAAATTTAGCGACCATACATTTAATCCCTTCATCCAAGTCATTGATGTAGACTGTAAACAGCTGAGGCCCCAGTACTGACCCCTGTGGAACTCCACTGGTTGCATCTTGCTAACCCTAAAATGACCCATTTATCCGTAGTCTCTGCTCCCTCTTAGCTCACCAACCCTCTATCCAGGCTAACATGTTACCCCCTATACCATGAGCTCTTATTTTGTGTAGCAGCCTTTGATGTGGCACCTTGTCAGATACCTTTTGGAAATCCATGTTTACCTCATCTACATGTTTCCTTTATCCACATTGCATGTTACTTTCTCAAAGAAATCTAATAATTAGTCCTGATTTTCCTTTCACAAAACCATGTTGACTCTGCCTGATTGCATTCAGATTTTCTAAGTGCCCTGCCAGAACCTCCTTAATAATAGGTTCCATCATCTTCTAGCTAATTTTCATACAGCAATAATTCGCAATGAATGACCAATCAAACTGTGTCATTCGCATTGCTGATTGCAGATGAAATGTTTGACTGGAAGGGAATCAGATGCTGATCATATCCAGAGTGTTTTGTTTTTATTTGTGGCTGCTGTTAATGCTAAAAACAGATGGGAATCATTGTTAGAAGCTTTCTACTGCTGACTCCTATTCTTTATACTCTCACTTTGTTCTGCTTAGCACACTACCATCATGAATGGTTCTGTTAACCATTCATATCTGACTCTATACCTTCTACATCAACCATCCTTTGTCACCTCAGGGTTCAGCTGTTCCATTGCTATCCTGGCCAGCTTCCAATCTTCCACCCTCCACAAACTTAAGCTCATTGAAAACTCTGTTGCCTAAGCCCCATTCACCTGCAGCCCATATACCCGCTGGTTTCCAGTTTAAAAACTCTTATCCTCATGTTCAAATCCCTCCATGGGCTCACTCTGCCCTAGCTCTATAACTTCATCAAGATCTACAATTGTTCAAGTTCTTGAGTTTTCTAACTCCAATCTCTTGTGCATCCCCATGTCAGCTGTCTAGGCCCCGAGCACTGGAATTCACTCCCTTAAACTCTCCAACTCCTTCACCTCTCTGCAACTTAAAAATGCCCTTTAAATCCTACTTCATTGATCCAGGCTCTGTCACCTGCATGAATATCTCCTTCATTGACTTGATGTTAATTATTGTTTCCTGTGAATCACTTTGAGATGCTTTATTATGTCAAATGGTGTTACATTAACGCTAGCTTTTGTTGTTGCTGCTTCCCTACTTTTCTTGATACTGATTTCTTTAATTTTCTCCTTATGAATAATGGAGAGAAAACATTTAGTCTACATGAAAAGTTAAAACTTAATTTATGGACTAAGTAAAAGGGAATTTCCTTTCCGTTTTTGAAATGTAGTGAGTTGGGTGAATCATTCATCTAACTGTGAGCTTGGCCTGAGTTTGATGAAGTGTGTTTGTATAATGTCAGATTTTCCACGCTATTCCAACCTTGATTATCCTTCCCCTCTGCCATAATCTGACCTGCCCTCCATCATTATCTGACCCCCCCAATGCAATTGACCACCCCAACCTTCTCCCCACTGTGATTGTATAACCGCACCCCCCCCCCCGCCCCCCCGCCACTTGCGATCTTGTGACACCTGCACTCATACCCAATTATCAGTTTTTCAATTTGTTTAGCTCACAGGCTGGAGTCTGCAGAGGATTAGTTAAATGAGGTCCTGCCAGGTCCCCAGCCTTGCCTGCACCTTCTCATCCCTTAATATCAAGCCTTTGAAATGAAAGATTAAACAGTGATTGCAAGATTGCAACTGCTGTTTCAGTGGATGTAAAAGATCCCATTGCACTATATGAAGAAGAGCTAATATTTATCCTTCATCACTAAAACAGACAAACAGACTATCTGATCATTTATCTCATTGCTGTTTGTGGAACTTTGATATGCATAAATTGGCTGCTGTGCTTCATATTATAATAGTGAGCATACTTAAAAAATAAAGCAGTTAATTGGTTGTAAAATGCTTTGGGGGCATTGTGAGATCATGAAAGTTGATAAATAAATATAAGTTCTCTATTACTCATCAAGTGCTGAATAACTTCTTCAGATATTGGAAAAGCATCTTGCATGGCATTTGCATGTTGCCGACTTGCTTTCTGGCAGAGACCACTTGCGTGCCACAGTTTAATTCTCAGTGCTTCAGAATAATTCTTGTGGTTCAGCAAAAAAAAATCTAGGAGGTAAAACGGACCGTTTTTAATTGAATTAATTTAAGTTGGAAAGGGTCACTTCATTAAACAATGGACAAAGATGTCTCAGTGACTTTCATGTCAACTTGACTTTTTTTTCTTGGTTTTGTTTTGTTTCCCAGATGAACAGGAAGCCCTGAATTCGATTATGAAAGATCTGGCTGCTTTGGGCAAGTGCCGAAAGTTGCTAAATTATGACATCAGCAAAAACAATCAGGTAAGATTTGGTGTGAAAGATCAGGACAGCTTTAGTTGAAGTCAGCAAACCTTGCCAGTATTGTCACTTGGCTAATTCAGTGAATTAATGCCATTATGTTGTTGGAAAAAGCAACCAGTTTTGAAGTGTAATACTTTAGTGTAATACAAGTTGTCCGTAAGGCCAGTGACAAATTGTTGACCACTTCAGTCAAAGGCATTTTTATATTATAAAGAGGCAGCCAATTATGAGTGAAAAGTTCCATGTGCCACAAGTGACAATGAGTTTTGTTAGGCAAGGGTAGTTCACAAAATAAAGATGGGTATGTACAGATAAGGCATGATCTAATTGAATGACATAGCAGGTTTGAGGGCTGAATGACATACTCCTGGTCTTGTATTCCTTCACCATCATTTCCAGGTGCCCGAACCCTTCACACCCCAAAAATCTGGGTGTTACCTCACTCCAGTCGTCGTCGCTCTTCATTGTGGAGATGCTTGCAGTTGCAACAGCACCACTACTGAGTTCTGGTGTTGCAGAGACTGCTAGATTTGCCAGATGGTCACGAGGGCAGGACTTCCTCCCACTGAGGGGTGGAAATCTAACCCTTACCTTGTTGAAGCCACGCTGAACACATTTATGGCTGTGGCCAGCCTTGTTTAAAGTCATTTGGTTCATAGAATTATAGAAAGTTTGCGGCACAGAAAGAGGCCACTTGGCGCATTGTGCCTGCACCAGCTGAAAGACGAGCTACCATCCAAATCCAGCATTTGGGCTTTTCTTCCGGGGGGACCCCGATTTCCACTGTGTAAAATTCAGCCCAAAATTTCTAAGTTGTTCTCTGGGCCTTTATCACTGTTTAAAGTTATTTAGCATAAAAATTTCACACTGCTGCCATGACATTCCACTGTATTCTCAGTGACTACATGGCGTGTGCTTCACAGAGGGAAAGGGACACTGCCGACTCGAGCCTTTGGAGGATGCCTAGTGCTGCTGTGTTTCTTATGGGTGCAGCACTAGGGAATTCCTGGAATAGTGTACTTTTACCCCTGATTGTTTTGGAGCTCTATCACAAATGCTGTAATCATTCTGACAATCAGCGGAACTGGAAGATTATTAGTCATTGAATTCTCTGCAACTTGATTCGTTCCTATTGACCGCACAGTTTATATCCGATTCTGGCACATTTGGATTTCTTGGTTGAATTTTCAGCTTCTCCTTAGTTTTTAAGAGTTGAAAGGATTCCTTTCCTCCCTTTCCCTTTGTATTTCACTTGTCATTATTATGTTATGTACATCAAAGCATTCCTTTGTTATCTGTTTCAGTTGTCTCTGGCTAGTTTCTCAGTGAGGGCGTGTTTCTCTTAGAAATATCATTTAGTGTGTGCTGTTATTCTGCATGACTAGCAAAGCCTTTCCCTGGCACCAGAAATAGATTTCTTTGGAAAAAAAAAGTAAATTTTTCTTCAATATATTTTATGTTCAGTTTAGAGGACATGGACATATATACATCAGTGCTGACATCCCAGACTCCTCCTTTTGATGACAACCCTTCTCTCCTGATTATTTTCTCCGCTCCTTTCATATTCTCCTCCACAACTCCCCATCCCAACCACCATCGCACTCCCACCGTGGCAAGTTAAAGGAGCTCATGAATTTTTTTTCTCCATTTGAAGGATTAAAATTTTCTGCTCAGCTTCTTTCTTGTACCCAATAATCCCTGTGCTCGTGTTCTGGCTCTTTGACATATCAATTGTGCTTAGTCCAACATTCCTACTTTTTGGCCATAATCCTGTCAGTTTCTCATCTTCAGGTACAGGCCTAACTCCCTTTTTAAAATTAGTTATGCTATCACTACTTTTTCCAGACAACTCTGAGTGAAAGAAATTCTCCTCATCTCTCTTCTAAATCTTTTGCCAATGATTTTGAATCCTTGACCTTTTATTATGGAACTTCTTGCCAGCGGGAACAATTTTTCTTGATTCATGTTGTTAAAACCTCACAGGCAGAATTTTACATTGGAGGCTCATAAAATCCCTTGGATGGTCTTCCCAGTGACTTCCCGCCACCCCAAGCTCTCTGCGGTTTTATGATGGGATGGGCGAGGCTGGCCTACTTGGCCTTGCCCCAATTGAGGCCCTTAAGTGGCCAATAAAAGACTACTAAGAACTGTTTCCCACCCAGCATCAATTTCCAGGCTTGGGGGTGAAGTTCAACAGCTGGCAGAAGCCCAAAAAGTGTCCCTGCTCGGGCCTTGGGCAGTGGGGTTGCGAGGAGGGGGAACTCTCCATCATTGGCCTCCTTTCAACATTGGATGCTAGCACCTCCACAAGCTCTGCCCTCTGTTGGTGCTCCCACCCCCTGGCATCTCCATCAACACTGCCTCTGCCTATCTCCCCAGGCCTCACCTTTGCTCCCCGCTTTGAGACCCCAAACACATCTGGTCCTGGGCTCTGGGACTTAGACTCTGAGGACTTGTAATAGTCCCAGTTTTGTCCACTCCAGCTTCTGGCAGTGCTGGGGCTAGCCAGCTGCCGGCCAATCAGATTGACTTGCAGCACTCTGAGGCAGGACTTCTTCCAGAGTGAGAAGACCTCCTCCAGCCAATTCACGCTCCTTGGGGCATTAAATGGCTGCAGGCAGACAGTATTGGTGGCGATGTGTTATTCATTTACTCTTTGGGTGGTGATAAATATTTGAAAAAAGGGGGATCAAAAAGGGGTGGGGATGGAGGTGAGAGTTCATAGTCTGAAGTTGTTGAACTCAATGTTAAATCCGGAAGGCTGTAAAGTGCCTAATCGGAAGATGAAGTGCTGTTCCTCCAGTTTGCGTTGAGCTTCACTGGAACATCACAGCAGGCCAAGGACGGAAATGTGGGCATGAGAGCAGGATGGTGTGTTGAAATGGCAAGCGACAGGAAGGTCTGGATCATGCTTGTGGACAGGCCAAAGGTGTTCTGAAAAGCCATCACCCAGTCTGCGTTTGGTGTCTCCAATGTCGAGGAGCCCGCATTGGGAGCAGCAAATGCAGTAGACTAAATTGAGGGAAATGCAAGTGAAATGCTGCTTCACTTGAAAGGAGTGTTTGGACCCTTGGACGGTGAGGAGGGGGGAAGTAAAGGGGCAGGTGTTGCACCTTCTGCAATTGCATGGGAAGGTGCCGTGGGAGGGGGTTGAGACATTGGGTGTGACGGAGGAGTGGACCAGGGTGTTCCAGACGAAATGGTCCCTTCGGAATACCGATGGGGAGTGGGGGTGGAGGGAAGATGTGCTTGGTGGTGGCATCATGCTGGAGTTGGCGGAAATGGCGGAGGATGATCCTTTGAATGCGGAAGCTGGTGGGGTGAAAAGTGTGGACAAGGGGGACCCTATCATTGGTTCTGGGAGGGAGTGGAAGGTGTGAGGGCAGAGGCACGGGAGATGCACCGGACACGTTTGAGGGCCTTGTCAACTACCATGGGTGGGAAACCTCAGTTAAGGAAGACATGTCAGAAGCATCTTTTTGGAAAGTGGCATCATCGGAACAAATGTGATGGAGGCAAAGGAACTGAGAGAATGGGATAGAGTCCTTACAGGAAGCAGGAGTTATAATTGAGGTAGCTGTGGGAATCGGTGGGCTTGTAATGAATATTGGTGGACAGTTTATCACCAGAAATTGAGACAGAGAGATCAAGGAAGGGAGGGAAGTGTCGGAGATGGACTATATGAAAGTGATGGAGGGGTGGAAATTGGAAGCCAAATTAATAAAATTTTCCAGGACCAGATGAGAGCATGAAGTGGCACCGAAACAGTCATCGATGTACCGGAGAAAGAGTTGTGGGAGGGGGCCTGAGTAGGACTGGAACGAGGAATGTTCCACATACCCCATAAAGAGACAGGCATAACTGGGGCCCATGCGGATACCCATAGCCACATGTTTTATTTGGAAGAAGTGTGACAAGTTTAAGGAGAAATTGTTCAGTGAGAGAACAAGTTCAGCCAGACAGAGGAGAGTGGTGGTGGATGGGGATTGTTAGGGCCCCTATTCAAGGAAGAAGTGGAGAGCCCTCAGACCATCCTGGTCGGGTATAGAGGTGTAGAGAGATTGGATGTCCATGGTGAAGAGGAGGTGGTTGGGGCCAGGGAACTGGAAATTTTTGATATGGTGTAGGGCATCAGAGGAATCACGGATGTAGGTGGGAAGGGACTGGACAAGGGGGGAGAGAGAACGGAGTCAAGATAAGAAGAAATGAGTTCCATGGAGCAGGAACAGGCTGACACGATCGGTCTACAGGGACAGTCCTGTTTGTGAATTTTGGGGTGGAGGTAGATGCAGGCTGTCTGAGGTTGGGAGACTATGAGGTTGGAAGCTGTGGAGGGAAGATCTTCAGAGGAGATGAGGTCAGTGACAGTCCTGGAAACATTGGCTTGATGTTCAGTGGTGGGGTCATGGTCCAGGGGAAGTAGGAGGAAGTGTCTGCGAGTTGGCGCTCAGACTATGCGAGGTAGAGGTCAGTACGTCAGACAACAACAGCACCACACCCAGTAACACCTTCCCATACAATTGCAGAAGATGCAACACTGCCCATTACTTCTTCCCTCCTCACCATCCAAGGGCTCCTTCAATTTAGTCTACTGCATTCGCTGCTCCTAATGTGCTCTCCTCTAAATTGGAGAGACCAAACGCAGACTGGGTGACCGTTTGGCGGAACACCTCTGGCCTGTCCGCAAGCATGATCCACACCTCCCTGTCGCTTGCCATTTCAACACCCCATCCTGCTCTCACACCCACATGTCCGTCCTTGGCCTGCTGCAATGTTCCAGTGAAGCTCAATGCAAACTGGAGGAGCAGCATCTCATCTTCCAACTAGGCACTTTACAGCCTTCCAGACTTAACATTGAGTTCAACAACTTCAGACCATGAACTCTCTCCTCCATCCCTACCCCCTTTTTGATCCCCCTTTTTTCAAGTATTTATTTTTAATTTTTTTGCATATATACATTCCCACACCTATTTTTGTTATTTTTTAAAATTTATTTCCTTTTTATTCATTGTTTTATCCATGCCTTTTAGCCTATTTCGATCTTTTTCCCACCACCGTCCCCTCCCCCAACCCCACCCCCACTAGGGCCATTCTGCTTTCTACTCTTAGGGCCGTTTTTTCCGGTCGGCGAGTGGGGGCCCCCTTGCCGACATGCAAAATGACGCAGAGGTATGTCGGGCGTGTGTCTAGTAAGGCCATTAAAAAACCAATTAACCTGATTGATGGACCTGCCCGTACAACCTTAAGGTCGGCGGGCAGGCCGGGAGCCCAGGCGGTTCTTGGAAAAAGCCTGAAACCTCATCCACGGATGAGGTTTCATGGGGATTTTAAAAATTTTAACAAATGTTTCAGTAAAAGTTATGACCATGTCCCAACTCATGTGACAGTGTCACGTGGGGGGACATGGCAGGAAAATTTTTTTATCACCTGAAATTCAACTTTTACATCGGAGCGATCTCCCTGAGGTAGCACTTTGCCTCAGGGAGATCTGTGCGAAAGAGGGCACTACCGCCTGAGGGAATCCTCCCCCCCCCCCCGCCCGCACAGGGAGTGCATAGCACTTCCTGGCGGAACGTCACGCTGGGCGTGCCTTAATTGGCCCGCCCACGTAAAATAGCGGTGCGCCCTTGACTGGGGACGCCGATCGTAGGCCTGCCTGCCTGTGCTCGCTCCTGCACTCCCCCCACCCCCTGGCAGGGGAAAATGTTGGCCTTAATGTCACCATTAGCACCTCCTTTAGCCATCAACACCCCTTCGACCTTTTGTTTATGACATCTTTCGCATCTCTCCTTTGCTTCCACTGGTTTTCTATCCAGTTTCACCTGTCCCTCCACCCTTAAAAAGTATATATTCCACCATATTTTTACTTCTCTTTAGTTCAGAAGAAGTCATATCGACTCGAAACTTTAACTCTGTCTTTTTAACCATAGATGCTGTCAGACCTGCTGAGCTTTTCCAGCACTTTTTGTTTTTGTTTCAGATTTCCAGCATCCGCAGTATTTTGCCTTTATTATGTAATTAGCTAGAAATTGGTACCAAGTCAAAGAAGGAATTATAAGGATGGTTGACAAAAGTTTCATCAAAGAGGTAGATTTTAAGGAGCAGTTTATTGGAGAAGAGGGAGACGTAGAAATTTAGGGAAGGAACTACAGAGTTTGGGGCCTAGCCAGATGAAGGCATGTCAGCTGATGATGAGGTGAAGGAATTTGGGGGTGCATAGGAAGCCAAGAGAGTTCTTGGAGGGATGTAGGGCTAGAGGCAGTTGCAGAGAAAGGGAGGGATTTGAACACGATGATGAAAATGGTAAATTTGTGGCACTGCTGGACTGGGAACTAATGTAGATTTTTGAACACAGGGTTGTTGGATAAACAGTACTTGTTTTCAGTACAAAAAGATCAACACAGTTTTGTATGAGCTCAAGTTTATGGAAGATGAAAGAGGGCAGCCAGCCAGGAGAGCATTGGAATAGTTGAGTTGCCTGTTCATCTATTTAGCAACATAAAATTTCCTGTTATATGTCAGTGGTAAGTGCATATCAGACAATCCTGGGCATGTTGCCAAAATCTGCTGCTGCTGGGTGAGCTATCTTACTTCTGCCAGAAAGCTTCAGTGGTGTTTCTTAAACTCCATTATAAATAAAAACAGAAAATGCTAGAAATACTCAGCAGTTCTGGCAACGTCTATGGAGAGTGAAACAGAGTTAACGTTTTAGATCGCTGACATTCATGTGAATTGGGAGAAGTTCTAAATATAACAGGTTTTAAGCAGGTGAAAGGGGTCGGGGCAAATGATGGAATTAGAACAAAAGGCAAGGTTTGTGATAGATAGGGTGGAAGATAGGAGAAGTTAAATAACAAGACAGGTGGTGGTACACAGCCAAAGGGAGCGAGTGGTCATGGCACAAGGGAAGAAACAAAAGATGTGCCTATAGGAGGTGTGAATGGGAGGATGATGAACAGCTGCTATCTGTAAACAGAAACAAGGGAATAATGAGACTAAAATAAAAAAAACTGCAAAGAAATGGAAACAAAATGGAAGTAGAGATTGAGGCCTGGAATTGTTGAACTCAGCATTGAGTCCAGAAGGCTGTGAAGTGCCTATACAAAAGATGAGGTGCTGTTCTTCATGCATTGAGCTTTTTTGGAACACTACTGTAGGTGAATGACAGAGTTCGAGTGAGAGCAAGAGGAAGAACTGAAATCACAGGTGATTGGAAGCTCAGAGCCACGCCTGTGGATGGAAGCATTACTCAACCTGCATTTGGAGCAGACAACATTGTGAACAGAAAATACAATATACTAAACTAAAGAAGTACGAGTAAATCACTATTTCAATTCGAAGGAGTGGTTGGGCCCTTGGGTGGTGAGGAGAGATGTAGAGGGGCATGTGCTGCATCTTCTGTGTTTGCATGGAAAAGTGTCACAGGAAAAAATGGGGTGGTAGAGGTGATTGAGGAGTGAAGCAGGTTATCATGGAGAGAATGGTCACTTCAGAATACGGAAAGCGGAGGGGAGAGGAAGATGTGTTTGATGGTGACATCATCTGGAGCTGGTGATATGATTCCAGCTGATGTTCCTACTGGACAAGTCTGATCTCAGGGTGGAACCTGGTTTGATAGATCCTAAGTTTTATCTTTTGTTTAGAGACATGGAGGGCAGCATTGAACAGAGTCACAGAGTCTTCTGGTGAACTTTTAATAAAAAAAAAATGTAAAAACATACAAACTTACGGAGTAGGAGCAGGAGTAGGCCACTTGGCACCTCTGAGCCTGCTCCACCATCCAATAAGACCATGGCTGATCTGAATGTAACCTCAACTCTACAATCCTGCCTACAATGATAACATTTCACCCCCTAGTTAATCAAGAATCTATCTAGCTCTGCCTTAAAAATATTCAAAAACTCTGCTTCCACTGCCTTTTAAGGGAGAGAGTTCCAAAGACACTCAACCCTCTGAGAGAAAAAAATTCTCCTTATTAAACAAGAAAAGATGAACTATATTACAATACTCCTTCAGTTACGGCTATACCTTTACAGATATATACAGATTCGCAAGGGTAACACAAGTTACAAAATCTATCTTATATTCTAATGTTTACAATAAGTACAGAGTCCATGTAAACCAATAGGTGACCTATGGTTGGACACCACACACTCTGAAACCCTGTGACAGATACCACCCAAAGCAGATGCTATGGATCTCTCAACTCCTCCCAGACTCTTGTCATACTGTGAACCAACAGGTCTCACAGAACTCTGCCTTTCTCCTGAGGGTTTCCAATCTCAATGCTCGAAGTACTTGCCTTGGAATCTAATTACAAATGACCCATTTACTTGGACGACAATGATACACCTCCAAAAGTTTGAACTCTGCTTCTGATGTTCTCCTCCCTTTGATTTCTCTGTGCATTCAGACTTCACCCTCCACACATGCACTCAGGCATTCGGCTGTGCCAAGCAGGACACCACTGCTTCACAGGCCCGTAGTAAGGAGTCACCAACCTTTGGCTGTCTCCTTGGATCTTCTTGCAAGCCCACTTTGCCTTGATTCTACTCCCCACAGCTTTCTCTCTTTAATTTGGAGTCTTTCCCCCTTACTTTCAATTCCACTGAACAGGACCGGTTCAGATTCCTATTCCTTTCCCTTGACTTCACTATCTTCATGGGGCCACCTTCTGCCCAACTCCCTAGTTTTTGGGACTTTCTTCTTTTCTTTGGGACCTGCTCCCTGCAGCTCCCTTCCTGCCAGCTCTGGCAGTTTCTGTGGAATGCTCCTACCAACTGAAATCAAACAGCTTTTCTGTTTCTCTGTGTGTCTCTTTGGGCCTCCTATTGTTAGGCAACAGCACAGTTTTTCGTACTTTGTTTTAACTTCCCTAAACCACTTCAAGGGTCATAAAACCTCATTAGAATGCAGGTATGCAAACAAGGCTTCTGGCTTACTGACTCCATCTCACAGAGAAAACTCTAAATGAAACTAGACCCAGGTTTCATCCTTCTAACACAAAAAAATTAAACTTAAATTTCAAGCTATAGCTCATTCCTAACACACACAGATGCACATATAACTTACTTAAAACTATGTCTAGTTCCTAACAGGTGGAAATGGTGGAGAATGATGCATTGAATATGGAAGAGTGGAAGGTGGAGGGAGGGGAAATGGTGAGAGCAGAAGTGTGAGAAGGAGAAGGGATGCAGTCCAGGGACCTGTCAACTGTGTTAAGGGGAATCCTCAGTTGAGGATAAAAGGAAGACGTATCAGAAGCACTGGTATGGAAGGTTGTGACATCAGAATAGATATAACAAAGACAGAGAAATTGTGCGAAAAGAATGTTGTCCTTACAAGGAAGCGAGGCGCGAGCAAGTATAATTGAAGAGGTTGTGAGAGCATGAGGGCTTGTAGTGAATATTTGTTGATTGCCTATCTCCAGAAATGTAAACAGATAAGTCAAGGAAGGGAAGGGAAGAGTCAGATATTGACCATGTCAAAGTGAGAGAAGGATGGATATTGGAAGCAAAGTTGATTAAATTTCTGCTGAAGGGTCATGAGGACTCGAAACGTCAACTCTTTTCTTCTTCGCCGATGCTGCCAGACCTGCTGAGTTTTTCCAGGTAATACTGTTTTTGTTTTGATTAAATTTCCCAGTTCAGGGCAAGAGCTGGAAACGGCACTGATACAATCATCAATGTACTGGAAAAAGAGGTGATGGAGGCAACCCAAATAGGACTGGGAGAAGGAATGTTGCATATTGCGCAAAAAGGGAAGCATAGCGAGGACCCATATGGGTTCCCATAGCAACCTTTTATTTGGAGGAAGCAAGTGGAGTTAAAGGAGGAGCCATTTGCTGTGAGAACAGTTCAGTCAGGTGGAGGAGGGTGATGATGGATGGAGACTGGTTGGGCCTCAGATCTTGGAAGAAGGTTCTACCTTTCTTCCAATGGCCATCTCTGCCCCTGGCTCAACTCATCTGCTGTTGAAACCCTAACCCATTTTTTTTATCTCCATATCTGACTATTCCATTGTTACCCTGTCTTCCGCGCTTTAACTTAAACTTTAGCTCTACCTACCTGAGTAACCTCCTCCAGCTCTATAATCCTCTGAGAACTTTGCAAGTTATTGTTGTTAACTTGTCCCAGTGGGGACGACTCCCAGTGTATTTGCAACCTTGATGAAACCATATAAATAATTTGTGCTGTTGCTTTGTTTCTGGTAATCATTTCTCTGTTTTTGTAGAATGAGGTGAGGATCAAGTTTGAGCATGAAGGAGAAAAAAGGCAAGTTATGTTTTAGTTTATTTCACAAAAAGTCTTTTGTTTAATTTAATTTGACTTTGACCAGATCCCTATTTACATGGATTTATCTGTTTTGGCTTTTTAAATAGAAATTTGTAGAAATAAAATCAATTAGCAAAATTATGGAAGGGAACAATTTTAAAAGAATGTTTCTTCTAATGCCAATGCATAACACTACCTGGTGTGGCACTCATTACACAACTGCAAGGTCCAAAGGTGAGTTGGTCCGTCTCAACTGGAATAGCATTAGGAGAGCTATAGTTAACCTTTGTATCCCAATGCTAGGCCAGGGGGTGGTGGGTGGTGGGAGGATGGTAGAGGTGGAGGAAAGGAATATGTCTAGTTTTACCAAACTTATCACCAAAAGTAGCTTCCTGCTGGAAAGAATATACATGGAGTGGATATTAATGAGGCCAGGATTGGCATTGCTCGTGATTTCCTCATGCACTACCCCACTGCCCTTAACTTTTCCAACAATCTGCACGTCATTAATCTTTAGTTACGCTCTTTCTGTGGAATGTGTATAGTCTTATGAGAATGATCAGAATTCAGAAATGGGGAAATTCCTTCATGTAGTAAAGTCTTCTCGAATATCTGCAAACACTCAATGTACTGGCATTCTCCATTATACTCCATCTGCCAAATTTGTGCCCATTCTTGGAAGGTGGTTACAGTTTGAGATACCAGCAGGGTAAGAGATGGAGAACATTGATAGACCTTAAAGCAATTTTAGATTTCTAAAAGCTGCTGTGAAGTTCTTGTTTCCTCATTAAGGGATTAGGGGGAATTGTAAACATTTATGTAATCTGAGGATTTTTTTTAAAGGATCATGCAGTTTTCTAGACCAGTAAAGTTGAAAGACATGCTACAAAAGGTCAATGATGCCTTTGGACAACAAATGGAGCTACACTTCATTAATAATGAGGTATGTTTTTCTGCTTGGTTTGTTAGTTATTGGCTATGTGCAGTGTGCATGTAGTTACTGTGCAACCATTGCACTGAATGGTCAGGAATGTCCAAATCAACATTTAGCAACAGCCAGTTTGTAAATATTTACTTCATTCCTCGGCTCTTGTAGTCTTGGTTTCCTGGCTGATTGAGAGACCCAACCTTGTCTTTCCCATGTTCCTCTACAGTTTCCCTGTATGCCAGCTTTGATCCTATAGGAATGGAAGGGAAAAGAAAAAGGTGGCAGAGTTCAAAGGGAGAAAGGAAACTCAAAATGAGAGAGAGAAACATGAATAATGCAGAAATGCAAGTGAAGGAGAGAACAAAACAGAAGTGGAGGAGGAGAGCAAGAGGCACAGCCAGGGTGGGCCACTTGACCTTCAGTGCTGTATGATTCTATGGCCAGAATATTTTGCTGGGCATGTGGGTGAGTGCCTGACGTGCCCAAGCATAAAATGACACGCGATGACATTGGGCGTGTGTCCTGATGTCATCGTGCAGTCTCGCGATGTTTCGTTCACATGCGCCCGCCAATAATTAAAAGGCCTATGCAGGCCATTAACAACATCCTTAACTTGAAATTTATGCTGCCTATCCAACCTAACGGTTGGCGGGCAGGCAAAAAGGCCAAGCGGCCTTTGCATGTTTTAGGAAACCTCATACATGAGCGGGATGAGGTTCCCTAAAGCTAATGCACATTTAATAAAAACTTTATTTTGGAACTAAAAACATGTCCCGTCGCATGAGGGGACAAGTTTTATTAAATTTTTACTGCCTTTATTAATTTTGTTAAAAAGCTTTTCAATCTCCCTGAGGCAGCTCCATGCCATTGTGCCTGGTGAGAATTATCACAGTTCAAAATTATGGAAAGTCTTTTTTTTAAAAAAGAGTACGATTTGCAAGTAGATTCATGGGAGATACCCAAGACAGTGGTTGAAGAGGTAGGCTTTGAACAGCTTTTGAATGTGGACTGTGCTGTAACATGATGGAGGAGCTTCAATAGAAAGTAGAAGAGTGCAAGCATGCAATAACAGAGAGCTGTGATATGGATAGTAAACCAAAAAAGGAGCAGGCTGAGTGAATGAATGAAGAGATGGAGGAGGGTGAGAGAAGGGATGGATGTGAATGGTCTGTAAATGGTTTTATGAAAGGAAAATCATGTTTGACTAATTTCTTGGAGCTCTTTGAGGAAGTAACAAGCATTGCGGATGAAGGGGAATCTGTTAATATGGTGCACTTAGATTTCCAGAAGGCGTTTTACAAGGTGCCACATCAAAGGTTACTATGCAAAGTAAGAGCTCATGGTGCAGGGGGTAACATATTAACATAGCTAGGATTGGTTAGCTAACAGGAAGCAGAGAGTAAGGATAAATGGGCCTTAATCAGGTTGGCAGGATTTGATGAGTGGATTAACACTGGTATCAGAGTTGGGGCCTTAACTACTTACAAATTATATCAATGACTTGGATGAAGGGACCGAATGTTTGGTTGCCAAATTTGTTGATGACACAAAGATAGGTGTGAAAGTAAGTTGTGAAGAGGACATAAAGAGCCTGCAAAGTGATATAGATGGGTTAAGTGGGCACAAACTTGGCAGATGGAGTATAATGTGGGAAAATGTGAACTTGTCCACTTTGGTAGGAAGAATAGAAAAGCAGCATATTATTGAAATGGAGAGAGATTGCAGAACTCTGAGGTACAGAGGGAACTGGGAATCCTGGCATATGAATCAGGAAAAGTTAGGATGCAGGTACAGCAAGTGATTTGGAAGGTAAATGGAATATTGTACTTTATTGCAGGGGGAATGGAATATAAAAGTAGGAACGTTTTGCTACAGTTATATGGGGCATTGGTGAGACCATATCTCGAGTACTGTGTAGAATTTTGTTCTCATTTATATTAATATAAATGTGTTAGAAGCAGTTCAGAGAAGATTCATTCGACTGATACCTGGGATGCAGTGGTTATCTTATGAGGAAAGGTTGGACAGGCTGGGTCTGTATCCTTTGGAGTTTAGAAGATTGAGAGGTGATCTTGTTGAAACATATAAGATCCTGAAGGGGCTTGACCGGGTGGATGCTGAAAGGATATTTCCCCTTATGGCAGAGACTAGAACTAGGGGACACAGTTTAAAAACAAGGGGTCTCCCATTTAAGAAGGAGGTGAGAAGAAGCCTTTTCTCTGAGGGGAGTCAAAGGTTATCGGGGGCTAGTAGAATATGGAGTTGAGGCCACAATCAGATCAGCCATAAACTTATTGAATGGTGGAGCAATCTCAAGAGGCTGAATGACCTACTCCTAATTCATATATTCGTATGAAATCTGTGCACTGGGGGACAGAGTGGGAGGTGACAAATGAATGGGACTTTGTGTACAATAGGAAATTCTCGTTGAATTCAGGTATGTGTAAGATGAAACTCAGTGGGGACAGTGCTGGGGAAGTTAAACCTGGATAATTTCTAGTTCTGTGCTAATCTCCACATTCTCTTTTTGTGTGTTCATAATTAATCATACAGCTTCGCACTCCACTACAATGTCAGAATGAATTGGACAAAGCAGTTGAGCACTTGGACCTCAATTCTAGCATGAAAAGCCTGAGGATTTTGGTTATACCTCGAAAGAACAGCCATGTGAGTTATCTTGCCTAATGAATACTTCTACTTGTATTTTTTTTGAGTAGAAGATATTGGATAGGTTTTGGTTGATAAAATCTAACACGCTTCATGTGAGAAAAGCAGGTGGAAATGGAAGCATTGGATTAGTATGAAAATTAGTAACATCCTACCAGTATCTACCCTTTCAAGTATCCTCAGCATCTTGTATATTTCAATGAGATCACCTCTTAAATCTTCAAACTCCATTGGGTATAGGCCCAATCTGTTCAACCTTTCTTCACCCAGAAATGACTTGAGTGAACCTTCTCTGAACAGCTTCTAATGCAATTATATCTTTTTTCAAATAAGGAGACCAAAACTGTACACAGTACTCCAGATGTGGTCTCACCAAGGCCCTGTACAGCTCCAGTAAAATTACTTTTATATTCGATTCTCCTTGCAATAAACACCAATATTTCATTTGCTTTCCTAATCACCTGTCGTACCTATACACTAACTTTTTGTGATTCGTGTACCAGGACACCCAGATTCCTCTGTTCCTCAGCTCTGCAATCTCCCACTATTTAAATAGTTTACTGCTTTTCTATTCTTGCTACAAAAGTGGACAAGTTCAGATTTTCCCACATTATGCTGCATCTGCAAAGTCTTTTCGCACTCACTTTGGTATAAATATAAATATATCTCTTTGCAACTTTCTACTTCCTCTTGACAACTTACTTTCCTGCTTATCTTGGTGTCATCAGAAAATTTAGTATTAGAGTCATACAGTTATACAGCACAAAAACAGGCCCTTTGGCCCATCGTGTCCGTACCGGCCATGAAGCACCTATCTATTCTAATCCCATTTTCCAGCATTTGGCCCAGAACCCTGTATGCTATGGTGTTTTAAGTGCTCATCTAAATACTTCTTAAATGTTGTGAGGGTTCCTGCCTCTACCACCCCCTCAGGAAGTGTGTTCAAGATTCCAACCACCTTCTGGGTGAAATTTTTTTCCTCAAATCCCCTTTAAACCTTCTGCCCCTTATCTTAAATCTATGGTCTCTGGTATTGACACCTCTGCTAAAGGGAAAAGTTTCCTCCTATCCACCCTATCTATGCCCCTCATAATATTGTATTTAGCTACCATCCATTTGGTTTGTACATCTGTCACTGATATAGGTTGTAAATAGTTGAGGCCCCAAGCACTCCACTAGTTACAGCTTGTCAAACTGAAAAAGGCCCATTTATCGCTCCTCGCTGTTTCCTGTTAGCTAAGCAATTCTTTATCCGTGCTAATATATTACCCCCTACACCATGTGCTCTTATCTTGTGCAGTTACCTTTGATGTGGCAGCTCATCAAATGCCTTTTGGAAATCCAAATACCTCACACCACAGGTTCCCCATTGCTTGTTACTTCCTCAAAAACCCCCGATGCATAATTTTGTAACTTCAAAAATCTTAAAATTAAATATTTACTAGACCCACCAATCTTCCTGTTTCAGTTGATAATCTTGCTTTCTGGCACTGCCCAACTCAGGAATTCCTCACAATCGGCAACCTACATTAATACTGTATAATATATACAGATGATGATTCCAGTCTCTTGCACTATTATGTTCAGTAACTATTGTTAACCAGCACTCTGCATTAATGATTCTACAGCAGTTCAACTGATACTATTCCTTACAGGGTTCCTTCAGTGCCCTGTTATTGACTGGAGCTGACTTGATAATACAGTTACCTCATATAGCCAGAATTAGTGATTCTTCTCAGTCAGCACCCAGGAACTGATGTATTCCTCTTATTAATCTAGCTGCATCACACTGTCAGGCACATTATTTCCTCTCAGTTATTGTTACTGACTGTATCTCTCCTGTTGTTAATCCAGCTTCCTCACACCGTCAGTTTTAGCAATTTCGTTCAGTTGCCATTCATTATACAATAAGCAACAATGGTTTAAACAAATATTCAAAATAAACACCGATAAAAGGAAATTGAAACTCCAGTGTCTAAATGAATTGTTTTGTAAACAAGTTAGTGAAAATAAATGGTGCAGTAAATCCTGTGCTTCTGAACATAAATAGACAACTGTGTGTTGCTCCTGAAATCTGCAAACATAGAATTATGTGACAGCAATGTACAATAGCAGCAATTTTACACACTTCAGTTACAAATGGAAACAGAAAGTCTAGACAGCATCTGAAAGAAAAGGTAGATCAGAAGAAAATCCTTCATCAGAACTTGAGTCTTCACCCAAAATGTTAACCTAACTTTGTCTCTCAGATGCTGATAGGCTTACTCGGCATTTTCAGTCTACTCTGATTTTCAGCACTGGCACTTTGTTTTTAGTTTACCATTTCTTCTGCTTAAACAATATATTATTTATTTGATCTCGATGTGATTCTGACAGGTGAACTGTAAAACCACAGAGAAGCTGCCTGAAATTAGAATGGCGAAATCTATGGGAGACTTGTTGGGGTCGTTGTATAAGGGGAATGAGCGGCATCGGAAACTGTCAACAGGTGAGACAGTTGGTACAACACTGTTGTGTATAATGCCCAGCGAAAGTATAACATTGTTAGGTTACCATGTAGCCCTCTGGGATTATCCAGTGAATTGCTGAGCTGTACTGAAGGACATAAGGGTAGTTCTAAGTATGTTCTAGAGATCTCGGTCAGAGAGACAGTGGCAGATACCAATGGTCTTAGTACCCTTTGGTTAGTGAGTAGAAAATCAAATGAAGTTCTCGATTGGAAGCTTGTGTTCCTGAACAGGATTGTGATAAGCTACCTAGTGGTGGAATGGCCTACTTCCACATGAATAATGGCCACTTAGAGGAATGTGTTCAGCCTCCTTGAAACTTTACTCCAGCAAGGAATCAATATTTTCAAGGGCTTGACCCCCACATCCCTGCCTTTGTCCAATTATTCCCTTGAATTCGTGTGCAGGTAGTCAACGTACCCCTAGCCTATTTGCATAATCCAATCTGGTGTAAATGAGTAAGCGTCTTTGAACAAAAGTGTTATATAAATGTAAATTATTGTTGTTGTAGGGAAGACTAATGATTTCTCAGTCATGGTTTTTCCTCTCTTTCCTTACCCCAGTTGAATGTCAGTGATCAGAGAATTAGCAGAAAGGAAATCAAACCCATCTTCACTGTTGCATAGCAGCCTGTACAGGGTTGGGCAACACTACTGTTTTCAGTCCCTTTTTCATGAACGTTATTATATTTTTCAGAATTCTGTTGCCCAGTCCATAGATAGCACTATTTTCCATGTACCCAGCAATCCTGACCTTGTCAATCCTCGCTGATACCTAGGGCTAGATTTTCATCCTTGAGGCAGGTAGCAGTTATTAGGAAAATTCCCAGCTCGGCCTGCCCACCTCAGGAGAAAATGCCAGGAAAGACGGGATTTTCATTTCAAGGTGGGGGGTTGAGCGTGGGCTAAAGTGGGGCTAGCCAACCTGGGGAAAGTTTTGGAGGTGGCCACAGGTGCTTCCGGGTGCAGAGACGGACTGTTTAAAAGGCTCGCCTTGTTGCTGTGGGACTTCATCCCAGTTATAATGAGAAAAGTAAGGCCTTCTAGCCCTTACCCCTCACACCCTCTCAAACCCACAGATTCAACATGCCCCATCCATGTCACCTCATGTCCCCACCCATCTCTGTGGCTTCCATGACCCCATGCCAAGATATGCTCCACCCAACCCCTCATGCGCCCCATGCCAAAGTATGACTCCAATCCATCTCCTGTGGCCCCTTATTCCCCCATGCCAAGCTATGGCATTTACATACCCATTCACTCACTATGCATGGTATAGAACTAATGAACCCAATAGTGACAATAGGATATGTAAAAAAACAGTCATTCGTTGAAAACTTCCATTTTCTTAAAAAGTCCTTTTTGCGACAGGGAAATACAAGTGTCAATAATCCAGACCCTTTAAAATATCCATTACAGAAACTGCAAGCACTTGAAACCTCTTTATCTTGTAGAAATTAACATTGTGCAATTGACAGAAGAGATCAGAAAGCCAGAGTTGTCAATCAAGCTATGTTACAGAGTCATAGAGGTCTACAGCACAGAAAAAGGCCCTTTGGCCCATCGAGTCTCCGCCGGTCAAACAAGTACCTAACTATTCTAATCCCATTTTCCAGCACTAGGCCCATATGGCAATGATCTCCCTGAGGGTCAGTTGTTTTAACAGTCTCATGGATTTCTGGGATCTCAGCCAAGCATCATAATGCATTATTGGCTGAGAGCCCAGAAATCAGTCAGAGTACTGAGCATCTGTGCCCCAGGGAAAACATTGCTTGATTGACAGCTCCGGCTTTCTGCTCTCTTCTGACAATTGTACAATGTTTGTTTACACAAGATAAAGGGGTTTGAGTGCTTGCAGTTTCTGCTGTTGATACTTTAATGGATCTAGATGATTGACACTTTATTGGTCGTAGTAAAAAGGAATTTTTTTTAAAGCAAGTAGAAAGTTATCAGTGAATGGCTTTTTAAAGATTTTTGTTACTTATCCTGTTGTCACTACAGTGTTCACTGGTTCTACATAGTGTATAGTGGATGAAGAGACGTAGCTGGGCCTGAGGGAATGAGGGGCCATGGGGAGGGGGGGGGGCATACCTTGGCATGGGTAGCGTGAGGAGGCATTCAAATGTTCCCTCATGTAGACTATGATTCATGGTACTTCTGAGGAGCCAGCCAGATTGGGAGTGCAGGGTGTTGGCTCATAACCTGCAGCAGCCCGTACTCTTAGAAGGCTCTACTGAAAATTATAAACACCAGGAATGGGGTTGGGAATTCCAGAAACAGGAACTGTCTCCTGACTCCATGAAAATCCAGTTCTTTGACCCTGAATATCATTGTTTTTGAGTTTGGCTTTGACAACACTCGAGAAGCTTGACACCATACAGGATAAAGCACTGCTTGGCACCCCATTCACCTACTTAAAATTTAATTCCTTCCAACCCTCACGCCCAGTGCCAGCAGTGTGAACTATATACAAGATGCACTGTAGTCAAACACCAAGGCTTCCATGACAGCACCTTCCAAACCTGTGATCTCTACCACTTAAAAGGACAAGGGCAGCAGATGTATAGGAATACTATCACCAGCAACAAGCTATTAAACTATCCTGACTTGTAACTATATCACCATTCCTTCACTGCCGCTGGATCAAAATCCTGGAACTCACTTCCTAACAGCACTGTGGGAGTTCCCGCACCAGGTGGACTACAGTGGTTTAATAAGGCAACTCACCAACATCAAGGGTAATTTGGGATGGGCAACAAATGCTGGTCTTGCCAGTGATGCCCACCTGCCATGAAAGGATAAAAAAACAGTTTCATGGCCTTGCCATACACTATTTCTGTAGCTTTGTCGAACTCATAACCTGTACTTTTACCTTTTGTGCACCTCAATGTCCCTCTGCCAACAATCATCTCAGTTTCTGCACTGCGGAACTCACTTCCTCATCGTACTTCTCACCACTTTCAAAAATCTGCCCAAAATAAACCTCTACGGTTTCTGTGACGTCTCTGACCATGTACCTATTTATTTCCACCCCTTATTTGTAAAGTGCTTTTGTGCATTTGCGACATTAAAGGGACTAGATGAATGCAGATTGTTACAGTTGTTGCAATTGTTGAAGATCCCTGAAATTTGCTTCCTAGGACGCAACTCTAGTATCTTAGACTTGAAGAACAAACACTTGGCTGAGTCCATAGAGTGAGTGTTGGTAGGCTGTTTGGCTAGGGAAGGCATTACACTGGAGTTCACTCCTATGCCCAACTAATTGTGCATACATCCATATTGTCTAGCAAGAGTCACTTGATGGAAACCAAGAACAAGAAAAATGGCTTTTTATGTTTTTATTTTCTCCTAGTGGCCCAGAGAGACACTGAGATCAGCTAAACTAGCATTGTGAAAGCTTTGAATCCGAGGCCTTCTGCCTAGATTGCTCATTTCCATAATTTACAGTGGCCCTGAAAATTTCTAGGGACAGAATTTTATTAACTGCAGAACTCCAGCATTGACCCTATTGAAGTTTGTAGGAGTTCATAATGGACAACCTGTAGGAGTGGGCCTTTGGCAACGTGTGGGTGCGCGAAAACCAACCCCCCCACCCCCTCAACGCCCACAGCTCCCCACCTGGCAAAAGCTGCAGAAACCTTGTCATCATTTGGAAGTCCTGTGGGTGGGGAGATGGGAACATAATTTGAGAAAGCACTCATCTAACTCTGGGGGCCCAAATCCACTCCCGCATGACCCTCCACCTTTCTCATTTGTTGGGGCCCACTTGCACTTTTCTGGAAGCTGGTACATCTCATCTCACTTGCCCTCGAAACATAATGCTGAAACCCAATAAGGCTGAGGAAGCAGGAACTCGCAGTGTGACAGGTCTTCAGCCTTGGCTCTATACTTTTTACAGCAGTGGCCTTGTGTAGGGAGGGGGTCAGAAGCACTAAACAAGACTACTGAAAACTTTGTGTAGGCCTGGACCCGATTTACCTGGGTAGAGGCAAAGTTTCAGGTGGTTCCTCTGGCATAGGGTTACCAACTGTGACTTAATGTATTCCTGGAAGTTTCATCACATGACTTGCGGCCCCCCTGCCCCACTCCAGCCATTAGTCGACCAACACATCCATCCTTGTGACACCCTGCCTTCCTACCAGTGGGAAAACAAATAAGATTCATTACCCAATTCGATGATGTTTGACTGTCAGCTGAATAGCCTTTTTTCCCCCATTTTCAATATTTTTATATCTGGTGAAGGGAAATTTTACAAAAAAAAAATGACAAAAAAAAAATCCTTTTTAATGTCGGGAGATTTTTCTCCAGAGTTGCACACAACAGTGTCCTGCAGATTGATCTTCAATTCCTGGAGATACCAGGCCTATCCTGGAGGGTTGGCAACCCCATTTTGGAACCTTCCAGCACAAATACATTTTGGGGCTAGTCTATTTACTGCGGAAGTCATTGGTGGAGCTGTGAAATTTATTATTTTGTTTGGAGCTTATCTTGTGCTAGAGTAGATTTTAAATTAACAGATTTAGCCTCAAAGATTTATATTTGAAACTGCAGCCAAGGACTCATTTGTGTTATCAGAAGACTGACTCCAGTTCGTTTTCGTTAATCATGTGCTTCCTGCATCATTGGCAGCTTAGTCTGACTTCCTTTTCTGGTTCCCACAAAGATTTGTGCACATCAGTTGGTCTGATAGCAGTCTTGACATGGAAATGCCACTGGGCTTTGAGTACAGAGTGCACAGAGTGCACAGTTTAACTCTTAACAAAATATCACTTCATTAATTCTATTTTTGAGCAGGAAAGCAATTCACTTAAAACGAACCTTTCTGAATATTATCTGCTCTATTTCAGTAGTAGAATGGCCTGCTTCCTTTTTGAAAGAAAAGCAAAAAAAACCTTACATTTATATAGCCCTTTTCACAATCTCAGGATATCTTAAAACCTCAAAATGCTTTTGAAGCGAAGTCACTGTTGTAGTGTAGGAAATTTGCACGCAGCAAAGTTCCAAAAACAGCAATGGGATAAATTCTGTTTTTAAGGTGTTTATTGAGTGATAAATGTTAGCCAGGACATTGGGGAGAACTCCTTTGCCCTTCTTCGAAGTAGAGCCATAGGACCTTTTACTTGCACCTGATAAGGCAAATGTCACTTCTGTTTATTGTCTCTTCAGTAGACCGGAACCTCCAATAGTGCAGTACCACCTCACTGGACTTCCCAGTTACCATGGGTGGGGAGGACTGGAAGTAAGTGATATGCTCCTAGATTTCTCTTAGTGGTTTAGCAATCAGGCTAGAGTCTAGCAGGAAAGCTTGTTACTGATAAGCTAACATTGATTCTTCTGATTCCCAAGACTTTCAACAGCATTTTCCTATCAACATTTCATATCAGAAAATGGCACATCTACTCACAGGAAGGGAATAAATGTTTCTGTCTGTGGATTATTTTCTTTAAAATTTTTATTTAAAATAAAAGTCCATTAAAATTACTGCTTAATTCTGGGCGTTATAGCACATAGAAAAGTAATATTGAACATTTGCTGCGCATGTCCAGTGAAAAGAAGAAAATATAGAGAGGGTGGGTTTATTGTGTGTTTTTGGAAAAGGCTTAAAGGAGGAGAGCAAGGGCAACTAGAGATGGGCAATAAATACTACCACTGCCAGCAATGTTCTCACCTTGAAATAAATGAATTAATAAATTGAGTGTAGGAAAATCTTATCTTTGCCTATTACAGTTTTGTGGCTTTTTAAATGATTCTAGTGTCAGCCTGAAGCAGTAGCTCAACTTCCTGTGTCAAGAATTACTTCATGGTGAACATCAACTTGTCCAAAACACTCTTGCTCATACCTTAACCCACATTAACTCTTGTTAGCCATTGCTCCAGTTCTCACTGAACAGCATTGACTCCAGGTCCTCCAATGTCTTAAATTAAATAAAAATGTTGACCTTGTCTTTAATTCCCTCTGTGTCCTTACTCTCTCTCCCCACACACCTCTTTGAACTCTTGGGCATCCTACCTCCTTTTTACCTACCATGAGCAGATGTATCTTGAGCTAGTTAGATCTCATTCTCTGGAATTCTGTCCTAAAATCCCTTAACTGCTTCATGTCCCCCTCCTTTGTTAAGACCCATATTAAAGCCCACATCTTTGACTAAGTTGTTGGTCACCCTTCTAACTTGCCCTCCTTTTTTTCAGGATCCTGTTTTCCTTCTGACTAAATGAAGTGCCTTGGAAATGTTTTCCTATATTGAAGTTGCTATATAAATGAAAGTTATTTTTATTATCTATCCTAATTTTACCCATTATAATGCAAACCTGTTTTATGTCATAGGCCTGACTGTATAGCACCAGAAAGTGATGGATGAACAAGCACATGCACACAATAACTAGTTACATTTTCATTAGGGCAATTGATGCGATTTTACCATTAGCTTCCACAAGGTTGGTTGTTTACCTGTGAATAGAAAGGATGTCTGTCTGTGGTCCTGGTTGTAGTTCAGCAAAAAGTCTGGTGGAAGCTATCTCGGTGTTTCTAGTTGGTTCTAGTGGCCGCTTCATGCACTATTTTAATTAGTATAGGTGGCATCAGTGGGCTTAACTTCAGCCTGAGCCCCTCACACAGAGAAGCCAAGTGCACTTCAGTCCATGAGAACAAAAATAGGCCTTTCTGCTCCCCCCACCGCTCTGGGCCCGTTCTTCCATTTATTTAGATAAAGCTTCATCTGTACCTCAATGCCATTCATCCATCTGTGTTCCAATCCCTTTATACCCTTACCTAACAAAAATCTGTTTGAAAGCTTTATTTGCCCCAGCATCCAAAGTGTTTTGAGGAAGCGTGTGTCAAATTTCCAGTAACCGTTGTTTGAGGAAGTGCCCCCTGATATAGCTCCTGAATGGTTTGCCCCAGATTTTAAGATTATGCAACCTTGTTCCAGTTTTCTTTACTAGAGAAAATAGATTTTCTTATCAACCCCATTGAATCCTTCTATCAGCTTAAACACCTCAATTAGGCTGCCCCTAAATCTTTTATACTCAATGGGCTATAAGCTAGGTTTATGCAGCCTTTCCTCGTAATTTAACCCCAGTTATCATCCTGGTGAATGTGCGCTGCACATCAAACCAGATTAAGACCTGCAATGTAAGCCGGGTAAGGAGCATGTGTGTCCCTGAGGAAATCTTAAAGTGAACCATTTTTCTTTTGTTTGTTTGTTGTCAAAGCAAGTATGCTTGTTTACTTTTTCATTTATTCTACCTGCTACAGGTTCCTTGCATACTGGTCGTAGCTCGCCTCCACCTGGGAGTGTTCCTGATGGGCAGCAGCAGTTTGCACGTCAAGGATCTTATGCCAGCATCCATAGTGAGGGAGAATTCATCCCAGAGACTTTGGAACAAAATGTAAGGGCCATTCCACTTCCCAGATCACTCTGCACTACACAAGATGCTGGAGACACATGTTTATATCTAGTGAAAGTATATTTCTTGATGCAATAGAAGAACTGCTGAATGTCCTACATACTCTTGGCTTAAAGCAGTAAATGCTGAAAGTACACAGTAGATCAGCCAGCATTTTCAAGAAAAACACAAATTAATATTTTGGATGAGACTCCGAGGAAGGGATTTTGAAGAAAACAACATTGAGAAATTTCAACTTTGGGCGATAGTGCTTTAACCCAATTTTAACTGTTCTATGATTTTAATACATATTTCCTGATATTAATTTCCATTTACCTCAATCAGAAAGAAGTGAATAATGATTTGCTTATCCAATATTGCCTGTTTTAATTATAGCCTCAAACACAGTCTGGAGTTCTGATGTGGTGCTTCAGTGTTACTTCCAGCAGACCCTTGACTTGCAGGCTTGGAAGGATTTGTGCTTAATGTTAATATTCAGCTTTTAAAATGTGAGGTGACATGTAGTCTGCAATACATTATGTGAAAAAAAAATGAGGTGATCACATGACTGAAATGTGAGCAGTTTATCAAGATTATTTCTGATTTAATTTGAGTACACCTTTTCTTATAGTTGTTACCTAACAATGCTGTGCAATTTTATGAAATTGCATTTCCAAGAGAGCTTTGGGTACTGGAAATTTAGGCTTCCCCATTGCTTCCTTTCATTAAATGAAATGCATGGAAACTAATGACGAGTGTGTCCAGAGATGCACTCCCCATTAGATGCACAATTTCATAAAATTGACTTCCTCAAATTTGATGAGGTTCTGCTTAGCTATTTCCATTTTTTTTTTGCTGCCAAACAGACCTGTGATCAAATTGCAGCTTCTATTTCTCAGGTATGGGAAGTCACTGTGACACTTTATAGCACAGAGGACAAAAACAGATACCAAGCAAGGGGGTGAGAAAGAGCAAAGAGATTGGGAGAATTTAGGAGGAAGCAAGCACGGTCAAAGAGAAGAAAAACAGAGTGGGAGATGCTAAATGGTGCTTTGGAAGGGCAGGAACGTAGTGACTGTAAAAACAGCCCCTGAGGGTCTGGTAGGGAAAAGGAAGAAAGGAAGACTTGATAGTTTTTCATGACCAAGGGATGTCTCAAAGTGCTTTGTAGCCTATGAAGTATTTTTGAAATGTAGTCACTGTTGTAATATAGGAATGGGAAGAGGGGGTCAGCTGTCATGATTGGAGAGATGAGGTTTCCTAAAGCAAATAAACATTAACTGAAATCTTTAATAGTTTTTTTAAAAAAGTGCTTCAATCTCCCTGAGGCAACTCCATGCCTCAGGGAGATTGAAGCTCTCTTTTGCGCGCATGCGCGAGTTGCGTGCCAGGCTCGCTCTCCCTCCTCCCCCCCGCCTGCACAGGTAGCATTGAGCCCTGCCCTTCGCGCTCCTTAATTGTCCCGCCCGCGTGAAATCGCAGTGCAGAGCCGATCGCAGGGTCCGCCCGACGAGGGAAAATTCTGGCTGTAATATACTTAGATTTCCACAATGTCTTTGGTAGATTCATGATTCAGGGAGTGTAGAAGATATAGAGTCAAGGGAAAAGCAGCAATATGCAAGCTGGTTGCAATATGGAAAACAGGAAGTAGAAGTTAAAGGCAACTACTCAGATTGGGAAATAATGTAGCAACTGTTACATAGGCAAGTATAGCAAACAATTTATAAATATTACAAACCAAATAACTTGGAGGAGCTGTTGATCTGTTTATCATAATTGCAGGTCTGTTGCTGAAACAGCAGGCGAACTTCCCACTTTTTGAATAGCGGATTGGAATCTTTACTATCTACCTGAGCTAGTTGAACAGACAAATGCCATCTGAAAGACAGCACCTCTGACAATATAGCAACCCCTCAGTACTGCACTAAAATGTGAACCTATATTGTGAGCTCAAGTTCTGGGGTTTATAGCCACAATTCTCTGAATCAGAAGCAAAATTGTTATCAACTGAGCAAAGCTGAAATTGTGATCTAGAGTCAACTGAAATCACCACACTTGATGGCAGTTTATAAACATATCAGTAGCAACTATAAGCAGGAGGATGAAAATTCCCCTTGGTTATTTATTGAAATACGTCATGTCGATTTCCTCTGCCCCTTATTTCTAATGAAAACTTGAACCTATGTAAGAGCTTGCTGAAAATATTGGCTAAAGGATTTAGTTTTTGGATGGATTCATAGTACAAAAGTGACCAGAGCGACTCTTCCCTCCTGCATTTGCATTAAAGAGAAAGAAACTTACACTTTGTTTTTTGTTTCCATTCAGAACAGGTTCTGTATGTTCTGCTACCACTTTATCTAACAGGATAATGTCTTACTGGGGGACATGTTTGAAGGTTCTTTGTAATGACTGATTTGACTATATCACATTTTTAATAGTACCTTTCATGACCTCAAAACATTTCAAAGCACTTTAGAAATAGTTAAGCACTTTTAAAGTGTTGTCACTGTTTTAATGTAGAGAAAAGTGGCAGCCAGTTTGTGCATTGCAAGACCCCAGAAATAACAGTGAGATAATGACCAGATAATCCCCATTAGTGATGTTAAGGGCTAAATATTGACCAGTAAACCAGAGAGAACTCTCCTGTTTTTATTCATAGTATTAACTGGGATCTTGTATGTTCATCTGAGAGGGCAGACAGAGTCTTGATTTAATGGGTGGGATTTTCCAGCCCCGATACCAATGGGCATAGTCACGGGCAGGATGGGAAAATTTGGAGAGCTGTTAAAGTCAAGGGCTCTCTAAATTTTCCCGTTCCACCCTCGGCAATGCCCGCTCGCGTCAGGGCTGGAAAATCCCAGCCAACGTCTCAGCTGAAAGAGGACATCACCAGCAGTGTAGCACTCCCTCAGTACTGCACTGGGGTATCAGCCTAGATTTGTCTCTAAAGCAGGACTTGAACCCACAGCCTTCTAACCAAGAGATGAGAATGCTCCCACTGAAAAATGGCAGACTCCTAAATGACTTCAAAACTATGAATATTTAAATGACAAAATGTACTGGCTTGCTACACTTTCCTCCCTCATTATTGAATGCAATGCTAATATATTCCTAATATTTGTAACAGTGCAGCGGTTGATGACTATTGAATTCACTCCAGGGGTTGAATTTAATGGAGGTGGCGGGGGTGTCTCAGCGGGCTCCCCCCCTCCCTGGTGCTGGGTCCCTTGATCAGGCATTGAGTGCCTTTGAACAAGAGACTCACCCCCGCCACCCCCGCCTTGGGAGCCTGAAAGCAACCCTGCATAGATTTGCTTGTTGTGTTACCAACATGATGATTCCCCTGCTGGATTAATACCCCCAGTGGTGGGATGAGGCTCTTAAGTGGGCATTTAAAAGTGCATGGGCCTTCCCGCCACAGATTTAATAGGGCTAGGAGTGGGAAGGCGCTGGGGTGCCTACCTACTACCCTCCCACCTGATTAAATGTCCCTCACCAGCAAACTTGCCATGGGGGAGGGCATTAAGTTCCACCCAAATATGTGACGCATGATTACGTCCATACCAAAGAATGAGGTAGTTGCGATATATAGGCAGTGCAAATATCCCAAAGTAAACACAACTGATTGAAAGAGAATGAACAGCTTGTGTGCATTTTATCCCACGAATCATCCACAGTGTTGGGTTCACCATTGTTGTGCATTGCACTGAGTAAGACTAACACATGCTCAACTGTAGGCAGCCATTATTGAACAACTTTACACCTCCCCAAATGAGGGGGCAGCAGAGAAGGCTTGACACTATACTCCCTCCCCACTAGCAAAAATAATCCATTCATCAAGGTGTAAAATGGCACATGGACAAAACTTTCCAGAATACAGTATGATTAAACCAGTACAAACTGCACTTGAAAATTTAACAGGTTAGGTTGCACCTGTGCATTTGCTACTATAATCACAGCTAAAATTATTTGGCCAATATTTCTAGAGTAATTTATGTGTAAAATTTGTTTATCCTTAACACCAGTATATATTTAACAAAAATATCATTTGACAAGAAATAATGAAAATAACTTTTTTCAATTAATCTATCTGGCTTCTTTCTTTTTCTGTGTGGGTATCTCCTTCCATTTCCATTAGCTTGACTCTGACTATGTCAAACCTGAAATTTGACCTTGATTACCAATTCCACTTAATGTTGGAACTGTGACACTTATTGATTTGTCTTAATCAAAGACCCTAATTCTACGAGTGGATTCTATGGGCAGAATTTTCCCATTGGCATGCGGGATAAGAGGGCTCAGTATGGTCATGAGTGTGCTCTCTCAAGTATTGATTTTTTAAAGATTTTGAAACTTGCTGAATTGATCTACAATACTTTGAAACGCATATCAGCTGCTTTGTCTGGACTCTTAACCCTCAGGTCAGTTCTCTGCAGTGAGGAATCTCTTTTGGGCTGCAGGTTTCTGGAAGCCTTCCCATTGCCTGGGAATGGGAGCTGAGCTCTCCACTGGAGGCACCTCCTCTGAGGAGGAAGGGAGGGCTAGAAGGGGGAGGAGACCAGGAGTGCACATTCAGCCTCCATGGGAGCCACCTTTGGGGGAGGACAGGCGCAGGCACAAGGGGTGCAGGGCCAAGAGGTAGACCAAGGTGGAAGGGGCCGCAGAAGACGCCACTATCCTGCTGGCAGGGTATACAGGCAGCAAAGCAGCTACCTCAATATTTCTGAGGTGCAGTGTCAAAGGAGGCTCCATCTCTCAATAGAACACTACACTACAGCACAGCCATTCGGCCCTTCTATTGTGTGCCAAAATATTATTCCACTAGTCCCATTGACCTGCACCTAGTCCATAACCCTCTGGACCTCTCCCATCCATGTATCTATCTAATTTATTCTTAAAACTTAAGAGTGAGCCTGCATTTACCATGTCACATGGTAGCTCGTTCCACAGTCTCACCACTCTGAGTGAAGAAGTTCCCCCTAAACCTTTCCCCTTTCACCCTAAAGCAATGTCCTCTCGTGTTTATTTCTCCTAATCTAAGTGGAAAGAGCCTACTCGCATTTACTCTGTCTATACCCCTCATAATTTTGTAAACTCCTATCATATCTCCCCTTATTCTTCTACGCTCCAAGGAATAAAGTCCTAACCTGTTTAATCTTTCCCTGTAACTCAACTCCGGCAACATCCTAGTAAATCTTCTCTGCACTCTCTCAATCTTACTGATATCCTTCCTGTAGTTAGGCAACCAGAACTGCAGACAATACTCCAAAGTTGGCCTCACCAATGTCTTATACAACCTCACCATAACATCCCAACTCCTATATTCAATACTTTGATTTATGAAGGCCCGTATGCCAGAAGCTTTTTTTGCAACCTTGTCTACCTGTGACGCCACTTTCAGGGAACTATGTATCTGAACTCCCAGATCCCTTAGTTCCTCCACACTCCTCAGTGCCCTGCCATTTACTGTGTATGTCCTACCTTGGTTTGACCTTCCAAAATGTAACACCTCTCACTTTTCCGCATTAAATTCCATCTGCCATTTTCTGGCCCATTTTTCCAGTTGGTCCAGATCTCTCTGCAAGCTTTGAAAGCCTTCCTCGCTGTCCACAAGGCCTCCAATCTTATTGTCATCAGCAAACTTGCTGATCCAATTCACCACATTATCATCCAAATCATTGATATAGACAACAAACAACAATGGTCCCAGCACAGATTCCTGAGGCACACCACTAGTCACAGACCTCCAGTCTGAGAAGCAATCATCCACTACCACTCTCTGTCTTCTCCCACACTGCCAATTTCGAATCCAGTTTACAACCTCTCCATGGATACCAAGTGTCTGAACCTTCTGAACTAACCTCCCATGTGGGACCTTGTCAAAGGCCTTACTAAAGTCCATGTAGATGACATCCACAGCCTTTCCTTCATCTACTTTCTTGGTAACCTCCTCGAAAAACTCTACAAAGTTCGTTAAACATGACCTACCGTGCACAAAGCCATGCTGACTATCCTTAATCAGCCCTTGGCTGTCCAAATAATTATATATCCGATCTCTCAGAACACCTCCCAATAATTTACCTACTACTGACGTCAGGCTCACTGGCCTGTAATTACCTGGTTTACTTTTGGAGCCTTTTTTAAACAATGGAACAACATGAGCTACCCTCCAATCCTCCAGCTCCTCACCCGTGGCTAAGGACATTTTCAATATTTCTGCCAGGGCCCCTGCAATCTGCTCCCTGTGTCAAGGGATACAGCCAACTATATCTGTCAGATGATTGGGCCTGAGCTCTCCGCTAACTGTGTGGGTGGACACCCCATGCCAGTGGCTCTAAAGGTCACAGCTGCCCTCAACGTCTATGCATCTGGCTCCTTCCAGGGCTCGGTGAGTGATCGTTGTGGTGTCTCCCAATCAGCTGTCCACACTTGTGTCAAGCAGTTTACAGACGCTCTGTTCAGGTGTGCATTGACCTTCATCCACTTCCGTTGAGACCAGGCAAGCAAGGCATGGTGAGCCAGAGGCTTCGCGGCCATTTCTGACTTCCCCTGCGTCTAGGGTTCAATAGACTATACACATGTGGCCATCAAGGTGCCAGCAGGTGAGCCCGGTGCCTTCGTCCACAGGAGGGGCTCCCACTCAATGAATGTGCAGATAGTGTGTGATCACAGGATGCTGAGTTTACAAGCCTGTGCAAGTTATCCAGGCAGCTCCCACGATGCCTACGTCCTCAGACACCCCCTGGTGCTGGGGCTCTTCAGTACTCCAGCCTGGCTTGATAGATGGCTGCTGGGTGACAAGGGCTATCCTCTCAGAAGGTGGCTCAGCAGAGGCTGAGCAGAGGTACAATAGGGACCAAACCTCCACAAGGGCTGTGGTGGAGAGAACCATTGGTCTTCTCAAGATGTGTTTCCGGTGCCTGGACCGCTCAGGGGGCGTGCTCCAGTACCTTCCAGATCATGTGTCGCTGATAGTGGTTGCTTGCTGCACTTTCCACAATCTTGCGCTGGAAAGGGGGATGCAGTGGATGATGAAGACGCTGGGCATACTGCAGGGAGGCAGGGACACCCGGGAGGCTTT
This sequence comes from Carcharodon carcharias, assembly GCF_017639515.1. Classification (NCBI taxonomy): domain Eukaryota; kingdom Metazoa; phylum Chordata; class Chondrichthyes; order Lamniformes; family Lamnidae; genus Carcharodon; species Carcharodon carcharias. The sequence goes on from NC_054472.1 coordinate 150,493,160, forward strand.
AATCCAACTTACCTTCAGCTAGCACACCACAGATGGACCTCCAGGACAAGCCTGGGCTGGTAGGCTCCATACTCGATACCTAAGTGCCAAATCTCCCAGGTTAGGAACAGTAACCAAGGGCCTTGTTAATAAAGCTGAGTGTCCCACAAAGCACTCCTAACATTTTTGGAAACCATTCACATGCAGAAAAAAAGAGGCACCCTCAGCCATGGTCACATGTCTGAGTTTACTATCCAAGGCCAAGAATCTTAATGAAACAAAATAATGAGGGTGTGTGAATTCAAAGCAAATCATAAAGATCTCAACTCGGGCCAACACAAAAGCACCAGTGATAAACCTGCGGTGTGCCTAAGGTGCCTTACGTTTATGTATCCGGGTGCTACATCTTGCTGCCGTTTCATCGCTGCGAGTAGCATCTGAGACAGCCTGCTGGCTGTCCTGTCCTGTTGGCCTCAACTCCTGTCCTTGGAGTGCAGGGGGCAGCAGATGCAATTTAGAACATGACCTGATCTCCCCCCACCATCCTATCCTCCTCCTCCTCCCCCATCAACCCCCACCCCACCCCACATCGTGAAAATAGCAGAAGCTGGGAGTGGGGTTGGAACTTCTGGAAATGGGCCTCTGCCGACGTTTTCACCGTCTGCATGAAAATTCAGGTCTATCTCTTTCTCCCATTTCCATGACTATAGCCTCATTGCAGGCCTCCTTGACATCAGCTTATTGCCTTTGCTCAAGAGTTTGGACTGAATTTTATTGTTGTTTAAGCCTCCTACAAACGTGTCTCTAAGGTCAATTTCTAAGTCTGCACCATAGTCACGGCGACAAGAGAATTTCTTCTCAAGATAATAATCTGTAACAGTCTCACCTGGCAACTGCTTCCTTTCACAGAATGCAACTCAGTGCAATCTCTGTCTTACTCATGCCATAAATTGAGTCCAGTACCTTATTAATTTCAGAATAGTCCATGTTAGGGGCACTATTGGTTAGACACCACCTCAAAAGCCTCTGGCCCCATCATGGTGAGGAAAGCGTTTACTTTATCCTCAGCTCCTACTTTCGCCTTCAGCCAAATTACACTAGAGATAAAAACAAAAAAACTGCGGATGCTGGAAATCCAAAACAAAAACAAAAACACAATTACCTGGAAAAACTCAGCAGGTCTGGCAGCATCGGCGGAGAAGAAAAGAGTTGACGTTTCGAGTCCTCATGACCCTTCGACAGAACTTGAGTTCGAGTCCAAGAAAGAGTTGAAATATAAGCTGGTTTAAGGTGTGTGTGTGGGGGGCGGAGAGAGAGAGAGAGAGAGAGAGAGAAGTGGAGTGGGGGTGTGGTTGTAGGGACAAACAAGCAGTGATAGAAGCAGATCATCAAAAGATGTCAACAAAAATAGAACAGAAGAACACATAGGTGTTAAAGTTGGTGATATTATCTAAATGAATGTGCTAATTAAGAATGGATGGTAGGGCACTCAAGGTATAGCTCTAGTGGGGGTGGGGAGAGCATAAAAGATGTAAAAAAAAATATAAATAAATAAATAAATATTTTTTTTTCTCTTTTTATAATGGAAATAGGTGGGAAAAGGAAAATCTATATAATTTATTAGAAAAAAAAGAAAAGGAAGGGGGAAACAGAAAGGGGGTGGGGATGGGGGAGGGAGCTCACGACCTAAAGTTGTTGAATTCAATATTCAGTCCGGATGGCTGTAAAGTGCCTAGTCGGAAGATGAGGTGTTGTTCCTCCAGTTTGCGTTGGGCTTCACTGGAACAATGCAGCAAGCCAAGGACAGACATGTGGGCAAGAGAGCAGGGTGGAGTGTTAAAATGGCAAGCGACAGGGAGGTTTGGGTCATTCTTGTGGACAGACTGCAGGTGTTCTGCAAAGCGGTCGCCCAGTTTACGTTTGGTCTCTCCAATGTAGAGGAGACCACATTGGGAGCAACGAATGCAGTAGACTAAGTTGGGGGAAATGCAAGTGAAATGCTGCTTCACTTGAAAGGAGTGTTTGGGTCCTTGGACGGTGAGGAGAGAGGAAGTGAAGGGGCAGGTGTTGCATCTTTTGCGTGGGCATGGGGTGGTGCCATAGGAAGGGGTTGAGGAGTAGGGGGTGATGGAGGAGTGGACCAGGGTGTCCCGGAGGGAACGATCCCTACGGAATGCCGATAAGGGGGGTGAAGGGAAGATGTGTTTGGTGGTGGCATCATGCTGGAGTTGGCAGAAAAGGCGGAGGATGATCCTTTGAATGCGGAGGCTGATGGGGTGATAAGTGAGGACAAGGGGGACCCTAGCATGTTTCTGGGAGGGAGGAGAAGGCGTGAGGGCGGATGCGCGGGAGATGGGCTGGACACGGTTGAGGGCCCTGTCGGTAAATTGAGACGACTAATGTCGCGCCGACAGTTCTCAATGAAAAGATCAAGAGAAGGTAAGAATACAGAGGGAGGGGTCCAGGTGGAGTGAGAATATTGGAGATGGGTAAAAGGATCCGTTGAACTGGGAGAGGACTCCTGCCCAAAGAAGTGAGAAGTGACCATCAAGCCAATGTTTCCAGGACTGTCACTGACCTCGTCTCCTCTCCCTCCCATAGCTTCCAACCTGATAGTCGCCCAACCTCGGACGGCCCGCTTCTATCTCCTACCCAAAATCCACAAACAGAACTGCCCCGGTAGACCGATCGTCTCAGCTTGCTCCTGCCCCACAGAACTCATTTCTCGTTATCTTGACTCCCTTCTCTCTCCCCTTGTCCAGTCCCTTCCCACCTACATCCGTGATTCCTCTGATACCTTACGTCACATCAACAATTTCCAGTTCCCTGGCCCCAACCGCTTCCTCTTCACCATGGACGTCCAATCCCTCTACACCTCCATCCCCCACCAGGATGGTCTGAGGGCCCTTAGCTTCTTCCTCGAACAGAGGCCCGAACAATCCCCAGCCACCACTACTTTCCTCCGTCTGGCTGAACTTGTTCTCACGCTGAACAATTTCTCCTTCAACTCTCACTTCCTCCAAATAAAAGGTGTGGCTATGGGTACCCGTATGGGCCCCAGCTATGCCTGTCTCTTTATGGGGTATGTGGAACATTCCTTGTTCCAGTCCTACTCCGGCCCCCTTCCACAACTCTTTCTCCGGTACATTGATGATTACGTCGGTGCCGCTTCATGCTCTCGTCGGGACTTGGAAAAATTTATTAATTTTGCTTCCAATCTCCACCCCTCCATCATTTTCACGTGGTCCATCTCTGACACTTCCCTTCCCTTCCTTGACCTCTCTGTCTCAATCTCTGGTGATAGACTGTCCACCAATATCCATTACAAACCCACCGACTCCCACAGCTATCTCGACTACAGTTCCTCACACCCCGCTTCCTGTAAGGACTCCATCCCATTCTCTCAGTTCCTTCGCCTCCGTCGCATCTGTTCCGATGATGCTACCTTCAAAAACAGTTCCTCTGTCATGTCCTCCTTCTTCCTTAACCGAGGTTTTCCACCCACGGTCGTTGACAGGGCCTCAACCGTGTCCGGCACATCTCCCGCGCATCCGCCCTCACGCCTTCTCCTCCCTCCCAGAAACATGCTAGGGTCCCCCTTGTCCTCACTTATCACCCCACCAGCCTCCGCATTCAAAGGATCATCCTCTGCCATTTCTGCCAACTCCAGCATGATGCCACCACCAAACACATCTTCCCTTCACCCCCCCTATTGGCGTTCCGTAGGGATCGCTCCCTCCAGGACACCCTGGTCCACTCCTCCATCACCCCCTACTCCTCAACCCCTTCCTATGGCACCACCCCATGCCCACGCAAAAGATGCAACACCTGCCCCTTCACTTCCTCTCTCCTCACCGTCCAAGGACCCAAACACTCCTTTCAAGTGAAGCAGCATTTCACTTGCATTTCCCCCAACTTAGTCTACTGCATTCGTTGCTCCCAATGTGGTCTCCTCTACATTGGAGAGACCAAACGTAAACTGGGCAACCACTTTGCAGAACACCTGCGGTCTGTCTGCAAGAATGACCCAAACCTCCCTGTCGCTTGCCATTTTAACACTCCACCCTGCTCTCTTGCCCACATGTCTGTCCTTGGCTTGCTGCATTGTTCCAGTGAAGCCCAACGCAAACTGGAGGAACAACACCTCATCTTCCGACTAGGCACTTTACAGCCTTCCGGACTGAATATTGAATTCAACAACTTTAGTTCGTGAGCTCCCTCCCCCATCCCCACCCCCTTTCTGTCTCCCCCTTCCTTTTTTTTCCAATAAATTATAAAGATTTTCCTTTTCCCACCTATTTCCATTATTTAAAAAAAAAATTTTTTTTTTTTAAAAATCTTTTATGCTCTCCCCACCCCCACTAGAGCTATACCTTGAGTGCCCTACCATCCATTCTTAATTAGCACATTTGTTTAGATAATATCACCAACTTTAACTTTAACACCTATGTGTTCTTTTGTACTATTGTTGTTGACATCTTTTAATGATCTGCTTCTATCACTGCTTGTTTGTCCCTACAACCACACCCCCACTCCACTTCTCTCTCTCTCTCTCTCCGCCCCCCACACACACACCTTAAACCAGCTTATATTTCAACTCTTTCTTGGACTCGAACTCAAGTTCTGTCGAAGGGTCATGAGGACTCGAAACGTCAACTCTTTTCTTCTCCGCCGATGCTGCTGACCTGCTGAGTTTTTCCAGGTAATTCTATTTTTGTTTTTGTTGTGCCAAATTACACTAGTCCACTTTGTTAGGGTTGAATTTCCCCATTGTTCCTAAGCATGCATTCAGTGCCATTTTCCCTTACTCACTGGGCTGCATTTGCTGGTCGGCGAGCGGGGGCAGGGCCTTTCTTTAGTTCGACAGCCGCATACCCGAGTCGGCTGTGCACCCGCCGAACTGTCAATGACCACGTAAGGCCTTTTAAAAAAAAGTAATTAACCCAATTATTGGATCTGATGGTCCAACCTTAAGGTTGGTGGGCAGGTGAAGAGCCCAGGTGGCCTTCAGAAAAAACACGAAACCTCATCCACAAGCGGGATAAGGTCTCATGAGGGATTTAAAATGTGTGTAAAAATTTTTAAATAAAAGTAATTGACATGCCCCTACATGAGGGGACATGTCAGGAATATTTTTTCTCGCTTTAATAAAGTTTTCAAACTTGAACCGAGCTCCCTGAGGCAGCACCTTGCCTTAGGGAGACCTGTGCGTTCTTTCGTGCGCAAGAGTTCACTCCCAGCTCAGGGAATCCGCCCCCCGCCTGCACAGGGAGCGCGTAGCGCTTCTGGGCGGACGTCACACTGGGCGGGCCTTAATTGGCCCGCCCACATCAAATGGCGGCTGGGGGTGCTGATTGGGAACCTGCATTCACACAACTCCCCCGACGGGGGGGAGAATGCTACCCACTGTGTCCCTGATTACAATGTGCACACAGCGAGCAATTCCTTTAACATCCTCAAGATCAAATTTAGGAGCTCCATAAAGTCTGTCTCAATTTTCCTTAGTCCTTAATTTCTCAATTGAAATGTAAAAAAAAAAAAGTTCCATCCTCTCGTAGTCACCATTTTTCTGTTGTATATTGCACTAAGACTAACCCATGCTCAACTGCAAGCAGCTATTATTGAACAACTTTATTTACAGCTGCCCAACAGGGAGGGCTCTACACCACAACCGTCATTGCAGGTGATTAGAAATAAAACGGTTCCGTTTATTTGTCAAAGTAGTTTGTGTGGTGTGGTGACTCCGGGGAGTCAAATTTCTTATTTATTACTTCATGGGTATTGTTGCTGAAAAGGCCAGCATTTGTTGCTCACCCTTAATTATCCTTGAACTGAGTGGCTTGCTAAATCATTTCAGAGTTAAAAGTCAACCATCTTGCTGTGGGCCTGGTGAACACGTAGGCCAGATCAGATAAGAGTGGCAGATTTCCTTCCCAACGAGGATTAATGAACCAGATGGGATTTTACAAAAATTAGTGGTCACCATGACCAAGACTACCTTTCAATTCCAGATTTTATTAACTGAATTTAAATTCCATCAGCTGCTGTGCTGGGATTTGAACCTGTGCCCCAGATAATTAGCCTGGGCCTCTGGATTACTCATCCATTGATATTACCACACACCACCACCATCCTCTCAGTTGCTATGGCAATATGCACTTTACATGCATGTTGGAGCCTGGAGCAATGGAGGTGATGGGAGAGGCTCCAGCTTTCATCACACTGCTGACCAGGAATCTCTCTTCCTCACATTTGCAGGTTGATGATGAACCAGTTTGGCTGCATTATGGATGCACCTTCCTTGGCCATCGACTTCTGGGGTGGGACTCGAACCCAGAACTTTTGATTAAGAGGCGAGGATGCTATCCACTGCACCACAAGACCTCTGTATTTGTGTGTGCATGCCTCCAAAGAGAGAGGTAGTGCCTTCCACACAAGTGAAGACCTTTTTGTTTACTGGGTTACGTTGCTATAGTTCCACTGTTTACAGAAATACCTTGGGGAAACTATAGCTCAAGCAAGGTGAAAATGTAATTATTGCATTGGCACTGGTGTTAGCGTATTGAAAAGGAATGTATGGATTTGCACAGCTGCACCCTTTTACTTCATTGGATTCTCTCCAAGGTTGAAAGGTACATTCTTAGTTGAACATTTTTTTTTTACATTTGTTCCCATCTGTAGTTATAGTGTGGAAGCAAATATTTTTTAATCTGTAGTTCTGCTGACTGAAACTCGACAAGGCTGGCTTTTGTTTCAATGTTTACTGTTCTTCTGACCACAGATGTTGGACCCGTTCAGCAGTGCTGAAGCATCGCTGTCTGGAAGTTGTCAGTCACTGGACAGATCGATAGACAGGTAGGTATTTGAAACTATGGAAAACAAATTGAATGGAATTATTGTTCGTATTGTTGTGTTTTGTCTTTCATTTAAAAAAAAGACAAGGGGCGGAATCATCTCAGATTTGCACAAAGTGCGGTAGCGGGTGAGAAAATGGACGCTTTACCCGCTGGCTGCAATGGCAGCTTTTCACGCCGTATTGTCCCATTCCCAGCATGTCCTGCCTCATTAATAATGCATTCCTGGGAAACATGCCAGATCGCTGGCAGGGCGACCACTGATTCATCCATCCCACCGTCACCTCAGGCTGTCAGTAATCTGACATATTTAAAGGGAGCCCCTGCCCAGAGCTGGCTGTCTCTAAGAGATCATAAGCTGCTGCGAAGTCCTGGCTGCCAAAGGGAAGAAATGTGCTGCCTCGAAATTTAGTGACGCCTCCCTCAGGCACTCACTGGACGCAGTGAAGGTCCGCTGTGAAGCCCTCTACCCTGGCTCAGCCAGCGTGGTCACCAATCCAGCATGTAAGGCAGTGGCAGCAGTGGTCAGCATTAACACCCTGCAAAAGAGGACAGCCACCCACTGCTGAAAGAGGATGAATGATCTCCTCAGTTCCTCCAGGGTAAGTCACTCTTCTCATCACTCTCAACTCACACACTCACAAACCCATCACACATCCACAGGGATCTCACTCACGGCCAGTTAAAGGGACATCACCATTCACCCTCTTACATACACCTTCGTCTGCCCTGCGGATCATGTCCTCATCCCGTCCATGGCACCGCTCACCACCCACACGTGCCAGGCATCCTTCTCATTTGGCCTGGCAGGTGCCCTGTTTACACTCTTTCCATTTGTCTTCATGCAAGACAAGCAGGCATATAACAAAAGGGAGAGTTAGTAGACTAGGGGAGGAATGTCTGACATCACGGTCCTCACAGACTTTGAAAATAGAGTTATCCAGCTGGCTGGTGATGAACTCATCCAGTCGGCCAATTGCTCTGCTGCCCCCTAAAGTGCACATTAATTTGCAGTCTGCACCTGAGGGATGAAAAGTCCTGGAGCATTAGGTGGCACTTTCATGCTTTCGTGCTGCTTGAGTGGGCAGAAAAGTTTCAGAGGCCCAACTGCAAGCCTGTCAATGGAGCTACAGCTGAATGGTCTCAGCTGTGGAAGAATGCTCACTTTTGACAAGCTTTTCCAAGTGCGGCTGCTTCCCTCACTGCCGCCCCCCCCCCCCCCGTCATGTGCTTGAGTACTTCCCTCAGTCTGTGCTGCCTTGCCCCAAAAAAATCAGCACCCCCCTTGGCCTGACCTGCACTGGAGCCCTTGCCCCAGTACTGCACTGAAAGCCAGCGAGGGAAAAGCGACTTGCCTGTCACGCTATGAATGCATGGTGCCTCTTCCTTGATGTCCTACAGGTGATGTTCGTGAGCGCTGTGCGAGGTTGTGTGCACTCACCTCTGAGTTCCCCTCAAAGTTCAGGTTGCCAGGTGCATGCCTTTTAAAGGCATTCCTGAAGCGAGCTGTTCTGAAATCATACTGACATGGGCAGTAAAGTTGACTTGATGGTGGTGGCGGGGGGGATGATTTTGGCGAGCAGGCCTTATAATTAGATGCAAGTGTATTAAAATTATGTTTCCGATATGCGGCATTGGGAAATGCGGCCTGCTATTGACGGGCGGAGTGGATGATTGCAAATTGGTTTCACGACGGTGTGAAACCAACTTTTGGCCTTCTTGCCATAATGTTCCCACCACCACACCTCCCCCACCCACCCCCACTTCCCCAACGCAATGCCACAGGGCTGTAAAATTCCAGACAAGATCTTGCTTTCTGTTCTCTTTCCTTGTGTAGCGTAGTTTATTTGGTGACATTGTCACATCAGTATCATAAACCCAATCAAATCCTTTAATCCAAGCTGATGCTATCATGCAGTACTAAGGGAGTGCCACACGGTTATAAGTGCCATCCTGTGCATGAAACATTAGGCGGAGGGCATGCCTTGCTGTTCAATTTGACATTAAATCCTGTAGCAGAAAAATGATTATTTGGTATTCTGGATCAAATGGGCGAAGGGCAGCCTTCAGCTAAATCTTTCTTGGGGTGAAAACATTATTCCTGTCCTTTGTTTAAGTCTCGATGATTAAGGACTGCTTCCTGTTCAAAGTTAAAGATGCATTTCCACAAGGCAAAGTTAAATGTATCTGCTCTTGTTTTTCTCTCTCCTTTCTCTTTGACCATTGCAGTTTTTTATCATTGTTTCTTACTGTCACCATTAGTCCAGAACTTTCTTCCTTTTGTTTTTCTGAAAGATATCCTTTTAACTACACTCTGTTTTGAAATCAAAATTGTTTTTCTTTCTCAAGGCCTCAGAACTGTTAGGTTCTTTACTTTCCTCAGACTTTTTTCCTGGAACATTGGAACATTCAACCAGTTGAACATGTTCCACCTTTTGATTAGAATATGGCCAATCTGTGCTTTAATTCCATCAATTTGCCTTGGCTCCCTTACCCTTAATGCCGCTGGCTATCAGTCTCACTTTATCATTTAATGTAGCTGTAATTGCTTTTTTGGAGAGAGAGTTCCAGATTTCCAATACTCGTAGGAATGCTTTCTAACATCACCCCTGAAGGGCCTTGCTCTAACTTTAAAACAGTGCCCCCTTATCCTGGACTCTTCCAGCAAAGGAAATAGTTTCTCTATCTATCCTATCATAGCTTTCAATCATCTTAAACACCAATTAGATCACCATTTAATCTTCTGTATTCAAGGCTAGTCTATGCAACATGCTCTCATAACTTAGCCTTTAGCGCCAGTATAATTCTGGTGAATCTGCACTGCACCATCTTCCAAGGCCATTATATCCTTTCAGAGGTGCAGTGACTGGAACGTAATGGAGTATTTTAGATGGGCCTAACCAGAGCTCTGTACATTCCATTAGCCTTTTAAATTATTTTTTGTATTTGTTCATAAGCTTTTAATGATTTATGTACTTGAATCCCTAAATCTTTGTGTTTATTCACCGCTCCTAGCTTCTCACCATTTCGAAAATACTCTGATCAATCATTTGTTCAATCCAAAGTGGATGACTTCACACATCCCCACAATAAACTCGATCCAGCACAGTATTGCTTACTCAGTTAATCTATCCATGCCCTTTTACAACTTTCTGCGCTATCCACACTAAATAGCATGCTAGCTAACAGTGTTGTCAGCAAACTTAGATATACAGCTCTCTTCCTTCAGCCAAGTAATTTATGAACATGGTGAAAAGCTGTGGTTTTGGTGCAGATCCCTGGTGGATGCCCCTAATCACATCCTGCCAACTTGAGTACATAACTGATTATCCCTTCTCTCTGTCTCTTGATTCCTAGTCAATTTCCTATCCAAGTCAAAAGGTTGTCTCCAATTTTATGCGGCCTCATTTTTGTTACCAGTCTCTGACTGATGTGAAACCTTGTCAAATGCCTGGAAGTCCATTTAACTAACATCCTTTACACTTGAGTGAGTGGGCAAAAAATTTGGTAGACGGATTATAATGTGGGAAAATGTGAAGTTCTTCACTTTGACAGGAAGAATGATTGCCGAATTGAGAGGTGCAAAGGAATCTAGGTGTTCTCATGCAGTTAATATGCAGGTAGAGCAAGTAATTAAAAAGGCTAATGGATGCTATCCTTTATTATGAGAGGAATTGAACATAAAAGTAAGGTTGTTATGGCTCAGTTATGCAGGCATTGGTGTGACCACATCTCTAATACTGTGTGTAGTTTTGGCCTTCTTATTTAAGGAAGGATGTAAATGCGTTGGAAGTGGTTCAGAGGAAGTTTACTAGATTGATACCTGGAATGAGCATGTTGCCTTTTGAGGATAGGTTGGACAGGCTGGGCTTGTTTCCACTGGAGTTTAGAAGAGTGAGGAGTGACTTGTTTGAAGTATATAAGATCCTGAATGGTCTCGACAAGGTGAATGTGGAAAGGATGTTTCCTCTTGTGGTTAAGTCCAGAACTAGGGGGTACTGTTTTAACATTAGGGGGTCACTATTTTGGGCCAGAGATGATGAAATTTTTTTTTTCTTAGTGTTGTGCGAATTTGGAACTCTGCCCCAGAGGCAGTGGAAGCGAGGTCATTGAATAGTTTAAAGGCAGAGGTAGATAGATTCTTGTTAGTCAAAGGAATCAAAGGTTATTGGGGGTAGATGGGAATGTCAAACTCGAAACACAAACAGATCAGCCATGGTGTTGAATGACAGAGCAGGCTCGAGGGGGTCGAATGGCCTAACTTCTGCTCCTATTTCCTATGTTCATTTGTCTCTTATGGAGGTGACGTCAAGATTTGGAATCCAATGTACTGTTGGGTGAATGACTGCACTTCAAATGCCTTGAAGAAAGGTTATCCAGGATCAATATGATAGAAGCAAAATTGGAGAGATGTGCAATTGGGTGTCCTAAAAGAGTAATAGTTGTGCATTTGTGATAAAGATTTCGCAGTCATGGCCGTTATGATGAAAACCTGCCAAGTGGAGACCAGATGTCTCCCATTAGGGTCGGTTTGAGGTGAAACTGACTTAATAGAGTGTTGCCTATTCCTGTTCTTACCTTGAACTGTTGTTAGATCCAGAATTGCTTGGTGATGGAAGAAAGACAGAGCTATTCTTAATGTTGAATAAAGAACATTAAAAAGGACCAAATTTTAAGTCTACTCCACTTACCAGGTGGCATTGATTCATGACCTGCTACAATTCCATTGGTACTGATTGTCATCCCCAAAGGGCCTTCCTCACAATGGAGCCAAAGCAACCAGTATTGATGTGGAGGGTGGGGGAATCAGCTCAGTCCAAATTTGTCCCAGATGACTTTCTAGTTAGGATCGCTGGTTGTGAATAAACAGCAGAAACCCTGGATGAGCTTTTTTTTTTCTTTTTTTCCTTCTCTTTAACTTTTTAAAGTTTTCTTTCTCCCTGTTTCCTAATCTTGAGCTGCAAGAGCCTAAAATAATTAACAGGGCAGGAAAATGTCTGGCTGCTGTGTACAGTGACAGTAAATATGTTTTCGAGCAAATCCTTTGTGATACATTTCAAATTCAATTGTAAATCCACTTTTCATGCCACTACTTTGTGAGCAGATGATTTCTTACTAAGGATACAAAAACATTAGTGTTAACATTTTAAAAATATATTTACAGTAACTCTTAAGGTTTTGAAATGTCATCTTCTGATTTCTTTGTCTTTCTTTGTTGTCCTTCTGTGTTTTATTTTCAAAATTCATAGCCCATCTTTTACCCAGCCTGGAGTTGCGAAGAGTTATCCCGATGAATGCTTCAACTTTAAAGGTAAGAATTTCATGTAGAACGCCTGTCAATTTTGTGCATTTTTAAAGGCTAAGTTCAGGATTGACGTTAGAAAACAGGCAATCAATATCTTAAGGAAGGGTAAGTATAGGGAAAACCCTGGAGTCATTCAAGAGGTTGTTGGATGCCATGCTGGTGAGAAGGTAGGTTTGTGAGGAAGGTTGAATCAGATTGACTGAAGGACATTCATTATTTGAATGGGATATTTTAAATACATTGACACTGAAGAGAAGATGGTGGAGGTAGAGAGTAATTCACCTACACAGAAGTATAGGTGGCCCATGTACAATAACTTTTGTGTTTCACAGTGAGACTATTATGATTAGCAGCATCTTGAAAAAATAGTTGTGTATCTTAACTGGGACCCGACAAGAAGAAGAATAGAACTGCAGTATTGGCACTGGGTAACAAATCTGAATGGAAGATTACTAACAGGAGGTTTTATTGTCATTCATTTATGAGATATGGGCATTGGGGGTCTAGGCCAGCTTTTCTTGCCCATCGTGCATTGCCTCCAAGAATGTGGTGGTGGGCTGCCTTCTTGAAAAGCTGCAGCTCAAGAAGAGGAGATGTTGGCATAGTGGCAATGTCACTGGACTAGCAACTATGAGGCCCAGGCTAATGCCCTGGGACGTGGGTTCATTCCCACCACGACAGTTGGTGGAATTTAAATTTGATAAATAAATCTGGAATTGAAAAGCTAGTCTCAGTAATGGTGACTGTGAAACTATGAAACCATTGTTGATTGTTGTAAAAACCCATCTAATTCACTAATGTCCTTTAGGGAACCGAATCTGCTGTCTTTACCTGGTCTGGCTTACATGTGACTCCAGACCCAAAGTAATATGGTTGGCTCTTAAATGCCCTGTGAAATGGGCAAGTTAGCAAAAAACGCAACAAAGTCAAAAAAGAATGAAACTGGACAGAGCACCTGGCATCGACCTAGGAACTCCCTTCCTAACAGCACTGTGGTTATACCTGCATCACATGGACTGCAATGGTTTAAGAAGATGGCTCACTACCATCTTCTCAAGGGTAAATAGAGATGGACAACAAATGTCAACACTGCCCACATCCCATAAAAATAATTTTCAAAGAAGTCATTGTGATGTAGATACAACCATGGTGCTATTAGGGAGGGAATCCTAGAATTTTGGCCCAGCGACAATGGCATATATACCAATGGTTTTTATGTCAATTTAATATATTTTCAAGTCAGGTTGGGAAGGAACTTGCAGGTAGCAGGTCTGATTAAGTTTCTAGCCATGATAATGCCAGTTGATAGTGGAGGATTCAGTGATGGCAAAACCATTGAATGTCAAGTGGAGGGGTTTAGATCCTGTTTTGTTGGAGATGGTCATCTTCGAGCACTCATGTGATGTGAATGTTATTTACCACTTATAAGCCCAGGCCTGAATGTTGTTTAGATCTTGATATAATAAGTGTGGGCACAGACTGCTTCATTATCTGAGGAATTATAAATGAAGACTGCAATCATCAGTGAACATCCCCACTTCCGATCCTTATGATGAAGCAAAGGTTATTGATGAAGCAGTTGCAGATGGTTGGGCCTATAATACTACCCTGAGAAACTCCTGTAGCGATGCCCTGGGCTGAAATGCTAGGTCTCCAACAATCGCAACCATCTTCCCTAGAGGAAGATGCCCCCGATCAGGGATTTCCCGCTGATTTCCGTTGGCTCCAATTTTCCGAGGGTTCCTTGAGTGTGGCATTGTCAGCTTGATTGGCACCACATCCCCAAACATTCACACCCCCTGCCACCAATACACAGTAGCAGCAGTGTGTGCCATCTACAAGATGCACTGCAGGAACTCACCAAGGCTCCTTCAACAGCACCTTCCAAACCCATGACCACTACCACCAGATAGATGGGAACACCACCACCCGGAAGTTCTCCTCCAAGTCACTCACTATCCTGACTTGGAAATATATGGCTGTACCCTCACTGTCGCTGGGTCAAAATCCTGGAACTCCCTCCCTAACAGCACTGTGGGTATACCTACACCACATGGACTGCAGCGGTTCAAGAAGACAGCTCACCACCACCTTCTCAAGGGCAACCAGGGATGGGCAATAAATGCTGGCCCAGCCAGCAAAGCCCACATCCCGTGAATGAATAAAAAAAAAGTCAAACGCTGCTTTAATGTTAAAGGCAGTCATTCTTGCCTCAACACTGGAATCTGTTCTTTTGCCTATGTTTGGATCAAGTCTGAAGTGAAGTATGGAACTGAGTGGTCCTGGAGGAACCCAAACTGACCATTCTTAGGCAGGTTATGGCAGCACTGTCAACAATATTTTGTATTACTTTGCTCGTGATTGAGAGTAAACTGATGGGGTGGTAATTTTCAGATTGGATTTGCCCATTTCTTGAACATGGATTGAATCGGACTGAATGAAGACTGGCATCTCTGGTGCTGGGAACCACAGGAGGAAACTGACATGGATTACCCACTTGGGACTTCTGGCTGTAGATGGTGCAAATGCTTCCGCCTTGGCTTTTTTACTGACTTGCTGGCTCCCTCATCATTGAGGATGGAGATGTTTAGGTGCCTCCTCCTCTGGTTATTGTTTAATTACCTACCATCATTCACGACTGAATGTGACAGGACTTTTTTAATTTGATCCGACAGTCATGAGGTTGCTTAGCTCTGCCTTTAGCATGTAGCTTCTGCTGTTTGGCATGCATGTAGGTTGTAGCTACACCAGATTGGTACCTCATTTTTAGTGTGCCTGGTCATGTTTCTAGTATGTTCGCCTGCACTCCTCATTGAACCAAGTTTGGTCCCTTGGCTTGAACGTAATGACAGAGGGAGGGATTGCTGGGCCATGAGGTATATATTGTGGTTGAATACAATTCTGTGCTTCTGATATCCCTCAGTGCCTCACGAGTGCCCAGTTTTGAAATGCTCTGATTCTATGCTATTTAGAACAATTGCAGTACCACACACCATGATAGAGGGTGTTCTTAGCGTGAAGCGGGCTGTTTTCTCCATAAAAATGTGTGGTGGTTGCTCCGGCTAATACTGTCATTGGGGTAGACACATCTATGACACCGAGATTGGTAAGGATGAGGTCCAGTAGGTGTTCAACGTGGAGGAGTACTGATCCATCAACTGAAGGAGGGATATTGATGGTTTCCCTGACCATCCTTGGCCTAATTCAACAAGAGTTCATGGAGTCTGGAGTCAAGGTTGAAGACTGGACCACTTACTCCCAAATGTATACCACTGTGCCACCACTACTGATGGGCCACCACTACTTGTGGGTCTGTTGGGACAGGACATAACCAGGTGATGGAGGAGTCTGGGGCATTGGCTATAAAATAAGATTTGGGGAGGGTGGTTACGTCAGGCTGTTGCTTTACTAGTCTGTGGGACAGTTCTCCCAATTTTGGCACTAATCTCCAGACCTTAGTGAGAAGCACTTTGCAGGGTTGACTGGGCTGCATGTTCCGTTGTCATAGCTGATGCCTAGGTCGATGCTGGTTGAGTTTTATTCTTCTTTGATCTTTTTGTAGAAATTTGATGTTGCTGAGTGATTTGTAGAATGCACTTAAGGCTTAACCACATTGTAGTAGGTCTGGAGTCACATGTAGGCCAAACCAGATAAGGATAACAGATTGCCTTCACCAAAGGTGAAGTGAATCAGATGGGCTTTTTGGTCAGTCTGTTTTTTTGTGGTCACCTTCACTGATACTAGCTTTTTATTCATTATTTATTTTAACTAAATTTAATGGTGGGACTTGAACACATGTCTCCAGAGCATTAGTCCTGGCCTCTGGATTACTAGTCCAGTAACATTATCTCTATACTACCATTCCCTCTTGTAGGAGGGTGAAGCTGACAGAGGCAAGGGTGAAATAGGACATTTGACTGGTTGGTCAACTGTGGTTAGCCTCAAGCCCAGGCAAATCCTCACTTGATATCCATATTTGAAAATGATTAGAAAGTGTTCATTGATTGTCATCAAGAGCAGGAACCCTGTGTTTTCTTAACCTTCCCTAAACTGAGAAAAATGCTCCCACTTAGACGATCCAACTGCTATGTCAATTGATACCAGCTAACAGAACAGACTAGGGATTAAATCTCAACCTTCCTGTCCTGTTCTCTTCAATACAGTACATGTACCCACCAAGTGACCAGGCAAGTCTTTTAGTCTGGATGTTGGAATATCTGGTGAAGCTGTGATGATCCCTCCTGTTGATGGTCAAACAATTTTCTGACACTGATCATCCAGAGTTAGGCATGGAACAACATTTCCCCCAGTTGGGGGGGGTGGAGGGAAGTGCGGGAGTGGGCAGGCGGGATTCCGATCGGCACCTCCAGTTGGGGGCGCGCTGCCATTTTATGGGCGGGCCTAATGTGACATCTGCCAGGAAGCGCTATGCGGTCCCTGTGCGAGTGGGAGGCGGGAGGGAATTCCCTCAGCCAGGAGTGTGCTCTTTCACGCATGCGCGTGAAAGAGCGCACAATCTCCCTGAGGCAAAGTGCTGCCTTAGGGAGATCAGCTCCAATTTAAAACTTTCAATAAAGATGATTAAAAAATTTCCCTGTCATGTCCCTTTGTGTGACACTGTCACATGAGTTGGGACATGTCCATAACTTTTATTTAAACATTTAATAAAAATTTAAGTACCCTCACGAAACCTCATCCCGCCTGTGGATGAAGTTTCATGTTTTTTCCGAAGCCCGCCAGGACTCCTGGCCTGATCACCAACCTTAAGATTGGACGGGCAGGTCCATTAATCATGTTAATTAGTTTTTAAATGGCCTTACTAGGCCGTTGACAGTTCGGCAGGTGAGCAGCTGAATAGGCTATGCGCCCGCCGAACTGAAAATCTAAATGACGCGGGCTGACATTGGGACGCATGCCCGATGTATCCCCGCGTCATTTTATGTGTCGCCGAGCGGGCCTCACCCCTGCTCGCCGACTGGAGAAACCTGCCCATTTGGAGTAAGTTAG
Source organism: Carcharodon carcharias (assembly GCF_017639515.1). NCBI lineage: Eukaryota > Metazoa > Chordata > Chondrichthyes > Lamniformes > Lamnidae > Carcharodon > Carcharodon carcharias. The sequence goes on from NC_054472.1 coordinate 150,510,305, forward strand.
GCAGATATTAGAAAGATTATGATGTCTGGGGAACTGTAGCTCAGTGAGGACATGTCATGCTAGCTGGGGATGGAGGGAGTGGGTTAAGTATTTCAATAGATTGAATTCAGATCAAATAATTGCTTCATAAACATGTGCATTGTTCTTTCTAACTCTTTATACTAAGGAGAACTCAGTCCAAAAATTAGTAAATTAGTGGCCATAATTAAGGCAGGATGGGTTTTTTTGCGTTCAAGTCAGATTGATATGAGGGTAACTGCTCAGTTGTAAAATCAGAATAACCACTTACAATTAACTAGCATATTCAAAATGGAAAATATCTCAAGACCCTAAGAAGCTGGCAACATAACCCGAGCAGGAGTAGAATGAAACATGGCTTTCTGCACGTTTATTGCTGCCCAAATATTTTTTTTCAGATAATTAACCTTGAATTGAGAAAACGAGCTAGGCTTGTAGGGAATAGTCAGAGGTTTGACATTTCTGACCCCTTCCATTACATCATCCAGTTTGGGTGAAACTTGTATCAGCAGAAGCACACTGCATCTAAATTTGATGTTAACCAGATATAGATTAAGTATAGTATATAATTAAATATAATTAGTGAAAAGTAATGAGAAGGGCAGAAGAGTGAGTACATTTACCCACGTCCTCATGATCTAGTTGTCCTGAAGTACCTGAAAAAAGTGCATTCCAATGCAGTGAAGTTTGGCTGGTTCTAGACCAGCTGCTCAGTTTGAAATCAAACTGGCTAGGCATCTAGTAAATCTTAATATTAGTTCCAAATTCCACTGATGTGAACAGATGCATCTTGCCCTTTATGTACACAGACCAAGTATCCTTTTCTATGGTTAATTCAGATCATAAGATTATCTTTGCTATCCACATTTTAGCAATGACCAAAAAATCGCCTAGTTAACAAAGTGTGTCTGAAAGTCTTAGATACCAAGACTAAATTATTTGAAAACTTGTTGCTTACTTCATTGTTTGTTGCTTTATTGTGTATTGTTTTGATATTTTCATGGACCATTAAGTTACCAAATCCCCACTGTAGATGTGTGATCAATCAGTTACATGTACTGCATTGTATTCCTGTATCAGTGCCCCAAAGTTTCCAAGAACATATCCTTTATATAAGTCCTGGCAGTTTGTCTTGGTTTCACGTATGCTGTTCACTCCGCTCCACTTTCAGCTCCAAATCCTCTTCAAAACAAATTTACAGGTACACACATGTTATCTCTGTCATCTGTAGTTGTTGCTGGTGGAGAAGGGACTGTATGTATGAAGAGAGTGCGTATTTGGCATCAATAAATATCAATGTGGAGGTACAAACCTACATTGTGTTATTCAGTGATGTAATGTGTTGGAATTTCAGTCCTGCCTCTCTTTGTATCTCCAAGTCCCCTGGTAGTAGAGTGGTTACAGCACCCATCTAAATATGCTAGTCCAAATCCCACCATGGAAAGTTGTTTTTAATTGAATTCAATGGATCTGGTTATTTCAGCAGGAAAAAATAACCATGAAAGCTGCTGGATGGCTGTTTCATTATTTAAAAACAAAGCAACGGTTTCACCAGTGTCTTTCATCAGGGAAAGGGAACTGGCTACCCTTAGATGTGGCCAACATATGACTGCAGTCCACATAATATTCTCAACTCTTAATAGCCTCTGAAGTAGCATAGCAAGCTCCTCAGTTGTGGTAACAATCACTATACGAGTGTGCCACTGACCCCTGAGGGGAGTTAGGGATAGTTAATCAAAGCCACTAGCCAAAAATGCCCGCATCCTGAGAACAAATGTTTTCTTTAAAAACAAACTTGATTTCTAGGTCTCTACTGTGTTTCCTGTCGAGTGCACTTAAATTTAGGTGCACTTCCAATGGAGAAATTAGTGCTGTCGGGTGTGAGGAAAATTTCAGTGTCGACACAGAATGCACACCTGCAGTTAAGGTGCCCACCACAGAACCCTAAGTATTTGGAGCACTTGTCAACAGGGATACACTAGATTTCTGCTTTTAAGATTTTACTTAAAAAGATAAACTGCTTGCTCTTTCTCCCTTCTCAAAAAGCTTACATTTTTTTTGATTCTTCCCACCTTTTTGCTATTCCATTGACCAATGATTAGAAGTGTGGTTTTCCTATTTACATTCTGTGGATTTTAACTGTAATACCTGCTACCGACTTGCCAGAAATCTCTTGCTGACCTGCATTTCAGTTGTTAAAGAGTCTAACATTAAGTACTTGACGCACACATACAGCATATACACTAAGAATGAATATCAGTATCAGGAATAAATTTTTCAATGATTTAACTCCATTTTCCTTTGGTTTCCTCTACTCCAGTTTTAGAAAGATCTAAAGTAGTTCTCAATAGAAAATTCCAGAGAAATCTTTGCAGGAATCTTTTTACGGGGAGGCAGTGGCACAGCGGTATTGTCACTGGACTAGTTCCAGAGACCCAGGCAATGCTCTGGGGCCATGGGTTTGAAGCCCCTCACGGCAGATGGTGAAATTTGAAATTTCTGGCATTAAAAGTCCGATGATGGTCACAAAATCATTGCCGATAGTTGTAAGAATCCATCTGGTTCACTAATGTCCTTCAGGGACGTTACCTGGTCTGGCTTACACATGACTCCAGACACACAGCAATGTGCTTGTCTCTTAAATGCCCTCTGAACAAGGGCAAATAGCGATGGGCAAAAAATGCTGGCCGAGCCAGCGACACCCACATCCCATGAATGAATAAGAAAAACTGAAAACTTGAGGGCTCTAGATAGTAACCAGTTAAATTCAAAAGGGGAGCCTATTGACAGTAAGGCTGCTTTACGTGCAAGTGTTGTTCACATGATGGAGCTGGAACAATCTACTGATAATGCCTGGTCCTCAAGGGATGTATGAGTCTTTCCCAAATTCAGCTTCCTTGGCTCTCATATAACACAGGCTGAAGATTTGAAAACGGAAATATGAGAAGTATATGTCAACGACACCCTGCTGATAAGATTACAGCATCGAGCTAAATTTAGAGAGTCTTGCATTCCTAAACACCCACATGTGACCAAGTGACTCAAAAATTTCGATCAAATAAGCACCTTGTGTGTGCCAATAGAATAGATTTTTAGGCCATCTATTGATAACTGTGATTAGCATCAATCAGGGCAAGCTTAGTTTATGCAAACTCAAGAAGCCCAATTCTAATGCAAATAGTTTTGAGAGTTTTACCAATTTTTTGGGCTTTGGATTCTACCCATTCTATGAAATCTGTGGATTTGCTCTTAATATAAAGGGCAGCAACTCAAATATTACTTGGATTTGCACAGAATATACAGCACAGAAACAGGCCATTCAGCCTAGCCAGTCCATGTCAGTGTTTAAACTCCCCATGAGCCTGTGCTTGATTTTCTTTTTATGGCCTTATTAAAGCATTATTACTTTTGGTAATTTACGTATTTGTACTTTGAGGTATCTTTGCTAGTCTACCCCATTTAGATTCTTATTTTTCTTCGTAAAATATAACATCTCTTGCTTGTGTGTGTTGAAATCCATTTGCTAATTATATGCTCATTCTTCATGTTTAAATATGTAATTGCCTTGTAATTTGTTGCAGTCCTCCACTGTATTGACTCCTTCCCAATTTGTTGTCACCCCCAAATTTAAAAATTATATTTTGTATCCCAAGGCCTAAATTATTAATATAAATTGTGAATAACTGTGGTCCTCACACTGATCCTTGTGGAGCTCCAATTCCCACCTTCTACCATTCTGAAGAGCTACCAAAGCTACCATCTTTCAAAATTCTGTAGATTCTGGAACAGTCCCAGCAGATTGTGGGTGGCAAATGTAACCCCTCAATTTAAAAAAGGAGGGAGGGAAGAAACAGGGACTTACAGACTGGTTAGTCTAACATCAGTGGTAGGGAAAATGCTAAAGGGTGTGATAACAGGACACTTAGAAAATATCAACGTGGATTTTGACAAACCAACTGGAGTTTTTTGAGGTCATACTAGCAAAATAGATAAGGGAGAACCAGCAGATGTGGTGTATTTGGATTTTCAGAAAGCTTTTGATGAAGCCCCACATAAGAGGTTAGTGTGCAAAATTAAAGCACATGGGATTGGTAACATATTGGCATGGAATGGGAATTGGTTAGCAGACAGGAAACAGAGAATAGGAATAAATGGGTCTTTTCGGAATGGCGGGCAGTGACTAGTGGGGTACCACAGGGATCAGTGCTTGGGCCCCAGATATTCATGATTTATATCAATGATTTGGATGAGGGAACTAAATGTAATATTTCCAAGTTTGCTGATGACACTAAACTAGGTGGGAATGTGAGGGGTGAGGAGGATGTTAAGAGGCTTCACGGTTGAGTGAGTGGGTAAATACATGGCAGATGAAGGATTACATGGATAACATATGAAGTTATCCACTTCAGTAGGAAAAACAGAATGTCAGAGTATTGTTTAAATGGTGATTGATTGGGAAATGTTGATGTACAAAGGGACCTAAGTGTCCTTGTACACCAATCACTGAAAGCAAGCATGGGGGTGCAGCAAGCAGTTAAGGCGGCAAATGGTATGTTGGCCTTCATTGCGAGAGGACTTGAGTACTGCAACAAGGATGCCTTACTGCAGCTATACAGGGCCTTGGTACAGTTTTGGCCTCCTTACCTGAGAAAGGATATACTTGCCATAGGTATGTCCTGTACACAAAGAGGAGGACAAATCCAACCTGGCCAATTACCGCCCCATCAGTCTACTCTCGATCATCAGTAAAATAATGGAAGGGCTCATCAACACTGCTATCAAGCAGTACTTGCTTAGTAATAACCTGCTCACTGACGCACAATTTGAGTTCTGTCAGGGCCACTCAGCTCCTGACCTCATTACAGCCTTGGTTCAAACATGGACAAAAGAGCTGAACTCCCGAGGTGAGGTGAGAGTGACTGCCCTTGACATCAAGGCCACATTTGACTGAGTGTGGCATCAAGGAGCCCTAGCAAAACTGGAGGTAATGGGAATCAGGGGGAATACTCTCCACTGGTTGGAGTCATACCTAGCACAAAGGAAGATGACTGTAGTTGTTGGAAGGTCAATCATCTCAGCTCCAGGATATCACTGCAGGAGTTCCTCAGGGTAGTGTCCTAGGCCCAACCATCTTCAGCTGCTTCATCAATGACATTCCTTCCATCACAAGGTCAGAAGTGGGGATGTTATCTGATGCTTACACAATGTTCAGCACTATTCACGACTCCTCAGACAGTGAAGCAGTCCATGTCCAAATGCAGCAAGACCTGGACAATATCCAGACTTGGGCTAACAAGTGGCAAGTAACATTCATGCCACACAAGTGTCAGGCAATAACCATCTCCAACAAGAGATAATCCAACCATCGCCCCTTGATGTTCAATGGCATTACCATCATTGAATCACCCACTATCAACATCCTGGTGGTCACCATTGACCAGAAACTGAACTGGACCAACCATATAAATACTGTGGTTACAAGAGCAGGTCAGAGGCTAGGAATCGTGTGACGAGTAACTCGCTTTCTGACTCCCCAAAGCCTGTCCACTATCTACATGGCACAAGTCAGGAGTGTGATGGAATACCTCCCACTTGCCTGGATGAATGCAGCTCCTACAACACTGAAGAAGCTTAACACTCTCCAGGACAAAGCAGCCCACTTGATTGGCACCACGTCCACAAACATTCACTCCCTCCACCACCGACGCACAGTAACAGCAGTGTGTACCATCTACAAGATGCACTGCAGGAATTCACCAAGGCTCCTTAGGCAGCATCTTCCAAACCCACGACCACTACTATCTAGAAGGATAAGGGCAGCAGATAGATGGGAAGCACCCCCATCTGGAAGTTCCCCTCCGTCACTCACCATCCTGGCTTGGAAATTTATCGCTGTACCTTCACTGTCGCTGGGTCAAAATCCTGGAGCTCCCTTCCTAACAACACTGTGGGTGTACCTACACCATATGGACTGCAGCAGTTCAAGAAGGTAGCTCACCACCACCTTCTCAAGGGCAATTAGGGATGGGCAATAATTGCTGGCCCAACCAGCAAAGCCCACACCCCATGAATGATAAAAAAATAAAAGAGGGAATGCAGTGAAGGCTCACCAGGCTGATTCCTGGGATGACAAGATTGTTGTATGAAGAGAGATTGAGCTGACTAGGCCTGTGTTCACTGGAGTTGGGAAGAATTAGATGGGATCTCATTGAAACGTGTAGAACTCTGACATGGCTGGACAGGCTGGATGCAGGGATGATGCTTCCTCTGGCTGGAGGGTCTAGAACAAGTGGTCACAATCTCAGGATACGGGACAGCCTATTTAGGACTGAGTTGAGGAGAAATAGCTTCAATCAGAGGTGATGAACTTGTGGAATTCTCTTCCACAGAGGACTGTGGAGGCCAAGTACTAAATATATTAAGGAAGGGTTTAGATTTCTAGGCTTTAAAGGCGTCGAGGGGTATGAGGAGAAAATGGGAGTGCGGCATTGAGATAGAGGATCAGCCTTGATCATGTCGAATGGCGGAGCAAGCTTGAAAGGCCGAATGATCTACGCCTGCTCCTAGTTTCTATGTTTACCCTTAACCCTTTTTTACAAAAGCAAAATACTGCAGATGCTGGGAATCTGAAATAAAAACAAAAATGCTGGAAAAGCTCAGCTGGTCAGTCAGTGTCTGTGGCGAGAAACAGGACTAACATTTCAGCTCGATGACCTTTCATCAGAACCCTGTTTTTTTTTTACAAAAACAAAAACAGAATTACCTGGAAAAACTCAGCAGGTCTGGCAGCATTGGCGGAGAAGAAAAGAGTTGACGTTTCGAGTCCTCATGACCCTTCGACAGAACTTGAGTTCGAGTCCAAGAAAGAGTTGAAATATAAGCTGGTTTAAGGTGTGTGTGTGGGGGGCGGAGAGAGAGAGAGAGAAGTGGAGTGGGGGTGTGGTTGTAGGGACAAACAAGCAGTGATAGAAGCAGATCATCAAAAGATGTCAACAACAATAATACAAAAGAACACATAGGTGTTAAAGTTAAAGTTGGTGATATTATCTAAACGAATGTGCTAATTAAGAATGGATGGTAGGGCACTCAAGGTATAGCTCTAGTGGGGGTGGGGAGAGCATAAAAGATGTAAAAAAAAAATAAAATAAAATAAATAAATAAATATTTTTTTTTTTCTTTTTCTAATGGAAATAGGCGGGAAAAGGAAAATCTATATAATTTATTAGAAAAAAAAGAAAAGGAAGGGGGAAACAGAAAGGGGGTGGGGATGGGGGAGGGAGCTCATGAACTAAAGTTGTTGAATTCAATATTCAGTCCGGATGGCTGTAAAGTGCCTAGTCGGAAGATGAGGTGTTGTTCCTCCAGTTTGCGTTGGGCTTCACTGGAACAATGCAGCAAGCCAAGGACAGACATGTGGGCAAGAGAGCAGGGTGGAGTGTTAAAATGGCAAGTGACAGGGAGGTTTGGGTCATTCTTGTGGACAGACTGCAGGTGTTCTGCAAAGCGGTCGCCCAGTTTACGTTTGGTCTCTCCAATGTAGAGGAGACCACATTGGGAGCAACGAATGCAGTAGACTAAGTTGGGGGAAATGCAAGTGAAATGCTGCTTCACTTGAAAGGAGTGTTTGGGTCCTTGGACGGTGAGGAGAGAGGAAGTGAAGGGGCAGGTGTTGCATCTTTTGCGTGGGCATGGGGTGGTGCCATAGGAGGGGGTTGAGGAGTAGGGGCTGATGGAGGAGTGGACCAGGGTGTCCCGGAGGGAGCGATCCCTACGGAATGCCGATAGTGGGGGGGTGAAGAGAAGATGTGTTTGGTGGTGGCATCATGCTGGAGTTGGCAGAAATGGCGGAGGATGATCCTTTGAATGCGGAGGCTGGTGGGGTGATAAGTGAGGACAAGGGGGACCCTATCATGTTTCTGGGAGGGAGGAGAAGGCGTGAGGGCGGATGCGCGGGAGATGGGCTGGACACGGTTGAGGGCCCTGTCAACGACCGTGGGTGGAAAACGTCGGTTAAGGAAGAAGGAGGACATGTCAGAGGAACTGTTTTTGAAAGTAGCATCATTGGAACAGATGCGACGGAGGCGAAGGAACTGAGAGAATGGGATGGAGTCCTTACAGGAAGCGGGGTGTGAGGAGCTGTAGTCGAGATAGCTGTGGGAGTCGGTAGGTTTGTAATGGATATTGGTGGACAGTCGATCACCAGAGATTGAGACAGAGAGGTCAAGGAAGGGAAGGGAAGTGTCAGAGATGGACCACGTGAAAATGATGGAGGGGTGGAGATTGGAAGCAAAATTAATAAATTTTTCCAAGTCCCGACGAGAGCATGAAGCGGCACCGAAGTAATCATCGATGTACCGGAGAAAGAGTTGTGGAAGGGGGCCGGAGTAGGACTGGAACAAGGAATGTTCCACATACCCCATAAAGAGACAGGCATAGCTGGGGCCCATGCGGGGTACTCATTGCCGCACCTTTTATTTGGAGGAAGTGAGAGGAGTTGAAGGAGAAATTGTTCAGCGTGAGAACAAGTTCAGCCAGACGGAGGAGAGTAGTGGTGGATGGGGATTGTTCGGGCCTCTGTTCAAGGAAGAAGCTAAGGGCCCTCAGACCATCCTGGTGGGGGATGGAGGTGTAGAGGGATTGGACGTCCATGGTGAAGAGGAAGCGGTTGGGGCCAGGGAACTGGAAATTGTTGATGTGACGTAAGGTGTCAGAGGAATCACGGATGTAGGTGGGAAGGGACTGGACAAGGGGAGAGAGAAGGGAGTCAAGATAACGAGAAATGAGTTCTGTGGGGCAGGAGCAAGCTGAGACGATCGGTCTACCGGGGCAGTTCTGTTTGTGGATTTTGGTTAGGAGATAGAAGCGGGCCGTCCGAGGTTGGGCGACTATCAGGTTGGAAGCTGTGGGAGGGAGATCCCCAGAGATGAGGTCAGTGACAGTCCTGGAAACAATGGCTTGATGTTCAGTGGTGGGGTCATGGTCCAGGGAGAGGTAGGAGGAAGTGTCTGTGAGTTGACGCTCAGCCTCCGCGAGGTAGAGGTGAATTCAACAACTTTAGGTTGTGAGCTCCCTCCCCCATCCCCACCCCCTTTCTGTTTCCCCCTTCCTTTTCTTTCTTTTCCAATAAATTATATAGATTTTCCTTTTCCCACCTATTTCCATTATAAAAAGAGAAAAGAAAAAAAAATATTTATTTATTTATTTTATTTATTTATTTTTTTTACATCTTTTATGCTCTCCCCACCCCCACTAGAGCTATACCTTGAGTGCCCTACCATCCAATCTTAATTAGCACATTCGTTTAGATAATATCACCAACTTTAACACCTATGTGTTCTTTTGTATTATTGTTGTTGACATCTTTTGATGATCTGCTTCTATCACTGCTTGTTTGTCCCTACACCCACACCCCCACTCCACCTCTCTCTCTCTCTCTCCGCCCCCCACACACACACCTTAAACCAGCTTATATTTCAACTCTTTCTTGGACTCGAACTCAAATTCTGTCGAAGGGTCATGAGGACTCGAAACGTCAACTCTTTTCTTTTCTGCCGATGCTGCCAGACCTGCTGAGTTTTTCCAGGTAATTGTGTTTTTGTTTTTGTTTTGGATTTCCAGCATCTGCAGTTTTTTTGTTTTTATCCCTGTTTTTTTTTGCTTTTTGTCTGTCAGCCAACTACCTATTGATTCTGCTACTTACCCCCTGAATCTGCAAGCTCTGACCTCATTAATTTATAATGTGGCATTATCAAAGGCCTTCTCAAAATCTAGATATATGACATCTACATCATTACCATCTACGTCCACTCCCTCTGCTATCTTTTCAAAGAATTTAATGAGGCTGGTCAAGCAAGACTCTTTTGAAAATCATGCTGACTGTTTTTATTAATTTTCAGCTATTTTTCTATTTTCTCTTTTAGGAGGGATTTCAGTATTTTTTCTAACACTGTTGTTAAGCTTACTGACCTATAGTTCCCTGGACAGGTTCTATCTCCCTTCTTAAATTGGTATTGTGTTAGCTGTTTACAGTTCATTGGCATCGCACTCTTGCTATTGAACTATTGAATATGTATAGTAGTACTTCGGCAAACTCTTCTGTAGATTCTTCTAAAATGTGTGGATAAAATTGGTTCAAACCTGAATTTTATCCCCTTTTGTGTTTGATTAGTTTACCAGTGCTTAATATTTCTCCTCTTTTCATTTTAAGTATGGTTATATCGTTTCTAATCATGTCTTTGGTGTCAAGTCCACCCGGTCTGTCTCTGTGGTACATGCTGAAGCAACGTAATTGTTTAATATTTCTGCCATTTCACTGTTACTGCTTGTGATTTTATCGTCTCTATCTCTTGGTGGCCCTATTCCCATCCCAACTTTCCTTCTTATTTATGTACCTGTGGAATATTTTGCCATGATATGCTCTTTGAGAATTTAATTTCATTATTTATCTTTCTAATGTTTTTTCCTTTATTTCCTAATCCCTTTCTATTCACCCTTGTCATTCTCTTGCCATGCACTTAATGTGTGCCTCTTTCCTTACTGCATTTTGTTCCCTTATGCCTTTATTTATTAAAGGTATCTCATTAGTGTTTAGTTTTTTTTTTCTTTTTTGGTGGTATTTATTTTTCTTGGTCCCTGTTGAATACTATTTTAAATTTTTCCTATTTTTGTTCTACATCATTGTTTGCCATTGTTTTGTATGGGAGAAGATTATAGACCATTATTTACGATGTAAGGGTCAAATTTCTTCTGCCATGCTCATAGATTGTTAATCTGGGTAGGTGGGGTGAAAAATTAGCCAAATATGCATTCTTCTGGTTCCTGCTTTGGAGCAACACCGAAAGTAACATCAATTATGCAGTAGATCTGCTCGTGCACAAATTGGCAGGATTATTTTCAATCATTACTAATATTAAAACCAAGGTGCTGCGTGACCAGGAGGCAGAGTGTAGATCAGCGAGGACAAGGGTGAGAGGTGAATGGCTCTTGGCGCAAGTTAAGACATAGATGAGCTCAGACTTATAGAGGGTAGAATGTGGGAGACCAGCCAGGAATGCGTTGCAATTGTCAAGACTATAGATAATGAATGAATGAATGAGTGAGGGATCAACAGCGGATCACAGGATTACACAGTGCAGAAGAGGCCCTTCGGCCCATCGAGTCTGCACCGACACGTGAGAAACACCTACCTACCTAATCCCATTTACCAGCACTTGGCCCTGCTCATCCAGATACTTTTTAAAGGATGTGAGGCAACCCGCTTCCACCACCCTCCCAGGCAGCGCATTCCAGACTGTCACCACCCTCTGGGTAAAAAAGGTTTTCCTCACATCCCCCCCTAAACCTCCTGCCCCTCACCCTGATCTTCTGTCCCCTCGTGACTGACCCTTCAACTAAGGGCAACAGCTGCTCCCTATCCACCCTGTCCATGCCCCTCATAATCTTGTACACCTCGATCATGTCGCCCCTCAGTCTTCGCTGCTCCAACTAAAGCAACCCAAGTCTATCCAACCTCTCTTCATAACTTAAATGTTTCATCCCAGGTCACATCCTGGTGAATCTCCTCTGCACCCCCTCCAGTGCAATCACATCCTTCCTATAATGTGACGACCAGAACTGCACACAATACTCCAGGTGTGGCCTCACCAAGGTTCTATACAACTCCAACATGACCTCCATACTTTTGTAATCTATGCCTCGATTGATAAAGGCAAGTGTCCCATATGCCTTTTTCACCACCTCACTAACGTGCCCCTCTGCCTTCAGAGATCTATGGACACACATGCCAAGGTCCCTTTGTTCCTCAGAACTTCCTAGTGTCATGCCATTCATTGAATATGCTGAGCTGACAATGGGCAAAATTGGGCGACGTTACGCAGGTGGTCTTATTGATGATGCGAATATGAGGTCAGAAGCTCAGCTTGGGACAATAGCAACAGTGAAGGAGTGAGAGAGGTGGTGGTGTGGTATGGCTAGGTGTTGTCAGTGTACATGCGAAAATTAGCGCTGTGCTTTTGGATGATGTCGCTGAGGGGCAGCATGTAGAAGAGAAATTGGAGGTGACTAAGGATAACCAGTGGTTTCCTAGAAAAATTATCACGTGGTGGCTTTTTCCCAGGCAGCATTGGAATGATTGGCTGCCCAAAAATATCAGGTGCGGGAGCAGGAGGAGAAGCCATTGTAAATGATTGTCTGGCTATGAGTAGATAGATAAGAATGGAACCAAATGGGAACAGTCCCACCCAGCTGGATAATCATGGAGAGGTGTTGGAGGAGGATGTTGTAGTCAACCATGTCAAAGGGTGCAGACAGATCGGGAAGGATGAGGAGGGAAAGTTTACTTTTGTCACAGTCATTTGTGATTTTGATGAGGGTTGTTTCGGTACTGTGGCAGGGCCAGAAATCTGATTGGAGGGATTCAGCTTGGAGTTCCAGGAAAGACAGGAACAGATTTGGGAGGGAAGGGAAGTTGGAGATGGGGAAGGGAGTTTGGAAGGACAGTACGGGTCAAGGGTTGTTTTATGTAGATTTAAAGGAAAGGGGATCAGCACCTGAAGTGGGGGATAATCATTTATCATATTGGCTAACATGAGGACCAGAATGGGAAGTTGGGTGATCATGTTAGTGGGAATAGGATCGAGGGAATAGTGGGTGAGTCTCATGGACAGGATGAGCTCAGAGAGGGCATGACGGCAGATATAGAAACTAGAAAAAGATACAAGTTCAGAGTTAGGGCAGGGTGCAGCATTGGAGGAAGTTTGGCCCACGTGGGCTACTGGAAAGGAGGGACAAGGAAGAGACAGCCGATGGATTGGTTTGATCTGTGTGACAAAGAATTCCATGGGCTGAATTTTCTGGCTGACGTGCGGGTGGCGGAGCCCACACGTCAGCGCTTAAAACGTCGGGTAAGCGTCCCAATGTCAGTGCGTGGCATCGCGATGTTTAGGTCAGCGGGCACGCTATGCAGCGTGATGCGTGCCTGCCATTAATTAAAGGCCTTGTTAAGGCCATTAAGTCGGCAATTGAGGACGATTTTGAGGGGCCCGTGTGAACTTCGGCTTTGTGCACGGGCCCAATGGGCAGGTGGGTAAGTGATTTTTAACAAACCTCATCCACTGGCGGGATGAGGTTTGATTTTGGATTTTGAAAAGTTTAATAAAGTTTTTGTGTACTTTATTAACATGTCCCATCTCTTGTCACATTTTCACATGCGGGGGACATGTTAATGATTTTTAAATTTTTCTATTTTTCAACTTTCACCATGTTTCAGCGATCTCCCTGAGGCACCACTTAGCCTCAGGGAGATGTGCGCTCTTATGTGCGCATGCACGAAAGAGCGCACTCTTGCAGTTGGGGAATCCTCACCCAGCCTGACAGGAAGTGCATAGCACTTCCCGTCGGATGTCACGCTGGGTGGGTCTTAATTGGCCCACCCACGTAAAATGGCGGCGGGGCCTGTTTCGGCGGCGGCGATCGGCAGCATGCCCGCTGCCGAGTCGGTCGGGCCCGCTTGCCCGTCAAGGGCAAAATTCAGCCCCATGAATTCCCCACAATTATTGTTATAGGTGATGGTGGAGGGGCTGGGGCTGAGGGGAGAGAGAGGATTAAGAAGTTGGTTTGCAGTAGAGAAAAGAAGCCAGGGGTTATTTTTACATTCCAGATGATTCTGGAATGGTAAGCAGTTTTAGCAGACTTTAGGAAGGCGATGTGTTGAAAGTGCTTCCTGTTTTGCCACCTAAATGTCCTGGCTCTAATTTTAAGATTATGCCCCATTCATTCTGTGGATAATTACCTAGAACGGATTAATCCAAAGTTATTCCCAGCTCAAAAGCAACGCACTTAAAGTTTTTCACTTGTGAAGAAACCTGTTTGGAGAACTCACTTGGACAGAGACTGAGAAGAAAGAAAAGTTTGCATTTATTTAGTCTTTATCAAGTTTTCAGGGTTCCACAAAGCACTTCACAATTGGCAAATTACTTTTAAAGATTATTAGTTGTTACCATCTATACTTAGCACTTGAGTAAAGACCATTCTGTGAAGGTCAAGGTAGACAGTTGTGGTACAGGAATGGTGCTGCTGGACAGTGGAATGTTTTCCCACTTTGGGTACTAGAATTAACGATTCCCAGATCAAATGTCTTCTTTACGTTCTGATATGGTGAGATGATGTCCTCTTCAACATTTTTTTCTCAACCGCATAACCTAAAAAAAACCCCATCTGGTTAATTATCTCATTGGTGTTTGTGGAACCAAATTGTGTGGTGATGTTTCCTCACATTATAATAGTACTTAGCCTTCAAAGGTATTTCAGCGGCTGTGCAGTGAATTGTGGATCTCCTGAAGTTGCGAAAGACACTATCTAAACGAAAACTGTCTTTTCCTTCCTCACTGTGGCGGACGTTCAGAACAAAAGGGCAAACCTTTAAAATCAGGCCCAGGACATTCAGCGGTAGTGTTGGGAAACACTTCTTCACACAAAGGGTAGTAGAAATCAGAAGCATTGGCTGAATTTCATGTCCCCCTGCTGCTGGGATTTTAGGCGCTGGGTGGGGGGATCCTAAAATAGAAGGAATGGGCTTCCTCTGGGTTCCCGCCCACTCAGACCCCGCTGCGATTTTATGCTGGGCCAGGCAAGGCCTCGAACGAGCCAATTATTGTCCACTTAAGGACTGTTTCCCATCCAGCCTTAATGTTTAGGCTGGTGGGAGGATTTCCTGGGCATAGGGGAAGCCTGAAAATGATCAGGCTTAGGCCTTGGGTGGGAAAAGAGGGTGGGGTAACGCCTCCATCAGAAGTCCCCTTCTAACTTTGAGTGCACCTCACTTAGGCTGGTGGTGACAGAACCTACCCCCACCCACCAGTCTCTCCCCCAACGCCCCAATCTCCTATTTTCCAACCCCCAGGCCTTCCCTACCCTCTTTGGCTTGAGACCCTGAAAACTTAACTTGCCAATCAGTCCTGGGATTTAGGCTCTGTCATCTTCATGAACTTCCCCTTGTACATTGCAGCCCTTGCCACTGCAGGGACCAGAGAGCTGCTGGCTAACCTGATTGCCTAGCAGCCCTCCAAGGTGGGACTTCCTCCTGAGTGAGGGGCGGAAGTCCCACCCGCAGCTAATTGACGCCCATTCGAGCGTGAAATGGCTGCGGGGCAGGCAGAGTTGGTGCCAGCTATCCAAAATATCCTGGCCATTTGCTCAATAAGTCATTTAAACTAGGTCAACTGAAAATTTCAAAACTGAAATTGATTGATCTTCGTTAGGTATGGGTATTAAAGGAGTTGGAGCCAATGTAGGTAAATGGAATTAGGATGCAGAACTGGCACAATCTAATTGAATAGTGGAACAGGCTTGAGGGGCTGATTGACCTTTTCCTGTTGCAATGGCCATGGTCCTTATAGTGTCCTTAATAATAAAAGCCTTAATGAATAATCTCTCAAACACATGCGTGCGCGCGCACGCACACATACACACACACACACACATACACACACACACGCAAACTAATTATACTAAATCTTGTTATGTTGGTCTTGCGTATCTGTCTGTCTTAGTGAGGAAATAGTAATTTTGAAATGACCTCTTAAAATGAAATTAGAATGATGAAAGAATTAAATCATCATGTGGCATTCGTGGTGACCCATGAGGAAGGGCCAGTGTTTACTTAACTGCTTCCTGAGAACAAACACAAAAATGCAAAACTGAAAGGACAGTGCCTCTTCTGATACAGGATATCTCAATTATTGGACTCAAATTTCAGCCTAGATTAACCTTCTGACATGTGGGTGAATGTGCTACTAACTGAGCCAAGCCATTTGTTGGCACAGTGTTGTAATTGTAGCTTTAAGGAATGTAGTGACTGTAGCTTTAAGACTTATTGCGTTGCATAGTATCTGTGACAGTGTGAACTAATCGGCTGTAAGCGCGGGAGCCTTGATGTAGCAGTATTTCTTCTGGTTGTGGAGCTTGATGGAAACGTGATTGCTGCTGCAGCTTGTAAATAAAATTCAATGTTTCTAATAAGAAACCTGTCCGGAAAACCAAGTCCATAACACACAGCATCAAGCTTGGCAGCTTTTGCAGTGGTATTTGTATCATTTCTTGGAAAAAAATGAAGGCAAGTTAAATGCTGAGAAATCTTACATGTCAGTCTTGTTAGGTAATTTCATTAATTGGCTCTTTCAGGGATCACTGAACTTCAGTTGCTCCAACAATGGCTGATTTTTAATTTTGTTTTCTCTTTCAGAACCTGCCAACCACTATTCTGAAAGAGCAGGAAAAGGTGGGACATACCCACGGCAGTATCACGTCTCAAACCATCGCAAGGATTATAGCGATGGTATGTAAAAGTAAAACTTTTTTTGAGTTCGTGTGTGATCAATCCAACTATGTTGTTTCATTTCCTGGGGGAGATATTCAGTCTAATTTGTCCTGAGAAAACTGCAGTTTATTTATCTGCATGTCTCTGTTAGCTAGTTGCTTGCCACAGAAGCTGTTTCTTAGATCCCTGCACAGAAACATGCTCCATAGAGCAACTTGGTCTTGGTATTTGATATAAATGTCATAAAACATGAATTTGTTCCATTTAAAGTGGAACCCTGCATTTAAAGGTTGCAATTATAGTTTGCAGATCAAGAATAAAAAAAACATCTTCCAGCTAATTGCAGGAAAACAAGGGGACAAAACGTTTGGCATGCTGTTTTAAAGGTGCCAATTACTTTACCAGAAATTCTGGGCAGGATTTTACACACCACCCCATCCCCAGATGTCTTTTTGGTGGGGTGGCAGGGGCACATAAAATATGTCGGGTGCCCAGCCCACCCTCCCCCACCCCCCCAACCACTGACCTGCTCCTCATAATACGGGGGCCGGGCAAGTTGCCCACTAAGCCAGCCACCCCTTAGGCCATCAAGGTCCTTAACTGCCAGATTAATTGGCAATTATGGGCCTCAATCCACCTCCAGTGCCATAAACACTGGGCAGCGGCAGGTGGGCCAGAATGCGAAGGCCGTGTTTGAAAGGACTTCTTGAAAAGGGGGATGGGGGAGTGAGGGGGCACATCAATGGCGGGGCTGCTCTGTGCACATTGGGGGTACTTCCCCACCCCCCAAGATTTCAATGCCCCCACTTTGTTCCTTCCTGCCTGCCCTCCAAAACCTGGCACCTCCCCGTCCCACTCTCCCCCATCCCTATGCTCTGCAAACCCACCCATCCTAAAACCCTGGGACTTACCTCTCTCTCTGGTGGCCATCGCTCTTCTTCCTGCACCTCCTGGCAGTCCTGGCAGCTCCCACTACAGAGCCCTGGCGCTGCCAGGACTGCTCAAGCTGCCGGCTAATCAGATTGGCCGGCAGCTCTCGAGGGCGGGACTTCTTCTCCACTGGTGGGGTGGAAGCCTGACCCGAAGCTTGTTTAGCCTGCCCCCAGTGTGTTACAGACCGGCTTTCCTTCTGATGGGGGTGGGGGGGACAAGCAGTATGTCTCTGGTAAAATCGAGCCCTCTGCTTTTTGAAAAGAAAATTCCTCTTTGCTGTTGGAACTGGTTGACGCTTGCTGATTACAGTTGCATGGATACTAGAAGATCACTAGTACTGGACCCAAGTAGCTGCTTTTCATGTTGGAGCTTAGAGAGAGAGTGTTGGCAGGCTCTCCAAAGTCCAACACATCCTGTACCCGCCCAGTGCCCACACATGCATTCTTTCCAGCGAGTGTCAGTGAATAGTCATTTGGTATGGGAACTGTCTTTTTATTTTCCACCTCTCGAGCCCAGAAGCGTTGAGGCTAATTGTTTGTTCTCCCATTGCCACCCTCTTTGAGACCAGGTAACTCAGCGCAAATGGATGATCAAGATTTGGGTCTCCCTGATTGGTACAGCTTAATTGCACAGTGGGCAATGAACATAATAACTGTACTAACGGAACTGTTTAAAAAAGGTTTACTCAGGGTTTCCTGCCCTTTCTTGAGACTTGACCTGCCCCTTCTGTATTTCCTCTTGTTTCTCATTTCTATCTATAGTTATACCTTTCTAAATGCTAATGAATGTTGTTTATATGTAAAGACTGGTAACAAATTTAGGTGCTGTCCCATGAATCTGAATCCAGTTCAGGCATTAGGTATTGCTGATGCACTTAATTATTGAAAAATATTCTCCACTTGGCTCAGTGCTACTGCTCTCCACACTGAATTGTGAAGTCGTGGATTCAGGCCCTACTCCCCGGCCTCAGCATGTATTCAGTGCATTAGTGAGAGAGTGCTGCATTATTAAAGAGCTGTCTTTTTGATGAGACATTAAACTGAGGCCGTGGATGGAGTTTAATGCCCTTCCCCGGAGGCGGGCAGTGAGTTGGGGGAAGTTCCATTTAATTGGGCAGGAGGTGCAGGCTGGAAACTCCATCCCCCACCCTGACTTCCCCTGATTAAGTCCTGGGTGGGAAGGGGTGAAAAATCCATAAGCCAATTGAGTCCCTTAAGGTCTTCATCCTGCCGCTGTTGGTATTCAACTACTGGTGGGTGGGGTCTGCTCCATGTGGCCAAATTGACAGGTAAGCCCTGTCAGATGTGCCTGCAGCTGAGTAGTGGGGGTGGTGGGGGGGTGGGGGGGCATGTTCCTCCTTTAGGGAAGCCCATGCCCAGCAGAGTTGGCCACTGGTGGCAAAGGCCACCCACGTGGGAAGACTCCCGCCCGTCTGTAAACTCACACCCCTCCCCAGCTCATCAGCACCCCCTGACCACCTCGCCAACCTATCCTCCAGGGCTCCAGTGACAATCTGTATCCTGGGCCTCCAGTAGTGGCAGTGCCCACTGCTCCTAGCCTCTGATTGGCTGGCAGCTCATGGAGGCAGGAAAATCCCCCTGAAGTCAGCGAAGACCCTGTTGCCAACCAGGTAAATGCTGATTGGCGTTAAATTGGGTCAGGTGGGGCCTGGAATGGCTGCAGCAGGGTTGCCAGCGGCTCTCCAGCGGGTGGATGGGTCCACCCTCCGACTATTAAATTCCAGCCCTTGTCTAACTGCTCAGGTTAAAGATCTCACGGGCCAGAACTTTACATCCCGCGGGTGGGTGCACACCCAATCGGGCATAAAATAGCACATGAAGTCATTGCCCATTCGCACGATGTTTCGGTTGGTGGGCGCGTGTGAGAGAGTCGGCACCGCCGACAATTGAGAGGTCTATTAAGGCCCTTAATCAAATAATCGAATGCTATTTTTTTGTTGCCCGCCCAACTTATGGTTGGCGGGTGGGCGAATCGACCAGGTGGCGTTTGGATTTTTTATGAAACCTCATCCACGGGCGGGATGGAGTTTAAAGCAGTAATTTTAAGAACATTTTTTACACGTCATTTTTAAAATGTCCCTTTTCATGTGATTGAGTCACATTTGGGGACCATGTTTCTCTCATATTTAGAATCTTTTTTTATTTCCACACTTCTTCCTATCCCTGAGGCAGCTCTGTGTCCTCAGGGAGCTTTCTGTGCCTGCTCCACCCCAACCGCATGCTCTGATGCCAGCGCTCGCCCTCCTCCCACCCCCACCCCCACCCCAGCAGCGCTGAGCTCTTCAGTGCGCGTTTTGTGCTGGCCAGCCGTTAATTGGCCAGCCAGCGTGAAATTGTGGCCAGAGGCTGATCGCGGGCGGTGGACTGTTTCCTGGCCGCTCCTTGGTCTGCCCGCCACGCCCACCCATCCAACAGAAAATCCTGCCCGTGGTGTTATTTGAAGAAGAGTGGGGGTTCAGGTGCCCTGGCCAACGTTTATTTAACCCATTTGCTTTTATAAGGTAAGAACAGAAAATGCTGGAAATCCTCAGCAGGCCTAGTAGGCCTGTGGCTCCCAGTGTTACAAAGTATTTACAATATGTTCTGTTTTTATTTTAGATTTACAGCATATGCAGTATTTTGCTGTTGTATTAGTGTTTTTGCATGCAACCTGGCTGCCACATTTATCTGGATATCAGAAGTGATTATATTTCAAAAGCAATTCATGTTTTGTGAGGTGCTGTGGAATGTTTGGCTCTGTGAATTATATAATTTTTGCTTTCTTTCGTAATCGTTTTTTCTTTAAGGGAGAAGAACTTTTCCCCGGAGCTTCATCCATCAGGAAAATCTTTTCCAGCTGGTTCCTTCCAGTAGGTCACACAGTGCCAATGGGGACAGCATGGGGAGCACCTTACAATATGATGAGAACAGGACTATTCGGTGGAGCAGTGAAGACAAAAATTGCCTGAAAGTTCATGACAGACATTTGCCTTCAGTGTGTAAGTAAACCTATAGCATCTCTCCTAAGTGGAAGTGGGTGGTGAGCTAGAAGGAATGATTAGGAAAGCTCAGAATACATTCTTAAATAAATGGTCGTTCAAATTTCTCTGATCAGTGAGTATAGTGACTTTTGTAAATGTGAAGCTTCTCTCTCTGTTTCACCGCTTCACTTTCCACTAGAAGTCATGAACAGAGGAAATCTACATATTTATAATGTTGCTGCACACAAGAACCACTTACTCCAGGGATAATAAGGTGGGACATCACTCATGCACAAAATGGTATAGATAAAATAAGCTTAGAATGTTTCTGAAAAGAGAGAGGAATTGAAGACTGTGCAAGGGAAACATTTCTCCAGTTGCTGAGTGGTACAAGAGCCTAAAAGTAAGGACTTACAATTGTAATCTGTAAATATGTGTCAATACAGCCCTGATTTTACCCAGCCAGGTGGATAATGGGGCGGGGTCATGTCGGATATCTTATTTACACCTGTATGATTTTATGTTGCTTAGCTTTAGTGGAAAGTTATATCAGTGGGTATAACTCGAGTTGACCTGCAGCTGCCCCGTTCTCGCAGATTGGCTTAGATTAGAATTGAGGCTGTAGATCCCACATGGTGAAAAATATATACGTGGTGATGTGATGTGTATAATTATATGAGATAAGTGTAAAATAACCTTGCGTTCAACAGTTTTCATTGTTGTAACAAACTGCAGTTTGCAGAATAGCTGGATGTGAAAATTTGACCCTGATGGGTCTTGACAGGGTGGATGTGGAGAGGATGTTTCCTCTTGTGGAAAAATCTAGAACTTGGGGTCACTGTTTAAAAATAAGGGGGTCGCCCATTTAAAACAGAGACAAGGCAATTTTTTTTCACTCGGAGGGTTGTAAGTCTTTGGAACTCTCTTCCTGAAAAAGTGGTGGAAGCAGAGTCTTTGAATATTTTTAAGGTAGAGGTGGATCATTTCTTGGTAAGCAAAGGGTTGATAGGTTATTGGCAGTAGGTGGGATATAGATTTCAGGTTAGTATCAGATTAGCCATGATCTTATTAAATAGAGGAGCAGGCTCGAGGGGCTGAATGGCCTACTCCTTGTTCACACATTTGTATAACCCCTAAAAATGGGTATGAAAATGTGATGTGCTGCCTGTTTCTTTGAATGATTGAAGCAAGCAGTCAGTGCTAAGTGGACTTTCGAGTGGCTGAATACCTGAGCGGGGTGCCAAAAGGAGAGGCTAGCACATATTAAAACTAACTTTCACTACGTAAATCAGCATGCAGCTCTTAAAGAGGAGGTGCATTCTGACTGGGTCAGATACGGGGAGTCATTCTAAAAATGATTTTTTTATCTGGGAACGCTCAGTACTGGAACATGGCAGAGACTAGGCTCCAAGAATTTCCAGTACGGTGCTGGACGCCTTGCTGCAGGAAGCAGAGAGAAGAGATGTCATTTATCCACAGGGGCCAGAAGGCCTTCCAGACAAACTTTGCGAAGGTATTGGGACCAGGATAGCTATGGCAGTCAGTGCCAGGAGCCTAACCCCGAGGACCTGGATGCAGCGCCGCAAGAAGTTCAATGACCTCGCATGAGTAGTCGGGGCCAGTGAGTTTATTTTCAAATGCCATATCCCACCAGCTACACCTGTGGCATCACTCACTACTCAATCCCGCACATGGGGTCAAAGTGTGTGTGCAGGGTTCACTCCCAGTCTCAAGTTGCTCACTCACTCGCCTCATCCACTGTGAGTGGATGTGTGTGTGTGCGGTGGTGAGAGTAAGTGAGAAACCTGAGACTGGGAGTAAGGCAGGCAGACTCACTCACTCACTCATTCGCACACATGAACTCACGCACCCTCCCCTTTTCTCCAACTGGGGCCTCCACACTCTGCTCTCCCGTTGCCAGGCTACCGCACCCCTGTTCTTGTTCTCTGGCACATAAAGGAAAATCCCTTCCACTGGTGTTCGCTGCTCCTCCAATCGCAATTTGTTTTTCTCCCACATTTGCTGCTGATAGGCTCACTAGTGAGCCCATCAGCAGCAAATGTGGGAGAGGAATGCCTTTTCTTGTATTGGTTCATGGGATGTGGCTGTTGCTGGCTAGGCCAGCATTTATTGCCCATCTCTAATTGCCCTTTAGAAGGTGGTGGTGAGCCGATGCCTTGAACCGCTCCAGTCCATGTGGTGTAGGTACATCCACAGTGCTGTTAGGGAGGGAGTTCCAGGATTTTATCCCAGCAACAATGAAGGAACATCAACACAGTTCCAAGTCAGGATGATATGTGGCTTGGAG
The DNA here is from genome assembly GCF_017639515.1 of Carcharodon carcharias. NCBI lineage: Eukaryota > Metazoa > Chordata > Chondrichthyes > Lamniformes > Lamnidae > Carcharodon > Carcharodon carcharias. The sequence continues at coordinate 150,532,859 of NC_054472.1, forward strand.
GGCAACTTGCAGCTGGTGGTATTCCCAAGTATCTACTGCCCTTGTCCTTCTAGACGGTACTGGCCATGGGTCTGGAAGTTGTTGTCCGAGGAGTCTTGGTGATTTCTTGCAGTGCATCTTGTAGATGCTTCACATTGCTGCTACTGTGTGTTGGTGGTGGAGGGAGTGAATGTTTGTGGGTGGGGTGCCACTGTAAAGCGGGCTGCTTTTGTCCTGGATAGCGTTGAGCTCCTTGAGTGTTGATGGAGCTGCCTGTGATTGGAGGAGCAGCTGCTTGCAGAATCTTCCACTCCAACATACCTGTTTGACTGGCATTTTGAAATCTGGCCCTGGGGACTGCATTGAATGGTTTCAGGGACCACATCTAGCCTGCAGGCCACCAGTTGGACAAGCTGGCTTAGACTGAGTAACACCTGTAGTTTTGTATATCTGTAAATATCATATATCGCACATCATCCAATGAAGTAGTTATTATTCAGTTATGTTCCTCAGCTAGTCACAACCAACATACATCAAAATGCAAGTGGTGAGACATCAGATGCAAGCAGCCTGCAACCAGGGCTACCTGCAACAGAAGAAATCTGATGGGTATGCGCAGTGGAATGCTTGATACATTGGCAGGTCTGTCAGAAAGACTGTCGCCAGTGCCAAGGAGCATGGCAGAGTCCAGTACCAATTTGGCACAGGCATTTGTACAGAGCTTGGAGCCTGCCCTTTCCAGTGTAGAAGTGGAGAACAACTCCATGAGAACATGTGCAGATCCAACTATGATGCAGTGCCTGATGGCTGATGTCTCCACTTTCATTACAGGATGCTCAGAAGCTACTCAATGCCTGAGTGCTGAAGTGGATGCAGTGCTTGAACTAAGCTTGCTGCCACCCAAGTTCAGAATGCTACCATCACAGCTGCAGATACCGGTTTCCAAAGAGGCTTGCAGGGTGTCACAGGAGTCTGGCAATCCGTCCCCCAAGATATTGCTAGGATTGCTGATGCACCACTCTGAAGTGTGTCAATGGCACTGTGGAGCATGAATCTGCTGTCCTTTCTCAGGATGAGAGCATTCATCCTCTCCCCAGACCCATACTGCCAGTGCCCTATGTGTGCGTTGTGCACTAGAGGTAGGAACAATGTCAACAACTTACATTTACATGACGTAAGAAAATGTCCCAAGGAGTTCCAGAGGAACATTATACGGCAAAATTAGTTGCCAAGCCACATAGACATTTTAGGGTAGATGGCCAAAAACTTGCTCAAAGTATGGGGTTTGAAGGAAGAAAGAGAAGTAGAGGGTTGGAGATGTTTTTGGAGGGAGTTCCAGAGCTTAGGGCCTAGGTAATTGAAGGCACGGCCACCACTGGAGCACTGAAATTGGGGATGCTAGAGGTAGAGGAGTGTAGATATCTTGCGTGGTTGTGGGGCTGGAAGAGATTACAGAGATAGGGAAGGAGAGGCCATGGAAGGATTTGAAACAAGAGTAAGAATTTTAAGGGGTTGCTTAACTGGGAGCCATTGTTGGTCGGTGAGCACAGGGCTGATTGACGTTCCTGCAGCTGCTGAGCTGAGGGGACTGAAATCAGATATTTGTTGTCCAAATGTCATCAAAAGATTGCCTTTGTCATCCAGTAGCTGTCCTCTGGTTTGTTGTGCTGCCTCAGATGCAGCTGACATAGCAGACTGATACAGAATGAAGACCTCAAGATAGCTGCCAGGATACTGGGCATTGACCTGCATGAGGGAATGGTAGTATAGTGCTTAGGTTACTGAACTAGTAATCAAAAGTCTTCGATCTACAGATATGATTTCAAATCCCACTATTTAAATGGGCAATTTATGTTAATTATCTTTGGTCCCCGCTCAAAAATCTGTTCCCTATCAACTGATTCCATCCCTCTCCCTGGCAGCTACCTGAGACTAAACCAATCTGTTCACAACCTTGGCTTCATATTTGACCCCAAGATTTGCTTCTGACCACATACCTAAGTTAAATTGATGTCAGCTGCTGCAAAGTTCAACTCAGTAGCCCCCAGTTTTTCAGTGCTACCAGTGGCATTGTGTGTCTAAAATCGCACCTGTGGTACGCGCGCACACTTTTGGTACTAACTGCACCAGGCAGCATTTTAGCGATGGCAATAGCACACACACAGGGAGCATCTGTCAAAGGTATGTGGAAGAGGCAGATCGTGGCACATGTAACGCCAATTTTATTCCAGCGTTGCATATTACCTATTGACTACCTGGTGACCTACCAGTCACTAAGATTACCTATTTCCACCTCTGTAACATCACCCTGCCTCAGTTCACCTCCTGCTGAAACCATCAATCGTGCCTTTGTTACCTCTAGATGTGACTTCTGACATACTCAATGCTGGCCTCCTACATTCTACTTTCCATAAATTTGAGGTCATCCAAAACTCTGCTGCCTGTGTACCTCCTCGCTGTCAGCTGTCTAAACCATGAGCTCTGGAACTTCTGTCTAAACCTCTTCACCTCTTGACCTCTCTGCCTTTCTTTAAGTTACTCCTTAAAACTTACCTCTTTGACCAATCCATTGGCTATGTTGTCTAATATTGCCTTGCGTGGTTTGGTGACTAATTTCATGCTTTAACACTCTTGTGAAGTGCTTTGTCATGTTTTATTATGTCAAAGACACTGTACAATTATAAGTTATTCTAAATAAACCTGGAATTAAAAAATCAGTACTGGTGACCACCAATCTGCCGGATTATCAAAAAACTCATCAGCTATACAAATGTCCTTTAGGGAAGAAAATCTGCTATCCTTACGTGGTGCGGCCTCTGTGTGACTCCAGAGCCACAAATGTGGTTGGCACTTAACTGACTTCTGAAATGGCCTAACAAGCCACTCAGTTGTATCAAGCTGCCACGAGAAAGTGTAATAAGAATGAAACCGGAGGGACCACCCAGCATTGACCTAGGCACTGAAGGAACCAATAAGCAATTAACCTGAAAGTAGTTGGCAATCCTTTTAAATAGCGGTAGTGGAAAGTCCCTTCCTGCTGATGAATACATGTTCAGCTGTGCACGCTTGAGACGGCATTAGCTGGAGTGTTGAGCTCCAAGATAGCAACACTGGCATAAAATTGACATTATGTGCTGATGTCACAATCTGCCTCCTCCACATACCTTTGACAGATGCTCCCCGTGTGTATGCTATTGCCATCGCTAAAATGCTGTCTGGTGCAGTTAGTACCAAAAGTATGCGCGTGCATCACAGATGTGATTTTAGACACACAATGCCACTGGTTGCACTGAAAAACTGGGTGCTACTGAGTTGAATTTTGCAGCAGCTGACAAATTTAACTTACTTTTTTATACTATGTTGAGTAACACTTCTACTCAAACTTGACATCTTCTACTCCAACAAATGTAACATTATACAGGGAGTAAGTTGCCAGGGGAGTAAGTTATCAGGGAGTATAAATTCTGTTTCTGAAGGAATTTAAGGAACTGAGAAAGCACATGGGTGAGGTTGACATGTTAAAAGGCCTATTCTTGTTAAAGCATAATAGCCATTTCCTATATTAATCGCTTTTATTTTCTTTGAACTTTAAACAAATAAACACAGGTTGTAAACAGGAGCTGCATTTTAACTGTTCTTTTCTTTCAGTAGCACCCCGAGCTCCCATCAACTGGAGACTGGGCAAGTTCCTTGGACGAGGGGCATTTGGAGAAGTTTACCTGTGCTATGACGCGGACACAGGGAGAGAACTGGCAGTCAAGCAAGTGGCTTTTGATGCAGATAGCCAAGAGACCAGCAAGGTTGGTGACTTTGATCCAAAAAGTATGAGTCAACCTTCTCATTACTCACAAGTTCTAGATTCTTGTTGGACTTGGCTGGCAGCTAAGCAAAAACCTGTGCCTTTCATTGAATGTTCCCATAATTGTACTTTTTCCAGGAAATAGCTGCACCTTTCCTTTGACCAGCAAGGTTATAGGGATTACTTTTAATTAATAGATTTTTCTCCCCCTCTACCGTATTTTAAAACTCATATTCAGATTGTGACAGGACTTTATTCTAAATGTTGAAGAAACTTTTAAGCTAAGTGGCAAAAGAAACAGAAGGGAGATGAGGAGAAATTCCTTACGCAAGTTGTTGCGATCTAGAACTAAATGCTGAAAGATTGGTGGAAGCATTCAATAGTAACTTTCAAAAAAGAAATTTGATACATACTTGAAAAGGAAATGTTTGTGGGCCTACGGGGAAAGAGCTGGGTAGTAGGACGAATTGGATCACTCGTTCAAGGTGCTGGCACAGGCACAGTGGGTTGAATGGCTTCCCCTCAGCGCTGTAAGATTTTATGAAGATGGAGCAGTGAGGATACTGCTCAATCACCTTCCATTCTCCAAGGTGTCAGTTTGACTCCATTGGTAACATTCTCACTGCTGAGCCTAAGTTGAAAGCGCAAGTCTCAGTACAAAGGCTCAAGCACATAGCCTAGACTGACTCACTAGTGGATTAGAAAGTATTGCGCTGTTGGAGATGTATTCCCTGTGATAAGATGTTAAACCAAGGCTTTGTCTGCCTGTTAAGGTGATTGTTAAAAAAAAATCCCACAGCAGTGTTCAAAGAAAGGCTCTTTCAATGCTCTGACTAGCATCTTAGGGACATAAAAAGAGAAGTAAGCCATTTAGCCTCTGGAGCCTATACTGCTACCACTCTTTGAGATCATGGCTCATCTGCAAGTAAATACTATATTTCCCTTTTCCCTATATGCCTTAATACTTTTGCTTAACAGAAATCTATCAATCTCCGATTTAAAGTTAATAATTCACCTAGCTCAACTGCCATTTTTGGAAGATTTCCTATGTGTTCCTACTTTCAGTCCTGAAAGGTCTGATTATTTTTGATTATTTTTTGGACCTATCTATGATATATTACTCATCTTTTCACATGGAAACATACGTCTCTTTGGACTGCATGTTTTTACTGTTAAATACAGAACCACTTCTCTATCCTGTATACCACATTAACCTTCATGTCATCATAATTCAAAGCCTGAAGGTAGGTTAGAAGCCACTAAGAGGAAACTTTTACAACCAAAAACCTCGCAACCAGCCACAAAAGCAAAATTCTGCTAGAAACTTGAAAAGAAAAATAGAAAATACTGGAAGTACTTAGCAGCTCAGACAGCACTTGTGGAGGGAGAAACAGAATTAATGTTTCAGATCATTGACCCTTCAACAGAACTGGAAAAAGTTACAGACTTAACAGATTTTAGAAATGCAAGAAGGAAAGGCATGAGCACTTACTAATCAAGTCCCAGACTGTAATTGCATCCATCTGACACTTTCTTTTTGTAAATTGTATATGTGAACAATGATGGACTAGAAAATACTCACTGCCCATACAGTCTGTACACAGAGAACCTCTAATGATTTATGTTATAAAGCAGACTTGCATTATTCAGGCACCTTTTGATCTTGGGCTGAGTGCTTCTCTTTAAGGGGTGTTAACATTTTTCTGTGGGTGATCCTGGCAAACAAAATATCATCTTAAGGACACAATGGGATTTCTTATTTGGTAATCATGCTGATGTTTCATTAAATTTATCAATAGATGGAATAGATGCAACAAACAGGCTGTGCATGGCCTTGCTTGTAGGGGAAAGCCCAAATGGCAGGCTATGAAAAGCAGGAGGGGAGGAAATTTCAAAAGGGAAGGTCTTTATAAGGTAGAAGACACACATGATTCAATGAGAAAAGGAAGATGATGCAAGGTTAAAAAAGGGGTAGAATATTGTATTTGTGAGGGAAGAAAAGCTTTTTCTTTGAAAATTTGACTTTGTTGTTGCTTTATTATTTTTGCAGGAAGTCAATGCTTTGGAATGTGAAATTCAGTTACTAAAGAACCTTCATCACGACAGGATAGTCCAGTATTATGGGTCGCTACGAGATACAATGGAAAGAAGATTGTCCATCTTTGTAGAATATATGCCAGGAGTAAGTATTGAGCATTTGCTTTTTTGTTTAATTATCCAATGTGTCTACATTTTTGAAAACAATTTTTGCCCCTCCTCAACATAAGGCGCTGGCTCTTTTGGGGAAATTGTTCCATGGGCATTAGCAGCCTTTCAGTAGTTCATCCAAAATCCCATCTGTCATGTTTGAGCCTCAACACTAATAGTCAGTAGGACGTTATACAGCTAAGGGATATCATGACCAAGTCCAAATTTGTCCTTGCTGGTTTTCACACTTAAGCAACAGGAATTGCTGATTAGTAAGCAGGAACCCTGGCTGATTATTTTTTTCTCCACCTTCTTCGCTCAAAGACCAAGAGTTATTGCCACATCATCTACTCCAGCTGATTGAGCACAGATGGGAAATGAACCTCGGACGTCCCTGATCTCTACAGCTTAGTATTAAAAATACAGTGAGCCACTGGGGGGATATTTATTTCACCTGTCCTTGCCCCCCCCCCCAAAAATCTTTATTGCTCTGGTTGAATTACTTGATCTTTGTCAGGGTGACAGTGTTGAAATATCACCTAAGGCTGTTGGGAATTGGTAGTATCAGCCAGCATTCCCACTGCTGATCACAAACCAGGAACCCTTAATAGAAAGCATAAGTGAAGGCCATCAGGAGAGGGTAGTTTAAAAACAAAAAACTGTGGATGCTGGAAATCCAAAACAAAAACAGAATTACCTGGAAAAACTCAGCAGGTCTGGCAGCATCGGCGGAGAAGAAAAGAGTTGACGTTTCGAGTACTCGTGACCCTTCAACAGAACTGAAGGGTCACGAGAACTCGAAACATCAACTCTTTTCTTCTCCGCCGATGCTGTCAGACCTGCTGAGTTTTTCCAGGTAATTCTGTTTTTGTTGAGGGTAGTTTAAAGTTTGACTGTCTCCCTCTCCACTATTGGACAGTTCACCAAACAGTGAAGGCTCAAAACATGAAGTTTGACCACATAGGCTGCCATTAGTTATGGAACCAAAGCTGAGCAAGAAAGGGGGATAAAATGGCTGAAGCTGAATTGGACACTCACTAATACTTGAGGGCATTCAGCATCTGGGAAGGACGCAATCCCTTCAAGATGCCATGTGCACGGCCACATAGCAATCTTAGAGGGACACTGCTGTGCAACAAACAGGCCGTGCACAACCTTGTTTGTGGGGGAAATTCCATCTATTGATAAATTTAATGAAATGTCAGCGTGCTTACCAAATAAGAAATCCCATTGTGTCCTTGGGATGATATTTTGTTTGCTAGGATTACCTGCAGAAAAATCTTAACACCCCTTAAAGAGGAGCACTCAGCCCAAGATCAAGAGTTATCTCAATAATGCAGGTCTGCTTTAAAAAATAAATCATTAGAGATTCTCTGTGTACAGATTGTATGAGCAGTAAGTACTTTCCAGCCCACCATTGTTCATATATACAATTTACAAAAAGAAAGCCTCAGATGGATGTAATTACAGTTTGGGACTTGATTAGTAAGTGCTCGCGCCTTTCCTTCTTGCATTTCTTTTATTTGGTTCAGTTGAGGTTATGTTGTTTTGCTCTTAGGGTGGGAGAATTGCAACGTGTAGGCAGTTCATAAACACATCGACAGCACCTTCCAAACCCAACACCACAACCATCTAGAAGGACAAGGGAAACAGATACATGGGAACATCACCATCTGGAAGTTCCCCTCCAAGTCACTCACCATCCTGACTTGGAAATATATCACCGTTCCTTCACTGTCGCTGGGTCAACATCCTGGAACTCCCTCCCTAACAACACTGTGGGTGTACCTACACCACATGGACTGCAGCAGTTCAAGAAAACAGCTCACCACCACCTTCTCAAGGGCAACTAGGGATGGGCAATAAATGCTGGCCCAGCCAACAAAGCCCATATCCCGTAAATGAATTTTAAAAAATCAAAATTTCATAGTTTTCAATACGTTTGCAACCAGAACTTTCTTCTTCTTAACCATATCCCTACATTACTTCAATTAAATTGGCTGTTGGTTTTACAATTGCAGCCATGATAAAGTTCCTGATTTTGCACCATAACAGGCAATTGTTTTGGATTTTAGATGTCGATGATGCTACACTGCTAAATAAAGTACTGATGGGAACATTAAAAAATTGCAGGCATGTTGGGAGAAATAGTAAAAAAGACCTTGAAAAATAATAGCGCAAAAAGAAAATGGATTTGAATTTAAACTTAGCAAGTGACATTGATCATTGGTCTCTGCTGAACAAGCTGATCTCAGCAATGGTTCTAGTGTAGAGTTGTATTAAGCCCCCTTTTGCCTAGGAATGGCAATATCAGACCAGTCAATAGTGAAGTGACTTCCTTCAGTAAGGTATAACTTTCTCAAGGGTTTTTATAGTGAGCCAAATAGTGTAAAAAGTGACTTGGAGTTCATGTCAAGTAAAGTGATTTCTAAGATTTCCATCTGTGGGGGCTTCAACAGTGGACCCTGTGGAGGAACAGGTAATCACTGAAATCAGTTTATGGATTTCTGTATTTAACTTTGTGCTTGCGGATGCCAGGAGTAGCTGCAGTTTCAAAGAGGTCATGACAGTGAACACTGGTGGTTTCGCTGTCATTAATTACAAATGCAAAATCAGGCCAACATCTCGGATTTCCTTTCTTCTTCACTGTCTGTTGGCACACTGTTGAAAAGCTTGTTAGTTTGCATATCAGGTAAGAACTGCATTGGCCACAGAGCCTTTCAACACTCAAGTTATTGAACCATATTTTAATAATAAGTTATCATATTTACTCTTGTTTTATTAATTTCTGGGATGTGAGTTTCTTGGCAGTGCCAGCATTTGGTGCTCATCCCTAATTGCCCTTAAGAAGGTGGTGCTGAGCTGCAGTCCATGTGGTATAGGCACACCCACAGTGGTGTTAGGGAAGGGAGTTCCAGGATTTTGACCCAGCAACAATGAAAGAATGGCGATATATTTCCAAGCCAGGATGGTGTGCGGCTTGGAGGGGAACTTGCGGGAGGTGATGTTCCCAAGTCTCTGCTGCTGCTGCCCTTTTCTTATGTTATGAGAGGAGTGCACAAGTCATTTGATGTGAGAAAGAAGTGGAGAAGCATAATGGTTTACAGCAAAAATAATTTGCATTTATATAGTACCTTTGTCATTTTAAAAAGTCCCAAAGCACTTCACAGGAGTGTTATGAGCCAAAGAAGGAGACAATAAGATGTGACTAAATGCTCAGCCAAGGAAGTAGTTTTTAAGCAGCATCGAAAGAGAAAAGGGAGTAGAAGAGGAAAAGAGGTTTAGGGAGAATTTCTAAAGCTTATGTCCGAGACAACTGTAGGCATAGCACCAAGTTGGGTTGCCCAAGCGTCCAGAATTGGAGGAGTGCAGAGTTCTGGAGGGTTTTATGGTTGGAGGAGATTGTAGAGATAGGGAGGATGAAACCATGTAAAATCTTGAACATGAGGATGAGAATTTTTAAATTTAGGCATTGTTGGGGGAGCCATTATAGGTCACTGAGTCACAGGGATGATGGGTGGTTGGGATTTTATATGAGTTAGAATATCGGCAGCAGAGTTGTGGATGAGCTCGATTTTATCGAGGGTGGAACATGGGAGGCTTGCTCTGAGAGATTGAAATAGTCAAACCTGGGATAATAAAAGCACTAATGAGGGTTTCAGCAGCAGATGGGCCAAATATAACAGAATATCGACCTAAAGTATAACCATGTTTTCTGTACCAACATATGTAAATTAGCTAACTGTTTATTTGCATGGGTGAATTGTTAGGTTTTGTGTTAGATTTACAAAGGGAGATATATATAATTAATGTTCAGTTTAATATGTTCAGTGATGTATGATGTGCATAGGTCCAGTGATCAATGGCAGTACCCTCATTATGTGGCAAGTTGTTTTGTCCACCATGTGACTTATGAGGAGTTTCTGGTATCTGCTGTTTGCTGAATGGAAGCTCAAACTTGCTAGTAACTAACTCAATACTATCTCCCGCTCCCCTTATCCTCCCTCTCACAGGGAAAGGTAAACCGGGAGATTCTGGGGTTGAATTGGCTCCAAGCTGGAGACTGTAGATGAGTTCACCCATTGTTGCTCTTGGTAACCCTATACCTGAGCTGCATAGCTCTGCAGTGCACCATAAACTGCTGATCAACCTGTAAGATTTACCAATGAGGCCAGGAGGTGGGGAGCTGCCAGTGAAGGCTGGGATTCAGCTCCAGATAACCTCACCAAAAGTAGCAAGAAGCTACTGTGTGTAAACTTTGCTGCTAAGTTGTAAGATTTCAGACAATTAAACTCCAGTAGTTGTTCCCTGAATGCAGCTAAGGGACTTGTGGGTTCTATGAAGGTGCAGACCATGTTGAGAAAGCGGAAATTCTAGCTCAGTGGTTTTTTTCAGTAGCTGAAGTTGGAAATTCTTGGTGTGTAATTGTTTCTGCTCTTATCAGAGACCCGGCTGATTCCATCCCAAATGTGAAATTAAATTCCTCATGCAATTTTATTGATCTACTGTTATCTTTCTGCACATTGATAAAGATTAAATTGCCTTTAAGGGACAGGAAACCATAAAAAAATAGTGTTGATGTCACAAATGTTACAAGTTGGATTATTCAGCAAGTACGTCGGGTTAGGGGCGGGGTCAGTGTCACAAGTAATTATTTTTCCTGATTTTTCACTCCATCTCTCCCCCTCCTTTCCTGAAGAGGTAATACACCAGTAATACTTTGTCCAAGTGGTCATTCTTCATGTGTCAAGGCAGTACCTGCAGGCTATTCAAAGGCATGCAACATCTCAGAGCAGGTCAGAGGCTAGGAATCGTGTGACGGGTAACTCACCTCCTGACTCCCCAAATCCTGTCCACCATCTACAAGGCACAAGGCAGGAGTGTGATGGAATACTCCTCACTTGCCTGGATGAGTGCTGCTCCAACAACACTGAAGAAGCTTGACACCATCCAGGACAAAGCAGCCCGCTTTATTGACACCCCATCCACAAACATTCACTCCCTCCATCACTGATGCACAGTAGCAGCAGTGTGTACCATCTACAAGATGCACTGCAGGAACTCACCAAGGCTCCTTCGAAAGCACCTTTCAAACCCAAGACCACGACCATCTAGAAGGGAAAGGGCAGCAGATGCATGGGAATGCCACTACCTGGAAGTTCCCCTTCAAGTCACTCACCATCCTGACTTGGAAATGTATTGCCGTTCCTTCACTGTTGCTGGATCAAAATCCTGGAACTCCCTTCCTAACAGCACTGTGGGTGTACCTACACCACATGGACTGCAGCCGTTCAAGAAGGCAGTTCATCATCACCTTCTCGAGGGCAATTAGGGATGGGAAATAAATGCTGGCCTAGACAGCGAAGCCCATGTCCCTTGGATGAATAAGAGCCACAAGGATCACTGGTTATCAGTCAGCAGTGGGAAACCCTGACTGAATTTTTTGTTTCACTCTTCACCAGCACAAGGTATGTTGAATCCATCTATAATACCCAGATTGAGGTCAACAAACTCGACGGAGGCCAGGAATCACGCCCACAACCTTTCTGATATTTGCAGCTTACCAACCTGGCATTACATTAACATATAAACCATTGGAAGAATTGTATGTTTTTCCTCCCCTTTTTAATTGTTAACTTTGTTTCAATCAGGGCTCTGTCAAGGACCAATTGAAGGCTTATGGTGCACTCACTGAGAATGTGACGCGGAAATACACCAGACAGATCCTAGAAGGGGTTTCCTATCTACACAGCAATATGATTGTACACAGAGATATAAAAGGTATTCTGTCACTGCCTTTTCTATTTCATGCAATAGGTTTTTTTCTCATTAGTAGACTACTGTCACCAATAAATTTGGCACTCATTAAATTTGGCATCCTCATTGTCTGTTGTTTCGGGAAAAGTAAAGGACCTGACTTCTGTCATTCTGGTCAAGTTGACAATAGCCATAGCAAAGTGTTTCCCTGCCACTACTGGCTCCACCAACTCCATTTCTAGCCCACTAGGTATAGAAGCATTTAATTGCGAATGACAGCAAGATAACAGTATTGTTGAAGCTGCCTGATGTAAAATGATAAAAGCAGTCATTATGCTGCTTTAACATGCAGACAAATATCTCTGTTCCCAAGGTGAGTGACACGAATTGAGGGTAGGCTCTGATAGTGTTATGGCTGTGGTTGGGTTGTGACTATGATACTGGATTAGCAACGCAGAGCTGTGAATTCAACAGAAGTAATGTGTGTGCGGATTCTGTGTGAACTGAAGCATGCGAATATCGAGGAACCCTAGTAAAATTGAAGTCATTGGGAATCAGGGGAAGAGCTCTCCACTGGCTAAAGTTGTACTAGCACAAAGGAAGATAGTTGCGCTGTTGGAATCCAGTGATCTCAGTCCCAGGACATCACAACATGACTTCCTTAGGGCAGTGTCCTGAGTTCAGCCATCTTCATCTGATTTGTCAATGACTTTCCTCCATCATAAGGTCAGAATGGGGATGTTCACTGATAATTGCACATTGTTCAGTACCAATTGTACCTCCTCAGATAATGAATCAGTCTGTTCCACATGCAGCAATACCTGGACAACATTAAGGATTGGGCTGACAAGTGGCAAGTAGCATTTGCGCCATATAGGTGCCAGGCAATGATCATCTCGAACAAGAGAGAATTTAACCATCTCCCCATGACATTCAACGGCACCACATCACTGAATTCCCCACCATCAACATCCGGGAAGTCACCATTGACCAGAAATTTAACTGGACCATACACCTAAATAGTGTGGCTACAAGAGCAAGTCAGAGGCTGGGTATTCTACGATGAGTGACTCATCTGACTCTATAAAGCCTTTCCACCACCTAAAAAGCATAAGTCAGGACTGGAATTAGTGAAACTCCAACACTCAAGAGGTTTGCCAAATCCAGGACAAAGCAACATGGTTGATTGGCACACTACCCACCACCTTAAATATTCATTGCCTCTACTGCCGATGCACCATGGCTGCATTGTGCACCATCTACATGAAACACTGCAGCCACTCACAAAGACCCTTTGACAGGACTTGCCAAAACCAGTTTGAGTGAGAAATCAGGATAGGAGATCGGGTCGACTCAGTTGCAAAGTTTCTGACATAAGTATACATAGTGTCCTTTGTCAGCCATGCTTCAGTGGTAGCAATCTTGCCTCAGTCAGAAGATTATGGGTTCAACTTACACTCCGGAGACTTGAGCACAAAATTTCAGCTGATATGCAGTATTGAAGAAATGTTGTCTTATCAGAGGTGGTGACTTTTGGATAAGGTGATAAACCAATCTATCCTCGTAAGTGGACGTAAAAGGCAACATGCTTTGCTATTTAACAAGCAATGAAGTGGTGAATATTTATCACTCATCCAACATTAATTGAAATAAACAGATTATCTGCTCATTATCACATTGCTCACTGTGCAATTTACCTTTCCTACATTACAACATTGACTACCCTTCAAAAGTATTTCATTGGCTGTGAGGCACTATATAACTGCCAAGTTCCTTTGTTTATTCATCCACCCACATGTATTGAAACATGTTTTCACTTTTTTTCTAGATATTTTTTGACTTAAACATAACTCCTGAATTACATAGAATTATGTTAAATAAATGGCATGGAAAGTGGCCATTCAGCCTAACCAGTCTATGCTGATTTTTATGTTCCACTCAAGCATTCTCCCAACTTTCCTCTTCTGAATCTGCTATCGTAACCATCTATTCCCTTCTCCCTCAAATGCTTGTCTAGCTTCCCCTTAATAGCATCTGTTATGTAGGCTTCAACCATTATCTGTGGTAGTGAGTTCCACAGTCTTGCCACTCTTCAGGTAAAGAAGTTTCTTGGTGACTGTCTTATTGATGGCCTCTAGTTATGCTCTTCTCCATGAGAAGACACAATATTTCTGTTTGCACTCGATCAAAAGCCTTCGTAATTTCAAATACGTACATTGGGTCAACCTCAGTTCTTTTTTTGAGAGAAAAGAGACCCAGACTGTCAATCCTTTCCTGATAATGTATATTGACACATTTCTGGTATCATCCTTGTAAATATTCTCTGCACCCTCTCAGTGCCTCCATTTATAATATGGCAACCAGGACTGCACACAGTACTCAAGTGTGGTCTAACCAAGGTTTGATAAAGGTTTAGCATAACTTCCTTACTTTTCAATTCTATCCCTCTAGAAATAAAGTCTAGCGCTTGGTTTCCTTTTTTTTTTAAATGGCCTTGCCAATCTGTAGTCAACTTATAGCAATTGATGTTCTTGTACAGATCCCCTTGTTCCTCTACCCCAACAAGACTTGCACCTTCTAAATGATAAATGGCCTCCCAATTCTTTCTACCAAAATGCATTATCTCAAATTTATCTGTGCATAAACTACATTTACCTATTATTTGCCCATTCTTTAAGTTTAATTCCTTGCTGTAATTTGTTGCAGTTCTCCTCAGTAAAGGCTATCCTCCCCCACCACCCCCTCCCACTTGGTGTCATCTACAAATTTAGAAATTGTAATTTTGATTCCAAAGTCCAAACGTAATCTGTGAAGAGCACTGATCCTTGTGGAACACCAATTCCTGCCTTCTACTACTCTGAATAATTACCCTTTATTCCCACTCTCTGCTTTCTGTCTTGAAGCCAGCTGACAATAAGAATTTTCTCCCCATCGAGGGGGGGTGGGGGGGGTTGCGGGATGGTTGGTTGGGAGGGAGAGGACCCAGGTGAGCATGCAGTGGCGATCGGCTGCACGCCGCCATTTTACGTGGGCAGGCCAATTAAGGCAACTGGATGCGTTGAGTACCCTGGGCGGGCAGGGGGAGTAGGCTGCTTCGGGGCACAGAGCTGCCTCGGGGATCAGTTTGATATTCACAAATTTAAGTAAAGAAAAAAAAAATTTACGACGTCCCCTCATGTGACAGTGTCATATGAGCTGGGACATATCTATGAATTTCATAGAAAATTTTTATTAAAGCTTAAAAATCTTCATGAACCTGCTCGTGGATGAGGTTTCATTATAAATGTGAAGGCTGCCTGGGCTCTTCGCATGCCTGCCAACCTTAAGGTTGGATGGGCAGCTCAGTTAATTAATTTAATTGGAATTTAAATGGCCTTGGTAGGCGTTTGACAGTTCGTTAGTCGCGCAGCCGACTCTGGCACATGCCCGCCAAATTGAAGATCTGAATGACACGTGGTGACGTTGGGATGCACGCCCGTTGCCATCGCGCATCATTTTACGCATCGGCGAGCGGGCCCTGCCCACATTCACTGGCCCAAAGATTCTGGCCAATGTTTTCTGCCTGGGATTTCTGCATTTAAGCTATGAAGAGAGGTTGGATAGACTTGGGTTGTTTTCTTTGGAGCAGAGAAGACTGAGGGGTGACCTGATCGAGATGGACAGGGTGGGTAGGGAGCAGCTGTTCCCCTTAGTTGAAGGGTCAGTCACAAGGGGGCACAAGTCCAAGGTGATGGGCAGGAGGTTTAAGGTGGATGTGAGGAACAACATTTTTACCCAGAGGGTGGTGACAGTCTGGAATGCACTTCCTGGGAGGGTGGTGGAGGCGGGTTGCCTCACATCCTTTAAAAAGTACCTGTCTGAGCACTTGGCACGTCATAACATTCAAGGCTATGGGCCAAGTACTGGTAGGTCAGGTGTTACTCATGTGTCAGTGCAGACTTGATGGGCCGAAGGGCCTCTTCTGCACTGTGTGATTCTGTGATGAGCCAGCTGGTCTGAAACTCTGGACAGAATCTTCTGGTTGGTGTGCGGGGCTGGGCCCGACATACAAAATGATGCGCAGTGACGTCGGGCGTGTGTCCCAACGTCATCGCACCCCACCGCAATATTTCATTCAGCGGGTGCGCACCGGAGTCGGCTGCGCGCCTGCCGAAATGTCAATGGCTTATTAAGGCCATTAAAAAAATAATTAAAGCAGTTAAGAAGGCTGCCTGTCCAACCTTAAGGTTGACGAGCAGGCGAAAAGCCCAAGCGGCCTTCATGTTTTTCAGGAAACCTCATCCATGGGCGATCACATGAGGGCACATGTTCAAATAAATTTTTAGATCATTTCTGTCCTTATTATACATTCAATCTCCCTGAGTCAGCTCTGTGCCTCAGGGAGATTGCTGTACTCTTTGGTGCTCATGCGCGAAAGAGCACAGGTCCCGATTCGCCATCCTCACCCCCACCTGCACAGGTAGCGCTGAGAGCTACCAGCCGCACATTACGTAAGGCCCACCCGCGTAAAATGGCAGCACGGAGCTGATCCTGGGCGGCGATCACCACTGCACCCATTCCCACCCGCCCCCGCCCAGCCTGCCTGCCATAGGAAAAATCCTGGCCTCTGTCTTTCTCATGAGGGCATCCAATCTCCACATTCAAAAACTCGCTTAGAATTCTCTTCAAACATTGCTCCCACTTGGACGGCTTCAAGAATCCACCTCCAGGGTTTCAATCTTGCCTTCTGAGATTCCTTTCCCTTGGATCTTCAAGCACACTCGCGCTTCACCTTCCAAGCACACACACAGATCTTCAGCCGTGCCAAACAGAACACCATTGCTCCAAAAGGGCACCTTTGTCCTTATGCCCACAGCACGCAGTCGACAACCATTGGTTGCTGTCTTAGATCTTCTGGGCTTCTCTTGAGTCCACTTTGTTTCAGTTCTGCTCCTCGCAATGACTTGGAGCCACCTTCTCTGCTCTCGTAGTTTATCTTGACTCAGTGGAATCTATTTCTGATTCCTATCTATCTCCCTGCCTGGACTTTCTTCTGGGACCTCTTTCTGTCCCACTCCCTGATTTGGTGGTTTGGGACCACTTTCTTGGTTTGGGACCTTCTTCCTGTCCCTCTCCCTGTTCCCTGGGGCACCTTGTCTCAAATGGTGCCCTGGTTCCGGGTCATATGCCCTGTAGTTTCACACCGTTTCACTTTTCTTCTTTTCCTCCTGCGCACGTGCAGAGGGCTAGTCCCTGGCCTAAAGGTGGTGAGATAAATGAACTGCTCGTGTGTGGCCGTTCTCCAGCTGCCACTTGCGCAAAAGACCTGAAAATGTAAAAAAAAATGCGAACTGCGCGTGTTCGGCCAATTCCTGGTCAGCACATGTACAGGAGGCCCAAGGCCTGCCAGGAACTGTAGTTCCCGAACTGCGACCTCACGAACTCAATTTAAGATAAGTATCGGAGTTCATTACACTTATCATGCACTCTTCTGTGGTCTGTGTACTTAATGTATGTATCTTTCCTCATCCTTATTTGCTTATTATGTCTTTATTCGTCCTTGGAGTCTCACTAGTGTTTAGTTTGTTCTTTCCTTTCAGAGGAATATATTTTTCCTGCACTCTGAGCATCATTTTAAATATTTCCCATTGTTGATCTACATTATTGTTTGCCAAAATTGTTGTCCATTTTATTTTTGCAAAAGTTCTGGTTTCAGTCCCTCAAAATCAGCTTTTCTCCATCTATTAATCTGGTTTTTGCCATACTTTATGTTCTTCTCTATCATCATTATATTATGGTCACTATTGCCTCGATGTGCCCTACTTTTGCTCCTCTTATCTGCACTACTTTATTCTGCATTACTAGATTCAAAAGCAAATCTTCCCTTGTTGGGCTTTTTACATATTGGGTTCGAAAGGAATCCTGAACACAGAGTAGGGATTCCTTTCCTTTTTCCCATTTACCTATCTCTTCTGTCCAATTAATATTAGGGTAGCTGAAATTGCCCATGCTTATTATCTTACGAAGTTTACTTAGTTTCATAACTTGTTTATTAATTTCTTCCTCCATCTTGCTTCCTATATTAGGTGATCTGTAGACAACACCTATTAGTGTTATAGATTCTTTATTATCTCTTCTCTCTATCCATACGGATTCTATTTTTGTCTTGCCAATAACTGCATCCCTTTTTTTCTACTGCTATTATGCTACCTGAATAGTTACTCCACCTCTCAGTTTTTCTTCTCTTATCTTTCCTACATGTGTTAAACATTGAAATGTTTAATTCCTGGTTCTGACTTTTTGTTGCCATGTCTCCAGAAGTAGTCTCAGAATTATTTGTTACCTCCTTATGTAATAAATAGTTTCAAACATTTTTCAGACATTCTGGTTGACCTTGCCTTTCAAGATTATAATTAAAACTCACTGATTTGAAAAGTCTACTTCAATGAATATCTGTGGAACAGTTTCCTGGAATTCAGTGAATTTAAGCAACAATGTTAAATTTAAAAGGAGCTTTGAATCAGATATACAAATTGTACACTAAGGTAAAAGCAAAATACTACGGATGCTGGAAATCCGAAACAAAAACTGAAAATGCTGGAAAAACTCAGCACAAGAAAACACAATCCAATCAGCCATGATCTTGCATAGCGGAGCAGGCTGCAGAGGCCGAATGACCTACTTTTCCTATTTTGTATGTATGAGTACACTAGAATCCCTTTGAGCATCAGCATCTACAAGTTTCATTCTGCTTTTCTATTATTATGACCAAATGAATGACTTCACATTTCCCCACATTATATTCCATCTGCCACCTTGTTGCCTGCTCACTTAACCTGTCTCTATCTCTTTGCAGTATCTGTGTGCTCCCCAAAGCTCACATTCCCATTTAACTTTCTATCATACATCACTCTGTCTAACTCATTCATATAGATTGTAAATATCTGAGGCCCTAAAACTGATCCTTGCAGCTCTCCACTAGTAACAGCCTGCCGGCCTACCATACTTATCCCTACTCTCTGCTTCCTGTCCATTAACCAATCCTCCTATGTTAATATATCTCCCCCAACTTCATGAGGAGCCCTTATCTTGTGAAATTTGCTGTTGACAGAAGGATAGGTAGGAAAATAAGTTGTGAAGAGGACATTTGGAGCCTGCAAAGGGCCATAGGTTAAATGAGTGGGCAGAAAGTTGGCAGATGGCGTATGATGTGGGAAAATGTGAACTTGTCCACTTTGGCAGGAACAATAGAAAAGTAGCATATTATTTAAATAGGGAGAAATTGCAGAGCTCTGAGGTACAGAGGGACCTGGGTGTCCTGATACATGAATTGGGAAAAGTTAGTATGCAAATACAGCAAATGATTAGGAAGGCAAATGGAATGTTGTTTATTGTAAGGGGAATGGAATATAAAAGTAGGGATGTGTACAGGATGTTGGTAAGACCATACCTCAAGTACTGTGTAAAGTTTTGTTCTCCTTATTTAAGGAAGGATATAAATGCATTAGAAGAAATTCAGAGAAGGATCACTTGACTGACACCTGGGATGGGGTGGGGGGGTGGGGGGGATTATTTTATACGGAAAGGTTGGACAGGCTGAGCCTGTATCTGTTGGAGTTTAGAAGATTGAGAGGTGATCTTACTGAAACCTAGAAGATCCTGAGGGGGCTTGACAGGGTGGATGCTGAAAGAATGTTTTTCCTTGTGGGTGAGACGAGAACTAGAGGACACAGTTTAAAAATAAAGGGCTCACAGTTAAAATGGAGATGAGAGGAAATTTTTTAAGGCTCGTGTATCTTTGGAACACTTCCCCAGAGAGCGGTGGAGGCAGCATCAATGAATGTGTTTAAGGCAGAGGTAGATAGATTTGTGAGTAACAAGGCAGTCAAAAGTTGTTGGGGGTGGACAGAGTGTAGAGTTGAGGCCACAACCAAAACAACCATGATCTTATTGACTGGCGGAGTAGGCATGAGAGGCCAAATTGCCTACTCCTCTTAATTTGTATGTTTGTGACACCTTATTGAATGCCTTTTGGAAATCCTGAAAATACCACATCTTCTGGTTCCCCTTTATGTGCCCTACTAGTTACATCCTTAAACTCCACAATTTTGTGAAACACAATTTCCCTTTCGTATAACCAGGTTGACTTTGTCTGATCATACCTTATATTTCTAAGTGCACTATCAAAACTTCAGCTCTGAAGAAGAGTCATACAAATTCAAAACGTTAACTCTGTTTTTCTCTCCTCTGCTGTTAGACCTGCTGAGTTTTTCCAGTATTTTCTGTTTTGGTACAAATTGTACAGTATGTTTGTGTTTAGAATGATAATGATTGGTTCTTCCCTGAAGTGAACTGTGCCAAAACACTGTTAAGCTGGATTTGGACATGATTTCCATCAGTGAAGTTATTTGTTTTATTTTATATTCATTTTGGGGATGTGCATGTCACTGGCAAAGCCAGCATTTCATGCTCATCCCTAGTTACTCTTGAGAAGATGCTGCTGGACTTCCCCGTTGAACTGCTGCAATTTGTGCAATTAAAGTAAACAGTTTGCTAGGCCATTTCAACAAACAATTAAGAGTCAACCAAGTTTTAAATCCTTATGTATCATGACAGAATTAAAGAAGCGATATTTGAAAATGCTCCTTACAAAAGCAGCAGCAATATGTATTTACGTAGTGCCTGATGCATAGAAAAAACATCATCAGAGCAACTTAATCAGAATTCAATGCAATTTATTAAAATTCTCATGTAGGTTTTGAAATTTGCCTACAAGTGAGTCATTATTTTAAAAATAACTCCATAATTTCAAGCTGATTGATAGATAGTTTTTCGTTTTGGTATGTGCTCAGCACTGTGTCTAGCACTCAAAACTCATTCACTTTAATCAAGACGTGCCAGTGCCAAACACTTTCTCTTAAATCATCTTCCTGTCTGCCAATTCACTTGTGTTCCACCCTGTTTTTAAGGTGTTATCGCCCTTGCTGATTCAACTCCACAAAGTTGGATCAAGTTATAAGAAAATCATCTACTTCTCCATTCTACAGGAAGATTTGCTTTTGGGGAGGGCCAGGAAAAGGAAGAGGAAAATATTCTCAGTCAAGAACAATGACCTAGGTCTTTGGTTTTTAAAATTTTAGATTGCTCACCAGTTTAAAGTTCCTATTTTCATTCTTGGCAAAGCCTTATTGGCATGGCAACCAAGATGATACATCATCAGAACAAGCAGTGGGAAGCCAAGAGGTTTAATTGCAAGGAAGACTTGGTGGGGGTTGGGGGCAGCAGCGGTGTGGAGGGGGGAGAGAGAAACTGGCAGAATGTATATTGCTGTTGCTTGGGTGGGTTTTTTGTAATGATCACATATGAGGTGAGGCCAAGAGGCAGGTTCGCTCACACTGTGATGACCAGTCTGCATTTCTAAAATCATTCCTAATTAAGTACTCATGGCGAGATCACAGGGAGACGGTGGCATAATGATAACGTCACTGGATTGGATTAGTGACCCAGAGACCCAGGCTAAAGCGGATTCAAATCTCACCACGGCAGTTTGGAGGAGAAGCCTAATCCTTGTCAATGACTCCGTTCTTCCTTCTGGGACAGTTGTTCTAATTAATGCTGAATTAGACAGTATATAAAATGAGTGTATTAAAAACAGAAAATGTTGGAAATACTCAGCATGTCTGGCAGTATCTGGGGAGAGAGGAACAGTTAATGTTTCAGGTCAAGGACCTTCAGAACTGAAAGAAGATAAAAATATAAAAGGTTTGTGCAAGTGAGAGATGGTTGGGAGAGAAGGTCTGCAATAGTGTAGAGGGCAGGAGGGATTAAATGACAAAAGCTTTCATGGTATAAAAGGCAAAGGAAGTGATAATGATTGTAATAAAGAAACAAAAAAATACCCAGAGTGGGTGTGAATGGCAGAACAGCCGTGATTGAAAGCAAAAACATAAGAACAAGATTAAGGCCAGGATATGCAAAAAAAACAGAAGCAAAATGGGAGGAACAGAGTTTACTGTCTGAAATTGTTGAACTCAGTGTTGAGTCCAGAAGGCTGTAAAGTGCCAAATTGGAAAAGAAGTCCTGTTTCCTGAGTTTGTGTTCAGCTTCACTGGAACTCTGCAGCAAGCCGAGGATGGAGATGTCATTGTGAGAGCACGGAGGAGAATTAAAATGGTAGATAACCGGAAGCTCGGGGTCATGCTTGTGGACTGAGCGGAGGTCTTATACAAAGCGGTCACCAATCTGCATTTGGCATCTCCAATGTAGAGAAGACTATATTGTGACTAGTGAATACAGTATACTAAATTGAAACCATTGCTTCACCTGGAAGGAGTGTTTGGGCACGGGGTGGTGAAGAGAGAGGAGGTACACAGGCAGGTGTTACATCTCCTGCTTTTTCATGGGAAGGTGCTGTGGGAAAGGGGCGAGGTGTTGGAGGTGATTGATAAGTGGACCAGGAAAACACATTGACGACCAGTACATTGATGACTGTATCTGTGCCACTTCCTGCTCTCATCCAGAACTGGAAAACATCACCAACTTTGCTTCTAATTTCCACCCTTCTCTCATCTATGCATGGTCTATCTTTGAATCTTCTCTTTGTCAACTTGTCTCCATTTATGAGGACAGGATATCATCTAATATTCATGAGAAGTGCACTGACTCCCATAGCTAACTCGGCTACACTTCCTCACACCCTGCTTCCTGTAAGGACTCCATTCCATTCTCCCAGTTACCCTGTCGCCTTGTGTTCTGATGATGCAAACTTCCAGAATCGCGCTCCTGATATGTCCACTTTTTTCCTCAACTGAGAATTCCTACACCCCTCACCCCCCACAACTGTGGTTGACAGGACCTGCAATCATATACCACCTTTTCCCACCCTTCTTCTCTCAGCCCTCCCCCTCCCTCCCAGAACCAGGATAAGGTTCCTTTTAACTTCAACTTCCACCCCATCAGCCTCTGCATTTAATGGAATGTCCTCTGCCATTTCTCCTCCCTCCAGCATGATGCCAAGACCAATCACACTTTTCTCTCCCTGCACTGAAAGCATTCCCTCTGTAACACCCTGGCCCCTCCTCTGTTTGACCGCATTACAAACGCCTCTCTTAGCATATGATCTTGTCTCACCATATCAGGGGGAGGCGGTGATATAGTGGTATTGTCATTGGATTGGTATTCCAGAGACCCAGGGTAATGCTCTGGGGACCCTGGTTCAAATCCCATCACGGCAGATGGTGGAATTTGAATTCAATAAAAATCTGGAATTAAAAGTCTAATGACGGCCACGAATCCGGGAGGAGAGAGCTGATGGTACAGTGGTTGACAGTCAGGAGGGAGTTGCCCAGGAAGTCTTCATCCATTCTGGCCCCCATGAAGTCTCATGGCATCAGGTGAAACATGGGCAAGGAAACCTTCTGCTGATTACCACGTATCACCCTCCCTCAACTGATGAATCAGTGCTCCTCCATGTTGAACACCTCTTGGAGGAGGCACTGAGGGTGACAAGGGCGCAGAATGTACTCTGGGTGGGGGACTTCAATGTCCATCACCAAGACTGGCTTGGTAGCATCTCAACAGACCGAGCTGGCTGAGTCCTAAGGTACATAGCTGCTTGACTGGGTCTGCGGCAGGTGATGAGGGAACCAACAAGTGGGAAAAACATACTTGACCTCATCCTTACCAACCTCCTGTCGCAGATGAATCTGTCCATCCCAATATGGGTAGGAGTGACCACCACACAGTTGTTGTGGAGACAAAGCCCCGTCTTCACATTGAGGATACCTGCCATCATGCTGTGTGGCATTACCAACCATGTTAAATGGGATACATTTCAAACAGACCTAGCAACTCAAGACTGAGTATCCATGAGGTTCATCACCAGCAGCAGAATTGTACTCAAACACAATCTGTAACCTCATGGCCTGGCATATCCCCCACTCTACCATTACCATCAAGCCAGGGGATCAACCCTGGTTCAGTGTAAAGTGTAGGAGTGCATCCCTTAGGTATGCCTGAAGCAACACCTGGCATACCTAAAAATGAGGTGTAAACTTGGTGAAGCTACAACACAAGACTACTTGCGTTCCAAAAGCATAAACTACAAGTGATAGACAGGGTTAAGTGATCACACAACCAAAGGATCAGATCTAAGGGCTGCAGTTCTATCATATCCAGTCGTGAATGGTGGCAGACAATTAAGCAACTCACTGGAGGAGGAGGCTCCACAGATATCCCCATCCTCAATGATGGGGGAGCCCAGCATAGCAGTGCAAAAGATAAGGCTGAAGCATTTGCAACAGTGTTCAGCCAGAAGTGCCCAATTGGATGATCCATCTTGATCTCCTCCGAATGTCCCCAGCATCACAGGTGCCAGTCTTCAGTGAATTTGATTCACCTCACGTGATATCAAGAATTAGCTGAAGGCACTGGTTACTGAAAAGGCTATGGGCCCTGACAATTTTCCAGCAATAGTACTGAAGGCTTCAGAACTTGCTGTACCCCTGGCCAAGCTGTCCCAGTACAGCTACAACACCGGCATCTAACCAGAAATGTGGAAAATTGTCTAGGTAAGTCCTGTGCACAAAAAGCAGGACAAATCCAACCAGCCAAATACCGCCCCTTCAGTCTATTCTCGATCATCAGTAAAGTGGTGGAATGGGTTGTCAACAATGCTATGAAGTGGCATTTGCTTAGCAATAGCTTGCTCACTGAGGCTCAGTTTGGGTTCCACCAGAGGTGCTCAGTTTCTGACCTCATTACAGCCTTGGTTCAAACATGAACAAAAGAGCTAAATTTCAGAGGTGAGGTGAGAGTGACTGCCCTTGACGTCAAGGCAGCATTTGACAGAATGTTACTTCAAGGAGCCCTAGTAAACCTGGAGTCAATGGGAATCAGGGGGATAACTCTCCACTGGTTGATGTTGTACCTAGCACAAAGGAAGATGTTTGTGGTGGTTGGAGGTCAGTCATCTCAGTTCCAGGACACAGTGCAGGAGTTCCTCAGGGTAGTGTCCTAGGCCCAACTATCTTCAGCTGCTTCATCAATGACCTTCCTTCTGTCATAAAGTCAAAAGAGGGATGATCGCTGATGATTGAACATTGTGCAGCACCATACGCGACTCCTCAGATACTGAAGCAGTCCATGTCCAAATGTAGCAAGACCTGGGCAAGTTCCAGGCTTGGGCTGACAAGTGGCATGTAACATTCGCACCACACAAGTGTCAGGCAATGCCCATCTCTAACAAGAGAGAATCTGACTATCACCCCATGACATTCAATGGCATTACCATCACTGAATCCCCCACTATCAACATCCTGGAGGTGACCATTGACCAGAAACTGAACTGGACCAGCCATATAAATATTGTGGCTACAAGAGGAGGCCAAAGGCTAGGACTAGCTCTCCTCCTGACCCCTCAAAGCCTATCCACCATCTACATGGCACAAGTCAGCAGTGTGATGGAATGCTGTCCACTTGCTGGTTGAGTGCAGCTCCAACAACATTCAAAAAGCTTGACACCATCCAAGACAAAGTAGCTTGTTTGGCACCCCTTCCACAAACATGCACTTCCTCCACCACCGATGAACAGTAGCAGCAATGTGCACCATCTATAAGATGCACTGCAGGAATTCACCAAGGCTGCTTAGACAGCACCTTCCAAACCAATGACCACTACCATGTAGAAGGACAAGGGCAGCAGATAGATGGGAACACCACCACCTGAAGATTCCCCTCCAAAACACTCACCATCCTTACTTGGAAATATGTCGCCATTCCTTCACTGTCGCTGGGTCAAAATCCTGGAACTCCCTTCCTAACAGCACATTGGGTGTTCCTACACCACATGGACTGCAGCGGTTAAAGAAGGCAGCTCATCGCCATCTTCTCAAGGGCAACTAGGGATAGGCAATAAATGCTGGCCTAGCCATCGAAGCCCATATCCTGTAAATGAATAATTAAAAGGAATCTTTATTATCTATTCCAACTTTATTTTTTTCCCTGAAAATTTATGTTCTCTGACTCTGGATTTTCAAACATTGATCAGCTTCATCTCATCATTGGCACCAGACCCTTCAGCCACATCAGCTTTATTCTGGAAATCACTTCTTAAAGCCACCCAGCATTCCATTTTTAAAAAAATACTAACATAATTGACCGATCATTCATCTCATTGATGTTAGTTTGATCTATTTTTGGGTGAAGTTTGGCTTTTTTTTTGTATTACCTTAGTTAAGAAGATAAGAGATCAGAAATAGGAGCATGAGAAGATCATGCTGTCATCAAGCCTGCTCAGCCATTCAGTATGATCAGTGCTGATTTTGAGCTTCAATTCCACTTTCCCATATCCCTTGATTCTATAAGACACCAAAAATCTGTCTATCCTAACCTTAAATGTATTCAGTGATGGAGCATTCACAACGTTCTGGGGTAGAGAATTTCAGATTTCAGAAACCTTTGAATGAAGACATTTCTCCTCATCTTAGTCCTAAATGATTGACACATTTATCATTAGACTGTGCCCCCTTGTTCTAGATTCCCAACCAGGGGAAACAATGTCTCCATATCTACCTTGTCAAGCCCCTTCATAACCTTAAATGTTTCAATGAAATCTCATCTCATTCCACTAAACACCAGAGATTAAAGACACAATTTACTCAGCCTTTCATCATAGGACAACCTCCTCATCCCAGGGACTAATCTAGTGGTGCTGTACTACTTCCAATGCAAGTATATGCAGCAAGACCTGGTCAACATTCAGGCTTGGGCTGATAAGTGGCAAATAACATTTGTGCTATACAAGTGCCAGGCAATGTCCATCTCCAACAAGAGAGAATCTAATCATCTCCCTTTGACATTTAATGGCATTACCATCACTGAATCCCCCACTATCAACATCTTGGGGGGGTTACCATTGACCAGAAACTGAATTGGGCTAGTCAGATGCTGGGAATCCTGTGGTGAGTAACTTATCACCTGTCTCCCCAAAGCCTGTCCACCATCTACAAGGCAGGAGTGTGATGGAATACTCTCCATTTGCCTGGATGGTGCAGCTCCAACAACATTCAAGTAGCTTGATACCATCCAGGATGAAGCAGCTCGCTTGATTGCCATCCATCCACTGCCTTCAACATTCACTACCTCCAACACTGACACACAGTAGCCATAGTGTGTACCATCTACAGGATGCACTGCAGTAACTCACCAAGGCTCCTTCGACAGCACCTTTCAAACCCACACTCTCTAACACCTAGAAGGACAAGGGCAGCAGATAGATGGGAACACCACCACCTGGAAGTTCCCCTCAAAGCCACTCACCATCCTGACTTGGAAGTATATCGCTGTTCCTTCACTGTCACTGGGTCAAAATCCTGGAACCTCCCTTCCTAACAGTGCTCTGGGTGTACCTACACCACATGGACTGCAGCAGTTCAAGAAGGCAGCTCATCACCACCTTCTCAAGGACAATTATGGATGGGCAAAAAATGCTGGCCTAGCCAGCGAAGCCCACATCCTGTGAACGAATAAAAAAAACTTTCCTTACATATGGAGACCAAAATTGCACATATTATTCCAAGTGTGGTCTCACCAAAGCTGCATACAATTGTAGCAGACTTCTTTATTTTTGTACTTCAGTACTTCAGATAGACCAGAGCAGGTTATGTTGTCACGGAGGTGGGTGGAGCTTCTGGTTTCATTTTGCCTGTATATTTGCTGCAAGAGTGAGTGTTCTGCAACAGGGGAAGAGGTTGGATACTGACAAGGTGGTGCTGTTAGCAGACTTCAATAGAATCGAATCATAGAATGTTGATGGCACAGAAAGAGGCCATTTAGCCTAGTGTGTCTGTGCCAGCCAAAAAACGAGCTACTCAGCCTAATCTCACTTTCCAGCATTTGGTTCGTAGCCCTGCAGGTTATGGCACTTCAGGTGCATATCCAGACACCTTTTAAATTAGTTGAGGGCTTCTGCCTCTACTACCCTTTCAGACAATGGGTTCCAGACCCCCACAATCTTCTCGATGAAAAATTATTTCCTCATCTCCCCTCTAATCTTTCTACCAATCACTTTAAATCTTTGCCTCCTAGTCACTGACCTCTCTGCTACAATAAAAAGGCCCTTCCCATCCAGGCCCCTCACAATTTTGCACATCTCAATCAAATCTCCCTTCAGCCTCCTCTGTTCCATGGAGAACAACCTCAGCCTATCCAATCTTTCCTCATAGCTGCAATTTTCCAGTCCTGGCAACGTCCTTGTAAATCTCCTCTGTACCTTTTCTAATTCAGTTATATCCTTTCTGAGGTGACCAGGACTGCACACAATACTCAACTTGTGGCCTAACTAATGTTTTATATAGTTCCATTATTACCTCCCTGCCCTTATATTCTCTGCCTTGGTTAATAAATGAAAGGATTCCATATGCCTTCTTAAGCATCTTCTCAACCTGTCCTGCTACCTTCAGAGATCTGGGGACATTCACTCCAAGGTCCCTCACTTCCTCTATATCTTTCAGTATCCTCCTGTGTGATCCTTTGCCTTTTTTGACATTGACAACTGCATCACCTCACACTTCTCTCATTTAAATTTCATTTACTACTTTTCTGCCCAGTCCATTGATATCTTCCTGCAGTCTACTTCACCTCACTATCAACCGTGCGGCCAATTTTTGTGTTGCCTGCATGCTTCTTGGTCATTCCTCCTACATTTATATCCAAATCATTAATATATACCACAAAAATCAGGGGACCTAGTACTGACCCCTGCGGAACCCCACTGGAAACAGCCTTCAAAACAATAACATCCCTGAACAATTACCCTTTGTTTCCTGCTACTGAGCCAATTTTATATCCAGCTTTCTACCTTCCCCTGGATCCCATGGGCTTTTATTTTTTTAACCAGCCTGCCATGTGGGACCTTTTAAAAAGATTTGCTAAAATCCGTGTAGACTACATCAACTACACTACCCTCAGCAATCCTCCTTGCTACTTCCTCAAATAATTCAGTCAAATTATTCAGAACTGACCTTCCCTTAACAAATCCATGTTGGCAATTCTTGATTAACCCATGACTTTCTAAGTGACAGTTTATCCTGTCCCTCAGCATTGATTCCAATAATTTGCCCACTACCAAGGTCAGACTGACTGGCCTGTAATTATTTGGTCTAACTCTTGTTCCCTTTTTAAACAAAGGTACAACATTAACAGACCTCCAATCCTCTGGCACCTCACCTCTATCCAGTGAGGATTGGGAAAATGATGGTTAGACACTCGCAATTTCCTCTCTGGCTTCTTTTAACAGCCTGAGGTACATTTCATCTGGCCCTTGTGATTTATCAATTTTCAAGGATGCTAATCCCCTTAATACTAACTCTCTCCCTGTACTTATCACATCCAATAGTTCACATTCCTTCTACTTAACTACAATGTCTGCATCGTCACCCTCTTTTTTGAAAACAGGTGAAAAATATTCATTAAAAACCATATCTACATCCTCCACCTCCATATGTAGATTACAGTTTTGGTCTTTTATGGGCCCTACTCTTTCCTCAGTTATCCTCTTACCCTAATGTATTGATAAAACATCTTTGGTTTCTCATTGAATTTGCTTGCCAATATTCTTTCATGCCCTCTCTTTGCTTTCCTAGTTTCCTTTTTGATTTCACCCATCCTCTTTCTATATTCTCATCTTTCTGTAGTTAGATTTTTAAAATAATTCACGGAATGTATGTGTCGTTGGCTAGGCCAGCATTTATTCTCCATCCCTAATTGCCCTTGAGAATGTGGTGGTGAGCTGCAGTCCATGTGATATAGTACACCCACAGTGCTTTTATGGTGGGAGTTCCAGGATTTTGATCCAGTGACAGTGAAGGAACGGTGATATAGTTCCAAGTCAGGATGGTGAGTGACTTGAAGGAAAACTTCTAGGTGGTGGTGTTCCCATCTATCTGCTGCCCTTATCTTTCTAGGTGGTAGATGTTGCAGATTTGGAAGGTGTTGTTAAAGGACCCTTGGTGAGTTGCTGTGGTGCGACTTGTAAATGGTACAGACTCCTGCCACCATACATCCGTGGTGGAGGGAGTGAATGTTGGAGATGGTGGGTGGGGTGCCAGTAAAGCGGGCTTCTGTGTCCAGGATGGTGTCAGCCTTCTTGTGTGTTGTTAGATCTGCATTCATCCAGGCAAGTGGAGATATTCCATCACTCCTGACTTGTGCCTTGTAGATGGTAGCCAGGAGGGGAGTTACTCTCCGCAGAATTCCCAACCTCTGACCTGCTCTTGCACCCACAGTATTTATATGGCTGGTCCAGTTCAGAATCTGGTCAGTGGTAATCACCAGAATATTGATAGTGGGAGATTCATTGATGGTAATGCCATTGAATGTCAAGGGGAGAAAATTAGATTCTTTCTTGCTGGAGATGGTCATCAATTGGCACTTGTATGGCATGAATATTATTTGCCATTTATCAGCCCAAGACTGAATATTGTCTTGCTGCATATGGACACGGACTGCCTCAGTATCTGAGGAGCACGAGTGGTGCTTAACATTGTGCAAGCATCAGTGAACATCCCCACTTCTGACCTTATGATGGAGGGAAGGCGATTGATAAAGCATCTGAAGATGGTTTGTCCTAGGACACTATCCTGAGGAATATCTGCAGCAATGTCCCGGGACAGATGATTGACCTCCAACCACCACAACTATCTTCCTTTGTACTAGGTATGATTCTGACCAGAATCAGAATTAGAGAGTTTTCCCCCTGAGTCCTATTGACTTTAGTTTTACTAGGACTTCTTGATGCCACATGCAGTTAACTGCTCCCTTGATGTCGTGGGAAGTTACTTCCAGCTCACCTCAGGAGTTCAGCTCTTTTGTCCATGTTTGGACCAAGGCTGTAATGAGGTCAGGAGCTGAATGTCCCTGGGGGAACCCAAACTGAGCGTCACTGAGCAGGTTATTACTGAGTAAGTGCTTTTTGATAGCACTGTCGCCGATACTTTCCATCATTTTGCTGATCACGGGTCACTGGCAGAGAGGAGGAAGTGCATCAGGGCACCTTTGGAGCGTCCTGAGATTACGCCCCCAGGGTGGCTTGGCGGTGCTCCTCTCCCCTTGTTGGTGCATGATGGAACCTCCTTCACTCCAAGAGGAGAAAGGGCACCCAGAGGGAGATCAAGATGCGCAGTCCTGCTGTTGCCTAGCCACTGTCTTATAGAGTCCATGGCTAGAGTAATGGAATGCAGATCTGAGTGCATATCTGGCAGTCACAGTGTTCTCCTGGGCCTGGCTCTCCATGGGGGCTGCCGACCTCTCTGTGGAGAAAGCCATGCGCTCATATGCTGGAGCTATGGCAGGACTCATGCTTGGATGAATCCTCCTCCTTTGACCCAAGGCTTTTCTTAGCCCCTGCACTTATGGTGATGTTCCCCTGCCCGTCTCTGCATCGCCATCAGGTTTCTTATGGTCATTTCTAGAGGTATGTCATCAGCAGGGGGCTTGGCATAGACCTAATCTCTAACAGACTTCTGACCTCAGCTGTCAGATCCTCCATCAGCTGTAGGGACATGTCTGTGATGTGCTCACCAGATTTTGGCCCTAGCTTAATTGCGAATGTGTACCCACTGAGGTGACTGTGCTGGTGGAGGGTGCAGGGAACTTGGTGCAAGTTAAGGCAGGGCATCAGAGTTTTGATTGAGCTGAAGGTTATGGAGGATGAAATATTCATGAGACAACACTTGGTAAAAGTGTTTGTGATGCACTTTGAAGTATATCTGCTTGATGCGCAATGTCACTATATAAATGAAAGCTAGTCTTGGTTGCTTTATTCATGATCTTAGTCTCATAATAGCTCATTTTGTAAGATCACTAACTACTTAGGGGAGGAATCATACAGACCAGGAAGAACCCAGATTTTGATGCTGAATTAGCTGATTATAACTTGGGCAACCATCGAGTTAATACCGTTAGTATGGAGTGTTTGTGAGTGGAGGCAGTGGGTATTTGTAGGCAATTACAGAGTTAGAGAGGGGTGAAACAATGAAGGAATATAAATATAGAAATGGACCTAAAATTTTGCTGTTCTGATTGATTCAGTTTTATGCTAATAATGATTTCAGGACCAATTAGCATTACCATTACTCAGCTCCTGTTTGAGGAAAGAATAAATAAATAAATAAAGAAGCCATTTATTATTTTTGTATCAAGCATGCAATTTTTGGATTTTGTCTGGAGCTTCCTCAATCTTGAACAGGGCAAATCATTATCTTCTGGCTAACCTGGTTGCTTTTTCCCCACATGACAGTCGAAGTCCATTGGCATTCCTCCTCCTTCAGGTACCATGCTGTAAGAGGACATTGGCGACCATGACTTCCATTGGATTGGTCCATGATTATGCTTGGCAAAGTACTGCAGTGGTTTGCTATTGCCTTCTGCAGCATAGCTGATCAAGAAATTCTCCTGCTGTTACCACCTGCCATCAGGCGTAATAGAAAGATTTACAGGCTGGTATTCAACCTGTTTGGCCATGTTATGAATGTACCTTCCATTGCCATCAAGTCCTGAAGAGGGACTTGACCCTGAAACCTCTGATGCAGAGGTGGGGATGCTGTCCCCTGCATGATAAGACTTCCCTTTGACATTAGCTACAATTATTTGAAACCAGTGGATTTTTCCTTTCTGCCTATGTTGGCTGCCCTGCAAGAGTGTAACTCAGGTCCATGTGCCCTCAGATCTTAGTTCCACATTTTTTAGCATTAAAATTCAGAAAAGCATTCACAAGCTCATTCATAAATATTGAAATATTCCTCAATGCGAAAGGATTGAGGGAGTTTCCCCAGGTGCAACCAAGCTGTGGGGAGAAAGACAAAGACCAGAGAGTATCATTGATGAAGTGTCATATCAGTGGAGGACAATGTTTCTCATGCTGTAAATTATAAGTTGCTTCGTGATTGATTATCATTGTACAATCATGATCCAACTTGTATATCACTAAGTTTAGCACATGTACCAGTCAGTTTGCGTGTGTTATCAGGTAGTTCTATCTGTCACAGATCAAACACTGACTCATAAACCCGATACTTATTGAAGAGCAGGCTCCCCCTTTCAGGTACTTAGATGAGGATTTATCAGAGCAACTGATTGTGCCAAATAGCTATTTGACATGTTCAACAATGAAAGCACCAACTGGGGATCAACGTCATCACATAGAGGCCAAGTGTTAAAAAAATGTTCATATCTGTGAGTTTATAGGAAAATTAAGCAAAAATATAAAATTTGAAATGGAATGCACTGTAAAAGGATCCTAAGTTACCTGCTGGTGGAGTGAAATCTTGGAAAGAAAGTTTAAAGGGCAATAGTGAAAATAGATGCATGAACTGTGCTGATATTAGGCTCCAGTGGCCACAGGATCAATTTGTAGTGGGTGTATAACTGTTTCCTAGTGCTATGGCTCGATACTCAAAGTTTGATACCATCCAGGATAACACATCCCTCCTAATTGGCATCCTTCCACACACCAGTCAGATACTGGTGGATCGTGGCTGCAGTGTGTACTATCTACAGGATGCTCTTCAGCAACTTGCCAAAGCTTCTTCGACAGCACCTTCCAAGGCAGTGGCCCCCACTACCCAGCAAACAAAGGGCAGCAAGTGCATAGGAATATCATAATCTCCAAGTTCCACACTAAGTCACACACCATGCTGACATTCCTTCATCTTCATTCAGCCAAAATCCTGGAATTCCCCACCTAACAATACTCTTCACCAATGGAATGAAGTATTTCAAAATGAAAGCTCACCAGCACCTGCTCTAGGAGAATCAAGTATGAGCAATAAATGAGCAACACCCAGACCACAGAATAGATTAAAAAAAAATACAGGTTGGCAGCTTTATTTGAATATGGCTTAAATTGAAATAGATAGTTATCGCCAGATATTGCTGCTGTATTTTTAAAGAGTCTTTTTTCAACGAACTTTGAAGTGATTTACTTCATATAATCATTTTCACATCACAGGTGCCAACATTTTGAGAGACTCTGCAGGGAATGTCAAACTTGGTGATTTCGGAGCCAGCAAACGTTTGCAGACTATTTGTATGTCGGGGACAGGGATTAAATCAGTCACTGGAACACCCTATTGGATGAGCCCCGAGGTTATCAGCGGTGAAGGATATGGCAGGAAGGCAGATGTCTGGTAAGCATTATACTGGGGGCAGCAAGAAGGGAAGAATAATTAGGGATTGTGATTTTTAAAAAATAATTTAATCAAAACGTTTCCTGGGAGTATAAAGGTAACCGTCTGTATTAATGCAGAAAAATTCTTCATAATGAAGAGCTGAATGTCAAAATCATTTGTTGAGATTATCCTCCAAAACACAGATGATAAATGTGCTTCTTTGGTTGTACTACCTGTAGACCAGCAAGACTGTAGTTCAGCCTCTGGTTTTTGCTGCCTTAGCTGGGATAGTAACAGTGAAGTTGCAAGTGAATTCATATCTCTCGATTGGCCCCCCATGAACTCTATTGTATTGATTGAATTTTGGGTGAAGACAGGATTAAGCAATGGAGTTCTTTTATACAATTGGTACTCACTGGGTTCACTCATGAAGTATGGGTGAGATATTGCTGGGCGTTAGTGGAACTGCACCTAACCAAGAGGCAGCACCATGAGGAGAGGAAGGACAAAATTGGTAACAGTAAAACAATGCCTACATTACATCGTCTTGGTCTCTGACCCATTGGGGTACTAGAGGGTGAAATGTGATGGGCTAAATAACCTGTTTATGTTCTACTATGCATGGTTCTCTTCCTTTGACACTGGGACCAGGTCAATGTAGGGTCATGCTACAAAGAAAAAGAAACATTAGATATAAGCTATTGCATTTTTTTCTTGTGTTGATTCTAAACAAACCTAGTGCTGTTATTTTATGCTTTATGTGCATGTGTTTATTTTGAAAATGGTTTTCTTTTCATTTATAAAGGAGTGTAGGGTGCACCATTGTGGAAATGTTGACAGAGAAACCTCCTTGGGCAGAGTTCGAAGCCATGGCTGCCATCTTCAAAATTGCCACCCAGCCAACTAAGCCCCAGCTTCCAGATAGTGTTTCAAACTCATGCCGGGCATTCCTGAAGCAAATATTCGTAGAAGAGAAACGGAGACCACCTGCAGAAGAACTTCTGAGACATGCTTTTGTTCAGTATAACCTCTAGTCAAGTGTTCATTGGAGCTGTGAAGAGTTGTTACACCGCTGAGTAAGACTTTGAAACGACTCCCAACTCTTGTACAGCTCCTTCCAAAGAAATTATATTTTAACCTTGTATATATTATTTGTAAAAAAAATACACAAAATGTAAATCAATGCAGTTGCACATTCTGTTTTTTCCTTCTTGTGACACCCTCATATCTGTAAGCAATCCCTGTAATCTATGGATCTGAGTCAGTCACGAGATAGAAAAACAGGAAAAATCCACTAAATCCTCAGATTTTGCACTTACCTTTTTCAAAACAAGACTGTCTCATCGTCCTGGAGTCTAAGATGCAACTACGCATTGCCTGTGACATTTGAATGATGTCACGATGTGACTGACAGATTATACGTCTTTACTGAAAGGAAGCTTGTCACCAAAATGTCCCCAGACCCTTTATCCATTCTACAGCTCCATGCTTGGGCAAACAAGGGAAAGATGAGTCAGATTTTTGGTTCCAGGAGCAAGGTTAACTGATTTACCAAAACGTTTTGGCCTCGAACTGGAATGCTCTCCTTTCCTTATCCTTTTTTTCTATTCAATTACTATCGGGCTGTATATAATAATGAAATTTAAGTATAATGTTGTTTACTTGAGAGCCGTTTTGAATTTTTGTAAAAAAAAATAGTAATCCTCCTTTCACTGGATGGAATTAAAGGATCATTGAAATGCACAAATAATGGCAAAGTATTGAAATCCCATTAGGAAATAAGGTGGATTGGGTGGTGCCAAAGGACTTTGGCAAGGAAGATTCAAACGTGTCCCTGTTTTAAAAAAGATGAAGGGATAGGCCCAGTAATCACATGCCAGTTAGCCTAACATCCATGGTCGGGAGACTTTTAGAGATAGTGGGCACAAATTTCATTTTCTGAAGTGGTACTACAGAAGCCTAGCTTCCTTTTACTGGGGTCTGCTGCGCTGTCAGTCACTTCCAGCTTGGTCCACACAGTGCTTCATCATGAAAAAGGCACTCACACAGATATACTGGAACGCTCTGAATCAGTGCTATCATGTCATCACATAGCGACACCAGGATACCTCTTTTGGACCACGCAGGTTCAGGCCATT
This sequence comes from Carcharodon carcharias, assembly GCF_017639515.1. NCBI lineage: Eukaryota > Metazoa > Chordata > Chondrichthyes > Lamniformes > Lamnidae > Carcharodon > Carcharodon carcharias. Next base: position 150,568,864 of record NC_054472.1, read on the forward strand.
AATCTATAGATCATTCACCAATGATCATGTGTTCCACAAGATTTGCCCTCAACCAGGGCTAATTAAAGGGCTACATACAATGGCATTACCATTGCGGATTCCACCACTGCCAGCATCCTGGGGGTTATCATTGACCAGAAACTGGACTAGCCATATAAATACTTTGGCTACAAGAGAGGTCAAAGGCTGGGAATTCTGTAGAGTAATTCGCCTCCTGACTCCCCGAAGCCTGTCCACCATCCACAAGGCACAAGTCAGGAGTGTGATGGAATACTCTCACTTGCCTGAATGAGTGTGGTTCCAACAACACTCAAGAATCTCGACACCATTCAGGTCAAAGCAGCCCACTTGATCGGCATCCCCATCTACCATCTTTAATGTTCAACCCTTCCAGCACTGACACAAGCAGTGTATGCCATATACAAGATGCACTGCAGCAACTTACCAAGACACTTTCAACAGCACCTTCCAAACCCACGCGCTCTACCACTTAGAAGGACAAGAACAGCAGACAAATGGGAACACCATCACCTGCAAGTTCCACTCCAAGCTACACATCATCCTGATATGTGTTTGGATCAGGTGAGGAATGTCGAATGGCTTTTCTGTTTTTTCTCTCCTCATTTGACCCCTACAGGTTTTTTGAAAATGAAATACCTGCCAATTTAGTGAGTGCTTAACTGTTTATGCATTGTGATCATAAGGGCCCAATCGGTCAGGTTTTCTTGAGTTTAAGAGAAGGCAGTTAGCTTTATTATACTTTAACTGATCTAAGTAAAATAACAAAATATGCTCTTTCACATACAGATTACAGAGTGGGGAAGGATAGGTCAAATTGGAGTCCATAAAAAGTAAGAAAAATAGACAGCCTATAGTTTGGTCACTTGGTTATCTTCAGGCTGAATTCAATGGTCTCAATGCTTCTGGTTTAAAGATATAGATGACTAACTGTTGTTTTTCTGCTGGTGGTAATGCTGGAATTATTTTAAAAGATCTCTGTCTGGAACAGGGTGTACTTGGATGGTCACAGTCTGCAAACAGAGCTTGAATCTTACCAGGTGGGCTGAAGAGAGAGGGAGGCAGATAGACCCCCCACTTGGGTCTTCTTCCCTAAGCTGCTTGTCCTCCTTTCTGCTAAGAAAATATGTGCTTAAAACGTACAATGCGTTGGCTTGTCATGTGACCAATCCTTGCCATCTGCCAAGGAAAGCCAAATAAGGACATTTTTTATGTGGTGAATCGGAAGCCATCTTAGCCAGGGTCCCATTGCCTAAACAATTACTCTTAATGTCCCTCTCCAACAATTGAGTACCTCGTGATTATTATAGATGCCTTGCTAATGAGACAATGAGAAGATGTGAGTCCTTCTCACTCCTCTGAAGTGATTGGCTGGGATTTTCTGTGCCCGCTGGCGTTGGACGTGTTCGTTGGCGTGCATGGACAATATCATGCAAACGGTTTCACGATGGCACAAAACTTGTTTGTGATCTTCCACTCAGCCTGGTATCGGGAACTTCATTGTAATACATAAGCATTTCATTATTAGGCCTGCCTGCTGAAATCGTTCCCCCATCACTCCCCTCACACCGCTGGATCGTCTGTCCATGTCAGCAGGAAAATACGTCAATGTGTTTCACAACAGCATCTATAAGGTGTGCACTTGGGCTGCATTTTGCTCGGGATTTCAAGTTTGTTTGCCTACCTTGTTTCAGTCACCACTTGCAGTCATTATCGTCAGGCTTCACAGACAGCAACCACATCATTTCTAGTGGGGTTCGTGGCAGGTCTCGATCTACCTGATCAGACATATGTGGTTGGCTTTTCAATGGCTGCAGGGCTAGGTCTTGCTTGGCGAAGTGGGAGAAGTGGCCTGAGGCAAGGGAATAGGCTGCAGAATGAGGGCTGCACTAGGGAAGGACACGTGGGAAGGCACATGTTGATCTGTGCAAGTGGCCTCAAGATGGTGAGGGCTGAGGAGGCGGTCTCCAGAGGAGATGAGGCCAGATGGACACGTGAAGGTGTGTGTGAGAATGGGTGGTGATGCCCCTTGGGCTGGAAGTGAGTGAGATGCCAGTGAATGTGTGATGGGTTTGAGTGTGAGAGTTTAGAGTGATGAGATAGTTGCCATACCCTGTCTGCACGGATTCATCCTCTATCTGCATTGGATGGTCAACCTCTTCTGTGCAGCATTGACACTGATCACCAAGCCGATGTGGTAATGTTGCTGCCCCTCCTGCGGCCAGAATGGGGATAGAGGACATCACAACGGGCGTCCGCAGTGTCCAAAGGGCGTTGAGGGCTGCAGTATTCTTGCCTTTCGGGGACATGTCTTTGCAGCAGCACTGGGCTGGAAGCACTGAGAGTGGCTGTACTTTAAAGTTGGTGCTTAGCATGATGAAGTGGCGAGGTGACAGTGTGGCAGGCTAATCAGAGCCTTGGAAACAGCGTGTATCCTGGGAAACATAAATAATGTGGCGGGTTTGGGATGATACAGTGTGAAAACCCGCCATTGCGGCCGGTGGGTAAAACATTTTACCCGCCCACCACCACACTTGGGGCTGAATTCTCCGGTTAGCGAGTGGGGGGGTGGGACCCGCTCGCCAACGCATAAAATGACGTGCAGTGACATTGGGCAGGCATCCCGACATCACTGTGCGTCATTTAGATTTTCAGCTCGGCAGACGTACAGCCGAGTCGGCTGCGCGCCCGCTGAACTGTCAAAGGCCTATTAAGGCCTTTTAAAACCTAGTTTACTCAATTAAATGAGCTGCCCGTCCAACCTTTATTTAAATTTACACGTCAAACTAATCGGAGGTGCCTCAGGGAGATTTCTGCGCTCTTCCACCCGCCCACATAAAATGGTGGCACGGCCCCAATTGGTGGCGCCAATCGGGTTCACCCCTACCCCCGTAAACCTTCCCCCCCCTCCCCCGTTGGGGGGAAAATTTTTCCCTTAGTGTAAATCTGGGACAATTCTGCCCATTGTCTTTGATGGATTTTGCATATAGACTGACTCCACACCAATGAATTGGAATGTGGAGCGCACATTGGGTTAGCTATCTTAGGCTGTGAGTTCAAGTCACTTTAGTCTCTGTGTTTTTAAAAAGTCTGTTTTTAAAAGCTCAATTCAGATTTTCAGCCCGTGGATTAAAAATCATTATTTGGCACAACCTCATGACGCATGGAATTATATCGTCATTCCTTCCCTGTCATTGGGTCGAATTCCTGGAGCTCTCTCCCTAACAGCACTGTGGATGTACTTATACTACGTGGACTGTAGAAGCTCAAGGGGGCAGCAGTATAATAAATTGAAAGTGGTACAAATAAATTGATGTTCCACCTCGAGGCCCTGAACAGTGGGAAGAGAGGAGGTAAAAGGGGCAGGTAGCATTGGGGCTGGCTGAAGAATGAGCTAGGCCCTTCCAGATTTTGAATGAAAGGGGAGGGGAGAGGAAATGTGTCTGGTGGTGGAATTGCACTGGAGGTGACAGAAATTACACTCCTTTCTGTCTTTTATTCTTTCTCTTCTTTCTAATTCTTACTCCCCCTCACCTCTTTCCTTCTCTATTTTCTCCCATTCCACCTCATTCTCACATCTTTTCCATTTTCCCATTATCCTTTTCATTTTCTTTCTTGTTCATTCTCTCCTTCATTTTGAACCCCATCTCTTATTTTGTCTCTCCTTGTCTCACTGCTTCCCTTTCCTTATTCCTCTTGTTCCTTGTTTCTCTCTCCTTCCTCCATGTCTGTCAATTCTTTCTTTGTAGATATGTACTACTGAGAGTCTTCTTTTGTTGAACAAAAAACTTTATTTACAGAGCTGCTGGATTAGCTGCCTGCTTTTAGCAAGGCTCACAATACATACTCCAGACTAGGAAAGCTCTGCCTTTTAGAAGTTTCTCATGCTCGGAGTTGATTGGCTGTTCTGACCACGTGACCCTTACTCAGTAATGCTGGCCTTAAAACAACATCACCACAGTCTCTCTCCCTCATTCTCTCTCCTTTAATCTTAGATTTTCTTACTCTCTATGTCACTCCGCTAATTGTCTCACATTGCTACCAGAAATCTTTGCCTTCTAATCTTGAATTCTGCCCTCAATCCAGGTCATACCATTTAGCTTCCATTCTATTGCAGAGGCTGAGTATGCGCAACAGCTTGTCCCCTCCTGATTGGATACACATTCAACCACAAATGAGGTGAAACAAATAAGTGATCCAACAGACATTCAATCCATAGGAAATGCTGGAAACACACAATAGGACGAATCAGCAGTTCCTAAGCAATGACCTCTGCCACCTCAAAAGCAAAAAACACATTATCTCCAAGATTCCCCTAATCACAAACCATTTGACCTTGGGCAAATCTCACTGTTCTTTCATTGTTATTGGTTAAAAATTTGGGAGTTCTGTGCCAAAGCACTGTGGGAATACTTCCACCACACTGACCGCAGTAGGTCAAGAAGAATGCTTACCATGCTTTCTTAAGGCAACGAGGGATGGCCAATAAATACTGTTCTTGCTGGCAATGCCCATACTGCAGGAATTGCATTTAAAAAGAAATTCAGTCTACCTTGGTGAAACCACAATTCAGGTACACACCCACTGCGCCTGTTCCCTCCAGATCTGCTGACTGACCTGTGCAATCCTAGCATCTACAGTTTTTGAACTTATTAACTGCTACCATCAGATCGATTAGAGCATTTTTTGCAAACCAATTGCAGCACCATCTTTGGTTCATTCGTAAATCAGTTATTTTTGTGCACTCATTTCAAATGGTTCTTAGTTCCAACTGTCAGCTTTCAGGATCTTTTCATCTCTAAATTATTATTTATTATTTAAAAAATATTTTCCTTGGAACAGAACCTTCAACAATTTTTGATGTACTGAATATTTTTCACCTGACAATGCCAGTTATTTGTGACCATTATATTACTATTTGTGGTGAGAGTTTGTGTTAATTGGAAAATAATAGTTGCAAGAATCCCTCTAGTTTCAGTCAAATTTAGACCCAATGCCCATCTTAGCTCCTTATCACCATGTTTCAGAATGTCATCCTGTTCTAGTGTCTTTTCCTGTCCCCCACCCCTCAAAACCTCTCCACCACCTACAAGGCTCAAATCGAAAGTCTGATGAAAAACTCCCCAGACACAACAACAAATCAAGAAGCTCAGGAATACCCAGTCTGCATGATCATTCCTTTACAACTGGGTTTGCTATCCAGCACTTCCACTGTGCCTATAGTATCTTCTGTACTTTCTCACCAATGTCTCCTCACTCCCCTTGAACCTTAACTAGCAAGAACAAGAGCAGCGATGTTGTGGGGACATGTTCACCTCCATCCTGACCAGGACATACATCACCGTTACTTCATTATGTCTGGGCCAAGATCCCAGAGTTAAGAAGTAGAGCAAAACCTTTGGAGTCAAGGCAGGACCACCAATGCCTTCTACTTCTGAGACACCAAATACGTTGGGTTAGACACCTATACTTAACTGAGGTTGAGGCTTTGAAATGGCTCCTGCCAACCCGACCAGTCGAAAGTGAAAATCTGTCATGTGATCTCATATACGGTGCTTCACCATGTGTGAACTAACACAGTAATTGTTATAAAGCTCATCACAGCTGAATCAATTTTCTTCACTTGTAAATGTCTACACACATGCACTATATGGCAGGAATCAAGGATTAGTGATGTGTCAGCAATAGGAACACTCCTTCATTTGGGAATTAAATCTGGAAAACCTTAGGCCAAATATCTCCACTGCAATGATGCTTTATAACACTCCTTACAGTATATATTGTAACCAATTTGCCAGCATCTTTGTGATTCAAACTAGGTAGTCAGTGTTGTCCTGGAGCCCCATCTGCTGGCTATTTTATTTAATGCATGTAGAACAGAATTTATTTCTTAATAACAACCCTGATAACATAGTGGGTCTCGGCAACAAACCATGGAAATTGGGTGGATCTGAAAGGCCCAGATTATTGTCGCGCATCAATTAACACCCTGAATGTAGAAAGCTACGAGGAACACTTACGCCTCTTAGCATTTTTAAAGTGTCATATAGACATTTGTTTCATTGTAGATTATGTGATCAGGTGAAACTCATATACAATCCCCTTCTCATTTCAAACCACTTTCACCCTATTGCCATCTGTCTTTCTCTGTTTTCTCAACACTCCAAATGACAATTACTTCCTATCTCTTAATCCTCTTGGGTTACACTTCATGGCACTTTGTGATGTCCTGAGGTTGTGAAAGGCACACAATTCAAGTTCTTTCTTTCTTTCCCTTTTTCAGTCTCTCCTTCCTCTGGTACTTTTGAAATCCAAGTTGTTCAGCCGCTTCTTTATAATTTACCTAAACTTTATCTCCCACTCTTTTCAATCCTTTGATAGGGTAGGTCCCAACTAACAGCCTGCAGGACATGGGGAGATGGTGGCATGATGTTATGTCACTGAACTAGTAATCCCAAGGCCCCAGCTAATATCCCTGGGGGCATGGGTTCAAATCCCATGGCAGCTGGTGGTATTTAAATTCAATGGATAAATCTGGAACATAAAGCTAAATCATTGATTGTTGCAAAAACCCATTGGGCTCACTAATGACCTTTGCGGAAGAGAAATCTGCCATCTGCACTTGGTCTGGCCTACATGTGACTCCAGACCTACAGTGATATGGTTGACTCTTAACTTACTCCTGAAATGGCCTAGCAAGCCACTTAGCTCAAGGGCAGTTAGGGATGGGCAACAAAGGCTGGTCTTGCCAGCACCGCCCAGATCTCACGAAGGAAAAAAGAAATAAAAACATGCTTGAGTCATGCACTCAAGGAGCTGAGGTAGTTTCCTTCCTCACGTTTTTAAATCTTTAGAGTGCCCTGTCCTGGGTGGGCTACACCTAACACTAAAGAGCTGCACCTAACTTTTACGATGCTAAAAGAGAACCTAGAATCATTGGACGCAGCTACCACCACTGGATGCCAACCCAGTATTCAGAGGCTGCACTCTGACCTCTGCTTGCCAGACTGTTTGGAGTGGAACCCGATATCAACCCTTCTGACTCAAAAGCCGGGGAATACCACTGAGCCAATGGTCATTCAGTTCGCATGTGAGAACTTGATTGTGTGTCAATCCAGTGTATAGAAACTGTTGTTAGGTATACTTAAAATGTAGTCACCCCGTTATAATAAGAAAATGGAGCAGCCAATATGCGTACAACAAGGTCCCACAAACCACAGTGTGAAAATAGTTAGAAAAGCATTCTTTAATTATATTGGTTGACAGGTAAATATTGTCCATAACCAAGGGTAGAACTCTCCTGTTCTTCTTCAAATGGTGCTATGGGATCAGTACTAACCACCTGAGAGGACAGATGGAATCTTGGTCCTGGGAGCAAGATGTAGAGATGCAGGAGTAGGAAGAACAGAAGGCTGCTCAGGATGAACAGTGCCCGCTGATCCTACCAACTGCTAGGGCTGTTTAACACTGATTATTGATGAACAATTTGGTTGAATCATCCCCGCCCCACATCCCCAGTAGCTGCATCCTCCAGATGAATGGCCAAACATCAATATGGATATTTTTGTCAGACAGAAACTAGAAACAGAAACTAGGAGCAGGAGTAGGTCATTTGGCCCTTTGAGTCTGCTCCACCATTCAGTATGATCATGGCTGATCCTCTATCTCAACGCTGTACTCCTGCACTCTCTCCCCATACCCCTTAATACCTTCAGAGTCCAGAAATCTATCTTTTTCCTTCTTAAATATTTTCAGTGACTTGGCCTCCACGGCCTTCTGTGGCAGAGAATTCCACAGGTTTGCACCCTCTGAGTGAAGAAGCAGGAGGGTAGGACACATTTGTATAAACTTCAACAACGGACAGGAAAAGAGGGTTCAGTGGGGTCACGAGTGTGCTCTGTCAAATACTGATTTTCAACATTACTGATAATTGCCTGTGTGATCTGCAATACTTCAAAACGCATACTAGCTGCTTCGTCTAGACTCTTAATCTTCGGGTCAGCACTCTGCACTGAGGAATCTTTTTTGGGTCTGCAGGGTTCAGGAAGCTTCCCCATAGCCTGGGAATGGGAGCTGAACTCTCCACTGGAAGCACCTTCTCTGAGGAGGAAAGGAGGGCTAGAAGGGGGAGGAGGCCAGGAGTGCACATTCAGCCTCCAGGGGAGCCACATTTGGGAGGACAGGCGCAGGCACAAGGGGCACAGGACCAAGTAGTAGTCCAAGGCAGAAGGGGCCACCGAAGACGCCACTATCCTGCTGCCAGGGTATACAGGGGGCGAAGCAGCTACCTCAATATAACTGAGGTGCAGTGCCAAAGGAGGCTTCGTCTCTCAAGGGAGACAAATGTATCTGTCAGATGATTGGCCCTGTGATCTTTCCTAACTGTGTGGGTGGGCACCCCATGCCAGTGGCTCTAAAGGTCACAGTTGCCCTCCACGTCTATGCCGCTGGCTCCTTCCAAGGGACGGTGGGTGATTTTTGCGGTGATTCCCAATCAACTGTTCAAACTTGTGTCAAGCAGGTTACAGACACTCTGTTTGGATGGGTATCCACCTTCATCCACTTCCGCTGCGACCAGGCAAGTCAGGTACAGTGAGCCAGAGACTTCGCGGCCATTGCTGGCTTCCCCCGTGTACAGGGTACTATAGACTATACACATGTGGCCATCAAAGCGCCAGCAGGTGAGCCCGGTGCCTTCATGAACAGGAAGAGCTTCCACTCCATGAACGTGCAGATAGTGTGTGATCACAGGATGCAGATTCTACAAGTCTGTGCAAGGTACCCAGGCAGCTCCCATGACACTTACATACTCAGACACTCCCAGGTGCAGGGTCTCTTTAGTGCTCCGGCCTGGCTGGATGGATGGCTGCTGGGTGACAAGGGCTATCCCCTCAGCAGGTGCCTCTCTGCTGTCCAAGAACAGAAGCTGAGCAGCGGTGCAATAGGAGCCACAGCACCACAAGCACCGTGGTGGAGGGAGCCATCGGTCATCTCAAGATGTGCTTCCGATACTTGGACCGATTAGGGGGCACACTCCAATACCCCCCAGATCGTGTCTCAGTGATAGTGATTGCATGCTGCGCTCTCCACAATCTTGCGCTGGAAAGGGGGAGTGCAGCGAACAAAGAAGATGTAGAGGCAGTGGCTGCGGCTGCACACGATGAGTCCAGCAGTGAGTCTGAGGATGAGCATGCACAGGGAAATGCTGAGGGGTAGATGCTGACTCGGGCATACTCCAGGGAGGCAAGGACACCCGGGAAGATTTAACCCAACAAACCTTCAGCTAGAACACCACAGATGGACCTCGAGGACAAGCCTGGGCTGCAGGCTCCATGCTCGATACCTAAGTGCAAAATCTAGGAGCAATAACTAGGGCTTTGTTAATAAAGCTGAACGTCCCACAAACAAAACACTCATAACATTTTTGGAAACCATCGACCTGCAAAAGAAAAGAGGCACCCTCAGCCATGGTGACATGTCTGAATTTAATACTGCAACCAAAGGAACTTAACAAAATGACAAAGGTATTAAAAATCACACCAACTCATAAATACCTCATTGCGGGCCAACACTAAAGCACCAGTGATGAACCCATGGTGAGCCTAAGGTGCCTTATGTTTATGTTTTCAGGTGCTACGTCTTGGTGCTGCCCCATTGCTGGGAGTGACAGCTGTTCAATCTGCTGTCCTGTTGGCCTCGATGACCTTGGTGGGTGACCTCTGGCCCATGGAGCCTGTGCTGGCCCCGCCTGGGAGGGAGCAGTTCCATAGCTGGCATCTCCCCGGTCGTCGCAGCCTCATTGGATGCAACGGTCACTGGGAGAGGGGCGGAAGAGCTGCCATCCTCATCCAGAGTGCCCTGGGAGGAGCCTGCAGATACAATGGGCAGCTGCTGCGCCAACATGAGGTTGCTTCGGACCTCCCTGCTCACCGTGGGTGGATGGGCACCGAGCTGGGACACTTGGCGCCCAGACCATCTCCCACACTGGCACTGACCAGCTGAGGTCAATGCCGATGCAAGGGCTTGCTGGTCCGAGTGCATCCCCAGGAAGCCCTGATAGGTCACCTGGGGGAATCACTCAATGAGAGTCATCACTCTCTCCATGGAGGACGCATGGCGCTCGGCCATGAGCATCATTGCATCGAAGATCGTCCGCGTGGACTCCTCCACCACGGACACCAAGACAAGCATAGCCTCATGTATCTCCACCTGATGCTCCTGCACACTCAGTTACATTTCCTGCATTTGCTGTGTTGTGGATGACTCCAGAGGCACATCATCAGCCACCAACTGCTGGAGCCATGGGCCTTCGCTGTCTCTGCCAGCTCCTCCAGCGAGTGTGAAGTGCCCTCACTGCTGTGCCCCAGGACACTAGCTGATGTTCTAATTCTCACAGAGGTGCTGGTATCTGCGCTGGTGCCTGCCTGGCAGAGATGGTGTGACGCTGTTGAGTCTGTGACTTAAGGTGTGAGAGGGGGCCTCTGCTGCTCCTCCTCCCGGCCCTGCTCCACTGATGCTGAGAGAAAGAACAAGAGCATTGGATCAGTTAACGTAGAGACGATGTCAATTGCATCCCTGTCCCCTGGCTCATTATGCGGTCATCTTTCCACAAGCAATGGTCAAGCCATGTTGCAAACTTCAATCACTGAACATGCAGCACTGCCATGGCTGGTGGGAGAACAATGGTGACCTCACTGCTCGGCACACTGCCCATGGCACCCCAGCCTCACCGACACCGGTGGACCTGGGCACATGGCGCCCCTCCAAATCTAGGGCCTCCTGCTCAAAGCCAACGGTGCCGGCTCTCCGCCAGTCCTCACCCACTCGGCTGCGTTATGTGCGTTCTTCTCCTGAAAAGGAGAGAAGAGCGTTGATTAGTGTCACTTGTACCTGGACTCTCTTCACGGACGGCCCACCCCAACCAGAGTGGGACATGTCAGGGCTCCAGTGTCTCTTCACCCCACTGCTGCCGAGCACTCACACAAAGATTCCCCCACCCACCCCCCACCTTGGACAAATGCTGCCTACATCACATTAGGCGCCTAACCTTCCATAGCAAGGAGGCGCAAGCAAGTGGAGCGCAGAGAGCAGCAGATCGATCAGTGCCACACCACCTTGAAGCTCCCCTCCCAGCATGTCATCACCCTGACTTGGACATGTCCTGGAGTTCCAGCTCTGCACCTTGGTGCAGCTCCTCCAGGTTGCCCCCAAAACAATCACGTGGGTCTCAGTGTAACACGTGCTGAGGGGGCAGAACCCATCTCTTCAACACCCTCTCAGAGTGACCTCGGCATGGGCAATATCTGCTGACCCACCCAACGAAGGACACATGCTGTCAATGATTCAACACAGTCACTACACTCAGGCTTGGGGGGTTTGGAGCAAGTGGGGTGGCCAGGGGGGAAAGCCTACCTGCTGGGTTAAGTGACCAATGGCAACATGGGACTCACCCATCCTGAGCGCAACAGGTCATTGAAGCGCTTACGACACTGGATCCGGGTGCCCTGCACCACATCGTGGGAGCTCACCACCTCTGCCACCTCCTCCCAGGCACATTGGGTCATGTGGGGGGGGGCCTCCTCCTCCAGTCCTGAGGTACGAGGAACTCCTGCCCGTGCTGCCACCTCCTTGAGGAGGGCAGCAAGGCAACCATCCGAAAAACGAGGGGCACAGTGGCCCCCCACTTTTTAAAACAGGCCGCAGGGTCGCCATTGGACCTGGCAGTCATTGCAGTCCCACCGCCGTCCGCCCACTCCCGCTGTCCTCGGGAGCCGCGATTCACATTGGGCGAGCCTTAATTGGCCTGCCCGAGTAAAATGGCGGCGTGGACCCGATTGCGGGCGGTCATCGGGTCCGTGTCTGCTGATGCCGGCACCCGCATCGCCCGACTGACAGGCAGAAAATTATGCCCACTGTTTTCTCCCTCCCTCCTTTTTTAACTAGTGGGGTTACATTTGCCACCCTCCATTCTGCCAGGACTGTTCCAAAATCTGCAAAATTTTGAAAGATGACAACCAACGCATCCACTATTTCTATGGCCACCTCCTTTAGTCCCCTGGGATGTAGATTATCGGGCCCTGGGGGTTTATCAGCTTTCAGTCCCATCAATTTCTCCAGCACTGTTGTTTTAGTATTTCCTCCTTCAATTCCTCTTTCTCACTAGACCCTTGTTTCCCTATATTTCTGGGAAGTTATCTGAAGACAGAACTGAAGTAGTTGTTTAATTGCTCTGCCATTTCCTTGTTCTCTATCATAAATTCTCCCGTTTCTGACTGAAAGGAACCTGCATTTGTCTTCACTAATCTTTTTCTTGTTACATACTTATTGAAGCTTTCAAAGTCTGCTTTTACGTTCCTTGCAAGTTTACTCACATGCTCTGTTTATCGCCTCTAATCAATCTCTTGGTCCTCCTTTGCTGAATTCTAAACTACTCCCAATCCTCGGCTTGCTACTTTTTCTAGCAACTTTATATGACTCCTCTTTGGATCTAATACTATCCTTAGTTTCTTTTGTTAGCCATGGTTGGACTGCTTTTCCTGTTGTGTTTTTGCGCCAGAAAGGAATGTATAACTGTTGCAATGCATACATTCATTCCTTAAATATTAGCCATTATCTATCCGCCGTCATGCCTTTTAATGAAGTACGCCTTACCCAAATCACCCCTCATGCATGTGTAGTTTTCTTTGTTAAGATTTAGGACCCTAGTTTAAGATCGGACTACTTCACTTTCCATCCTAAAGAACAATTCTAACATGCTATGATCACTCTTCCCTAAAGGACCCCACACAACAAGATTATTAATTAAACCCTTCTCATTGCACAATACCAAATCTAGGATAGCCTGTTCCCTAGTCGGTTCCTCAACATACTGGTCTAAAAAACCCATCTCGTACACACTCCAGGGATTCATTCACCACAGTATTATTGCTAATTTGGTTTGCCCAGTCTATATGTAGATCAAAGTTGCCCATGATTACTGTAGCACCCTTATTACAAGCATCTCTAATTTCCTGTTTAATGCCATCCCCTACCTTACCACTACTGTTTGGATGCCAATAGATAGCTCCCATGAATGTTTCCCTCCCCTTGTTGCTCCTTAGCTCCACTCAGACTGATTCTACATTTAGATTTCTGAGCCAATGTCCTTTTTCACTATTGCACTGATTTCATCCTTAACTATGTCACCTCCTTTTCCTTTTTGCCTGCCCTTCCTAAATATAGTATACCCTTGGATATTCAGTTCTCAGCCTTGGTCACCCTGCAGCCACGTCTCCATAATTGCAATCATATCATACCCCTTTACCTCTATTTGCGCTGTTAATTCATCTACCTTATTGTGAATGTTCTGTGCATTCAGATACAATGTCTTTAGACTTGTCTTTTTAACACTTTTACACATTCTTTTTGTACTATGGTCCTATTTGCTGCTATCCTCTATTTTCTCTGCCTTCCACTTTTGCTTTCTACATTTTTCTATCTCCCTGCTCAGATTCCCATCCCCCTGTCAGACTAGCTTAAACCCTCCCCCACAGTACTAGTGATTACCCTGTGAGGATATTGGTCCCAGTCCTGCTGGGGTGCAATTTGTCCAGCTTGTACAGGTCCTGTCTTCCCCAGAATTGGTCCCAATGCCTCAAGAATCTAAATCCCTTCCTCCTTCACCATCTCTCCAGCTACGCATTTATCCGACCTATTTTACTATTCCTGATTTCCTGATCCTGAGATTACGACCTATGAGGTCCTGCTTTTTAATTTATTTCCTAGCTCCCTATATCCTGCTTTCAGAACCTCATCCCTCTTTTTACTTATGTCATTGGTACTGATATAGACCACGACCTCTGCCTTCAGAATGTCCTGCAACTGCTCATCCTTGATCCTGGCACCAGGGAGATAACATACCATCCTGCTGTCATGTCTGCGGCTGCAGAAAAATCTGTCTGTCCCTCTTATGATAGAATCCCCTACCACTATTGCTCTCTCACTCTTTTTTCCCTCCCTCTGTTCAGCTGAGCTACTTGTGGTGCCATGAACTTGGCTCTTGTTGCATTTGCCCTGCGACACCATCTCCCCCAGTAGTATCCAAAGCAGAAAATCAGTTGGAGAGGGAGATGGATCCAGGGGACTCCTGCATTACCTGCCTAGTGCTTTTACTCTGTCTGATGGCCACCCATTCCCTTTCTGCCTGCTCACTCTTTACCTGCAGTGTGACCACCTCACTGTACATGCTATCCATGAAGATCTCATCCTTGCAGATGCTCCAGAGTGACTCCAGGTGCAGCTCCAGCTCCAAGACATAGACTTTGAATAGCTGCAGCTGGAGAGACTTCCTGCATACATAGTCACCCTGGATACTGGCAGTGTTCATGACTTCCCACATTGCACAGGAGGATCATTCCACATGTCTAAACTGCCCTGCCATGACTTACCCTTAAATTACTCCCTTTACTTTTACTTCCTCTAGTTTAAAAAATATTAAGTACAGAAGAAATATTTACCAGGTCCTACTTACCAAGGCCGCTGCTCTTTTTACTGAGGAAAGGTAGAAAGTGAAAGGATCACCTCCTTCCCTCCTCGGCAAACTCCCTCTCTCACCAAACTCCAACTGAAGCACTCTAATGTAGCCCAAAGCACTGTAGATGGCTTGTTTTTATACTGTCTGAAGTTAGCTTCTGAAAACCTGTTTAAGCCAATAACGGGCAGCTGCAAGCAGAGCCAGTATAACCCTTGTTTTAAAGCTGGACTAAAACTCAACTTCTCACAACCTAAACAGCAACTTTTAGTTACTTGCTAAATTAAAGAAAGATTAGATTTGAGATAGAAATTAACCCTTAAAAACCCTTCTCTCACCAAACTCCAACTGAAGCACTCTAATGCAGCCCAAAGCAGCACTCCAGTGTAGACCTCTAGTCTCGCCCTTCTCGTGCTCTTTTAATTCTCTGACTCCACTTTCAGTCTCGCCCCTTCTCGCATCAATAGGTGTTAGTGAATCAGCACCAATTTAAAAACACTCTGCCTAACAAGACAAAAACAGAATTACCTGGAAAAACTCAGCAGGTCTGGCAGCATCGGCGGAGAAGAAAAGAGTTGACGTTTCGAGTCCTCATGACCCTTCAACAGAACTACAGGAGAGTTGTTTTGCTGCCCTCTTGGGAGAGGACAGCATGTATCTCTCACACAGTGTCAGTTTCACTCACTGTAGTTGTGTTTAAACTTTCCTACTGAACCGCATGACAACAGAGTGATGTGACAGCTTGGAAATCCCGATGCATGTTCTCCATCAATCTTCAGAAACTGGACATGTTGCAACCCAGAGTCTAAATAAATGCATTTCGAGCTTCCATTAAAGGTGCTTATGGTTGTTACCAACAGCTCAGTGAATAAAGGCCCCACTGCAATGTCCGTCAAGGTGACTGCACAGTCCATGGTTGACTGCATTGTTTCCATGCCCTGAGTGATGACTTGACTCATGTTGGAGCTTGACACCTCTGTTCTGTCTGACATGATGAGCAGTAGGCAGTCCAATGTACCAAGCAGATCGTGATGCTTTCCTTCTATAGGCTGGGACCTGGTTGTATTCACCTGTGTCACCTACAGCAGCAATAGGATGTGAGCTCACCCAATGGCCATTCTTGTCCCTCTATTTTAGCTCTTGCGCAATTATGCTCTGTGTATTTCTCAGTGAAGACCTGTCTAATGGATCTCAAACCTGGGTGTGGTGTGAACTTCTGATCTGTTGCTTACAATGGTAAGGTTCCATGATCTTTAAGAGGACTGTCCTCCTCTTCTTCTGCTGCTTCTGGGCCCCCAAGGTGAACCTAGAAAGCAAGACGAATGACAAGAGTTATAGTTACTGGCAAGGGTTAACATAAACAGATGAGTAGCTACACAAACATCAAACGGGTTGGCGGAGTGCATGAGAGAGAATTCAGTGAGCAGAGAAAAGGAGGGTAAGATGGCCAACCATTTCCTGCCATTTGCTGTGATGTTCCTGACCATCCTACTGCCGACTAAATCAAATGGCAGACTTTTCAATTGGGAGAAGCACTTACAATGATAATGGCTCTCCTCTTGTGTTTGGTAGCTCGGTCTTACTGTGTGCCTGCTTTACTGACAGAAAGAAGGGAAATATGTTAGTATGTGGCCTGAAGAAGAGTTGCGATTGGAGAAAAGTGATGGGAAGAGAAGGCTTGTGAGTGCTGAGGCTGCAGGTGGTGAAGCTTTATGGCACAGGCTCACAAGGTGGTGATATTGCAGGACTATTGATCCAGGGCCCTGAGCTAATCATATGGAGATATGTGTCCAAATCTTACCACTGGAGCTGTGGAATTTAAATTTAATAAATTAAATCAATCTGTCTCAGATAAAAATACCATTTGTCTCACTGATACCCTTTAGGGAAGGAAATCTGCTGTCCTTACCTGAGCCTAGCCTATTGGTGACTCCACACCCACAGCATTGTGGCTGACTCTGAACTGCCCATAGAAATGACCTTGCCAGCCAGTCAGTTATGCACAAGAAAGTGACTCCCCATCACTTTCTCAAGGTTAATTAGCGATGGGCATAAATGTTGGCCTTGTGATTGATTCCCACATTCACTGGATGGATATAAATAAAGAGTAAGGGAAACGTTAGGAGGAGTCTGACCTTAGCAGATCTGCTCAGAACATTGAATTAGTTTTTACGTTGCAACCAGGTCTTGGGCACCATGCAACTTGCATTCACCTGGTAAGAAGTGTGTTCACTGTTGTTGTGCTATTTATTTTTTATTCATATAGAATTATTTTTTATTCATTCACAGGATATGGGCTTTGCTGGCTGGGCCAGCATTTATTGCCCATCCCTAGTTGCCTTTGAGAAGGTGGTGGTGATCTGTCTTCTTTAACAGCTGCAGTCTGTGTGGTGTAGGTACACCCACAGTGCTGTTAGGAAGGGAGTTCCAGGATTTTGATCCAGCAACACTGAAGGAACAACGATATATTTCCAAACCAGATGGTGAGTGACTTGGAGGGGAACTTCCAGGTGGCAGTGTTCCCATCTATCAGCTGCCCTTGTCTTTCTAGGTGGTAGTGGTCATGGGTTTGGAAGGCACTGTCCAAGGAGCCTTGGTGAATTCCTGCAGTGCATCTTGTAGATGGTACACAGTGCTGCTACTGTGCGCCGATGGTGGAGGGAGTGAATGTTTGTGGATATGGTGCCAATCAAGCGAGCTGCTTTGGCATGGATGGTGTCAAGCTTCTTCAATGTTGTAGGAGCTACACCCATCCAGGCAAATGTGGAGTGTTCCATCACATTCCCGACTTGTGCCTTGTAGATGGTGGACAGGCTTTGGAGCATCAGGTGACGAGTTACTTGTCTCACGAATCCTAGCCTCTGACCTGCTCTTGTAGCCACAGTATTTATATAGCTAATCAGTTGGTAACCCCTAGGATGTTGATAGTGGGAGATTCAGCGATGGTAATGCCATTGAACATAAAGGGGCGATGGTTGGATTCTTTCTTGTTGGAGATGGTCATTGCCTGACATTTGTGTGGCGCAAACGTTACTTGCCACTTCTCAGCCCAAGCCTGGATATTGTCCAAATCTTGCTGCATTTGGACATGGACTGCTTCAGTATTTGAGGATTTGCTAATGGTGCTGAACATTGTGTAATCATCAGCGAACAGCCCCACTTCTGACCTTATGATGAAAGCAAGGTCATTGATGTAGCAGCTGAATATAATTGGGCCTAGGATACTACCCTGAGGAACTCCTGCAGTGATGTTCTGGAGCTGAGATGACTGACCTCCAACAACCACAACCATCTTCCTTTATGCTAGGTATGACTCCAAACAGCGGAGTGTTTTCCCCTTGATTCCCATTGACTCCAGTTTTATTAGGGCTCCTTGATGCCACACTCGGTCAAATGTGGCATTGATGTCAAGGGCAGTCTCTCTCACCTCACCTCGGGAGTTCAGCTCTTTTGTTCATGTTTGAACCAAGGCTGTAATGACGTCAGGAGCTGAGTGGCCCTGATGGAACCCAAACTGAGCATCAGTGAGCAGGTTATTGCTAAGCAAGTGCTGCTAGATAGCACTGTCGATGGCCCCTTCCATTACTGATGATCGAGAGTAGACTGATGGGGTGGTAACTGGCTGGGTTGGATTTGTCCTGCTATTTGTGTACAGGACATACCTGGGCAATTTTCCACATAGCTGGGTAGATTCCAGTGTTACAGCTGTACTGGAACAGCTTGGCTAGGGGCACGCCAAGATCTGGAGCACAAGTCTTCAGTACTACTGCTGGAATAATGTCAGGGGCATATAGCCGTTGCAGTATCCAGTGTCTTTAGCCATTACTTGATATCACGTGGAGTGAATAGAATTGGCTGAAGACTGGCATCTGTGATGCTGGGGACCTCCAGAGGAGGCCGAGATGGATCATCCACTCGGCACTTCTGGTTGAAGGTTGTTGCCAATGCTTCAGGCTTACCTTTTGCACTGCTGTGCTGGGCTCCTCCATCATTGAGGATGGGGATATTTGTGGAGTTACCTCCTCCAGTGAGTTGTTTAATTGTCCACCATCATTCATGACTGGATGTGGCAGGACTGCAGAGCTTAGATCTGATCCGTTCGTTGTGGAATCGCTTAGCTCTATCTATCACTTGCTGCTTATGCTGTTTGGCATGCAAGTAGTCCTGTTTTATAACTTCACCAAGTTGACACCTCATTTTTAGGTATGCCTGGTGCTGCTCCTGGCATGCCCTCCTGCACTCTTCATTGAACCAGGGTTGATTCACTGGCTCGATGGTAATGGTAGAGTGGGGGATATGCCGAATCATGAGGTTACAGATTGTGTTCGAGGACAATTCTACTGCTGCTGATGGCCCACAGCATCCTATGGATACCCAGTCTTGAGTTGCTAGATCTGTTCGAAATCTATCCCATTTAGCACAGTGGTAGTGCCACACAACATGATGGAGAGTATCCTCAATGTGAAGGCGGGACTTCATGTCTACAATGACTGGGCGGTGGTCATTCTTACCAATACTGTCATGGACAGGTGCATCTGTGGCAGGCAGGTTGGTGAGGATGAGGTCAAGTATGCTTTTCCCTCTTGTTGGTTCCCTCACCACCTGCCGCAGAACCAGTCTAGCAGCAATGTCATTTAGGACTCGGCCAGCTCGGTCAGTAGTGGTGCTACCAAGCTACTCTTGGTGATGGACATTGAAGTCCCCCACCCAGAGAACATTCTGTGCCCTTGTCACCCTCAGAGCTTCCTACAAGTGGTGTTCAATACGGAGGAGCATTGATTCATCAGCTGAAGGAGGTCAGTACATGGTAATCAGCAGGAGGTTTCCTTGCCCATGTTTGATCTGATGCCACAAGACTTCATTGGGTCTGGAGTCGATGTTGAGGACCCACATGGCAACTCCCTCCCAAACATATACCACTGTGCCATCACCTCTGCTGGGACTGTCCTGCTGTTGGGACAGGACGTACACAGGGGTGGTGATGGTGGAGTCTGGGACATTATTTGTAGGGTATGATTCTGTGAGGATGATTATATCAGGCTGTTGCTTGACTAGTCTGTGAGACAGCTCTCCCAATTTTGGCACCAGCCCCCAGGTGTTAGTAAGGAGGACTTTGCAGGGCCGACAGGGCTGTGATTGTCATTGTTGTTCATGGTGCCTATGTTGATGCCGGGTCGTCCGTCCAGTTTAGTTCCTTTTTTGTGTCCTTGTAGCAGTTTGTTACAACTGAGTGACTTACCAGGCCATTTCAGGGGACATTTAAGAGTCAACCACAGACCAGGTAAGGACGACAGATTTCCATCCCTGAAGGCATTAGTGAGCCAGGTGGCTTTTTACAACAATTGACTAGGTCATCACTGGACTTTCAATTCCAGATTTTTAGCGAATTCAAATTTCACCACCTGCCGTGGTGGGATTCGAACCCAGGTCCCCAAAGAACTACCTTGGGTCTCTGGATTACTAGCCCAGCAACAATACCACTACACTATCATCTCCCCTTATTTTGACACTGTTCTCCTTTTAGGAGGAAATAGAACTTTCCTCCTTCAGTTAATCTGCTTCAAATTTTGACAACCCTTGTAATAATCATTCTGACTGCATTTTCCACTCGAGTACAGCAAGATATTATGTAGGTAAAGAGCACCTTCTCCTTAAGAGGGTGCTTTTAAGTGTCATCACTGCCATTTGATTTCCTTCTCCCCCACCCCACAATGGATGATTGCCAATAAACAGCACAAGTAGAGCTGATAGCTTGGCCATTATAGACAAGTGAGACAGCGGGCTGAATTTTCCCCTCCTGATGCTGAGCAGCCTCATGTCAGGAGGCCTAAAGTGGAGGGGTGGGGGCCCCCAATTTCAAACTTACCTGCCAACTCCTGACTGACACCGTTTTCCCCGGGACAGGAAACATGGCAGGTCGCCACCCTAATGATCATGTAAAGTGACATCGGGGGTGGGGTTCACCATTTAAATGCTTGCACCAAATCCAATTTACCTCGTCAACTGTATTTTCATGGAGGTGACTGGGTTCCTGAGCTTATGGGAACAACACCAGATAAGTCAGTTTGTGAAATTGGGAGAAGCTGGCTGTGGAGTTGGGAATCTTATGACAGGTACGTTTAAAAGATCTTGCAACTTCAAATGTCATAATGTAATGGTGTGTGAAGATTTAAGCATGTCTTTAATGCAGTGATTGATCTTTGGGCTCTTCCTTGTAAAGGTAAGTGACCATTAAATTGACCAGCATTGTGTAGGTGTTCACATGCATTAGAATATTTTATCCAATGGAGTATTTTGGCAGGCAATAAAAGAGAAGCATATTATCTAAATGGTGAGTGATTGCAGAGTCCCGAGGTGCAGAGGGATCTGAGTGTCCTAGTGCATGCATCACAGAAGGCTATTATACGTACAGCAAGTAATTAGGAAAACTAATAGAATATTATCATTCATTGTGAGGGGAATTGAATCCAAAAGTAGGGAGGTTATGCTTCAGTTGTAAAGGGAACTAGTGAGACCACGTCTGGATATTGTATACATTATTGATCACCTTATTTAAGGAAGGATGTAAACGCATTGGAAGCAGTTCAGTGATGTTTTACCAGACTAATGACTGGAATGGGTAGGTAATCTTATGAGGAAAGGTTGGACAGACCAGGCTTGTATCTGCTGAAGTTTAGAAGAGTAAGAGGCGATTTGACTGAAACATATCAGATCCTGAGGGGTCTTCACAGGGTGAATGTGAAGAGGATGTTTCCTCTTGTGGGAGAATCTAGTCACTGTTTAAAAATAAGGGGTCACTCATTTAAAACAGAGGTGGGACAACATTTTATCACTCAGGGTCATGAGCCTTTGGAACTCTATCCTGAAGACATGGTGGAAGCAGAGTCTTTGAATATTTTTAAGGCAGAGGTAGATAGATTCTTGGTAAGCAAGGAGATGATGGGTTATAGGGGATAGGCGGGATGCAGATTTCAGGTTACTATCAGATCTTATTAAATGGACGATCAGGCTCAAGGAGCTGAAGGGCCCACTCCTGCTCTTTGTTCGTATGTTCAAATGTACAGTCTTGTCCATCACCAAGAGTGGCTCAGAAGCACCACTACAGACCAAGCTGGCCAAGCCCTCAAGGACATAGATGTTTGAATGGATCTGAGGGGACCAATAAGAGGGAAAAACATACTTGACCTCATCTTTACCAATTTGTCTGTCACAAATGCATCTGACCATGACAGTATCGGTAGGACTGACCACTGCACAGTCATTGTGGAGACGCAGTCCCACCTTCACATTGAGATACCATTTATTGTGTTGTGTGGCACCACCACCATGCGAAATAGGACAGATTTTGAACAGACCTAGCAACTCAAGACAGGGCATCCATTAGGTGATGTAGGCTATCAGCAGCAACAGCAGAATTGTACTCAAACACAATCCAAAACTGCATAACCCCCACTCTACCAATCACGGGTGCACCGTCCACCCAGTTATGCCCACTCAGCAAAGCTGAACTTCAGGAGAGCTTTACACGGAAACTCTCCATACCCAGTAATAAAGCAAACCTGCAGAAGTTTGCACCATACACGGGAACAAGATGGTACGACTCTTTGGAAGAGCCCATTGATAAAAATGAGGTCAAACAAGCCCTACAAGGCATGGATTGCTGACAATATTGCTCTGCTCAGCGACTCCTATGCCGGCATGACTAAGAACTTGGAAATTGTGCAGGACTTCTGCCAAAAGACGGGACTGGAGATGAATGCCGGAAAGACCAAAGGCTTTCACTTCACCCACAATTCTCTGACTACTGGTCTCCGAAGATCTGTAAAAGTTCCAATGTCAGAGATATCGTCAGTCTCGAAGCAAGCTGGGTGAAGGATTTATATTTATCGATCTTCAGGAAACGCATGAGGCTGTTATTCATGTCGAGCCACTTGCCACGAGCTCCCATGACGAATCCAAAATATCGTACTGACTTGCCGCCAGTCAGTTTCAGTATCTCATCCTCCAGGTGTTGGTATTTGCGTTCCTTTTCGGCCCATGCTTTCTCCAGGGACTTGTTGTTATCCTTGAAACGTACTGTTACATCCACCACCGCAACTACTCCGTCCTTGACGAGAACTAGATCGGGCTTCCAAAGGGTCCCATCCTTTCCGAAGAGCCTTGGTTCTAGGTGCGATGTCCAGCCGTTTTTGGCGACAAACTGCTGTAAGTGGTCCAGTATTTTGTTATGTCTTTTGATTCTCGCATTTTTCACAAACGGGCAGCTGCCGGAGATGTGAGCCAATGACTCGAAGGGGGCCTCACATCTCCTGCAGGATTTGTTATGGCGTTGTCTGCCTCTGTTTAAGGTGGATCTCGTAGGGTAGAGATTGCACCACAGTAGTAAACTGTTTATGAGCCTGGATTGTTTAATGTTGAAACATGTTCTCGTCCAGGAATTAGAGGCATAGTCATTTCCGTAATACTCGATGCCGATTCCTTGGCATTGGAGTTTGGTCCACTTCTGGTATTCCACCTCCCTCCAATCAAGCCAGGGGATCAACCTTGGTTCAATGAAGAGTGCAGGAGAGCATGCCAGGAGCAGCACCAGGCATACCTAAAAATGAGGTGTCAAACTGGTGAAGCTACAACACAGGACTACTTGTGCCCCCACAACCAATGGATCAGAGCTAAGCTCTGCAGTCCTGCCACATCCAGTCATGAATGCTGCTGGACAATTAAGCAACTCACTGGAGGAGGAGGCTCCACAAATCCCCATCCTGAATGATGGGGGAGCCCAGCACATCAGTGCAAAAAATAAGCATTTGCTACAATCTTCAGCCAGAAGTGCCAAGTGGATGATCCATCTCAGCCTCCTCTGGAGGTCCCCAGCATCACAGATGCCAGTCTTCAGCCAATTCAATTCACTCCACGTGATATCAAGAAACAGCTGAAGGCACTGGATACTGCAAAGGCTATGGGCCCTGACAATATTCCGGCAATAGTACTGAAGACTTGTGCTCCACAACTTGGCGCACCCCTAGCCAAGCTGTTCCAGTACAGATAAAACACTGGGTTTTCCCGGCTATGGGGAAAATTGCCCAGGTATGTCCTGTACACAAAAAGCAGGACAAATCCAACCCAGCCAGTTACCACCCCATCAGTCTACTCTCGATCATCAGTAAAGTAATGGAAGGGGCCATCGACAGTGCTATCTAGCAGCACTTGCTTAGCAATAACCTGCTCACTGATGCTCAGTTTGGGTTCCACCAGGGCACTCAGCTCTTGACCCTATTACAGCCTTGGTTTAAACATGAACAAAACAGCTGACCTCTTGAGGTGAGGTGAGAGTGACTGCCCTTGACATCAAGGCAGCATTTTACTTAGTGTGGCTTCAAGGAGCCCCATCAAAACTGGAGTCAATGGGAATCAGGGGGAAGACTCTCTGGTGGTTGAGGTCATACCTAGAACAAAGGAAGGTGGTTGTGGTTGTTGGAGGTCAGTCATCTCAGCTCCAGGACATCAATGCAGGAGTTCCTCAGGGTAGTATCCTAGGCCCAACCATATTCAGCTGCTTCATCAATAACCTTTCTTTCATCATTCGGTCAGATTTGGGGATGTTCACTGATGATTGCACAACTTTCAACACCATTCGCTACTCCTCAGATACTGAAGCAGTCCATGCCCAAATGCAGCAAGATCTGGACAATATCCAGGCTTGGGTTGACAAGTGGCAAGCAACCTACACGCCACACAAGTGTCAGGCAATGATTATCCCCAACAAGAGAGAATCTAATCATTGACCCTTGACGTTTAATGGCATTACCATCACTGAATCTCCCACTATCAGCATCCTGGGGTTACCATTGACCAGAAACTGAACTAGCCGGACTAGCCATAGAGCAGGTCAGAGGCTTGGAATCCTGCAACAAGTAACTCACCTCCTGACTCCCCAAAGCCTGTCTACCATCTAAAAGGCACCAGTCAGTAGTGTGGTGGAATACTCCCCACTTGCCTGGACGAGTCACGCTCCCAGAACACTCAAGAAGCTTAACACTATGTGGGACAAAGCAGTCCGCTTGGTTGGCACCACATCCACAAACATTCACTCCCTCCACCACCGACGCACAGTAGCAGCAGTGTGTACCATCTACAAGATGCACTGCAGGAAGTCACCAAGGCTCCTTAGACAGCACCTTCCAAACCTACTATCTCTTAGAAAGACAAGGGCAACAGATAGATGGGAACAAAACAAAAACAGAATTACCTGGAAAAGCTCAGCAGGTCAGGCAGCATCGGCGGAGAAGAAAAGAGTTGACATTTCGAGTCCTCATGACCCTTCCACAGAACTGAGCGAATATAAGGAGAGGGGTGAAATATTAGCTGGTTTAAGGTGGGGGCTGGGGGTGGGATGGGGGGGAGAGAAGTTGGGTGGGGTGGTGCGGTTGTAGGGACAAGCAAGCAGTGATACAGCAGATAATCAAAAGATGTCACAGACAAAAGAACAAAAGAACACAGAGGTGTTGAAGGTGGTGATATTATCTAAATGAATGTGCTAATTATGAATGGATGGTAGGGCACTCAAGGTACAGCTCTAGTGGGGGTGGGGTGGAAAGACCAGCGGGGCATAAAAGATTTAAAAATAATGGAAATAGGTGGGAAAAGAAAAATCTATATAAATTATTGGAAAAAACAAAAGAAAGGGGGAAGAAACAGAAAGGGGGTGGGGATGGAGGAGGGAGTTCAAGATCTAAAGTTGTTGAATTCAATATTCAGTCCGGAAGGCTATAAAGTGCCTAGTTGGAAGATGAGGTGTTGTTCCTCCAGTTTGCGTTGGGCTTCACTGAAACAATGCAGCAAGCCAAGGACAGACATGTGGGCAAGAGAGCAGGGTGGAGTGTTAAAATGGCAAGCAACAGGGAGGTTTGGGTCATTCTTGCGGACAGACCGCTGGTGTTCTGCAAAGCGGTCGCCCAGTTTACGTTTGGTCTCTCCGATGTAAAGGAGACCGCATTGGGAGCAACGAATGCAGTAGACTAAGTTGGGGGAAATGCAAGTGAAATTTTGCTTCACTTGAAATGAGTGTTTGGGACCTTGGATGGTGAGGAGAGAGGAAGTGAAGGGGCAGGTGTTGCATCTTTTGCGTGGGCATGGGGTGGTGCCATAGGTGGGGGTTGAGGAGTAGGGGGTGATGGAGGAGTGGACCAGGGTGTCCCGGAGGGAACGATCCCTATGGAATGCCGCCGGGGGCGGTGAAGGGAAGATGTGTTTGGTGGTGGCATCATGCTGGAGTTGGTGGAAATGATGGAGGATGATCCTTTGAATGCAAAGGCTGGTGGGGTGATAAATGAGGACAAGGGGGACCCTTACATGTTTCTGGGATGGAGGAGAAGGGGTGAGGGCGGATGATAGATGGGAACACCACCACCTGGAAGTTCCCCTCCAGGTAACTCACCATCCTTTCTTGGAAATATATCGCCATTCCTTCACTGTCACTGGATCAAAATCCTGGAACTCCCTTCCTAACAGCACCATGGATATACCTATGCCACATGGACTGTAGCAGTTGAAGAAGGCAGCTCACCACCACCTTCTTGAGGGCAACTAGGGATGGGCAATAAATGCTGGCCCAGCCAGTGAAACCTAGATCCTGTGAATGAATAATAACAAAAATATCCCTGAGTTTGTGGATGACACAAAAATAAATGGGAAGGCAAATGGTGATGATGACTCAAAGAGTCTCCAGAGGGATATAGATAAGTTAAGTGAATGGGAAAAACTTGGCAGATGGAATATAATGTGGGAAAATGTGAGATTATGCACTTTGGCAGGAAGAATAGAGCTGAATATTATTTACATGGAGAAAGACTGCAGAAGGCTACAGCACAGAGGGATTTGGGTGTCCTTGTGCATGAATTCCAAAAAGCTAGCACACAAGGTAATAGGGAAGACAAATGGACGTCACCATGGATGTCCAATCCCTCTGCACCACCTTCCCCCACCGGGGTGGTCTGAAGGTTCTCCACTTCTTCCTCGAACAGAGGCCCGAACAATCCCCATCCACCACTACTCTCCTCCATCTGGCTGAACTTGTTCGCTTACTGAACAATTTCTCCTTAAACTCCTCTCACTTCCTCCAAATAAAAGGTGTGGCTATGGGTACCCGCATGGGCCCCAGTTATGCCTGTCTCTTTATGGGGTATGTGGAACATTCCTTGTTCCAGTCCTACTCTGGCCCCCTCCCACAACTCATTCTCCGATATACCGATGATTGCTTCGGTGCTGCTTCATGCTCTCGTCTGGACCTGGAAAAATTTATTAATTTTGCTTCCAATTTCCACCCCTCCATCATTTCCACATGGTCTATCTCTGACATTTCCCTTCCCTTCCTTAACCTCTCTGTCTCAATTTCTGTTGATAGACTGTCCACCAATATTCATTACAAGCCTACCGACTCCCACAGCTAACTCGACTACAGCTCCTCACACCCTGCTTCCTGTAAGGACTCCATCCCATTCTCTCAGTTCCTTCGCCTCTGTCGCATCTGTTGTGATGATGCCACTTTCAAAAACAGTTCCTCTGACATATCTTCCTTCTTCATTAACCGAGTTTTTCCACCCATGGTGGTTGACAGAGCCCTCAACCGTGTCCGGCCCATATCCCACGTATCCGCCCTCACACCTTCCTCTCCCTCCCAAAACCATGATAGGGTCCCCCTTGTCCTCACTTATCACCCCACCAGCCTCCGCATTCAAAGGATCATCCTCCGCCATTTCCACCAACTTCAGCATGATGCCACCACAAATCACATCTTCCCTTCACTCCCCCGGAGGCATTCCGCAGGGATCGTTCCACTCCTCCATCACCCCCTACACCTCAACCCCCTCCCATGGCACCTTACCATGCAACCACAGAAGGTGCAACACCTGCCCCTTTACTTCACCTCTTCTCGGTGTCCAAGGGCCCAAACACTCCTTTCAAGCGAAGCAGAATTTCACTTGCATGTCCCTCAATTTAGTCTACTGCATTCGCTGCTCCCAATGCGGTTTCCTCTACATTGGAGAGACCAAACATAGACTGGGTGACCGTTTTGCAGAACACCTTCAGTCTGTCCGCAAGCATGACCCAGACCTCCCTGTCGCTTGCCATTTCAACACTCCACCCTGCTCTCATGCCCACATGTCTGTCCTTGGCCTGCTGCAATATTCCAGTGAAGCTCAATGCAAACTGGAGGAACAGCACCTCATCTTCTGACTAGGCACTTTACAGCCTTCCGGACTGAAAATTGAGTTCAACAATTTTAGATCATGAACTCTGTCCTCCATCCCCACCCCTTTCCAATCCCCCCTTTTTCCAATAATTTATATAGATTTTTCTTTTCCCACCTATTTCCATTATTTTTAAATGTATTTCCATCCATTGTTTTATCTCTACCTTTTAGCCTATTTCGATCCCTTCCCCCCACCCCACCCCTACTAGAGCTATCTGTATCTTGCTCATCCTGCTTTCTACCCTTATTGTCACCTATTAGCACATTCCTTAGATAATATCAGCACCTTCAACACCTCTTTGTCCTTTTGTCTATGACATCTTTCAGCTATCTCTACCTTTCACTGGCCCTCTAGCCAGCTCTACTTGTCCCACCACCACCCCCAACCCTTTAAACCAGCTTATATTTCACCTCTCTTCTATTTTTCCTTAATTCTGTTGAAGAGTCATACAGACTTGAAATGTTAACTGTGCTCCTCTCTGCAGATGCTGCCAGACCTGCTGAGTTTTTCCAGGTATTTTTATTTTTGTTAAGGCAAAGGGAATGTTGGCCTTTGTTTCAAAGGGAATAGAGTAGTAAAATAGGGAACACTTGCTAAAACTATAAACTAGTTAGACCACACCTAGGATACTGTGAACAGTTTTGGTCCCCTTATCTAAGGAAAGATATACTGACATTGGAGCATTCCGCAGAAGGTTCACTAGGTTGATCACAAATATGGAAGGATTTTCTTATGAGGAGAGGTTGAATAGGTTGGGCCTGTGCTCATTGGAGTTTAGAAGAATGAGACACCACCTGATTGAAACATATAAGATTCTTAGGAGGCTTGACAGGGTAGATGTTGAGAGGTTGCTTTCCCTTGTGGGAGAGTCTAGGACCAGAGGGCATAATCTCAGAGTAAGGGGTCACCCATTTAAAACAGAGATGAGGAGGAATTTCTTCTCTCAGAGAGTAGTCAATCTTTGGAATTCTTTACAGCACACAACTGTAGAGGCTGGGTTGTTAAGTGTATTCAAGGCTGAGATAGACAGATTTTTAATCAGTAAGGGAATCAATGGTTATGGGGAAAAGGCAGGAAAGTGGAGTTAATGATTATCAGATCAGCCATGATCTCATTGAATGGCAGCAGACTCAATGGGCTGAATACCCTACTTCTGCTCCTACATCTTATGGTCTTATGTGGCCTTTAGTGGCCAATTAGGGCCTCTTCCTGCCCCTTCGGGTAATTTACTAGTGGCAGTGAAACGTACTGGACTCCCAGGGTTTCAACAGTGGGAGCCCTCCTGTTTGGGCACTCCATGACCCATGGTGGTGATCCCTGGCAGCAGTGGCTGCCTGCACAACCTCCCACCACCTGCCCTCAGCGACCCCCTAACTTCCAGTCGCCAAAGTCTGCCTATCTGGCCCTGGTGCCCCCAAACCCCAATTACCTATCTTTGAGAGTGCCCGGCCATCCATGTACCCTCATCCTGAGGTGCTTCTGAGGCTGCAGAGCTGCGTGCCTTTTGATTGGGCCAGCAGCTATTGGGGGTAGGCTGCCCTCCTCAATAGGGATGGCAGCCCCAGTGACAGCCACTTAACTGACTACCACCAAGAACCCTAACCTCTGCCAACTGAAGCAAATTCACCTCCCTCTTTCAGACCAGGCAGCGGGACATCAGCCTCGGTCATAAAATTCAACAGGTTCACCAAAGGAACAACATTCCAGCTGGCAGACGAAAACACTCCGGTGAATGAATAAAAGCAATTTATTTCACTAGAGAGACAGAGATGTGCCTGTGTACTGAGCTGGCAAAAGCATAACAGAGTGGAGTGAAATACTCAAAAAAATAATGGGTACAAGAATGTGGTCAGCATCTGTGGAACTTGTGACACAAATCCCAAATGTATCTTTTCCCATCCCAACTTGGCTGAGACAGTATACGGTGTTGCTGCTGTGACCCTTGTAACACATTGTGAGGCTACTGATTTTCATTTGTTAAACAGTTTATTTGAAAGTTATCAATCAGTGTGTTTTAAACAGGTTAATAACTTTGTTAAACAACAATGGGAGGAATTTCATATGAACGGCTAACCAACGTATTACAGGTATCGCACAACAGAATGGCACAACAGCCCACTGTCATTTTAGCCACGTTTATGTTTAGTTATATATTTGAATTTAACAATAAAATGTATAAATATTTCCTGCAATACCAACTCATTCCAACAGATGTTCTCATTGCCTTAGTGAATTCTGCAGAACGGCAGCTGATAACAAAAAGCCCTAAGGGCTCTTTTTTGTAAACTCGCTGCAAGGGTCAAGTGGTTCCATAAATTATTGAGCTTCTTTTTTTAACCTCTAAATTCTGGACTTGGATGCAGATCATAATACTGTGATGAAAGTCTCCTCTCTCAGCCATTTGTAAGCATCCCGAGTGAAATCAGTCTGTGGATGGCTCTCGGTGCTATAGAACCATCCCCAGTTTATATTGTGGGAGAAATTTTCCAGAATTCGAGAGTGTCACCAGAACAATGGGGAGACAACCACGCGCGTGTGTGTGTGTATGTGTGCAGTTGGCTTTAATTTGATATTTCACTCTGATTGATGCATGTATTCCCCTTGCCTCCGGTGGCCAAGCATAAAGCAAACACAAACTCCAAAGAGTAGATTTTTATAGATTGCCTGCCTGGTTTATGCATAGCCCAAATCCCATTCCATGGAAATCAGATGGCTTTATAACATGTGTGCATTCCAGTTTGCTAGGTTATTGTCCATGTGATGAAGACAAAAAATTATTGTTGCTCGATGCGGAGACTTTAAAACCAATGACCAGCGTGTTTCTGCACATGCCAGACATCCAGCTGACCAAACAGAAAGTGCCTCCCCCACCCTACTGGTAGGCAGCATACAAAACACATCTATCTCCAGCTCTGACATAGATGGTTATTTTCATCTTGGTGATCATGCTGTTACTGAGACACCAAAATGCACTTTTCAGCATGTCTCATGATCCTCCAGATGGAGCTGTGTGGTCTCGCTTAATCTACCTCCTTACTGCCGAAAGTGGGGAATCTTTTGGTCAAGAGGGCACCAAACAAGTTTAGTTGGCAAAGGTTCACAGCACAGAACTGTGGGGTTACCTAAGTGAGAAGGGGAGTGCTGAATGAAAATTGTTTACAGGAAGGACACACTAGACAAGGGAAATGACAACAACAGCACAAATTATAGAACAACTACAACTTTCAGCTATGTAGTACCATTAAGGTGTTTTGCAGAGGTGCAATCAGACAAAAATTGGCTTTTGAGCTAAAGAGGCAGGATGACCAAAAGATTGGTCAAAGAGGTGGGTTTTAAGGAGCGTTTTAAAAGAGAAGAGGGAGGTGGAGAAGCAGAATGGTTTACAATAGCTAAGAGTTGTATTTCCATAGCACTTTTGACATAGTAAAATGCCCCAAAGTGTTTCACAAGAGAATAATCAGGCAAGGCTTGACATTGAGCCAAAGAATGAGACTTTAGGACAGGTGACCAAACATTTTGTGACAGGTTTCAAGCAACATCTTAAAGGAGAGAGAGGGGGGAGGTGAAATGGTTTGGGAGGAAATTTCAGAGCTTTAGGATCAAGATGGCTAAATCACAGCTGTAAATGGTGGGGCATAGCAAGTCGGGGATGCACCAGAACCCAGAATTTAGGAAGGGGTATTGATGGCTGAAGGTGCAACTGCAATGGTATGTCAACAAGATGAAAATACATGCAAAAGATTGGAGCCTGAAAAACAGAATGTTTTTTTGGGGTTATAGGTCCGAAGAAAGGAATAGATACAAGCATTAAGGGATTTAAACATGACAGTGAGAATTTTAGATTTGAGACAAGCAGTGAACCACTTGAAAATCCACTTAAAGCTATTGATAGCAGTGGTAGAAATTGATAATCAGTGTATCTGTTTCTGACCTATTCTTAAATGTTGACATGGTCTTTACTTCATTCATTTAAATGCGCTATCTCAGCCAGCATTTATTGCCCACCCCAAATTGCCCTTGAGAAGATTACCTCCATAAAGTATATCCTGCAACCTCACAACCAAATGTTTCTCCTCAGTATCCGAAGGGAGTACATATCCATGGGGGAACTCCTGATTGTTCTTCGTAACTCTGGCAGAAGAGTTGCAGAAAACCCACAAGATTTTCCTGGTTTTTCTATGGCCCTATTGCAAACTGGGAGAAGCCTTTCAGACAATCTCTCCATGCTGCACCTAAGTGTTAAAATTTACATACTGTACTCAAGCGTTAGCGTGGACTTCAAGACTAAAACTCTGTATTCCAGTGACAAGAACTAACAAGTGAGCCAAGCTGAAACCGAACACCAACACTATCTCATACCCACTAAAAGTAGAAGCATGATTTCTGTCAGTTCCAGCTATTTAGATAAAAACAACATTTTGATTCCTATTTTCAAAGTGCATATGGGCCAGATAAATATGACTGAGGCAGAGAGAGTTCATTAGAGTCACACAATGATAAACCAGAGCGTTTCTCAAGTTGCTGCTGTTTTGACAGATTTTCACTTTTGTGGTCTGATCTTATTTCAGAAATGTCAGGATGAGAAATGTTTTTCTGACCTTGTGTTTTTTTACGTATCCAAAGAGCAGATTCACTTATCGTACTTGCCAACAGTTCCATTCTTTTCCTGGCATGATTCCAATTTTTAATAGAACAAGTCAACTTTCTCTTCTTTTTCCCCAATCACATTTTGCCCTGTGAGAATGCCTGAATTTAAACACTGCAGCTCATTCACTGTAGAGGATCGCAGCGATCACTGAAACACAAGCTCGAAACAACAAATGTAGACTGATTAAATTTATTATAGATTAGACGCTGGCATTTTATCTCTAGATTTCAGTTCAAATCCCAAAAGTGTCTGCAGGACATGAGTTTGGATATTTCCAGCAGGCATGTTCCCACAGCACCAAACTAAGAGTGGCCATGAGATAGATGGCTGAGATTGGAACACTAAACTGCTGCTGTTGGCGGTACCAATATAATGCTGGGCCAGAAAGGAAAATGATTTACCTCTAACATGTGTTATACCTCGACCTGGAAATGCTTGATGTTGACAATAGGTGTTTGAAATGGGTTTGAATACAATTCCTGGCATGGAAATCCTTCAAATTGGCCTGTGTAACTTGTAAATAAAAGAAGTATAGAATGTTGAAACAGCAGTTCAGCATGGCGTCTAAGAAGTTTTCTACATGTGAGGTGAGGGAGGGGAAGGGAATACTGCCCAGCTGCCTGAGGTTAGAATCCCCTTGAGTGTGTATTGTCCAAGGAATACAATTGTGAATGTTGACAGCTCAGGCTGATTTGAGCACTTTCCCAGGGATTGACTAACATCAGCTTTTCATTAAATTGATTAGATTTGTTTTTATATTTGTTCCACTGTCAGTTATTTTCATTTCCCTGCTTTTCTTACCAGATGTCTCCCACACTACCCGCCACTCCAGGATTAACTGATGGGGGCAAAATACATTCTTTGTGGCCTCTGCAAATTTTGGACTACACCCAGCTGACCACATTTTCATGTGAGAAAAGGGGAATGTAATCCAGGTCTACAAACTGCTGGGAGGTGGAGATGTTATGAGCAGAATATTTAATAATGAGCATAGAAATAGAGCATACAAATCTCAAATAAATTCTAGATTAAGTTAAATTTTCTTTCCAGTGCAATAGTCAGGGAGATGAAGGCCATTCACAACAATAGCTCAAAAAGTCAATGTTTCGTTAATTCTCTCAACTTTTAAATGGATTTTAAAAATATTTTGATTGCTATAGCATGACCAATATTTCATAGCTTAGCTTCCATACAATACTCATGTTGTGGAGCATGATAACAAAGCAGACCTTAACATTTATATGGCACCTTAATAAGCCTCTAAGAAACATCTCAAATATCTACTGCATAAACTTTGAAATGGATTGACCTTTGCTCCGTAGGAAAATGAATAATTTTGGACATAGCAAGATTCCAGATGACTGATTAGTCTAGTATGCTTTTATGGCAGAAGGAATAATATTGACCAGGTCACTGGGAAAATACCCTAGTTTTCTTCTAATAGTGTTAAAAGATCTCCAGTATACAACTAAAGCATTGGAATTATTCTTCAACCTAATGTCTCTTTAAGTGATGACTCTGGGAAAAATAAATTCAACATTCTCTCAGTACATATGATAGTGATAAATAGGAAAAGATCAGGATATTACAATTACCATGAGAACAGCAAGAAGAACCACTTATTTTTAAATAGCACCTTCAACATAGTAAACTATCCCAAGTTGCATCAGAGGAGTGTCATGAACAGAATTTGACTCCAAGCCACATAAGATACCTGAACAGAGGTCAAAAAGCATTCATGGGCTAAAGGAGATCACAGAGATCAAGATGGGTGAGGCCATTAAAGAATTTGGATATAAGGATGAGAACTTTAAAGCTGAGGCATTGCTTAGCCAGGAACCAATGCAGGTCAATGAACACAAGAGCGATAGGTGAATGAAACTTGGTGTGAATTAGGACATTGGCTATTTTTCTGTTAACCGTTATTCATCTTTCTTTCTACATGATGCAATTTCTGACCTAGATTAGAACTAGCTCAGCTTCATTTTGAAGGCAGCTGGCAATGCTGAAGTGTCATTTTAGATTAAAATCTTGGAGTAGAGCCCAAGACAATAATGGGCTTATGTACGGACATTGTTGTGTATGAATGCTAGTGTAACAGTTGGATTGTTTCCAAACTCAATCCTGAGTGGGATTTCACAACTTTAGGATAAATCTTGCATTGTTCCTTGCTTCAGGTAAAGCATTTCTTTACTATATAAATATAATTTGACCCAGCTTAACTGATGGGTGTGCAATAGGCTTGAAGGAAAAATAAACTTAGAAAGTTATTTGTTGGAAATATTGAGTTTGGGACACTGCTTTATTATTTCTTGTTCACTGTTAAGGTTCAGATAAGGATTCATGGTGAATAATAGAATCATTGAATCACAGAATGATTCAACATAGAAGGAGACCATTCAAGCTATCATATTTGTGCTGACTCTTTGAAAGGGCTAGCCAATTAACTCAGTGCCACGCACTTTCCCAATAGCCCTTGTGTTTTTTTTTGCCCTTCAAGTATTTACCCAATTCTTTATTGCATTTTACTATTGAATCTGTTTTCGTCACCCTTATTAGGCCGCGCATTCCAGATTATAACGTTGCATGAACAAAAGTTTCCTCATCTCCCCTCTGGCTATTATGCCAATCATCTTAAAGCTTTGTCCTCTTGTTATTGACCCTTCCGCCACTGGAAACAGCTTCCCTTTATTCACTCTGTCAAAACTATCTATGATTTTGAACACCTCTATCAGATCTCCTCTTAGCCTTCTCTGCTCTAAGTAAAACAACCCCAGCTTCTCTAGTCTCTCCGCATAACCAAAGTCCGTCACCTCTAGTATTATTCTAATAAATCTCTTCTCCACCCTTTCCAAGGCTTTAACATCCATGTTAAAATCCATGTTACAAAGGTTTAGCATAACTTTCTTGCCTTTGCACGCTATGAGCTGGATTTAACGGAGTGATGGGGCAGGGTAATGGAGGAACTGGATCTCCACTAACCCCCCACCACCCTCAACATAAAAATCCTGCCCCAACTTTGGCTGGCTTGCTCCTGCTTGGCTGGCTTGCCTGGCAGTCAATAGATGGCCGGCAGCTTTCTGGTCCCGGTAATGCTACCCGGACCAGACCATTAATTAGCCACTTAAGGGCCTCAATTGCTCCATGATTGGGCAGAACTCCTGATGCCTCTCCAACCATTGGTAAAATTGCAGCAGGTTGGGGGCGAATGGGTAGGCACCTGGAATAGTGTCCATGGCATGGTGCTCAATTTGATGCACTCTCCCCCACTGCCTGCCAAAGTGCCCCCATTTTGGGAGGGGGGGAAGTGGGGGCATAAAGTCCAGCCTTATAATATTATTAATAAAGCCAAGGATCCTATTTGCCTTTACAATGGTTTTCTCAATTTCAAAGGCTTGAATGCACACCCCTGGTCTCTTTGTTCCTGGGTCCCTTTAAAAATTATAACATTTGGTTAATTTTGCCCCTCCTCGTTCTTCTTGCCAAGGCATAACACTTCCCTGCATTAAATTGTGCCTGCCTACCCATTTCACCAATCTTAGGTCTTCGTAAAACCTGTTAATCTTCTCCTCACTGTTTACTGCATACCTCAGTTTTGGACCATCTGAAAATTTTGAAATTATCCTCTCCATATTGAAGTCTATACATTTCAAAAAGAGCAGTGGGCTTAATACTGAAACCTGGGAGCACTGAAATATAATTTCCCCCAGTCTGAAATGCAACCAATCACCACTCCTCCTGTCCTGTCCTGTTTGAAGCTACTCCTACCAGGAGATCTGCTGTCATGGTATATCACACTCATCTGCCTTGCCTCATCCTCACCCATCCACTGTATGCCATCTGTAACCACTCTGTGATGTCTGTCATCCAACTACGCCGAGGTCAATGCCTCTTTCTGCTGCCCACCGCTTTGCCCTCTAGAAGACACGTCTGTAGCTTTTGAGCTCTGATAAAACGGCCAAAAAACTGACATTTTCCTTTCTGGATGTTACTTTTTAGAGTTCTTTTTCCTCTTGCTATTTCAAACACCTCTTCATTTATGTTATGGTCCTGTTACGGACAGGAGAAAGGCAGGCAAACTGTACTTATTTCCTCTCACTACCTGTCCATAAGCAGATGGTGTTTTAAATTATTTTTAAAGCATGCTAAGGCATGTTTTCTCAAACCCTTGGTTTGTGTGATCCAATTTAATAATAACCTGCAGCAAACCTGCAGTATGATTAACTCAGAAGGTTAGTTTATTTCACATTCAAAACTCGGGGGAGGAGTGTGAGAAACTTCCCACTCCACTACACACACACACCCATACACCAACACACACACACACACACCAACACACACAGAGTAAAGATGAGGGGAATAGAAAAAGGAGTTTTCCAACTACGGATAGTATCACTACAAGAACCACAGAAATTAATATTAGCTCACATGATTTCCAGAGTCAGAGTCCAATGAGAAATTCTTTCACATTGAAGCTTGGGTTCAGCTGGCTGAAACCGGAGTTGTAGGGGAGAATTTTCCCACCGTTGGGGGGGTGGGGTTGTGTGGGGGTGGGCAGGGGTGGGCGGCAATGCGGTCGGCGCCGCCAATCGGG
Organism: Carcharodon carcharias; assembly: GCF_017639515.1. Classification (NCBI taxonomy): domain Eukaryota; kingdom Metazoa; phylum Chordata; class Chondrichthyes; order Lamniformes; family Lamnidae; genus Carcharodon; species Carcharodon carcharias. The sequence continues at coordinate 150,605,883 of NC_054472.1, forward strand.
TCTGTGCCGCCATTTTACCTGGGCGGGCCAATTAAGACCTGCCAGCATGACATACGCCCTGGAGTGCTCCCTGAGTCGAGGCCTGCGCTCTTTCATGCACGCAAAAGAGCGCAGAAACCTCCCTGAGGCACAGAGCTGCCTCGGGGAGATTAGTTTAAGTTCCCAAAATTTTAATGAAGAAAAGAAAAAAAATTAAGACATGTCCCTTCATGTGAAACTGTCACATGAGCTGGGACGTGTCAAGGAATTTTTATAAAAGTTTTTAAGCACTTCATGAAACCTCACCCTGCCCGTGGATGAGATTCCATGAAAAATGTGAAGGCCGCCTGGGCTCTTTGCCTGCTCAGCAACCTTAAGTTTGGACAGGCAGCCCGGTTTATTAATTTCCACAGACAGGACTGTCCCGGCAGGCGGATCATGTCAGCCTGTTCCTGCCCCACGGAACTCATTTTTTGCTATGCGACTCCATTCTCTCTCCCCTTGTCCAGTCCCTTCCCACCTACATCCGTGATTCCTCTGACACCCTACATCATATCAACAATTTCCAGTTCCCTGGCCCCAACCACCTCCTCTTCACCATGGACGTCCAATCCCTCTACACCTCCATCCCCCACCAGGATGGTCTGATGGCTCTCCGTTTCTTCCTCGAACAGAGGCCTGAACAATCCCCATCCACCACTACTCTCCTCCGTCTGGCTGAACTTGTTCTCTCACTGAACAATTTCTCCTTAAACTTGTCTCACTTCCTCCAAATAAAATGTGTGCCTATGGGTACCCGCATGGGCCCCAGTTATGCCTGTCTCTTTATGAGGTATGTGGAACATTTCTTGTTCCAGTCCTACTCCGGCCCCCTCCCACAACTCTTTCCCTGGTATATCAATGACTGCTTCGGTGCTGCTTCATGCCCTCATCTGGACCTGGAAAAATGTATTAATTTTGCTTCCAATTTCCACCCCTCCATCATTTTCACATGGTCCATCTCTGACACTTCCCTTCCTTGACCTCTCTGTCTCAATTTCTGTTGATAGTCTGTCCACCAATATTCATTACAAGCCTACCGACTCCCACAGCTACCTCGACTACAGCTCCTCACACCCTGCTTCCTGTAAGGACTCCATTCCATTCTCCTAGTTCCTTCGCCTCTGTCACATCTGTTCTGATGATGCCACTTTCAAAAACAGTTCCTCTGACATATCTTCCTTCTTCATTAACCGAGGTTTTCCACCCACGGTTGTTGACAGGGCTCTCAACCGTGTCCGGCCCATCTCCCGCACATCCGCCCTCACACTTTCCTCTCCCTCCCAGAACCATGATAGGGATCCCTTTTCCTCACTTATCACCCCACCAGCCTCCGCATTCAAAGGATCATTCGCTGCCATTTCCGCCAACTCCAGCGTAATGCCACCTCCAAACACATCTTCCTTTCATCCCACAACCCCCCTGCCCCCGGTGGCATTGCGCAGGGATCATTCCCTCCGGGACACCTTGGTCCACTCCTCCATCACCCCCTACAGCTCAACCCCCTCCCATGGCACCTTCCCATGCAACCGCAGAAGGTTCAACACCTGCCCCTTTACTTCCCCTCTTCTCACCGTCCAAGGGCCCAAACACTCCTTTCAAGTGAAACAGCATTTCACTTGCACTTCCCTCAACTTAGTCTACTGCATTCGTTGCTCCCAATGTGGTTTCCTCTACATTGGAGAGACCAAACGCAGACTGGGTGACCGCTTTGCGGAACACCTTCAGTCTGTCCGCAAGCATGACCCAGACCTCCCTGTCGCTTGCCATTTCAACACTCCACCCTGCTCTTATGCCCACATGTCTTTCCTTGGCCTGCTGCAATGTTCCAGTGAAGCTCAATGCAAACTGGAGGAACAGCACCTCATCTTCCGACTAGGCACTTTACAGCCTTCTGGACTGAATATTGAGTTCAACAATTTTAGATCATGAACTCTCTCCTCCATCCCCACCCCCTTTCCGATTCCCCTTTTTTCCAATAATTTATATAGATTTTTCTTTTCCCACCTATTTCCATTATTAAATGTATTTTCATCCATTGTTTTATCACTACCTTTTAGCCTATTTCGATCCTTTCACCCCACCCCCACTAGTGCTATCTTTACCTTGCTTGTCCTGCTTTCTACCCTTAATGTCACCTATTAGCACATTTCTTAGATAATATCACCATCGTCAACAACTCTTTGTCCTGTTGTCTATGACATCTTTTGGCAATCTCCACCTATCACTGGCCCTCTATCCAGCTCTACTTGTCCCACCCCCACCTTAAACCAGCTTATATTTCACCTCTTTTTCTTTAGTTCTGTTGAAGAGTCATACGGACTCGAAACGTTAACTGTGCTCCTCTCTGCAGATGCTGTCAGACCTGCTGAGTTTTTCCAGGTATTTTTATTTTTGTTTTTGTATTAGATTTCCAGCATCCACAGTTTTTTGCTTTTAGCTCTGTTACTAGTTTAATTGATATTAAAATAGCTTTAATAGGCCTTTGACAGTTTGGCGGGTGTGCAGCTGACTCGGCTGCGTGCCCGCTGATCTGAAAATCTAAATGATGCGCGGTGACGTTGGGATGCCAGCTTGGCGTCACCGCGTGTCATTTTACGCCTCGGTGATCGGGCCCCGCCCCGTCCCCGCTCACCAATCTGAAGAAGTAGGCCATAGAGTTTGTTTTGCACTTGGTGCTGATACTGCAAGGTGAAATAGGTGCACAGAGACTGGGTCGGTTCTGCAAGCAACAGCAGACAATCTTCCAGCGGAGACTGGCTTCCAGGAGCAGGCTGTTGTTCTGTCTGGAGGTCTGGCTCACCACTTGGATATTAAATGGCAGACTGCTTGTGAAAGTAAAGATGTAATATTAAAAATATCCAAAAAGGTCAGAGGCTTGGGCCATGTGACATGTCGCATTAATGGTTAATCGCAGCTTAACAATCAGTTTTCTGTGCTTCTGACCAGAATTCCATTGTTCTTTCTTAGGAGAGAGATGAGTTTCAATTTCTCTGTTCTGTGAAAGTTCTGGTTGGGCAGCCAGTTTGCCTGCACTTCCTCTGCTTTCATTAATGACATCTGTACAATGAGGCGTGAGATTCCACTGGCTCAGTGAGGAATTCTTTTGTGCTTGTAACAGCTGGCGGTAGCTCCCAGAAAAAAGGGACAGCCTTGTGGTCATGTGACTTGTAGCAGCATCTTTTCTTGTTCAGCAGAAAAAATGGCAAAAAAATACAGTACTCGATTTCCTTTCTTGTTAAAGGGGCCCAACAGTCAGTATACGGAATTTTAAGCATATGTTTTGGCAGCTTCATTTCAAAGGCCTCTATTTGCTTCTACAGATCTTTGTTTATTGTTCACGTTTTTGAGGCATCCAAGAAAGTGGATAGAATGTAGCATCTTACGGGTATTTTCCTTGTTACAAGCTTGAGTTTTCGTGTTGTTAGCACATTCTTCATCTTCACAAAATTACTTCTGGCTACCTCTATCCTTCTGACTTCGGTATCACATCTACCACAAGAACATAAAAACTTAAGGGCCAGGATATTGCTGTTGGCATGCGGGGGCGGGCCCAACACCCCGATGCGTAAAATGATGTGTGATGATATTGAGCGTAATTCCTGACGTCATCGTGCGTCATTTCAATATTGCGTTCAGTGGGCACGAGCCAGAGGTAGCTGCATGCCCGGCGAGCTGTCAAAGGCCTATTAAGACCATTAAAAAAGTAATTGACATTGTTAACAGCGCTGGCCATTCAACCTTAAGGTTGGCGGGCAGGCGAAGAGCCCAGCCGGCCTTCGCGTTTTTCAAGAAACTTCATCAATGGGCGGGATGAGGTTCCCTGAAAGTTTAATAAATTAATTAAATAAATTTTGCCAAATGCACAAACTGTCACATGAGGGGACATGTTTAAATAATTCTTTAGGCCGTTTATTGAGAAGTTTCATTATCAACTTAATCTCCCTGAGGTAACTCCGTGCCTCAGGGAGATTTCTGCACTCTTTTGCGTACATGCACAAAAGAGCGCAGGCCCTGACTCTCCTTGGTCCCCCCGCCTGCATAGATAGCGCTTGCTGCTGGCTGTGTATTATGTAAAATGGCGGCACACAGCTGATTGCGGGTGGCGATCGGCTCCGTGCCTGCCCCTGCCTGCTCCCACTCAGGTCGCCTGACATAGGTAAGATTCAGCCCAAGAAATAGGAGCAGGAGTAGACCATCTTCTGTTATTACTTATGCTAAGCAGACAAACTTATCTACTTGTTCCAGTTTGAATCCATCCACTTTAATCTTCACTCTAGTTTCTTATAGTGTATTCCCTCTAACTTTTCTAACATTGCTTTTGTCTTTCTGGTGTTCATACTCAATCCACATTCTAAACTTCTGGATTTTACACGACCAACCATACTTCGTAGGGCCTCTTCTGATTCTGCAAGTCATCAGCACACCGAACATTTTTTGTGTGCTTGCCTCCAATTTTTATTCCTGGAAGTACATCTGACTCTGAATATTTGTTCTGTGTACAGGTTGAATAATGTTGGTGACAGTATACAGCCTTGTCGTACTGCTTTATTCACTTGAAGCATATCTGATTGGCATCTTCTACCCTGATGCTCGCTATTTGGTCCTAATATAGGTTCTGGATAAATCTCGCATCTTTACTGTCAACGTTTCATTTCAGCAGCACATCTATTAGCTTTTGGTGATAAACATGATCAAAGGCTTTTTCTTTGGGCTCTTCCGGTCCCGCCGCAAACCAATGGACTTCTGGCTGGGGTGCCCCCTCACCCGCAGCGGGTACTATCTATGACGGGGCCGAAAAATCCTGGCCATAGTTCCTTGTTTACTTTGAGATATTTATCGAAAGCCATTCTAAGGTTATATATTCCCTTTGTTGTCCCTGTTCCAGACACAATGAGCCAAAAGGCCTCCTTCTGCACTGTGACCTTTCTATGTTTCTATGTTTGTAATGTTTAGCCTCCCTACATGCATTCTTCACCACTCTCTGCTTTCTATCCCTCAGTCAATGTGTATCCATTCTGCCACTACCCCTTTTATTACATGGGCTTTCATTTTGGTATCAAGTGTGGTACTTTGCAGAATGCCTTTTGCATGCTTAAAGAACAACATCTAACTGCATTATCCTCATCAATCCTCTCCATTACTTCATCAAAGAACTAAATCAAGATAGTCAAACATGATTTGGATCTAACAAAGGCATGCTGACTTTCTTTTATTTGCCCATATTTATCATTGTCTCTGGAAGATTTCCTCCCATTGGCATAAGTTGACTAGCCTGTAGTTGCTGGGTTTATCCTTTACCCCTTTTTTGAACAGTGGTGCAGCATTTGCACTCCTCCAGTCCTCTGGCACCACTCCTGTAAGCACAATAGATTGGAAGGTTGTGGCTAGAGGCTCCCTTTCTTTCCTCAGTTCCTGAGGATGCCTTTCACCTGGATTGGGTGACAATCTGCTTTTACAGCTGTGAACCTTTAAGTGGCTCCACTTTTATCAATTTTTATCCTTTCCAATCCTACCTCCTCCTCTACCATATTGGTAGTATCCTCTTTTCTAGCAGAGACAGTTGAAAAATACTCATGTAGCATCTCAGCTAAACTCTCTGCTTCTACAAGATGATCTAATTTTTGGTCTCTAAGCTACCCTATGCTTCTTTTGACTACCCTTTTACATTTATGTGTTTAGAAAAGGATTTTTTTAAATGTTATCAATAATCTTCTCATATTTTCTCTTTGCCCCTCTAATTCCCCTGTTTTTAGATCAACCCTGAGCTTTTTATGTTCAGCTCGGTCCTCTACTGCATTAAGATCCTTTCCATTCCATTAGTCTCCTTTCCCTGTTTCATTTTAACCTCTATATCTTTAGTTATCCAGGGAGCTCTAGCTTTGGTTCACCTTCCTTTTCCTCCACATAGGAATGTGCCTACTCGGCACCTGAACCATTTCCTCCTTAAAGGTCCCTCATTGTTCAATTATATTTTTGCCTACCAACTTTTGATCATAATCCACCTGCACCAAATTAATTTCAACTCGCTGAGGTCAACCCTCCTCTAGTGAAGTTTTTTTAATGTTCGATTGTATCTCATCCTTTTCCAAAATTATTCTAAGCCTGATGATATTGTGTCATCAGCACACTGCAAGGGCATTTAGGGATGGGCAATAAATGCTGGTCTAGCCAGCAATGCCCACATCCTGTTAATGAAAAATTATGATCACTGTTCTCAACATGCTCCCACTGAAATGTTATCTACTTGCCTCACTACTGATCAAGAAAGTTATCTTGTACATATTTCAGGAATTTCTCACCTTCTTTGCCTTTACACTGTTAATATCCCAGCCTATATTAGAACTCAGATGTTTATGACTTCAAGGCCCACTCCACCACTTGGTTAAATCACTGAGGCTCCCACCATGTGTTGTATTTTCAGGAGTGCAGTCCTTTAGATAAGTTATTCTCTTCAGGTGAATTTTTAAAAAAATCATTCATGGGTTGTGGGCATCGCTGGCTAAGCCAGCATTTATTGCCCATCTCTAATTGCCCTTGTTCAGAGGAAAGTTAAGAGTTGAACACATTGCTGTGGGACTGGAGTCACATGTAGGCCAGCCCAGGTAAGGGTGGCAGATTTTCTTCCCTAAAGGATGTTGGTGAGCCAAATGGGTTTTTACAACAATCAAAATCATTTCATGGATAAAACTCCAAAGGCATTAAATATACATTAACTGACCATTCAACTCAATGCCATTTGTAGGATCTTGCTATGCTCAAAATAGTTGCCATTGGGTCTAACTTTATATGGTATAGTATACCTCAGCCCTGCTGCTTCATTGTGTCACATTAGTCAATGCATATGTCTTTGTGAGTTTGGGCAGTCTCAGCTTAGTTGGGACTGAACATGACAGGACAAACTACCCTGATTTGGTACAAACTAGGAGATCCCAGTCAGAATGGCCTTGGGATAGCTGGTCACACTGGTGCAACATGGAGTGACCTTCTGAAGTTGGGCTGTGCTACGTTGATGGGTCAGAGTACCGGAAACTTCACTCTGAATATGAACGGGAATTGCTTGATACTGGTAGCGGGTCCCTGTAATTGGAAAATATGCCATTCCTCAGCAATTACATGTCTCACCTTGACAAGAACATTTTTTAAAGTTATTCATTCACATAATGATGATTATAATTAGTATTTATTCAGAGGAGAATATTTAAATGCTGTCATGCAATGATTAGGACTGAATGAATAGAAGGCAATTAATTATTACATGAGGTAGGAGATGGTCACAGTAATGAGTTATGTTGTTAGCACTGATTAATATAGGACTAAACATAATGTATTTCATCATTCACCAAGTAATGGATGCTACCTTGGTAATGTACTGGGAATCCAATTTGAAGAGCAAGGCTACAATATGAGACTTGAATTTCCCAGGAGCCACCTGTTCAAGGTAGATAGGTTGCACCTCAGCTGAGCTGGAACTGATGTCCTTATGGGAGGGTTAAATAGTACTGTTTCCTGATAAGATGTAGGGGGAAAGCAACTTAATCGCTATTCCTGCCTCTATGCATTACCTTGGTTACAACCTATTGACAGGCTGATCAATTCTTTTCAATTTGGTGGGATTCTCATGAGTCAGGTTACCAGCTTCTGCCCTTGTGGCTGGCAGGGTCAAGCCTGCTTTTCTATAGGGCTAGGCACAGATTGGAAAGACAATTGACTGTTGCCACCAACTTTAGCTACTCCACATGAAAGGCTGCTTGTGGAGATGGATGAGGTGGGTAAATTCAAGGGGAAACTTGACTAATATTTGACAAAGTGATGGGGTTGAAATGTAGAGTAATGTAAGGATAGTAATTTTTGAACCAGCCAAATGGACTGCAATGCCCTCTTACAAGTCTTATATAGTTCTGATCCCTAGTGCATTTTTAAAAATTAATTGAAAGCTGCACCTGCTGAGGCCTAGCAGCAAATGTGCCTACACAGTTTATTTATGACCTATGGAGAAAAGTAGGAAGAATAAATAAAGGAAAATTAGCTTCAAATTAAAAGAAAACAAAACAGTTGAGTGTCCAGAGTCTGTAGCCGGGAATTAGCGAGACAGAGAGAGAGAGAGAAAGAGATTACCTGAAAGTTGGAGAGGTGGGAAATTAGTCAAGGCCTGAAAATGGGCTCAGGAATCATAATACATCATCTGAATGTATTTGTTGCAATGCAGCCAGCTCATAAAATTCTTGCTGCCTGTTCATTTATACAGTTGTAACATACAGCCAGTGCTGTGTGTGCTAAGAGTGGCTACATACCTAAGTAGGAGGTGTGAAATCTTGAGAGGCTAGCATGAGTTCAAGCTAGCCTGTTATTTAAAGCAAGCCTACACCTTTTAAAGCACTGGTGCATTTTGGCTTGAACAGGTTCTGGAATTAATTGCATAAGTGTCTTGGTCCTAGGAAACACACAGGAAGGGCACAACATGGCAGAGAGTGGATTCCAGCACAGAATGGAGACCTTGGTGCAGAAAGTGGGCAGGAAAGAAATTGTTTATTGTCAGGGCAGTCAAACTCCGAGAAGATACTGGGAGTCGATAGCCATTCAGGCCAATGCCAGGAGTTTAGCCCCAAGGACCTGGATGGAGTGCTGAAAAAGGTTCATGATTTTACATGAGTGGGAAGAACTGAGGAGAAGTAATCCTCAATTTTGAAATTTTTTTTTGCCAAGTGATAGTCTGTATCTTGTTTTTCCTTTCGGACTGAGTTGACATTTATTTTGCTATTAAACACCTACTCTGGACCTATAATTTGTTTCTTTGCTACACCATTGCCTCTCCCTTTGCCTTTTGTTCCATGACATCTTTTGTATTTTATCTTCCCTGCCATTGAACCCATCCCTGACCTTCCCTTTTGTTCTACCTGACCTACGCCCTTTTTCAACAGCTTAAAACACATCACATTTCTACCTCCCTTCAGTTCCGAAGAAGTCATATTAGACTCAAAATGTTAACTTTGTTTCTCTCTCCACAGGTGCTGCCAGACCTGTTGAGTTTTTCTGGCATCTCCTGTTTTTATTTCAGATCTCCAGCAGCCGCAGTATTTTGCTTTTACTCTTGTGCCTTCCTTTCAGATACCCAAGAACTGTCACCAAGCAAGGCAGGGCACTCCAGAAGTATGTCCATGTGGTACGGAAGCCATTTTGCACTAAAATGGCACCAGTAATGTCAAAACTACAGGCTCTTCAGAGCCAAATTTTGTAGTCAGAGCTTTGAAGGGCCAGCCTAGATTATATGCTCAAGTCTCTGACGTGGGACTTGAGCCCATGACCTTCTGTTTCAGGTGAGGTGTCACTGATCTAAGGCTGAGACCCTGGACATTCAGAATGACAACTGTGAAGAGGTTGAGTGGAGCATTGTGATGACTATAGAGGGCAGTGTTGATTTTCAAGGAAGTGAAACAAAAAAGAGACCAAACTCATGTATGTTTAATTAGCTTTGTCAGTTTTTCCGCTTTGTCAGTTTTTCCCTCCTCTCACAACATGGAATCGCTTTGGGTAGTTTGAACCCAGTTTTGAGCTTTAAACCCAAAATAGAAAATTGTTGTTATTTCAGCTCCTGATAGGTAATTAGAAGGATGGCTGGTAGAAATGAGACTGCAGTCATATCATCAGCGCTGCCTGTGGAAAATCTTGCATATTAAGTGGGAGGAGAGACATATTGACATCAGTGTCCTCTCACAAGCAGGCACCACACGCATGGAGGACATGATCATCCTTCATCAGCTTTGGTGGGTTGATCATATAGTTCGGATGTCATATAACAGGCTCCCAAAGCAGGTCTCCTGCTCCCAGCTCAGTCAGGGCTGATGCACCAGAGGAGGACAGGAGAAATGCTTCAAGGATGTGCTGAATGCCAGCATGAAGAAATGCAACATGGATATCAATTCCTGGGAGACTATCACCCTGGATCAAACCAGATGGTGGCAGAGTCTGTTGGAAGGATTCCTGCATTTTGAGACACGACAACGACAAAATGAGGAGGAAAAATGAAAGCAGCGAAAACACACCACAACCCAAACTGATTATACATGACCAGACATCCCACATGGCAACAAATGCCCTGCGTGCTATAGAATCTGCAGACCTTGAATTGGCCACTTCAGCAACCTTCGGACTCATGGAAGACAATCATCCTCACTCGCAAGAGGTAGCCAATAATGATGATAGAATATCATAGGGTAGAGCTATAGAATATCATGGAGTTGGAAGATATAGAATATAATGGGCTGCAGGGTATAGAGTATCATGGGGTGGGGGGGGGGTTAGAATATTGTGGGGCTGGAGGGTATAGAATATTGCAGGGGGTGCAGCATATAGAATGTTGAGGGGGTGGAGAGTATAGGATATCATAGGGATGGACAATATAGAATATAAATGGACTGCAGGGGATTAACTATCATGGGGTGGAGAGGGTTTAGAATATTGTGGGGCTGAAGGGTATAGAATATTGCAGAGGTTGCAGCATATATAATATTGAAGGGGTGGAGGGGATTGAGGACATCGAATATTGGGGGGTGGGAAGTATAGAATGTCATGGGTTAGGGTATATTGTAGGGTTGGAGGGTATAGAATGTCATGGGGTATAGAATATTGTGGGTTTGGGTGGTATAGACTATCGTCAGGATGGGGATACTGATTATCCCAGGTGTGGAGCGTTTTGAATATCACAGCTAGGAGGGTATAACATTTTATTTTATTCTTTCATGGGATGTTAGCATGCCTGGCAAGGCCAGCATTTATTGCCCTTGAGAAAGTGATGGTGAACTGCTTTCTTGAACCACTGCAGTCCATGTGGCATAAGCACACCCACAGAGCTGTTAGGGATGAAATTCTAGGCTGTTGACCAAGTGACTGGGAAGAGATGGCAATATAGTTCCATGTCAGGATGGTGTCAGGTGGCTTGGAGAGGAACGTGCATTGTGTTCTTCCCATGCGCCCGCCGCCCTTGTCCTTCTAAGTGTTGGAGGTCGAGGAAGGCTGGAGAATTGCTGCTGTGCATCTTGTATATGATGCACACAGCAGCCACTGTGCTCTGGTGGAGGGTGTGAACGTTTAATGTGATGGATAGGGTGCCAGTCAAGAGGGCTGCTTAGTCCTGGTTGATGTTGAGCTTCCTGAGTGTTTTTGGAGTTGCACTCAATAACCAAGTGGAGAACATTCCATCTCACTCTTGACTTGTGCCTTGAAGATGGTGGATAGGCTTTGAGGAGTCAGGAGGTGAGACTTGCCTCAGAATTCCCAGCCTCTGACTTGCTCTTGTAGTCATAGTATTTAAGTTTCTGATTGGTGGTAACCGCAGGTTGTTGATAGTGGAGGAAATCAGTAATAGTGATGCCATTGAATGTCAAGGGGAAATGCTTAGATTCTTTCCTGTTAGAGATGGTCATGACCTGGCACTTGTATGGCACAAATGTTATTTGTCACTTATCAGTTCAAGTCTGAGTTGTCCAGGTCTTGCTGCATATGGACTCGGAATAAAGAGCCTGGTACTGAACATTGTGTCATGATCAGCGAACATCCCCACTTCTGACCTTATGATGGAGGCAATGTCATTGATGAAGCAGCTGAGGTTGTTTGGACCTGGGATAATACCCAGCACAACACCTCCTGGGTATAGAGCAATAACTAGAATTTTACATCAAGGTGGCCACGCCAAGATATTGTGTCAGGAGCGGGGGTGTGTATCTCTGTAATACCTCCTTTGTATTTTTGAGTCGGGCATTGCGTTATGTGCTCCATGGTATATTCTGGGTGACCGCAGCCACACGCAGGAGAGTTTTTAATTTTCCATTTGTGTATCAGGTATCCGCACCCGCCATGGTTTGTATGGATGCTCTTTAGGGGGGGCCCATGAACTTCATGGGAGGTTGAAACCTTCTGTGTCCGGTCTTTCATGAGGTGTTTGGTTGTGAATTCTTGTGAGGACCATACATTTTTCCAAGCGTCTTCAGAGTTGAAGTCGCATTGCCTGAGATTGAGTGCATGGGTCCAAAAGGGTTTGCAAGATTTCAAGTGAAGGTGAGGGAGGTTGGTGAGGTCCTGCTGGATGGGGAGCCATTTGTTTTCCTTGATTCACTGAGCTTTACAGAGTGTCGCTACATCGCGGCTGATTGGTGGTGGTGCGATGTGTGCCAGCACGGGTAGCCAGGGTGTTGAGGTTGACTTGTAGATTCCAGTGATGCATTGTGGTGTTCAGTTGAACATCAACCAGTTGAAAGTGACTACTTCTGGCCCATACTGGTGCAGCAATGGAGTATACAAGGGCCATTGCTGAAGTCCATAGTACTGGTGCTGAGGCTCCCCAACTGGTGTTTGTCAGTTTCTGGATCAAGTTGACTGTTGAATTCATCTTGGTGGTTACCTTCTTCAGGTGGTCATGGAAGATTAGCGGGCTGTCCAACTTCACTCTGAGGTAAGTCAGACTGGGATCATGTTGTACGAGGTTGCTGCAGAAGATCACATTCAGGGTGTATTTAGCATTCTTGTTATCAAGATGAAATGCAGTGTCTGTTGTTTGTGGGAGTTTGGTTTGAGCCTCCAATTCTGAAAGTACTCAGACATGATGTTGAGGCCCATGTTCAAAGTGGACTTGATGTCATCAAAGATGGCTGCTTGCGTAGCCAGAGCAAGATCATCCACATATGCAAGCTTGTGAGACTTTGTTGGTGGCATGTCGTTCATGTAGATGTTGAAAAGCGTCAATGCCTTGTTGGTAGTCTGTTGTTGAGCGATTGAGGTTAGTTGACTTTTGTTGCCAAGATAGTTACGTAGTCATCTATTGTTCAGCATTGCCCAAAGCAGGCATAGTGTTTTGGTGCAGGGGATGATCTTTGTGAGTTTCAGTATCAGGCCTTTAATCCAGATTGTGTCAAAGGCAGATGACAGGTCTATGAGGGCTGCACCTGCACTGATGTCCTGGGGCTGAGATGATTGGCCTCCAATAACCAGAACCATCTTCCTTTGTACTAGATATGACTCCAACCAGTACAGAATTAACTCCCTGATTCCCATTGACTTCAATTTTTCTAGGGCCCCTTGATGTCACATTCGGTCAAATAGTGCCTTGATGTCAAGGGAAGTAACTCTTAACTGACCTCTTGAATTCAGCTCTTTTGTCCATGCTGTAATGGGCTCTGGAGCCAAGTAGCCCTGGTGGAATGCAAACTGAGCGTCAATGAGCAGGTTATTGCTTCGTAAGTGCCGCTTGGTAACACTGCCAATGACATCTTCCATCACTTTGCTGATGCATGAGAGTAGACTGATAGGGGGTAATTGGCCGGATTGGATTTGTTCTGCTTTTTGTGGGCAATTTTCCACATTTTTGGGTAGATAACAATGTTGTAGCTCTACTGGAACAGCATGGTGTGGAGCACCTAGAATATCTTGAGGCTGGATGTGTTAATGGAGTGAAGGGTATAGAACATCATAGTGGTGGAGGGTATAGACTATCACAAGAGTGGAGGATATTGAATACGTAGGGTTGGAGAGTTTAGAAAATCATGGGGTACAGGGCATAGAATATTACAGTGGTGGGGATATAGAATATCACAAGGGGTAGAAGGTATAGAATATCACAGTTTTGGGGGCATATAGAATATCAGAGGTACAGGTTATAAATGTCATGGGGGGGTGGAGTGTATAGAATATTGTGAGGGCAGAGTCAAGGGGGTTGAAGATGTATAATTTTATGGGTTTTGGAGGGTATGGAAAATCACAGGTGGGAGGGTATAGAATATCATGGGGGTTGGGGGGTATAGAATATCATCAGTAGCAGGAAAAATATTAGATTCTATTATAAAGGATGTGATAACAGGACACTTAGAAAATAGCAACATGATTAGACAAAGTCAACATGGATTCATGAAAGGGAAATCATGTTTGACAAGCCTACTGGAATCTTTTGAGGATGTAATTAGCAGAATAGATAACGGAGAACCAGTGGATGTGGTGTATTTGGATTTTCAGAAAGTTTTTGATAAAGTTCCACATAAGAGGTTAGTGTGCAAAATTAAAGCACATGGGATTGGGGCTAATATATTGGCATGGATTGAGAATTGGCTATCAGACAGAGTAGGAATAAATGGGCCTTTTTAGAAATGGCAGGGTATTATTAGTGGGGTACCTCAGGGATCAGTGCTTGGGCTCCAGCTATTCACAATATATATCGATGATTTGGATGAGGGAACCAAATGTAATATTTCCAAGTTTGCTGATGACATGACTTGGTGGGAATGTGAGCGATGAGGAGGGTGTTAAGAGGTCTCAAGGCAATTTAGACAGGATGAATGAGTGGGCAAAAACATGGCAGATGCAGTATAATATTGATAAGTGTAAGTTATCCATTTTGGTATGAAAAACAGAATGTCAGAGTATTATTTAAATGGTGATAGATTGGGAAATGTTGATGTACGATGGGACCTGGGTGTCCTTGCACACCAATCACTGAAAGCAAGCATGCAGATGCAGCAAGCAGTTAGGAAGGCTTATGGTGTGTTGGGCTTTATGGCTAGAGGACTTGAGTACAGGAGCAAGGATGTCTTACTGCAGCTGTTCAGGTCCTTGGTGAGACCACACCTGGAGTATTGTGTGCAGTTTTGTTCTCCTTATCTAAGAAAGAATATACTTGCCACAGAGGGAGTGAAGCGAAGGTTCATCAGACTGATTCCTGGGATGGCAGGATTGTCCTATGAGGAGAGATTGGGCCGACTAGGGTGTATTCACTGCAATTTAGAAGATTAAGGAGATCTCATTGAAACATATAAAATTCTGACAGGAATAGACAGACAGGATGCAGGGATGATGTTTCCTCTGGCCATTCGTGCCACACAAGTGCCAGGTAATGACCATCTCCAACAAGAGAGAATCCAACAATCGCCCCTTGATGTTCAATGGCATTACCATCACTGAATCCCCCACTATCAATATCCTTGGAGTTACCATTGACCAGAAACTGAACTGGACAAGCCATATAAATACTGTGACTACAAGAGCAGGTCAGATGCTTGGAACCCCGTGACAAATAATTCACCTCCTGACTCCCCAAATCCTGTCCACCATCTAAAGGGCAGGAGTGTGATAGAAGTCAAGAGTGTGATGGAATACCCCCCACTTGTCTGGGTGAGTACCGCTCCCACAACATTTCAGAAGCTTGACACTGTCCACGACTGAGCAGCCTGCTTGATTGGCATCCCATCCACAAACTGTCATTCCCTCCACCACTGACACACAGTAGAACAGCGGTGTGTACCATCTACAAGATACACTGTAGAAATTCACCAGGGCTCCTTAAACAGCACCTTCTAGACCCATGACCACTACCATCTAGAAGGACAAGGGCAGCAGATAGATGGGAACACCACCACCTGGAAGCTCCCCTTCCAGTCACTCACCATCCTGACTTGGAAATATATCGCCATTCCTTCACTGTCGCTGGGTCTAAATCCTGGAACTCCCTTCCTAACAGCACTGTGGGTGTACCTACACCACATGGACTGCAGCAGTTCAAGAAGGCAGTTCACCACCACCTTCTCAAGGGAAATTAGGGCTGAGCAATAAATGCTGGCCCAGCCAGCGAAGCCCACATCCCGTGAATGAAAAAAAAATTTGGGATTGGAGGTTATAGAATATCATGGGGGTTGGAGGATATAAAATATCACAGGGGTGGCGGGAATCAAACAGCACAGAGATTGAACATCATTTGGAGGGATTTTGTGTAGGTGCGACCATATGATCATAGGGTGTTTATGAGGTGAGCTTGGAACTGGGTTGGGGGTGGGGGGGGCGCAGTGATTGGAGAAGCACACCCGCTCCTCATAGCCCACACAGAGTGCAACAAAGGCCCTTAAATCATCTACTAGCCCTTCTTTCTTCCTTTCATCTGTTGGTTTCCTAAGGCTTGTGAATCGTTGCCTGCGGAAGTTGAAAATAAAGCACTAGTTAAAATTGGGACACACAACCTCTTTAAAATATTTTACTGACCAGCCTGCCTCCTGAAAGTAGATTAGCTACCTGCCACAAAAACAGAATTAACGTTTCAGAGCTCTGAAGAACGTTAACTCTGTTTATTTTTTCTCTCCACAGATACTGTCAGACCTGTTGAGTTTTTCCAGCATTTTCTGCTTTTGTTTCAGATTTCCAGCATCCACAGTATTTTGCTTTTATCTCAGTTACCTGCCTCTTAGTCTGCCTCTGTTAAAACCAGACGTGGGTGGATTGGAGGCAGGATGGTGTCAGGTTTGCCTGTTCTTTTTTATTTTTAACCCCTCCACCTAGCTTGCCCCCAGCAACTGCCCTGTGGGAGCTAACATTATCATAAAAACTATGATTAGCTCCACTCCTCCACTCTTACCTATCCCTCCAAAATTTTCCCTTTCTAGTATATGTTCCTTTTTGAAAGTTACCTTGGGGTGGATTTTATAGCGGGGGTGGGGTGAGGGTGGGCGGCCCGGCTTACCTACTCCCCCACACCCCACCAACCAAAAAGTCCATCAGTACTGTGCTGACCAGAAACCCAGCTGCCCTGCAGTGGTAATAGGCTGGGTGCAACCTTAATTGATTCAGAATGGAACTTCAGCCTCCATCTGAGAGGGTGTCCTTCCCGAGAGAGCTGCCAGCCAACATGATTGGGTGGATGCTGAAAGGCTGTTTCCCCTTGGGGAGAGGCAAGAATTAGCGGACACGGTTTAAAGATAAGGGGTCTCCCAGTTAAGACCGAGATAAGGTGGTTTTTTTTTTCTCTCAGAGGGTTGTTACTCTGTGGAATTTTCTTCAGGGCTGTGGAAGCTATGTGGGTCATTAAATATTTTTATGGCTGAGTTAGATGGATTCTTGACTGACACGGGAGTCAAAGGGTATAGGGGATAGACAGGAAAGTAGAAGACACACAGTTTAGAGTTAGGGGTGGAGGCTTAAAGCGGGAGTACGATCTTGGGCAGGATGCACAGGGGAACTCTCTCCCCCAGTGGAATACCCCCTTCCTGTCCACCAACAGCTCATGCAGTGAAAGCTGCCAGGCTCCCTGCCTTCCTTCCCTGCTGCACACATTATAGCGGCGGAGGCAGAACAAGGCCCTTCAGTGGACATTAATTTGCCACTTAAGGGCCTCAGTCAGCCTCAAAGAGCTCAAAGATGAGTGATATACCTGATGCCTAACCCGCCTACTGTAATGTGGGAAACAGGCTGGGAGTGGGCGGGAATGTGTTAGGCAGGCCATCCATTTTATTTTACGAGCCCGCCCTCTGCCTTCAATTATGCTGATGGTAGCTGTAACATTCCCCCCCGTTGAATCCACTTTCACTAGCCTTTCAGGCAGTGAGTTCCAGATTACAACAACTCGATGCATGAACAAGTTCTCCTCATTCCTTGCTGTTTCTTGTTAAAATCAACACTTACTCTACATTCAATGGGCTGAATTTTCCCCCCATTGTGGGGGAAGCTGATGGGCGGGCATGTACGGGCATGCTTCCGATCGGCCAATTAAGGCCTGCCCAGTGTGACATCTGCATTGAAGCGCTATGCACTCCCTGTGCGGGTGGGGGGGTGAATCCCAAAATCGAGAGTGCGCTCTTTCGTGCAAGCGCACAAAAAAGCGCACTCATCTCCCTGGGGCTAAGTGCAGCCTCAGGGAGATCGGCTGTATATGTAAAAAAGATAAAAATAGAAAAATAAAATTTCCTTACATGTCACCTCATGTGAAAACGTCACATGAGTTGGGACATGTCCATAATTTTTACAATATCTTTATAAAATTCTTTTAAAGCCTACATGAAACCTCATCCCGCCCATGGATGAGGTTTCATGTTTTTTCTAGTTGCCGCCGGGGTTCCTGGCCTGCCCGCCAACCTTAACGTTGGATGGGCAGGTCCTTTAATTGCTTAATTGATCCTGTCAATGGCCTCAATTGGCCATTGACAGGTCGGTGGGTGCACAGCTGATTTTGCTGCATCCCCGCCTTCCTGAAAATTTAAGTGGGGCGGGGTGATGTTGGGGGTTCCGCCCGACATCATCCTGCCTCATTTTACGTGTCGGCGAGCTGGCCCCACCCCCGCTCACCGACACATAAAATTCTGCCCTATGTCTTCTAGTTGCTGACCATCCTACCAGAGGAAACAGCTTCTCTTAAATTACTCTGTCAAACCCTTCATAATTTTGAACACTTCCTTGAAATGTCTGCTGTAAGATAACAATCCTAACTTCTCTAATCTTCTGATGTCCCTCATCCCTGAGCAATTTAGGCCTCACCTCCCTGACCAGGTAGATATTAAAGCTATAATGGAAGCATGGGGGAGGCATGCTGAAAACTTGTATTGCCTAATCGATCTCCCTGAGGCAGCTCCGTGCCTCAGGGCGATTGCTGCGCTCTTTTGCACAGGCCCCGACTCTCCCCCTTCCCCTCTCCTCAGTGTTGGATTCATGGATTTAAGTGCCTTCCCTGACTTGATTACATAATTTAGCCTGACATTTCAGTGCTGCATTGTCAGACGTACAACTTTTTAATGAGAGATTAATCGTAGAATAATACAACATAGAAGCAAGCTATCCAGCCTATCATGACTGTGCATGAGAAACCTCCATTCAAACCTATTTTGTGTAAGAAGTGTCACAGTTTTTGAATATATATGTTCTAAGAGCCAGCTGCGAGCCACCATTTTAAGCGGGCAGGCTAATTAAGGCCTGCCCAGCATAATGTGCGGCTGCTGGCGCCCAATGCTACCTGTGCGGGCGGGGGGATGAGGAAGAGTCGGGGCCTGTGCGTGAAAGAGCGCAGCAATCTCCCTGAGGTCCAGAGCTGCCTCAGGGGGATTGAATAGACAATAAAAGTTTTTAAAAATTAAATTAAAAATTAAAGTTAAAACATATTTAAACATGTCCCCTCATGTGACAGTGTCAATTTATTTATTCATTTTGTAAAACCTTCAGGAAACATCATCCCACCCGTGGATGAGGTTTCCTGGTAAACACAAAGGCTGCTTGGGCTCTTCGCCTGCTGCCAACATTAAGGTTGGACGGGCAGCATTGTTAATCAGGTAGATTACTTTCTTAACGACCTTAATAGGCCTTTGACTGTTCAATTGGCACACAGCCACCTCCAGCTGCGCGCCCGCCGAACGCAATATCGAAATAACGCACGATGACATCAGGACGCATGCCCGATGTCATCTCGTGTGATCTTATGCGTCAGCGTGTCGGGCCTGCCCCGCATGCTGACGGCAATATTCTGTCCCATGTCATTCATAGCAATTTTTCTTTTAATTTGAAGAGAAAGAAATAACATTCCTGTGCTAGTTGTTAATCCTTTAGCATATAGAAATGCAGCACTGGCTAAAATAGGATGATCCAACAGATAACTAATTGGCCAAGCAAACTGCACAAGAGTTCATGACCCCCTAATGCTAATTTTTATCCATGATTTATGCCCAGGGAGCAAAATTTTGTTTTCACTAATCCCTCAGTGGTGTCAACTTAATGCGATAGGACAAATAGTAATTAAAATAACATCATTGACAATATGTTGTAGCACAGTCCATTGGACACAGTCCAGAAAAACAAATCACAGCACAAGATACAGCAATAGCAATGGCTGGGAATTTATTAAATGTGCGCAGCAATAACATAAGAATTTGTGGGAGCCATTATAAGCTCAATAAGCCTGTCTCTTTTGATGCCATTGTCCCCAGAAAACTTAAACTCTCTCCATTCCGGTCATACTTTCTGCTACAGCACCCAGCTTCACTCCTCCTTGCCCAAAACACACAGTCTTTAGCGTATGTGTCACACAACTATAGCCATCCATTCATCAGATATCACTCTCATAGGGATGGGAATAGGCCATTTAGACGCTTGAGGTTGTTCTGCCATTCTGTATGATCATGGCTACAATGTGTCTTAACTCCAATCACTTGCCTTGGCTTCATATTCTCTCAAACCCTTGCCGAGCAAAAATTGATCCATCTTAGATTTAAAATTATTAATTGCACTAGCATCTACTGCTTTTTATGGGAAGGAGTTCCACACTTGGATTATTGTTTTTTGATGAGGTGTTTCCTAATTTCTCCCCTGAGTGGTTTGGCTCTTATTTTAAGGGTATGTCCCCTCGTCCTATACTACCCCAGCAAGCAAATATTTCTCTATCTACCCTATCAATTTCTTTCAAAATCCTTAATTACCTCTTAACTTTATGTTTTCTAGGCAGTAGGTAATGAAATCTCCACTCATAATCTAACCCATGGAGCCTCAGTAACATTGTGGTGAATCGACGCTGCATTCCCTCTAAGGCCAATGCTTCCTTCCTAAGGTGTGGTGTTCAGATGTGGTCTAACCAGAGCTTTGTGTACCTGTAACAAAACTTCTTCCTCATATTCTAATCCCCCAGATATAAAGGCTTACATTCCATTAGGCTTTTTGATTATTTTCTCTGTACCTGACTACTGCATATTAGTGACCTATCTATATGGACTTCTAGATGCCTTTGGAGCTCTACTGTCCCTGGCTGTTGTCCTTTTAAATAGTACTCCATTGCAAAAAATATCCTCTAATGTAAGGTAATTAAAAAAAAAACACCCCCCCCCCCCAAATTCCTGATACCTTTTCTCTGCTATTAATGACCTCTTTAAGCCCCTCCCGTTGAACCTCACTCTTGATTTGCTTCATTGCTGCTTGTGGGATATAGTCATGTGCAAATTTGCTGCTGCATTTTTTATTCATTTACAGGATGTGGGCATCGCCGGCTGGGCCCTAATTGCCCTTGAGAAGGTAGTGGTGAGCTGCCTTCTTGAGCTGCTGCAGTCCCTGTGGTGTAGGTACATTCACAGTGCTCTTATAGACGGAGTTCCAGGATTTTGAATCAGGCTCGGGTTTTATTTCTCTAGAAAATAGAAGGCTAAGGGGTGACCTGATTGAGGTCTTTAAGATTATGAAAGGATTTGATAGGCTACACGTAAGAAAATGTTTCAACTTGTAAATGAGACCAAAACTGGGGACCATAAAAGTGAGGGAGACAGTACCTGAGGAGAGAGATACTTCAGTAAGAGCAGCTAACATAAGGGCCAGGAAGGGAATGTTGTTGGTCAGCAGTTTATGGTGTCAGGGTTAAGGTAGCATGAGGTGGGTCTCATGAACAAGGTGAGCTTGGAGAAATAATCCAGGAATACTGAGCAGTTTTGTAGCTTTGGCCTAAGAGTCAAATCTTAGGCTGACTAATTTTGAACTATGTGAGCCTCATATTGAAACATAGGGCTGCATTTACTGACTGAAAATTGCACTGGCCGCCCCACCGTGCTTATGTGAAATACGTTGTGATGATGTCGGGTCGGCAATCCAACATCATCACGCCAGTCTCAGATTATATTACAGAAGTCAAGTGGGTGCCAAAATTAGAAGCTTGCCCACCATTTTAAATAAAACAATTAATAAATGTTTGTTAAAGACCCAATTAACTGCTATTTGTCATTGCCCACCGCATTTTCTGGTCAGATGGGAAAAAGTTTGGGAGTGACTTATGCCAGATGTAAAGAGGGGCATAAGGGTGGATGACAAGGTGTATAATTAGGACCATGTCTGCATGTAGCAGCAGAGTCTGCTGGTGAAGTTGGCAGCATTTGGATGTCATTAGACTTTATTTATTCACTATTTTTCGGCTGCCACAGCAAGTAAGAAGAGAATGAGAGGGTAGGGGGCCTTTAAATTGGTGGCTGTGATTGACTTCCACTTCACAACCTAATCCCTCTCCCACCTTGATGCCTGATTGGGTGTGGAACTCCCCTTCCCAGTGTTAGCTGGCCGCTTTCCTGCTGTGTGGCCGCTAATTGGCCATCCGATCCTTGTCTCGCCATGTTGAGATGGAGAGGGCGGGAGCGAGTGTACCAGACATGCCCCATTCCACCTCCCTCAGCCTGAGGCAACTGAAAAATACAGCCCATAATTACTGTGTGTTAATTGTTCCTCCCCCTTCCACACGCATTTTCTTCCTTGCTATTATGAAAGAGCCCACAATTGTTGGAGTATGGACATCAGATTATTTCTCACATGTGAGCTAGGACACTGTATCTTTGTAGGATATTTAGTCACAGGGCGGAATTTTCCATGCCCGCTGGCATTGGGCATGTTTGGTGGCATGAGCGAACACCATAAGACCATAAGTTATAGGAGCAGAAATTAGGCCATTCGGCCCATCGAGTCTGTTCGCCATTCAATCATGGCTGATAAGTTTCTCAAACCCATTCTCCCTCCTTCTCCCCATAAAATTTGATCCCCTTGCCAATCAAGAACCTATCTATCTCGGTTTTAAATACACTCAGTGACCTGGCCTCTGCAGCCTTCTGTGGCAATGAATTCCATAGATTCACCACTCTCTGGCTAAAGATGATTCTCCTCACCTCTGTTCTAAAACCTCGAGTCCCAGTCTCTCCTACTAATGGAAACATCTTCCCCACGACCACTCTATCCAGGCCTTTCAGTATTCTGTAAGTTTTAATCAGATCCCCCCTCATCCTTCTAAACTCCATCGAGTATAGACCCATAATCCTCAAATGTTCCTCATATGTTAAGCTGGCCGAGCTAGAAGGCCAAAAATTAGTTTCACGATGTTGTGAAACCAGTTTACAATCATCCGCTCTGCCCATCAATGGCGGGTCACATTTTCTGTTGCTGCACATCGGGAATTTCATTGTACTACAACTGCATATCATTATAAACCCAGCTTGCCAGAATCATCTGCGCACGTCAAATTTACCGCCCACATCAGTGGGAAAACAAGCCGGTGTAGAACACTTCTTGACAAGTGTGATGTGCAGGAATTGGGACTTACCATCACCTTTCTCATATTGCAGACATCCGAGGGACAGGAGATGTTGGAGCCCAGCGGCATTGGGACCCAGGAGGAACGTCCATCACATGATGGGTGGATTCTGATGGACAAGGTTCTGATCTGCAGAAGCTCATGGAAGGTGGAATGTCACCACTGAGGGTCAACTTTGGGACATCAGTGTCTTGCACATGGTCTGAATTGGATGATCATTGAGGGGGTGGAGAGGAAGGTCCAGCTGCGAGTGGGAGAGGAAGATGTACTGGGGGGTGGGAGAGGAAGATGTATTAGAGGGGGTGAAGTTGAGAGAGGGGGACGAAGGTGTCAGGAGGAGGGGGAACCAAAGGTGTTGGGGGGGGGGGCAGTGAGTTTGGGAGATGGGGGAACGAAGGTGTCAGGGGCGAGGTTGGGAAGAGGGGAATGAAGGTGTTGGGGTGAAGGGAGTATGGGGGAGGAGGGTAACGGAAGAATACAGCAACTGGGGGGGTAGGCATAAGCGGGGAGGAAGTTTAAAGGAAGGAGTCCTGGGGAAGGAAGGAGTCTGGAGATGGGAGGGAGTAAGGTTGGAGCAAGATGTAAGGGTGGAGGAAAGAGTCAGGAAAGGGGAAGGACTAAGGGGAAGTGGTGAAAGAGTCCTGGGGTGGGGGGAGAAGGAGTCCGGGGTGGGAGGAGTCTTGTGGGAGGGATGAGTTCCAAGGGGCGGAAGGAGTTCCAAGGGGGTAAGGAGTCTGGAGGAGGAGATGTCTAGCTGAACATGCAAGGGAAGGCTCTGTGGAGGCAATGACTGCCTCCTGGGGAGCAAAGTGAGGGTGGGCATGGTAGGAGGGAATGGTGAGAATGAGGGAGCACAGAATGAGGTGGTAAGGTTGGAGGGTGCAATGGAATCGGTGGGAGGGTGAGGGTGGTTAATGGGGACTCGGAGGCAGACATGGACCCTGGGGGTGGGAAGGAGGAGGTTGGGAAGGTTAATGTGGATGGGGATGGGATTTTCGGGAAGGTAGGGTGCATGCACGTTCACCTGGACATCTCCGAAAGAAAAAGGTTGCGGCTGGTAGGTGACAGTGGGAAGGTGGAAGGTGATGCCAGAGGGGTTGACAGTGATGGGGGAAAGGACGTGGATGAATGGGGAAGGGGAAAGGATGGGGGGACCTGAAGAAAAATGTCCCCTGCACCAAGCTTGCAAACGTAAAAGTGAAACGAGAGTTGGGGTGGACGAAATCAGGTGCTGCATGGGAGTGTAGTCAGTGGGCAGGCAGAGAAGCAGGTCAGCTCAGATGGACAACTGAAAGAGAACCCCACCAGGCAGCATTGAAAATGCTCAGGACAGTGAGATAAGTGTGGTACAGAAAGGATCTGCATGCGTGGGAGAGTGCTTGCACGTTAGTCCAAAAGGCCCTGCCACACATACACTTGTCCCTCCAGAATCACTCGTGGACTGGCTGTGTGCAGCTGAACTCTTAGTGTGGGTGGTGGTGAGGGGGATGCAGGGGGGCACTTGTGAAACCTGTCAATGAAGCTGTAAGACACCGGGCAACATTTTTCCCCGTTTGGGGGTGCACTGCCATTTTACGTGGGCGGGCCAGTTAAGGCCTGCTCAGCATGATGTCTGCCAGGAAGCGTTATGCGCCCCCTGTGCGGGCGGGGGGGGGGATTCCCTCAGTCGGGAGTGTGCTCTTTTGCGAATGTGCACGGAAGAGCATACAGATCTCCCTGAGGCAAAGTGCTGCCTTCGAGAGATCGGCTCAGAATTGGAACAGTAAATAAAGATGAGATAAAAATTTTGCTGCCATGTCCCATCGTGTCACAGTGTCACATGAGCTGGGACATGTCCATAACTTTTATTTAAACATATTCTGGAATTCTTAAATCCCTCATGACACCTCATCCTGCCCGTGTATGTGGTTTCATGTTTTTTCCACAGGCCACCGAACTGAAAATCTAAGTGACGCAGGGTGACGTTGGGACGCAGGCCCAGTGTATCCCCGTGTCAGCAAGCGGGCCCCACCCCCACTCACCAACCAGAAGATACAGCCCACCATTATTCAGTGAAAGTGAATATATTTTCAGATTATAAAGTGACAAAATATGTTCATCTGCGCAACCAACTGTGATCAGGCTTTCTTAACTTTTCTAGGTGCTGCCTCTAGTTGCTGCTCTGACATCCGCAGCAGGGTTGGAGACAGCCTGTACAATAGTTGGCCCTGTTGCCTCTGACTTAAGTATGAATCTTCAGGAGAGCCCAGGCCTTGGGGGCCCCAGCTTGCTATGCTGTCCTCCTGTGGGCCAGCTGCTCCCTCTGCGGTGACTACGGACAAGTTTGAGTGGGTCCCTGGCAAAGGGGACTCAGAGGGAGAGGACAGCCTCTGAAATTCCTGAGTGGATGACCCAGAGGTGTCCAGCTGCTGCTCCTCCTCCTTTTGGGTGTTCAAGGGCCCCGGCCTGACTCCTTGAGGGGAAGAAGCACCTGCAGGTGTGGGTAAGTGATGTGATAGGTCTTCTAATCTGCTTATTTCCTGCTCTTCAATGGAGGAATATCCTCTTGGCTGGAGGTGAGGACCTGGATGGAGCTGAGGGACTGGCTGGCTGAGGGTCGCTTGGCAGAGATCCCTGTGAATCAAAGTAGAGATAATTAATGCATGGCAGCAGAGTCAAAAGCAGGGGAGGGAGCACTCACAGTTGCGTTGAGAGAGGGAACATATGGTGCAGGATCCTCACATGGGTGTTCGCCTCTGATCTCCAATCACTGCAGGCAGGGTCCACATCTTCACCAGTCAGCGCGATGGCACACTCCTCAAAGTGAGTGAGGGGCCTAATATAGGCCACTCCACCCCTGGTCTGGGACATCTCTCTGCTGCTTTACTTCAGCTTCTCCTGCATTAAAACAGATGGAAGGAGTGTGAGCAGGACAAATGGCATTGCATGGAATGTTTGTGTGGTGAGTGGAGCCATGAACAGGGTGAGGACGCAAGCTTGAGACAATGTGAGCTTGATGGAGATGTGACGGTGTGTTTGAGAGTTAGTGGTGTTGGCCTATGAAGTGTGAGACCCCTGAGGATGTAATAGGTCTTTGAGTCTGTGAGTTGAGAGTGATGAGAAGAGTGAATTACCCTGGTGGAATGGATGAGACCATTCATCCTGTTGTGGCACTGGGTGACAGTTCTCTTTTACAGGGCATATGTGCTGACCACTGCTACCACCACCTCCCATGTTGGATTGGTAACCTTGCTTGCTGGTCTTCGCTCAGAGCGGGGGCAGAGGACATCACGGTGAGCCTCCATAGTGTCCAAAAGGCGCTTGAGGGTTACGTCACTGATTCGGAAGGCTGCAGCCTTCTTGCCTTTCGGGGGCCATATCTTTTATGCAGCAGTCCTGGGCTGGAAGCACTGAGAGGTGTTCATGTGGTTGCACTTTAAATATGGCGCCAGGCATAAGGAGATGGCGAGGTGACAGCGTGGTGGGCGAATGAGAGCCCACCTGCCATCGAAACAGTGTTTTTCCCAGGAATGCATAATTAATGAGGTGGGAATGGGGCGATACTGCATGAAAAGCTGCCATTGCAGCCTGCGGGTAAAATGTTCCTTTTCCTGCCCGTTCCCGCATTCAGTGCAAATCTGGGGTGATTCTGTCCATAGAGGGCAACCCGGCCATGCCTTTTGCCATCTCTTCCAATGTTAAGTCACAGACACATATACCAGTCATACTCACTGGATAGTGATCAGGGACAGAAACACTGACATAGTTTTCCCTCCCCTTTTTAGTCAAGGCCAAGAATTGTACTTTAACTGCCAACTTGGCTCAAGCCAACTACCTCAGCAAAGACTTGGGATCATGTTGAAAATCTTCTGGCCAATATGCAAATCCTCTCTAAAGCATAAGTGACCTCTGGGAGGTAAGTGTTTATAAATAAAGCGGTAGCCTTGGAAAATTTCCCCAGCTATCGAAAACTGACCAACAGGGGAGATTGGGTGGAGGGGGGCTGACACGAAGTTGGGCCTCACGCCTCATGTCAATAACTTAGGTGGCCTGATGCTGCCTGTTCCACTTAATAGGCAACTTGCTCGTTTCAACATGCAGCGGAGGGGGAGGACAGCAAAATGGGGGGTAGGTCGTGTTGATTGTGGCTGGCTTCGACTGTTAGAAGTGTTGTGTTCTTTACTTCTGTTCCTTCAGGCTGCACATGAATTAAAAGAAAATTTCAACTCACCTTTTCAGTGTCAGCTCGCACCAATAGGCCACATCAATATCCTGAAAACCTGAGCAGATTATGAGGCCTGATCAGGACATCCAATTTCTCAGGCAGGACCTAAACCTGGCATTGGGTTCAGGGCAGATTTATAATGAAACACACTGTGTCATGTCACAGGGCCCCCAAATGACAGTGGGGGGGTGTGGTCCAAAATGAATGAGTTTCAAAACGTTCAATCTGGATGCGCAAACTGATGCTGCGTTTGCAAAGTTAAGAAGGAAAGCACTGAGTCCTGTGTATGAAGGGAATGACAGGCACCCAGGGTGGTCTCAGCAGCATCTCTGCCTCTGATCAGTTACAAAAACATGCCCGAAGAAAACACCTTTCTGATGCACTCACTTCATTGATAAATGATCATTTCACAAAGCAGGCCTGTCTCAGCCTCTGTCAAAACTTCACAAAGTAAATAGTAAGATTCTGCTATTTCACCACGAAAGTGATGCTTAGAAAAGTAAGTTTGAAAGGAGATTGACATGTTCAGATATGGTATTTACAGATAGCTAGGAATTGCTCCTTATCCAACCAGGTTGCTGCAGCAATTATATTTCTGCTTTTAATTCTTCTCCTCCCACACACACTCTTTCTCTCTGATACAAGGTGTGCCACTTGCTAACAAGCCTAGAGCAAACTGCTAGGGGCACATGGTGAGCCACTCGCTTTACCTAAAAATATTGAAGTCCGTCCACTACCCTCAGCCCATGATTGCCAATGCAAGTAGGGAGCTCACTCACTGGTTGCTTGAATGAATAGCCAGGGCCACAGGTTAAAGGTGTCAGTGGTGGCTCTGATGCTAGCAGTCTGACCTCTGGAATCAGATGGTTGTGAGTTCAAGTCCCACTCCTGTCCAGACAGATATGCCAGGGAAATGCTGACCTGTCAGAGATGCCACCTTTGGATGTAAAAGATCCCACGAGGCTATTTTGAAGAAGAGCAGGTGAGTTACCCTTGGTGTCCTGGCCAATATTTATCCCTCAATTAACATCACATAAAACAGATTCTGGTCATTATCATATTGTTTGTGGGAGGTCACTGGGTGCAAACTGGCTGAGGCGTTTCACACATTCCCACTTCAAATGTACTTCATTGGATAAACAGCTTTGGTGGTCATGAAAGGTGCTATTAAATTACATGTCTTTAAATTTTGGTGTGGCTATGAGTTGGCTTTAAAAGTACCAGCCCACCAAGCTGGGATAGGAGGAATTGTAGTCCACACACACACTTACGTCTAGCTTCTTACCTCAACAATGCCAAGTTAGACTCAATGATTGGCAATAAATAGAGACAGATTCATTTAGCACTGATCTGGGTTACATCCTATCAGCTGTTCCATAGTTACTTCTTCACAATCATTCCCTTGGCTCTCACTCCAGGCACCGTGTCCAGTGCAGAGAGACACCAGAAACTGGATTGGAAAATGGACCATGGTCAGTTGTTGGAGGGAAGGCGCTGGGCAGTCCCAGAGCCTCATTCCCCACATTTCTATTCTCTCTTAATAATCAGCAAGCTTTGATGGGAGAGGTGTCTCAGTAAAACCTCAGTCAGTTTCGTCAGAGGCTGAAACATTGACCTTGAGCCAAGTTTTAATTTGATTTTAATTTAAATGATTGTGACACAGGCTGACCTGAAAGCACAACAACAGCTCATGCTCTTCCACGGAGTGACACTGTTATGAGATTTTC
This sequence comes from Carcharodon carcharias, assembly GCF_017639515.1. NCBI lineage: Eukaryota > Metazoa > Chordata > Chondrichthyes > Lamniformes > Lamnidae > Carcharodon > Carcharodon carcharias. The sequence goes on from NC_054472.1 coordinate 150,634,663, forward strand.
CAGTGAGTGATGAGATCTCAGTAAAGTGCAATGTTTCTCGGGTCTCCTAGGTAACAGATGTGTTGTCAGTGCTATTTTGCCTCAGCAAACTGTTGGCACCAGAGCAGGGCTCCTGCTGTCTCTGCCTCTGAACAAAGTTATACCAACAGATTGACATATTGATGTTCGAGTGGGCATCTAGTCAGCTTCCCTCTGCTACCTGCAGACTCTCTCTCTCCCTCTATGTAAAATCTGTCCTTGGTTTAAGGCTTTTCTTGTCAGCAAGTTCTGTGTTTGCTCACCTCGCGTCACAATATTTACCATCTTGACCGTCATTCAGACCAGAGGTAAGCTTGGATTTCAACAAAGTAATTATTCATACAGGCATGTTTTTACAAGTGAAGAAGCACTGATCAATTTGTGTATTTTCCTGGCTCTGCCTTTCAGGCCCTGAGATGGGGGTACGGGGAGCGGGGGCAAAAAAGAAGCTGAGCACAGGGCCCCACTAACTGTAAATCTGCCACTGGCCAGGCCCCTCTCATTAGCACATGCAGTGGACCAGATATCTTTTATGGCGGCTGCCCCAGGTACGTGAAACTTGTCTTGAGGGCAACATGATATTATTTTACAGGCACTTTTTAGGACATGGGACATAATCCTGCACCCGCAAAATTGGCCTTTCCCTCATTTCTCATTTTCCATGAAAATGGGTACAACAATGAGCCTTTGCTACTTTCCAATGTCTTAGTTCACACATGAAGAATTGCCTCTAGGGTGAGTTACCAAAGGGACACCAACAACAGTGAATCTGTACTGAAGTTATATGATTTCACTGAGGTGGTGGGTAGAAAATCCAAGAGGTTGGGGGGAGTGCAAATTACCTTATTAAATCATGATCATTGTCACAGTAAACTCAGCTGTCAGCTGGAAGTTCAGTGAAATAGACTTACAGATTGACACTTCTGGCAAGAGAGTTTACAACTGGGAGCTATGGAAAGACCTTCTCTATTGTCTAGCACATGTCCAGGTTTTTGAAAGCCATTAGCTGCAGGACCATCTTGGCTTAAAGTGCAAACCCATTTTGTTACAGCACTTGGCATAAACATTTGGTTATGGTTGACTGCAAGGCCAAGGACATGTAGATAAAATCAACAAATGGTAATAGGTTGTGCAAAAATTGAAGAGTGTTTAATGAAACAGATTCCAAGCTGAAACCAAGCTGAAGTTGTAGCTGCTTCAGAAACCGTTCAAGAGTGAGTCAATAGATGTTTGAGTCCGTTGGAAGCAAGTTAAACTTGGGTAGATTTTATTTTTCATGTTATTATTGGAAAACTAAAGGCCTCAGAACAGGTCACCACTCAGGTTAAAAAGCAGTAGTGATGTCCACTTATTTCATATAACAGCTTGGAAAGCACTATTAAATATTGATCTTTTAGTTTTCACTGTTCTAAAGATACGGTGTGATTAGATATTATTCCACTGGGAAAGGATGTTGGTGAACAATGGTTCTGTAACTGTCCCCTGAGACAGCCTAGCAAATCATTACGTTTCACAAAACTGATCATAGTAGTTCAAGAAGGTGGTTCACCAGGTTCTCAAGGGCAATTAGTGGTGGGCAATAAATGCTGGCTTAGCCAGTGATGTTCCCATCCCATGAATGATTGAGAAATAGATGGTTGCAGTTTGCAAAAGTTTTGACTTATCTTGAGGTGGCTCCTCAGATCTTCATTATTCAGCAAATCAATGCTTTCTAGGGCTTGATTATATTCTATGAATATTGCTGATGCTCTTCTGAAAGGACGAGTAGCCAGACTGTTAATGTGGCTTTCAACACTTCTGTCTTGATTCTCACAGCAGAGCAGTGAAATATGAAGTAGTTATTAGGTGATGCCAAATTTATGTTTTTGAAACCTGTAGTTTTCAGGAGAAGGGGAGACTGCAGAAGATCCTGGGAAATATTAAAGTACGATAAGAGTCTTGCTTTCAATGCAGAATGATGTGGGCATGAGGAAGGGCTTTCAGCGAGGGGCATTTAATCATTGGTGTAGCCAAAGAGGGAAGCTCAGAGAAGGATGACCATTGTAATATCAGTAAAAGTTGGTCAACTGGAGTGCAATCCTTCTCCTAACACTAACCTCCAACCTGTTTCTTTCTTGTCCATCCCAATATATCAACCATCTGCTAACTGTTCATCTATCCCTCACAGTTATTCATTCTCAGGATGTAGTCATCCGTGGAAACCTATACATCAGTGCCTTCATAAGTGTAGGATAGAAAAGAAAAAAAGAATTGGCTATGATGGCGCACAATAGAAAAGGTCTCAAAATATAACATGATGAAAATGCAATGTTGATATTTTGCAGTTAGTAGAGAAACAGTGTCTACAGTTCTGCCATTGGAGAAGCAGTTTCTGCCTGAGTACACTCAGTGGCCCTTATTTTCACAGTAGGGGGAAAGTGGCGGGGTGTGACTCACACATGAGGGAAATCTAAACACAGCAGGATTGTTTGAACTCAGTGCTGAGCCCAAACAGACCCTATTTTCACTGCAGCAAGGGCCTTAACCTACAAAGTAGGAGTTATGAACTTTTAGGGCAGGATTTTATGTGTTGGCGAGCGGGGGGCGGGGCCTGCTCGCCGACACGTAAAATGACGCAAGGTGACATCAGATGGAACTCCCGATGTCACCGCGCCCCATTTAAATTTTCAGGTAGGCGGGGGCCCAGCGAAATCAGCTGCGCGCCTGCTGACCTGTCAATGGCCAATTAAGACCATTGACAGGGTCAATTAAGTAATTAAAGGACTTGCCCGTCCAACCGTAAGGTTGGTGGGCAGGCCAGGAGCCCCGGCGCGAATTAGAAGAAGCATGAAACCTCATCCACGGGCAGGATGTGGTTTCATGTAGTTTTTAAAAATTTTAATAAAGTTTTTATAAAAATTATGGACATGTCCCAACTCATGTGACAGTGTCACATGAGGGGACACGTTAGGAAAATTTTAGTTTTCTATTTTTAGCTTTTTTATATTTAGAGCCGATCTCCCTGAGGCTGCACTTAGCCTCAGCGAGATGAGAATGCTCTTTGTGCGCATGCGCGAAGAGCACTCTCGATTTTGGGATTCCCCTCTGGCCGCACAGAGAGCGCATAGCCCTTCCAAGCTGACGTCACGCTGAGCGGGCCTCAATTGGCCCACCCACGTAAAATGGCACCCTGCCCCCAATTGGGGGCGCCGATCAGAAGCGCGCCTGTGCGCACTGGCCCTTCAACTTTGCCCCCGACGGGGGGGAGAATCCTGTCCTAAGAGTAGTTGTGCATACTCTTTATGGGTGGATTTCAACCCCCAGCTCTTTAAAATTAAGAAAATAGGCTGCCTGTGTCAATGAGAGTTGAACAAAATCTGGTCTAGCTGTTACAATAGCTATTTGTTATCATTTCTCCAAAGGCTATTATTATGCCATCATTAATGTTTGACTGCTTTCCACAACCTATGATTATCTCAGTAGGGGATCCTAAGTTCACAGTTTGATTGGCAGGTTAAAGATGTTATGAAAGCATTTGCTATCTTTGATCTGGGGCTATGAATACTAATTTATTTTTATAAGGGATTAAGTGCTTGATGTGGTATAAATGTTTGAATGGACTCTTGTGAATGAGGGTGCATTTTTTTTACTATTGTAAAGTCTGTAATAATAGATACTTTAGACCTTAATTTTATTTCATGTCAACATGACACCTGGTGGATACTAGGTGAGTTTGCATGGAGGGTGTAAGGGCAAAGGATGTTGGGTTGGGGGTCGTGGGTAGGCATGAATCAGTATTAATTTGGCATGGGGCTATAAGGGAGATGGGGTTGATGGGAGGCATTGATTGGCATTAAGTTGGTAGGGATCATGGGGAGTGGATTGGGGATGATGGTGCGTGAGGGTTGAGGGTTAAAGGCCAAAATTTAATGAAACAACTGGGTTGAAGTCCCAGTGAACTGAGGCAGGCCTTTTAAACAGCCTGTCTCAGCACTTGGAAGCTCCTGTGGCCACCTTTGATCTGCATCTGGGGACATCTCCATTCTGCACCTGCCCCCCTGGAGCAAAGATCCTGCCATTTGGAGGAGATTATCCTGAGGTGGGTGCAGCGAGCAGAAAATTTCCCGACTCCTGTTACCTAACTCAAGAACAGAAATCAGACCTAATATTAGTCTTGTGGAACCAATCCTAATTTTAATTTATTTGCAATAAACCCTTGATGAATGACATAGTGGAAAACCAAACAGGAGCTCATGATGGAGACGGGTATCCCAGTCCAGGGATGCAAAAACTTAAGGAGAGGAGCCTTTATGAAGTAGGAGTAGGCCAGATAACACCATACCCCTTTGAAGCATGTTACTAACTGATCTTATTTCACATAACTAATCACGACCAACTAGTAATGACTGGGAGGGTTTGTACTTGAATCCACAGGAAAGATGCTACAACAACAGCATTGATTGACTTAACAAGTGGAGGCAAAATGTCACGACCACAATTAACTGATCACCCTTGCCCAGTATTGAACCCTAGACCAGAAAATGGACTAGTGTTAGGAACATAAGAACATGAGAAATAGGAGCAGGAGTAGGCCATTTGGCCCCTCAAGCCTGCCCCGCCATTCAATGAGATCATGGCTGATCTGCCCCAGGCCTCAACTCCTCTTTTGTGCCAGCTCCTTATAGCCCTCAACTCCTCAACATTTCAAAATTCTATCTACTTCCTCATTAAGTACTTTCAATGATCTAGCCTCCACAACTCCCTGGGGTAGAAAATTCCAAACTACCCTCTGAGAGAAGAAATTCCTTTGCATCTCAGTTTTTAATGAGTGCCCTCTTATTCTTTAACAATGTCCCCTGACAGCGCTTTATGCTGTTGAATTCTCAGTGCAAACTGCTTGAGACCACGACTGAACTCGCTGTATCGTAACTCCTGTGCTTCTGTGATGCTCTTCTTGAAACAAGTGGCTGCAGCCTGTCTTTTCCACGAGTAGTTTAGTGAGTCCACTGCTCACTGCCCAGTGCTTTGCTGCTAGTAACTTGTCATGTGCCTGCTCATTTGCATTTGATGCCTTTTATTAATCGAGTCTTCAGAAGCTGTCTCTTTTATTGGCCTGCTGCTCCAGTTAAATTTTAAACAATATTGAACCACTTGCAAAGCTTTTCTATTGGAAAATTGGAACTAATTCCCAAACTAATTTACAGCATTTTAATACCTAATGGTCCCCTCGTTTAAAATTATAGTGCTTTGAGTCTTGAACAGCCGACGCTTTTATTTTCACATGAGGCCTGGTTTATAATAATAGCCAAAGTAGAGTTCAAAGTAGTTCAAGATTCCCCCACTAGTGGAAATATCTTCTCAATATCTACCCTGTCAAGCCCCCTCAGAATCTTGTACATTTCAATAAAACCACCGAGGGGAAAATGATGGGGGATGATGTCGGGAAGAAACCCCGTCGTCATCCCAGTCCATTTATATATTCACAAAGGCGGGCGGACAGCGAAATCAGCTGTCCGCCCGCCGACCTGACAATGGCCAATTAAGGCCATTGACAGGCTAATTAACATTATTAAACACCCTGCCCGGCCAACCTTAAGGCTGGTGGGCAGGCCAGGAGCCCCAGTGGGCAGCAGATTATTAATGAAACTTCATCCACTAGCAGGATGAAGTTTCATATCAGTTTTTCAAAACTTTAGTAAATTTTATGTGTTTATTATTAATATGTCCCATCTCGTGTGACATTGTCACATGAGGGGGTCATGTTAATAATTTTAATATTTATCAATTTTTAGAGTTTACTTACATCTCACGAATCTCCCTGAGACAGGACTTTGCTTCAGGGAGTAGTGCGCTCTTTCATGCGTGTGCGCGAAGGATCACACTTTGACAGATGGGGAATCCCTCCAACCCCCCCACACAGGAAGCTTCCTGTGGGGCAGGCCACTGGGTGGGTTTTAGTTGGCCCGCCCATTCAAAATGGCATCGAGATAAGAATCCTGCCCTTGGAATTGGAGTAAAGGGAACTTTGATGTATTAGAAGATGAGCTAGGTTTGAAATGTTAAGTAGGTAAACATGGAGGAAGTTGTAGAATGAAAGAGATAAAGGGGACATTTACATTTTAAATAAATCAGTACCTGGATTCAAAGAGAGGGAGTGAAATATTACACCAAGACAGTGTGTTTATTTTTTTCCAAAGATTACTGGTAAAATTGGTGCTATGATGAATTTTTATGATCAGAGGGGTGAAGTCCAAAGACATAGTGAAAAAATGTGAATTTGCTTTCAAAGGGGAAAATACGTATAAAAGAGAGAAGGCTACGTGTAAAGGCAGGCATTCTAAGATCTAACAAGTGTGAAACGCCTTTAGCATCTAAGCCTCAAGCTGCAGTCTACAAAGAACTGAAGTTAAGGAATCTCACTTTGGATTGGATTTTTCAGGGGATCATGTTTCTTTGCCTGGGTCTTTTAAATCTATGTGTCTTATTGTTGCCTTAACGAAAGTGTAACTGGGAGTTAGATTAATTAGGTGATTTAGACACTATCATAGTAGTAATTTGTAGATCCATGTATGTACTTAAAATCATTTCCTCTATTAATAAAGGCTTAATTTAGTTTTTAAGACATGGTGGTTTTATTACTACTGAGTTTAAGGCACGCACCTCGAAATTTATATGAATTGCAAAACAAGTTGTGGCAGTTGTTTCAAGTTTCCCTTTGGGATTTGAGTAGCTCAGCATTTACCATTGGCTGTGCCATAACAGTTGATAAAAGCAGACAAAACTCTCAATGATAATGTACACCATGAGCTGGTACCCATCGTCCTAAACATCTCTAACATTGGCTTGCCTGAGTGGTGCTCAGACATGAGCATAGTACGCAGAGATAAAAACAAAAAACTGCAGATGCTGGAAATCCAAAACAAAAACAGAATTACCTGGAAAAACTCAGCAGGTCTGGCAGCATCGGCGGAGAAGAAAAGAGTTGACGTTTCGAGTCCTCATGACCCTTCAACAGAACAGAATTCTGTTCTGTTGAAGGGTCATGAGGACTCGAAATGTCAACTCTTTTCTTCTCCGCCGATGCTGCCAGACCTGCTGAGTTTTTCCAGGTAATTCTGTTTTTGTTTAGCATAGTATGCAGCCCTAGTAAAACAAGTGACAACACAGGCAACTTGGTTTAACGGTGGAGTGCAGCCCATGGCTGCACCCCCTGTTCAGGGAGAAGGTCAACTGAAACATAATCTGGTTAATGATGTCATCACAGCAATTAACACAGGGACCTCAATAGTAAATTTGATTGATTTGGCAGTAGTGGACCAAAAGGTTAAGTTCTCAAATTAAGAAAATTCTGGAGAAGGGACAAGGAACCACGGACAGGCAATTCAATACGGACCAAGACCTGACATAGATAATTCAGAACTTGGCCTCTGTACTAGAGAGCTATGCTTGGACCATTAACAAATTGAATAATTCAGAGAGCAACCTCTCAAATGATGCGGTCAGTAATGATGCCTGCATCACCTATGGATGCACCTATACACAGTTCTCTTGGTTTGCTCTCACCAAAGCCCTATACAATTGCAGCAAGACATTCTTATTCTTACTTCCTTGTAATAAAGGCTAAGATACCATTTTCCTTTCTAATTACTAGCTATTCTTATTCTATTTTATGGACATCATCGTCATTAACTTTAGACTGAAGCCTTTTAAATAAAAGAACATTCAGCAGCAAACATTCTGCCGTGTGATACAACTGGATGGCTTTGGAGCAGTCCTTCTAAAAACTAGAAGATGATATTTCCTCCAGGTCAAAAGTTTTCTAATTAACAAAGCACTACTTAGTCTCATGTGGCGTTTGCTCTCAGTGAGTCAGAGAAGACGTACTGTGATCAAAATGAACAACATTTTGAATCACAATGAGCATTAGATTCTTTCTCTATTAACTTCAGCCACTGATAGCCCATACCCTGTATTTCACTTTCCACCGAAACATCTTCCCCGCTACCTCTTCTCTCCATCACCATCTTACCACCTCATTTCTCTATCATCTTCTATCCATCCCATTATGCCACTCCTGCTTATATTGATGGCCTACTCTTTGGCTGTGAAAGAGGCTCCCCCTGATGATTCCGCTGTGTCATGTACATTAACTCAACACTATAAACTTGTAACTTGAAAAAGAGAAAAATCTATCCTGAGCAATTTTAGTTTTTTAAAATGTATTTACACTCTATTTGTACAATATAAATATTTAAGTGTAAAAGAATTAGCGCTGGTTTCGCAACACAGTACTGGGAAAACAGGAGTGAGACAGGGCAGATTGGAGGGTGGAATTCACAACTGAGGGATGTGGGTAGGTTGGTATAGTTTTTGCCAAGATCAGGTGAAAAGCCTCTTACTCCGACCCGGCATGTCCCCCGTTTGCAGTGTCATTCTGTCTGCTCCCTTACTCTCCGAGTCAACAAAAATAAAAATTGTGGAGAGTTGTAAAATTGGCTGATGATTTGCTATTCCTCCTTTTTTTATACAATTGTAAAAAGTCAAAAAGTATCCCAATTTATTATTATGTATCAACAGGTGCTTCACCCCTGAAATGCAAGATCATCGTTCACAAACAGTATAAATGTGTTGAATTTTGAAAGTAACTTTGTGGTTTTTACAACTGACATTGTTAATGTCATATGAATGTGGAGGGAAAAGTACATTTTAATGCCATTTATGTTTGCATTTCTCAAAAATAATTAAGTGCATTGTTTTTGCATTTGTTAATAACAATTTAATTGATTTTCTTGATTTTCTCTGTTTTTCACCCAGCCATTCAGATGACTTTCTTTGTTTAACGCAATGATTTCCACAAGTAATCCGAGTAACCAAATATTAAGCCCTCAAAGATTAAGAAGATGAGAATCAGATGGCAGGTTCAACCCACTATTACCCAAGCAGACCAGGGAGACAGACCACATGACAGTTACTTGAGCACGCATGAAGAGATGTGTGTTTACCTCGTGCTTCACCGGTTTAACAATCTCGGCATTTGACTCTCTCCTAAACTGACTGTTACAAAATTCATCCACAACTGGAATGTCTCTGCCTGTAGTGGTGTCAGCCGCCATTGCCTTGAGATTCTCTGCATCTGGTTCCTTCCTGACTGCCTCAAGAGACATCCTCCAGATCAAGCCTGGGTACACAGCTGTATATCTCAAGTCACTGGTCTCTTAGGAGGGCAGGACTTTATTCATGAGGCTCATGGAGCCATACTAGCTTCTCTCATCAATTCTTCAGCATTTATGAATAGAAAGTGGTTCAGTTCAATTAACATACAGCTGACACCCACTATTGACAATTCCTGTGTGCTGTGGGAACTCCAGGGCTGGACTTTACAGGCACCCACGAGGTGTGTTTTCGATGGGGGTGGGGGGGAAACCTAAAATATGAGGGGTGTTAAACCCACCAACTTCTCGCCCCTCCCTGAGCTGTCTCCCATATTACAGTAGGTGATTTTGGCGCCTGCCCACAATATTTAAGTAAATAAGTAAAGGTTAATTGAGTTTGTTACCAAGCCAATTGACCGGGTTATTACACTGCCCACACCACAACACGGTTGGCGTGGCAGGTGGACAGGAGCAGGCAGTCTGTTTTTTGAGGCCAAGTTGAAAAAAGGTGGGAAGAAGTGGTGGAGGGGATGGTTGCAGCATGTCATTTAGGGGGTGCCCTGTGCACATCGGGGACACCTCTCCAAGGTGTCAGCTTATCCCTTCATTCCTTGCCAAGTGTCTTCCAAAACCCAGCCCCTCTACACCCCTTCCCCCTCGCTGGCCTCTTGGATCCATCCCCACCTTAAAAGCCTGGGGTTTACCTGTCTCTGGCAGCCATCGCTTTCCTTCCTTCCTTCCTCCTTACAGTCCCAGCAGACCCACTACAGAGCTACTGCCAATCTGATTGCCCTGCAGCCCTCAAGGGTGGGACTTCCTGTCCACTGACGGATGGAAGTTTGGCTGTTAGCTTGTTTAGCCCGCCAGCAGCACATTATGGCTCCTTCCAGGTGCGTTGGCTGAATGCTGCCTTTCCTTGTGGGGTACTGAGCTGTTTCCCCTCCCCCCACCCCCTGCAAAATTCAGCCCCAGGACTCCTCATGTGTCCTGGATAATTATGTATGTAGGAAATGCCTCCAGCTGCTCAAACTAGCTGCTGGAGGCGGGAAATCAGGAAGCTGACAATTTGCTGGATTGCATGGCTGAGTCTCGCCACAGCCAGAGAGTTCAGGAGTTCAGGAGAGTGGCACTCTCAAACTGGTTTTAAGTGCTGAAAACTGAAGAGGGCGATGAAACCTCGGGGATGTGCAATCCAGAACACCTTCACTGCACTGTGAGGCAAAGGACTGCCAAGGAGGGAATGGTGACATGTAGAAATTAAGTTGTCATTCGGATAGGCAGGCTTTTCTGCGACTGAAAGTGTGAGTCTCACATGCTGTGTTCTTTCCTTGGTGCCAGGGAAATAGAAATCACTAAATTGATACAAAATATTTTGTAAGGGAAGGGGAGCAGTCAGAAGCTATATGCCATGTCGGAAGTAACAGCATAGCCAGGAAAAGGGTTGACGTCTGACAGGCAAAGTTTCAGGATGGAGCAAGTTAAACAGTAGGCTATCAAAGAAGTAATCTCTGGATTAGTCCCGGTACCACATGCCAGTGTGTTAAAAACTGGAAGATAAGGCATGTTGATGCCTGGCTGCAGAAATGGTGCAGGAGTTAAGGCTTCAGATTGCTGAAGCAATGTGACCAATCCTGGGACAGCAGGTACCTATACAAGATGCGCAGGGCCTCTCAACAGGCCTGGGACCAATGTTAACTAGTGCTTGGGGGGAGGGATGGTATGGGGTGGAACACCAGGATGAAGGATTAGAGAGGAGATGTCAGGTGTACAGGGGAGTGGGAGGGATGAACAACATTAGAATAGAGTAGCTCAAAAATAGGAGGGATCAGAGAGGGGCAGACTAAGATGGATTTGGAGTGCAAGGGTGTAGATGCAGAAAACATAGTCGATAAGATTGGTAAACTGCAGGCACAAGTAGGCACTTCAGATTATGATATTGTGGCAATAACAGAGACCTGGTTCAAACAAGGATAGAGATGGGCACTTAATATTCCTGGCTACAGCATATTCAGGAAAGATTGGAAAGGGAGAACAAGGAGGAGGTGGCAAACTTGATTAAAAATTCTATTACAGCACTGAAAAGGATTGATGCACTTGAGAGTTCAAAGACAGAGCCTATTTGGTTAGAATTAACCAACAATTGTGCTGCTGGGTATTTCATAAAATAGAGGGAAGAAGATGGAGGAGCAAATTTACGGCCAAATTGCAAAGAGATGAAAGAGCTTTAGACCAGTGATAATGAAGGATTTCAATTATCCATTATAGATTCGGAAAATAACAGTGTAAAGGGACAGAGTGGTGGCCACTGCTGTGACGACAGGACAACCTGCCATGTCGAGGAGCCCAACTAAGTCCAAGGATGTGAGTCTCAGTGACTGGTGAAAAGGAGGGTGTGGCAAGCTGGGGAATATGATGGGGGGAGGGCGCTGGGCTCAAGAGGCCGGAGGGGTAGGGTTAAAGAGGGGAATGACCTTTGCGGGGGGATGCCTCCAATGGGTCCAGGGCTCTTGTAAAGGAGGTTCCCCACCACTTGCCTGGGATTTTCTGCTCCCGTGTGCGACAGGCGTCACAGCGGGCAAGAGTGGAAAATATTGCGAGATGGTCAAAAATCAGTTTTGCAGCGTCGTAAAGCCAGGTCACGATTGTGCAATTCAGCCATCAATGGCGGGCGGGAACATCATTTCAATGTTGCTGCATGTCTTTTTAAGGTCTCCTCATCGGAATCAACCCCGCTCCCCCCCACCCCCCCGCCCCCATGCTGGATCATACGGACACGTCAGTGTGCAATTAAATAACATGCTTCACAACGGGATAGAAGCAATGTGCACCTGGTGACCTGCATTCACTCCTCACATCGAGGTTAGTTCACCTATCTTGCACCATGTAGCGCTCATGGGAATCAGCGCCAGACTTCGCAGGCAGGACCACTTCTCTTTCAGGGAGTTGTCACAGGCAAGTGTCCACCTACGCTAAGGTGGGGGTGGCTTCTCATGGGCTGCAGGGCTAGGCCTGTATGTGGGAAGAGGGGCAAGTGGCCTCACACAGGAGATGGGCCTGCAGTGCTAGGGCTGTACTTCTCAAGGGGAATTAGGAATGGGCAATAAATCCCATATCCGAATCCCGTAAATGAAAATAAAACAAAACTGGGTGTTACGAGCTGGGAGAGTTACACTTAGACACTTGGCCAGGAGGAGGGTGGGGGTTGGGGCGAGGGAAAGTTGAACAGTGTAAATGGCCTCAAGATGTGGATGGGTGAGGTCCACATGGGCCATAGGCATACCCACTTCAAAATTTTCAGGGGCTAACAAACGGACATGCAGCAGAGCATGACAGGATCAAGGAATACAGGGGAGGTCTGTATGGGAGGGAAACCTGAACATGAAACTCCTCCGGGGTGATGGGAGGGGTCTCCATACTCATAAGTGAAGCAATGATGCCCATTCGTGCAAGACTAATCCCACAAAGTGGCAGTAATTGACCTCCTTGTATTAACCCCTTGTTCACAGTGTAGAGATTCCCCAGAGTAATAATGAACTCCAAAGCAATTTGGTGAATAGACAAGCTCCTGAAGCCTATTGGAAAGTTGATGCTGGACAGTTCACCAAAGAGAAACCTCAGGCCTGCCTCAAATAATCTCATTTCCTGAATGAACATTTACTCTCCTGTTTATTCCAAACAGTTTAATATTAGAGTGCAGTGAATGAGGCTCCCAGCGCTGGGCTGAGAGCAGTGCATCCAAGAGCCTGGCCAAAGCAGTGTCAGAGCAGCTGGTGATGTTGGTTGGTGGCAGGGGGGAACCTCAATATGCACTACACATTGGCCATCATTTCAGGTGAGTACTCTCTGACAAGGGAAGAAAGCCCTTGAACCCATATTCACTGACAAGTCATTGACAGAAGAGGACGTTTGGAGACTAATGCTAACACTTGTCTGTTTCTTATTGATAATACACAGAGGAGACCATCAGGAAATGGAGGATGAATTTATTACTGCCAGCATTGTCACTTACAAGCAGGAGAGAAGGAGAAGATTGCGACAGAGGCACCTGGCTCATCAAAGGGAGGAGCAATGCCCACATGACCAAGAGCCAGCAGGGCCTTCTTCGATGCAGGAGATGAGGCACATAGACACATCATGCATAGGTAGCTTGCAAGACCCAGGGTTTACAGAAATCGCATGTCTTATCTGCAGAAGAACAAGAACCAGTGTCGCTGATGGCTCCACATGCCCAGGGATATGTTGAGTCACATTTGCTACATTAACCAGGAATTAGCGCCATGGGAACTGGGGAGGCATCCAATGCCAGTGGCTCTCAAAGTAATGGCTGTGCTGAATTTCTACTCCAGTGGCTCCTTCCAGGGTTCCACTGAGGAACTCGGCAAGATCTCTCAGGCATCCATGCACAAATGCATCATGATGTCACAGACGCCCTTTTTGGCAAGGCTCACAATTACGCCTACTTCATGAATAGATGGTGGTGGACCATTAAACAACTCACTGGAGGAAAAAGCTCCACAAATATCCCCATCCTCAATGATGAAGGAGCCCAGCACATCAGTGCAAAAGATAAGGCTGAACCATATGCTTCAATCTTCAGCCAGAAGTGCTGAGTGGATTATCCATCTCGGCCTCCTCTGGAGGTGCCCAGCGCCAGTCTTCAACCAATTCAATTCACTCCACGTGATATCAAGAAACAGCTGAAGACACTGGATACTGCCAAGGCTATGGGCCCTGACAATATTCCAGCAAAAGTACAGAAGGCTTGTGCTCCAGAATTTGCTGCACCTCTAGGCAAGCTATTCCTGTACAGCTACAACACTGGCATCTACCTGGCTATGTGGAAAATTAACCCAGGTATGTTCTGTACACAAAAAGTGGGACAAATCCAACCCGACCAATTACCGCCCCATCAGTAGTAAAGTAACGCTAGGGGTCATCAACGGTACTATCAAGCGGCACTTGCTTAGCAATAACCTGCTCATTGATGCCCAGTTTGGGTTCCGCCAGGGCCACTCAACTCATGGCCTCATTACAGCCTTGCTTCAAACATGGACAAAAGAGCTGAACTCCCGAGGTGAGGTGAGAGTGACTGCCCTTGATATCAAGGCAGCATTTAACCGAGTGTGATATCAAGGAGCCCAAGCAAAACTGGAGTCAATGGGAATCAGGGGGAAAACTGTCCACTGGTTGGAGTCAAACCTAACACAAAGGAAGATGGTTGTGGTTATTGGAGATCAGTCATCTCAGCTCCACGACATCAATGCAGGGGCTCCTCAGGGTAGTGTCCTTGGTCCAACCATCTTCAGCTGCTTCATCAATGACCTTCCTTCCATCATAAGGGCAGAAGTGGGGATGTTCGCTGATGATTGCATAATGTTCAGCACCATTCGTGACTCCTCAGATACTGAAGCAGTCCATGTCCAAATGCAGTAAGACCTGGACAATATTCAAGCTTGGGTTGACAAGTGGTAAGTAACATTCACACCACACAAGTGTTAGGCAATGATCATCTCCAACAAGACAGAGTCCAACAATTGTCTCTTGACATTCAATGGCATTAGCATCACTAAGTCCCCACTATCAACATCCTAGGGATTACCATTGACCAGAAACTGAACTGGACAGCCATATAAATACTGTGGCTACAAGATCATGTCAGAGGCTAGGAATCATGAGATGAGTAACCCACCTCCTGACTCCCCAAAGCCTGTCCACCATCTACAAGTCAGGCATGTGATGGAATACTCCCCATTTGCCTGGATGAATGCAGCTCCCACAACACTCTAGATACCTGACACTGTCCAGGACAAAGCAGCCAGTTTGATTGGCACCCCATCTTCAAATATTCACTCCCTCCACCACCGACGCTCAGTAGTGGCAGTGTGTACCACCTAAAAGATGCACTGCGGGAATTCACCAAGGCTCCTTCGACAGCACCTTCCAATCCCACAACCACTACCATCTAGAAGGACAAAGGCAGTAGATAAATGTGAACATCACCACCTGGAAGTTCCCCTCCAAGTCACTCACCATCTGACTTGGAAATATATTGCTGTTCCTTCAGTGTTGCTGAGTCAAAATCCTGGAACTCCCTTCCTAACAGCACTGTGGGTGTATCTATACCACATGGACTGCAGTGGTTTAAGAAGGCAGCTTACCACCACCTTCTCAAGGGCAACTAGGGATGAGCAATATACGCTGGCCCAGCCAGCGAAGCCCACCATCCTGCGAATGAATTAAAAAATACTTTGACAGAGATCAAGCAAGCTAGGACGCCAGAATACTGGTCTCTGCCGAGATTTCCGGGTTTCCGCATTTGCAGGATGTCATCGACTCTCTCATGCAGTTAGAAAAACTCCTTGGCTACTCCAATGCCTAAACAGGAAATGCTACAAATTGCTCAATGTAGAGCTGGTTTGCGACCATAGGAAACTTATCATGTAAGTTTGCACCAGATACTCAGGAAGCATCCACGACTCATACACCTTGAGTAGATTGCAGATCCCAGGAATCTTTGAGGGACCACACAGGATCCAGGTCTAGCTCCTCAGTGACAAAGGGTACCTGCAAAGGAATTGGCTGATGACACACATTCGGTGGTAGAATGGGGCTCATATTGCTACCCAGACATTGGTGGGACACACCATAGAGATTACAAAGATGCGATTCTGATACCTGGACAGATCTGGCATAGCATTCCAGTACAGTCCCCGGATCATCATGGATTGCTGCACTCTGTAGAGCCTGATGCTGCAAAGTGGGGAGGACTTGCCAGATACTGACATGGAGGAGCTGAATGTCCCCTCCGACGAGGACGACCCAGAAGGGGATGAGGGCGATGAGTTCGAGGAAGGTGAGGCTGCAGGGGAAGGGGCCATAACACAGGCCAGATGAGGCAGGCGGGTGTGTGAGGCCCTCATAGGCACCAGATTCCACAAGGAGGATGGCGAATTGTACTGAGTATCCTCATGGACAAGTGCCCTCCATCATGCGCCCACATGAGCACCAGTGTTACAATTCCTCTCATTTCGCCTAAGCATTCAAATATAAGATTGAATAGTTGCACATCAGGCTCATATTGTCCTGATCCTTTGAAGGAGGATGAAGACCTGGGAGCTTGTGTCCTTGCTGAGATGAGGTACTAACGGGAGGATGGAGTCCCAGCATCAGACGTCAGTCAATGCTGCCTCTTCAAGTTTTTCTCCAGCATCCAGTCGCAACGGCATCCTACAGGAGCCAGTAACTGTTGCATGATCCTCAGTGGTCTTGTGCCTGTATGCCTTCAATGGAACAAGATTCCTCAAGGAGATCCATCTCCAGCAATGGAATATACTCTGTGTAACACTGATGGTGAATCAGATAATTCACATTTGTGACAAGGCAGCCAATGAAATTCTGCTGCTATGCATCCATTTCGGAATGACTCAGTTGCCTGTGGTGCATTCTTCCAAATCACACTAACATCCAGAACTCTCAGTTCGGGACCATGGGCTGCAATTATCCTGAGCTTGATATGGATGTGGACCACCTGAGCTTTACAATGTCAAACTCTTGCCTGCCAGGCATTAAAATTACTCCTCTTTAATGCTGACATTGTGCCTTCATGGCCAGCCCAGGCCCTTGCCAAGTGCACATCACACATGCCATGAAGCCCTCAAGGGCATGCGTCATTCAATATATTCTCGCTCCTATCCCTTGTTCCCCTCCACATTGTCTAAAGCAACCATGTGCACTTCAAGAGCATGCTCAAAGCCTCTATTACCTGCCAGAAGATACCATTTGCAGTTAGCAACAGTGACTTTGGCGAGTGCTCAGGTGAGGGGACGCATGACGCTGCATCCGTAGTTTGTGACGAGAGCCTTATCCCCACAAAACACACAACCGCTGCAGGGCGAGACACGCTCAAGGTTGGAAGTTTGAGCGCCAAGATTATAATGTGATGGAGAGGAGCTGGACTTCATCATGTTGAGGTGGCAAGCTGCCCCCACTTATTGGTGAGCTAAGCAGATGCACACTCTGAAAGTCAAAAAAGAGTTTGGCTGACAGCAGCGCACTGAAGCTCTGAGTATGGGCTCATGGCATAAAAACCCTGCCAAGAGGCAGGGAGCACATGGAGTTGCATGATATATGACCCTTTTCCATGCATGAACACATTTCCTTAGATGTTACTTCTTCACCTTTCTAGAATGCAGATGAGTTAAGAGAGCACCTCTGCCTCAATCTGTACACACCCAAGAATAAAGATGATATGACCCTGCAAAGCATCTGAATGAGCTTCGTTCCACAAGAACACTTATAATTAAGATTGAGACATCACTGATGTTGAGAATGATGTGCAAAAGGAACACACACTGTGGTGATATGGAAGTACACTACATAGACGAGAGGGCCATGATAGCGACATGTGGGGGGAGGAATCATGGTTTCACACCTGATTGACAGTAACACAGCAATTCTTAAAAGGGAGACGTACGCAAGAGGAGATGTGAAATGGATGTGATTCTATTTATAGTTGTGAACTTTACATGCATGTGGTAACATCTGTGCCACACTGTGCTCCTAAATCTTTTTAACTTTCCTAACCCTACCGATGCGTCTTGGTGCTACGCCCTGTTCTATGTAATGACCTTGCCTAACGTCCTCTGGAGGGCCAAAACCTGAGGGCCCCAGCCTGCTTTGGGTGTCCTGCTGTGGAGCAGGTGCACCCTCCTCAGCCTGTGGAGCTGGAGGTGATGGGGTCACACGCGGAATGGATTTGGACCGGCTGGAGAATCCCAGAGTCACCTGGGTGAATGGCCCGGGTGTCCAGCTGCTGGTCCTCTTCCCTATGGGTGCCTGATGGCTCCTGGCTGACTCTTTGAGGAGAAGTGGCAGCTGGAGTGAGATCTAGGTGCCCTGCTCCCATCTTGAGTTGCCACTGATGGATGCCACCAAGGGCTAAAGTGATGGAGTGCTGCTCCTGCAGCAGTGCAGGATTGATGTTCTGGACCAAGGTCTCCCTGGCAGCCGCCAACCTCCCAGTGTTGACCTCAGTGTGTTGGCATGCTGGAGCTATTACCTCAGACTGAAGGTGGACGGACTCCTCCATCGTCTGTTAGAACCTGAGCAATGCAGCTGACATCCCTCCCTGATAGTCCCTTGACTGTCGCTGCAGCCCCAGCAACTGACTTAGGACCAAGTCCTGAGGCTGGCCATCTGACTTGGACTCAGCAGAATCATGGCCTCCAGCGAAGTACCTCGATGTCCCTGCCTCTGTCTGCTGCGGACCAGATTGTGTCCTGTGCTTCACCAGATCATGACCCCTGAGCCTGCTCTAGAACTAGGTCCCACCGAGGTTTGTGTCTTTGAGCTGGTACAAGGTATAGGTGAGTGCTGTGGCGGATCTTCTATAGTGCTCTCCTCTGGTTCCTCACGCGTGGTGTCCTCAGGCCTGGAGATGAGGTTTGTGGATGTTGGTAGGCACTTTTTAGTGGTTCCTATGAGAGAAATAAGAGATAATTAGTGCATGGCAGGTGACTCCAATACAGGGTAAAGCACTCGCAGTGTGGTTGTCTGAGGGATGAGCTGGTGGAGGATCCTCACTTGGGTGTACACCACCAACCTCACCGTTGGCACAGGCATAGTCAACATCCTCTCTGTCAGCTCAATGATTCGATTCTTGAACTCTGTGAGGGCCTGATGTCCAGCCGGTTTGGGACCTCTTCCTTTTATTGTGTGCAAATTTGTCTTGCATAAAGACAGATGGAGAGAGTATGAGTAAGTCACATGCCAGGGCAGGTGATAAGGATGCTGGCATCTGTGGTTGGTGAGGGGAGCCATACCATACGTATGAGGTTGTGATCTTCAGAGTAGAGGAGCCCAGATGGAGATGTGAGGGTGTGTGTGAGAGAGTAAATGGTAATGTCTCTTGAGCTGGTAATGAGTGAGATGCCAGTGAATGATGGCTTATGAGCGTGTGAGATGAGTGATGAGATGGTTAACTTACCCTGGCGGCATGGATGAGATCATTCATCCTGTTGCAGCATTGGGTGGCTGACCTCTTCTGGACTGTGTTGGCACTGACCACCACTGCCACAGCCTCCCAAGCCAAATTGGTCATCTTGCTGGACTTTCTCAGGTCAGAGTGGGGGTAGAGGACATGGCAGTGGACCTCGACTAAGTCCAACAGGTTCTCCAATGAGGCATCACTGAATTTGGGGGCTACCACCTTCTTGCATTTCAGGGCCGTGTCTTTCATGGAGCAGTCTCGGACTGCTGAAATTGAGAAGGCTGTGTGCACCTGCACATTAAATACGGTGCCTGGTGTGAGGAAGCGGTGAGCTGATGGCGGGGCGGGTGAATCGGAGGCCGCCTGCCAACAATGCACTGTGTTTCATGTATGTGAAAATTAATGAGAATTAATGAGGCAGGAAGCAGATGATACAACGTGAAAACCTGCCATTGTAGCCATCAAGTACAACGCCGTTTTTCATGCCTGATCCCGCACTTAGTGCAATGGATGAATTTCTTTGACATGGTTTAAAATTAAACATAAATAGGAGGCTATGATAAATGACAGGTATGTAATCTGGCAGAGAACTAAGAAGAATGCAAGGAATATAGAGGAGAAAAGGGAATAAGAAGAGCAAAGATTGAGTGTGAGAATAGATTAGTGGATCATATAAATGGAATTCCCATTTTTTTTGTAAATAGCAAATAGTAAAGTATATAAATAGTCTAATTCTATTCAAAGAGAGTGTGGAAGTGCCAATTAGAGACTCAAAAGGAAATTTTCTTGTGGAAGCAGCTGGTATGGATGAGATTTTGAATGAGTACTTTATATGAGTTTTCATTAAAGAAAAAGATGTTGTCAAAGCCAAATAAAGGAGGAGGGAGTAGAAAAATTGGATGCGATAAAAATACATAAAGGAGGGGTATTTAAAAGTAGAAAAGCTACCCACTTTGGATTGGATGCATCCTTGGGCTGTTGAGGAATGTAAGGGTAGGAATTGTGGAGGCTTTGGCTACAATCGCTTAAGCCTACTTAGATATGGGAGTGGTGTCAGAGCCTTGGGGGGTTGCAAATCTTACACTCCTGCTCAAAGAAAAGGGGAGAGCCTGCTCCACCATTCAATAAGATCATGGCTGCTCTGATTGTAGCTTCAACTGCAATTTCCTGCCACACCCCCTTCTCCCCTCCCCCTCCACCCACCCCCTGCAACCCACCAGCTTGACCATCAAAAATCTGATAAAACTAAACCTTCAATATATTCACTGTCCCAGCCTCCACTGTTCTCTGGGGAAGAGAGATCCAAAGATTAACAACCCTTTGAACACTCAGCTCCATCTTAAATGGGAGGCCCCTCATTGTGAAACAGTGCCCCCTAGTTCTAGATTCCCCCACGAGGAGAAACACGCTTTCAGGATCTACCCTGTCAAGCCCCTCAGAATCTTATATATTTTGATTAGATCACCTCTGATTCTTCTAAATTTCAATGAGTATGCTGCTCAAACTTTCCTCATAAGACAACCTCTTCACCCCAGAAATCAGCCAAGTGAACCTTCTCTGAATTGCTTCCAATGCAACTTTATCCTTCCTTAGGTTAGGAGAACAAAACTATGCACTGTACTCTGGGTGCAAATTCTTGCATCCAAGTTTTGGCCTTGATGTGAGTCAGGATGTGTTCCAGCAGAAAGCAGATGAAAGATGCCTGTCACTCTGTACATAGATGCTTCTACAAAAGGATTGGATGTGGCTCTGGTACAAGAGGAAAAAGCAATAGCAGTTGTATCCAAAGCTCTAACACATCAGCTGAGACCAGATATGCTAAAATAGAAAGAGAGATTTTGGCAGCAGTGTTTGGATTTCCGAAATTCTATACATACCATACATCACTGCCTATAAGTTGACCCAAAGTACAAGATGACCAACTTTTTCAACGCCAAAAACTGCCCTTTTGTGTATCCTCTGGGAGTAAGCTGAGCTCCATTTTCAGTATGAAAAGTTATACTCACATCAGTAATCGACTTTGACTTTTGATCCCAGAATTGAATGTTTTAGTTACCTTATGTTGCCAGTTGGCACATAGGAACAAGCAGGTGATACAGGCTCTGTTGCAAAGAGCAGACTGTGCATGGCGAGGTGAGTGGTGAACAGAAATGGATCCTCCGGTGAAATGAATGAAGTATGAATCTGCTTTCAAGCCAAAAGTCATAACGTTTGCTAACTCGTCAAATAACTGTGCTGCAGCGAGGTAATTTGGTGTTAATTTTTTTAAATGTTCATTTATGATATTTCAATTTCTTCCTTAATCCCATGTGTATGTCCCAATCTTTATTTCGTTCTTGGTGAAATTATTACAAGTGACTGATAAGCAGTGCTTTTTACTTCTTGCTTTGCTGTCTGGGAGCAATTATTAATTTAATTGGTAGCTCAGTCTGCTTGATGACTTCACCGTTCCTGGATGCCAAGGATCCCATGACACCAGAATAAAATTGATACCATTTTGGGGAAATCAATACCCACTAAATCATTGTAAGTATCTTTCTTTGAGGTTAGTGGTAAGTGCTGTCCCTTTGCCACTGACTACAAAATCCAGGCCAATATGTTATTTTGCCTCCTGTTATATTATTGAGTACAACTAGTTGGCCAAAAGCCTTATCACTATTAGTAGAACAGAGAGAGGAGTTATGCACAGAATGCACAAGGGCTGGAGGGCATCTAATGCTGGAGGAGGATGAAGAGGTATGCTAACCAGGTATATGCTTAATATCGTTCTTTCCCTTTCTTCCAATAATCTATAGACCTTTACATGCAAATGTGGGGTCACATAATTGCTACACTCTGAATTACCTCATTTGCTTGTGTTACTGCTTTCAACTGTTTTCAGTCTTTGTGTGGCAAGCATGTGGCACTTCACCACATTTCTCAACTTGGAAAACAGTAACAATTGGAGTGAGTTCAGAGCTGAGGAAAGATTGCTTGCTATTGATGCATTAATAGAATGTTACGTGTGAATCAAAAGGCTCAGAAAGGAATCATTGGCAGCTTTTCTTGTTTCCCTGAGATTATGATCATCAGTTTTCTGAGATAATGCTTCTCTCCCTCTCCACCCAGATCTGACACATGTCCATCTTTTGTCAGCCAGGTGCCACCTAGTTCTTTTCTGTATAATTATTATCTTTTGTTTTGCTCTACAATGAGAGGTGACAAGTTGTAATTTTATCTCCATATTTAGACCTTTGTATTCTTAATCGCTTTGTTTGTAACTCTGAGCGCTTGTCAAATTGAGATATTTTTTCAGTAAACCTTAAAAACAAAGTAAGAGAAACCCTATTCATAATTGGTATCATTGGCAGTGGATGTCTGCCTAAAAGGAGCGCATGAACAAAACACAGTGCAATAGACAATGGAGACAATACCAATCAAAGCAATGGGTGTATTGACACTTCAAATTGCTCAGTTCCTTTACCTGCTATCACTTTGCATAGATTCCTAATATTTTGTTTATAATTTCTGAAAGAGATTTCTGACAGTATGAAAACAGGGAATAAGCTGGTATGGCAGCTATTGCGTCCCTTTTAAGATATTCTTCATACTGCAGAGAAATATGGTATTCAGGCAGTGAAGCTGAATGAAGGTTATTTGTATTTTAGTAAAATCATAGAATGGTTATAGCACAGGTGGAGGCCATTCAATGCATTTCTTCCTAAAGTGTGGTACCCAGAACTGGTTGCAATACACCAGCTGAGGCTGAACAAATGTCTTATGCAAGTTCAACATAACCTCCTTGCTCTTGTACTCTAAGGCCCTATTGATAAAACCCAGGATACTGTATGCTTTATTAACCACTCTCTCAACCCATCCTGCCGCCTACAATGACTTATGTACATATACACCCAGGTCCCTCTGCTCCTGCACCCTCTTCAGAGTTATACCCGCTATTTTGTATTATCTCTCTATGTTCTTTCTACCAGAATGAATGACTTCACAATGAGATTAATTTTATAGCAAGTGGAGCTGTAGGAATCACAACATGTATATTAACCAGTGAAGGTAGGCTTGCGGTAAACAGTAGTAGAGAATCAGCAGATGTTTCAACTAGCTTGTAGTGGAAAAGGAGCTCATTAGACTGCATTATTTCAAAGATGAATTTGGGCATGGGATGGAATGCATGAAGGCAGGCTAGTCCCACCTTTTCACCTGGGGGTGGGGGGCCACACTTCGAAATTTTTCTCACTCACGGGGCCAATGAGCAAATTTCAGAAAGATAAAGTTTGGCACAACATCACGCATAAATTTAAAAATAAAATATGAAAAGAAACAACTTGCTGAGCAAAAAAAAGAAGAGTCATAAATAAAGATGAGTATTAGAGTTAATAGGGTGAGAGTGTGTGTCTCCAGTTCACTACTTGACCCAGGGTGTTCACTCACTCACCTGCACAGTGTATGATGATGTATATGGATAAGGGTGGATAAGAACGCTTATACTGGCAGTGAGCCAGACTTATGGACACACTCTGCCCCTGCGCAGGCTCTCTTTTCCCCCTCACACTCTCTCCTCCCTCCGCCACTCACACCCTCTCCCCATCACACAGTCTCTCCCCACCTCACGATCTCTCTCTCTCTCTCCCCCTCATACACACCCTCTCCCCCCTCACATTCTCTCTCACATAGTCACTCACCTACTCAAATGCCAGTGGGCCCCAATCCATAGAACCATAGAACCACAGAAAAGTTATAGCACAGAAGAAGGCCATTCAGCCCATCTTGTCCATGCCAGCCCGAGGACACACAGATGCCCTTTCTAATCCCACGTTCCTGCACATGGCCCATAGCCCTGCAGCTTACAGCACTTTAGGTGCAGATCCAGATACTTTTAAAAAAAGTTTAGAATTTCTGCCTCTACCACCAATTTGGGCAGTGAATTCCAGAAACCACTACCCAATGCTTAAAAACGTTCTTCCTCATGTACCCCCTAAACCTTCTGCCACTTATCTTGAATCTATGTCCCCTGGTCCTACAATTCTCCACCAAGGGAAACAATATTATCCTGTCCACTCTATCTATTCCCCTCACAATTTTGTACACCTCAGTCAAGTCACCTCTCAGCCTCCTTTGTTCTAAGGAAAATAACCCCAACCTATCCAATCTCTCCTTGTAGCTACACTTTTCTAACCCTGGCACCATTCTTGTAAACCACCTCTGCACCCTCTCCAGAGCTATTATGTCCTTCCTGTAATGTGGTGACCAGAACTGCACACAATACTCCAATTGTGGCCTCACCAGTGTTTTATACAATTCCAACATTATGTACTTACTTTTATATTCTATACCTCTGCCAATGAAGGAGAGCATTCCATATGCCTTCTTTACAACCTTGCCTACTTGAACTGCAGCATTAAGGGACCTGTGTACTTGTACACCAAGATCCCTTACTTCACCTACCCCTCTTAGTATATTCCCAATTATTGTGTAATCCCTATAACTGTTTGACTTTCCTAAATGTATAACCTCACACTTCTCTGTATTAAAATCCATCTGCCACTTTACCGCCCACTCCACCAACCCATCTATATCGTTTTGGAGATTATGGCTATACTCTACACCATCCACTACTCAGCCAATCTTTGTGTCATCTGCAAATTTCCCAATCGTGCCCCCCACGTTCATGTCCAAATCGTTAATATATAACACAAACAGCAAGGGTCGCAACACCGAGCCCTGTGGGGCACCACTTGAGACAACTTTCCACTCGCAAAGGCATCCATCAACCATTCCTGCTGCCTTGTGCTCCACTCTGGAGGCCTGGGCTCACCGGTCTTGGGCTCATCAGTCCTGGGCCCCCCACCCTCAGCTCCCCACCCCAGGGCTTCCCACTCCTGGGCTCCTCGTTACTGGGCTCCCCACTTCTGAAGTTCCCCCTGCCCCGCTCAGATCCGAGCAACCCCTCCAACCCCCAACTCTCAGCTCTGAGCCCAACTTCCCCCTCCCACCCCCAGTTCTGAGCACCTCCTCCACTTCCACCTCAAGCTCCGAGCACCCCCTCCGCTCCCGGCCCCAGGTCCAAGCACCCATTCCATCCCCACCCCCAGCTCCGAGGACCGCCCCCCCCACCCCCAGCTTTGAACCTCTACTCCCAATGCATGGAGAAACCAGCCTGTGATTGGACGAGCAGGCTCTGAATATTTTTCAAAATTCTGTCCATAAAGTCTTGGATGGTTGACTCCAACGACATGGCAGGCTGGACGAAAATACCTCGAGGGCCGCATTTGGCCCATGGACCAGGCCTTGGACAAGCCTGCATTAAGGTGTGCAATGAAATTCTGTTTTTATTGGACTTAAGAACTTAGCAATTCGTGCAGTTGAGTTCAGCTTTAATGGCACCGTGTATGCCAAAATAATGGTGTTGCTATGGTTTCTCCTCTAGGGCCAGCTCTCGCTCACATTTTTGTCCGTTTCCATGAGCAGCACGTTGCATATTTCTGATACATAGAGGAGATGTTTTCTACATTTGAATCTACAGCTGCATGTAAGAATTTCCTTACACGCCTAAATGCACAAGCCTGCTGAGGTGGGGGAGGGACACAAACAGAAAATGCTGGAAAAACTCAGCAGGTCTAGCAACATCTGTGGAGAGAGAAACAGAGTTAACGTTTCGTCCATATGACCCTTCTTCAGGTGGGGGAGGAGTTCAGTGAGGGTGGGGGTGATGTTGTCATGTGGGCAGCCACTTAGGGAGATAATTCCATAGGCCTGATTAGAAACCACCCCCCGCACCCACCCAAGCCCACATGGAGGGTGCCAGGTTTCCCCAGGATATCTTCCCACCCAGCAGAGGGCCCACTTGCCAGTGGTAAAATGCCAATCCCATTGGTGGAATGCCTTGGCGAAAGGAAGGATGACAGATGATCCAAACCCCCAGCCTTCCCTCACCATTTTTTGGCTCCTCCCTGCCCCCAGCCTGTCCCTGGTAAAATCCAACCCAATGTTTCAGGTCAATGATCTTTCATCATTCATCACTCACCTCGACCTGAAATGTTAACTCTGGGTTTGATTTTCGCAGAGTCGGGATGGCTTGGGAACCCTTTAAAAATAGTGGGCAGGTCCCAATTCTGGGATTCCCAATCCCATTCTCAGGGTTTCCAATTTTCAACAGGGCCTTTTAAGGGTGTGGACGGGTTCAGGTAGCGAATTCACACCCTGCACTCCTGCCCTGGCTGGTTTCATTGTGGGGATTGGCATGTCCTAGTCCTCTGCAATATTCATGGAGTTGGGCCAGCTTTTCAATGAGTTATGATTCACAGCACCTCAGATGTGTCTTGAACCATAGGCAGCATGAGGGAACCTTTTGAAATGTAAGTACAAAAGGTACTCCTCATGTCCCCCCATGCCAAGATATGCCCCTCAATCAGGCCCTACTGGCATGGGGGGCATGAGAAGACATAGAGGTTGTTTGGGGGGGGCATACCTCAACATGGATGCATGAGGGACCACAGGGATTGGGTGGAGGGCATGAGATGGCATGGATGAGGCAAGGAGAGTGTGTGTGGAGTGAGGTTGCATGAGGGGTCAGGTTGGAGGACTTCTCTGTTTTTATTGTAACTGGGATAGGCCTTTTAAACAGCCCACCTTGGCTCCCGGCAACCCACGTGGTTGCCTCCGAACTTTTTCCCAGGTCAGCTGGCCCAACTCCAGCCCACAGCTGCACCCCCCTGCCCCAAACAAAGAAAATCCCATCCTTATGGGCACTTTCTCCCGAAGTGAGTGGGTTGAGCGAGGAAATCTCCTGACTCCCACTACCTGCCTCGAGAGTAAAAATCCAGCCCTCTGTTGCTCTCGCCACAGATGTTTCCAGACCTGCTGAGTATTTTCAGCATTTCATTTCTTTATTAGCAAGCATGAAGACATCACTGTGAATTTGGTGAGTAAGGGAATTCGGTGCAGTGTGGGAGAAAGGAAGCAGGTAAGTGATTGGCTGTTGAGTATTTTGCTCCTTTATATTTCAAAACTTGGGTAATTTGTTGGTAATTGTAAAATTTGATTAGCAGTAGTAAGATTTACTAGAAGTAGTAAAGCTTTTTGCGAGTAGCAGGGTTTATTAATTATAAATTAGTTAAGAAATAATAATTAATTAATTAAAACATAATAAAGAAAACAGGTGAACATGTTGCGACTGCAGAAAGTGTGAGCTCCCACTGCTGGTGTGATCCAGGACAAACACGTCTAGTAAGTGTCAACCATTTGAGGAGTTTTGGCTCAGAGTCATCAAGCTGCAGTCTGAGCTGCAGACCCTGAAATTCATCAGGGAGGGTTAAAGTTACGTGGACACTTTGTTCCAGGAGGCAGTCAGGCCCATTAGGTTAGAGACTTCTGATTTGGTCAGTGGTCAGAAACAGGAGGGTGTGACTGCGAGTGAGGCAGGTAAGGGGATTGGGAAGTTAGAAGGGGAGGAGCCTCATCCTTGCAATTGTCCAATAGGTTTGAAGTTCTCGCGGCTTGTGGGGATGAAAGTGGGGGCTGCAGAATGGATGAGCAAACTGACCATGGCACCGTGGTACAGGAAGCCATTCAAGTTGGGGGAGTTAATAGGAATGTAATTGTAGCAGGGCACAGTATAGTCAGTGGGATTGACACAGTTCTCTGCAGTTGAGAGAGTGAGTCCAGATGGTTGCCTTTCGGTGCGAGGTTTCGGGACATCTGCACTGACCTGGAGAGGAACTTGCAATGGGAGGGGAAGGATCCATTACCAAGGATAGAGAAAGGACTATGAAAGAGGTTCTGCTTAGGAATTATGAGCAGCTAGGAGCTAAATTAAAAAGCAGAACTACAAAGATAATAATTTCTGTATTATTATCATTTGAAAGAGGAAAATGACACAGGGCAAATAAGATTAGAGAGATGAATATGTGGCTTAAATGCATGGGGCACTGGCACCAGTACTGGGGAAAGTGGGATCTGTACTGTTGAGACAAGCTTCATCTGAACTGTGCTGGTATCAGTGTTCTGGCAAATCGTATAACTAGGGTAGTAGAGAGAGCTTTAAACTAAATAGTGGTGGGAAGGAATTGTGTGAGAGGAGATGTAGTAAATCAAAGGGTAACAATGAGGTACTAGAGCAGGGTAGAGATTTGGGTAAAGATAATCAGAGTATGGCAGGAAGGGACAGAGAGTACATACTTAAGAGCATACCAGGAGATAAGACCAGAGCTTGCAAAAATGATAAAAAGACAAAGTTAAAGGTTCTGTATCTGAAAGTGAGGAATGTTTGTAACAAAATGGATGAATTATTAGCACAATTAGAAATAAATATATATGACCTGATAGCTATTACAAAGGAATGGGACCGAATCAGTCCAGGTTTACACTGTGGGTAATGGGTAGGTAATGCCGGCCGCGATGGTGGGTTTTCATGCTGTGTCATCCCAAACCCGCTCCATTACTTATGCATTCCTGCAATACATGCTGTTGTGATGGCAGGCGGGCTCTCATTTGTCCATCACCTCGCAGCTTCATCACACCAGGCACCACATTTAAAGTACAGCTGTGCTCAATGCTTCCAGCCCAGGCTGCTGCAAAGAAGACAAGACCCCAAAAGGCAAGAAGACTGCAGCTCTCGAGTGCCTTTTGGACAACATGGAGGCCTTCTGTGACATCCTCTACCCCTGCTCTGGCCGGAGGAGGGGCAGCCACATTACCACTCCGGTTGGTAGGCGATGGCAGTGGTGATCAGTGCCAATGTTGCACAGAAGAGGTTGGCCATCCAATACAGATAGAGGATCAATGATTTCATCTGTGCCGCCAGGATATGGCAACCATCTCATCACTCTGAACTCACACTCCATCACACATTCACTGGTATCTCACTCACTGCCAGCTCAAGGGACATCACCACTCATTCTCACACACATATCCTCACATCTCCATCTGGCCTCATCTCCTCTGGACACTGCCTCCTCAGCCCTCACTATCTTGAGGCCACTTGCACAGATCAACAGGTGCCCCCACACACACCCTGGGATACCCCTCTTCCCCAGTACAGCTCTCGTCTTGCAGCCTCTTGCCTAGCCTGAGGCCACTTCTCCCCCTTCCCCAAGCAAGACCTTGCCCCACAGCTGTTGAAAAGCCATCTACATATGGCTGACCTGGTAGGTAGATACCTTCCCGGGAGCCCCTGTAAAAGTGCTGTGGTGCTGTCTGTGAAACCTGGCATTGATGACTGTGAGTGCTGACCGAAGTGAGGCAGACAAACAAACATTGAAGTCCTGAGTGAAGTGCAGGCCGCCAAGTGCCCGCCTTGTATATACTGTTGTGAAACACATGTTTCCCAGCCAATGTGGGTGGATGATCCAGCTGGGTAGGGGATATGTCCGGTAGGCTGGCCTTATTATGGTGTGCTAATGTATTACACTGAGATTCCTGAAGTCTGATGTGGGGGAACGCAGCCTGCCATCAACGGGCAAGATTACAAATTGGTTTCACGATGTCATGAAATCGATTTTTGGTTTCTCGCCATATTGACTACTCACGCCACCGAACACGCCCAACACTGGCGGGCACAGAAAATCCCGGCCGTGGTTGCAAGGTGCCCAAGGCTGGGACCTGAATCTTGAAGGGTATTTGACATTTCAAAAAGATAGGAAACTAGGAAATGGTGTTTGGGTAGCTCTGTTAATTAAGGATGTCATTAGTACAGGGTTGAGAAGTGACCTTAGCTCAAAAGAACAATATGTAGAATCAGTTTGAGTAGAGATAAGAAATAGGAAAGGTAAGAGGTCACTTGTGGGAATAGTTTATACACCCACTAAAAGTAGTTACACTGTAGGACAGACTTTACAGGACAAAATAAATGGGGTGTATAAGAAAGGTACCATAATAATCCTTGAAGAAGTTCTGTTCCTCTCTGCGACAAGATTTCCGTATCTCTCTGTTGTCTTGCTCACCTTCCTTGCTTTCCATTTCCCTCCTAGTGTTTGATGATCTGCTTCTATCACTGCTTGTTTGTCCCTACAACCACACCCCCCCCCTTCACCTCTCTCTCTCTCTATCTCTCCACCCCCCACACACACACCTTAAACCAGCTTATATTTCAACTCTTTCTTGGACTCGAACTCAAGTTCTGTCGAAGGGTCATGAGGACTCGAAACGTCAACTCTTTTCTTCTCCGCCGATGCTGCCAGACCTGCTGAGTTTTTCCAGGTAATTCTGTTTTTGTTTTGGATTTCCAGCATCCGCAGTTTTTTTGTTTTTATCTCTGTGTTTAATTGACTGCCACTGCTCTTCAAGAAATGCCTACCTCCTTGAAGAAGTTCTGTTCCTCCCTGCGACAAGATTTCCGTATCTCTCTGTTGTCTTGCTCACCTTCCTTGCTTTCCATTTCCCTCCTAGTGTTTGATGATCTGCTTCTATCACTGCTTGTTTGTCCCTACAACCACACCACCCCCCCATCTCTCTCTCTCTCTATCTCTCTGCCCCCCACACACACACCTTAAACCAGCTTATATTTCAACTCTTTCTTGGACTCGAACTCAAGTTCTGTCGAAGGGTCATGAGGACTCGAAACGTCAACTCTTTTCTTCTCCGCCGATGCTGCCAGACCTGCTGAGTTTTTCCAGGTAATTCTGTTTTTGTTTTGGATTTCCAGCATCCGCAGTTTTTTTGTTTTTATCTCTGTGTTTAATTGACTGCCACTGCTCTTCAAGAAATGCCTACCTCCTGAAGAAGTTCTGTTCCTCTCTGCGACAAGATTTCCGGATCTCTCTGTTGTCTTGCTCACCTTCCTTGCTTTCCATTTCCCTCCTAGTGTTTGATGATCTGCTTCTATCACTGCTTGTTTGTCCCTACAACCACACCCCCCCACCTGTCTCTCTCTCTATCTCTCCGCCCCTCACACACACACCTTAAACCAGCTTATATTTCAACTCTTTCTTGGACTCGAACTCAAGTTCTGTCGAAGGGTCATGAGGACTCGAAACGTCAACTCTTTTCTTCTCCGCCAATGCTGCCAGACCTGCTGAGTTTTTCCAGGTAATTCTGTTTTTGTTTTGGATTTCCAGCATCCGCAGTTTTTTTGTTTTTACCATAATAATCATGGTTGACTTTGATCTGTGTGTAGATTAGATGACTCAGATTGGCAAAGGTAGCCTGGAAAATAGTTCATAGAGTGTATGTGGGACAAATTCTTAGAGCAGTGTGTTGTAGAGCCAACTTGAGAGCAGGCTAAACCTGTAATGAGCAATGAGACAGGATTAATTAATAACCTCTTGGTAAAAGGAGCCTTTAGGTGTCAGCAATCATAACATGATAGAATTTCATGTTCAATTTGAAAGGGTGAAGTATGGGTCTAAGACTAGTGTTTTAAACCTGAATATTGGTAATTATAAGGGTATGAAAATAGAGCCAGCTAAGGTGAACTGGGAATCTGGTTTAGAAGGCAGGACAGTAGAAATGCAATGGCAGATTTCTAAGGAGATATTTAATAACTTTCAGCAAAGGTTTATCTCAGTAAGAAAGAAAGGCTCTTTGAGAAGAATGCATCATCCATGGCTGAATAAAGAAGTTAAGGATTGCATCAAATTGAAAAAACACTGTACAAATCTGCAAAGATTAGCAGTAGTTTAGCAGATTGGTCTGATTTTAAGAACAAAGAATGACTAAAAAAAACAGGGAGAAAGTTGAGTATGAGAGAAAGCTAACTAGTAATATAAAAGCAGATAGTAAGAGTATCCACAAGTATTTAAATAGGAACAGAATAACTAAAGCTACTGTTGGTCCACCAGAGAGTGAGTCTGGGGAATTGATAATGGAAACCAAGGAAATGATGCAGGCGTTCAACAGGTATTTTGTCTGTCTTCACTGTAGAAGATTTAGGAAGCTTCCAAAAGATTCTTGAAAATCAAAATGCGAATGGGAGGGAGGAGCTTAGAACAATCTTTAGTAGGGGAAAGGTGCTGGGGAAACTATTAGACCTAAAGGCTGACAACTCCCCAGGACCAGATGGCCTACATCCTAGCATCTTAAAAGAAATGGCTGCAGAGATAATAGACGCATTGGTTATAATCTTCCAAAATACCTTAGATTCTGAAAGGGTACCAGTGGATTGGAAAATAGCTAATGTAACACCTCTATTCAAAAAAGGAGGGAGACAGAAAGCAGGAAACAGGCCAGTTAGCCTAACATATGTCATAGGGAAATTTCTAGAATCCATTATTAAGGAGGTTATTGCAGGATATTTAAAAAATCATAATTTGATTAGGAAGAGTCAATATGGGTTTGTGAAAAGGAAATCATGTTTAACTAATTTATTAGAGTTTTTTGAGGAAGCAACAAGCAAGG
The DNA here is from genome assembly GCF_017639515.1 of Carcharodon carcharias. Classification (NCBI taxonomy): domain Eukaryota; kingdom Metazoa; phylum Chordata; class Chondrichthyes; order Lamniformes; family Lamnidae; genus Carcharodon; species Carcharodon carcharias. The sequence goes on from NC_054472.1 coordinate 150,667,126, forward strand.
TGGAAAAAATGGAAACCGTAGATGTGGTGGACTTGGATTTCCAAAAGGATTTCCGAGAGGGATCTAGGTGTCATGGTGCATGAATTACAAAATGTTAGCATGCAGATACAGCAAGTGATAAGGTGCCACAACAAAAGTTACTATACAAGACAAGAAAACATTGTTGAGGGGGTAACATATTGGTATGGCTATAGGATTAGTTAGCTAACAGGAAACAGAGAGTAGGGATAAATGGGTAATTTTTGGGTTGGCAAGCTCTGACCCGCAGAGTGCCTTAGGGATCAATGCTGGGGCATCAGCTATTTACAATCTACATCACTGATTTGGATGAAGGGACCAAATGTATGATCGCTAAATTTGCTGATGACGTCTAGGTAAGTAGAAAAGTAAGTTGTCAAGAGGAGGTAGAGAGTCTGCAAAGGGATATAAACGGGTTAAATGAGTGGGCAAAAAATTGGCAGATGGAGTATAATGTGAGAAAGTGTGAATTTGTCCACTTTGGCAAGAAGAATGGAAAAGTGGTATATTATTTAAATGGAGTGAGATTGCAGAACTTGGTGGTACAGAGGGATCTAGGTGCCCTGGAACATGAATTACAAAATGTTAATATGTAGGTACAGCAAGTGATTAGGAAGGCGATGGAATGTTGGTGTTCATTGCAAGGGGAATCAAATATAAAAGTAGGGAAGTTTTACTGCAGCTGAAGTTTTACAGGGCATTGGTGACACCACATCTGGAATATTGTGTACAGGTTTGGTCTCCTTATTTGAAAAAAAGCTTTAATTGCATTGGAAGCTACACAGAAGTTTCACTCAACTCATTCCTGGGATGAAGGGCTCATCCTATGAAGAAAGGTTGGATAGGTTGTGCCAAACCCATTGGAGTTTAGAAAAATGAAAGGTGATCTTATTGAAACATATACGATCCTGAAGGGACTTGATGGGTAGATACTGGAAGGATGTTTCCACTTGTGGGGTGAGACAAGAACTAGGGGACACAGTTTAAGAATAAGAGGTCTCCCTTTTAAGACAGAGATATGGAGAAATTCTTTAGTGTGTGGAATTCTCTTCCCCAGAGAGCAGTGGAAGTTGGGTCATTGAATTTATTCAAGGCACAGTTAGACAGATTTTTGACCAACAGGGGGGGTTAAGGGTTAAGGGACTGACAGAAAAGTGGAGCTGAGACCATAACCATATCAACCATGATCGTATTGAGTGGCAGAGCAGCCTCGATGGGCTAGACGGCCTACTCCTGCTCCTAAACCTTGTGTTCCTATTTCCTATATCCTGTGTTCTTATTTCAGATTTTCAGCATCCACAGTAGTTTGCTCTTGTATTGTTAACCCACATTGATCAGCAGGGAATCCAATCCCCCATGTGGTGCCCTGTTAATTTCTAAATGGTGAGAAGGGAGTTCACAAGATATAGGAAGCCAGAAATGAGATAACTTCCATTTTAATTGCTATCACTACCTCGTTGTTCTATTGTAGTCTTAATTTTCCTTTAGGCAGTGTGTTCTTTTTAATGAGGTTGATTAGAGTAAAATAGAAGCCACAGTAAATCAGAAACGGTGGTTAACAATTCTAAAACAGCTGGTTTTAAAAGCTTGAAATGACCACAGGACATCCTATAGTCCTTTATATCTAATTAAATATCTTTGATGTGCAATTACTGTTGTAATATAGGAAACACAGCAGCAATATGATTATAGCCAGATAATCAGTGATGTTAATTGAAGTATATATATTGGCCTGGGCACATGGGGGGGAATCTCCCCTGCTCCTTGAAAAGGTGCCATGGATCCAGTCCCTCTGTACAGCATTGGAGTGTCAGCTTGGATTACATGCTGAAACCCCTAGACTTGGACTTGAATGTACAACCCTCTAACTTTGAGACAAGAATGTTACCACTGAGCCACTGGACAGCTGATGCTTGAACTCATTAGAATTGGAGACTGGGTGATAAGTCTTTACTTAACAAAGTGAGGATGTGGTTATGCTTGTGCATGAGAGGAAAGTTTATTTTACAATTTCTATCCACTAAAATGTCAAAGTACAATGGTAACCAATCATATTGTGTGTGTACGTTGGAGATAATAAGGAATGAAATTAATCTTCTGTGCTAATGCAAAATAAGCAATATTGATTGACGGCCCAGTTTCTATTCTAATGGAAAAGAGAATGGAATGAGGGCCATTTTACAGTTCTGCCAAAAAGCTAATTTCATCCCCAGTGAGTTAGTATAATTTTATTTCACCTTTGGGAACTGGTTTTGAATCAGGTTGAGATTGCCTATTTGTTGGCTGTAAGAATTTAACAGGGAATTAATTTGAGCTGCCTCAGCTTAGTTCCCTGCTGATGTGGGCCAACAGCACAAAAAGGCCTTGAATTTGATAAGCTCCGGCCCCAATTTTCGCTCCCAGGCTGGGCACATAGAGATGAGAGAATTTCCAGATCCATGAACCTGTCCTGTAAAAATGTCTGCATGAACTGATTCCAAGGGATGGGTTTGTGGGGCTGTGGCGAGGGCCAGGACAGGAAAGACAGGGCAGGTGATCCTAGAAGTAGTGAGGGGTTGGAGGTGCAGGTTGGGAGACTCAGGCGCAGATAAAAAGCAGGCCTTCTGAAATGTCCATTTGAGAGGTAAGTTGCTGAAGTCGCTGCCTCAGAGATGTCAATGCCTTGTCAGGTGAGTATCCAAGCTGTAAATGTTGTCCAACTGTTAGCTGACCCTGGAACAGATGGCCCATTATTGGCATTCCCTATGGGACAAATGTCATTGTTGCTGCTGAATCAAAATGTATTCTACTGAACCACTGAAAAACATGGAGTGGATTTTTAAGCACAGCTTTGGAGATAGAACCACAGAAAAGTTCCAGCGCAGAAAGAGGTCATTGAGCCCATTGTGTCTGCGCAGGCCAAAAAAAGAAACTAGTCACTCATTTTAATCCCACTGGTCCTAGCCTTGTAAGTTATAGCACTTTAGGTGCAGATCCAGTTACCTTTTACATGAGTTCAGTGTTTCAGTCTTAACCACCAATTTAGGCAGTGAATTCCAGATGTCCATCACCCTCTGGGGAAAGATAATTCCACATGTCCCCTCTAATCCTTCTACTAATCACCTTAAATCTATGCCCCTCTATGTATTGACCCCTCAGCTAGGGGAAACAGGTCTTTCTTGTCTACCCTACCTAGACCCCTCATAATTTTGTACACCTCAATTAGGTCACCACTTAGCTGCCTCGGTCCCAAGAAAAATAACCCTAGCCTGTCCAATCTTGCCTCATAGCTGCAATTTTCAAGCCCTGGCAACATTCTTGTAAATCTCCTCTGCACTATCCCCAGAGCAATTACATCCTTTCTGTAATGCGGTGACCAGAACTGTATGCATAATTTCAGCTGTGACGTAACCAGGATTTTATTCAGTTCCATAATTATATCCCTGCTTTTGTATTCAATACCTCCTCCAATAAAGAAAAGCATTCCAAATGTTTTATTTTCCATCTTATCTATCTGTCCTGCCACCTTCAGGGACCTGTGGACATGCACTCCAAGGTCTCTCACTTCCTCAACCCCATATCCACCTACTCAACCAAACCATTGATATCATTCTGGAGACAACAGTTATTCTCATCACTGTCAACTACATGGCCAACTTTTGTATCATCTGCAAATTCCCAATAATGCCTGCCACATTTGAATCTAAATCATTCATATATAGTACCAGCAGCAGGGGCTCCAACATTGAGCCCTATGGAATGTCACTGTTTCCATTTGCAAAATCATATATCAACCATTACTCTTTGTTTCCTGTCCCTGAGCCAATTTTGGACTTAACTTGCCACCTTCACCTGTATCCCATGGGATCTCACTTTCCTGACAAGTCTGCCATGTGGGGCTTTGTCAAACACCTTACTAAAATCCATGTAGACAACATCCACTCCACTACCCTCATCAATCCTCCTTGTTACGTCTTCAAAAAATTCTAAAGTTAGTTAGACACGATCATCCCCTAAAAAAACCATGCTGACTATCCCTGACCAATCCGGCCTTTCCAAGTGATAGTTTATCCTGTCTCTCAGAATTGATTCCAATAATTTGCCTACCACTGAAGTCAGACTGATTGGCCTAAAATTTTCTGGCCTATCCCTCGCACCCTTTTTAAATAATGGTAAAACATTCACAGACTTGCAGCCCTCTGGTACCTCCCTGTATCTAGTGAGGATTGGAAAATGATGTCGGAGCATCTGCTATTTCCCCTCTGACTTCCTTTAATAGCCTGGGATACAATCCATCTAGTTCTGTCGAAGGGTCATGAGGACTCGAAAAGTCAACTCTTTTCTTCTCCGCCAATGTTGCCAGACCTGCTGAGTTTTTCCAGGTAATTCTGTTTTTGTTTTGGATTTCCACTATCCGCAGTTTTTTTGTTTTTATGAAGTACCGGTTGACAACCCTGCCCACATCTTCAGCATCAACGCACAGTTTACCATGTATATCTCTGATAGGCCCTATCCTTTCCTTAGCTATTCTCTTGCTCTTAATGTACTGGTAAAACATCTAAAGATTATCTTTGGTTTTATCTGCCAATAGCTTTTCATATCCTCTCTTTGCTTTCATAATTTCCTTTTTTACTTCACCCCTGTACTTTCTATACTCCTCTTGGCTTTCTACAGTATTAAGTCTTTTATGATTTTCATAAGTTTTCTTTCTGCTTTATATTACCTTATATGATAACCAGGAGGTTCTAGATTTGGCAGTACCACCCTTTTCTTTTTGGGGACATATCAACACTGCGTCCATGGAATCTTGCTTTTGAATGCTTCCAGCTGATTTGACACCATTTTCAAGTAGTTGTATCCAGCCTACTTTCACCAGTTCACCTCTCAGCTTCGTACAATTTGTCTTCCCCCAATTTAGAACTTTCACTCCTGTTCTATCTTTCTCCTTTTCCATAATGATGCTAAATCTAACTGAATTATAGGCACTATCTCTGAAATTCTCACACACTGCTACTTCATCCACTTGCACAGCTTTATTTCCTAAGACTAAATCTAGAATTGCATCCCCTTTCGTTGGGCTTGTTACGTGCTGGCTGAAAATGTTGTCATGAATTCAGTTCAGAAATGTTGTACCCTCTGTGCCCTTCACACTGTTCATATCCTAACTGATATTAGGGTAGTTGAAGTCTCCAACTATTACCGACTTATTGTTTTTGTACTCAGAAATTTGCCTACGTATTTGTTCTTCTAACTCCCACTATTTAGGCGTCGATAGTACACTCCTAGCGGTGTGGCTGCCCCCTTTTTATTTCTGAGCTCAACCCATATGGCCTCATTTGATGTTTCATTTAGTATATCATCCTTCCTCACAGCTGTAATTGTTTCTTTAAACAGAACTGCTACACCCCCACCTTTTTTTATCCCCGTCTCTATCCTGCCTGGAAACTCTATATCCAGGGATGTTGAGCTATCGTTTTTGCCCCTCTTTAAGCCAGGTTTCCGTTATAGTGATGATATCATGCTGCCATGAGTCCATCTGTGCCCTCAGCTCATCGGCTTTATTTGCTATATTCCTTGAATTTACATATATACCTTTGAACATTGCCAAATTCGTGTGCTGTACACTCTTTAACCTGTGCTTCTTCTGTCTTTCAGAGTCACTCACTAATTCTGCATCTCCCGTTCCCTGCTCTGAATTTGCCCTCAGGTTCCCAGCCTCTGCCAATCTAGTTTAAACCACCACTCCCACCCCACCACACACAACAGCACTGGCAAATCTCCCTGTGAGGATATCCGTCCTAGTCCTGTTTAGGTGTAGACTGCTCAGCTTGTACAGATCCCACTTTCCCCATGGCATTGTCTCACAACCACTACCTGGCACAGATAATTTGCAGTCACGTAGTTAGCTGCCAAGAATCAGTGAATGATTCATGAACAGTGCCATGGTCATTATCCCATCCACTTGCCCGCTTGCCACTCATCTATCAGGATGCGGCCAAACGGCTGACCCTTGACCCGTTCCCTCACATCTGCACACTGTCATGGCATAACAGTGTGACTAAGAGGGCGAACCACACACCATCCTGATTTGGAACTATATCACCATTCCTTAACTGTCACTGGGTCAAAATCCTGGAACTCCCTCGCTACCGCACTGTGGGTGTACCTACACTACATTGGCTGCAGTGGTTCAAGAAGACAGCTTAACATCACTTTCTCAGGGGCAATTAGGGATGAGCAATAAATGCTGGCCTAGCCACCGGCGCCCACATCCCATGAATGAATAAAGAAAAAGGAAACCAGTAAGCTGTCAGTAGCCGCGGAGCACAACATGCCACCTTGGAGTCACAGTTACAATGTATGCACCAAGCATTTGTGCAGAGCCATTTTCTTCAGCACACCTTACCAGTACTCATTGATGAAATTTGATGTCCTAGATTTGTACATCTTTCCCACAGGGTACCATCTGGTTGTGCTACCTCTCCTCCTCACACCTCCTGGTGCTTGTGCAGCAGCTTCTTCCTCCTGACCTTCTGCCCTCCCTCTGGCCCCCGATTGCTCACGGTTTACTGACTTTTATAGCCTCTATGTGCGAGGGTGTCGTGCGCATCTCCTGTGTTCCTTTGCACAAAATGCTATGCGCCCTTCTCCAATATAAATTTCTTCCTGCTACCTGGGTGGATAAGTCAGTAAGGGGAAAAATAATGGCACTGTGAGATCAGGAGCTCCACCTTCCCTTCAGTTAATTAGGCAGTTAGAATTTGTTTTGTGCTTCTTCTGGGCCTGTGAATAAAGTATTAAGGCAAATTTCGCAGGGTACCCTACCTCTCCAAAGAAGTCCCCGGCTATCAAAGAAATACGCTAAGTTCAAACCTGCTTTTACCAAATCTACATTGCACACTTCGGGATCCACACCCCATGGCTACTAAAACAACAAGAGTGGAGGCAGGTGATAATTTAAATAGCTAGCTGCCTCTGTATAATGCACATGTGCAAGCAACATCCCAGCCCTTTTCCTGCCCCTGCAAAAATGGGAAATGTCGTGTTCGGGGGCTGGGTGATTTTTGGACAGCTCTGCGATTTTCACCACGGTGGAGAGGCAGCTCTATCGTGGTGAAAATCTGGGCCTCTGTGGATCATGCCATGGGTGGCACAGAAAACTGAAATGCCACACTTGTGAGCTGCCTTCTGAAGGTAAGGCTGAAGATTATTGCTGGGTAAAGTAGGAGATTTCTGATGGATTTGACCTGAGTTATCACTGATAATGGAATTCAGTGATCAGTGCCTGCTAAATTATGGGAGGCCAGTTTGTGCTAAATTATGGAATAGCTTCCAATAGGAATTACAGAGAAAATGTTTTAAAACTGTCTAAAACTTAGCCAGCTGTGAGAGGAGCCAATCATGCCAGTTATTCTGGGCTTGATTCAACTTTGGGTTTTGATTTTAATCTAAAGTGAAAAATTTGCACGCTCCTCCCCTGTGCTGATTTGGGTGACTGAAAATGATTTTAAATTGCAGGCAGAAAAGACATTCACTCCAAATTGGTGGGTTCCTCCGTAACTATAGTGGTCAGGTTCCGATGATGTCACAGGGGCCTGATCTGCTATTTTAACCTGAGGCCTTGAATGGGGGACCAAACCAACTTTGAATGCTCCAGTTTTGTTTATAAATAAAATTATTTCAGTCTGCAGCTATTCTAGCTTCTGTTGGTTGTTTTTTAATAGCTTAGTGAACAGTGAAGAAGAATGTGAACATGTATATTGTATTAAGCTGATTATTGGGACTATGTCTCAATGTTTGAATCTGACCCTTCCTCAGAGGAAACAATATCTACTGATTAGAGGGTGATATTAAGTACCTCTCAAGAACGTCAAAACACTTGGGACACCTTGATAGAGACAACAGATCTTACAAAAAACAGCAAGAAGGCATGGTCTCTCATACGCAAACTTGGAGGTGATCCCAAGAAAGTTGCCCAACATCCAAATGTGTCTGCTAACCAAGTTGCACATCAGTTGCTCCTAAATGGAAAAATCAACAAGAAACAACCAAGAGCACAACTAGATAGGAAGAAGTACAGCGATGACACTGGCTTCACTGGACCATGCACCATGGAATAGCTGGAAACTGGTATACCTAGTCTAAAACATGGGAAAGCAATTGGTCTTGAGAACTTAGCAATGGAGCAGATAAAGCATTTTGGACAGCAAGCAAAGAAATGGCTCCTATAATTCATTGACACCAACACCCATCTAGGACCCTCCACCCCTGCCTATCCCTCCATCCCCACCCCATCTTCCAATCCCAGCCCCAGCCGTGTATTCACTATACCCCCTGACCTTCCCCTCCCCCAGGCTGAACGTTCAGTGCTCAGCAAAGGACTTAGTTTCATACCCTTACGCCCTCATCTCAATGAATTTCGGGCTCGGCACGATGCTGAACTCTTCTTCCGCCGTCTTCGTCTCCGTGCTCACTTCTTTGGGCAGGAGTCCTCTCCCCGTTCAACGGATCCTTTTACCCACCTCCAATATTCTCCCTTCACCTGGACCCCTCCCTCTGGATTCTTACCTTCTCTTGATCTTTTCATTGAGAACTGTTGGCGCAACATTAGTCGTCTCAATTTCTCTGCTCCTCTCACCCATTCTAATCTGTCTCTCTCTGAAATTACTGCACTCTGTTCTCTGAGGCCCAACCCCAACATTGTCATCAAACCCGCTGACAAGGGTGGTGTTGTTGTCTGGCGCACTGACCTCTACCTCACAGAGGCTGAGCATCAACTCGCAGACACTTCCTCCTACCTCTCCCTGGACCATGACCCCACCACTGACCATCAAGCCATTGTTTCCAGGACTGTCACTGACCTTATCTTCTCTGGAGATCTTCCTCCCACAGCTTCCAATCTCATAGTCGCCCAACCTCGGACAGCCCGCTTCTACCTCCTACCCAAAATCCACAAACAGAACTGTCCCAGTAGTCCGATTGTGTCAGCTTGCTCCTGCCCCATGGAACTCATTTCTCATTATCTTGACTCACTTCTCTCTCCCCTTGTCCAGTCCCTTCCCACCTACATCCGTGATTCCTCTGACACCTTACGTCACGTCAACAATTTCCAGTTCCCTGGCCCCAGCCGCTTCCTCTTCACCATGGACGTCCAATCCCTCTACACTACCATCCCCCACCAGGATGGTCTGAGACCCCTTAGCTTCTTCCTCGAACAGAGGCCCGAACAATCCCCATCCACCACTACTCTCCTCCGTCTGGCTGAACTTGTTCTCACACTGAACAATTTCTCCTTCAACTCCTCTCACTTCCTCCAAATAAAAGGTGTGGCTATGGGTACCCGCATGGGCCCCAGCTATGCCTGTCTCTTTATGGGGTATGTGGAACATTCCTTGTTCCAGTCCTACTCCGGCCCCCTTCCACAACTCTTTTTCCGGTACATTGATGATTACTTCGGTGCTGCTTCATGCTCTCGTTGGGACTTGGAAAAATTTATTAATTTTGCTTCCAATCTCCACCCCTCCATCATTTTCACATGGTCCATCTCTGACACTTCCTTTCCCTTCATTGACCTCTCTGTCTCAATCTCTGGTGATAGACTGTCCACCAATATCCATTACAAGCCTACCAACTCCGACAGCTACCTCGACTACAGCTCCTCACACCCTGCTTCCTGTAAGGACTCCATCCCATTCTCTCAGTTCCTTCGCCTCCATCGCATCTGTTCTGATGATGCTACCTTCAAAAACAGTTCCTCTGACATATCCTCCTTCTTCCTTAACCGAGGTTTTCCACCCACGGTGGTTGATAGGACCCTCAACCGTGTCCGGCCCATCTCCCGTGCATCCGCCCTCACACCTTCTCCTCCCTCCCAGAAACATGATAGGGACCCCCTTGTCCTCACTTATCACCCCACCAGCCTCCGCATTTAAAGGATCATCCTCCACCATTTCCGCCAACACCAGCATGATGCCACCACCAAACACATCTTCCCTTCACCCCCCCGGTGGCATTCCATAGGGATCGTTCCCTCCGGGACACTCTGGTCCACTCCTTAACCCCCAGCTATGGCACCTCCCCATGCCCACGCAAAAGATGCAACACCAGCCCCTTTCATCTCTCCTCACTGTCCAAGGGCCCAAACACTCCTTTCAAGTGAAGCAGCTTTTCACTTGCATTTCCCCCAACTTAGTCTACTGTATTCGTTGCTCCCAATGCAGTCTCCTCTACACTGGAATGACCAAACATAAACTGGGCGACCACTTTGCAGAACACCTGCGGTCTATCTGCAAGAATGACCCAAACCTCTCTGTCGCTTGCCATTTTAACACTCCACCCTGCTCTCTTGCCCACATGTCTGTCCTTGGCTTGCTGCATTGTTCCAGTGAAGCCCAATGCAAACTGGAGGAACAGCACCTCATCTTCCAACTAGGCACCTTACAGCCTTCCGGACTGAATATTGAATTCAACAACTTTAGATCTTGAACTCCCTCCTCCATCCCCACCCCCTTTCTGTTTCTTCCCCCTTCCTTTTGTTTTTTGCAATAATTTATATAGATTTTTCTTTTCCCACCTATTTCCAGTATTTTTAAATCTTTTATGCCCTGCTAGCCTTTCCACCCCACCCCCATTAGAGCTGTACCTTGAGTGCCCTACCTTCCATTCTTAATTAGCACATTCATTTAGATAATATCACCACCTTCAAAGCCTCTGTTTTCTTTTGTTCTTTTGTCTGTAACATCTTTTGATTATCTGTTCCTATCACCGCTTGCTTGTCCCTACAACCACACCACCCCCCCAACTTCTCTCGCCCCACCCAACCCACCCCCACCCCTGCCCCCGCCCCCCCCCCCCCCCCCCCCCCCCCCCCCCCCCACCTTAAACCAGCTTATATTTCATCCATCTCCTTAGATTCACTCAGTTCTGTTGAAGGGTCATGAGGACTCGAAACATCAACTCTTTTCTTCTCCGCCAATGCTGCCAGACCTGCTGAGTTTTTCCAGGTAATTTTGTTTTTGTTTTGGCTCCTACAATTGTTCAACCACTGTCTGGCAACACACAAGCTACCTAATATTTGGCAGAAGGCACATGTAATAGCACTATTAAAGCCCAGAAAAGATCGCTCAGATCCTAAGAGTTTTCGGCTAACTTCACTGCTTTGCCACACCAATAAGCTGTTTCAATGCCTGATACTCATTAGGATAGCACCAACTGTAGATGAGAAGGTCATTCCAGTGCAAGCAGGTTTCTGCCCCGGCAAACCAACAACAAGCCAACTCCTCAACCTCACACAACATATCGAAGATGGTTTTGAACAAGTGATGATAACAGATGCTGTTTTTGTAGACCTGTCAGCAGCATACGATACAGTGAACCATAGACATGTCCTCTGCAAGATCCTAGAGATGACAAAAGATATTCGCTTAACAGAGCTGTTAGAAAGCATGCTTCAGAATCGCCAGTTCTATGTTGAACTAGATGGGAAGCGCAGCAGGTGGCGTATTCAGAAGAATGGTCTTCCTCAGGGAAGCATGCTTGCACCGCTGCTATACAACATCTACATGAATGACCAACCTATAGACAGTGTCAAACGCCGTGTTATATATGCTGATGACTTATGTGTCACTGCCCAAAGCACTGATTTTAACACCATGGAGCAAATGCTTTCTGAGGTCTTGGAGGGACTAACATCCCACTATGAAGAAAACCACCTTCGCGAAAACCCATCAATGACGCAAGTTTGTGCATTCCACCTCAGAAACCGTGAAGCCAAATGCCAGCTTAAAGTAACCTGGTGTGGAGCAACATTGACGCATAAAGAGCACCCTATCTATTTAGGAGCCACCCTTGACAGATGCCTCACCTTCAAGAACCACATCGAAAAGATAAAGGCAGAAGTGAGCGCACGAAACAACATCCTGAATAAGCTCACTAACACAAAATGGGGAACAAGCTTGAAAACATTGAGAACCAGTGCACTTGCTCTTTGCTATTCCACTGACGAATATGCCTGCCCTGCATGGGAAATATCTACTCATACTAAGAAGATGGATGCTGTTCTGAATGCAAGCTGCCGATTTATCACAGGTTTTTTAAAACCAACAAACACCAACAGCTTATATATCCTGGCAGGTATCGCTCCCCCTGATATAAGAAGAATGGTAGCCAACAAGAAAGAGCGACTCCATCAAACATCAGATGAGAGGCACCGTCTACATGGTCATACACCTACACCCAGCCGCCTGAAGTCAAGGAAGAGCTTCATGAACAGTGTTGTTCCATTACAATCAACCCCATCTGAAGCACGCATCGCCTTGTGGAAAGACCGGCTCGCCAGTCTCGAACAACCCCCAGTGATGGAAATTCTACCGGATGAAAGCCTTCCCCCAGGAGCTAATTGCAACTGGGCAACCTGAAAGTGCCTTAACAGACTTAGGACTGGTATGGGTCATTCAAAGGTGTCACTAAGCAAATAGGAATATACAACCTGCCTGACAACTTGTGAATGTGGAACTGAGCCACAGACTATGCAACATGTCCTGCAATGTCTATCGCTAGAGGAACCCTGCACTGTTGCAGATCTTGCTGAATTCAACAACAAGGCACAAAAAGTGTCCAGTTCTGGCTGGGCCATGTATAGACTGTCCATGGACACGATAAGAAGAGGGTGATTATTTCAGGTACGAGTAGTTCTTAGTCCTTGGGCCACATTCTGCCTGTAAGAACATTTTACTAGTCTAGATCATATAGAAAGGCACCCTTTTCTGGGAGATATGAAATAGTTCAGAGACAGATGTCTCCAAGATTGTGAAGTGTCTTTTCTTATTCCTCTGAAAGTATAAATATGCTGTTTTGTACATCCTTCTTCCTCACGGTACTATGAAGACACAAATGGACTTTTTCCTGCAAATTCAAAACTATGGGTGGGATTTTCTGCATCCACCTGCTGCCGGGATCTTCCGGTCCCGTTGCAAGTCAATGGACTTCTGGCTGTGCCCATGGCGGGTCCTGCCCGTGATAGGTCCGGAAAATCCCAGCCTATGTTACTTAAATGGTGTGGGAGTCGACATGAACTGAAGAGGTGAATTTGCTGACATTATCGCCACTACTGCCTGTGTGGGTAATTTCTTCCACTATTTCTTTGTGTGAAATAGTCACATCTCACCTGATCATTCAGCTTGAGCATGTACGGCTTGATATCTTGAGTAACGTTTTCCCTGTGTCTGTTGTTTACAAAGAATGGGTTTGCAATTTTGTTAGACATAGTTGAAGGAAATTCTCCTCTGTTCAGCCATGGTGCTGTGTTGGATTTCAGGGATTTGTCTTTCAGCTTCATTACTCATTAACAGCGACACACTTTCCACAGCAAATTCACTACATTTCTGATCATCGGTGAAATTTTGAAAATTTGTCAAGTTAAGCAAGTGTTGTAGTAATTAATTTGAAACCCTTTACTTTGTAAAGTTTCACACATTGTTGGCATTGGTAAGCACTAAAAGTTATTTCTCTTCATTTAACTGTTTTGCATCAAAACATCCCATTCCTGCCAATTTCTTCCTCTTGTAACAGTTTGTTCATTTCTATAAAATAACAAAAGAAAACCTTTAAATTAAGTGCATTCACTTGTTGGAATCGCGAAATGGGGGTGGGAGAATCAATGGATTGAACCTTCCAGAATAAAAATGGAACGCTTTATTTTTGCCCTTGGACTAGGAAAAAAGAATGCAATGTGGCTGATTTGCCAGAAAATAAGATTGAATTAATGTTCTTTGTACAATGCTCGGTTTTATATCAGTGACCTTGAAGCATCTCATTCGGTACTTAGCACTTCTATCTCTTCATTCACTGAGCCTTCCAATATGTTCAGCATTCAACATCTGAGCTATTCTTAGTCAAAATGATATTTCTCAGAAAGTTTTCATTTCTTTTTTATTCGTTCAATAGTTGTGAGCATTGCTAGCAAGGCAAGTGTTTATTGTGCATTTCCTTTTAGCTTTGAGAAGGTGATGGTTAGCCACCTTCTAGAACTGCTTCAATTCATGTGCTGTAGGTACACCCATGGTGCTGTTAGGGAGTGAGTTCCAGGACTTTGACCCAGCGACCTTGAAGGAATAGTGATATAGTTCCAAATCAGGACCGTGTATTGGGTGGAGGGGAACTTGCAGGTGGTGGTGTTCCCATGCATTTGCTGCCCTTGCTCTTCTGGATGGTAGAGGCTGTGGGTTTGGTAGATGTGCCAAAGGAGGCTTGGAAAATTGCTGCAGTGCATTTTTCACATGGTACACACTGCTATCATTTCATGCCAATGGTAGAGGGAATGAATGTTTAAGGTGGTGGATGGGGTATCAATCAAGTGAGTTGCTTTGTCCTGGATGGTGTCGAGTTCCTTGAGCGTTGTTGGAACTCCACTCATCCAGGTAAGTGGAGAGTAGTCCATCACACTCACCTGTGCCTTGTAGATGCTCGACAGGCTTTGGGGAATCAGGAAGTGAGTTACTTGCCACAAAATCCCCAGCTTCTGATCTGCTCTTGAGCTGCAGTATTTATGTTTTACTAATCCAATTCAGTATCTGCTCCATGGTGATTCCCAACGATGTTGATGGTGAGGTATTCAGTGATGGTAATAACATTGAACGTCAAGGGGAGATGATTAGGTTCTCTCTTGTTGTAGATCAATATTGCCTGACACGTAGTGGCATGATTGTTACTTGTCAGTTATCAGCCTAAGCCTGAATATTGTCCAGGTCTTGCTGCATGCAGGCAGGGTTACGTAAATATCTGAGGAGTTGCTGGTATTGAGCATTATGCATTCATCAGTGAATGTCCCCATTTCTGACCTTATTATGGAGGGTAGATTCTTAATGAAGTAGCTGAAGATGGTTGGATCTAGGATACTACCCTGAGGAACTCTGGCAATGATCTCCTGGGGCTCAGATGATTGGCTTCCAACAGCCACAGCCTTTGTGCTCAGTATGAATCCTAAGGTCAAGGCAGTCTTACCTCACCACACCTCTGGAATTCAGCTCTTTTGTCCATGTTTCAACCAAGACTGTATTGAGGTTTGGAGCTGAGTAGCCCTGTCATATCCCAAAATAAGCACTAGTGAGCAGTTTATTAGTGAGTATTTGCCCCTTGAGATCGACCTCACTTCCCATCACTTTGCTTGATTGAGAGTAAACTGACGGGTAGTAATTTGCTAGATTAGATTTGTCCTCTTTTTGTGAACAGAACATACCTAGGCAATTTTCCACATTGTTATAGCTATACTGGGCTAAGGTTATAAGTAGTTCTGGAGCTCAGGTCTTCAAAACTACAGCCAGGATGTTCTAGGGCCCTTAGCCTTTGACGTATCCAGTTACTTTAGCTGTCTCTTGATATCGCATGGAGTGAATCAAATTGGTTGAAGACTGGCATCTGTGATGCCTGGAACCTCAGGAGGAGGCCAAGATGGATCATTCACTTGACTCTTCTGGCTGAAGCTGGTTGCAGACGCTTCAGCCTTGTCTCTTGCACTTGTATGCTGGGCTCCCCATCATTGAGGATATTTGTGGATCTTACTCCTCCACCATTCACAACTGGATGTGGCAGGATTTCAGAGCTTAGATCTGATCTATTGGTTGTAGGAAGCTTTACCTATCGCATGCTGATTCTGAGGTTTTTCTTGCATGTAGCCCTGTATTGTAGCTTGATGAGGTTGACACCTGGCATGCTTTTCTAAACTTCTTATTGAAGCAGAGTTGCTCTCCTGGCTTAAAAATATTTGTAGAGTGAGTGCTATGTTGGAACATGAGGTTCCAAATGATGGTTGAATGCAATCCTGCTACTGCTGAAGGCCTACAGTATGCTATGGGTGCTCAGTTTTGAGCTGCTATATCTCTTTTGAATCTACCCAAGTTAGCACGCTGTGGTAGTAACATGAAACATGATGGAAGGTATCCTCAGGGTTAAAACAGGACTTGGATTATGTGGTCATCACTCCTACCAATACTGTCATGGAGAGATGCATCTGTGCAGGTGGATTGGCAAGGGCAAGTTCAAATAAGTTTTTCCCCCTTGTTGATTTTCTCACAACTTGCTGCAGGCCCAGTCTGGCGGATATAACATTCAAGTCAGCAAGCTCTGTCAGTAGTGGTGCTACCAAGCCACTCTTGATGTTCAACATGGATGAGTACTATCAGCTGAGGAGGGAGTAGCTGGTAATCAGCAGGAGGTTTCCTTTCCTTTCCCATGTTTAACCTGATGCCATGAAACTTCATGGGATTTAGAGTCAATGTTGATGACTTCCAGGGTCACTCTCTCCTGATTGTATACCATTGTGCCACCACCTCTAGTGATATATACAAAGGGATAGTGATGGAGAAGACTGTGACATTGGCTGCAAGGTATGATTTGGTGCGTATGACTGTGTCAGGCTGTTGCTTGACTGGTCTTTGGGACAGCTCTCCCAATTTTGACACAAGTCCCCAGATGTTAAACACCAGGCAAAGTGTGCTTTTACAATTTCTGGTGCCTAGGTTGGTGTATGGTACTCTGTCCAGTTTCATTTTAATTAAATTTTTCTGCAGTGATTTGATATATGTGACTAATTTACTGAGCCAATTCATAGGACAGTTAAGAGTCATCCACAATGTTTTGGGTCTAAAATCACATATAGGCCAGACGAGAATAAGGACAGCAGATTTCCCTCTCTGAAGGACATTAGTGAACCAGATAGGTTTTTACGCCAACCCAGTAATTTAATGACCACCATTACTGAGACTGGCTTTTTATTCCAAATTTATTTACTTCAATCTAAATTACCCTGCCTGCCATTGTTGGATTTGTAGTTGAAGGTTTTAATGATTAGTATGAACTTTAAAGTTCATCATCTGTGATTGTTTATATTTTCTTCAAGTGAACAATGAAGCCAAACATGACAAATTGGGATTGGTGAGGAAAGGAAGAAAGCGGTCAACATAAACCCACCATTTTAGACTTTTCAGAGCGCCTCCCTGCTGCATGCAGCCAAGAGTGCACTTCACCCCTTGAATTGATGTCAGCAAGCCTGATTTCCTACAGGTACCTGGACCAGAACCTTACGTTGATTGGGCGGGTGAACGCCTGACCCAAATACATGTGAAATTGCGCAAAATGACATCGAGCGTGTGTCCTGCCGTCATTGTGCATGTGAGCAATATTGAGGTTGGCGGGTGCACACGGGAGTCGGTGCTGCGGCCGCCGACAATTAAAGGGCCAGTTAAGGACATTAAAATTCTATCGTCCATGATCTTATGTTGTCTGTGCAATTTCGCGCTCGTTGCATAGCCAAAATAGGCAGGTGGGCAGCCTGTTTTTAACAAAACCTCATCCAAGGGTGAGATGAAATGTCTGGGGTGAAATATAATAAAAATGATACATGGGGACTGATGTTTTTTGAGTTCTACTGTCAGGTGCTTGAATGTGTTGCAGGAACACAGTTTGGTACATTTTTTTCTTGTCATTTCATCTGCACAGGTCTGCAGCTCACTGAGGCAGCTCCGCAGCAGCTGTCTGCCTTCAGGGAGCTAGTTGGAAGTGTTCACTTGCACCTTCACTTTTGTTGGCACCCCCCTCGGCAGTGCTGAGGCTTTCTGGCCAGCCAGTGTGAAATTGCTTTCGGGGGCCGATCGCGGGCGGAAGCACAATTTGCGTCTCCTTCTGGGCCCACTGACTTGGCACGCACGTCAACCATGAAATTCAGGTCCTAGTTAATACTAGCTGTACCCCCAATTCTTGATAATGAACTGGCAGCACCAATTTCACATGGACCCTTGCCACCCGCCCATTCTCAGGTGTCTTCAAATTTCTAGCAGGCTGTCTGAAGTAAAACTCAGGGCAGGACTTTGCCCATGGCCGGGGTGCTTGGCGGGGGTGGTCGGCTCCGCACTGTGATTTCACACGTGCGGGTCAGTTAAGGCTTGCCCTGAGTGGAACGCGAGCGGCAGTGCTGAGTGCTGCCTGTGCGGGCAGGGGGGAAAGAGGGAGAACCGGACCTAGCGCGCAGTTCACGCATGCACGAAAAAAATTGCTTAAATCTCCTGGAGGCACGGAGCTCCCTCAGGGAGATGAAGCGCTGTTTTAAAAAAAAAGGAAATTAAATTGTCATAAAACACGTCTCCTCATTTGACTCTGTCACATGAGCTGGGACATGTTTTTAATTCAAAAATAACTTTTTTATTTGATGCTTATTTGCTTTAGTAAACCTCATTGGGCCAGTGGGTGAGGTTTCCTAAAAAATGTAAAGGCCACTTGGTCTTTTCGCCTGGGACGGGCAGAGTAAATCTGACTTTGATTAGCATCTTAATTGTCGGCAGGCTCACAGCCGATTCCAGCGCGCACCTGCCAAACAAAATATCGCGAGACTGCGCAATAATGCGCTTGTCCGACGTCATCGTGCGGCGTTTTACACCGAGCGTAATATTCTGCCCTTGGAGGTGGTCAAGGAATGTCACAAAGCACTTTGTACTAGTTAAGGGACTGATATTAGCTGGGGATATAGAGAAGGGAGGGTACACTGGGGATGTTGCCTGGCTTTTGAATGCCTATAACTAACTGATGATTCAGAAACACGGTACATATGAGCAGTAGAACTATTTAATGGCATTTAGTAAAGCTAAGTCTTATACTGGAAGAAAAAAAACAGGGCATATGCTTAATGAACAAACTAAAAGCAGTAATGGAGAGTGGAAAATGATAATGCAATCATCACTGACTATGCCAAGTTAATGCAGAGCAGCAATTAGCAACTGAACAGAATGCCCAGCCACAGGAAAAGGGAAGAAAAGCTCCAAAGGATGGAAACCTGAAATAAAAACAAAACAGTAAAATGCTAGGAATACACAGGCAGGAAGAGAACTTCCATCAGAACGGAAGTCTGGAAGAATAAAGCAGGCAATTTAGTAGGATTGAAAAAAAGAGATGGAAGAAAGAGGGGAGAAAGGAAATATTCAAAAGCTGCAAAAGACCGAGAAGATTTCTTTGCAGATCAGTAAAATGTAAATTGAATGGACATAACCTTAGAGTTAGAACTAAACTAGTTAATTGGAAATCCAGAAAAAGAAAACCTTCACATGAAGTTGAGAGAACGTGGAATACACTTTTCCAGTTGGCCATCGATACAGGATCAGTTGGCATATTTAAATGAGAGGAAAATATTTACCCAGGCAGTAAGGGCATGAAGGGATATGAAGAAAGGGCAGGAAATTAAGATTTTAAATGATATCAGCTCCAACACTAATATAATAATGAAACAGCTTTGAGGGGCTGAAGAACTTACCCCTGTTAGCAAGGAAATGCAATTGGTCTTGGGCAGTAGAGCAAACCAAGTGGTAGTGAATCACCATTGGGAAGAAAATCGGGTGGCTGTCTATAACCAATGAACTGTTTTGGCCAACTACCTAAGATTCCCTTATGTTGCCGGGAGGTCATCATACTGAAGTAACCTCGAAAGGAGGTGAATCAATTGTGACCTTATAGAGGTAGAAAGGATTCAGGGTAGAATGGAAATCTTTATCTTGAGTATGATTTCACATTAAACACAGGGCAAAGGTTCTGTGGTACAAATTGATAAAGCAAGCTTTAGACTTGTACTAATTGTTTAATGCCTGAAATAGTCTTGTGGATAGGGAAGTAGAACTCTGGAATCACTCAAAAGGTAGCTAAATGTTATGATGGAGGAGAAGGGGAGGAACTTGATAACCAAGTCGGCTCCCTTGCCTGTATTTAAGTGTCAACTTTGTGCAGGAGTAGCACTCTCACCTGTAATTTAGAAGCTTGTAGGTTTAAGCCACATGTAGAGGCTTGGGACAGGATTTTTCAGATAGTGGAGCTTTCACCCGATGGGGTATGGAGGAACTCATGCCAGCCGATCACAAGAATCACACAGCCATTTAATGCTGCAAGGTGTGTTAACTTGCTGGAGATGGCACTTACATCCCTCACTCAGGTGGAAGCCATACCTATCTGAGTGGCCGTCAGCTCCTGTGGTCCCAGTAGCACCTGTGGCAGCAGTGGCCAAGACTGGGCCTACAAGCAGTCCCTGGATTCTAAGGATTGGAGTTCAGGATCAGCTAAATGAGGGTTGTTTCATGGCAGGAAAGGGAGGTGAGGGTCTTGATGAAGAGGTTGGGTGTTGGGGAGGAAGGACTTGTGGGGGGCAGACCTTGTGGGTGGTGTGGGAAAAGCCCAATGTGGTAAGGGGAGGGCCTTGAGGGAGGCACCCCCTCATTTCTCCCCCAAAGCCTAAGCAGGTTGACCTGCTAGGCCTCCCCCCTGCTCCTGAACTCCTTCTACCAGCTTCAAAATTGAGACCGGGCAAAGAAGCAGCCCTTAAGTGGACAATAATTGCAGACAGGTTGGTGCAGGTAAGAGGGTGGTGGGAAGGACACCTGGAGTGTATTACAAGCTCCCCCACCTGCAAACCCTCCAGCGAGGGAACCCTAATATCACTGAATCACAGAAGGAGGCCATTCGATCCATTGTGTCCATGTTGGCTCTCTGAAGGAGCCATTCATCTAGTGCCTTTCCCTCAATATCCCCCCGTAGCTCTGCACATTCTTCCTGTTCAGTTACTAATCCAATTCCAATGTAAGGTTTTTCTTTATTTCTTTTTGGAATACCGAGTGAGTACTGCAGTGTTAGAGGTAACATCTTTTAAATGAAGCATTAATCTGGGAAACCTGGTGACTTGAGCAACATTCCTCCCTCAAACAGCATTACCAAAACAGATTAATGGTCATTCATCTCACTGCTATTTGCCGTGGGCAGTATAACTGCTGTGTTTATCTGCAAAATTAAAGTAACTTAATTTTATCTGCAGCGAAATATATTGGGACATCTTGTTTTGTGTCTGTTCAGTAGATATCACAAAGAGGTTCTGAGTATTGTATGGTTGAATGTTAAGTGTTTATTGATAACACATAACTATGTACATATATCCAGGGTATAGCCCAAGCTATGAGCTAATTCCATGCTTGCTTCTACATAGGTCTCTATCCAGTACACAACTGACTCTAGTCTCAGGTCATGTGTCTCTTTACACCACGCTGTGGGCAGTACCGTTTCTCAGTACCACATTAACCCTTGCTATGTCAGGTACCTTTATACTACAATGCTGAGTATGTGAAAGGTGTAACATCTTTCTTTCTTCTGCAAGCACCTGGAGGAGGAGAGAAATGAAGTAGAATTAATTAAAATAGTAGCATTCATGGTTCATACGTATGTAAGTATGTAGCCCAACAAGATGGATGCAGTTAACCTTACATGTAAGCATTAATATTTACATTTTTGACACTCTTTGCACTTAGAACATTTATAGTACAGTGCATTACCAAGGAATTGATGCTTTTTTAAAAGCCTTTGTATTAAGTTAACTGAATGACTGAGCTACAGCTTTGTTCCCCAGTGAGTTTGTAACTGACTAATTTGACCCTGACCAGCTTCTACAGGGTAGAAACAAATTAATTCCTGTAATATTTTTATCAGCTACTTACATATGTAAGGTTATGTGTCTCTTTACATCACATTGTGGGCAGTACCGTTTCTCAGTACCACATTAACCCTTGCTATGTCAGATACCTTTATACTATAATGCTGAGTATGTGAAAGGTGTAACATCTTTCTTTCTTCTGCAAGCACCTAGAGGGGTGATTGAGATTGTAAAACAGGAGCCTTTGTGAGGTACACATTCTCCTTCACATACTGCAACACAAGAGAGCAGACTGAGGGATTCAGATTCTACTTAAGAACCCAAAAGGTGCCTTTCATATTAATCCTCATACTTCTGTTTCCTTTTGAATATTTTGTCAATATTTGCAATAAATATTTATGAACTCAGTATAGTAGGTGAATGTAATTAACATTTAGCAAATGCCCATTATGAAGCTAGTGGTCTTACTAATTGTGTGATTGCAATTGCTGACAAAGATAACAAAGCTTTATGTAATATACCATCCTTCAGTAGAAGAGTTTCTCTAAGCAAGACTGATGAAACAGTCAAAACCTTTAAATTGATATTAAGCATGTTTGGGGGTGCTGAGTCTCAGGTGCAGCAACATAGAGCCACTACAATCAGCTTCAGTATCTGAGTTAGTGAGGAAGGAATACTGGCCGCTGCCAGTTCTCTTGCTTCTGGTGTTATCACTGACCTATGCTGGAAGGGCATGTGTATGCAACTATGTTCTCCCAGGCACTCTAAACTTATTATGAGGGCTCACATGAGAACAGCGAGGTACTGGAGGCTGCTCAGTAAGATAAGAGCCCATGGTGTTGTGGCAAGGTACTAACATGGATAGAATATTGGCTGTCTGGCAGGAGGCAGAGAGTGGGGATAAGGGGGTCCTTCTCAGGATGGCGGCCGGTGACTAGTGGAGTTCCGCAGGGGTCAATGTTGGGACCACAACTTTTCACTTTATACATTAATGATCTAGATGAAGGAACTGAGGGCATTCTGGCTAAGTTTGCAGATGATACAAAGATAGGTGGAGGGACAGGTAGTATTGAGGAGGTGGGGAGGCTGCAGAAGGATTTGGACAGGTTAGGAGAATGGGCAAAGAAGTGACAGATGGAATACAACGTGGGAAAGTGTAAGGTCATGCACTTTGGTAGGGAGAATAGAGGCATAGACTATTTTCTAAATGCGGAGAGAATTCAGAAATCTGGAGTGCAATGGGACTTGGGAATCCTAGTCTGGATTCTCTTAAGGTTAACTTGCAGGTTGAGTTGGTAGTTAGGAAGGCAAATGCAATGTTGGCATTTATTTGAGAGGACTAGAATATAAAAGCAGGGATGTGCTGCTGAGGCTTTATAAGGCTCTGGTCAGACCACATTTAGAATATTGTGAGCAATTTTGGGCCCTGTATCTCAGGAAGGATGTGCTGGCCCTGGAGTGGGTCCAGAGGAGGTTCACAAGAACGATCCCAGGAATGAAAGGCTTAACATATGAGGAACATTTGAGGACTCTGGGTCTATACTCGATGAAATTTAGAAGGATGAGGGGGGATCTGATTGAAACTTACAGAATACTGAAAGGCCTGGATAGAGTGGACGTGGGGAAGATGTTTCCATTAGTAAGAGAGACTAGGACCTGAGGGCACAGCCTCAGAGTAAAGGGAAGACCTTTTAGAACAGAAATGAGGAGAAACTTCTTTAGCCAGAGAGTGGTGAATCTATGGAATTCATTGCCACAGAAGGCTGTGGAGGCCAGATCATTGAGCGTATTTAAGACCAAGATAGATAGGTTCTTGATTGGTAATGGGATCAAAGGCTACAGGGAGAAGGCAGGAGAATGGACTTGAGAAACTTATCAGCCATGATTGGTGTGGAAGACTAATTTCTGCTCCTATGTCTTATGGTCTTATGGTCTTATGGACTGTGACTGCTGTCTTATGAACATCAAAGAGTCAATTCCTTTAGGAATTGATGTGGGAAAAAGTGCAGGAGAAAATTGATGAGGGAGAAGGAAAATAACTTTAAAGGGTGAAGAGGAGACAGTAGGTCATAAATTCAGTTCTGCATTGTGTCAAACATACCAGTTTGGCTCAGTTGTAGCATGCTGGATCAGAGGTTTGTGAGTTCACTTCACACACCATGTTTGAGCAATTTAGACTGTGTGGTGTGAAAGTGTTCCACAACCAGTGCCACTATTCCAATTAAACATTAAACCGAGGTTCCTTTTGCAAATTCAGGTAAATGCTAAAGGTCCCATGACACAATTCATCCAGAGAAGGGAGCTGTTGCCAGTATCCTGGCAATTATTCCTCTCTCAATCAATCATTCCATAAACAAATTAACTAGTCATTCATTTTATTGCTGCTTGTGGGATTTCGAAGTGCAACAAATTGTCTGTTGCAACTTTCACTGAACTTAAAAACAAATAATTGCATGAGAGTTGACTGGGACTATCCAGTTGGCTTCCAGTTTTCTGATGCAATGGTGGGAGGGAGCAGATCAACTGCCTGGAGGCAGGCACCCAGCAGCAGGCAATCTCCTCGAGCCTCACAACGCTCCGAGCTAAGTGCACTCCTCTCAATCTGGCCTTTTGTGCATTCCCAATTATAATTGTTACCCCATTGGTGGCCTTGCCTTCAGTTTCCAACCCCTGGAATTCCCTCCCTACACCTCTCTGCTTCTCTACCTCACTTTCCTCCTTTATGAAATTTCTTAAAAATTACTTCTTTAACCAAGCTTTTGGTCATCTGGCTTAATATCTCTCTATGTGGCTTGGTGTCATCCTTAATATTATATTGCCCCTGCTAAATACTTTGGGACATTTCATTACATTATAAGCACTACATAAATATAAATTGTAGTTGTTGTTGAATATTTCAGTTGCTCTATAAGTGTGCTTCCAGTACGGAGCTTAGGAAACAGTTACAACATCTGACTGATGTTATTTCTACCATGTTATATTAAAATGAGGCTCTCATCTATTTCTCACAGCATGAGAGAAGATTGACTGTAAGTAAGCTTCGCTCACATTTATGTTGCATTAAAACCTAATTACGTTTATTAACAGATAAAATGGATTTTAAAATCATGAATCAATCCCTGATCTGGTTCTGATCTCAGTTGTAGTGTGAAAGCGAACTGCAGCATAACTGACCTGTACCTTCATAAGCTTCAGTCTGTAACAGAGCCTAGTCCCAAACATTCTGGGAGGTAGGTTTCTTCTGGTTGTTACCCTATAATTTTAGCAAAATCCTGAAAATGTTCCAAATAATTACATTTAATGCTTTCACTAGAATGAAGTAAATCTCACCGCGCTGTTGACACAAAGTGGTTGAGAAAATCTCAATTGAACAAGACCAACACTGCATTACTATAACCACAGGATTTAATGGTTGATTTATACATGTCAAAATGAAAGAACATTGCAGGATTATGTTGTATGATGACAAATTTTCAGGTATACCTTCTGTTCCTTGGTTTGACACTCTGCTGGCCTAAGGACTGAACTGACCATAGAGTCTTACGCTTCATAAATTGCACAAGGTTTTTTAATATTGAAAAATAAAAAGATATTAAGAAAAACTTAATAAGACTTTTCTCCATAGTCACACTCCAAGTTATCTGTGGAAATTTGATTACAGATGGAATATTATCTATGCAAAGCAGAAGACTTCAAAGTACTAGAACTAATGTTTTCAAACTTATGCCATTTTAACTTTCCATCCTAATCCCATTTTGACCTTTCTGTCCCGACGTCCAACACTATTCTAATGAAACTCAACAAAGAGCAGTACATTTTTCTTTGATTTTTACTTTATTTTACAATCTTCCAGACTCAATAAGTTCAGATCAGTGTGATTGCTCCCATTTTATTAGGTGCCGGAAATGATTCTGCTGTTGTCATTTACACACCTTCTAGACCCACCTTTAGTTTCTCTATGTGTCCCATTCTTCTTCTTGAGGTCTCTGTCTAAACACAGATCCGGCCCAAAGCACCAGAACCTCCACCAAGGAGGCCAATCCCAAATCCGCCCTGCTGGAACGGGGATCAAACTCGTGCTGTTAGCACCAATCTGATCCACACCAAGTGTCCAGCCAAGTGAGGCAACCATTTGTTATTTGAGAGCCTAGAGAAGCTGGGATAGTTTTCTTTAGAGGAGAGAAGGCTAACTGTTTATTTAATTGAAGTATTAAAAATCATGAAGGGGTTTGATAATTAGATAAGGAGAAACTCTTTCCACTGACAGGAGGATTTATGACCAGATAACACCTATTGAAGATGGCAAAATAACCAGGGATAGATCAAATCGCAGTTTTTTTCTTCAGTGAGTTGTTATGATCTGGAACACTGTAGACCAAAACGGTGCTGGAGGTAGATTCAATAATAACTTTTAAAAGGGGATTAGATATAAACTTAAGAAGACAAAATTTGCAAGGGCATAGGGAAGGTGCAGAGGAGTGGGACTAATTCTTTCAATGAGCCAGCTTAAGCACAATGGGCCAAATGGCCTCCTGTCCTGTGAGATTCTATGATGCTGTGACTTATTGAAAATGGGGTTGTTAACCTTTTCCAAGATGAATACAAGAGTTTGGCTGTTCATGTCCATGTTATCAAATCATCAGTCTCTGAATTGTCGCAGACTGGGCGCATGACTGAGATGTGTGTCAGCACCCTATGGAAATCCAGACACAAACCTATGTGGGAATTTCTTTGGATGTTTCAACTTCTGATAGGCATTCCCCTGCTCTATGGGACCCTCCGTGAATACCTCTGACTCTGAGATGGAGTCAGAGACTTGGGAGAATTCCACGGTACTTACCTGGATTACCTGGACATTTTAAACAGATTAAAACCCTGCCTAACATCTGGGTAACTATGCCACTTGCCCTCCCAATCATGTCCCTGACTCCTCTGACTATCCCCTGACCACCAGACTGACCCCCGATCCAACCCAAATACACCTTGACCACCCAACTACCCTCCCGGCTCGACCCAACTATCCCACCAACCACCTGACTACCCTTCTGACCCAACCCGACCTGAAACCCTCAACCCGACTACCCACCTGCCCTCCTCACCCACTTACCCACCTAACTCACTTATCCACCGAGCCCACCTAACCCCCCCACCCAACCTACCCACCTCACCCACCACTTAACACTTACCCATCCTAGCCATCTCATTCACTTACTCATCTCACCCACTTACCCGCACCTCACCCAGCTCATCCACTTACCTGCTTCATTCACTGACCCATTCATCCATGCACACATCGCCTAACATTCAAACTTGATCTTTAAACTTACCAAATGGCAGCTAGTGCCATCAAAAGGAGGTGTGCCATTTGCACTGATCCTCTTCTCAGGTCATTGCGTGGATTCCTGTTGTTATGGTGCACAGTTAAATAAATTTTTAGAAAAAACTTTTAACGATTACACTTTTTAAAAAACCCTTGGACTGAGTTTAAAGACTGTTTCAAAATGGCTCTAAGCTACCAGCCAGAACTGTGGATTTCAGACTGGGTCTTCCCTTTCAAGAGGACAAAAGACACTCCCTTTTAATTCGTCATTTGGTAGTGCAGAATTTGAGTGTTGCTGAAAAAAAGGACATGTCTAATCATCTCATCAGGACACTTTGCAAGAATAACAATATAAGGGGAAAACAACAATTTATACTGCATGTAAAGATAGTGCTGATTGGTTGGGTTCCATGAGAAATGTGTCTTTGATGGAATGAAACCTATATCCAATATGTGGATGATACGTTCACTAAATTTAAATCTGCAACTTTTTAAAATATTCATTCATGGGATGTGGGCATCACTGACTAGGTCAGTGTTTATTTTTCATCCCTAGTTTAGAGGGCATTTAAGAGCCAACCACGTTGCTGTGGGTCTGGAGTCACATACAGGCCAGACTGGGTATGTGAAGCAGATGGGTTTTTACAACATTTGACAATGGTTTCATGGTCATCAACAGACTTTTAATTCCAGATTTTTGTTGGATTCAAATTCCACCATCTGCCGCGATGGATTTGAACCCAGAGCAGTAACCTAGGTCTCTGGTTTACTAGTCTAGCAACAATACTACTATGTCAATGCCTTTCCTGTATGTAATAGTTTCCTTACATCTCTTAATGGGCTCCATCCTGCTCTCAAATTCACCTTTGAAATGGAGCAGTCAAATGAACCCCCCTTCCTTGCTGTACTAGTTGAGAAATCTGCCAGGAGGTTCTCTACCACAGTCTACCGCAAGCCTACCCTCACTGGTCATTACACGCATTGGGATTCTTACATTTGCACACGTTATAAGGTTGGTCTTAGCAACAATCTTGTAAATAGGGCCTGATCCATTTGCTCACCATGCAAGCTTGATGCCTCAATAGGGTGCATCAAAGGATCCTGCGGGATAATAGCTACCCTGATCAGATCATTTTGCACTGTATATCACACTAACTTATGGAAGGGTCTAAGGCCATCACAATTGGCCCTGAAAAGTGCCCAGTCCACCTCAGATTACCCTGGAAGGACAAGGTAATAGGTGAAGCTAGCTGTTTCATGCTGCTACTATGCAGCAGCAACACAAGTAGTATTCACCACTAACAGGATGCTGCTGCCAAGCCAAAGAGATGTTTTGCCCATCACACAAATGTGGTATATGAATTTCAGTGCCAATGTGATGCTAGGTATGTAGGCTGTACAACCCAAAGACTGACAGATCGTATCAAACAGCATATCCCCTGAGCTGTTCACAATGGGCAGGGTACTGACCTTACTCAACCAGCCTGTGTTTGCAAAACTCAAAACATAGTGTCCAACATTAGATGTGATTCTGCGATTGGACAACATTTGCTAAATAATCTCCAGTGTGCTAAGAATTACGCTGACATACAATTTAAGGTTGTTAGTTGGACTTGCAATGTGGTGCATTTGCGTGCACTAGAAGCTACATATGTTAATAAATAGGGCCCTGTTCTTTGCAGACAGAAAGAACATGCACACACATTGTGCCTGTTTCAGCTGAACAAAGTAAATGATAACTATTCGCTGACTCATTCCTCCCCCAGTGCCTTGGCCAATCAGAGTCAAGCTGCCTGGTTTAAATTTCAAACAATGCTTGGCAGTTAACTGTCAGCCACTATTACTGGTGCAGCTTCCATGGCAACACATCTACCAATCAGAGTCCGCTTGCTAACCAATCAGCACTCTCTTCACATACAGTATAAATTGTTGTTTTCCTCTTATATTGGTATTCTTGTACAGCGTCCTGATGAGTGCAAGATGAAAAGCTTTGACATGTTTCCTTACTTAATTATGGTTCACTGTAGTCTTGTCCAGGAGATAACAAAGTTTTATTGTTGTATCATTTTAAGTATGTAAATTGTGCCTTGGTCAGGACAAAAGCTAAGAACCAGAGGGGGCGGGGGGGGCAGAAAGGACCATTTGAAGTGTTGATGCTTTATTTGGGAGATGACTTGGCATGCTGTACAGGTCACATGATAACAGTGGCCATCTTAACTCCTGCAAAAAGCATTGAAAGGGCAGGTAGCTGAGAGAAAAGACAAACATCTTTGGAGAAGCAGGTGAGAGATTCAATACAGGGAGAGGGGGGGCCAACAAATACAGGTCCATCTTGAACCATCTTGGCTTCACCCAGAGAAAGATAGGGTCTAGAGAGCAGTCTTATTTTGAACAAAGACGTGTGTAGAGGCAAGCATGGAGACAGTTCTTAGCTTAGATCTTATACTGTATATATGTATATAGTTACTAGTAATTAATAAACACTTACTGTTGAACTATACAAGACTCAGAACCTCTTCATGAGACCTACCAAACTATACATATCTTACAAGTTAATCTGTTAAAGCAAACTAGCAATTCAACAGTGGAAGCCATCGCAGCTGCAGATACAACATTTTTTATATTCGCTCATGGGATGTTGGCATTGCTGGCTAGGCCAGCATTTATTGCCTCTCCCAAACTGCCCTCATTAAGTCTATAAATATTATTTATAAATATCATTTCACTTTCATTTTTAACTAATTGTTGTTTGTGTATGTGTTAGTAGCTTTATCTTTTCTGAAATATCTTCCAGAGCAATAGAGTGAAATAAACCAACCTTTTTTAAGGCTTTGCTGATTGGTTATTTTAAATTGAATTTCTCACCATGGGGAAGAAAATACACACACAAATACAAATACATTGTTCACGGAAGCTTTTGGGAAAACACCTTTAAAGTGTCCGTGATGCTGCGCTGAGGAAGTTCTTCAGGATGCTGCATTGGAATTCAGACCATTTTAAACGTAACCAGGTAATTGTTCAATTTATTGACTGATCAGCATAGGACCCAGCAATTCTGGGGCTGATCATAAGATTTGGACCATGGTGCCCAGTTTGGGAACTCACAGTTCAGTAACCTAATACATAAATATTGGATTTCTTACTACAAGCAGAAAGAGTTAATTCATCCTCTACTTCAGTAGCACAGTGCTAACTGAAGTAGTCTATGTTAATTCAGAATCAGGATCTTCTTAGGCAGGCCCTTGGGATCAAAGATGACTTGCTTCCACCTCAGTTTGATAGGTTCTGAGATGATTGATAAATCCAATGAATGTTCTGAAGACTCTGGCACAGGTGAGGGAGGTGGTGCCTGAAGGATTGGGTACATAGGTTGTTTGGAGGCTTGTCTGTTCCCTCTGATGCCTTGACTTCATCTCTGCATGTTTCCAACAAAGTCCCTCGATATGTTCGGTGCCTTCCTGGATGAGCCTTCTCCATTTTGGTCAGTCACAAACCAGGGACTACCATGAGTCAGTGAAGATGTTTGACCTCTTCAGGGATGATTTGAGGACATCCCTAAAGCATCTTGCCATCTTCCTGGGAATCTCCTGCAGCTTCCAAGTTCAGAGTAGAGCAGTTTTTTTGGGGGTCTGGTGACAGGCATATGAATGACATGTGCTGCCTAGCAGAATGGTTTTGAGTGATTAGTGCCTCGATGTTGGGGAAGTTGGCTTGGGCAAGGATGCCGCTGTTGGAGTGCTTTTCTTGACATTGGATTTGGAGGATCTCCTGAAGGCACAAGTGCTTTGAGGTGTCTGCTTTAGGTGGCTCAAATCCCTGAAGCATAGTGTCTATATGAACAGTGCATTGACAGACTTAATTGAATCTAATCATAACCTAGATGAAAAGTAGTAGAAAAATGTAATTAGCTGTCCGATTGTAGATAGAACCCATGGCCAGAGTTTTCCAGTCCCTCACGCCTGCGGGATCTTCCGGTCCGTCTACTTCATGATCATTGCTTCATCTACATGTTTTTTCTCCTATCTGTAATTTCACTTTGTTGCAAGTCATGCTCCCCACATTTTATCAATGTGTAAATAAAGGCCTATAGAGAGAATGTTAAGTAACTACAAAGATAGTGAAATGGATTGGGGATAAGTTGTTGTATCCATATATACGTCAATTAGAAGCTAGAAAGCTCTTGGAAAAATGTAATTAATACAATGGAGTTATCATGCATCTCATACCATTTGAAGAAAACCTATAATATATCAACACCATTCCCCCACTACATACCCTACATACTCCACCTCTCCCTCATTCATTTTCTCTCAGGACTCAGGTATACGGAACTATCACTGTTATTGCTCTTATCATTCTATAATCTACAAAGTTTTGCATTAGAATCGCTTATTTTCCTTCTTGTGTCAGCCATGACTCATCAGTAGGTAGCACTTTTGCCTCTGAGTCGCAAAATTTCAGGTTCAACTCCCACTCCAGGGCTTGAGCACAAACGTCTAGACTGACACATTCATGCAGTACTGAGGGAGGGTTGCACTATTGGAGATGCTGTCTTTCAGTGGCAACGTTAAACCCGTTTGCCTGCTTGGGTGGATAAAAAAGATCCCATATTTCAAAAAAAGAGCAGAGGAGTTTTCCCTGGTATATTGGCCAATATTTATCCCTCAATTAACATCACAAAAAAGCAAATTATTGTGCCACTATCTCATTGCTGTTTGTGAAGGTTTGCTGTGTGCAAATTGGGGGCTGTGTTTCTTACATTACATCAGTGACTACACTTCAAAAGCATCTCACTGGGTGTAAAGCACTTTGCGATGTCTGATGCTTATGAAAATTTTCTGTTTATTCAGCCAAGGGGCTATCAGTAATGAACAATGGCCTTATCTCAGCATGAGGCACTTAGGAATGCTGCAGTTGAATCAATGTTCTCTGAATAACTTAGTGCCACTAGTGTCCTTCAAGGCACTAGAATAAGACTATAAAATTCAAGTATCATAAGACACTCGCAGTTAGGGGACACCTTTAATCTCATCAATTTGAACGGATTTGAATCTGGACGCCATGAATGACAGA
This sequence comes from Carcharodon carcharias, assembly GCF_017639515.1. Taxonomy (NCBI): domain Eukaryota; kingdom Metazoa; phylum Chordata; class Chondrichthyes; order Lamniformes; family Lamnidae; genus Carcharodon; species Carcharodon carcharias. The sequence continues at coordinate 150,698,961 of NC_054472.1, forward strand.
CCAGTAACCAACCCACTGCACCATTGAGTGGTATTCTAAACCATTGTCTCAACGTTGTGTGAGCCATGACTCAACATTTGCTCTTTCACCCCGCAACGCAAGGTTATAGTTCAAGTCCTACTAAAGAACCCAGGACCTCCCTGCAGAGTCCCTCAGGGTGGTGTCCTAGGCCTAACCATTTTCATTTGCTTCATCAATGGTTGTCCCTCCGTCATAAGGTCAGAAATGGGGATGTTCACTGATGGTTGCACAATGTTCAGCACCATTCGGAATTCCTCGGATAATGAAGCAGTCTGTGTCCATATGCACCAAAATCTGGAGAATATTCAGGCTTGGGCTGACAAGTGGCAAGATTCATGCCTTACAAGTGCCAGGCAATGACCATCTCCAACAAGAGAGAATCTAACCATCTCTCCTTGACGTTCGATGGCATTACTATTGCTGAGTCCACCTTTATCAACATTCTGGGGGTTACCATTGACCAGAAACTGAACTGGACTAGCCACATAAATACTGTGGCTACAAGAGCAGGTCAGAGAATAGAATTCGGCAGCGAGAACTCACCTCCTGACTCCCCAAAGCTGTCCACCATCTACAAGGCACAAGTCAGGAGTGTGACTCTTCACTTGCCTGGATGAGCACAACTCCAACAACACTCATGAAGCTCAACACCATCCAGGACAACCGGACCCTGCTTGATTGGCACCCCATCCACCACCTTCAACATGCACTCTCTCCACCACCAATGCACAGTGGTAGCAGTGTGTACCATCTACAAGATGCACTGCAGCAAGTCACCAAGGTTCCTTTGATGGCACCTTCCAAACCCATGACCTCTGCCACTTAGAAGGACATGGACAGTGGATGCATGGAAATCTAACAATCTGTAAGTTCCCCTCCAAGACAGTCACCATCCTGACTTGGAACTCTTTGTCATTCCTTCACTGTTGCTGGGCCAAAATCCTGGAACTCCCTTCCTAACAGCACTGCTGGTGTACCTACATGCATGAACTGCAGCAGTTCAAGAAGCAGCTCACAACCTTCTTGATGTCAATTAGGGATGGGCAATAGCTGTTAGTCTTGCCAGTGATGCTGCATCCCATAAATGAATAAATAAACCAAAAGGTTCAGGGTGGTAGAAGAGTGATAGTAAAAATTACACCAATGCTTTGGCCTCATTATGACTCTGCCCTAAATTGTGTGGTTGGGCTTGTTGTGATATTGCTCTAATGTCACGCCATGTTCTCATCAGCCTATCACTGTTTATGTATATAGTTAGAATACATTGTCACTACAGGAAGTGATGCAAGACAATATGTGACACAATTGTTGTAGTGTTGATCCCTTTATAGCATGTGTGTGTAGAGCTCTCCTGTGACCCTGTATATAGTTTGTTCATCAGTAAAAGACCCAATTGTTTGTTACCATTCATCAATGTGTGATTGGTAAGTTGATATTAGAGGCCATTGAGGCAGATGACCTGTGCTTGTCCTCACCCTTCAGGTTGACATGCACTAAGGGGGCATTGGCGACCATGGACTTTCATTGGATTGGTCCATGGTTATGCTTGGCAAAGTACTGCAGTGGTTTGCCGTTGCCTTTCCTGCACTTGTAAAGGTTGCAATAGAGCTTGTCTGCCCTGTTGTGCTGGTGGGATCCTGGAGTGGCACCTGGCAACTTTCAAGGGTAGCTCTTGGCCATTATTGGAATAAAGAAGAAAGGGTAAAAATGACTTTAACCCCTGTAACAAATCTTTGATCAGCATTAGAACATAGAAACTGGAGGAGGCCATTCAACTCCTCGAGGCTACTCCACCAGTCAATTAGAGTATGGCTGATCTGTACCCTCAACTTCATTTTGCTGCCTTTGCTCCATATCCCATTATACACTTCCCTAACAAAAGTCTGTCAGTTTCAGGCTTGAAAGCTCAAATTCACTAAGCATCCACAATCTTTCGGGGGAGAGTTCCAAATTTCTACTCCACTTTAAAGCATGCCTTGATTTCTGCCTAACTTCCTAGCTCTAATTTTAAGATTATGTCCCCTCATTCTTGAATCCCTGACTAGTTTCCCTCAATCTAGCCGATCAAATTCTTTTAATTTTAAACGGCTCAGTCAGATTGCCTTTCAATCTTATATACTGAACAGGATACAAACTAAATTAGTGCAACCTGTCCTCATAACTTAGCCCTTCAATTCCCTTTATCATTCTGGTGAACCTGCGCTGCAATCCTTCCAAGGCCAATATTTCCGAGGTGCTGTATTGCAGATAAGGTCTGACCAAAGCTCTGTGTAATTGAAGGGCACCTTAACCTCTTTGTATTCCAGCCTGCTTGATTTAAATGGTAAGATTTCATTTGCTTTTTGATTGCTTTTTCTGCCTGCCTACTAGCTTTAAATAGTTTGTAGAATTGAACCCTCAGCAGCTTGAAGGTAATTGATCCCTCTAGGATCAATTACCAGTGCAAATTTACACATTCACACTGTCACCAAAAATGGGAACTATTGGAAAGAAGATGACTGACATGGAGTGGAATTCCTGGCCTAACCCAGGAATGAGTCAGGTGTACACCTAAGAAATAGCTAGGGAGCATAAGCAAAATATGCTTGACCTTTCGCTACCCCAAACATTATAGTTTTCAGGGTAATAACTTGGAGCAGAATAGATCCAATGTCCCACTCCTAAATTCCAACTATTTCTGTTCCCCGCCACCAGAATTCATATGAATTGCACTTCTTTAGAGGCAATGATTTCAATGCTCATACCTGCACAGCACTTTCCAGACAGAATATTCCTTCTTCAATATTGAAGAATATAGTTTATAAAGATAAAGTGAGTCACCTCACATTGATGCATTTTAGATTTCTTCTCAGAAGTTAGGTGGTGCAGTTGGCTTAGGCATTACTCTTTTTTCAAGACATTTTAGGCTCAAGTGCTATCTGGGATTGCTCTGAAACTATTTTTAAGTAGTCCAATATTGGGCAGCATCTTCCAGGAATACTGGGAGTAGAAATTCAGGTGCACCCATTTATTTTCTTGAGCTCACATGTTAAATAGAGGGCCAAAGACAAAACTGAGATTTTAAAAGCACAGTTATTAAAATTCATTCCAGGGATATGGGCATCGCTGACAAGGCCAGCATTTATTACCTGTCCCTAACTGCCCTTGAGAAGGTGGTGGTGAACTGCCTTCTTGTACCGCTGCAATCCATGCACTGTAGGTACACCCACAGTGCTGTTAGGAAGGGAGTTCCAGGATTTTGACTCAGCAACAGTGAAGGAACGGTGATATATTTCCAAGTCAGATGGTGAGTGACTTGGAGGGGAACTTCCAGGTGGTGGTGTTCACATCTATCTGCTACCCTTGTCCTTCTAGATGGTAGTGGTTGGGTGTTTGGAAGGTGCTGTCTAAGGTGTGTTTCTGCAGTACATCTTGTAGATGGTACACTGCTGCCACTGTGCATCGGTGGTGGAGGGAGTGAATGTTTGTGGATGGCATACCAATCAAGTGGGCTGCTTTGTCCTCGATGGTGCCAAGCTTCTTGAGTGTCGTTGGAGCTGCACACATTTAGGCAAGTAGGGAATATTCCATCACACGCCTGACTTGTGCCTTGTAGATGGTGGATAGGCTTTGGGGAGTCAAGAAGTGAGTTACTTGTCGCAGGATTCCTAGCCTCTGACCTGCTTTTGTAGCCACAGTATTTATATGGTTATTCCAGTTCAGCTTCTGGTCAATGGTAACTCCCAGGGTGTTGATAGTGGGGGACTGAGTGATGGTAATGCCATTGAACATCAAGGGATGATTGTTGGATTCTCTCTCGTTGGAGACGGTCATTGCTTGGCACTTGTGTGGTGCAAACATTACGTGGCACTTATCAGCCCAAGTTTGGATATTATCCAGGTCTTGCTGCATTTGGACATGGACTGCTTTGTCATCTGAGGGGTCATGAATGGTGCTGAACATTGTGCAATCATCAGCAAACATCCCCACTTCTGACCTTATGATGGGAGGAAGGTCATTGATGAAGCAGCTGAAGATGGTTGGGCCGAGGACACAACCCTGAGGAACTCCTGAAGTGATGTCCTGGAGCTGAGATGACTGACCTCCTACAACTACAACCATCTTCCTTTGTGCTAGGTATGACCCCAACCAGTGGAGAGTTTTCCCCCTGATTCCTATTGACACCAGTTTTGCTACAGCTCCTTGATCAAATTTGGCCTTGGTGTAAAGGACAGTCACTCTCACCTCACCTCGGGAGTTCAGCTCTTTTGTCCATGTTTGAGCCAAGGTCGTAATGAGGTCAGGAGCTGAGTGGCTGTGGCAGAACCCAAACAGAGAGTCAGTGAGCAGGTTATTGCTAAGCAAGTGCCACTTGATAGCTCTGTTGATGACCCTTCCATCACTTTACTGGTGTTCGAGAGTAGACTGATGAGGCAGAAATTGGGCGGGTTGGATTTGTCCTGCTTTTTGTATACAGGACATACCTGAGCAATTTTCCACATTGCTGGGTAGATGCCAATGTTGCAGCTGTACTGGAACAGCTTGGCTAGGGGCGAGGCAAATTCTGGAGCACAAGTCTTCAGTACTATTGCCAGAATATTGTCAGGGCCCATAACCTTTGCAGTAACCAGAGCCTTCAACCGTTTCTTGATATCACGTGAAGTAATTTGAATTGGCAGAAAACTGGCATCTCTGAGGCTGGGGACCTCTGTAGCTGGTGGAGTTGTAAGTGAATTGGAGGATTTGTTTCCCAGGAATGGATAGAGTTAGGGTGGGGGCAAGGAAGGGAGATGTGGGTGGTGATTGATACAAGGAAGTGATCAGAGATGGCCTTACAAATGGACCAGAAAGACCATGTGAGATGGCAAGGTGTGGCCATGAATATGAGATGGAGAGGGAGAGAATTAGGGTGAATAAGAGAGCAGTGAACTCAGGGGAGAGAGAACATGATTCTTCCTTTGGCAGATACAGAGCAAAATCAGAACTCTCGCTCTTATTGGCCAGCAAAGTGGGATATTAATACAGTTAAAGAGCCTCAGAAAAGCCTGCTCTTCCTCCAATCCAGCTCCCAACCTGTTACCTGCCCCATCATTTCGACAGGGACTAAGTTTTGAAAATTCCGCCTAATGTGTCTATTTAGATTTGACTGTCGTGTTACCTTAACTATTTATGTTACAGTTAAGTAACCTGTCTATAAGGCAGAATTTAAAAGTTAGCAGAGACCTACCATGACCTATCACATTTGATACTGGGAATTATTCAAAATCCCAACAAAATAAGAATACAATAACATTATTCTGAATACACCTTGCAATCTCACAGATGATCCCAGGATGTCAATGCTGTCTGTGTCCCGAAATTTGCAGGCTAACCTTCCAGTTAAACTTCAGTCAAAGCATCTTTGTATGCAACACTGATGACTGGACTGCAAAAGTATTTTGGGATAAGGTAGGTACATAGAGTTGAGTTAAAGATCAGTCCTGAACCAAATTAATGGTGGAAAAGACGCAAGGCATTAAGTGGCCTACTTGTATTTCTATGTTACTACGTTCCAATTTAAATTTATCACTAACAGAGCGATGAGAGAGGCTTGGAGACTCTGACTAAAACTGATTTGACTTAAAAATGCTAATATGGACACTGGCTTGCATGTATCAACCACCCACTGCAGGCAATTACCTATTAACCTATTTTGTGCTCAATCAGAACAAACAATTATCTTTGTAACGTTTATAAAGGCACTGGTCTTATTACAAATGAGTGTTCAATGCTTCAATTAGTCTGCAAATAGAAAGCTCCATTTAAAAAGTCAATGAAAAGCTTTCTGATGCATGGTCTAGTCAGCTCTATATGGAAGTGCAAATGGCAGGTGAAAAATTGCACGATGTGGCTCTTGTTTGATTAATGTGAGTTAAATGGAAGCATTTGAAAAAGTGGAGGTGTTGGATGAAACATGGTACTCTTGTAGATTGTGGGGATAATAAAACCAAACTCAACACCCAGTGCGGAATGGGGCCGGGCAAGAGGAGGACCTCCTCGTGAACCTGCTTCTGGGCTTGGTCAAGTTGGCCATTAACAGGTCCAGGCAGCAGGCGTTTGAGGGGGTTGTCCCACTTGACTGTTTGCCCCTCTTTCGCGGCTACGTTCACGGCCGGGTGTCCCTGGAAAGGGAGCACGCAGTGTTTGCTGGCACCGTCGAGGCCTTCTGTGTCCGGTGGGCACCGCGGGGACTGGGGTGCTTTATCGACCTCCTTAATCACATTTTGATTTGATGTTTGTAAGTTTTCTTTAAACTTTGTCTTTGGTTTTCCAGCTATCCTAATTTAGGGGCTGTGTTTACTTTATCCCTCATTTTGTTAATTTAGTTTATTAGGTTGGCTTATAAAAGAACTAAAACCAAACTCAAGAGGTGGACAGCTTGTATATTGCTGTCCACAGTTATTGTGAGTTGCCATCTAATCATTTTTTGGAATCAGATATTTCTCCAATCAATTGAAAACTCACCCAAAAATGCCTGAATGTAAGACTGCAAGAGGTTGCAATGATAGGATAGGTCAAGGGCATGGAGGAATTTGAAAATGTTAGCAAGAATTTTAACAGTAATTCATTAGGAATTGATATAGATTAGTGAAGATGGGGATGATGAGTTGGACTTATGGTAGGATAGGTTATGAATGACTGATACATAAAAACATAGAAACAGGAAGCTTAGAAATTTTATGGCCCATAACTTCCAAGCTCCCAAGCATCAGATTTGGGGGGTACCCCAAAAACACCCTGGGAAATCCGTCTGGGAAGTTTCCAGGTAAAGGTTTGCACGGAAATTGCTCAGAAGTGCACACTTCCTCCGGACAATTGCGCTGCACTGGGAACCATCTGAAAATGAGGTTTAAATTGCAAACTTCGGATAGTTCTGCCAGGGTTATACCAATGGTTACTCAGGAAAAGTTAGAAGAGTTAAAACCTTTTCTAACTTCTGACTAACTATTGTAAAGTCCCTGACCAAACCCACCGGACTCCCCCTGCCCCTTACCTCCGGCACACACTGACCTCCAACACCCCCTATCACCCAGACCTCTGAGAACCCCCCCCAGCCCGACTTTTGACAAATCCCTCCCTTCACCCCCTAACCTTTGATCTCTGACACCCCCAACCTCTCACTCCCCCAACCTCCAACACCACCACCCCCGAACTCCGACACCCCACGACCTCCGACACCCCCACCTCCTGACCTCCCCCCTTCTGACCTCCGGATCCCCACTGTGGACCTCCGACTGACCCCCACCCCGCCCCAGCCTGGACCTCCGACCAACTGACCTCCCCCCACGAACCACCTCGGACCTCCAATGAACCCCCCCCCAGCCCACCCCCACCACTCCAGACTTCCAGCCTCCACTCCACCCTCCCCGGGCCAACCCCGGACCACCCCCAGACACCCCTGCCCACAAATCTTAGACACTTTACCTTAGACACTTACCTTCCCCCGGCCTGTCAATTTCCAGGGCCCTTTAACTTACCTACTCGACAGCAGCAAGTGCCTTAAAAAAGTGGGCTTGTCCTCCTTGCATACGCTGGAGCTACATTTCTCTGGGGCCTGCGAGGCGTCTTTTGATGTACATCCCAAACAGCTCCGGTGAACAGAAGTGGCAAAGCAATTTTCAAGACCATGTAAGTAATTATTTATTTCTTCTAATTTCTGCGGGCCAGCACTTTCTGACACTAGTCGGAGGTTACGGCCCACAGGCCATAGCTAGAGTATAGCTCTTGTCACTGCACTACAGAAAGGATGTGATCACACTAGAGATGGTACACAGGAGATTTATGAGGGCGTTGCCAGGAATGGAGAATTTTGGCAATGAGGAAGGATTGGATAGATTAGGGTTATTTTCAGGAGGCTGAGGGAAGACTTACTTGACCTGTATGAAATTACGAGGTAATTGGCAGAAAAATTAGAGCGGAGTTGAACAATATTTTCACCCAGAGGGTCCTGGAAATCTGAAACTCACTGCCAGAAAGAGTGGGTGAGACTGAAAATCTCATTGTATTTAAAAAATAAATTAATTAAAAAATATTTGGAAAAACACTTAAATGCCATAACCTAACCAAGAACCAAGAACTGCAAAGTGGGATTCAGCTATATAGTTCTTTTTCACCTGCGCGTACAAAATTGGCCAAATGGCCTCCTTCTGTGACAACTAGTGCTGTATATATTTCTAATCAACACAATTCCAGGATATTGAGATCAAATAAGGTCAGCTTTACTAGACTCCTGTGTCCAGGCCATTAGATTCAAGCATCGCCATTACCAAGCCTGGTTTGATGAAGAAAATGTTGAAATGTGTGACCTCCTAGAACAAAAATGAGCAGCCTTCATTGTCTGACAGAACAACCCAAGGTCTCAAGTCAAGAAGGCAGCGTTCCGCCTGCTCAAGGTTGATGCCCAAAGACAAATCTGGAAAATAAGGGACCCATAGTGGGAAGAGAAAGACTGAGGGATCTAACAATACGATGATCATCATCCCATGTGAAGCTTTTTTGAAGCCACCAGGGCCATTTATAGACTAAGGTCAATGGACAAAATCTCTTTTGCTCAGGGATGATACTTCTCTTCCTAAGGATGACAATTTCATCCATCAATGCTGGAAAGAACATTTTCAACAATTCATCAACTGTGAACCTACAGTGGCAGCTGTGCACTCTCCAGGCTATCCCCCAGTATTCTGTGGTAGAACCCAGGGGTGAACCACCATCGATTGGAGAGCTGCAACAAGCAATCAAGTGAATGATAAACAAGAAAACTTGCAGCTGAGGTCTTCAAAGCTGATGGGCTTTTTCTCATATCAAGACTCCATGCAGTCTTCCTATGGATTTGGGAGGAAAAAGAGCTCCCCACCATATCTGGCTTCAGAAACGTGACACTGGTGACTATCTTCACGAAGGGAGATAAATCATGATGTGAGAACTATTGAGGTATTTTCCTCTTGTCCTGATATGCATTTTCCTGAATCGCCTCCTTCTTATGACTGAGGAAATCCCCCCAGAGACACAGTGTGGCTTTAGACCTTTCAGAGAAACCTCTGATATTGTCTTTGTTGCCAAGCAAATACAAGAAAAATGCCACGAACACCAGTAACTACTTATTGCATTCATCGACCTGATCAAAGCATTTGACTCAGTAAAATGTGAGGCTGTCCAATGATTTGGATGTCAAAGAAACATAACCACAATCCTGCAGTTGCTTCATGATGATTTGACTACAAATGCCTTGAGTTGGAGATCTGAAACAGACGCCTTCAAAATCTGGACCGGGGTTAAACAAAGCTGCATGATACTATACTGTACTATACTTTTATAATCTACCTGACAGTGGCTATTTGCTTCATCAAAGATCTACTACCCTTTGGTGTCAGTGTTAAATACCATCTGGGTGGAAAACTCTTTAAATTCAGTTGCCTCCACGCCAAAACTAAACTGCCCACCATAGACATAGACGATCTGCAGCTTGCATATGACTGCAGTGTCATTACCTACTCTACACTAGATTTGCAAGCCACTCTTGATCTCTTTGATTCTGCACACAAGAAACTTTGCCTGTCCATGAATGTTATCAAAACAAAATGCATGTATTAACCCATAACTGGTCAGCCAAAATTTTACCTCCCATATATGTTGAAGGAGAGACTCTGGAATATGCTGAGCAATTCCTTGGCAGCCACCTCTCTCGAAAGGCCACCATTGACAAGTAGATCCAACACCGGATCAGCTGGACAGCTCAGCCTTCTGCAAACTATGACAACAATACGTAATAGCACTAGAGAAATTCCATCAGCAATGGAACCCAGCCTCCTCTGGATTCAGTGGGAGGCCTGTTGAACAAGCGTTAGTTTCCTTTGTGAAGCCGATTCCACAAGCATTCAGGCAAAACTCCTGCAAAATCAACTTCGATGGACTGGACACTGTGTCTGTCTGGCTGAAAAACATTTCCCTCCCCAGGTCCTGTTTTCTCAACTCTCAATTAGTAAATATTCCAGGTAAAGATAAAGAAAACACTTCAAAGACACTCTGAAGCTCTCCTTGAAGCATGCTGGCATTGACGTTAATGATGGGAGATGCTTGCTACCAATCGTTCATAATGGAGACAACTTGTCCATCAAGTTGTGTGGTAATCTGATGTGCAATATGCCTTTAAGAAGAGTATTATAATGGAAGATCACATGACACTAGTATCCAATAACAAAGTAGCGCAGGCTTCCTTAGCAGTCAGTATCAGTAGTGAGTAGTCTAGAGTTAGAATCTGTAATGTAGAGACAGCGTTTGAGTTGTAAGCACACACATGTTGCTGCTGAGTTCCTTTGTAAATAAATAGAATGTGTTCTACATAAGAACTGCCTGCTGATCTACTCTGTCTATGGTACAACTTAGCCATCCTGAAACAAGTGTGCAACTGGATCCATTAGTCCCACTAAACTAGTGACCAGAATCCAACACACTGGTGATGACGATAAAGCAAGGAAAGAAAGCAAGGAAGGAAATCAAGTGAACCAGAATCAGGGCCATGCCTGGCACGGTACTTATAAGTAGAGTTTCCATTCTAATCATCGAAGCAGTCCCCCTGAAGCATGCTGTAGTTTGGAAAACTTGATTCTTTTGAGCCAACCGCGGATGATTGGTCTCATTATGTTGAACGCCTCCCGTTCTTTTTCCAAGTTAACGATATTGCGGGAGAAGAGAATAGGCGAGTGATCCCCTTATTGATGTGCGCGAGTAAGATCTATGGATTGATTCAAAGTTTGAAAGCACCCAGTGCCCCGAATTTGAAAAGTTTTGATGACTTAACGAACCTTGTGAAGAGTCATTACCAGCCCAAGCCCTTGGTAATGAAGCAATGGTTCAAATTTAACTCAAGAAATAGAGATCCAGGGGAGGCAGTTGCTTGTTATGTGGCAAGTCTGAAACAGTTGACAGAATATTGTGATTTTGGTACATCTATAAATGATATGCTTAGAGATCATTTGCTGTGCAGTATAAATGAAATTATGATTCAGAAGAGTCTGGAAAAGTGTGAGGTAATGCACTTATGGAGGGCTAACAGGGCAAGAGATTACACTATGAATGGTAGGACACTGGAGAGTACTGAAAATCAGAGGGACCTCGGTGTGCATATCCATAGATCCCTGAAGTTAGCAGGACAAGTACATAAGGTGGTTAAGAAGGCATATGGGATACTTGACTTAATTAGCTGAGGCGTAGAATATAAGAACAGGGAGACTATGCTGGAACTGTATAAAAAGCTGGTTAGGCCACAAATGGAGTACTGTGTGCAGTTCTGGTCATCACATTATAGGAAGGACGTGATAGCACTAGAGAAGGTGCAGAGGAAATTTACCAGGATGCTGCCAGGATTGGAGAGTCTAAGCTATGAGGAAAGATTGGATAGGCTAGGGTTGTTTTTCTTGGAGCAATGAAAGTTGAGAGGGGACCTGATAGAGGCATATAAGATTATGAGGGACATTGATAGGATAGATAGGAAGGGGCTTTTTTCCATTAGCAGAGGGGTCAGTAACCAGGTGACATAGATTTAAGGTAAGAGGTAGAAGGCTAAGAAGGGAGTTGAGGAGAAATTATTTTACCCAGAGGGTGGTGGGAGTCTGGAACTCACTGCCTGAAAGGGTGGTTGGGTCAGAAACTCCAGCAACATTTGAGAAGTATTTAGATATTCACTTGCATGGCCATAGCCTCCAGGGCTATGGGCCAAGCACTGGAAAATGGGATTAATGTAGTCAGGTCTTTGTTGACTGATGCGGACACAATGGGCCGAATGGCCTCCTTCTGTGCTGTAGATGTCTATGAGTCTATTACTGCCTGAAACAAATTTGGATTTTCAGAAGGCGCTAGAAATAGCTGGCCTTGGAAAGTGCAGTGAGGGACTCGAAAGTCATACAGGGAGTACAAAATGTCACCATCCTCCACATTGGGCTGGGAGCCCCAGCCAAAAAGGACCCAAAAATGCACAGCTCTGATGACAAGTGGGAAGCAGCCACCGTTTTCAGACAAATGAAAAGAAATGACTTAGCAACGAAAATGTAGAATAATGGTAACAGAGGTGGAAACAGACAGCCTTGTAATAAATTGAAGTTTAAAAAATCAAATGGTTTTACTGTCCTCAAAATGGACACCTCATGAAACATGCAAGGATAGAATCAGGCAGACTTTCAATCAAAAGAAAAAAAAAACCATGAGATCCAAAACGTGGAAGAGCCTGAAGCAACAGATTCAGATATTTATTTGTTGTATTATTTAAAGGTAGGAAGAACAGAACCAATCTATGTAACAGTGAGGGTGAATGATTGACCTATCAGAATGGAGATGGACACAGGAGCTTCCTTCACATACCTGAATTATGGAGAATGTAAATTAAATTTGTAAGAAACATGCCAAATTGAAAACTTACATGGGAGAAGACTTCAAAATCAAAGGCATAAGCAAGGCTACTGTACAGTACTGTATAGTCAATCAGTAAAATTACTCTTGATAGTGGTAGCAGGTCAGGGGCCAAGCCTCCTTGGATGAAACTGGCTGAAAGAAATTTAATTGGATTGGACTGAGATCCTCCAGCTGAGATCCAGTGGGCTGCCTGAATTAATACAAAAATACTCCTCAGTTTTCTAAGATGAACTCGAGAAGATCCAAGGGCTAAAAGCAAAAATTCATGTGGATCCAGATATTACCCCCCCGATTTATGAAGGCAAGACATGCAATGTGGGATAAGGTATACGCTGAATTAGACAGATTAGAGAAACTGGGAGTTACACAACCTGTGCAGTTCTGAGGATGGGCAGCACCAATAGTCCCCGTACTTAAATCCAACTGAAGCATTTGAATTGTGGAGACTACAAATTGACTGTTAGTAAAGTGGCTAAGTTAGACAGACACGCTATACCAAAAATTGAAGACCTGTAAACCAAGCTGGCAGCTGGAACCACCCACACAAGGCTTGATATGAGTCATGCTTATCAACAATTGGAATTAGAGAGGGCCTCCCAGAAATTTGTCACAGTTAATACACACAAAGGATTGTACCTATATATCTGTTTGCCTTTTGGTGTATCCTCAGCTTGTACCATATTCCAGAGAGCAATGGAAAGTTTACTGCAGGAATTGCCTCACGTTGTAGTTTATTTGGATGACATTCTGGTGAAAGGACTCACTGAAAAGGAGCATTTGGCAAACTTGGAAGAAGTTTGAAATGTTTCTCACAGATGGGAGCACATTTAAAAAAAGAAAATTGCACGTTCTAAGTGAAAGGGGTAACTTATTTAGGTCACTGGGTAGGTTAACAGGGCCTCCACCAAGTTGAGGAAAAATTGAGAGCTATTAGAGAGGCACCAGCGCCGAAGAATACCTTTGGGCTCAAATCATTCTTGGGGATGATCAATTACTATGGACGCTTCTTGCCGAAATTGTTGACAGCATTGGCACCCCCGTATTACCTAACCAAGAGAAACAAACGTTGGTCTTGGCAAACAGCACAGAAAGAAGCTTTCACAAAGGTGAAACAACTGTTATGCTCATCCACCCTATTAGTACATTTTGACTAAAGAAAAGAGTTAGTTTTGACAAGTGATGCATCTCCCTATGGAGTGGGAGCAGTGCTCTCCCATTGAATGGATGATGGCTCAGAAAGATCTATTGGATATGTATCAAGAACGCTCAGCACGGTGGAAAAGGGATACTCACAGGTGGAAAAAGGAGGCCTGTCAATCATCTTTGGTATCAAGAAATTTCACCAGTATGTACACTGTTGTCATTTTACTATCGTTTTGGACCACAACCATTTGCTAGGATTGTTCAGCGAGTACAAGGCTATACCACTCATAGCCTCAGCAAGAATACAGGGATGGGCACTGATCCTGGCAGCTTAGGAGCATACTTTCATCCACAGGCCTGGAAATCAGGTTGAAAACACTGATGCACTTAATCATTTGCCTTTGAAAGAAAACGATGAGGATGTTCCAATTACTCAAGAACTTGTTTTATTATTGAACTTCTTAGATTCAACACCAGTATGTGCTAGACAGATCAGAGATTGGGCAAGTCGAGACCCAATCTTATCCAAAGTACAAGAACAAGTTCTTCACGGTTGGTCACAAGAACAGAAACTGACAAAATGAAACTGTATTTTCGCAGAAGATATGGGATAACCAGCCAGGATGTTATCTTATTGTGGGGAGCTTGAGTGATTGTTCCTCCAAAGGGATGAAAGCCTTTGTTAACTGAACTACATAGTGCACATCCAGGTATTTCCTGAACGAAGACCATAGCATGCAGCTACCTATGGTAGCCTGGAATGGATGGAGAAATAGAGAGCTTCATGAGAAGTTGTATGCAGTGTCAGCAAGTGCAAAAGTTACCTCCTACTGCTCTGTTACACCCTTGGGAGTGGCCAGGAAGGTCATGAGTGTGATTATATATTGACTATGTGGGACCTTTTATTGCAATAATGTTTCTCCTTATTGTTGACATTCACTCAAAATGGATGGACATATATGAGGTGAAGTCACCAACATCTTCTGCTACAATTGACAAGCGATGTCAAAGTTTCGCCATCAACGGACTACCAGACGTGGTCGTATCAGATAATGGCACGGCATTTACGAGTGCTGAGTTTCAGCAGTTTATCAGGAACAACGGTATCACTTATGTGAAAACTTCAATGTATCACCTTTCATCGAATGGATTGGTCGAGGGAATGGTTTAAGCATTCAAAACTGGCATGAAGAAATTAACTGGAGACTCCATAGCGACCAAGCTAGCACATTTTCTTTTCCATTATAGGGCCACCCCTCACACCTGTGGAATTGTTGATGAAATGCTATTTCAGAATGAGATTGAGCTTAATAAAGCCAAATTTAGGGAGAAAGGTGGAAAGGAGACAGGGAAGGCAGAAAACTGGACATGACTGGCATAGTCATGACAGAAAGTTTATCACAGGAGAGACGGTATATGTGAAAGATTTTGGAGAAGGACCCAAAAGGTTATCAGATAAAATAAGTGTAGTGACTGGATCTCTTTCTTATCACCTGAAAGTGGAAGACAGAGTCATATGGAGACATACAGATCAAATAAGGAGGAGAGAAACAAATTATCAGGAAATGATTCCTCCAGTGTTCACAGCTACGTCAATGTCTCCTGTTGAAAGAACTCAACTGAGTACAGATGTATCTGAAGGATCGGCTGTACCTGCAAGAGTTGAGGAAACAGATTTGCAGGTGCCACCAAAGAACCTGATGTTCAGACATCAGAAAAGTAGGTTCCTGACAAAGCATCTGAAGCTGTAGAGCTGAGATGTTCTACATGCGTAAGGAAACCCCCAGAAAGACTGAATTTGTAAATTACTTATCTGTGTAAATAATTTGATATTTTGAGAAAAATTGTAATTGTAACTGTAAAAAGTATTTCTGAGTAAAGGGGGAGGGATGTGGTAATCTGATGTTTAGTATGCTTTAAAAAGAATGTTATAATGGAAGATCACATGATCTTAGCATCCAAAAGCAGAGTACCACAGGCTACATTAGTAGCCAGTATCAATAGTGAGCGGTCTAGAGTTAGAGTCTGTAATGTAGAGACCGGATTTGAGTTGTAAGCACAAGTGTAGCTGCTGAGTTCCTTTAGAAATAAATAGAATGTGCTCTACATAAGAACTGCCTGCTGATCTACTCTGTTTATGGTACCAACTTGGCCATTCCGAAACAAGCGTGCAACCGGAACCATTAGTCCAACTAAACTAATGACCAGGATCCAACAAGTTGTAACATGCCATGAGTCGTAACATCTTACAAGAAAGCAAATCTTGCACTCCAGATCCCACCACTTTGTGGGAAATTCTGCCCAATGTTCCCAAAGATCTGTGGGTCAAGAATGAGCCTGTTCAGTCACATAAAGACCCATGGCTGAAACTCATGACCCTGAGCAGACATCATCTTCGAATTGATGGACAGCCTCCAACAATAATACATTTCTAGCAGAACCTCTCTGTTCTTATATTCTATGCTTTGGCTCATGAATGAAAGTATCCCATATGCCTTTTTAATCACTTTACCTATCTCACCTGCTACCTTCAGGGACCTGTGGACATGTACTGCAAGATCCTTCTGTTCTACTACACTTCCCAATATGCAAATTATTGAATATTCCCTTGCCTTGTTTGCCCTTCTTTGAAAAAAAAGAAGGTGCCAACTCTTCGATTGGAAAGCTGAAATATCAGGACATATGCACGGGATTGACAGACGGCTTGTGGCTGGTCAATGATGCTTACAAGACAGCTATGATCGCCATGGAACTTGATAGGCTGAACAGTGACATAGCATCTCCACAAAAGACCAGGCTCATGAGAGCGGATTACTGACAGAAAAACAGTACATGTTCAGCTGGCAGGGGAAGACTTTAGAGGAAACATGCAAGCAAGGTATACGTTTCACTGTAGGGAACTCTCAATGATCTAATCCTCCAAAAATGGTTCAGAACACGTTCTCTCTATCTGCCGCTTAACTTGAATAGGGCCGGTTAACCTCCTATGCTCCAACGCTGTGCTCCCTATCGAGGCGAAAGAGCAGTTCTATGAGGAGCTTGACATTTCTATCAGCAGAATCTCTAAGTTAGAACATCTTCACCAACTGGGGACTTCAGTGGAAGAGTGGGCACAAAGCATGAGGCATGGCTCTCAAGCCTCGGATATCACGGCCTGGGAAAAATAAATGAGAATGGACAAGAGATTACTTGAGCTTTGCTGCTCCCATGAGCTTTGTGTAAATAACACCTTCTTTCAGAACAAACCATGCCACAAGATGTCCTAGAGACATCCAAGATCGGGGCATTAGCACAGCTTATCACTGGATGCGACTCCCTGAACATCAGAATCACAGAATCACAGAATCACAGTGCAGAAGAGACCCTTCGGCCCATCGAGTCTGCACCAACACGTGAGAAATTATTCTCAACACACGAACTGCGACAGAGCCGAATGTGTTACAGATCATTCCCTAGTGCACATCATCAAGGTCAGCAGTCCCTTGATTTGCGGATGAAGTCTACTCAGGTTTATAAATTTCTGCCATGGGTCTTCATGAAACTGAACAGACCGATTCATGAGCTTCAGATCTTTGGGCACATGGGGAGGATGACTCATGAGGTTGTGGCATCTGGAGGGCAGGACTTGCTTTCTTTTATTTCCTTCTCTGCAGCTGCTCTGCCTCATCATTAAGACTTTGGTACTCAAAGTATGATGCAGTTTGACAGACAAGTTGTCACCATTGTGATTGGTAACAAGCTCCTCCCAGTCAATAATGTCAATGCTACCGCACTTCAAGGGGAGCTTCAGATCCCAGGGGATCTGAGATCTGGGTACAGTAGTAGAAGGGATTCGGGTACAGCAGTGAAAAGGATCTGAGTATGGCAGTAGAAGGGATCTAGGATCAGCAGTGGAATGGATCTGTGACCTTGGTACAGAAGTGGAAGGGATCTGGGTACGACAGTGAAAACAATTTGGGTGCAGCAGTGAAAGGGACCTGGGCATGACAGTGAAAGGGGATCTAGGATCAGAAATCAAAGGGATCTAGGTTTGGCAATGAAAGGGATCTGGGTGCAGCAGCGAAAGAGATCTAGGATCAACAGTGAAAGGGACGTAGGATCGGCAATAGAAGGGATCCGGGTACAGCAGTAGGGGGGATCTGGGTACAGCGGTGAAAGGGATCTAGGATCGGTAATGGAAGGGATCTAGGTACAGCAGTAGGAGGGATCTGGGTACAGCGGTGAAAGGGATCTAGGATCGGTAATGGAAGGGATCTGGGCACAGCAGTAGGAGGGATCTGGGTATGGCAGCAGAAGTGATCTGGGCACGGCAGCGGAAGTGATCTGGCTATGGCAGCGGAAGTGATCTGGGCATGGCAGCGGAAGTGATCTGGCTATGGCAGTGGAAGTGATCTGGGCATGGAAATGGAAGTGATCTGGGTATAGTAGCAGAAGCGATCTGGGTTTGGTAGTGGAAGTGACCTGGGTACATATGAACATATGAACTAGCAGCAGGAGTAGGCCACTCGGCCCTTCTATCATTCAATAAGATCTTGGCTGATCTGACTGTAACCTCAACTCCACATACCTGCCTACCCCCTATGCTTATCAAGAATCTATCTACCTCTGCCTTATAAATATTCAAAGACTCACCTTTTGAACCATAAGAACATAAGACATAGGAGCAGAAATTAGGCCATTCTGCTCCACCATTCAATCATGGCTGATAAGTTTCTCAACCCCATTCTCCTGCCTTCTCCTGGTGACCTTTGATCCCCTTACCAATCAAGAACCTATCTATCTTGGTCTTAAATACACTCAATGACCTGGCCTTCACAGCCTTCTGTGGCAATGAATTCCATAGATTCACCACTCTCTGGCTAAAGAAGTTTCTCTTCATCTCTGTTCTAAAAGATCTTCCCTTTACTCTGAGACTGTGCCCTCGGGTCCTAGTCTTCCTACTAATGGAAACATCTTCCCCACGTCCACTCTATCCAGGCCTTTCAGTATTCTGTAAGTTTCAATCAGATTCCCCCTTATCCTTCTAAATTCCATCGAGTATTGACCCAGAGTCCTCAAATGTTCCTCATATGTTAAGCCTTTCATTCCTGGGATCGTTCTCATGAACCTCCTCTGGACCCTCTCCAGGGCCAGCACATCCTTCCTGAGATACGGGGCCCAAAATTGCTCGCAATATTCTAAACGTGGTCTGACCAGAGCCTTATAAAGCATCAGCAGCACATCCCTGCTTTTATATTCTAGTCCTCTCGAAATAAATGCCAACATTGCATTTTTCTTCCTAACTACTGATTCAACCTGCAAGTTAACCTTAAGAGAATCCTAGACTAGGACTCCCAAGTCCCATTGCACTCCAGATTTCTGAATTCTCTCCGCATTTAGAAAATAGTCTATGCCTCTATTCTTCCTACCAAAGTGCATGACCTCACACTTCCCCACGTTGTATTCCATCTGCCACTTCTTTGCCCATTCTCCTAATCGGTCCAAATCCTCCTGCAGCCTCCCCGCCTCCTCAATACCATCTGTCCCTCCACCTATCTTTATAGCATCTGCAAACTTAGTCAGAATGCCCTCAGTTCCTTCATCTAGATCATTAATGTATAAAGTAAAAAGTTGTGGTCCCAACACTGACCCCTGTGGAACTCCACTAGTCACCAGCCGCCATCCTGAGAAGAACCCCCTTATCCCCACTCTTTGCCTCCTGCTAGACAGCCAATCTTCTATCCATGCTAGGACCTTGCCTCTAACACCATGGGCTCTTATCTTACTGAGCAGCCTCCTGTACGGCACCTTGTCAAAGGCCTTCTGGAAGTCCAGGTAGATAACATCCATTGACTCTCCTTTGTCTAAGCTACTCATTACCTACTCATTCTTTTTTGAGGAAGAGAGTTTCAAAAACTCACAACCCCCTGAGAGAAAAAAAATTTCCTCATCTCCGTCTTAAATGGGCGACCCCTTATTTTTAAAATAGTGACCCCTAGTTCTAGATTCCCCAACAGGGGGAAATGTCCTTTCCACATCCAGCCTGTCAAGGCCCCTGGGGATCTTATATGTTTCAATAAAGCCGCCTCCTACCCTTCTAAACTCCAGTGGATACAAGCCTAGTCTGTCTAACCTTTCCCTATAAGACAACATACCCATTCCAGGACAAACTTTCTCTGAACTGCTTCTAATGCATTTACATCCTTCCTTCAATAAGGAGACTAGTACTTTACACAATACTCCAGGGCCAGAATTTTTAGCTCGTTGGATGGGTGCGTGTCCGACCCAAACGAGCGTAAAATGATGTGTGGTATTTCAGTCGGCGGGCATGCATGAGAGTCAGCAACGTGCCCACTGACAATTAAAAGGCCTATTAAGGCCATTAACAATCTAATTTAATTAAATTTTAAGCTGCCCGTCCAACTTTACGGTTGGCGGTCAGGTGAAAATGCCAAGCGGCCTTTGCATTTTTGGCAAAACTTCATCCATGGATGGGGTGAGTTTTCAATCCTTTATTAAAAACATTTTTTTTTTAATTTTCACGCTAATTTCTAACATGCCCCTGTTCATGAGGGGACATGTTTTTTAACTTCTTAAAATGCTTTATTTTAAATTTTTTATTAATTTTTGTGCTCGAAGTTCCCTGCTCGTCCTCCTGCCACCCGCCCCCCCCCCACCCCCACGCAGGCAGCGCTGAGCGTGTTTTACACTGGCGGGCCTTAATTGGCCCAACAGCATGAAATCATGGTCCGGCCCTGATTGCAGGCGGCTGTCAGCTTCCTGAATGCTCCCACCCGCCCCCACTGAGCCCACCGAACAAGCTAAAAATTCTGGCCCAGATATGGTCTCACCAATGCTCCATATAGCTGATGCATAAACTCCCCACTTTTGTATTTAATTCTCCTCACAATAAATGATAACATTCTATTAGCTATCCTAATTTCTTGCTGTCCTTGCATACTAACCTTTTGTGATTCATGCACTAGGACAACCAAATCTGTCTGCATCTCAGAGTTCTGCAATCTCTCACCATTTAGATAATATGCTTCTTTTTTATCTCTCTTGCCAAAATGGACAATTTCACATTTTCTACATTATACTCCATTTGCCAGATCTTTGCCCATTCACTTAAACTATGTATGTCACTTTGTAGCCTCCTTATACCATTTTGTATCCTCCTTATGTCCTCTTCACAACTTGCTTTCCTACCTATCTTTGTGTCATCAGCAAATTTAGCAATCATATCTTCAGTCCCTATAAATTGTAAAAAATTGGGACCCCAGCAATGATCCCTGTGGCACACTGCTTCTTACATCTTGCCAACCAGAAAATGACACATTTATTTCCTGTAAGCTAGCCAACCTTCTATCCATGCCAATATGCTACCCCCTACACCAAGAGCTTTTATTTTTCACAACAACCTTTGAGATGACATCTTATCAAATGCTTTCTGGAAATCTAAGTTCAGTACATCCACTTGTTCCCCTTTATCCACAGCAATGTTACTTCTTCAAAGAACTCAAATAAATTGATTAAACATGATTTCCCTTTCAAAACACCATGCTGATGTTGCCTGATTACCTTGAATTTTTCTCAGTGCTTGCTGTAGCGTCTCTAATAATAGCTTTTAACATTTTCCCTAAGACAGGTGTTAAGTTAACTGGGCCTATAGTTTCCCGCTTTCTGTCTCCCTCCATTTTTGAATAAAGGTGTTACATTTGCTATTTTCCAATCAAATGGAACCTTCCCTGAATCTAGGGAATTTAGGAAAATTAAAACCAACATATCAACTATCTCACTAGCCACTTCTTTTAAGACTCTAGAATGAAGTTCATCATTACTCGGGAACTTGACAGCCTGCAGTTGCAAAAATTCATTCAATGCCACTTCCCTGGTGAATGTAATTTTCTTGAGTTCCTCCCTCCCTTCCATTTCCTAACTTATAGCTATTTCTGGGATGTTACTTGTATCCTCTATAGTGATGACTGATGCAAAATGCCTATTCAATTCATCTGCCATTTCCTTATTTTCCATTAATAACTCCCCAGACTCATTTTCTATAGGACCACTGCTCACTTTGTTAATTATTTTCTTTTAAAAATATTTATTGAAGCTCTTACCATGTTTTTTATATTTCTAGCTAGCTTTCTCTCGTACTCTGATTGTTCCCTCCTTATCAATCTTTTAATCATTCTTTACTGTTTTTTATATTCTGTAAAATCTTTTGACTTGCCACTCATCTTTGCACAATTATATGCTTTTTGTTTAAGTTTGATATTTCTTTAACTTTTTTAGTTAATCACGGATCATGGTCCTCCCCTAGGAAAGTATCTATTTTGTGTATTCTGAAATATCCCCTAAATGTCTGCCATTACATCTCTATTAACCTACCCCTTAACCTAATTTGCCAGTTCACTTTAACTTGCTCTGTTTTCATGCCCTCATAATTGCCCTTATTTCAGTTTAAAACACTAATTTTGGACCCACTTTTCTCTCCCTCAAACTGAATGTAAAATTCAATCATATTATGATCACAGGGTACGGCAGCGGATGTGATCTGGCTATGGCAGCGGAAGTGATCTGGGTACAGCAGTGGAAGACATCAGGGTTTGGTGTGAATGTACCTCCATGAGCAAATGAAGGGGAAAACACATGGTTTATAGACAAAATCCTGCCAACTAGCTAGCAAACAACTTTTGATGTCTTCACCAACTGCAGCTATCCTGAAGATCTTGTGCTCTCCTCTGGGATCCAGGATTTTTCCTGTCTTTCTCTCTCACAGTAATACTTGTAAAATTGTACTACCACAAGGATAATGCTAATGATTCATTTGGAGCTGTCATTATCCATGTCATTGACTGGCATTTGGCTTTCCAAGTTGCAGTTCTGCAAACTGAGAATCCAACTCACAGATATTTTGCTTCAGACATCATGATCTTGTAATTGTCAGCTACATCCCTGTTAGAACAGAAGGTAAAAAAAAGAGCAGAAAGAAAGGTGATGGAAAGAGCCACACAAAAGATGACATGATGAAAGCACTGAGATTACAGAGAGAGATGATCTTGATTATTTTAAGCTCTTTGTCATCCTTTCAGAATACCTACCCATTACAGCTTTTGACATGCACTAGAATGGGCAGATAGAGTTTTAGATTAATATCTCAGCAATGACAATTCAACATTTCCTCAGGATCAAGCTGGAATGCCAGATTGCATTGTGTGGTAGAATAAATAGTGTACAAGTCCTAGCGTACGATTATAAACCACAAACTTCGATCTCAGAGAAGACAGTTACCAAATAAGTCAAGCTGAGGGAGTGAAGGAACAAGAAAAGTGGAAGGAGATGAAATAAGGCAATGAAGATTGGAAATAGGAAAGTAAATGGAGCAAAATCACAAGAAGAGAATAAAGGCCTGTCCTTCAGTAGATCCAGTCATCAGGCTCTCTCACCAATTTGTTTCCGTATGTGAGACAAGTAGCAAACCAAATCCAATCTAGAAACCTGTAAGATGGGTTTTGATAAGCCTTTACCCCCACCCCAGTAAAGAGGATCTCCAATTGTAGGGCAGGGGTCAGCTTTTCTCTTCCCATTGCCAATGGAACAATTCCACTATCCTCATCCCTGGTGCTGGTGGGATCTGTAAGTCCACCAGGGGAAGGAACTATTCTACTGCACACAGCTTACAACAACATTCATAAACCATTTTGCTAAACTGTAAACCAAAGCATTCAAAACACAGTGAGATAAACTAACTACTCATTAATAAGGCAGCGTGCATTAAAAATAAAAAAACTGTGGATGCTGGAAATCCAAAACAAAAAAAGAATTACCTGGAAAAACTCAGCAGGTCTGGCAGCTGCCAGAGCTGCTGAGTTTTTACAGGGTGCATTAACCCTGCTTCATACAAACACCACCAGTGAACCTTTGGCTTAATGGGAGTCTGAGTCTGAGTTAGAAGGTACTGGGTTCAAGTTCCATGCTGGGCAGACTTGGCAAGTGTAGACGAGAGGCCTGGCTCTGAATTCTGGGTTGACACCTGGTGGGTTACTTGTGTCTGGCGGATATGGGATCCCTTCTCATTCCAGGGGTTGTGGGAGCACATTAAACTTCTTTCTGTATTACTCCAACCCCCAGCTTCTCTCGCTTTTTATTGGCTGGTGTAAAGATGGTTATGTCCAGGTTAATCAGCCTATGAATCCTCCTACTAATTGATTCTGTTCTCCCAAGGGCAAAGTAAGAAGATATATAAACAACACAATCGCTTCCTCTGACAAGCCTGCACCAACCCTCACCCCCGCACCTCCCACCACCACCACAGCACCCCCCCCCCCCCACCATTGTGTTTATGATTTCTCTGTATGTAGTGGGCACAGAAAAACTTCATGAACATATTCACCCGATTGTTACATGTAGCAAGAAGGGGAATTTTTACCTCAACGTTAAGAATTTTTAAAATCTACATTTGCACCGTTTCAGGGAATAATTTCACATGAGGAATAAAATGGAAGAAGAAATGAGAACTAGATTTGAGTTGTCTTGTTCTAATAACCTCAAAGACAAAGGTGAGGCTAGATTAGGTGCGGAAATAGATTTGGAATATATTTCAAAGCTTGATCTGTCGATGATAGAAACTAATTGAAAGGTTCAATAACCAATGTCTCCACAGGAATCAGTAGAATCATAGAATCCCACAGTGCAACTCAACTCAATAATGCACATCTGTTATGACCAATGCAGTTGGTAAAGCTGAGTTATTTAAAAATCCCAGATGGAAACTTTAAACAACCTATAATTTTAAGTGTTATCTTTGAGATGCGACTCTAAATTCAGGAATCAGACCACCAGTTCTCAAGGTTTTACATAAAACTAAATAAAACCTTTTATTAATTTACACAGGTTAAAATATATATACACATGGCTTCAAATTACTATGATCATAACTTTTAACAAATTCCCAAACTAATCTACATTAAGGCAACAGCAGCCCATAGACTTAACCAAACACCAGGCAAAGCACTTTCACCTTACAAATTCAAAATTAGGCTCTTTTCACTTTTGTTCCTGTGGAGACAGTTGGAGGCTTACAACTGTCTTTTGATCTCATATTGCCTCTGCCCTGCATACACAAAATTGCTGAAGTTATACCTAGCATCGCTCATTGAATGTAAATTCTCATTGTATCACCAGCCTGTTTTTGAACTCCACCTTTTACAATATAACCCTTTTCATAGTCCCAATTTTATTAGTAATATAAACATATTGCTTGGTATCTGCTAGCTGGGTGGTAATTTTCACCCCACTCTTGAATGCTCCATTCAAAAAAATGCAAATGCACACTATCTCCCTTTTATATCAAAACTAGTACACATCAAAGCACCCAGACTAGCTGGCTTTAATCCAATTAAGACACACCCACAGACTAAACCTCTATTTTGAAAGAAAACTATTTCCCAATAATATTATATACATTAGTAGCTTCATGAAAGCATCATTACAGGTATTCTTTGACCAATTCACCTCCCCTGGCTCCCAACCCTGAGCAAAATTGCCCCACGCCCCACCATCATCAGGACAGTAATTGCAACAGGCAAGCTACAGGAGAAGGCCTACTCCACCCCAAGCCTGCCTTTCATCGATAACTCTTCAGCTGACCGGTAGTACGCCATCAGTCTTGCCACCCCATTTGTTTAAATCCACCATGTTGAGTAGTAACAGCTGGGCACCTGTAGCATGAGGACTGGCAGGAGAATGCATCCACCAGAAACCACTCTCACATCATTCGCTCACCCAGCTTTGATCTCCGTCGGTGACAGCGGGCTGTTTTAAACCATTTCCCGCCTGGCTAAAGCTTATGTGCAGCCACCCAACATCAGTGGAGTTGCCAAGACAATCCAGCAGGCTGTGGCTGTGGTGCAGTCCAAACAATGAGTGGAATTTTCCATTCCCACTGGTGTTGGACGTGCTCGGCGGCATGACTGGACAATGTGGCGAGAAGGCCAGACATCGATTTCACGACATCGTGAAACCAGTTTGCAATCGTCCACTCAGCCCATCGATGGTGGTCCGCGTTTCCCGCCATCAGATCTCGGGAATCTCATTGTAATACATCTGCATATCTTTATAAAGCCAGCTCGCTGGAATCATCCCTCCACACTGGATTGTCCGCCCATGTCAGCGGGAAAACACACGGTGCAGAACATGTCTTGACAAGTGTGATGTGCAGATGTCAGGATTTACCACCTTGTTCTCATCACAGGCATCGGAGGAGCAGAAGAATAGGAAGCTAGGTAAATGTGGAGGGGTAGCACTATTAATCAAAGAGGACATTGGTGCAATAATTAGAGATGACCTTGGTTCAGGAGATCAGGATGGGTGGCGATAAGGAAAAGTAGGGAAAAAAAGTCATTGGTGGGAGTGGCCTACAGGCCCCCTAACTGTAGCTGCAGTGTAGGACAAAGTAATCAAGAGAAAATATTGTGTGCTTGTGATAAAGGGATGGCAATAATCATGGGTGATTTTAATCTATGCATAAACAGGAAAAATCAGATTGGCAGAAGTAGCCTGGATGAGGAGTAGTTAGAATGCTTTCAAGATAGTCTCTGAGAGCAGCATGTTCTAGAGCCAACCAGAGAGCAGGTTATATTAGACTTGGTATTGTGTAAAGTGACAGGATTAATTAATGATCTCAGAGTATAGGCATCCCAAGGTAGCAGCGACCACAATATGGTTGAATTTTACTTCAGTTTGAAAGGGAGAAGAGTGGGTCTAAGATTAGTATCTTAAACTTAAATAAGGACAACTATGTGGGGATGAAAGCTGAGCTAGCTTAAGTGAACTGGGAACTAGGCTAGAGGATTGATCAATAGAGAAGCAGTGGCAGGCATTTAAGGGGGCATTTCAGAGTATTCAGAATAAGTACATTCCTACTATAAAGAAAAATTCTAAGGGAAGGACGCACCATCCGTGGTTAGCTAGAGACATTAAGGAAAGCATCAAACTTAAGGAAAAAGCATACAACTCCGCAAAGATGCATGGCAGGACAGATGATTGGACAGAATATAAAGAATGGCAGAGAATGACTAAAAGGTTAATCAGGGGAAAGAAATTAGAATATGAGAGGAAGCTAGCTAGAAGTGTAAAAACAGATAGCAAAGAATTCTACAGGTACTTAAAAATGAAAAACTAAGTGTTGGTCCTCTAGAGAGTGACAGTGGGGAGTTAATAGTAGATAATAAGGAAATGGTGAAAGAAATGAACAAATATATTGCTTCTGTGCTCACTATAGAGGGTACAAAAAACATTCCAGTAATAGCTGCAAATCAGGAGGTAAACGAGAGAATGGAACTTAGTGAAATTTAAATCATTAGGGAAATGGTACTGAGCAAATCGATAGAGCTGCAGGCTGGCAAGTCTCTGGGTCCCAATGGGCTACATCCTAGGGTCTTAAAAGAGGCGGCTAATGAGGGAGTCGATGTGCTGGTGTTAATTTTCCAAAATTCGCTAGATTCTGGAAAGGTTTCATCAGATTGGAAAGTAGCAAATATAACCCCTATATTCAAGAAGGGAGGGAGGCAGAAAACAGGAAACTATGGGCCAGTTAGCTTGATGCCTGTCATGGAGAAGTTTTTAGAATCAATCATTAAGGAGCTTATAGCTGGGCACTTAGAAGAACTCAAGGCAATTCAAAGAGTCAGCATGGTTTGGTGAAAGGAAAAACATATTTAACCAATTTATTGGAGTTTTTTGAAGGAGTAGATAAAGGGAGCCTGTGGACGTACTGTACTTGGATTTCCAGAATGCATTTGATAAGGTGCCACATTAGAGATTATCATGGAAAATAAAAGCGCATGGTGTAGTGGGTAACATTTTAGCATGGATAGAAAATTGGCTGGCTAGCAGAAAGCAGAGAGTATGCATAAATGGGACTTTTTCTGGTTGACGGGATGTGACAAGTGGTGTCCCACAGCGGTCTGTACTGGGGCCTCAACTTTATATGATTTATATCAATGACCTAGATGAGGGGAGTGAAGTAAATTTGCAGATGACACAAAGATAGGTAGGAACATATGTTGTGAAGAGGACATGAGGAGGTTGCAGATGGATATATGTAGGTTGAATGAATGGGCAAAGATCTTGCAAATAGAGTTTAATGTGGGAAAATGTGAAGTTGTTCATTTTGGCAGGAAGAACAAAAAAGCAAGATGGAGAACAGCTGCATAATTCTGAGGTGTAGAGGGATCTAGGTGTTCTAGTACATGAGTCACAAAAAGTTAATATGCAGGTACAGCAAGTAATTATGAAGGCAAATGGAATCCTATCCTTTATTGCGAGAGGGATTGAACATAAAAGTAAGGATGTTATCCTTCATTTATACAGGGTATTGATGAGACAACACCTCAAATACAATGTGCAGTTTTGGTTTCCTTGTTTAAGGAAGCATGTAAATGCATTGCAGGTGGTTCAAAGGAGGTTAGCAAGATTGATACCTGGAATTAGTGGCTTGTCTTATGAGGAAAGGTTGAACAGATTGGGCTTGTTTCCACTGGTGTTTAGAAGAATGAGGGGTGACTTGATTGAAGTATACAAGATCCTGAACGGCCTTGACAAGGTAATCGGGGAAAGGATGTTTCCTCTTGTGGGTGAGTCCAGAACTAGGAGGCACTATTTTAAAGTTAGGGGTCACCTTTTTAGGACAGAGATGAGGAGAATTTTTTTCTCTCAGAGGATTGTGTGACTTTGTCATTCTCTGCTTCAGAAGGTGGTGGAGGAGGGGGTCATTGAATATTTTTAAGGCAGAGGTAGATAAATTCTTGTTAGGCAAGGGAATCAAAGTTATTGGGGTTAGATTCTTATTGAATGGCAGAGGAGGCTCGAGGGGCTGAATGGTCTACTCCTGTTCCTATATCTTATATTCTTATGCTGGAGCACAACGGCACACTAGAGGAATGTCCATGGCATGCTGTATGGATTCACAGGGACATGGCTCTGCTACAAAGCAGTTCATGGAAGTTGGAAAGTCATCATTGAGGGTCTGCTCACAAAGAGGATAATCGAAGGAGTGCAGAGGAAGGTCCAACTGGGAGAGGAAGATGTACTGAGGGGGTGGGGCAGTTAGGAGAGGATTGAATGGGAGAGGAAGTGGTGTTGGGGGGTTGGGGGGTGAGGCTGGGATCAGGGAATGAATGTGTCGGGGGGAGGTTTGGAGGGGGAGGGAATATGGGGGAGGAGGGGGTGATGGGGGAGAAGACAGCAACTGGGGTGTTGGGGGAGAAGGGGGGAAGGTGTAAGCGAAGGAATTCGGAGGGAGGAAGGAGTGCGAAGAGGGGAGGGAGTAAGGCAGGAGGATGAAGAAATGATGGAGGAAGGAGTCAGAAAGGGGTGAGGAGTAAGTTTGGAGGAAGAAATAAGGCTGGAGGAAGAAATAAGGCTGGAGCAAAGAGTTGGGAGGGGGGAAAGGTCTAAGAGTGGCGGAAGAAGTAAGGGTGTCTGAAGGAGTCAATAAGGGGGAAGGACTAAGTGGTGAGGGAGTCCAAGATGTAGAAGGAGTTCCAAGGGGTGAAGGGGTTTCAAGGGGGAAGGGGTTCCAGGTGAACATGCAAAAGAGTGGTCTGATGGGCCCATGACTGTCTCCAGGGGGGGCGAACTGAGGTTGGGCGTGGTTTGAGGAAATGGTGAGAAAGACCGAGGGCAGAGTGAGGCGGCAGGATGGGAAGGGAAGATTTCGACAGAAGGGATGGCAAGAGTTGTTGGTGGGGGCTTGGAGGCAGACACGGACCCTGGGGGTGGGAAGGGGGAGGTCGGGGAGGTTAATGTGAATGGGGTGAGATTTTTGGGAAGGAAAGGAACATGCATGTTCACCTGGAAATCCCTGAAAGAAAAGGGTTGTGGATGGTGGGTTATGGAGGGGAGGTGGTAAGTGATGTCAGAGGGCATCAATAGTGATGGGGGAAAGGAAATGGATGACTGGGGAGGGGAAAAAATGGCGGGAGCACATGAAAAACTGAATCAAGACCGTACTGCCTAAATCAAAAATGAAATGACAGTGGTGGTGGGAGATCAGGTGCTCCATGGGAGTGTGATCATTGGGTGGGTGGAGATGCAGGTCAGCTCAGATGAACAGCTGAAAGTGAACCCCAGCAGGCAGCATTCAAAATGCTCAGGACAGTGAGATGAATGTGACATGGGAAGGATCCACATGTATGGGAGAATGCTTATATGAGGTCCCAAAAGGCCCTGCCACACACACATATACTTCTCCCTCCAGAATCACTCATTGGCCAGCTGCTCCCTCTGAGATGACAGAGGTCGAGGTTGAGGGGCTCACAGGCAAAGGGGACTCGGAGGGAGAGGACAGCCTCTGAAATTCCTGAGTGGGTGATGCAAGGGAGTCCAGCTGCCTCTCCTCCCTCTGGGTCCCCAGGGGCCCCAGCCTGACTCCTTGAGGTGAAGGAGCGCCTGGAGGGATGTTGAGGTGCCCCGCTTCCCTCTTGCGCTGCCACTGCAGGAACTCACCCATGGTTCCCACGATGGAGTGCAGGTCTGCACACATCTCCGCATGCTGTTGGACCAGGGTCTCTATGGTGTCTGCCATCCTCCCCATGGAGACCTCCTTACACGCACATGTGGGCATCGTTTCATCAGAGAGCAAGTGGATGCATTCTTCCGACGCTCATGCCACTCTGCTGAGGGTTTCGAACAGCTCTGTGTGATGTTTCCCCTTCTGCTGACTCTCCATGAAGAGTTGGAAGGCCAAATCCAGAGGCTTGTCATCTGACTCAGACCTCACAGATGCCTCTTCCCCAGCAGTTCTCCAAGTACCTGCCGCCTCCTGTTGTGGAAATGAGGTGACCACTAGATTGTGAACCCAAGCCTGTTCTAGATCTAGGTTCCACCGAGGTGTGTGTCTCTGCACTGGTGGAGGGTGTGGATAAGCGCTGTGACTGCTGTGACTGGTCTTCCAAGCTGCTTATTTCTAGCTCTTCAATGGAGGAGGTGTCCCTTGGCTGGAGGTGAGGGCGTGAATGGAGCTGAGGGACTGGCTGGCTGAGGGTGTCAGTTGCTTGGCAGAGCTCCCAGTGAACCAAAGTAGAGATCATTAGTGCATGGCAGCAGCGTCAAAAGCAGGAGACAGCACTCATATTTGCTTTGAGAGAGGGATGATATGGTGCAGGATTCTGATGTGGGTGTTCACCACCGACCTCACCGTCACTGCGGGCACGGTCCATATCCTCATCAGTCAGCACGATGGCTCCTCAAAGTGAGTGAGGGGCCTAATGTGGGCCACTCCATCCCAGATCTGGGACCTCTCGGTGCTGATGTGAGCAGGCTTCTCCTGCATGAAAACAGATGGAGAGAGTGTGAGCAGGACACATGGTACTGCGTGGAATGTTTGTGTGCTGAGCAGAGCCATGGACGGGATGAGGACATGAGCTCAAGAGAGTATGAGCCTGATGGAGATGTGAGGGTGTGTGTGAGAGTTAGTGGTGTTGTTCCTTGACGTGTGAGATCCCTATGGATGTGTGATGGGTTTGTGAGTGTGTGAGTTGTGTGTGATGAGAAGAGTGAGTCACCCTGGTAGAATGGATAAGACCATTCATCCTGTAGTGGAACTGGGTGGCTGTCCACTTTTGCAGGGCATTGGCACTGACCACCACTGCCATTGCCTCCCCTGCTGGATTGGTGATGCAATCTGCTGCCCAACCTGTGGCCAGAGGGGTCAAAAGACATCACGGCGGGCCACTGCGGTGTTCAAAAGGCGCTCGAAGGCTGCGTCACTGAAGCAAGTGGCTGCAGTCTTTTTGCCTTTCTGGACCATCCTATTTTCTGTGCAGCAGTCATGGGCTGGGAGCACTGAGAGCTTTGTGTGCAGCTTCACTTTAAACATGGCGCCCGGCATGATGAAGAGGTGAGGTAATGGTGTGGCGGGCGAATGAGGGCCTGCCTGCTATCAAAGCGGCGTCTTTTCCAGGAATGCATAATTAATGCAGTGGGTTTGGGGTGATACGGAGTGAGAAGCTGCCTTTCCAGCTAACAGATAAAATGTTGTTTTTACTGCCTGCTAACTCACTTAGTGCAGATCTGGGATGATTCTTCCCAATGACTCACACTGTTGAGGAATGTCTGCTGACTAAACTTGAAGGTGGGCTTACAGACCACCATCTAGCCAATGACAAGCCAATTGCTTGGATCTGTGACTATGTACACCACTAAATAAACAAACAAAGCAGGAGAAGGACATTTGGCCCATTGTGCCTTTGTCAGTTTGTAGAAAGAGCTATTTAATTAGCCCCATTTCCATGCTCTTTCCCCATAGTGTGGAAGACCTTCCTTTTCAAATAAATATCCAATTCCCTTTTGAAAGTTATTGGTAATTTTGCTTTTAACATCCTCTCAGGTAGTATGTTCCAGATTGTAAGAAGGAAAGAGATTTAAGTAGTTTTAATGTTTAAACTACTAGTACGTAGGTTGCACCTTGGAAATTTCAGGACAGTCACTAAAAAAATACAGGGTTGTGGATAGCAGCTCTAGGCAAGAAGTAGCAGCTGCCTTATCTACAAGATACAGGCTTTCATTCTCTATTGTAACAGAAGACATTAGGATAATTCTGTCAAAAAAAAGCTCCTCATTTTCCCCTAATGCAACACAGTGTTTGAAAGAGCACAGGTTTTCAATGTTTCTTCAAGAGGCTGTTGGTAGGATCACAATGACTACATACATTTAACACAGTTAAGATGTCAGCTCCCTAAAATGTTGGAGTTGTGGTTAACGTATTGTAGTGAGTTGAAGATTTATGTCATTCCGTATAGCTACAGAGCTAATCGGCTTTCAAATGTGTTACAATACTTCCAGTTCCTTATTATTGCAATATGTATCAGACTTTTTAATGCAATGAATTACCTTCTGTAGGCAAACATAGCAGCTATTTTGCATCAGCAAAATCCCATAAACAGCCATGAGCTGAATGGTGACTTAATCTGCTTTTTGTGGGAACAGTCGAATAAGCAATGTTGGTCTGTAAGGACTCTACTGCTAGAGAGGACAATTACCATTTGAGGAGGGGGAGCATCCCTAACAATGCAGTACTCTCCTGATTACTGCACTGAAGTTTAGCTTCAAACTACAGAGAAAGCAATACCAAATTAGTCAAATTGCATTAGTAGCTCCACTGCTACAACTGTGTATGTCTGTATACGTGTGTTTGTCTTTGTGCTCGAACAACAGAGTATCAGGGATTGTCCCAGGCAGTTGTAACTCATTGTCTTGAATTTTTTCCATCCTTGTCTTTTGCATAGCAATAGAGTCAGGGTGGGGACTGGGAAAATGTGTCTTGGACAATAGCACAAAGCGGGTGATAGCAAATCAGCAGCCCGTCTTGACAAGTTTCTTTTCCATGCATGCCTTTCGAACATAGGAAGTTGAGAGTTGGGACCCAGGACCGCAACTTTCAGTGCAGTGGCAGCAGTGTGTACCATCTACAGGATGCACTGCAACAACTCACCAAGCCTTCTTTAACAGTACCTTCCAAACATGCAATCGCTACCACCTGGAAGAACAAGGGCAGCAGATGCAAGGAAATACCACCGCCTGCAAATTACTCTCTCAGCCACACACCATCCTGACTTGGAACTATATCACTATTCCTTCACTGTCGCTGGGTCAGAAATTTGGAAATTCCTTACTAACAGCACTGTGGGTGTACCTACATCAGATGGACAGCAGCGATTCATAAGATGGCTCCCCAGCACTGTCTTAAAGGCAACAAATGCTGGCTGTGCCAAAAATACTCAAATATCATCTATGAATATATAAAAAAAGCTCTGATCAAGAAAGATAGGAAGAACTTGCATAGGGTCTTTCACAACCTTAACACACCCTTCTCTGGTGGATGCAAAATTCTCATGGCAGAAGAATAAAGGAGTCCACATGGCGTATTGGCTAACCAACATCACTGAAATAGATTATGTAATTATTTTCACGTTCATGCTTATAGAACCTTGTGTGCAACTTCGCTGTTGTGTTTCTTTAAGTCACAAGAGACGACACTTCAAAAGTACCCCATTATCTCCGCAGTACTTGGGATGTTCTGAGGACATGAAAGACCCTATATAAGTGTAAGTTGTTTTGTTTTCTTCCTTTCTTCCTTTCATCTCAAGTGGTTTCTCATTATCTTGGTTTTGTCTTACTATGAGCTACTCTGAACATTAATTTCTCCTTTGCATACCAGCTTTTGCCAAAGTAATGCATTTGGGAAAAAAAAGCACTTAGTGCCAGAGCCACCTATTTTTCTATTGGTGTAGTTTGATTGACAACCTCAGGGGAAAAATGTGTTGGCCCTTGAAAAGCTTGGATTTTATCCCCTCCAGGCTGTGAGCCCTCTTCAAGTGTCTCACCTTCTCTGTCGCTCCCATCACAGAGCATGAAGGTTTGAAGACTGAGATTTTATTTCAGACTGGAGGATGTGCACATATATATATTGACTTTACCAATTTGTGGTTTCAGTAATGTGTCTGTCAAAATAAAGCAAGATGTATCGCATAGAAAATGGAAGTATTTACTTGATTCAAATAACAACACCTATTAGCGTCCTAATGTAAAGATCTCCCAAGGTGCTATGCAATTTTTAAAATTCTTTCATGTGATGTGAATGTCGCTGGCAAGGCCAGTATTTGTTGCTCATCCCTAACTACCCTTGGGAAGGATGAAATTAGGTTTCCTACATTTAACAAATTATAGGGGAGAATTTTCCCCATGTTGGGTGGGCTGAGTGGGAGTGGGCGCAGACCTGATCGCAGCCCGCCATTGGGTCCATGCTGCCATTTTATGGGGTGGGCCAATTAAGGCCCACCCAGTGTAATGTGCGACTCCCGAGGATAGCAGGAGGGGGCGGGCGGCAGCGGGAGTGCACTGACCGCCAGGTCCAGTGGTGGCCTGTTTAAATGAAGCGCTGGTAGCCTTTGCAAGGCTGCTCACAATGGCAAGTAGAAGGGCTCAGCAGTGGACTTCTGGTGAGCAGGCCAGTCTGGAGGGTAGGTCAGCAGGGCAGGCCAGGCCAGAGGGTAGGGCAGCGGGGCAGGCCAGTCTGGAGGGTAGGTCAGCAGGGCAGGCCAGGCCAGAGGGTAGGGCAGTGGGGCAGGCCAGGCCAGAGGGTAGGGCAGTGGGGCAGGCCAGGCCAGAGGGTAGGGCAGCGGGGCAGGCCAGTCTGGAGGGTAGGTCAGCAGGGCAGGCCAGGCCAGAGGGTAGGGCAGCGGGGCAGGCCAGGCCAGAGTGTAGGTCAGCAGGGCAGGCCAGGCCAGAGGATAGGGCAGCAGGGAAGGCCAGTCTGGAGGGTAGGGCAGCAGGGCAGTGTGCCCCTTGTTATTGGATGAGTGCCTAGCTGCCCTCCAGGAGGAGGTGGCAGCACTGTGCGAGGCCCTGCTTCCAAGGGACAGGAGGCAGAGGCCTCCCCACCTGACCAAGTGTGCATGGGAGGAGGTGGCCGAGAGTGTGAGCTCCCATGATGTGGTGCGACACACGTGGGCCTAGTGCCGGAAGAGAATCAATGACCTCCTGTGCTTAGGAAGGGTGAGACCCATGTTGGCAGAGGTCACTTAATGCAGCCATCAGCCTTTCCCCCCAAGGCGACCCCCCAACCCCCACTCATAAACTCTGAGTGCAGTTACAGCATTGAATCCTTCACGGCATGTTTCCTTCACTGGGTGTGCCAGCAGATATTGCCCATGCCTAATTCACTCTGAAAGATTATTGCTGAAATTGGATCTGCACCCGCAGCATGTGTGACACTGACACCCAGAATATAGACTCGGGGACAAACTGAAGGATCTGCACCTAGGCAGAGTGCTGGAACTGGGAAGCATGTCAAAGTCAGGGTGCTAACATGCTGGAGGGGAGCTTCCAGGTGGAAGGGCACCAATCCATCTGCTGGTCTTTGCGTTTCACGTGCTTGTGCCTCCTTGGTTTGCAAGGTTAGACCTTATGGTCCAAAATGTGAAGGAGGCAGCATTTGGGCAAGGTGGGGTCAGCCCTGGCTTCTTTGTGTGAGTGTGCAGCAGCTGCAGGGTGACGAAGCACTGGAGCCCTGCAATGTCCCACTCTGGTTGGGTTGGCAGGGATACAATGGGAATCCAGATACAGGGTGGACTAATCAATGCTCTTCTCCTTTTCAGGAGAAGATAGCGCACAATTCCGCTGAGCGGATGCCGACTGACGGAAGCCAGGCACAGTTGGCCATCGTGACTCGGTCAGTGGCTGATGATGTGCCTCTGGAGTCATCCGTGAGGCAGAAAGTGCTGGAAGTGAAGCAGGTAATGCAGGACGATCTGGCAGAGATACATGAGGCAATGCGTGGCATGGTGCCCATGCTGGGGAAGTCCACGCAAAGCATCACCAATGCAATGAGCCTCATGGCCGAGCGCCATGCTTCCTCCGTGGAGAGAGCGGCGACCCTCGTGGAGAGGGTCCTCCAGGAGAACAATCAGGGCCTGCTGGGTTTGTGCTCGGATCTGAAAACCCTCACAGTGGCATTGACCTCAGCTGGTCAGTGCCAGTGTGGGAGATGGCTTGGGCACCAAGTATCCCAGCTTGGTGTCCATCCATCTATGGTGAGCAGGGTGGTCAGAAGTGACCTCATGTCAGTGCAGCAGCTGCCTGTCATCAATGCGGGCTCCTCTCAGGGTGCTCCGGATGAGGGCAGCAGCCCATCAGCCAGTGACCATGTCATCCAATGAGGCCCCGGTGACTGGGGAGATGCCAGCTGTGGAGCTGGCTGCTCTCTCCCAGACGAGGCCATCTCCACAGGCCAGAGGACGACAGCCAAGGTCATCGAGGCCAACAGGACAGTAGAATGAGCAGGCTATCTCAGATGCCAGTGCCAGTGAGGGGGGAGCACTTAGACGTGGCACCCATAAGCATAAATTTAAGGCACACTACGGGTTTCTCACTGATGCTTTTATGTTGCCACACTTTTAGTTCATGACCACTTGGTGTGATGTGCAACACCTTTGTATTTTTTTTCTTCTGAACTTCATTTTGTTACACATTTAAATTTTGATATGTAAGCATGGCTCAGGGTGATTCCTTACTTTTCCGCAAGTAGACAGGAACCCATAATGTTATGAGTGAGTTGTTTGACATTGAGCTTTATTGACAAAGGCCCTTAGTTAATGTTCCTATCCAGGCAGATTTTACACTCAGATACCGAGCATGGAGCCTGCAGATGGAGGTCCATCTGTGTTGGGCTAGCTGAAGGTTCATTGGATTAAAGCCTCCTGGGTGTCTCTGCCTCCCTGGAGTATGCACCTACCCACTCAGTGTTCTCCTGTGCGTACTCATCTTCGGACTCACTGATGGACTGATAGTGTGCAGCTGGAGCAACTGCGTCTACATCTTCTTCGTCCACTGTGTTGTCCCTTTCCAGCGCCAGATTCTGGAGAGCGCAGCAGGCAACCACTATCAGCGACACACGATCTGGGAGGGTATTGGAGCGCGTCCTCTGAACGGTCCAGGCATTGGACGTGCATCTTGAGAAGATCGATGGTTCTCTCCATCACAGCCTTTGTGGAGACATAGCTCCTATTGTACCGCTGCTTAGCTTCTGTTCTTGGATGGTGGAGAGAGGTCATGAGCCACCTTCTGAGTGGATAGTCCTTCTCACCCAGCAGCCATCCATCCAGCCGGGCTGGAGCACTGAAGAGCCTCGGCACCTGGGAGTGTCTGAGGACGTAGGCTTCGTGGGAGCTGCCGGGGTAACTTGCACAGACTTGCAGAATCAGCATCCTGTGATCACACACTATCTGCACATTCGTGGGGTGGAAGCCCTTCCTGTTGATGAATGCACCGGACTTACCTGCTGGTTCCTTGATGGCCACATGTGTGCAGTCTATTGCACCCTGGACATGGGGGAAGCCAGCAATGGTGCGAAGCCTCTGGCTCGCTGTGTCTGGCTGGCCTCATCCCACCGGTAGTGGATGAAAGTCAATGCACACCTGAACAGAGCGTCTGTCACCTGCTTGACACAAGTGTGGACAGCTGATTGGGAAACTGCACAAGGATCACCCAATGACCCCGGGAAGAGCCGGAGGCATAGAAGTTGAGGGCAGCTGTGACCTTCAGCGCCATTGGTGTGGGTTGCCCACCCACACAGTTGGCGCAGATCTCAGGGCCTATCATCTGACAGATGGAGATGACTGTCTCCTTCGGGAGACGGAGCCTCCTTCCGCATTGTACCTCAGAAATATTGAGGTAGCTGCTTCGCCACCTGTATACTCTGGCAGCGGGATAGTGGCATCTTCTGCGGCCACTTCCGCCTTGGACAACATCTTGGCCCTGTGCCCCTTGGGCCTGCACCTGTCCTCCCAAAGGTGGCTCCCCTGGAGATTGAATGTGGACTCCTGGCCTCCTCTCCCTTCTCGCCCTCCCTTCCTCCTCAGAGGAGGTGCCTCCAGTGGAGAGCACATCTCCCATTCCCAGCCTAAGGGAAGGGTTCCTGAAACCTACAGGCCCCAAAAGTGATCTTTATTGTAGAGTCCTGACCTGAAGGCTGTTACACCTGTCCAAGCAACTGTGAAGCGTTTTGAAGTATTCCTGCTCACACAGGCAAGTGTCAGTAACTTTCACAAATAAATATCTAACAGTTATCACTCATGACCCCAGTTGCCCCTCATATCTACCCGTGGATGAGCTTTGTAGAAATGTGTCCTACCCGCTTGCCCGTTGCGCCCATGCAACATCCTGAAGATCGCACGAGCCCCGAAAAATACCAGACAATTGCTGCCTCAAGGGCTTTAACTGGGTGATTAATTGATGGTGGGCACACATCGGAGAACATCGCACGCCCACCCACCTAAGTATCGCAATGGTGCGTGGCGATGTCGGGATGCTCACCTGACGTCACCGCGCATCGTTTTAAGTGTCAGCGTGTGGGGCCCACCCCCTCACGTCAATGGGAAAATTCTGGCCATAGAATGGAGCCTGGTGAATAATTGATATCTGTTCAATGCAAGACTTAATACACCAGTTTTTCAAAACTTTGAATCTCCCTTAGTCATTCTTTCCTAAGACAATATACACACAGTCTTACCATCACTTAACTGACACTTCTGAAATCAATTAATCTTTTTATTAGTCTTTTCAAACTCCCGTCTTGTGCTATGGCTTTACATTCAGATTTCTCAATACTAAGATTGTGACTTGTGAAGTTGGCTGTGCAGAAAGATCAGGACCAGTGTATACAGTGCACAATTTCAAAGTTTGCAGATGACACAAAATTTAGAAATGCAATAAAGTGAGGAGGATAGTAATGGTCTTTAGGAGGACATGGGCTCTAGAAATGGGAAGACACATGCAGACGGAATTTAAAGCAGAGAAATGTAAATTTGTTCATTTTTGCGTAGAAGTATCGGAGAGGCGCTATAAACTAAATGATACAATTATAAAGACAGTGCAGAAAGAGAGAGAGACTGCACAAACCTTTGAGATGGTTGGCAAGGTGACAAAGCTGTTAAAAAGCCTTTGGGATACTAGGCTTTATAAATAGAGGGATAGAGCACACAAGAAAGGAAGTTATGCTAAACCTTTATAAATAACTGTTTAGCCTTCATCAGGAATATTGTACTTAATTCTGGTCATAATAGTTTAGGAAGCATGACAAAGTTTTGGAAGGGATGCAAACCAGATTTAATACAATGATAGCAGGGATGGGTGACTTCAGTTATGGGGTGAGACATGAGAAACTGGGACTGTTCCCCTTGGTGCAGAGAGACTTAAGGGGAGATTTAATAGAGGTGGTCACAATAATGGGGGGTTTTGATAAAGTGAATAAAGATGATTTATTTCCACTAGCAGACAGGTTAGTCACACATTTAAAGAGAGCCAAAGGGGAGATCAGGCAATTGCTTGCTTAAGGCAGCGGGTTGTTATGCTTTGGAATTCATGGTCTGAAATGGTAATGCAAGTGTAGTTTCAAAAGAGAATTGAATATACACTTGAGAATGAAACATTTGGAGAGCTATGTGGTAAGAGGGGGAAATGGGATGAATTGGATAGCTCTTTCAAAGAGCCAATACAGGCATAGTGGCCTCCTTTTGTACTGTAAGATTCTATGGGCGGAATTGCCCCAAGTTTGCACTAAATGCAGTACCGGGTGGGTAAAATGATGTTTTACCCGCCTGCTGCAATGGCGGCTTTTCATGTTGTATCGTCCCAAACCCGCTGCATTAGTTACACATTCCCGGGAAACACACCCATTTCCATGGTGGGTGGGCTCTCATTTACCTGCCACACCATCACCTCGCCGCTTCATCATGCCAGGCACCATATTTAAAGTGCAGCCACGCGCACACCTCTCAGCGCTTCCAGTCCAAGACTGCTGCAAAGAAGACATGACCCTGAAAGGCAAAATAACTGCTGCCTCAGGTTCAATGACAGGTTGAATGCAGCAACCTCACCAATCCAGCATGGGAGACAATGGCAGCGTGGTCAGTGCCAATGCCCTGCAAAAGAGGACAGCCACCCAGTGCCACTACAGGATGAATGGTCTCACCTGTTCCGCCAAGTTAATTCACTCTTCTCATCACTCTCAACTCACACATCCACAGGGATCTCACACGTCAAGGAACAACACCACTAACTCTCACACACAACCTCACATTTCCATCAGGCTCT
The DNA here is from genome assembly GCF_017639515.1 of Carcharodon carcharias. NCBI lineage: Eukaryota > Metazoa > Chordata > Chondrichthyes > Lamniformes > Lamnidae > Carcharodon > Carcharodon carcharias. The sequence goes on from NC_054472.1 coordinate 150,739,185, forward strand.
GTATTGCCTCCTTGGAGCAGCATCTCTATGTCCATCCCCTCTGCTCTGTGGAGTGACATGTGGCTGAGGAGAGGGCAGCTGTGCTGCTGCTATTGGTGTTACTACTGTTGCTGCTGTTGATACTGTTGCTTTTCTTGTTCCTCATCAAAGTGGAAGGTGCATGAGCTATTCCCATTCAGTGGTCAAGGCTGGCAGCAGGGAAATATAACTAAGGTGAGTGAAATGCAAGGCAGATGAAGTGAAGTTGGCAATCACCTGCCAAGCAGTGAAGCCACTCTCTGAGAAAGATTGCTGTGAGCTGCAGCCTCTCAGCTGGCCATGGCTTGAGTTCTTCAGTTTTATCGTTCAAAGGTTTCTCAAGCAGTCAGTTTTACTGAAGGAGCAATTACGACTGTGAACTCGCCTGGTCGATGCAGATGAATTGCTGACAGGTCAGGAAATAGATTTGCTGTTTGTTAAAACAGTACTTAATTACCAACTCGAATACTGGAAGGACTTACCTAACAGCTGGAGTTCTGGCTTATCCTGCACACCTGCCCAGCTGAAACCTGAAAGTGGATTGGATGATGTCTAGGTACCGATGAGATATCACTTATGGAGGATTTAATTTCCCCGCACACATGTAAAGTTGCCTCCCCTTGCCTGTAAAAATTCTCTTCTATATGTGTGTGTGTCCCTTGACAATCTGCTTTCACTTGGGTCATGACTGCCCCATTAGCAATGTCCCATCTGGACTTGGTAATAAATTGAGGGTTTGATTTTGATCAAGATCTGCCTTTAGCCTAGAGATGAAGGAAAGGCTGGAGCCCTCATCAGGGCATCACCTTTGCCTGAACTGCTGGTAAATTGGCTGGATAGGACCAAACACCTCAAACAGTTCCACATCTTGAAGCTGTTAAAGGTTTAAATTCATGCTCAGCATTAGAGTCAAATGTTTGGTTCTACTGATGGTCCATATAATCCTGCCATTTGATTTGGGCTTCAGGCTTCACAAAGATATCTACTCTAAAAATGGACCAGGCCTGTTAAAAAAAAGCTTTTTTTCCCGCATTACCAATGTCTCTCACAACGTAGCAAGTTTACTTAAGATTAGTTGATCATAGGACCACGTGACTGATCCCAATGTAGAAAGCATTTTAGACCATTTGACTTCATTCTCCCAGAATATTGACCCAACTGTCTCCCTTTGACAGTGTTGAGCTTTTACTTAAGGCAGCCTAGTGCTCTGACTCCAAACGCTTTGCCTGGCAACTGAGTCCAGACCTTGATCACTGCCAGTGTAAAGAAACACTATCAGGTGTCTATCCTTCCCAATCCTGAACCACATGTCCTGCTGCCTCAATGCATTTAAGGTTTACTTTTTCTACATGTTAAGTATCCTACTCACTTCTATAAGATTTCCCCCATGATCCTGCTATTTTTCCATTTGCAACTCTGAGTGAGGGAGGGCAGTTTTTTTATTATCTGTTTATTATTCCCTTTGTTAAAGAGAAATCATGTTTGACAAATTTATCTGAGGATCGAACAATCAGGATGAATTAATGGTTACCAGTGGATGTAGTGTATTTGGATTTCCAAAGGGCATTTAATAGGATTCCATATATTAGATTACCACACTAGATATGAGCTCATGGTGTTGGGTTTGATATAATAGCATGGATAGAGGATTGGCTAACTAACAAGAAACGGGGAGTCAGCATAAGTGGATCATTTTCAGCTTCACAAACTGTAATGAATGGAATGCCACAGGGATCAGTACTGGGGCCTCAGTTACTTTACAATCTATATTAATGACTTGGATGAAGGGACTGATTATATTGTAGCCAAATTTTCTGACAGTATGAAGCTGGGTAGAAAAGCATATTGTGATGAGCATACAAAGAGACTGCAAAGGAATATAGATAGGGTAAATGATCGGGCAAAAATTAGGGAGATGGAGTATAATGTGGGAAAATGTGAGGTTGTCTACTTTGGCATGAAGGATAGAAAATCAGGATATTATTTAAATGGAGAAAGAGACTGCAGAATGCTACAGTACTGAGGCACCTGGGTGTCCATGTACACCACCACCTGGAAGCCCCCCTTCAAGTCACTCACCATCCTGACTTGGAAATATATTGCTGTTCCTTCACTGTCACTGGGTCAAAATCCTGCAACTCCCTTCCTAACAGCACTCTGGGTATATCTACATCACATGGGCTGCAGCGGTACAAGAAGGCAGCTCACCATCACCTTCTCATGGGCAACTAGGGATGGGCAATAAATGCTGGCCCAGCCAGCGAAGCCCACATCCCATGAATGAATTAAAAAAAAATCACAGAAAGTAAGCATAGAGGAACAGCAAGTGACTAGATATACAGATGGTATTGTAAGGGGGATGGAATAAAAAAGTAGGGAAATCTTCCTACAGCTGTACATGGTATTGGTTAAACCGCACCTAGAGCATTGTGTACTGTTTTGGACTCCTTACTTAAGGGGGAATATACTTGCATTGGAAGCAGTTCAGAGAAGGTGCACAAAGCTAATTTCTGGGATGAAGGAGTTGTCTTATGTGGAAAGGTTCAGCAAGTTAGGCCCTTAACCATTGGGATTTAGGAGAATGAGAAGTGATCTTATTGAAACATAAGATCTGAGGAGGCTTGTCAAGGTAGATGCTGGTAGGATGTGTTTCCTCGTGAGGGAATCTAGAACTAGGAGGCACAGTTTAAAAATAAGAGATCACCCACTTAATGTGGAGGTGTGGAGGAATCTCTTCTCTCAGAGGGTCATTAATCTTTAATTCTTTTCCACAGAAAGCAGTGGAAGCTGGTTCATTGCACATATTCAAGGCTGAGTTAGAGAGATTTTTGATGTACACGGAAGTAAAGGGTAATAAAGGGCAGGCAGGAAAGTGGTGTTAAGGCCACAATCAGATCACAATCAATCTTACTGAATGACAGAGCAGGCTCAATGGGCCAAATGGCCTAGCCCTGCTCCTATTTCTTATGATCTATACTCTTCTGATGTTATTTTTCTCACCCTTCAACACATTCTCATGTGACCACTATAAAGACATGAATTGTTCTTCTAAGGGTTTTTAATTTATTTAGAATTGTTCAATTTCAAAGCCTTAAAAAAATCCTGAATTCCTCCTTATTTTTCTCGAGAACATGGCAATGATCAAGTACCCAACTTGTGCAGGGCACTGAGCCCTTTCTCTCAACCAGGGGGTTTTTGCCTACCTCTCTATTGACACAGCTGTCTTGAAACTACATTGAAAATATTCACTATTTGTATCCCTGTATATAATTCACTTTATCAGCAACAACATGTTTATACATTGGCACCATTCAGGATTATCAGTGCTCTCCTCTTCACTGATTCACATTTATTTTTATTTTTTATTGCACATTTCACTCTGATTATATTGAAGTGCTTCTCTTTTTGGAAATGGATTTGCTGATGTCCTTTCCATTTTAATTGGTTTATGTACAGGTACCTTGATTTAACCTTCCATCCAAACAAAGGAGAAACATACTGATCACAACCAATCATCCAAAGCATTTGCTCAAATGTTATCTTGTTTCCCATTTTCCTTCATTTCCACCCTGCCACCCATCCACCATTCCTCCCCTCTAAAATCCCCACTACCTTCTCCTACAAATGCAATGCATTTCACAAGATACAAATCTCAGCTGCTCCTGTGATGATTTCTGGTTTGAAGCATTTAGTTATTAGGTCTCTTTCTCCGGCATAAACATTTTTGAATTTAAAGTACACTTGGGAAATTCCTTCCTTCTAAGCTCTCATTGTCATCATCCATGCAGGCACTCTGCTTGAGCAGAAAATCTAATACATTAATCGTCGCTATATAAAGAAACTGCAACATGAAAACTGACTCTAAACCTGGGTAACAGGACAGTTTGCTGATTGGTCTAACATGGGAATATGAAGATATTGGGCAGAATTTTATGTCTGGCATGCGGGCGGGCGCTCAACAAGCCCGAGTGCTACATGGCACGCGATGACGTCTGGCATATGTCCTGATGTCTTTGCGCACTCGCGCGATATTTCATTCAGCAGGCGCGCGCCGGAGTTGGCTGCGGGCCCGCCGATAATTGAAAGGCCTATTAAGGCCATTAACAAGATAATTAAAATCAAATTAATGCTGCCCGTCCTACCTTATGGTTGGCGGGCAGCTGAAAAGGCCAAGTGACCTTTACATTTTTTAGGAAACCTCATCCATGAGCGGGATGAGGTTGACAGAGTCACATGAGAGGAAATGTTTTTTAAAATTTTTACTGCCTTTATTAATTCTTTTAAAAAGCGCTTCAGTTTCCTTGATGCAGCTCCGTGCCTTAGGGAGACAGAAGCCCTCTTTCGATGAGCGGAGCCGATTGTGGGCGGCAGTTGGCTTCCCGACCACCCCCCTCCCCTCACCCGCTCCTGCCGAGCCCGCCCAATGACGGAAAATTTCTGGCCAATGGCAGTGACCAGGTTTTGGGGGAGTTCACACTGTACTAACCTGACTTGCTTTAAAAAACCTTTTCCCACTTTTACTTTCTTTCCACAGGGCCATGCCTGGGCACATAAATCAGCTGCGGCTGGGATCCTGGGGATGGTCCATTAAGGAAGAAGTGGCATGGTGATGGGGTGGGTGCAGATTTTCGGAAACCAACACACGCCAACCTTATGAAATGTTCCACCTCTCCAAGATGTGACACAGACACGCCACGCAACCCAATGCCTTAAAAATGACAGCAGTCATTTACTGATTTTTCATTTTTAAACCCCATTGAACTCTCTCCCTTTGTCCTGGAGTGAGGTGGGGGGATTAATATTGACCCCTATCATTGCATGGCCTGCTCCAAACAAATGCAAGCCCACTCCCTTTGACCAGCTCATACTTGTCCAAGTGCTCAATCCATCCATGCCTGATGATAGATTCCAGTAACTTACTCACAACCAATATTAAACTGATAAACTGTAGTTACTCATTCCTTTCTGCCTCCCTTTATAACTAATAGAGTGATATTTGCAATTTTTCCAATCCAAAGATAAAATTTGTGAATCTAGAGAGATTTGGAAAATTATGACTGATACATCTACACTTTCTGCACCTTTTTTTGTCAATACTCTTAAGGAATCTATCAGATTCTACAGATTTATTTATCTTAAGTCCTATTATTTCTTCATACCTGTTTTTTACTTATATTAAGTCAATTAAGCTCCTCTCTTGGCTTGTTTTTAGATTCTCTTGTCAGTTTTTTACCTTTGTGAACATAGATAATAAGTAATACTTCAGAAGTCTTCCCTTTCTTTTTTGTCCAGTATTGTCTTGCCTGCTGCTGTCTTTCCCCTCTACCACTCTCACTTAATATTTTGATAGCATGTTTTGCTGTTACCTTTGACATCCCTGAATTTTTGCATAATTCCCTTTTCCACTCATTACTTTTTCTTTTATTGATTTATGGCTTTTAATAGCTTTCCAAGTCCACTGGGTTTCCATGTCCCTTGCATTTATGTGAACATTTTCTTTTCGCTTGACACTATTCCTTACTACATATATCGACAATGGTTGCTCACTACACAAGTGTAAAGATATGAACTTGTATCAATTTCTTCTTTAACTGCTTTCCACTGTTTGTACATTTAACTGTTAATAGTTGAGCCCAGTTCACTGTGGTCAAATGATTTCTCATCCTTTTGCAGTTTGCCTTAATTAAATTTATAACCTTGGTTTCTGGTTGTCCTTTCTGCCTTTTCAACTTAATATCAAATTCAATTGTATCATTGATGGCATTCGTAAACTGCTCCTTTATCTTCCAGATAGTTAACTATTGTTAGTTTGTTCTTCATCACAAAATCAAATATGGCCCATTCCCTTGTTGGTTCTTTTTAAAAAAACTATTCTTTCACAGGATGTGGACATCACTGGCTAGGCCATGTGTGCTGTGAGTCAAGCCTAATGAGTGTGGTAACAGGGAAACTGAAAGTAAGCAATAAGCTGCGGACACAGGCATTTGAGTAGCATTTGTAATAAAACTCCTTTCCACACACAGAACCTGGTTTGTGTCATCTCTGCGTACCTCTGAGGCACAAAAAACAATTTTCAACTCAAGAAGCATTACGATTTGAATAATAGATGTTAAGAGGGAACTGGATGTAAAATAATGAATCACAGTCGTCTTCCCTCTGTGAGTTGCACCAGCTTGGCAGGGAGAGTAGATTCAAGTGCATAGTATTTTCGATTAACTTGTTAATCAACATATCACTTACAAGTTAGCTCCCTTCCCATCAATATCACACTTTATGGCATGAAGTTGGCTCAATAAGGAAAAAATACAAGCTCCCTAATTTGTAGCATGCATCCCTTGATATTTGAACCTTTCGTCATAATAAAGAATTGTCAAGTCCATTCTTGATCTTGATAATGTCAATGAACTTAAATATAACTTTGGTGTTTGCTAAACCACTGAAATTTCTGAATGGTAAGGGGACACATTCCTCCATTTGAAAATATGTTCAGAATCTTTCTAAGAGTTATTGGCCTCAGCTAGATAAGAACCAATGACATCGAATAGATCCAAACTCTATGACTTCTGTCTTTATTTGGTAATACAGAAATTATAAAATATTCGGACCATGTTCTTCTAAAACTTTGAGCTCTGCCTTTCACTGGGATCTTTGTAAATCACTAAATCAATCTTGAGAAACAGCTGGAAAGCTGGAAAAGAAAGAGGGATAAAGGCAAATGCCGGGCTTGAGGTCAGACATGGAGTGACACAGGAAGGCAAGTAGACAATTATCTTTTAATTAATAGATTGTAATACAATAAATTGGAACAGTTTTCACATGCAATACATCCTCCAAGGAAGTTAAGAGAGCACAATACTTTAGAAAATGGTACAATTAGACAAATCAGTGACCTTTTCGGCATTTGTCACATTCCAGGTTGAGTGAACTGCAATTTCCTCCACTTAGCACTGGAAAGCTTGAAGCCATTGGGCGGAAATGTCCGGTCCCATTGGTGGAAGGCATTATGGTGGGCAGGGGAGGAGAGTTCGGCGTGGGGGCAGAAATCAGCTTCACGCCAGCGCAAAATCACAGCGGGATCATCTGATGGTGGCAGCCATGGTGGAACATGAATCCCGCTGGAGGCCAGTGTGAACACGATTTACATCCCACTAATGGGATGCAAAGTAAGGCCCGACCGGCATTGGCTCCCCCCACGCCTGATTTACGGGAAAACACAATGGCCCAGAACACTTCGGGGCAAGTGTGACGTGCAGAAGTCGGGACTTAACATTAGGGCCTTGCTCAGATCGTGGACATCCAAGGAGAAGAAGATGCTGGAGCCCTACAGCTATTCAACCCTGAAGGAACATGTGCATCGCATGCTTTGCTGTGAAGCAGCTCTTGGAAGATGGGAAGTCTCCGTTGATGTTTTGGGCCTGCTTCGGAAAATCACGGTCTTTGCCATGGGCTGCCATGGATGATCAGTGAAGGTGGGAAAGAGGGAAGTCTATCTGTGACTGGGAGAGGAAGGTGTAGTGTGAGGGGGGCGGGGTGGTGAGGTTGGGAGGAGGGGAACAAAATTGTCAGCGGGGAGGGTGGGGGGCATGAGATTAGGAGGCAGGGATGAAGTGTCAGGTGGTGAGATTTGGGGGCGGAGTTGTCGGGGGGGAGGTTGCAAGGCGAAGTGACTACAGGGGGAAGGGGGGTAACGGGGAGAAAGCAACAACTGGGGAGGTAGGTGTCGGGGGAGGAGGGAGGTCAGAGAGGGGAAAGTGTCTGGGGGAGAGAAGAGAGTTCGGAGGGGGGAGGGCATCTGGAGGAAGGAGGGAGTTAGTGTGGAGGAAGGTGAGGGTAGAGGAGAAAGTAAGTCGTTTTTTAAAATTATTCACCCATAGGGTGTGGGCATTGCTGGCTGGACCAGCATTTATTGCCCTTCCCTAATTGCCCTTGTTCAGGGAGCATCTAGGAGTCAATCACATTGCAGTGAGTCTGGAGCCACATGTAGGTCAGACCAGGTAAGAACAGTAGATTAGGACATTTTTGAATCAGATGGGTTTTGAATCAATGGTTTTGTGGTCATCAGCAGACTTTTAAATCCAGGTTTTTATTGAATTCAAATTTCACCATCTGCCGTGGTGGGATTTGAACTTTCCCCAGGGCATTACCCTGGTTCTCTGGAATACTTGTCCAGTGACAATGCCACTATGCCACCGCCTCCCCAGGTGAATGTGCAAGGGAGGGGTCTGTGGAGTCAATGACTGCCTCCTGGGGTGGGCATGGTAGGAGAGAATGGTGATTGTGAGAGGGGTCAGAGGGAGCCAGTAGGGCAGGAGGGTGAGGGTGCATTGGTAGCGGTAGAAGAGGCAGCAAGGGTGGTTGGTGGTAACAAGAAGGCAGAAAAGGACCCTGGGAGCAGGAAGGAGGAGATTGGGAGGACGATGTGGACAGAGATGGGGTTCTCCAGGAAGTAGGGAACATGTATGTTTATCTGGACATCCTGGAATGTCAAGGGTTCAGGTTGGTAAGCGATGGTGGGGAGGTGGAAGGCGATGCCGGGGGGTCCACAGTTTTGGGAGTAAGGGTGACTGGAGGAGGAGAAATGACGGGGGAGCTTAGAGAAACTTGGCTACGACCATGACTTTCGAAATCAAAAGTGAGTGGAGCCTAATGTTGGACGGGCACAGGTGCTGCATGGGAGTGTGATCAGTGGGTGGGCGGAGATACAGTTCAGCTCAGACAGACAATTGAATGAGAACCCCAGCAGGCAGCATTGACAATGCACAGGACAGTGAGATGAGTGTGATAGATGAAGGTTCCATGTACACATGGCTCTGAAAGACCCTGCCATGCACACAAACTTCTCCATTCAGAATCACTTGTGGCCTGGCTGAGTGTAGTTGAACTGCTAGTGAGCAGCAGAGGGGTGGTTGCGTGGGGAGGACTCATGAAACCTGTCAAGAACATTACTCATTATTCTATGGAAGTGAATATATTTTCAAATTTCTAGGCCTACCACGTCTTCTAGGTGCTGCCCTGACATCCGCAGCAGGAGTGGAGACAGCCTATGCAACAGTTGGCCCTGTTGACTATGATGACTTTGGCATGCATCCTCTGGAGAGCCGAGGCTTTGAGGGCCCTGGCTTGCTTTGGCTCTCCTCCTGTGGGCCAGCTGTACTGTCAATGGTGACAGAGGATGAGGTTGAGCGACTCACAGGCAAATGGAACTTGGGGGGACAGGGCAGCCTCTGAGTTTCTGAGCGGATGACTCAGGGGTTTCCAGCTGCCTCTCCTCCTCCCTTTGGGTTCCCAGGGTCCCGGTCTGACCCTTAACGGGAAGGAGCACCTGGAGGGACATCGAGGTGCCTTGTTTCCCTCTCGTGTTGCCATTGCAGAAATTCACCCATGGCTACCATGATGGAGTGCAGGTTTGCATAATCTCTGCATTCTGTTGGACCAGGGTCTCCATGGCACACGTGTGGGCACCACTTCACCAAGAGCAGGTGGACGCACATCTCCGACTCATGTGCCGCTCTGTTTCGGGCTTCCTTCATTCCTTCATCATCTTGAAACATTAATTTAATCACCACAAAGTCTCCTCCTGTACAAAGAAAACAATCTCAAGTCCTTAACCTGCTCATAAAACCTGAATGTGGAAAGAAATTAAAGGGATCGCCTTATACTGTCCCTGTGCCCCTTTCAGATACTGGTGTTATTTGTGGTTCTGAAGCTGAGTTATTTGGAGCAGGTTGCTTGGCTGTCCACTTTCTTAAGTAATGTCCTTGGCCAGAAAAAGAAATAGGCTGAGGGAGCCTCGTTAACAAAAACATATCTAATTACATCCTAATTGCACTGAGTGAAATCTACTCTACAAGTCTCCAAATGACACTTATTTTTCTCCATCTTTATTTTCATTCCCATTTCCCCCTTGTTTCGCTAAGGGCACTGACATGTTTTGTTTTACGGTTCTGTGGATGCCTTTTGACCTGAGCTTTTTCGTCCAAAAAGCCATTCTTCATGAGGGAGCTTCAGAAGAATATTGAAATGAGTGCGAGAGGGAGAGGGGCATTCGTCTCCTCAGTGTAATTAGTCTAAGTCTGATTCTGGCCTCAACAGGAAAGAAAAATGCTGTTGATGCTAGAAATCTGAAATAACAGAAAATGCTGGGAATACTCAACAGGCCAAGCAGCATCTATGTAGAGAAATAGAGTTAATATTTCAGGCTAGTGTCTCTTCATCAGAATTAGCCTCACCTGACATCAGTATGTACAATTTTGCAGCAGCAGCAATAAGGGCATGGGAACTTTGGCTGCTTTGTTTCCCCACTGTATACAAAGATGCTGGAGCCAATAGTAGCATTCTATTCCTGTTCTGCCTGAGGGCTTCAAGGAGGATTGGAGTATAAACCAATGACCTTCCTGGTCCATATGATTCAATACCAGATGGACCCGGGAGCAGTCGGGAAATTGTCCGCTGCCCGCAATCGATCTCCGACTGTGATTTCAAATTGAAATTTCACGTGAAACATACGCTGAAAGACTCAGCCCTGCTGGGGTGGGAGCGGGAGGAGGGCGAGCTCTGAAGTCTGGCAGGCGCGGGGGAGTGAGGAATCAAAGCTTCCTGAAGGCAGGGAGCTGCCTTAGGGAGCTGAAGAATTTTAAAGTCAAAAATAAAGATCTTGAAAATCTGAAAAAAATGTCTCCACATATGACTCACTCGCATGAACATAAGCATCATAAAAATTACGTCAAAGCATTTTTAAAAATTTTAATTAATGTCGGAAACCTCATCCCACCCGTAGATGAGGTTTCCTCAAAAATGCAAAGGCCGCCTGGCCAATTCACCCGCCCAAGATTGGACCAGCAGTGAAAAATCTGTCTTAATTAATACCTTAATAGTCTTAATAGGCCTCTTAATTGTCGGCGGGCATGCTGCCAACTCTTGTCCGTGCCTACTGACCAAACTATTGCTATTTTACGCCCGATTGGGTCGGGCATGTGCCCAGCCTCGGAAGGTAAAATTCTGCCCATGGAGTAGTGCTTTTTCAAATTGAGCCAGGGGGCAAGACCAGGCTTGTTTAAGTATGAAGGGCTTTGATGGAATAAATAAGGAAAAACAATTTCCAGCGGCAGAGGGGTTGATAACCTGAGGATGTAGATTTAAGGCAATTGACAAAAGAACTAGAGGTGACATTATTACATTCTCCATAGAGACTGATAACATTTAAAAAGAAATTTGGTACGATTCTATGTTTTAAAACTTTTACTGTAACATAAGACTAAAAACTATTAACTAAACAAGGTGCAGAACTTTGCCCTCGGATGGCGTGCAGGCCCCACCGGCTCGGCGGCAGGCGGACAGCTGATCCCCGCCATCGAAACGGAGCCCACCGCCATTTTGAGTGGGTGGGCCAATTAAGGCCCGCCCAGCGACCACCAACAGGAGGCACAATGTTATGTACCTCCTGTGCGGGGAGGGGGGATGGATTCCCCATCTGTCAAAGAGCGCACTGTTTCCTGAGGCAAAGTCCTATCTCAGAGAGATTCATGATGGGTAAGTAAAGTCTAAAAATAGGTAAATATTGAAATTATTAACATATTCCCCCCATGTGACAATGTCACATGAGATGAGACATGTTAATAACAAACACGTAAAATTTATTAAATGTTTAAAAAATGAACATGAAACTACATCCCCCCACTGGGGCTCCTGTCCTGCTGCCAGCCTTAAGGTTGGATGGGCAGGTCTTTAAGTATCTTAATGAGCCTGTCAATACCCTCAATTGGCCATTGACAGGTCGGCGGGTGGACAGCTGATTTCGCTGTTCGCCTGCCTTCCTAAAAATTTAAAGGGACCGGGATAACGTCAGGAGTTCCTCCCAACATCAGCCTGTGTCATTTTCCCCTCAGCGACCTGACCCCGCCCCTAAATCACCGAGGGGAAAATCCTGGCCAATATTTTCTTTTTGTAGGTGACTTATACTTTAAAACACAGAGATGAATCTTCCCTTTTTATACTCATCACACATCACACTCTCCAAGGAATTATAGTTATTTTAGCGAACAGTCCACAATTGCTCCCAGTTTTCAATGGGCTCCTGTATCCCTGCTTCACCGAGTAGTAACTTCAGTGACTGTCTCCAGGCACTTTCAGTTTTCAGACAGTTTCTTTCATCCACCATCAGCAGTAAAGCTTGTTCCGATGAGAGCTGGCATGGCCACGATGAATCAAATAGTCGCATGTACTGGATCATTCTATGATTCTATGAGCCAGAATATTGCCGTTGGCGTGCGATGATGTCGGCCATGCATCCTGATGTCAGTGCGCATCATTTAGACATTTCATTTGGCGGGTGCACGCCAAAGGCAGCTGTGCGCCTGCCAAACTGTCAAAGGCCTATTAAGGCCATTAAAAAAACAATTAAAGTAGTTAGCAAAGCTGCCCGCCCAACCTCAAGGCAGGTGAAGAGCCCAAGCAGCCTTTGTGTTTTTCAGGAAGCCTCATCCACAGGCGGGATGAGGTTTCCTGAAAGTTTAATAAAATAATTAAATAAAATTTGAAAAATGCACAAACATGTCCCAGCTCATGTGAGACTGTCACATGAGGGTACATGTTTAAATAACTTTTCAGATCATTTCTTAAAAATTTGTACTATCAACTTAATCTCCCTGAGGCAGCTCCATGCCTCAGGGAGATTCCTGCACTCTTTCGTGCACGTGCACGTGAAAGACCGCAGGCCCCGACTCTCCCTCCTACCCCCGCCCGCACAGGGAGCGCTGCACTACTGGCCATGCGTCACGCTGAGTGGGCCTTAATTGGCCCACCCACATAAAATGGTGGCGCGCAGCTGATGCGGGCGGCGACCGGTTTCGCGCCCGCCCCCCATCCGCTCCCGTTCAGCCGCTCGACACAGGTAAGATCTTGCCCATGGCTTCTATGAATCATTCTGCTGAGGCACAGAGTAACCACAGCACAGGATCATATAACTATGCTTAATTTTGAACAACATACACTCAAGTGTGACTTACACACACTGCTTACAATAAGCTGAAAGGTCATTTTGCACTTCAGCCCATGTGAACTACAGAGCAAAATAAAATGAGATTCATTCTTCAATGTTGCAGTTAGAATTAACATTGCGGTGTGATTTATACTGAGCAAAAGGTGAGAGACTTCACAATAAATTAGTGGCGCTTGAGTGGTTTAATCAGTGTTAAATGTTTTACTTCATTATGACACATATTGGCCCGATTTTGCTGTATTAATAATGGTGAGGTTGTCATCACTTGCCAATAATACTGGGTAAAACTGACAGCAATCTTTGGCATCCATACATGTGCAATTAAATATGGCAATCTGGAAGTTCCTGTCAGAGATATCCTGCTTCCCCACAGGCTCTGCCATTCCAATTTTCACTGCTATAATCTGCATTGGGATCATTGTAATGTCATAAGCTTAGGCTGATTGCCCACTATTCATAAAGGCATGAAAAAGTTATGACTTGTACAGTTAGACTGAGTTTTTAAGAGTCATCTTTGGCACAGAAGGAGGCCATTTGGCCAACTAAGTCTATGCTATCTCTCCATGAAGAAATCCAGCTAGTCCCATTCCTCCACTCTATCCCAGTGCCCTGCAATTCCTTCAAGTGCCCATTCAATTTTCTTTTGAAATCATTGGTTTTCCTCTCACCATTCTTAGTGGCAGCGAGTTCCAGGTCATTATCATTCACTTCATAAAAATATTGTTCCTCTCTTGCCCAAAACTTTATATCTGTGTCCTCTAGCCCTTGTACCATCAGCTAATAGGAAGTTTTCCATTGTCTACCTCATCCAAACCTGTCATAATCTTGTACAACTCCCCTCAATCTCCTCTGCTCCAAGGAGAACAACCAACAGCCCCAGTTTCTCCAACGTAACCTTGTAGCTAAAATCTCGCATCCATGGAACCATACTGGTAAATCTCCTCTGCACCATCTTAGGGACTCTCACATCTTTCCTAAAGTGTGGTGACCAGAACAAAATTCTAGTTGTGCTCAAACCAGAGCTTTATAAAGTTTCAGCATAACTTCCCTGTTTTGTACACATCACCTGTATTTATGAAGGCCAAGATCCCAAGGTACTTACTACTCACTCTCTCAACATGTCTTGCCATCTTCAAAGATCTATACATATAACACCTAGGTCCCTCTCTCCCTGTACACTCTTTGGAACTGTGCATTAAATCTATTTTGCCACTCCATATCCTTATTGCCAATATGCATCACGTAAATGCATAATAAGTGATAATTGCTGGTGATCAACCTCTCCGGTCCTGAAAAATTGATTTTACAAGTGTGAAGTTTCATTCCTTCAGAAGAAAATTAACATTGCAGGATTAAATCATTTGTGGTTTTTGTTTGTTTTTCTCTTTAATACCTCACCCTTAATCCCATATGTGTGCCCCAATATTTATTTCACTTCCCTTCCAATGATTTAAATATACTTGATTGAAACCTTTAAAATCTTGAGATGTCTTGACATGGTTGATGTGGAGGGGATGTTTCTTCTTGTAGGAAAATCTAGAACTAGGGGTCACTGTTCAAAAGTAAGAGATCATCCATATAAGACAGAGGTGAGGAGAATTTTTTTCTCTCAGAGGGTAGTGAGTCTTTGGATCTCTCTTCCTCTTCATGCTTCAATGGCCAATCAAGACTGCCAACTTAAACTCTTACTTTGAGTGAGGGCAGTCAAATCCTGTGAAACCAAACTCCAGGAAGAGTCATTAGAGTTAACTTTACAAAGTTGTTATCCTAGTACAGAGCCCCCATCCAACAAGAGTGCAGATTTAATCCCCAGTATGGGCTCCCAGTGGCCGAGGCTCCATGCTAGTAGCATAATTTTGTTATATTACTGTTGTGCCTCCAGGACAGGAAGGAGAAAGAGTGGATCCAGAACAACACCTGTATTTTGCTAGCCTGAGCCTTGTATGCACAATGTGGAGATGCAGACTTTCACCAGTTTTTAAAACCCCAGCCAAATGTGGTGATTACACATCCAGGAATTGTATGTGCTTTCATAACAAGTTCCAACATATGACCGTACCTCAACTAGTTACTCTCAGGGGCACTGGTAAGTTCTTTATTGTGTTTGTTAAAATTCATTCTCAAGACAGGAGTATTGCTCAACCCATGTTTGATCCCAGATATAGGTTCCTGAAAACCGCAAAGGACAAGAAAAGCTAGACTATGGCTGGAATTGAAGCTAAATCATGACTGAGCATCGATAACAGGAGATTATAGTGCATTGCAACTGGGACTGCATCAACAGTGGTAGCAATAGCAGTAACAGCAACAATTGTTATGGTGTAATGTTCAGACAAAAAGCGATTCTCCTTATAGGCCAGAATTTTGATGTCAGTGTGCAGGGGCTGGCCGGGCACACCGATACATAAAATGATGCGTGGTGATGTTGGGCATGCGTCCCAATGTCAGCACATGTCATTTAGGTATTATGTTCAGCAGGCAGGCACCGGAGATGGCTGCACACCTGCCAATCTGTCAACGGCCTGGTAAGGCTGATAAAAACCCAATTAAAGTACTTATCAATGCTGCCTATCCAACCTTAAGGATGAAGGGCAGGCGAAGACTCCAAGCGGCCTTTGCGTTTTTCAGGAAACACAGGCGGGATGAGGTTTCCTGAAGGTTTTATTAAATAAATAAATATTTATTTCACAATTCATAAACATGTTCCAGCTCATCTGCCACTGTCATATGAGGGGACATGTGTAAATAATATTTATTTTTATTTAAAAATTTCAACATGAACTTAATTTCCCTGAGGCAGCTCTGTGCGCTCTTTCACGTGCATGGCCCGACTCTACCTCCTCCCTCTGCCCGCTTAGGTAGCACTGACGGCCCATGTGTCACGCTAGACGGGCCTTAATTGGCTTGCCCATGTAAAATAGCAGCGTGCAGCCGATCGGGGGCAGTGATCGGCTCCGTGCCTGCCCATACCTGCTCCCGACTGGCCCACCCAACATACCGAAAATTCCCCCCATAGTTGCAGTTCATGGGCAGATGTGTGGTGACGTTGGGTGAGCGTCCTGACGTCACCGTGCGCCATCACAATGTTTCACTGGGTAGGCGAGCAATGAAGTGTGACGTGCGCCCGCCATTAATTAAAGGGCTGTTAAGGCCCTTAATTCGTCAACTGACACTGATTTTCAGGTGCCCGTGCGATCTTCGGCTCGGCACATGGGCGCAATGGGCAGGCGGGTAAGAGACTTTTCTATGAACCTCATCCCTGGGCGGGATAAGAGGGCTCAGTGGGGCCGTCAATCGGCTTTGTGGTGTATTTATTGGAGTAAGTATTTTAAGCTTGCCTGTGTGATTTGTTAGCAGTTCAGATTGATTTCCAGCAGCTTTCTCTGTACTTTGAAGCTTCAGCTCAGCACTCTGCAGTCAGGAATCTTTATCGGGCCCGCAGATTTCCGGGGGCCTCCATTTACCCTGGGTATGGGTTCTGACATCTCCACTGGAGGCAGCTCCTCTGAGGAGGAAGGGAGGCTAGAATGAGGAAGAGGCCATGGGTGTACATTCAGCCTCCTGGGGAGCCATCTTTGGGAGGACAGGCACAGGCACAAGGGGTGCAGGGCCAAGAGGTTGTCCAAGGTGGAAGGGGCTGCAGAAGGTGCCACTATCCTGTTGCCAGGGTATACAGATGGCGAAGCAGCTACCTCAATATATCTGAGGTGCAGTGCCGAAGGAGGCTCCAACTGTCAAGGGAGACAGTCAACTACATCTGTCAGATGATTGGCCCTGAGATCTCCCCTAACTATGTGGGCGGACACCCCATGCCAGTGGCTCTGAAGGTCACAGTTACCCTCAACTTCTATGCGTCTGGCTCCTTCCAGGGCTCAGCAGATGATCTTTGCGGTGTCTGCCAATCAGCTGTCCACACTTGTGTCAAGCAGGTTACAGATGCTCTGTTCGGATGGGTATCCACCTTCATCCACTTCTGCTGTGACCAGGCAAGCCAGACACAGCGAGCCAGAGGCTTCGAGGCCATTGCTGGCTTCCCCCGTGTCCAGGGTGCTATAGACTGTACACATGTGGCCATCAAGGCGCCAGTAGGTGAGCATGGTGCCTTCTTCAACAGGAAGAGCTTCCACTCCATGAATGTGCAGATAGGTGTGATCACAGGATGCTGATTCTGCAAGTCTGTGCAAGGTACCCAGGCAGCTCTCATGACGCCTACATCCTCAGATGCTCCCAGATGCCGGGGCTCTTCAGTGCTTCAGCCCATCTTGATGGATGGCTGTTGGGTAACAAGGGCTATCCCCTCAAAAGGTAGCTCATGATGCCTCTCCGCCATCCAGAACAGAAGCTGAGCAGCACTACAATAGGAGCCACCCCTCCACACGGCTGTGGTGGAGAGAGCCATTGGTCTTCTCAAGATGCACTTCCGATGCCTGGACCGCTCAGTGGGAGCAGTCCAGTACCACCCAGATCACTTGTCGGTGATAGTGGAAGTATGCTGCACTCGCCACAATCTTGTGCTGGAAAGGGGGGATGCTGTGGATGATGAAGGCATTGACGCAGTGGATGTGGCTGCACATGATGAGTCCAGCACTGATTCTGAGGATGAGCAGGCATAGGTGAATGCTGAGGGGGTAGACGCTGACCCGGGACCACACCAAGAAGGCAGGGACACCCGGGATGCTTTAATCCAACAAACCTTCAGCTAGTACAGCACAAATGGATCAGCAGGCCCAGCCTTGCCTGGCACTTCCATACTAACCACCTAAGTGCAAAATCTGCCAGATCATCAGCAGGAACATAAATTTGAATGTCCAAACAAACACTCATGACATTTATCTTAAACATACACGTGCAGAACAAGGAGCCTCCCTCAGCCATGGTAACACATCTGATTTTTATTTTACACATCAGGTGTTCTCACAAATCCAAAACAAAATGTTAAGCAAGCAGAAAAAAATTATAAGGACATAATCTCAACACAAAAGTACCAGTGAGAAACCCGTGGTGTGCCTAATGTGTCTTATGCTTTCGTTTCCGGGTGCTATGTCTTGGTGCTGCCACCTTGCTCGGATTGGCATCTGAGACAGCCTGCTGACGCTGCTGTTCTGTTGGCCTCGATGAACTTGGAGGTCATCCTCTGGCCCGTGGAGCCTGTGCTGGGCCTGCCTAGGAGGGAGCTGCCAGTTCCCCAGCTGGCATCTCCCCAGTCATCACAGCCTCACCAGATGAAGCGGTCACTGGGAGAGGGGCGGAGCAGCTGGTGCCCTCATCCGGAGCACCCTGAGAGGAGCCCGCAGATACGTCAGGCAGCTGCTGTATCAATGTGAGGTCACCTCGGACCTCCCTGCTCACTTTGGATGGATGGGCAACAAGCTGGGAAGCTTGAAGCCCAGACTATCTCCCACATTGTCACTGACCAGAGGCTGATTGTTCCTTTGGAGGCGCATCTCCATGAGAGTCGCCACTCTCCCCATGGAGGAAACATGACACTCTGCCATGCAGCTCATTGCATCAGTGATGCTCCGCGTGGACTCCTTCACCATGGACACCAAGCAAAACACAGCCTCATGTATCACACCCAGATGCTTCCGCACACCCGGCCACATTTCTTGCAGCTGCTGCATTGCGGACGACTCCAGAGGCACATCATCAGGCACCGACTGAGCATGTGCCTGATCCCCTGCAGTCCTCTGACTGCTGGCGCCTTTGGCACTCTCTGTTTCTGCCAGTTCCTCCAGCAAATGTGAAATGCCCTCGCCACTGTGCCCTGGGACACCAGCCAATGTTCCAATGCCCATCGAGATGCTAGTAACTGCGCTGGTGCCTGCCTTGCAGAAATGGTGTGACGCAGGTGACACTTGAGGGCCCTCAGATGTGAGAGAGGGCATCTGCAGTTCCTCCTGGTGGCCATGTTCTAATGATGCTGAAATGAACAACAAGGACAGTGGGTCAGTTAGCGTGTGCACAATGACATACTTCATCCCTTTCACCCTGGCTCATTATGCACTCAACCTTCCAGAACCAATGGACACGAACATTGGTGGGGTGGTAAATAGAGAGGAGGATAGCCTTACATTACAGGCTGATATAGATGGGCTGGTCAGACGGGCTGATGAATGCCAAATGGAATGTGATGTGGATAAGTGTGAGGTGATGCACATGTGCAGGACAAACAAGGCATGGGAATACTCGATGAATGGTAGGACCGTGGAAAGTAAGGAGGATCAGAGGGACCTCGCTGTGCATGTCGACTGGCCTATTAAGGTAGTGGGACAGGTACATAAGGTGTTTAAGAAGGTAAATGCCATACTTGCCTTTATTAGCCAAGGCATAGGATATAGGACCAGGGAGGTAATGTTCCAAGTGCAGAAAATGCTGCTTAAGCCATAGCTATAGTTCTGCGTGCAGTTCTGAAATGCGCTTCACGGGAGGGATGTGATTGGAGTGGAGACAGTGCAGAGGTCGTTGACCAGGATGTTGCCTGGGCTGGAGGATTTCACTTATGAGGAGAGATTGCACAGACTGGGGTTATTTCCCCTGGGGCAGAGGAGATTGAGGGATGACATGATTGATGTGTATAAACTTATGAGGGGCATAGATAGGGTCGACAGAAAGGAACTTTTCCCCTTGGTGGAGGGATCAGTAATCAGGTGACATAGATTTAAGATAAGGTGCATGAGGTTTATAGATGATGTGATGAGCAACTTTTGCACACAGAGGGCAGTGGGAATGTGGAATGCACTGCCTGAAAGGGTGGTAGACGCAGAAACCCTCCTAACATGTAATAAGTATTTGGATGTGCAGTTGCGATGCCATGGCATACAAGGCCATGGGGATAGTGGTCAGAAATGGGATTAGTCGACTTAGGTACATGTTTGACCCGCGCATCCTCGAAGGGCTGAAGGAACTTTTTCTATGAAGCACACCTCTGACCCTATTGCTCTGTGACCGAGCAATGTTGCAACAATAACAAATTAAACAATCATCAGCGCTCTGGATGTTGGGAGGACATTGTAGATCTCACTGTTGGCCTCAAATACCTGACCATTCCACCCCAGCCTCACCGACACCAGTTGACCTGGGCACATGACACCTCTCAAGCTCCAGGGCCTCCTGTTCAAAGTGGCTCAATATCACCAGCTGAGCCTGGCTGCCTCCAGTTCACACACGCGCACACACATTATGAGCATATTTCCTCCTGAGAAAGAGAGAAGACCATTCATTGCGGCAATTTGCACATGGACTCTGCATGTGCATGCCACACCTCAACCATAGTGGCCCATATCAGGCCTCCAGTGCCATTCTTTTCCTGCTACTGCTGATCAGTCACACATAGATAGTACGCTTGCTCCCAACCCCCCTCAACAGCCACCTTGGACACATTCTGCATCCATCACTTTAGGAAACACACGGTCTTTGATCCCATAGCAAGGAAGCACAACTACAGGCAGCGTCAAGGGCAGCAAATGGTTCTTGGCCACAACACCGTGAGGCTCCCCTTCCACCATCTCATCTGAAGGGTTCTCAAAATTCCCACATTTTTCATATCATCAACAAGGATATGACTTTTGGACTTTTATGACAGAGGACCCAACTGCTGAGTTAAGTGTAGAACCCTGCAGACAGGAGGCAGCCCATGAAGGCCTGGGACTGGACATGCCCGGGCTTGTTGAGTGCAGTGTGGATTGTTGTCTGTAACCAGACAATGAGAGGAGACAGAATACGCATTCTTCCCTTTAAAACAATCAGCCCAGAGAAAGACTTCATATTACACGAAACTAAAGCCCATCAAAATCTTGCATAAATAATCGCTACTAGTTACTAAGGCAGGAAGGCAACAATCAAAGCAATTATGCAAACCCATCAACACTCCACATATACCATGGCTTTCAGTTCAAGACTAGTTACGGGGACGGGATAAACATCATGCGAGTCCATTAAAAACAACGAGACAACAATCATCTGAAGAAGCCCACCAAAATCAGACAAAGAACTAATCTTGATTTGGATTGAGATAAGAAATTAGAAAAAACCAGTATAACTGGGCGCCCAGTTACGAAGGGAGGGGGGTGAGCAGTTTTGGAGCGGTTCAAGTGGAGTTTAAGCAGGGAGAGGTAACTGAGCCAAGCAAAGGGAGGAGATCTGGCGGTTTGCAGGCCCGCAGGCAACATCACAGTGAGGGGCACGGGGTGGCAGGCTCAAACGAAGACAGCAAGGCCGTAACCGCAGCCCTCCACGAAGGTCAACCACCCACAACCGTGCCCTCCACCCAACTGAAGAACCTTCGCAGATTCCACAGACCAGGACCACGTGGGGACGGCAGGCCTCAGAGGAAACAAAGGTCGTACCCCAAAACTGCAACCGGCTTACCTGGCTGGATTTTGAACTGTCAAGGAACCCTGGTTTGTGAGCATGATCCCTGACCTCTCCTAGTTCAATTTAGTTAGGTTTTGGGGGTGGAACAAGGGTAAGGGGATTAGTAGCGTGATTTTCCCTGATTATGCCGTGTGTTCCCCATTCTTAACTAAGTGTACTTTGTAGGTCTGTATAATCTCAGTGTAATCCTAACATTATAAGTTCATTTGTGACTTCAATAAACCCTTTTTTTTCCCTTGCACCAAAACCAGTTGTCTGCTGCACTTTGTCACAATCCTCAAATAAGTCCAAGGTCTAGAACCCAGGGAGTCGGAGCGATTTGGACTGCTCAGAAATCAGAGGTGAAGCTGACACACACCCACCACCCCCTACGCATCACCATGAATAGGACATGTGCTGGAGTTGTGAGTATGTGTCTAACTGCATCTTCTGCAGGTTGCCTCCAGACTTGTCATGTGTGACTAAGAGCAACACATGGTACGGGGGAGAACTCATCTCCTCATGAACCAGGCAGGCTGATCTAAGCATGGGCACCATCTGCTTGCCCACCCAGCATAGGAAAATGATTCAATGCAGTCACGACATAAGACTTGGGGTGTGGAGGGAGCCTCAGAGGCTAAGGCTACCTGCTGAATTAAATGCCCAATGCCAACATGGTACTCACCCTTCCAGAGCCCAACAAATCATTGAAGCGCTTGCAACACCAGATCCAGGTGCACCGCACCACGTAACGGGAGCTCACCACCTCCGCCACCTCCTCCCAGGCACGCTTGGTCATGTGGGGGTGCCTCCTCCTCCCATCCTGGGGGACCAACAGCTCCCGCCGTGCTGTCACCTCCTCGAGGAAGGCAGCAAGGCATTCATCAGAAAAATCAGGTGCGCATTGGCCTCCCGCTGGCCTACCCTCCAGCTTGGCCTGCTCCTGGGCCAGACCCTGCAGCCTGGCCTGCTCCTCTGCCCTTCCCTTCAGTGTCCTCTGCTCTGCTGACCCCCTGCAGTGTGACCTGGAACTGGCCATTGTGAGCAGCCTACAGGAGGCTGCCAGGCCTTCCTTTAAACAGACTGCTGAGTCACCATTGGACCTGGCGCGCATTGGTCTGTGCACGCCCGCCACCACCAGCATGCTCCCACTATTCATGGGAGTCGGCAAGTACGCTGGGCAGGCCTTAATTGGCCTGCCCGCGTAAAATGGAAGCATGCAGTTGATCGCGGGCGATGATCTGCTCCGCGCCTGCTCCGCCCACCTGACAGGCAAAAAATTCTGCCCATAGTTGCAGTTCATGTTTCCATTGACAAATACAGGCTCCCCCCACCCATTACAGTATCTAACTGCCCCGTTTTAAGGGACAGTGGTTGGATAATCAGTTCTGCAGGATTGTAGCCTTTTATCCTACCTGCATGGTCTTGGAGCATGATGTAAGGGACTGGTGAATTTACTCTAATGCTCTTAGATTCCAACTCTCTCCTGATACTTTGAGCGTCTCTATTTCAACATCCTTCCGGATTACTTGTTTTTATATTTGGGCAGTTCAAGGAGGCAGCTCACTGCCACTTTCTCAAGCACAAATAAGGATAGACAATGGATGCTGGCCTTGTCACACACTAGAAATGAAAGCAAAGTCACAAGGCCTCTATGTAAAGTCGTAGCTAAAAGATGAGTCCTGGGACAATGCAGTTCTTCACTGAACTGTTTACATGGTCTATATATTAAAGTTCTGAAAGTGGCCTTGAACCAGCAATCTTTGGACTCAAAGATAAGAGAACTACCAAATGATACTAGTTGGCATATAATGCTTATGGCTAACTAAACTTTTAATAATGGCTTCTGATAGCACAAGATAGATATGGATTTGGAAGATGATTAAGGCCATTCTGAACTATATATTGTGCTTTTAAAATGACAAAAGAAGCTTCATAGAAGTGATCAGATTTTTGACAGGAATGGGCAGAAGGAGAAGTGACCAAATGCATGATCAAGACGATAAGGTTTGAATCTGTGCCTCTGTTTCTCTGTTACAGTTTAGTTTGAAGTAATGTTCTGAAGTTAGAATCGTACATCAGAGAAGGGAAGCTTTTTGGCCGGTTATGCATGTGCCAGCTTATTTAAAGAGCTGTTCAATTAGTCCCACTTCCTTCCTCTGTCCTCATAATACCTACAATAGTTTTCTATTCAATATATAGTCAAGAGCACAAGAATACCCATTCCCTTTTGACAGCTACTATTGAATTATCCTCCATTATCCTTTAAGGTAATCTAGTCCACATCATAACAAATCAGCGCAAAAAAATCCTCTTCATGCCCCTCCAACACCCCTTCCCCCCATCCCCCAGGTTCTTTATTAATTCCGTTAAAGCTGTGTCCTCCAGATACTAACCCTCCTACAAGTGGAAATAGTTTCTCTTTATTTACCATGTCAAAATGCTTCATAATTTTGAACAGCTTGATTAAATTTGCCCTTAACCTTTCATGCTCTCAAGAAAACAATTTAACTTCTCTATACAATTTACTAATTTAACTATTATATGCCTGGTCATCTCCTTTTGATAACTGAGCTTTTCCTTTATTCCTTTATAATGCAATCCTGATACCAGGATAGGCCCTGCCGCTGTTCTGCAGCTTGAATATTTCGGGTGTGACTCAGTGATCGGGACTGGATACACCACTCATCGCAGTCAATATTAGTTCCAAGTGGTGTGGACCCTTATCTCTGGCACTGATTGCAATTTCTTTTTAATACCAGCTTGTTACAGTTCTCTGAAAGCAGTGAGAATTAATAGCAAAAATAATTAATGTAGTATAGTATTTTCGCAGACTTTGCATGGAAAATTACAATAGCATGAAGCATACAATCTATTAAAATAATTATTTTAATTTCAAGACCTCATGAGTCATTGCTGCTTTTGTGTCTGTAATTGGATGTGGTGCCTACACAGAATATTCACAGCCATCTCCCTTAATTGTTCCTTCCATTTTACATGAAGCCATTCTTTGAATTCTGTTGTCCTGAGTGTTCGAAGTAAATGCCCTTTTGTTTTCCTGTTTAACTATTTTTAGCATAGATGGGCGAGAGGTAGACGTTTTGTTCGAGTATTTAAAGAGTGACATTTCTATTTGAAAGAACGTTGATCTGCAGTGTAATAAAGCACCTGCGACAAACTATGAGGAAAGAGCGATGATGGAGGAGCAGGACTAATTGAAGAGCCCTTTCAATGGGCTGGCATAGGTATAATGGGTCAAATAGCCTCCTCCATGTGTTTTGTTCTATGATTCCACCTCCCCCAAATGTCAAGATACACCTCCGAGTTCTAGTACTGTAAATAGTTTACAGTTTTGCAAATAAAATTTCTTGATTTTGATTCACAACCTATCAAGCTGTAACATCACTGTTCAGAGAACGACCAAATGGACGGTCATAATTTCAAATATAGTTGGCTTCATACACTCCCTGACTCCACAGATACTGAAACAGTTCATGACCAAATGTAGCAAGACCTGGACAACATCCAGGCTTGGGCTGACAAGTGGCAAGTATCATTTGTGACACACAATTGCCAGGCAATGACCATCTACAAAAAGGGAGAATCTAACCATTGCCTCTTGATGTTCGAATACCCCACTATTAACATTCTGTGGGTTGCCATTGACAGAAACTGAACTGGACTAGCCATATAAATAGTGTGGCTACTAGAGAAGGTCAGAGTCTAGGAATCCTGTGGCGAGTAACACACTTCCTGACTCCCCAAAGCCTTTCCACCATCTACAAGGCACAAGTCAGGAGTGTGATGGAATACTTCCCACTTGCCTGGATGAGTGCAGTTCCAACAAAACTCAAGAAGCGCAGTACCATCCAGGACAAAGCAACTCACTTGATTGGCACCCCATCCACAAACATTCACTCCCTCCACCATCAATGCACAGTGGTAGCAGTGTGTACCATCTACAGGATACACTGCAGGAACATGCCAAGGCTCTTCCGAATCCACAACCGCTATCATCTAGAAGGACAAGGGCAGCAGGTGCATGGGAACACCACCACCTGGAAGTTCCATTCCAAGCCACTCACCATCCTGGCTTGGAAATATATTGCCGTTCCTTCGCTATTGCTGGGTCAAAATCCTGGCACTCCCTCCCTAACAGCACTGTGGGTATACCTACACCACATGGACTGCAGCAGCTCAAGAAGGCAGCTCACCACCAATAAGGCAGCTCACCACCACCTTCTCAAGGGCAATTAGGGATTGGCAATAAATGCTGATCCAGCCAGCGATGCCCACATCCCATGAATGAAAAAAAAATAAAGTGCACATTGTGGTGGAGGAGAATGCTGTTCATTCCAATAGACCAGTATTAGTTCCACATTGGACCTGCCTATTCCACATTGCGCCTGGAATGGATGGATTGTCTTATGAGGCTAGACTTGTATCTACTGAAGTTTAGAAGAGTAAGAGGTGACTTGATTGAAACATATGAGATCCTGAGCGGTCTTCACAGGGTGGATTGGAAACAATGTCTCCTCTTGTGGAAGAATCCAGAACTAGGGGTCACAGTTTAAAAATAAGGGGTTGCTCATATAAGACAGGGATAAGGAGAAATTTTTTATTTCAGAGTGTCGTGAATCTTTGGAAATTTCTTCTTAAAAAGGTGGTGGAGGCATAGGGCGGAACCGTCCGATCCCATTGGCATTGGGCAGCATGGCGGGTGGGGGGTGGCGGTTATATTATAATGAGAAGGCCAAAAAGAAGGCCAGTTTGCAATCGTCTGCTCCACGCATCAATGATGGGCCACTGCTGCACGTCGGGAACCTAATTTCAATACTTTAGCATGCCAGAATCACCCCCCACGTTAAATTTATGCCCCACATCAACGTGATTTCAGAACAGCGTGCTTCATGACTGCCTTTACAAGGAGTGCATTTGGCAACCTGAACTTTGAAGCGAACTCAGAGATGGGTGCACACAACCTTGTGCAGCGCTCATGGCATTGCCCATAGGACATCAAGGAAGAGGCACAGTGCATTTGCGGATGGGGCGGTTGTGGGGGTATTGGCTTTTTACCAGCTAGCTTTCAGTGCGGTGCGAGGCAAGGGCTCCAGCATGGGTTAGAACCAGTGGAGGTGGGGGACAAGGCAGCACAGACTGAAAGAATTACTCAAGCACATGCTGTGGGCTGTGGTGAGTGGTGGGTGGTGAGGGAAGCAGCCGCACTTGGAAAAGCTTGTCAGAAGTGAGCATTCTTCTGCAGCTGAGACCGTTCAGCTGCAGCACCATTGACATGCTTGGGGCCAGGCCTCTGAAGCTTTCCTGCCCACTCAAGCAACGCAATAGCATGAAAATGCCACCAAATTCTCCAGATCATTCCACCCCTCAGGCGCAGACTGCAAATGAATGTGTGATTTAGGAGGCAGCAGAGCAATTGGCAAGATCCCAGGAGGGTGATGACAACATGCAGCAAGGTCACTCCATAGATCTTCACATAGCCTTTGTGAACGTCTGGCTCCTGTCTGGCTGAGGGCCGCTCGCTTGTACTCTGTCATCAGGGTCATATCATAGAGACACATCTGTGAAACTTTAAATGCACCTGATCCTTTGGCAGCCTTCAGCTGCTGACCTCTTCAGGAGCACACCATCACCGGTCACAGATGCTGAAGAGATGAGGTTGGGCTGCCAACCCCACCTCAAAGGTGCTGAGAGCACACAGAGAGAATGATGGAACTCTGTGACGCCTGCCCAGGACATTCTGGCAGCAATGACAAGCACCATTAGGTGCAGGCGTCAGTAATGTGTCCAGGGAGAGTGAAGCTGGACCATCACTTTGGTCTGAAGGTTACACACTGCACAGGGAAGAGGCCCTGGACAGAGACACCTGCCTTTATCTTGTGCAGGAATCAAGGTTTCACATCTGAGTGACACGAACACTGCTCATCATAACAAGGAGCCATAGGCAAGGAGACATTCTTGGGAGTTTATTTACAATAGTGAACATTATGTACAGGTATTTAAACCCATGCTCAGGCTGTCCAATTACCTTCCTAACCCTGTCGCTACGTCTTGGTGCTCCTCTGACATCCACAGCGGAGGTGGAGGTTGCCTGCTGACTTCTATGCCCTGTCTGTGATGACCTTGACAGGCATCCCCTGGAGGGCGAGACCTGGAGGGCCCTGTCCTGCTTTAGATGTCCTGCTCTGGGACAACTTCAGCCTCCTGGCCCTGTTGAGCTGGCAGTGGAGGTCACAAGAAGAGTGGATTTGGATGGGTCGGACAATCCTGGGTGGATGGTCCCGGGGTTTCGAGCTGCTTGCCCTCCTCCCTATGGGTGCCTGATGGCCCCTGGTTGACTCCTTGAGGAGATGGGGGAGCTGGAGTGAGATCGAGCTGCCTTGCACCCCTCTTATGTTGACACTGTTGGAGGCAACTCTGGTGTCAGCGATGGATTTCAGCTCAAGCAGAAGTGCAGGACCAATGTCCTGGACCAAGGTCTCCATGGCGGCCGCCATCCTACGAGTGTTGATTTTAGTGGGTTGGTGGTGTTCAACCTGTCACCTCATTGTGAAGGTGTACAGACTCTTCCATTGTGCCTTGCAATCTGAGGAGTGCAGTGGACACCCCTTCCTGGTATTCCCAAGCTTGCCTTTGCAGCTCCAGCAACTTAAGTATGATCAAGTCCAGAAGCTCCTTATCTGACTCGGACTCTGAAGTATTTTTGAAGTGCCAATTGTATGACATTCTGGCATTTTCATGGCAACTATTATCGATTTCACCTTTTTATTTTTAGATTTTTTACAGCTAAATTAAAAAATTCAAGACTACAAAGGTGGGATTTGAACAATCTCTGGATTATTTGTCTAGAAACATATGGCTGAATTGTCCCAGAATTGCACTAAGTGCAGTAGCGGGCACGAAAAACGACGTTTTACCCACCAGCCGCAATAGCAGGTTTTTGTGCTGTATTGTCCGCCCCCTGCCTCATTAATTATGCAGCTACAGGAACACGCTGTCTCACTGGCGGGCAGCCCGTGAATCGTCCACCACGCCGTTACCTCACTGTTTCCTCACTCTGGGTGCCATACCTGAACTGCAGCCGCGCTCACAGTTCTCAACACTTGCAGCCCAGGACTATTCCAGTGAAGACATGGCCCTGAAAGTCAAGAAGAGTTCAGTGACCCATCACTGGATTGCCTTTAGGAGGCCTGCTGCGATGTTCTCCCCCACCCCCTGCTCCGTAACACCACCACCCAGCCACAGGAGGCCCAACAATCTCACCACTCCAGCTTGGGAGGCGGAGGAAGTGGTGGTCAGTGCCAATGCTGCGCATAAGAGGTTGGCCATCCAGTGCAGAAAGAGGGTGAATGATCTCATCCGTGCTGCCAGGTAAGGCAATTATCTTCTCACTCTAAACACACTCACAAGGCCATCACACATTCACTGGCATCTCACTCATTGCCAGTCAAGGAACATCACCACTCACACTTTCACATATACCCTCACATCTCCATCTGGCTTCATCTCCTCTGGAGACGGCCACCTCAGACCTCACCATCTTGAGATCACGTGCACAGATCAGCATGTACCCCCCACACACACACCCTGGGATATCCCCCTTTCCCAGCACTGCCCCCACCCCACAGCCTCTTCCCTTTCCTAAGGCCACCCCTCCCCCTTCCCTAAGCAAGCCCTAACCCTGCAGCCGGTTAAAATCTACCCCAGCCTTCCGGCTGGTCAAGTAGGTAGAGACCGACTTGTGAAGCCTGGCGCTGATGACTGCGAGTGCTGCCCAAAGCAATGTAGGTAAACAAACCTCGAAGCCCTGAGTGAGGTGCAGCTCGCCAAGTGCATGTCCCTTATGTACAGCTGTGAAACACATCAGGGTGCAATCACAGTGATGTGCTCGGATGATCCAGCGCGGGGGTGATTCTGGTGAGCAGGGCTTGTAACGAGATGCTGAAGAGTTGAAGTTAGACCTGCTGAGTTTTTGCAGCATTTTCGGTTTTTATTATTGAAATTAGGTTCCTGATATGTGGTGGTGGGAAATGTAGCCTGCCATTAACGGTCGCAAACTCATTTTACAAAAATGTGAAACTGATATTTGCCACCTCCCGATATTTTCCTCTCCTGCCCGCTACGACACCCGCCACAATTGGGAGCAGACGATTCCGCCCATAATTATTCCACAAGTGCATCTGTGCTTGATATGGAAGGCTTGGGGCAGGATTATTAGGGCCCAGTGGGGATAAGTCCAGAGGAGGAGGCCCAACACTTTTGCACCGCTGGCCAGCATGCCAGTTTGCTGAACCATCCCACTCCCAAGCCATTCTTCTGGAGGAATAATGGGTGAGGCAGCAGGGCTATCTGCCCATAAGTGGTGGGTAACCAACCAAGAACAAAACGTATTCAAAATCCACTTAAGGCCTATTCTCAGATGCCTACTGGAATTTTCCAGTTGGCCTTACGGGCACCCTCGTCCCCTCAGGGGACTAGTCCAGCTGCATGGAGGTGGCCTCCCAATGGCAGAACAAGAGGCCAGCACTTTAGACAGGCTTTGAGGCCTGTCTGCCTGCCTGGCCACAGCTGCGTGGAGGGGTTTCATCTCCAACAATGGTAGCTTGGCTCTTGATTCCATTATTTATTTAAAGCTGGAGATAGGGCACCTCAAAATGGAGGCACCCTCTCTATCTTACCTCCTATTGGCCCTCCGACTTCAAGAGCCTTTCCAGCATGCTTAACTGGATGGCGAGTCTGCCCTCTGGTCACTAATTGGTCAATTTTGGGAAAATCACTTCCGCGTGGCTGTTCTCCTACAGTGAGGTGTTACCAACCCTGACATCAGGGTCCCGACCCAAAACCAAAATTCTTCCCTTGATTTCAGTGACAACTTGTGTAAAGTATTTCATATGAGAAATATTGCTCTGACCAACCATAAGAGCTTATTGTGTTTAAGCTGCCTTGTTGAAGGAAGTATGATAAAATCAGTTTTCCTCAGTGTTCTACCTGTCTGATAAAGACAGTAAATAAGGCATCATCCATAAAAATGAAGTTAATTAGGTTTAAACATAAGAACAACAAATAATTCAAGTGTTGCTTTTGTTAATAATTTATTGATTTTGCACTGATTTAATGGGTTATTCATGAGGAAGGATGGGAGGTAGTTGTCAATCTCACATGCACTTCTACCCTGTGAATTGTGCATAGAAAACCATAGCATTATATCAATAAATCATTACCAGAATCACCATGTATCGACAATAATTCATTCATTTATTACTGATTTAATGAGCATCTAAGAGCAACGAGGATTGGAGACAGTGATTCTTACATTTAGTGTATTCAGCCCTTTGACTTGAACTTTCACCATGCAATATTAGTAACAGGTTCTATAAAATTATCCTGTTTGATGGTTCCCCTACAGCGCTATTCCATTTAAAATAAACAACTGGCAGCATTCCTGGAGAGCAGAGGGACTAAATCACCTTGTGTTTCTTTAACATAGCTTAAACTGATCACAGCAAATGCCTGGGGACAGTGCCTATTGCTGGGAGAACATGGCAAGGAAAGGGTTAAAATATCAAAGCACCTTAAAACAACAACAACAACAACTTATATTACTATTAATGTAAGAAACTGCCGCAAGGCGCTTCACAGGAGCACTTTAAAATAAAATATGATACCAAGCCACATAAGGAGATACTGGGGTGGATTTTCATGGAATCGGTGAGACTTCGTGGAGATGTAAAAATGATTGTTGAGACTCCATTCCTGGAGCCTCCAATCTTCACCAGTGCAGGTTAAGGGTGTGGGCTGGTGTGGGTCATAAGCCTGCACCCTGCACTCCTGGCCTGGCCAGCTCCATTGAATCAATAGACATCTCCAGCCCTCTGCAATTTCCGTGGAGTGGGGCCTCCTTTTAAAGGGCTCGTGGTTCACGGCACCTCAGAGGTGTTGTGAACCACAGTCTGGATGAGGGAACATTTTGGAAGGTAACTTACCCTGTGTCAAACTATGGCCCTCCACCCATCCCCCATGGCTCTCATACCCTCCATGCCATGCTATGACACCTCCATGCCCATTCACCCACTATACACTGTACAGAGCCAATGAACCCTATAGTAACAATAGATGTTGTAGAAGAGCTATAAAAAGCACAGTCATTCATTCATAACATTCTACTTCCTTAAAAAAACTCCTTTCACCACAGGCCTTTATTAGTGCCAATTGTCCAGGCCCTTCAAAGTATCAATAGCTAAAACTGCAAGCACTTGAAACCTCTTTACCTTGTGTAAATAAACATTGTGTGATTGACAGAATGGATCAGAGAGCAATGTTGGTATACATAATGATGCTTGCCTGAAAGCGCAGACATCCATTGGACTATTGAAACAGCTGCACCTCAGGGGGCATATCTTGGCATGTAGGCTAAGAGGGGCCTTGGGGATTTGTTGGGGGGCATGAGTTGGCATGACTGGGGCATGAGGAGTGCGTGGGAGCTGAAGGAGCATGAAGGATGAAGGCTAGAGGGCTGTTCTTTGTTTCTCTGTCATTATTACAACTGGGAGGAAGTCCCAGAGCACAAGATGGGCCTTTTAAACAGTCTGCTTCAACTCTTGGCAGCCCCTGTAGCTTCCTCTAAACTCTTTCCGGGACTGAATCCAGTTAGCATCAGCACTCCCAGGTTGAAAATCCTATCTTAGCTGGAACTTTCTCCTGAGGAGGGTTTTGCCAGCTGGAAAATTTCTCAACCCCCACTACCCACCTCTAGGATGAAAATTCAGCTCATTAGATCAGATGACCAAATGCTTCATCAAAGAGGTAGGTTTTAAGAAGCGTTTTAAAGGAGGAAAGTAGGCAGAGAGGCAGAGAGGTTTGGGGAGGCTATTCCAGAGCTTGGGACCTAGGCAACTAAAGGCTTGGCCACCAATGATGGAGTGGTTCAAATCGGTGGTGCTCAAGAGGCCAGAATTATATGAGTGTAGATATCTCAGAGGGTTGTGGAGCTTGAGAAGATTAGAGAGGTAGGGAAGGGTGAGGCTATGGAAGGATTTGAAACAAGGATGAGAAAATTTGAAAACTATGGAAAACTTTATGGTAAACAGAAAAGGAGGAACATCCCAAAACTTTTGAAATATAGGTAGTGTTGTAATGTAGCCAATGTGCGCAAAACAGGGAATCACAAACAGAAATGAAATAAACGATGAGATAACCTTAGGTTGATGGAGAACTATTTGCCAGGACACCAGTGAGAAAAACCTTGCTCTTCTCATGCCACAGCATGTCCACCTAAAAGGGCAGGCAGGGCCTTGGTTTAATGTCTCATCTGAAAGATGGCACCTCTGAAAACGTGGCACTTCCTTAGTACATGCACAACAGCATATATTATGTGCTCAAGTCTCTGGAGTGGGACTGAAACCCACAGGTTTCTGACTCAAAGGCAAGAGTTTTAGCATGTTCTGAGCCATGGACTGACACCACAGATTAGTTTTGTGCATAAATATAAATTTTGAACATTTAAATCTAAAGTCAAGGCCAGACGAGTCTTGAGATGGGATTAGCAGAACAACTAAGTGATTAATCTACATCAATGTATAACTTGGGATTCATTGTGAATTCAAAGGCAAGTGGATAGTCAGGTGTATAAGATAGATATAAGGACTGAAATACTTTTAGAGGGGCATGGTAGTATAGTGATTATGTTACTAGACTAGATATTCAGCGGTCTGCACTAATAACCCATAGAAGATGAGTTCCAATCCCACTTTGACAGTTTCAATTTTAAAAATTCTGAAGATAAAAAGCTGATGCCAATGAAAATGAAAATGAAGCTCTCAAAATGTCATTAAAAAACAAAACAACTATTGGTTGACAACCACCTTTTAGGGAAGGAAACCTGCCTTACCCAACCTGGTGAACATGTGACTGCAGTCACACACCAATGTGACTAATTCTTAAATGCTCTCTAAGTGGTCAAATAAGCTGCAGTTTTGCATCAAACTGCTACTTGTGGTTTGAAAATAAGGCCTGCCTTTTCAGGTAACCTGGATATGTAACTGTATTAGATTACTTAAATCTGTGGTGGAGCTAGAGTTTAAGAAAACTGTGAAAATTGCAGAAGAGACCTGCTTCTCGCTGACACCATGGGCAGAAATTTTCCATTGGTGAGCTGGGGGCAGGGCCCGCTAGCCGACACAAAAATGACACGGGATGAGGAACCCCCGACGTCATCCCGCCCCATTTAAATATTCAGGAAGGCGGGTGGACAGCGCGATCAGCTGTCCGCCCGCCAACCTGTCAATGGCCAATTATGCCAATTAAAGGCTCTGCCCGTCCAACCTTAAGGCTGGCGGACAGGCCAGGAGCCCCAGCGGGCTTCTGAAAAAACATGAAACCTCATCCACTGGCGGGAGGAGGTTTCACGTCTGTTTTAAAAAAGTTTAATAAAGTTTTTGTCATATTTATTAACATGTCCCATCTCGTGTGACATTGTCACATGAGGGGGACATGTTAATAATTTTTTTATTATTCTATTTTATTATTCTATTGGCCGTCCACTTAAAATGGTGGTGGGGCCCATTTTGACGGTGGCGATTTGCTGCTTGCTCGCTGCCGAGCCGGTGGGGCCCACCCGCCCATCAAAGGCAAAATTCTACACCATGTGTGTAGAAACTTCAGTAAGTTCTGAGATATTTCAAAGTACAGCGAAATCACAATGAGTCAAACTTGGAAGGTGCGACATTCAGGTTATGTCTAAGTAGTCAGCCATTCCCACTGACAGAATAGGAAATCCCATAGTACAATGCCCGTGATAAGACAAAATTCAACACCGGTAACTCCAAATTAGACAAACTTGTCTAAACTTGTCACATGACACCACAAACCAATCAGAATGGTGTTAGACCACAGAAGAGTGTTAAATCATGGAGCGCGGGGCAAGCCATTGTTTGACGCTGATGTCTCCCTATGCAAGGATGTGCAAAGCCTGTGAGTACAGCTAAACCTGTGAGAAAGTTAAAAGTGTTGTCGATCAGAGAAAAGGTGAAGTTGATACAGCAAGTGGAAAGCCATGATGTGAAGTAGAAAGCAGACATCAAAAAGGAGTGGGAGATTCCACGATCAAGTTTGTCCACCGTTATGAAACACAAGACGAACAGCTTGGAACAGTTTGACAAGCAGGCATTCTCTCCAGTAAGGAGGAGGGTGAGAACGGCTGCCTATCCTGACTTTGAAGAGACTCTGCTAACGTGGTTTAAGGCAGCCCGAGCAGAGAAGCTTCTCATCTCCAGGACCAACCCTGCAAGGAAGAGGAGTCACTCTGGTAAAGAAGCTGGGTCACATGGGGTTCACCTGCACTGACAGGAAACTGGATTGATTGTGTTATGATATGGCAGGTGATATTTGCCAGGCTGACCAAATCCCCAAGGGAAACCTGGCCAGGCTAGCACAATAATTTTGCAATTTGTACTTATCACGAGAAGGTGTGTGTGTACTGAAGTCAGAAGTAAAGATTCTAACACCACTTGTGGAGATTTTAAATCAACCACAGGGTAGCCCTTGTCCCCCCTCCTCCAAGTCGCCTCAACCAAAGGGCAGCCCTGCACCCCCGCCCTTGAAGTCACCTCAACGTTGAAGTTCAACAGGCAACCCTCATGAGCGCTGCGCAATGTTACTGTTCACTCACCTCTGAGTTCGCCTCAAAGTGCAGCCTGCCAAGTGCGCGCCTTATACATGCTGTTGTGAAACACGTCAACGTGCAATCATGCCGATGTGGGTGGACAACCCAGTGGGGGTGTGGGAGGGGGGTGGGGGAAGGGATGATTCCAGCAAGCTGGCCTTATAATGATATGCAGATGCATGACAATGAGGTTCCCAATGTCCCGATGGTGGAAAATGCGGCCCGCCATCGACGCACTGAGTGGACGATCGTAAACTGGCTTCACAACGTTGTGAAACCGATTTTTGGCCTTCTTGCCAAATTGTCCACTCACACCACCAAATATGACCGACACCAGTGGGCATGGAAAAATCTGCCCAGAGCCTTTTTTTTTAACAGTTGTGTATCATTTCTGATGTACATTCAGCTTCCGTGAAAAATATCCTACCAGCTTTTCAATTCTTGTTTCATTTTCTTGTAACAACTTAACACCAATACCCAGATCACTTGCATCAATTGCCAATTTATAACTGTTTGGCATAATTAGGTGCTGTAAAAACTTGAGCAGCAGTCAACAGTTTTGAAACTGTCAAATGCATTTTGACACTCCTGTGTCAGTTGAAATTTCTTGTTCTTTTTAGTAGTTCAGTCAATGGAGTAACCAGACTGCTAAAATTTGGTATAAATTTCCACTCATGCCCAGAAATCTCAAAACTTCCCGTTATGTTGTAGGAACTGGGAAATTCACGCTGGCTTTTACTTTCAAATCTCGTTGGGCCACCTGACCATGTCCAACGGTATGGCCTAAATATGTGGCTTGTGCTTTCACAAATTCACTCTTAGCCAAGTTCACCACCAAATTGGCTTCTTGCAGTGGATCAAACAGTTTTTTTAGCTGTTGTAAATTCTCCCCCCCACGTTTGACTGAAAACTACCAAATTGTCAATATAAACAGCGCAATTGCTCAGTCCTGCAATTACTTTGTTTGTCCGTCTTTGAAATGTTGCTGGTACATCCTTCATACCAAATGCCACAACTTTGAACTGATACAGTCCATCTGGCGTTACAAAAGCTGATATCTCTTTCACTCTTTCACTCTTTCCGAGAAGGGTACTTGACAATATCCTCGCAACAAGACAATATTTGTGATGAACTCTGATTGTCCCACTTTCTCAATACAATTTTCCAGTCATGGAAAAGAATATGAATCTGTTTTTGTCACTGTGTTCACTTTTTGATAGTCCACACATAGTCTTTGTGTTCTATTCGGCTTTGGCACCATCACGATGGGTGAAATCCAGTTACTGCAATTAGACTCTACAATGTCATTCTGAAACATGAATTCAATTTCTTTTTGCAATTGAGCTAATTCTACTGGATTTAAGTTATAAGGATGTTGCCTTATTGAAGCTGAATCCCCCACATCTACATCATGGCCAGGATCTTTAGGTCGGCGAGTGGGGGGGCGGGGCCTGCTCACCGTCGCATAAAGTGATGCAGAATGCCATCAGGCGGAACACCCGAAGTCACCCCGCGTCATTTCAATTATAAGCTGTCCGCCCGCCAGCCTGTCAATGGCCTATTGAGGCCATTTAAAAAGTAATTAAGACAGTTAATGGACTTGCCCGCCCAACCTTAAGGTTGACAAGCAGGCCGGGAGCCCTGGCAGGCTTCAGAAAAAGCATGAAACCTCATCCACAGGCAGGATGAGGGTTCATGAGGGTTGCAAAAATTTTAATAAATGTATGCTTGAAAGTGATGGACATGTCCCAACTCATGTGACAGTGTCACATGAGGGGACATGTCAGGGATATTTTACTTTTGCCCCTTCACCATTTTTAAATTTGGCACCGATCTCCCTGAGGCAGCACTTAGCCTCTGGGAGATGAGTGCGCTCTTTTGTGCACATCTGCGAAAGAGCACACTCTCAGCTGAGGGAATCTCCCCCCACCTGCACAGGGAGTGCATTGTGCTTCCTGGTGGATGTCATGTTGGGTGGGTCTTAATTGGCCTGCTCACATAAAATGGTGCACCCCCGATTCGGAGGTACGCCAGTCCGTGCCTGCTCCAGCACTTCCCCCCCAACGGGGGAGGAAAATTCTTCCCCATGTATAGTCAAATTTGTTTTCCTCAACCTATACCCACAAATAGTTTTGTGTCACTGTAATAGCTTTTCCAAATCACTTTGACACTTGTCTGGAAGTTAACTCTGTACCACATTTAAATTGTTAAGCACTCTCTTTTTGTCCAATTTAATTAAAGGAAAGCCAATTTCAGAATCCTTCATTTCTACGTCATTTTCCTTATCCACCATTATTAATACCTCCTTTTGGTTATCTTCCCTGCCAAAGTACTTTTTAAGCATACTTACATGACACACCCTCTGGTTCTCTCTTCTACCTGGGGTATTTATTAAATAATTTACTTCACTCAGTCTCTTTGTAATCGGATAAGGCCTACTAAATCTTGACTTTAATGGTTCACCTGACACTGGCAACAAGACTAACACCTTCTCCCCAGCAACAAAACTTTGAGCTTTTGCCCTCTTATCTGCACTTGTCTTCATCGCTTGCTGTGATATCTTTAAAAGTTCCTTCACTACCTCACACATTTGTTCAATCTTTCTCTAAATTTTGTCACATAATTCAGGAGAGTAGTTTTCGAACTTTGACCTACTAGTTTCTCCTGAATCATCTTTTGAACGATAGCTCCAGCTACCTGGATATCAGCATCCGTCCTCTGTTTTTTAGATTCTTCCTCTTCCTGTTTCAACCTGTAAGTTTGTGATCTTGTTACTACACAATCTGAAAACAATCCAGAGTGCTCTTTCTGCAACATCTCGGTTGATTGTGTCTCCACAGGCTGCTTGACTACAGTAGGCATCATCAACATCTGTGGCCCAGCTATATCATTTCCTAGGAAAAATCGAACCCATGCAATGAGCAATTTTTCAACTACACCAGCAATCACCTCACATGTTTTCAACCTACTTTTTAAATTTATCTTACTTAATGGAATATGTTTAGTCTCTCCATGAATCCCACTTATTAGTATTCTTTCCTGTAATATCCACCATGGACAAGAAATAGTACTACCCCATAACATTAAGGACTGACTAGCCCCCGTGTCCCTTAAAATTTTGATATCTTTGCCTGTTCCACTCTGTCCACATGGATAGGCTTTCCCCTCAAATGTAAAATTTTTAAACATTTCTGCAACCTGCCTTTCAGAACTCCCTTGGGTAAGCTGTGAACACATTTCCACTTCTTTAGCTACCACTGATTCTTCTTGCTCCACCTGTACACAAACCACTGGTTTTTCTTGCCTCTGGATCTGAGAGTCATCAGTACTCTTATTTCCAGAACTTTTCTGAGTTCCAATCACTGCAAAAGGTTTTCCCTGTAACATCCAACTCATTGACTTTGTGTGCTCAAGCTTATTACAATGGAAATGAGTGTCACTTCTACCCTCAGCACATTTCTTTCTGGTCTGAGGAGAAATTCCCTGAGAATTCCCAGCTGTACCTTCTCTTCCCTGGCTACCTGCCTTTCTTTCACCTTCCCGCTTCCTATCCTTCACGGATTTAAAAGGGTGACAAAAAAATAGCTTTGATCAATGGACCAGCTCATAATCATCAGCTATCAATGCTGTTTGCCTAGCCGTTTTAACCCTCTGATCTTTTCAGTTCAATTTCTTGTTCAAGTTCAAGCTCCTTCACTTGCAGCTGAAGTCTCACTACCTCCAGCTGTGACTCCCTAGTTTCAGGTAACCCTTCTAATTTCAAATGCAGCGCTATTACTTCAATTATGTCTGCTTTCCTCGCCCTCACGGTTAATCCTAACTGCAACTTACCTGCCAATTCTGCCATCTGAGCCTTGGTTACTTTTTGTAAACCAGTCATCTTCCGCTCTCCAAAACATCTTAACAATTGCTAAAGCCTTGGCCACATTCTAACCATTTCAAAATCCCTCAACACCAGCTCCTGAGTTCAAAGTTCTTCTCGCATTTGTAGCCTTGAGATTCACCAATCCCAAGCCAATCAAGGAATTTTTTAAAATCCTGCAAAGAGCCCCCAGTTTTGTTATGATATAGCAGGTGGTATTTGCCAGGCTGACCAAATCCCAAAGGGAAAGTTGGTCAGGCTATCACAATGATTTTTAAATTTGTATTTATCATGAGAAGTATATGTACTGAAGTCAGAAGTAATGATTCCACTAACACTTTTAGAGGTTTTAAATATTAAATTAAAACATTTATTAACAAAAGAAAACTTAAACACACAAGATTACAGTTACACAGTTAAATTTAGTCTTATAACATTTCTCAAAAGATTTCTACTTAGCTAGACTTGCAAATAAACATCATTTTACAAGCAGCCATCCCTATAGGTTCTTACACCATAAAACATCCAGTAATTTTACTGCAAGGCACCCACTGTTGCTATAGGGGAAGTATGTCACAAGGCTTGTAACAAAACCTTGCTTTTTGGAACTAACTGACACTTCTCTGGGGTGGCTAAAAGTTGTTTCTTCATAGTGCATGCTTTAAGATCTCACATGGTCACTCCTCATACAGCTTTCAATCCTTTCCTCTTTCATTTTTACCCATTGTTCTCACACCCCTTTGAAACACAAACCCTTCCAAATATAAGATCTTTTGTGTTTCCATTTTGTCTTTACTTTTGGGTCAATAAAAAAATGATACCCCCATTACTTGTTTACCTATGAACTCCTGCAAAATATAAACATTTTCTTTTGAAATTCAAACAACCTCTCAACTTATCTACACATGTAAATGTTAGCTCTAACCTATTTACTTGTACTCCATTACTTAAACACCTTTAACCTTTGATGATTTAAACCTCGCAGTCTGACTGTCTTCAGTCTAATTAAATTAGACACACACACACATACACACACACACACACACAACCTACACACAGCCCCAACAAGCCTGCTTCACAGTATACCACAGTAATATTGGAAAAAATGAGAAAATTATATTCTCTTTACCAGAGGCACATCATTGTCTTCCGTGGGGTAAGTGATGAGGGTGCAGCAGTTACGGCAGCAATAACAGATGCTTGGCTCCACAATGGTCTTGCCCACATCTTGAATGAGTAGGTACCTTGAGACATTTTCACTGTGGATGAAGCTGGACTGTTTTACCATCTTTTGCCAGACTACTCTTTGATGTTTAAAGGCGAAACATGGCATGGTGGAAAGTGGAGCAAGGAACATGTCACTGTTAAGGTCTGTGCCAACATTGATAGCACTAAAAAACTGTGAATGTCAAGACTACCTATGCAGTATGAGGCTAAAAACCGCCTGGGTGAGATAAAGCATTTTTGAGGCATGGATCAGGAAAGTGCATTACTGTGTTTTTATTTGCTTTTTGAATCTATAGTTTTTGACATGGACCATGTTTGTAGGCATATCGGGTTACATAGGTGTGTATTAATGTGGGAAGGGGCCCTCTTTGGTTATCACAAAGCTCTGCTTAACATATACTTATGGGAAGGTCCCCTGGTATTCAACTCATTGGGATTTTACTGTATTGCAAATAAACCTGTTGTAGATTTGGAACTAGTATTATCTCTGCATTACTCTGAGATAAATCTGACATATAAGTTATACAGCAACCCAGCAAATACATAACAAGAGTTGGTGACAAGGATAGTTGAGATAAGTTTAAATTTACTAGTTCCAGAACCATTTTTTTTATCGCTGGAAGATCAACCCATATCGTGGGAGTGATGGATTTCAGGATTCAAGACCTACTTGCTCACTACAGGAATGGACAGTTCAGATGTAGCAGCCAAATTTAAAAAAGTGATACATTGTCTTGGAGCAGAAGGCCAACAAATATTCGAGCAGCTCAGAGAATTTATGTCTACATTTGATGTAGCAGTATGTGCTCTCCAAAAAGACTTTGGGACAAAAAAAAGTGTAATGAGTGAATGATATACATTTTGTCAGAGGTCCCAGGGAAATAGTGAAGCCATCAAACAATATGTGGCAGCGTTGCAGCAATTAGCTTCTACATAAAAATTTGGTACACTAACAATTTAACTAATTTTGTGGCTAAATAATTAAAAAGACTTCAATTGCATGAATTAGAGAATGTCACCTCATGCAGCATAATGACTTAACCTTGGATCTGAGCAGTGCAAATTGAATCTACCATGTCAGCTTCGAAGAGGTTACCCAGGAATATACCCTTAGGTTCAAGGTTGCAGACGCAGCTTGCCAACCAGCTCGGTGCAAGGGTTACAGACAAGGGGATTTCAGTAATCTCTTCAACATATACCCCATCGTGATTGGATACCTTCAAACTCTGCTGAAATTATGGAAGTGCTCATCGAGTCACAAGGCTCAGCAGTGGGAAAAATGGCTGCATAATTAATGAGGGGGGAAGTGGCCAATACGGTGCAAAGACCCACAATTGCGGCCAGCAGATAAAAAGTCATTTCTCGTGGCCACAACCGCACTGGGACGATTCTGCCCTATGACTTGATGTATATATGTTTGTTGTTTAGAATGATTTAATTCAAAACAAGGCCTTTAGTTAAAACGGAGTAAAATATATAGTGTTTAATGGTTTGACTGACCTGTGTTTGATTATGTTAGTTGGTTTTCTGATCTGTATAATTGTACTTGAATGTTTAAGCTTGTGGGTCGAGCTATATAGCTTAATAAAACTAAGAAAGTTCCAGGAAAGGTCTGGGTTCTGGCTGACACCGTGTGTTTGGGGAATCCTGTAAGTTCTGACATATTTTAAATTATTATAAATAAAGCTGTTGTAGATTTGGAACTAGTGTCATCTCTGTATTGCTCCTAGATAAATCAGACATATAAGATATCCATCAACCAGCAAATACATAGCAACACCTCTCCCTTCCCCTCTGAAATGTTAACCTTCCCTTTCCATTTTAGATACTGACTGACCTGCTGTCTAATTTTCATCACATTGTTTTGTTTTTCTAGTGTTGGAAGAACAATTACAGGCTGAGTGTAAAGTTCTACTCATCCATGAAGGGAACGGAATTAGTTTAGCAGGAACATATTTATTGCTGCTGTAATGCAGAAGTTCCAGTACAATGATCCTTTATTCCATTGACATCAAACCTATATGAAAAAGCTTAACTTAAAGAAATGAATGTTTTACTATGAATGATGGTGGTCCAATGCACCAGACGCCAAAATAATTGAGAGCTCAGCTCTTGATCTCAAATCAGCCGGGTAGCAGAGTTGGTTGTAGAATAGTGGGAGCAGGGATGCCTTGTGTCCAGCAGGGTGATGATTAATGCTAACAAAGAAACAAAGTTGGAAGCCACAGCACTCATGGCACTCGTTGACTGTGAGAGACTTTGCTAAGCAGACCACAAAGGGTAGCTTCATCATCTTGGAGCTTCTAAGATTTGGAGGTTGGGGGGGGTGCGGCGGGTTCTGTGCTGTTCA
This sequence comes from Carcharodon carcharias, assembly GCF_017639515.1. NCBI lineage: Eukaryota > Metazoa > Chordata > Chondrichthyes > Lamniformes > Lamnidae > Carcharodon > Carcharodon carcharias. Next base: position 150,781,669 of record NC_054472.1, read on the forward strand.
GATATTCCTCCTTGGCCTCTAGCAGCTGTATGCCTGCTTCAGTTCTCCGCACTGGTTATCCAGAAATTGACAGAGGCTTCGGGCTGCTGTATTCATGGCTCTTGCTCCTACCATGCTGTTGCTCACTATTTGAGGGCTCCTACTTCTTCTGTTTGATCTTTCTCCCCCTCCCTCCTCACAGCTTCTGGCTCAGCCCCAACTTCAGCCCACACAAAGGGTTCTTGGTTCTACCCCCTGAGGATGTTCTCCCCCATTGCCACCTTCCCATGGAGGCCCAGGTAGAACTCCTTTGCAGCAGCAGGGAATGCCCCACAGAAGGCTGCATCCAGTGTCCAGTCCCATGCTCAAGTGCAGAGTGGGGAGTCAGGGCTTAATGTGAAGCTATTCTGCAGAAGAGAGTGGCACTACTCTGCAAACAGTTGCATGCGCAAATCCCAGAAATATCCTAACAGAAAAATGACCTGATAATGCATAATATGTTGTTTCTATTTATGCATTTTTTACTGAGCTGTAATATCCAATGTATTAGAGCAATCTTATGGATATTTATAATTTTGCCTCATACTGAACCAACGGCTTGAAAAGTACAATCACTCCAAACCACTGGAGAGTTTTCCCCTCGATTCCCATTGACTCCAGTTTTGCTAGGGGCTCCTTAATCAACACTTCGTCAAATGCTGTCTTGATGTCAAGGGCAGTCACTCTCACCTCACCTCTTGAGTTCAACTCTTTTGTCCATGTTTGGACCAAGGCTGTAATGAGGTCAGGAGCTGAGTGGTCCTGGTAGAACCCAAACTGGGCATCATTGAGGTTATTGCGGAATAAGTGTTGCTGGATAGCAATGTCATTCCAACACAGGGAGCTGTGGTTTCAGTAATATGGGTTCTAAGTTCTGCAATTCACTCCGGAAACTTCTCTGCATTTCTACATCTCACTTGCTCCTTTAAGAATGTCCTAAAACCTACATCATTGACCAATGCTATGATCCCAGTTCATGTTAACACTGGACAATTCAAATCCCAAAGCAAAGCCTGGCTTGATAGATCCTAAATTTTTTTTAGAGTCCATGGAGGGCAGTTACTGAACAGATTCACAGGAGTTGGCCGATGAACTTTTAACAAAAGAATAAAACATTAATTAAACAAGAAAAATGAACTATACGCTAGGCAAAAACACTTGAAAGATTTCAATACAAACACCAGAAAATGAGTCAAAGCACACCATTCCATTACCCCATACCTTTACCGATACATTCAACTTCATAAAGGTGACACCATTTACGATATCTATCTTATACTCTACTATTCAGGGTAAATATGTGGTACATGTAAACCAATAAATGAAATGTGGTTGGATGCACCACTCTCCAAAACAAGTGACAGATGCCACCAAGGCAGATTCCATGGATCTCTCAATAACCCACCCAGATGCTCTTACACAGTGAGCCAACCAGTCTCACTGAAACTTTTGCCTGGATTTTCTGGCCCCTCTGTGGTGGGGCCTGCCAAGGGGGATGCAGTGGGTAAGCCAAAAGTCCGTTGACTTTGGGTGGGACCGGAAGGTCCTGGTAGCAGGCAAGGCCAAAAAATCCCAGCCTCTATCTTTCTCATGAGGGCTTCCAATCTGCCCCTCAAAGACCTTGCCTTGGAATTCTCTCCCAAAATCATGCGCACTCAGACCTTCAACAAGGGTCCACCTTGAGAGTTTCAATCTCTTCTTCCAAGATTTCTTTCCCCTGGATCTCCCCATACACTCAAGATTCACCTTCAAAGCACACTTTCAGATATTCGGCCTTGTCAAACAGAACACCACTGCTCCAAAGGTCTGCCATAAGGAGTCACCAACATTCTGCTGCTTCCTCGGATCTTCTGACTTCCCTCAAGCCCACTTTGCATCAAGTCTGCTCCTGCAGCTTTCTCTTTAACTCAGAGACAATTGCTCTGCCACTTAATTTTAGCTTTACTTAACAGGACCTGTTTCAGATTCCTGTCCTTTCCATTAATTTGGACTCCCTTCTGAGACCTCTTTCTGTCCTACTCTGAGGTTTGGGATCTTCTTGTTTGTTTGGGACCTTTGCTCTTGTCGCCTCCCTGTGTCCTGCACCTTGGGGCACCTTCTTTTGAAAGGCGCCCCTCTTCAGGTCACCTGACCTCCAGTTTCACGCTGTTTCACTTTTCTTCCTTTCTTCTGCACATATGCGCAGGGCCAGTTCACAGCTAAAGGAATAAAAAAACAAACTGCACATGTGCGCTGGGCTGTTTACCATCCTGAAGATGGTGAAATCCACCAGCTGCGCATGTGCAACTATTCTCCAGCCAGTAGATGTGCAGAATACCCGAAATGGAAAAATCATGAACTGCTCATGTGCGGCCATTCCGGGGCAGAAACTCCAGGGCCTGCTGGGAATCGATTGCTCGTGGCCGCCCTTCAGCTGCCTGCTTCACTCAGTGTGTCTGTGTGTGCTGCACCATACAGTGTAACATCACCCCTCCCACCTGCGAAATGTTCCCTGCCCTCTGCTACCAAACATCCTGCTTTAAAAGCCATCTTGCATCGTTTGACTAAGTCTGACTGTCAGGCTAGGTTCTCAGCTGCTCACTCCTAACAGCTGCCTCACGCCTGCATCACCCTAGCTAGACCAAGTCAGCCATCCTCATGCCCAATCACTCTAAGTGATTGCAAGCTGAAGTGGGAGGACCTCACACTCCACTGTTCTGCAGGGAGGGAGTGGTGTAGTGGTATTGTCACTGGGTTAGGCATTCAGAGACCCAGGATAATGCTCTGGTGGACCTTTGGTTCAAATCCCCCCTTAGCTAGTGGTGAAATTTGAATCCAATTAAAAATCAGATGGTAACCATTGTCATAGGAACCCATCTGGTTTACTAATGTCTTTTAGGGAAGGAAATCAGCCATCCTTACCTGGTCTGGCCTACATGTGAACCCAGATCCACAGCAATGTGATTAACTCTTAAATGCCCTCTGAACAAAGCTAATTAGGGATGGGGCAATAAATGCTGGCCTAGCCAGCGATGCCCACATCCCATGAATGAATATAAAATAAAATTGGGCTTAAAGTCAACACAGCCAGGCAACAACACACTTTAAATCGGAAATCTGAGAACTAATGAAAGGAAAGGTGGAGCAGGCAGGGAAATGGGTTTCCTGGACTGCCAATGCAAGTGAAACTGGGATAAGGAATGATGAGAGTGAGAGCGTGTTGACTTAGTAGTGAGCTTCAGTTTCAGCTTCCTCTAGTAGTCAGACCAAATCCATACTTGTCCATAAAGTAATGCAGATTGAAATAATAAGTTAATTTCTATCTGGCATGTGTGGGGATGGGAGTGGGTGGTGCCCAGGGAATGGGTCTTGCCCAGCTCCAGCCCCTTGGCTGGGTGTCATGTTCTTGCGATGTGGGTTGAGTTCTTGTGAGAGTGGAGCACATGAACCTAAGCAGCGCCGAGCCGAGGGATCATCATGGAGGATGGTATTGCACATTTGGATTGCTATGAGGGCTGATTCCAAAAACGCTGTCCTGCGGATAATGCAACCACCACACCACGGGCAGAGTTTTCTGCCTGTCAGGCGGGCAGGCCCCACCCAATCTCCGGTCCGCGGGAAGCCGATCCCCCAACGTCATCCCGTGTCATTTTCGCGTCGGTGAGTGGGCTCCGCCCCCTGCTGGCCAATGGAAAAATTCAGCCCCCATGAGTTAATTTGACAATTTTTTTTCCAGATGGCCAAGGGTGGGTGTGGGACTTACTGGATGCAGAATTTTTATCTGCACAATAATGTAAACAGATGAAGTTAACTTCATCCCCAAATCACCTGGGTGCCGGGCATGGTGCCGCCACTAAAAATGCATCGCTGGTTACCTAACCTGAGAGCTCTGCGTCTGATTCGAAGCTCAGGTTAACCCCAGGAACCAGGCAAGCTCCTGGGTGGTGATCTTGCGATGGGTGAGGTGGTCTCGTGGGAAGTGCGGGTGCAGGCTGCAGAGCACGTAAACCTGGGGGAGAAGCCCGTCTGCGCACTGAGCAGTGTGGCCGGAGTGAGGGCTGAGATCAGGGTAGGCTACAGAACCATAGGTTATTTTTTAGCGGCTGTGAGCGGGACCATTTCAAAGTATGCGTTTTCCAAAATACTTTTTGTTGGAGGGGCAAGAGGAGGGGTGGGATTCGCCTAGGGTGGTGGAAACCCTTACCGCAGCCCTGAAGTACTGTTTCATTTAAATGGAAATTGAGGGTTTGTTTGTGCACCCGATTATTAGAAACTGCAGGATTGCTCACAGTCTTCATTGCTTGGCCTCCTACTTTGAAGAGAAATTAAATAACTGTTTATGATTTACCACACCAGAAGCGAAATAGAGAGAGTGAAAATAACACCTTTTTAAATAAATTTAGGAAGTTGACGTATTGAAAGATGGCAAAACCTATTTGACATGGATTACATAATTTCCAGGTGTTCTTCTTATAAATGTTTTGTTTTCCTATGTAAGCACCTTATCAAAGCCAAGAGGCCAAAAATAAATTAAATCTCTTTGCTGTTTGTCCTGTGGGATTTCTCTCAGATCAAGTTTGATCCTCTTTGAAGTTCATTTTTTTTTACATTTTTTTGATGCTCCATCTCACATCAATTGAATACCTTTGCCAATCTTTGGGGAGGTGATGGCATAGTGGCATTGTTGCTAAACTAATAAGCTAGAGACCCAGGATAACGCCCTGAGGACCTGGGTTTGAATCCTACCACAGCAGATGGTGGAGTTTGAATTTAATAAAAATCTGGAATAATAAGTCTAATGATGACCATGAAACCATTGTGGTAAAAACCCACTAATGCCCTTTAGGGAAGGAATCTGCTGTCCTTACCTGGTGTGGCCTGCATGTGACTCCAGACCCACAGCAATGTGGTTGACTCTAAATTGCCCCTGACCAAGGGCAATTAGGGATGGGGCAATAAGTGCTGGCCTAGCCAGTGATGCCCACATCCCATGAATGAATAAAGAAAATTAAGGCTAGGATTTTAAGGTCCCCCGCCAATGGGGTGGTCCATAAAATTCCCTGGGTGGCCTTCCCACCAGCCCCCTGCTCACCAATTATTGACCACTTCCTACTCGGCCTCAGTTTTGAGGCTGGTGGGAGTAGTTCAGGGGCAGGGGGGAAGCCTGGAGGTTCACTTTGCTTGGGCCTCGGGCAGGAAGGGAACTTCCTTCAAGGACCCATTTTCCACATCCAGTGATTCCCCACAGCCTGCCCATCAGTTCAGCCCCACCCCCACTGTGGGTGCTCCCTCCCCCACTATACTCCACATCAAAACTCCTCCCAGCCTCACCACCCTAAGACGCCCCACATTTAACTGGGCCTAGACTCCAGGGGTGGAATCATCCCAGATTTCCACTAAGTAGGGTAAAGGGCTGGAAAAGAATGTTTTCTCTGCAAGCTGCAATGGTGGGTTTTTGCCCCATTCCCACCTCATTAATTATGCATTCCTGGAAACATACCGTTTCAATGGCGGGCGGGCTCTCATTCACCCACCATGACATAACCTTGCCACTTTATCATGCTGGGTACCATATTTAAAGTGCAGCCGCACAAACACCTCCCAGAGCTTCCATCCAGGACTGCTGCACAGAAGACATGGTCCTGAAAGGCAAGAAGATTGTAGACCCCCACCCTCACCACCCCCCACCCCCCCCGGTTTAATGATGCGTCCCTCGACCACCTTTTGAACACAGTAGAGGCTAGCCATGATGTCCTCCAACCACGCTCTGACCACAGGAGGGGCAGCAACATCCAGCATGGGAGGTGGTGGCAGTGGTGGTAATGCCAACACCTGCAAAAGGGGCCAGCCACCCAGTGCCACAACAGGGTCAATGGTCTCATCCGTTCCTCCAGGGTAAGTCACTCTTTTCATCACTCTCAATTCACACACTCACAAACCCATCACACATCCACAGGGATCTCATACCTCAAGGGACAACACCACTAACTCTCTCACACACCCTCACATCTACATCAGGCTCATATCCTCTGGAGCTCGCGTCCTCATCCCATCCAAGTCACAAACATTCCATGCAGTGCCATGTGTCCTGCTCACACTCTCTCCATCTGTTTTCATGCAGGAGAAGCCTGCTCCCAGACCGGGGCTGGAGTGGCCCACATTAGGCCCCTCACTTACTTTGAGGAGCCATCATGCTGACTGGTGAGGATGTGGACTGTGCCTGCGGCAACAGTGAAGTCAGTGGCAAACACCCTTGTGAGAATCCTGCACCATATTATCCCTCTTTCAAAGCAAATGTGAGTGCTCTCTCTCCTGCTGTGACTTGCTGCAATGCACTAATTATATCTACTGTGGTTCACAGAGATCTCTGTCAAGCGACTGACACCCTCAGCTCTATCCACTTCTCACCTCCAGCCAAGAGGACACCTCCTCCATTGAAGAGCTGGAAATAAGCAGCCTGGAAGACCCATCATAATGCTTACCCACACCCTGCACCAGTGTAGAGACACACACCTCGATGGGACCTATATCCAGAGTAGGCTCGGGTTCACAATTTGGTGGTCACCGCATGGACATGTGTCTGCAGTAGCAGGAAGCAGGTTCAGCTGAGCTCCCTGGCACTCAGAGGACTGCTGGGGAAGAGGCATCTGTGAGGTCTGAATCAGATGATGAGCTCCTGGATTTGGCCTTTCAGCTCATCGTGGAGAGTCAGCAGAAGGCGGGGGACATTACGCAGAGTGTAGGAAGCCCTCAACAGAGCTGCTCACGATCCAGAGGAGTGGTCTTGCCTGCTCTCTGATGAAGTGGCACCCAGATTGCATATGGAGGTCTTCATAGGAAGGATGGCGGACGCCATGGAGACCCTGTTCCAGCAGAATGTGGAGATGGGTGCATATCTGCACTCCATCGTAGTAGCCAAGGGTGAGTTCCTGCACAGGTGTTGAGAGGGAAAAGGGGCACCTTGACATCCCCCCAAGTGCTCCTTTCCCTCAAAGAATCAGGCCGGTGCCCTCAGGCACCTGAAGGGATTAGGAACGGCAACTAGACACCCTTGGGTCATCCACTCAGGTATTTCAGAGGCTGTCCATTCCCCCTGAGTTCCCTTTGCCTGTGACCCCCTCAACCTCATCCCCACAGAGGGAGCAGCTGGCCCACAGAACAGCCAAAGCAAGCCGGGGCCCTCAAGACCTTGGCTTTCCAGAGGACTCACGCTGAAATCATCAGAGGCAACAGCGCCAACCATTGCACACCTGCTGTGGATGTCAGGGCAGCATCTAGATGTCTAAGGCATTCAAAAGTTAAGAAACTCTGATCACAGTTGTTTGCATGGGTGAACACATTTTGTCACTTGACAATCTGGAAATATATTCACTTTAACTGAATAATGTGTAATCAGATTCATTGACAAGCTTCGTGAGTCCTTCCACTGCATCCCACCCTCCACCCTCCTATACACTCTGCACCCACCCACTAGCAGTTCAGTGATTCTGGAGGGAGAAGTGTGTGTGTGCGTGGTGGAGCCTTTCTGAGCCTCACACAAGCACTGTCCCAAGTATGCGGATCCTTCCCGCTTCACACTCATCTCAATGTCCTGGGCTTCTTCAATACTTGGGTTCGCTTTCAGTTGACCATCTGAGCTGACCTGCATCTCCGCCCACTCATTGATCACACTCCTATGCAGTGCTTAGCTCCACCACGACTGTTGTTTCACTTTTGATTTGGCATGATGGTGTCTAATATTTTTATTCAAGTCTCCCATCCTTTCCCCTCCCACAGTCACCCATTTCCTTTCCCCCATCACTGCTGACCCCCATCACGTTCCACTTCCCCTCCCTGGCCTACCAGCCACAACCCTCTTCTTTTGGGGATGTCCAGTGAACATGTATGTTCCCTTTCATCCCGAAAATCCCACTCCCGTCCACATTAACCTCCCCAACCTACTCCTTCCCAGTCCCAGGGTCTGTGTCCACCTCAAAGTCCCCACCAACCACCCTCGCCGCCTCTTCTACTGATACCGTTGCACCCTCATCCTCCCACTGTATGCTTCACTTTGTCCTCAGTCATTCTCACCATTATCTTGTACCATGCCCACCCTCAATTCGCTCCCCAGGAGACAAACATGGACCATCAGGGACCTCCCTTGCACTTTCACCTGTGCTTTCCCCCTCCAGACTCCTTCCCCCCTTGGAACTCCTTCCCCCAATTGGGCTCCCAACCACCCACCCCCATCACGTGACTCCCATCACGCCCCAGACCTTCCCCACTCTTAACTCCTTCAGGCACCCTTACCTCTTCTGCCACCCTTACTTCTTCCCCTCCCTTCCTTCCTCTCCACTGACTCCTTCCTCCCTGCTGACCCTTTCCTCCCCCTGGACTCCTTCCCCTCTCTGAACTCCTTTCCCTCTCTGGACTCCTTTGCCACTCTGAACTTCTTCCCTTACACCATCCATCCCTCCTTACACCTGCCTCTCCAGCTGCCAACTTCTCCTGTTACCCCTTCCTCTCTCCCTAGTCCTCCCCCGCAAACTCACCCTCCAACACATTCGCTCCCTCCGCAACCTCATCTCCGACACCTTCATCCGCCCTCAACCTTACCCCTGACACCGTTGTTCCTCCCCTCCCTACATCACCTCCCCAACATCTCTTCCTCTCCCAGTTGATCCTAGACCTTCCTCTCCCATCCCCCCCCCAGTTCATCTTCCCCTTCTAAACAGAGTTGGACCTTCCTCTCCACCCCCTCGACCATCATCATGTGAGCAGACCCTTAACGGTGACTTTCATCTTCTGTGAGCTGCTTCACGGCTGAGCTATGCCCTGAGAATCTATCCAACATGCCATGGAGGCCCCTCCACTGTGCCATTGCTGTCGGGCTCCAGCCTCTTCTGGCCCTCAGGTGTTTGCGATGTGAGCAAGGCCCTGGCGATAAGTCCCGACTTCTGCTCATCACACTTGTCTAGAAATGTTCTGCACTGGCAATCATGCCGACGTGGGCGGATGATCCAGTGTGGGGGGATGATTCCAGCGAGCTGGCTTTCTAACGGTATGTAGATGTATTACAGTGAGGTTCCTGAAGTCCGTGGGAAATGTGGCCCGCCATTGAGAAACAGAGCGGATGATTGCAAACTGGTTTCACAATGTCGTGAAACTGATTTCACCATATTGTCCGCTCATGCCACAGAACATGCCTTATGCCAGTGGGCATGGAAAATTCTGCTCCAGGATTTAGAATCTGAGGACTGCTTATAGTCCCTGTTGTAGCTGCTGCTGCCACTTGTGCTACTGGGACTATAGAGCTGCTGGCCAATCAGACTGCTGGCTGCTCTCTGAGGCGAGACTTCCTCCCTAATGAGGGGCTAAAGCCCTGTCTTCAGCTAATTGGCTGTAGGGATGCTAAGACCATCAGGGATGCATTACCCACTGACTCCTTGGGTGGTGGGGTGGGAAACCCTGGTATCTGAAAAATCTTGCCCTAGGTGTCACTAACACATCGGTGTGGGACATTGCTGTGTGCAAATTGGTTGCTACTTTTCCTGCAGTATAACAGTGACTACGGGCAGAATTTTATGCCTCGTGGGTGGGTGTGCGCCCGACACGATCGGGCATAAAATTATGCAAGATAATGTCCCGACGTCGTCCTGTATGCGAGCAAACTTCAGGTCGGCAGGTGGGTGCTGGCATTGGACCCCTGCCCGCTGTCAATTAAGAGGCCACTTAAAGCCATTAAAAACCCAACTGATCTTGATTTTACATTGCCTGAGTGGTTTCACGTGCATCACACAGGCCAAACAGGCAGGTGGTCAGCCCACCATTTGCAAAACCTCATCCAATGGTGGGGGATAAAGGGTCAGCAGCATTGCCATTGTGACTAATGAAGAGGTTAGGAGATAGTTTGCTGCTGGCTGACAGCTTTGGCTCTGTTCTGAGCTTCATTCTTAGCATCTCCAGGCTTCACTTCAGGACTCATTGGTGTCTCCAAGTTCCCCGGAGGATTTTGACCGCGTGTACCCTTCCAGACACCAGACAGCCTTCTGTAACCCTGGTAATGGGGATTATGCTCTCCGCTGGAGAAAGAGAGGGGCAGACGGGAGAGGAGGCCAGGTGTCCCTATGCAGCTTTCAGGGGAGCAACCTGTGGGCACAAGGGGCGCAAGGCCAGCAGGAAGTCCATGGCGGAAGGAGCTGCAGAAGACACCACTACCCTGCTGCCAGGGTTTACAGGCAGTGATGCAGCTACTTCAATATGTCTGAGGTGCAATGCCGAAGAAAGCTCTGCCTCTTCAGGAAGACTGTGATTTCCATTTGTCAGAAGATTGGGACTGAGATCGCTCTGACTGTGTGGGTGGACAGCCCATGCCAGTGGCTCCGAAGGTCACAGTGATCCTCAATCTCTATGCATCCGGCTCTTTCCAGGCATCAGTGGAGGATCTGTGTGGAGCCTCCCAATCAGCTGTCCACAGTTGTGTCAAGCTAGTGACAGAAGCTCTGTTCAGACAGGTAATGATATTTATTCATTTCAGTATGGACAAGGCCAGCCAGGCTGAGTGAACCATAGGCTTTGCAGTGATTGTTGGGTTCCCCCGCACCCAGTGTGCAATCGACTGCACACATGTGGCCATCAAGGCACCAGCGTGTCAGGCAGGTGCCTTCATCAATAGGAAGGGATTCCACTTGATGAATGTCCATAGATTGTGATCACAAGACACAGATTCTGCAAGTCTGGCAAGATACGGGCAGCTCTCATGATGCTTATATCCTCAGACATTCCCAGGCGCCAAGGCTATTCAGTGCTTCAGCACGCTTGGATGGATGGCTGATGGTGGCAAGGGCCAGTTGAAAAGGTGGCTTATGACACCCCTCTGCCATTCAGAAACAGAGGCAGAGCAAGAGCCATGCTTCCACAAGAGCGGTGATAAATAAGACCATAGGTCTTCTGAAGATGTGCTTCCGATGCCTGGACCATTCAGGGGGAGCATTACAATACGCCCCAGAGCAGGCATCACTGATAGTGGTTGCATGCTGCACTCTCCCTAATTTGGCACTGGCAAGGGGGACCCACTGGAGGAAGAAGATCTTGAGGCAGCTCCACAGGCCACAGAGATGAATCCAGTAGTGAGTCCAAGAGGAGCACGGTGAGAACACTGACGGCATGGAGGCAGACATCTGTATCCTTCAGGGAGACAGGGACACTAGGATGCCTTGATCCAATGCTCCTTCATCTAGGCTGCCAAGGATCTGCTTCCACCTCATGGTAGGGGAGCCGCCTCGATCCAGGGTTTTGAAATGACCCTTTCCTTTGAACTCAAAGTCCACGCAGTGCCTGTGCAATAAAGTTTAGAACCACTGACGTCCAGCATTAGATACTGGCATACTCTACACCAAAAAAAGTTGAAGCATACTCAGGCCATTATGACAAAAGCAAAATTATATAATTTTCACATTCAAATCAAATTAACGCTACCATCTCTGTGTTCATTTCCACACCAGTAAACATATAAACAAAGGATTACAGAACAGAAGATCATCCATGAACAGCCCCTCTTATGCCCATGGTGCCTTAAACTTACTTTTACGAGTGCTGCATCTTGGTGCCCCACCTCGCTGGCACCGGCATTGGAGACAGTCTGCTGACTGTGCTGTCATGTTGGCCTTGATGACCTTGGCAGTTGTCCTCTGGCCAGTGGAACCTGTGCTGGCCTCACCTGGGAGGGGGTGGCCAGTGCCACGGCAGCGCAGCCTCATCTGATGCCATGGTCACTGGCAGAGGGGTGGAGGAGCTGCTGCCATCATCCAGAGAACCCTGAGAGGAGCCCACAGAGACGACAAGCAGCTTGTGCGCCAATGTGAGGTCACTCTGGACCTCCCTGCTCGCTATCAATGGATGGGTACCTAGCTGGGATACATGTCCCACATGAGGTCATTGCCCATGTGAGGGATTGTAGGTCCCTGGGAACCTCTGACTCTGTCCCTGAATCTACATTTTCATGAAAATCGCCACTCACTCAATGACGCAGGCAGTGCGTTCAGCCATGAGGGTCAATGCAGTGCTGATGCTTCACATGGACTCCTACATAAAAGAGACCATGACACACATACCCTCATTGATCTCTGCCAGATCCTTCAGCACATTTCACTGGATATTCAGCATTTGCTGCCTAATGGATGACTCCAGAGGCTCATCATCTGCCTTCGAAGCAGCATCACCCTGGTCTCCAGCATTCCTCCGACTGCCAGTGCCCTGGGCACTCTCTGCCTCTGCCTGCACCTCAAGCGAGTGTGAAGTGCCCTCACCAATGTGCACCAAGATAGTAGCCGGCGATCTAATGCCCATCAAGGTGCTGGTATCTGCGCTAGTGCCTGGTTCAGACAGCGGGTGTGACACAGGTGCAGCTGAAGCCTCTGGCATCAAGAGTGGCTCTTCAGGGACCTGCAAACGAGGTGAATCTAGTGGAAAACAACGACATGTCACTAGTTTAGGTCATCACATAGTCACTGTGTATGCCAGGCATCCTGGTGAGCCATGGAGATCTGCATCAGGGTGCCATTGTCTTTCAATGATTAATGGGGAATCCAGTTTTGAGGCTCCCATCAGTTAAGGGACTACACAAGAATGTTTGCGCCATCCAAAAATCTCACCTCTGTGCTCTGCACTCTTACCTTTGTCTGACACCTCATCCTCTCCACGACCGGCTAAACGAGGTGGGTGGTGGCTCTCCAGCTCCAAGCCATCCTGCTCAAATCTGGTCAATTTTAGGAGATTTGGGGGCCTTTGCCTGTTCGTGACCTCTCAATATGGTTATGGCTTGTTTTCTTCTGAAAGGACAGAGGAGCAATGATTAGTCCACACTCTGCCTGCAGCGCCATTGCAGCCTGGCCAACCCCACCTGAGGAGCACCTTGCAGCAAACATCCGGGTCATGGCCCGTGAGCCGCAAGGTGCTCAGTCCAAGCAACCAGGGCTCACCCCCTTAGCCTGAGCTCCATAGGGGGGGCGGCCAGCCCTTAACACTTCTCCACACTGATCCATGCCAACACGGTACTCACCCTTCTCGAGCGCAGGAGGTCGTTGAACCTTTTGTGACACTGCACCCTTGTGTGCAGCACAATGTCATGGCTGCTGGCCTCAGCTGTCACCTCTCCCAAGCTTTTTTTTGTTTGGTGTGGTGGCCTCCTCCTGCCATCTCTGAGAACAAGGGTGTCCCTCTGAGAGCACCGTGAGGGACTCGTCCGAAAACTGCTGGGCCGAGTGCCCACCCACCTAGTGTCTCCAGCCGTTGTTGAGGCCATAGCTTCAGTCTCTAGAATGTAGAGTATTTGATTTATCCCTGGCAGTCTTCAAGGAGCTGCATCTGCCATTTTTAAACCATCCGCCAGGTCACCATTGGACCCAGTGCCCGACAGGCCCATCTCTCCGTCCGGCCCTTCCCGACTATTGGGAAGACATGCTTCATGCTGAGCAGGCTTAAATTGGCCATCCAGTGTGAAATCACGGTCATGTGCTGATCACTGTCATGGGCCTGTTTCCTGATGGGTCCTGGGCTTGCCGATCATGCGCATCTGCCAAGAGTAGAATTCAGGCCTGCACTTCTAATGTACTTAATTGAAGTCATGGAAACTGTTTCTTCGTTTTTCATTCTTTGCAGGCTGTACACAATTCAAAACATGACAAATCAGCAACTAAGAAATATGTGAAAATAGATCTCAGTTGTGTCAACTTTGGAAAACAGATAGCCAAGATTTGTAAGCCACAGACTGGATGTATCTACTTTATGTCAAAGTAGATTGATTGTTTTAGAGCACATAGAAAACACAATCTAATCTTCAATAGTGGTTTTGGAAATGAGATCACTGGTGAAAGAAAGCCCACTAACTTAATTGGACATGTTACTGCGAACTATTTGCCTGCAAGGGGCATCAACATTAATTACAAATTTGTGTAGAGCTCATCACTTCAGGAAGTTAACATTTTTCTGATATAGGAAACAGGTAAGGACAAGATTTAGTGCTGCCATTCATTGCAGCAATATGAATAATGCACAATGATTGCTGTATTGGCAGCCAGTCACTCCAAAATCAATAGCCATTAATACCCATAAACTCCTATTAGACAATCATTAACATCAAGCTTACAATATCTGCAGCCTATTGATAGAGGGGCATGCAAGTCATTAATTTCAACACCGGTGCGAAGCTTTGTTTAATAACATTGATTTGGGCGGTTGCCTAGTATAGCAGGACTATCAGAAATTGATTCAACCAAAAAACTCATTATAGCTGTAACCCAGAGGTGTAAAATTGTTTCTCCTATGAAATTTCCTCCCTGGAAGGACAAGCATACAATATCTCGAAGCCTATTCTGTATCGACCACTAGAAAATTAATTTGAGGCCTAGTGACTTGCTCATAGATTTTTCTTACTGAGCCTTTGTGTAACTGTTTTCCACATTTTTCTTTCATCCGAATGGAGGACAAAAATTACTTTTGGCAATTAATATAGAATATAAAATATTTATATATATATATATATATATATATACATACACATTTGTTCTCAGAATGTGAATACCCAAATGTTTTTGACAATCAAGTGCCATACTAGGCCGCTTTAGAGATTATTATGAGTCAACCAGGCATGTGGGATTGAAGTCACATATCAGCTAGGCCAGTAAAGATGACAGCTTTCTGTAGGAACAATATTGAAGCAGTTGGACTTTTACAATATAAAGAGATATAGGAGCAGCAGTGCTCTTCCAGACTATGCAAATTGGGCCTCCCTTCTTTCTCTCTCTCTGCTCATGTTCAACTCTGCACCTCCTTCCCCTCAACATTTACCCGACTGCCTAGGACGATTCCCGCAAATCCCTGCTGCCAGCATTCCAATTCCATGGGCAAGGGAAAGTGGTTCTTGCTGTGTTGTGGTAGGAGTCCGATCCTGAGTATGGGAATGAGGCCTGGATGTTAAAATCCCTTGGAGTTAAAATCAGGGCCTATGAGCCCTCAGTGTAAACTCTGTCGCCTGTATTTTATTGTCCTAGCTGCACATCCCACTTTCAAACTCCTGTTGGCTACTAAAGGATTATCATTGCAATGTTAATTAGTCAAGGAAAATAAACCCTATTGAACAGAAAACAACTCCCTTGTATAGAAATAAATTACACCACTCAGCCTCCGCTGAGTGTTTGAGGGGCTCAGTTGTAGAATTAAAATGATCAGGGGACAGACTTTTAACATTTTTATACATCATCTGATTAATTACTACAATTATGTTAAAGAGTAATAAAGAAATTACTCTGGGGGAGGAAAGCTCAGGGTGTATGGTTTACAAAAATCGTGCTGTAGATGTTAACAGAAGCTATATTCAGAATCAGTCTAGTTCTGACTAACATGGGGAGCAGGAGTGAGAGAACAAGCAAGGTGTTTATTGCTTAATGGCTCTGAGGTACATATGACATTATATCTCATTAGGGAGTAGCTTGTGAAGTTTGCACAAACTGACGGCGGTCATTATTTATAAAATCGGCCCCAGCTCCAAGCTGGCAACTTCCAGTTTTAACCAAGGTGGGCTGGGGTTAGGGGATGGTTGGTGGCACATGGGGGGAGGTGCACATCAGATTAATCAGCAGTCAGGCTGCGGATCAGTCACTGAAACATTTTAAGGAGGCTGCGTGACTCCAATTTAATTTACCTTTTATTTTAAACATCAGCAGTCCGGTTTCCCTGAGCCTCAGGAAACCCGGTAGCTGAAGGAATGGGAGAAGGGCTGGCTCCTTTACAGCACTGCAGCACTACCTATGGACCAACTCCATTAAATGCTTCCCCAGCCTCTCAATCTTACCTTTAAACTGTCCCTGCCCACCCCTTCCACCCCACCCCTGTGATCAGGCCTCTAGAACTCAATTTTCGCCATGGAGGTGGAGAATAGTAGCCGGGTCTGTTTTTGGGTTTGAGACACCTCATAGGTGGGAGACTGATTAAAGTTCAGATTTTCACATTGAGAAGCCCTTAATTCATATGAGGAGAGGCTTCCTGTCCAATTATAGCAGTGTGGATGGGAATGGAGGTGGTTCCGATGCAGTGTGGATTGATTTAGACTTCCCAAGGCAGCCATCATTGAGGATGCTGCTTGTTCTGAGGGAGAGATCTGCAGTTGGTGCCAAAGCCTTTCACTTTGCTAGAGAGAAGCGAGATGTCACAAGGGAGCCAAGGGCTTGGCACTCAGGGCAGGGCATGCCTTCAAGCTGACCTGGAATGAATGCTGGAGGCTGTGAGTGAGATGAGAGAGGTCCTTTGCCCAGAGGGTGAAAGAAGGAGGCCAACGTGGTGTGAAGCAAGGGTACCTCTCTCTTCAGCATCATCTCCCAAAGCCTCATCCCTCACCTCTTGCCTCCACCCGCCACCAAATTCCCCCCACACCCCCCCCACCCCACCCCACCTCACACAATGTGCTGTCTCCTTCCAATGACCCAGCATCCTCAAGGTCTACACTCTACCGAGACCCTTGCAGGAAGGTATTGGAGAGTGACATAGAACCATAGTACCATAGAAAAGCTACAGCACAGAAGGAGGCCATTCGGCCTATCTTATCCATGCCAACCCGAGGACACCCAGGTGCCCTTTCTGATCCCACCTTCCTGTACCTGGCCCATAGCCCTGCAGCTTACAGCACTTAAGGTGCAGATCCAGATACTTTTTAAAAAAGTTTAGAGTTTCTGCCTCTACCACCAACTTGGGCAGCAAATTCCAGAAACCCACTACCCTCTGCGTAAAAAATTTCTTCCTCATGTCCCCCCCCACACCTTCTGCCACTTATCTTGAATCTATGTCCCCTGGTTCTAGAATTCTCCATCAAGGGAAACAATATTATCCTGTCCACTCTATCTATTCCCCTCATAATTTTGTACACCTCAATCAAGTCACCCCTCAGCCTTCTTTGTTCTAAGGAAAATAACCCCAACCTATCCAATCTCTCCTCGTAGCTACACTTTTCTAACCCTGGTAACATTCTTGTAAACCTCCTCTGCACCCTCTCCAGAGCTATTACGTCCTTCCTGTAATGTGGTGACCAGAACTGCACACAATACTCCAATTGTGGCCTCACCATTGCTTTATACAATTCCAATATTATATCCTTACTTTTCTATTCTATACCTCTGCCAATGAAGAAGAGCATTCCATATGCCTTCTTTACAACGTTGTCTACTTGAACTGTTGCCTTTAGGGACCTGTGTACTTGTACGCCAAGATCTCTCACTTCATCTACCCCTCTTAGTATATTCCCAATTATTGTGCAATCCCTATAACTGTTTGACCTCCCTAAATCTATGACCTCACACTCCTCTATGTTAAATTCCATCTGCCACTTTACCGCCCACTCCACCAACCCATCTATATCGTTTTGGAGATTATGGCTAACCTCTACAGTATCCACTACTTGGCCAATTTTTGAGTCATCTGCAAATTTCCCAATCGTGCCCCCCACATTCACGTCCAAATCGTTAATATATAACACAAACAGCAAGGGTCCCAATACCGAGCCCTTTGGAACACTATTTGAGACAACTTTCCATTCTCAAGGGCATCCATCGACCATTACCCTTTGTTTCCTGTTACAAAGCCAACCTTTTATCCAGTTTGCCACATTACCCTGAATCCCATGGGCTTTTACTTTCCTGACCAATCTGCCATGTGGGACCTTGTCAAATGCCTTGCTCAAATCCATGTACACAACATCCACTGCACTATCTTCATCAACTCTTCTTGTCACTTCCTCAAAGAATTCAATCAAATTTGTGAGGCAAGACCTTCCTTTAACAAATCCATGCTGACCAACCCTGACTAGTCCGTGCCTTTCCACATGACAGTTAATCCTATCTCTCAGGATTGATTCTACTAATTTGCTCACCACCGATGTAAGACTAACTGGCCTATAATTGTTTGGCATTTCCTTTGTGCCCTTTTTAAACAATGGAACTACATTTGCATTTCTCCAGTCCTCCATTACCATCCAACTGGTCCAGATAATTCTTGGAGGAAGGCCATGTTGAGCTCACAGACCAGTTGAACTTGGAGGGAGTGAAAGCTCTTCCTATTGATGAATCACACTGCTTGGTTGCCAGATGCCTCGTTGGCTACCTGGGTGCAATCAGTGATGCCCTGCGCCTGGGGAATCCAGCGTTGGAGGTGAAACCCAGTGTCTTCCATCCCAAGGAGACCGTGTCTGACTTTAAATTAATGTGCTGTGAAGTTCTAGCAAACAGGGCATCAGTGACCAGTGAGATTCAGTGGGGTGCAGCTGTTTTTGAGATGCCACTAAGCTCCACAGCTGATCCTTAGAAGGAACCAGAAGTGAAGAAGTTCAAGGCCAGAGTGCATTTAATGCCCGCAGGCATGGTGACCAGTGCTGTGAGGTGTGAGGTCTTCAGTGATGAGGGCACACATGTCTGTGACCATCTGCCAAGAGAGCCACACTGTCCTGTGGAACTGCTTCTTGGTTATCTCCAGGTAAATCCTGGGTTGAGGGTTTGGCCCTCCTTGTCTTCCTGCCCTTCTTTCCTCTCCTGTGCACTCCTGATACTGGGGTTCAGCCCTTCCTGTAGACGGTTTTGCCCCTTATGACCAGTAGGCCCAAAATCTGACAGCCGTGTGCCCATTGCCAACTGAAACTTACCTTCTGGGTAGGTGCTGCCTTGGCAGCCTTGCCCCCTGCTTATCTGCCCCCACTGTGCCAGGTGGTGCTGAGTTCCCACTCTCCCTGACCAACT
Organism: Carcharodon carcharias; assembly: GCF_017639515.1. Lineage (NCBI taxonomy): Eukaryota > Metazoa > Chordata > Chondrichthyes > Lamniformes > Lamnidae > Carcharodon > Carcharodon carcharias. Next base: position 150,800,421 of record NC_054472.1, read on the forward strand.
GTGAGGGAACCCCTTTAACAAGTGCTCAGCCTCCTTTGCCCCAGTGACCCACTTATGGGGTAATGCCCTTGGACTGCCTTAACTGACTCCCCACCGTGGACCCATGTCCCCTCAGCAGTTCAGAAACTGACAGCTTCTGAAACTCATGCGCCCTTTTACATATTCCACCTTCCCCCTTCAACAAGCTCTAAACGAGCTTAGTAACAAGTTTGATTGGCCTCAATGGGGTGGACAGCAGGATTCCTTCCTCGCCCTTTTCCCTGCCTTGCGATTATTGCCGACATGGAACTGGTGTCCTGAAATTGACAAGTCATCCGGCGTAGGGATTTTCGGTGACCCTCACCCTCCTGCACCACTCCCCCAACCTCAGTTCCTGCATTCAGGAGATCCTGCAAGTTCAGCCCCTGAGGTCCGACATACCTTTCTCTAATGTCTGATCTTGAATGTCCAACTCCCCCATCACTCCTCTCCTGTCCAGCTCAGCCCCACTCTGTTTGGCTGTTGCCTACCTTCCTCGCAATGGGGTAGCGGTCAGGAAACCCATTCAAACTATTTAAATCAGATCCTGTTGTTAAATTCAGTGGAGCTCTATGAAACCCACACTTCCAGCTTTCCGAGCTGCTAAACATCCACTCAAGCTCCACTCCTGTTATTACCCAGGCCTTATAATTCAACTCAGAAAAATAGTGCAAACTTCATCTCAGAACATATAAATTGTCATATTGTGTTACAGCATAGAAACAGACCATTCAGCCTAACTGATCTATGCTGTAGTTTTTATGCTACGGGCCTCATCCCAGTCTATTTCGTCTAACCCTGTCAGCATTATCCTTCCAAATATCTGAATGTTTTGTGTAGCGTGTTAACACCTCCAATGTAATAGCAGAGAGGAAACTTTTACGAGCTTGCTGCACCTTCTTACGATGGCATCAGCATGCGATCATACAATGTTACAGCACAGAAACAAATAGCTCAACCTTTCGATCCTGCACCAGCTCTTCACATGAACCACCTAGCTTAATCCCATCACCTGCCTGTTACCCACATCCTTTACTACATCAACCAGTCTAATCCAACTCTCCTGCACAATATCTATATTTCTTAATATCCATCTAGTCTAAGCCGACTCATCTGAAGAATGCCCATATCCTTTAAATTTTTTTTATACATTCATGGGATGTGGGCTTCACTGGCTGGGCCAGCATTTACTGCCCATTCTTAGTTGCCCTTGAGAAGGTGGTGATGAGCTGCCTCTTAAACTGCTACAGTCCATGTGGTATTGGTACACCCACAGTGCTGTTAGGAAGGGAGTTCCAGGATTTTGACCCAGCGACAGTGAAGGAACGGCAATATATTTCTAAGTCAGGATGGTGAATGACTTAGAGGGGAATTTCCAGGTGGTTGTGTTCCCATCTATCTGCTGCCCTTGTCCTTCTAGATAGTGGTTGTCATGGGTTTGGAAGGAGCTGACTAAGCAGCCTTGGGGAATTCCTGCAGTGCATCTTGCAGATGGTACACACTCTGCTACTGTGTGTCGGTGGTGGAGGGAGTTAATGTTTGTGGATCTGGTGCCAATCAAGTGGGCTGCTTTGTTCTGGATGGTGCCAAGCTTCTTGAGTGTTGTGGGAGCTACACTCATCCAGGCAAGCGAGGAGTATTCCATCAGACTCCTGACATGTGCCTTGTAGATGGTGAAAAGGCTGTGGGGAGACAGGAGGTGAATTACTTGTCACAGGATTCTTGTAGCCATAGTTTTTATATGGCTAGTCCAGTTCGGTTTCTGGCAAACGGTACTGCTCAGGATCTTGATCGCGGGGGATTCAGTGATAGTAATGCCAATGAACATCAAGGGTGACACTTAGATTCTCTCTTGTTGGAAATGGTCATTGACTGACATTTGTGTGGCATGAATGTTACTTGCCATTTGTCAGCCCAAGCCTGGATATTGTCCAGGTCTTGCTGCATTTGGACATGGACTGCTTCAGTATCTGAGGAGTCGTGAATGGTGCTGAACATTGTGCAATCATCAGCAAACATCCCCACTTATGGCCTTATGATGGAAGGAAGATCACTGATGAAGCAGCTGAAGATGGTTGGGCCGAGGACACTACCCCAAGGAATTCCTGCAGTGATGTCCTGGAGTTGAGATGACTGACATCCAACAACCACAACCATCTTCCTTTGTCCTAGGTATGACTCCAACCAGAGGAGAATTTTCTCCCTGATTCCCATTGACTCCAGTTTTGCTAGGGCTCCTTGATGCCACACTCAGTCAAATGCGACCTTGATGTCAAGGGCAGTTACTCTCACCTCACTTTGAGAATTCAGCTCTTTTGTCCGTATTTGAACCAAGGCTGTAATGACGTCAGGAGCTGAGTGGCCCTGAGCAGAACCCTAACTGGGTAAGTTATTGCTAAGCAACTGCTGCTTGATAGCACTGTTGATGACCCCTTCCATTATTTTATTGACAATGGAGAGTAGACTGATGAGGCAGTAATTGGCTGGGTTGGATTTGTCCTGCTTTTTGTGTACAGGACATACCTGGGCAATTTTCCACATTGCTGGGTAGATGCCAGTGTTGTAGCTGTACTGGAACAGCTTGGCTAGGGGCACGGCAGGCTCTGGAGCACAAGTCTTCAGTACTATTGCCAGAGTATTGTCAGGGCCAATAACCTTTGCAGTATACAGTGCCTTCAGCCATTTCTTGGTATCACTTGGAGTGAATCGAATTGGCTGAAGACTGGCATCTGTGATGCTGGGGACCACCAGAGGAGGCCAAGATAGATCATGCACTCGGCACTTCTGGCTGAAGATTGCAGCAAATGCTTCAGCCTTATCTTTTGCACTGATTGCATTGAGGATGGGGATATTTGTGGAGCCTCCTCCTCCAGTGAGTTGTTTAATTGTCCACCACCATTCATGACTGGATGTGGCAGGACTGCAGAGTTTAGATCTGATTCTTTGGTTGGGGGATCGCTTAGCTCTGTCTATCACTTGCTGCTTATGCTGTTTGGCACACAAATAGTCCTGTGTCATAGCCTCGTCAGGTTGACACCTTATTTTTAGCTTTACCAGGTGCTGTTCCTGACATGACCTTCCGCACTTTTCATTGAACCAGGGTTGATTCCTTGGCTTGGTGGTAATGGTAGAGTGGGGGATATGCCGGGCCATGAGGTTACAAGTTGTGTTCGAGTACAATCCTGCTGCTGCTGATGGCCCACAGCACGTCATGGATGCTCAGTCTCGAGTTGCTAGATCTGTTTGAAATCTATCCCATTTAGCATGATGGGGGGTATCCTCAATGTGAAGGCAGGACTTCGTCTCTATAATGCATGTGTGGTGGTCACTCCTACCGATACTGTCATGCACAGAGGCATCTGCAGCAAGCAGGTTGGTGAGGATGAGATCAAATGTGTTTTTCCTTCCTGTTGGTTCCCTCACCACCTGTTGCAGACTCAGTTTAGCAGTTTTGTCCTTTAGGACTCAGCTAGAAATGGTGCTACTGAACCACTCTTGGTGATGGACATTGAAGAACCCCACCCAGAGTATGTTCTGTGCCATTGACACCCTCAGTGCTTCCTCCAAGTGATGTTCAACATGGAGGAACACTGATTCATTGGCTGAGGGACAGCTGTAAGTGGTAATCAATGGGAGGTTTCCTTGCCCATGTTTGACCTGATGCCATGAGACTTCATGGGGTGTGGAGTTGATGTCAAGGACTCCCAGAGCAACTTCCTCCCAACTGTATACCACTGTGCCAACACCCCCCCTGTCTTACCGGCAGGACATACCCCAGGGATGGTGATGGTTGTGTCTGGGACATTATCTACAAGATTTGATTCCATGAGGATGATTTTGTCAGGCTGTTGCTTGACTAGTCTGCGAGACAGCTCTCCCAATTTTGGCACAAGCCCCTAGATGTTAGTAAGGAGGATTTTATAAGGTTGACAGGGCTGAGTTTGCCGTTGTTATTTCCGATGCCTAGGCCGATGCCGGGTTAATTCCTTTTTTGAGGCTTTGTAGCAGCTTACAATTGAGTGGCTTGCTAGGCCATTTCAGAGAGCATTTAAGAGTCAATCACATGTAGCCCAGATCAGTTAAGGATGGCAGATTTCCTTCCCCTAAAGGACCTTAGTAAACCCGGGGGTTTTTACAACAATTGACAACAGTTTCATGGTCATCATTAAGGGTTTTAATTCCAGATTATTATTGAATTCAAATTCCACTATCTGCCGTGGTGGGATTCAAATCCAGGTGCCCAGAGTATTACCCTGTCCAGTGACAATATCACTATGCCATTGCATCCCCACTCCTAATATGCCACCTAATCTAATCCCACTTCCTGTGTGATCCCCACACTCATTCTATATCCCATTCAGTCTTATCCGTCTTTCTTGCATGATGCCCACACCCAGCTTTATCCTACCCAGTCCAATCCCACTTTCTATATCTCACCTAAACTAATGTCACTCTCCTGTGTCATACCCTTTTATATCAACCCAGCCTAATCGCACCTTTCTGGACCATCCAGGTAGCCATAATTATCCTACCTAGTTTATTTTCACTCTCCTGCATGATTTTCATATCCTTTAATGTTAATTTACCTCCAGAAACAACTATCTAATTCCTTTGCAAAAGTATTTTCAGACTCCAGTTTCATAGTTTATGGCAGAGTTCTATATTATAACCATTCTTTGAACAGAGAAATGTTTTCCAAAGCGCCCTTTTAAAGTTTTTATTGATTATTAAAAATTATAAATTATAAATCTTGCTGCCATTCTACTGACCAGTGGAAATCATTACTTAATTTGCACTTATAACCTATTGAATTCTTGACCTCAATCCTGTACCTCAATTCTCATGTTTTTGGGATGCTGCTTGTACTTGGTTATCATCCTATTACAATAATTATTTCTGGGCTGTAAAGAATCCCTTTGATTAAGCCTTGCAGCTGAGAAGTTGTTTTGTTCTTTTAATATAACAGTTAATTACAGTTTTACCTCAAGCAGTGACACTTCCTAATGGAGGTAATGATCAGCTTTAATAATTATATCCTTCACAATACTACATGTCCTCAAGCAGTGGATCGTCTCTTTTAATCAAATACAAATGCCAATGCAACTCAAATATCTAAGAATAATCAGAATGTAATTTGATTTGAGCTATGTGGCTACAAATTCAAGTAAGGTCAGTCCATATTTGCTTTTTGAGCTCTGTACACCTCAAGACTGTCCAAATCTTTTGAGTCAGATGTGAGAGCATTTATACTGAGTCAGAGCTGACACCTTGCATGTTATATACATAGTCCGAACAGTTCTATATATATCAGAAGTTATGTTCAAACTGTACATGCTCTGAAACAAAAACAAAAAATGCTGGAAAAACTCAGCAGGTCTGACAGCATCTGTGGAGAGAAAGATAGAGTTAACATTTCGAATCCGTATGATTCTTCTTCAGAGACTTGAAATGTTAACTTTGTCTTTCTCTCCACAGATGCTGTCAGACCTGCTGAGTTTTCCAGCATTTTTTGTTCTTATTTCAGATTTCCAACATCGCAGTATTTTGTCTTTATCTTAGTGTATATGCTCTGAATTGGCTGATCTAGCTTTTGGGCCTGCCTCGTTGCCTTGTCCCATGGCTTTTATTCCTTTATAGGATGTGGATATCACTGGCTAGGCCAGCATTTATTGCCCATCCTTAATTGCCCTTGAGAAGGTGGTAGTGAGCTACCTTCGGCTGTAGTCCATATGTTGTAAAAACACCCACAGCGCTATTAGGAAGGGAGTTCCAGGATTTTGACCCAGTGACAGTGAAGGAACAGTGATATATTTCCAAAACAAAAACAGAATTACCTGGAAAAACTCAGCAGGTCTGGCAGCATCGGCGGAGAAGAAAAGAGTTGACGTTTCGAGTCCTCATGACCCTTCAACAGAACAAGTCAGGGTGGTGTGTGACTTGGAGGAGAAATTCCAGGTGGGGGTGCTCCCATGCACCTGCTGCCCTGTTGGGGAGGTTGTGTGTTTGGAAGATGCTGTCAAAGAAGCCTTGGTGAGTTGTTGCAGTGCATCTTGTAGAAGGGACACACTGCTGCCACCATGCATCAATGGTGGAGGGAGTGAATGTTTAATGTGGAGTATCCCATGCCAAACAAGTGGGCTGCTTTGTTATGGATGGTGTCGACATTCTTGAGTGTTGTTGGAATTGCACTCATCCAAGCAAGTGGAGAGTATTCCATTACACTCCTGACTTCTGCCCTTTTTGATGGTGGACAGGCTTTGGGGAGTTGAGAACTCCCAGCCTCTGGCCTGCTCTTGTCGCCACGGTATTTATGTGGCTGGTGTTAGGACCAGGTGAGGAGGAGTGAACTGGCTCTACTCTATTCAGCCTCCTCAATCGGTCGCAATAAAGGTTCTAAAATTTCCTCTCCAAATGGGTGCCTTTTTTTTCAAATCCAAATGTTTTTTTAGTATCGATGCAGTGAACAATAAGGAGCCAATAAATGAGGTTTTCTGGAGTCAAAGAAAGAGCAAGTTTATTAGCCACTAAATCTGAGAAAAAAGAATAAAAGACACAAAGCCACTCACACACAGAGGTATCTGAAGTAAAGAAAGTTAGAGTCCAAATAAAAGTTACAAGAAAAATGGTTAGACCTTTGCTTGTCTTTGAGGCGTAGATTATTAAACATTGCAGCCGATTGAAGTTATCTGGTTCCTTGGAGCAGTTGCTCCAAGATGTTGCAATTCTTACAAGGTTTTTGGCTCATTGGTAGGCCTTGAGTATGCTAATATGTTGAACTGGGTGCTGCGCTTAATCTCCGAGAGAGAGAGAGAGCGAGAGAGAAAAATATCTCTTCAGCCTGTTTCTCTGCTGAAGTCTTTTTCCAGAATCTCTTTGATGGTGTCTCGATGGACATTCATCATCTCTTGTCTATTTGATTTTTAGACTGTAGAGATAAGGCTTTACCTAACTTAAGAGAGAGAGGGAGAGAGATTCCATACTATCCCATTAGCAGCTTCTCCAGATTCTTCTGCTTCTGCTCGGCAAACCCAGTTTTTAAAATCCTGCTCACTGTATATTCCAAAGGAACGTGATTACCATGTCTTACCATTATCATTGTTAATTTTGAAAGGTGCTATATAAATACAAGACTTAACAATGAAAGGTGCTATATAAATACAAGTCTTCTTAAAACCTTTATAAGATCACTTCATAGGCAATTCAGTTCAAGGCTGAGAATAATTGATGGAATGTTATGCCAGGACCCAATATTGGGGTCAAATGCAGGTCACGACCCTTCACCAACAGTCACCCAGCAGTAATTTGCCAATTTGGCGAGAATCGGAGGGCAAGCTCTTGAAGCTGGAGGGCCAATAAGAGGCCCCCAAGCTCAGAAGGAGCTGAGAGAGAGGGAGAGAGAGGGAGAGAGACTGCCTTCATCTTGAGTGTCCTTTTTGCAACTTTTATAAGTTTTAAAATTAAAAAAATGGCCTCAGCAGCCAAGCCATCATTGCAGAGGGAGGACCCCTCCACAAGGTAGCCTGTGTTTGTAGCTGTGGCCAGACAGGTGGAGAAAGCCTCAAAGCTTGCCTGGAGTGCTGTGCCCTCGAACTGTCATCAAGAGGCTCCTTACAGGCAATTGATCTAGTCCTTTACAGCACAGCATTATTCACAGACTGACTGAAAAAACCCTTAATAAACTCTGAATAAACCATTTACTTATCCTAGTCCATTCCCTGCCACTTGTGGCCGGTGCCAATTCTGCCCCCGTTCCCACCTCAAGGGAAATGTCCCGAGTCTGGATGGTGCTGGCAAACTACCATACTGGCCAGGGGTGTGAGTTTCCATACCCGCCTGCCTCCATATTTGTCCCCATATTGGGGGTGGGAGGGTGGGGGGGGCGGGGTGGGGTGTGGAAATTCTGGCCAAAGTATTTATTTTCCAACAATAACAATTAGGTAGGCTAAAAGGATACCTTGGGCAGAATTTTCTGCTTGTCGGACGGTTGCACACCCGACCTGACCGAGTGTAAAATGATGCTCGATGATGTTGGGCGAGCGTCCTGACGTCATCACGCGCTTGCGTGATATTTGGTTAGCGGGCACTCGCGGGAGTCGGCAACATTCCCGCCAACAATTAAAAGGCCTATTAAGGCCGTTAACAATCAAATTAAACTTTTCGCTGCCTGTCCAAGGTTACGGTTGACGGGCAGGCGAAAAGGCCACCCGGCCTTTGTATTTTTTGTGAAACCTCATCCACGGGCGGGACGAAGTTTTGATCCATCATTAAAAAAAATAAAAAATGTTCATACTAATTTCTAATATTGTCCCTGCTCATTTGACGGAGTCTGGATGGTGGACGGACAGAGTCACATGATGGGACATGTTCTTTAACATCATAAAATGTTCTATTTTTAATTTTTTATACCTTCATATCCCTGAGGCAGCTCTGTGCTGCCCTCCTCCACCCCCCCCCCCCCCACACAGGCAGTGTTGAACACTGCAGTACACATTCCTCTTTGAGCGGGCCTTAATTGGCCCGCCAGCATGAAAGCACAGTCACGGCCCAAATGAGGGCAATGGTTGGCTTCCCCACTACTCCCACTTGCCCCCATCAAGCCTGCCCATGAGGGCAAAATTCTGGCCCTTGATAATTGAAACAAACTACTACTGGTGCAATAAACTTGCATTTCTCTCATCTCAATTAAATAAACTTTCTACCCAATATTGTTTCACAAGGGCAGTTAGTGGGATCAAATTATTGCCAACCATTGGATTTTATTTTAGGAAAAGGAGGAAAAGGATCTTGCAATTACACAGCATCACAATGTGCCAATTACTTCACTTCAATGAAGTACTTGAAGTGTAGCCATGCAGTAATGAGGGAAAACATGGCAGCCACCTTGCACACTGCAAGTCTTTACAAATAGCAATGTGATAATGACCAAACAATTTATTTTACTGATGTTGGCTGAGGTATAAGTATTGGTCAGGAAGTTGTGGAGAACTCCCCTGTTCTTCTTCATATAGTGCCATGGAGTTTTTACATTCACTTGAGAAGGCAGCTGGGGGTGTGTAGAGGTTGGGGGTGGGTGTTGGTGTTTGTGGGGTGCGGTGGTGGGAGGGAGGTCTTAGTTTATCATTTCACCTGAAAGATAGCACCTCTGACAGTATGGGTGGGATTTTCTAGCCCCTCCCGCCGGCGGGATCTTCTGGTCCCACCAAAGGCAATAGAGATTTGAATGCCTCATCCACTCTGAGGGAACCTGCCACAGCGGGGCCAGAAAACCCTGGCCTATAGCACCGCCGGAGTACCGCAATGAAGTGTTAGCCTGGGATCATGTGCTTCAACTTTCTGCAGTAGGACTTGAGCATGCAATCTTCTGACTCAGATGTTACCACTGAATCACAGCTGACATTCTGGTAGTAACAGCGTTCAGAGTGCTTCTCATCTTTCTCCATACACTTTGCCTCTGAGTGTATTTTGCTTCTGTCTGATCACCTTCTTTATCTTGTATGGCAGCATGAGCCCTGAGACCTAAAGCTTGCTGCAAGAGAAAAAGTACACACGCAGCAAATTAAATCATCAAGCTAGTTAATCCTTCCTATTTTTGCTGTTCAGTTCACATTCTTCGATTTGCTCTGTAAGCTTAGACTAGAAAAAGCTTAAAGGAACTTAATCTGTTTCCTGCAGTATGGGTCAAACTGATCATTGCAGTCAGCCCCTGAGATCATGCATTTTATAACATTGCTTAATACAACAGTAATGATGTTTGAATAACTTTTTTATAAGAGAAAATCAGTCTGCAGAAATTTTCAGAGCTGCACATGTACTAAATGGATATTTTTACTCTTTCATGAGTTGTGGGCTTCACTGGCTTGGCCAGCTTTTATTCCCATCCCTAGTTGCCCTTGATAGGCTGTTGGTGAGCTACCTTCTTGAACCATTGCAGACTGTGTGGTGTAAGTACACCCACAGTGCTGTTAGGAAGGGTTTTGACCCAACAACAGTGAAGGAACAGCGATATATTTCCATGTCAGGATGTGTGTAGTTTGGAGGGGAATTTGCAGATGGTGGTGTTCCCATCTATCGGCTGCCCTTGTCCTTCTGGGTAGTGGAGGTTGTGGGTTTGGAAGGTACTGTCGAAGGAGCCTTGGTGAATTGCTATAGTGCATCTTGTAGATGGTAGACATTGCTCTCACTGTGCATCAGTGGTGGAGGGAGTGAATGTTTAAGGTGGTGCCAATCAAACAGGCTGTTTTATCCTGTATTCCATCATACTCCTGACTTGTGCCTAGTAGATAGCGGACAGGCTTTGGGGAGTTAGGAGATGAGGCACTCCCTGCAGAATTCCCAGCCTTTAACCTGTTCTTGTAGCCATAGTATTTATACAGCTGGTCCAGTTTAGTTTCTGTTCAATGGTAGCCCCAGGAGGTTGATAGAGTGGGAATCAGCAATGGTAATGCCATTGAAGGTTAAGGGGAGGTGTCTATATTCTCTCTTATTGGATATGGTCATTGTCTGTCACTTGTATGGTGTAATTGTTATTTGCCGTTTGTCGGCCCAAGCCTGAATGATGTCCAGGTCTTGCTGCAGTTGTACACGGACTGCTTCAGTATCTGAGGAGTCATAAATGGTGCTGAACATTGTGCAATCATCAGTGAACATCCCCATTTCTGACCTTATGATGGAGGGAAAGTCATTGATGAAGCAGCTGAAGATGGTTGGGCCTAGGACACTACCCTAAGGGATTCCTGCAGCGATGTCCCAGGAGGAGATGATTGACCTCCAACAATCACAACCATCTCCCTTTGTGCTTGGTATGACTCCAACCAGTGGAGGGTTTTTCCCTGATTCCCATTAACTCCAGTTTTCCTTGAGCTCTTTTATGCGACACTTCGTCAAGTGTTGCTTTGATGTCAAGGGAACATATTTTAGTTTCATTCTTTCTATTATTTTCAGTATTCCTATTGATCGCCTGAAATATTTTCTTTATTGCTTTCACACTCCCTCACAATCCTGTTACTGATGTCAGTTTTGCTCAATTGCCTGATGTTTGTAAGCCCACTTAACTTGAATGCATAACCTAGGAGGACACTGTACATGGCGCTGTCAGATTGTTGCACAACTGGGGGAGATCATCTGATAACCACTGTGTCAAAGAAGTCCATAATTTTTTTAACCATTTCCCATGTTTATTCTCCCACATTAACCATTGAAAAATATTGAAAGCTTGTGTTACCATGGCAAACCTACACACAAAATCATTTGGAATATAGGAAGGGTGGAAAACTATTTAACCCCATTAGCCTGTTCCACCGTACAATTAGACTATGGCTAATCTGTGTCTCACCTCCATGTACCTACTCCATATTATTTGCTGGACAATGGACAGTTTTGTAGAGAAACAATTTGATTATTTCATATTTTCTCTTCTGTTCTTTGCTTATTAAGGTATTGATTGCCACAGGGAATGCTTGGTAGCCCTTTGGAGCTGCTCACTCTAATGGCCTATTTACAATGGTTGCGCTGAACTTTCTTCTATTATTTCTCCTGAGCCGCAAGTATGATATTTACCAGAGTAGGTACATGGAGGTGAGGCACAGATTAGCCATAGTCTAATTGTAAGGTGGAACATGCTAATGGGGTTAAATAGTTTTGCCCCTTTACTTCCCCTCGCCTCACTGTCCAAGGGCCCAAACACTCCTTTCAAGTGAAGCAGCATTTCACTTGCACTTCCCTCAATTTAGTCTACTGCATTCACTGCTCCAAATGCGGTTTCCTCTACATTGGAGAGACCAAACGCAGACTGGGTAACCGCCTTGCAGAACACCTTTGGTCTATCTGCCATCATGACCCAGACCTCCCTGTCGCTTGCCATTTCAACACTCCACCTTGCTCTCAAGCCCACATGTCCATCCTTGGCCTGCTGCATTGTTCTAGTGAAGCTCAATGCAAACTGGAGGAACAGCACCTCATCTTCCGACTAGGCACTTTACAGCCTTCCGGACTGAATATTGAGTTCAACAATTTTAGATCATGAGCTCTCTCCTCCATCCCCACCCCCTTTCCGATCCCCCCTTTTCCAATAATTTATACAGATATTTCTTTTCCCACCTACTTCCATTATTCTTAAATGTATTTCCATCCATTGTTTTATCTCTGCTTTTTAGCTTATTTCGATCCCTTCCCTCTACCCCATCCCCACTAGGGATATCTGTACCTTTATTATCACATTCCTTAGATAATATCACCACCTTCAACACCTCTTTGTCCTTTTGTCTATGACATATTTTGGTTATCTCCACTTATCACTGGCCCTCTATCCAGCTCTACCTGTCCCACCCACCCTTAAACCAGCTTATATTTCACCTATTTTCTATTTTTACTTAGTTCTGTTGAAGAGACATACAGATTCGAAACGTTAACTGTGTTCCTCTCCGCAGATGCTGTCAGACCTGCTGAGTTTTTCCAGGTATTTTTGTTTTCGTTTTGGATTTTCAGCATCTGCAGTTTTTTGCTTTTATCTTAGTGTTTAACTGACTGCCACTCCTCTTCAAGGAATGCCTACCTTGAAGAAGTATTGCTCTTCTCTCCGACAGGATTTCCTTCTCTCTCTTTTGCCTTGTTCATCTTCATTGCTTTCCGTTTCTCTCCTGGTGTTTGACAAGGTGTTTACTAAAACTCGCTTTCACAGCCATATTTCCTTCCTCGGTGACTGTCTCTGTCTCCGACTTACCCCACGTGGATTTCAACTGAAGTTCCATCCCTCATGTTTCGAACCCACCCAAGATTACAGGTATTTCCGGGAAATACAATGCTCCTTGGACTGCTGTTCTCGTCGCATCCTGAGATCCCCACTCAGTGCCATGCATCGCCATATGAACACACTCGACCTCTCCCTCCAGCAGCACTGCTGCACCCTATTTCTAAGCTGCCCATGCCCCCAGTTTCATTTTATTCTTAATCTCATCTGACACCTCAACAAGAAAGTTTGTCTCTTTCTTTCAGGTGAAAAGGAACGCAAGCTCCAACAACTCATCGACACCAACACCCATCCAGGACCCTCCACCCCTCTCTGTCCCTCTGTCCCCATCCTGTCTTCCAGTCTCAGCCCCGGCTGTATATTCACTATACCCCCTGACCTTCCCCTCTCCGATGCTGAACATTCAGTGCTCAGCAAAGAACTTAATTTCATACCCTTGCGCCCTCATCTCAATGAATTTCGGGCTCGGCACAATGCTGAACTCTTCTTACGCCGCTTTCATCTCCGTGCTCACTTCTTTGGGCAGGAGTCCTCTCCCCATTCAACGGATCCTTTTACCCGCCTCCAATATTCTCCCTCCACCTGGACCCTTCCCTCTGGATTCTTACCTTCTCTTGATCTTTTCACTGAGAACTGTCGGCGTGACATCAGTCATATCAGTTTCTCTGCTCCTCTCACCCACTCTAATCTGTCTCTCTCTGAACTTGGTGCACTCCATTCTCTCAGGTCCAACCCTGACATTGTCATCAAACCCGCTGACAAGGGTGGTGCTGTTGTTGTCTGGCACACTGACCTCTACCTCGCAGAAGCTGAGCATCAACTCGCAGACACTTCCTCCTACCTCCCCCTGGACCACGACCCCACCACTGAACATCAAGCCATTGTTTCCAGGACTGTTACTGACCCCATCTCCTCTGGAGATCTTCTTTCCATGGCTTCCAACCTGATAGTCTCCCCCACCTCGGACGGCCTGCTTCTACCCCCTACCCAAAATCCATAAACAGGACTATCCCGGCAGACCGATCATGTCAGCCTGTTCCTGCCCCACGGAACTCATTTCTTGCTATCTTGACTCCATTCTCTCTCCCCTTGTCCAGTCCCTTCCCACCAACATCTGTGATTCCTCTGACGCTCTACATCATATCAACAATTTCCCCAACTGCCTCCTCTTCACCATGGACATCCAATCCCTCTACACCTCCATCCCCCACTGGGATGGTCTGATCGCTCTCCGGTTCTTCTCGAACAGAGGCCTAAACAATCCCCATCCACCACTACTCTCCTCCGTCTGGCTGAACTTGTTCTCACACTGAACAATTTATCCTTAAACTCCTCTCACTTCCTCCAAATAAAAGGTGTGGCTATGGATACCCGCATGGGCCCCAGTTTTGCCGGTTGCTTTATGGGGTATGTGGAACATTCCTTGTTCCAGTCCTACTCCGGCCCCCTCCCACAACTCTTTCTCCAGTACATTGATGATTGCTTCGAAGCTGCTTCATGCTCTCGTCTGAACCTGGACAAATTTATTAATTTTGCTTCCAATTTCCACCCCTCCATCATTTTCACATGGTCCATCTCTGACACTTCCCTTCCCTTCCTGACCTCTCTGTCTCAACTTCTGGTGATAGACTGCCCACCAATATTCATTACAAGCCTACCGACTCCCACAGCTACCTTGACGACAGGTCCTCACACCCCGCTTCCTGTAAGGACTCCATTCCATTCTCTCAGTTTCTTCACCGCTGTCGCATCTGTTCTGATGATGCCACTTTCAAAAATAGTTCCTCTGACATGTCTTCCTTCTTCCTTAACTGAGGTTTTTCATCCACGGTGGTTGACAGGGCCCTCATCCGTGTCCGGCCCATCTCCCACGCATCCGCCCTCACACCTTCCTCTCACTCCCAGAAGCATGATAGGGTCCCCCTTGTCCTCACTTATCACCTCACCAGCCTCCACATTCAAGGGATCATCCTCCGCCATTTCCACCAACTCCAGCATGATGCCACCGCCAAACACATCTTCCCTTCACCCCACCGGCGGCATTCTGCAGGGATTGTTTTTTCTGGGACACCCTGGTCCACTCCTCCATCACCCCCTGCACCTCAACCCCCTCCCATGTCACCTCCCCATGCAACCGCAGAAGGTACAACACCTGCCCCTTTACTTCCCCTCTCCTCACCGTCCAAGGGCCCAAACACACCTTTCAAGTGAAGCAGCACTTGCACTTCCCTCAATTTAGTCTACTGCATTCGCTGTTCCCAATGTTGTTTCCTCTACATTGGAGAGACCAAACGCAGACTAGGTGACCGCTTTGCAGAACACCTTTGGTCTGTCCGCAAGCATGACCCAGACCTCCCTGTCGCTTGCCATTTCAACACTCCACTCTGCACTCATGCTCACATGTCCATCCTTGGCCTGCTACATTGAAACTCAACGCAAACTGGAGGAATAGCACCTCATCTTCCGACTAGGCACTTTACAGCCTTCTGGACTGAATATTGAGTTCAACAATTTTAGATCATGATCTCTCTCCTCCATCCCCTCCCCCTTTCTGATCCCCCCCTTTTTCCAATAATTTATATAGATTTTTCTTTTCCCACCTACTTCCATTATTTTTAAATGTATTTCCATCCATTGTTTTATCTCTGCCTTTTAGCCTATTTCAATCCCTTCCCCCTACCCCACCCAACTAGGGCTATCTGTACCTTTATTATCACATTCCTTAGATATTATCACCAGCTT
Organism: Carcharodon carcharias; assembly: GCF_017639515.1. Taxonomy (NCBI): domain Eukaryota; kingdom Metazoa; phylum Chordata; class Chondrichthyes; order Lamniformes; family Lamnidae; genus Carcharodon; species Carcharodon carcharias. Next base: position 150,815,926 of record NC_054472.1, read on the forward strand.
CAACACCTCTTTGTCCTTTTGTCTATGGCATCTTTTGGTTATCTCTACCTATCACTGGCCCTCTATTCAGCGCTATCTGTCCCACCCACCTTAAAACAGCTTATATTTCACCTATTTTCTATTTTTACTTAGTTCTGTTGAAGAGTCATACAGACTTGAAACGTTAACTGTGTTCCTCTCCACAGATACTGTCAGACCTACTGAGTTTTTCCAGGTATTTTTGTTTTTGTTTTGAATTTCCAGCATCCGCAGTTTTTTGCTTTTATCTTATGATATTTACCTGTTCTTCCCTTTGTCTCACGACTTGATCTCCTGTTCTTGCTCTTTCCCAAGCCTTCAAGACTGTGAAACTTTTTTTTAACCTTCCTATGCCTTCTTTTTCTCCTACAACATTCAAACTTTCAAAATCCAAGTTTTGGGCCAGTGAACCACTAATTTATGATTTAAGTTAACTTCTCCCCCCCCCGTCTTTTCATATTCTGGTGCCCTTTGGATACGTGTATCATTGTCAAAGCTTCTCAAGCCCAGGAAGCTATAGGAAGCCACACTGATGGCAGGCAAAATAGCAAGAATTTGCTGTGGTGTTTTAATTTTTAATAACACTTTATGACCTTCAGCTTACCTCAGTGATGACGAAGTAGAATGCCACAGGAATTAAGCTTACACCAAAAAGGCTTCACATTGCACTTTATTCATCTTTATAAAAGGACAACTTACACTATCAAACTAACTCTGCCTTCCTCTTATCTATTTTTGAGCATTGGCCAAGTATAGCAACATAAGCATATCCTTTATAAATTAACAAAAAGACACTTGAATTCTAATATTATGCAAATCACCCAGGCTTCCTGAGAGGTCATTGTAAAGTTAGACCCCGGTGAATCATCATTCTGTATTACGAGAGACCAAGGTTGAGTATGCTTCATGAAGCATGTTAATTAATCTGCTCTAGTCACTGATTTGTGAAAATATTTTCAAGACAATGTTACTACAATCGTAAACTTTATCATTGCTATTTTTTTCCACAGATAATGTTTGAAAAATAGATCCACATAAATGGAATAACACGTCAAACATTTTTAACATGCTCTGTTTCTGGAGATGAAGGTGGAATACTTTGCACCAGAAACTGCAAGGAAAATCAACTGGATTAAACATAGATCTCCCCTATGTTCCCAAAAGAACCATACCTCAGTTGAACCAATTTACTGTGTGGCATTCTTGCATGGCCTGTAACTTTAGCTCATGTTCTCGTGTTAGTGTTTTGAGTAAGGTTGTCAAATGCCAGCAGTGGTATAAAACACAGCTTTGTTTTGTAGGTTTATATACACTGGAGAAAGAGTTGAGATAGCCCAAATTCATTTCTTTCATGGTTTTTTCCATCTCTTGATGTTGAGAGACTTTCACCTCGCTTGCCAGAATAGATTTCACCCTATGAACTTTAAGGGAGCAAAAGAGATTAACCATAACGAGATTGATTGTAGGTGCCACAAGTTTTTGTCCTTTGCCAGCTCTTGTGACTTGTCAACCCATTGCCGCTCCTCCACTTAGATCCTCCTGTACAGTTCTACCCTCTCAGCCTGTTATGTGGCCATTGGTTTGCTGTATATCTTATTTATCTCAGAGCAATGCAGAGATGACTCTAGTTCTAAATCCAAATAATTTACAGAACTTCAAATACCTCAGGACTTAGAGGAGTTTCAACACATATGGGCCAGGATTTTCCGGTGGTTGGACGGCTAGGTGGACGGGCCCTGGAATGGCCGGGAAGCCGACCGCTGCCTGCGATTGGGCTCAGGCTGCGATTTCACGCTGGCTGGCCAATGAACGCGCACTGCAGTGTTCTGCGCTGCCCGGGTCGGGGTGGGAGGAGCGCAAGCGCTGAAGTTCGCACATGCGCATGGGTGGCTCATTAAAAGCTCCCTGAGGCACAGAGCTGCCTCAGGGAGCTGAAGATTTTTGAAAATAAAAAATACAGAATATAAAAATGTCAATAACATGTCCATAACATGTCCCCCCATGTGACTCTATCTAATGACAGGGACATGTTATAAATTAATGTGATTTTTTTTTAAATCACTGAATGAAAACTCATCCCACCTGTGGATGAGGCTTTGCAAAAAATCCAAAGGTTGCTTGGCCTTGTCGCCTGCCCACCAACCGTTAAGGTTGGACGGACAGCAAAAAGTTTCATTTAAGTTAAACTTTAATGGCCTTAATAGGCCTGTTAATTGTCGGCGGGTGGACTGCCAACCCCCGCACGCGCCCGCCGACCAAAATATCACACGAGTGCGCAATGATGTCAGGAAGCTCGCCCGACGTCATTGCGCATCATTTTACGCTTGCTCTGGTCTGGCTTGTGCCTGCCTGGCAAGCACAATATTCTGCCCATGGTCTTTGAAGCAAGCCCCCGACCTTTTCTGGAATATTCTCAGATTTCTTAACTCTCTAGCTCAAGCCACAGGCTTAAGCAACAAAGCAAGTGCACAAGGAACAGTGAACAGAAAAACATAATCAAACACAGATGAATCAATCAATTGAACAAAGCATCTTTTTCCCCTTTGAACTAAAGATCTTGTTTTGAATTAAATCATTTCTTAGAGTTCAATTTGCTTGTTTTCTCTCAGTATAGGAACAGTGGCTGGAATTTTCCAGCCCTCCCTGTGGCGGGTTTCCCTGCGGCAGGGCCAGGGAGCCATTGAAATCTCCATTCGTTTGGTGGGACTGGAAAATCCTGCCGACGTGAGGGGCTGGAAAATTCTGGCCAGTTTTTGAGATATGAAGATCTGCGATTATATCTACAAATTTGTTGTTGTGATTCTAGGTTTTCAACTCGGTGAGGCGGACGATCAACACCAGACACAGGAAAAGGAAATGTATCCACATAAGTACTGTCCTCATATGTTCATCTAGACCTCTCTTTGATTAAAGTCTTGTTACATTCTGAGTACTGGTAAGGTTTTTCTTGCGTGTGTGTTCTAATATGCACCTTTAATCCATCATTCTTTCTGAAGAGGTTGTCATGGTAGGGACACTGGTAGGTCTTCAACAAATGCACATATAATGTTCCAGTGCTGGCAGATTTCTGGCTACAATATGCTCCTTCTATCCAGCCTTTGTTGTTTTATGACTGAAAGTCTGTTCACTGTTGTGTATCAGCAGATGGCTCTGCAGGGAGAAGAGGATCTGAAACAAAGCCTTACACACCTCACATTGGAATAGTCTCTATTTTTTGTGGTTCTTGTACATTTCTAAGAGCAAATCCTTTTCCACAAGGTTTATCCTTGCTATGGATCATTCTATGTGCAGTCATTTGGTGTAGCCATTTGAAAGATGTACTTCCCTTTGTGATGGCATATACATGATGCTCTTCATTCTCAGGAAGAGACCCTTCCACGTGTCAAACTGATGAAGTCTTCTTTGACAACTTTGCAAAATGGTTCGACTTTAAGCGTGAGTTGCACTTTTGCCCCACAAGTTGGGCAGGACGTTATGACTCGATGAGCATTTCCACAATTTGGACACAGCTTTGAAGGCATCTGTGTCTGTGATGGGGTTTGCGTTGCTGAGATTGCTGAGATCTCCTTGTCTGTAACCCTTGCACTCAAACTGGTTGGGCAACCTGTGTCTGCAACCCTGAGCCTAACCTCTTCGAACCTAACATGCTAGATTCGATTTGGACAGCCAAGCTTATGGCTTTTTCTGAAGTTAGATCATCATCCTCCATGAGGAGATGTTCCCTAATTTTTGGAACTGAAATCTTTTCAATTAATTGGTCACAAATGAGTTAATTGGTTAGTACACTAAATTTAGAAGCCAATTGCCACAATGCTGCCATGTATTGTTTGATGGGCTCACCATTTCCCTGGTATCGCTGATGGAATGTGTATCATTCGATCACCAACTTTTCCTTGGACAAGTACTTTTTGAGAGCACTTCCTGCCATATCTAATTTAGAGGCGCGTCTGTGTATTCTTAACTCTCCAGCTCCACCCAGATACTTAAGCAACCAATCAAGTGAACAAGGAACAGTGAACAAACATAACCAAAGCCAGATGAATCAAAGCATTGGCCACCACACAGTCAATATCTTTCCTTTGTTCTTTTTCAAGCTCCTATGACATATTTTCCCTGCGCATTGCAATTGCATCATAGTGGACTTTTCATCTGCTATTTGCATTCTTTTTCATGTAATTTTTTTTCCTACCAGTGGGCGTGTGTCAGGCATCAGGCTGACAGTTAAGATAGAAATAAAGGAGATACTAGACTAATAAGAGTGACAAAGCTCTGGGTCCAGTTCAAATACTATTCCAATCATTTTTATGAGCTGGTGTTGATGAGCTCCCCTGGAACCTCTGATCCTGAGTAAATTTACCTTCCATGCTGATAGCTGAATGTTGACATGCTGGCTTAAATTTCAGCTTCCTTTCTCAATGAAACTGAGTATACATGTGTTAACTCAGCAGCAGTTATGCCTGCTGCCACACAGGGAGCATGACAAAGCCAACTTGTGCAGAATGCTAAAACCAAAAAACTGCGGATGCTGGAAATCCAAAACAAAAACAGAATTACCTGGAAAAACTCAGCAGGTCTGGCAGCATCGGCGGAGAAGAAAAGAGTTGATGTTTCGAGTCCTCATGACCCTTCAACAGAACTTAGTTCTTAGTTCAGAACTCTGAATTCTGTTGAAGGGTCATGAGGACTCGAAAAGTCAACTCTTTTCTTCTCCACCGATGCTGCCAGATCTGCTGAGTTTTTCCAGGTAATTCTGTTTTTGTTTGTGCAGAATGCTTGTGGTTCCAAGGATAGTCTCTTGTTCAAAGGCACTCAGTGCCTGATTGAGGGGCACAGTATTGGAAAAGGGGGTGGGCCCACTGAGAGCCAATCCCTGCCCTTGCTTCTGACCCCCCTACACCTGCTTCCCTGCAATCCCAACTACATGAAACCCCTCCCAGCATTACTTGTCTGTGACCTGGGTCACTCTGCAATTCTGGGCCTCTGGTGATTGTCATCCCAGCAGCACCCACCACTTTCCTGGTGGCACAGTGGAGTATAAGAGCTGTTCGCTTCTGATTGGCCAGTAGCTCTTGGTGAGTAGGACTTCCCACCCCCGGGATCCTTATCCTGGGGGAATTCCACCAGTGGCCTCTCAACTGCCTAAGTGGCATGTAATATGGCAGGCCCTCCCTGAGGAAGCAACATGGGTCCCTCCATGGCTTTCCAGTTAGTGGGTGAGATTTTTGGTGCCTCCATGAAAATCCCCCCATTGACTCTGGACCCATGAAATTTCATGGCATCATGTCAACCATGGGCAAGGTAATCCCCAGCTAATTACCACCTCCCACCAACCGCTCAGCTGATGAATCAGTGTTGAACACCAATTGGAGGAAGCACAGATGGTGGCAAAGGTGCAGCATGTACTCTGGGTGGGGACTCCAATGTCCATCACCAGGAGTGGCTCAGTAGCACCAGTACTGATTGCACTGGCTAAGACCTGAAGGACAAAGCTACTAGGCTGGGTCAGTGGAGGTGGTGAGGGAACAAACAAGGTGGAAAATCCTACTTGACCTTGTCTTCACCTGTCACAGATGAAATCCTACAGTATTTGTAGGAATAGCCATTGCACAGTCCTTGTAGAGACAAAGTCTCATTTTCATACTGCAGATACGCTCCATTGTGTTGTGTGGCACTACCACCATGGGATAATTGGGATAAATTTAGAATTGATCTAGTAACTTAAAGTGGGCATCTACGAGGTGCCTTGGACCATGATCAGCAGCAGAATTGTATTCAACCACAATTTGTAACTTCAGGGGCTGAATTTTGAACCCCATCGGCGGGGAGGGTGGGGGGGTGGGGGGGGAGGTTGTGCGGGACGGGCAGGAGCGAGCATGAATCCGATTGGGTGTGCAGCACCATTTTATGTGGGCGGGCCATTTGAGACACTTGCCTGTAAGCGCTGAGCGCTCCCTGTGCGGGCAGGGGGGGGGACGGTGTTGGGGGATTCCTTGAGTTGTGAGTGTGCTGTTTCGCGCATGCACACGAAAGTGTGCAGAAATCTCCGTGATGCACAGAGGTGCCTCAGGGAGATTTGTTTAAGTTTAAAATTTCTAAATAATGTATTTGAAAACTTTTAAAACATGTCCCTTCATGTGACAGTCTCACATGAGCTGGGACATATCGATGATTTACAAAAAACAAATTTTTATTGAATTTTTAAACACTTCATGAAACCTCATCCTGCCTGGCAACCTTAAACTTAGACGGGCAGCTCATTTAATTGTTTAAATTAGTTTTTAACAGGCCTTAATAGGCCTTTGACAGTTCGGTGGGCACACAGCTGACCCAGCTGCGCACCTGCCGAACTGCAAATCTAATGACGCACGGTGAATTCAGGACGCTCGCCAACCGCAGAATTCAGGCCCAAGGCTTGACATATCCCCCACTCTACCATTACCATTAAGCCGGGTGATTAACCCTGGTTCAATAAGGAGTGAATGAGGTGCCAACCTGGTGAACTACAACACAGGGCCATTTGCGTTCCAAACGGTGGAAACAGCATGTGATAGACAGAGTTAAGCCTTCCCACAACCAATAGAGGAGATTAAAGCTCTGAAGTACTGGCCTATCCAGTTGTGAATGGTGGTGGACAATTAAACAACAAACTGGAGGAGGAGGCCGCACAAATATCTTCATTCTCAACAATGGGGGGAGCCCAACACACCGGTGCAAAAGACATCGGGCGGAACCATCCCAGATTTGCACTAAGTGTGGTACAGTCATAGGGTGGAATTTTCAGTGTCTGATGGCGTCAGGCACGAGTGGACAATATGGTGTGATTGGTTTCACAATGGTGCGAAACCAGTTCGCAACCGTCCACTCAGCCCACCAATGGCTCTGCGTTTCCCGCCATCAGTCATCAGGAACCTCATTGTCATACATGAACATATTATTATTAGGCCTGCCTGCCGGAAACGCCCTCCCCCCCGGCTGGATCGTCCGCCCAAATTGGTTGGAAAGCACGCCGACCTGTTTCACAACAGTACATAAGTGACATGCACTTGGCGCCTGCACTTTGAGGGGAACCTGGAGGTAAGCACACAGTGACATTGTGCAGCTGTTGCCAGGGTCACTTGTTGAATTTCAAGCTTGAGGGCCGCTGGGGGGTCGGGTTTAAGTCCAGCCCTGCCATTGAGGAAGCTTGTCGGGGGCGGGCATAGCGCAGCCCTGCCACTGAGGTTACTTGTGGAGGGGGCCAAGGGCCTGCTGTTGAATATAGCGCAAAAGCATTCAGGGTGGGGGTGTCGGGTGGGCAAGGGAAGTGGCCACACATTAGGGAAACCTGTATGAAGTGACCATTCCTCTGCAGATCAGGTGCAGCCACATTGAAATGATTGGAGTTGGGCTTCTGGCTTGTCTGCCGACTCAAGCAATGCAGAGGCATCAAAATGCCACCAAGTGATCCAAAGCTTTTCACCCCCAGTGCCCCTCCCACCCACCCCTGGCACAGACTGCCAAGCCATGAGCATCTTAGTGGACTGCAGAACAGTTGGACAACCTCACACGTTGTACAATCTCCTTGCTAAAGCTGGCCATGGAGCAGTCACTGCTGGAGGCGCTCACAGCCCCTCGCAATTTCATATTCCTGGTTTGGACTAGTCTCCTCCATGGTTCAAGCTAACAGTGCAGCCTTGCAGTGCGGGTTAGGAGAATGCCTACGCCTGAGCTGAGAACACGGCATGTAGCCCAATGGGCAAATCGGCCGGGTGGACTGCGGTGGTAGTGGTGGGGTTTCAGGCAGCCATGCAGCGCACTAATCTCTGGCCATCCAAGTGGTGGCCAGCACTGTCCGGGAATCGTTAAGGGGCCTGCACACTTAACCAGGACAGGTTCATAATACACCCATGCTAACCATGTGCTTCTATCTCTCTTTCATCCTGCAGGAGGACTACATTGGGATCATAGAGCCTGGTGAACTAGCTGTATGCCTGCTGGCCTACAGAGTGTGAAGACGATGGAGGAGAGAATGACTGAGGCTCCTGGCTGCGCAGAGGCAGGAGCAGCAACCTCAGTAAGAAGGGGCAGCTGGGGCTCCCGCACACACTGCCCAAGAGCCATAGTGAGCCATCTCAGTCTGGCGCCTAGCGACACCCAAGATCTATAGGCATTGCCATTCATTCATGCAGATGACCCAGAACTAGAGTTGCCAGAGACTGCGCATGTCTAGGGAACTGGTCAGTCACAGCTGCCATTTACTGCAGGACTTGGCGCCAAGGGGCCATGGAGGGCATCCACTGCCAATGGCTGTGAAAGTGACTATGGTGCTCAATTTCTATGTCAGTGGCTCCTTTTTGGCTCCACAAGTGACCTCTGTGGGATTTCACAATCTGCCACCCAGAAACGCATCCATGAGGTCACAGGTGCCATCTTTGTGAGGGCACACAACTTAGTGCATTTCATCCAGGACCAGGACAGCCAGGATACAAGGGCCATTGGATTTGCCCTGATCGCGAGTTTCCCACAGGTGTAGGGTGCGATCGATGGCACTCATGTGGTGCTCAGATCTCCGACGCAACACACGGTGGACTACATCTGAATGTGCAGCTGGTGTGACCACCAGAAATGCATCCAGGGAGTTTGCATGATGCCTACATCCTCAGTCAGTCACAGATCCCTGGAGTTTTTCAGGGTCCACAGAAGCTATAGGGATGGCTCCTCAGGGACAAGGGCTACCTGCAAAGGCCATGGCTGATGATGTCTATGCAGCAGAGTGACACTGTGATGAGGCACTTGATGCAGCTGGCAACTTGGTGGAGCAGACCATCGGGATGCTGAAGATGAGATTCCGGCACCTGGACCAGTCTGGTGGATCCCTGCAATACAGTCCACAGAGGGTGTCGTGCATCGTCATCATCTGCTGTGCCCTTTACAACCTAGCGCCGCAATGGGGAGAGGAGCAGGCTGAGGAGGAGAGGGAGGAGCTGGAGGTCTCCTCTGATGAGGAGGACACCAACAGGAATGAGGGTGAGGGGGTCTTTGAAGGCAACAATGACGGGGATGAGGCCCTTGCAATGCAGGCACGCTCGGGAGGCCCTCATTGCTGCTAGATTTATGGAGGATGATGACAACATGCAATGAGGAGACACTTTAGATTCTCACATTGCATCTGTGAACGTTTGAGTCCAGTCTGGCTTATGGCAGCAGGAATACCCTCTGTGAGAATGCTCCTGTCATGGAGATGCAGTGGAGGCTCTAATAGTCGCTCGATTGCAGGAGGATGATGACAACTTGCAGCGAGGCCACTTCATAGATCTTCACACAGCCCCTGAGAATGGCTGACTCTTGTCTGGCCGAAGGCAGCTCGCTTATGCTCTGTGATCAGGGTCAAATCATATAGACGCAGCCATAAAACTTTAGAAGTATCTGATACTTTGACAGCCTTCAGCACCTCAGCCCTTCAGGAGCATAGCATCAGTGGCCACAGATGCTTAGGAGATGGGGGCCAGACCCACCTTAAAGGTGCTGAGAGCACACAGAGAGAATGAGACAACTCTGTGGCGCCAGCCCACTACATTCTGGCAGCAATGACAAGTGCCGTCAAGGTGTAGGCATCAGTAATGTTTCCTGGGATTGTGAGGCCAGACCATCACTTTGGTCTGAAGGCTCATAGGGAATAGGCCCTGGACTGAGACACCTGCCTTTTACCTTGTGCAGAAAGGTTTCGCATCTGATGACAAGAGCACTGCTGTTACGTATTACTTTGGGGTCACTATTTGCTAGCGAACTGGTTGCACGTATATCTGTCGGCAGGCAAGTCGATTATAATACACTGCAGACACAGAGACCAATATGAAATGAAGCACGTGCTATTTATTTACACAAACAACAGAGCACTAACATGATGTGTGTTTCCCCAACCAGACCCTACTCTAGACTAATATTAACATGGTAGCCTATGCTACACAGCTATTGGGTCTTATAGTCACGTGATCAATCTGCTCACAGTCTCTTAAAGGTGTATTAACCCTCAGATTACCACATCCCTCCCCCTTTACTTGAAAGTACATTTTACAATATAATAACTATTTACAAAAATGAACTACTTACAAATTCAGTCTCTCAGGAGGCTTTTTCAAATGTATCGACTGTCGTAATTCTACGACTTTGGATGGTTTATCCGAGGCCTCCCTCTTAGGAGTTATCTGTCCACTAGGCTTCCCAGTAGGAACCTGTAAGCTTGCCTCTTTGACTCTCTCAGGCTCAGTGGGTTCTAGAGGTACTTCCAAACCAAGAGGAATTCCTCCTACCTGTCTTGTAGACTCCAATGGGAATGTTGGATGCACCTTTTCTTGTAGATCTGTTTCACTTTTCCTGAGGTGATCTACATGTCTCCTGATTATCCGACCTTCAACCAATAAATGGTAGGACAAGATCCTGTCACTGCACTGACTTCAGCTGATAACCATTTGGGCCCATTTCCAAAGCTCTTTGCAAAAACTGCTTCTCCTACAGTGAAGTTTTTTTCATGACTGTAGTAAGCGTGTTCATTTTTCTGGGCCTCTTGTCTTCTCGCAACCCTCTCCCCTAAATTTGGCCTCATGAGGCTTAATTGCGTCCTGAGACATCTCATCATTAATATCTCTGCGGGAACAATATCGGTGGTCGTATGTGGTGTAGTCCTGTAGCTGAGCAGGAAGCATGATAACTTCGTTGCTATAGAGTCCACCTATATTTTTTTCATTCCGGCCTTGAAGGTCTGAATTGCCCTCTCAGCCAACCCATTGGATGTGGGATGGTGTGGAGAGGTCTTGGCATGTGTTATGCCATTGACAGTGTTAGATCCTTGGAATTCCACTCTAGTGAATGCCGCTCCATTATCAGGCACTATTATCTCTGGTAAACCATGTATCACGAAACTCTGACACAATCTATTTATGGTGGAAGCAGATATGGGTGAGCTCACCTCATGTACATCCATATATTTGGAGTGGGGTTCGATAAGTAAGAGGAACATTGTGCCCAGAAAAGGCCCTATGTAGTCAACCCATGGCCTTCTTGGCCATTCCCAGGGATGCAGTGGAGCAGGAGGAGGCAATTTCTGCACCTGTTGGCACTGCATGCAGCTCTTGACCATGTTTTTGATTTCAGTGTCCATCCCTGGCCACCATAAGTAGCTACACACCAACATTTTCATTCTGTAAATGCCAGGGTGAGCGCTATGCAATTCTATCAATAATGGCTGTCTTCCTCTGGGAGGCACAATGACTCTCGGTCCCCACAGTAAGATGCCAGACTAGCAGGTGAGCTCATATCTCCTGTTAAAATAGGGTTTCATTTCGTCTGACTTTGGCTCGTTAGACCATCCCTGCAAGACCTGTTCCCTGACTGAGATAAAACTGGATTGAGGTTTGTCTATTCTCTAATCTGTTTGGCATTCACTGGTGATGGATCCAGAAAGTTTAATAACAGGGCAAGTTCTTGAGGGATAGGGGCGTTCACATTACTATCATTTAGAGGTAATCAGCTCAACGTGTCGGCCTTGGCAATCTGGCTTCCCGGCCGGTGGATAGAAGTATATTCGAAAGCAGCTGGAATCAGTGTCTACCTTTGGATGTGTGCCTAGGCGATTGTGAATATTGCCTGATCTTCCTCAAGCAAGCCTAGTAGTGGCTTGTAATCGGATACTATGGTGAAGTGGCGACTATAGATGTATTGGTGGAAAATCTTAATGCTAAATACAATGGATAAGCCTTCTTTCTCTCTTTGTGAATATCTTTGTGCTTGAAACGTAGCCAATGGGTCATTCAGAGCCATCCGCCATCTGCTGGGAGAGTACTGCCCCTGCTCAGTAAAGGGATGCATTGCAGTTAAAAATCAATTCTTTCTTTGGGTTGAAATGTACCAACAGGGCCGATGAATGTACTAACTGCTTTACTGTCGTAAAAGCCTGTTGTTGTGGGGCTTGCCAATTGCACCTGTGGTGTTTCATGAGTAACCCATATAATGGAGCCAGTATGTTGACAAATTTGGGAGAAAACGACCATAGTAGTTAACCTTTCCCAAGAAGGATTTGAGTTCTATGGCACTTTCCAGGGCTGGCGCCTCACAAATAGCTCTCACCTTGTCTTCTACTGGGTGAAGGCCCTGCGGGTCAACCCTATGACCCAGTAAATCACTTATTTTGCTTAGGAGATATATTTTTCCCTTTTCAAGTGTACTTCGGCTTGTGAGAAATTCTTCAATACCTCTTCCAAGTTAGTGATGTGTTCATCATAAGTTAGTTCTGTTACTAGGACATCATCAAGATAAACCACTGCATGGGGTAGAGACCTTGAAGTAAATTTTCCATAGTTCATTGGAAAATAGCACAAGCCATTGAGACTCTGAAGGGTAATCTGGTATAATTCCCTATGTGTGTTGATAGCCACAAAATCCCGAGAGGCCTTTTTTAGCTCGATTTGCTGGTAAGCGTGGCTCATGTCGAGTTTCGTATATGCGGTTCCCCCTGCTAGCTTGGAGTACAATTAATCACTTTTTGGTATAGGGTGCCTGTCAAGTCTGGCTACTTTGTTAATAGTCAACTTGTAGTCCCCACATATTCACATACTCTGGTCAGGCTTTAGTACTGGAACTGTGGGCGCTGTCCATTCAGAAAATTGTACAGGTTGTAAGATTCCCAACCTTTCCAGCCTGTTCAATTCAATATCTACTTTTTCTTGTAATGCATAAGGGACTGGCCTTGCCTTCAAATATCTGGGGGTTGCTCCAGGATTCCTGTGGATTTTAGCTTGCAGCCCCTGAATCTTCCCGAGCTCTTCCCTGAACACAGGGACATATTTCTGTAATATGTCTAATTTCTGAGTTGAAAAACCTTAGTCCACTCCAAATTTATTTCCTTAAACCAATTCTGACCAAGTAGAGTTGACTCTCCCCATATACTATTATCAGGGGCAGGTTAGCAGGTGGCTTCCATATTGTACTGGAACCTTGCATATACCTTTTACCTGTATTTTTTCACCAGTATATGTGTTTAGTCTGGCATCTGAGTTTTCCAGCTTTAGTGAGTGGCCTCCTCCATTCAGATGCTTATATGTGTGCTCCTCTATGACTGTCATGGATGCGCTTGTATCCACATCCATTCGAAGGGGTTTTCTGTTGACTTCTACTGTCACATAGATTGGCTGTTTTACCCACTTTTTCATTGTGTAGTGAGTAAATATCTGACTCTGTTTCTTCCCCCTCTTCCATTATATAAATTTCTGACTTCTGCCTTTTTGCTTGAAATTTGGCCTCAATCTTTCTTTACAATATCGCATAATGTGCCCGTTGCGGAGGCAGTAGAAACAATCAGTTCTTTTAAATTGTCGTTCATTTGTAAGATGTCTGGTTCCGATTCTGCTATTATGAATGTGGTTTTTATCCGTTAAGCCACTGTTTTTGCTGGTTTGTTAATGGTGGCTGTTTTCCTTCTTTCAATGCAGCCCTGGGCTTGGGTGCCATTTCTATCCAGTGCCTCCCTCCCGATGTGAGGAATGGTGCCACTTTGTGCTCCCTTGATTGCTTCTGAGTCCTTGACTGTGCTCTCCATTGCAAGCATCAACACCAGTGCCTTGCTGAAATCCAAATTTGTTTCTGACAACAACCTTTTTTTGGATGGCGTCTTTGTTAATCCCACACACTAATCGGACTCTTAACATGTCATTAAGCGACATCCTGAACTCATAGTGCTCTGTCAGTTGTTTTAAGGCTGCTACATAGCAAGCGATAGTCTCTCTAGGTGCGTGACACCTTGAATTGAATTTAAATTACTGCGTTGTTACTGAGCATTTTGGTTGGAAGTGACCATTCACTAGGTTCACCAACTCATCAAAGCTCTTGGAATTTGGGGTGATGGGTGCCAATAGACTGCGAATTTGGCTATATGTTTTACTGCCACATGTCAATAAGAGGATTGCCTGCCTCTTCTCCTCCCCCAATATGTCATTGACTAAAAAGAAAATAATGTGACCGGTCATTGGTGGCCTGATCAAACAGTTCAATACAGCCAAATTGTGGCAAATTGGAGGGCGGTAGCTTTGATGACTACGGTGAGGGTTTACAATTGTAGTGAGTTTACAATTGGCCTGCAAGGCACAGCTGAATCACTACAGCTGGGTTTTCGCAGCTTTCCTTGGTGTCGTCAACTGCTTGGCTTTTGCCTCGTCACCAGTTGTTATGTTTTACTATGGAGTCACTTTGCTCATGAACTGCTTTGCACCTCGATGTCCCTCCAGGAGCTCCTTCTCCTCAAGGGCTCAGGCCCTCAGGTACCTGAACATAAGAACATAAGAAATAGGAACAGGGTAAGCCATTCGGTCCCTCAAGCCTGCCCCACCATTGAATAAGATCGTGGCTGATCTGCCACAGGCCTCAACTCCTCTTTTGTGCCAGCTCCTCACCAAAAAAAATGTGACAGTGTCACATGAGCTGAGACATGTCTTACGAATTTTATTAGAAGTTTTTTTTACAGTTTAAAAACATTCATGAAACCTCATCCAGCCTATGGATGAGGTTTCATGATAAATGCAAAGGCCGCCTGGGGCTCTTCGCCTGCCCATCAACCTTAAGGTTGGATGGGCAGCTCAGTTAGTTATTTTAATTGGAATTGAAACGGCCTTAAAAGGCCTTTGACATAGTGGCGGGTGTGCAGCCGACTCTGTTGCGCACCCGCCGCACTGAAGATCTGAATGATGCGTGGTGACGCACGCCTGACATCCCCGCACGTCATTTTACGTGTCAGCGGGTGGGCCCCGCTATCGCGCACTGACCCGAAGCTTCTGGCCTATGTCCCCTAGATTGGGGTCCCCCCAATAGTCAAAATATCTTCTCAACATCTACCCTGTGAAGCCCCCTCAGAATCTTGTAAGTTTCAGTAAGATCACCCCTATTCTTCTAAACTCTAATGAATAAAGGCCTAACCTGTTTAGCCATTCTGGATAAGTCAACCCCTTCATCCAATGATTCAGCCTGGTGAATCTCTTTTGAACTGCTTCAAATGCCAGTATGTCCTTTCTTAAAGACGGGGACCAAAACCGTACACAGTACTCTAGATGCAGCCTCACCAACACCCTGTACAGTTGTAACAAGACTTCCCTAATTTTAAACTCCAACCCCCTAGCAATATAGGCCAAAATTCCATTTGTCTTTTTAATTACTTGCTGCACCTGCATGCTAACTTTTTGTGTTTCATGCATAAGAACATCCAGATCCCTCTGTGCTGCACTTTTTGGAGTCTCTCTCCGTTTAAATAGTAGTCTGCCTTTTGATTCTTCCTACCAAAGTGCATGACCTCACACTTTCCTACATTAAACTCCATCTGCCAAGCTTTTGCCCACTTACTCAACCTGTCTATATCCCCTTGCAGATTCCTTATGTCCTCATCACAACATGCCCTCCCACCTATTTTTGCGTCATCAGCAAATTTGGATACATTACACTCTGACCCCTCCTCCAAGTCATTAATATAGATAATACATAATTGAGGCCCTAGGATTGACCCTTGTGCCACTCGACTAGTTAAATCTTTCTGACCAGAAAAAAACCCATTAATCCTGACTCTCTGTCTTCTGAAGGGAGGACGAGCGGTAGCCGGACACCCCTGGGTCATCCGATCAGGAATCTCAGAGGCTGTCCTCTCCCACTCAGTTCCTTTTGTCTGTGACCCCCTCAGTCTCATCCTCTGCCACCGCAGAGGGAACAGCTGACCTACAGGAGGTCAGCAAAAGCAAGCCAAGGCCCCCAAAGCTTCGGACCCAGAGGACTCAAGCCAAAATCATCAGAGGCAACAGGGCCAGCCATTGCACAGGCTATCTCCACCCCTGCTGCGGATGTCAGGGCAGCACCTGGAAGTGTTAGGCCTAGAAAAGTTAAGAAATTTTGATCACAATTAGTTGCATGGCTGAATTTATTTTGTCACTTTATATTCCGAAAATATATTCTCTTTCGCTGAATAATGTGTAATGGTATCTTTCAGTTTCATTGATAGGCTTCACAAGTCCTCCCATTGCTATCCCACAGCACCCTCCCCCAACCCCACCCCCTAGCAGTTCAGCTGTAAGCAGCCAGCCCACGAGTGCTTCTGAAGGGAGAAGTAGGTGTGCGGCAGGGCCTTTTGGAGCCTTGCACAAGCACTCTCCACGCACGTGGATCCTTCTTCCATCACACTTATCTTACTGTCAGCGTTTTCAGTGCTGCCTGCTGGGGTCCTCTTTCAGTTGTCCATCTGAGCTGACCTGCATCTCCACCCACTCCCATGCAGCACCCGTTCCTACCCAGCACAAGTCTCCTTTCACTTTTGTTTTTAAAAGCATGGTGCGTGTAACATTTGTCTTTAGCTCCCCTGTCCTTTCCCCTCCCCCAGTCACCCATGTTCTTTCCCCATCATTTTCAACCCCCCTGACATCACCTTCTGCCTCCCCACCATCACCTACCAGCCAGAACCCTTTTCTTTCCAGGATGTCCAGGTGAACATGCACATTCCCTTAAAAACAAAAAAACTGCGGATGCTGGAAATCCAAAACAAAAACAGAATTACCTGGAAAAACTCAGCAGGTCTGGCAGCATCGGCGGAGAAGAAAAGAGTTGACGTTTCGAGTCCTCATGACCCTTCGACAGAACAGTTCTGTCGAAGGGTCATGAGGACTCGAAACGTCAACTCTTTTCTTCTCCGCCGATGCTGCCAGACCTGCTGAGTTTTTCCAGGTAATTCTGTTTTTGTTATGCACATTCCCTTCCTTCCTGAAAATCCCACTCCCATCCATATTGACCTCCTGACTTCCTCCTTCCCACCCGCAGGATCCATGGCTGCCTCTGAATCCTCACCAACCACCCTCGCTGTCCCTTGTGCCGATACCATCGCACCCTTACCCTCCCACCTTACCGGCTCACTCTGCCTTCTCTCATTCTCACCATTCCCTCCTACCACACCGACCTTCAGCTCGGTCCCCAGAAGGCACTCAATGACTCCACAGACCCCCTCCCTTGCACATTCACCTGGACATACCCCTCTTATTCTTTCGTCCCCCTGGACTCCTTCCTCCTCCCCGACTCCTTCCCAATTTGATTCCTTCCCCCTCCCTTACTCTTTCCTCCACCCTTCCTCCTTCCTCCTCCCTTAATCCTTTCTTCTCCCAGACTCCCTCCTTCCCCTGGACTCCTCCCCTCCTCAGAACTGCTTCCTTCCAACCCCCCGCAGTCCTGCCCTCCTTGGAACTCCTTCCTCCACCCAAAGTCTTGCCCCCCCCCTCAGAAATCCTGCCTCCATCCAAAGTCCTTTCCCCATCCCAAACTCCTTCCCCGCTCTGAACTCATTCCCTTACACCTACCTCTCCTGTTGTCATATTTTTTTCTGTTATACCTTCCTCCCTGTACTGCCTCCCTGCTTCCCACCTCAACCCGCAACACCTTCACCCACCCCTCCTAAACTCACCCACGACACCTTCTCCCCTCCCAACCTCACCTTCCACCGGCACCTTCATTTCCTCACCTCCCAACCTTCCCCCCCACCTGATACATCTTTCTGTCCCAGTCAAACCTACATCTTCCTCTCCACCCTCTTGACGACCATCCATTTCAGACCATGGCCAGGACACTGATGTCCTGAAGCAGACCCTCAATGGTGACCTTCCAGCCTCCGTGAGCTGCTTTGCAGCAGAGCCATGTCCATGAGAACCCACCCAACATGTGATGCTTGTTCCTCCAGGGTCCCGTTGTGGAGGGCTCCAGCATCTCCTGCATGTCCGCCATGTGAGCAAAGCCCTGATGGTGAGTCCTGACTTCTGTACTCCACCCTTGTCCAGACATGTCTGCACCAATGTGTTTTCCCGCTGATGTGAGTGGTAAATTTGAAATGGGGGGTTGATTCTGGTGAGCTGGGCTTATAATGATATGCAGATGTATTACAATGAAGTTCCCAACGTGCGGCAGTGGGAAACGCAGCTCGCCATTGACAGGCGGAGCAGATGATTGCAAACTGGCTTCATGACATTGGGAAACTGATTTTTGGCCTTCCCGCCATATTGTTCTTGCACGCCCGGCGCCCGTGGGCATGGAATATTTTGGCCATAGAACCATAGGAAAGTTATGGTGCAGAAAGAAGCCATTCAGCCCATCATGTCTGCGTCAACCAAAAAAATGAAAAAAAAAAACTAGCTGCTCATTTTAATCCAACTTTCCAGCATCTGGTTATATAGCCTTGCAGGTTACAGCACTTCAGGCATAGATCCAGGTACTTTTAAATGAGTTGAGCATTTTGGCCTCAACTACCAACTTAGGCAGTGAATTCCAGATGCCCAATACTCTCTGGATGAAAAAGATTTTCTTCATGGTCCCTCTACTCCTTCTACCAATCACCTTAAATCCATGCCCCCAGGTAATTGACCCCTCAGCTTGTGGAAACAGGTCTTTCCTGTCTACCTTATCTTGGCCACTCATAACTTTGTGCACCTCAATGAGGTCACCCCTCCACCCCCTCTGTTCCAAGGAAAGCCACCCTAGCCTATCCAATCTTTCCTCATAGCTGCAATTTTCAAGCCCTGGCAACATTCTTGTAAATCTCCTCTGTACTCTCTCCAGAGCTATTATGTCCAGAACAATTAATGTGAAGACCAGAATTGTACACAAAATTCCAGCTGTGGCCTAACCAGTGTTTTAAACAGTTTCATCATTACATCTATGCTTTTATGTTCAATATCTCATCACAAGCTTTCTTTACCACCTTGTTCACCTGCCCTGCCACCTTCAGAGGCCTGTGGACATGCATGCCAACGTCTCTTATTTCCTCACCCCCTCTAAATATCCTCTAATTTATTGAGTATTCCCTTGCTTTGTTTTCTATCCCCAAATGCGTTACCTCATATTTTTCTGGATTGAATTCCATTTTCCACTTTTATGACCATTGATATCATTCTGGAGACAACAGCTTTTCTCTTCACTATCAACTACCTGGCCAATTTTTGTGTCACCTGCAAATTTCCCAATCATTCCTCCCACATTCAAGTCAGGTTGGACCCAAAATTGGCTCAGTGACAGGAAACAAAGGGGAGTGGTCAATGGATGTTTGCCCGAATGGAGAATGGTTTCCAATGGTGTTCCACAGGGCTCAATTCCAAATGCTTTCTTGACCACCTGTCCTGCCACCTTCAAGGACCTGAGGACATGCACTCCAAGGTATCTCACTTCCTCAACCCCTCTCGATAACTTCCTTTGCTTTGTTTGCCTTCTCCAAATGCATTACCTCTCACTTTTCCAGATTGAATTCCATTTGCCACTTCTCTGCCCACTCAACAAAGACCTTGCTGTATGTAGTAGTGACTTAGACTTAAATGTGGGACGCATGTTTGAGAAATTTGCAGATGACACAAAAATTGGCCATGTAGTTGATAGTGAAGAGGATAGCTGTTGTCTCCAGAATGATAGCAATGGCTTTGTTGAGTGGGCGGAGAAGTGGCAATTGGAATTCAATCTGGAAAAGTGAGAGGTAATGCATTTGGAGAAGGCAAACAAAGCAAGGGAAGTTATTGAGAGGGGTTGAGGAAGTGAGAAACCTTGGAGTGCATGTCCTCAGGTCCTTGAAGGTGGCAGAACAGGTGGCCAAGAAAGCATTTGGAATGCTTTCCTTTATTGGGTGAGGTATTGAATACAAAAGCATGGCTGTAATGATGGTACTGTATGCAACACTGGTTAGGCCACAGCTAGAACTTTGTGTACAGTTCTGATCACCACATTACAGGAAGAATATAATTAGTCTGGAGAGAATGCAGAGGAGATTTACAAAAATGTTGCCAGGGTTTGAAAATTGCAGCTATGAGCAGAGATTGGATAGGCTAGGTTATTTTTGTTAGAACAGAGGAGGCTGAGTGGTGACCTAATTGAGGTGTGCAAAATTACAAGGGGCCTAGATAGTGTAGACAGGAAAGACTTGTTTCCCTTATCTGACGGGTCAGTTACCAGGGGGCATAGATTTAAGGCAATTGGTAGAAGGATTAGAGGGGACATGAGGAAAAACTTCTTCACCCAAAGGGTGCTGGGCATCTGGAATTCACTGCCTAACTTGGTGGTTGAGGCTGAAGTGTCTCATTTAAAAGTTACTTGGATCTGCATCTGAAGCACTGTAACCTGCAAGGCTACAGACTAGGTGCTGGAAAGTGGAATTAAATTGAGCGGCAAGTTTCTTTTTTCTCTTTTTGGCTGACACAGACAGGATGAGCTGAATGGCCTCTTTCTGCACCATAACTTTTCTATGGTTCTATGGTTCACATTTTGTGATGGCTCAAAGAGGTTATTAAAGGATTAAGTATCTTTGGTGTGAGGTTATGAATACAAGTCTGTTTGTTTTGATAAGGGCTTAAGTATTTGAGGGGCTGTTAAACCTCTCAAATGTACTTTCATGAATGAGAGCATTTTAAAAAATTAAAGTGAAAGCTGTAATTGATATTGAGATCTTTATTTCTTTCATCTCAACATGGTTCCTGAATCCTGTCAATGGTGGATATGGTTTGAGTTGACATGGATGGTATAAAGGAAAAGGGTAGTCAGTGGAGGGCATGAATTGGCATGAGTTGGTATTAAGTTAGCATGGGGGCTATAAGGGGCCATAGAGGGTCGGTGTGGCACACGATTTGGCATGGAGTACATAAGGGGCCGTGTGGGATATATGGTTAGCATTAGTCAGCATGGGGGTTATATGGGGAAATGGGGTGGGTGGGGCACATGAGTTGGCATGAAGGCTATAAGCAGCCATGGGCATGGGTGGGGGGCATGAGTTGGTATGGATGGGCCATGGCGAATTGGTGGAGGGGGTGATGTAGCGTGTTAAAAAACAATTGGAACAAAACCTTTTAAACAGCCCACCTCCACATGCAGCAGCTCGACAGCCCCTGTGGCCACCTCCGATTTATGTTCAGGGTGGTGGGCTTTGTAATCTTAGTTTGCATGCCTGCTTGGAGCTGCCTGGAATGGTATCAGTCTAGTTCGAGCCATATGATGCCTGGATATGTGAGAATCTTCTAACTTCAGAATGTAATAGATTAGGATCAGATGTTCAGAGCCAATTAGAAATCAATTATGTGGGGCCTGGTAGCTGGTCAATGGTTTGTAAAGGAGGAGACCAATTTACTGCTCAGGCTACAAGAAAGAAGGTCAAAATCGTTTTCTTTGCAGCAGAGGGAAGAAAGGTCCAAAGGGAAGGAAACGATCCAAAGGATCCGAGAACCAAGCAGAACCAACCCATGCCGGGATTTTGTGAACTCTGTTGCCCATAGCTGAAGCAGGGAAGTATAGCCTGTTAAGCTGTGTTAATTATTTCCTCGTTCACTAAGTCATATTTTAAGCTTAATAAATCTTTCTACTTTGCTGCAATTTGACAGTCTTGGTGTTGACTTATTTATCAAATCCAAATTCCTTACAGTTAATGGCGACCATGAACAGAGACATGAATCAAAATAATGACAGACTGAAGCATTTGAGTGTGGCCTCATTCCTGTGATTCTCATGGATGAAATTCTAAAATCTGTTAAGTGTGGGGTAGCACTTGCAGAACTCGGTGCCCTTCAGAATGGACGTGAAGAAAAAAACATTGACTATTTTTTTTGGATAACTTGGAATCTCAGGCCAGAATTTTACATTCTGTGTGTGGGCGCCCGCCCGACCTGAGCCGACGCGAAATAGAGAGAGATGACGCTGGGTGAGAGCCCTGTCACCATCGCGCACTCACGCAATATTTCATTTGGCGGGCATGTGTGGCAGTTGGAAGCACTCCCGCCAACAATTAAGTGGGCAATTAAGCCAATTAATGATGCAATTAACAGTGATTTTGAGCCTGTCCACACTTACAGTTAGCAGGGCTTGGAAAAAACCCCCCCACTAGAGCTATACCTTGAGTGCCCTACCATCCATTCTTAATTAGATAATGTCACCAACTTTAACACCTATGTGTTCTATTGTACTATTGTCGTTGACATCTTTTGATGATCTGCTTCTATCACTGCTTGTTTGTCCCTACAACCACACCACCCCCCTCCACCTCTCTGTCTCTCTATCTCTCTGCCCCCCACACACACACCTTAAACCAGCTTATATTTCAACTCTTTCTTGGACTCGAACTCAAGTTCTGTCGAAGGGTCATGAGGACTCGAAACGTCAACTCTTTTCTTCTCCGCCGATGCTGCCAGACCTGCTGAGTTTTTCCAGGTAATTCTGTTTTTGTTCAAGTGGTTATAGTACTGGGTTTGTAACCCCAAGATCAAGAGTTCAAATCTCACAGTAGCAAACTATGAAACAATGTAACTTCATCTGAATAGGAACAGATGGAAACAGGTTTGTACTTGAAAGAGTTACTTCTATCTAATGGCTTGGCCTAAATGGCCAAGTGGTTACAGTACTGGGTTTGTAACCCCAAGATCAAGAGTTCAAATCTCACAATGGCAAACAATGTAACTTCATCTGAAAAACAGATGGAAACATGTTTGTACTCAAAAGAGTTACAAAGCATCTGCATGGATACACACACACCAAGCTTACAGTTGGCAGAGAGGCCATTCTGCCAGGCAGCATTCACATTTTTGCTCCAAACTCGATCCAGGGCAGGATGAAATCTCTGTGGGGAAATAAAATAAAAAGAGATATCTGGACACTGCTTTTTTATGAGCTATGCTTTCTGGTACTTGATTGTGCTGCATGGACTTATTTTGCAGGATTTTTGTCATGTCCTTTAGTCTTTGGAGGTCTGCCGCTCCCTTGGGCAGCTGTCTGCCTTCAGGGAGTTCTGTCGAAGCACTCATCTGCACCCTCGGTTACATCGGCGCCTGCCCTCTTCCTGCCCCCACCCTGCAGCACTGAGCATTTCAGCGTGCGTTTCCTGCTGCCAGGCTGTTAATTGGCCAGCCAGCATGAAATATCAGTTGGGAGACGATCGCGACCAGTGGCCCATTTCCTTTCCACTCCCAGGCCGCCTATCACGTGCACCTGATGACTGAAATACCCAGGCCTCAGCGTCATTTTACCTGGCCAGGTCGCGACCTGGCAGACGATGTCACCTCACAATTGGATTGAGGAAACTCAGTCAGACCCGCCAATAATCAAGGCTGCAGTTAAAAACCAAAACAGCAAAGATGGCATCCAAAGATGAGCAGCAGCTTACAAACAGAAGTTAGTAGCTTATAAAGTTGTATAAGAATTATTAGTAAGATGTCTCACAAAGAGTGAGAGTACACCTTTTCAGAAGTAGAAGATAACCCAGAAGTGGGTGGACGATAAAAGTTAAAGAATGACAAGTCAATTAACTTTATAGCGTACTTCTGCACTCAAAGGGACGATGAGAAATTTAGACAGGAAGAACAAAAGATTGAGGACATTAAACAGCAGATACAGGAAATCAAATGCCAGAAAGGTGAGGAGATGGATTTGCTCATCCAAAATGTTCGAGTCTAGAATTGGCAGCTGAACATTCAGCCATGTTACCAGCAGAAGAGTCTCTCTCTCTTAAATGTGGATTCTGCTCTGGTAGAAGCACATCAGGTCAGGCAAGAACTGAGGAAGTTTCAGAAGGAGAATGAAAAACTCAAGTAGGAACTCGAGGATGCTAGAGGAGCACCAAAGAGAGGCAGTTAAAAAGCCCCATCTGAAAGTGGATCATTCCCTCCGTAAGCTATAGATAATGGAGTTGAAAGGAAAGTAAGGTAAACAACAGGCTTTACTTTACAAGGTGGACACTATGCACATTGATTTATTGGCACAGGTTCTCAATTATCTTTGGATTAGGAACTTAAATTTACCGGAGATTTACTCAGCCAAACTAAACAACGTCCAGATGAGATCACAGCAACTTTTGTTGATGATTTGTATGATTTGTATGAGCAGACCCAGCACCAACAGCTATGCTGCAGCAGGGAGGGATCAGGAGTAGTTAAAGACTGGATTCTTAACCCAACTTCAGCCTGTGCTTCAAGCAGCTTTGGGTATCTTTAGCCAACCTATGGATTGGTGCATAGAGGTGGAAGACAATATTTGCAGAGTGTGAGACATGGCAAAGGAGCGCCTAAAGACCCAGGTGCAGCAGGGCATCACACCGAGAAAATTGGATGCAGTGGCGGAAGGTCCTCAGCGCTCAAGTATAAGTCCCCTGTATCCCTGCTAGTATTGTGGGACAGTAATAGATATAACACAAGAAATAGGAGCAGGAGTAGCCAACACTGTACAACCATTTGAGCCTGCTCTGTCATTCAATAAGATCATGGCTGATCTTGGACTTCAACTCCACTTTCTCGCCTGCTCCTGATATCCTTTGATTCCCTGAGAGACCAAAAATTTGTCTTTTTTGTTTATTCATTCACGGGATGTGGGCTTCACTGGCTGGGCCAGCATTTATTACCAATCCATTGAGAAGATGGTGGTGAGCTGCCTTCTTGAACTGCTGCAGCCCATGTGGAGTAAGTACATCCATGGTGCTGTCAGGAAGGGAGCTGCATGATTTTGACCCAGTGACAGTGAAGGAACAGCGATATATTTCTAAGTCAGGATGGTGAGTGACTTGGAGGGGAACAATCTATCTGCTGCCCTTGTCCTTCTAGATTGACTTGGAGAGGAACGATCTATCTGCTGCCCTTGTCCTTCTAGATGGCAGTGGTTGTGGGCTTGAAAGGTGCTGTCTAAGGAGCCTTGGTGATTTCCTGCAGTGCATCTTGCAGATGGTACACACTGTGCATCGATGGTGAAGGGAGTGAATGTTTGTGGATGTGGTGCCAATTGAGTGGGCTGCTTTGTCCTGGATGGTGCCAAGCTTCTTGAGTGTTGTGGGGGCTGCACTGATCCAGGCAAGTGGGGAGTATTCCATGACACTCCTGACTTGTGCCTTATAGATGGTGGACAGGCTTTGGGGAGTCAGAAGGTGAGTTAATCGTCACAGGATTCCTAGCCTCTGATCTGCTCTTGTAGCCACAGTATGTATATGGCTAGTCCAGTTCAGTTCCTGGTCAATCGTGACCCCGAGGATGTTGATAGTGGTGGATTCAGTGATGGTAATACCATTGAACATCAAGGGGTGATGGTTAGATTCTCTTCTGTTGGAGATGGTCATTGCTCGGCTCTTGTGTGGCATGAATGTCATTTGCCACCTGTCAGCCCCAGCCTGGATATTGTCCAGGTCTTGTTGCATTTGGACATGGACTGCTTCATTATCTGAGGAGTCGTGAATGGTGCTGAACATTGTTTAATCATCAGCGAACATCCCCACTTCTGACCTTATGATGGAAGGAAGGTCATTGATGAAGCAGATGAAGATGGTTGGACCCAGGACACTACCCTGAGGAACAGCTGCAGTGATGCCCTGGAGTTGGGATGACTGGCCTCCAAAAACCAGAACCGTTTTCCTTTGTGTTAGGTATGCCTCCAATCAGTGGAGAGTTTTCCCCCTGATTCCTATTGACTCCGGTTTTGCTACAGCTCCTTTGACACTTGGTCAAATGTGGCCTTGATGTCAAGGGCAGTCACTCTCAGCCTTAATATACCCTGAATTCCATAGGCTCACAACCCTTTGAGTGAAATAATTCCTCTTCCTCTCAGTCCTAAATGATCGGCCCCTTATCCCTAGACTGTGACCTTATGGTTTTGTTTCCCCAACCCGCAGAACTAATCTCTGTGTCTCTGTCAAGACCAATCACAATCTTGTATGTTTCCATGAGATTACCTCTCATTCATCTAAATTCCAGAGAATATAGGCCCAATTTACTCAAACACACATTGTAGGACAAGTGTCTCATCCCAGAGACTAATTCAGTGAACTTTTGCTGTACCACCTCAAGTGCAAGTATATCCTTTCTTAAAAATGGAGGCCAAAACTGCACACAGTACTCCAGATGTGATCTTGCAAATGTTCTGTACAATTGTAACAAGACTTACTTATTCTGGTCCTCAATTCCCCTTACAATAAAAGCTAGCATGCCAATTGCCTTCCTAATTGCTTGCTGAACCTGCATGCTAACTTTCTGTGTCCCTGTACGAGCACACCCAAGTCTCTCTGAACAGCAACAATTAAGTTTCACACCTTTTAAAAAGCATTCTGCATTTCTGATCTTACGACCAATTTTCCCCACATTATATTCCATCTGCCATCTTCATACCCAGTCACTTAACCTGTTTATATTTCTTTGCAGCCTCTCTGTGCCCTCTGTACTGCTTAACTTTCCACCTAACTTTATTTCATAGCAAACCTAGAAATGTCGCTCTCTGTCTCTTCATGTAAGTCATTAATATATATTGTAACTAGCTGAGGCCCCAGCCGTAAATGAAGCAGGGTTGGAGGGAACATAGCTAAGAGTTAAAGAAAGAAGCTAAAAGGTCCATCTATATCTTTACGCTCGTGCTCTAATCTGCAAAGCTTTGTTGTCTGGCTCTGAATGATGAAAGCATAAATTTGTTACTGGTCCTATCTTTGTAACTATGCACTTGTATATGTTTGTGGGAAACCATAAATTTGATTGTTGAGTCAGGTAATATATAAGAACTGAATTATACCAGCATCTTTAAATTAAAACAGCCATATCTCCTTTCTCAATGACTGTCTCCGTCTCCGACTTACCCCACGTGGATTTCAACTGAAATTCCACCCCTCATTTTTCGAAACCACCCAGGATTACAGGTACCTCCGGGACATAAAACGTTTCTCGGACTGCTGTTCCCGTCACATTCTGAAATCCACAGTCAGTGCCATGTGCCGCCATATGAATACACTCGACCTCTCCCTCCAGCAGCACCGCCGTACCCTTTTTCAAAGCAGCATGTGCCCCCAGTTTCATTTTATTCTTCGGCTCATCCGACGCCTCAACAAGAAACTTTTTCTGTTTCTCTCAAGTGCTAAGGAACGCAAGCTCCAACAACTCATCGACACCAACACCCATCTAGGACCCTCCACCCCTGCCTGTCCCTGCGTCCCCACCCCATCTTCCAATCCCAGCCCCAGCCGTGTATTCACTATACCCCCTGACCTTCCCCTCTCCGATGCTGAACGTTCAGTGCTCAGCAAAGGACTTAGTTTCATACCCTTACGCCCTCACCTCAATGAATTTCGGACTCGGCATGATGCTGAACTCTTCTTCCGCCGTCTTCGTCTCTGGGCTCACCTCTTTGGCAGGAGTCCTCTCCCCACTCAACGGATCCTTTCACCCACCTCCAATATTCTCCCTCCACCTGGACCCCTCCCTCTGGATTCTTACCTTCTCTTGATCTTTTCATTGAGAACTGTCGGCACGACATTAGTCGTCTCAATTTCTCTGCTCCTCTCACCCATTCTAACCTGTCTCTCTCTGAACTTACTGCACTCCATTCTCTCAGGTCCAACCCTGACATTGTCATCAAACCCAATGACAAGGGTGGTGCTGTTGTCTGGCGCACTGACCTCTACCTCGCGGAGGCTGAGCATCAACTCGCAGACACTTCCTCCTACCTCTCCCTGGACCATGACCCCACCACTGAACATCAAGCCATTGTTTCCAGGACTGTCCCTGACCTCATCTCCTCTGGGGATCTTCCTCCCACAGCTTCCAACCTGATAGTCGCCCAACCTCGGATGGCCCGCTTCTATCTCCTACCCAAAATCCACAAACAGAACTGCCCCGGTAGACCGATCGTCTCAGCATGCTCCTGCCCCACAGAACTAATTTCTCGTTATCTTGACTCCTTTCTCTCTCCCCTTGTCCAGTCCCTTCCCACCTACATCCGTGATTCCTCTGACACCTTACGTCACATCAACAATTTCCAGTTCCCTGGCCCCAACCGCTTCCTCTTCACCATGGACGTCCAATCCCTCTACACTTCCATCCCCCACCAGGATGGTCTGAAGGCCCTTAGCTTCTTCCTCGAACAGAGGCCCTAACAATCCCCATCCACCACTACTCTCCTCTGTCTGGCTGAACTTGTTCTCACGCTGAACAATTTCTCCTCCAACTCCTCTCACTTCCTCCATGGGCCCCAGCTATGCCTATCTCTTTATGGGGTATGTGGAACATTCCTTATTCCATTCCTACTCCGGCCCCCTTCCACAACTTTTCTCCGGTACATCGATGATTACTTCGGTGCTGCTTCATGCTCTCGTCGGGACTTGGAAAAATTTATTAATTTTGCTTCCAATCTCCACCCCTCCATCATTTTCATGTGGTCCATCTCTGACACTTCCCTTCCCTTCCTTGACCTCTCTGTCTCAATCTCTGGTGATAGACTGTCCACAAATATCCATTACAAACCCACCGACTCCCACAGCTACCTCGACTACAGCTCCTCACACCCCACTTCCTGTAAGGACTCCATCCCATTCTCTCAGTTCCTTCACCTCCGTCGCATCTGTTCCGATGATGCTACCTTCAAAAACAGTTCCTCTGACATGTCCTCCTTCTTCCTTAACCGAGGTTTTCCACCCACAGTTGTTGACAGGGCCTCAACCGTGTCCGGCCCATCTCCTGCGCATCCGCCCTCACGCCTTCTCCTCCCTCCCAGAAACATGATAGGGTCCCCCTTGGCCTCACTTATCAACCCACCAGCCTCCGCATTCAAAGGATCATCCTCCGCCATTTCCGCCAACTCCAGCATGATGCCACCACCAAACACATCTTCCCTTCACCCCCCCTATCGGCATTCCGTAGGGATTGCTCCCTCCGGGACACCCTGGTCCACTCCTCCGTCACCCCCTACTCCTCAACCCCCTCCTATGGCACCACCCCATGCCCACGCAAAAGATGCAACACCTGCCCCTTCACTTCCTCTCTCCTCACCGTCCAAGGACCCAAACACTCCTTTCAAGTGAAGCAGCATTTCACTTGCATTTCCCCCAACTTAGTCTATTGCATTCGTTGCTCCCAAAGTGGTCTCCTCTACATTGGAGAGACCAAACGTAAACTGGGCGACCGCTTTGCAGAACACCTGCGGTCTGTCCGCAAGAATGACCCAAACCTCCCTGTCGCTTGCCATTTTAACACTCCAACCCGCTCTCTTGCCCACATGTCTGTCCTTGGCTTGCTGCATTGGTCCAGTGAAGCCCAACGCAAACTGGAGGAACAACACCTCATCTTCCGACTAGGCACTTTACAGCCATCCGGACTGAATATTGAATTCAACAACTTTAGGTCTTGAACTCCCTCCCCCATCCCCAACCCCTTTCTGTTTCCCCCTTCCTTGTGTTTTTTTCCAATAAATTATATAGATTTTTCTTTTCCCACCTATTTCCATTATTTTTAAATATTTTAAAATCTTTTATGCTCCCCCCACCCCCACTAGAGCTATACCTTGAGTGCCCTACCATCCATTCTTAATTAGCACATTCGTTTAGATAATATCACCCCAACCTTAACACCTATGTGTTCTTTTGTTGTATTGTTGGTGACATCTTTTGATGATCTGCTTCTATCACTGCTTGTTTGTCCCTAAAACCACACCAACCCCCTCCACTTCCCTCTCCCCCTCTCCCGGCCCCCCCCCCCCCCCCCCACACACACACCTTAAACCAGCTTATATTTCAACTCTTTCTTGGACTCAAACTGTAGTTCTGTCGAAGGGTCATGAGGACTCGAAACTTCAACTCTTTTCTTCTCCGCCGATGCTGCCAGACTTGCTGAGTTTTTCCAGGTAATTCTGTTTTTGTCTTTAATTTAAAATCTGAGTGTTATCTTTTTAAGAAGTTATTTTTGCAAAAGCACTGATTTGGATTTAGAGATAAGCTTCAACTTAAAGCCTTGAAGAAGTCTGGCAGTAATCTAATTAGAACTTTTCAAAACATTTATACTAGAGTTAAAAATAACTGCTTGAAAAATCAAATTAAAGTCACATTTTACTGATTGTTTCTTTCAAAAGAGGTTAAATTGCAAACATCAGAAATTGAAAATTAGTTTTAGGGAAGAAGGATAAATAGAGGAGATATGGGAAGACTCTGTCCCCTTTTCTGCTCTAAAGTATGGACGATTTTGTTTATGTGAAAACTACCTTTTTCTTCAGTTTTATTTTCCATAATTTTATTACAATCATTTGAGAAGTCACCAGAAGAAACAACGGGAAATGATGTATTTTTTTCCTTCTTAGAATATGTGCTATTATGTTCTCTGTTTAGTTAATAAGTGTTGTTTTGAATTAAATTGGGAGTATTAAGCTTAAGTGACCTGTTAGGATGTGAAAACTAAAATTTAATTAGTGGCAGTGGTGACATTCCAATTATTTG
Organism: Carcharodon carcharias; assembly: GCF_017639515.1. Lineage (NCBI taxonomy): Eukaryota > Metazoa > Chordata > Chondrichthyes > Lamniformes > Lamnidae > Carcharodon > Carcharodon carcharias. The sequence continues at coordinate 150,846,158 of NC_054472.1, forward strand.
GTCAAGGTGTATGTGGGAGTGCTTAATTCCTGACAGAATAGGGCTCACACATCTAAAGCTTTACAGTTTTGAATTTTGATTATGTGATTTGGGAATTGATAATGGGCATTTAGTTATCCTGTTTGTACCAGAAAAAGTGACCTAGGATGAGAAACCTCTTGCAAAAGGCTGAAAGGTTTGGGAAAAAAATTGAGTTTAATCTACAATGCTATCATTTCTAATCAGAACATTTGCTTTCAAAGTTGATAATTTTACTAGTGATTTCTGTTTCTTTCATTCCCTAAGCATACAATTTATGCTATGTTGAAGAAAAGATACCAAAGATGTGGAAAAGCAATTTAAAGTGGGGTTTGGTTCTTTTCTGATTGAAAGTTTTTTTTAAAAAGGTTATGTAAAGTGACACAGTTGTGTGCAGCTGAGAATGTTTTCCTCTCCCCTCAAAGTCAAGCAGCCAAGTTAACAGTTTCTGCTCACAGCTGTCTTTTTTAATTTGCCACACAATTTTTGTATTGCTATATTTGTATGTATTGGACATTACTAAATTTTAAGGGTGGGATTTTCCCATGCCCCTGTGCTGGGCTTAATGGTGGGTGGGGGAGGGGGGAGGGAATGCGGAGGGAGGTCCAAAAGTCGGCTGTGAAATGACGGCAGGATTGTCAGCTACTGCCCACCATGGCCGGTCGCATTTCCCACCAGAGGCCAGTGTGAAGCCAATTTGCATCCCGCTAGTGAGATACAGATGAAGGCCCAACCGGAAACAACCCCACCCCCCGACCCCTGATCGTCTGCGACGCAGTGAGAAATCATGCTGGCCCTGAACGCATCTGGGTCAATGTGGCGCCCAAAAGTTGGCGTGTAAAAGAAGGCCGTGGGCAGCTCGTGGAGACCCAAAGAGAGGATGGAGGCCTCCAGCTACTGGACCCTGGACAGCATGTGGCATCAACCTCATGGACCTTCTCTGCGCAGCAGCATCCAGGAGGTGGTTGTTCTTGATGCAGCCACTTCACCCAGGGAACGACATTCATCCAGAGTCTTTGCGCAATGTCAGACCTTCATCCAGGGACTTCGCCCAATGTCAGACCTTCATCCAGGGACTTCGCCCAGGAATCGGGCCCTCCAGCTGCAGGTGGAAGGCTGCAGGAGAAGGGTAGGAGAGGGATGAAGAGGTGGTGCAGGATTTCAGACCTAGAGGAGGGCAGGGGAAGTTGGAGCTGCTGGGGGGAAGAGGGAATCAGAGGGTGTACCTCACTGTCGGCTGAAATGGAGTGGGAGGGTGGGAAGAGCTGTAGTGAGTTGTGGGTGGGAGGGTTCTTGTCAAGGTCTGAAGGGGTATAGGGGGTGCAGTAGTCTGAAGGGGTATGGAAAGGTGCAGAGTCCTGAAGGCGTTCACAGGGAGTGGTGGACTGCATAGTTCTGACCAGCCCAGCCATGGTGGTAATGATGTCCTACCTTAGAGTCAATGGTTGATTTCTTGGGTGCAAACTAAGGGTAACCATGGTAAGGGGGTATGGTGAGGGTTAAAGAAGGCAGAGGGAGTCGTAGGGTGAGGGTGAAGGTGCGACAATGTTGTGTGAAGGGGTGCCGAGGGTTGTTGGTGGTGATGTGGAGATGCACAAGGATTTAGGGGGTAGGCAGGATGAGGGCAGGCAAGCCAACAATGACAGACATGGGCTTCTTGGGGAGGAAGGGGACTTCGGCATTAATCTGCACATTCCAAAGCTGATGGGGGAGGGTTGAAGGTGAAGGTGGGGAGGTCAAAAGCTATACCAGGGGTGCGAGGGGTCAATGCTTTTGGGGGATAGGACGTGGGTAACTTTGGGAGAGGAAAAGTGTTAAATCTAAGGTAGAACTACTACCATGGCTGGGCTGGTCGCAACTATACAGAACCTCGTGGCGGAGATCTTGAGATGCTGCATTGGAGTCAGGACATCAGGGGTGGGTGGAGATGGTCATCTGAACTGGACAACTGAAAGGAAGCCCAGCATGTAGTCTTCACAATACCAGGGCCCTGGGACACATGAGAATTTGAAGGCCAAAGGCTCAGCGTGCCAAGGACAGTGCTTGAACATGGCTCACAAGGATCCTTGCATATTTACCTTTGCCACTCTGCAGATGCCTCATTCTGAGAGATGGCGGTGTCTCCAGGAAGATGAAGTGGGGGAGGTATGCTGACCCTTAAGGACTACAACACAATAAAGTGAAAGTTTGATATTTGTGACATTCAATAGTTCCCCCCTGCAACCAATTGTGATGTCAGCATTTCTTACTTTTTCCTTCCCCTGCCACTTCTTCTAGGTGCTCCCCTGACTTCCGCAGCAGGGGTGGAGGCAGCTGTTGCCTTGGATGACCTTGGTGGCTGTCCTCTGGGGTCCCAAGGCCTGGAGGGCTCGGCTGACTCTGCCCCATCCTGCTGCAGAAGCATGTCGTACGATAACCACCAGAGTGTGACACCCTTTCTACACTAGAGCAAAAGCCAAAGTATATGTCTCTGGGCTGGTGAAGGGTGCAGGTGTCTGTTGTGATGCCTCTGCAGTTGCACTTCACTCTTCTGTGATGTCCTCATTCCTCTCTGGGCTTGGGCTTGTGTTGGAGCTTGACAGGGCTTCTTGTGACTTGGCCCTTGCCCTCTTCCTGGTGGGACCTGTGAGTGAGATAGGAGAGAGAGCGAGTGACAACAGGGAGGCAACCTTGACCCTGAGTTTTCTATGGCTTGCGTGGATTCTTACTCTTCGGAGGCCCAAATCCAGTCTCCCTTTCAATTGGCCCAGTCCCATTCCAGTCCTGCCAGCTGGGCTGCCCTCCCCTCACATTTTGTCACTGCCTTCAGGTGTGGTTGACCCAATCCTGTCTGCTCCCTCTCTCGCTGCTTATGGCTTATCTCCTCTTGCTCAAAGAGCACAAAGAACAAAGAGAGCAATTGTATTTAGGATCCATTTGTGCATAGTTATTTCATATATCTTTCTCATGCTTCCAGTCTTAGAGATAACCCACTGGATTGTGTGTTATCTGACTGATGCACTGCAGGTTGTCCAGAAGGGTCTGGGCCAGCACCCTCCAGAGTGGTAAGTCCATCTGATACAAGGGTAAGATTCAGAGGGCATGCCATTTGTGGAGCTTGCTGGTGCCCTCAATGCCTGAGCCCCTTCCTTTCATTCCCCACGCCATCCAGGCAGCGTGAGTTCTCTATGTGGAAGGCTGAGGGAGGCACAATGACCTCTCCACCTGCAGAGTGGATGGACTGCAGTGGGCCTAAAAGGCATGATCTTTTGATGTTGCTACTGGGGACCTTGTCCCCTGTACCATTCATTGTGGCTAGTATGAGCAGCCGGGGGCTCACTTGCCCCGGCGGGACGGATGAGGCCTGACCTGTGCTCGAGGCCCTGTCTATGCACTGGCTATAGTGGTGACCTGCTCATATGCAGGATTGGTCTCCCTGTCCAGCCTCCTCCTCCCAGCAGCTCGGTACAGGGTGTTCCTACTGCCTGCCTCCTGGTCAAGGAGGAAGCCCAGGGATGAGTTGTTAAATTTTGGCACCACAGGTCCCTATTCCCATCTTGCCATATTGGTCAGCCTTGTTAGTAAGTTGCTACCTGGACACCTTTTAAGTGTCCTGGTGGTGGGGCACACTTCCAAGTCACTCTGCCGTGCAATACGTTGGGAAACCCTCAACTGAGTAATTAATGAGGCCGGGGTCACGCAATGCCTTGCGAATTCCCGTCAATCTCCACAGTGGGAAACTCTCCCCCTTTACCGCCCCCTCCACGGGACTTCATCCTGGATGGGAAAATCCTGCCCTAAGCTTCTAAATTTGACAGATATAATTGAACACATTAACCGAATGGGCTCCTTACCAGGGTCGCAATGGATTTTTGTTTTCTTTTTTTGAAACGGTTTTTAGATCCACATAAGGATTGAAACAACTGCAAAAGATTCAGTGTTTTAAAAATTTTAAAACATATTTGCAGGCACCTAATGCAGTGTAGGGTGGCCCAATTGTGCTATTAATGATAGAGTTGATCTGCAGGCACTTCTTGGGTGGAAACATTAAGTTGATTTACAATATACTCAGCAGCAACTACACATGTGCTTTCAACTCCAACTCTATATCTACACCAACTGCTGAGGTAGCCTGCGCTACTCTCCTATTGGTTACGACAGATCATGTGATCTTTCCTAACAAGTATTATTCTTAAAGGTACATTGCACACTAAATAAAGCCATAATTACTACATTCCTCCCACTTTAACTTGGCTATACATATTATATTTGCAAGTACAGATTTTTCAAGGCAACATAATATCTACACTGGGTAAGGAATTTACAACAACGACAACAACAACAGGAATTTGAAGTTCCGTCTTTCAGGTGGTTTCCTGGTACGTGTGGAATGTCGCAGCTCCACAACTTCAGATTCTTTGTCAGAAACCTCCTTTTCTGGAGTTGTCTGAACATCAGGTGCTTCGGTGGGCACTTGCAGTTCTGTATCCTCAACTCTTACAGAAACATCAGACATGTCTGTACTGGGTTGAGTATTCTCAACAGGAGATGCAGACCCAGTCATGATCACTGGTGGGACCAAATCTTGGTGATTTGTCTCTCTCTTCCTTAAATGGTCCACATGTTTACGGATGAAATGGTCTTCCACCTCCACATGGTAAGATAGAGGTCCAGTCACCGCACTTATTTCACCAGGTAACCACTTTGGTCTTTCCCCGAAATTCTTCACATATACTGGCTCTCCCATGGTAAATTTCCTTTTGTGACTATTCCAGCTGTATCTGGTTTTCTGGCTTCCCTGACTCCTTTACACCTTCCCCTCTAAATTCGGCATTTTTAATCTCAATCTCGTCCTGACACAGCGTTTCAACAATAGCTCCACAGGTGTGACACCTGTTGTGTGAGGAGTAGTCTGTAATGAAAAAGGAAATGTGCTAGCTTGGTTGCCAGGGAATCTCCAGTTAGTTTTTTCATGCCAGCCTTGAACATTTGAACCGCCTTTTCGGCCAGTCCGTTTGAGGAAGGGTGGTATGGTGCAGACTTGACATGAGCAATACCGTTGAGGCAGATAAACCGTTGTAACTCAGCACTCGTAAATGCCATGCCATTATCAGAAATGACTGGAAGTCCATGAATGGCAACACTCTGACATAGTTTCTCAATTGTAACGGCTGATGTTGGTGACTTCACCTCCTATATGTCCGACCATGTTGAATGGGCATCGACAATGAGCAGAAGCATTGTTCCCAGGAAAGATCCAACGTAGTCAATGTGCAACCACACCCAGGCCACTTCCTCACTTGGAATGTGCACTTTTTTTAAAAAACACATTCCAACTTGCAAGAAACGTTTTAAGACTTCTAAGTTTGTCAAATGCTCTTTTTCAGTGAATCCTGCCAGCAATACATTGTCTAAATAGACTACAACCTGGGGCAGTCCCTGCAGTAAGCTTTCCATTGCTCTCTGAAAGATGGCACAAGTGGAGGAGACACTGAAAAGCAATCATGTATATCGGTACAACCTTTTGAGGGTATTAATTGTGACAAATTCCCAGGAGGCATTATCCAACTCTAATTGTTGATAAGCATGACTCATGTCAAGTTTTGCATACATTGTCCTTAAAGACGGTGGCATTCTTTATAAGTAGCTCCGGTAGCCCACATGCTCTCAACTGGAAAATTTCAGACCATTCTAACTTAATCTCCTTTAATCACTTTCATCAGAGGAGGCTTGGCCTTTCACCTGCTACCACCATCAAGGGTAGCTTTTCTGATTGGCTTCCATAATGTGTTTTTAGTTTGACATCTGTTTCTTCTAAACTTAATTGATGCTCACCATTATTCAAAAATCTGAAGGTTTGTTCTCCCAATTACTATAGTGGAAGCTCCCGTGTCCACTTCCATTCTGACAGGTTTGTCGTTTACTTTCACTGTGATGAATATTGGTTCTGACTTTCCAACTTTCAGATTAAACAATGAGTAAATGTCTGAATTTGTTGTTTCAGGCTCTTCTACAGTGTAGATTTCATTGGGCTTCTTCTTTTGTTTACAAGCCTGCTGGAATCTTTCCTTGCATTGCCTCATTATATAAAAACAAAAAAACTGCAGATGGCTGGAAATCCAAAACAAAAACAAAAACTGAATTACCTGGAAAAACTCAGCAGGTCTGGCAGCATCGGCAGAGAAGAAAAGAGTTGACGTTTCGAGTCCTCATGACCCTTCGACAGAACTTGAGTTCGAGTCCAAGAAAGAGTTGAAATATAAGCTGGTTTAAGGTGTGTGTGTGGGGGGCAGAGAGAGAGAGAGAGAGGAGTGGGGGTGTGGTTGTAGGGACAAACAAGCAGTGATAGAAGCAGATCATCAAAAGATGTCAACAACAATAATACAAAAGAACACATAGGTGTTAAAGTTAAAGTTGGTGATATTATCTAAACGAATGTGCTAATTAAGAATGGATGGTACAGTACTCAAGGTATAGCTCTAGTGGGGGTGGGGGGAGCATAAAAGATGTAAAAAATAAATAAATAAATAAATAAATATTTTTTTTTTCTTTTTCTCTTTTTATAATGGAAATAGGTGGGAAAAGGAAAATCTATATAATTTATTGGAAAAAAAAGAAAAGGAAGGGGGAAACAGAAAGGGGGTGGGGATGGGGGAGGGAGCTCACGAACTAAAGTTGTTGAATTCAATATTCAGTCCGGATGGCTGTAAAGTGCCTAGTCGGAAGATGAGGTGTTGTTCCTCCAGTTTGCGTTGGGCTTCACTGGAACAATGCAGCAAGCCAAGGACAGACATGTGGGCAAGAGAGCAGGGTGGAGTGTCAAAATGGCAAGCGACAGGGAGGTTTGGGTCATTCTTGCGGACAGACCGCAGGTGTTCTGCAAAGCGGTCGTCCAGTTTACGTTTGGTCTCTCCAATGTAGAGGAGACCACATTGGGAGCAACGAATGCAGTAGACTAAGTTGGGGGAAATGCAAGTGAAATGCTGCTTCACTTGAAAGGAGTGTTTGGGTCCTTGGACGGTGAGGAGAGAGTAAGTGAAGGGGCAGGTATTGCATCTTTTGCGTGGGCATGGGGTGGTGCTATAGGAGGGGGTTGAGGAGTAGGGGGTGATGGAGGAGTGGACCAGGGTGTCCCGGAGGGAGCGATCCCTACGGAATGCCGATAGGGGGGGTGAAGGGAAGATGTGTTTGGTGGTGGCATCATGCTGGAGTTGGCGGAAATGGCGGAGGATGATCCTTTGAATGCGGAGGCTGGTGGGGTGATAAGTGAGGACAAGGGGGACCCTATCATGTTTCTGGGAGGGAGGAGAAGGCGTGAGGGCGGATGCGCGGGAGATGGGCCGGACACGGTTGAGGGCCCTGTCAACGACCGTGGGTGGAAAACCTCGGTTAAGGAAGAAGGAGGACATGTCAGAGGAACTGTTTTTGAAGGTAGCATCATCGGAACAGATGCGACGGAGGCGAGGGAACTGAGAAAATGGAATGGAGTCCTTACAGGAAGCGGGGTGTGAGGAGCTGTAGTCGAGATAGCTGTGGGAGTCGGTGGGTTTGTAATGGATATTGGTGGACAGTCTATCACCAGAAATTGAGACAGAGAGGTCAAGGAAGGGAAGGGAAGTGTCAGAGATGGACCACGTGAAAATGATGGAGGGGTGGAGATTGGAAGCAAAATTAATAAATTTTTCCAAGTCCCGACGAGAGCATGAAGCAGCACCGAAGTAATCATCGATGTACCGGAGAAAGAGTTGTGGAAGGGGGCCGGAGTAGGACTGGAACAAGGAATGTTCCACATACCCCATAAAGAGACAGGCATAGTTGGGGCCCATGCGGGTACCCATAGCCACACCTTTTATTTGGAGGAAGTGAGAGGAGTTGAAGGAGAAATTGTTCAGCGTGAGAACAAGTTCAGCCAGACGGAGGAGAGTAGTGGTGGATGGGGATTGTTCGGGCCTCTGTTCGAGGAAGAAGCTAAGGGCCCTCAGAACATCCTGGTGGGGGATGGAGGTGTAGAGGGATTGGACGTCCATGGTGAAGAGCAAGCGGTTGGGGCCAGGGAACTGGAAATTGTTGATGTGACATAAGGTGTCAGAGGAATCACGGGTGTAGGTGGGAAGGGACTGGACAAGGGGAGAGAGAAGGGATTCAAGATAATGAGAAATGAGTTCTGTGGGGCAGGAGCAAGCTGAGACGATCGGTCTACCGGGACAGTTCTGTTTGTGGATTTTGGTTAGGAGATAGAAGCGGGCCATCCGAGGTTGGGCGACTATCAGGTTGGAAGCTGTGGGAGGGAGATCCCCAGAGGAGATGAGGTCAGTGACAGTCCTGGAAACAATGGCTTGATGTTCAGTGGTGGGGTCATGGTCCAGGGAGAGGTAGGAGGAAGTGTCTGCGAGTTGACGCTCAGCCTCCGCGAGGTAGAGGTCAGTGCGCCAGACAACAACAGCACCACCCTTGTCAGCGGGTTTGATGACAATGTCAGGGTTGGACCTGAGAGAATGGAGTGCAGTAAGTTCAGAGAGAGACAGGTTAGAATGGGTGAGAGGAGCAGAGAAATTGAGACGACTAATGTCGTGCCGACAGTTCTCAATGAAAAGATCAAGAGAAGGTAAGAATCCAGAGGGAGGGGTCCAGGTGGTCTCTACATTGGAGAGACCAAACGTAAACTGGGCGACCGCTTTGCAGGACACCTGCGGTCTGTCCGCAAGAATGACCCAAACCTCCCTGTCGCTTGCCATTTTAACACTCCACCCTGCTCTCTTGCCCACATATCTGTCCTTGGCTTGCTGCATTGTTCCAGTGAAGCCCAACACAAACTGGAGCAACAACACCTCATCTTCCGACTAGGCACTTTACAGCCATCCGACTGAATATCCCGGACTGAATATTGAATTCAACAACTTTAGGTCTTGAGCTCCCTCCCCCATCCCCACCCCCTTTCTGTTTCCCCCTTCCTTTTCTTTTTTTTCCAATAAATTATATAGATTTTCCTTTTCCCACATATTTCCATTATAAAAAGAGAAAAAGAAAAAAAATATATATTTATTTATTTATTTATTTATTTTACATCTTTTATGCTCTCCCCCCACCCCCACTAGAGCTATAACTTGAGTGCCCTACCATCCATTCTTAATTAGCACATTCGTTTAGATAATATCACCAACTTTAACTTTAACACCTATGTGTTCTTTTGTATTATTATTGTTGACATCTTTTGATGATCTGCTTCTATCATTGCTTGTTTTTCCCTACAACCACACCCCCACTCCTCTCTCTCTCTCTCTCCGTCCCCCACACACACACCTTAAACCAGCTTATATTTCAACTCTTTCTTGGACTCGAACTCAAGTTCTGTCGAAGGGTCACGAGAACTCGAAACGTCAACTCTTTTCTTCTCCGCCGATGCTGCCAGACCTGCTGAGTTTTTCCAGGTAATTCTGTTTTTGTTTTTGTTTTGGATTTCCATCATCCGCAGTTTTTTTGTTTTTATCTCTGTGTTTAATTGACTGCCACTGCTCTTCAAGAAATGCCTACCTCCTTGAAGAAGTTCTGTTCCTCTCTGCGACAAGATTTCCGTATCTCTCTTTTGCCCTGCTCACCTTCCTTGCTTTCCATCTCCCTCCTGGTGTTTGACAAGGTGTTTACTAAAACCCGCTTTCACAGCCACATCTCCTTTCTCAGTGACTGTCTCCGTCTCCGACTTTCCCCACGTGGATTTCAACTGAAATTCCACCCCTCATGTTTCGAACCCACCCAGGATTACAGGTATCTCCGGGACATAAAACGTTTCTCGGACTGCTGTTCCCGTCACATTCTGAAATCCACACTCAGTGCCATGCGCCGCCATATGAACACACTCGACCTCTCCCTCCAGCAGCACCGCCGTACCCTTTTTCAAAGCTGCGCGTGCCCCCAGTTTCATTTTATCCTTCGGCTCATCCGACGCCTCAACAAGAAACTTTTTCTCTTTCTCTCAAGTGCTAAGGAACGCAAGCTCCAACAACTCATCGACACCAACACCCATCTAGGACCCTCCAACCCGGCCTGTCCCTCCGTCCCCACCCCATCTTCCAATCCCAACCCCAGCCGTGTATTCACTATACCCCCTGACCTTCCCCTCTCCAATGCTGAACGTTCAGTGCTCAGCAAAGGACTTAGTTTCATACCCTTACGCCCTCAGCTCAATGAATTTTGGGCTCGGCATGATGCTGAACTCTTCTTCCGCCGTCTTCCTCTCCGGGCTCACTTCTTTGGGCAGGAGTCCTCTCCCAGTTCAACGGATCCTTTTACCCATCTCAAATATTCTCCCTCCACCTGGACCCCTCCCTCTGGATTCTTACCTTCTCTTGATCTTTTCATTGAGAACTGTCGGTGCGACATTAGTCGTCTCAATTTCTCTGCTCCTCTCACCCATTCTAACCTGTCTCTCTCTGAACTCCATTCTCTCAGTCCAACCCTGACATTGTCATCAAACCCGCTGACAAGGGTGGTGCTGTTGTTGTCTGGCGCACTGACCTCTACCTTGCGGAGGCTGAGCGTCAACTCGCAGACACTTCCTCCTACCTCTCCCTGGACCATGACCCCACCACTGAACATCAAGCCATTGTTTCCAGGACTGTCACTGACCTCATCTCCTCTGGGGATCTCCCTCCCACAGCTTCCAACCTGATAGTCGCCCAACCTCGGACGGCCCGCTTCTATCTCCTACCCAAAATCCACAAACAGAACTGTCCCAGTAGACCGATCGTCTCAGCTTGCTCCTGCCCCACAGAACTCATTTCTCATTATCTTGAATCCCTTCTCTCTCCCCTTGTCCAGTCCCTTCCCACCTACACCCGTGATTCCTCTGACACCTTACGTCACATCAACAATTTCCAGTTCCCTGGCTCCAACCGCTTGCTCTTCACCATGGACGTCCAATCCCTCTACACCTCCATCCCCCACCAGGATGGTCTGAGACCACTTAGCTTCTTCCTCGAACAGAGGCCCGAACAATCCCCATCCACCACTACTCTCCTCCGTCTGGCTGAACTTGTTCTCACGCTGAACAATTTCTCCTTCAACTCCTCTCACTTCCTCCAAATAAAAGGTGTGGCTATGGGTACCCGCATGGGCCCCAACTATGCCTGTCTCTTTATGGGGTATGTGGAACATTCCTTGTTGCAGTCCTACTCCGGCCCCCTTCCACAACTCTTTCTCCGGTACATCGATGATTACTTCGGTGCTGCTTCATGCTCTCGTCGGGACTTGGAAAAATTTATTAATTTTGCTTCCAATCTCTACCCCTCCATCATTTTCACGTGGTCCATCTCTGACACTTCCCTTCCCTTCCTTGACCTCTCTGTCTCAATCTCTGGTGATAGACTGTCCACCAATATCCATTACAAACCCACCGACTCCCACAGCTATCTCGACTACAGCTCCTCACACCCCGCTTCCTGTAAGGACTCCATTCCATTCTCTCAGTTCCTTCACCTCCGTCGCATCTGTTCCGATGATGCTACCTTCAAAAACAGTTCCTCTGACATGTCCTCCTTCTTCCTTAACCGAGGTTTTCCACCCACGGTCGTTGACAGGGCCTTCAACCGTGTCCGGCCCATCTCCCGCGCATCCGCCCTCACGCCTTCTCCTCCCTCCCAGAAACATGATAGGGTCCCCCTTGTCCTCACTTATCACCCCACCAGCCTCCGCATTCAAAGGATCATCCTCCGCCATTTCCGCCAACTCCAGCATGATGCCACCACCAAACACATCTTCTCTTCACCTCCCCTATCGGCATTCCGTAGGGATCGCTCCCTCCGGGACACCCTGGTCCACTCCTCCATCACCCCCTACTCCTCAACCCCCTCCTATAGCACCACCCCATGCCCATGCAAAAGATGCAATACCTGCCCCTTCACTTACTCTCTCCTCACCGTCCAAGGACCCAAACACTCCTTTCAAGTGAAGCAGCATTTCACTTGCATTTCCCCCAACTTAGTCTACTGCATTCGTTGCTCCCAATGTGGTCTCCCCTACATTGGAGAGACCAAACGTAAACTGGGCGACCGCTTTGCAGAACACCTGCGGTCTGTCCGCAAGAATGACCCAAACCTCCCTGTCGCTTGCCATTTCAACACTCCACCCTGCTCTCTTGCCCACATGTCTGTCCTTGGCTTGCTGCATTGTTCCAGTGAAGCCCAACGCAAACTGGAGGAACAACACCTCATCTTCCGACTAGGGACTTTACAGCCTTCCGGACTGAATATTGAATTCAACAACTTTAGGTCGTGAGTCCCCTCCCCCATCCCCACCCCCTTTCTGTTTCCCCCTTCTCTTTTTTTTTTCCCAATAAATTATAAAGATTTTCCTTTTCCCACCTATTTCCATTATATAAAATAAAAAAAAAACCCACTAGAAATATGTCTTGCCTACCATACAGCTGAGCAATGTCATGTATGAATTTCAGTGCTGCTGTAATGCCAGATATATAGGCTGTATGTCCCGATTGTCTGATCGAATCAAACAGCACTCTTTTACTTGTCCATATTAGGCAGATTACAGAATGTACTCAACTAACTTGCCTTTGCAAAACACAAAACAAAATGTCACCTGTTAGATGTGATTCCACGATTGGGCAGCACTTGCTGAACAATCCTGAGCATGCTAATGGCTACACTAATAACCAATTTAAGATAATCTGTCAAGCTCGTGGTGTTGCTCATTTACATTTGCTAGAAGCAACACACATTCATAGACAAGGACCCAATCTCTGCAAATGAAAGGGATGTGAACAAGCCTTGTACCTTTTCTGAATTACCCCGGAGCTTGGGGAACCCATAATTCGCCAAGTTCTTTCTTCATGGCAACACCTTGGCTAATCAGAGTCGATTTGCCAACTAATCAACACTGTTTTCTCTTGTAGTACTGTTATGATGGTTTGAAATTTGTCATTCTTGTGTTTGTCCTGATGTGTGCAAGAAAAAAAGGTTTGGCAACACATCTCTCTTTTCAGCAATATGGATAAAAGAGCTGAACTCGAGGGGAGGCGAGACTGTCCTTGCCATCTAGGTAGTGTCTGACCAAATGTGGCATCAAGGAGTCCCATGAGATCTGAAGTAAATGGGAATCAGAGGAAAAACTCTCAGCTGGTTGAATTCATAACTAGCACAAAGGAAGATGGTTGTGATTGTTGGAGGTCAATATTCTCAGCTCCAGGACATCACTGCAGGAGTTCCTCAGGGTAGTGTTCTGGGTCCAACCATCTTCAGCTGCTTCATCAATGACCTTCCTTCCATTGTAAGGTCAGAAGTGGGGTTGTTCGCTGATGGTTGCACAATGTTCAGCAGCATTCGCAACTCATCAGATACTGAAGCAGTCCATGTCCATATGCAGCAAGAGCTGAACAATATCCAGCTTGGGATGACAAGTGGCAAGTAATATTTGCCCCACACAATTGCCAGGCAATGACCATCTCTAACAAGAGAAAATTCATGCATCTCCCCTTGACATTCAATGGCATTACTATTGCTGAATCCCCTACAGTCAACATCCTGGAGGTTACCATTGACCAGAAACTGAACTGGACCAGCCATATAAATACTGTGGTTACAAGAGCAGGTCAGAGGCTAGGAAGTTTGAGATGAGTAATTCATCTCCTGACTCCCCAAAGCCTGTCCACCATTTACAAGTAACAAGTCAGGAGTATGATGAAATATTCTCCACTTGCTTGGATGAGTGCAGCTCCAACAACACTCATGAGGCTCAACATCATCCAGGAGAAAGCAAGCCACTTGATTGGCACCTCATTCACCACTTTAAGCACTCATTCACTCCCTCCACTACCAACACATAGTGGCAGCAGCATGTACCTTAGACAAGATGCACTACAGCAACTCGCCAAGGCATCTTCGACAGCACCTTCTAAATCTGTGGCTTCTACTACTTAGGAGGACAAGGGCAGCAGATGCATGAGAACACCACCAACTACAAGTTCCCTTCAAGTCACACATGATCCTGACTTGGGACTATGTTGCCATTCCTTCACTGTTGCTGGATCAAGATCCTAGAACTCCCTTCCTAATAGCACTTTAGGTGTACCTACACCACATGGGTTGTGGTGGTTCAAGAAGGCAGCTTGCCACATTCTTCTCAAGGATACTAAGGGATGGACAATAAATGCTGATATAGCCAGTGCTGCCCACATTCCATGACAGAATAAATTAAAAAATTCCCTCGTAAGGAATGTTTAATGTGAAGAATCCTTCACGATTTAATTAGCACTTGTACTTCCTTTCCTTTCTTACCATTCAGTCTGACTACATTCCAGTTTGAGGACGCATCTAAAGCAGTTTGTTGGGCATAGTTCTGTAAAAGGTCTTCAAAGTGTAGAGAAAGACAACAATTTCCTGAATAAGCCCCTTGTTAAACTAAGCAACTACTTTCCATATACAAAGAACAATGAGTTGTATGATCAGTGAAATTACTTTTGGCGCTCTTTACTGAGAGGTGAATATTAACCAGGATACAAGAATTCCCTATTCTTCAAATAAGGTCATGGGATCAAAGGCAATAAATGTTATCCGTGCCAATTATGCCCACATCCAATAAACAAATAAAAAACATAATTGGAACAGGTAGCTGGAGCTCCTGTTTAATATGCTTAAGTCCTGGTGGGGGCTCAGACCCACAACTTCCCGATAATGAGAATTCAGTGAACTGAGCTAAGGTACTGTAGAGAGGGCTTTAAACTAAATAGAGTGGAGGAGGGTTTTGGAGAGGAGATACGTAGGCTTACAAAGCAAAGGGATGTGGCAGCATTGCAGGGCAGCTATTAAGGCAATGATACCCAGAGTGTGACAGGTAGGGACAGAGCGTCCAAATATAAAAATAAAGCAGCAAATAGGGTCAAAGGGGGAAAAAAGTGATAAAAAGGCAAAATTAAAGGCTCTTTACTTAAATGCACGTAGTATTCAGAACAAAATAAATGAATTAACAGCACAAATAGAGGTTAATGAGTATCATCTTATAGCCAATACGGAGACATGGGGCAGAACTTAGACCGTGTCGGGAGGGCTCGGTAGGGGCAGCCAGGGGTGGTCAGGAAGCTGACCACCACCCGCGATCAAAGCCGGAAGGTGATTTCACGCTGGTGGGCCAATTAAGGCCCGCCCAGCGTGAAATGTGAACGGCAGTGATTGGCGCTGCCTATGCAGAACGGGCGGGGGTGGGGGAGTGCGATCAGGGCAAGCACGAACATTGCACATGCGCACAAGTGCACGCTTGAGAAGAGTTTTTATAAAAATAGAGATTAGAAAAATGTCATAAAACATGTCCCCTCATGTGACTATCATATGAGTAGGGACATGTTAAAAGCAAAATCTGAAAAATTTTATTTCATTTTTATTTGATGTTGGAAACCTAATCCCACTCGTGGATGAGGTTTCCAAAAAAGTGCAAAGGCCGGTTGGTCTTTTCCCCTGCCCGCCAACCATAAGGTTGCAAAGGCAGTGAAAAATTCTACATGATTGATCCTTTAATAGCCTTAATAGGTCTTTTAATTGTCGGCGGGCACACTGCTGACTCTGGTGCGTGATTGCCAACTGAAATATCGTGTGACTGCGCGTTGACATTGGGATGCTCACCTGAGGTCAACGCATGTTATCTTATGCACGAGCAGGTCAAGTGTGCGTCTGCCTGCTGATGTAAAAATTCTGTCCATGGTTACAAGGAGATCAAAGCCGGGAACTAAATACTCAGGGGTATGTGACTTTTCAAAAGGACAGGCAGGAAGGAAAGGGTGGTGGGGTAGCCTTGTTAGTATGAGATGGAATAAGTACGATAGCAAGAAATGATGTTGGATTGAAAAATGTAGAATCCATATAGGTGGAGGTAAGAAGTAACAAGGGGAAGAAGATACTGGTGGGAGTAGTCTGTAGGCCTCCTAATAGTTGCTATATTGAAAGGCAGAGAATAAATCAGGAGATAATGAGGGCATGTAATTAATCATGGGTATCTTTAATCTTCATGTGGATTGGGAAAATCAAATTGGCAGAGGTTGGCATGAGCTAGAATTCATAGACTGTATTCGGGACAGTTTTTTTAGAATAATTTGTTGTGAATCCAACCAGGGATACGGCCATTTTTGATCTGGTAATATGTAATGAGGCAGGTTTAATAAATGATCTCAGAGTAAAAGATCCCTTAGAAAACAGTGACCATAACATAGCAGAATTCAGCATTCAGTTTGAGAGTGAGAAACTTGGGTTGGAAACAACTGTGCTGAACTTAAATAAGGGAAATTACAATGGAATGAAGTCAGAGTTGGCTGGAGTGGACTGGGAAAGGAATTTAGCAGAAAATACGGTTGATGGAACAATGGCAGATGTTTAAGAAAATAGTTCATGACTCACAACAATGATATATCTCAGTGAGGAAGAAGGATTCTAGGAAGGGGATAAACCAGCCATGGTTAACCAATGAAGTTAAAGAGTGCATCAAATAGAAAGAAAAAAACATAGAATGTGGCAAAGATTAATGGTAAGCCAGAGGATTGGGAAAAACCAACAGAAGATGACCTAAAAAATAATAAAGAGGGAGAAAATAAACATTGAGGGTAAACTAGCAAGTAAGAGCTTCTTTAAATATATGAAAAGTAAGAGAGAGACCAAAGTGAACATAGGTCCCTTAGAGAGTGAGGCTGCAGAAATAATAATGGGGAAACCAGGAAATGGCAGAGGAGTTGAATACATACTTTGCATCAGCCTTCACAGTAGAAGACACTAATAGCATTCTAAAAATAATCAAGGGGCAAAGGAGGTGGGGGGAGGAAATAAATAGAATAACTATCACTAGGGAAAAAGTACTAGGGAAACTAATGGGGTTAAAGGCTGATAATTTCCCTGGACTTGATGGGTTGCATCCTAGGATATTAAAGGAAGCAGCTGCAGAGATAGTGGATGCACTGGTAGTAACCTTCCAAGAATCCTTAGAATTGGCAAAAGTCCCAGAGGACTGGAAAACTGCCAATGTAACACCCTTATTCAAAAAGGGAGGGAGACAAAAAACAGGGAACTATAGGCCAGTTATCTTAATATCCATCACTGGGAAAATGTTAGAATCTATTATAAAGGATGTAATAGTGGAGCATTTAGAATTACATAAAATAATCATTTAGAGTCAACATGGCTTCATGAAGGGGAAATCATGCCTGACAAGTTTATTAGAATTTTTTGAGGTGGTAACAAGCAGGACAGATAAAGGGGAACCAGCAGATGTAATATATTTGCATTTCCAAAAGATGTTTGATAAGGTACCACACACAAGACTACTTAATAAGATAAGAGCCCATGGTGTTGGGGGTAGTATATAGGCATGGATAGAAGAATGGCTAACTAATAAAAGACAAGAGCATTGGGATAAGTGGTGGGGGGAGGGGAGCGGCGGTTGGGGGGTGTGGCGAGGGTTGGGGGGGGTGCATTTTCAGGATGGCAACCTTTAACTAGTGGAGTGCCACAAGGATCAGTGCTGGGGCCACAATTATTTGCAATATATATTAATGACTTGGATGAGGGAAATGAATGTAATATCGCCAAGTTTGCAGATCACAAAAAAATAGCTGGGAAGGCAAGTGGTGAGGATGATGCAAAGCATCTACAGTGGGATATAGACAGGTTAAGTGAGTGGGCAGAAACTTGGCAGATGGAATATAGTGTGGGAAAATCTGAAGTTATATACTTTGGCAGGAAGAATAGAGGATCTGAATATTATTTAACTGGAGAAAGACTGCAGAAAGCTGCAGCACAGAGTGATCCTCATGCATGAATCCCAAAAAGCTAATATACAAGTTCAACGGTAATAGGGAAGGCAAATGAAATGCTGGCTTTTATTTTGAAGGGAATGGAGTATGAAAATAGGAAACTCTTGTTAAAACTATACGAGGCACAAGTTAGGCCACACCTAGAATACCGTGAACAGCTTTGGTCCCCTTATCAAAGGAAAGATGTACTAGCACTAGAGGCAGTCCAGAGAATATTCACTAGGTTGATCCTGGGTATGGAGGGATTTTATTATGAGGAGAGGTTGAGTAGGTTGGGCCTGTACTCATTGGAGTTTAGAAGAATGAGAGGCGACCTTATTGAAACATATAAAATTCTTAGGGGCCTTGACATGGCAGGTGCTGAGAGGTTGTTTCCCCTTGTGGGAGAGTCTCGGACCAAAGGGCATAATCTCAGAGTAAGGGGTCACTCATTTAAGACGAGGTGAGGAGGAATTTCTTCTCTCAGATGGTGGTGAATTTGTGGAATTCTTTACCACAGAGGGTTGTAGAGGTTGGGTCATTAAGTATTTGAACATAGACAGGCTGAGATAGACAGATTTTTTATCAGTAAGGAAATCAAGGGTTATGGGGAAAAGGCAGGAAAGTGGAGTTGAGGATTATCAGATCAACCATGATCCCATTGAATGGCAGAGCAGACTCAATGGGCCAAATGGCCTACTTCTGCTCCTACGTCTTATGGTCTTTATATCTGAGGTTATAGGATAACATTAGATACTCCCTCCTTGGTTGCTCTTTGCTTCAATCCCAAGTCTCTTGTCCAAAGTCAGGTCTTAAGCTGTTAAAAGCATCACAAACATTCGGCTGAATTGAACTTGTGAAAGTGTTGGGATCAGCTTAGTGGAAGACAGACTCATCCAGCATCTGGAAATACTGGAAGAATGGCTCTGAGCTAAGGCTGGTGCTTCTCAGGCGCTGTTTGTATTATAATGGAGCTAAAACCTCACTATATTTTATGAAATATTGTATATTTCATCATGGCTACTTCCTAAAAATTTAAAAAACTGAACAAAGACTTTAAGAAGGCTGAATCTATGTCTGCCTGTAACCCTGAACAAAAGGCACTTTCTGACAAAATCAGAGAAGCTGATGCCTCATTATCTCTGAAGAGACACTAATGACCTCTGTGACAGCAGAGACTAAATTCAAAGGGAATTTTACAAAGGCCATTTACATTTCATAAACCTGGCCTGGCTGATGGAGACTACCACTCTGCTAGGACAAAGGACCCTGCACCTTTCCTTTCAACTTCTTAATGGTTGAACATTAACAATCTCAACAATCCAGACAGAAGAATATACATCCTTAGTCAAAGCCAAAGTGGAGAAGTGGGAGTCATGTCACATGACCTGCCTAGCTGGAAGTACCGGTCACCCTGTTTTGCTGTCCTTCCAATCAGCCCTCCATCCTCCATCTAGCAAGCAGCAGCTCAGAACAAGGGCTCATTTCAGGTGAAAGCCTGCACCACCCTCCACCCCCCACCATCTACTATTTGTACTGGAACTTCTGTACCAATGCCTATAAGACTAATTTATCTTTATGTGCCTATCCTATCATGGAAGTCATCTCTACTGGAAATATGAATTATACAGCATCAGTCTTCAACCTACTGACCTCTGTGAAATAATACACTATTGGACTCTGATTCTGGATGCTGGACTTACCTGAAACAATAATTCTTTATTCAGTCATCTCTGCCCTGTGGATCTTTCTTTCTCTATACCCCCTCTTTTATTGTATGAGTGAAAAAGGAGGCTGCATTGTGACCCTCCCCTCAAGTTTGACACCTCTGAGTTTACCTTATTCCAAGTGTGCTGTGGGGTGATTAATCAAAATTGGATCACACCAAAAGTGAGGGGTTGGGATGTACACCACCATTTAAAAAGGGGGAAATCAAAACCTAAACACCTTTCTGTTTACAGACAGGTAGTGAGAGGAGAAATCAGGGCTGTTTAAATTAAACCCTCTCTGTCCATAACAGTATCTTCACCAGAGTATACTTTCTGCCCTGCCTTATCAAATAAATAAATTGATTTTGTGTTATAATTGGCACTAGCTACCTGACACTCATTTGTTATAAAGGCTGTTTGCTTATGTGTGAGCCATGTACAAATGTGAATATAACTATAAAATGAGTTATCTCATTTTATCAAATGTTTTAAATAACCAAAGGAAATTTTTTGTAGAATATGAACAAATCTTTTATGCAGAATTCACTGCATTTGTTTGGCATTTCCAGCTTCAATATTCATCGATTGAAAATATAAAAAAAACTGACCATGGATGAATTAATACCAAGCCCAAATATGCCTGCACCCATATGTGCAGTCTTTGCTGGATAGCAGTCAGGAGGGGAAAATTTAGCTGACTTTTCACCTCCCTAGCTCTCTCTTTTTTCGTCAGCAGTGCCATTAAAACCCCATCATTATGCCTAAATGGCTCTAAACCAAACTACTTGAAAACTCAATCAGCAGAGCTTTAGTTAGTGATATGAGATGCAGCCAATCTCTCTCCATTAAAGGTTTAAATACAGGTGGCAGAAGCTAAGGAGAAGATTTTGCCCTTGTCAGGCTGGCTTGGTGGGGGCAGGCGGGAGTGTTCGGGAAGCCGACGGCTGATCGTGATTGCGGCCAGATCACGATTTCATGTTGCCCGCCCAGCCTGAATCGTGCGCTGCAGCGCTACCTTTGTAGGAGCGGGGGAGGGGATCGAGCAGGGAACTTTGCACAGGCGCGCACAGGAAAAACTCCCTGAGGCAGAGATGAAGCTTTTAAGAAAAAAGTGAAGATTTTAAAACGTTACGAAACATGTCCCCTCATGTGACCTTGTTGCATGAGCAGGGGCATGTTATTAATGAAAAGTTAAAATTTTTATTTTATTTATAATTGCTGTTAGGAACCTCATCCCTCCTGTGGATGAGGTTTCCTAAAAAATGCCAAGGTCACTTGGTTTGATGGGCAGTGAAAAATATACATTTAATTGAGAATTTAATGGCCTTAATAGGCCTGTTAATTAATAATAAGGCACGCTGCCCGCCAACCGACATATCATGCGTCATTTTGTGCTCATTTGGGTCAGGCGCAAACTTGCCTGGCGAGGTAAAAATTCTGGGTAAGGGTTTGAGATATCCAACAGTGAACTACTGATGTTTAATCAGCTAAAACTACACAGCTGACCAAAATAGGGCATTGACTTGTCACATCTGGAGATAAATACGACAAAATGTATTACCCTTTGATAGGTCCACCCCCTCCTAATTTTGTTAGTGGACCAACCTAGATGTCTATATTAACAGTGCCCTGAAGTACTGTTGACCTGTCTGGCTCACAGGCTGAATTAGAGTGCCACAAAGGACTGACATGGGGCAGAATTTTATGCACTCTCCAGAGGCAAGTTTGGAGGTTGGGGATCGGGGGCATTTTACTTTAATAGAGACACTAAATAACCAAAAGCTGCTGGTTGGTACAGTTGGTGCATCAACAAACCCATTTGGACCACGCAGCCCGAAGGCTTGACCTCAGATCCACACTAATTTAGCTGATGTATCTATTGGTAATCAGGTTGTTTCCAGGTCCCTCTTAACATACACGGGCATTACTTGATCTGGACTATCATCTGTGGAAATAGGCAGCATTATCTTAATAGTCTGAGTCAAATTTATTCTTTTTTGTCATTACTGTTTTCTACCTCTTGCTACTGAAAAATTAAACCAATTGTACAGATTTTTCTAATGGTTAACATGGTAACAGTAGGGATCCTTTAATCAGCCGCAAAGCCCCTAACTGGATGGAATAAACCAGCTTATCTCGGCTCACATATGGCACCGTAGTTGAGGTATTGGTGCCTGTGGTACCCTAACTCAATGTGAGCCAACCTCTCCAGGAAAAGACAGAGAAAATGGAAGGGAGGAAAGGAGGAATGGACAAAAAAGCTGTCACCATCTGGGTAAGCTTCACCCAACATTACTCTGATCGATGTAAGGCAACACCACTATGAGATATAAATCATTAGAAAAATAAGTACAATCAGTTTCAATTTCTTTTGAAAGCAAGTGATAAACAAATAATAGCAAGTACTAATATTCAAATAATATCACTTTGTGAAGGTAATGCAGCCCATTTTCACTGCTGACTCTCTCCAGAGCTGTCAGTCCAAATCAAGTAAGCTGTATTGTCAAGCTGAGCCCGAAATCAACTAATTTGTCACACACCTCGCTCTGAATGGTTTCTCCCCTGTGTGGATGCTCTGATGGAGCAGGAGGCTTGAAGACACTGAGAATGATTTCTCAAATAAACATTTTAATATTTTGTAAAGGACACCAAGTGAGATGCTTAGTACCAACTTTTCTCGTGACTCTGATGTAAAGTCACTTTATTTCTTTTTGCAAATTTAAATTTCAACAGCAATCCCAATCATAGAGGTCAGGATTTGCATCTTTCAATAAGTAAAAGAGTTGCTAGAATTTTATATTTGATTTAAATTTATCACCAGTGCACTGTATCATGTGTATCATCTAAAGCTTCAAACTCAGAGTACTGGTGATCTGGCATTTGGGTGGATTTTAGGGGAGCGCCGTTCTTGACCCAGTGTCATACTAAATCCTTCTGCACATTCAAGAGAACGAATAAGGAAATAAATAGGTGTGGTCTCACTTGTAAAGTTACTGAGTCTGACTCAGTGCCACAGCATTTGTTGGAGTTATTTACTGAGCCTCAGAGACACACTTAACTGTTTGAACATTTCAAAGAGCAGGACTAATTTAACAGTCTTTTCAGATTCTAATGGAGCTCAATGACGCAGCACGAGAAATTTGAGACCACCCACTTTCGGACCCCTCAGTGAGGTCTGAGGAGTCTTGGAAATTGTGCCTTGGACCACATATATATAGAGAGGGCACTGTGGGAGGAGGTCAAGTAAGTGCTGGAAGTTCAGGTCATTGCTAGTGCTGCAGTAGCCCACAGGTGAGTAACAGTTGACCGCAGTGGGATCTGAGATGCTTGATTGTGAGCCCTGGTGGGGATGGGAGAAATTAGTTTCTGAGAGCAGTGGGTGTTGGGGGTGGATATTGTGGTCCTCAAAAGTGGGAGTGACTTGTTTGAATGGTGCTTTATAGGTGAGTAAACCTTTATTTTTGGCAGGTGGTTTTTAGGGTTGGTTTCTCTGAATGTTACTCCCTGAAATTGCCTTTATGTGCTCATTTTACATTTGTACAATAAGGTCTAGTTTCTAACCCATTACTTTAGCTTCTAAATATCCTTCACTTTGGCCTGTCCTTTTTCAAAGTGCAACATTCAAATCATTGTGCCTCTGTGCTGTTATATCATGTAGCTAAATCATAAATTTAGAAAACATCTGCAATAGCAAGGGAATATAAATGAATAAATCTAGCTAGCCCTTTCATCGTAATTTCCACAAGAGTTTCCAATGCAATGCATTTGTTCTAATAGGTTTATTGTTCCATCTTTTGCATGAATATTTAATGGTTTTATTATAGAAACGACTTGGCTTTGTCTCTCCACAGTCACAATGGGCACAACCATTTTACTATTGAAATACAATAATTGGATCGTACAGCAAGTATCAAATGCTAAACAAAAACAGAATTACCTGGAAAAACTCAGCAGGTCTGGCAGCATCGGCGGAGAAGAAAAGAGTTGACATTTCAAGTCCTCATGACCCTTCGACAGAACTGACTGAATGTTAGAAGAGGGGTGAAATATATGCTGGTTTAAGGTGGGGGGAGAGGGAGGGAAGAGAAGTGGGGGGGGTGGTGTGGTTGTAGGGACAAGCAAGCAGTGATAGGAGCAGATAATCATAAGATGTCACAGACAATGGACCAAAGAAGTGTTGAAGGTGGTGATATTATCTAAACGAACATGCTAATTAAGGTGAACAAGGCAACAGAGAGATCCGGAAATCTTGTCGCAGAGAGGAACAGAACTTCTTCAAGGAGGTAGGCATTTCTTGAAGAGCAGTGGCAGTCAATTAAACACAGAGATAAAAACAAAAAAACTGCGGATGCTGGAAATCCAAAACAAAAACAGAATTACCTGGAAAAACTCAGCAGGTCTGGCAGCA
Source organism: Carcharodon carcharias (assembly GCF_017639515.1). Classification (NCBI taxonomy): domain Eukaryota; kingdom Metazoa; phylum Chordata; class Chondrichthyes; order Lamniformes; family Lamnidae; genus Carcharodon; species Carcharodon carcharias. The sequence goes on from NC_054472.1 coordinate 150,870,045, forward strand.
TCGGCGGAGAAGAAAAGAGTTGACGTTTCGAGTCCTCATGACTCTTCGACAGAACTTGACACTCAAGTTCTGTCGAAGGGTCATGAGGACTCGAAACGTCAACTCTTTTCTTCTCTGCCGATGCTGCCAGACCTGCTGAGTTTTTCCAGGTAATTCTGTTTTTGTTTTGGATTTCCAGCATCCGCAGTTTTTTTGTTTTTATGCTAATTAAGAATGGATGGCAGGGCACTCAAGGTACAGCTCTAGTGGGGGTGGGGTGGAAAGACTAGCTCAGCATACAAGATTTAAAAATAATGGAAATAGGTGGGAAAAGAAACATCTATATAAATTATTGTAAAAAACGAAAGGAAGGGGGAAGAAATGGAAAGGGGGTGGAGATGGAGGAGGGAGTTCAAGATCTAAAGTTATTGAATTTAATATTCAGTCCGGAAGGCTGTAAAGTGCCTAGTCGGAAGATGAGGTGCTGTTCCTCCAGTTTGCATTGGGCTTCACTGGAACAATGCAGCAAGCCAAGGACAGACATGTGGGCAAGGGAGCAGGGTGGAGTGTTAAAATGGCAAGTGCGGGGAGGTTTGGGTCTTTCTTGCGGACAGACTGCAGGTGTTCTGCAAAGCGGTCGCCCAGTTTACGTTTGGTCTCTCCAATGTAGAGGAGACCACATTGAGAGCAACGAATGCAGTACACTAAGTTGAGGGAAATGTAAGTGAAATGCTGCTGCACTTGAAAGGAGTGTTTGAGCCCTTGGACGGTGAGGAGAGAGGAAGTGAAGGGGCAAGTGTTGCATCTTTTGCGTGGGCATGGGGAGGTACCATAGGTAGGGGTTGAGGAGTAGGGGGTGATGGCGGAGTGGACCAGGGTGTCCCGGAGGGAGCGATCCCTACGGAATGCCGATAGGGGGGGTGAAGAGAAGATGTGTTTGGTGGTGGCATCATGCTGGAGTTGGCGGAAATGGCAGAGGATGATCCTTTGAATTCGGACGCTGGTGGGGTGATAAGTGAGGACAAGGGGGACCCTATCATGTTTCTGGGAGGGAGGAGAAGGCGTGAGGGCGGATGTGCGGGAGATGGGCCGGACACGGTTGAGGGCCCTGTCAACGACCGTGGGTGGAAAACCTCGGTTAAGGAAGAAGGAGGACATGTCAGAGGAACTGTTTTTGAAGGTAGCATCATCGGAACAGATGCGATGGAGGTGAAGGAACTGAGAGAATGGGATGGAGTCCTTACAGGAAGTGGGGTGTGAGGAGCTGTCGTCGAGGTAGCTGTGAGAGTCGGTAGGCTTGTAATGGATATTGGTGGACAGTCTATCACCAGAGATTGAGACAGAGAGGTCAAGGAAGGGAAGGGAAGTGTCAGAATTGGACCATGTGAAAATGATGGAGGGGTGGAGATTGGAAGCAAAATTAATAAATTTTTCCAAGTCCCGACGAGAGCATGAAGCAGCACCGAAGTAATCATCGATGTACCGGAGAAAGAGTTGTGGGAGGGGGCCGGAGTAGGACTGGAACAAGGAATGTTCCACATACCCCATAAAGAGACAGGCATAGCTGGGGCCCATGCGGGTACCCATAGCCACACCTTTTATTTGGAGGAAATGAGAGGAGTTGAAGGAGATATTGTTCAGCGTGAGAACAAGTTCAGCCAGACGGAGGAGAGTAGTGGTGGGTGGGGATTGTTCGGGCCTCTGTTCGAGGAAGAAGCTAAGGGCCACAGACCATCCTGGTGGGGGATAGGGGTGTAGAGGGATTGGACGTCCATGGTGAAGAGGAAGCGGTTGGGGCCAGGGAACTGGAAATTGTTGATGTGACTTAAGGTGTCGGGGAATCACGGATGTAGGTGGGAAGGGACTAGACAAGGGGAGAGAGAAGGGAGTCAAGATAACGAGAAATGAGTTCCATGGGGCAGGAACAGGCTGACACAATCGGTCTACCGGGACAGTTCTGTTTGTGGATTTTGGGTAGGAGGTAGAAGCGGGCTGTCCGAGGTTGAGCGACTATCAGGTTGGAAGCTGTGGGAGGAAGATCCCCAGAGGAGATGAGGTCAGTGACAGTCCTGGAAACAATGGCTTGATGTTCAGTGGTGGGGTCATGGTCCAGGGAGAGGTAGGAGGAAGTGTCTGCGAGTTGATGCTCAGCCTCTGCGAGTATCAAATGCTATTTCTTTTCTGTTTCACTATTAACGGGATACAATTTCTATGACGAACAGCACATTTTCTTGTTCCTCCCACCTTATCACGTACTTTCTCTTTTGTTCCATCCTTCACCCCGTACTCTTACCCCTCTTTCTATTTTATAAACTGTCCATCCCAAATATATTCCGGTTCTGAAGAAATGTGGCCGACCTGAAACAGTGGCCCCACCATTAATGGTGAGGTGGGGAGGGAGTAAGAGGGCAGCACTCCTGCTCCTTTTGACCCACAACCAGTCCTGGAAGAACACTTGCATGTTCTGTGCAGCAGCCGGCATCTTACTCCACCTGTTAGGTTTTCTGAAGCCCAGGAAAATTATGTTGGCTGGTGTTAAAATTGTAACAGAGAAATAATCTGAGGCACCTAGCTGCATTTAAATAGTTAAATGAGCGGCCTTTGCCCTGGGAGTAGGTTGGTTGCCCACATCCCTGTCTTACTTCCCTAAAACCAGCAGATTGGAGTTTGGATGGCTTCAGTTTGAGATTTTTATAATTTTTAACATCACACTTTACCCAAACCTGTAAGTTTTTGTAGGTAAAAATTCTCCAAATGAAATCTCTTCCTGTCTCCACAGATGCTGCCTAATCAGCTGAATGTTTCCAGACCTTTTGAATTTTAAAGGACATTTTCTTCCTTCCCTCCTCCCCACAAAGCTGAAGCCTCCTGACATAGCCAGCTACAACCCCAGAGTTTGCCCAAGAGGCAACTCTTCAGTTTCTGAATCCTGCGAATTGGGCACTGAGGCATAAGGGAGCCCTTTCAGTGTTGAAGGCACATGGGAGAAGAGTTACAAGGCTGGTCCTTATGGTCAGACCTATAACTTAAAAAGAAAGGGGGTGAAGTGATATTAAAATGAAGTGATTTTAAAATAGTGTGCAAGATTGAAAAACTGTATGGAAAAACAAAACCTAAAGCATTGGGCAGAGCTTTCAGTTTCAACAGGGGGCATAAAATTGCAGGTAACAATCAGTTCTAACTTAATATTGGGCAACTTGCCTAATGGGCGTGCATCCAATACTGCCTGTGATATACTCCTGCTCAGTTGAAAGTTTGACACAACTAAACTATGATAACTGGACAAGAAGACACAATGTTGAAATTATGAAAGGACAAATTTAGGATTGATGTTAGGAGGCTCCTCTTCATCCAAAGAGAATACAAGAACACAAGAATTAGGAGGGGTAGTAGCTCATTTGGCTCCTCATGCCTGCCCTTCCATTCAATAAGATCATGGCTGACCTGATTGTGGCCTCACCTGCACCTTTCTGTCAGATCCCCATAGCATTTGACTCCTTCATAGATCAAAAATCTGTCTAGATCAGCATTGAATAAATGCAATGGCTCTGATTCCACTGCTATGTAGGGAAGAGAATTCCACAGGCTAACAATGCTCTTGAGAAAAAAAAAAATTCTCCTCATCCCAGTCTTAAACGTGAGACCCCTAATTTTTAAACTGTGTCCCCGAATTCTAGACACCCACAAGGGGAAACATCTTCTCAGCCTCCACTGTGTAACTGCAACCTAGAATGGACATTTTGTACAGAGATGTAGAGAAAAAGAGTCCTGGAATCTTTTAAGAAACAATTGTATAGAAGAATGGCTGTAAGGTCTTTCTAGATGCCTGAATTAAGATGGGCTGAATCATCTTTTCTATCTTTATTTATCTTGTGACCTTCTGAATCCATGCAGGTCTTTTGTATGCTAAATACCAGTACTGTCACATCTTTTCTTTCCAATCGCTGACACTTACCCACTGGCGGAATCATTCTGGATTTGTCTAAGTGTGGTAGCAGGCATCACAAACGATGTTTCATCCACTGGCCACAATGGTAGATTTTTGGTCTCCTTCCAGGCATGTTCCACCTCATTAATAATACATTCAGAGGGAATAGCAGGCTTGGATTTGTCCACCCTGCCACGACCTCAGCGCTTCCTCGCTCCAAGCACCATACTTAAAGCATACCAGGGTGCAGCCTACTTCATGTCCACAGACCAGGACCGCTCAGGGCGATAGATGGCCCCGGAAGCAAAGAAGACGGCAGCCCCCAAATTTAGTGACGCCTCTCTGGGGCACCTGATGGACCAGTGGAAGGCCACTGCGATCTCCTCTACCCTGCTCTGGCCACAGGAGGTCCACCAGAATCACAAATCTGGCTTGGGAGGCAATGGCAGCAACGGTCAGCACCACTGGATACAGAGGAGGTCAGCCATCCAGTGCAGTAAGAGGATGAACGCTCTCATCCGCTCCGCCAGGGTAAGTCAACCACCTCTTCACTCTCAACTCACACACTCACAAACCCATCACACATCCACAGAGACCTCACACCTCAAGGAACAACACCACTAACTCTCACACACCCCCTCACATCTCCATCAGGCTCATATCCTCTTGAGCTCATGTCCTCATCCAGTCCATGTCTCCGCTCATCACACAAACATTCCATGCAGTGCCATGTGTCCTGCTCACATTCTCTCCATCTGTTTTCATGCAGGAAAAGCTGGCTCACAACAACAGGGGTTGGTCCCAGACCAGGTGTGGAGTGGCTCACATTAGGCCCCTCACTCACTTTGAGGAGCGGGCCATCGCACTGACTGGTGAGGACGTGGAACATGCCTCCGGTGATGGTGAGGTCAGCAGCAAACACCTATATGAGGATTCTGCACCACATCATCCCTCTCTCAACCCAACTGTGAGTACTCTCTCTCCTGCTTTTAACTGTGCTGTCACAGATTATCTTTATTTTGATTCAATGGGAGCTCTGCCAAGTGACTGAAGCCCTCAGCCAGCCAGTCCCTCAGCTCGATCCAGGTCCTCACCTCCAGCCAAGCGGACAATGCCTCCATTGAAGAACTGGAAATAAGCAACCTGGAAGATCCACCATAGCGCCTACCCACATCCTCCACCAGCACAGAGACACACATCTCTATGGGACCTAGACCTAGAGCAGACTTGGGTTCACAATCTGGTGGTCACCGCGTGGACAGGTCTCTGCAGTCGGAGGAGGCAGATTCAGCTGAACTCCAGAGCACTCGGAGGACTGCTGAGGAAGAGGCATCTGTGAGGTCTGAGTCAGATGACGAGCCTCTGGATTCGGCCTTCCAACTCATTGTAGAGAATCAACAGAAAGCGGCGGAACATCACACAGAGCTGTTGGGAGCCTCAACAGAATGGCACACGAGTTGGAGGATTGTGTTTGCCTGTTCTTTGATGAAGTGGTATCTACATGTGTGCATATGGGGGTCTCCATGGAATGGATGGTGGATTCCATGGAGACCCTGGTCCAGCAGAGCACAGAGATGCACGCAGACCCGCACTCCATTGTACTAGCCATGGGTATGTTCTTGCAATGGCAACATGAGAGGGATTCGGGGTACCTCAGCATCCCCCAAGTTGTTCCTTCCCTTCAATGAGTTAGGCTGGGGCTCTTAGGCACCTAAAGGGAGGAGGAGCAGCAGCTGGACACCCCCCACCATCCACTCAGGAATCTCACAGGCTGTTCACTCCCTCCGAGTACCCTTTGCCTGTGACCCCTTCAGCCTCGTCCTCTGTCACTGCAGAGGGAGCAGCTGGCCCACAGGAGGACAGCCAAAGCAATCCAGGACCCTCAGGGCCGTGGCTCTTCAGAGGGCACACGCCAAAGTCCTCAGAGGCAACAGGGCCAACCATTGCACAGGCTGTCTCCATCCCTACTGCGGATGTCAGGGCAGCACCTAGAAAAGTTAAGAAATTCCGATCACAAGTGGTTGCACAGGTGAACACATTTTGTCACTTTATAATCTGGAAACTTATTCACTTTCACTGAATAAATGTAATGTTACCTTTCAGCTTCATTGACAGGCTTCGTGAGTCCTCCCACTGCATTCCTCCCCCACTAGCAGTTCAGCTGCATGCTGTCAGACCACGAGTGATTCTGGAGAAAGAAGTGTGTGTGTGGCAGAGCCTTTCTGAGCCTCGTACAAGCACCCTCCCATGCGAGCAGAGCCTTCATCCATCACATTCATCTTACTGTCCCGAGCATTTTCAATGATGTCTGCTGGGATTCTCTTTCAGTTGTCCATCTGAGCTGACCTGCATCTCTGCCCATCCACTGATCACACTCCCATGCAGCACTTGTGCCCCACCCAACACGAGGCTCCACTCACTTTCTATTTAGACAACCATGGACATGGTTAAGTATCTCATCAGCTTCCTCATCCTTTCCCCTCCTTCTGTCAGCCATGTCCTTCCCCCCATCATTGTAGACCCCCCCAGCATCACCTTCCACCTCCCCACCATCCCTACCAACCCGAACCCTTGTCTTTCCAGGATGTCCAGTTGAATGTGCTCATTCCCTACCCTCCTGAGAACAGCACCCCCATCCCCATTGACATTCCCGAACTCCTCCTTCCCACCCCCAGGGTCTCTGCCTGCCTCCTAGTTCCCACCAACCACCCTGGCCATCTCTTCTACCATTGCCGAAGCACCCTCATCCTCCCACCGCACTGGCTCTCTCTAACCCCCTCTCACACACATCATTCCCTCCTATCATGCCCACTCTCAGTTTGTAGCCCAGGAGACAGTCATTGAATCCACAGACACCTCCCTTGCACATTCACCTGGAAACCCTCCCCAATTTGTTCTCTCCTCCACCCTTATTGCCTCCTCCCTCCTATACACCTTCCCCCCTCAGAACTCCCTCTTTCATTTGGACATCATCACCCCCATGAACTCCCTCCCTTACACCTACCTCCCCTCTTGCAGCATTCTCCTCCATTATACCCTCCCCACCTTGCACTCCCTCCTCCACATGTGCTCCTTCATTCTCTTAACCTCACCAGCACCCCCCCAAAACCTTTGTTCCACCCCTCCCAAACTCACCCCCCACCCCCCAACACCTTTGTCTCCTGCGTCCCAACCTCAACACCCCCGGTACACCTTCCTCTCCCACTCACGCGTAGGCCTTCCGCTCATCTGTAGCAGCCCATGGCCAAGACCGTGATGTTCCTAGGCAGGCCCAAAGCATCAACTCCCTCCTTTCGTGAGTTACTTTGCAGTGGTGTCATTGTCCATGAGAATCCACCCAGCATGCAATGCATGTGTTCGTCCAGGGTCCAGTTCCTGTAGGGCTCCAGCATTTTCTTCTCCTCGGATGTCCACCACCTGAGCAAGGCACTAAAGGTGAGTCCCGGCTTCTGCAGACCACACTTGTCCAAACGTGTTCTGGGCCAGAGTGTTCCCGCCAGTGTAACGGTAAATCGAGCACCTGGGGGATGATTCCAGTCGGGCTTTACTCTGCATCCATAACCGGGATGGAAATCGGGTTCTTGCTGGCCTCCACCAGGATTGGCGTTCCACCATGGCGGACACCATCGGATGATCCCACTGTGATTTCACGCCGGTATGAAACCAATTTCTGCCCCTGGCACCGAAATGCTCCCCCCTATCTGCCACGATGGCCGTCGCCAATGAGATCAGACGATTCCGCCCGCCTTTTTCTTTTCAAAAGCCAAATAAGCTTGTACTCGACATTCCACCACAAAACTAGGAATTCAACCAAAAAATTAATTTAATTTCATCTTTAAAAATAGCTTTTGATACAGCATGCTCTTGCAAGTAAATAATCTGAGTCTTTTAATATTAGCTTTACAAATCACTGTCTGCTCTGTTTTGTAGTACAGAGTGATCTATGCAAAGTTAATTTCACACAGAAAATGCAGGATGATACCAGATGTTAAGCATTTTAATACATCACCTTAATTCAAAAATGAGAGAAGAGAACATTCCTGAAGGAAGCTCTATCAAACTGAGCTGGGACCATATAAAAATAAAGAATATTCATTCAGATTTGCATTCTAAAGATGGCCTGAAACACACCACAGCCAACGAAGAGTTTTTGAAATAGGATTGAAGTGCGGTCACTGTTGTAATATAGAGAACACAAGAGGAAATTTGCATTCAACAGTCCCATGAACTGGCAATGAGATAAATAAGCAGATAATCTGTTTCACTGGTGTTGATTGAGGATAAATGTTGGCCAGGGCATTGGGAGAACTGTGAATAGTGCCATGAGATCTTTTATGTCCAATTAAGGGCAGATGGGGCCTCAGTTTAACATCTCAGTCAAGACAAAGGCAAAGAAATTTAGCCTAGTTATGCACACGGTAATTACAGCTCCAAACGTTTGTTTTTGCTTTTATTTGTTTCCTGGGAATTTTCCAGGATTTCCTTTAGATGTAGAAAAAAGTAGACAGTAAAAAAATCAGAGACGACATAATATGGAATGATCATAAAACATATATCATTGTTAGCTTTCAGTCTGTTCACTTTAGGTGTGAGCATGTGCGCAAGTATTCACACTTTTCCCTCTTCACAATCAGAATCAGGTCAAGAGAGAAAGCAAAAGTTTTTGATGAAACCAAAAAGAGCATTTTCAATTTAAGTTTGGGAAAATAAGTGGGAAAAGATCATTTTTTATCTAAGCTTTGAAATGAGAATTAAAAGAGAAAGTGTAAATTCCCTGGTGGGGTCGAAATGCAAAAAATTCTGTGTTAAAAACTTGTCTTCTTGAACTGCTGAAGCTTTGGTGGTGGAGGGACACCACAATATCATTGGGGAACAGTTGCAATGATTGAAGAAACCATCACTGAATTTATTCCTAGCAAAGCAGCTAAATGGTTAAACAGTTAAACAGAAAAAAAGGACTGAATTAGGTGGAAACAGACACTGTGGGATAGAAATTTATTTCAGACAATCACGTTAAGTGTGTAGTACCACATTGACCATCTGTTATACTCCCCATTTGATAGTCAGTGCCATATTGAAGTCAATGCGACTTATAGGGACCACAGACTACAAGTAGCAGATACAATCCCACCTGTTTGTAGGGGATTTTCTTCTCCAGTGACTATTTGTAAAGCCAAGTAAGTGAGTCCTAGTCAAAAGAAAGGGCCCAATTTATGGCAAGGGCTTCCTGTGAAGTGTGTGTTTTACATGGATTCTGAGCATCTGCTGTACTGTTCAAGTGCTCCATATGTCATTCAAGGATCCACTATTAACCACCCAACTCATTCTTTGAGCAAGGCGTTTGCAATTTGGATTAAAATGAAAAATGTTATAAGATTGCCTTTCATTTACATTTTTTGAAGATTTTTACACTCATGTACACCCATATTCATGCTTGGTACAGATAACTATTTACATATTCTACATATTCACAGCAACCAATACAGAGAAAAGGATGACAACTATACAGTTATTATATTTTTACACTATTTGAGTATTGCTAGGAATTAAATGATTCTGTTTGCCACATATAGCTAGCAGTCCTTGTGATTCAAATCCTCTTATTCTGTCTCTGGCTAGGTCAGCATTTATTGCCTTTGTTTAGAGGTCTGGAGTCACATGTAGGCCAGGTAAAGACAGCAGACTTCCTCCCCTCCCTAAAGGGCATCAGTGAGCCAGATGGGTTTTAACAAAAATGGTTTCATGGTCATCATCAGACTTTTAATTCCAGATTTTTATTGATTTCAAATTCCACCATTGCAGGATTTGAACACAGGTCCCCTAGATTATCCGTCCAGTGATGATACCACTATACCATCACCTCTGCCTAATGAAAGTCAAGCTGACTCCATGGGATATATGGAGTAATTTTTAACCACTGAAGATGAGATACAACACAGCCCACTGTTAATGCATGTGGATGTCAATACCTCAATGGGATGGTGTATTTACACAATGAGTTATAAATGAAAGTCACTGTTCTGTGCTTGCTCTCATCAATGTCCAGATTCTAGTCCAAAAGACTGTTGTGGTATCTTTTAAAACTTCCACCCACTGCCAACCATGTTGTGTTATGTGTTCTTTCTGCTGCAGTGAGAGAGTGACTCATTGATGAGATCCCACAGAGTTGTATGTTCAAACATGAACTTTTTATTGGTAATCTTTAACTATTTATAGCTTCCAGGTTACTACATTGCATGGAACTGTGACTGCCATGTAGGAAGCCTGCTTACAGAGTGCTGCTAGAGTGTTCTGTGAGACTATACCATGTGATGCTATACATCATATTGTGGGCAGTGCTATTCTCCAGTCTCTCATTATCCCTTGCTCTGCTGAGCACCTTTACATTACAATGCATGCAGACACATTCCACAACAAAGACCACGTAACAAAAGGTCACTTCCAAGTCTCCAAACTTGTTTTCTCAGGCCATTCCATTTGTCTCTTTCACCATGGGAAATGCACCAAGTCATGACAGCCGATTGGGAAGGTCCCAAAAGAAACTCATTCCCATAATGTTTGCCTTACCCAGGTGATCTCCACCTCTTGCCAGCTTTTCAAAAAAGTGTGCTGTGCATTCTTCCAATTATCTCTCTTCCTTCTCCTCCCCACTTTGCCCTTTTTTCAGTCCTATTAAGGGTTTCATTTATCTTCAAGGTTCCTATTTCTAATAAATGTTATTTTTTTTCCTTTATAGAGGCTTATGTAGGTCTCAGTGTTGGGTCAATAGTAGCTTTTCTGTCTATCTGTCAGAGGTTGCAGGTTCAAATCCTGCCGCCAAGCTTGACCATATCTTCTAGGCTGAACTTTAGCACTGAGGGAATGTTGCACTGTCAGAAGTAACTACTCTTGTATAAGCTGTTAAACTAATGTCCGGTCTGCCATCTCAGGTGGACCTAAAGATTTGAAGAAGATTTGGGGAATCCTGCTTAGTAGCCTGGCCAAAATTTATCCTTCAACCAAAATCACTAAAACAGCTCATCTAGTCATTATCTCGTTACTGCTTGTAGAACCTCATGTGCAAATTGACCGTTGTGTTTTCGACACTTCATTACGTGTCAATTCATCACTTTGGCCATGACCGGTGCTATATAAATCTTTCTTGCTTTAAATCTGCTATGTGTTTCCAACATTTTCTATCTAGAAGTGTGAAGTGATTCATTTTGGTAGGAAGAATGGGAGAAACAACATAAAATAAAAGGTACAATTCTAAAGGGGATGCAGGAGCAGAGAGATTTGGGGAGCATATGTGCATAAATCATTGCAGATGGCAGGGCAGGTTGGGAGAGTGATCAATAAAGCATACAAGATTCTGGGCTTTACAAATAAGGGCATAGAGTACAAAAACAAGGAAGTTATGTTAAACAACCTGCTCACTGACACCCAGTTTGGATTCTGCCAGCCCCACTCAGCTCCTGACCTCAGTATGGCCTTGGTCCAAATACAGACAAAAGAGCTGAACTCAAAAGGGAGCTGAGAGTGATGACCCTTACTAGCAAAGCAGCACTTGACTGAATGTGTCATCAAGGAGCCCTAGCAAAACTGGGTGCAGGTTAGCGCTGCGAGAATGCTCCCTGAAGGCAGATAGCTGCCTCTGGGGGCTGCAGAACTGAAAATGCTCAAATACAAATTTAAAAAGCTGCAAAAAAAAACCTATGCATCCCAATCAATCACCTGAAAATATAGCTGATAAAAATGCAGTCCACAGATATTTATTTTTATTTTATTTCATAACAGAAATTTCATCCTGCCCTTGGATGAGGTTTGATGAAAAATGCAAAAGCCACCTGGCTGATTCGCCCGTCCGCCAACTGTAAGGTTGGAAGGGGCCATAAAAAATCGGAGAGAATTGCATCATCATGGGCTTAATTGTCCTCTTAATTGTTGGCGGGTACGCTTCCAACTTTTGCGTGCGCCAACTGAGCAAAATATTGCGTGATAACATCTGGATGCTCGCCTGACATCTTCTCGCATGATTTTACACCCGATTGGGTTGGATGCGTGCCAGCCCACGGGATGTAAAATTCAGCCCATAGTTGCAGGGAGCCAATGTCTGTCAAATTCATTCAGATTCATCTTTTAAAGATGGTTATTTAACATTTGAGAAGCACCTGATCATCGAACTTATATCACATGAACTCTATAGTTCCTATTGCCTTCTACAACTCATCTTGGTTGATAAGTTTGATTTCATAATAGGGCAGAGGGTATAAAATCTACCTCAAACAGCACAAGGAGATCAAGATTTTTGTGGAGTTGATCGTTATTTAACTGACAGAGTTACTTATTTCCTAGATGCTCATCTTACAAGGACAGTGCTTGTCTTTCATCTGATTTGAAAGTCTCTGCTTCTGTCTTTGAACAACGAGACATAGTTCAATAGATGACCACCACTTTGTGAGTTCCTTTTTTTATTATTCATTCATGGGACATAGGCATTACTGGCTATGCCAGCATTTATTGCCCATCCTTAATCACCCTTGAGAAACTGAGTGGCTTGCTAAGCCATTTCAGAGGTCACTTAAGAGTCAACCACATTGCTGTGGATCTGGAGTCAATTGTAAGCCGGACCAGGTAAGGATGGCAGATGTCCTTCCTTAAAGGACATCAGTGAACCACATGGGTTTTTACAACAATTAGCAATGATCTCATGGTCATCATCAAACTTTTAATTCCAGACTTTTATTGGAATCAAATTCCACCATCTGCCATGAACCCAGGTCCCCAGAGCATTGCCCTAGGTTTCTAGATTGCTATACATAATATAATAAAATAAAAACAGGAAATGCTGGAAAATCCCAGCCGGTCTGGCAGCATCTGTGGAGAGAAAAACAGACTTAACATTTCGAGTCCACATAACTCTTCTTCAGAGCTCTCTGGATTACTAGACCAATAACAACACCCTATGCCACCACCTACTGCTGTTGGCTTTATAGTTTTATTCAATTGCATGCCCATACCCCATCCAGCCCTGTATTCCTACCTGTTCACTGGGCAATGTCAATGGCCCTTCTCAGAAATGGTTAAAAAAGAGTTCAACAGGGCCCAGAAATAAACTCACTCAGCTAAAAAATAAGAACACACAAAACACTAATGAGAGACCATGGATGAATAAAGGGATAACAGAAAATTTATTACACATATTTAATCATTTATTAAAGGTGTACTGCCATAGGGCTGGCAGGTAGCTAATGTTATACCTATTTTTAAGAAGCGAGATAGAACATATCCAGTGAACTATAGACCGGTCAGTTTAACATTGGGCAACATTTTCTGGATCTGTCCACCGCCGGGATAATCCAGTTCCCCCCGAGAGTCAGTGGTCTTTTGGCTGGGCTGCCAAATCTCCTGCGGTGGGTCCTGCCATGAGGTCCAGAAAATCCCAGCCATTGGTGCTAGGAAGATTAATGGAATCCCCACGAGAGGAGAAAACATCGAGAGATAATAATAAATAGTCAGCATGTATTTCAAAAGGGAAAACTTGGCTTGGCCAACCCCATTGAGTTCTTTGAAAGGTTGCAGGGAGAGTAGAAAAGGGTAATGTAGCATATCTAGATTGCCAAAAGCCTCTAAGAAGGCATCGCATAATGGAATCATGAATAAGGTAAGAGTGAAGTTGGGGTCATGTGATAAAATGGATAGCTGGCTGAAGGCCAGAAAGCAGGGGTTAGAGATAGATAGTTACCCAGAATGGCAGAAGGTGGGAAGTGGGGTCCCGCAAAGATTAATGCCAGTGCCAATGTTGCTCACAATTTACTAATGATTTAGGCTTAAAAATTTCTAACTTTGTGGACAATACCAAATAGGAAGGGATAATTAACATTGAATATAGGAGCATAAGAAATAGGAGAGGGAATAGGCCATATGGTCCCTCAAACCTGCTCCACCCTTCAATAAGATCATGTCTGATCTTCAATCTCAATGACATTTTCTTGCCTGATCCCAATATCCCTTGATTCCTTTTTTTCCGAGACTGTTTACTTCCTGAGAGTCAAAAAATGTATTAGTCTTGAATATGCTCAAAGGCTGAGCATTCACAGCTATCTATGGCAGATTTTTCCAAACTGTTACAGCCCTCTGTCTAAAAACATTTCTTGTCATCTCAGTCCTGTCACCAGGTGATCACTTGCCCTGAGACTATGGGCAGAATTTTAAGCCGATGGGATTTTATGGTCCCACCGAAGTCAATGGACTTTTGAACAGCTCACCGCATTTTGTGGCCCCGCCCCTGCTGAAACAGGGCCATGAAACTTCCCCCCATGTCCCTATCGAAATGCTGGTTAGGAGGTGGGTCACTGAGTGGGCGGAGCTGCAGGTCAGCTCAGCTGGACAACTGAAGGGGAAACCCAGCATGTTCTGACTATGCAAAGGCATTTGGTTTGAAGGTGGTGTGAAGGGCAAAGAACCAGCTTGCGTTGGAGGCTTCTCACACATGGCTCACAAAGGTCTTGACAAAGATTAATACCTCTGAGTCCGCGCATGATGCCAGCGGATATAGACATAGCCTGGGTTGTTCCCTAGAATATAAAGGGTGCGCACAGCTTTTAAAACTAACAGACACAATAAAAACACACCAGGCAGGTGCACATATATTAACAATTGTGCATCAACAATGAACAATGAGAGTGAACTGGTCCTACCACAGTGAAATCAGGACTTCTTCATTTTTCACTGCCTGCCGCTGCATCGAGGTGCCTCCTAGACATCCGCAGCTGGGGTGGAGGCAGCCTGCTGACCACTCTGCCCTGTTGTCTTTGATGACTTTAGCAGGTGTCCTCTGGTTTCTGGAGGCCTGGAGAGCCCCAGCTTACTTTGGGCCTCCTGCTTTGGGGCAGGTGCACCTTCTGTGGTCCCAGAGGCTGGAACTGATAGGGTCACAGACAAAGGGGATTTGGAAGGGTCAAGGGGGAGATTCCTGAGTGCAGATCCCAGGGGTGCCCGCCTGATGCTCCCCCTCCCTTTAGGTGCCTGAGAGCCCCTTCCTGACACCTTGAGGAGAAGGGACACCTGGAGGGAGATCGAGGTGCCCCATTTCCCCCCCTTGCGTAGCCACTGCAAAAGCTCACTCATGGCTACAGCGATGGAGTGCAGGTCTGCAAAAATCTCTGGTAGAAGCTGGTTGTTCTACTGAACCAGGTTCTTCATGGAGTTCGTTGCTCTCCCCATGGAGATCTCGATGCGTGCACAAGGCTGTGCCACTTCATCAGCAAGCAGGTGGATGGACTACTCTGCCTCATGTACCACTCTGTTGAGGGCCTCCCTCTGCCTGATGTTCCCCCGCCTCTCTCTGCACCTCCAGCATGTTTTCCCAGATGGCTTCCTAAGGCTCATCATTTGACTCGGACTTTGCAAAAGCTTTTTCCCCAGCAGTTCTCCGAGTGCCGGTGAGCTTGGCTATCCCTACCTCCTCCTGCTGTGGACACATGTCTGTCAGGTGACCACTGGAATCTGAGGCCCTGCCTGAACTAGTTCTAGTACCCATCAAGGTGTGCATCTCTGGGCTGGTAAAGGGTGCAAGTGACTGCTGTGATAGCGTTACAGATGCAATATCATTGTTGTTGTCATCCTCCTCACTCCTCTGTGGGCTGGTGTTGGAGCTAGACTGGGGTTCGGGGTTTAGCCTAACCCTCTTCTTGCTGGCACCTGTAATGGAAAGAGGGGAGAATGAGTTAATGCATGGCCTGCTTCCAACATAGTGTTAAGCATGACCCTTAGATTTCAATGTGAAGGCATGAAGCATGGCTCCTCACTGGATGGCTGATAAAGGCTGGCCTCACTGTCTCCACATTCACAGCCTCAATCCTCTCCTGCCAGCTCGAAAGCCGACTCTTTGAATGATGTGGGTGGGTGGGTGGAGATTGGGCAACACCCCTCCTGTCTTCTCTCTCTCACACTGCTCTGTGTTAACTCTTCCCGCACAAGGAGAAAAGATGCTTTGAGAGCAATTGGGATGCAGGTGGCATTCGCACGCTACCAATCTTCACCACCAACCCACTGGCAAATGAGTGCAACGTGAAAGGTGCGCTGCAGTTAAGCCACAAGGGTTTTTCTGCCGCACCCTCCAGAGTGGCGAGCTCCTGCAGCTAGGAGAACAAGGACAATAGAGGCATGATATCAGCAGTGAATGCTGTTGCCCTCTACACCAATCCCTGTCCAAAATTTGAGCTGTCAGTATGGGAGAGTAAGAGACCTGCAGTCACCTCACTACCTGAAGACTACATAGACTGCAGTGTGGCAATGAGGCATCACTGCAACACACTGAGGCTCTCTGTTCTGGATGGGCGGCGCAGATGGCAGCCTTGCCACTGAGACCCATGTCAGTTCCCATTCAGTGCAGTGAGTATGGGCAGTAGAGGTTTCACTTTACCCTGGCTGCGCAGATGAGGCCATTCATCCTTTCCCTGCACTGCAGGATGGTCCTCTTGTGACAAGAGTTAGCACTCACCACTCTGTGACTGCCTCCCATGCAGTGGTGGTGAGACGGGTGGGTCTCCCCCTCCCATTCCTTGAGTAAAAGACACCCCTCCTTTCCTCCATTGCATTCAGCAGTACTTCCAGCGACGCATTGCTGAATCTGGGGCCTTGTGTTCCTTGGCTTCTGCATGCCATGTCCTGGTCTTTTGTAAAGAGCAAGATTACAGTAGCTGTCTGGAAACTTTTTAAATATGGCGCCTGATATGACTCCAGGGTGTGCGACATCCTGCCCACCCAACTGTGAGAAATGTCGGGAAGCTCCTGGTTGCATAATTAATGAGCCCAGCATCCCGTGATTCGATACGATTTCTCCCTGGGCTCCGCAGCAGTAACCACTGTCGCTTCCTGCACCCCCCGCCACGGAACATAGCCCCGGAGTGGACAATTCTGCCCATTGACTCCCTGGATCTGTGGGTAGCCAATCAGAGCAGCAAAGCTGAGTGCCTGCTAATTCTGAATGCCTCATCTGTTGAGAAGGGCACAGAAGCACCAGCCGTGGCAAACATGTCATCTTCCACCTTGTGTCCAGACAATTGTGATATTCTGCAAATATCATCTGCAAATCCCTGAAACAAGCTATAGGTGAAGAAATTAAAGATTGTGGTGACTTCGGCAGCCACTGACAATATGTGCTTATCTGGTCAAGTCGGAAGGAAGCCTTCTTCCAGGAGGCTGCAAATGTCTCAACCACCTGATGTGAAACCCTGAACCTCATGAGGCACTGCAGTGCAGTCAAGACAAGGGGGTTTATCCACTGCCTGTATATCCTGTGTTGGGGGTATTGCCTCCAGCAACCGAACATAATTGCTCCTCTCCTTCCTCCAGTGGTGCGGCAGGTGGTTGAGGAGAAAGCTGCCCTCTGCTCCTGCTGCTTGTGTTCCTGCTGCTGTAGGTATTGTCCATCTAAGGTCCAAAGCAGAGCTGTAAACGTGGCTCCCGTACTAATCTGATGAATGAAAGCTGGGAAGCATAGGCCAAAGGCAATAAACATCAAAGTAGCAGAAATGACTTCCAAAGTTTTGGAATCACCTCCAAAGCAGCGGGAGCACGCTCTGAGAACAAAAGCTTTTCACTCAAGGAAGAAAACATCATGTCTCAGAATTTAAATCACTTCCTGCCTGTCCCTCAAATCCTGCTGTCTCCTAGACTTGTTTTCTCTGCTACATTCCAAGAAGCTCATGAAACCCATGCATAGTTAGGGCAGAATTTTCCCAGAAGGGGGCAGTGCTGATGCAGGGGGTTCTTTGAGTGGCCAGCAGGTTTCAGCGGAATATGAGATTCCCCCCCAGTGTCCCCAGTGATATTGACCTGAAGAGGTAACCAAGAGTTGGCAGGCCCATAGGAAGCGGCCAATTATGGAAGCGGCTCTACAGCCTTGGCAACTCAACTTAGAGAGGTGGTTGCTGTTAAGGCAGCAAGGGAAACATGAGAATGCCTTGGTTTTGAGATGTCTTCACAGGGCTTGCAGAGGCCCCAGCGATTGGGGGGAAACCCCTCCAGTGGTGATGCCAGGGCTTTTGGGAGGGCGGTTTGCTGCTGGGCATCTCCTTGGGAAGCCACAATGAGGGTGCCTCCTTGGAGCTGAAGGCCCCCCCAACCTGGTAGGCGGCAGCTCTGTCACTAGCAAAATGCCAGCATCCCGGGAAAATGGCCCTCTAATTGTCTAAATCGTCTGCTCGCCTCCAGTTGATGGGCAGCCAAGCTAATGCCATTCCCGCCACTGGGAAACTTCCCCAGAGATGGGAATGCATTGGAGAGTAATCCCGAGACAGCTTGCAGTGTTTTACCAGTTCCCCTGTCTCCTAGCAACCACCCAGGGGCGAGTAAAATGCTGCAATTGAAGTCAGAGATAAAGAAGCAAATAATTAGCACTTTACATATTTAAATAGCTGACCCACTAATACCACCTGCTGGAGATTCGTGTTCAGGTTAAATGTAGATGACAGTCCTGGCTTCTTGAAGAGGAATTGACTGGAATTCATTTAGACTTTGGACAATAATATAAAGTAGAGGGTATGAAATCAGGCACCTATCATCTATCTCTCCTGATTTTCATTCCCATTGACTTTAATCATAAGAGATGTGCGATGGGCAGCTGAATCACTATCACCCGTTTTCATCTATTGTCAAAAGTCAAAATTATACCCCATCCAAGTGTGAGGGATCTCCAACTTTCCACAGAGCTAATTCTGAAGCTCACCCAAATAAAACCACACATCTCACAGTTACATGTTTCTTATCCAGCCACAATCACATCACATTGCTGCTTACATGGTTAATGGAGTAAGGTGGGGTGGATCTATCTCCTTCATTCTCCATAAACCCTCTAGAATGCCCGGTCATGTTACAACATCAGGTATTCACTTGTTTATTCCTCATCCTTTGTGAAGAGTAGACTAAGTCTAATCAAATCAGACAGCAATGGTGCATAATATAATGATCAGCTTCCATATTAATCTTGGGTGTTAATAAGTACAGGAGAATTGTTTGTCGCTTAGGACACCTGGAAATAGGGGATTGCTCATGTTGCCACTGTCAAATGACTCTACAAAAGCAAAGAATAAAAATAATCCTGGATAATCAAAACCAAGAAAATCCTTCACTATGCTACAGATAGAATATTGTTCTTAATTTGGCAGCTTACTTTAGAAAGTATGTCAAGGTCATCAAGAGGTGGAGAAAAGACTCACTAAGGTGGTAACTGGATCGAGAGTCATTAATTATGAGGAGAGACTGCTGTAGGGTGGCCAAGTATTGCTATTAATGATAGAATTGATCTGCAGGCACTTCTTGGGTGGATATTTTAAGTTTATTTACTATATACTCAGCAGCTACACATGTGCTTTCAACTCCAACTCTTTTTCTGCACTGACTAACGAGGTAGTCCACTCCACTCTCCTATTGGTTACTACAGGTCATATGATCTTGCCTAACAAGTATTATTCTTAAAAGTACATTACACATTAAATAAAACCATAATTCCTACATTCCTCCACCTTTAACTCAGCTGTACATATTATATTTACAAGTACATATTTTTCCAGGCAACATAATATTTACACCGGGTAAGGAATTTACAAGTTTAGTCTTTCAGATGGATTCTTGGTACGTCTGGGATGTCGCATCTCCGCAACTTCAGATTCTTTGTCAGGAACCTCCTTTCCTGGAGTTGCCTGAACATGAGGTGCTTCGATGGGCACTTGCAGTTCTGCATCCTCAACTCTTACAGGACATTTCAGTCCTGGGTTGAGTATCCTCAACAGGAAAAGCAGACCCAGTCATGATCACTGGTGAAACCAAATCTTGGTGATTTGTCTCCCTCTTCCTTAAATGGTCCACATGTTTACAGGTGATCTGTCCTTCCACCTCCACCTGGTAAGATAGAGGTCCAGTCACCGTACTTATTTCACCCGACGACCACTTTGGTCCTTCCCCAAAGTTCTTCACATATACCGGCTCTCCCACAGTAAATTTCTTCTAGCGGCTATGCCAGTTATGTCTAGTTTACTGGCCTCCCTGACTCCTTTCCACCTTCCCCTCTAAATTCAGTATTATTAAGCTCAATCTCATCCTGAGACGGCATTTCAACAATAACACCGCAGGTGTGACACCTGTTGTTGTATGAGGGGTAGTCCTGTCATGAAAAAGAAAGCGTGCTAGTTTGGTTGCTAAGGAATCACCAGTTAACATTTTCATGTCTGCCTTGAATGTTTGAACTATCCTTTTGGTCAGTCCATTTGAGGAAGGGTGGTACAGTGCAGCTTTCACATGAGTGATACCATTGAGGTTGATAAACCGCTGAAACTCAGCACTCGTAAATACCGTGCCGTTATTGGAAACAACTATTTCTGGATGTCCGTGAATGGCAAAACTCTGACGTAGTTTCTCAATTGTAGTGGCTGACGGTGACCTCACCTCATATATGTCCAACCATTTTGAATGGGCATCAACAACGAGCAGGAACATTGTTCCCAGGAAAGGTCCCACATAGTCAATGTGTAACCACACCCAGGGTCTACCTGGCCACTCCCATGGGTCTAATGGAGCTGTCACTGGCAACTTTTGCAGTTGCTGACATTGCACACAGTGCTTTACTAAACTCTCTATTTCGCCATCCATCCCAGGCCACCATAGACAGCTGCATGCTATGGTCTTCATTCGGAAAATTCCTGGATGGGAACTGTATAGTTCAATTAAAAGTGGCTCCCTTCCCATTGGAGGAACTATCACTCATGCTCCCCACAATAAGATGCCATCCTGGCTGGTTATTTCATGTCTTCTGTTGAAGTGTGGTTCCATTTCATCAGTTACGGGCTCCTGTAGCCTTTGTTCTCATACTTGTGGTAGGGCTGGGTCCTGACTTGTCCGGTTTTTGATCTGTCGGGTTCATACCGGTGAGGGATCTGAGAAATGTAACAGTAAAACAAGTTCCTGTCGGACTGATACGTGCTCATCATTTTCTTGTAAAGGCAAACGACAAAAGGCATCGGCGTTTGCGATTTGATTGCCAGGCCTATGTACGATAGTGTATTTGACGCTACCAGAATTAAAGCCCTATTGGTATTTCTGTATCTTCTTTCTATGTGCCTTCTTCTTTCTAGCGCAAATTTTAATCTCGGCCTTCTTTTAGACTTCAATATTGGCCAGACTTCTCTCAGATGGAAGCTCACCTTGTCTGAGCTCAGTGAGTCTCCCAAAATGTCATTATCTGTCTGCTTCTTGGGAAATTCTGCGGCTTTTGCTTCCAAATACTTTTTGGCTTCATTTAGCTGATTCTTCAGCTCTTCTGTCTTTTTTTTATATTTGTTTGCTGCCTCTCAGAAAATTGAACTTTGTTGTGTCTTCTCTGCCAACTCATTCTGCAGTTTGTTCAGAGAGGCGCTGAATTCTTTCTGGGCAGAATTTTCTGCCTGTCGGGTGTGCCATGCGGGAGTGGGGGCAGACAGGCGCAGACCCGATCGTCGCCCGTGATCAGGTCCACGCCGCCATTTTACATGGGTGGACCAATTAAGGCCCGCCCAGCGTGAATCGTGGCTCCCGAGGACAGCAGGAATGGGCCGGCGGCAGCAGGACTGCAATGACTACCGGGTCCAATGGTGACCTGGCAGCCCTGCAGCCTTGCAAAGGCTGTCAAACATGGCCAGCAGAAGGGCTCCCCAGAGCACTACTGGTGAGCAGACCAGGCAGGTGGGTAGGGTGGCGGGGGGGTGTGGGTGTGGGTGTGGGGGTGGGGGGTGTGGGGGGGAGGGGTGAAGGCACTGAGCCCCTCATTTCTCAGACGATTGCCTTGTTCCTCCAAGGAGGTGGCAGCACAGTGGGAGGTCCTCGTTCCCAGGGTCGGGAGGAGGAGGCCCCCCCACTTGACCAAACATGCCTGGGAGGAGGTGGCAGAGATAGCGAGCTCCAGTAATATGGTGCAGCGCACCTGGATCCAGTGCCACAAACGTTTCAACGATCTCTTGCGCTCCGGAAGGGTGAGTACCATGTTGGTGTTGGTCACTTAACCCAACAGGTAGGCTTTCCCCCCTGGCCGCTCACCCCACAACTCTGAGTGCAGTTACTGCATTGAATCATTGACGGCATGTGTCCCTCACTGGTTGGGCCAGCAGATATTGCCCATGCCGAGGTCACCCTAAGAGGGTGGTGATGAGATGGGTTCTGCACCCACAGCATATGGTACAGTGACACTGACATTACTGTTTTGGGGGCAACCTGGAGGATCTGCACCTCGGCTCAGTGCTGGAACTGTGAAGCATGTCAAAGTCAGGGTGCTGACATGCTGGGAGGGGAGCTTCCAGGTGGTGGGGCACCAATACGTCTGCTGCCCTTTGCATTCCACATGCTTGCGCCTTCTTGCTTTGCAAGGTTAGACCGTGTGATGCCAAATGTGATGTAGGCTGCACTAGGTCAAGGGAAGTGAGGGGGTGGGGTACAGGCCTAGCATCTCTGTGTGGGTGTGTGGCAGCTGCGAGGTGAGGAGGCACTGGAGCCCTGCAATGTCCCACTCTGGTTGGGGTGGGACAGCAGCGAAGAGATTCCAGGTACAAGTTGCACTAATCAATGCTCCTGTCTCCTTTTAGGGAGAAGAATGCTCATAATGCCACCGAGTGGTTGAGGGCTGGTGGAGGGCAGGCCCAGTTGCCCATCATTACCAGGTTCAAGCAGGAGGCCTTCGATCTGGAGAAGCGCCATGCGCCCAGGTCCATGCTGTGGGTGAGGCTGGGGTACCACGGGGCAGGTATGTATGCCCAGCACTAAGGTCACCATTAGTGTCCCAGCAGCCATGACACTGCTGAATGTTCAGTGATTGAAGTTTGCAACATGGCTTGACCATTGCTTATGGAAGGATGAGCGCATGATGAACCAGGGGACAGGGATGCATGTTGACATTGTCCCCACGTTAACTAATCAAATGTCCTTGTTCTTCCTTTCAGCATCAGCGGATCAGCGCCGGGAGGGGGAGTAGCAGGGACCCCCTTTCACAACTGAGGGCCCTGAAATCTCTGAGCCACCAGCATCACACCAGCTCTGCCAAGCAGGCACCAACGCAGATACTAGCAGCTTGGTGGGAATTAGATCATCGGTTAGAGTCCCGGGGCACAGCGGTGAGGGCACTTCACGCTCGCTTGAGGAGCTGGCAGAGACACTGTTGGTGCCAGCAGTTGGAAGACTGAAGGGGACCAGGCACATGCTCAGTTGATGGCTGATAAGGAGCCTCTGGAGTCGTCCATGAGGCAGCAAACTCTGGTAGTGCAGCAGGGTGTGCGAGAGGATCAGGTGAAGATACATGAGGCTTGCTTGGCTTGGTCTCCGTGGTGGAGGAGTCCACGCGGACCATCACCAATGCAATGAGCCTCATGGCCGAGCGCCATGCTTCCTCCATGGAGAAGGTGGCAACTATCGTGGAGAGGCTCCTCCAGGAGACCAATCAAGGCTTTCTGGGGATGCGCTCTGACCAGCAAGCCCTCACATCGGCATTGACCTCAGCTGGTCATTGCCAATGTGGGAGATGGTTTGGGAACCAAGTTTACCAGCTTAGTGCCCATCCATCTATGGTGAGCAGGGAGGTCCGAAGCGACCTCACGTCAGCGCAGCAGCTGCATGTCGTCTCTGCGGGCTCCTCTCAGGGTGGTCCGGATGAAGGCAGCAGCTCCTCCAACCCCTCTGCCAGTGACCGTTGCATCCAATGAGGCTGCAGCGACTGGGGAGATGCCAGCTATGGAACTGGCCGCTCCCTCCCAGGCGGGGCCAGCACAGGCTCCACGGGCCAGAGGACGGCCGCCAAGGTCATCGAGGCCAACAGGACAGCAGAGTCAGCAGGCTGTCTCAGATGCCAGTGCCAGTGTGGGGGGAGCACCAAGACGTAGCACCCAAAGCGTAAGTTTAGGGCACCTTAGGCACACCATGGGTTTCTCACTGGTGCTTTTGTGTTGTCCCGCAATGAGGTCATCATTAGTTGGTGTGCTGTTTAACACCTTTGTCATTTTGTTATATCATTAAATTTAGATGTGACCATGCTGAGAGCATCTTTTTTCCTCTGCAGGTGGATGGTTACCCATGGTGTTATGAGTGAGTTGTGTCACATTGAGCTTTATTGATAAGGCCCTTAGTTAATGTTCCTATCCAGGCGGATTTAGCACTCAGGTATCGAGTATGGAGTCCCTAGCCCATGCTTGTCCTCAAGGTCCATCTGTGGTGTTCTAGCTGAAGGATCATTGGATTAAAGCCACCTGGGTGTCCCTGCCTCCCTGGATTATGTCCGGGTCAGCGTCTACCCCCTCAGCATTTCCCTGTGCGTGCTCATCCTCGGATTCACTGATGGACTCATCATGTGCAGCCGCAGCCACTGCGTCGACATCTTCTTCGTCCACGGTGTCGCCCCTTTCCAGCACAAGATTGTGGAGAGTACAACATGCAACCACTATCAGTAACACATGATCTGGGGGTACTGGGGTGTGCCCTCTAAATGGTCCAGGCATTGGAAGTGCATCTTGAGAAGGCAAATGGCTCTCTCCACCTCAGCCCTTGTGGAGGCGCGGCTCCTATTGTAGCGCTGCTCAGCTTCTGTTCTTGAATGGCGGAAAGGTGTCATGAGCCACCTTCTGAGGGGATAACCCTTGTCACCCAGCAGCCATCCATTAAGCCGGGCTGGAGCACTGAAGAGCCCCGGCACCTGGGAGTGTCTGAGGATGTAGGCATTGTGGGAGCTGCCTGGGTACCTTGCACAGATTTGTAGAATCTGCATCCTGTGATCACACACTATCTGCACCTTCATGGAGTGGAAGCCCTTCCTGTTGACAAAGGCACCAGGCTCACCTGCTGGCATCTTGATGGCCACATATGTGCAGTCTATTGCACCCTGGACACGGGGGAAGCCAGCAATGGCTGCAAAGCCTCTGGCTCGCTCTGCCTGGCAGGCCTCATCCCAGTGGTAGTGGATGAAGGTCAATGCATGCCTGAAGAGAGCATCTGTTACTTGTTTGACACAAGTGCGGACAGCTGATTGGGAGACACCGCAAATATCACCCACCAAGCCCTGGAAAGAGCCAGAGGCATAGAAGTTGAAGGCAGCTGTGACCTTTAGAGCCATTGGCATGGGGTGTCCACCCACACAGTTAGCGGAGATCTCAGGGCCTATCATCTGACAGATAGAGTTCACTGTCTCCCTTGAGATACAGAGCCTCCTTTGGCACTGCACCTCAGACATATTGAGGTAGCTGCTTCGCTGCCTGTGTACCCTGGCAGCAGGATAGTTGTGACTTCTGTGGCCCCTTCCACCTTAGACTTCCTGTTGCCCCTGTGCCCCTTGCGCTACGCCTGTACTCCCAAAAGTGGCTCCCCTGAAGGCTGAGTGTGTACTCCTGGCCTCCTTCCCCTTCTGGCCCTCCCTTCCTCCTCAGAGGAGGTGTCTTCAGTGGAAAGCACAATCCCCATTCCTAGGCTAAGGGAAGGCTTCCTGCAGGCCCCAAAAAGGATCTTCAGTGTAGAGTGCTGACCTGAAAGTTGTGGGTCCTGTTCAAGCAGCTGGTATGAGATTTGAAGTATTTCTGCTCACACAGGCAATTATCAGTAACTTCCCAAATTAAATATTTGACTGAGCATATTTGCGACTCCATTGACCCCTTTTATCCCGCCCGTGGATGAGGTTTGTACAAATGTGTCCTACCAGCCTTCCCATTGTGCATGGGCCCTGAAAAGTTGACGTCAATTGATGCCTCAAGGGCCTTAAGTGGCCCATTAATTAATGGCGGGCATGCATCGGAGATCATCGCGTGACTGCCCACCTAAGTATCGCGATGCCGCACGGAGACGTTGGGATGCTCGCCTGACATCACCGCGCGTCATTTTACGCATTTGCATGTGGTTCCCACCCCCACATGCCAACGGGAAAATTCTGCCCCCTGTTTCTCTTCATAATTTTCCATAGGTACAAGCTCTGACCTGAGGGAATCTTGTAGTGTATGAAGTTCTTTCAACATGTGTTCTTTTTCCATTCAAAGGTTACTCACCTCATCTCAAATTCTATCATAAAGTAGGGTCTCTTCGAGATCCTTCGGCTTTTCTTCCAGGCTTTGACTTAGGGTAGCCCGCATTCCTTCAGTTTGTTGAGTCCTTACACACTCCTTTTTCAAAACAGGGATGCTTCCAGCCTCCTTTTGGAATCTCAGTGGCCAATCAAGGTTGATTTCCCTTAGCCAATTTCGCCTCATAAGGCTTGGTCCTCTGCCTCTCGATACTAACACTGATAGCTTTGCTAATTGGCTTCCATAATGGACAGTTACTCTGCTTACGCCTTTCACTTGAATGTCTTCACCCGTATATGTTTTTAGCTTGGCGGCTGTTTCTTCTAAACTTAACTGATTTTCACCATTATTCAAATATCCCTAATTAATGTAATGGAAGCTCCCATGTTCACTTCCATTCTAACAGGTTTGCCATTTACTTCACTGTGACAAATATTGGTTCTTTCTTTCCAACTTTCAGATTAAACAATGAGTAAATGTCTGAATTTGTTGTTTTAGGCTCTTCTACATTGTAGATTTCATTGGGCTTCTTCTTTTGTTTACAAACCTGCTAGGGTCTTTCCTTGCATTGCCTCATTATATGTCCAATTCTATGACAGTAGTAGCATTTGATTTTTTTAAACTGACAATTGCTAAAAGACTGCTTGTTTCCACCTCTATTAAAACTATTCTTCAATTTCAGTGCTAAGTTATTTTTCTTTATTCTTCAGCTGGCAGGGGCTGTTTCCCGCTTCTCTGCAGAGTCTCACTTTTTCGCGTCTTGGTCGGCTGAGGTTTCCCACCCAATGTGGAAGACAGCGCCATTTTGCACACCCTGTATTGCTTTTGAATCTCTTACTGCACTCTCCATGGCCAGTACTATCTCTAGCACCCATTGAAATCCAGATTCACTTTGGACAATAATCTTTACTGAATCGTGTCATCTTTCACACCACACAATAAACGATCTCTGAGCACATAGTTCAGAGATATACCGAACTCACAATGTTCTGTTAGCTGCTTCAAATTTGCCACATAGCATGCAATTGTCTCACTTGGGGCTCTATTTTGCAAATTAAACCTGAACCTCTGCATTGACTGAGGACTTGGGTTGAAAGTGACCCTTCACAAAGTCCACCAATTCATTGAAATTCTTCGAAACTGGGGCACTGGGTGCTGTCAAACTTTGAATCAAACTGTAGGTTTTGCCCCGATAAGTACTCAAGAGGATTGTTCGCCTCATGCGTTCCATGTATTGAGACCAATTGTTTTTGGTAGGTTCAAAAGGATCAATTCTCTCAAACTGTGGCATTTTGAGAGGGGATAACTTCTTTGATTCTAACAGAGCTTGCTATGTACAATCACTGGGTGAGGTACAGTGCCAATTTGTTTCTAACTTGATTTCTTCTGTTCAATCCAGTTTTATCCTCGTCACCAGTTTGTTGTATGGTGGCCGAATTGTGCTATTAATGATAGAGTTGATCTGCAGACACTTCTTGGATGGAAACTTTAAGTTTATTTACAATATACTCAGCAACAACTACATGTGCATTTTAAACTCCACCTCTATCCTTACACTGATTGATGAGGTAGCCCATGCCACTCTCCTATTGGTTACTACAGATCATATGATCTTGCATAACAAGTATTATTCTTAAAGGTACATTACATACTAAATAAAACCATAATTACTACAGAGACAAATTAAACTGGGACTCAGAACAGGGGAAGCTCAAAAGAGATCTGAAAACCTGATAAGTGAGTAGATACCAAAATGAAAAAGAAATATTTAGAAGAATATTTTATATAAAGGAGGTAGGACTTGGCAACAGCAGATTCTAATTTCTAGCAATGATGGATAGCGGATTGGCCAATCTATTATAACGCTCCCAAGCTTTCCTTTCTATTGCCTTAGCCCCAACAACCATCTTCTGTCACTGCCGAAATTTAAAATTAGCCCTGGGATATTCTACAAGAAACAGTGGTGACAGCTGTGTTAAAAAGGAACTATATTAACATTTAAAAATATATGATCAAGGGAAATTAGCAAAGGCCAGAGAACATCTGTAAAAGCGTAATACTTTCAGGGAGCTGGCATAAGGAAGATAGAATGAATGAGTCCCTTCTGTGCAATGTAATTCTATGATTCCATTTGTGTACAATGCTTTCATAACACTGTACACAAGTTACACTCAAATTTAAAACAATCTGTAAACACAATTCCACCCTTTACAGTGAAGAACATAAATCAATTTTAAAAATTGTGCCTATTGCATAAAGG
Source organism: Carcharodon carcharias (assembly GCF_017639515.1). Classification (NCBI taxonomy): domain Eukaryota; kingdom Metazoa; phylum Chordata; class Chondrichthyes; order Lamniformes; family Lamnidae; genus Carcharodon; species Carcharodon carcharias. The sequence goes on from NC_054472.1 coordinate 150,898,249, forward strand.
TACATGTAATAATTGAAGGTATAACCTTTCCTAATGCATATTAGGCATCACGTGATTGTTATAACGAATGAGCCCTAAGCATGGGTAATCCGGGAGGCTGAGCTTTCTAGTTGTGGATCTGGTTCAAGCATGTAGCTTCTAAAACAGCTCTGTAATAAATTTATCTAATTCAAGTAAGAAACCTGTCCGGCACATAACCATGGCTTCTGGGCAGCAACACATTTGACTTTAATGCACATTGTTCCACATCCTGCAGTCACTGACACACATACAGGGCCAATAAACTTGAGAAGAGACTAGAAGACTAGAAGTTGGAGGAAAAGTAGCTGATATTGGGAATCGGAGGCTAAAGTTGGAGGATGAGGACTCAGCGACTGAGGGCAAGAAAGAGTGGGGCTGGACAGCAGAAGCTCAAGGGTAGAGACCTGGAGACCAAGGCGAGAGAGAAGGGACTGGAAACAAGGAGACAACTGAACAGGGGCAGGAGAGGGGAGATGGAGGCTATGGGGCTAGACAAATGGGAGCTGGTATCCAAGACTTGGGGAGGCCCAGAAGAAAAACACAGTAGAAACTAGGAGATAAGAATACTGGTCTGAACTGGTCTTGTATACCTTAAATGGAACACCAGTAGAAACTGGGAAATAAGAGTACTGCTCTGTGCTGTTCTTTCCTTCTGGGGAGGGGAACAAACGAACAGGGGTGGGAAAGAAAGGCACTGCAGAGTAGGCAGCTTGATACCAAAGGAATGAAAAGAGAGGAACTGAAGAACAGGGGCAGGGAAGAGGTGAACTGGACAGCAGGAGAAGGTGTGAGGGAAATGGTGACTGGGTAACTGGAGATTAAAGGGATGGAAAGGAAATAACTGGAGACCAGAGGAAGGTGAGAAGAAATAAAAACAGAAAATGCTGGAAAAACTCTTCTTCAGAGCCATATGGACTTGAAACGTTAACTCAGTTTCTCTCTCCACAGATGCTGCCAGACCTGCTGAATTTTTCCAGCAATTTCTGTTTTTTTTTTCGATTTCCAGCATCTGCGATATTTTGCTTTTATCAGGAGAGAAGGGAGTTGGAAAATTGAGGATGAAGAGGGTAATGTCCTCCCCATTTATCCAAATGGAGTCCAAAGGTGTCCTGAGTTTCCAGCCTTTCATCTGAGTGCATTCAGGATGAACCTTCTTTTCAGGAAGAAGAACAAACACAGGGTGAAGTGTTGTGCTGTAATGCTGCTGGTCAGACTGTCTTACCCCTTAATGAGAAGGGAGAGAGATTTCTTCTAGAACTGAGATTATCCAGTGGTTCCAGTTGGGAGCTTATCCTTGATTCATAAAGGGAAAAAGATGTCTAACAAGCATGTTTCCTGTAGCGTACACATAAAAATGGAGCAGCTTTAATTTGCTAACTCTTAATGTTTATATTATGTTACCGCCTCTGGGGAAGAGAACAATGCTACATCCGCAGATTTCATTTCTTGTTCAGAAGCAAAGTGCTGGTGGGAAATGCCAATGCGTCCTGTCATTGACGCCAGTTGCCAATTTTGTACTGGTTGCAGACGGACTGATCTCGCAGCTGGTCTTACCACAGTAGCAATGGACTCCTCACATTCTTATCCTGTGTGGAATTTTCCCTGACAGAGATAGATAGACATGCAAGGCGAGGCTGGGTACTGTCCACTTTGCACGCTATTGGCATTGGTATTACACTGCTGGGCTATGCATTGCAGTAAGGCAGGGGTGGGGAATCTACGGTCCATGGGCTGCATTCAGCCCGTTGCTCAATTTCATCCGGCCCGCAGCAAGATCTCTAATAATATAGACCTGTGACAGCAACGCCTTCAAAATAACATTTATCATCATGGTCATCAGTTTACTTTGGATAAAAGAATCAGCTAAGTTATTATAATAATATTCACCAATATAATATTCAAATTCAGCCATCACATTACAACAGCGAGTGAGTTGAACGTTTCTGAATTCTCTCTGAAAAAAAACAAAATTAAATAGATTTTTATGCGTGTGTGACCTGCGACTGATTTTGTCCATGTGTGAATGGCCTGTGATAAGAACAATATTCCCCATGCCTGCAGCAAGGGAACCCTTACAATCAAATGTGTGGCCCCAATAATGCTTGTGAAACAGGAAGCTGTAATGTTATATTGATAGACTTAAATCCCTGTGCTTTTGTGCTGCTCTTGTTCCAGTCCACAATTAACACTGGGGCTTAGAGAGTTACCTTAACAAAAGCGGTTGCATAAACTGGTTTGTGCTACTTGGCGTACAGGAGACTGCAGGTGATCTGATCGAGGTGCTTAAAATGTTGAAAGAAATTGATAGGCTTAGACCTGGGAAACTCTTTGCTGGGAGGAATCAAAAGCAAGAGGACATAATCTTAAAATTAGAATTAAGCCATTTATAAGGAAAATCAGGAAACACTTCACACGAAAGGTAGGAGAAATTTGAAGCTCTCTCTCCCAAGGGGCCGTTGAGGTTAGGGATCAATTGGAACTTCCAGCTCTGAAATTGATAGATTTCTGTTAAATAATAGTATCAAGGGAAATGGGGCACAAGTGGATAAATGAATAGGAGGTGCTGATCAGCCACAAACTAATAGAACAGGAGCTAGGCCTGATGAGCTGAATGGCCTACTCCTATGTTCCTAAAATATGTGTCTCAGGTACATAGTAACTAGTTTGTTGCCCATTTGTTAATGGCTGTTTTTGAGAGTCACTGGGTTACCTGGGGTCAGTAGCAGCTATTCTAGCAGCATGGGAGCAGTCCCAGTCACGAAGCAATGTCATGACATTATAACCGATACAGTCTTCCCCTGTAGTCATATCACTTGTTGCTGCCATTATGACAATGCCAGTATTTCTGGAGTGCATAACCAGCCAGACTGTCACGGTCAGTCTATATGGCAGTCCCTTTGCTACCAGGAAGCTTGCTGCACCATTAGAGTGTAAGCACAGAACAGAGACACTGAAAGGTCATTTCCCCTGGACATGGCCTGCACCATGCCTTCAGTAAACAATAACTATGCTTGAAAAGTCATTCATAGCTAATGAGGTGTTAAGGAGGTCATGAGGTCACAAATGCACATTCTTTGTACTATTTAAAAATAAGTTAACTATAATTTTTCCTTTTCATGTACATCAAACTTATTTTCAAAAGTTACTATTGAACCTGCTTTCTTTTGTTTCTTCATGGGATGTGGGTGCCACTGGCTGGGCCAACATTTTTATAGCCCATCCCTAATTGCCCTTGAGAATGTGGTGGTGAGCTGCCTTCTTGAACCGCTGTAGTCCATGTGGTGTAGATGCACCCACAGTGCTGTTAGGAAGGGAGTTCCAGGATTTTGACTCAGCGACAGTGAAGGAACGGCAATATAGGGAACTTGCAAATGGTGGTGTTTCTATGCATCTGTTGTCCTTGTCCTTCTGGGTGGTAGAGCTTGCAGGTTTGGAAGATGCTGTCAAAGGAGCCTTGGTGAGTTGTTGCTGTGCATCTTGTAGATGGTACACCTCTGCTGCCACTGTGTGCTGGTGGATGGAGGGAGTGAATGTTGAAGCTGGTGGAGGGGGTGCCAATTAAATGAATGAACTGCTTTGTCTTGGATGGTGTCCAGCATCTTGAGTGTTATTGTAGCATTGTTTTTGGTGCTTCCATCACCCTTTTAGCTGTGTAGCTTGCTGTGTAAAAACAGTCCTCCTTGTTTCCATTCTGCTTCTGTGCCCTTTGATTACCTACCCATCAGTATAAACAGTTTATGCTCATTCACCCTCTCAAAACTCTTCATAATTTTTAACATCTCTTAAACCTCCACTTAACCTTCTCTGCTCAGGTTGGATATTGAATGAGCAAAAGGCAGAAAATATGGTAATAGGCCAAACAGGCCTCATCAATGCAAATTCACAGCGATCACAAAAAAATCACCCTAAAATAGCGATAATCTAAAATAATGTAAAAACATCACTAAAATAGTGATCATGTTTGTATAGTTTTCGTGAACATGAAGTTTTTTTCTGCTTCTGTGGAAACATGTTTTTGACTCCTGCAAGAGCTCCATTACAGAGCAGAGGTGACAACGTAACACTGGAGCACTAAGGCAAGGCCCGAATGCATATACCAATGCCAGTTCTTGACAATTGATAAAATATGCTCAAGAGACAGCTTTTACCCAGAATATATACCCAAGAACCCAACACCCTTTCAGTATTATAGTAAAATAAATGCAAAATACAGTGAAAGCTGGAAATCTGAAATAAAAACAAAATACTGGAAAAACTCAGCAGGTCTGGCAGAATGTGTGGAGAGAGAAACAGAGATAACAGGTGGAATTTTCCCAGAATTACACTAAGTGCGGTAGCAGGTGGGTAAAATCGAGTCCTACCCGCTGACGGAAATGGGCGGGTTTTCACACCGCATCATCTCGAGCCTGCCTCATTATTCATTCACTCCCGTGAAACATGGTGTTTCCATGGCGGGCAGGATCTCATTCGCCCGCCCGCCATCACCCCATTGTCGCATTACTCATGCCGCCATCTTTAAAAGGCAGCTATCAGCAAAGCGCTCATCGCCACCAGCTCACCACTGCTGTCAGGGAGACATGGCCAGCAAAGGGAAAAAGACCGCAGACCCCCGCTTCAATGACGGGTCCCTCGAGTGACTGCTGGATGCCGTAGAGGCCCTATGGGATTTGCTCTACGTCCCTTTTGGCCACAGGATGGACAGCAAAGTCATCAACCCGACTTGGGAGGTGGTGACAGCATGGTCAGCGCCAACGCCCCTCAGAAGAGGACAGCCGCCCAGTGCCGCAAAAGGATGAATGATCTCCGTTCCGCCAGGGAAGTCACTCTTTTCATCACTCCCAACTCACAAACTCACAAACCCATCAGGTCCCTCACTCACTGCCAGTGCAAGGGACAGCATCATTCACTCTTTCACACACACTGTCATCATCCTCATCCCGTCCCTGGGAACGCTCACCACACACGTATGCCAGGAATACTTAAAATCTGGCTCAGCAGGCGTTCTGCTACACTTTCCTCGTCTCTAACCATGCAAGACAAACTGGCACACAACAGGAGTGAAAGGCCACAGACAGGTGGAGGGATGTTGGAGATCAAAGTTCTGACAGAATTCGAAAACAGAGCCATCCAGTTGGTTGGTGATGAGCAGGACTGGTCTTGTGCTGACAGTGAGGTTGGCGCCACCCTACCCAGTGAGGATCCAGAAGTGCATCATCCATCGGATAACGATGCTGTTAGTGATTTGTCCTCTTTCACAGGCCGCTGCCATGCACTAATTACCTCCCCTTGCTTTCGCCGGCACATCTGCCAAACAACTGACAGGGTCCATGACCCAGGGCCTCCAATCAAGCCTGAAGAGATCTCTGAAGAGGAATCTGAAGGCACCCTCCCTGAAGTCCTGTCACAGCGCTCACCCACACACTCCATCAGTGCAGAAACACACACCTCGGTGAGACCTAGTTTTAGAATAGTGTAGCGATCACAATCTGGTAAGCACATCGCACTGTCTGATCCACGGCAGGCGAAGTAGGGACTTCCCAGGTCCCTGGAACTCGGAGGACTGCTGGAGGCCAGAACGTTGCTGAGTCCGAGTCAGATGACGAGCCTCTGGACTTGGTCATACTCAGTTGCTGGAGCTGCAAAGGCAAGCTCGGGAACATCAGGAAGGTATGTCTGCTGCACTCCCCAGATTGCAAGGCACGATGGGGAGTCCGTCCATCTTCAGGCTGAGGTGATAGTGCCGGCATTGCAACGCACTGAGGTCAACACTGGCAGGATGGCGGCCGCCATGGAGACTTTGGTCCGGGACATCACTCCTACACTGCTGTGTGGGCTTAACTCCATCATTGATGCCACAATTGGTCTCCAACAGTGTGTACGTGAGAGGGGTGATGGACAGCTCAATCTCACTCCAGCTACCACTTCCGCTCACAGTGTCAGCCAGGGGCCCTTGGGCACCCATAGGGAGGAAGATCAGCAGGTGCATGCTCCAGGGCCATCCACCCAGGTGACTCTGGGAGTGACCGGCCTATCCAATGCCCTCTTCCTGTGACCTCCGCAGCTCCAGCTTCACAGGCCTTGGAGGGTGCCACTGCCACAAAGCAGGAACCCAAAAGCAGGCCGGGGCCCACCAGTCTTGGTCCTCCAGAGGATGCCCGCCAAAGTCATCACAGACAGAGCGTCACAGTCAGCAGGCTGCCTCCACCTCTGCTGTGGATGTCCAGAGAGCACCAAGACGTATTGGGAGGGTAGGAAAGTTAGGCAAAAGTAGTTGCACAGCCTGGGCACGGGTGTTGGTCACTTGTGCATACACTTGAGGATGATGATGATGATGCACAATTGTCAATAAACTCCTAAGAATGCCTCCCTACCTGTGGTTCCTTGTTTTGATGAACAGTGTTCTTGTCACTCAGATATGAAACCTTTCTGCACCTGGGAAGTCCCTGCCATTGCTGGCTGTAGATCAAATAACGTGATGCATTCGCTAGGTTGTGACACCGAGGCTACTCTAGAACCAGGTGCCACCAAGGTGTGTGCCTCTGCGCTCATGGAGGGTGTGGGTGAAGCTGTGACGGGTTTGTAATAAGGGTATCAACATGATTCTTCTTCTGAGGTTTCTTCAGGGCTTGTGTCGAGGACCTGGGTCATGGGCCACTTCAGCTGTTTCCCCGATGCGCCTAGGAAAGCAAGGAGAGATAATCAGTGCATGGCAGGGGACTATGGAACAGGGGAAGTGACTCACAGCATGATTGCCTTATGGATGTTACATTGCTGGATCCTCACTTGATTGAGCACCGCCAACCTCACCATCAGCACAGGAACGGTCCAGATCATTTCTGTTCAACTGGATAGCTCTGTTTTCAAAGTGTGTGAGGACCTTGATGTCAGGCATTCCTCCACCAATCTACAGCCTCCCACTTTTGTTGTTTGCCAGCTTGTCCTGCATTAAGACAGATGGAGAGCATGTTGGCAGGACGCCTGCCATGCCAGATGATAAGCATGCCTGACATTTGTTGGTGGTAAGTGATGCCAAGGATAAGATAAGGACATGGGCCGCAGGGTAAATGAAGGTGTGTTTGAGAGAGTGAATGGTGAAGTCCCTTCTACTGACAATGAATGACCTACCCTGGCAGAATGGAGGAGTTCATTCGTCCTCTTTTGGCACTAGGTGGTCATTCTCTTTTGTAGGACATTGGCGCTGACTACCACTGCCACTGCCTCCCATGTTGGATTGGTGACCTTTTTTGCTGGTCTTCAACAGAGCTGGGATAGGGGACTTCATGGCAGGGCTCCACTGCATCCAATAGGCACTTGAGGGAGGTGTCGCTAAATCTGGGGGCAGCATGTTTCCTCCCTTTGGCATCCATCAGTTCTCAGCAGCTTCCTATCCCTTAGAGAGTGCTAGCTCTTGGCAGAGATCGCCTTTAAATATGGTGCCCGCTTCACTGAAGGCCTGATGGTGGGGCAGGCAAATCAGAGGACGCCTTGCCAATGGCCTCTGTTCCAGGGAATGCATAATTAATGAACCGGGAATGGGACTATACGGCGCAAAAACCCGCCATTGTGGCCAGCGGGTAAAGCTTCCTTTTTCCTGCCCGCTATCGCACTTAATGCAAATCTGGGACAGTTTCGCCCTAAGATTAAACTTTAACATACGAAAGCATGGAATCATATACTTGCCTTTACGAAACTGATGAGTATAATGAACTTCAGCAAATGTATCAATCATTTTGACAAACTGTTGTGTAGACAAACACTGAGACAGGATACAACATCACACAGGTTGTGATGAGATGAATGACCAATTAATCTATTTTTGGTAATGCATGTTAAGGGGGACCATTAACCAGTACAGCAAGAGCTCTCCTTTTTTCCCAAATAGTAGCCGTGGGATCTTTAATCAACCTGCGCTGCTAGAATGAACAAATGTCAACTCATTTCAATATCTCATCTGAGGGGCACTATGTCTGGCAGTGAAGCTGCCCTTGAGAATTGCACTGGAGTGTCAGCCTGTGTTAAATCTGATGCAGCTAATCTTGACTCATTGATGAAAGGACTATCAGTTAAGACTAGCTGATGCTTCTGTGAATAAAAGTCAGTTCAGTTGTTAACCTTGACTCAGTGGCTTTCATCACCAGACTGAAGCTTGTGAATTCAAACCCAACTCCAGAAGTTAAATGTATAACCTTTTGCCTCTCACATGTGTATTAAAGATCCCATGGCACTATTTGAAGAAGAACAGGTGAGTTCTCTCAGGTAATCAATACTTACCACTTCCCATCTTCAGTAAAAACAGCTTAGCTGATGCTTTAACTCATTGCTGAGTGTTGGATCTTGCTATGCACGGGTTCGTTCCCAGGTCTACATTACAGCAAGAACTACACTTCAAAAGTTCTTCATTAGCTGTCAAAAATTTAGGGGCATCCTGAGGTTTTGAAAGGCAGGTGATATGTAATTTCAGTGAAGTTAATGTTTCCTTTTAGGTGCAAATGCCTCACAGTGATTGAATAGCCTCCAACCTGTCACTCCCTAGTGTCAGGCATAAATTCAATTCTGTTGGACCCCAGGGGGTGGAAGAAGCCAAAGTAACTCTATCCCAGTGGGAGCTGGTGTCAGAAGGAGATTTCAAAATCAAAATTTAATTGTTGATTTACACTATTCTTTATAATGAGGTGCTGGTGCTATCATTGATGGGGAGCAGCTAGGGGAAGATAGTGAAGAGTAAAAAGCATAAGAATCACCAGTTTTTTTTAAACATTCATGGGATGTAGGCTTCACTGGCTGGGCCAGCATTTATTGCCCATCCCTAGTTGCTCTTGAGAAGGTGGTGGTGAGCTGACTTCTTGAAACTCCGCTGTCCCTGTGGTGTAGGTACACCCACAGTGCTGGTAAGAAGGGAGTTCCATCATTTAAACCAAGCGACAATGAAGAAACGGTGATATATTTCTCAAGTCAGGATGGTGAGTGACTTGGAGGGGAACTTCCAGGTGTTGGTGCTCCCATCTATCTGCTGCCCTTCTCCTTCTAGGTGGTAGTGGTCATGGTTCGGAAGGTGCTGTTGAAGAAGCCTTGGTGAATTTCTGCAGTGTATCTTGTAGATGGTACACACTGCTGCTATTGTGCATCGGTGGTGGAGGGAATGAATGTCTGTGGATGTGGTGTCAATCAAGCAGGCTGCTGTGTCCTGGAAGGTGTCCAGCTTCTTCAGTGTTGTGGGAGTTGCACTCATCCAGGCAAGTGGGGAGTATTCCATCACACTCCTGACTTGTGCCTTGCAGATGGTGGACAGATACTGGGTGTCAGGAGGTGAGTTACTCGTCACATGATTCCTAGCCTCTGACCTGCTCTTATAGCTACAGTATTTATATGGCTAGTCCAGTTCAGTTACTGGTCAATCCTTGAGGATGTTTATAATGGGGGATTCAGTGATGGTAATGCCATTGAATGTCAGGGAGCAATGGTTAGATTCTCTCTTGTTGGAGATGGGCATTACCTGACACTTGTGTGGTGTGAATGTTACTTGCCATTTGTTAGACCAAGCCTGGACATTGGCCAGGTCTTGCTGCATTTGGACATGGACTGCTTCAGTGTCTGAGGAGTTGCAAATGGTTCTGAACATTGTGCAATCATCAGCGAATGTCCCCACTTCTGACCTTCGAATAGAAGGAAGGTCATTGATGAAGCAACTGAAGATGGTTGGGCTGAGGACTCTAACTTGGGGAACTTCTGCAGTGATGTCTCGGAGCTGAGATGACTGACCTCCAACAACCACAACTATTTTCCTTAATGCTTGATATGACTCCAACCAGTGGAGAGTTTTCCCCCTGATTCCCATTGACTGCAGTTTTGCTGGGGCTACTTGATGCTACACTCACTCAAATGCTGCCTGGATGTCAAGGGCAGTCATTCTCACCTCACCTCGGGAGTTCAGCTTTTTCGTCAATGTTTGAACCAATGCTGTAATGAGATCAGGAGCTGAGAGGCCTTGGCGGAACCCAAACTGGGCATCAGTGAGCAGACTATTGTTAAGCAAGTGCCACTTGATAACACTGTTGATGACCACTTCCCTTACTTTACTGATGATGGAGAGTAGACTGATGGGGCGGTAGTTGGCCAGTTTGGATTTGTCCTGCTTTTTGTGTACAGGATATGCCTGGGCAATTTTCCGGATAGCAGGGTAGATGCCAGTGTTGTAGCTGTACTGGAACAGCTTGGCTAGGGGGCGTGGCAAGTTCTGAAGCACAAGACTTCAGTACTAATGCCGAAATATTGTCAGGGCCTCCAGCCTTTGCAGTATTTAGTGCCTTCAGCTGTTTCTTGATATCACATGGAGTGATTTGAATTGGCTGAAGATTGGCATCTAGAGGAGGCTGAGATGGATTAGCCACTCGGTACTTCTGGTTGAAGATTGTAGTAAATGCTTCAGCCTTATCTTTTGCACTGATGTGCTGGGCGCTCCCATCATTAAGGATGGGGATATTTGTGGAACCTCCTCCTCCAATGAGTTGTTCAATTGTCCACCACCAGTCATGACTGGATTTGACAGGACTGCAGAGCTTAGGTCTGATCTGTTGGTTGTGGGATCGCTTAGCTCTTTCTATCATTTGCTGCTTATGCTGTTTGGTGTGCAAGTAGTTCTGTGTTATAGCTTCACCAGATTGACACCTCACTTTTAGGTACGCCTGGTGCTGCTCCTGGCATGCCCTTCTGCACTCGTCATTGAACTAGGGTTGACCCCCTGGCTTGATGGTAATGGTAAAGTGGGGGATATGCTGGGTAATGGGCTACAGGTTGTGTTCGAGTACAATTCTGTGCTGCTGATGGCCCACAGCACCTCATGGATGCCCAGTCCTGAGTTGCTAAATCTTTTTGAAATCTATCCCATTTAGCATGGCGGTAGTCCCACACAACACAATGGAGGGCATCCTCAATGTGAAGGCAGGACTTCATCTTCACAATGACTGTGCGTGGTCACTCCTACCGATACTGTCATGGACAGATGCATCTGCGGCAGGCAAGTTGGTGAGAATGAGGTCAAGTATGTTTTCCCCCCTTGTTGGTTTCCCTCACTACCTGCCGTAGCAGCTATGTCATTTAGGACCTGGCCAGCATGGTCAGTAGTGGTGCTACCAAGCCAATCTTGGTGATGGACATTGAAGTCCCCCACCCAGAGTACATTCTGCGCCCTTGTCACCCTCAGTGCTTCCTCCAAGTGGTGTTCAACATGAAGGAACATTGTCATCAGCTGAGGGAGGGTGGTACATGGTAATCACCCACGTTTGACCTAATGCCATGAGACTTCATGGGGCTCAGAGTCAATGTTGAGGACTTCCAGGGCAACTCCCTCTTGACTGTATACCACTGTGCCACTACCTCTCCTGGGTCTGTCCTGCCAGTGGGACAGGAGATACCCAGGGATGGTGATAGCGGTGTCTGGGACATTATCTGTAAGATATGATTCCACGAGGATGACTATGTCAGTCTGTTGCTTGACTATTCTGTGAGACAGCTCTCCCAACTTTGGCACCAGCCCCCAGATTTTAGTAAGGAGGAATTTGCAGGGTTGACAGGGCTGAGTTTGCTGTTGTTATTTCTGGTGCCTAGGTTGGTGCTGGGTGGTCCATCTGGTTTCATGACTTGGTAACAGTTTAATACAACCGAGTGGCTTGAGTGACTTAAGAGTCAACCACATTGCTGTGGGTCTGGAGTCATATGTAGGCCAGACCAGGTAAGGACAACAGATTTTCTTCCCTGGGCATTAATGAACCAGATGTGTTATTAACAACAATCAACAATGATCATCATTAGACTTTTAATTGCAGATTTTTTTTTTATTGAATTTAAATTCTACCATCTATCATGGTGGAATTCAAATCCCGGCCCCCAGAGCATTACCCCAGGTCTCAGGATTACTAGTCCAGCAACAATACACTGTGCTATCACCTCCCCAATAAAACAAATCATTCAACCAACTGTTTCACATATCATGTTGTTTCAATGATGAGCTTTAATTTAGCTCCTTGACAATGTCAGATTCAACAGATCATCCAAAGCAGCTACAAGAAAGAACTTTTCTGGTATGTTTTCCATTTCAGGCTTTAATTCCATGAATAAAATTCATTCAATTCTCTCACCAAAACCAAGCAGATTCTGTGTCTGCTGAAATGTGGATAGTACATTCAGCAAATTCACTTCGGAAGCGTGTGGGTGATTGGCCTCAGTTAGCTGAAAATTATGGTTTTGTTAAATGTTGAATTGTACCTTTAAGAATAGCCCTGTGATGTAAGATCACATGATCTGTGTAAACCAATGCATTCGCAGCACAGGCTACCTCCACAGTCAGTGTAGAGATGGAGGTGGAGTTGAAAGCACATGTGTAGTTGCTGCTGGCTGTATTGTAAATAAACCTAGTGTTTCCAGTTAGAAAGTTGTCTGCAGAATTCGTCACAATTAATACCCACAAAGGCTTGTACCAATATACACGTTTGCCTTTTGGTGTTTCCTCAGCCTGTGCCATCTTTCAGAGAACAATGGAAAGCTTACTGCAGGGATTACCCCAGTAATCTTAGACGATGTGCTGATAGCTGGATTCACTGAAAAGGAACATTTGGCTAACCTAGAGGAAGTCCTAAAACGCTTTTTACAAGCAGGAATGCGGCTGGAAAAGGAAAAATGCACTCTTCAAGCAAAGGAAGTAATCTATTTGGGCCACTGGGTAGATTCTCAGGGGCTACACTGGTTGAAGAGAAGGTTAAAGCAAGAAGAGAGGCACTTGCACCTAAGAATGCCTCTGAACTTAAATCATTTTTAGCAATGATAAATTATTATTAGTGATTTTTACCTAATTTATCTACAGTTCTGGCCCCTCTGCATTCATTGCTAAGAAAGAACCAACGTTGGCATCCCAAAAGCTTCATGAAAGTGAAACAGCTGTTACACTCATCCAACCTGTTAGTGCATTATGACCAGACAAAAGATTTGGTGCTAACCTGTGATGTGTCTCCTCATGGAGTGGGAGCAGTACTATGTCGTAGAACGGACGATGGCACAGAGTGGCCAATTGGCTATGTATCCAGGACGCTTATCACATCTGATAAATGATATTCTCAGATTGAAAAAGAAGGTCTGAGAATCATTTTTGGCGTAAAAAAATTTCACCAGTACATGCACGGCTGGCATTTCATGATTGTATCAGACCACAAACCACTATTAGGCTTGTTTAGCAAGGAAAGAGCTATACCGCCCATAGCCTCAGCAAGAATACAACAATGGATCCTAATTTTGGCACCTTATGAATACACCTTTGTACATCGGCCTGGCATTCACTTCACAAATGCTGAGGTCCTGATATCCTTACAAGTGAATGACAAACACACTCCGGTTCCACAGGAACGTGTTTTACTGTTAAATTTTCTAGATTCCTCGCCAGTGTATGCTAGACAGATCCAAGACTGGACAAGTCGGGACCCAGTCCTATCTTGAGTGCGAGACCAAGTGTTACGTGATTGGTCCCAGGAGCCAGTCTCCAATGAAATGAAACCGTTCTTCAACCGAAGACACGAGATGAGTAGTCAAGATGGCAATCTATTGTGGGGTGAACGGGTAATAGTTCCTCCAAAGAGAAGGGAGCCATTTTTAGTTGAACTACACAGTACCCATTGAGGGATCTCCCGAATGAAGACTATAATGCGCAGCTACCTATGGTAAGCGGGGATGGATGGTGATATTGAAAGTGTGGTAAAGCACCATGTGCAATATCAGCAGCTGCAAATGTTGCTGGGGGCAACTCCATTACGCCCATGAGAGTGGCCTAGTAGACCCTGGGTTCGGGTACACATCAACTACTTTGGACCCTTCTTGGAACCATATTTCTACTCATTATAGATGCCCATTCCAAGTGGTTAAATGTTTATGAGGTGATGTCACCAATGTTGGCCACTGGGTCAAAATCCTGGAACTCCCTTCCTAACAGAACTGTGGGTGTACCTACACCACATGGACGACAGTGGTTCAAGAAGGCAGCTCACCACTACCTTCTCAAGGGTGTCTAGGGATGGGCAATAAATGCTGGCCCAGCTAGCAAAGCCCGCATCCTGTATATGAATGTAAAAGATAGAGAGACTACACCAGAGCTTCACCATCCATGGACTACCAGAAGTAGTCATATCTAATAACAGCACTGCATTTACAAGTGCTGAGTTCCAACAATTTATCAGCCTCAACGGTATCACACATGTGAAGACTGCACCATACCATCCATCATCAAACAGACTGGCAGAAAGGGCAATTCAAACTTTTAAGGCGGGAAGAAGTTAAGAGGTGATTCATTGGGGAGCAAGCTTGCGCGCTTTCTTTTTCACTACAGAACAACCCCCCACACAACGACAGGAGCAACACCTGCAGAATTGTTGATGAGATGCAGTTTCAAGACCAGATTGAGACTAATCCTTCCAAATTTGGAGGGGAAGGTGAAAAGGAGTCAAGGAAACCAAAAAGCTGAGCATGACCATGAGGGACAATTTACTGTTGGAGAAGTAGTATGTGTGAAGAATTTCGGTGGAGGACTGAAGTACTGGGTAAAGTAAGTTCAGTGACTGGACCATTATACCATGTGGAAGTGGAAGGCCGGATCACCTGTAATCATGTGGACCATTTAAGAAAAAGAGAGATACCATAACAATATATGGTTCCACCTGTAACCATTATTGAACCAGTGTTTCCTGTTGAAGATGCTCAGCCAAGGACTGACGTGTCTGATGTCTCTATCAGAGTGGAAGACACTGAACTGCAAGTGCCCACCGAGGTACTTGATGTTCATGCAGTTCCAGAGAATGTGGTTCATGAAGAAGAATCTGAAGCCGTGGAGCTGAGACATTCCACAGGAATCAGGAAACCACCTGAAAGACTGAACTTGTAAATTTCATGACCTATGTAAATATTATGTCATGAGATAAATATACTTGTAAATACAATATGTACAGCAAAGTCAAAGGGGGAGGAATGTAGTAATTATGGTTTTGTTAAATGTTAGACTGTACCTTTAAGAATAGTCCTGTGATGTAAGATCACATGATTCCGTGTAAATTAATGTGTCAGCAGTGTGGACTAGCTCCACAGTCAGCGGAGAGATGGAGAGGGAGTTGAAAGCACAAGTGTAGTTGCTGTTGGCTGTATTGTAAATAAACCTAATGTTTCCACTTAGAAAGTTGTCTGTAGGTCAACTCTATAACAAATAGGGATTCAGCCACACTACAACAGCATCCCATTTTTACTCTTTGACTCTTTTAAATCACTAGTGGGGAAGGCAAAAGTTAGCTTTTGGGCCTATACCAGAACCTCATGTATTTTATAACTCAGGGGTATAACCTTTTCACATGAGGGGCCATATATCTATTTTTTCTCACTCACAGAGCCAGTGAGAAAATATCAGAAAGATAAGGCATTGGAAATTTATCCTACTATTAATCAAAACAACAAAAAATGTACATTTTTATGAACAAGCTTCAAATAAGACTAATTTATTAGTTTACTTTCTCGTCACTGTATTGAACACTGATTTAGTGAGATATCTGGCATTGACTTTGCTTGCACAAGCAGTCAATGTCTGCCCTCTTGTCTGAAACCTTCACGTAGCGATTCCAGAGCCTTTGAAGACCTGACGTTCTGTTGGACCCAATGCCCTGGTTTGTTGGGGCTAAAGGGTCCAGGTTACAGGCTTGTCTTGGGGTGACTGAGTTGGTACCAAGACAGAGAAGATCAGTAGACTGTTCTTAGAAGAAACACATTCTCTATTTACAAAAGGAAATCAGCAGCCACATTTGTGTGCTTACAACACAAAACTCTGTCTTTACTCTTCAGACTCTAACTCAAGATTACTGACTACAGAGGTAGCCCACACGACTCTGCTATTGGGGATCAAGATCATGTGACCTTACATTACAACAGTTGCCTTAAAGGCATATTACACATCAGATTACTATCCCTCCCCCTTTACTCAGAAATGTATTTTATAATTTTTCTCAAAATATCAAATTATTCACACACATAAATAATTTACAAAGTGAGTCTTTCTGGGAATTTCCTTATGCGTGTAGAACGTCTCAGCTCCACAGCTTCTGATGTTTGATCCGGAACCTCCCTCACTGTAGTCATCTGAGCATCTGGTTCTTCAGTAGGTACCTGCAAATCTGTTTCTTCGACTCTTTCAGGTACAGTCAGCCCTTCAGACACATCTGTACTCAGTTGAGACATTGATTCAGTCACGACACACTGGTGGAATTATTTCTGGGTATTTTGTTTCTCCTCTTCTTATATGATCCATATGTCTCCATATGACTCGATCTTCCACTTTCACATGGTAGGGAAGAATTGCACCTATTTCACCAAACAACCATGTTGGTCCTTCTCTAAAATTTTTCACAAATACTTTCTCTCCTATGTTAAACGTCATGTCACGACTGTGACAATCATATCCAATTTTCTGACTTCCCTGACTCCTTTCCACCTTCCCCCTCGGCAACCACCCCCCCCCTCCCGCCAAGTTTTGCATACTTAGGTTCAATCACGATCGGAGAGGGCACTTCATTAACAATTCTGCAGATGTGATACGTTGTCGTATGAGAGCTTCTATAATGGAAAAGAAAACATGCTAATTTAGTCGCTATAGAATATCCAGACAATTTCTTCATACCAGATTTGAACATCTGAACCGCTCTCTTGGCCAGTCCATTTGAAGAACGGTGGTATGGTGAAGTTCTCACATGAGTAATACCGTTGAGGTAGATAAATCGGTGAAATTCAGCACTCATGAATACTGTTCCATTGTCTGATACAATCACTTCAGGTAGTCCGTTAATTGCAAAACTTTATCGTAGCTTGTCTATTGTAGCTGAAGATGTCAGTGACCTCACTTCATATATGTCCATCCATTTTGAATGTGCATCAACGATAAGTTGAAACATTGTTCCCATAAAAGGTCCCACATAGTCGATGTGTAATCGCACCCATGGCCTTCTTGGCCACTCCCAGGGGCGTAACAAAGCTGTTGCAGGTAATTTTTGTACTTACTGACACTGCAAACAACCTCTCACTAAGTTTTCTATTTCTCCATCCATCCCAGACCACCATAAATAGCTGCGTGCTATGGCCTTCATTCAGGAAATTCTGGGATGTGCGCTGTGCAGTTCAGACAAAAAAGGTTTTCGTCCTTTTGGAGGAAAAATCACTCGTGCTCCCCACAATAAGATACTTCACTAGCTGGTTATTTCGTATCTTCTCTGGAATTACAGTTTTGTTTAATCAGATTCTTGTTCTTGTGACCAACCATGAAGAACTTGATCTTGCACTTTGGATAAGACTGGGTCTCGATTTGTCCAATCTTTAATCTGCCTAGCACATATCGGTGATGAGTCCAGGAAGTTCAATAAGAAAACAAATTCTTGAGGAATTGGAACATCCTCATCTTTTACTTGCATGGGCAAACAACTGAGTGTATCTACGTTTGCAATTTGACTTAAGGGTCTACGAATGAAAGTGTACTCATAGGCTTCCAAGATCAACGGTATTATTTGTGCTTCTGTATCTTCTTTCGATGGGCATTCTTCTTTCTCACATTGACTTTATTCTCAGCCTTGTTTTCAACTTCTATATTGGCCAGATGAATCTCAGATGTAAGCTCAACTTGAGTGAACTCAGTGCTTGAGTTTTCCAGAATTTCATCACCTGTCTGCTTCTTAGAAAATTTGCGACTTTTACCTCCAAAGACTCTTTGGTTTCACATAGTTGATTTTTCAGCTCCTCCATCTCTTTTTTGTATTGGTATACTGCCTCCTGTAAAATTAAGCACTGTCAAGTCTTCTCTGTCAACTCATCCTTCATTTTAATTAGAGAAATGCAGAATTCTCCCTGTTGCTTTTCCAGAGGTACATACTTAGACAGCGGGGGGAACCGGTAGTGTGTGAAGGTCTTTTGGCAGGTTTTCACTTTTCTTTTGGAATCTCTGTGACTAACCAAAGTTGATTTCCCTCAGCCAGTTTCATCCTGGTATGCTTGGTCCTCTGCCTGCTATCACCATCAAGGGTAATTTCACTGTTTGACCTCCATACTGTACTGTGACTTTACACATGCCCTTGACTTGTCTGTTTTCTCCCATCTAAGTTTTCAATTTGGCATTAGTTTCTTCCAAATTTAGTCTACATTCCCCATGATTCAGGTATTTAAAAGTATGCTCACCTACCACCATAGTGATTGCACCTTTTATCCATCTAAATTTTGATAGGCTTCTCATTCACTCTCATGGTTACATAGGTAGGCTCTGTTCTTCCTACCTTTAAATTGTGTAACAAATAAATACCTGGATCTATTACCTCAGGCTTTTCAACATGTTAATCTCATTGGGTTTTTGCTTTTGTCTGAAAGTCTGCCTGATTCTATGTTTACAATGTCTCATGAGGTGTCCACTTCGATGACAGAAAGAAAAACATTCGATCTTTTTAACCTGTGATTCATTACAAGGTTGTCTGCTTCCACCTCTGTTACCATCATGCCATGTTTTTGCTGCTAAGTTATCTCTTTTAATTTGTCCACTAGGGGTGGCTGCTTCCCGCTTCTGTGTAAAACTTTGCACTTTTGCGCTCTTTTTGACTGAGGCTCCCCGCCCAACGTGGAGGACATCTGAAACAATTAACAGAATATTGCAAGTTCGGCACATCTATCAATGATACGCTTAGAGATTGTTTGGTGTGTGGTATAAATGAGGATGTGATTCAGAAGAGACTACTGTCTAAAACAAATTTAGATTTTCAGAAGGCATTGGAAATCACTCTGGCAATGGAAGGTGCAGTGCGAGACTCGAAAGACATACAAGGAGCACAAAGTGGTGCTGTCCTCCAAGTTGGGCAGGGAGCCTCAGCCAAAAAGAGTGCGAAAGTGTAAAGCTTTACTCACAAGCGGGAAGCAGCCACCGCTAGCAGACAAATTAAAAGAGGTAACTTTGATTTGTCACAGAGATTTCAAAAGAATAGTGAGAACCTGCCAAAAGACCTTCACAAATTAAGGAACAGGCTGGATGTGATCAGCGGTCCTAATCATGTCCCAAATCTCCATTTCCTGGACAATTTTCTTGTGACAACTTCAGATCAAAGGATTCTCTGTGCCCAGCATGAAGAAGAGTAGCAACTTAATTCACTTGCTGGCTACAAAGATCCCTGCTGTCAACAGGTCATCATTGCTGGCATTGCTCATCTTAATGAATAGCGCATTTGCCACCGTCAAACCTGGCGGTGATGTCACAGCGTCCCCAGTTTTGTGGACATTTATCAGGAGGCATGCAGGGATATCTCCTAGCGGCTGGTGGTCTTTCAAATTCCTGATGGCTGGTCCACTTTCAATTGAGAGTTTGGATTGAGTCCGGTTTGTGAATAAAACCCCTTGGCAGGATGGACTCTGCTCCATGGGCCGTATGTTGGACCCTTTGGTTATAATTAATGCTTAATTTAAGTGCCATTATTTAGATTGCGAGCCAGATTTCCAAAGGCATTCTGGAATGGAGGTGAGAACAGATGCTGGCAGCGAAGTACCTATTGCATGAGTTTACCACCATTACTCTGTGTGTTCAGCTGGGGTTAAGATACACTTGCAGGAAATGGACGAGGGTGTGAAGGATATTGCGGTACCTTCTGCGCATGGATCTCAGATCACATATGATGTTCCTCGGAGTGAAGGTTAGGTGGTCACAACTGGGAAACATACTCATGACAATGCGTTGTTGCAAGGTATGATTGCCTCCTGTTACCTTGACTGGCCTGCACAGTTCAGGATCTTCTTCCAGCATGAAGTAGCTGTGCAGGAATTTCCAAGGCCACCTCTTTGGCTTTCTTTCATCAGGACCAAATCTGGCTGGGGTCCCCCTTTCTAGGACACAGGTAGTAATACCACAACTAGAGAACCTTATAATTTATGGACTTGGAGCCATGAAGCGTATGTCATTGAGATGTATAAAATTCTTCAAGGGTCGGCATGGTAGGTGCTGGGAGGCTGTTTCTACTGGCTGAAGAATAAGTCAGCCTCAGGAAAAGGGGTTGGCCGTTTCAGACTGAGATGAAGTGAAATTTCTTCACTCAGATGGTTCTTGGCATATTCAAGACGGATCAATAGATTTTTGGACAAGAAGAGAATCAAGGGATTTGGGGACAACGTGGAAAAGTGGAGTTGCTGTAGAAGTTCAGCCATCACCTTAATGCATAACAGAGAAGGCTCAAGGGACTGGATAGCCTACTCCAGCTCCGAATTCTTATATCCTTGTGAAGAAGCATCAGCCTTAAATACCCTTCAGTGTATAGAATTTCTGCTTTCTCCTTTGAAACCAATGATTTTCAAACCGTTCCATGCAGCGACTCTTGTCGAGTATCCATATACTTCGAACGACCTGCAAACACCTAGGACTATTTTCAAACATTTGGACAGTCCTGGGGATACCTTACAGGCATTCGTATACTCATGGGATCCGTGTATACGAAAAGATTTCTCAGGATTCTGCAAATATTAATACATTTCAGCGATCTCCTGCAAATAGTGTTAGGCTTTAAGAATCCACTGCAAGTAGTGATATACTGGAGGGCTCCTGGCGAACTAGTGTTACACTCAAGGGACCCCCTGCAAATATTGTTACACTCCAGGGATCCACTTTTATTTTGAGACACTGCAGTACCCTTGAAAATAAGGATGTGCTTCCAGGGCTCCTCGATAATGATTGGCATGCTCTCAGAAACTTCACATATACACCATGGGACTTCGGCAGATATTGATACCTTCTCTGGGAACTGATACAAGAATTGCCCTAATCCCACAAAAATTGACACAGTACAGAGACCCCTCGCAAATCTTGTTAACACTCCTGGGCATCACCTGTAAATACTTCTGGTGACCCTCTGCAAATATCAGCAAACCTGGGGGCTTAAATGCCAGGCTTGTGTTAGCAGTCAACTTTTCCCCAGACCTTCACTCCACTGGCCAATTTTACCAAATCTAGCTTTTGCTTTGTGGCTGCTAATAGTAAGATGAGATCCAACAAGATAAAAACAGCTAAAGACAGATCAACTGCCCAAAGGAAAACAGTGGCATCTTTGCAGGCAATGATTTTGTCTTTAAAGCAATATTCATTAGTAAGAACATCCAGCAAGTCAACAAGTAAAGAAAAATATAAATGATTTTCAAGCAGATGAGAATTCTTTTTAAGCAGGGAATTGTTATCAGGGTCAGGGAGAGAAATCATGGGCCCTGGTGCTTCTTCTGTTTCTGAGCCTTATCCATGCGCGCCCCAACCCCCATTTACCCAACCAAGGCCCCCCCCCATATCTTGCGGGTGCCCGGAATTGGGAACCATAGTCACGTTGGGGTCGAGCTGTTTCATATTTTAGCAATACTTCTTGGATTTTGTATTTTATGCCTCTATTTCTTAAGCCCATTTTTATTAAGCTCATGTTTCAGCATGATATGCTTTACAACCACAGCTTTGTCAGACAATTACACACAACATGGTTGTTCATATACAACCAGCTCTGCTTCTTTGAACCCAGCATTTTGCAATATCCAGACAACAACATCCAAAAGACTTGAAGCTCACAAGTGCCTCAAACAACAATCCCATGCACAAATGAGAATATCTTGAACTAATAGTGATGTATTCTATTGGCACAATGACTCCTAGTTTCACTCCCAAGTTTAAAAATAGCAAAATCTTCCATTAAATTAGCAAAAGTCACTTTACCCACAATAATAGCCGGAATTTTCTGGCCCCGTTGGCATCGAGCATCATGGGGGGATCATCTGTTGGTGTCCACCATGGCAGAATGCGAATTCCATTGGAGGCCAGTTTGCATCCTGATAATGGGCCGAGTGGAACCATCAACCTCCCATGCCAGATTTACCATTACACCGTTATGCTGGGTGGATTCTCATGGACATGGCTCCACCGCAAAGCAGCTCACGAATGGTGGGAGGTCTCCATTGACCTCTAGGGTCTGTTCCAGGATATCACGGTTTTGGCCATGGGCTGCTACAGATGATCAGTGAAGGGGGTGGGGTGGGGAGAAGAAGGTCCAGCTGTGACCGGGAGAGGAAGGTGTACTGGTGGGGAGGCGGGTGGGAGAGGAAGGTCTAGGTAGAACTGAGAGACGAAGGTGTTGAGGGCAGGGGGGTGAGGTTTGTTGGGGGGGAGCAAAGGTGTTGGGGGTGTGAGGTTGGGAAAGGGCAGGAGGAATTATGGGTGGAGGGGGCAGTAACGGGGGAGAATGTGGCAAGTGGGGAGGCAGGTATAAAGAGGGAGGAATGTGTAAGGGAGAGAGTTTGGAGGGGGGAAGGTGTCCTGGGGGAGGAGGGAGTTTGGAGGGAGGAAGATGTCCAGGGGGAGGAGGGAGTGAGGATGGAGGAGGGAGTAAGGGTGGAGGTGGGTGTAAGAGGTGGAGGAGGCTGTAAGGTGTGGCGGATGTATTGGTGAATGAGCCAGGGAAGGGTCTGTGGAGTCAATGACTGCTGCCTGGGGAGCAAACTGGGCGTGGTAGGAGGAAATGATGAGAATGAGAGGGGGCAGTGCGAGCCAGTGGGGTGGGAGGGTGAAGGTGCGTTGGTAATGGCAGAAGGGACAGCAAGGGTGGTTCGTGGAGACTCGGAGGCAGACATGGGCCCTGGGAGTGGGAAGGGGGGGGGTCGAGGAGGTCAACATGGATGGGGATGGGATTCTCAGGAAGGTGGGGAACATGCACATTCACCAGGACATCCTGGAAAAAAAGGGTTTGGGTTGGTAAGTGACGGTGGGGAGGTGGAAGGTGATGCCGGGGGGGTTGACAGGGATGGAGAAAAGGACATGGGTGACTGGGGGAGGGGAAAGGACGGGGGAGCTTATCAAAAATCTGACTATGACCATCATTGTCAAAATTAGAAGTGAGTGGAGCCTCATGTTGGACGGGCATAGGTACTGCATGGGAGTGTGATCAGTGGATGGGCAGAGATGCAGGTCAGCTCAGATGGACAACTGAAAAAGAACCCCAGCAGGCAGCATTGAAAATGCTCGGGATAATAAGACGAGTGTGATGGAGAGCCGAGGCCTTGAGGGCCCCAGTTAGCTTTGGCTGTCCTCCTGTGGATCAGCTGCTCAGTCTGTGGTGACAGAGGATGAGGTTGAGGGGGTCACAGGCAAAGGGAGGGAGAGGACAGCCTCTGGGACACCTGAGTGGATGACCCAGGGGTGTCCAGCTGCTGCTCCTCCTCCCTTTGGGTGTACAAGGACCCCTGACTCCTTGAGGTGACGGAGCACCTGGAGGGACATCATGCCCTAGTTCCCTCTCGCGCTGCCACTGCAGGAACCCACCCATGGCAATATCCAGGCTTGGGCTGACAAGTGGCAAGTAACATTCACGCCACACAAGTGTCAGGCAATGACCATCTCCAACAAGAGAGAATCCAATCATCATTTCTTGCATCTGGGGACATCCGGAGGAGGCCGAGATGGATCATCCACTCGGCACTTGTGGATGAAGATTGTAGCAAATGCTTCAGCCTTGCACTGCTGTGCTGGGCTCCTCCATCATTGAGGATGGGGATATTTGTGGAGCCACCTCCTCCAGTGAGTTGTTTAATTGTCCACACTATTCACAAGTGGATGTGGCAGGACTGCAGAGCTTAGATCTGATCCATTGGTTGTGGGATTGTTTAGCCTTGTCTATCACTTGCTGTTTATGCTGTTTGACACACAAGTAGTCCTGTGTTATAGCTTCACCAGGTTGACAACTCATTTTTAGGTATACCTGGTGCTGCTCCTGGCATGCCCTCCTGATTGAACCAGTGTTGATCCCCAGGCTTGATGTTAATTGCAGAGTGGAGGATATGCCAGGCCATGAGGTTACAGATTGTGTTTGAGTCCAATTCTGCTGTTGCTAATGGCCCACAGTGCCTCATGGATGCCCAGTCTTGAGTTGCTAGATCTGATTGAAATCTATCCCATTTAGCACTGTGGTAATGCCACACAACACGATGGAGAGTATCCTCAATGTGAAGGCGGGATTCTGTCTCCACATTTACTGGGCGGTGGTCACTCATACCAATACTGTCATGGACAGATGCATCTGCGGCAGACAGGTTGGTGATGCAGTCAAATATGTGTTTCCCTCTTGTTGGTTCCATCACCACCTGCCGCAGACCCAGTCTAGCAGCAATGTCATTTAGGACCTGGCCAGTAGTTGTGCTATTCAGCCAGTCTTGGTGATGGACATTAAAGAACCCCAACCAGAGAACATTCTGAGTCCTTGCCACCCTCAGTGCTTTCTCCAAGTGGTGTTCAACATGGAGGAGCACTGATTCATCAACTAAAGGAGGGCAGTACAAAGCTTCCTTGCCCATGTTTGACCTGATGCTATGAGACTTCAGGGGGTCCAGTGTCAATATTCTCCCAGGGCAACTCCGTTCTGACTGTATACCATTGTGTGGCCACCTCTGCTGGGTCTGTCCTGCCAGTGGGACAAGACATACCCAGGGATAGTGATGGTGAATTCTGGGGCATTATCTGTAAGGTATGATTCCACGAGGATGATTATATCTGGCTATTAGCTTGACTGGTCTGTGAGGCAGCTCTACCAATTTTGGCACTAGCTCCCAGATGTTAGTAAGGACAACTTTGCAGGGTCGACAGGGCTGCAATTGCCATTGTCATTTCCAGTGCCTAGGTTGATCCATCTGGTTTCACTCCTTTTTTGTGCTTGTGTAGCGGTTTGTTACAACTGAGTGGCTTGCTTGGCCATTTCAGAGGGCATTTAAGAGTCAACCAAGTCACATGTAGGCCAGACCAGGTAAGGATGGCAGATTTCCTTCACTAAAGGGCATTAGTGAACCAGATGGGTTTTTACAACAATCATTTCATGGACTCATTGGACTTTTAATTCCATTTTCCAAATTCCACCATCTGCCATGGTGGGATTCAAACCCAGGTCCCCAAAGCATTACCCTGGGTCTCTGGATTACTAGCCCAGCAACAATACCACTACACCATCACCTCCCCTTATCTATTTTTATGGCTCTGTGTTCCTGTGCTGCATCATTTTAAAAACTTTTATGTCTGCACAATAAAATTCCTCTGCTCTATTTAAAGTCTTACATTTTTGAGGTCTGTTTTTCCTTTCCCTGTTCTTACTTCCAAAATCTATTACTTCAAATTTTTCTACATTGAACTGCATTTTTGCAATCTCCGACTTTTTCAATATCTCACTAGTCTACGTCCTGCCATGGTATTTCACAACCGATGCTCACTCAGTCACTGCCCCTACCACCCGCCCCACACACCCCGGGCCTGGGAGGTTTGGAGGTTTTCTCGCTGAGGAGGATTCTGGGAGGGCTGTGAAGGTGACAAAATGTGCTTCCTCTCTGCCCTGTCTAACACTCCAGCTCCCTTGGGTCTTGCTGTTGCTATAGCCACTGATCCTATAAGACTATAAGATGTAGGAGCAGAAGTAGGCCATTCAGCCCATCGAGTCTGCTCCGCCATTCAATGAGATCATGGCTGATCTGATAATGCTCAATTCCACTTTCCTGCCTTTTTCCCATAACCCTTGATTCCCTTACTGATTAAAAATCTGTCTATCTCAGCCTTGAATGAAGTTAAAAACCCAGCCTCCACAGCCCTCTGGGGTAAAGAATTCTATAGATTCACTACCATCTGAGAGAAGAAATTTCTCCTAATCTGTGTCTTAAATTGGTGACCCCTTACTCTGAGATCTTACTCAGCATCTACCCTGTCAAGCCCCTAAGAATCTTATATGGTTCAAAAAAGTCACCTCTCATTCTTTTAAACTCCAATGAGTACAGGCCCAACCTACCCAACCTCTCCTCATAAGAAAATCCCTCCATACCCAGGATCAATTTAGTGAACCTTCTCTGGACTGCCTCCAATGCCAGTATATCTTTCCTTAGATAGGGGGACCAAAATTGTTCACAGTTTTCTAGGTGTGATCTAACTAGTGCCTTGTGTAATTTTAGCAAGACCTCCCTATTTTTATATTCTATTCCCTTTCAAATAAAGGCCAACATTCAATTTGCCTTCCCTATTACCTGCTGAGCTTGTATGTTAGCCTTTTGTGATTCATGCACGAGGACTCCCAAATCCCTCTGTGCTGCAGCTGTCTGCAGTCTTTCTCCATTTAAATAATATCCATCTCCTCTATTCTTCCTGCCAAAGTGCATACCCTCACATTTTCCCATATATTCCATCTGCCAAGCTTTTGCCCATTCACTTAACCTGTCTATATCCCTCTGTCGACTCTTTATGTCATACTCACCACTTCTCTTCCCACCTATTTTTGCGTCATCTGCAAACTTGGCAATAGTACATTCACTTCCCTCATTCAAATCATTAATATATATTGTAAATAATTGTGGTCCCAGCACTGATCCCTGTGGCACTCCACATGTTGCCATCCTGAAAATGCCTTCCTTGTCCTAACTCTCTGTCTATTTGTTAGGCAATCCTCTATCCATGCTAATATGCCACCCCGAACAGCATGGGCTCCTATCTTAATAAGTAGCCTTATGTGCATTACCTTATTGAATGCCTTTCAAAATACAAATATATTACACCTACTGGTTCCCCTTTATTTATCCTGCTTGTTACCTCCTCAAAGGATTCTAGTAAATTTGTCAGGCATGATTTCCCTTTCATGAAGCTATGCTGACTCTGCTTAATTATATTGGGCAAGATTTTCAGGTCATCGGGTGGGCACATTGGGTGGGCTCAGAAGCAGCTGGGAAACAGCCTTCCGCCCGCGATCGGCCCCCAGCCGCAATTTTATGCTGGCTGGCCAATTAACTCGATGTGTTCGGTACTGTCCCGAATAAACCTTCTCCATTTTTGTCAGCCACAAGCTCAGGACTCCCATGAGTCAGCGAGAATATTTGTTCTCATCAGAATCTTTTGAGGACACCCCTAAAGCATTTCCGCTATCTTTGTGGAATGACATATAGACTATTACTGTTGCTTATGAAGGGAGACTGAGTTTTACCAATATTATTATTTCCCCAGACTCGTCCTCTAAGGGGCCTATGTTCACTTTGGTCTCTCTCTTCCTTTTTATATATTCAAAGTAGCTCTTACTGTCCGTT
Source organism: Carcharodon carcharias (assembly GCF_017639515.1). Classification (NCBI taxonomy): domain Eukaryota; kingdom Metazoa; phylum Chordata; class Chondrichthyes; order Lamniformes; family Lamnidae; genus Carcharodon; species Carcharodon carcharias. The sequence continues at coordinate 150,925,411 of NC_054472.1, forward strand.
TTTATATTACTTGCTAGTTTATTACCTCAAAGTTTATTTCACTACACCTGTCGTACTATGTATAGTTCTGGTCACGTCATTAAAAACATTTGAGGTGTGGGAAGATTGAGGATGCTGGAATTGTTAACTCTAGATAAGAGAAGACTTAGGGGAGATATTATTTAAGGAATACTGATTCCTAAGTAAATAGATAAATTGAAAGTTGATAATATGCTTAAACACAAATTCTACAACAAAGGAACTAAAGTTAGAACTTAGAAGAAAGTAGGTTCAGAAACAGTTCAAGCTTTAATGACCTTACATGATGGGCCAAACATCCTCCTTCTGTGCTGTAAATGTTCTATTTTTCTATCTGGATAGATATTCGAGAGCGGGTGATAGTTGCAATTTAATATTGGCACTTGCCGAATGAACTGCAGGGTTATTCTGGCCCTGAACTTTTATATGTTTCTAATGTGAAATTCCCTGTTACCAGTGAGTTAATTCCTATCTGATTTAGTGAAAATTCAGATGTACCATTCAGTGACATTTTATGTTGACATTCTTCAGTTACTGGATGCCCAACAAGCTCAATTTGTGGCATAGAGGTTACAATCTTTTTCTGAAGTCATCATGTAGAATAACACGTATCAACAACAGTACACAACTTCTCAAAATTTATGAAAATAGTTGGCACACAAAAGAATAAGTGGAATGAAAGAAAGATAAACGCCCCCTGAAATGGCCTAGGAACCCACTCAGTTGTATCAAACTGCCATGAAAGAAACTCCCTGGCTGGTTGAGGTTGGGGAGGGCTGTAACATTGCCAAGCCAGCAGCGCCATTCCCATGCCTACCCCCATCCCAAAGGTATTCTCCCTCCTGCAGTTACCCTCAACCTGCCTTGTCCACCTCAGCCTCCTACATGCCTCGTCAGGGCCTGCCAGCCTTGCTCTGGTGATGCCCTGGATCTACCCTGTTCCAGGGCATATCATAGCTCGCTTCTCTTTGGGACTGTCAGTGCTCTCGGTGGTGCTTCTTGGACCAGATAGCTGCTGGCCATTTGATTGGCTGGTAGCTCTCAGAGGTGGGGACCTCCCCCATTTCAACAGATAGGGTGAAGGCCTACCTCAAGAAAATTAACAGCCTAATGGCAGGTTAATAGCTGCGGAGCAAGCCGTCCAAGTGGAGGTAGGATTGCCCTAGCTTTTACACCAGGGCAAAATTCAGCCCCTAAGCTTTCTTTCACCGTGCACAGGTCAATTATAAGTTGTTCAAATCAGTTACAGCTTGTTACTTGTTTGTCCTTCACACTTGAAAAAGAAATGCCTTTGCTAAAATATATTTCATTTCTCTCAATCCCTGCTTCATCTTAAGGTCGAAAGATTTTCTATCTAGGATCTAATTATCCAAGGATCATGATGCCATTAGAGCTGAAATATTCTTGATGATGTGCAAAATTTCAAGGCAATACAAAATGAGCTTCAAAAATATTTAATGATGGGTACACAATGGCAAATGGTGAAATTTGAATTCAATAGAAATCTAGAATTATAAGTTTAATGATGACCATGAAGCCATTATCAATTGTTGTAAAAACCCATCTGGTTCACTAATGTCCTTTAGGGAAGGAAATATGCTGTCCTTACCTGATCTGGCCTACATGCGACTCCAGATCCACAGAAAAGTGGTTGCCTCTTAAACGCCCCCTGAAATGGCCTAGGAACCCATTCAGTTGTATCAAACTGCCAAAAAGTCTCAAAGGAATGAAACCAGATGGACCACCCGACATTGACCTAGGCTCCAGAAACAACAATGGCAAACTCAGCCCTGTCGACCCTGCAAAGCCCTCCTTACTAACATCTGGGGGCTAGTGCCAAAATTGGGAGAGCTGTCTCACAGACTAGTCAAGGAACCAGCTGACATAATCATACTCACGGAATCATACCTTACAAACAAGACACCACCATCACCACCCCAGGGTATGTCCCATACAACAGAAGGACAGACCCAGCAGAGATGGCAGCACAGTGATATACTGTCATGCACTGGAGTCCACAACATCGACTCCGGACCCCATGAAGTCTCATGGCACCAGGTCAAACATGGATAAGGAATCTTCCTGCTGAAGATTGTAGCAAATGCTTTAGCCGTATCACTTGCACTGCTGATTACCATGTATCGCGCACCAACCGCTGATGAATCAGTACTTTTCCATATTGAATACCACTTAGAGGAAGCACTGAAGGTGGCAAGGCTGCAGATATACTCTGGGTGGGGGACTTCAATGTCCATCACCAAGATCGGCTCGGTAGCACCACTACTGACTGAGCTGGCCGAGTCCTAAAAGACATAATTGCTAAATTGGGTCTGTGGCAGGTGGTGAGGGAAACAACAAGAGAGAAAAACATACTTGACCTCATCCTTACCAACCTGCCCACTGCAGATGCATTCTGTCTATGACAGTATCGGTAGGAGTGACCAACGCACAGGCGTTGTGGTGACAAAGTCCTGTCTTCATACCCTCCGCCATGTCGTGCGGCACTACCACCGTGCTAAATGGGATAGATTTTGATCAGTTCTAGCAGCTCAAGACTGGGCAACCATGAGGCCTTGTGGGCCATCAGTAACAGCAGAAATGTACTCAAACACAATCTGTAACCTCATGACCTGGCACATCTCCCACACTACCATTACCACCAAGCCTGGGGATCAACACTGGTTCAATGAAGAGTGCAGGAGGGCATGCCAGAAGCAGCACCAGGTATACCTAAAAATGAGGTGTCAACCTGGTGAAGCTACAACGCAGGACTACTTGTGTGCCAAACAGCATAAACAGCAAGTGATAGACAGAGCTAAATGATTCCATAACCAACGGATCAGATCTAAGCTTTGCAATCCTGCCACCTCCAGTTGTGAATGGTGGTGGACAATTAAACAACTCACTGGAGGAGGACGTACCACAAATATCCCATCCTCAATGATGGGGGAGCCCAGCACATCAGTGCATAAAATAAGGCTGAAGCATTTGCCACAATCTTCAGCCAGAAATGCTGAGTGGATGATCCATCTCGGCCTCCTCTAGAGGCCTCCAGCATCACAGATGCCAGTTTAGCCAATTTGATTCACTCCACATGATATCAAGAAATGACTGAAGGCACTGCATACTGCAAAGGCTGTAGGCCCTGACAATATTCCGGCAATAGTACTGAAGACTTGTGCTCCAGAACTTGCCATGCCCTTAGCCAAGCTGTTCCAGTACAGCTACAACACTGGCATCAATCTGGCTATGTGGATAATTGCCCAGGTATGTCCTGTACACAAAAGCAGGACAAATCTAGCCTGGTCAATTATTGCCCCATCAATCTACCCTCGATCATCAGTAAAGTAATGGAAGGGGTCATCAACAATGCAATCAAGTGGCACTTGCCTAGCAATAACCTGCTCACTGGCGCTGAGTTTGGGTTCTGCAAGGGCCACTCAGCTCCTGACCTCATTACAGTCTTGATTTAAACATGTACAAAAGAGCTAAACTTCCAAGGTGAAGTGAAAATGACTGCCTTTTACATCAAGGCTGCATTTGACCCACTGTGGTATCAAGGAGCCCTAGCAAAACTGGAGCCAATGGGAATCGGGGGTAAGCTCTCTGCTGGTTGGAATCATACCCCCTAGCACAAAGGAAGATGGTTGTGGTTGTTGGAGGCCAGTCATCTCAGCTCCAGGGCATCAATGCAGGAGTTCCTCAGGCCCAACCATCTTCAGCTGCTTCATCAATCATATGGTCAGAAGTGGGGCTATTTGCTGATGATTGCACAATGTTCAGCATCATTTGTGACTCCTCAGATACTGAAGTAGTCCACATTCAAATGCAGCAAGACCTGGACAACATCCAGGCTTGGGCTGGCAAGTGGCAAGTAATATTCACGCCACACAATTGCCAGGCAATGACCTTTTCCAGCAAGAGAGAACCTAACCATCACCCCATTGCCATTGCTGAAACTACTAGTATCAACATCCTGGGGGTTACCATTGACCAGAAGCTGAACTGGACTAGCCACATAAACACTGTGGTTACAAGTGCAAGTCAGAAGCTAGGAATGCTGTGGTGAGTTACTCAGCTGCTGATTTCCTAAAGACTGTTCACAATCTACAAGGCACAAGTCAGGAGTGTGATGGAATACTCTCCACTTGCCTGGATGAGTACAAACTCCAACAACATTCAAGGAGCTTGACACCATCCAGGACAAAGCAGCTGCTTGATTGGCACCACATCCACAAACATTCACTCCCTCCACCACCGGCAAACATTGGCAGCAGTGTGTACCATCTACAAGATGCATTGTGGGAATACACGAAGGCTCCTTAGACAGCTGCTTCCAAACCCACGGCCACTACTATCTAGAGGGACAAGGGCAGCAGACACACAGGAACATCAATACCTGGAAGTTCCCTTCCAAGCCAGTCACCACGCTTCACTGTCACTGGGTCAATACCCTGAAACTCCCTCCGTAACACCACTGTGGTTGTACCTACACCACATGGACTGCAGCAGTCCAAGAAGGCAGCTCACCACCATCTTCTCAAGGGCAATTAGGGATGGGCAATAATGCTGGCCCAGCCAGAGAAGCCCACATCCTGTGAATGAATAAAAAACATCTAGTGGTGTGCCACAGGGATCAATGCTGGCCCCTCAATTGTGTATGATCTATATTAATGACTTGAATGGAGGGACTGTGTCTTGTGGACAAATTTGCTGACAATACAAAAATAGGTAGGAAAGCAATTTTGAGGAGATACAAAGAATCTGCAAATTCTCTGAGGAAGTGACAAGAAGGGTTGATGAAGGTAGTGCTGTGGATGTTCTGTATATGGATTTTAGCAAGGCATTGGACAAGGTCCCACATGGCAGATTGGTCAGGAAAGTAAAAGCCCATGGGATTCAGGGTAATGTGGCAAACTGGATAAAAGGTTGGCTTTGTAACAGGAAACAAAGGGTAATAGTCGATGGATGTCCTTGTGAGTGGAAAGTTGTCTCAAGTGGTGTTCCACAGGGCTCGGTGTTGGGACCCTTGCTGTTTGTGTTATATATTAACGATTTGGATGTGAACGTGGGGGGCATGATTGGGAAATTTGCAGATGACACAAAGATTGGCTGAGTAGTAGATAGTGTAGAGGAAAGCCATAATCTCCAAAACGATATAGATGGGTTGGTGGAGTGGGAGGTAAAGTGGCAGATGGATTTTAACATAGAGAAGTGTGAGATCATACATTTAGGGAGGTCAGACAGTTACAGGGATTACGAAATAAATGGGAATATACTAAGAGGGGTAGATGAAGTGAGAGATATTGGTGTACAAGTACACAGGTCCCTGAAGGCAGCTGTTCAAGTAGACAAAGTTGTAAAGAAGGCATATGGAATGCTCTCCTTCACTGGCAGAGTTATCGAATATAAAAGTAAGGATATAATGTTGGAATTGTATAAAATACTGGTGAGGCCACAACTGGAGTATTGTGTGCAGTTCTGGTCACCACATTACAGGAAGGACGTAATAGCTCTGGAGAGGGTGCAGAGGAGGCTTACAAGAATGTTGCCAGGGTTAGAAAAGTGTAGCTACGAGGAGAGATTGGATAGGTTGGGGTTATTTTCCTTAGAACAAAGAAGGCTGAGGGGTGACTTGATTGAGGTATACAAAATTATGAGGGGAATAGATAGAGTGGACAGGATAAAATTGTTTCCCTGGGTGGAGAATTCTAGAACCAGGGGACATAGATTCAAGATAGGTGGCAGAAGGTGTAGGGGGGCCATGAGGAAGAACTTTTTTACACAGAGGGTGGTGGGTGTCTGGAATTCACTGCCCAAGTTGGTGGTAGAGGCAGAAATTCTGAACTCTTTTAAAAAGTACCTGGATCTGCACCTAAAGTGCTGTAAGCTGCTGGGCTATAGGCCGGGTGCAGGAAGGTGGGATTAGAAAGGGCACCTGGGTGTCCTCGGGCTGGCATGGACAAGATGGGCCAAATGGCCTCCTTCTGTGCTGTAACTTTTCTATGGTTCCATGGTTCTATGGATATAGACAGGTTAAGTGAATAGGCAAAAAGTTGGCAGATGGACTATAATGTGGGAAAATGTGAGGTTGCCATTTTGGCAGGAAGAATAGAAAACCAGAATATTATTTAAATAGATTAGAATTGTTAAAGCACAGAAGGAGGCCATTTGGTGTGTTGTGTCTATGTTGGCCCTCTGAAGGATCTATTCACCTAGTGCCTGCCCTATCCCCATACCCATGAAAAAATTTTCAGGAAATGGAGAGAGACTGCAAAATACTATTGGTACAGAAGGATCTGGGTCTGCTTGCAAATGAATCACAAAAAGGTTAGCACTCAGGTACAGCAAGTAATTAGGATGGCAATTTGAAAGTTGGCTTTTAATGCAAGGGGAATGGAGTACAAAGTAGGGGTACAAAGTTTAGTCTTGCTAAAATTGTACACGGTATTAGTGAGACCACATCTACAGTATTGTTCACTGTTTTGATCTCCTTACTTAAGAAGGGATATTTGCATTGGAAGCAGTCCAGAGGAAGGTTCACTGGGCTGCTTCCTGGGATGAAGGGATTGTCGTATGAGGAAAGGTAGAGCAGGTCTTAGAAGATGGATTTTATAAAAATGAGAGGTAATCTTATTGAAACATATAAAATTCTGAGGGAGCTTGACAGGGTAGATTCTGAGAGAATGTTTCCTCTCATGGAATCCAGAACTATGGGGCACTGTTTCAAAATAAGGGGTCTCCCATTTAAGATGGAAACAAGGAGGAATTTCTTCTCTCAGAGTGTTGTTAATTTTTACAGTTCTCTTCCCCAGAGAGCAGTGGAGACTTGATGATTGAATATATTTAAGACTGAGTTAGACAGATTTTTGATTGCGAATCAGGGTTACATGGGGCAGGCAGGAAAGTGGAGTTAAGGCCACAATCAGATCAGCCATGATTTTATTGAATGGCAGAGCAGGCTTGAGGGTTTGAAGGACCCTCTCCTGTTCCTATTTTTTATGATCTTATGAACCATTCACTTATCTACTCCTCTTCCTGCTCCTGCACTGTTACATCTGGTGTTCCCCCAAGGAGCTACTCTTGGCCCCTTTCTATTTCTCATCTGCATGCTGCCCTTTGCCGATAGATCTCAATGCACAGCATTAGTTTTCACATGTACACTGATGACACACAGCTCTACCTTACCATCACCTTCCGTGACTCTTCCGTTGCTTACCCGACATCCAGTACTGGATGAGCAGAAATTTCCTCCAATTAAATATTGGGAAGATTGAAGCTATTGTTTGAAATCCCTGCTCAAAACTCTGTTCCTTAGCTACCGACTCCATCCCTCTCCCTAGCAAAAGTCTGAGATTAAGCCAGCTGCAACTTTACTGTCGCATTTGATCCTGAGATAATTATCTAACCTCTGCGCCACCATTAAGACTGCTTATTTCCACCTCCATAACATCACCTGACTTCAACCAGGTTGGAAAGACATAACTAGTGGAGTGCTACAAGGATCAGTCCTAGGGCCTCAATTATTTATTATCTATGTTCATGACTTGGACGAGGGGTCAGAGTGTAATTTATCCAAATTTGCTGATGATACAAAAATAGGTGGGAGGGCATGTTGTGATGAAGACATAAGGAATCTGCAAGGGGATACAGATAGGTTGAGTGAGTGGACAAGAATTTGGCAGATGGAGTTTAATGTAGAAAAGTGTGAGGTCATGCACTTTGGTAGGAAGAATCAAAAGGCAGCCTATTATTTAAATGGAGGGAGGCTCCAAAAATGTGTGGCACAGAGGGATCTGGGTGTTCTAGTGCATGAAACACAAAAAGTTAGCATGCAGGTGTAGCAAGTAGTTAAGAAGGCAAATGGAATTTTGGCCTGTATTGCGAGGGGGTTGGAGTTTAAAAATGGGGAAGTCTTGTTACAACTGTACAGGGTGTGCACCTGGAGAACTTGCACAGTTTTGGTCCCTGTATTTAAGAAAGGATATACTGGCGTTGGAGGCAGTTCAAAAGAGATTCACTAGACTTATTCCTGGAATGAAGGGGTTGACTTTTCAGCAATGGCTAAACAGGTTAGGCCTTTATTCATTAGAGTTTAGAAGAATGATGGGTGACCTTATGGAAACGTACAAGATTCTGAGGGGGCTTGACAGGGAAGATGTTGAGAAGATGTTTCCAGCAGTGGGGGAATCTCAGACTAGGGGACGTGTTTAGAGAATACGGCGACACTCATTTAAAACTGAGATACGAAGGAATTTCTTCTCTTAGGGGGCAGTGAATGTCTGGAATTCTCTGCCCCAGAGAGTTGTGGAGGCTAGATCACTGAAAGCATTTAAAGAGGAGGTAGATAGATTTTTGAAATATCGGGGAGTTAAGGGCTATGAGGAGCTGGCATGAAAGAGGAGTTGAGGCCGGGGGCAGATCAGCCATGATCTTATTGAGGGGCCAAGTGGCCTACTCCTGCTGCTATTTCTTAGGTCCTTATATCTCAGCTAATCTGCTGCTGAAATCCTCAATCATGTTTCATTACTTGACTATTCTAACACACTCCTGGCTGGTCTCCCACGTTCTCCCATTCATAAACTTGAGGCCATCCAAAATCCAGCTGCCTGTCCCTTAATTTGCAGAGGAAACAGCCTATATCATCCCTGTGCTCACTGAACTGCATTGACTCCCGGCCAAGAAATATCTTGATTTCAAAATTCTCATCCTCATCACTCCATGACCTTGCCCCTCCCTATCTCCTCCAAATGCAAAACACTTTGAGATATCTGCGCTCCTTTAATTCTGGCCTTTTATGCATTCCTAATAATAATTGCTCGAACATTGGTGGCCATGCCTTCAGTTGCCTAGCCCATAGCTCTGGAATTCCCTCCCTACACCACCCCAACCCTCTACCTTGCTTTTTTCCTTTAACCACTCTTTAAAACCTGCCTCTTTGACAAGCTTTTGGTCATTTGACCTAATACCTCCTTCTGTTGCTCGGTGTCATACTTTATTTTATACTCCTCCTGTGACATACCTTGGGACATTTCACTCCGTTCAAAGTGTAATATAAATATAAATTGTTGTTGTTGATTCCCATGTGTAATTACCCATAATGTCACTCAGATGGTTGCTCAAACAGTCACCTTTACAATCATCCAGGTAATTCACCTATGCGCATGAAGTCACTTCCAGGTTTAATTCCTCCTGTGCTATTTAAAATGAACAGATTAATACCTGCATTAAAATAGTACAGACAGGAACATTGCAAATATTTTAACAGACACATTGAAAATAGCAGAGAGAGAATAAAATGCTTTGGATATTTAAACACCCCTGCATTCACTTTTATAGACACTCGGAGTTAAACATGTTCTCCCATTGATGTGCCCATGCAGTCAACATAATGTACAATGACCCACTCAATCAGCCACTCAAACCTACACAATCCTCACATACAATTTCTCAACCTGTACTCATTCGTACATTCATTCACTCCACCCTATACCATCAAGCACTGTGATTCATATCAATCTCAATCTATTGCACTGCTAGTAGTCTTCATGTTAAAAATGAATCAGTTTAGAAGGGAGGTACAAATGAAGTAAACCTAGAAACTTGAATGCACATAGGCAGGAAGGGGTTACCAGGTGTGGTACTAATGTCACTGGACTCGTGATGCAGAGGCCTAGACTAATGCTCTGAGAACATGCGTTCAAATCCCACTACGGCAGCTGGTAGAATTTAAATTCAATTAATGAAATCTGGAATTGAAAACTAATCTCAGTAATGGTGACTATGAAACTATCAGCATCGATTGTTGTAAAAAGCCACCTGGTTCACTAATGCTCTTTAACTAGGCTTTACCTAGCCTGGCCTACATATGACTCTTGATCCACAACAATGTGGTTGACTCTTAACTGTCCTCCGAAATGGCCAAGCTCAGTGCACTCAGCAACAAATACTGGCTTATCGGTGATGCCCACAGCACTTTAAATAATAATTTAATAAAAAGCATGCAATATTACAAGCAGGGTGTGGTGCTCATTACACGTTGCTATGCGGCAACAGCATTTGGCCAAAGCAGAAAATGAGGTATCCGGCGTTCATTCCTGAAGTGTTAGGCTCTTTGCATAGGTCTATGTAAGAGGGTCGCCGAGGTTCAAGATAAAATGGTTTACCTGTGGCCTAACCAGCAGCTCATAAAATCTTCTTCACTGGCAAGCTGCCTGAGAGTACCCAAGAGGTATCTGCAGTTCATTGGTTTCATATAACTGAGGCTTGAGGCCCAATACCGAGTGAGCCATTACAGCTGTCGATGCTGGGTCCATTGAAACTTTCAAAACTATAGTAATATATTTTGTTAGATAAAGGTATCGAGCGATATGGAGCAAAAGCTGGGTTAATAGAGGTGAAGTACATATATAATACAAGGGCTGATTGGCACTTCTGTCCTTTTGTCCTTACTGGGAAGCAAACTTCCAAACTAGGAAGAAGGGATCTCTTGAACATTTTATGTGTTGTTAAGTATGAGGATCAAAATTTTACAAGATATACCACAGTTTCCTCATTTTTATTCTTTCCAATTTTCTAATGTTAGCTCCGACTCCCCACCACCCTGAATTGGATGAAGCGGTTCTAGAAATGTGAGTGAGTGAGTGGTAAACTGACCCAAAGGGGCAACAATAATTTTCACTTAGAGAAGCAAGGGTTAATAAGAGAAATAAAAACAGTTCTGATAAAGGGTCATGATCAAAATGTTAACTATTTCTCTCCACAGATCCTGCCAGGCCTACTGAGTATTTCCAGAACGTCCTATTTTTATTTCAGATTTTCAGCATTTGCAGTATTTTGCTTATGTATTAACAAAAGAAACCCATCACAGAATTACAGGCAAATCATTGTCAATCATGGTTAAGTTCTTTGCTAAAGTAACAGAATGTGCTGATGAAGGTAGTTGTTTTGTATATATGATGATAAAGGGAGATGTCCATATGTAGACTTAAGGCATTTGGTAAAATGCCATAATTGGCTTATAAATAGAAGCACATGGCATTAAAGGACAGTGGTAACTTGCACTTGCTTGGCTAAGTGATAAGAGGCAGATAATGGTGGTTAATAGAAGATTTTCTGACTGGAGAGAATGCAATGGGCCCCAGGGACCAGAATTAGTAACAATGCTTTTCTTATTATATATAAATGATCTAGCCTCAATTATTGTGAACAATTCTTGGTACCACACTTTAGGAAGTTACGGCTTTGGAAACGGTACCAGGATGATACGAGGAATGAGGAACTTGAGTTATTTAGACAGAATGGAGAAGCTGTCATTAATCCCCTTAGGGCAGAGAAGATTAAGGATGGAATCTTCCAGTCGGTGTGCTGGAGCAGGCCTGACACTCCAATGTGTAAAATGACGCGTGATGACGTCAGGTGTGCATCCTGTCGTCGTCGCGTGCCATCGCAATATTTCGTTCGGTCAGCATGCACCGGAGTCGGCTGCATGCCCACTGAAATGTCAACAGCCTATTAAGGCCATTAAGAAAGTAATTACACTTGTTAAGAACACTGCCCATCCAACATTAATGTTGGCGGGCAGCCAAAAAGCCCAAGGCCTTTGTGTTTTTCAGGAAACCTCATCCATGGGCGGGACGAGGTTTCCTGAAGCTTTTATAAAATAAATTAATTAATTTTCCCACCTTTACAAACATGTCCCAACTCATGTGACACTGTCACATGAGGGGGCATGTTTAAATAAATTTTTACATCATTTATTGAATTTTTTTATTGTCCGTTCAATCTTCCTGAAGCAGCTCCATGCTTCAGTGAGATTGCTGCACTTTATCCCGTGCATGCGTGAAAGAGCAAAAGCCCCAACTCTCCCTCTTCCCCCCGCCCATACAGGTAGCGCTGCTACCGGCCACACATTACACTGGGCAGGCCTTAATTGGCCTGCCCGCGTGAAATGGCGGCATACAGCCGATCGCGGGCAGTGATTGGCTCCACGCTCACCCCCGCCTGCTCCCACCCAGCCCACCTACCAAAGGAAAAACCCAGGCCTAAAGGGGGACAAGTAGGGAGAAACTGTTTCTTCTGGAAAGTGGATCATTAACCAAAGATTTAAAATAATTGTCAAAAGAGCTAAAAGGGAAATGAGGAGAAATGTCTTCACATAGAGAGTTGTTGAGATCTGGAATGTGCTTCCTACAAGGATGGTGGAAGGAACTTTCAAAAGACAATTGAGCATGCACTGTATAGGTCTAAATGCAGGATAAAACTGAGTGTGAAACTAAATTGGGCAGCTCTTTCAAAGAGCTGGTACAGACATGATGGGCTGAATGGTGTAAGATTCTATGGACTATAAATTGGTAAACTCCCAAAGATGAGCATGGGGATTGACAACTTCATGCCGTCTGCATGCAGCTCGTGCTTCATGTGTTGTTCATTGGCGACAAGCATCAGCAGGGGGCCCAATATCATTTGTAATATGCACATCTTAATGCTAGTCTGCACCTCTTAGTGAGGAGGTGCATTGTGGCTGCAGCAGGTACTGGGAGGCTGTCTGCAACTGAATCTGGCATGGGTAAGAGAAATCATCGGTTGACCATGGGAAAGAATGGACCCCTGGCTTTTGGATGTTCCACTGGAGGTTTTGGGGGAGTAGGTGGAAAGGAGGAGAGGTGTCCTGTATCCCCAGAGGGGAAGGATGCTGTCCAGACATCTTTTGAGAAGTCAGTGGGAACAGATAGCCAGAGGTCAATGCCAGGAGTGTAACACCAAGGAGTTGGATGTAGTGCCAGAAGTTTAATGGTCTCATATGATCAAGTTCAGTAAATGCAACTTCAAATGCCATATCCTACAAGCTGCACCATTAGCTCCACCCATTCCTCAATTCACTCCAGCCCCACCACTCACTTACAAATAATCTATCAATCAGGACTTACACACAACAATAGTATGCTAAACCTCACCCTCACACAGTTAGCCACTGTTGCAAGCCTCAAACACACATCTCACACTTTGCACGCACACACACACAGTTAATCACCCATGGCAACCACGTCACTGCAAAAGTTACATGATACACACTGCAAATGCAGGAAAAGGTGGTGCAGAAGTAGAGGCAGCAGGGATTAAACAGAGGGGATTGGAATTCCAATGGCCGAGATGGTGCAGGCCATTATGAGGCTGTGGCCTTTGGTATCTGAATAACTAATCATTTATCCCACCTCTCCTTCATCCCACAATTTCTTCTGACTGTGAAGCTGCTGATGGTTTAAGCATGCACTTCTTGTTTTTTGCCTTTCCCATCACCACAACCTTAGTTTTTTGTTCCTTTTTCCTTTCATGTACTCATGAACTGCAAGTTGCCCATGTAGTGGAGGAAAAGCAACAAGCAGTAAAAATGAAGACATGCTGTCCAATGATTACACAGCTATCAGTTCAGACATTGACACAGTGCATAACTGAGGCTTGGCTGAAATCTTAGATCACCACTAAGCTTGTTGAAACAACCTTGTTGGGTGGAACAACAGAGCACCCATTTTTGGGGCACTATGAGGCCTCTTAAGGTTCAAAAATGGCTTTCATGACATGAACACATGTTTGTGATGCATGTGTGCCAGGCGCCATGTTACCTGTGCCCAGAGAAAATATTACTTGATTGACAGCTCAGGCTCTCTGATCTCTGCTGTCAATTTCACAATGTTCACTTACACAAGGTTAAGTGGTTTCAAGGGTTTGAGATTTTTGTTATTAATACTTTAAAAGGGTCCAGAGGATTGACAGTTTAGGGTGGATGGGGAGCAAAGGGTGGCATGGATGAGGCATGGGGAGTGTTTGGAGGCTGGGGGGTATGAGAGGTGAGGGCTGGAGGGTCTTTGTGTATTTATTTTAACTGGGATGAAGCCCCACAGCCTTTTGAAGAGCCTCCTCCAAACTTTTTCCCAGGTCGGCTAGCCCAAACCCCGCACCCGTCTCCCAGCAATCAATAACCTGTCTTTGTGGACATTCTCTCCCGAGGCAGATGGGCTGAGCTGAGAATTTCCCTGACTCACACTAACAGCCTCAAGGATGAAAATCCAGGATCTTCTTTGTATGTCTGTGCTCTTAATCACTAAGCAATTGGATAGGTCACCTACTTATTGAAACTTTCAGGATTAAAAGAATGCATTTGCTTGCCAGGGATACTTTGTTATTCCTCAATTTAATTAAGCACATGCAAAAATCTTACCTTCTCCTTTAAGAAATGATAAGAGTGCTATGTCATGTCTCACTTTTTAGTCAGTTAATGCTTTCCATCGTTGACTTAGTATGCTCTGTAATATTTATTGTTGTTCACTTTGCTGTTTGGCTCTGAGCTAAGCCAAGCTGAATGATCCTGCTGCCTCCTCACATCAGAATCAGTCACATTGTGTTAGCACTGAGATGTAATTTCCTGATTTTCGTTTTGCAACTCGTACAGTTGAATACTATGCTGAGGGACATTGCTTGACTGTTAAGATTCTGTCAGAAAAATCACTAATAAGATAAAAAAAAGGGTATTACTTCATCTGTGCTACAGTGTGTATCCCCAGTTGAGTTCACTGGGGCTGAAAGTACAATATGACTGGTTTGGGGACACAGAGATCACAATGTGTACTTATCCCACAGCTGATGAAGGCAATGCAGGCAGCTCACAAACCTTGTGCTGCCTGCTCTTCTCCATCAGTGCAGTGGACAGCCCAATGATGAATGTGCTTTTCTGCCATTAAGGAATTCTTTTTTGAGTAGACATCATCCTAAAATCAAGGGACAGCTGCTGCGTTGCCAACGAACATGCTGCTGTCGAGCTGCACATTCAGCGTGGGGTCCAGGTTCACGTAAGCTGAATGTTAGTTAAAGCTATCCAATACTTCTTAAAGCCAGCTTGCACCTCTTAATGGGGAGGTGCATTCTGTCTGCAGCAGGTGTTGAAACTGTCTCCATAAGTGTTTCTCACAAGGAAGAAAGAGGAGCAATGGAGCAACAGGTCAGAGAGAGGACTCCAAGGTCCTCCAATGCAACATTGGAGGCCTTACTCCAAGAGCTAGAAATGGAGAGAGACCCCATGGTACTGCAAGGTGGCCAGTAGGCCCTCCAATAAAAACATAAAGAATAATAGCAGGAATAGGCCCTTTGGCTCCTCAAGACTGCTCCGTCATTAAATAAGATCACAGCTGATCTGATTGTGGCCTTAAAGACACTTTCCTGCCTGCCTCATAACCTTTGACTCCCTTGTTAATCAAAAATCTGTGGAACTCACCAGAATTAAAAAACAGTAAAAGAATTATGGAAATAAGAATTCTGGTCCGAACTGGCCTTGTATGCCTTAAAATGGAATACCAGTAAAAACTGAGAAATAAGAACAAAAACAAAAATACCTGGAAAAGCTCAGCAGGCTTGACAGCATCTGTGGAGAGGGATACAGTTGATGTTTTGAGTTCGTATGACCCTTCATCAGAACTAAGACATATAGAAATGAGATTAAGTATAAGCTGGTAGAAGGGGGTGGGACAGGAGATCTCGATAGAGGGCCAGTGATAGGTGGAGGCCAAGGAGTGACTGCCAAAGATGTCATAGATAAAAGGACCAAGGGGTGTTGACGGTGGTGATATTATATAAAGGACGTGCTAACGAGGACATTAAGGGAAGTAAGCCAGTGGCAGATGGCCCTAGTGTGGGTGGCGTGGGGGGAAGGGATCGAAATGGGCTAAAAGGTGGAGATGAAACAATAGATCGAAATAAATTTAAAAATAGGTGGGAAAAGAAAATAATATAGTTGTAAAAAAATTATAAATTATTGGAAAAAGGGGGATGAGAAAGGGGGTGGTGATGGAGGAGAGAGTTCATGATCTAAAATTGTTGAACTCAGTATTCAGTCCGGAAGGCTGTAAAGCGCCTGGTCAGAAGATGAGGTGCTGTTCCTCCAGCATTGAGCTTCATTGGAACATTGCAGCAGGCCAAGGATGGACATGTGGGCATGAGAGCAGGGTGGAATGTTGAAATGGCAAGCGACAGGGAGGTCTGGGTAATGCTTGCGGACAGACCGATGGTGTTCTGCAAAGCGGTCACTCAGTCTGCATTTGGTCTCTCCAATATAGAGGAAACCACATTGGGAGCGGCGAATGCAGTAGACTAAATTGAGGGAAGTGCAAGTGAAATGCTACTTCACTTGAAAGGAGTGTTTGGCCCCTTGGACGGTAAGGAGAGGGGAAGTAAAGGGGCAGGTGTTGTACCTTCTGCGGTTGCATGAGAAGGTGCCGCGAGAGGGGGTTGAGGCATAGAGGGTGATGGAAGAGTGGACCAGGGTGTCCCGGAGGAGGGAACAATCCCTGCGGAAAGCCACCGGTGGGGGTGGGGGGGGGGTGGGGGGGAAGGGAAGATATGTTTGGTGGTGGCATCATGCTGAAGTTGGCGGAAATGGTGGAGGATGATCCTTTGAATGCGAAGGCTGTTGGGATGAAAAGTGAGGACAAGGCGGACCCTATCATGGTTCTGGGAAGGAGAGGAAGGTGTGAGGGCGGATGCACAAGAGATGGGCCAGACACGGTTGAGGGCCCTGTCAACCACTGTGGGTGGAAAACCTCAGTTAAGGAAGAAGGAGGACATATCAGAGGAACTGTTTTTGAAGGTAGCATCATCAGAACAGATGCGACGGAGGCAAAGGAACTGAAAGAATGGGATGGAGTCCTTACAGGAAGCGGGGTGTGAGGAGCTGTAATCAAGGTAGCTGCAGGAGTCGGTAGGCTTGTAATGAATATTGGTGAACAGTCTATCACCAGAAATTGAGACTGAGAGGTTAAGGAAGAGGAGGGAAGTGTCAGTGATGGACCATGTGAAAATGATGGAAGGGTGGAAATTGGAAGTAAGATTAATAAATTTTTCCAGATCCAGACGAGAGCATGAATCGACACCGAAGCAGTCATCGATGTATCGGAGAAAGAGTTGTGGGAGGGGGCCTGAGTAGGACTGGAACAAGGAATGTTCCACATACCTCATAAAGAAGCAGGCATAACTGGGGCCCATGCGGGTACCCATAGCCACACCTCTTATTTGGAGGAAGTGAGAGGAGTTTAAGGAGAAATTGTTCAGTGAGAGAACAAATTCAGCCAGACGGAGGAGTGTAGTGGTGGGTGGAGATTGTTTGGACCTCTGTTCAAGGAAGAAGTGGAGAGCCCTCAGACCATCCAGGTGGGGGATGGAGGTGTAGAGGGATTGGACGTCCATGGTGAAGAGGAGGCAGTTGGGGCCAGGGAACTGGAAATTGTTGATATGATGTAGGGTGTCAGAGCAATCACGTATGTAGGTGGGAAGAGACTAGACAAGGAGAGAGAATGGAGTCAAGATAGCAAGAAATGAGTTCCATGGGGCAGGAACAGGCTGACATGATTGTTCTGCCAGGACAGTCCTGTTTGTGGATTTTAGGTAGGAGGTAGAAGCGGGCCGTCTGAGGTTGGGAGACTATGAGGTTGGAAGCTGTGGAGGGAAGATCTCGAGAGATGAGTTCAGTGACAATCCTGGAAACAATGGCTTGATGTTCAATAGTGGGGTCATGGTCCAGGGGTAGGTAGGAGGAAGTGTCTGCGAGGTAGAGGTCAGTGCGCCAGACAACAACAGCACCACCCTTGTCAGCATGTTTGATGATAAAGTCACGGTTGGACCTGAGAGAATGGAGTGCAGCAAGTTCAGAAAGAGACAGTTTGGAGTGGGTGAGAGGAGCAGAGAAATTGAGACGACTGATGTCACGCCAACAGTTCCCAATGAAAAGATCAAGAGCAGGTAAAAATCCAGAGGGAGGGGTCCAGGTGGAGGGAGAATATTGGAGGCGGGTAAAAGGATCCGTTGAAAGGGGAAAGGACTCCTGCCCAAAGAAGTGAGCACGGAGACGAAGGCGGCAAATAAGAATACTGGCCTGAACTGTCTTTTACCTTCTGAGTCAGCCTTGGATATCACCCAGTCTCCATGCTGTCTGGGGTAGAGAATTCCAAAGATTAACGACAATCTGAGAGAAAAGAAAAATCCACTTCAACTCCATCTTAAATGGGAGACTCCTTATTTTGAAGCTATACCCCCTAATTTTAAATTCCCCCACAAGGGGAAACATCCTCTCAGGATCTACCCTATTAAAAACATAAGGAGGCATTAGGTCAGATGACCAAAAGTTTGGGCAAAGAGATAGGTTTTAAGGCATGTCTTAAAGGAGGAGAGAGAGGCAGAGAGGTACAGGGATCCTAGTCCAGAGATGAGAGCCTAGGCAACTGAAGACACCAATGATGCAAAAGAGGCCAGAAATAGAAGAGCACAGATATCCGGAAGGAGCTATCTGGAGGAGGCTACATAGATAAGGAGGGGCAATGCATGGAGGGATTTAAAAAAGGTTGAGAATTTTAAAGTCAAGACATTGCTTGACAGAGCATCAATGTAGGGTCACTGAGCACAGGAGTGATGGGGATTAGGACCTGCTACAAGTCAAAACAGGTAGCAGAGTTTTGAATGACCTTAGGTTTATGGAGGATAGAATGTGGGAGTCCAGTCTGAAACACTGGAATTCTCAAGCCTAGATCGAGGTAACAAAGACATGAATGAAGGCTTCAACAGTAGATGAACTGAGACAGGGGCAAAGTCTAGCAATGTTAAGGAGGTGAAGGTGGTCTTAGTGATGGCACAAATATGGGTTTGGAAGATCACCTTGAGATTAAATATGATATCAAGGTTCTGAACAGATTGGATTAATCTCAGACTGTTGCCAAGGAGAGGGATGGTAGCTGGGGCACATCTTCGATTGCCATCTCCTACCCACTACACCAGCAATCTCACACACTGCTCAATGCACCACACCCTATCAGTCAACAATCAATAATCTCTAGTAGTCAGGATTCATGTCTAACTTTCATACTCTCCACCTCATCCTCACACACTCAACACTACTGCAAGTGCCATACTCACTGCCAAAGTTTTTAAGGTGATGAGGCTTGGCCTCTGCCATCTGAAGAGTCAGCGGGGAACACATCCACACCGACTCCAAGAGACCCGCTGCCACTTTACACTTTAGGAAGTATTGATTGACAGCAGGCAGGGCTTCTGCCCCACACTTGGGAGGAAGCCCTGCCTTGGAGAGCTGCCAGCCAACCTGATTGGCTGGCAGCTCCCCAGTCCCTGGAGGAACAGTGCTGCAGTGGCCGGAAGAGGCACTGTAAAAGGCTTCCTGAGCCTAAGTCCAGGAAACCGGAGAGAGAGGTGTGTCAGGGGTCTGGACAGGGAGGGTAGGAAAGGTTTGGGGGGTCACCAGGGGATCAATCGGTGTCTTGGGGTGGGACAGTGGGGGAGGGATGTCCGCAAGGTGAGGGCACCCCCAGGCAGAAGGGGCTTATGATGGAGGCCCCCTCTCTCCCTTCCCACCCAAGATCTAACACCCTTCATTTCCGGCTTCCCCCCACCCCGGAACTTTTATCTGCCTGTCAGCCCAAAAATTGAGGCTGGGCAGGAACAACCCTTAAGTGGCAATTAAGTGGCTACTTAAGGCCCTTAAAAGGGGCAAGGACAGGCTTCCTGAACAAGGCCCTGCCCGCCCCAGTGTAAAATCACTCTGAGGTCGGGGTGGGCGGGAACCCAAAGGGTATCCCATCTGTGCAATTTCCCGCTCCCCCCAAGCCTCAGCATACACTGGGGGAGCGAGGCATTGGGGGAGGGTAGAATTCTGGCCCTCATCTCACAGCTTCCATATATGTCCAGCTATTCAGCTACAAAAGCACATTCACCCACACACATTCTTTCTTCTTCCTTACAGGACAGGGTGGCGCATAACAGGAGAGAGAGAGCAGCAGAGAGCTGGCAACGAACAGGCATGGTTCCATCTCCTGAGCCCCATTGAGAAGATGGGTACTTTGCATATTGGCACAGCAATCACTAAGTCATTGCAACCAGCCTTGTTGACACCATCCAGGGTGATGATGTGTTCCTGCTTATGCACCTTCTAAAATTCCGCATCATCTTCATCCCACAATCTGGTATAGTTTACAAGCTCCAGACAGTGTGACATGAACATAGTGACATAGGACTTAGGAACAGGAGTAGGCTATTCTGCCCTTTGAGCCTGCTCTGCCATTCAATGAAATCTTGGCTGATCTGATTGTGATCTCACTCCACTTTCCTGTCTGCCCACAATAACCCTTGACTCTCTTGTCTATCAAAAATCTGTCTAACTCTGCCTTAAATAAATTCAAAGACCCAGCCTCCCTTGCTTTTTAGGAAACAGACTTCTACATACTAAGGACCCTCTGAGAGAAAAAAAATTCTCCTCATCTTAATCTTAAAAGGAAGCCCCCTTATTCTTAAACTGTATCCCTTATTTCTAGTCTCCGCCACAAGAGGAAACATTCTCCAAGTATCCACCTTCTCAAGTTCCTTCAGGATCTTATACGTTTCAATAAGATCACCTATTATTCTTCTAAACTCCAATGGATACAGGCCAAACCTGTTCAACCTTTCTTCAAAGGATAGGCCCTTCATCCCAGGAATGAGTCAGGTGAACCTTCTCTGTAAGAGGTGCATGGTCAGAGAAGGGAGACTTCGGCCTGAGTGTAACAGAGATCGTGCGAATATATTTGGGAATTTGGTTCAAAGTGGGAATTCGGTGCATAGGGAGAAAGAGGTGCTTTAGGTAAGGTTTACTGCAAAAAGTAAATTGTGCTGAGTGGGGAGTTTGTGATGGGTTTGGAGGAGGTGTTTTTTTCTTCTACTCTTTTTCAGCCTCCAGTATTTGATTTCCACTTTGGTGCAGCAGAAGGAGTAGGTAAACCAGTAACTGGTATTAATAGTTTTATCAGTACTATATTGTTTTATCAGTATTGTAAAGTTCGCTATTTGTGTGATCCAGGGCAAACACATCTGCAATAAGTGTTGACGGCTGCAGGAATTTTGAGTTATTGAGCTGGGGGCCGAGCTGCAGACACTGCAGCATATCAGGGAGGGGGAGAATTACCTGGACACTTAATTCCAGGAGATGGTCACACCCCTTAGGATAGACTCTTCTGATTTGGTCAGTAGTCAGGGACAGAAGGATGTGACTGCAAGTGAGGCAGGTAAGGGGACCCAGAGGGCAGAAGTGCAGGAGCCTCAGCCCTTGTATTTATCCAACAGGTTTGAGGATTTTTCAGCTCTTTTGGATGAGAGTGGGGGCTTCATGGTGGATGAGTAACTGGCTATGGCACCATGCCAGGAAGCCATTCAAGCGGGGTTGGGGGTGGTTACAAGGAATGTAGTGGTATTAGGGGACAATATAGTCAGTGGGGTTGACACCATTCTATGCAGCAAAGAGCATGAGTTCAGACAGCTGTATTGCCTTCCCAGTGCCAGGAATTGGGACATCTGCTCGGAGCTGGAGAGAAATTGCAGTGGGAGGGGGATGACCCAGCTGCTGCCGTCCATGTTTATGCTAACGGCATAGGCAGAGCAAAGAAGGAGGTTCTGCAAAGCCAGTATGAGGAGGTTGGCATGAAATTAAGAGGCAGAACCTCAAAGGCCATAATCTCTGGATTATTACCTGAGCCACGTGCAAATTGGCATAGGAGAATCAGATTAGGGAGGTGAATGCATGGCTCAAAGCCTGGTGTGGGAGAAGTGGGTTCTGATTCGTGGGGCACTGGCACCAATACTATGGAAAGTAGGATCTATACTGTTGGGACGATCTATACCTGAATCGTGCTGGGACCGGTGTTCTTGTGAGCCACATAACTAGGGAAGTAGAGAGAGTTTTAAACTAGATAGTAGTGGCAAGGGTACAAATCTGGGAAGATGTGGTAAGTCAAAGAATAGAGACAAGGCAAAAGAAAAACAAACCATGACGGGAAGGGATAGAAAGTACAAATCTAATAGTAAATCAACAGAACAGACTAGATGTTATAAAAAGACTAAAAGGATCAAACTAAAAGCTCTGTATCTGAATGCACAAAGCATTCAAAACAAAACAGAAGAACTGAGAGCACACATTAGACCATAAGACATAGGAGCAGAAATTAGGCCATTCGGTCCATCGAGTCTGCTCCGCCATTCAATCATGGCTGATAAGTTTCTCAACCCCATTCTCCCGCCTTCTCCCTGTAACTTTTGATCCCTTACCAATCAAGAACCTATCTATCTCGGTCTTAAATACACTCAATGACCTGGCCTCCACAGCCTTCTGTGGCAATGAATTCCATAGATTCACCACTCTCTGGCTAAAGAAGTTTCTCCTCATTTCTGTTCTAAAAGGTTTTCCCTTTACTCTGAGGATGTGCCCTCGGGTCCTAGACTCTCCTTCTAATGGAAACATCTTCCCCACGTCCACTCTATCGAGGCCTTTCAGTATTCTGTAAGTTTCAATCAGATCCCCCCCTTGTCCTTCTAAACTCCATCAAGTATAGACCCATAGTCCTCAAACATTCCTCATATGTTAAGTCTTTCATTCCTAGGATCATTCTCGTAAACCTCCTCTGGACCCTCTCCAGGGCCAGCACATCCTTCCTGAGATACGGGGCCCAATATTGCTCAAAATATTCTAAACGTGGTCTGACCAGAGCCTTATAAAGCCTCAGCAGCACATTCCTGCTTTTATATTCTAGTCTAGAAATAAATAAGTACAATTTGATAGCCATTACGGAGACATGGCTGCAGGAGGACATAGATTGGGACCTGCATATTAAAGGCAATAGGACATTTAGGAAGGGCAAGAAGCGAGGAAAAGAGGCGGCTCTATTAGTTATTTATGGTTTTAGCACAATAGAGAGGGATGACTAAATTCAGGAAACCAGGGTGTGGAAACAGTTTGGCCGCAGATGAGGAAATGATAAAGGCATGAAGTCACTTGTGAGAGTTGTGTACAGGTCCCCTAATAGTAACCACATAGTAGGGTGGAGCATAAAGGAAAAAATAATGGGCGCTTGTCAGAAAGGCTGGGCAATAATCATGGGAGATTTTAATCTACATATGAACTAGAAAAGTCAGATGGGCAAAGATAGCCTAGATGAGGAGCTCATAGAATGTTTCCACGATAGCTCCTTAGAGCAGAATGTTCTGGAGCCAGCAGAAGACAGCAGAAGACCTGGTATTGTGCAACAAGATGGTATTAATTAATGACTTCATAGTGAAGACACCCCTAGGTAACAGCGATCATAATATGATTGAATTTTGCATTCAGTTTGAGGGAGAGGGGAATGGGTCCAAGACTATGTTTTTAAACTTAAATAAGGGCAATATGAGGGCATGAAAGCAGAGCTAGCTAAAGTGAATTGGCCAGTTAGGTTAAGGTATAGGTCAACAGAGATGCAGTGCAAACATTTAAGGGGATATTTCAGAATACATAGAATAGATACATTCCAACGAGTAAGAAAAAGCCCAAGGGATGGATGTACCATCCAAGGTTAATGAGAAAGGATAAAGATAGTATCAAACCTAAAGAAGTATATAATTGCGCAAAGATATGTGGAAGGCCAGAAGATTGGACAGAATACAAAGAACAGCAAAGGATGACTAAAAGATTAATAAAGAGGGAAAAATAAGAGTATGAGAGAAGGCTAACCAGAAATATAAAAACAGATAGTAAGGGTTTCTGGCCTGAATTTCATGCCAAAAGTGAATGCTAAGTCAGCGGGTCTGGAAGCGGACGCGAAATGCACTTTCACCTGTGATTGGCTCGTGAAAGCAATTTCACGCTGGCTAGCCAATTAACAGCCAGCTAGCGTGAACTGAACAGGTATTTTGCATCAGACTTCACTATAGAGGATACATGTAACATCCCAGAGGCAACTATAAATCAAGAAATGGAAGATAGGGAGGAACTCAGGAAAATTACAATCACCAGGGGAGTGGTACTGAATAAGTTGTTGGATCTACGGGCTGACATGTGCTGGGGTCCTGATAGCCTTCGTCCTAGGATCTTAAAATAGGTGGCTAGTGAGATAGTTGGTGCATTGTTTGAATTTTCCAAAACTCCCCAGATTCAGAAAGATCCCATTAGCAGGGAATATAGCAAATGTAGCTCCATTATTCAAAAAGGGAGGGAGACAGAAAGCAGTAAACTATAGCCAGTTAGCTTAACATCTGTCATAGGGAAAATGTTAGAAACTATTATTAAAGAAGCTATAGCAGGGCGCTTGGATAAGCTTAAGATAATCAGGCAGAATCAACATGGTTTTGTGAAAGGGAAATCATGTTTAACCAACATATTGGAGTTCTTTGAGGAAGTAACATGCTGTGGATAAGGGGCAACTGGTGGATGCCCTGAACTTAGATTTCCAGAAGGCATTTGATAAAGTGCCATATAAAAAGTTATTGTGTAAAATAAAAGCACATGGTATAGGGGGTTACATATTGTCATGGATAAAAGATTAGCTGGCTAACAGGAAGCAGAGAGTAGGCTTAAACGGCTCTTTTTCAGGTTGGCAAGATGTAACCAGTGGTGTGCCACAGGGATTATTGCTGGGATCTCAACTGTTTATGATTTATATAGATTACTTGGATGAAGCGATGGATGGGATGGTTGCCAAATTTATTGATGACACAAAGATAGGTAGGAAAGTAAGTTGTGAAGAGGACATAAAGAGGCTACAAAAAGATATAGGTAGCCTAAGTGAGTGAGCAAAGATCTGGCAAATAGAGTATAATATGGATAAATGTGAAATTGTCCATTTTGGCAGGAAGAATAAGAGAAGTATATTAAATGTGAAAGATTGCAGAGCTCTGAGATTCAGAGGGATCTGGGCGTCTTAGTGCATGACTCACTATTGGCCATTTAATTATTTAATAAAGGATGTAAAAGTATTGGAAGCAGTTCAGAGAAGGTTTACCAGACTAATACCTAGAATGGGCTGGTTGTCTAATGAGGAAGAGTTGGACAGGCTAGACTTGTGTCCGCTGGAGTTTAGAGGAGTAAGAGGCAATGAAACATAAGATCCTGGGCGGTCTTAACAAGGTGGATGTGGAGAGGATGTTTCCTCTTGTGGGGAAATCTAGGACTAGCGGTCACTGTTTAAAAATAAGGGGTCACACATTTAAAACGGAGATGCAGCAAAAATCTTTCTGTCAGAGGCTGGTGAGTCTTTGGAACTCTCTTCCTCAAAAGATGGTGGAAGCAAAGTCTTTGAATATTTTTAAGGCAGGGGTGATAAATTCTTGATAAGTAAGGGGTTATAGGTTATCTGGGGTAGGTGGGATACAAATTTGAGGTTACTATCAGATCAGCTATGATGTTATTAAATGGTGGAGCAGGCTTGAGAAGCCAAATAGCCTACTCCTGCTCCTTATTAGTATGTTCATATATTGTACTGCTTCATGATCATGCACCTCTTGCTTTCCATCCTCCTCCTTTCCTCACCCCAACCCCCTCTTTCTACATTTATGTTCTCAGATGCCCAAGAATTGCCATCTGGGTTGCTTGGAGCTTGCTAAGTGCAAATTGACCTCCTCCTAGAAGATTATAAGAAACAATCTTAATATTTGTCACTTGGAAACAAAGAAAATGCAGTGAGCTAAGACAACCTTGATACACCAGCCCCATATTTGCCACATGTCCTGGGTTAAAAATGGGACTCCCATATATGAGATATTAAGACAGAGAGCAGCAGAAACCTTTTTATGCAGAGGGCCATGAAGCTTTGGGATGAACTACTGGAGTTAGTGGTTGAAGCAGAGATCATGCCATTGGTTAGGTAAGTGTTTAAAAGAAAGGAAATACAGAGATATGGGACCAGAGGGTAGGAGGTGGGTGTGAGGGAGGTACTAGGATATAGTTTGTGAACAGTACAGCAACACAGATTGGTTAAGCTGAATGGTAAATTCCTGTGTTGGAAGTTCCATGTGATCCTATGTAAATTTGTTAAGGGGAGGCCATGACAGTTCAAACTGTTATAAAAGCAAAGAACTGCGGATGCTGGAAATCCAAAACAAAAACAAAAACAGAAACACCTGGAAAAACTCAGCAGGTCTGGCAGCATCGGTGGAGAGGAGCACAGTTGACGTTTTGAGTCCGCATGACTCTTCAATAGAACTCAGTTCTGTTGAAGAATCATGTGGACTCGAAACGTCAACTGTGTTCCTCTCCACCGATGCTGCCAGACCTGCTGAGTTTTTCCAGGTGTTTCTGTTTTTGTTTTTGTTTACAGTTCAAACTGTGCCTGAAAGAAGTGAGCTTTTGATTTGGGAAAGTGGACGGTTCAAGGCTCGCAGGGATCCATCACAGTTCAAAGAAACAAGAGTTAAGATGCAATATAACAAGCAGTAGGAGACAGATGATGCCTTGCTTGGGTTTTAAAAGCCCATAGATTGTACAAGCAGGGGAAGACTGAAGGAGGCAAAGAATTTACAGAATTGAAGTCTCGGGAAGGAGCAGAATTATTATTGATGAACAGTTTCATAATCCAGTGCTTCTTATGGGGAGTGCCACTCACAGGGAGCACAGATTGATAATTTACAGACCCACAGCCTGTGATTTCCCAACGTGTGCTCCAGGTTCAGTTGGCAATTTCATATTGCAGAATCACCCTTTTGGTTCAATCCATACCTCCTGATAAAGATCCAGGAATGGAAAAATTCTCAGAATGAAAAAAAACAATAAAAGCTGGGAAATAAGAGTACTGATCCGAACTGTTTTTTCCTTCTGGGTTGGGAATTTTCAGGGATAAACAAAAAAAAAAATTGTTAAAAAAATCTCAGATTGCATGGCCAGTCATGTACAGGGAATTGAGACCATCTGTAAAAGGAATAATCTCTCAGTAACTCATTCCATTAGACAGAGGGATAGCAATTTTCTCAGCACCATACAAAGTGACACCTTGGACTTCATGGTAAATAACTCAGCTCTTTATAAAAATGTTAATGCAGAGATTACTTTGAATGTTATGATTCCAGCAGCCTTTATGAAAGCCATAGTGAATGGCTAGGAGCGAGTTTAATTAAGTAATTTGATTGTCTTTGAAGGGTGGGTGTAACTATTAACCTCAAATTGACATGTGCCTAACCCACAAAGTTTTTAATTATTTCACAATGACAGTTATTAGAATTTCAATAAAACAGTTACCAGCTCTCAAACATTGACTCCTTCACATGCTGGTCCATCAGATTTTCACTTGCTTGGTGATTCAAGACTATGAACTTAATTTCTATATAACCTTTATCAAACTACAATTTTTTATTCTGTTTGCATAACTAAATATCTTCATCTTTTGATCACCCAGAAGTGTGTAATACAATATAAACTAGTCTCTGAGATGTTACATAGCAAGAATTTAAAAATAGCCTGAAGAATATTAAACTCCGTGGCCTTTTTTTTAATCATTATTTGTGACTGAAGGAATATTTTATTTTATTATTCATTCTTGGGTATTGCTGAAAAGAGACATGTTTAAACTTAGACATTGCAGACAATTGAATCAATATTTTGTGTCTTCTTCACAGTAGAAGACACAAGTTACTTACCAGAAATAAAGGGTAATTTAGGGGCTAAAAAGAGTGTAGAAATTAAGATAGTTAATAGCAACAGAGCAATGGAGTAATTTAAGGGATTAAAATCTGAGAAATCCCCATGGCCTATATCCTAAAAGAGATAATTGATGCTTTGGCTATGCTTTAGCAAAATTCTCTTGATTCTGGAAAAGTTCTAAGGGATCAGAAGTTAGCAAATATTGCTGAAAAAAGAGACATGCTGTTGAAACTTTTCATCTTGTACTCATCAGGACAGCTGCAAGATTACCAAATTTCAAAGGGAACAACAATTTATACTGCATGAGAAAAGGTGCTGATTGGTTGGCAAATGGACTGTGTTTGAGGCATTGCCATGGAGAATGCATCAGGCAGCAGTCATCCCTCATGCTTTTGTTTATTTGAAAATATGTAATGCCTAGACACACTCTTTCTGTTTGCAGAGGAAAGGGTCCTTCTTACAAATATATGTAGCTTCTAGCAAGTGTAATTCAGCCACATTGCAAGCTTGACTGATAATCTAAAATTGGTGGTTACTGTAATTCTTAGCACATCAGGATTGTTCAGAAAGTGCTCTCCAATCGCAGAATCACATCTAATGTTGGACACTATATTTTAAGTTTTGCAAGCATTGGCTGGCTGAGGACAGTCAGCACTTTGCCTGTTGTGAACAGCTGAACAGACATGCTGTTTGATACGATAACACAAATAGTTAATACGCAATATAAGGGTTCATGGAGTTGAAGGTAACACATTATAGATAAGGAGAACCAGTTGATGTGGTGTAGTTGGATTTTCAGAAAGTTTTTGATAAAGTCCCACATATGAAGTTAGTGTGCAAAATTAAAGCACATGGGAATGGGGGTAATATATTGACATGGATTGAGAATTGGTTAGCAGACAGGAAACAGAGAGTAGGAATAAACAGGTCCGTTTTGGAGTGGCAGGCAGTGACTAGTGGGGTATCGCAGAGATCTGTGCTTGGGCCCCAACTATTCACAATATATATCAATGATTTGGATGAGGGAACCAAATGTAATATTTCCAAGTTTGCTAACAACATGAAACTTGGTGGGAATGTGACTGATGAGAAGGTTGTTAAGAGGCTTCAAGGTGATCTAGACAGGTTGAGTGAGCAGCAAATACATGGCAGATGCAGTAAAAAGTGGATAAGTGTGAACTGATCCACTTCAGTAGGCAAAACAGAATGGCAGAGTATTATTTAAATAATGATAGATTGGGAAATGTTGATGTACAAAGGGACCTCGTTGTCCTGGGACACTAATCACTGACAGCAAGCACACAGGTGCAGCAAACAGTTAAGAAGGCAAAAGGCTTTCATTGCGAGAGGACTTGAGTACAGGAGCAAGGATGTCTTACTGCAGCTGAACAGGGCCTTGGTGAGATAACACCTGGAGTATTGTGTGAAGTTTTGGTCTCCTTACCTAAGAGAGGATATACTTGCTATAGAGGGAGTATCAACCTCCTGGGGGTTACCATTCACCAGAAACTGAACTGGACCAGCCATATAAATACTGCAGCCACAAGAGCAGGTCATAGGCTGGGAATTCTGTGGAGACTAAATCATCTCCTGATTCTCCAAAGCCTGTCCGCCATCAACAAGGCACAAGTCAGGAGTGTGATGGAATACTCTCCACTTGCCTGGATGAGTGCAGCTCCAACAACATTCAAGAAGCTCGACACCATCCAGGCCAAAGCAGCCTGCTTGATTGGCACTACCTTCAACTTCCAGTTCCACTATTACCAACGCACTGTGGACGCAGTGTGTACCAGTACAGATGTACTGTAATAACTCACTAAGGTCCTTCAACAGCACCTTCCAAACCCACGATCTCTACCAGCTAGAATGACAAGGGCAACAGATGCCTGAGAACACCACCACCTGCAAGTTCACCTCCAAGTCACTGATCATCCTGACTTGGAAGTAGCATTCTTTCACTACCTCAAAATCCTGGAATTCCCTCCCTAGCAGCACTGTGGATGTTCCTCCACCACATGGACTTCAGCGGTTCAAGAAGGCAGCAGACTACCACTTTCTCAAGGGCAATTACAGATGGACAATGAGAATGCTGGGCTAGCCAGCGATGTCCACATCCTGCGAAACAGAAAAAAAAAGTGGCATGCTTTGGGACAGGGCTTTCCAAACTGTGGGTCGCAACCAGTGGGATGAGATTTTGGGGTTATGAGGTCCAAGGCAGCAATGCCTACCGCGGAACTCAATTGAGTGATAATAGCTGTGAAGCCCCTTTAAATCCTCATGTTTTTTTCTATTGGTGGGGGTGGCCTAATGGACTGCTCTCTGAGGCATAATTGCTGCTGCAAAAAAAGCCTGTGAAAAATTATGTTCATTTTGTTTGGCGAAACTCCACCAACTCATTAGTCATTTGCAAACCAAAACAAACCCATATCCTGGGTATTAAGATAGCTGCAACAAGATTGCCATCTCGTCTGTCATTGCAACAACCAAAGCTTGTGCAAATCAGTCTAATTTTCAGAGATAAACAGTTTCAAAAAGTATATATTCATGCTTACTAAATATTTTATGAGCTATGATATATTTGTAGGGCAGGAAAAACCTTTATGATTATATATCACATGGATATTTTCTGTTATGTACAGCTAAAATCCTGTTGTGGTGATTATCATAAAATCTGGTTCAGTGTGCAAATTGCAGTTGTGTATAACAAATGTCCTGTACATGAAGAAATGGAACTTCAAGATTTTATGTAGCTAATAATTATAGAGAGTTATAAAGAGAACTGTAAAGAGTTAATTAGGCACGAGTCCAATTTACAATGTAGGTTTTACAATACACCCAATTTTAGTTGAGGCAATTGCAAGTATTTAGCTGCTTTAAATACTGATTGCACAAGCTGCCTGTTTGAAGCCTCCACCACCTCCCCCCACCCTGCTCAACAGCTCTTGCACCCCCTCAAATCTTCACTCTGGGGTCACAGAAAATCAGAGGCATTAAAATGGGAAAAAGCACTGCTTTTGGATGTTCCCAAACAGAAATGCAAACTAATTATCTTTTTACCTTCAAAACCAAACCCTTTGATTCTGTGACCCATATGAATAATTTATATCTCTAATGGCCCTCTCTCCAGGCTCCCTGCTTCCAGTAAGAGGTCCAGAGATAGGCCATCCATTATATAAAAACAAAAAACTGCGGATGCTGGAAATCCAAAACAAAAACAGAATTACCTGGAAAAACTCAGCAGGTCTGGCAGCATCGGCGGAGAAGAGTTGACGTTTCGAGTCCTCATGACCCTTCAACAGAACTAGTCCTGTTGAAGGGTCATGAGGACTCGAAACGTCAACTCTTTTCTTCTCCGCCGATGCTGCCAGACCTGCTGAGTTTTTCTAGGCCATCCATTGTTTAATTTTCTCACTTCCAACTGTGATCCTGTAAGATAAACACAGTTTATCTTTTAACTGTAATTAACCCTAGACTTGTTGATTTGTATGCACTTTAGGGCTGTTTACTAGGTTCTTAATCAGGTTTTCTATTTATCTATCCATTTAACAATTTAATCTCCACCCTTGAAGTTATATTCCTACAACTAAAAGTTATACCTCCAAAATACATGAATCATGTAATCAGATATTTGCAAGAATATAATGTGGGGACGTGTGTTATTCACTTTACAAAACAAAAACAGAGACAGAAATACCTGGAAAAACTCAGCAGGTCTGGCAGCATCGGCGGAGAGGAGCACAGTTGACGTTTCGAGTCCTCATGACCCTTCAACAGAACTAAGTAAAAGTAGGAAAGGGGTGAAATATAAGCTGGTTTAAGGGGTGGGGGGAGGGTGTTGTTGGGACAAGCAGCCAGGTGCTTGTGGAGCTAGGTGGAGATAACCAAAAGAAGTCACAGACAAAAGGATAAAGAGGTGTTGAAGGTGGTGATATTATCTAAAAGAATTGCTAATTAAAAGTGGAAAGCAGGACAGATAAGATTTTGTTTTTTTCAATAATTTATATAGATTTTTCTTTTCCCACCTATTTCCATTATTTTTAATGTATTCCACCGATCATTTATCTATACCTTTTATGCCCTTTTAGTCTTATTTCACCCCACCCCCACTAGAGCTATCTGTACCTTGCTTGTCCTGCTATCCATTCTTAATTAGCACATTCTTTTAGATAATATCACCACCTTCAATACCTCTTTGTTCTTTTGTCTGTGACACCTTTTGGTTATCTCCTCCTATCACTGCTTGCTTGTCCCAACAACCACCACCACCTTCTCTCTCCAGCCCCCCTCCCCTTAAACCAGCTTATATTTCAACCCGCTCCTATTTTTACTTAGTTCTGTTGAAGGGTCATGAGGACTCGAAACGTCAACTGTGCTCTTCTCCACCGATGCTGCCAGACCTGCAGAGCTTTTCCAGGTATTTTTTATTTTTTGTTTAGGACAGATAAGGTACAGATAGCTCTAGTGGGGGTGGGGGAATACTAAAAGTGCTAAAAGGTAGAGATAAACAATGGGTGGAAATGCATTTAAAAATAATGGAAATAGGTGGGAAAAGAAAAATCTAGATAAATTATTGGAAAAAACAAAAAGGAGGGGGAAGAAATGGAAAGGGGAAAGGGATGGAGGAGAGAGTTCAAGATCTAAAATTGTCGAACTCAATATTCAGTCCGGAAGGTTGTATACTGCCTAGTCGGAAGATGAGGTGCTGTTCCTCCAGTTTACGTTGAGCTTCACTGGAGCAATGCAGCAAGCCGAGGACAGACATGTGGGTAAGAGAGCAGGGTGGAGTGTTGAAATGGCAAGCGACAGGGAGGTCTGGGTAATGTTTGCGGACAGACCGAAGGTGTTCTGCAAAGCAGTCACCCAGTCTGCGTTTGGTCTCTCCAATGTGGAGGAAACCGCATTAGGAGCAAAGAATGCAGTAGACTAGGTTGAGGGAAGTGCAAGTGAAATGCTGCTTCACTTGAAAGGAGTGTTTGGGCCCTTGGATGGTGAAGAGAGAGGAAGTGAAGGGGCAGGTGTTACATCTTCTGCGGTTGCATGAGAAGGTGGGAGGGGGTTGAGGAATAGAGGGTGATGGAGGAGTGAACCAGGGTGTCACAGAGGGAACATTCCCTACAGAATGCCGCCGGGGGTGTGAAGGGAAGATGTGTTTGGTGGTGGCATCATGCTGGAGTTGGCGGAAATGGCGGAGAATGATCCTTTGAATGAGGAGGCTGGTGGGGTGATAAGTGAGGACAAGGAGGACCCTATCTTGTTTCTGGGAGGGAGGAGAAGGCGTGAGGGTGGATGCACGGGAGATGGGCTGGACATGGTTGAGGGCCCTGTGCACCACCATGGGTGGAAAACCTCGGTTAAGAAAGAAGGAGGACATGTCAGAGGAACTGTTTTTGAAAGTGGCATCATCAGAACAGATGCGACGGAGGCAAAGAAACTGAGAGAATGGGATGGAGTCCTTACAGGAAGCAGGGTATGAAGAGCTGTAGTCGAGGTAGCTGTGGGAGTCGGTAGGCTTGTATTGGATATTGGTGGACAGTCTATCACCAGAAATTGAGACAGAGAGGTTATTCACTTTGGTCATAAGATTTGAAATGCAGGATATTTTTTAAAAGGCTTGACCAATTGTAATTGTTGATATTCAATGGGACTTGGGTGTATTTAGACAAGGAATGCAGAAAGTTAGCACGCAAGTACAGCAAGCAATCAGAAAGGCAAATGGCATCTTGCAAGGGGATTGGAGTACAAGAAGAAAGATATCTTGCTACAGCTGTACTGGGCTTTGGTGAGACCACACCTTGAATGCTCTGAGCAGTTTGCTCTCCTTATTTAAGGAAATTATTTGCATTAGAGGCAGTATAATGAAGGTTCACTAGATTGGTCCCTGGGATGAGAGGGTTGTCCTATGATGAGAGACTGAGTAAATTGGGTTTATATTCTCTGGAGTTTAGAAGAATGAGAAGTGATCTCATTGAAACAAGCAAGATTCTTAAGGGACTTGACAGGGTAGACACTGAGAGGTTGTTTCCCCTTACTGGGCAATCTAGGATAGGGGGGTAGAGTCTCAGAAATTTCTTCACTCAAAGGGCTAGTCTTTGGAATTCTCTACCCCATAGGGTTGTAGCTGCTTCATCACTGGCTCATTTAAGCCTACTTAAGTCTCAGATAGATTTTTGGTGTCTCAGGGAATCAAGGGATATGGGGAGTGGATGGGAAAGTGGAGTTGAATCTGAAGATCAGCCTGATTGTATTGATATGCTGAGCAGGCTCAACTTTCTGCTCCTATTTCTTATGTTCTTATGTACAATGTCATATCCAAATTACATCTGAACACATCTCTGAGATTTCTCAAAGTACGTTATATATAATGAATTTCTTTGAAGTGCAGTGAGGTTAGGAATGATGTACTACCACAAATAGATTTGGAACTTGAAGAATGCTGCCTGAAACTATTATTGCGACAGAATTCGGAGTATCTCTTAAAGGAACTTGATACACATTTGGAGAAAGGGGAAAAAAATCCATGAGGAAAAGGCAAGGGAATGGGGCAAATTGGATAATCATTTCAGAGAGTCGACACAGGCACTATGGGCCAAATGTCCCCTTTCTATGTTGCAGAATTGTATGTTGCTTGACTAATTGTTGTGTAGGCAAGCATAGCATCCAATCTTCACTTCCTCCAAGAGAAAGTTCATGAAA
The DNA here is from genome assembly GCF_017639515.1 of Carcharodon carcharias. Taxonomy (NCBI): domain Eukaryota; kingdom Metazoa; phylum Chordata; class Chondrichthyes; order Lamniformes; family Lamnidae; genus Carcharodon; species Carcharodon carcharias. The sequence continues at coordinate 150,959,579 of NC_054472.1, forward strand.
GCTACAACCAGTCAACATTTTTATACATAAAAAGAAATATATTCTCATGGAACTAAATATAGTCAGAAAGAGCCAGAATGTGATCATCAGCTAAACCAAACAGTTTTCATGTTAAAGCTTTACTGACAGTCAGATAATCATCATACAAATCTGTCATTTATCATATCCTGGAGTAAGAGAGAATGAAGGAAAACAGCAGCACCGATGTTCTGGAATGTGTCAAACAAGGAGGAAACATCATTGCACATAAATAAATCACCAATTTGTGACAGCACTTCAGTTACAATGAATTACATGGATGTGCTGTGACTGTTGTTAACTGAGCAAATATGGCAGCCATTTTGCACACAGCATGATTCCAAAAACAGCAACAAGATGAATAACCTATGCATTTTTTTAGCCATGACATCAGGGCTTTCTGCTGTTCATTGGTTCTGCTGCTACAGACAGGCTTTGGGTTGTCAGCAGATATATTAGATGGCATTCTGGGAAAGTTGGTTAAGTTTGAAAGATATTATTGCTTTAGACTGTTTAGAAGACTAGCCACACAATGTGCTTTCATGGAGATTAGGATTGAAGATAAGACAGCTGCCTGTCTAAGGCTTGAAAGTCTATGGGAAAATGTTATAAATGTCAGATGCTGTAGCAGCAGTTTGTTGAACTGTGGGAAAGGGAGACAGCAAAGTACAAGAAGCCTGTTTTCCCAGAGAGAAGCGTATAAGGGCAGCCATTCTAAAGTAGAAGGAAGTGACAAATTAGAACATGAAGAATTACGTCAATGAAGAATCAATCCCTCAGTCACCCAAATATTTTTGACCATTCTTAGTTTTGCATTGTACTTCTGGTTTAAGGTTGTATGCATCACTATCTGTAAACCTATTGTGTTTTAAGGTTTATAAAATAAGTTGTTAGAAAAGTTTAAAGCCTGGGTTGATCTTACCTCCAGTTACACTAAAGAGTTAAGAAACATTCAAAAGAAACCTATAGATGTTTATGATAATTGAAGGGGATGGCTGGGAATTGAATGGATTTGAGGGTTTCCTGGCATAATGATGATTTCCTTTGCTGGGGCGTTATAGCAATATTGATTAAAAGATAAATATTATCCAGGCTATGAGGGACAATGCCTCTGCTCTTCTTCAAAATAGTACCAGGGAATATTTTACATTCACCTGAGAGAGAAAACGGGGCTTTCAAATAACTTCTCATGCAAAAGGAAGCGCCTACAAATACAGCACACCATCAACATTTGCATTGGAGTGTCCATCTTGATTTCAAGTCTCTGCAGTGGGACAAGAGCCCACATTCGTCTGACTCACAGGCAAGAGTGGTTACCTGTCAGGAAGATACAATAATTGTCATAATGTTATTGGAATTTATTGTAAAGTAGAGTAATAGTGGTCTCTGTGTCTGTGTCTGTGTGTGTGTGTGTGTGTGTGTGTGTGTACGTGACTTAATTCAATTAAAGGCAGCTTTTCTGAAGGATTTGATGTAACAGAAGATAAGCTAAGTTTGAAATGTTAAGTAGGTAAACTTAGGTGTAAAGGGAATGTTTGTATTTTTAAATAAATCAGTCAAGATTGAATTCAAAGAGAAGGAGTGAAATATTACACCTAGCCAGGAGAAGTTAAGAAATTGTGTGTTTATTTTTCCTAAAGATTACTGGTAAAATTGGTACTTTGAGAGATTTTTATTATTAAAAAGGTAAAATCGAAAGACATAGTGAAACAATGGGAATTTACATTCAAAGGAGAAAATATGTATAAAGGCTGTGTGTAAGGATAGGAATTCTAGGACCTAACAAGTGTGAAAAACCTCCAGCATCTACCCTTCAAGTTGCAGTCTACAAAGAACTGAAGTTAAAACTCACTTTGAATTAGATTGTTAAGGGTATCATGGGCAGAATTTTACCATCGGCAAGCAGGGGGCAGGGCCCACTCGCCGACGCATAAAATGGCGCGGGATGACGTCGGGCAGAACCCCCGATGTCACCCCACTCCATTTAAATTTTCAGGAAGGCGGGAGCGCAGCAAAATCAGCTGCGGGCCCGCTGACCTGTCAATGGCCACTTGAGGCCATTGACAGGATCAATTAACCAATTAAAGGACCTGCCCATCCAACCTTAAGGTTGGCAGGTTGGCCAGGAACCCCGGCGGCAACCAGAAAAAACATGAAACCTCATCCAGCAGCGGGATGAGGTTTCATGTAGGGTTTTAAAAATTGTAATGAAGTTGTTCTGTAAATTATGAACATGTCCCAACTCATGTGACAATGTCACATGCGGGGACATGTAAGGGAATTTTTTTTTTCTATTTTTAATATTTTTAAAAGTCCAGCTGATACCCCTGAGGCTGCACTTAGTCTCAGGGAGATGAGTGCGCTCTTTCATGTGCATGCACGATAGAGATTACTCTCGATTTCAGGGATCCCACCCCCCCCAACCCCGCATAGGGAGCGCATAGCGCTTCCCGGTGGACATCTCGCTGGGCGGGCCTTAATTGGCCCATCCACGTAAAATGGCGGTGCAGCCCTCATCGCTGGCGGCGATTGGCTCCAAGCCCACTCATGATTGGGTCAGGCATGCCCGCCCGATAAATGGGAAATCCTGCACCATGTTTCTTTGCCTGGATCTTTTAAAATCTATGTGTCTTACTGTTGCCTTAACGAAAGTGTAACTGGGACTTAGATTAACCAGGGGATTTAGAAGTTATCATAGTAGTTATTTGTAGATCTATGTGTGTACTTATAAGCATTTCTTCTATTAATAAAGGTTGAATTTATTTTTGAAGAAAACTTTAAAGACTCAGTGAGCTTATTACTACTGAATTCAAGGCATACATCTTGAAATTTATACAAATTGCAAAACAGTTGTGGCAGTTGTTTCAAGTTTCCTTTTGGGGTTTGAGCAGCTCAGCATTTACCATCAGCTGTGCCACAACATTACCGCTGAGCTAACATGGGTCAGCAAGAATCCACGGTAAGATACAGGTAGGTATGGAAGAAAATTGAATGGATCAGATGAAATTCATGATAGGTTGGGTGTGAGAGGAGATTGTTTGGGCAGGGCCAAATCCCAGATAAGGTAGAATGTACATGATTAATGAAAGAAGATTAAATCCATGATAGAGTAGATGCCGAAGGAGGGGGGTAAATGGGTCAAAAAGCTGATTCAATATTTCCTTGAACTTGGGTCCAGTTAGATGGACTGAAATGACCTTTTCATATTTTCTATATTTGCAGTTAGTCATGTTGCTTTTAATTTTTTGAGAGCTGTGATTTTTTATGTGTAGTTATTGTACATGGCATTATCATACATTAGTTAGATGGTTCAGAACCCTGCAAGTCAGACAGTCTGCTGCTGTAATTAGAAATTGAGTATTGTATTCTCACATGGAAGTTTTAATTCTGTTGTACTCCTATCCAGTTGCACACCCTTTTTGCACATCACTTTTAAAGGTGGCTGATTTTCATTGAAAACATGACAGGTCCACTCTTTCAATATGATTATATACAGCATGTGGTGATGGGCTCTTCAATGGTGGTGGCCATTATAGCTGAGCCCAGTCCTGTTCTTACCTGATAGTTATACACATGTTGAAGTCACCAGATAGTAATCAATAACAGCACCAATCATTATGATCTATGCGGTGGCATAGCGGTATTGTCACTGGACTAGTATTCCAGAGACTCTGGGGATCAGGGTTTGAATCCCATCACAACAGGTGGTGAAATTTGAATTCAATAACAATCTGGAATTAAAAGCCTGACGATGACCATGAAACCATTGTCGATCATCATAAAAACCCAATTGGTTCACTAATATCCTTTAGGGAAGGAAATCTGCTGTCCTTACCTGATCTGGCCTACATGTGACTCCAGACCCACAGCAATATGGTTGGCTCTTAAATGCCCTCTGAACAAGGGCAGTTAGTGATGGATAATAAATGCTGGCCTAACCAGAGATACCCACATCCTATAAACGAATAGAAAAGAAAAATAACTTGCATTTATACAGTCTTCTTCGTGCAAGAATGAGCCATGGCTCAGTTGGCAGCACTCTTATCTCTGAGTCAGATGGTTGTGGGTTCATGTTCTACTCTAGGAGGTGAGTGCAACAAGTCAGACAATCTGCTGCTGTATTTAGAAATTGATTGCTCTGCGATGAGTATTGTTATTTCACATGAAATTTTAAGTTCTGTGATACTCCTATCTAGTTACATACCCTTTTGACACCTCACTTTTAAAGGTGGCTGATTTTCATTGAAAACATCTAGGCTGACGCTTCAGTGTGGTTCTGCACAGTCAGAGATGCGATCTATTAGGAACTAGATATAGTTTAAGTAAGTTATATGTGTATTTGGGTGTGTTAGGAATAAGGTATGTCTTTAAGTTTAATTTGCATTTCTGTATTTGTGGGTTAAAAGAATTAAACCTGAGTTATCGTTTCACTTTAAAAGATGCTTGCATTGTAATGAGATTTTATGACTCTTGAAGGGAAGATAAAACAAAGAGTAGAAAAAAACCCGTGCTGTAGCCTAGCAACAGGAGGCTCCACAGAGATAGAAAAGTAGTTTCAGTTCAATTAAAAGCATTTGGAGTTCAGTTGGAAGCAGCATAGGAAAGCCTCAGATGGCAAGTCCCAAACAAAAGTTCAAGCCAGCTGCCAAGAGAAGCAGGGCAGAAGAGGGTTAAAAAAGAAGCTAAAGAAGAAAGTCCCCAACTCCAGGGGAGTGGAACAGAAAAGGTCCCAAGAAGACTGTTAAGTCAAAGGACAAAGACAAGGATCTGGAAAAGGTCCTGTTAAGTGAAGTTAAGAGTGAAGTTCAGAGAAATACTCCAAAGTTAAAGAGAAGAAAGCTGCAGGAAGCAGAATTAAACCAAAATAGGCTTGCAAGAAGCCAGAAGATCCAAGGAGACAAACGAAGGTCTGTAATTCTTTACTATGGGCATGTAATGCAGTGGTGTTCTGTTGGCACGGCTGAGTCAGTGAGAGAGAGAGAGTGCGTGGAAGGAAGCTTGAATACATGTGGCGATCCAGGAGAGAGGAATATCGGAAGGAGAGTTCGCAAAACACTGGAGGTGGACCCTTGTGGAAGGCATCTGAGAGAAAGCGTTGTTTGGGATAAGCTTGCATAGTGAGTTCTTCAAAAGTGGAGATTGGAAACCGTCGTGTGAAAGATTGAGTTCAGTTTGGCTCATGATCTGATAAGCATTAAGGGGGAGCTGAGGAGAGATCCATATCATCTGTTTGGGGTGGCATCTGTCACTTGCTTTTAGAGTGTGGTGTGTCTGACTACAGGTCACCTATTGGTTTACATAGGCTGTGTACTTGCTGCAAACACTGGAGTATGAGATAGCTTTTGTAACTTGTGTTATCCTTATGAATCTGAATAGATCTGTAAAGGTATTGGTGTTGGTATTGTAATAACGTTCATCTTTTTTTTGTTTAATAAATGTTTGATTCTTTCATTAAAAGTTCATATTCTGACTCCTGTGACACTGTTCAGTAGCCACTCTCCACATACCTAGACAAAATATAAAAGTTAGGATCTATCAATTCGGGTTCCGCCTTGGGATCGGACCTGTCCAGTAGTAACATCAGCTGCAATCATAACATATCTTTGAGATGAGAAGTTAAAACAAAGTCCGCCTGTCCTCTCAAGTGGATCTAAAAGATCCCACGGTACCATTTAGATGAGGAGCAGGGGAGTTATCTCCAGTATCCTGACAAATATTTATCCCTCAAAACAGGTTATCTGGTTATCACATTGCTGTTTGCGGGATCTTACCGTGCATGAATTCGTTGCAGCATTTCCTATATTACAGCTGTGTCTACATTTCATAGAGTACTTCACTGGTTGTAAAGTGCTTTGGGATGACTGGTGGTTGTTGTGAAAGGTGCTATATAAATGCAAGTTTTTCTCCTTATAGAAAAATGTTCCAAGGCGATACACAGAGTTGACTTACATAGGTGCCAAGCCCAAATAAAACATATTATGAGCTGTAACTAAAAGCTTTGTCAAAGGGGTGGGTTTTAAAGAGTATCTTAAAGAGAGAGAAGGATAAGAATTCTAAACTTTGAGGTTGAGGGACCATGTGGGATTGTAGGTCAACCAGCCTAGGGATGATGGGTAAGCAAGCCTTAGCACACAGACAACAACATTTAGGATGAGCTTATGATGGAGATTGGCTAGGAGAGCATTGGAGTAGTCGAGTCTGAAGGTGACAAAAATATAATTGAGGGTTTCAGTAGCAGGTGGGCTGAGACTGAGGTGGAGATGGACGATGTTACTTATGTGGAAGCAACTGTGATCAGAAGATTAGCGCAAGGTGAAATGGGATGACAAGGTTGCATACAAGCAGGAGAAGGAATGGAGGTCAGGGGAAAATATGAAAGCTTCCCAATTCTTAACAGGAGGAAATTGACTCTACAAAGACTGCAGTCTGACAATACAGGGTTAAGTTGGAAACATAGAACTGTTCTTATCAACATACATGGTGAATCTGGCCCATAAAGCAGATATTCTTCCTTTTTCTATGTATGGCTGATAAGACCAACAACAAAAACACAATGGATACACTAAGATCACATAAATAAGCACAGGTTGGTTATTGGGCCTGGGCACATTCTTGCATCAAAAGGTGCTGTTATACAATGTCATATGTGTCTGCATGCATTGCGAAGTAAAGGTGCTTGGCAGAGCAAGGGTTAACGTGGCATTGGAGAATAGCACCACCCAGGATATTGTTACGATCTCAGCTGATGTTACTACTGGACAAGCCAGACCCAAGGGTAGAACCTAGCTTCATTGATCCTAACTTTTGTTTTTTGTTTAGAAACTTGGAGAGTGGCTACTGAACAGTGTCACAGGAGTCAGCTGATGAACTTGTAACAAAATAATAAAACATTTATTCAACAAGAAAAGATTAACTGTATTATAATACTCCTTCACCCACAACTATACTTTTACAGATATATACAGATTCATAAGGATAACACAAGTTACAAAAGCGATCTTATATACTAATGTTTACAGCAAGTACACAGTCCATGTAAACCAATAAGTGACCTGTAGCCAGACACACCACAATCTGAAACCAGACCACCCCAAACAGATGCTATGGATCTCTCATTAACTCCTCCCAGACGCTTGTCACACCATGAGTCAACCAGTCTCACTGAACTTGTCTTTCACATGAGGGTTTCCAACCTCCACATTCAAAAAACCCACTTTGGAACCTTCTCCCAAACAATGCTTTCTCTCAGATGCCTTCCACAAGGGCCCATCTCCAGGGCTTTGAACACTCCTTCTGATGTTCCTCTCCCCTGGATCATTCAAGCTTCCTTTCACGCACTCTCTCTCAGACTCAACCATGCCAACAGAACACCATGGCTTCACATGTCCATAGTAAAGAGTTACAGACCTTGGCTATCTCCTTGGATCTTCTGGCTTCTCACAAGCCCATTTTGGTTTAAGTCTGCTTGCTGCAGCTTTCTTTCTTTAAGTTTGGAGCCTTTCTCTGCTCCTCAGTCTTAACTTCACTTAACAGGACCTTTTCCAGATTCCTGTCCTTGTCCTTTGACTTAAAGGACTTCTTGGGCCTTTCTCTTTTTCCTTTAAGACCTGTTCCCTGCAGTTCCCTCTCCTAGTAGACTGCTGACAACCTGATACCTCCCTTGAAATCCAGAACTCACTTAACATTCACTGTTACTTTAACTTTAGAGCAACTCACCTAAGATTCTTAGTCTCCTCAGCAGTCTGCTAGTATGTCAGCTAGAGGGAAACTTAAATGGCTCCCTTCACCTTAGAACATAATGAACAACTGAACTCAAACTGCTTTAAGTTTCTTTGTGTCTGTGTGGGACCTCTCTCTGGACCCCTGTTGCTAGGCAACAGCACAGTTTTTTCCACCTTGTGCTTATTTTAACTCCTATTCAAGAGTCATGACCTCATGAAAACGCAAGCATCTTTGAAAGGGAAACTAAAACTCAAGTTCTCCCTTCCTTAACACACAAATACAGGACTACAAATTAAACATAAACTTAAAGCCGAAACTCATTCCTAACACACAATTACACATATAACTTGCTTAAACTATCTCTAGTTTCTAATTACATGATGTATCGAGTCAAATGGTAATAGACCAATAGAACACTCTAGAAGCAGCCTGCATGGAGACAACAGCACCATACATGACATTAATTGAGATCTGTACATGGTTAAATATTACCAATAAAGTGTCCATGTTTAAATATACAAATATCAAGATCTCATCATTGAGACATCAAACGAACCCATAACACAACAAATGCTACTATGGGTATTTAACCATTAAGTTGTTCAGAAAACCCATGAATTTAACCTTCAAAAAATTCCCTTCCAATATCCCTTCCCTTTAGGTAACACTCAGCTGCAGCTTAAGTAAATAAAAAGAAGGAAATGAGAATTGTTAGATTCAGTTCATGGGTCAACAAATGACAAAGCTTTAGGATGAGTATTTCAACTGCTATATATTTGGAGATCCAAAGTCAAAAAAACAACTAAGCATCATGAATTAGGCATGGCTGAATGTAATACCAACAATGTCTGTAGGCAGTCTTGGACTAAGGAGTCATTAATGCTACAGTAGACTAGTACAGTCACTTCGTGAACGTGGCCCTCAGAATATTAACACAGAGTCAAATTATTTGTCGGCGGAGTTATTAAGCACTCTTTGCTTTAGTCTGACCTAGTAAAATAAACTTGCTGTGGTTATTGCTTCATAATTCCTATGATGGAGAATGAAGTTTCTTTGTCAATGTTTTCTCTTGCATAAAACAATAAGGACCTTACTAGTTCTGGAGTCTGACTCACCCCATGTTTCAGTTAGTGAAGGTAAATTTGCTATGAAAGCAGAAATTGCTGAAAATATTCAGTAGACCTGGCTGCATCATTCTCTCATCTTTAGAGAAGAACAGCGTTAATGTTTCAGGTTGATGACTTTTTGCCAGACTGGAAAAAGGGTTGTAATATATTTTAACCAAATGCAGAAGCAGAGAGAGGAAGAGGGGAAAAAACAAGACGGAAGGTCTATGATAGAAAGGAAGGCAGGAGTGATTAAGGCCTAAATTTTTGCTAAGACAGAGAGCCTCTTTATTGCAGCCAAAATGATGGATGTGCCCAAAAATTAGAAGTTCTGCCCCTAACACGGCACCTACCATTTTCACAGGGGCAGGAATGGTCCTGGTTCAGGGTTTGTGCATGAGCATTTCATGGAGGCAGCAACCCATTCAAATCAGCAGCTTCCTTCACTCAAGTCAGATTTCGGTCTCACATTTGTCTGAAACCGAGTAGAGCTGGTAGAAGCAGGTCAGAACTTTATAGATTTCTTTGGATAACCAGGTTACCCATTTGGAGAGTGCAGGTACCCTTGTGGAATTATTTTTAAACTTGCCTTAACTTTTTTTTTATTCATTCATGGGATGTGGGCTTCGCTGGCTGGGCCAGCATTTATTGCCCATCTCTAGTTGCCCTTGAGAGCTGCCTTCTTGAACCTCTGCAGTCTATGTGGTGTAAGTACATCCACAGTACTGTTAGGAAGGGAGTTCCAGGATTTTGACCCAGCGACAGTCAAGGTACGGCAATATATTTCCAAGTCAGGATGGTGAGTGACTTGGAGGGGAACTTCCAGATGGTGGTGTTCCCATGATTCCACTTGTCCTTCTAGGTGGTAGTAGTCGTGGGTTTGGAAGGTGTTGTCTAAGCAGCCTTGGTGAATTCCTGCATTGCATCTTGTAGATGGTACACACTGCTGCTACTGTGCGTTGCTGGTGGAGGGAGTAAATGTTTGTGGATGGAGTGCCAATCAACGGGCTGCTTTGCCCTGGATGGTGTCAAATTTCTTGGCATCTCAGACACAGAGCCAAGGCCTTTTCTCAATAAGCAGACTTCCCTCTGTGCAAGGTGTTATTGATTGCACTCATGTTGCTATAAAGGCTCCATCTCATAATTTGGACAACTTTGTCAACGGAAAGTCCTTCAACTCCCTTAATGACCAGGTGGTTTTGTGGCCAAAGCAAGGTCTTCCTTCAAGTGTATGTAAGGTTGCCTGGTAACTGCCACAACTCCTTGGTACAAAGGAGTTCGCAACTTCCTCTCAACCATCTTTGCAGATCCGTGCTTGGCTTCTAGGGGACAAGGGTCACCCTCTTAAGAACCTGGCTAATGACTCCCAAACCAAGGCAGAGCACAACGACAACAGTAGTCATGTTGTCAGAGGGGGTACAATCAAGTACGCCATTGGCATTTAAAAAATGCACTTCAGGTGACTCCGTCACTCCCAGCAAGGGTATCAAGTATAGCAGTGGTATACTGCATGTTGCACAACATTGCACAGCAGAGGGACCTAGAAATTGATGATGCCAGTGGCAGAGCTCCAATCTCGGAGGAGGACGAGGAGGAACAAGCCCCTGCCAATTCTGACTATTCCCGAATGGAGGAGCTTGAGGAGGGATGGCCATGTAGCCAGGGCTGACACTGTACAAGATGTGTTCTTGTGCAAAATCAGTCACATAAGATCCTCCTATCTCAAAATTGCCATAAGCCAGTTCCTGGTGAGCAACTTTCAAGTAAAGAACTTTTTACTTTGATGCCACAATTGCTGAGGGGATTGTCCATCCCCCACTAGGGAGAGAATCAACATCAACGTGTTTGACTCAATGACATTAAAATGGTTGAAATCCTCACCACCATATCCATGGGCCCCAACATATTACCATGTGTGTTTGTAATAAGCCCTTCACAGCTGGCCTCCTCCCATAAATACCAGTGCCTGTAAATGAAGGGCCAAAGTTGCCACATTGTCCATAAACAAACCATGCCCACCAGGGCCTGGGAGAGGAGGGCACAGAGAGTGCCAAACATCAGGGCCCAGTGCTGGGCGGTGCCTGGGCTCTGTGTTTTAAATGGTGCTTCTCGTTGTCCAGGCTGGGCAGCCAGACCTGACAGACCCACTTAAAGTCAGAACTGGAGAGTTCCAATCTTTTTAAAGCCGAAATGTCAGTGTCAATCTTATTTTATTTGAAAAGTCTGCCAGAAAACCGAAGCTGCCTGAAGGTCAACAGCCGCACAGCAACTGTCAGCAGAGTGTTCTTGCTTGAAAAAATGGTGAGCGAAATCCCTGAAATTTTAGACCCAATTGGATACTATGTGTGTGTTGAGGGGGAGGCATGGTTGGAGATTGGAGGGGGCATTAGGGGAAGGTTGGAGTGGGGTTGGTTGGAGGGAGGGTTGGGGGGGGTGATTAGTTACAAGGTTGAATTGTTTTTGTAAATGTAGAGATTTCTTTGTAGCCACATTCCTAACATCAGTTGATTGCTCTGTGATTAAATATCCTTAGAGAATCAGGATTGGGCCTCCAATTTCTCTATTGTTACAGTCACCCTGCTGACTGCATGCAGGTATAATGAAATAAAGGCAAAATCTGCATTAATATAACGTCTTTCACAATGTCCCAGATAGTTTTGCAGCTAATTAAATATATTTGAGTTGTAGTCACTGGTATAATGTAGGCAATGTTATCAAATAGCAGAGCCGGCTCGAGGAGCTGAATGGCCTACTCTTGCTTCTAATACAAATATTAATATGTCATTCTGTGACAGATGAGATGAACTGGGCTAAATGACCTTTTTCATCCATAGTTATCATATGAATGGATGTTGGAATCATAGCTGGAGTTCTATTAATTTTGTTGCTAATGAAAGTTTACTGTTAGCGGGATTTGTGGGATAAAGTGCATAATGGGCTCATAGTAAATCAGTAACCTGTTTTACACTGTACATGATTCTCAAGAGTCTATTCTATTGACTTCAATCTTGCCCTTTTGTCTACTTATCTATGATCTCACTGTATCTTGGTGCTTTTTAAGAGATTTTTGAGGTATTGAAATATCATGATAAAGTTGTGTTTCATAGTAGATATTGAAAATGTATTGTAATGAGAAACAGCAATCAGGAGAGTCTTCTGGCTTTCTGATCAAAAAGATGCAGGTAAAATTGTGAACCATTCATTTTTTGTCCTCTGGCTTCTTAAAAGTTGTTGCACAGAGACACATGAGTGCTCCAGTGCTTCTTACTAACAGTGAAGACCTATGCTATTTAATCGTTCCATTTTGTTACTCAGGAGTCATTTGATCTTTCTACCCTGTGAGATTACTGATAAAATAGAATCCAATTACATCCCTTGCATGAAATAATTATATTGGATAATATCATGCACCCAGGCAGAAAAGAAGTAATCTTCTACTTCCACAGAATAGAAAAGATCTTATGCAATTTATCTGGGTTGCAAGTGTTGAATCTTTCCCCCAAAAATGAAATTACTGTCACTGTGTCCATATGGTGCAATGTGTAGGGCATGTTAAAGAGAACTGAGGCAGTCACCAAAATCAGTGCTATCGCCTGCACAATGTTACAAGTAACTAATGAGACATTTTATTCTCAAATTAACAATATCGCACAATGCTGTTAAAGTAAAATTTGTACTTTCTGGTTTGTTTAATAGTCACTGTGGGATCACCTGTAGGGCGCATACAAACTAATACTGCATTATATCAAAAACAAAAACAAAAACAGAATTACCTGGAAAAACTCAGCGGGTCTGGCAGCATCGGCGGAGAAGAAAAGAGTTGACTTTTCGAGTCCTCATGACCCTTCGACAGAACTTGAGTTCGAGTCCAAGAAAGAGTGGAACAGAACTTCTTCAAGGAGGTAGGCATTTCTTGAAGAGCAGTGGCAGTCAATTAAACACAGAGATAAAAACAAAAAAACTGCGTTTGCTGGAAATCCAAAACAAAAACAAAAACAGAATTACCTGGAAAAACTCAGCAGGTCTGGCAGCATCGGCGGAGAAGAAAAGAGTTGACGTTTCGAGTCCTCATGACCCTTCGACAGAACATGAGTTCGAGTCCAAGAAAGAGTCCCTCTCTTTCTTGAACTCGAACTCAAGTTCTGTCGAAGGGTCATGAGGACTCGAAACGTCAACTATTTTCTTCTCCGCCGATGCTGCCAGACCTGCTGAGTTTTTCCAGGTAATTCTGTTTTTGTTTTTGTTTTGGATTTCCAGCATCCGCAGTTTTTTTGTTTTTATCACTGCATTATATCGTTGCTTCTCTTAACATTAATAGGCCATGCTGCATATATATCAGACAATATGCGTAACCAGATACCAACAATGGGCGTCAACAATTTACTAGGACGCTTATGTGATAGTTTTGTGAATTAATTGGTGAATCTTGAAAGGGGAAAAATTATCTCTGCATGGGCAGCTGTGGTGACTAGCACATATGGAGCAAGTGACAAATTTGCTGGAAGGGCTCAGGACATGGAGGAAGATGAGGGCAGAGGATGTGGAGGAAGATGACGGTGCTGAGAAACTCTCAGTACGTTCATCCTCCTCGGTGACCTGCATGGCCATATGTTGATGGGGCTAGTTGCTGCTGAACAGCCGTTGTCCATTCCAGCAACCGCTGTGCCAACAGTGCAACCATCCTGTTAATAGTACACAGCTCCTCATGTATTCCATGGATGTGAGTGCTCATACTCTGAGCAGACTGATCCAGGCAGCAGAGGGAGGTTCACACCCTTTCCTGGCCTAATGCTGCTCATGCATCCATTCCAAATGCTGCTGCATGTGTCTCTCCATGAAATTGTCCAATCTCTCATTGTCAGAACTCATGCAGCTGGGTCCTCGGGACAACGTAGCGCTCATGACAGTGATGGACTCCTCCATTCACAGTCCAAGAGCCTCAGATGTCCACATATCTGTTCCTGATTGGATAAACATTGTGCCCCAAAAAGTGATTCTTGAGGCTTCATGTTCCTGCCCATTAGAACATCATTGTGACTTTCCTACCTCCTCCGAGGGAGACTGTACACGGATACCTCTGACTCTGGCACCTCGTCCTACTCTCTGGTGCTCTGCCCTATACCTTATGCCACCAGCTCCACACATTCATTACATCCCTCTGATGTGCTGGTGTCTGAGTTGACAGAATGTGGGCTAGTAAGATGTGATGCTGCATCCTTGGACAGCTCTTCCTGTTTTTCATGCCAAGGGATGATCTGGCCCGGGGCTGCTGTGGTGGGGTGGGAGGAGGTGGGGTGGGGGTTGGAGGGAGGCAGTGGTGGTGTTGGTGAGGGAATAGAGCTGGAACCTGTGTGAGACACAAAAGGAGTTATAGCCTTTCTCATTGTGCAAGCACGCTCTAATGCATGCCATTGCCTTAACCACGCTCGTACTTTGCATATGATGCAAACCCATCCTTTCACTCCCTCTCATGCCAATGTCCATTGTTCTCAGTGAACTGACATCATGAGATTTCAACACCACCTTTATCACCTGCTAATGGTGATTCACCATCACCAACAGGTACCCTGGCAATGCCCATGGCCATCTGTTCAGCCAAGAAAATTGTTCTCAGCAGGGCTGTCCCAACCCAGGCTGGGCTATCTTCTTAGCATTCTTTTCCCTTTTTAACTACAATGACGAAATGATTTCATCTACATGGAGGGATATTGCTTTTCACTGTCTGTGTATCACAGTACGCATTCACATGTGATCTGTGTGCATCTACATGAGCTGTGTACGCATATAAGCCCCACAGCTGAAGCAGAGGTAAGTGTTGTGTCTCAAATCTTAGCTGCAACATGTAGGTGTGACCCTTCCCTTGGACCTCTGTGTGGATGAGCCAAGCTGCTCACCTCGCCATAATGCAGCAGGCCTTTTCCTGCATTGAACCCAGGAGCGCTGACAGTCTCCTGCTGCGTTCACTGCAGCTGCAGTTTGTACCCAGCCCTTCTGGGCTGTTGCAGGAGCATTACAATGGCCAGCTGGGTAGTGGACTAGTCTCCTCTTCTGGACCTCTTCCACAAAAATGTGAAGGTCCTGGTCAGAAAAACATGGGGCAGGTGGACCCATCCCTTACCCAACCACCATTCCACCTCCCCCCAATCCCACAGCGCTCCACCACCACCCCTATCTCCTCCGTGTGACATTCTATGAATAAAAATGGAAGGTGAAAAGGGTCATGAGCCATTCAGTTTGCAATGCTCTCACTCACTTTTGTGTGCTTATATGTGCTAATTGTTTTCACCCTATCATCAATGATTACCAGCAAGGTTGAAAAATACGACTCTGCACAAATACTCGGTGCCATGTATGTTGCAGCTGTGACTCCAAAGTAGAATGCTGTGCTCTGCAACCACTGGTAGCCTCACTGGTTCCCTCGCTCTTCAGCACACTGTTATGCCATGATAATGTGAAGATGTGAGGGAACTGGTCAAAGATCAACAGTGTGGGTGCATCCTGATAAATGTGTGGGAAGAGGGCAAGTGGTTGGGATAATGAGTATGGCACTATTCATCATTCATCTACTGAACCTTGGCAGCTAACTACATGATTACAGAATACCTGTACCAGGTAGTGATGGCAAGATGCATCATCTCCATGGATGTTTCTTGTATAATCACTGCATGCTTTCAGTGTTTAGTACAATACACTGTGACTAGGCAGCAACAATGACAATTTTTTCCTCGGCCATCTGTTCCAGGGTCAACATTTACAGAGTTCCCACTCACCTGATAAGTCAATGACGTTCCCTATGAGCACAGGAACTTCATCATGGGCAACCAATCCCTCAAAAGGGCCTATCTGAAAGCCCGCGTTTTATCTGCGCCCGAATCGCCCAACCCACACTTGGCCAGCTTCCAACCCCTCACTACTTCTGGGTCTCCCGACACGACTCCTAATATAATCTGCATCCCACTCCCCGATTGAAAATCTGACACTCAGTCAGACATCTTTCAGATCAGGTTCACAGAGTTAGAAATTCTCCCGATTCTGTGCAACTGACGTGCAGATGAAAACCTAAATCTAAGTGTCAAATGGGATGATGGTGCAATTTGGGCAAAAGGAAATGGTAATAAGATGAGTAAAGAAACAAAAAATGGGTATAATACCAAAGAAGGAAATGCTGGAGCCATTCAGCAGGTCTGGCAACATCCATGGAGAGAGAAAAGATTTAACATTTCAGCTCATGGCCTTTCTGAAAGGTCATGACTGTAAGGGGTGGTGGTGTGTGTCAGCTTCACCTCTGACTTCTGAGCAGTCCGAATCACTCCCACTCCCTGGGTTCTAGACCTTGGACCTATTTGGGTGTTGTGACAAAGTGCAGCAGACAACTGGTTTTGGTGCAAAAAAAAAACTGTGTTTATTAAAGTCACAAATGAACTTGTAACACTGAGATTATACAGACCTACAAAGTACACTTAGTTAAGAATGGGGAACACACGGCATAATGAGGGAAAATCACCCTTACCCTTGTTCCACCCCCAAAACCTAATTAAATTGAACTAGGAGAGGTCAGGGATCATGTTCACCAACCAGGGTTCCTTGACAGTTTGAAATCCAGCCAGGTAAACCGGTTGCAGTTTTGGCATACGCTCTTTGTGTCCTCTGGGGCCTGCTGTCCCCACGTGGTCCTAGTCTGTGGAATCTGCAAAAGTTCTTCAGTTGGGTGGAGGGTGCAGATGTGGGTGCTCGATCTTCATGGAGGACTGCGGTTGCGGCCTTGTTGCCTTTGGTTGAGCCTGCCACCCCATGCCCCTCGCCGTGATGTTGCCTGCGGGCCTGCAAACTTCCAGATCTCCATCCTCCGCTTGGCTCAGCTCCTTGCTTAAACTCTGCTTCAACCACTCCAAAAACTGCTCACCCTTCAGATTTGTTCCCTTTCGTAACTGGTGGCCCAGTTATACTGTTTTTTCAAATTTCTTATCTCAATCCAAATCAAGGTTAGTTCTTTGTTTGATGTTGGTGGGCTTCCCCAAGTAATTGTTGTCTCGTTGTTTTTAATGGGCTCGCATGATGTTTATCATTGTCTTCCTGTCCCTGTAACTAGTTTTGAACTGAAAGCCATTGTATATGTGGTGAATTCATAGGTTCGCATAATTGCATTGATTGCGGCCTTCCTGCCTTAGTAGCTAGTAGCGATTATTTATGCAAGATTTTGATGAGCTTCAGTTCATGTAAGTTGAAGTCTTTCTCTGGGTTGATTGTTTTAAAGGGAAGAATGTGTATTCTGTCTCCTCTCATCCTAGCCTCCTGTCTGCAGGGTTCTACACTTAATCCAGCAGTTGGGTCCTCTGTCATAAAAGTCCAAAAGTCATATCCTTGTTGATGATATGAAAAATGTGAGAATTTTGAGAACCCTTCATGACCTGAAACTTAACTCTGTTTCTCACTCTCCATAGATTCTGCTCAATATTTCCAGCATTTCCTGTATTTGTTTCAAATTTCCAGCATCGACAGTATTTTGCTTCTGGATGAGTTTGGAACTGTTGTCTGACAAGAGGTTATGATCTAAAATTGTTAAACTCAGTGTTGAATTCAGAAGGTTGTAAAATGCCTAATCAAAAGAGAAGATCCTTGAGTTCCTTGAGTTTGCATTGAGCTTGATTGGAACACTGTAGCAGGCCACGAACAGTGAAGTTACTGTGGGAATGGAACAGAACTAAAATGACAGGCAACCGGAAGCTTGGGGGCCACACTTGCAGACTGAATGGAGGTGTTCCGCATTTGGTCTCCCTAATGTAGAGGAGACCATACATTGAGCAGTGAATACAGTATATGAAATTGAAAGAAGCACAAGTAAATTGCTCTTTCACCTAGGAGGGTTTTGGTACCCTGGATGGTGAGGAGGGAGGAGGGAAAAGGTAGGTATCTTCAGCAATTGCATGGGAAGGTGACGTGAGAAGGGGAGGGGTTGTTGGGGGTGATTGAAGAGTGGACCTGAGTGTCACAGAGGGAATGAACTTTGAATTACTGAAATGGGAGGTGGGGAGAGGAAGATATATTTGGTGGTGGCATCACACTGGAGGTGGTGGAAATGGCAAAGGATGATGTTTTGAATGTGCAGGCTGATGGAGTAAAAGGTGAGGACAAGAGGAACTTTAATATGGTAAATTTACTGTTCTGTGTAGAACTGAATCCTATGGAACAGGAGATTCAAAGGTGGTGCCTAGTCCATACTGAGTTACTTGATCTCAGCCAGGGTTTTGCTAGCATGTTACAATTGGCCTCGATGCCATGACTAGAGGGTAAAAATTGTCCAGGATCTTGATTTTGATCACCATTAAAGCAGGAACATGGGCACTGAGCGTGAACAGACATGGCATAACTGTGATTTCCTCACTTTCTATATTGATAGGTTAGGAATGTTTTGCTGAACTTCCTGGATGAAGTTGGTAGCTAAAGAACTGCATGTCACCTTGAGTCAGTGCCTTCAGGTTGGGGGGAAGAGAGCAGAATGAAATAAAGTAAAATTTAAAGGAAAATTTCCAGATGGAAATAAATAGGAACCTAATACAAAACAAAATACTGTGGATACTGGAAATCTGAAATAAAAACAAATAATAGTGTAAATACTCAGCAGGTCAGGCAGCATCTATGGAAAAAGAAAAATAAAGTGTTATTCTTTCAGGCCAATTGCCCTGACAGTAACTCTAAATAGGAAACCTGTTTATCTCTGCATGGAGCATATCAGGTTGCATATTCTCAATTATTAGCAAAGTCCCAGGTCAATACATAAACTCAGCACACTAATTTCTAGTTATCCAATGAGAAAATTCTTGTCAGGGAAGTTGGTGGAATATTGCCCTTTTACTTCTCATTTGAGTTATTTATTAGAATGCAATCTAGCTTGATGGAATGGCAACAGGGGAGTGGATTAGATTAATGTGAAAAAGAACACTGTACAGACTTGATGGATTAAATGGGCTGTTTTCATGCTGTAACATTCAATGATTCTATACTGAGCACCCATCTGTCTGTCTCTTTCTTTCTCTCTGGTTATGATATCAGTTTGGACAGTCTATAACTCCATTCCTATTTGTGATTGGTCAGCAGTGAAAACTATCCATAATTTGAGAAGCCACATGAATTAATATGCCAGTATCCTTTTGGCACTGAAAAGATGGTAATGATATTTATGTCTCATATCAAAACATTTTAAAGCACTTCAACAACAAATTATTTATTTTATGTGTTGTGTTTATTGATATTTACTCAAACTGGTAGAATTGGTTGAGGGAGGAATATTGGCCAGACATAGGAATGCTTTATTTGACTTTATTGATACTGGTGCACAATAGAAAACTGTGATTTCCAGGTATGGTTTTCCACTAGGGTTGTCAACCCTGCAGGATGGCTTGGAGTCTCCAGGAATTGAAGATCAATCTCCAGAACACTAATATGTGCAACTCTGGAGAAAAATCATCGGGACATTAAAAGAGATTGTTTCTTTCTGTTGGCATTTCCTTTGAACATTTCTCTTTATCAGATATAAAAACATTGAAAATGGGAAAAAGGGCTGTTTGGCTGACAGTCAAGCATCATCCAGTTGGGTAATGAGTCTTTTTGCTTTACACTTGGCATAGGAAGGCAGTTCGTCACAAAGGTGGATGTGTTGGCTGACGAATGCCAAGAACATTGGGGAAAGTTATGCAATGAAATCTCTAGGAATGCATCTCACAGTTGGCAACCCTAACTTCTACAGGACAAGCACTGTGCTGGAAGGATGCATTTATAAAACCCCTCAACAGGTTCACTCATGTTCTTCAGGAAAGAAAACTGCTGCCTTTCTCTGGTCTAGACTATATGTGGCTCCAGTTCCATTCTAATGTGGATTGCACATAACCTCCCTTTGAGGTGCTCTAGCAAGGCACTCAGTTATATTAAAGGTTTAAGGAGAAGCCCCACCAGGCTTTCTCAGGACAACAGTGGGGTGAGTAATGAATGCTAGCTTTGCCAGTGATACCCACATCTGAGAATGTGTATGAATAACATCCACAAAGGTCTTGATAAGTAGTGGAGATGAAATTCAAGTTATTGGTGGGTAGTTGCAATGAGACAGGCCGTACTTTCCATGGAAGGAAAAGTTAGACAATCTGTAGTGAGTGCGCAGTTTGTATGAGTTAGTCAGAAATCAACCCATCAAATCAAACTTATTTTTAAGACATTCGACTATTTTATTAAGAATGACTTTAAAGCGGAACTTTCACAAAAATTGACACAAGCTTTCAAATAATTTTAGTAGAATAAATTCATAAATAACACTGAAGTATAAACAGTGACTCATTTGTACAATGTTTATGGAACAAAATCGCAGTATCCATACAAACATTTTTACCAAGAATGTTATACTAAAGATATTGAGATAGATAATGGTAAAGGTCTGAAACCTGACTGCATTTTATTTATTAAAAATGAAGCAAAACAGAACTGATTAGCATAACACTGAGAAACATTGCAATCTTCAAGAGGAGCAGCTATTTTTCCAATTTTCTCGCTTTCACTGCTGAAGGCATTTGTTTATTCTGTGATTTAGATCTAAAGGCATTAGCAGACCATGGTACTTCACTCAAGTGGTCATTCTCCATTACTGAGCCTTGACAGGAATTGTTGAGTTGCTGCTTAACTTTGCAGATAGGAAGAATCAGAGCCAAGCCAGATAGGGCACTTATTTGACACCTCTTTCCAGAAGTTGTTACTGAAGAACCATTAGAGATGGTGACCCTGGCTGATTTACCTTTCCTTAGCTCAAGACTGCAGGAACAGAGGAACAGAGTTGGGCCACTCTGCTCCTTGAACCTGTTCCACTATTCAGTTAGATAATGGCTTTTTTGTACCTCAATTCCATTTACCCACATTTTTCCCATATTCTTTACTGCCACAGGTAACAAAAGTCTATCAATACTATCAATGTCTATCAATTAAAAATTTCAATTGAATTAGCATTCGCAGCCTTTTAGAGCAGAGAGTTCCAGATTTCCAATACTGTTTGTGTGAAAAGCCAACTTACTAATTTCACCCATTGCCTTTGAGAGCACCTTCCAAACCCATAATCTCTACCACTTAGAAAGACAAGGGCAGCATAGGAACACCACCACCATCTGCAAGTTCTCAAAATCACACATTATCCAGACCTGGAATTATATCACCATTCTTTCACTATCTTTGGGTCAAAATCCTTGAACTCCCTTCCTAACAGCACTGTTGGATGACCAACACAACATGGGCTGCAGCAGTTCAAGAAGGCCACCTTCCCAATGACAGTTAGAGATGGGCTACAATTGCTGGCCTTGCCACGAATGAATGAGAAAAGAAGATTATGTTCCCTTGTGCTAGATTCCTCCAACAGATGAATTTCTCTCATATTTCTATCCTATTAAATCCTCTTAATCATTTTAAATCCCTCAATTAGAGCATCCACCAATCTTTTAAACTCAAGAAAAAACAAGCCTGGTTTATTCAACCTGTCCCCATAATTTAACTCTTTTAGCCCTAAAATCATTTGTGTGAAACTGTGTGGTGTAACCCCTCAATATACCATGCTGAGCTGCGGTACCCAAAACTGAAAGCAGTACTTAAGATGGAATCTGATCATGGCTTTCCACATCGAAAGCATATTTCCTTACTTTGTTTTGAATGCCCTTGGGATAAGGCCAACATTCCATCAGTCTTTTTGATTAGTTTTTTTTACCAGTTTCGTATTGATAATTATTACCCCTTCTGCTCTCCAAGGTTAAGAAAATCCCAGATTCAATAAATATGTTAATAGGGTGATACAATTTGCTAAATTAGAGGCATGTGTCAGCAAGGGCATTGATTCCTGAACATTATCCAGCAACCTGTCGAAAAGTGCATGTACATGAATGATGGAGGCTTGGCCTAAATAGCCAAGTGGTTATGGTACTGGGTTTGTAACCCCAAGATCAAGAGTTCAAATCTCACAATGGCAAACTATTAAACAATGTAACTTCATCTGAAACAGATGGAAATGTGTTTGTACTAGAAAGAGTTACATGAATGGTGGGCAAGGCTAGGATCCACCTAGACTGCAATGCTCCCTACATATTTAAATAGCTTGGCAATATTCATTTTTTTGGTTCACATATAAGGAATGTAATTTGGCTGAAGGATTGGAATGCAGCCAGCACCTATATAACTTTTTTTATTCATTCATGGGATGTGGGTGTTGCTAGATAGGCCAGCATTTATTGCCCATCCCTAATTGCCCTTGAGAATGTAGTGGTGAGCTGCCTTCTTGAATTGCTGCAGTCCCACAGTGCTCTTAAGGAGGGAGTTCCAGGATTTTGACCCAGCGACAACGAAGCAATGGTGATATATTTCCAGATCAGAATAATGTGTGGCTTGGAGGGGAACTTCCAGGTGGTGGTGTTCCCAAGCATCTGCTGCCCTAGTCCTTCTAGATGGTAGTGGTCGTGGGTTTGGAAGATGCTGTCTGAAGAGCCTTGATGAGTTCCTGCAGTGCATCTTGTAGATGGTACACATTGCTGCTACTGTGTGTAGGTGAAGGGAGTGAATTTTTGTGAATGTGATGCCAATTGAACGGGCTGCTTTGTCCTGGATGGTGTTGAGTGTTGTTGGAGCTGCACTCATCCAGATAAGTGGGGAGTATTCCATCACACTCCTGACTTGTGCCTTGTAGATGGTGGACAGGCTTTGGGGAGTCAGGAGGTGAGTTACTTGCCACAGGATTCCCAGCCTCTGACCTGGTCTTGTATCCACAGTATTTAGAAGGCTAGTCCAGTTCAGTTTCTGGTCAACGGTAATCCCCGGGACGTTGATAGTGGGGGATTCAGCGATGGTAATGCCATTGAATGCCATGGAGTGATGGTTAGGTTCTATACCACGACTGTACCACTGAATGAGTAAGGAGCTTCAGAAACTAAAGAGATTAGCCGATGGGAGGAAGTTGTGGAAGCAAGAAATGTAATTGGAAGGCTACGCTGCTTGAAATCCATTTATCTTCAAAAATAAGGAAACTAATATTAACAAATCATTCCTAAATTTGCAATGTTAGTAGAGTTTCTCAATATAGTTCGGGTATTGTACCTGAGAACCCACATTTTCCAGTCAGGATGACTCAGTACCACAACAGGCAATGCATTCACTCCATCAGAGTGAATCCATCAGAGACGCTTATGCTAATAAATGCAGCAGCTGTGCTCCTTGCTGTGCAGAAGCTGCTCTGCTTGTGCTGATTAGGCTGAGATCAGTGAGCTCTTTGAGGCTCATCACTTTCACTTCACCTCTAATTTTTACTTGAACTTGGTGGCAACACTGCAGCTACCAAGTTCAGTTCAAAATTCAAAGACAATGCCTCATCTTTCTATGAGGAAGCTATCGTCTGAGCATTTGACATTAGCAACTTTGAACCTTACCTGTCCCCCATGTTGCTGACTACTTTTCCAATTCACATTCCACCATGGTCCCTTTTATTCTCAAGCTCTTTGACTCAATGGTGCCCTTTCTCTTGCCTTTATTGTAGCCTGACAGAGATGACATTTTTTTATTTCCTGCACTTTTCATCTTGTTACACTTGAAGAAAGCATTTTCAGGCCATTAACTCCAATAGTATTTGGTATATTCTATGGTCAACCTTTATCAATTGATCTCCTTTCTCCTCTTGTGTTGATTATTCTTACAAAGCAACTTTAAAAAAAAGTCTTAGGAGTTATGGGTCACTGGTAAGGCTATTTATTGGATTTCAAGTTGTCCCAAGAAGGCGGTAGTGGGCCTTGTCCTTGAACAGCTGAAGTCATGTGGCAAAGGTACTCTCACAATGCTAGTATGGAGGATTTTCTTTTTAGTGGTTTGACATAACTGAATGGGATGAGAGTCACAAATAGGCCAATTCAGGAAAAGACATCAGAATTCCTGCCCTAACGGCAGTCATGCAGCCCTAGGTCTGATGTGGGGTCTGGGCCTTTGCCATTGAATTTGTTCCTGAGCACCAAGCAGAGTGGACTAGTGATCCAAAGAATTGTTATAAAAACTCAATTGTTCACTTATGTTCCTTTGGGAATGGAACCTGCTATCCTTACCTAGCCTGATTGACTTTTAACATTCTATGGATTGGTTTAGCAAGCCACTCAGCTGTGTCAGGACAACTATGAATAGGCAATAAATGCCAGCCTTGCCAGCGATGTCCACATCACAACAAAAGAAAAAAAAGTGATGCCAGCTTTCTGTAAAAACTGCACTTCAAAAAGCTCCCATGGTGGGATTTCAACCCACATTCTCAGGACCATCAGCCCCAGCTTCTGCATTCTAATTCAGTAACATAACCATTACATTTATACAATTTTCAAGCTGCACAAGCTTGGCTTGTAGTTCCTTAAGTCTAAAAGATTGAGTGGCCATCTTATTGCAGTTTACAAAATATTGAAAAAAAATGATAGGGTAGATATAAACTGTTGACTTTTATTTTCATGGGTTGTGGGTGTCACTGGTAAGACCAGCATTTATTCCCATCCCTAATTGCCTTTGAACTGGCAATTAAGAGTCAACCCCATTACTGTTGATCTGGAGTCACATGTAGACAAGGTAAAGATGGCAGATTTCCTTCCCTAAAGGACATTAGTGAACCAGATGGCTTTTTAGTTGTCATAATCACTGTTATTGAGGCCACCTTATTCCAGGTTTAGTAATTGAATTTAAATTCCACCAGGTGCTTCAGTGGGATTTGAACACAGATCATTAGCCTGTATCTCAGGATTTACTAGTCCAGCAACATTACCACTGTGCCACCATCTCACCCAACACCAATGGTGAAATTGGGAATGAGGGAATATGATTTTAAAATTAGAGCTGGGATTATTTAGGAGTGAAATAAGGAGGCACTTCTTAAAACCAAGAGCAATAGAAATGTGGAATTCCCATCCCCCAAAGGCAGTGGATGGTCAGACAATTGTAGGTTGATAGGCTTTAGTTAGCTAAAGGTATTGGGTGATGTGTAGCTAAGTCAAGTAAAATGGAGTTCAAGTTCAGATCAGTCGTGATATAATTGAATGTGCGAAAGGGCTGATTATTCTTTTATTATATGTTCCTTTCTTTTAGTTCCAAATTGAGGATCTTTCCCTCCAACACTAAACTGTTTTCTCTTTTCTTCACTTGCTGATGGACTTGTTGTGTACCTGTAGTGCTCTCTGTGTTCATTTAGTGGCATCCATCTATCTGGAACTCCCTTTGCTACAGATTAGTAGTTTTATACCCATTGTAGCAACCTCATCTTTGCTGCGATATAACAGCTTACCTCAACCATTTGTTTTTCTCCTAATGCCACTCCCTCCCAAGAGCAGTGAAACATAGAGATAAAAACAAAAAAACTGCGGATGCTGGAAATCCAAAACAAAAACAGAATTACCTGGAAAAACTCAGCAGAACTGTTCTGTCGAAGGGTCATGAGGACTCGAAACGTCAACTCTTTTCTTCTCCGCCGATGCTGCCAGACCTGCTGAGTTTTTCCAGGTAATTCTGTTTTTGTAGCAGTGAAACATAGACAGTTACCTTTTTAACTTCTGATTTCTTTTATTAAACTTGTTATTCCCTCCCCCTATTTCTTTAAATATTCGGAAGTAATAAATAAGCTGCTTTACTGATGTCTGAATGAAATGATCCTGCTGAGAAATTTTTAAAAGATCACTGATTTGGAACAATCATTTTCTGTTCTGCTTGCAGTGAAATATAGCAAATTGGCAAAAAAGAAACTCCTTGGAAACAAATATGAGGATCAATCTGATAGAAATGGGTTTGAATCATTCTGTACATCAGTTTATGAAATTCCTTTACTTGCCCACTACAACAAATTACGAACATCACAATGTAATTTGGACTGCTAATTTTAAAACATCGCCACGTTTGTTCGCTCAATAAAGAATATTCAAATCCTTACGTTATGAAATTCTCTAATACTTTATACTTTTAACGATTCACATATAGATTTTCCACATATTATAATCAAAAATATATATCTGTCTCATGAGACCGGCATTCTTCTGTCTTCCTGATCACGTAGGGCAAAGTCAAAATTAGACAACAAACAAAAGGCTTACATGAGTCATGTCGTTCAGAAGCATAATTGCATTGAGTAGTTTGACTTCGATTGTCAACATAGAACTACAGAAACGGGTTTAAAATAAATAAGTTTAAAATAAACTGTGGATAGAAATCTCCCTGGAGCTGCTCCCGCTCCACTGCCGTAATTTCATCGGTTGAGATCTCGCTTTCGCAGGCAAATAGACTTTTTGATGAAGGTAAAGCCAAAGAGTGGCTCCAAGGCTGTTTTTCAATAGAGGAGCAGTTTTGCTCACGGCAAAAAGGAGTTGGAACTGTGTTGTTAACTTCTCCAAAAAGGAGTGGATAAGTATCTTGTAGGGAATGTTACTGGGAGTCATAAGGGTGAGTACAGACTGAGATGGTGAAATTCTTCATGGGGGGCGCTGAGAGTCCTGAGTTACGTGGCCAGGATCCAACACTAATTGGCTCATTTGAATGGCAAAAATATGAGGGGGAGGGGAGGAATACTGTGAAATTGCACTTGGGGAATCGGGGGGGGGTGGTTGGGGGTGAATTTTATGGGGAGGGGAACATGCTGCTCGTTGCACCCACCTCCCCCACTCTCCACTGTTGGATAAGTCAAAAAATGTAGTGATAAGACGCTGCTGGCAACCTAAACAAGGAGAGTGTGGGACTTCTGCCCCTGACTGTGAGGACATCCCGCCGTGGAGAGCCGGCGGCCAAGCTGATTGGCCAACAGCCCTGGCGGTCTCACAGGCGCCAGCTCCGAAGTGGGTGCTGCTTAGGTTACAAGCAGGTCCAGTAAGAAGAGAGCAGCGGATCCCGGAGAACCTGGACTCAGGTCAGTCCGGGATGTTAGGGCAGAGGCGGATCAGGCACCCGAGGGAGGGGCGGGCTTTGGAGACCAGGTGGAAAGATACAAGAGGGGGTATCATCTTGGCAGTTGCCCCTGTGTGCACAGGTCATACCCACAAAATGTGTACCTTTCCCTCATTTTCACCTCATATGGTCAAAAAGTGGATTCGTCACTCTCGCTCGCCAGCCCACACCATAATGGGCTTGGCATGGACAGCGTAATCTTTGCATCAGTTGGCTTATTAATGAGCTCAATTGCCAGCTAATGATTTTTTTCAAAATGGTAGGTAGCTTTTTGGTGCCACCCGCCTGGTATGTTTTGGGAAATCAGTGTGTTGACATTGGGTTCGTGACCCAACATCATCATGCCGGATTTTATGCGTGTGCGGGGCGGCAGCAGTCCTGATTTGCAAAAATCCCGGCCCAGGAATTTCCTTCAGGAAAATAGCTTGGTGAGAATTAACTAGCATCCATAATACATGGATTGTGCACAGTTTGATGAAGATACTACCCTGAGATGCGTATGAACTTTCTCCATTTGATAAGTGGACCTTACATGATGATAAATCATCAGGGTTACCCAGCACCAAGAGATTGAGAGCTCTCTTCTAACCTGTCTTTTTAATTCCCACATTTTCTTTGGATGGGGGGGGAGGGGGGGGGGGAGAGGGGGAGGCGGTGTTGTGGGGGGGAGGTGTAGGGGCTGCCTGTGCTTGTAGGGTTTAGTGCTGGCAAATGCAACATTTTACCAATTTATTTTACACCTGGTGTCATTATCAGTCACTCTCTGGTCAGGCAGACAATGGAATTGGAATCTGTTCCCAAAATAAAGCTAAATCAAAAAATTAGAAGAATAATCAACCCCAGTGAATCGTGCCATTTCCTGGATTAAATAGCAATGACCAAAACTACCCGCTTGTTTTGAACTGTGAAATGCTTCACCTTTCAAATGTTAGAAATTTGGTGTGGGTTGTCCAAGATCACCTCATAAAGAACCCTCGTAACTGACAAGGAAAACGCTTATGACTTCTGGATTGGACTCAAACCCGAGTACTAGTGTACTAGTGTGCTAACCAACTATGCCACCCACCTATGCTACCCAACCACTTCTAACAGTTTTAAGCTGTTCTAGAATGTTAGGTCACACCTCTGAAATGTTTACTGTTGCCGCATTGAATATGCAGAGTCATGAACCCAAGTGTAGTTTTAGGCTCAAAATGTTCTTTTAGCAAGGTAATAAACCCCACAATTAGCCACCACTCACCTTTTCCAAAAGGCTGTAACTTGATAGAAACCCACAGCATGATACAAGGCTGTTTATGCTTTACATATAGGAAGGTTTTGGACCAGGGAGCACTCATTAGTACTCTTCCAGCCTGTGTCAGGCAAGGATCACACTCCATCAGTTCTCACAATTCATGATCACATGCTTCAAGCTCTGGACGAGTCTGGACAAATTCACCTACCAGCTTAATACCCTGTCTATATAAGTGCATACCAATATTAGACAGCCTAGTTCTGTGAGCACCTCTGGGACAAGAGAGGCATCAGCCTGCAAACCAAGCTCAAAATGTATGGTGTTATTATTCTGACGATTCTGATTTATGACTGTGAAAGTTGCATGCCACATTAAGAAACTGAATTACTTTCCCCTAAGTTGTCTGAGATGACTAATGATGATCAGATAGTAAGACAAAATACCCTGACACCAAAGTTCTTCGAAAAGCTGACATGCCGAGTGTAATGTGATGTGAGTGTTTGAAGAATGAATTCTGAAGATGATCTTTTATGGCACATTGGCAATTGGGAAATAGTTTCAAAATGCTCAGGAAAAAAAAGGTATAAAAACTGCCTTAAAGCAGTTGAGCTAGGGCAGGTGAATGGAGTTTTACCAACCATTATCTAACTAAATGGTGGAGCCCTGAATGACATTCTCCTGCTCCAGCGTGCTGAATTTTCCTGACCCTAGGTCCTCGGCAGGTCTGGAGGTGAGGGGGCTAGGAAAATATTGGGGAGGCACGTTGGAGCAGCTCTGTGACATATTCCCACCACAGGAGAACTTTCATGGGGAAAGCAAATCAGATGCCTGCAACATGCAGATGGGCAGCCAATTTAAATAATGAAAGCCCCGATTCAAGGGTGATTTACAGCACCTGCTGGCATTTTCCTGGTGGTCCATAAGCCTCCCCGTGGTGGTCCATAAGCAAGTGGCTCCATCCCCCAATGAGATGCCTGCGGGCAGAAGCGGCTTCCCCTGCAGGCCCAACAAACCATCCAAAGGAGTTTTCCCTCTGACATAAGGAACCTGCTGGTTTTCCACCTCTGAAATAATATATTTAACTTCACCTCTCTGGGGACGACCCCAAGCTGATCTGCTTTCACAGTCCCTGACCCATCTCTCTCTCTCGGTGGGCCTGCTGAGGCTTCGGTGCTCCTGGGTTCTGACTCGGCAGGCAGCATCAGGAGCATGCTGGTGCACTGGGGGGTAACCAGTTAGGAGGCTGTGTCCAGGAATATCGATGAGCCAGTCTCATTACTGGCAAGAGAGCGCTCAGGACGCCCTTTCGACGCAAGCCTGGCTGAAACAGTGCAAAATAGATGTTCGTTAGTGGGGAAATATGCTCAAGACAAGAGAGCATGGCAAAAGCCCATCCATGAAGGCATCTCCTACTCCGAGGCCTGATCCATTGCTTATGCTGAATGTAAATGCCAGTGGAGGAAGACTCGGCTGAAAAATCAGAATTCCCAACCTGGGCCTGAGTTTTTCCCTCGTCAGGCGCACACGATTGGTGGACCTGAGAGTGGTCGGGAAACAGGCCCATGACCGTGATTTCACGTTGGCTGGCCAATTAAGGCCCGCCCAGTGTGAAACATGTCTTCCCAATGGCTGGGAAGGGCTGGGCGGGGGCTTCTCGGGTACCGGGTCCAATGGCGAGCCAGCGAGCAGTTTAAAGTTGGCAGAGGCAGCTCCCTGAAGGCTGCCAGGGGAGAATCATTCTGCGGTCTGGAGACTGGAGCCTCAACAGCAGCCAGAGATATCAGGTGGGAGGGCAGGTCGGGTGGGCATTCAACTCCTTGTTTTCCAGACAAGTGCGTTGTGGTCTCAAGGAGGAGGTGGGTGTCAGGTGGGGCAGCCTCGTTCCCAGGGATGGCAGGAGCAGGCCATCACATTGGGCCAAAAAAGCTTGGGAGGAGGCGGCAGCTGAGGTCAGCAGCCATGATGTTGTGAGGTGTATATGGGTGTAGTGTTGTAAAAGGGTATATGGGTGTAGTGTTGTAAAAGGCTCAATGACCTGCTTGAGCTCAGCAAGGGTGAGTACCGTGTTGGCATGGAACAGTGGGGAAGTGTGAAGCACTGGCCGTCACTCTGTGGAGCTCAGGGGTGTTAGAATCTGAGTGTCAACTATCAATGACCAAGAGGGTGAGCCCTGGCTGCTTGGACTGAGTGCCTTGAGGCTCGAGGGCCATGACTCGGATGTGCCCTACAAGGTGTTCCTCAGTGGGGTTAGCCAGGTTGCAATGCTGCTGCAGGTAGAGAGTGGAAGAATCAATGCTCCTTTGTCCTTTCAGAAGAGAAGCCATAACTACATAGAGAGGTCACAGGCAGGCGGAGGCCCCCCAAACCTCCTAATCATGACAAGGTTTGAACTGGACAGTTTGGAGCTGGAGAGCCACCACCCACCTCATTCAACAGGTCATGGAGAGGCAGAGGTCTCTGACGAAGACAAGAGTGCCGTGCACAGAGGTGAGAGTTTCTGACTGTGCAAACATTCTTGTGTAGTCTCATCATTAATGGGAGCCTCAAACCCGGAGTCCCCATTGATTATTGAAAGATGATGGCACCATCATGCAGATCTCCATTATCTGACCAGGGTGCCTGGCATGCACAGTGACAGTGAGATGACGTAAATTAGTGATATGTTGTTTTTCTAGCTTAGATTCACCAGCAGGCACTTATATGCAGGACCCCGAAGAGCCACACTTGATGCCAGAGGACTGCTGGGCTTCAGATGCATCTTTGTCACACCCACTCTCTGAGCCAGGCACCAGTGCAGATACCAGCACCTCGGTGGGCATTAGATCATCGGCTAGAACGTTGGTGCACAGCGGTGAGGGCACTTCACACTCGCTAAAGGTGCAGGCAGCGGCAGAGAGTGCCCAGGGTGCTGGCAGTCGGAGGACTGCTGGAGACCAGGACAACGCTGAGTTGAAAGCAGATGATGAGCCTCTGGAGTCGTCCATTAGGTAGGCAGATGCTGGATGTCCAGCGGGATGTGCGGGAGGATCTGGCAGAGATCCATGAGGATATGCATGCCATGGCCTCTGTTGTGGAGGAGTCCATGCGGAGCATGAGCACTGCACTGACCCTCATGGCCGAGCGCACTGCCTTCTGCATTGAGAGAGTGGCGACTCTCATGGAGAGGCAGATCCAGGAACGGAATCAGGGGTTCCTCGGTTGTGCTTGGACCTGCAAGCCCTCACACAGGTACTGATCTCATGTGGTCAATGACAGTGTGGGAAATAGATGAGGCACCCAGTATTCTTGCTAGGCGCCCATCCGTCAATGGCAAGCAAGAAGGCCCAGAGCAACCTCACATTGGCACACAAGCTGCTCGTCATCTCTGCGGGCTCCTCTCAGGGTTCTCTGGATGATGACAGTAGAACGTCCCCTACACCTCCGCACCCCACCCCCCGCCAGTGACCGTGACATCTGATGGGCTGGCGACTGGGGAGATACCAGCCGTAGCATTGGCCGCTCCCTCCCAGGCGGGACCAGCACAGGTTTCACTGACCGGAGGGTGGCCGCCAAGGTCACCAAGGCCAACAATGCAGCAGAGTCAGCAGGCTGCCTCCAATGCTGCTGCCGGCGAAAGGGAGTGGAGGGGGTACCAAGGCGCATCACTTGTAAAGGAAGGTTTAAGGCACCACGAGCACAAGAGAGACTGTTCATGGGTGATCTTCTGTTCTGCCATATTTTATTTATATGTTTACTGGTGTAACCATTAACACCAGATAAGGTAATGTTCATTTTTGTTGAGTGTCAAAATTATATAAATTTTGCTTTTGTCTTAATGGCCTGAGTATGCTTCACCTTTTTTTTGGCGCAGGGTACGCCAGTATGTAATGCTGGATCTGAGCGGCTCTAAACTTTATTGCACAGGCACTGAGTGGACTTTGGGTTCAAATGAAAGTGTCATTTCAGGCGGCAACGCTAACATGAGGTGGAAGCAGATCTTTGGCAGCCTAGCTGAAGGAGCATTGGATTAGGGCATCCCTGCCTCCCTGAAAGATACAGAGGTCTGCCTCCACGCCCTCAGTGTTTTCCTCACCGTGCTCCTCTTCTGACTCACTACTGGCTTCATGCTCTGTGGCCTGTGGAGCTGCCTCAAGATCTTCTTCCTCCAGTGGGTCCCCCCTTGCCAGTGCCAGATTGTGGAGAGCGCAGCATGCAACCACTATCAGCGACACCCATTCTGGGGGGTATTGTAGCCCTCCTCCTGAATGGTGCAGGCATCGGAAGCGCATCTTCAGAAGACCTATGGTCTTCTCTATCACCGCCCTTGTGGAGGTTATTGTAACGCTGCTCTGCCTCGGTTCTTGGGTGGCAGAGAGACGTCATAAGCCACCTTTTCAATTGATAGCCCTTGTCACCATCAGCCATCCATCCATTCGGGCTGGAGCACTGAATAGCCTCGGCACCTGGGAGTGTCTGAGGATGTAGGCATCATGGCAGCTGCCTGGGAATCTTGCACAGACTTGCAGAATCTGCATCCTGTGATCACACACTATTTGCATGTTCGTGGAGTGGAAGCCCTTCCTGTTGACGAAGGCACTGGGCTCACCTGCTGGTGCCTTGGCGGCCACACGTGTGCAGTCTATAGCACCCTGGAGGCGGGGGAAGCCAGGAATCGCTGCAAAGCCTCTGGCTCACTCAGCCCGGCTGGCCTCATCTGTATGGAAATTAATAAATATCATTACTTGAACAGAGTTTCTGTCACCAGCTTGACGCAACTGTGGACAGCTGATTGGGAGACTCCACACTGATCCCCCACTGAACCCTGGAAAGAGCCGGAGGCATAGAAGTTGAGGGCCACTGTGACCTTCAGAGTCACTGACATGGGGTTTCCACTCACACAGTTGGAGGTGATCTCAGGCCCAATCATATGATAGATGGAGGTCACTGTCTCCCTGGAGAGGCGGAGCCTCCTTTGGCAATGCGCCTCAGACATATGGAGATAGCTGCATCGCTGCTTGTAAACCCTGACAGCAAGATAGGGCATCTTCTTCAGCCCCTTATACCTTGGACTACTGGCTGGCCCTGTGCCCCTTGAGCCTGCACCACTCCTCCCACAGGTCCCTCCTCTGGAAGCTGCATTGGGACACCTGGCCTCCTCTCTCTTCTGCCCCTCTCTTCCTCCTCAGTGCAGGTGCCACCAGCGGGGAGCACAATCCCCAATACCAGGGTAACAGAAGGGGCCACATGGTCAAAATTCTCCGGCAGCCTTGGAGACAGCAATGTGTCCTGAAATGAAGCCTGGAAATTCTAAGAATGAAGCTCTGAACTGAGATGAAGCTGTCAAGTTCAAATAAGCAACCAGCAGCAACCAATTCCTAAACTCCTCACTACTCACACTGGCAATGCTACTGACCCTTTTTATCCTGCCCTTGGATAAGGTTTTGCAAAAAGTCCGCTGCCCGCCTGCCCATTTTGCTCGTGCGACAAGTGCAAAATCGCACTGGCAATGTAAAATTGCGAACAATTACCTTTTTAATGGCCTTTAATTGATGGTGGGCACGGCTCTGACCCCCACGCTTGCCCACCAACCTGAAGATTGCTCGTGTGCGGGATGATGTCAGGACACTTGCCAACGTCATCTCGCACGGTTTTAGGCCCGATTGGGTCAGGCGGCGCCTACCCGCTAGGCATAAAATTCTGCGCCTCGTTTATCCAGAAGTCACTGCTCATCTTTGGGGACCTTTCTGAGCATAAATAGGTCTTATCAATCATCAGAGAACTCACTGCAAAAAAAATAAAATGATAATCTGGCTGTCTTCTTTAATAGCTAAGGACAAACGGTCACACAGGAATATGTTTAGAATGAGAAAATAATTTTAAAATTGGCTCAAGGGGTTAAATGGCCTACTCCTGCTCCTATGTTCCTACGTAAACTCAACCTGATAGTTGGTGATGGCTTTAGAGGGACATGGAAACATTAAATTCAATGCCTTTAAGGTACTGCATCAAGAATGCATTTGACCTTTAGCTGTTCAGCATAACCGAAGTTATCCAGGCATTCTATTACTTCAGATGGTGAATATTTTTGTCTGGATGGATTATGTTACTCCATAAAAGCTGTGATAAACTTAGAACCTCACAGTACATATACCATCCCTCGACATTAACACTTTATTCTCTGATGGGAATTATGAGTACCTGCTGCAATATCACAGCAGTCTACAATCCGCCATTTCTTACCCTGTTATATTTGGAAATAATGGATCAGATACGTGTGGATGGTTTTGACATCCAGATCTACTACATTAGACAGACTAAAATATCAATAGTGTAAGAATTGACCAGTAAGAACCAAGGGAAGCAAATCAGATGGAAAAACCGTCAATGAATGGACATAGATGTGGAGATAAAGCAGCATTGAAACCTACAGCATGCTGCGCAATTGCAAAGCAACTATGCAGTACAAGGAATGATCGTGGAATGGGGTAATCTTCTTAATTGCTCAATGAATATAGTAAACTCCTGCCATTCACACCCCCTCCATCGCGATTATGTTTACCCGTGCGAATCTGTTTGTGTATCAAATCACAGTTCGCAATCCCGAAACCTCACTTCTTTTTCCAAAGAAGTCTTAGCCAGCACAGGATGGGTCAATCGCTTTAAAAAGCGTTCCAGGCTGCATAATGTGAAGTTTGTGGGTGAGGCAGTTTCTGCTGTTCATGCAGCTGCAGGAGAGTTTCCCAAGGTGCTGCAGAAATACATTGAGGAGAGAGGCTACCAGGCAGAGCAAGTCCTCAACGCAGACGAAACTGGCTTGTTCTGGAAGAAAATGCCAAGTAAGACCTACGTTTCAAAAGAAGACAGCTCCTGGGTTTAAAGCAGCAAAGGACAGATTGGCACTTCTGCTATGTGCCAAAGTGGCTGTCTTTAAACGTGAACCAATGCTGCTTTATAGGTCAGAAAACCCTCCAGCTTTCAAAAGGAAAATAAATGCTACCTGCCAGTCTTTTGGAAGGCTAACAGCAATGCCTGGGTTACATCATCCATTTTTGAAGACTGGTTTACCAATTGCTTTCTGCCAGAGGTCCGTATTTATCCCAGGGAAAAGAGCCTGTCATTCAAAGGCCTACTAATCCTCAATAATGCACCTGGGTATCCACACTCTCTCGCCAAGAACCATACAGATGTTGAAATTTTGTTTTTACCTACAAATCTGACCTCATTGATCCACCAGTGGAGCGAGGGGTGATTGTCTGATTCAAGGTTTAAGTTTCAACCACATCCTTCATCTTCTGGAAGCAGACCCTTCAACCACAGTGTGTGATTGCTGGAAGGAAGGAATTCAACATCCTCATAGCAGTAAGTATAATTAAGGGCATTTGGGATGAAGTTTGAGCTTCAACTATAAATGTTTGCTGGAAAAAAGTTTGGCCTGAGTCTGTGAATGATATCACAGGGTTGCCCAATGTGGAAGCTGAAGCGGCCAGGATTGTTGACTCGGCAAATCAAGTTGGAGGAGAGGGAATTGAAGACATCACCACAGATGAAGTAGATCAGTTGCTTCAATCTCATCAAGAGGAACTCTCTACGGATGAATCGTTGAACTGATGAGATTAAATGAGCATTAACAGCAGCAGGAGCTGGAAGAAGAGCCTAAAAAGGCTCAGTACACAACCAGG
This sequence comes from Carcharodon carcharias, assembly GCF_017639515.1. NCBI lineage: Eukaryota > Metazoa > Chordata > Chondrichthyes > Lamniformes > Lamnidae > Carcharodon > Carcharodon carcharias. The sequence continues at coordinate 150,995,269 of NC_054472.1, forward strand.
ATGATGGCAGATCTCATAAAGTCAGCCAAAGATTAAAAAAACAGGCAACAGATCATGATGCAAGCATGGAAAGAAGCATCACCTTTTGTAGAGCAATGGACACAGCTATTGCTCTACTGACAGCTTTATAAAATTGAAAAACAGAAGGCGAAGCAGTCAACAATAACATCGTTCTTTGCATCCAAATCATCCACATCAATGCCTGCATCAGCCACGCCACCCACTCCATCTACATCCACTCTCAAATAAAGTATGGTGCCTGTAATGTACAGTACCTGTACTGTGATTTGTAAATTATACTACAGGCATGTACTGTATTCTGTAATAAGTTTTAAATTGTTCCTCTTTTCTTGTGTTGACAATTTCTTCATGTAAAATTGCCTTCATGTACCTGTACTGTCAAGTAATATACTGTACTGTGATTTGTAAATTGCATTACAGGGTACTATATTCTGTAATTGAAATGTTTTACATTGTTTTTGTTTTCTTGTATTGACAAGCAATTTCTTCAGTAAAATTGTCTTTAATTTAACCAAAAAAGTAGATTTATTGACTCCATTAAGGTAAAAATGTGAAATTTGGGGATGGCTGGAACATATCTAAATAAGTTTCATTATAAACCGTATTCACTGTTTGCAATTTCCCCCTTTCGCAATATCTCATGGGAACAAAACCCCTGCGAACAGTGGGAGTTTACTACATATGTATTGTCATTGCTCATGTATATTTAAGCCATCCAGATCAAGAAAATCCCAAGTCCAAAAGCTGATCTCTGCTGAAGTAGCCAATTTTAGTTACGCCCGTATTAATTGTACCACAATTGGCTTCAAAATCACTTGGGCGAGTTAAAATCAACCATGTTTCCGATCAGTGTACAAAAATTCATACTGGAAAGTGCACATGTTGCTAGTTCAAAATCCTGGAACTCCCTCCCCAACAGCACTGTGGGTGTACCTGCAGTGGTTCAAGAAGGCGGCTCACCGCCATCTTCTCGAGGGCAATTAGGGATGGGCAATAAATGCTGGCCTGGCCAGTGACACCCACATCCCATGAAAAAATAAGAATTAGAATTATGTTTAGCTGTGATGCTTCTAATAGTTAAATAACCATCAAAACTGACAATCTATTCTGACAGGTGAAGAACAGTGACTTAGACAAGGTGCTTGATATGAACCATGTATGAGACGTATCTTTTAGTTGAAGCTGATCACTGCTGAAGAGGACACGTTGTTGAATGGCTTCTTACTATTGTCAAATGTATCTGTACCAACTTAAAACTCTATTAAATTCCTGGTTATCAACTAAGCTTCATCTGCCAAATGTACTGGTGTGAATTTTGGGTGAGAACTTTCCCGTGTTGGACTATGATGGTCCAAACAAGTAAATAGTCTGCTGATACTTAGAAATTATTTGTTTTCCACATAGATGGCAACTGAATGATGGCATCATACCCTACTTTGGGTCAGCAAGAAATTCATTTTAAGAAAGGAAAATATAGCACAGGTTAGAATGTAATAGACATTTCAACGACATTGTTAAACAATTCAATCTTCACTCAAAGTTCTTTTGATTTTTTTTGTTATTGTTTCTTTGATATCAAACCATTTGTATGAATCCTTTCTTCTTCTTAGGATTTGTTCTGAGTCTACTTACGTTCTATTTAAAAAAAAGCCACAATCATCTCAATTCCATGTAATAAATATTATTTTTCTAATCTTGACAGAGAAGCATATAATTTATAAACATTATAACGTCCTATGTGACCGCGACAAAAGTAAACTATTCTGTCTCACCCTTCTCGACCTGGCTGCAGCATCTAACAAGGTTAATCACACCATCCTCCTTCAATGCCTTTCCACTTTTGTCCAGCTGGATGGGACTGCTCTGACCTGATTCCATTCTTATCTGTCTAATTGTAGCCAGAGAATCACCTGCAATGGCTTCTCTCCCTGCCCCTATACCATTACCTGTTGTGTTCCCATGGATCTATCCTTGGACCCCTCCTATTTCTCATCCATATGCTGCCCCTTGGCGACATGATCCAAAAACAGTGTAAACTGATAGCATCCACCTCTCCCTCATCACTACCTCTCAATCCCTCTACTGTCTCTAGCTTGCCAGATTGCTTGTGGCAATCCTGTACTGGATAAGAAGAAATTTTCTCCAACTGAATACTGGGAATACCAAAGTCATTGGCTTTGGTTTCCACCGCAAACGAAGTTCCCTAGCTATTGACTCCAACACTCTCTCTGGCCACTGTCAGAGGCTGAAACAACCTATTTGCAACCTTGGCATCATACTTGACTTCGGCTGTTGAAACCTTCACCTATGACTTTGATATCACTATCTATAAACTTAAACTAATTCAAAAGTTTAACTCATGCTAAGTCCCGTTCGCCCATCGCCCTGTGCTCCCGATTAATAACAGCTCAATTTTAAATTGCTTATCCATAACTTTGCCCCCCACCCCACTCCAACCATCTCTCTAATTTGCTTCAGCTCCACAGGCCTCTGAGATAAATGTACTGCTCTAATTCTAGCCTCTTGAGTCCCCAGTTTTAATCGCTTCATCATTCGTGGCCATGCCTTCAGATGCCTGAGTCTTAAGCACTGGAATTCCCCCCTAAATCTCTCTGCCTCTCAAACCTTTTGTCCCCTTTAGAACACTCCTCCCTGACCAAGCTTTTGGTCATCTGCCCTAATATCTCTTTACATATCTCAGTGTCAAATTTTATTTTAGGATGTTCCTGTGAAGCACCTTGGGACGTTTTATTGTAAGTTCTATATAAATACAAGTTGTTGTTGTACCAGAAGTAGGATATTCAACCCAAAGCCTATTATTTCCTTCTAACAGATCATGTTTGATCTGTACCTCAACTCAACATATTTGCCTTTGCTCCATATCTCTTAACATCCTTACCTAATAAGATTTTATGATGATTTAGGATTCATCCATCTCTATGTCCAATGATAAGAACAGCCCTCTAGTTTGACAAAAGTCAAACAGGACACATCACCAATTATGAAATATAAATACAAACAGGACTGAATTTCCTGAGTTTTAAGGGCCAAATAATTACGTCCAGGTGTCACATGTGGCATACAATCCACAGTTTGGAAATTTCTTATTTATAATTCATCTAGGTGACACACAGTCCAAAATGTTTAATTCCACCCTCTTAAAAGCTCATAAAGGCATCATGGAACAGTATGGACAGTTCAATAAAATCTCTCTAAGCAGCTACCAATAGCATTCCATGGCTTATATTTCATCCACAAGTTTATCACTCCAATGTCATGGGAAAGGACCAAAATTAGGGGCCATAATTATAAAATAGTTACAAACAAATCCAATAAGAAATTCAGGAGAAACCACTTCGTCCAGAGAATAGAGAGAATGTGGAACTCCCTACCACAGGGAGTGATTGCTGCGATTTAAAAAAAATTATTTTGCAGGATGTGGGCGTCGCCAGCTATCAATCCTTAAATTGCCCTTGAGAAGGTGGTAGTGAGCCACCTTCTTGAACCACTGCAGTCCATATGGTATTGGTACACCAACAGTGCTTTAGGGAGTTCCAGGATTTTGACCCAATGACAGTGAAGGAACAGCGATATATTTCAAAGTCAGGATGGTGAGTGGCTTGGAGGGGAACTTGCAGGTGGCGGGATTCCCATGCCTCTGCTGCCCTCGTCCTTCTTGGTAGTAGAGGTCGCGGGTTTGGAAGGTGCTTTCGAAGGAGCCTTGGTGAGTTGCTGCAGTGCATCTTGTAGATTGTGCACACTGCTGCCACTGTGTGTCTGTGCTGGAAGGAGTAAATGTTGAAGGTGGTGGATAGAGTGCCAAAAGAACATAGCTGCATTTAAGGAGAGACTAGAGAAGCATACGAAGGAGAAGGGAATAGAGGGTTTTGAATAGAATTAGATGATGAAGGATGGAAGTAGACTCGAATGGAGCACAAACAGCATATGGACTGTTTGGGTTGAATAGCCTGTTTTGTGCAGTAAATTCTATACACTATGTTTATGACTTTAGCTGGTGAAGATAGGATTGCCTTCTAAATTTTCATTCTGTTTCTATAGCACTCAGTTAACTACAGTGATTTTCCAGTATATTTTGGGAAAATCTGATGAATGCTCAAGGTCCATCATGCAGAACATCATCAAAAATAACCTTTTACTTTCTTTTGGAATGGAGAGGCAAGTCAAAAATTCAGTGAAACTGTTCTCTTCCTTTGACAATTCTGCACCCCTTTTCACACCCCTGGAATGGCATTCTGTCATTGTAAAGCGTTTGATTTAACTTCCCAGACAAACAGAATTGGTATTTATTTACTTGAGAAACCTAGGTGAAGGCTTATCATGTCAGACAGCAGAAAGATAGAAAAGGAGGACCTTACATTTATATAGTTCCCTGTCACTTCCTCAGGTTATCCCAATAAATTACTATTGAACTGTGGACAATGTTATGCAGACAAACCTCTTTGTACACCACAAGATCCCACAGACAGCAAATGACTGATTTGTTTTTGATGGATTGATTGTGGGAGAAGTGTTGGCTAAGATGGAAAATGATAGGAAGAGAAAACAATTCAAGAAAAGCAGAGAACAGAAAATCCCAAACTTAGGTTTTTGATTTGCCTGTGGACTGGTGGAGAAAGGGATGGCTGAGTTGAAGCAGTTTGAAATCCTGCGAAACAAAGTTAGAATACGAGATAGGGTGATGAATCATAATTTAAACACGGTCAGGGTGCAGAGTAAGATTGTTTGCAGTTTAAAAAAGTTGCACCCAGCCCTTTAAATTAGTTTCCATTTCCAGGGGGATCATTGGATTTGTAACGTGTAGATGGATGGTGGCGCATGTAACACGCCGTGATCAAAAGTGCACTCAGTGTTAACCTTGCAACATTCATCTATGCTTCATGAAAAATAACTATAAATATAAGAGAATGCGTCCTAAATATCCTGACTTTTTTTAGTGTAAATATTGATACAATTGTTAACATTATATATGAAGCAAGCCACTTTTAACATGTTGCACTAGCTAACTGTTTGGGATTAGATCATCCAAAGAGGAAATGACACTAAACTGCAAAGGAAGAACTAAAGCTCACATAACAAGATGTTTTGATGAGGTGTGAATTGGCTCAGTAATGATCACTTCATTTGGGGAATGGCTATACAGCAGGTAATCTTTATTCCCAAGTGATTCTTCTATTCTTCTTATCTAGTTAGCTGCCACTAGGAGGTAACTCCCTTGATGTGGTCTCTTCATGCGTCTTCCAAGTTGCTGGTAATCAGGGTTTGATAGTTCTGGATAGGCCTCAACATTGAGTGTGCAGATTATGGATCAGTTCAATTCAGATGATCATCTCAATTGTGATCAGGCCAACAGCTGTAAAAATTGGTTCTAGGTGGGTGTTCCAGGCCTGATCTTGTGTCTTGGGACATTCAGAAATATCAATAAATCGATTCCAAATACTCACTCAATTGGGTCAATTGATTATTAACTGACCATGGTCCACAATATTTCACTATTCAGCAAAACAAAATTCATTAAATAGATTAGAAATTGTTTTCTTTCATTTCTACTGTTTGAGCAAGACATGTCCTAGTTAGCACTGCATCTGTGATGCACAGTGTGCTCTTTCTTGATTCATGGAACCTAATGATCCATCCATTTTCAATTTCTTCTGGTTCTGGACCAGTGATCTGAGACAAAATTATTTTATTCCTGTAGATAACACAGATAGAGTTTTGTTGCATTTCACTGCTGGGTGCATGTCATTTGACAGATTAGTTATCCAATTTACATATGGGGTTTGCCACATCCGGCAGAGAGCTTGGATAGGATTAATTGTACGGCGCGGGGGTTGGAACAGATCTTCATTCCTTCAAAGCTTCTTTCAAGGTGGATTAATGTTTTGAACCTTGAGAATTCTTGGTGACCTCAGAAGCCAACATTTGTTTTCTTCTGTCTCCTTATACTATGGATTCCCAGCGGGCAATTCAAGGTGGTTTTTGAGAAGGAAATTAGGAATTTGTGCACAAGCTCAATGATATAAGATGAAAGCCAAAAGGATGTAGCTTTGAGATAGCCTTCATTCTTGACCTGAAATTGTGATATTCCCCCATGCCAGAGTTTGACTGTAGACAGAGCTACGTGAGCTGCAAATGACATTTCAGTTACCACAGGATCAGTTGTGCAGCCTCACACTCCCTGCTTTTCCACTTTGGTGCTGCATGCTGGAAGGAAGATTACAGTCTGCTTAACTCCTAGCAACAATTTAATTTTGTTGTGGTGGGCTTTGCATCTTCGGCTTCTCTTGTTCACTGTCGCATATTTTAAATGGGTACAGCAATCCACAAACAAACAAATCACCTCAGTGTTGAAGGAAAACAGTGAAAAACACAAAGAAAGGATTGCTCAGTCTCATTCAGACGCCAGTTGTCTGTTTTATGCTATGAAAACTGATTCGTGTGGGTGAGGTTGGTATAGACATAGCCCGTGCAACTCGTACTCTGAGAGCATGGTTGTCTTGCCATCGATGCCATCTCTTCCTTGCAGCAGAACGTACCTGAAAGTAAATGGACAATTTCATTTACATATTTGATACCTCTGGACATTTCAGAAACTAAATGGTTTTAGGAGCTTTTACAATTTGGTGCTCGTAGCACTGGGATAAACATATATAGGTTGACATACATGATGCACAACCTGCATGATTTTCAGTTGGGAAAATTAAGTTGTGAAATGTACCCCTTAAGTTGTACAGTGCACCCCTTTCCGCTTTTAATTTTTTTCCATGGATCTTCCCTCTCCATCATTGTCACATTGTTGCAATGTGACCTTGTGACTGGTGACTGGGTTTGGTGAGTTTGTTAACTTCACTACAGTCACTACGGGTGGGATTTTCCGGTCCCACCAGCGGCGCTCATCACCACTGGTGGGACTGGAAAGTCCCAGCCTATGAACTTGGAGATTAATTGTTGCCTGATCACCTTCACCGGGTGGAATAAGTCCACTACTTACCTCATGAATTGCTTTGGAGGCCTGACCAACTTTGATAGTCAAGCTTTTATTAAAAAATTCTCAGAGCTGTCTGCGCATTTTGACTTTTGACAGACAGCTTGTTGTATGGACGGGAATCTAGGAAACCAGCGGCTCTTTTGCGGTATTAAGCAGTCAGTATTTCATTAAAGGGGATCAAATGAGGTAAGGTTTTGGAGAGTATAGCACTAGGTGGGATCAGGTGGAGCATTAAAGCCCTTTTGGCTTCACAAAGATTGTTAAAAGAACAGTGGGGGGAACCAGTGAGTTTGGACATAAAGGGCTGGATTTTCATCGCTGAAGCGGGTAACGGGAATTGTGAAAATTCCTGGCTCCTCCCACCCACCTCAGTAGAAAGTACCCACAAAGGTGGGATCTTCATTGCTGGGGGCAAATGTGGGCTGCAGTAGGGCCAGCTGAACCGGGAAAAATTTTGAAAGCAGCCGAGTGCCGAGATGGGCTGGTTAAAAGGCCCTTATGACCCCTATGCCAAGCTATGGCAGTTCCATGCCCGTTGGCCCACTATATACTGTATAGAACAAATGAACCCTGTAACATGTGTGTAAAAAAAGTTTTTTTAAAAATTCATTCATTCATTCAAATTGACTGAGCTCTCAGCCCACAATGAGCATACAATACGAGGCTTGGCTGAGAGCTCAGATATCCATTAAGCTTGTCAAAACACCTGAGCCCAGGGAAACCATTGCTTGATTGACAGCTCTGGCTCTCTGATCTCTGCTGTCAATTCCACAATGTTTATTTACACAAGGTTAAGTGGTTTCAAGGGCTTGCAGTTTCTGTTATTGATACTTTAAAGGGTCTAGATGATTAACATTATTATTGCCCTGTAGTGAAATTACTTGTTTTTAAATATTGTGGAAAGTAATGAATGAATTACTTTTTTAAAAGCCTTTTTTTACACATCTTACTGTCACTGCAGAGTTCATTGACCAACTGTGTAGAACCAATCCCTGTGGCACATCACTCATCACATCCTGACAACCAGAAAAAGACCAATTTATGCTAACTTTCTGATTCCTGGTAGCTATCCAATCTTCTATCCACGCCAATATGTTACCCTCTACACAATGAGCTTTTATTTTCTGCAATAACCTTTGATATGGCATTTAATCAAGTGCCTTCTGGAAATCTAAGTGCAGTACATCCACCGGTTTCACTTTTTCTATAGCAAGTGACTCCTTCAAAGAACTCCAACAAATTGGTTAAACATGATTTCTCTTTTACAAAATCATGTTGACTCACCTGATTGCCTTAAATTTTTCGAAGTGCCCTGCATAACATCTTTTAGAATAGTTTCTAACATTTTCCCTATGACAGATGTTAGACTAACTGGCCTGTAGTTTCCTGCTTTCTGTCTCCCTCCCTTTTTGAATAAAGGAGTTATATTTGTTATTTTCCAGTCTAATGGAACCTTTTCTGAATCTATGGAATTTTGGAAAATTAAAACCAGTGCATGAACTATCTCATTAGCCACTTCTTTCAAGACCTTAGGGTGAAGTCCATCCGGACCTGGGGATTTGTCAGCCCACAGCCCCAATAATTTACCATTTCCTTGTGATTGTAATTTTCCCAAGTTCCTTCCTCCCTTCATTTCCTGATTTACAGGATGTTACTTGTGTCCCCTGTAGTGAAGACCGAAGCAAAATACCTGACTAATTTGTCTGCCATCTCCCTACTTTCCATTATCAATTCCCCAGATGCACTCTCTATAAGTCCAACAACTAACTCTTTTTTTATTTAAGAATCTATAGAAACTCTTACTATCCAACTATATATTAATTAGCTAGCTTTCTCTCATACACTAATTTTTCCCCTCCTTATTAATCTTTTCGTCCTCCTCCAGTTAGTTGTTTAATTGTCCATCCCCATTCATGACTGGATGTGGCAGGTCTGCAGAGGTTTGATCTGATTATCTGATTGTGGGAAGGCTTAGCTGTGTATATTGCATGCTGCTTTGACTGTTTAGCATTATGTAGTCTCGGGTTGTAGCTTAACCAGGTTGGCAGTTGATTTTTACATATGTCTGATAATCCATTTGCCAGATGACCTCCTACACTCCTCATTAAACCAAGTTTAGTCCCTTGGCTTGAAAGTAATGGGAGAGGGAAGGATGTGCTGGGCCATGAGGTTACAGATTGTGGTTGAATACAATTCTGCTGAAATGATGTGTGAAAAGATATCACAGATCTTTCCACCACATAGAGAATAGAATCATGGAATGATGCAGCATAGAAAGACACCATTTGGCACGTGCTTCTGCCAACTCTTTGCTAGATCTATTCAACTAGCCCTACTCCTCCACTCTTTTCCCATAGCACTGCAATTTTTTTTCTAAGTGTTTATCCAATTCCTTTTTGAAAGTTAATATTGAATTTGCTTGCACCATCCTTTCAGGCAGTGCAATCCAGATCATCACAACTTGCTTTGTAAGAGAATGGTTCATGTCACATCAGGTACCAAAGAGGATATCATTGTATTAGAAGCAGTTCAGGGAAGGTTCACTCAAATCATTCCTGGAATGAAGGGCTTTTCTTATGAAGAAAGGTTGAACAGGTTGGGCCTATACCCATTGGAGTTTAGAAGAATGAGAGGTGATCTTATTGAAACATATAAAATCCTAAGGGGACTTGATAGGGTGGATACTGGGTGGATGTTTCCTCTTGTGGGAGAGACTAGAACTAGGGGACACAGATTAACAATAAGAGGTCTCCCTTTTAAGATGGAGATAAGGATTTTTTTTTCTTTCAGAGGGTCGTTAGTCTATGGATTATCTTCCACAGAAAGTAGTGGAGGCTAGGTCATTCTATTTATTCAAAGCAGAGTTAGACAGATTTTTGATAGGCAAGGAAACCAAGGTTAAGGGGGCAGGCAAGGAAAATAGAATTGTGACCACAATCAGATCAGCCATGATCTTATTGAATGGTGGAGCTGGCTTGAAGGGCCGAAAGACCTACTCCTGGTCCTAAGTCCTATGTGCTCTCTGGTTACTGACCTATTTGCTAACAGAACCAGTTTTGTTTAATTACGCTATCAAATCTCTTCATGATTTTGAAAACCTCTATAAAATCCCCTCTTAACCTTCGATGCTGTAAGGAAAACAACCCCAGCTTCTCCAGTCTCTCCACTTAACTGAAGTCTTTCATCTCTGGTACAGTTTTAATAAATCTCTTCCACACCTTCTCCAAGGTCTTGACATCCTTCATAAAGCGTGCTGCCCAGAGCTGAACACAATACTTCATCTGAGAGCTAACCAGTGTTTTATAAAGTTTTAGCTTTTATATGGTATTCCTACTTTAATGAAAAAAACAAGGATTCCATATGCTTTTTTCTTAATTTGTCCTGCACCTTCAATGATATATGTACAAAACCGGTAGTGAATGGGAAGGAAAAAAGTAGTAAACTAAAGTGGAAGGCAGCAGAAACAAATGCCAGCATCAAATGGGGTTAAAATACAGAATAATGGGCGGGCTGTTTCAGCCCTGCCCATCACCGGGATCGTCCGGTCCCTCCAAAAGTCAATAGACATTTGGCCGGGCCTCCATGATGGGTCCTGCCATGATGGGGCTGGAAAATCCCTGCCAATATTAAAAAGACAGAACTAAAGGTACTCTATCTGAATGCACACAGAATTCACAACAAATTAGGTGAATCGATGGCACAAATAGAAGTAAATCTTTATGTTCTAATTGCCATTACGGAGACATGGCTACATGCTGACCATGGTGAGGAACTGATTATTCAAGGATATTCAGCATTCAGGAAGGACAGGCAAAACAGAAAAGAAGGTGTAGCAATGTTGATAAGAAGGGATGAATTCAAGACATTAGGGAGGGATGAGCTTAGATCAGAAGAACAAGATGTAGAATTTGTTTGGGTGGGGCTCAGAAACAGCAAGGGGCAGCAAATATTGGTAGAAGTTGTTTAAAAGTGGTGGTGATGTAGGGTATGGTATAAATCAGGAAGTTAGAGGTACATGTAAAAAGTGTAATACAATAATCATGGGTAACTTCAATCTACATATAGACTGGATAAATCTAATGAGCATTAATACTGGAGGATGAATTCCTGGAATGTGTACAAAATGGTTTCGAGGGCAGTATGTTGAGGAACCAACAAGACAACAGGCTATTTTAGATCTAGTATTATATAATAAGAAATGACTAATTAATAATCTTGTTGTAAAAGAACCTCTAGGGAAGAGTGACCACAATATGATGGAATTTTCCATTAAGTTTGAAAATGATGTTGTTCAATCTGAAACTAGGGTCTTAAATCTAAACATGAGAAACCATGAAAGTAAAGGTAGACAAACAATGGCTAGCATTTAGAGGATTTAATACATGATTTACAAGAAATATACATTCCTTTAAAGTAGAAAAACCCCACAGGAAAAGTCAGTCAACCATGGCTAACAAAGGAAATTAAAGATTGTATAAGATCAAAGGAAAGGGCTTATAAAGTTTCCAAAAAAAAGTAGTAAGCCTGACGCTTGGGAGCATTTAGAATTCAGCAAACTGATAATAGAATATGAAATTACAATAGCAAGAAATATAAAAACGGACTATAAAAGCTTCTATAGGTATGCAAAAAGGAAAAGACTAGCAAAGGCAAATGTGGATCAATTACAGGCATGGATAGGAAAATTTATAATGGGGAATAGGGAAATGCTAAATAAGCTAAATAATTACTTTGGCCGGAATTTTCCGGTGCCCCTGCCGATGGTATCTTCCAGTTCCACCAAACTTTTGAATGGCTTGCCGCATTTTCCAGCCCTGTCTGTGTTGTAATATGGCCAGAAAATTCCACCCTTTCTGTTTGTCATCACCAAGAAGTTATGAAAAACCTCCCAGAAATAATCGAGAACCAAGGGACCAGCAAGAATGAGGAACCGAACGAAATGAATATTAGCTAAAAAGTAGTACTGGAGAAATTAATGGGACTGAAAGTTGATAAATCCCCCAGAGCTAACAATCTACATCCCAGAGTGTTAAAAGAGGTGGCTATAGAGATAGTGGATGCATTGGTGATCACCTTTCAAATCCTATAGATTCTGGAACAGTTTCTGCAGATTGGAAGGTTGCAAATGTAACCCCATTGTTTAAGAAAGGAGGGAGAGAGAAAACGGGGAAGTACAGACCTGATAGCCTGACGTCAGGAGGAAAAATACTAGAATCTATAATGAAGGATGTGATAACTGGATGCTTAGAAAATAATGATCTGATTGGGCAGAGTCAATATGTATTTATGAAAAGGAAATTGTGTTTGACAAACATGTTGGAGTTTTTTGAGGATGTAACTAGCAGAATAGATAAGGGAGGACCAGTGATGTGGTGTATTTGGATTTTTGGAAGGCTTTCAATAAGGCCCCACATAGGAAATTAGTAAACAAAATTGAGCACAAGGGACAATACGCTGGTATGGATTGAGCATTGGTTAACCATTAGAAAACAGTCAGCAGGAATAAACAGGTCATTCACAGGTTTGGCAGACTATGATTAGTCTGGTACCGCAAGGATCAATACTTCGGACCCTAGTTGTTCACAATCTCTATCAATGATTTGAATGTGGGACCAAATGTAATATTTCCAAGTTTGCTGATGACACAAAACTAGGTTGGAATGTGTATTGTGAAGATGATACAAAGAGGCTTCAAGGGGATTTGGATAGGCTTAGTGAGTGGGCAAGAACATGGCAGATGGAATATAATGTGCATAAGTGTGAGGATATCCATTTTGGTATGAGGAATGGAGATGCAGAGTATTTCTTAAATGGTGAGAGATTGGGAAATATTGGTGTCCAAAAGAACCTGGGTGTCCTTGTTCGCAAATCAATGAAAGCTAATATGCAGGTGCAGCAAGCAATTAGGAAGGCAAATGGTATATTGGCCTTTATTGCATGATGACTTGAATACGGGAGTAAAGATGTCTTGCTTCAATTGTATAGAATCTTGGTGAGATCACATCAAGGAGACGAGTTTTGGTCTCTTTACTTAAGGAAGGATATAATTGCCATAGAGGGGGTGCTGTGGAGGTTCACTAGACTAATTCCTGGGATGGCAGGACTGTCCTATGAGGAGAGATTGAGGAGACTGGGTCTGTATTCTCTGGAGTTTAGAAGGATGAGCAGTGACCTAATTGAAACTTACAACATTTTTCAGGGGCTAGAAAGGATAGATAATAAAGGATGTGGAGTCTAGAACCAGGGACAGTATCAGTATAAGGGGACCATTTAGGATTGGGATGAGGAAGAATTTCTTCATTCAAAGAGTAGTGAATCTTTAGAATTCTCTACCCCAGAGGGCTGTGGAAGCTCAGTTATTGGGTACGTTCAAGACAGAGATTGATACATTTCTAGATATGAATGACATCAAGGGATATGTGGATAGTGCAGGAAAGTGGTGTGGTGATAGATGATCACCGTGATTTAGTTGAATGGTGGAGCAGGCTCAAGGGACTGAATGGCTTATTTCTGCTCCTATGTTCCTATTCACCTGCACCCTTATTTCTCACTTTTTCTGTACCCCCTTAAAATTATATCATTGAATTTCTATTATCTTATTGTTCCTGCCAAAATATATCACTTCACAATTTTCTGTATAAAACGTCATCTGCCAGGTGTCTTCTCATTTCACAAGTCTATGTCCTCCTGATGCCTGCTACTATTTTCCCAATGTTCACTTCATTTTGAGTTTTCTGTCATCTGCAAACGTTTGACATTGTGCCCTGTTTACCCAAGCCCAGGTTATTAATACATATCATAAACATAGTGGTCCTAATACCGACTCCTGGGTAATACCAGTGGGCAGAAATTTGCCCTCGGCTTGGCGGCGGGCGGACAGCCGGTCCCCGCCACCAAAACGGGGCCCGCTGCCATTTGGAGTGGGCGAGCCAATTAAGGCCCACCCAGCACTCCCTGTGCGGTGGGGGGGAGAGATTCCCCATCTGTCAAAGTGTGCTCTTTCGTGCATGTGCGCACTGCTCCCTGAGACCAAATGCTGCCTCAGGGAGAATACTGACAGTCCAAAAGACTTTAAAAATAGAAAAATTAAAAACTTATTAACATGTCCCCCTCATGTGACAATGTCACACAAGATGGGACAGGTTAATAAATATCTCATTAAAAGTATTAATGTTTTTAAAAATGGACATGAAACCTCCTCCTGCCAGTGTATAAGGTTTCATGTATTATCAGAAGCCCGTTGGGGCTCCTGGCCTGCCCGCCAGCCTTAAGGTTGGACGGGCAGGTCTTTAATTATCTTAATTAGCCTGTCAATGGCCTTAATTGGCCATTGACAGGTCGGCGGGTGGACAGCTGATTTCGCTGCCTGCCTGCCTTCCAAAAAATTTAAAGGGACCGGGATGACGTCGGGGGTTCCTCCCAACGTCATCCCGCGTCATTTTCCCGTCAGCAAGTGGGCTCCGCCCCCAAATCGCCGACGGGAAGATTCAGGCCAATGTATACTTCTGAAATCATAGTCTGAAAAATAAACATGCTTTCTACTTTCTGTCCCTTAGCCAATTTTGTATTTGGCGCTGTCTCTTTAAACCTATGGGCTTCAATTTTGCTAACAAGTCTAGTTAAGCAGCTTTTGAAAGTCCATATACACAATATCAACCACATTACCCACATCAGCTCTCTCTGTCACTTCGTTAAAGAACTTAAACTAATTAGTCATACACAAGTTGCCTTTAATTGAAAAAAAACAGAAAATGCTGGAAAAACTCAGCAGGTCTGACAGCATCTGTGGAGAGAAAAACAGAGTTGATGTTTCAAGTCCATATGACCTTTCTTCCCTTTATTAGATCTCCTGTGTACTGAGTTTGAGGCAACTTGATTGGAACATATAAGGTCCTGAGGGGTCTTGACGGGGCCGATGTGGAGAGGATGTTTCCTCTTGTGAGAGAATCTAATGCTAGGGGGCCACTGTTTAAAAATAAGGGGCCACCCATTTAGGACAGAGATGAGGTGAAATCTTTTCTCTCAGAGGGTAGTGAGTCTTTGGAACTCTCTTTCTCAAAAGGCAGTAGAAGTAGAGTCTGTAAGTAGTTTTAAGGCAGAGATAGATAGATTCCTGATAATCAAGGGGTGAAAGGTTATTGGGGGTAGGCAAGAACTTGGAGTTGAGGTTACTATCAGGTCAGCCATGATCTCATTGAATGGCAAAGCAGGCTCGAAGGGCCAAGTAGCCTACTCCTGCTCCTAATTCCTATGTTCGTATGTGTTCCATAACTCATCTAAACCTGATGACACTATGATCATTGTCCCCTCACTACATCCTCCCCACAAAATGCTCCTCTGCTGAAACATGCTCTACTTGCCCCAATCCTTTCCCTTGAACTAGATTCTCCACTGCTTTTTTCCTCATTGAGCTGGAAACACACTGATCAAGAAAATTCTTTAATATGCATTTCAACAACACCTCCCCTTCTTTCCTCTTTGCACTGTTATTACCCTAGCCTATATTAGGATGACTGAAGTCCCCTACTATCACCACTCTTATTGCATCTTTCTGAAATTTGCCTGCAAATCTGCTCCTGTATCTCCATCTCATTGTTTGGTGGTCTGCATTATACATCCAGAGTGTAATAGCTCTGCTGCCGTTGTTAATTCTACCCCGACAGCTTCTGCCTTTGACCCCTTAACTACATCATCACTCTTCGGTAAGATAATAGTTTTTTTGATCAATACTGTCAGTGACCCCCCCCCCCCCCATTCTCCTTTTTCCCTTCCCAATCTTTCTTGAATACCTTGTAACCAGTAATATTAAATTCTCAGTCCTCCCTTTCTCTGCGCTATTATATCATAGACCCATGTGGTGATAAGTGTCTATAGTTCAATAATTTACCACACAACTTGCATTTACATACATTCACTCCCATCTTAGGCTGCTTCGCATTTGCGACCCTGACTGATCTCTCATATTTCTGATCTATTCTTTGCTCCATTGTTATTTTTCTCTTCTAGTCCTCTGTGCTTATTGTTTCTCCTTTTTAGTGTTTCATCCAGAGGGCCAATCTGCTGAAAACTTAGCTTAAGCACTTCCCCCTGGTTCCAGTTAATCTACCTGGATATTGGTCTCAGCTCCATTGAGGTGCAACCCATCTACCTTCACCCCTCAGAGTTGGTCACAGCACCCTAACAACCTGAAGCTCTCCCTCCTGTACCATTTCTCCAACAGCATGTTAATCTGTCTCACCCTACTATTCCAATACTCACTAGCATTGGGAGTAATCCAGAGAGTTTTCCTTTGAGGTCCTGCTGCTACATTTCCTTCCGAGCTCCTGAAACACTGCCTGTAAGGCCTCAACATTTTTTGCTTTCTATGTGATTGGTTGCCACATGGACCACAGCTTCTGGTTGGTCCCCTCCCCTCTCAAAATATTCCTCACCCTTTCAGTGATGTCCTATGTCCCGTCACCAGGGAGGCAACACACCACTTGGAACCTCTGTGGACAGTGACAGAAATGACCAAATGTCAGACAGTATGGCCCAGGGCAAGATGGCTATGATGGGTTCATAAAGCATCTGACCTTGTTGGATAGACGGTTGTAATTAAATTTAAGAGGTATAGGGTGGTAGAGTAGATAATGTGGTGGTCTGAGTAGTTCAATACTATGAATCAAAGCGGCAGCTTCCTTTCTGCTGGCAATGAGGCCTCTATTTGAAATGAGTATGGAAAGTTTTAACCCAACTTTTTGTAGATCAAAGCATATTGTTAGGAAAAAGAACGAGGGAACTTCACATGCTCTAGTTGACCTGGAAGTTTGTGCTCCTTAAAATGGGATGTCTGACCATTCCACGTATCATTTTCTGCCACAAAAAGTAGGTAAACTCCCTATGAAGATCTGCAACTAGTGATAAAATGAGATTTTGCTCCATGTTCTAATGCAAACGACCACGAATAATTCAAAGTCAGTGTGGTTTGAAAGCAGAATTCATCATGATGGAATTTTGTAGTGAGTCAGCACTAAAATATAAGGCATATGGGTGAAAATCAGCATCCAGCAGTGGATATGAATAATATGCAAGTCAGTTCCCATATTGTGTTCTTATTTCCCATATTCCTGAACTATAAGCCACAATTTTAAGTTAACTCACCGGTACCAATCGGATCAGCTCAGGTTGGATTCATGTTTCGCACTCCTCCTAATTTTAAGCCCCATTGAAGTCAATGGAGCATAAAATCAGGAATGGGGTAATAAACAGACATCCACCCCTTTCCTGCCAGATGGGTTAGGTTAAAAGTGTTATTTGAATTTCTGAAAATTCAGTGAGCAGTTGACAGTGAGAATGATTCACTGCATCAATTTAACATATGCTGCAACTTGAAGGAACACGCAATAATTGTGAATATAAATGCATGTTGACTAAATGCCAAATTGTGGTGCTTCAATTTAACATATGCAGCAACTTGAAGGAACAAGCAGTAATTGTGAATATAAATGCATGTTGACTAAATGCCAATTTGTGGTGCTTCAGTGTTAGAAATAGCTAGTTAGGTCTCCAGAGATTTATTCTGTCATTATGTTTGGATTGCTTCTTGTGAATGTTCAGTAATGTGATCAGCAAAATCACAACAGATACAGGGTGTAATTTTTCTTCTTCATGTAAATAGAGTTGTCAACCTCTCACTGTCAGACTGTTGAGGTCCACAAAGGCTGAAACACTTCATTTCTAATTCATAATTTTCCTAAGTGCACCTGAAATAACAAAGTGGTCTTCTCTTTTCTTAAGAACTTACTATGTCAACAATAAGCATTTCTCTTTTTTGTACCACGATATATCCAAGTACACCATCCCACATGCTTTTCTTCCTCCCTATGTTAGGAACATAGGAACAGGAGTAGGCCATTCAGCCCATCAAGCCTGCTTTGCCATTCAATTAGATCACAACCCTCTGGGGTAGAGAATTCCAAAGATTCACCACCCTTTGAGTGAAGAAATTCTTTCTCACCTTAGTCATAAATCACCTGCCCCTTATTCTGAGACTGTGTCGTGTGGTTCTAGAGCCCCCAGGCATCTATCTTGTCACACCCTGTAAGAATTTTGTAAGTTTCAATGAGATCGTGTCTCATTATTCTAAACTCTAGAGAACACAGGCCCAGTCACCTCAATCTCTCCTCATAAGACAATTCGCCATCCCATGGATTAGCCTGGTGAACATCCGCTGCACTCCTTCAATGGCAAGTATATTCTTTCTTAGATGAGCAGACCAAAAATGTACACAATACTCCAGGTGAGGTCTCACCAAGGCTCTATAGAATTTGCAGCAAGACATCCTTACTCCTGTACTCAAAACCTCTTGTGTTGAATTCAAGGCTCATAACATTGTCCTCAATCACAATTTTACCTAGCATCTTCACACTGTGGAATTCCCACCCTCCCTCAGTTTTCCATTTTCCCCCCACAGACTTTTAAAA
Organism: Carcharodon carcharias; assembly: GCF_017639515.1. Taxonomy (NCBI): domain Eukaryota; kingdom Metazoa; phylum Chordata; class Chondrichthyes; order Lamniformes; family Lamnidae; genus Carcharodon; species Carcharodon carcharias. The sequence goes on from NC_054472.1 coordinate 151,013,758, forward strand.
CATAAATTTATTCAATAAACTATACCTACCACCTGAGTTTTCTTTTTAACCACATCTTATTTTTTAAATTCTTTCACAGGTTAGGCCAGCATTATTGTCCCTGATTGCCCCTCAGAAGGTGGTGGTTAGCTGCCTTCTTGAACTGCTGCAGTTCATGTGGTGTAGGTACACCCACAGTGCTGTTACCGATGGAAATGCCAGGATTTTGACACAGTGACAGTGAAGGAATGGCGATATGGTTCCAAGTCAGGATGGCATGTGACTGGAGGGGAACTTACAGGTGGTGATGTTCCCATGCATCTGCTGTCTTTGTCCTTCTAGGTGGTAGAGGTTGTGGGTTTGGAAGGAGGCTTGATGAGTTGCTGCAGTGCATCTTATAGATGATACACACTGATGCTACTGTGCAGGGTAGTGGAGGGAGTGAATATTTAAGTTTGTGGATGGGCTGTTAATCAAGTGAGTTGCTTTGTCTGGGATGGAATCGAGCTTCTTGAGTGTTGTAGGAGCTGCACTCATCCAGGCAAGTGGAAAGTATTCCATTACACTCCTGACTTGTGCCTTGTAGATGGTGGTCCATCCCTAAGACTATTTCCTATTCTTTTCTACCCTAGACAATGACCATTGGCTTTCACCCATATTTCATAAAAATTTAAAAACATTTTGGAACATTTTTGAGCCCAGATATTACTGCTGGGCTATTCTTGAGTAGACAAAGATGAAATGTGTTGGTGTGACATTCCTTCATTTTGTTGAAGGCATTAACTGTTTTGTTGTAAATGCATTAACCCCTCTGCTTGGTTTATCAAAGAACTAAGAGGTTAAAATGAGATACTGCTTTACAAATGTTAATACCCATTACTGCTGTCAAATTATTTCAGAAGAGATCAAGTTCAGCTTACCTCACTATTCAGAAAGCAGTAAAACACGGACACAAAAAAACCCTGTAAAACCAAAGAGTCTTGTTGAGTCCTACAGAAAATTATGACATTAACTCTTTACAAAACATTTAAATTACATAATGCTTTAGGAAAAGATCTAATTTGCACAACAAATTAAGCTGTCATATTGCATTAGGACCATGGTTCATAAACTATCAGTTTGTCTATCCAGATTACTCACCTGAAAGGCCTGCAGAAATGAATTAAAGTAGATGAAAACAATTTGTGAGATGTCATCTTCGCCTGGATTGACGAAGAACAGCATGTAAGTGATGCCAAGAAGGGGTAACAGAACTAAAGTTGCCTTCACTGCCTTCCTGTAGGACAGATGGTGACAGGATAGAGGTTATATTATTTTTTAAAAATGAAGTTAAAGCTCATTGACGTAGTAACTAAATGTTTTTCTGGGCACATGTCACCTTGAGCTAGTTGCAATTGTGTTAGGCTTTATTAGTTAGAGTACAGAACAATTTGAATTGAAGCTACACTTACAGTGTAAATGCCATGTGAATAATATGCTATGGTCATGGCCTGACAACAGAACCAAGCTGAGTGAGACTCCCTGGAGAGGAGAATTTCATTCAGCTTTACTAAAGAAAACAAATTCTATAGTCATTATCATGCTGCTGTTTGTGGAGGTTTGCTATGTGCAAACTGGCTTCTGTGTTACTTACATTACAGCAATGGCTACACGACAGAAATATTTCATTGGCTTTAAAGCACTTTGAGATCTTCAGTTGTCATGAGAGGCACGACAGTATATAAGTTTAAGTATTTCTTTCTTTTCACTTCAGAGTCAATTCAGAACTTGGTAGCTGATTTCTGTTCACATTAATGTTGGTGGGAAATGATTTTCACCCATGCTAAATTTGTTTTTTTAATTTATTCTAGGGATGTAAACATAGCTGTCAGGCCAGCATTAATTGACCATCCCTAACTGAGCCACCTTCTTGAACTACTGCAGTCCATATGGCGTAGGTACACCCAGAGTGCTTTTTTTTTGTAGTTGCTTGATCCAATTGAGTGACTTGCCATGGCATCACAGTAAAGAGTCAACCACATTGCTGTGGGTCTGGAGTCACAGATAGACCAGACCGAATAATGATTGCTGATTTACTCCACCGAAGCACAATAGCAAAGCAGATAATTTTTTCTGACAGTCTGATAGTTTTTTGATCATTATTATTGAGACTAGTATTTTATTCCAAATGTATAATTAATTGAATTTAATTTCCCCCAAAAACTGTGGTGGGGGTTGAACTCATGTCTCTGGAGCATTAGAATGGGTCTCTGGATCATTAATCCAGTAACATTACCACTATGTTACTGTTGGTACAGTAAATGCAATCCAGCTTCTCTTTTTACTCTCAATTTGGTATGGCATAGGAGCCAAATAGGTTCCAAGATGTAACACGTTGGAACTTTCAAGGAGCATCTCCCAACCCACTGCTGTAACATTACTGGGTGAAGCAGTGTCTAGGAAATAACAAGCCCTTGTGAAGGGAGATTAGAATGGAATTGATTTTCTGTGGCAGAAATCCAATAGCTGAAGCAGGCAGATCTTCAGTACTACAAGTGCTATTCAGCATGCTGAACTTACAATGCAAGTTTTTATAAGCATGAGCTGAACTCAGCACCGCCAAGCTACATCAATAATTACTACACTACTGTGCCCATATCAGCAATTAAGAGGTGTGTCAGTGTTGTTAGGGATTGAAATAGCTAATGTCAGTTTTGTCGACAGTGTCCTGAAGGAAGCTTCAGCCTGTGCATGATTTCTCCATGTGCCAACCCTCATGAGGGATGCTATACAACACAAGTTTTTGGCAGAATTGGAAGAAGCAATGGGTTAGTTACTAGTCTTTTGTTTCTAGGACTTTAGTTCGTATCTGGCAATACAGATGGAATGGAAGTTTACTTTTTCTGCTGTCAGTTAGAACCTTATGTGCAATAAGATTGGGCAGTCCACAGACTTATGGCACAGAACTGGCATTTATTGTGCTGTGAAGTTGTAGGAATTCCCACATAGGCCTAGGGGTACTGCTGAAGTTTAACCAGCTATACATGCACCGAGTACCAGTGATGAAAGCTCCTCACGGTACCTGTTACAGCATTAGCCTGCCAGATCACCTGGGCGAAATTTCAGATTGAGTATCATGTGACCCAAACTGAAGCCCTGAGTACATGGACTGTCCAATCTCATTGCATGTAAGACCAACTGGCAGCAGAAATGTGTGGAACTTTAATGTGAGTGAAGCCAGACAGCAGAACTCTGTGTAACCTAAATACTGTAGGGTGAAAGAGGAGAGGGTGAAAGATTGAAATTCTACACATCTATGCTTGTGGTGGTCAAGGATCATATTCAGGTTTTTGTTAAGGAAGAGATAGAGAGACACAAGCATGCAATGCTCCACTGGTGGAAATATACAGTCTTAGTGACTGAGGAGATTAGTGTGAGGCATTCATTGGAACATTAGGAATGGAACAGGAATTGGTCATTTAGCCCCTCGAATTTGTTCCACCATACAATGAGATTATGGTTGATATGTGATTGATCACTACATACCTGTCTTTTCCCCATATCCCTTTCTACCTTTGCTTAACAAAAATCCATCAATCTCAGATTTAAAATTAACAATTGATCTAACATGAATTGCTATTTACAGAAGAGAGTTCCAAACTTTTAGCACCCTTTGTGTGTAGAATTGTTTCCTAATCACTTCTGAAGACCTGGCTCTAATTTTTAGACCAAGCACCCTAGTCCTGGAGCTCCCTAACCAGCTGAAATAGTTTTGCCCTATCAACCTCTTGATATCGTGAAAACCTGGATCAGATTGCCCCTTAACCTTCTAAATTTCAAGGAATGCAAACCTAGTTACTGTAGCCTCCCTTTGTAAATTATCCCTTAGGATTCAGATATATTCTGGTAAATTTAGGCTGCACTCCCTCCAAGGCCAATAGATCCTTCTTAAAATGTGGTGCCCAGGACTGAATGTTGTACTCCTGGTGTGGTCTAACTGGGGCTTTGTATAGCTGAAGCTTAACTTTTGCCATCTTGTATTCTAATCTTCTAGATTTAAAAGCCAGCATTCTATTAGTCTTCTGATTATTTTTTGTACCGGTTCATGGCATTTCAATTATCTATCTACATGGAGGCTCTAAGTCTCTTTGGGCCTCCACTGGTTCTAGCTTCTCACCATTTAGAAAATACCCTTTTCTATCCTTTTTAGTTCTAAAGCAGACGAGGACACACTTACCCTCATTGAAATGCATTTGCCAGTTTTCCCCACTTAATCTAATAATATCTCTTCATAACATTATGCTTCGGCCTACACTATTTACAGTGCCGCCTATCTTTATGTCATCATCAAACTTGCAGCTTTTTTATCCTATCATTTAAATTGTTAATATACGTGGTCAATAGCTAAGGACCTAACACAGATCCGCATTCTTCCAATTACAGTATCTGCTCATTATCCCTATTCTCTGCCTCTTGCTGCTCAACCAATTTTCTAACTAGATCAATAATCTATCTTGAATTCCATGAGATTGCAAGTGGGTTAGCTTTTTAAAAAATATATTCTCAGCATGTGGATAACATTTTAATCTCCAGCCTCAGTTGTTTTACAGGTAGGCAGACATTAAGAAGCAATCATGTAGTATGGAAATCAATCACATGTAACCCAGATCAGGTAGGGGTGGGGCATGTGCTTCTCTGGCTGTCTACCATCTCCCAGGATGTCAGTTTACTTTCTTCCGGTCCCTGCAATACCATTCTATAATTGACTGCCTGCAGGTCAATGTGAGTAGTGCAGGAGGAGGCTAAACCTCCCATATCCCTTTTTTCCCAGAATCATAATGACAATAGAATGTTCCGGCACAGAAATGTGCTGGAATTTCAGCGGACCTCTAACAGTTCGATCGGCAGCAAGGGGAACTGTGAAATGCAATGAGGACTTGTTTGCACAGAAGTCCAACATTGTGACGTCGCTTCCGAATTTTACGTGTGGCGGGAACCACGGAGTGTGGACTTCTCACTACAACATGGCGGGACATCATTTAATATAGTTTAGATACCAACTAAGTTGAATCTTACACTGTATTCAAGATTTTATGAATGGCACATGGGAACCAGGGGGCTTCAGAGTCTTACCCCATTCAAGGAGACAGGAGTTCAGTGCTGCCTGTGCCAGTCAATGATACTCAGAGCTAACGTGCAGTGGGAGGGTGGAGGTGGAATTGAGGCCATTGCTGGCTGCCAGCAGAAGTGGAGTAAAGGTGGCAGCACCATCAGAGAGGTCATATGCAGGTGGCAACAATAATGGTGGGGGTGAAGCATGTGAAAATGGCAGCACTAACAGGGTGTGTGTGTGAAAGTGGCAGCACAAATGGGGGAAGACATTCTGCAGGGGACACAGAGGGACAGTAGCACTTAGTCCCAAGTGAGCAGCAAGGGAAAGGTTTTGTGGGGGGTGCTGGTGGGATACAAAAAATATGCAGGAGAAGAAGAGAGCCCATATGGCATGGGGCTTATCCACCCAATGGATGCCTCTGAGAAGGAGATGCAGTGCTGAGATAGGGAAGTACTGGTGGAGCAACAGCAGGAATGGAAGGAAAGCCACTTGCAGAGTGGATGTGCAAGAGAAGAGTGTAAAGGGATGTAGCAACAGCCTCCTGTGCAAAGAAAGGCTACCTTCATGACAGAATCTACTATACATGGCTCAAGTATCTGCAGATGTCCGAGCGGCAGTGTCTGCACTAACTGAGGCTCTCCAGGGAGGTGCATGCTGATGGACACCTGCACAGGGACCGATTTATGCTTCAGGACTAGCTGAGACCCATGAGGTTTGGTGGACACTCAATGCCCATGGGCCTGAAGATCAAAAACAAAAACAGAATTACCTGGAAAAACTCAGCAGGTCTGGCAGCATCGGCGGAGAAGAAAAGAGTTGACGTTTCGAGTCCTCATGACCCTTCAACAGAACTCGAAACGTCAACTCTTTTCTTCTCCGCCGATACTACCAGACCTGCTGAGTTTTTCCAGGTAATTCTGTTTTTGTTTTGGATTTCCAGCATCCGCAGTTTTTTGTTTTTAGGCCTGAAGATCAATGTGGCTCTCAACTTCTACATCCAGAACTTTCCAGGGATCCACTCAGGACAGGTGTGGAATCTCGCAGGCTGAAGCCCTTGGGTTCATCAAGGAGGACACCTCCCTATTCAAGAGATGGGGGAGCTATGCGTGCTTCCAAATGGACCTGGGCAATCAGGTGGAGAGGTCCATCGACTTTGCAGCCATTGCTGGATTCCCCCAGGTACAAGGTATCATTAATTGCACGCATATGGCCATCAAGGCTGCTATGGACCAACCAGTGGCCTTCATCAACAGGAAGGGCATCCATTCCATTAATGTCCGACTGGTCAGCAACCATCAAAAGCAGATTCTTCAAGTGTGTGCATGGTTCCTGGGGAGTAGGCATGAAACCTATGTACTTCGGCAGCTGCAGCTGCCACTGCTTTTCTGGACCTCTCACACCTTTAGGGAAGGATTCTTGAGGACATAGGCTACCCATTGATAACATGGCTACTCACCCCTGTGAAGAACCCTCTCACTGCAGCAAAGAAGCCCAGTACCTGTCACTGGTCCATCCGAGTAACCTTCAAGCAGGCCACTGGGCTGCTGATTCAGCTGCCTAGACCGATCTGGTGGTGCCCTTCAGTGATGGTCCCGTGGGTCTTCATGGTCTGTTGTATTCTGCACAACCTAGCACTGCAGAGAGGGGAGGCCTTGAATAATGAGGGCATCATTGATCACCACTCCTGATCCAGTGAGCAGGATGTACAGGAGGATGCAGAGCAGGCAGCACAGGATGAGGAATCTCTTACATCAGAACAGAGGAAAATGAGAGATGTGCAAGGAGGCTCAGGACAATCTCATACATATCTGTTGCTTTTGACACTGATGCCCTTTCACAAGGTCTGTAATAAAACCTCAACTTTATGTGGATCTGCTGTCATCTCCTTCATTTTGCACTCCATCACCTAGCGTTCAGCTTCACAGTATGCGCTGACACAGCTGAGCTGCTGACCAGACATGACCCATTCCAATACGAGCAGCCCATTGAGGAAGCAAGGCTGTGGATGATATCTAACAAGGCAGCAAGAGTTGAAAGGGTGACCAGCAGGAATGAGTTTAACATTTATTAATTGGTACAACATTATAAAGTCTTAACAGGTATAAAGTTTAAACACCTGTGATCCCCAAGTGCATCCAGGTGCTCTTCTTAACTCATTTATGTCTACTCCTACGAGCTGCCATCTCTGCATTTGTGGCTGCATGTGCTGCCTCCTGGCTTGGGATGACCTTGGTGGCTGTTCTCTGGCTGCTTGAGGCATGCAGGGTCCCAGCATTCTAATGGACACCTGCACAAGTGCAGAACTCACTCTCTGCCATCTGTGGAGGCACAGGGGTCACTGGCAGAGGGACTGAGGAGCCAGTGTCCACAACGAAGACTCTTGATGCCTTCTGTCTTTCACTGTGTGACTGCTACAGAAAACTCTGAGACAAGGCATGTAGGTTTGCACGCATCTCTCTCATCCACTGAGTGTTCTGCTGGAAGAGGCTCTGAGTGTTGCCAATCTATCAATGGAGAAAGCCATGTGTACACACACCTGAGACATGGCAACACTCAAGGCCTGGATGGACTCCTCCATCATCTACGCAGAACTGTACACAGCCTCTGGCAGCTCTATCAGATGTTCCCCTACCTCTCACTGCAAATTCAGCAGTTGCTGACTCCCAGACACGTATCGTCAGTCTGGGTTCAGCCGTGGTCCTGGCCTCTCACAGTCCTCTGACTATCAGTGGGCTTGGCTGTCAAGCCCCCATCAGCTGCTTGGGCATGTTTGTGATGTGCTCGCCAGCTTGTGACCCTGCTAATTGTGAGTGGCGACCCACCAACATGAGAGTATCTAAGCTGGTGGAAGGTGCAGGAGAATGATGTAACTGTGCACCCTCAGAGCATCCCTCCTTCACCTCAGAGGTGGCCACCTGTCCCCAGCTCTCGCCAGCTGCACATCCTTTGGGGTTATTGAGACCTGCATGAGAGAAAGCAATTTAGGTGTTAAGGACTTCACATCTCCTCATTAACAACCATGTCTGAGATGGAGCCCTGCGTGTTTAAGTAATGGACACATGGGCACTATACCTCATGTATGGTCCAGATATACACTTGCACCCCTGCACTTTTTCATTCACTCCTATGATGACACTCTTGTCTCACCATCAACAATCGCTCAGCCACCATGCATCCCAGTTAGTTCTAGGGCCTGCTCCTCTGCTGGGATCAGGAAACAAAGGTCTAGGTCTCCATCAGTCTTAGCCTTGCCTTTATCATTGTGTGCCCATTCCCCCTGTCAACAGAAGGAGGAACACTCTTAGATTCCCCATGAAGTCTCGCACAATACTTATGCTGGTGACATGTCCCATGATGGGGCTCACAAATGCCTCCTCCACACGTCTGCTCTTGAGGAACCTTGTGGGAGATCAGCAAAAGTAGGTGGATGCCTCTCACTGAGATGCAGCAATGCCTCTAATAGGAAATGTTGCTGTCTCACCCCCTGGGTGGTCACTTACTCCTCATGAAGTGCACCATATCATGTTTCCACATGCAAGCCCCAAAGAGGAGAGCAGTGTGGCATCTACCCGGCAATGTGGAATCTGGCCTATATAGTCCAGTTCACAAAAGCAGGACAAGTCCAACCCTGCCAATTACTGCTCCATCAGTCTACTCTCGATCATCAGAAAAGTAATGGAAGGGGTCATCAACAGTGCTTTCAAGCGGCACTTGCTTAGCAATAACCTGCTCACTGACGCTCAGTTTGGGTCCTGCCAGGGCCACTCAGCTCCTGACTTCATTACAGCCTTGGTTCAAACATGGACTAAAGAGCTGAACTCCAGAGATGAGGTGAGAGTGACTGCCCTTCACATCAAGACCGCATTTGACCGAGTGTGGCATCAAGGAGCCTTAGCAAAACTGGAGTCAATGGGATTCGGGGGAAACTCTCCACTGGTTGGATTCACACCTAGCAGAAAGGAAGATGTTTGTGGTTATTGAGGTCAATCATCTTAGCTCCAGGATATCATTGCAGGAGTTCCGCAGGATAGTGTCGTTGGCCCAACCATTGTCAGTTGCTTCATCAATGACCTTCCTTCCATCATAAGGTTAGAAGTGGGGATGTTCATTGATTATTACACATGTTCAGCACCATTTGCGACTCCTCAGAAACTCAAGTAGTCCATGCCAAAATGCAGCAAGATTTGGACAATATCCAGGCTGAGCTGACAAATGGCAAGTAACATTCATGTCACACAAGTGCCTGGCAATGAATATCTCCAACAAGGGTAAATCTAACCTTCAACCTTTGACATTCAATGGTATTACCATCACTGAATCCTCCACTATCAACATCCTGGGGGTTACCATTGACCAGAAACTGAACTGGACTAGCCATACAAATACTGTGGCTACAATAGCAGGTCAGAGGCTAGAAATCCTGCGGCGAGTAACTCACCTCCTGACTCCCCAAAGTGTGTCCACCATCTACAAGGCATAAACAGGAATACTGTCCACTTGCCTGGATGAGTGCAGCTCCAAAAACACTCAAGAAGCTCAACACCATCTAAGACAAAGCAGCCCGCTTGATTGGCACCCCATCCACAAATATTCACTCCCTCCAGCACCGATGCACAGTGGCAACAGTGTAACAGCATTTAGAAAATGCAGCTGAAACTCTCCAAGGCTCCTTAGACAGCACCTTCCAAACCCATGACCACTAGCATCTAGAAGGCCAGGGGCAGCAGACACAAGGGAACACCACCACCCAGAAGTTCCCCTCCAAGTCACTCATCACCCTGACTTGGAAATATATCACCATTCCTTCACTGTCGCTGGGTCAAAATCCTGGAATTCCCTCCCTAACAGCACTGTGTGTGTTCCTAAACCACAGGGACTACAGTGGTTCAAGAAAACAGCTCATCACCACCTTCTCAAGGGCAATTAGTGATGGGCCTAGCCAGCGATGCCCACATCCCATGCTCAAATAAAAAAATAGAACTCACCTTGGTGGAGCAAAGGAGGCCATTGACCCATTTGTAGCTCTGCACCCATATTTGGGGTAGGGGTTGGGGGTGGGAGTAGGTTAGTGGTCACCCCATGGCTGCTGACCTCCTTGTGGTCAGGCGGGCCTGTCTCTTCCTCCCATCCCTGAGGAAGACGACCTCTCGCTTGTCCTTCCAACTTGGAGACAGGGAGGCATCATTAAACCTTGTCTTCCCTCTGACATGTTATACAAATTAGGAGCAGGAGTAGGCCAATCAACTCCTTAAGCCTGCTCCACCCTTCAATAATATCGTGGCTGATCTGATTGTAACCTCAACTTCACATTCCCACTCAACTTCGATAACCTTTCACCCCCTTGCTTATCAAGAATGTTGCCTGCATCCTCCTGGTCTTCTGTACTGGCCGACAGGTGGAGGGGTCTTCTGTCAGATGAAGGGTCTTCTGGCAAGCAGAGGGATCTTCTATCAGGCGGAGGGGTCTTCTGTCAGGTGGAGGGGTCTTCTGCAATGTTACTTTGCTTAGGCAGACGATTCAAAGGAGGCAGCTGTTCTTCAGAGCAGGCAACCCTTTGAATATGGCGCCAGCACCGGATGCCGCCATTGGTACTTCGTTACCTGCTTCCACTCTTTAATTGAACGAGACCCACATCACCTGTTAGTTTATGGGCCGACCGCTGTGTGATCATGCTTGGCCTGCTGCATGACACTCAAGTGGAAGTGGCACCGGCCTCGGCTGCTGTCACCGAGACCTGCAGCCTTCGAATAAAATTCAGCCCAGGATAGTCAGCAGCTCAAGTCTGCAGAGCTGCTTTTCCTCACATGATCAAATCCCACTCTTCCTTATTTAGAAGTACCATCTAATTCCCCGCAAGTTGGTTGGGAAGCATTTTGCTGCTACTTTTGGCATTTCTCCAGAACGCCATGCTAAAATTGGTAATTCAACAAGGCAAGGGAAGAAGATAGAATAATCTTATAATTGAATTATACCTACACATGGCAGAAGTCTGCTCCTCTACCTGGGGAATCACAGGGGTACTCTCCTAGCATTCTGAACATGGTGCCAACGGAGTTCCAACATACTGTGTCAATGTACCCTGCTTTTTTAAGAGAAATCTTCAGAAATTAACAGGAAAAATCTTGAGACACTTCCACTAAACTGAGACTCCAACAAGCATTAAATTTAACCTTGGATGAAATCAAATGTTTGTTACTTTGATATTAAATGGACTGGCAGAAGTGGTAGAGTTCATTAGTAGGCAGATCATCCTTTAAAGCTCACATCACTCCCTCAAAGAAGAATTTCAGGTCTTTCAATAGTTGATGCTTTTAATATTCTGCTGAGATCAGCTTATCTGGACCTTAAGTGATTTACACAGTACAGTTAAATTTCCAGAACGGCATGAAAATTGGAGAGATCATTCAGAGTGATGACATATTCAGGATGAGTCTCTCTCAGCCTATGACTTTGCTCAACAGGCTGCAGACCATTATGTGTAAATCTGGTTCCATTAACCTTATGAATATTTTTCATTAAATTTAATCTGCTGAGTACTGAGTGTGCATTGCAGTTCTGGTGTTGTGGGCATTTTTCTATAAAGCGGAAACCTGCATTTCTGATATCTATCACAACCAAAGGAAGGAGGTCAAAGTCAGGTCAATGAATTCATATCATTTTCCAAAGTAAGGGACAGTATGAAATCTCCAGTAGCGTGCCTAGGATGCCAGCAGGCACAGTTTAAAATAAGGGGTCTCCCATTTAGGTTGGAGATGAGGAGGAATTTCTTCTCTTAGAGGATTGTTAGTCTTTGAAATTCTTTCTCAGTGAGCAGTGGAGCCTGGGTCATTGAATATATTCAAGGCTGAGATAGACAGATTTTTGATTGGCAAAGGAGTCAAGGGTTATAGGGGACAGGCGGGAAAGTGAAGATAAGGCCACACCAGATCAGCCACGAACTGACTGACTGGTGGAGCAGGCTCGAGCAGCTGAAAGGCCTACTCCTGCTCCTGATTATTGTGTTCTCATGTTATGTTCTTATCATTAGCAAAGCTGGCATTTATTGCCTATTCCCTAGTTGTTCTGAGCAGTGTGCCTGGCAATTTCAAGGGCAGTCAGAAGTCAGCTACGTGGGTGTGTGACTGGGCCCATCATATAGGCCGACTTAGGTAAAGACAGAATTAAAAAACAGAAAGCGCTGGAAATACTCAGCAGGTCTGACAGCATCTGTGGAGAGAGAAAGAAAGTTAACCTTTTGAGTTGAATCTGACTCTTCAGCTAAGATTGCTCACTTTCCCTAAAGTTGAACCAGTTAAACAAGATTTACGGAAATATTTTGCTGACACCTACTTTTTGTTTCCAGATATCTTTAACTGAATTTGAATTCTCAGGCTGCCATGATGGGTTTGAATTCTCTGAATTCCCAGCCCAGTAACAAAGGGGAGAATTTTCAAATGTCAGGGGAAAGGGGGTGGGGTGGAGTGGGGTGGTGAGGTGGATGTTGGGGCATGTGGGGAGGGGGGTTGAAGATGGAAAAGATGTCAGTCAGCGTGTTGAAAATCCAACCTGACTCCACTGACCTTCTGACTTAAGTGGTGTGTATTTCAAGGCATGTGGGAAACCTCCATAGGACAGGCAGGTTGGTGATTATCATATGCCATCATTTTCTAAGTGACAATTGATTGAAGATTTAACCCTGCATTTTGGGTTTCCTGAGCTGTCTGAAACTCACCAGGCTCAACAAGGTGAGAGCACGGCAAAGACTGAACAAGCTGATAAAGTGACAGGTCCTTTAAATTCTGAAACGTGACAGCGGCTTCCTTGCCAGGATGAAAGGCCTTTGATCACGAGACTTGTTCTGAGAGTTTGCTTTCACTACTTTCAAGATTTCCAATACTTCAAAGGACATTTGTACTACCTTCAATATTTTTGACTTTGTTCCAGCTGTTAGCCTTTTCAGCCGCATGGGAGCTCACTCAACTCCACCTCAGACCTCTGATGTGGAATAGCACGAGCAGCAGCAGCAGGAGCAGCCATCTGCCATTGCACCAGAGTGTGGGGATGATCATGTAACTCCAGCTAGAAGGAGACAATACCTCCAACAGGCAGAGGAACAGCTTCCTGAGCATGACTGAGGAAGAGTGCCTCAGGAAGCTCAGGCTTTTGCAGCAGGTCCTTGCTCTCTTGCCTTCTGGGACAAGATCTCCTTCCAAGGTAACAGTTGGCTATGAATTGTCAAAAGCCATCACTGGCCTGAATTTCCTCACCTCCAGCTCCTTCCAGGGATCTGCTCATGACATCGGCAGGATTTCACAATCTGCTGAACACATCTGCATCTCCCAGGTGATCAAGGCCATGTTTGCCATGGAGGCCAATTACATTCACTTTGCTGCTGTTGAGTTCAGTCAGAATGAGAGGGCCCTCAGATATGCTGTAGTGGCTGGATTCCCACCAGTCCGGGGATCATAGACTGTACACACGTGGCAGTTAAGGCAACGCTCAGATCAATCAGCAGTATTTGTCAATTGAAAGAGATGCCACTCCATCAATGTTGAGCTGATATATAATCACAGGAAGGTTTTCATTGCAGGCCTGTGCAAGATATCTTGGAAGCTGCCATGATGCCTTCATTTTGTGCCAGTCTTATGTCCCACTGGTCTTCGTACCTCCAAACAGAGTCAGTGGATGATTCCTTCGAGACAAGGCCATGGCTAATGACATCTGTGAGGAACCCTACATTGACCTCCAAGAAAGGTACAATCAAAGCAACATGAGCACAATAGAAAGCCATTGGATTGTTGTAGATGCAAGTCAGTTGTCTGGACAGATCTGTGGGCCACCTTCAGTACGTGCTATTAAAAATGTTCTGAATGGTGATGATCTGTTATGCCTTGCACATCAAGAAGACGAGAACTGCAGGAGGATGAATTGGATTATTGCTCTGCATCTCCATTGGAGGATGAGTAGGAAGAACAGGAGCAGCAGGAGGACGAGGTGAAGGAAGACCCCAATGTGGTCAGGGTACCTGTAGCCTCTCATCTTGCCATTTGAGGTGCCCATGATGTAATCACGCAGGTACATAAGAACATAAGAAATACGAACAGGAGTAGACCATTTGGACCCTCAAGCCTGCTTCACCATTCAGTTAGATCATGGCTGACCTTGTTGTGTTTCAATTTCCACGTTCCCATCTAACCCTGATAACCTTTGATTCCCTTGCCTAACAAGAATCTATCTACTTCTGCCTTAAAAATATTCAATGACCCTCTCCTCCACCACCTTCTGAGGCAGAGAATTCCAAAGTCGCACAACTCTGTGAGAGAAAATTTTTCTCCTCATCTCTGTCCTAAAAGGGTGACCTCTAATTTTAAAACAGTGCCTCCTAATTCTGGACTCATCCACAAGAGGAAACATCCTTTCAACGTCCACCTTGTCAAGGGCGTTCAGGATCTTGTATATTTCAGTTAAATCACCCCTCACTCTTCTAAACTCCAGTGGAATCAAGCCCAGTCTGTCCAACCTTCCTCATAAGACAACCCACTCATTCCAGGTATCAATCTAGTAAACCTCCTTTGAACTGCCTCCAATGTATTTACATCCTTCCTTAAATAAGGAGACTAAAATTGCACACAGTATTCAAGGTACGGTCTCAACAATGCCCTGTATAACTGAAACAACATCCTTACTTTTATGTTCAATCCCTCTTTTGATAAAGGATAGCGTTCCATTAGTCTTTGTAATTGCTTGCTGTACCTGCGTACTAACTTTTTGTGACTCATGTCCTAGAACACCTAGATCCCTCTGCATCTCAGAATTATGCAGCCATTTAAGTAGCTCTCTGTTTTTTTGTTCTTTCTGGCAAAGTGAACAACTTCACATTTCCCCACATTAAACACCATTTGCCAGATCTTTGATCACTCACTCACCCTATCTACATCCATCTGCAACAATCTATATGCATCTGCAACCTCCTCATGTCCTCTTCACAACATACTTTCCTACCTATCTTTGTGTCATCTGCAAATTTAGCTATCACATCTTCACTGCCCTCATCTAAGTCATTGATGTAAATTGTAAAAAGTTGAGGCCCCAGTACAGACCCCTGTGGGAGCCACTCGTCACATCCTGCCAGTTAGCAAAAGATCCATTTATGCATACTCTCTGCTTTCTGCCAGCCAGCCAGCCAATCTTCTATCTATGCTAATATGTTACCCATTACACCATGCACTTTTATTTTCTGTCATAATCTTTTATGTGGCACCTTATCAAATGCCTTCTGGAAGTACAGGATTCCTAAATAAAGGCTCCCCTTTGTCCACTGCGCATGTTACTCCTTCAAAAAACTCTGATAAATTGGTTAACCATGATCTTCCTTTCACAAAACCTTGCTGACTCTTCCCAATTGCCTTGAGCTCTTCTAAGTGCCCAGCTATAACCTCCTAAATGATCGATTCTAATAACTTCTCCACAATAGATGTCAAGTTAACTGGCCTATAGTTTCCTGTTTTCCATCTCCCTCCCTTCTTGAATATAGGGGTGATATTTGTTGCTTTCCAATCTGATGGAACCTTTCCAGAATCTAGCAAATTTTGGAAAATTAACACCAGCGCATCGACTACCTCATTAGCTACCTCTTTTAAGACCCTAGGCTGTAATCCATCAGGACCCAGAGACTTGCTAGCCTGTAGCTCCATCAATTTGCTCAGTACTGTTTCCCTAGTGATTTCATTTTCACCAAGTTCCTTTGTCCTGTTCACCTTCTGATTTGCAGCGATGACTGGAATGTTTTTTGCATCCTCTATAGTGAACACAGAAGCAAAACATTTGTTCATCTCTTCTGCCATTTCCTTATTATCTGCTATTAACTCCCCACTGTCACTCTCCAGAGGACCAACGCTCACTTTACTTACTCTTTTCCTTTTTACCTGTAGAAACTCTTGCTATCCATTTTTACATTTCTAGCTAACTTCCTTTCATACTCTAATTTCTTTCCCTTGAATAACCTTTTAGTCATTCTCTGCCGTTCTTTATATTCTGACAAACAGTGGCAGCAGTGTGTACCATCTACAAGATACACTGCAGGAACTCACCAAGCCTCCTTAGGCAGCACCTTCGAAACCCACGACCACTGCCATCTAGAAGGACAAGGGCAGCAGGTGGATGGGAACACCACCACCTGGAAGTTCCCCTCCACTCACCATCCTGACTAGCTGGCCCAGCTAGCGACGCCCCCATCCTGTAAATGAATAAAAAAGGCTTTGCACCCCCCTAACCGACTGTGAGCAGGTCAGTTAAGTACAAACTCTGCCCTTTGAATGGGACATCCATTCATAACCCTATTGCAATGAGGATATTAAATATTAATGAGTGAGGAAATAACACACACTGAGATGGAGAGCTAGAAATAAAAGATGTATTAATTCAGCATCTACATATTTCAAGTTGATCAACACAAACAAATATACTCTCAGGACACAAAGATGGTCGCTGTACCTATTCAATCTGTCAGCCGAAAGAGGAATAAGCTTAACACTTGCATAATAGCTGTCTTGGCTTCATTTACCTGTACTGCATTGTCTCGGATGTGGTTGATGCCCTCAGTTTAGTCATCAGGATCCTCACAATGTTGAAGAGAAAGACAAAATTAACCTGTTGAGAAAAACAGCATGCCATAAGTGCATCTTATAACAAAAATGGTTAAGTCCTTGAAATTATGGAGTGTTAACATTAGCATATGAATTTATCTTTCTATGAAATTGCTTTGAACTTGCATTTCTAATGCACCTTATCCTATCCTCAGGATGTTAATTTTACATTTCAATTTAAATGCAGGAAAGTCCTGTAAACGGTGAAGAAGTGCCTCAGGCCTGATCAAAATAAGCTGGGTGGGTTGCCTGCATCTGTTGACAGTTAGACCTTTCCTCAGGTAGATCACTCTTCTGCAACATTGAATTTTGGGCTGCCTACCTCAGCTACAGTGACCCCTGGCAAATGCCAGCATGATGACATCAATGGGGGAGGGCTGATTCTGGCTGGAATGAGCCATTTCTCTCTCTCGCCACCCCCCCACCCCCCCCCCAACCTTAAACCAGCTTATATTTCACCCCTCTCCTAATTTCACTCAGTTCTGTTGAAGGGTCATGAGGACTCGAAATGTCAACTTTTTTCTTCTCCGCCGATGCTGCCAGACCTACTGAGTTTTTCCAGATATTTCTGTTTTTGTTTTGGAGTTCCAGCATCCGCAGTTTTTTGTTTTTATAAAAATATGGTATGTTTTTTAAAAATCCTGTTGACATATTTGTGTGGGGCATCTTAAGTGTGAAAGACACTTGCTAGATGTGAGATTTTATACAAGGATAGATAAACAGGTTGCCAACCTGTCCAACAAGATAGCAAAGGAATTGCACACAAAGAAATTAAGTATTTATAAGTTAATACTGATGAACATGATTTCCAGTGTAGGTTTAATTTATTTTCATAATTTCTCTTGCACATTGCACTTGTCCAAAGAACACACATTGAAATAAAGGTGGTGTTGCTACATCAAACTGCTTCTCTTAGCTAACATTTAAATAGACAGCAAAAACTAAACATTCCTCTAGTCACAATGTGGAAACATCATAAATGTATTCCTCAAGATCTCTTTTGCTTTTATCTCTTCTTTACAGACCTTGCTGGGTCTTACATAATTAATCCTACAATAACTCAGCTGTTAATTGAGATCCCTACTGTTCTACCAGGTTGAATTAGCAAATGATGTCCTAGGTTTAGTTTCTAGTCTGTGCTGAATTAACTCAGTTGGAGTGGCTGTTTGGGTGTTAATACCTGCAGATGCTTTTTTGATTTTCAGTACTTTACCGGCCCCTTTAACCTGCCCTGCCTCCTTATATGCTGCAGCAATAGTCCAGATAGACTTTTCCTGTTGGCAGCAGAGGCTTCCGCTTCCTGGTGAGAGCTCTGACCCCGCAAAATGGATTCAGGTCAGGGCTATTAATGGAAATCTGATCCCAACTCTCTTGGGGAAGGAAGGGTAAAATCTAAGCCCAGGAATGAAACCTGGGACCTTTTGATTTGTTCTGTTAAATTGATTGATACGTTTAAATAGCA
Source organism: Carcharodon carcharias (assembly GCF_017639515.1). Lineage (NCBI taxonomy): Eukaryota > Metazoa > Chordata > Chondrichthyes > Lamniformes > Lamnidae > Carcharodon > Carcharodon carcharias. The sequence continues at coordinate 151,031,915 of NC_054472.1, forward strand.
AATCACAGGACTGGGGATAAAAAAAACAATTTTGATCCAACTCACGTACTGGTTCCAAAGTTCAATACTATACTGGACACTATCACTTGTACACTTAATCACTTATTTTACTAAAATACTGTTCAATCTCACACTCTTGAACTTACTGACACTACTGACCTCCGCAAGCAGCCTGTCCCACACATTTGCCACACCTCTTGGTAATAGTTAAGCCTGTTTGTTTAGTTTTATTCTGTGATTATAAACTTAGTACTGAAGGAGTACTGCACTTCTAGTGGTCTGCCTTTCAATGGGATATTAAAACTAGGCCTTGGCTGCCTCTTATGTGGCTGCAAAAGATCCATATTGAAGAAGACATTTCAACCAGCATCACTAAAAGAGATCATCAGGCCACTTATTTTCATTGATGTTTACAGGATCTTTCTGTGCATAAAGTAGCTGCCATGTATGCCTTCATTATGACAGTGATTATAATTCAAAAGTAATTCAGTGACTGCAAAGCAATTTGGGACATCCTGAAGTCATCAAATTCACCATATAAATATAATGGCCAGGATCTTTAGGTCGGCAAGCGGGGGGGCGGGGCCACTGGCCGCCGCGGGATGATGTCGGGTAGAACTCCCAACATCACCCTGCATCATTTCAATTTTCAGGTTGGTCGGGGCACAGCCAAATCAGTTCTGTGCCCATCAACCTGTCAACGGCCTATTGAGGCCATTTAAAAAGTAATTGACATAATTAACAGACCTGCCCATCCAACCTTAAGGTTGGTGGGCAGGCCGGGAGCCCTGGTGGGCTTCAGAAAAAGCATGAAACCTCATCCACGGATGGGATGAGGTTTCATGAGGGTTTTAAAAAAATTAATAAAGGTTAGAGTCAAAGTGATGGACTTGCCTCAATTCATGTGACACTGTCACATGAGGAGATATGACAGGCAAATTTTGTTTTTGGACCTTTACCATTTTTAAATGTGGAGCCAATTTCCCTGAGGCAGCACTTAGTCTCAGGGAGATGAGAGCAGTCTTCCGTGCGCATGTGTGAAAGAGCGCGCTCTCGGCTGAGGGAATCCCCCCTGCCCGCACAGGGAGCACATAGCGCTTCCTGGCGGACGTCACGCTGGGCGGGCTGAAATTGGCCTGCCCACGTAAAATGGCGGTGCGCCCCTGATTGGGGGCACCGATCGGAGACGCACCCGCCTGTGCCTGCTCCTGTACTTCCTCTCCCAACGGTGGTGGGGGGGTGGGGGGGGAATTCTTCCCAACATTTTTCTTTCTTTAAAGTTTGGTTGATTTACACTCCTTAGAGCTTTGAAGATTTAGATGAGCCTGATGGCGTCAGGCATCATGGCGATCATGAGTAGACAATGTGGCGAGAAGGCCAAAAATCGGTTTCACACTATCCGCTCCGCCCATCAATGTTGGGCCACATTTCCCACTGCCGCACGTCAGGAACATCATTTTAATACACGTGCACCTAATAAGCCCTGCTCACCAAAATCATCCCTCCCCCAATGCTGGATCATCCGGGCATGTTAGCTTGATTCCACAACAGCTTTTAAAAGGAGTGCACCTGGTGAGCTGAACTTCAGGGGAACTCGGAGGTGAGTACACACTAATGTTGCGCAGCGCTTGCGAGGGTCAGCCGTGCAACTTCAAGGAAGAGGCGCCGTGCATTCAGGCGAGGGCACAGGCAAGCCACTTTTTCCTGACGGTGCGGTGCAGGGGCAAGGGCTGCAATGCAGTTGGGACAAATTGGGGTATCGCTGGGGGTCTGGTGGTGGCAGCACGATCTGATGGTAGCGCACAAGCACATACGGGGTAGGCGGAGGGGAGCAGCCACGCATTAGGAAAACCTTGTATAAAGTGAGCATTCTTCCACAGCTGAGAAAGTTCAGGTACAGCCACATTGAGATGCGTGGAGTCGGGCCTCTAGCTTATCCGCCCACTCAAGCAACACAGAGGCATGAAAGTGCACCAAATGCTCCAGAGCTTTTTACCCCTCGGGCACAGACCGCAAACTAATGAGCGTTTTAGTGGACTGCAGAACAATTGGATGACTGGGTACATTGTACAATCTCCATGTGAAAGTTGGCCGTGGAGCAGTCACGGGTGGAGTCACTCACAGTCCCTTGCAATCTCTTCATTCAGTTTTGGACCAGTCACCCATGATTCAAGCTAACAGTGCAGCTTTGCAGTGCAGGTTAGGAGAATGTCTGTGCATGAGCTGAGAGCACTACATGCAGTCCATTGGGTGAAGCTGCCGCCAATCGGTCAGGTGGAGTGGGGCAGAGGTGGGTGAGGTTTTGGGCAGCGATGCAGTGCGCTAAACTCTGGCCATCCAAGTGGTGGAGAAATAAAGCATTCCAGAAATTGCAAGTACTTCATCCCCAATTAAACACAAAAGCAACAGCCCAAGTGTCCACTGTTAAGGGGCCTTCAGACTTAACCAAGAGAGGTTCTTAGTACACCCAAGCTAACCCATAAGTCTCTCTTTCATCCTGCAGGAGGAGTACATCAGGAGCATGGAGCCTGGTGACGTGGTTGTATGCCTCATGGCTTACAGGAAGCGGAGATGAAGGAGAAGAGAGTGACAGAGGCACCTGGCTGGGCAGAAGGAGGAACAGCACCTTCAAGAAGAAGGAGCGGCGGGGACTCCTGCATACGCTGCTGAGGATCCACAGTGAACCATCACTGGTCAGTGTCTAGCTAGACCCAGGGTCTACAGATGGCAGTTGTCATTCCTGTAGATGACCGATAACCAGTGTCACCAAAGACTGCGCATGTCCAGGGAACTGGTTGGTCACATCTGCCGCCTGCTGCAGGATTTGGTGCCACGACGACATGGAGGACATCCACAGCCCGTGGCCATGAAAGTGACTGTGGCGCGGGGTCTTGCAAGCCTCCACACACACTGCATCCAGGAGATCACGGACACCATCTTCACGAAGGCACAGAACTTCGTGCATTTCACCCTGGGTCGGGAAAGCCAGGAAGCAAGAGCGCTGGGACTTGCACAGATCTCGGGTTTTCCACAGGTGCAGGATGACATTGACTGCACTCACGTGGCGCTCCGACCTCCATGGCAACAAGCAGCCAACTACGTCAACTGCAGGGCTTCCAGTTGCTGAATGGTCAGCTGGTGTGCGGCCAACACAAATGCATCCTGCAGGTCTGCACACAATTTCCAGGGAGTGTCCACGACTCCTACGTTCTCAGTAGGTCTCAGATCCCTGATGTCTTCCAGGGTCCAGTGAGACTGCAGAGTTGGCTCCTCGGGGACAAGGGCTGCCCACAGAGGACGTCACTGATGACAGCCGTGCAGTGGCCTCAGACTGCAGCAGAGTGAAGGTCCAATGAGGCTGATGCTGCAACTTGCACTTTGGTGGAACAGACTAATGGGATGTTGAAAATTAGGTTCTGCTTCCTGGATCAGTCTGGTTCAGCCCTGCAACACAGCCCACGGAGGGTGTCACACATCATCATCACCTGCGCATTTCACAACCTGGCACTGCAATGGGGGAGGAGCTGACTGAGGAGGAGTTGGAGGAGCTGCACATCTCTTCTGATGAGGAGGATGTCGACGGGCACGAAGGTGATGAGGTCCTCAAAGGAGAGAAGGAAGGCAATGACACCATCGCATTGAGAATTGAGGCAGGCACGCTCAGCAGGCCCTCATAGCCACTAGATTCATGGAGGATAATGACGGCATGCAATGAGGAGACTCCAAAGATCCTCACATTGCATCTGTGAAAGTTTGACTCCTGACTGGCTGATGGCAGTGCACATACCCTCTGTGATAAGGCTCCTGTCATGGAGACGCAGCGGATGCCCATAGTCCCTGCATTCCAGGAGGATGATGACCACATGCAGTGGGGACTCTCCAGAGATCCTCAGATAGCTTATGTCCGGCTCCTGTCTGGCTGACGGCAGCTCACTTGCACTCTGTGAACAGAGTCATATCATAAAGATGCAGTGAGGAAAATTTAACTTCTCCTGATCCTATGGCATCCTTCATGAGCTGAACCCTTCAGGACCACACTGTCACCAGAACCAGACACTGATGAGTTGGGGGAGGCTGGCCGCACCTCAAAGGTGCTGGGAGCACACAGAGGGAATGATGGAACCCTGTGTGGCCCAGGACATTCTAGCAGCAATGATAAGCCCCATCGAGGTGCAGGCATGACTGATGTGACCAGTGACTGTGAAGGCGCATCATCAATGTGCTGGGAAGGTTGCACAAAGCACAGGGAAGAGGCCCTGGACTGAGACACCTGCCTTCATCTTGGGCAGGAACCAAGGTTTCACATCTGAGTGACACGAACACTGCTCATCTGAACAAGGAACCCTGGGCAAGGAGACATTCTTGGGAGTTTATTTACAATAGTGAACATTATGTACAAGTGATGAACACCTGTGCCCAGGCTGTGCAACTACATCTGCTTAATCTTCCTACCCCTGCCACTACGTCTTGGTGCTCCCTCAACATCCACAGCGGAGGTGGAGGCAGCCTGCTGACTGCTACGCCCTATGCTGATGTTGATGGGCGTCCTCTGGAGGGCCAAGACCGGGAGGGCCCTGGCCTGCTTTTGGAGTCCTGCTGAATGGCAGCAGTGCCCTTCTCAGCCTGTGGAGCTGGATTTGCTGGGGTCACAGGAAGAAGGGCTGGGCCGGATCCCCCTGGAGTCACCTGGGTGGTGGCCCCCAGGATATGCATCTGCTGATCCTCCTCCCTATGGGTGCCTGAGGGCCCCTGTCTGACTCCTTGAATGGAAGAGGAAGCTGGAGTGGGATAGAGCTGCCCCGAACCCCTCTCACGTTGACACTGTCGGAGGCCAACTATGGCATCAGCAATGGTGTTGAGCCCATGCAGCAGTGCAGGACTAATGTCCTGGACCAAAGTCTCCATGACAGCTGCCATCTTACCAGTGTTGACCTTGGTGCATTGTCATGCCGGTGTTATCACCTTAGACTGAAGGCAGACGGACTCCTCCGTTGTGCCTTATAATCTGAGGAGTGCAGCGGACATCCCTTCTTGATGTTCCCGAGCTTGCCTTTGCAGCTCCAGCAACTGTGACATGACTGAGTCCAGAGTCTCCTCATCTGTCTTGGACTCAGCAGATTTCTGGCCTCCATCAGTCCCCCAAGTGCCAGAAACCTTGGAAATCCCCGCTTCAGCCTGTTGTGGATCAGACAGTCCAACGTGTTCACCAGATTGTGACCCCATGGCTACTCCAGAACTAAGTCCCACCGAGGTGTGCGTCTCTGCACTGGTGGAGGGTGTGAGTGAGCGCTGTGACGGGTCTTCAGTGGGGTTGCCATCAGATTCTTCTTCCAAGGTTTCTTCAGAGCTTGGCACAAGGACATGTATCATGCACTCCCTCAGCTGCTTCCCAGATGTGCCAGTGAAACCAAGGAGAGATAATGAGTGCATGGCAGGGACTGTGGAACAAAACTCATCACTCACAGGTCTCATCACTCTGATGGATGTTTCACTGCTGGATCCTCACTTGGTTGAGCACTGCCGACCTCACCTTCAGAACAGGAATGGTCCAGATCGTTGCTGTCCAGATGGATGACTCTATTTTCAAAATGTGCGAGGACCTTGATTTCAGGCATTCCTCTAGCAGCCTGCGACATTTCCCTTTTGCTGTGTGCATGAAGACAGATGGAGAGAGTGTAAGCAGGACATCTGCCAGGCCAGATAACAAGGGTGCCTGGCATGTGTTGGTGGTGCCATAGATGGTATAAGGACATGATCTGCAGGGTGGGTGTGAGAGATTGAATGGTGATGTCCCTTGGACAGGCAGTGAGTGAGAACGCTGTGGATGTGTGATGGGTTCGTGAGTGTGTGAGTTGAGAGTGATGAGAGGAGTGACTTACCCTGGTGGAACGGAGGCGAATATTCATCCTCGTGCGGCTCTGGGTGGCCGTCCTCTTTTGCAGGTGTTAGTGCTGACCACTGCTGCCATTGCCTCCCAAGCAGAATTGCTGACCTTGCTTGCTGGTCTTCATCCAGAGTTGGGGGTAGAGGACCTCATGGCAGGCCTCCGCTGCAACCAGTAGGCACTTGAGGGAGGCGTTGCTAAATCTGCTGGCAGCATGTTTCCTCCCTTTGGCAGCCATCAGTTCCCAGAAGCTTCCTATCCCTTCAAGAGTGCCAGCTCTGTGCAAGGGCAGCCTTTAAATATGGCACCCGGTGTACTGAAGGCCTGAGTTGACAGCAGGGTGGGCAAATCAGAGGCAACCCCAGCAGCGATCCTGCATTTTTCCTGGGAATGCATTATTAATGAGGTTGGACGTGCTGGGAATGGGACAATATGGCGTGAAAAGCCGCCATTGTGGGTGGCGGGTAAAATGTCCTTTTTCCCAACCGCTACCACACTTGGTGCAAATCTTGGATGATTCCATCCAAGGTTTCCTGGGGGCATGTTTAGTGTAAATTCCCAGCTAGCTTCTTCAGAGTGGAGGTGCCTAGCCTCCAGTAGCCGTTCAGTTGTTCTCTGTTACATTCTTCTCCACACTGTGGTTTATGCCTGGAACTGTGTACAGCAGTAGCCCACAGGAGAGCCAATTTGGCTCTTATTTATTGTTTTCTCCTCATGCATGGAAACAGGTAATTCTAATATAAAAGAAAAAAAGATTTTCTTTTAACATAATGTTAACATTGTAATTATTAAAGCCACTTTTTTCTGAAAGCTAACGTGGACATTAACTAAAGGAAATGAGTCCCAAAAATTTGTCTTCCCAATTTCCTTCACTCCACTATTGGTGGCCGTGTCAATGGAAGTTTCATCCTCTATCTCCCTCTCTCTCCCATCCTTTAGGTCACTTCATAAAACCCAGCTCTTTGACAAAGCTTTTGGTTACCTGTCTTACTATCTCTTGAGGTGACTTGGTGTCAAACTTGGTCTGGTAATGTTCCTGTGAAGTGCCTTATTTTACTACACTAACATTGTTATATATGAATGTCTGTTGTTGTTTTGGCTTTTGTTATGTTCAATTGCACGAAAATATTAATCAGCCCTAAATAGAAAAAAAAATTTTTAAATGTTAGCGGTGTTAGCTTTTAAATGACTCAGTAACTTAAAATAATTCTTGTTAATGAGTTATTGTGAAGCAAATAAATTTTCTGCTAATGTGCACAGCTTTGTTTTCAGGCTCATCCATCACTGTAAAAGCTTTTTTTTTACTAAGATTTGTTCAAGCTGATTTAGTGCCAATTAGAGCCTTTAATGTCATTGCTGAGTAAATCTAGACATAGGCAAGATTTTCTTAAAACGATACTGCAATCACAATTATTTTATCCACCGGTGCTTAAAAGGCAATGGGTCAATATGGATTTTTCCCTTTTGACAGTCGATCGATGTTTATAGCTCAACAACTGAGCTTCAACTATTCCTCAGTTATTCATGAGCCTTCCTTAAAACAATAAAAATACTGGGGAGGCCAAACGTACGAAGTGATCAATCACTGCACCCCAGCAAGGCCAACAAAATGAAGTCTATCATTATACATAGGCTCAATGCTTCTCCCTCCCATGTCTTTCTAAATGACAGCTCATCTCACAACTTTGTTCCATTCCACCAACTCAACGCTTTGTACCATGTATGATATTCTATATGATCTCCTGCTGTAATATCTCACATTGAAGAACCAGTTGATATCTTTCCCAAAGACCTTTTGTTGCTAATACATAAACCAGATCAATTTCTATCAGACTTTGTAAACCAAAAAGAGGAGGAAATTGAGTGATATACTGGACTAGAAATGGCCTTTTCATTTCTGAGACCAGAACTCAAATACAATCCCTATCTTCTGAAACACCCTCCTGGAATGTGGAATAAATAATCACAGGGACAGTTTAAGTGCAGGCAAGAACATTTAAAAGTGAACTAGAGAGACAATTGAAGAACAATATTAAATGGGAAATAGAGGAAATAGGATTAGAGTAGATAGTTCAGTACAGCTTGCACTGGCACAACAATGAGAAGCCAACCCCCTGCCCCCCAGTGCTGAAATTTCAATGTTCACATGTGTGTTGGGCTGTGCAGGACAAAGGATCATGTATGTCTCTTCCCATGAACATTTGACAGGCATTTCAGCTAAAATCACAGTCGAGGATGGGTGTAGTGGTAAAATGATAACTTCAAGGTAGTGATACAAAAAGGTTTTTAAAATGTCTTACTTGTCTTGTTCCCCTATCACCTCTGTGGTCACTGACCTTTATTGGCTGCCAGTCAAGCAAAGTCTTGGTATTAACATTCACATCCTTGTTTTCAAATCCCTCCATGGCCTTGTCCCTCTCTACCTATGTAATCTCCTCCAGTCCGAGGACCCTATCATATATTTGCGCTCCTCTAATCCCAGCCAATCGAATGGCCAGCAACTCCCATGTCCTAGCAGTGCCAACGGGAGCGGTGATCATTGCTGGGACTGCATCCAATCTCTAATGGCGATCGTTGATGGAGACAGAGGCACAAGTGAGTGGTGAGGTGTTTCATGCTAAGGATAGGCTGGCAGGCCTTGGCGCCAAGTTTGGCGGCAGAGGTGGACAGGGCAATTGGGAAGGGGAATCGTGGGAGTGGGAAGACCTGGGGAGGCCTTCAGTGGGCATAGGGGTCTCATAACAGTGCCTCCCCACTTTGCTGTGAAAGCTGCCAGGCTACACAGTTGGTGCCGACCTTCTGTAGTGGCTAAAATCCCAGTGGGGTGGGAAGAGACCCTTTAAATAGCCATTAACGCCTTTCTCGCCATGGGTAAAATTACAATGGGGGCAGGGTCAGGTGAGTAAGCACCAAGAACAGCTCCAATGGCATGGCATCCAATTTTATGTACAGCCCCCCTGCTGCCACCCTACCCCCCCCAGGGGCTATAATCTCCCAGCTATTGTCACTGATATTCTGCCCCCTCTCTTGCAGTAGAAGGTTGTGCAGGTGGGAGAGGTAGATGAGGATGGAGGATCAGTAAGAATCTATTTCTTAGTGCCCTAAGCAGATAGTCTACAGGATCACGGGCACCAGTGACACATACTTTGTGGCACCGGACACTGCCAAGGCCATCTTGGATGATGGTAAGTTTCTGCCTTATGCATCTTCTTGACTCACTTGTCACCCTCATCCTGAAAGGGCCTTGAAATGGAATGACCTGATACTCTCTCTTTCCCCCATACCTCTCTTCCCTCACCTCTACCTTCCCCTTAAGTTTTGTGCTTTTTAGGTAGCCAAGATCTTCTGGCTGCTCAACCACTACAACCTCAGGCAGGTGGGTGAGAGCAGGAAGAGAGCTCTTAGGAAGAAACACCATCACTTGATCGCAGCCACCAGCTCAGATACAGGAACTGTGCTCACCTTAAGAGCTAGTTTAGAGTTGGGATCCACATGTGGTGAGCCACCAGGCAAGACTGGGCTGCAGCCAAGCTAGGAGAATAGGCCGGGTCATGTGCAAACTGTCTGGAGTATGTGGCCGCAAACCAGTTCTGCTACAGGTCCAGATGAGGCCATGTTGGCTATAGGAAAATGCTGATAAACATGGACACCGTGATGTTTTGTGCATTGGCAAGCCTGCCAAATAGCCTACAATCATTGACCAGGAAAATGGAGGAACCTGGCTCAACCCATGGTAGAGGGCATTGAACAGACTTAGGGCCCACCCTTTACACCATGCTAGTGGTGGTCAAATCCATGGCAGCACTGCCAGACAGTCCATGGTTCAGTGTCTACTGGCTGCTCTCTCAGCTTCCATTGCAGAATAGGCAGAGACCTCCCGATCTTTCAGTGCTGCATCAGAAGCTCAGACAGAGGTCCTGAGACCCCCGACTGCTGGTATGCAGGCTCAAACTGCTGTCATTAAACAGGAAATGCTGAAAAAGTTCAACAGGTCTGGCAGCATCTGTGAAAAGGGAAACAGAGTTCAGGTTTCAAGCTGATGAAAGATAACCAACCTGAAACATGGAACATTATGCTCTCAGGATATAAGTGTGAGTCAGGACCATTTCCAGGTCTCAACCCCGCTCTCACTGTCATGGTGCCCGCCTGGGAAATCTTCCCTTTTGGCCCTCCCCTTAAGTGGATGGTGAGGCTGCCCACTGGTCATTAATTGGCCAATTAGGGGAAAATCCAAGCTGGGTAACTTTTTCCTACAAAATGCAGGGTCATGACCATTTGTCCCCGATTCTGGGGTCCCAACCCAAAGCCCAAAATCCTGCTCAGGGAGTCTAAATAGATGTGCTGTAAGGGACTAGTGGCTCATTGTTGGGGATGGGGAAATTTCTTTCAACTGAGGTGAAGTCTTACCATATGGTCCTTCTCACTCCCTTCAGTTGCACATAGTGTACATGGTCTCCTCCCTTCTTCATCCTCCCCTTAATCCTCTTGCTCCTCGCGAGGTCACCTCCGGATTCCAAGAGATAGTGGCTTAGTCCTCACAATTGCAAGGTTATGGAGGACACAGCACACTAGCACAAAACTGGAGACCCTCTCAGGCATGTACTGCAATGAGCCTAGCTCCCACCAAGTGATCAAAGCAGCAGAATCTCAGCTTTTGGAGATTAATGGCTTTCTCAAAGGTGTTACAGGTGGCTTAATAGTTGTCATTGAAGGTGTTCTGACCTCGTTGGTGGGATGGCATAAGGAAGTCATTAGACATGTGTGGCAGGTGGTAATCCTTGTAGCCAAGCACCCATCCTGTTGTCTGTCTTGGAGGCCAGAAGGTGATGGGAATTGCTGGCTGCTGCAGAATAAAAGTGGATTGTGATGTATTGCTAGTGTGTCCTGGTCCCATTTGGAAGGAACTAGTTGTGAAGAGAAAGGTTGACAGTGATCTTCACAGCCACTGGAACAGCCATCCTCGCCCTGGTTTGAAGCTCCAGGTCTTCGTGAAGGGCGTGATGTAATTTTATCACTACATCCTGAAGCACTGCTCCTGGCCCATCCCTAGGCTCTCGGGGTAGGGCATTCTAAGGAGAGTTGTCTTTCTCCTCCCTTCCACAGAGGGAGCTCTCTGCATCCTCCTCTGCATGTCCTGCTCATATCACAGAGCATGTGGCACCACATGCCTATGTAAGACAATGTAAATTTTCTGTTTTCTCTGGTCAACAGAAACCCTCAAACCTCCAGCAGCTCATCACAGTGCTTCCACCAACTTTGCCTCAGCACAAGTAAGTCAAAAGCACCTTAGCTGCAATTTGTTGAGTAGCCCTTTAAAATAGCACCAGAACAAGAGGCATCTTGCTTCCTAATGCTTGTTGTTTCAGGAGCAAATAAGGAAGGTGTTGCTGGCACATGAATTGACCAATTTGGTATATTGACACTGTGACACTATGATTGTGTGTACTCAGCCACTTCGAGGAAATGCAGAGGATATAACTGTATACTTGATTCACGCCGCACAAGCTGCGCAGGGAGTACTCAAAAACACCTCTCAAACTACAAATCAACAGGTAGGCCTGTGTTGCATTGATGAATTTTGTGCGTGAATACTTTTTTTAAATAGAAGATTTCCCTTCCAGGGTGTAATGTGGCACGTAAATCACTCCCTGTTGTTCAATAAACAACGGTTCTCCATATATGAAGATTAAGGGTTTCCATTCAAGCACCATTCTGCTTATGTGTGACCATCAACACAGATGAAGACTTGAATGGTGGGATACCAGACAGGTCATGTTGCATGCGAGGTGCTCTGTGCCCACTTCCCAGTACCAAAATCTAAAGACATTGGTGACGAGATCTTTCCTTGATAGGCAATGACTGAATGTGAAAACTACAAGATAGATTGTATCAGCAGTTACAATGACACAGATTTACTTGAAGGCATGATTAACTCCTGGGCATTTCTTCAGAAGCATCCTAATTAACAACATGCCCTGCTTAGTACAGTGTTGTCTGGAAACAGACTTGCTGTAGTGATCGTCAACCAGAAAAACCTAATTGTCACCAATCATAGTACAATACTTTAAACCTGGCAAAAGGTATGGAATGTGCTTTCACATCGTCTCAGCAGTTCTATACCATCAGCTGCTAATTATATACCACAAGGTGCTGCCTATTGTTCATTTTCTCTCTTCTTTAAGGTCTTTCTTCATGTCCTGGCAAAATGTTAAGTATAATAGGCACTGATGACTTTCCATCTTTTCTTTGAGAATTTGTTACCCTTTATGACAATTCACTTTCATTGACCCACCCCTACCTGAAAGATCTGCCATCAATTCAGCATTTATAAAAGCTTGTAAGTGATCTGACATCAAATGTTGTAATTTGGAATAAGCATTGATCGCAGATCATTGAAACACTCATAGCTTTGATCGCAGATCATTGAAGCACTCGTAGCTGGCTTGTGGAAATGATCATTCATGTTTGGAAGTGATCATTAGGCACTAAGTGCAATCATTAGGCATCAAAGCGGCCAGGAGGGTATCAGTGCAGCTTCCTACATGTTATGATGGGAAAAAAACCTTACCACTTATTTTCAAAACTTTTCCCAAGAACTTCCCTCACCCATTTCATTTCAACTGACATGATACCACTTCCTTCTGATCATTCTCTGGTGCCAGTGCTGTGCCTACTCTACCAGGGTCACCAACTCTGAGGGTAAACAAGGGACTCTTCACCGGGGGTGGGGGAGATAGTGGGGTAAAGAACTAGTCAAGAATGTAAGTAACAAAGTAAATGTGGCACCATTGAGAAGTAACAGTGCAGTGGAATTAAATTTAGAAGTATGCAATAAAATAAGAAAGCTAGCAACTCACCAAGGCTCCTCGACAACACCTTCCAAACCTGTGACCTCTATCACTTAAAAGGACAAGGGCAGCAGACGCATGGGAACACCACCACTTGTAAGTTCTTCTCCAAGCCACACACTATCCTGACTCGCCATTCCTTCACTGTCGCTGAGTCAAAATCCTGGAACTCCCTTCCTAATAGCCCCTGTCCACTTGGTCGTTGTTCTCAAGTACATGAACACCGAGATCCAGGCAGGCAATGTGGCCCGGGACAATAAGAAGACCCGCATCATCCTCCAGCACCCGCAGCTTGCCATTAGCAATGACGAGGAGCTCAGTAAGCTGCCAGGAGAAGTCACCATAACCTAGGGCGAAGTCCTCCCCAACATCCATTAACCACAACAACAATTTGCATTTATTTAACTTGGTTTATCTAGCAAAATGTTCCAAAAGAATCATCAAAAATGTGGCTGCCAAGTAAAAGAAGGAGTTATTATGAGGGTGATCAACAGCAAGAGACAGTGTCAAGGAGCAACAGAAGCCTTTCCAAAATGGCGACAATCGTATCACAAGATCTTGTGTCAGACTGGCACAAAACGACTTTAAAATGAAACTCGTGACACTAAATGAGTATATAGGTCCCACTGAATGAACAAACGTTAAAGCGAAACAATGTAAGATGGGGCAATTTTAAAACGGGCACTTACCGTAATTTATATAAGCTAATTCATTGACTGTAAGTAATATTTGCACTTTCAGGCAGTATTTGCATTAGTTCATAACCTTTGAGACACAAAATGTACTGACAGGGAAAATCAGCCCAAGGATATCATATGTGGGATGACTCTATTCCCCAGCAATAATTCCCTCATCTTGGATGACCACAATGGTCTCAGAAAAATCCAATCAGAATTAATTTATGCCACACAATAATAATCATTATAGTTAAAAGTGATAATAGGACCAATTTTAGGAAACTGCGCTCCTATCAGGTCAAAAGGTCAAGGTGAGCAAATCTACTATTTCCCTATGCCAGCAGGTGAGGCCCCGAAACAGTTACACAATGTGTTCATATCTACACTACTGTATTTACACACTTACCAGCAGTACGAGTATCACTGGACCCTGATAGATGTAGTCGATATATTTCCCTGGTGCTTTTCCAAACCAGCACCTGCAAACAACAAGATTCATATTAATTGCCTCTGGCTTTGTGCCAGCACAATCACTGTGCTGGCAGACGGAGTTATTCAGATGATTTACAAGTAGCAATTTAAAAATAAAATGGCACAAAGTTAAAGGCGATGACAGAGAAAAAGAAGCACTAATCATTCTCTGTACTGTAACTTATGTAATGTCCCCACGTACTTTGATTTACAGAAGTGGGACTTTCTGGTGGTACTTTGTCAATGCAGCTAAAATGCTTCAAATAAATCCCCTTCACCTTTCGGTTACAATAACTGGTTACAAAATGCAGATGGTAGACTCAATTGCAGCTAAACGTTCTGCAGAGTTAAGCTAGAAGATCCCCTGTTTGTGCTGTTAAATGTCAGGGCAGCAGTTGGATTACTATTTGGGTTGAGCAGAGAGTCACCCAGAAACCCTGCTTCTGACCCCTGTTAGAAAGTTCACATGTGTGGGTGGAGAATAGGTTTAGGCGCAGTTGTGATGACCCCCATAATCAATTAGACTGAGACCACTGTCTAGATTCCCACATGAACAATCAGAAGTTGGCTGGGCTACCGTAAAGAGACAGCAACTGCAAAAAAGTTGCAAAAGACGAAGAAAAATTGATGATGTAAGAATCGAACCATCACTCAATAAATGAACCGTTGTAATTTAAGCATTGAATCATATCAACAACTATTTTCCTTTTCCCGATATTTGACCTATCCCACTGGACAGATCACATTCTAATCAGATTTTTTTTTGTAGTAGGTTAGCCATCTCAATTTGTTTGGATTCTGTTGAATGATTGGAACAAAGAAACATTTAGATAAAAAAAAAGCTGCAAATAACCACATTTCTGTGGAAATTTTCCCCTATCTTAGAGGTTGGCGGAAGCAAGACAACACATTGGTCTTTCAAAAGGTATGCTACTGTACATACTGGATCCCCTAACCTCCTCTGTTTGTCTTTACAAGTGGGATAAATACAAAATATTTGAAATAACTTAATGTTTTATTCATTGCTCTCCTCTCCTTTTCTAAAGGCTCTGATTTCTTGCTAGGTATGGTCCCATGGGCATTGACCATAATGTTGTTCCCAGTCTCTGTTGTGGAAATATTGATTGCTGCATCTGCCTTCATATCAATAGTGCCCGCTTTTCAAAAATACATCATTGGACATGAGGAGCTTTGGCATGTCAAGGTTGTGAAAGACATTGCATAAAAGCCAATAATTCCTCCTTCCTCCCTTTCCTCAATCAGGTATTCATCCAATATGTTAATGTCAGAATTCCCCGTTCTCTGCCAAATTGAATAGAATCAAGAAGTAGGGAACTTATGCAAAACCTGTATCAAAGCTTGGTTAGACCACAGTTAAGGGTAGTCCATTCAGCTCTATTCACCATTTTACAAAAATGATATAGAGTATCTGGAGAAGGTGCAGAGATTTACAAGGATGAAACCAGAAACGAGTGGGTATACATATCAGGGAAGGATTGATAGGCTGGGTCTCTTTTCTCTTGAAAGAAGACTGAGAGGTGACCTAATAGAAGCATTTAAAATTATTAAACATTTTGATGAGTGGTGACAAAAGAATGTGTACCATTGTGAGAAAGAGTATAACAAGAGCCCATCAATATAAGATACACCAAGAAATACACTAAGGTTTTTGAGAAAATTGATATAGGGAGTGACAAGATATTGGAGGTGTTGGCAGACTTAAATATGGACAAATCTCCAGGTCCGGATGATTTGTGTCCCAGACTGCTGAGGGAGGCAAAGGAGGAGATCGCAGGGGCTCTGACCCAAATTTTTAATTCCGCTTTGGCCACAGGGGAGGTGCCGGAGAACTGGAGAACAGCTAATGTGGTTCCACATTTAAGAAGAGTTGTAGAGATAAGCCAGGGAACTATAGGCCAGTGAGTCTCACGTCAGTGGTAGGGAAAATATTGGAGAAAGTTCTGAAGGAGAGAATCTGGCTCCACTTGGAGAGGTAAGGTTCGATCAGGGATAGTCAGCATGGCTTTGTCAGAGGGAGGTCATGCTTAACAAATTTGATTGAATTTTTTGAGGAGGTGACCAGGTGTGTAGGTGAGGGTAGTGTAATTGATGTAGTTTATATGGGTTTCAGCAAAGCCTTTGACAAGGTCCCACATGGGAGGCTGAAAAAGAAGGCACATGCACATGGGATACAGGATAATTTGATAAGGTGGATTCAAAATTGGCTTAGTTGTAGGAGACAGAGGGCGATGACAGAGGTTGCTTTAGTGACTGGAAGCTTGTGTCCAGTGGCGTACCACAGGGATCTGTGCTCGGTCCCCTATTATTTGTCATTTATATAAACGACATAGATGACTATGTGGGGGGTTGGATTAGTAAGTTTGCGGATGACACAAGATTGGCTGGGTGGTTAACAGTGAGGTTGAGTGCCTTGGGCTACAGAAAGATATAGACAGGATGGTCAAATGGGCAGATAAGAGGCAGATGGAATTTAACCCTGAAAAGTGTGAGGTGATACACTTTGGAAGGAGTAATTTGACAAGGAAGTATTCAATGAACAGCATGATACTAGGAAGTTCTGAGGAACAAAGGGACCTTGGCGTGTGTGTCCATAGATCTCTGAAGGCGGAAGAGCATGTTTGTGGGGTGGTGAAAAAGGCATATGGGACACTTGCCTTTATCAATCGAGGCATAGATTACAAAAGTAGGGAGGTCATGTTGGAGTTGTATAGAACCTTGGTGAGCTGGAGTACTGTGTGCAGTTCTGATCGCCACATTATAGGAAGGATGTGATTGCACTGGAGGGGGTGCAGAGGAGATTCATCAGGATGTTGCCTGGGATGAAACATTTAAGTTATGAAGAGAGGTTAGATAGACTTGCGTTGTTTTCGTTGGAGCAGAGAAGACTGAGAGGTGACCTGATCAAGGTGTACAAGGTTACGACGGGCATGGACAGGGTGGATAGGGAGCAGCTGTTCTCCTTAGTTGAAGGGTCAGTCATGAGGGGACACAAGTTCAAGATTAGGGGCGGGAGGTTTAGAGGGGATGTGAGGAAAAAACTTTATACCCAGAGGGTGGTGACAGTCTGGAATGCACTGCCTGGCAGGGTGGTGGAGGCAGGTTGTCTTTAAAAGGTACCCGGATAACTCTTGGCACATCATAACATTCAAGGCTATGGGTCAAGTGCTGGTAAATGGCATTAAGGTAGCTCAGGTGTTTCTCACGTGTCAGTGCAGACTCAATGGGCCGAAGGGCCTGTTCTGCACAGTGTGATTCTGTGAATCTGAAATCCAATAAGGAATTCAAAAGAAATTTCTTTACCCAGAGTGGTAGGATTGTGAAAAGCAGCTACCACAGGGAGTGGTTGAAGTGAATAGTATAGATGCATTTAAGGGGAAGGTAGACTGAGGAAAAAGGGAATGTATAGTTACAATGGTAGATTTAGGTGAGCAAAGATGGGAGGACGCTTGAGTGGAGCATAAACACCAGCATGGACCGGTTGGGACGAATGGCCTGCTTCTGTACCGTATATCCTATGCAATCCTATGTAACATCGTGAATGTGTTGAGAGTGGATTAGTCTTCAAGGAAGAGTACCTGAGGCCAGAGTCATTCAAAACAGCTTGATAATTAATGTAAACGCAAAATACTACAGAAGTTGGAGATCTGAACGAAGGAACATAGGAGCAGGAGTAGGCCATACAGCCACTTGAGCCTGCTCTGCCATTCAACTAGATCATGGCGATCATCTACCTCAACACCATTTCCTGCACTATCCCCAAATCCCTTGATGTCATTATTATGTAGAAATCTATCAATCTCGGTCTTGAATATACTCAATGACTGAGCTTCCACAGCCTTTTGTGCTAGAAAATTCCAAAGATTTACTACCCTCTAAGTGAAGAAATTCCTCCTCAACTCAGTCCTAAATAGGTTGCCCCTTAATCTGAGACTGTGCCTCTATTTCTAGTCCTCTAGGCCGGGGAAAACATCCTTTCTGCGTCTACCCTGTCTAGTCCCTTAAGAATTTTGTAAGTTTCAATGAGATCACTGCTCTTTCTTCTAAATTCTAGAGAATACAGCTCAGTCTCCTCAATATCTCCTCATAGGAAGGTTCCGCCATCTTAGGAATTCGTGAACCTCCGCTGCAGTCCCTTTATAGCAAGTGTATCCCTTGTAGGTAAGGCAACCAAAACTGTACACAATACTCCAGGTGCAGTCACCAAGGTTTTATACAACTGAAGCAAGACATCTTTACCCCTGTACTCAAATCATCTTGTGATAAAGGCCATTTGTCTTCCTAATTGCTTGCTGCACCTGCATGTTATATTTCAGTGACTTATGAACAAGGGCACCCAAGTCCCTTTGGACATCAACACTTCCCAATCTCTCACCATTTAAGAAATACTCTGCACCTCTGTACCTCCTACCAAAATGGATAACCTCACATTTACGCACATTATATTTAATCTTCCATGTTCTTGCCCACTCACTAAGTCTGTCCAAATCCCCATGATGTCTCTTTGCATCACACCCAAATCATTGATACAGATTGTGAACAGCTGAGGCCCAAGCACTGATCCTTGGGGTATCACACTAGTCACAGTCTGCCATCCTGAGAATCACCCATTTATTCCTACTCTCTGTTTTCTGTCTGTTAACCAACCCTAAGTCCATGCCAATATATTACTCCCTTATCCCATGTACTGTAATTTTGTTTACTAACCTCCTGTTGGGACCTTATCGAAAGCCTTCTGAAAATCCAAATACACCACATCCACTGGTTCCCCTTATCCATTCTGCTAGTTATATCCTCAAAAATGTCCAACAGATTTGTCAAACATGATTTCCCTTTCATAAATCCATCTTGACTCTGCCTAATCAAGTCATTATTTTCTAAGTGTCCAGTTATCACACCCATTATAATAGATTCAAGTATTTTCCTTAATACTGACATCAGGCTAACAGGTCTGTAGTTTCCCATTTTACCTCTCCCTCCTTTCTTGAACCGTGGGGTTACATTTCCAATCTTCCAATCTGCAGGCACCATTCCAAAATCTATAGAATTATGAAAGATGATCACCAATGCGTCCAATATCTCTTTAGTCATCTCTTTCAACAATCTGTGATGTAGATCATTGGGTCACGGAGATATATCAAATTTCAGTCATTCATTTCTCCAGTACTACTTTTTAACTCATACTAATTTGTTTCCATCCCTCATTCTAGACCCTTGGTTCTCTAGTGTTTCTGGGAGGTTTTTTGTATCTTCCTCCGTGAGGACAGACACAAAGTAACTTCCCTGACATTTCTGAAATAAAAACAGAAAGTGCTGGAAAAATTCAGCAGTTCAGGCAGCATCTGTGAAGCGAGAAACAGAGTCAATGTTTTGAGTCCAATATGATTTTTCTTCAGATAATTAATGGGAGGGTTTGGTATTTTGGAGGGATGAGATCAAAATGGGCCAAAGAGACTTCTTAACAAAAACAACTTACATTTATATAGTGCCTTTAATGTAGAAAAATGCTGCAAGTGCCTTCTCAGAGAGGTATTCAGAAAAAACTTACATGTAGAAATTTAGATGATAAGAGTAGCCACATAGGCAAATTTGGTGCACGATCAAAGGAAATATTTTCACTAAAATATCCACATGTGCTGTGATGACACTTAACATCTGCAAAATCTCTACTGACCCATTCACTACTTCTGTGCTTCCAGAATGCTTTCTCAATATCCAGTCTTTTCTGAACTGCAATTTCTTTCAGTAGACCTTGGCGAGACTAAAGTCATCATCTTTTGCCCTATCACAGACTCATCATCTTTAGCAATGCTTCTATCCCCTTCCAGGCCACTGTCTCAAGATGAACCAGACTGTTCATGAACTTGATGTCTTAATTGACCCTGAGCTAAGTTTCTAACTTCATATCAAAACACTTCCATAATATCACCTTCTCCCCCATCCTCACCTCAGCTGCAGGAATTCTCATCCTTTATCACCTCTGGATGAGACTGTTCAAATATTCTCTTGTCCTGCTGTCCATCCTTATTTTTCTATTAACTTTAGTTCATCCAAAAATCTGTTGTCTATATCCTATCTTGCATCAAGTCCTGCTCACTCATCATCTTTCTGCTTCCTGGCATACATTAGTTCCCAATTTGCTTGTGTTTAAATCTCTTGAATGACTTGTCTCTCTAACCATCTTCATCTCTGCAATCCCTCCGGGACTATCTGTTCTTCTAACACTTGCCTCTTGAGCATCGCCCCTCCCTTCACCCCACCCCTGGCGGCTGCATTTTTAGCTGTCCAGGTTCCGCACTCTGGAATTCTCTCCCTAAATACTTCTGCCTCTCAATCACTCTCTCTTCCATTCAGGCTGTCTTTGAAACCGATCCCTTTGAGCAAGCTTTTGCTCACTCCCTCCGGATATCTACTTCTTTACCATTAAACCCCACCCCCACCTTAACAGATTAACTGCCTGTTTATCTCATTGCTGATTATGAGATGTAGCTGCCTAACGACAGGAGTATAACCAAAAGTAATGAATGGTGATGAGTCCAATAAAATGTTTTGATGATGTGATAACATGCTTCATAAATCCAAGCTTTCAAATTACATATTTGGCAATCACCTTTGCAGAACACTGCATTCTCCTCTCAGTAATTCCAGTTAACAGTGTTTGAATATTCAGGGTATGTGTGTGCATATGCACTTGTATATATGCACATGTGCATGTATATGTACATGCAGCATTTGTGTAGGTGTGAATATATATGTGTTTGTGTACATAATATTTGTATCTGTGAATGCATGGATATATTACTGTATTAAAGTTCTAACCACATTGAGGGAGCATAAGGACTGCAGTGGTTCAGGAAGAATCACAGAATCGCAGAATCATACAGTGCAGAAGAGGCCCTTCGGCCCATCAAGTCTGCACCGACACGTGAGAAACACCTGACTTACCTATCTAGCCCCATTTACCAGCACTTGGCTCATAGCCTTGAACGTGATGATGTGCCAAGTGTTCATCCAGGTATTTTTTAAAGGATGTGAGGCAACCCACCACCACCACCCTCCCAGGCAGTGCATTCCAAACCGTCACCACCCTCTGGGTAAAAAAGTTTTTCCTCACATCCCCCTTAAACCTCCTGCCCCTCAACTTGAACTTATGTCCCCTTGTGACTGACCCTTCAACTAAGTGGAACAGCTGCTCCCTGTCCATCCTGTCCATGCCTCTAATAATCTTGTACACCTTGATCAGGTCACCCCTCAGTCTTCTCTGCTCCAATGAAAATAACCCAAGTCTATCCAACCTCTCTTCATAACTTAAATGTTTCATCCCAGGCAACATCCTGGTGAATCTCCTCTGCACCCCCTCCAGTGCAATCACATCCTTCCTATAATGTGGCGACCACAGCACTGTAGTACTGCACACAGTACTCCAGCTGTGGCCTCACCAAGGTTCTATACAACTCCAACATGACCTCCCTACTTTTGTAATCTATGCCTCGATTGATAAAGGCAAGTGTCCCATATGCCTTTTTCACCACCCCACTAACATGCCCCGCCGCCTTCAGAGATCTATGGACACACACGCCAAGGTCCCTTTGTTCCTCAGAACTTCCTAGTATCATGCTGTTCATTGAATACTTCCTTGTCAAATTACTCCTTCCAAAGTGTATCACCTCACACTTTTCAGGGTTAAATTCCATCTGCCACTTATCTGCCCATTTGACCATCCCTTCTATATCTTCCAGTAGCCCAAAACATTCAACCTCACTATTAACCATGTGGCCAATCTTTGTGTCATCCGCAAACTTACTAATCAACAAATACCTTCTTAGCGGCAAATGGAGATGGACACATCCCAAGAATTAATATGTTGAAAAAATGTGTGTGTTTGGCTTGCTAGGCTGTTTCGTAGGGCAGTCCATAGTCAATTTGATTGCTGTGGGTCTGGAATCATGTATAGGCCAGACCAGGTAAGGATAGTAGATGTCTCTCCCTAAAGGACATTAGTGAAGCAGATGGATTTTTACAACAATCTATGGTAGTTTCATGGTCACCAATACTGAGTCCAGCTTTCAATTCCAGATTTTTATTGAATTTATTTATTAATTGAAAGCAAATGTGTGTATGTTTATATGTATGTACAAGTGTACATGCATGTGTATATGTGTCCATGTATGTTTCTGTGTAATGGAAGCAGGAGGTTAGTTTCCTTTTCAAATTGAAATCAACTCAACAAGACCAATCAAGGAATGACAGAACATACGGGTGGCAGGCGAACTGGCACATTTGGTTATCAGCACTGACATTAGCTGCCCTGATGGTAAATATAACACCGATTTGTGGGGCAGGATTTTCCGCTGAGCGGGCGGGTGCGAGCCTGACCCACTCGAGCATAAGATGATGACGGGCGAGCCTCCCGACGTTATCGTGCACTTGCACGGTATTATGCTCGGCGGCTGCGCGCGGGAGGCAGCAATGTGCCCGCCGACAATTAGCAGGCCTATTAAGGCCATTAAAGTAACAATTGAATGAAATTTTCGCTGCCTGTTCAACCTCACGGTTGGCGGGGAGGCAAAAAGGCCCAGCGGCCTTTGGATTTTTTTTTAGGAAACCTCATTCATGGGTGGGTTGAGGTGTCTAACAGCAATCAAAAATTAAATAGAACTTTTAAAATTTCATTCATGACATGCCCCGGCTTGTGTGACAAGAGTCACATGAGGGGACAGGTTTTTAACAGTGGTGACTTTTTTATTTTTGAGTTTTTAAACCTTCAGCTCCCCAGGGCACATAGCTACCTCAGGAAGCTTTCGTTGCGCGTACCAGTGCGCGCGCACAAAGGTCCACACTCGCCGCGCGGCGCCCCACCCCCACCACCCCCCGGCAGTGCTGAGCGCTGCAGCGCGCGTCTCTGGCCAGCCAGTGTGAAATCGATGTCAGGGCCTAATCGCCGGTGGCGGTCAGCTTCGGGACCGCTCTCGGGCCCGCCCGACAAGGTAAAAGTCCTGCCCTTGGAGATTGGGAAGATCTCAGGTTTAATTGTGAATGTGTGTTGTGTTAGTAAATGTCAGTCAACATGCAAAGCCTTCTTACATTGAAACCCCCAACAAGATCAGCAGGACTCTTGTTTTTTGCGGGTGGAGGACTTTATCCATCAGTGGGGTTCTTGGTTCATCATTATCTTCATCATTTGATTAGAGTAAATAATTTTTGTTAAAAAGCCAGTACCAAGCTGCACAGGTTTTATTCTATCCTGGGAATCTATATCATTTGACATAACAGATGGGATTTTCCGCCTCTGCTCCTGGTACACAGTGGGAGTTTGTGTCAGGGAAATAGACAACACCAGCGCAATGATTTTCTTATCGTTAATTTTAATGGTCAGAATGCTTACTCTCAGTGAGAAGCATTCTGTACATATTAACACTCACCAAAGAATATCCTATAAACACTGACACTTAAACATCCTGTTATTTTAGAGACACATAAAGAATGGCCTGTTAATACTGGCAGTTGGTAAAGAACACCCTGGAAGACTGACAGTTAACCAAGGAACATCCTGTAAATTCTGACAATCAGGAAGATCCTCAAAATACTGACACTGAGGACTGTCCTGTAACTCAGGAAGATCTTGTAGATACCGACGCTCACCAAGGAACATCCTATAAATTCTGATACTCAAACGTCAAAATACTGACAGTTACTCAGGGATATACTGTGAATACTGACACTTGATCAGGAAGATCCTCAAAATACTGACACTCAGTCAGGAACATCCTATAAATACTGTCACTCAAGAGTGGATGTCCTGTAAATACTGACATTCACTCAGCAACATCTGTAATATTGCCACTAACCCTGCAAATACTGACGCACACCCAGTATTGGGAATTTCAGGATTTTGACCCAGTAACAATAAAGGAACTAATGACCACTTGGACACAAAACTAGAGGCTAGTAGCTAACTGTGAAACCACAGCACAGTAAGGGAGTCAATGGCCTGTGTCCTCACAAACTCCACAGACCTATCACTCCGATCTTATCCAGTTCCAGAATCTGTGTTCAACAATCTATGTTTTTTAATTTTTACACTGTCTCATTCTGCACTCTTTCAGAAACTCTTCTCAAGTGTTCCTGCACTTTGTTCTCTTTCAAACACTGCTTTACCTTTGGATTTTTTTCTACATTAATGGAACTATATCAATCAAAATCGCTATTGCTGCTGTTGACTGTGCTTTTGATCTCTTCCCTTCAGTCATTTAGCTCTTATTTCAAGACATTGGAAGGGTTGGAATATACATGTTCAAAGAAAGAAGGGAGGTTTGACAGATTTATTATAAAAGCAAAATACTGCGGATGCTGGAAATCTGAAACAAAAACAAAAATTGCTGGAAAAACTCAGCAGGTCTGACAGCATCTGTGGAGAGAAAGACAGTTAACGTTTCGAGTCTGTATGACTCTTCTTCAGAACTAAAGAGAAGTAGAAATGTGGTGAAATATATACTGTTTAAGGGAGGGTGGGACAGATGAAGCTGGATAGAAAGCCAGTGATAGGTGGAGGCAGAGGAGAGATTGCAAAAAATGTCATAAACAAAAGGTCGAAGGGGTGTTGATGGTGGTGATACTGGCTAAAGAAGGTGCTGATGGTGACATTAAGAGTAGAAAGCAGGATGAGCAAGTGACAGATGGTCCTAGTGGGGGTGGGGTGGGGGGAGGGGACGGTGTGGGAAAAAAGATCGAAACAGGCGAAAGGGTGGGGATAAAACAATGAATGGAAATAAATTTTAAAAATAATAATAGAAATAGGTGGGGACAAAATATATATAAAAATTAAAAAATAAATATTGAAAAAGGTGGATCAAAAAGGGGTGAGGGTGGAGGAAAGAGTTCGTGATCTGAAATTATTGAACTCAGTGTTAAGTTCAGAAGGCTGTAAAGTGCCTAGTCAGAAGATGAGGTGCTGTTCCTCCAGTTTGCGTTGAGCTTCACTGGAACAATGCAGCAGGCCAAGGACGGACATGTGGGTATGAGAGCAGGGTGGTGTGTTGAAATAGCAAGCGACAGGAAGGTCTGGGTCATGCTTGCAGACAGACTGAAGGTGTTCCGCAAAGTGGTCACCCAGTCTGCATTTGGTCTCTCTAATGTAGAGGAGACCGCATTGGGAGCAGCGAATGCAGTAGGCCAAATTGAGGGAAGTGTAAGTGAAGCGCTGCTTCACTTTAAAGGAGTGTTTGGGCCCTTGGACGGTGAGGAGAGGGGAAGTAAAGGGGCAGGTGTTGCACCTTCTGCGATTGCATGGGAAGGTGCCATGGGAGGGGGTTGAGGTGTTGGCAGTGATGGAGGAGTAGGCCAGGGTGTCCTGGAGGGAATGGTCCCTACGGAATGCTGACAGTGGAGGGTGAAAGGAAGATGTGTTTAGTAGTGGCATCATGCTGGAGTTGGTGGAAATAGCGGAGGATGAACCTTTGAATGCTGAGGCTGGTAGGATGAAAAGTGAGGACAAGAGGGACCCTATCATGGTTCTGGGAGGGAGAGGAAGGTGTGAGGGCAGAGGCATGGGAGATGGGTCGGACATGGCTGAGGGCCCTGTCAACCACAGTGGTTGGGAAACTTCGGTTAAGGAAGACATGTTAGAAACGCTGTTTTGGAAAGTAGCATCACCGGAACAGATGCGACGGAGGTGAAGGAATGGAGAGAATAGGATGGAGTCCTTACAGGAAGCAGGGTGTGAGGAGCTGTAGTCGAGGTAGCTGTGGGAGTTGGTGGGTTTGTAATGAATGTTGGTGGACAGTCTATCACCAGAAATTGAGACAGAGAGGTCAAGGAAGGGAAGGGAAGGGAAGTGTCAGTGATGGACTATGTGAAAGTGATGGAGGGGTGGAAATTGGAGCAAATTTCATACATTTTTCCAGGTCCAGACGAGAGCATGAAGCGATACCGAAACAGTCATTGATGTTCCGGAGAAGGAGTTGTGGGAGGAGGCCTGAGTAGGACTGGAACAAGGAATGTTCCACATACCCCGTAGAGAAACAGGTATAACTGGGGCCCATGCGGGTACCCATAGCCACACCTTTCATTTGGAGGAAGTGAGACAAGTTTAAGGAGAAATTGTTCACTGAGAGAACAAGTTCAGCCAGACGGAGGACAGTAGTGGTGGATGGGGATTGTTCGGGCCTCTGTTTGAGGAAGAAGCGTAGAGCCACCAGACCATCCAGGTGGGGGATGGAGGTGTAGAGGGATTGGACATCCATGGTGAATAGGAGGCGACTGGGGCCAGGGAACTGGAAATTGACAGATTTATTAGGTTTTTTTTCTTTTATGCTTTGCTCCCCCAAACAAACAGGAATATAAAACTCACAAATTCACATGACATCTTTATGCACTACTTACTGTTCATTTTCATAATATAACTTGCCTATGGCCCAGGCTACAATGATGGGACAGGGGATACCTGTGGAAGAATAATACCTCTGTCAGTTTAACTGAGTGAATGTAGTTTTGAAAAAGGATCTTGGCTGTGATTTTGTATATACAGAGCTCCTGTGACAATCAGAAGATAGCCTGATGTACATAATAGCTGTCATCCACAAACCTTGATATGGAAAGTGTTACAGGAGTTAAGTGTGACACCTATATAAAGTGCATATCATCTGCAAACATATCTTACAGGTGTTTGTGTGTCCGCGTGTGTTTTATGACTTAGATCCATAGTGGATGAGCAAAAATTTCCTCCATTTAAATATTGGGAAGGGAGGTCTAGTGGCTCAGTGGGTAGCATCCCTGTCCCTGAACTGTTCCCCTATCACCCCTGTGCTCACTGACCTACATTGGCTCCCAGTCAAGGAACACCTTGATTTTAAAATTCTCATCCTTGTTATCTAATCCCTCCGTGGCCTCTCAGTAATCTCCACCAAACCTACAAGCCCCCCGAGGTATCTGTGCGTCTCTAATTCTAGCCTGTTGTGCATTTGCAACCATAATTGCTCCATTATTGGTGGCTTTGCCTTTCAGTTGCCTAGGGTCTCGGCCTTGCTTTCCTCCTTTAAGACACTTTTTAAAACCTACTTCTCTGACAAAGCTTTTGATCATCTGACCTAATTTCTCCTGTAGAGTAATGGGTTAATGGCTATGTTAGTGAGACGATGATGTTAATGATAATGTATGCATGACATCAGGGGTCAGATGACCAAGAGGTTCCATGAGAGCAAGACACAGAATCCACTGTGTCTATAGAACCAGGTGCTTACTATGAAGTCTCTGTAAATAGCATAAATAAATAATTTTTTAAAAACTATACACTGACTATCTCAAGTCACTCATAGAATAAGTGAAACCTCTTCAAAGTATGGTGGCAGTGCTGGAAGCCACAGTTTAAAATACTGAAGTTGCAGATGGTAACCCATTGGTGAAGACCTTGGAACAGTTCAACCTCACAACGAGGAAGAACAAAACCGAAACGTACCTTGGTAGGGGACAGAGGACCGTGCATGATGTTGACAGCCATCAACAACCATTACCCCTTCCACAACTTTTCCAACAAATCAAGGATTTGCAGCAAGGACAACAGTGGGAGCTCTGGAGGAGACAGCTCAAAAGGTACCAAGCGGCTTTGTGTTTACACAAAAAAAGCAGAGAAATACCAGGTCTGTAACTGTTTATATGCAAGGGGCCATAGCTGATGATGTCCAGTTGCGACAAGGAGCTTCCTATAATGAGCTTATGAGGACCTTCCGCCCTACAAAAAATCTAGCCATTGAAAGGGTGTGGTTTCACCAAAAGCTGGGCAAATTCATTTATGAACGATGTATATTGACTGGCCAACAGTTGCAGTTACGGAGCTTTGAAGCATGAGTCAACTCGTGACTGCATTATAGTCGGCATGCTTGACCATGCACTGTTGAACTTTCAGCAAACTAAAGAGGATTTAGGGAAGACCATATGGTTTGTAAGGCAGGCGGAGTTATGACAGCACAATTGGGGTGTACTTTGGTGAAATGTCGAGGCTCTGGACGGGTCGATCCAATATGTAGGCCCAAAGTTGGGTGGCCTGCCCAGCAAAAAGCCCACGATAAAGTCTGCCAAAATCACCAAGGAGGCTGGAAGAACCCTTCCACCAGTGCCAAAGCACAGTACCGCCACAGAAAATGCCAAGCAGGGTATGCTGAATGCTTTCTTTATGGCAAGACCAGACATTTTAAATGATTCTGCAGATCTAAAGCACAATTGAAGGGAAGAGAGAGGGAACAAGCATCTCATCATTCTAAAATACAGCAAATTGGAAATAAAGACATTCAGGATGATTTCCTGAGGGAAATAAAAGATGCCAAGAAGCTGTTCTGATCTGTAGAGCTAAATGTCAAAGGTTATAAAACAGAATTGAAACTGGACACAGGGGCTAGGATCACAGTCTTATCAGACAAATTGGGCTGGCTTAATAATATTGAGATCTAGCCATCAGAATTAAAGCTGCAGGGACCAGGAGACACAGACCTCAAAGTGAAGGACCAGATCACTACAACCCTTAAATATAAGGACAGAGAAATTAAATAAACTCTTAATATCCTACAGAATCAGCAACCTTCTCTACTCAACAGGACAGCTTGTTCAGGCCTTGGTCTTCTACAAAGGGTCGATGAGGTAACATAAGACAACAGCGGAGCCATATTTAGGAATGAATTTCCTATTTCCTAGCTTGTACTGGGAACTGTGAGTATCACATCACTCTACTCCCAGATGCCAAACCCCTCTCTTTATTTATCTCTAGGAGGGTACCACACCCACTGATTGGAAGAGTCAAAGAGCAGATTGACAGGGTCTGCATCAAGGAGAGGTCTCTCCTGTGACAGTGTCTACAAAATGGTGCTCAGGTCCAGTGACAGTCCTTAAACCTATTGGCAAACTCAGGCTCTGTGTTGATCTGGCACAGCTGAATAAAGCTGTCCAAAGAGAGACACACCCAATGTCCTCTCCTGAGGACAATCTGGCAAAGCTGTCCAGAAGTATCCTTTTCACAAACCTGGATGCCAATAGTGGTTTTTTGACAGAGTCCCCTCGGTCACAGTTGACCGAAAATCAAAGTTGTTGACAATGTTTATTTTTCCTTTCCGTCATTTTTATTTCAATTGACTTCCCTTTGGCATATCCTCTGTGCCAGAAACCTTTTAACATACTACACCTAACATCCTCGAAGGCACAGAGGACATTATTTGCCACATGACACAATTTGCATGTCCATGGTGCTAGTAAAGAAGAACACGACCACAGAGTCTGGGAGGCTTTAAGGTGCTTGAACATGTATACACCAAAAAGGGATAACAATCAACCCTCAAAAGACCAAGGCGAATAAAGAATGTCCACAGCCCCAGGCTGTTGCTGACATACAACAATTTTTCGGCATGTGGGGAAATTTATCCCAAATCTTTCTGCCATCATCAAACCTTTGCGAGACCTGCTGAGAAAAGGTCAGCAGTGTTAATGGGGAGTCAAGCAGAAGAATGCTTTTGCCAGGATTAAATATTTGCTCGCCTCTTCAGGCGTGCTGGCACATCATGACCCCAAACTGCCAACAATCAGTGACAGGGTGCTTGGAGCCATTCTGCTACAGATCCAGGAGTTTGGCAGGAAAAAGCTGCATTCCTATGCCTCTTGGTCATTGACGGAGGCTGAAACGAATTATGCAGCGATTGAAAAGGAGGTAGTCGTGGCGACATGGGCCTGTGAAAAATTTTCAGATTACTTAATGGGATTACAATTCAGGATTGAGACAGATTATAAATCTCTATTTTCTCTCCTGAATTCCAAGGAAATTGCTACCAAGGATACAGTGTTTTCGGCTGAGACTCATGCGCTATGACTCTGCAACAGAGTGTGTGCCACAGAAAAGTCAGATAACTACCAACGTGCTGTCGAGAGCTACAGTCAACCAGGCCACAAAACATCACTTGACACTCATCTCTGGGGCAGAAGCATATTCTTCATCAATAACAGGGACCCTATCGGCCTCTGCAACAAACTTCAGGAGATCCGACAAGCCCAGCTGATGGACACAGAATGCAGTCAGGTCAGACCGTACTGACAAGGCGGCTGGCCTGAAAGTGTCCCAAACAATCAGGTATTAAGACAACATACATGAACAAAAACATCTGACAATTGTTGACAACCTTCTAGCATTCAACGACAGGCTAGTAATTCCGTAAATGATGCAAAAATGCAACCTCCAAAAACTGCACAGTTGACATTTAAGCATTACCAAAAGCAGAGCACGGGCACAACAATTGGTATGGTGGTGGGAATTTTGAAATCATTGAAGCATTTATTTTGACGTGAGCAACCAAGAGCCAACAGAACATCAACATTTCTGCCTAGACTTTGGCAAAGGCAAGGAATGGATCTGTATGACTTCAGAGGAAAGACCTACCTTCTGGCCATTGATTATAACACTTGCTGGTTGGAAATCAGCAGACTCCATACCACAACTGCAGAAACTATGGTAAAAGCTTTGAAACACATCTACTGTTCTCATGGCATCCCGGATGAGGTAGTTTCTGACAACCTTCCACAACTTATGAACAAACGTTCCTGACAATTCACAGTGGAATATGGATTCCACCATCTGACCAGTTCGCCACACCACCCACAGCCAAATGGTGAAGCGGAGAGAGGGGTGAAAACCATCAAAATGGTGATGAAGAGGAACAGTCCCTGTGAGCTAACCTTACTCAGAACAACACCATTAGGGAATGATGTTTTGCCAGCTGAATTATGATGGGGAGAAGGCTAAAACACAACTTCCTTTGTTCCAACATCAACTCAGAGCCAACATCACTTTACGAGACCATGATTGAGTATGGCACTATGAACAAACACACAAAGAGAAACAATCCAACTGGTATAATCACTGAATTAAACTAAGTACACTGCCCACATTAGAACCAGGGCAAAAGGGCAGGATCAGAGACCATCAGGCAGAAAGTACGGTCATGCACCAAACCCAGCTGCCTCGGTTATACCTTGCCAAAACACCATTGGGGGTTCTATGAAGGAATAGAATGGCCTGAAAACGCTTTGAAGCTACAAGGAGACAATCATTCCAGTAATATCATGATGACCTCCCAACTCCAGGAAGCGAGCGTATGTCAGCATCCCCGCCCGAGAGTACTCCAGACGAGATCAGGGAGAGTGATCAAACCACCAGACAGGCTCAACCTGTGGGGTTATGACTTTGGGGGAAGATGGCAGGAATGTAAATAATTTGTACACAGTTTAACAAAATAATGTAAGAGTTTTGAGATATAGAGTAATGGGTTAATGGTTATGTTCATGAGACAATGGTGTTAATGAGCATGACATCGGGGTCAGATGACCAAGAGGCTCCAAGAGAGCAAGACACAGAATAGACTGTGTCAATAGAACCATGTGCTTACTATGAAGTCTTGTGAATAGTATAAATAAACTATATACTGACTATCTAAACACACTCATACAAAAGTGAAACTTCAAAACAGCTTCTTACATGGCTCAGTGTCATACTTTGTTTTATAATGCTCCTGTGAAGTATCTTAGGAATTTCATTACATTAAAGGCGTTATATAAATATAAATTGTTGTTGTTCAGTCAACTGCATTTGTGTGATGGTTGCTTATTAGGTAGACCTGGAAAATGTCGCTGACTTACACCATCCAATGAACAGGAATATCCATTTACGCAGTTTGTCTGTGGAGTAGGTCATCACTATAGCTGTATGGAGATAGCACCCCTCAACAAACATCCAGAAGAAATTAGTCACCACAAAGTAGTTGAAGATAGTTGTGATAAGACGGCACCAGGGCTGAAAAAGAAGATTAAATGTGTAGTTACACATTTTACATTGAGCAAAAGAACAAGAATAATATTGCAGGGTAAATGTTGCAAGGCCTTGCTTTCATCATAGAAGCTCACTTAACTGAGCTCCAAATTAGAAAACCAGAATTGAGGTCAGCACCTTTAGCTTGCGGTACTCCCTACAGTGCTGCAAACTGAGTGCTAAACCTTCCATCCAGTTCTCCAGTCTGTGTCTGTGAGGTTCACCTGGCAATAGTTACTGTTAGAACATTGTATAAGATGTGTATTTTCTCTTGGATCCCTCCTTGCTTTCACCACCTCCCCCTCCTACCTCTACCCCCACTCTGATTAATGTTCTTTCCTCTGCTCCTGAAAGCACTGATGCAGCTTCTCAAGCACTGGCTGATCTCTTAATGGCTGTCTGGAGTGCCCATTAATTATGGGACCATCATAGCATCTGCTGGCCATTCAACCATAGAAAGCATCACAGCTGAGTCCACACATTTCCAGATGTAGACTTGCCAGTAGATTTTACTCTATTGGAGGCAGGAAATTTGTCCCTAGTAGAGAGGCACTTTGTCCAATGTAGTGCCCTCAAAGCAGCCTGGCTAAGACCAAGTAACTTAGTACAAAAATAGAGATCAAGCCTGGAATTCCCTGGTTTGCATGTCATCCCAGAAGACAAAAAACAGTAAAAACTGGGAAATAAAAGTACTGGTCCGAACAGTTTTTTCCTTCTGGGATGTGTTTCACAGGGCAGTCCAATGGGCTATTAAACTGCTGGAGAAGTTTCAAGAGATGTTCCAAGACATCTGGATGTGAATTGTTTTGGTACTCATCAATGCTGGGGAACAGAACACTTTTCTCCATTTCCCGCACACCGCACCACCTGAAATCCCTTCCAGGTGAAACGAAGGACTGGCCGGAGAATAATTTTCCCTCTGCTCTGCACTGACAATAGGTGAAACTATCCTCTGGTCTAAATGAAATATTGCCCAGTGGAGACCTTAATATAAAAATATACATATATATTCTAAGTGTAGCTGCATTTATTTCCCACCCCTGGTTGCCCTGAGAGGGTGTTGGCAGATCAACTCCTTCAACTGCCAGCATGTTTGATTCAAACTGAGTGGTTCAATAGGCCATGTCAGAGGGTATTAAGAGTCAACCAAATCTAAGCTAGAGTGAGAAATGGCGACAGACGCCCAAAACTGAAAGATATCAGCGAGCTTTTTATGAATGGTTCTTCGCTTGATTGTAGTCCACACAAATGACCAGATTTAGTGAATACAGCTTCACAACATGCCACAATGGGATTTGAACTGATGACCTCTGGGTTACTAGTTCAGAACTAGAACCACATTTATAATATTTTCGCACTTTGAATTTCCCTGTGTGGTTAAATTCTAAAGCTGTTTCTTATGATTTGGCATCATTATAAAGAAGTATTTTTCCCCCCGTGCAGCTTAATTCCGATCTTGGGACAAAATCCAAGATGATGGCCAGAGTCTTACGCCCTGCAGGCGGGCCCGGCTGCGAAATAGTGCAAGATGACGTTGGGCAAGTGTCCTGACGTCATCACGCACTCGCACGATATCTCAATCGGTGGATGCGTTTCAGACTGCCACAGGCAATTTAGCCCATTAAGGAGGCAATTGAAAGTGATTTTTCATGGCCCGTCCACTTTTACTGTTGGCGGACGGGCCAATTGGCCAGGCGGCCCTTATATTTTTGCTTAAACCTCGATCCAGGGTGGGATGGAATCTCTGTGGGAAAATAAAATAAAAAGAGATATCTGGGAACTGTTTTTTTATGAGGTATGCTTTCAGGTGCTTGATTGTGCTGCATGAACATATTTTGCAGCATTTTTGTTGTTTTGTTTATTCTGTGGATGTCTGCAGCTCCCTGAGGCATCTGTCTGCCTTCAGGGAGCTCACTGGGAGCACTCACCCGCACCCGCAGTGATATCAGCGCCCGCCCTCTTCCCACCCCCAACGCCAGTGCTGAGCGTTTCTCAGCACACATTTCATACTGGTTGGCTGTTAATTGGCTATCCAGCGTGAAATCGGGGTCAGGGGCTGATTGTGGTCAGGGGCTCGTGACCCAATTGCTCCCGAACGTGCCCAATGAGCGAAAATTCACGCTCATACTTTAATTACCAAACCAGTCAACCTTGAGGCTCCTTTTACAGAATTACATCAAATGTACCACTTCATCTGACTTGTTATGTTGGTATTTGTGAGGTCTGTGAATCATTCAATGGCTTTTTTCACTCCAGTCTCCCCCATTCCTGTCCTGAAGTTAGAGCCATTTGGTTGTGTCTTTCTTTGTTATGCTGATTAACCATAGAAAAAAAGACTTACATTTTATATAATGTAATATCAAAATAAAAAAACAGAAAATGCTGGAAATAGCAGATCAGGCAGCATCTGTGGAAAGAGAAACAGACTTAATGTTAACTTTGTTTCTTTCTTCACAGACGCTGCCTTGAGTATTTCCAGCATTTTTGTTCTTTTTTATATATCCAGCATCTGCAGTATTTTGGTTTTGTACTTGCACTTACATAGCACCTTTCACAACCTCAAGCCACCCTATATCACATTTGCAACCAATGAAGTACTCGCTGTTGTAACCGTAGAACCACAGGAGGCCATTCAGCCCATTCTGTGTGTGCCAGAGCAATCCATAACTTACCCCATTGCCCTATTCTGTGGCCCTGTATCTTTCTTTCAAATATTTATCCAATTTTTCCAGTGTGTAACACAAAAGATTGCTTGCATTTTGGTCAGGAAAATTCCCGGCTCCGCAAGCACTACTCAGGAGAAAGTGGCCCAGATGGCCAGATTTTCATTCTAGTTAGGCGAGTGTTAACAGTAGTCCGGCCTGCCGCCCCCAGAAACAGTTTGGAGGCAGCACAGGGGCTGCCGGGTGTGCAGGAGGGCTGTGTGAAAGACCAGCTTTGGTGATTCAGCACTTTGTCCCAGTTATAAAACATACAATAAAACAAACAGCAACCCTCTAGCCCTCACCCTGCTCACACCCCACACATTCCCATGCCCCATTCATGCCAGGACATGCCACTTCATGCACCCCAATCACCCTCATACCCTCCATGCTAATCTATGCCCCTTTACCAACCCGACAGGGACCCTCATACCCTCCTTGCCAACCTATGCCCCTCCATCCTCCCCCTATGGCCCTTTATAGCCATTATGCCAACTTAGTGCTAACTCCTTCCAACCCATGCCCCTCATCCACCATGCTTTGCCCTTACACCCTCCGTGTCAACTTACCCAGTATCCACTATGGGCAGACCTCAGGACCCATGCTGAGAGGAAATAAAATAAAGTTCTAAGTGTCTTTTGATGAATTCGCTATTTTTTAAAAAAATATTCTAATTGATAAAAACCCATTCACTACATTTAAATTCCTTCAACCATTTAATCCCATATAACAACAAGCATTTGCATCCATAGCAGCAAATCAAACATTTATCACCATTTGCAGCTGTCAATCAAATTAAAAACTGACAGGTATCCCACTGATAATGATAAGTTGTGAAGTCAGTCATGCAGCACTAATCCTATAATGATAACCCACAGACTTATGTAAACAGACAGAGTGAAATAGTAAGTACTGATATTTTAAACCAGCAGACTGACTTTTTTTTTAAAGTTTAAGACCAGGAGACTTAAATCTCTTGACAGCTGGAGAGTTTCAATGAGCTTGGACATTTCCCATGACAGCTTGACAGCTCCATTGACAGCTTGACAGATTCCTTGCCAGTTCCCTTGACAGCTTGACAGTTCCAATGAGCTTCACAGTTCCAGCGATTTTACACACTTCTTATGCACATTTATGTCTAATTTTAACAATCCCAAAGGACACTTGACCTCTTCCAAAGGGCAACTTGCCTTCCCCAAAGGGCAGCTGACTTCTCCCAAAGGTCAACTTACCTCTCCTAAAGGGCACCTCATCTTTTCAAAAGGTCACTTTTCAAAAGGTGTCCCTGGACCTATCCAAAGGGTACCCTTCCTCTTCAAAGAACTCCACTGACGTTATACTTTCTTCTGATAGGTCTAAAGTGCACAAGTCATGTTTTGGACTTTCTGCTGGTGAAAACTGAATCTGACTGAAGGCAGCTGCACTTTAATATGTGCAGTTGCTTCCGTAAACCATGGATATGCGAAGTTCAATTTATCCCGCAATCCGCACCCTCCACAATACCCCAGTGAAAATGGTGGGTGCCTGGTTTGGGGGGGGGGGGGTTTCTGGAATCGGGCATCCAATGCTATTTTGGATGAGCCAGAGACCCCCTCCCACATTATGAAAATTCAGGCTGATGAGCCTGAACAACTTGTGTTGGAAATTTATTTGAGGTCACAAAGATGAAGCCAATCATATTGTCATCCAACATCTAAGCATACATGTTTTTCTAGTACAGGTCAGTGCATAACGATTGAAAATGCTGGGTGGTTGCATTTTTCCTTTCCTAAATCAGTGTCAAGGCCAATTGTGGCACTCTTACTCCTGACCCCTGCTGAGAACAGCTAATTCAGTATATGGCAGCAATGGAATGTACATACAACCCTCCTGGTCTGTGGTGCCCAGTTACACACTGTCAGGCACTTTAAGCTGATGATGGCTCGGATTCAATTGTGAGTTTACCTCATTGTTCTCATGTATCTGATGGTCAATCATTTGCAGCAGGAACCACATGCCGTTCCTCAGTATGAAAGTGGTTATCAAGTTCCAATGAATGATATTCCGAAGGCATCTGATGCTCCTGTGACAGCCAACACAAAGAAAGAAGGAGCAATTGAAATTGTGCTGGTTTTCCACAAACCCATAGTGTAGTGACAAGGCATGGTTACTGAAATGCATGATATTAAAATGTTCACAAGGCAATTAAAGGCATTTCTGAAGAGAGCTAAAATTGATGGATATGGCGAGAGGCTGCATTGTTGAAGTTGAGCTCTTACAAAGTGGTGGGCTTGTTGAGTTCAAAGACATTTAACCATTTTCTAATCTCTAAATGAGTAAATCAGACATTTTTTTAGGTAGAAGAGGGATCATCCTGTTTTCACCAGATCAACCCCTCCCTTTAAGCAAAACCCAATGAATGCCAGCTTTAAAAACCCAGTGTTGGGGGAGAGGGTGCTGTACTGGGTTAAATAAAGACCGGTTCTTTGCCTGTGGGTTCCAGATTCAAGCTTTGCTTAGATTGACAGGTTTCCAGTCTCCCCTCTCCGGTGGCTGTAAGGGAGATTGCAGGCAGGGCACGTGAAATGAATCAGGAATTTGAGACCACGGGGCTTGGTGGTGAGATGACTGAAGGCAGCAAGTCAGCACACTCTGACTGCCTCCTTTCACATTACAAGCAGCTGATTGAAGTTGCCTGACTTTCCCATCATGTTCACATTGTTAATAACTGCAGAAGACAGTGGAGACTTCAGGCAGTTTCAATCAACTGTTACAACGTATTTGTTCTGCTTGTGTCTCTGTGGCTGTGACAATGTTGCAACATGAGACAGGTTGGTCGAACGGGAAGACAAGTGACAGATGAAATTTAATGTAGAGAAGTGTGAAGTGGTTTATTTTGTTTGGAAGAATGCAGAGACAATATTGTTATGGACAGGAGGGGGGTTAATTTAACCAGCCCTGATTTCTCCTCTCACTACCCATCCGTAAACAGAAAGGCGTTTTTGATTTCTGATTTTTCCTCTTTATAAGTGGTGGCATATTTTCCCCAACCTTTTAGTTTGGAGTGATCTAATCCTCTATTAATAACCCACAGCAAACCTGAGAAAAGGTAAAATAAGAGGGTTGGTTTATTTAACACACGTACAAAAAAAGAGGGATAAAGGGTACAGGGCAAGACCACAATAAAAATAAGATTTATGGTTTCACGTGAGTCCAGAGTCCAGAATCAAAAGTCCAGTGAAGTATTCCTTCAGAGGTTAGTGGGCTGAAACTGTTGCAGGGTGATTCGTCTTCCCAGAAACGATGACCTCCCCATTGGAAAAAGGCATGCAGAGATGAATGAGTCTTATAGGCACAGATACAGGAGTTCTGATTTTCCAGTAGTACACAGTATAGATGAGGGCCGGACAATGTACCTGGACAGCACTCTTTCTGCTGCTACCTGTTAGGTGGTAAAATGGTAGACTGCCCGGGTTCAGTTCCACATGGCAATATTACAGGTTCTAGCAGCTTGGGGGAGATCATGTGACATACCTTCTACTACTTCTCCTGGGCGTTGGACAGGTCTAGAATCTTGAGAGGTTTAATAGAAGAGTCAGGGTCCCTTTTGTCCTTGCAGACATACTGTCCCTGTTGGCCAGGCATCTGCCTTAGAAATGTAAAGGGTTTTGGTGCATTTCTTTGGAATTTGGTTTTCTGTAATCATAGGGGGTATTTGATCTCGTTAAAGGTAACAAGGTTACTGATTGTTACTGATGGTTTCTGAAGGTTAGAAATTCCTCTGGTATGAGTCATGGCTAATGAGGCATGTGAGGGAAAAGCTTTTGTCCATTTTAAAAATAAAATAATAACATTGTAAAGTAGCCAGGTTGACGTAGATCAATGTTTTGCTTCCTGTCTTCTGGAAAATAAAGGTTACAATTCTAAAAGTAGTGCAGGAGCAGAGGAACCTGGGTGTATATAAATGGTTAAAGGTGGCATGAGAGATTGGCTAATAAAGCATATATTATTCGAGGCTCTATCAAGAGAAGCACTGTGTACATAAGCAAAGAAGTTATGTAAAATCTGTATAAAACACTGGTTTGCCTCAAGTGAAGTGTTGCACCCAGTTCTGGGCACCACATTTTAGGAAAGATGTGAAAGCATTAGAAAGGGTGCAGAAAGGATTCACAAGAATGGCTCCAGGGGTGAGGAAGTTTAGTTACATAGAAAGATTGGAGGAATTCAGACTGTTTTCCTTGGAGAAGAGATCATTGAGAGGAGATTTGATAGAGGTATTAAAAATCGTGAGGGTCTGGGCAGAGTAGATAGGAAGAAACCGCTCCCATTGGTGGAAGGAACAAGAACCAGAGGACACAGATTTAAGATAATTGGAAAAAGAAGCAATGGCGACATGAGGATAACCTTCATCACACAGCAAAAGTATGAACTAGGAGCAGGAGTATGCCACTCAGTCCTTTGCATCTGCTCCAACATTCAATAAATTCATGCTGATGACTGTAACGTCCCACCAACCCTGGTAACTCTTCACCCCCTTGTTTATCAAGAATCTATCTACTCCTGCCTTGAAAACACTCAAAGACTCTGCTGCCACTGCCTTTTGAGGAAGGGAGTTCCAAAGACTCACTACCCTCTGAGAGAAAAACATTCTTCTCATCTCTGTATTAAATGGGCGACCCCTTATTTTAAAATAGTGACCCCCTATTTCTAGATTGTTCCACAAGAGGAAGCATCCTTTCCACATCGACCCTGTCAAGACCCTTCAAGATCATCTATGTTTCAATCAAGTTGCCTCTTACTCTTCTCAACTCCAGTGGATACAAGCCTAGCCTATCCAACCTTTCCTCATAAGATAACTTGCCCATTCCTGGTATTAGTTTAGTAAACTTTCTCTGAACTGCTTTGAATGCATTTACATCTTCCTTAAATAAGGTGACCAATTCTGTACACAGTATTCCAGATGTGGTCTCACCAGTGTCCTGCACAACTGAAGGATAACCTTTGTATTCAATTCCTCTCGCAATAAGCAATAACATTCTATTATGTTCCCTAATTACTTGCTGTATCTGCATACTAGCCTTTTGCGATTCATGCACTAGGACATCCAGATCCCTCTGAATCTCAGAGCTCTGCAATCTCTCACTACTTAGATAATATGTTTCTTTTTTATTCTTCCTGCCAACCTGGACAATTTCACAATTTCCTACGTCATACTCCATTTGCCAGATACTTGCACATTCATTTAACCTTATGTCCTCTTTACAGCTTACTTTCCTACCTATCTTTGTATCAACAGCAAATTTAGCCATACCTTCGATCCTTTCATTCGGATCATTTATACAAAGTGTAAAGAGTTGAGGCCCCAGCACTGATCCCTGTGGCACACCACTCTTTCCCAAAAAATGGCCCATTTATGGCTACCCTCTGTTTCCTGTTAACCAACCAAATTTCTATCCATGTCAATATGTTACCTCCTACACCATGAGCTTTTATTTTCCTCAGTAACCTTTGACTTGGCACCTTATCAAATGACTTCTGGAAATCTAAGTACATTACTTCTACTGGTTCCCATTTATCCACAGAACATGTGACTCCTTCAAAGAACTCCAATAAATTACACATGATTTCCTCTTCACAAAAGTGAGTGGTCAGGATCTGAAATGCACTGCCTGAGATAGTGGTGGAGGAAAATTCAATCGACGCTTTCTAAAGGGAATCATTATCTGAAAAGGGAACATCTGCAGGGCTATGGAGAAATGGCAAGGGAATGGCACTAGGTTAAATGCTCCTTCAGAGAGCCAGCACAGATACAAGGCTGAATGGCTTCCTCTGTGATGTAACCACTCCATGATTCTATGAGGGAGAAAGGAATAGAAGAATTTGTTGATAGGATGAGATGAAGTACGGTGGGAGGAGGCTGTTGTGCAGCGTAAACTCCAGCAAAGACTAGTTGGGCAGAATGGCTTATTTCTGCACTGTACATTCAACAAAATGAGATGTTGATTAGATGCAGCCTTTAAAAAAGAATTGGCTTTTACAAGATCAGCAAGTAGTGAACTGTCAAAGTAGCCAGTGGGTTTACTGCATGTTAAGCGGCAACTTTGTCACAGATGCCTATGGTGATGTCAAATACTATCATTTCTCTGTTGTCGGCTTCTAAGATGTGTGAGGAGGGTATAACTGGTGCAGACTGTAGTTGCAGTTTAAATTAAAAGAAAGGGGTAAACGTGGGAGAAGAAGCCATCATGGTTGGTTTGTGAGATACAGATATTGAAAGTCACATTTCTGTGCCCAGCTACATAGTAACCATATTATATCAACTCAGTCTCTCTCTTATATAAAACGAAAATAGTAATTGCTGGAAATACTCAGCAGGTCAGACAACATCTTTGAAGAGAGAAACAGAGTTAACATTTCAGGTTGTTGACCTATCGTCAGAACTGGGGAAAGTTAGAAATATAGATTTTGAGCAAGAGGTGGGTGGGAAAAGGACAAAAGAAAGTGGAATGGAAGACACGAGATTGAATGATAGAAGAGTTGGTCACACAGGGTCAAAGGGAATGGTGATGGAGGAGGAAAAGGAACGAAGAAATGAAAGATGTGCCTATAACAGGTGTGCTGCTGTTTGAATGCGAAAACAAGAGAAAAACCAAAAGAGGCAAAAAAAAGAAATAAAATGGGATGTAGAGATTATGGTTTGAAAGTGTTGAACTCAATGTTGGGTCTGGAAGGCTGAAAAGTGCTTAATCGAGAAATGAGGTGCCTAGGTCTTGTTGCATCGCCAGGGGTCCCGTCTGCTGGCTGGAGAGTCGGCGAGAGACCCAAACTGCCAATTTTCCAGAAGGCCTACCGAGCTACGAATTAATCAGCAGTGGGCCTTCCCCTGGGGGTGGAGGTCTCGCCTCCTGAGAGCTGCCAGCTAATCCGAGACTGGCAGCTCTTGTGTTCAGCACCGCAACTGGGGAGGACATGGCTGCTGCTGGAAGGACAGGCACTGGAGTCCAGGATTGCAGAGTGACCCAGGCCAGAGGTAAGTAATGGTAGTGGTGGGGAGGGGGGGGAGGTGGGGGTGGCGACGTAGGTTCACAGGGCTGAGGTTGCAGGAGAGGGACTCCGGGTGGTTGGCAGCAAGGGCAGGGCAGTGGCACTCAGCACCCACCCCCCCCCCCCCCCCGTTCCCCCTCACCACACTTCCCGATGTTCAGCCCCTGTGCCTTTGAATGAGAGACACCCCACTCTACTCCCATCTTCCTCTGGAGTTGACAAGCTCTTTTTATATATTCGTTCATGGGATGTGGGCATTGCTGGCAAGGCCAGCATTTATTGCTTCCCCCACCCCCCTGCCAATTGCCTGTCCTTGTTCAGAGGGCAATTTTAAGAGTCAACCACATTGCTGTGGGTCTGGAGCCACATGTAGGCCAGACCAGATGAGGATGGCAGATTTCTTTCCCGAAAGGGCATTAGTGAACCGGATGGGTTTTTACAACAATCAACAATGGTTTCATGGTCTTCATTAGACTTTTAATTCCAGATATTTATTGGATTCAAATTCCACCATCTGCTGTGGTGGGATTCGAACCCAGGGCCCCAGAGCATTAACCTGGGTCTCTGGAACACTAGTCCAGTGACAATACCACTAAGACCACAGGTGCAGCTGTCATGCATGCCTGATAGCGAAAGACCTGCCTACAGCTGGGTTAATACCAGTGGCCATGGGATGAGGCACTTAAGTGCTCATTAATTGGCTACTTAAAGGCCTCAATTGGCGGCAGGAAAGTCGACCATGGGCCTTCGTGCCAGAACTTAATTTGGGTGGAGGCGAGAAGGCACGTGGTTCCAGTACACCACCCTCCCACCTAAGTACATGTTCTTTCCAACTTCAATCTCTCCACAAGAGAGAGCACAAGATTCTGTCCTGCATTTCTCTTGTTGCGCTCTTTTATTTACATTGCTATATGATTGCAGCTGATAAATGAATAAAATGATAAAAGGTCATATCTCATCTGTGGAGAAGCTCGCTCCCCTCAAGAGATGGAACCGCATGAATGGAATGATGAATGTGTACTGTAAATCATTGTGGATGGGATTTATAGAAGCTTGAAGCATGGAAGGAGGTCATTTCGCCCACTGTCTCCTGTCCCAGAAGGACATACATGTAGAATTAATTAATTGGTCATTATAGTAGGGGATGGCTCCTCTCTAGTAGAGGAATGCAGAATACACGGACAACTGTATATTTTCAGTTAAGTTG
This sequence comes from Carcharodon carcharias, assembly GCF_017639515.1. Lineage (NCBI taxonomy): Eukaryota > Metazoa > Chordata > Chondrichthyes > Lamniformes > Lamnidae > Carcharodon > Carcharodon carcharias. Next base: position 151,074,578 of record NC_054472.1, read on the forward strand.
CTTAAAAAATAAATCCAGAAGAAACTTTTAATAAGAAGGGTTGTAAAGGTATGGAAATACACCAACCAAGAGGGCTAAAGTTGGAGAATCAATTGTGCTGTTTTGAGGAGGGGTGGATAGTTACTTGAGAAGTATTAAGGAGCACAGAGAAAGCAAGGAAAACTGGGACAACTGGGCAGCTAACAAGATGTAGGACAAACTGGATGAGATGAATTAGCCTATTCCTGTTTTAGTTTCCAAACATGTCTTTGTTCACTGAGGTCAGGTTTGATAGCCAATGTTGAACATTCAAACACGTCGTGTTGACAAACAAAGTAATGTTAGATTCACAGTGAAGGTTACATACCTCAAGCAAAGAAAAAGTATGAAGGCGACTATGAGGGCTCCAACTGAGATGCAGTGACCCAGATAGTTGATAATCAGAGCAATCTTGAAGTGGAGGTGGTATTTCCTCTGAAACAAAATGCAAAAATAAAATTTCCTGAAGTCAATTTAGATAGAATTCTTGACCATACACTATTTTTTAACAATAAGAGGCACGTAGCCACTTATGTTGTTGCACGATTGGTCAGTGTGAGTGTGCTGGCATACTGAGGCCTAGAACAATCTTGACTTTCGGGCTTTATATAAATATTTAGGCTCTGATTCTTTCCTGAACCTGGCAGGAATCACTGCCCTTGCTGGCAAAGATGCTGTTGACGTGGATCCATATGAATGCTGAGACAGATTTTCTGGGGTGATCACGATTGAGAAAAGGGGGGAAATCCCTGGGGCAATTAAAGGAGGCCCAAAAAATTCCTTGTTGAAACACTCCTGCTCCTCCTGCCCGGCAATAAAATTTAGAAAAACATTTTGAACTCACATTGCTGGGTCCACTGGACTGGAAGCCAGCCTTGTCAGCCAGGCTGATTTCCAGCTGAGAAATTAGTCGGAGCCAAAAAGTGCTTCTGGTAATATTCAGGCGTTACTTTTAAAAAGGCTAAATGAGCAAACAAGTAAACCAAGTACACGAGGAAAGGTTACAACAATACTTCTTTAGAAGACAAATGAAATGCTTCTAAAGGTATAATGCTAACTAAGGATGCAGAAAAAAATTATCTACCCTAAACCAGCAAGCTCAGAATAAGCACATCCATTTGTAATCACAGAAGTACAATGGAGAAAATGTACAAATTGTGCAGGAAGGAGAAGTGGATCACTGAGATAAATATTTTAAAAATCCAAAAATATATTAAAAGGGTATCCAGAGGGAGAGAAAATCGTATAATAAAAGCCAAAAACAGCTGAGGTGAAGAATTACACTAAAATATTATTTCAGTCAGAGGACAGTCAAAAAAGATGCATAAAGGTTTGAAACTGAGGAAACTAATTACTTGGAACGATCACTTCCTCTAGATATTCCAAAGAGAAAACAGAAGCACCATGACCTCCCCAAATAAAAATATCCCATTGACTTCATGACAGATGAGTCCTGGGCAGACTAAAGGACTCAAAGCAGTAGGCCCAAGGATTTCTGATAATTATCTTTGAAAGCTGGGAGAAGCTAGATAGGAGATTTGTGAGGCGCTGAACATTATGAGGAAGTCAATGGTTTCTGGGGAGCTGCTAATGAATTGAAAACAGCCCAATGTAGTGTCCATATTCAAAACAGATGAGCCATTTGTCTTACATGTGACATGTAACACTCCATGCAAAAATAATGATCAGCATTATTTTAATATGTTTAAAATAAGTGGGTGAATGCCGCCTTATGAATTAACACCTATCTGAAAATCAAGGCTAGTCTTTCGTGGTAAGTATTTATGTAAGTTTATCCAACTTTGTTTGCTAGTTGAACATTAGTGGATCCCGAAATATAATGATGTTTCTTTTCAAGTATGAACAAGCTGGATTTATTGACAATAATGTCTTGTCCCATGATGATAATGCTAATCCCCATTTGTTCAGCAAGTTTAGGAACAATAAACCATTGGTTTCCAGCAGCCGATTCACTGTTCACAGGGACTACAATATTGTACCACCTTACTACCATTATTGGTACACCAGCTACTGCATTTGTCTGGGATGCTGATCATAGACATAGCATTCAAAATTCCCGATCCCCATTCAAAGATAATCTTTAACTTGATTAATTTTTGATTCTTGATTATTCTTAACATACTAACAGGCATTTTATGAGGAGCCATTTTCACTTTTCAGTAAACAACGAAACCACTTTAGAACTGGATTCATTAAATTGTTAAATGTTACTGCGCAGAAAGCAGGCCAGTCGATTTTATCGAGAAAGTGTTCTACACATTTATATGCCCTAATTCATGGAGTTTCGACCACCAAAACTGCACAATGGGGGTTAAGATGTGCACCTCAGATAATTCTCTGTCAGTCAGTTTTTGGGTGGGAAATTATTGTGAAGCTGCAGCTGATATTCCCCCAGCAAGTGCATTTCTGTGCTGGATGTGTAAAACTCATAAAATTATGATTCAGTTCAAAATATATCTGACTAGCTGATGAAAATTATATTTTTGTCACAGTGTTGATATATGAATTCATGTGTACACATGTATTTGTATCTATACATGCTTGTGTATGTAATGGAGTGGTGTGTAATGGTGTATCATGGGATCACCTAGGCTTGACCAAGTTGCTGGTTTAAGTTTTAAAAGTGTTTGCAGTAAAAAGGAACACTAGAGTAGATGTAAGTAGGGAATGTGACCTTTTGGTCAGGCCAGGAGTTCATGACTAGCCTATCAGTCAGTCCATGATAAGCTAAGGAATGTGACCTTTGGGTCAGGATAGAATAAGTTGATGAATGGTCTATGAGTTATACTGTGAAAAAACTGATTGCCTGACCTTAGGGCAGGCTAAGATATGTAGATGACTGGGCACTGTAGTAAAACATCAGGACAGATAAGCAAAGTTCATGTTTTGAGATAAACTGTGGGCATTGTTTTTGCTAAAGGTCAGGTTATTCCATGATTATTTTATAAACTCATCTGTAATTGCGGACAGACCAAACTAGATGTACAAGATAAGAACATTGTAAATTAATTATGAGATATCACAGAAATGGTATAAATGACTGAAGGAAACTGTTTATCTTTGTATTGCATCTTAGAGTGTTCTGAGAGGGCAATCCCCTCTATGCATGCTTGTATTGAACAAACTGCTGCCTGCTTTACCAACAGCTGACTTGAGTGTCTTTAGATACTCCACAACAATAAGAAAGTCGTGCATTTATATAGTGTCTTTCATGACTTCAGGGCATTCCAAAGCACCAATGAAGTAATCATGTATGTATTTGTGTTTGCATGATCACACATATCCACGTGTGTGTATGTATGCTTTTATATTTGTGTGTGTGTGTGTGTGTGTGTGTGTTTGTAACAAGTGTGAAGAGCTGTCACTAAGATTGAGTCATTGTTCAGCTGACTCTTCATTCCCTTCCCCTAGCAGAAATTCCCTCTGACTAAGTATTGGGAAGAACAAAGCCAGGGGATTTTATTGGGCCAACCAGGGCTTACCCACTGGTTGGAGAACCAGTGGGGAACTCCTGTCAGTTCTGAGGGGGAGGCCCAACGGAATCAAGTGCCTTCAATCCTCGTGATTAAGGTCCCTGGTGCAGGAGGTCCTGCTCATCAAGAGCTTTTTTTCTTGTTCATTCATGAGATATGGGCATCACTGGCTAGGCCAGCATTTGTTGCCCATCCCTAATTGACCTTGTGAAGTGGTGGTGAGCTGCCTTCTTGAAAGGCTGCTGCCCATGTGGTGTAGGTACACCCACAGTGCTGTTCAAGAGGGAGTTCCAGGATTTTGGCTCAGCAACAGTGAAGGAACTGTGATATATTTCCAAGTCAGGATAGTGTGTGACTTGGAGGGGAACTTTCAGGTGGTGGTGGTGTTCCCATCTATCTGCTGCTCTTGACTTTCTAGATGGTAGCAGTTGTGAGATTGGAAGGTGCAGTTTAAGGAGCCTCGGTGAATTTCCGCAGTGCATCTTGTAGATGGTACAAACAGCTGCCACTGTGTGTTGGTGGTGGAGGGAGTGAATGTTTGTACATGGGGTGCCAATCAAGAGGCCGCTTTGTCCTGGATGATGTCCAGCTTCTTCAGTGTTGTGGGAGCTGCACTCATCAAGCCAAGTGGACAGTTTTCCATTACACTCCTGATTGTGCCAAGGGGTGAGTTACTCACCGTGGGATTCCTAACCTCTGACCTGCTCTGGTAGCTACAGTATTTATATGGCTGGTCCAGTTCAGTTTCTGATCAATGGTAACCCCCAGGCTGTTGATAGTTGGGGATTCATCAATGGCAATGCCATTGAATGTCAAGGGGTGATGGTTGGATTCTCTCTTTGTGGAGATGGTAATTTCCTGGCACTTGTGTGGCGCGAATGTTACTTGCCACTTGTCAGCCCACTCCTGGGCATTGTCCAGGTCTTGCTGAATTTGGACATGAACTACTTCAGTATCTGAGGAGTCGCAAATCTGCTGAACACTGTGCAATCATCAACGAACATCCCCACTTCCGACCTTATGATGGAGGGGAAGGTGAAAAAAAGTCAAGAGAATCAAAAAGCAATCATGATTTGCATAGTCTTGAGTGAGAGTTTACTGTTGCTGAAGCAGTATATGTATTAAACTGGGGTAGATAGGCCAGGGAGGGAGGAGAACTGGGGTGGGATTGGGGGTGGAGGGGGGCCCTCTGATGGACCACAGGGCTGGGCTGGATGCTTGACATGAGTCTCTCCTACCACTGGTCAAATCCCAGCAGCAATGGGACGAGGGCCTTAAGTGACAATTAATTAGTCACTTAAGGGCCTCATGTGAACCATGAACAGGCGGGCCCGACATCTGTCCCACCTGCTAAAATTGCAGTGGGAGCACAGGAGGGTGGGTAGGCAGCGGGCACTTTGGCCATTTTACATGCCACCCCTACCTACAAACCCTCCGCCGGGAATCTGTAAAATCCAGCCCTAAGTATTGGTGAGTCTGAACATTCATCCAATTGCCAACCAGCTCAATGTACTTTTTCCTTTGGTTTACTTTCCTTTTTTTCCCTTCAATGCTCCAATTTTCAGTCCCCCTCAAGACAACAGCTATTCTAGGGTTTATTGTGAAACAGGAGCACTTCAGTTTATTTTAAATTCAGTTGCAGAATGTGATTGGCACGCCTATGCCTAATTGCCCTTGGGAAGGTGGTGGTGAGCCACCTTTATAAATATAACTGCTAGGCCACATCAGAGGGCAGTTAAGTGTTGTCCACATTTCTGAGGGCCTGGAGTCACATACAGGGGAGCAGATTTCCTTCCCTAAAGGACATTAGTGAACTGGATATCTTTTATGACAATCCAGTTGATACACAGTCACCATTACTGATATGATATGAATTTTTTAATTCCAGATTTCTTTAATTAATTGAATTTAAATTATCTTGCCATGGTGGGAGTTGAACCGACTGGATAACTAGTCCAGTAATATAAGTGTTATGTTACTGTACAAGATTTAGTTATTGCGTCCATGTATCTATTTGCTGTGTGTGAACTGAGGGACCGGATAGGGTGAGGTGGTGGGAGTTGTGCACGAGGGGCGGTGGGAGTGAGTGGGAGGAGTATTAACTGGAGTGGGGCTCGGGTGGTGCAGGCGATTGGAGGAGCTGAAATTGAGGTAGAGGGCGATTGGAAGGGGGAGGGAATTGAGGGAGCTGCTGATCCCGGAGGGAGGTTGGGTCCCGAGTGGGGAAAGGTTGGAGACCTTGGCCCAGCAGGAATGTGGGGGGATGGTTGGTCCAGGGCCTGGTGACGGTGCGAAGTTCGGGAGCTGGATGGAGAAGAGTGGAGGTCTTGGGTGGAAGACCATGAGGGGTGTGGGGAGGCCATGATTTCAGAGGCTCCTCAGTCAAGCACCCACATCCATCAAATAAGTTTGAAGGTACTGATCTCCTGAACCCACAAAGTCGTTACCTTGAAGAAACTGCCAGGTTCCCTCGCACTCAGGAATTTGGGGTGACAGCAGTTTAATTGAAAAAGTAGAATGGCAATTACCATCGTAGTCTCAAGATCATATTTGAAGCAGCGACGCACTTGCTGGCCCTGTGGCTGCTCAACCACCTTCCGGCTTTAGTTCAAGCGGAAAATGAGTCGGTGGCAGGCTTTTGCTGGGAAACAGATTTCTGGCACTTTAACCCCTCATCTGATGCAAACTCACTGTCTCTTACAGTTAAAATTCAGCCCACTGTATTTGCCAGCCCGTTTGGTTATGGGAGGTGTCGTAGTCAAACCCCTTTCTACTCTCACCTGAACAACACTTGCCAGCAGAAATCACTAGACAGCAATAATTTTTTTTACTTTCCCTAGCCCAGGGTTTCTTACACCAATGGTCCTCTGCCATTGCTTACACCATGAGTACTCTACCATTGCTTACACCATGAGTACTCCACCATTGCTTACACCATGAGTACTCCACCATTGCTTACACCTTTAATACTCAACCATTGCTTATGTTAAGATCTGCAAGCAGGTGTGTGATTAAATTCGGCATAGTCCACTTATACACAAAACCACTGGGTGGATCTCACAATCCCACTCTTTGTCAAATCCTAGTCAAAAAAATGAGTAGGTGGCCAATTGTTCATTCTCTTGGAATGTCTCTGTTGAGCCAGATGTGACAGTGGCACTGGTAACTGATTGAGAAATTTGCTGGGCAATGGGGAAAGAACAGGGGTGTTGGAATAATTGGATAGCTCTTTCAGAGAACCCACACAGAGACAATGTGCAAAGTGGCCTCATTTTGTGCTGTATGATTCTGTTACTCTATATTAGATTTTCCTTCCCTTCCAGTGGGGAGTGCCTGGACCTCCCTTGCATTTACATACAATGGGCTAATGCCAGTGATGATGGGATGGAAGTGGGCATTAATTGCCAAGTTAAGGGCCTCAATTGGTGGAAGAAGGCATCCACAGGCCGGGAAAGAGGCAAGGTCTGCACAGCTACCCACCAGCCCAATTAAGTGCCCCCAAAGGCCACCAAACTCACCATGGGGGACGGCAAGATTCTGCCTAATGAGTCAATCTGGAACTAGTTGAGGCAGAGACTTAGACATCTTTTAAGCAAAGATTAGGCTATTATTTGAATCTGGGGAAGATTTGGTGAAACTGCAAAGAATCTAAGCCAGGCTAAAAAATATGGAGGGAAGATATCTATGAGTATACTCATTGAGAAGATTGTAATTAAGCCATGATGATAGAACAAGATGCACAATTCAAGCTAATTAAAGGCCGATTGAGCTTACCTTTCCACAAGGGGCTGAACCTTCCGGTCAGTCTGCGGAGGCAGGCCCGACACGCCGACGAGTAAAATGACGCGCGATGATGTCGGGTGTGCGTCCCGATGTCATCGTGCGTCGCCTCGACATTTAGTTCGGCGGGCGCACGCTGGAGGCGGCTACGCACCCGCCAAACTATCACCGGCCTATTAAGGCCATTAAAAAAATAATTAAACTTGTTAAGAAGGCCGCCCATCCAATCTTAAGGTTGGCGGGCAGGCGAAGAGCCCAAGCAGTTTTCCAGGAAACCTCGCCCACGGGCGGGTTGAGGTTTCCTGAAGCTTTTATAAAATAAATGAATAAATTTTCCTAACTTCACATGCCCCAGCTCAAACATGAGGGGACCTGTTTAACTAAATTTTTACTTTATTTATTACAACATCTTCGAATCCATTCAATCTCCCGGAGACAGCTCCGTGCCTCAGTGAGTTTGCTGCGCTCTGGCCCCGACTCTCCCTCCTCCCCAGGTAGCGCTGAGTGCTACTGGCCATGTGTTACACTGGGTGGGTCTTAATTGGCCTGCCCATGTAAAATGGCAGCGCGCGGCCGATCGCGGATGGCAATCGACTCTGCGCCCACCCCCGCCCACTCCCACCAAGCCCGCCTGCCATAGGAAAAATTCTCCCCAAGGAGTCAATTCCATTTGAAATGAAAACATAGATAGTGCAATGAGGGCAAAAATCCTCAAATTGTGAAAAGGAAAATTGGATGTTATGATTCAAGAATGATAAGTTCCTTCTGGATGGATATACTGACTGCCTTCTTCAGATGAAAGGTCATTGACCCAAATGTTGGGCTGAATTTTTGCTCCGGGGTGGGAAACAGGAGTTGAGGCTGTTTCTAGGTAACAAACGTGCCCCGGTGGTAGTGGGGGGAAGGAGAGGAGAATGTAACTCTTTGGAATTTTGAGCGGGGCACCCCCTTAATTGACATGGAGACTGGTTCAGTGTCCAATTAAGAGCGACAAATGGGTTCTTGAAGCTGGTGGGCCAAGCAGAGGTCTTCTAGCTTGAGAGCAGCACAATGCTGCAGTAAAGTAACTGAGAAGGTGCCTCCCAGCAATGTTTTAAAAAGTCCAATAAAAAGAAAAAGCAGCCAGGCCAACACTGTGGGGTGGTTCCCTCTACAAGGCAGCCTTTGGCTACATCTGCACCCAGGCAGGCAGGGCCTGTCAGCATGTCTAGAGTGCTGGCCCTTCAGCCTGCCACTGGGTGCATGCCTTCAACCATTTAAACATGACCCTCATTGCATCAGGAAGATGGAAGCAGACTGAAACATCTCAGATGGCCTCCTTTAACCACGCTTAACAAGGTGGTCCTAATTAGCTATCCCACCTTGTGGGTGGCCAGGGCGGGTAGGGTTGGGCAGCCCTACTGGGCCCTGAACATGCCTCCCTTAAAATGGCCGGTGCCAGGAATCGGGTCAGGAAACTGCACGCCACCCAGTGCTAGTATTTTCAGCTCTGTTCCTGACTTTGGTGGGGCACAAATATTCTGCCTGTTCAGTCTGTTTCTGTGTCCACGGAAGCTGCCAGACCTGTTGAGCACTTCCAGCATTTTCTGTTTTTATTTCAGATTTCCAGCAACCACGGTATTTTGCTTTTACATAAATACTGACTTTTTCTATTATCACATTACAACATTGGTGATTTGAGTACTAGGACAGTTGAGCGTCAAACTAGTAATGACAAATGACTAATCACACTCTTCTACCTCCATGGAAGCAGGCCCATTGGGATGTACAGTGTTCACAAAGCAAAGTTAAACTGGTTTATCTGAGCTAACAAAGATAGAAATGTAAACTATTCATGTTTATGAGTCATTTCTTGAATTATTTTATCTCTTGATCTCTCTTTTGTTGTGCTTATTAAACTGCGGCTGTCTGTGCAACAAAATTGAGTGTTCTTTTTGCCTCAGATGGAGAAAATGAGCATTCCTAGACCAATATATAAAGATGAGAAAAAGACTTGCATTTGTGTAATGCCGTACACAATCTCAGAATGTGGCAAAGTGCTGCATAACCAATGAGGTATAGTCACTGTTATAATGTAGGAAACTCAGCTGCCACTTTTTAAACAGCAATGGAATAATGACCAGATAATCAGTTTAACATCTCATGCAAAAGATTAATAGTGCAGCACTCCTACACTGAAGTACCAACCAAGACTATGTACTTAAGTCTCTGACTTCAGACTTGAACTTCACAGCCTTCTGATTCAAAGGCAAGAATGCTACTACTGAGCCACACCTAACAGTGTAGCTAGCTATGAAGTAAAAATTCCTCCTAATCAAACCTCTCTTTACTTCAACCTCTAAAAGCAGCCTTTTCTCCTGCACTAGTATGTCATTTCCTTTCCTCACATCAGCCACTGAATGGGACTATTAATTTAGAGCCACCTAGTACTGAATCATGTGTGGCCTTCTGCTGTGAGTTGTACCTATAAAGAACTTGAGGGCAACTTTTGCTAATTTATGCTCCTGGTGCAGGATGTCACACTGTGAGAGTGCAGATTGCGTACTCAATCCCCATCATTTCCATCCAATTATAATGCTTAAATTCTTGTATGCAGCCTAGCATTTGAAACTTTGCGAGTGTCAGTTCATAAAATTACTTTTTACATTGAGACCACCTCATATTTTAATTTAGGATCCCTGCAAAGAGAGGATAATTTATCCTATCAGATTAGTCTTGATTCAAACAAAGAACCTAGTGACATCATCTGTCCAAAAGAAAATGTCCTTTTTAAATCTAAGTTGGTTGTTATGATGTGGTAGATGATGTGTGGCAGGTGGACCAAATCCATAAGGGAAACTTAGTCACACTGTCACAAAAGTTTTGCAATTTTTTTTATTACGAGATGTGTGCACTGAATTCAGAAGTAATAAGTCTATCAAACTTTAGAAAAATAAAGTTGTCAAGCATATACATAAGACTATAATTACTACTGTAATAACTCCAAAAATTCCCAATTAAACTGAACCCCAGTTACACTCCCTTTAAGGCAACTGTCCAAAATGGGATTTTAGATTTAAAACAAGCTCAGCAAGTTAACACAATACCCTGGACAGTGGAAATCCAAATGGCTTTTCTCCAGTTTCAGTAGATAGCAGACTTATGCACAAATGCTGGAGGCTTCATTAAGGTTTTTCACACACTCCTGTTAGATCTTACATGGCCTTCTCCTGACACATAACCTTTCATTCTCCTTTCTATAAATTTCTCTATTTTTAATATGTAAATTCTATTGTTCTATAAGCCTTTGAAACTGTATCTCTCTCATAATATAAAAACTTTCATGGCGTCAATATTGCCAGCAACCTTTCGGAAAAATAAACACATTCCTTCACCTTGCTTTTCTGACTAGTTGTAAACAGACTGAGATCTCTTTGAAATCCAAATACCCCTTAATTTATCTAAAAATGCAAATACACTTCACACCTTACATGCTAAGCCAGCATCCATGTTTACTTATTAGCCCATCAAGCACCTAGTTTCTTTTGATGATTTAAACTTGCAGTCTACTTGACTCCAAATGTAATTAGATCACACACAGACCCAACTATACTTATTCCCATAAACCTACTTCACAATAAACCAGAAAAACATTATTAAATTATTATATGTTCATGACATAGTTCAGTTGAACCCAGACTCACTTAAAAGTCTCCCAGCAATTTGCAACACTAAAATACCCAGACCTTATGGATAAGAAAGAAGTTTTTTTTTACCTTAGTGACTCAGGATCCCCCTCAAGTACAGTTGGGACGAGTTCAATCACGTATTTGGGTTGATCCAAATCACAAACAATTTTAAAAAGCTGTTTGTCAGAATGAATTATTTCATGCTGAGACTTGTTCTGTCATCCTTTATTTGAGATGGTCTGTGAGTGATACATGAATTGTGTCATGTGCAGATTTATTCACGGAGATGAGGTAAATATTTAAAAGTCCTCTTCCTATATTTTAGTGGAAAATGGAGAATAGTCAACTCATGAAGTTCATGTAAGTATTTTCAATTGACCTGCGTGTTTCAGTTCTTTAGGCCAAACATAGGCGACTACCACTACTGCTACGGGTTACTTTGAAATCATTTGGACATCTTTGGTTATTCCGAGACTGTGGCCTCCTCAATTGTCAGGTTTGGAAATGTGCATTTGGCAAAGATTATATGAGGATAATTTCAACTGAAGTTAGAAGCAAAAAGGCAGACTTAGTGCTGGCTTTCTGTCCTGCTGCCCACTGTTAAAAGCATCATACCCAAGGACGGTAGTCTTACCATATATTATACGAATATATTTAAATCATGGCTTTATTAGTCTTATGAATATATTTAAATCATGGTTTTATTAATAAGACTGGATCCCAAAATTTTATGGCCAACTGTGGAGGATGTGCTGTAGATGCATCATTTAGTCGGCCAAGAAGTGGAGGCCCTCAAAATTAATCTGGGTTGCTGCTGTCCTGCCTGAGGTTGTGACCCCCTTGGAGAACTTAGCTTATTACGACCCCAGATCCAGCAAGCTGCATTGGGACGCATGAGGTAATTTGGGGAGGACAGCAATTAGGTTATAACTCAGACTAATAACAGATAGTTAAGTGGCAGAGTAATAATTGTAAGTGAGAGTAGAAAGTTGCAAAGGATGACTGATAGATTAAGTGTGTGGGCAAAACAGTGGCGGATGGAGTTCAATGTGGGTCAGTGTGAGGCCATCCAAAGGATTAAAGGAATATAGATCAGACTATTTTCTAAATGGGAAATGGAAAGGGACTGAAACAGAGAGATTCAGGTGTCAATTTGCAGAAATCACTGAAAGCTGCTGGATAAATGCAAAGAGAATTTAAAAAGCTGATCTCAAAGGTACTGAAATACCAAGGCATGGGGGTTTTGCTACAGTTTTATAAAAGTCTGGTTAGATGGCATCTAGAGCAGGCACTGAGTTCTGGGCATCACACATCAGGAAGGCTTTATTGGCCTTGGTGGGGTGCAGCAGGGATTAATTCCAGGCTAAAAAGGTAAATTAGGAATACAGTTGAATGTATTAAACTTGTAATCTCATGAGTTTAGAAGATTAAGGAATGACTTTATTAAGGTATTAAAGATAATTAAAGGAGCTTATAAGGTAGTTAGAGAGAAATTATTTCATCTGATGGAAGAATCTACGACAAGGGGGCATATCCTTAAAATCAGGGCTGGGCCAGTCAGTGGTGATGTTGGGAAGCACTTCTTGACACAAAAAGTAGTAGAAGTATGGAGCTTGGCCCTCTGAAAAGCTGTTGTGGCTAGGTCAATAGAAAATTTCTAAGCTGAATTTTTTATGAGTTAAGGGTATTAAAGAATAGCTGGCAGGTAAATGGAGTTAATATACAGATCAGCCTTGATCTAACTGAATGATGGATCAGGCTTTAAGGGATAACGGCCATTCCCTCTCCCTACTGGTTGAATTTTAATCTGTAAGGAGATGGTGGTGTGGTGTTAATGTCGCTAGAGTAGTAATCCTGGCCCTCAAGCCACTGTTCTGGTGGAAAGGGATCAAATCCCATTATGGTTGAATTTAAATTCAATTAATAAATTTACCATCCTTACCTTATCTAGCCTACACATGACTCCAGATCCACAGTAATGTGGTTGACTCTTAACTGCTCTCTGAAATAGCTTAATAAGCCACTCAAGTCAAGGGTAATTAGGGCTGGGCAACAAATCAGCGCTGGCCTTGCCAGTAATGTGCACATCACATGAAAGAATAAGTTTTTAAAATTGGGTTTGGGTGTGAGTTTGCGGGGAGGGGACGGTAAAATTAACAATATTGACAGCACATCAGGAATCCAGCTCCAACGTGCCTCCCTCTGCATTTGCCTGGAGGGCAATAGGCTGCATGGAAGAGGCAGGTTGTCAATTTGCATACGCCAATCACTCAACTAGAGTGACATTGACATACCTGTGGGCCAGATCTTATCTCTGTTTAAATGATTGGTTTTTTCAAGAGTTAAAAACTCATCCATCTGTTTCAGTTTGACTTAGATCCACATGTTTTCTGGCCTTCCTGGAACTGACCAGTGAAACCAAGGCACGTGTACAGCTGCAACTGAGGTGTTTCAAGCAACCTCAGACAGAGTGATACCAATAAGTGCTCAGGACTAACAGTTGCTTTCTTACCTATTAGTGGGATTCGTTCACAGTATTTTTGCTGAGAGATTGCTTTGGATAATTTAGAGGTTACTTCCAAACTTTTGAAGGTTTGATGGTGCCTTTTATGCTGCCTTAGTTTGGACCTCAGATGTGGACCAAGTTGATGAGCAACTGTACGCTTAGCAATCTGTTCCTTACAGACCTGGAGCTGCACGGCAGAGAGGGAACAGCTGAAAAGGGAAACAAGCAAAAAAGAGACCAGCACAGAGTGGCCAAGGGGAGAGAGTGATAGTGGAGAGGGTGGAAGTGGAGAGGGGGCCAGTGGAGAGGGGACCAGTGGAGAGGTGGTCAGTGGACAGTGGAAGCAGTGGAGAGGGAGTCAGTGGAGAAGGGGCCAGTGGAGAGCGGGGCCGGTGGAGAGGGGGCCAGTGGAGAGCAGGGCTGGTGGAGAGGGGCAAAAGTGGAGAGGGGGCAAGTGGAGAGGTACAGCTTGCAGAGCTGCTACCCACAAAACAGAAATAACAGGCTCCGTTTCCTCGATATGTCTGAACACAAGTGTCAGATGTTATTGACATCTGTGGCCTACTAGAGGAAGAACTGCTGTCTGCTGGGTCTGGTGGCCATGTGTTAACCAGTGGCTGTCAAAATCTACCACTCTTCATGTTGTACCTCCGGATCCTTCCAGAGATCCACCCCACAAATGCATAAGACAGATGCCTGATGGATTGTTTGCCAGGACCAGCTACTGTGTCAATTTTGCTATCGACTACCAGTCAGAATGAGCGGGCGCTTGGGTTTGCAGCTCTGACTGGCTTCCAACAGCTTCAGGGTGTCATCGACTGCACATGTGGCAATACAGGTGTACCAAGAAAGAAAAACAGCAGTATTTGTCAACTTCAAGAGCTTCCAAACCATCTAAGTGCAGCTGGTGTACAACCGCACAAAAGATGCTTATCCAGCTCTACATTGATTACCAAGCAGCTGCCAGGATGCTTTCATCCTGTGGCAGTCCAAGCTCTCTGATCTCTTCAAACCTGGAAGCAGAGATAGGGATACCAACTGCAAATGTGGTTCATTACTTCCATCAGAAACCCAGTGGCCAACTGTGCTACAATGAATGTCATATCACCACCAGATTTGTTATTCTTCAAGTCAACGCATGCACTTCATGAGCCTTGACAGATTTGGATGTGCCCTTCAGTATGCCCTGGCGAGGGCCTCCTGAATGGTGTGGTTTTCTGAGCTCTGCTTCTTGGATCCATAGGAGGAACAAGGTGAAGGGCTCAGATCATCCTTGGATGATTCGGAAGGGGAGCAATAAGAGGAGCAGGGTGATGAGGCAATGCACTCCAGCTGCTCAAATTGCTGCCTGGGACACCTTAATCAATGCAAGATTCACTGAGGTTACACCAGTAGACCCATGTCACCAGAAAATGCAATGATCACTCTTTCCCCTCTCCATGTCACTGACACAAAGCAGCTTTGCAACTAATCAACCAACACCCTTTTCTTATCTTCCCACTTGTCCCCACCAATTCCTTTCTTCCCAATCATCATCAAACAAATTATAAGGCCACCACCATGGACTTGAGGGCTGAGTGGCCCTCTTCTATGCTGCAATGGCTCCATGACTTATACCCAGCATCCACAAATGGAGAACTCGGGAAAGTGATGAAGAAGAACAGCAATTATATCAGCTAAATAAAAACAAAAAATGATTAAAAAAACATTTTCTCAAACATGCATGTGTATATACCTTTTTATGCTACTCCTATGTGGGTGTGTGCAGCTTGTGTGGCGTCAGAAGAGATACATGCAGGCTGCCCAGATCCCTGCTCTGACTGCTGACATGTTCCTGACTGATGTCCTTTGGGTTTTAGAGCCTTCGAGGGCCCTGTCAAAGACTGTTCCTCCTGCACCAGGGGCAGCCTCAACTATTGGGAGGGGGGCAGCATATGACTGAGGGATGGGCTGTGAGTAAGACGTGGAAGCATTTTAAGTGGCATGCCTACTTCCGCAAATCCTTTCATTATCATCCCTCTCATGTCCCAGCTACACTTCACTGCTACTACTCTGCTGGAGAATGCTTTGGTACGGATCAGAGTGGCCCTATAGACCAAGGTTAAGGTAGCTGTCTAAGTTGGCAGACATGTTGACATACAGAGAAGAATCATGTGCTCTTGTGGGTGGCGAGCTTGGAGGCGGGAAGGACATGTACTTCAGCAGGATGATGGTGTAGCGGAACCCTGCTGCCTCTCCTCCTCCATCTGAATTAAGTTCTAGGCGGGAAGGCCCATGGTTGACTTTCCTGCCCCAACACCAGTTGAGGCTCTGAAGTGGCCAATTAGGGACTCCTTAAGGGCCTCATCCTGCTGCCGCTGGTATTAATCTAGCTGCTGGTGGGGCTGTCATCATGCAGCATGCACGACAGCTGCTGCCCTGCAGACAGTTTGTCACCTCAGGCTGGGGGTGGGGAGAGGCGGGGAGGCACCTGGGGACGAGTGGGTCCCTCGATCAAAGGCATTCAATGCCTGAGCAAGGGGCTCACGTTCAGGCAGCCGGGAGCCACCCCACTGTCCTTGCTCCCGACCCCCCTGCTGCCCTCTCGCTACAACCCCCACCTCCTGAAACCAGCCCTCCCACATCACTTACCTTTGTCCTGGGTCACTTCGTGATCCTAGGACTCTAGGTGGTGTTCTTCTGGTGGCGGTCGTGGCCTCCGTTGTGGCACTGCAGAGTGCAAGTGTTGCCAACCTCTGATCAGCCAGCAGCTCTCAAGAGATGGGACGTCTGCCCCAGGGGGTCTGATTCCAGGGCAAGGCCCACTGCTGACCTCGCCACTGCCTGATTGACATGTGGTTCAGCAGACCTTCCTGAAAAGTGGGTTCAGCTCACCAGCCAATAGGCTAGACCCCTGAAACCTCAACAAGATTTCACCCCCCTGTACACTGGTGTTGGAGGCATGTTTGGGCTCATTTGATTGGAGCATATGATGGCCCACGGCGCTGGCCCCTCTCTGCCTGGAAGAGGACATCATCTCAGGGGTCTGTGACATCACCCCATTCATGTGTTGGACACCTATCTCCGTGCAACAATTGGTGAGGGCACTTTGGGGCCCTCTTAGTGTATCACACATAGTCTGCTGTTGCTCAATGATTTACCTCTTCCAATCTTGAGATACATCCCCGCTGAGAGGAGCTTGGAGAGGGTTATACCCTCTGACGCAGATTCTTTGCTGCTGTCCTTGACTCCATTATCCTCTTTTGCTCACTTGTGAAGTGTGAGTCACCAGGTGAAAACCCAGCTATTTGTCTCACTGTGCAAAGTGTGAGCATCTGAGCTGGCACCCTGTCTGTATGGGGAGAATTTTTAGTTCGTTGGGCACGTGCCCCTCCTGATAGAGTCACATGGGGACAGGTTTTATAACATTTCAGAAATCTTTATTTTTTATTTTGAAAAATGTTCATCCCCCTGAAGCAGCTCTGTGCCTCAGGGAGTTTTTCTGGTATACACCCGCGTGCATGCACAAAGTTCGTACTCGCCCTTCTCCCCCACTCCCACACAGGCAGACCGCTGCCGCTCATGTTTCATGCTGGGTGGGCCTTAACGGGCCCGCCAATGTGAAATCGCGGTCTGGCCCCGATCACGGGCAGAGGTCAGCTTCCTGACTGCCCCCGCCGAGCCCTCCCGACAAGGGGAAAATCCTGCCCCATGAGTCCTATGATAAATCCTTTCTGCTGCAAAGATAAAAATACATGAATTTGTCCTGACAGGATGAATATGTTGCAGATTATCATTATGAAGATGATTATTTTTTACTCGCTGTTCAAATCAAATCAAGGTGACTGATGCTGTATCACATGTGGGTGGCTTTTATTTAAAGGTAGCTGGGAGCTTCCTAACTCCCCATTTCTAACATTCAGGGATGCTGAAACTCCACTGCGATTGTCAGTTGTGAGGTGTTTTGAGGGCCCCCTCCAATTATCTCCGTCTCTCTGGTGTTCTATGCCCTATTCTCCTGTAAGGATGGGCATTAGCATCCTTCCATCTATGAGAGATAATGGGAAGGAAAATGTACAAATATTTGCACCACATGAATACTTCTTTCATAGCCAATAAGTTCTGGAGTGGGTTTTGAACCTAAAGCCTTCCAGCTGCAAGGTAGGAGCTTTACAATGGAGCCACTCAGGCTCCAAAATGGGAACCACATGAACGATCCTTCTGTAGCCAACAAGTCTTGGAGTGGGTCTTGAAACCAGGGCCTTTCAGCCCAGAGGCAGGAGTGTTACCTACTGAGCCACTTGGGAAATAAAAGAAATATGAGTGTGAGTAATGGCATGTGCTCATTCAATGAATGAAGGGCATTTGGTGAGGGTGACCATAAGATAGGGATGGCATTGCATAACGATGAGGATAGATGGATAGAGAGGGATTTGAACAAGTGCATAGAATGAAAAGGATGGCTGCACCTGCAAGATCAACTGGATGGCATGAGTGATATGCTGGGGTTGGCTTAACTAGGCAGAGTGAGGGGATGGGTGATGCGCACAGCAGAATGTAGATGAATGTGCCACTGCATTCACCTTTCCTGATCTGTTAGGTCAGTGAAGCGCTTTCTGTACTGATTCCGGGAGCAGCGCACCACATTCATGCTGACCTCCTCTATGACCTCCAAATACTTGTTGGTAGAGGACAGTAGCTCTCTCCAGTTTCTTAAAGCCCCCCAGCAGCACATCCAAAGAGCCATCACTGAAAAGAGATGTAGCTTTTGTCCTAAGATGAAAGCAAAATACTGCGGATACTGGAAATCTGAAATAAAAACAAAAAATGATGGAAAAACTCAGCAGGTCTGGCAGCATTTGTGGAGAGAGAAACAGAGTTAACATTTTGAGCTAAAGAGAAGTAGAAATGTGATGGATTTTATACTGTTTAAGAGGGCTTGGAGCAGGTGGAGCAAGAGAGAAGGTTGGGGATAGGCGGGAGCTAAGGAAAGATTGACAATGATGTCATGGACAGAAAACAAAGGGAGTGTTAATGGTCATGGTAAAGACTAAAGAAGGTGCTGATAATGGCATAAATGTGTTAATGGCATGTGTTAATAGCAGAACAAGGGTCAGCACTCTTTGAAAGCACAACATAGAAACCAGTGACAGGTGGCCCTGTGGGGGGGTGGGGGGGGGTGGTGGTGTGTGGTGGGGGGCGCGGGGGGGGTGGTGGGGTTGGTATTGAGGGAAAATGATGTAAAACTGAATAAATGGATTAAAATAAATAAATAAAATTAAAAATTAGAATTAAGAAAAACAACTAATGGATTAACAAACCAGTCAAGATAGAGGATAGAGTTCAAGGTCTGAAGTTGTTGAACTCAATGTTAAGTCCGGAAGGCTGTAAAGTACCTAATTGGAAGATGAGGTGTGGTTCCTCCAGTTTGTGTTGGGCTTCACTGGAACAGTGAAAAGGTGTGGCTGTATGTACCCGCATGGGCTCCAGTTATGCCTGTCTTTTTGTGGAGTATGTGGAACATTCCTTGTTCCAGTCCTGCTCAGGTCCCCTCCCACAACATTTTTTTTACATTGGTGCCACTTCATGCTCTCGTCTGGACCTGGAAAAGTTTATTGATTTTGCTTCCAATTTCCACCCCTCTCTCACCTTCACATGGTCCATCTCTTCCCTTCCCTTCCTTAACTTCTCTGTCTCCAGTTCTGGTGATAGACTGTCCACCAATATTCATTACAAGCAGCTACCTCAACTACAGCTTCTCACACCCTGCTTCAAGTAAGGACTCCATCACATTTTCTCAATTCCTTTGACTCCATCGCATCTGTTCCGATGATGTCACCAGCCAAAACGGCACTTCTGGCATGTCTTCCTTTTTCCTTAACCGAGAGTTCCTCCCCACTGTGGTTGACAGGACCCTCAACAGTGTTTGACCCATCTCCTGCGCCTCTGCCCTCACACTTCGCCCCCCCCTCCACCCTCGCAGAACCAAAATAGGATCCCCCTTGTCCTTGTTTTTCACTCCGCCAGCCTCCACATTGAAAGGATCATTCTCTGCCATTTCTGCCAACTCCAGCATGATGCCACCACCAAACACATCTTTCCTTCACACACACACCGCCCCCCCCCCCCCCACCAATCAACATTCTGTAGGGACTGTTCATCTGCGACACTCTGGTCCACTCCTCCATCACCCCTTGCTTCTCATCCCCTTCCCACGGAACCTTTCCAAGTGATCACAAAGGGTGCAACACCTGTCCCTTCACCTCCTCCCTCTTCACTGTCCAAGGCCCCAAACACTTCACCTCCTTCAACTTGGTCTACTGTATTTTCTGCTTCCAATGCAGTCTCCTCCACATTAGGGAGACTAAACGCAGACTGGGTGACTGCTTTGCAGGTCGCCTTTGCTCAATCCGCATGACCCAGACCTCCCTGTCGCTTCCATTTCAGCTCACCATCTTGCTCTCATGTCCACTTGTCCATCCTTGGCCTGCTGCAATGTTCCAGTGAAGCCCAAAGCAAACTGGAGGAACAGCACCTCATCTTCCGCTTAGGCACTTTGCAGCCTTCCGGACTTAACATTGAGTTCAACAACTTCAGACCATGAACTCTCTCCTCCATTATTACACCTTTTTAAATCCATTTTTAAAATTTTAATTTTAATTTTCTTTATTTATTTTATTTACTTATTTTTTAAACCCTTTTTCCCCAAAGCTTCTCCCCTCCCCCACCCACAGGTGGTTTCTATGTTGTGCTTTCACAGAGCGCTGACTCTTGTTCTGCTATTAACACATTCTACTCTTATCTTTATGCCACTATCAGCACCTTCTTTAGTCATCACCATGAGCATTAACACTCCCTCTGTCTTGTGTCCATGACATCTTTGTCAATCTCTCATTAGCTCCCACCTATCCCTGGCCTTCTTTCTTGATCCACCCACTGGATTTAAAAAGGGGTAAAGATAGAGGAGAAAGTTCATGGTCTGAAGTTGTTGAACTTGATGTTAACTCCAGAAGGCTACAAAGTGCCTAATTGGAAGATGAGGTGTTGTTCCTCCAGCTTGCATTAGGCTTCACTGGAACAACAAAACAGTGTGGCTATGGGCAACTTGGGCCCCAGTTATGCCTGTCTTTTTGTAGGGTACATGGAACATTCCTTGTTCCAGTCCTACTCAGGCCCCCTCCCACAACTTTTTTTTAAATAAGTGCCACATCATGCTCTCGTCTGGACTTGGAAAAAATTATCGATTTTGCTTCCAATTTCCAACTCTCTTAAACAGAATAAAATTCATCAAATTTCTACGTCTCTTTAGCTCTCAAAAGGAGTCATACGGACTCGAAATGTTAACTCTTGTTTCTCTTTTCACAGACACTCCCAGACCTACTGAGTTTTTCCAGCATTTTTTGTTTTTATGTAGTTATTGTCCATCAGGAATCCAATCTATCACTTTCTCTTTTCTTCCCAACTCCAAACTCCTCCAATTTGACTGTTTGGAGTGTCCCTTTAAACTTTGGAATTCAGATCGAGTCATGTGGATCCACTTCATGCCTGCTTCTGCTGACTGGACGGGAAACTCAGAGGTAAATTATAATGAGGTGGCTGAGTTTAAAAGCCACTGGCAGATGCCTGCACTTACTTCTTGGTTTTGTGTGTGTGACTGGACACTCCACCAGCCCCTATCCCAGCACATTGTTAAATTAAAATCATGCTCTATGTTTCTTCAGCAACATCTTAATCAAAAGACTTCAGCTCCTATAAACAACACCCCTTTTGTAGTTGACTGGAGTCCCACTCATTCCCTCTATGGGACTCAGACCCTCAGTCTTCTGGATCAATTAAGCCAAACTGACTTTGAAATAAAGTAATTTCTTGTGCTACTATGAATGTTTACACACAGGAAGCCATTGTGTCTGTCCCAATACTTTGCTGCAGCAATCCAAAACTAATTCCAAAAGAATCATACAAGTGAAACACCTTAAGCTAACACACCATGCTAAGCATGGATTATTTTTCGCCATTAAAAAAGAAAATTAATGACTATTGATGTTTCTCCACAATGAGCTGAGGTGATAATAATTAGAGGAAAAATTATCATGAATAGGAACAAAGGAACTGAAGCTAGCCAATCAATCATCAAGTTTGCCCCCCCCCACCCCCAACTTGTACTTATGGTAGCCATTTATCTTTTGAATCCT
Source organism: Carcharodon carcharias (assembly GCF_017639515.1). NCBI lineage: Eukaryota > Metazoa > Chordata > Chondrichthyes > Lamniformes > Lamnidae > Carcharodon > Carcharodon carcharias. Next base: position 151,096,215 of record NC_054472.1, read on the forward strand.
ATTTCATTATTCATTTCCCCACATAATGTACTAGTTATACATTAGGCAAATATCTTAATGCATTGGTGCATGTTACATTGAAGCATTGTAAGAGATTCAGGTAGGAGTACTCCAAATGGGCTATTTGTCCCACTATTCCAACCTTGCACCAGGTCACCTTGATACATTTCTAACCGTGGAACTTAACTCATCTCTTTCTGAGCTTAATCTTAATCTTAGCTCATTATTTGACTATAGTTTAAGTTCATACTTGACAAAAGAATGAACTTGCATTGTATAGTGCCATTGTAACCTCAGGAGTGTCTCAAAGCACTTTACAGTCAATAAATTATTTATGAAGCATAGCCATTGTTGTAATTTAGGATATAAAGCACAGTGCCAGTGTTTAGCTGCAGCAGTGGAAATACCAACATATGATGCACAATTCAGGCCTAGCTAACCAGATGTGATAAAAATGCAATGTTCTCTTTTTCAGTTTGATTCATTACAATGAAAAACTCAATCAAGCTGGTAATGAAATGTATAGCAATGGGCAAAAACTAATTCTGCTTTTTGGTGGTGCTACACTGCCTGTGCATGGACTTGGGGTGTGATATTTAGAAAAACTGTCCAAACAACTCCCTGAAGTGTTCCCTGATTTGAAGCTTAAAATGGCATAACTCAGGTCATAATTCTGAAATCACATCACTGTCACTTTCCTTTGTCTAACATAGACTATTTGTTTCAGAGTATTCCCTTGTTGCTTATCCTATAAACTTTCTGATTCCCATGACTTTGTCTCTTGTTTTTTCTCCTCCCTTATTCTTTTCTCCTTTCCTAATTCTTCATTCTTTGCTTCCCTCTCTCTTCTTTGGCCAATCCTCTACCTGTTGCTCTGTACACCCCATTCCTTCCTCTTTTCCTTATGCCAATCCTCTCCTTTTTGTTCCTCAAACCCCTTTCCCTCTGCCCTCCTTAGACTATTTCTTTGTTCACCACGCTCCTTTCTCTCTTGCTTTTCCTTTATATTTTCTCCTTTTTGTTCTCTGCACTACTTTCTCTTCCTTTCATCTTCTTCCTAATCCATTCTCCGCTTTACAATTCCCATTTCTCTCTTCACTCTTTTCTCTTTTCTGACTCTGTGGACTGGACGTTCCATCTGGGGGCAGGAAACAGGAGTCTAAACTGTTTTCACATCCTGAACTCGGCCCTGGAAAATGGAGGTGGGGGAGGGTGGGTGGCGGTGGTGGCAAATAGTCACTCTTTGGGATTTTCATAGAGGAACCCCATTAACTGGCACAGAGACAGTTTCCCTGTTCAATTAATGGTGGCAGGCAGACTCTCAAAGTTGGAGGGTCAATCAGAAGCCTTCCAGCTTGGGAGGAGCAGCAACTTGCAATGGATGGTAAGTAACTGAGAGGCCACTTCAACGTTTTCAAAATTTTAATGAGAAAACAGATACAGCAGCCAGACCACCATAGGGGGAGGAATCCCTCCACGGGGTAGCTTTCGGCTGCACCTGCACCCAGGCAGGGAAGGCCTCTTTGGAGTGCTTGTCCCTGGCCTGCCACTGGGTACCCACCTCCAGGCAATTAAGCTGCACCCCTCCGCCATTTTGGAAAACTGGAGGCCAATCTAAAAATTCCAGTTGGCCTCTTTTAATTTCTGTTAACAAGGCTCTTAATTATTCTTATCTGCTACCTGCCTCACGGGGGCTGGTAGCCTTGCCAGCCCCAAATGCATCTCCTCTAAAATGGCTAGTGCTGTGAATGGAATTGGGAAACTATCATGCCGATCAGCACCATTATACTTGGGTCCCGTCCGTCTCAATTCCTGACCTCAGCTGGGCCTGAAAATTTAGCCCTGTGTTTCTCTTCTTACTTTCCATTTTCTTTTATTATCTTCTATTTTCCATTTCCCTCAGTCCAATTTTTGGGAGAAGTATTTTTTTGTCTGGTAGACTTATTGAAATTGCAAATGTGTTTTCTCTGAATGTGTTTCAATTTTTATCTAAATATGGGGCTTTTTGCCTATCCTGTCTTTGTCTACCCAACTTGCCAGAACCCATTACTGATTAGCCTATTGTATCTCAGTGAGGGAAACAAAGCAGAAAGAATCTGCTGGAGGCTGATATCCAGTCTGTATCTACAAAGTATTGAGGTGCTTCTATAAACAAGCTCTTTAAGCACAATGCTGGGTCAGCGCAGCAACAATGATATATTTTTAGGCACAACTCCTAGAGTAAAATAAAGAGGATGTGTCCATCAATTTTCTATGCTTCTGATGCTGTCAAAACCATATTTTCTTAGAAATCGAGAGAAAAAAGATAAAAACAAAAAAACTGCGGATGCTGGAAATCCAAAACAAAAACAGAATTACCTGGAAAAACTCAGCAGGTCTGGCAGCATCGGCGGAGAAGAAAAGAGTTGACGTTTCGAGTCCTCATGACCCTTCAATAGAACTGGGTGAATCCAAGGAGAGGGGTGAAATATGAAAAAAGTGTCATCAAGCTTTATAATAACATTTTCTTCCTCCTTTCCCCCACTCGAACTACAATACATATTCATTATAACTTGATGGGGTAGACTTTGGACTCACTGCCCAAGCATAAATCTGATGATGCAGATCCAGTATAGAAACTGTCTGATCTCATTTCCAGTGAAAGCAATAAAATCAAGCTGGCCAGTTTGGTGCCCAGGGGCAAGTTAAGAATCTACACCTATACCGTTAATATAGTACACAAAACATATTCATTTATATTCGGGTAAGGGTCCATTTGGGTGAAAGTCTTCACCTTCAGTCTGGCTGACATCCAGAATTCATTAGGCATCACAGGAAAACGCCACCTATTCATGATTTCCTTAAACGCGTTAGATTAAATAGTTATGGTCCTGGACAAACAACTTAGAAGTTGGGGAGTGGGAAGATGGCGAAACTGAATTTAATAAACCTGTTGATTTGTGGGCTGGCAGCAGAAACAGTGACCATGAAAGATTATTAGTTTGACGTAAAACAATGGGTTCACTAATGTCCCTCAGGAAAGGGGACCTAAATGCGTGCCTGGCCTACATGTAATTCTGGCCCCACAATTGATGATTGCCTCTTAATGCCTTCTGAAATGGTCTAGAAATCGACCCCATTATAAAAGACAGTTTTTCGCCTTGTCTTATCTCTTTCTGGATTAATACAAATGAAGCTAACGAGCAGGCATAGAGGTTGAACACGCACCTTTAAATGAGACTTGTTACTTTAGTTTACATGTGCAGACTGTGTAAGAGAACCGAATCTCGTGATATTGCAACAATTCCTTTGATGATATACATATTAGCATAAACATATATTTAAACGACTACATTTAGAATAATAACACATACAACAGTTCTTGTGGCTAAAAGTGATGGATTACTTTTCAAGTGAAATCACGATTGTTACATGCATAAACAAATCACATCACAGAAACAGCAGTTGAATGAATAAATGACCAGTTATTCTATTCCTGGTCCTGCTGTTTGAGGGCTGAATATTAGTCATAATGCTGCATCGTGTTCTATGGGATTATTTACATCTAGCTGACCAGTTGGATTGCATCTTAGCTTGGCATCGCAACTTAAAAAGAGCAACTCTACCAACATGGTTCTGCCTTAGTGACAGAATATCAGTATCAGGTTGGGTAAAACTTAAACCAAAGATCCTTGTTGAGTCAGAGGTAAGCTTGCCACTAATTAGGCCAAGTTGATACTTAGGGGGATCAGGTGAGGAAATGGTCAGAACATATGAACATACAAATTAGGAGTAGGAGTGGGCCATTCGGCCCCTCAAGCCTGCAACATCATTCAATAAGTTCACGACTAGTCTGATTGTAACCTCAACTCCACTTTCCTGCCTACCCTGATAACCTTTCACCCCTTTGCTAATCAAGAATTTATCTACCTCTGCCTTAAAAATATTCAAAGACTCTGTTTCCATTGCCTTTTGATGAATAGGGTTTCAAAGACTCACAACCCTCTGAGAGAAAAGATTTCTCCTCATCTATGTCTTAAATGGACGACCCCTTATTTTTAAACAGTAACCCCTAGTTCTATTAGCCTAGTAAACCTAGGGATTAGTCTGGTAAATCTTCTCTGAACTGCTTCCAATGCATTTATATCCTTCTTTAAATAAGGAGTCCAATACTGTACACAGTACTCCAGATGTGGTCTCACTAATGCCTGGTATAACTGAAACATAACTCCCTATTCCCCTCGCAATAAGCAATAAATTCTATTAGCTTTCATAATTACTTGCTGTACCTGCATTCTATCCTTTTGCGATTCATGCACTAGGACATCCAGATCCCTCTGCATCTCAGAGCTCTGCAATCTCTCACCATTTAGATAAGTTTCCTTTTTTCTTATTCTGCCTGCTAAAGTGGACAATTTTACATTTTCCCACATTATACTCTATTTGCCAAATATTTGCCCACTCCCTGAACCTATTTATGTCCCCTTGTAGCATCCTTATGTCCTCTTCACAACTTACTTTCCTACCTATTTTTGTGTCATCAGTAAGATTAGCAATCGTACTTTCAGTCATTTATATAAATTGTAAAATGTTGAGGCCCCAGAACTGATCCCTGTTTGACATGACTGCCAACCAGAAAATGACCCATTTATGCCTACTCTCTGTTTTCTGTTAGCTAGCCAATCTTCCATCCATGCCAATATGTTACCCCCCCCCCTACATCATGAGCTTTTACTTTCCACTAGTTTTAGTGAACTGGTTGTTTTATGTCAATGTAACATCTTTCATGGTTACTGTTTCCTTTGATGTGGCACCTTATCTATCCATAACACATGTTACTTCCTCAAAGAGCTCCAATAAATTGGTTAAACATGGTTTTCCTTGCACAAAACCATGTTGAGTCTGCCTGATTACTTTGAATTTTTCCATGTGCCCTGCTATAATGTCTTTAATAATAGCTTCTAACATTTTCTCTATGACAGATGTTAAGCTACCTGGCCTATAGTTTCCTGCTTTCTATATCCTTTCCCTTTTGAATAAAGGAGTTACATTCACTACTTTTCCAATCTAATGGAGCTTTCCCTGACTCTAGGGAATTTAGGAAAATTAGAACCAATGCAGCAATTATCTGCTTTAATTTTAGCCCTTAGAAACATGGGGCAGAATTTTCCCGTCGATGATTTGGGGGCGGGGCCCGCTCACCAATGGGAAAATGATGCGGGATGACATCAGGCAGAACTCCTGATGTCACCACACTCCATTTAAATTTTCAGGTAGGCGGGGACGCAGCAAAATCAGCTGTGCGCCTGCCGACCTGTCAATGGCCAATTGAGGCTATTGACAGAGTCATTAAACTAATTAATGGACCTGCCCATCCAAGCTTAAGGTTGGCGGGCAGGCCAGGAGCCCCGGCAAGAATTAGAAAAAGTATGAAACTTCATCCACGGGCAGGATGAGGTTTCATGTAGGGTTTTAAAAAATTTTATTAAAGCTTTTTTAAAAATTATGCACACGTCCCAACTCATGTGACAGTGTCACATGAGGGGACATGTGAGGGAATTTTTTTTCTCTATTTTTATCATTTTTGACAGTTGAGGCTATCTCCCTGAGGCAGCACTTAGCCTCAGGGAGATGAGTGCACTCTTTTGTGCGCATGTGCGAAAGAGTGCACTCTCAGGTTTAGGGATTTCCTCTTGCCCGCACAGGGAGCGCAAGGCATCACGCTGGGCAGGCCTTAATTGGCCCGCCCACATAAAATGGCGCCACGCCCCCTTATTGGGGGCGCCAATTGGAGGCTCGCCTGTGTGCTCCTGCACTTCAACTTCACCCCCGACGGGAGGAAAATCCTGCCCATGTGTGGAATTTTATGCGGCGGTGTGAGCCCAACCCTACAGCTTAAAAGTCATTGGTGAACCTGAAGCCCCAATCAAATGGCTGGCAGCCTTCTGGTCCCAGCAGCACTGGGAACAGTGGCCACTTCTAGAACTGTACCCGGTCCCCAAGGTGATCGTTGCTGGACACAGACACCCAGGTAAGTTGTGGCGTGGCATGTTTTCACCAGGACCAATCAGGCAGGCACTGACAAGGGGCTAGGGGTGTGGTTTCAGGGAGCATAGAATGGGAGAGGGAGTATTGTGGTGAGGAGGGCACCTTGGTTGTGCACAGGGTGTCCATACGGGAGGGTCATGCCCCCCCTGCTCTCCCCAGTCCAAGGCTACCAGGTAAAATACCAGGTAAAATACTGGCCATTAATTGGTCACTTCAGGGCCACAGTTGGCCCAGGATCAGGTTACCCACCTGATGCTTCCCGCTCCACAGGTAAAATACCAGCAGAATCAGGCAGACGACGGGCATAGCATCCCTTTCCATGCCACCTGATTTTATGCTCCCCCGCTGCCATTCTACTCTCAGGGAGAGGAGCATATAAAATTTCACCCTATATTACACATAGTAACCAATATAATTAATAAAGTATTTGATGCTGCATGTGTTCAGGTGAACAAGCATGGATTTGTTCAAGGCTGCATCTATCTCATTTTTAATAACTATTTAATGAACTCTTTAGACTGAAGTCCGCTCTTCACATTATTTCTGTTCTGACCCATATCATTTCAACGTTAAGCACATCATGGAACCCCAGATATGTTAGCTGTTAAAGAGCCTTCAAAGTGGCCAACATGGTGCCATGAGGTAAAACATTTCACCCAAGATGTCATCTTAGTAAAGGAGTTGAAGCTCGTGCCAGGAATGTTTGCCTAGGGGATTGTTAAGAAGCTGATTGCCACTTACATTGTCTGCTAGTGCTGATTAAGCACCATTATAGTGGATAGTACTTGAAGCAGCTAACGTTGACCATCCTACTAACATTGAAAAATCACTGGTGGTGAACAAGTTATTGCAGAGGATTTTCAGCACAACCTAAGAGTACTTAAGAATACTTCTACTCTTCATTTGCTGCTCAATGTTTGAAAAGGAGTTTTGAAATGAATCGGGGACATTTTGGGACACTTCGTCAAGACTTCACCAACGCTTTATGCACACCTGTTCTGGAAATCCTCTGAGGACTTTTATTAAAAAGAATAAATGCTGTGCTACCCTTATTGGGAACCTTATAGGAATTAACAGTAGAAAGGGAATGCTTGGACGACAGCATCTTGTGAGAAGTCCTCATTGATCTGCACTGGGTATGGGAAGAGGATATGAGACCGGGGGAGCAGCTGCTGCAGGAGAGAGTGACAGGAGAATGAGGCGGAATCCTTCCCCCCTACAAGTACAGGACATTTGCCTTCCTCTGGATCTCTTCCACCAGGACCTCAAGTGCCACATCCAAGAACACGTGTTTTCATTTGGTCACTTAGCCATCTGGAAATGTTCCCCTGTTTACCAGCAGCACATTTCATGCCATCAGTGGAGGTGAATGTGTGGAGCTCACATATATTGTTCCACAAAAGTTGTGCCTGATCAGCACTTGAATACTAAACCTGCAGGTGTCTGATTTAGCAATTTTAGACATTCAAATTCTGGAAATCTGAAATTCAGATGAAAACTATGTGCAAAAATCAGACTTTCAAACAGTATGGCCAGAATTTTACGTTCAGCATGCAGGCACGTGCCTGAGATGCTTGAGCGTAATATGACGTGTGATGACGTTGGGCACGCATCCCGATGTCATCGTGCACTTGCGCGATATTTCGTTCGGCAGGTGTGTGCCGGAGCTGAATGCATGCCTGCCGATAATTGAAAGGTCTATTAAGGCCATTAACAAGCTACTTAACTTGAAATTTACGCTGCCCGTCCAAACCAATGGTTGGCGGCAGGCAAAAAGGCCAAGCGGCCTTTATATTTTTTAGGAAACCTCATTCACGAGCGGGATGAGGTTTCCGAAAGCTAAAACAAATTAAATAAACACATTATTTTGAGAGTAAAAACATGTCCCATCTCAAGCGACACAGTCAGGTGAGGGGCCATGTTTCATTAAATTTTTATTGTATTTATTCATTTTTTAAAAAAGCGTTTCAATCTCCCTGAGGCAGCTCCGTGCCTCAGGGAGATTGAAGTGCTCTTTCGGGGGCATGTGCGATCTGCACGTGAGACCCGGCTCTCCCTCCTATCCTCCTAACACAGGGCGCTGCTCTTAATTGGCCCGTCCACATGAAATCACGGTGCAGAGCCGATCGCAGGTGGCAGTCGGCTTCCTGACTGCCCCACCTGCTTTCGCCAAGACCGCCTGATGAGGGAAAAATTCTGGCCTGTGTCCTATTAGCACTGCACCCATTTAGTCCCTGTTTTCAACTTTTGTGTGATTATTCAACAGCAGGTATGTCTCACATTTGCGATGCTCAAGGGACTTTATCTCAGACATACACCAACACATACATCTAATTCACGGAAGCAAGAAAGCTTAAAAGCCTGAACAGCATTTCTCAAAAGTTCAGCTTTTCTTTTTGTTGACAGACCTATTCATGATAGACTGACATCATCAGATAGATTTAATTTAGAAAATAATATTTGGGATACAATATCTGAGTAATTTGAGACATGACATGTAGCAAGTGCAGCAGGCCTGGGAGGAAGGTTTACAAAGCCCTCCACCACTGAGGCAAGTTGTCTCATGTCAAGTTTGGATCAGTAGAATAATTGATCGAGATTGATTACAATGATTTGTCAACAGCTCCGTTATCATTGTATCATGCAACAACCAGAATGGCAGAAGGCAAACAAGATAGACCTTGGTCTTTTTTTGTCTGGCAATTCCTAGTTTCTATAAATGACCTTCAAACGCAGCCCTTCTGCAATAAGAGGTGGAAAAGCTGGTGTGGGGGGTTTTGGTGGGGGTGGCATTGAATTCCTCTTCAGTCAGTTCAAGTGTGGAATAGTTAAAGGTTGGGAGGGGGACACCCAACCCCCTCCTTTGTTATAGGTGTTGGTAAATGGCCTGCAGGTAATCTAGAGAATAAAATGACAAGAGGGATATGCACCCTCTCACAAAAACACAGGGCAGAGTCATCCCAGATTTGCACTATGTGGGTAGCTGGCAGGTAAAACGACGTTTTACCCGTCGACTACAATGGCGGCTTTTCATGCCGTAGCACCAAACCTACCAAATTAATTAAGCATTCCCGGGAAACATGCCATTTCCATGGCGGGCAGGCTGTCATTCAACCGCCATCTCATCACCTCGCCGCTTCATCACACTGGGCGCCATATTTAAAGTCCAGTCGAGTGCACACTTCTCAGAGCTTCCAGCCCACGACTGCTGAGCGGAAGACAGGATGGCCCCAAAAGGCAAAAAGACTGCAGCCCCCAGGTTTAGTGACGCGTCCCTCGAGCACCTTTTGGATGCCCTCCATGATGTCCTCTACCCCTGCTCTGGCCGCAGGAGGGGCAGCGGCATCATCCAGCCAGCATGGGAGGTGGTGGCAGCGGTGGTCAGTGCCAATGCTCTGCAAAAGAGGACAGCCACCCAGTGCCACTACAGGATGAATGGTCTCATCTGTTCCACCAGGGTAACTCACTCTTCTCATCACTCTCAACTCACACACTCTCAAACCCATCACATATCCACAGGGATCTCACACCTCAAGGGAAAACACCACTAACTCTCACACACCCCCTCACATCTCCATCAGGGTCATATCCTCTGGAGCTTGCATCTCATTCTGTCCATGTCTCCGCTCACCACACAAACATTCCATGCAGTGCCATGTGTCCTGCTCACACTCTCTCCATCTGTTCCTATGCAGGAGAAGCTGGCTCACATCAGCAGGCAGAGGGTCAGACTGGATGTGGAGTGGCCCACATTAGGCCCCTCGCTCACTTTGAGGAGCCATCGTGCTGACTGGTGCGGAAATGGACCGTGCCCGCAGTGATGGTGAGGTTGGCGGCAAACACCCACGTGAGGATCCTGCACCACATCATCCCTCTCTCCACGCAACTGTGAGTGCTCTCTCTGCTGCTTTTGACTCTGCTGCCATACACTACTTATCGCTACTTTGGTTCACTGGGAGCTCTGCCAAGCGACTGACATCCTCAGCCAGCCAGTCCCTCAGCTCCATCCACATCCTCACCTCCACCCAAGGGGACACCTCCTCCATTGAAGAGCTGGAAGTCCCATCACAGTGCTTACCCACACCCTCCACCAGCGCAGAGACACACCCCTTGGTGGGACCTAGATCTAGAGCAGGCTCAGGTTTACAATCTGGTGGTCACCGCATGGACACGTGCCCGAAGCAGGAGGAGGCAGATTTGGCCAAGCTCACCGGCACTCAGGGTTGTGGCTGGTCGGTCGCCAAGGGGAGGTGGAAGGTGATGCCGGGGGGGTGGTCAACGGTGATGAGAGGGAGGAAATGGGTGACTGGGGGAGGGGAAAAGACAGGGGAGCTTCTGGAAAATCAAATCAAGACCATGCTGAGCAAATCAAGAGTCGTGATAGGGGAGATCAGGTGCTGCATGGGAGTGCGATCATTGGGTGGGCGGAGATACAGAGCAGCTCAGTTGGACAACTGAAAGTGAATCCCAGCAGGCAGCATTCAAAATGCTCAGTATATTGAAGTGAGTGTGATATGGGAAGGATCTGCATGCATGGGACAGTGGCAGCTGGACATCCCTGGGTCATCCACTCAGGAATCTCAGAGGCTGTCCTCTCCCTCCAAGTCCCTTTTGTCTGTGACCCTCTCAACCTCATCCCTTGTCACTACGGGGGAGCAGCTGGGCAATGAGTGATTCTGGAGGAAGTGTGTGTATGTGGCAGAGCCTCTCAGAGCCTCGTGGAAGCACTGTCCCACGCACATGGATCCTTCCCATGTCACACTCACCTCAATGTCCTGAGCATTTTAAATGCTGCCCACTAGGGTTTGCTTTCAGTTGTCTATCTGAGCTGCCCTGCATCTCCGCACCCACCCCCCCCCCAATGATCACACTCCCTGATCTCCCCCATCACAACTTTCAATTTGGACATGATCTTGATTTGATTTTTCATAAGCTCTCCCATCTGTTCCCCTCCCCAGTCACCCATTTCCTTTCCCCCATCACTGTTGACCACCCCACCCCCCAGGCATCACCTTCCACCTCCCCTCAGTGACCTACCAGCCACAACCTTTTTCCTTTTGGGATGTGCAGGTGAACATGCACCTTTGCTTCCTTCACAAAAATCTCACCCCATTCACATTCACCTCCTTCCCATTCCCAGGCTTCGTGTCTGCCTCCGAGTCCCACCAATCACCTTGCCATCCCTTCTACTGCTAATGTTGAACCCTCACCCTCCCACCCTACCCCCTTACTCTGCCCTCGGTCATTCTCGCCATTCCCTTGTACCCTGCCCATCCTCAGTTCACTCCCCAGGAGGTAGTCATGGATCAATCAGAACCCTCCCTTGCATATTCACCTGGACATCCTCCCCTCTGGACCTCTTCCTCCCTGGAACCCCTAAACCACTCTGGACCCCCCCCCCCACCTCCCGGAGCCCCTACCTCCCCCTTCGTCCTCCCAACAGTACGCACTCCCCCATCCCCCCCAGACTCCCCTCCCACTTAGTCCATCCCCCTTCTTGACTCCCTCAGACACCCTTCCTTCTTCCCACACCCTTGGTCCTTTTCCCCTCCTGACTGCGTCCTCCAGCCTTACTTACCTCTTCCTCCTGCCACACTTCTTTCTCTAGCTTTACTCCTTCCCCATTCCGCTTCCTTCCTCCAGCCTTACTTCTTCCTCCACCCTACTCCCTCACCTCTCCACAATCCTTCCTCCCACTGGACTCCCTGGCACCGCACCCCCCCCCCCCTACCTCATCCCCCCCGACACCTGCATTCTCCTCCCCCAACCTCATCTCCTGACGCCTTCGTTCCCCTCACCACACCCCCGACACCTCATCCTCTCCCAGTTGATCCTAGACCTTCCTCTCTCACCCCATCAACCACCATAAGTTGTGAGCATCAGTGGTGACTTTCCAACTTCCATGAGCTGCTTTGTAGCAGAGCCATGTCCATGAGAATTCATCCAGCATGCCATGAATGTTCTTCCATTGCTGCCAGGCTGCAGCATTTCTGCTCCTTGGATGTCTGCGATGTGAGCAAGACCTTGATGAAAAGTCCCAACTTCTGCACGTCACTGTGGTCAAGACGTGTCCTACACCGACGTGTTTTCCCACTGACGTGGGCAAACAATCCAGCAGCGAGGAATTAGTCCAGAGGCCTGGCCTTATAATGATATGCTGATATATTACAATGAAGTTCCCAATGTCCGAAGGCGGGAAACACAGCCTGCCATGGATGGGCTGAGCCAACGATTGCAAACTGGTTTTACAACGTTGTGAAACCAATTTTGGCCTTCTCGCCATATTGTCTGCTCACACGACCACACCCGACACCAGCGGGCACAGATATTGCACCCACAGACACAAATGGATTGATATAAAAGTCATGCTACAATTACCAATGCTATTTTATATTGGGTAGACCAGACTAACCTTTTCGCCTAAGATGGGCTCACAGTGGGAATAATTGATTCGAGGGGCCCATGTTCCATTTCCAGTGCATTCTCTGTATACGCTTCCTGTAAAAGCAAAAGAAACCTTAGTGGAAAAAATTGGTTGCAAAGCAAAAATGGATTCTTAATGATAGATTAACTGTTTTAGTGAAAATGTTAAAGTTTTGAAGTGTAATCACTGTTGTATTGTAAGAAACAGAGCAGCAAACTTGTAAATAGGAGGCTCCCACAAATAGCAATAAAATAAATCACCAGATCATCTGTTTTAGATATTAGTTGAGGGATTAATGTTGGTCAAAACAGCAAGGAGAAGCCCCATCGCCTTCTTCGATGGGATCTTTTATGTCCAACTGAGAGGCCTTGGTTTAATATCTCAACCGAAAGGTGGCATCTTTGACAGTGCAGCACTCCTTTGGTCCTGCAGTAAAGTGGCAGCCAAGGATAGATGCTCAAGGTCTGGACTGGGGTTTGAAACCAAAACCTTCACATCTACAACTGAACAAAGGCTGACACTATACCTGGTTGCCTAATCAGTGTATAATTCATTCAGAAAAATTTGGGCACTAGCGAATCAGAACCCCCTTCTCACGCCACTCGAGCTTCCTTTCCAAAAAAGAATTAGGAGTGTGAAAGAGGCAGCCAATTTGCTAAACCAATCCATTTCACACTGGTACCCAAAACAAATTTATACTCCATCTTTTCTTCCATTCTTTCCCTGGACCTTGATCCTTCTGTTAGATCTCCCAGTCTGAACTTGTTTACTTTGTAAATGATCAAATAGATAGCGGTAACAAGAGAATCATATTTCTTAATTTTTCTAAAAAGTAAAATAGCAACCTTGAGCAGAACAGGATTTTCACCCTGGCATTACATTTATCCAAGAATGTGTTAAACCATTCCTATTTCTTGCAGTAGACTGCCCTGCTGATCACTGCACTTTACAGATGTTAAATTACTTGATGCTTTGAGAACATTTCAAACCCTACTGCATCGGAGCAGTGTGACAGTACATTGAAGAAAGGTTGACTCCTCCTGAGTGTTAACGAGTCATGGGCAGCTGAGGTAAAATGATTGGCATCGGCATGTTATAGCTTGGAAGGTTTTCACAGGTTTCTCTTTGTAGCAACATGGCAAACAACTGTACAAAGATCACAAGTGGGGTCATTTTTAATTTCACTACCTGGGTACTAACAACAGATTGAATCACCTGCTCTTTATAGAATCTGCTTAATTTTAGTTCCATTGGTGGAATTGGGTAGGTACTTTAATGGTCCAATTACCCCTAACTTCGAAATTCAGCCAGGTTTCTCACCCTTCATTGTCATCCAACATCTCCCTCTAGAGAGAGTTAATCTCAGGATAGGACAGGAGTAGATACTGGTGTGGATGTGACGCTTACCATCAAGGCTCACTTATGGTGAGTTGCCATTTGGATGTCATACTATCAGCCGGCAGTTTTGTTGCTGCCAGCCCATCAGTAGGCAGGTAGAGAAAAAAAAAATGACTCTCCACCGAAATGGGGGAAAATGTTATAGCATTCCTATAAACTCAGTCTGCCAGTAAAGGTATAAAACATGGTAATAGATCAGTGGAGCACTTCACAGTGCATCAAACGTAATGGCTGTAGGCTATAACTGTCAGTGTACACAACCTGTACAGCTCTACAAGGTCCCACTTCAGTGACCCACGTGCAATTTAGTACAATTTTCAATTCAGTAAGACTCTCAGTCATCCATAATGTCAAATAAGCTTTGCTGAATGTGTGTCAAAGTTAAACTTAAATTCTATTTTTTCCTTAGCTGATGATGGACTGCCAGTCACTGTTTCATTGAAGGTACTGCACATGGCCACTGGAGAATAAAGTAATTTAGGGGGAGTGGTTGCAATTAAAGGGGTTCAATTGTTACAGCCTCCCTGGTGTGGGTGTGTGGTCGGGCTGGGGTGTGGGGGGGCTTATTCAATCATTAAAAACTGTCAGTATGCTGTGTAGTGGTACCTGCACCTTGATTAACTTGTTGCCTAAAATTCTAGCAGCAGAGAGACTGACAGCTGAGGTTATTGGTAACCACAAAAAGAGTCCAGTGCCAGATGCTTATTGTTTGGGTTCGTAACATTCAAACCAGCAATTTCAGATGAGGTAGCGACAGCTGCCCAGTGGCCTGGGAACTGTTGCCTGTGGGAGTTAGTGGGCTGTATTTTATTCCCCCCCCCCCACCCCTGTTTACAGGTGGGGGGTGTGAGGGAAACATAAAATACAAGGGGTGCCCAGCCCACCACTTTCCTGCCCAACTCCAGGCTGTCCCCGGTATGGCAGCCAGCCTGCTATATTTAAATAAATAATGAAAGATCAATTGAGTTTGTTGCCAAGCCAACTTACCAGGATTTTAAGCTGCCCACACCATGGGCTGAATTTTGATGTTGGCGAGCAGGGGGTGGGGGGGGGGGGCGGGACCCGCTCGCCAATGCGCAATATGATGCAGGATGATGTTGGAGGGAACCCCCGACGTCATCCCACCCCATTTAAATTTTCAGGAAGATGGGAGCGCAGCAAAATCAGCTGCGGGCCCACCGAGCTGTCAATAGCTAATTGAGGCCATTGACAGGATCCTTTAAACAATTAAAGCACCTGCCCGTCCAATCTTAAGATTGGTGGGCAGGCCAGGAGCCCCAGCGGGCAATAGAAAAAACATGAAACCTCATCCACCGGCGAGATGTTTCGTGTAGGGTTTAAAAAAGTTTAATAAAGCTTTTGTGAAATTTATTAACATGTTCCATCTCGTGTGACATTGTTAAGGATTTTTTTTTCTATTTTTACTGTTTGTACAAATGTCAGCGATCTCCCTGAGGCAGCACTTAGCCTCAGGGAGATGTGCGCTCTTTGGTGCGCATGCACGAAAAAGCGCACTCTGTCATATGGGGAATCCACCCCCCTGCCCTCACAGGAAGCGCTTAGCACTTCCCGCCGGACATCACGCTGGGTGGGCCTTAATTGGCCCGCCCACGTAAAATGGCGGCGGGGCCCACTTCTCTGGTGGGGATCAGCTTCCTGCCTGCCGGAGATTGGGTTGGGCCTGCCAGCCCGGTAGGCAGAAAATTCTGCCCCATAATACAGTTGCTGTGGCAGGTGGTTGAAAGTGGGTATTATGTTTTTTGAGACCAGGTTGAAAAAGGGCAGGATGCGGGGCCATATCATTTGGCAGGTACCCTGTGCGCAGTAGGAGTGTCCCCACCACAGCCCGCCCCTCCAACTTCAATGATGTCAACATGCCCCACCCTTCTTTCCTCACTGCCTGCCCTCCAAAACCTGGCCCTTTACCCGCCCTCTTTCCCGCTTTCCGGGCTGGATCCTCGGCCACCCTAAAAGCCCAGGACTTAGCTGTCTCCAGCAGCCATCAGTACTCCTCCTGCTCCTCCTTGCAGTCCCGGCAGCACCCTTTACTGAGCTCTAATGCTGCCAGGACTGATGGAGCTGCCAGCTAATCAGATGGGCTGATTGAGGGCGGCACTTCTGCCCACTGAGGGATGGAAGTCCCACCCTCATCTAGTTTCGCCTACCCCCAGAGTGTTATGGCTGCAAAGTCAGCTTCCTTCCAGGGTGGGGGAGAGAGGATGCCCAATTAATCCATCCCCCCATAAAATCTAGCCAGGTGTTGTTGAGGGGAGCAGGAAGGGGTTCAAAATTACTTGGAAAAAATGGCTACTTTTAGTGTTTTTAACAGTAAAGTTTAACCCAACTCACCCTGACAGGAAACTGGCAGGATCAGATCGTATTACAAAACAAAAACAGAATTACCTGGAAGAACTCAGCAGGTCTGGCAGTATCGGTGGAGAAGAAAAGAGTTGGCGTTTTGAGTCCTCATGACCCTTCAACAGAACTAGGTGAATCCAAGGAAGGGGTGTGTGTGTGTGTGTGGTGGGGGTGGGGGGTTTGGGTGGGGGGAGAGAGAAGTGGAGAGGGTGGTGTGGTGGTAGGGACAAACAAGCAGTGATAGACGCAGATCATCAAAAGATGTCACAGACAACAGAACAAAAGAACACATAGGTGTTAAAGTTGGTGATATTATCTAAACGAATGTGCTAATTAAGAATGGATGGTAGGGCACTCAAGGTATAGCTCTAGTGGGGGTGGGGGGAGCATAAAAGATTTAAAAATATTTAAAAATAATGGAAATAGCTGGGAAAAGGAAAATCTATATAATTTATTGGAAAAAACAAAAGGAAGGGGGAAGAAACAGAAAGGGGGTGGGGATGGAGGAGGGAGTTCAAGATCTAAAGTTGTTGAATTCAATATTCAGTCCGGAAGGCTGTAAAGTGCCTAGTCAGAAGATGAGGTGTTGTTCCTCCAGCTTGCGTTGGGCTTCACTGGAACAATGCAGCAAGCCAAGGACAGACATGTGGGCAAGAGAGCAGGGTGAGGTGTTGAAATGGCAAGCAACAGGGAGGTTTGGGTCATTCTTGCGGACAGACCGCAGGTGTTCTGCAAAGCGGTCGCCCAGTTTACGTTTGGTCTCTCCAATGTAGAGGAGACCACATTGGGAGCAACGAATGCAGTAGACTAAGTTGGGGGAAATTCAAGTGAAATGCTGCTTCACTTGAAAGGAGTGTTTGGGCCCTTGGACGGTGAGGAGAGAGGAAGTGAAGGGGCAGGTGTTGCATCTTTTGTGTGGGCATGGGGAGGTGCCATAGGTAGGGGTTGAGGAGTAGGGGGTGATGGAGGAGTGGACCAGGGTGTCTTGGAGGGAGTGATCCCTACAGAATGCCGACAGGGGTTGTGAAGGGAAGATGTGTTTGGTGGTGGCATCATGCTGGAGTTGGCAGAAATGGCGGAGGATGATCCTTTGAATGCGGAGGCTGGTGGGGTGATAAGTGAGGACAAGGGGACCCTATCATGTTTCTGGGAGGGAGGAGAAGGTGTGAGGGCGGATGCGCGGGAGATGGGCCGCTCACGGTCGAGGGCCCTCTCATCCACTGTGGGTGGAAAACCTCGGTTAAGGAAGAAGGAGGACATGTCAGAGGAACTGTTTTTGAAGGTAGCATCATCAGAACAGATGCGACGGAGGTGAAGGAACTGAGAGAATGGGATGGAGTCCTTTCAGGAAGTGGGGTGTGAGGTGCTGTAGTCAAGGTAGCTGTGGGAGTCGGTAGGCTTGTAATGGATATTGGTGGACAGTCTATTACCAGAAATTGAGACAGAGAGTTCAAGGAAGGGAAGGGAAGTGTCAGAGATGGACCATGTGAAAATGATGGAGGGGTGGAGATTGGAAGCAAAATTAATAAATTTTTCCAAGTCCCGACGAGAGCGTGAAGCAGCACCGAAGTAATCATCGATGTACCGGAGAAAGAGTTGCGGGAGGGGGTCGGAGTAGGACTGGAACAAGGAATGTTCCACATACCCCATAAAGAGACAGGCATAGCTGGGGCACATGCGGGTACCCATAGCCACACCATTTATTTGGAGGAAGTGAGAGGAGTTAAAGGAGAAATTGTTCAGCGTGAGAACAAGTTCAGCCAGACGGAGGAAAGTAGTAATAAAAACAAAAAACTGCAGATGCTGGAAATCCAAAACAAAAACAGAATTACCTGGAAAAACTCAGCAGGTATGGCAGCATCGGCGGAGAAGAAAAGAGTTGACGTTTCGAGTCCTCATGACCCTTCGACAGAACTAGGTGAATCCAAGGAAGGGGTGAAATATAAGCTGGTTTAAGGTGTGTGTGTGTGTGGGGGTGGGGGGGGTGGAGGGGATGTGGGTTGGGTGGGGGGAGAGAAGTGGAGGGGGGGTGTGATTGTAGGGACAAGCAAGCAGTGATAGAAGCAGATGATCAAAAAATGTCACAGACAACAGAACAAAAGAACACATAGGTTTTGAAGTTGGTGATGTACATCTAAATGAATGTGCTAATTAAGAATGGATGTTAGGGCACTCAAGGTATAGCTCTAGTGGGGGTGGGGGGAGCATAAAAGATTTAAAAATATTTAAAAATAATGGAAATAGGTGGGAAAAAGAAAAATCTATATAATTTATTGGAAAAAATCAAAAGGAAGGGGGAAGAAACAGAAAGGGGATAGGGATGGAGGAGGGAGGTCAAGACCTAAAGTTGTTGAATTCAATATTCAGTCCAGAAGGCTGTAAAGTGCCTAGTCGGAAGATGAGGTGTTGTTCCTCCAGTTTGCGTTGGGCTTCACTGGAACAATGCAGCAAGCCAAGGACAGACATGTGGGCAAGAGAGCAGGGTGAGGTGTTGAAATGGCAAGCAACAGGGAGGTTTGGGTCATTCTTGCGGACAGACCGCAGGTGTTCTGCAAAGCGGTCGCCCAGTTTACGTTTGGTCTCTCCAATGTAGAGGAGACCACATTGGGAGCAACGAATGCAGTAGACTAAGTTGGGGGAAATGCAAGTGAAATGTTGCTTCACTTGAAAGGAGTGTTTGGGCCCTTGGACGGTGAGGAGAGAGGAAGTGAAGGGGCAGGTGTTACATCTTTTGCGTGGGCATGGGGTGGTGCCATAGGTGGGGTTTGAGTAGGAGGTGATGGAGGAGTGGACCAGGGTGTCCCGGAGGGAACGATCGCTACGGAATGCCGATAGGGGGGGTGAAGGGAAGATGTGTTTGGTAGCGGCATCATGCTGGAGTTGGCAGAAATGGCGGAGGATGAAATCCTTTGAATGTGGAGGCTGGTGGGGTGATAATTGAGGACAAGGGGGACCCTATCATGTTTCTGGGAGGGAGGAGAAGGCGTGAGGGCGGATGTGCGGGAGATGGGCCGGACACAGTTGAGGGCCCTGTCAGCGACAGTGGGTGGAAAACCTCGGTTAAGGAAGAAGGAGGACATGTCAGAGGAACTGTTTTTGAAGGTAGCATCATCGGAACAGATGCGACGGAGGCGAAGGAACTGAGAGAATGGGATGGAGTCCATACAGGAAGCGGGGTGTGAGGAGCTGTAGTCAAGGTAGCTGTGGGAGTTGGTAGGCTTGTAATGGATATTGGTGGACAGTCTTATCACCAGAGATTGAGACAGCAAGGTCAAGGAAGGGAAGGGAAGTGACAGAGATGGACCACGTGAAAATGATGGAGGGGTGGAGATTGGAAGCAAAATTAATAAATTTTTCCAAGTCCCGACGAGAGCATGAAGCAGCACCGAAGTAATCATCGATGTACTGGAGAAAGAGTTGTGGAAGGGGGCCGGAGTAGGACTGGAACAAGGAATGTTCCACATACCCCATAAAGAGACAGGCATAGCTGGGGCCCATGCGAGTACCCATAGCCACACCTTTTATTTGGAGGAAGTGAGAGGAGTTGAAGGAGAAATTGATCAGTGTGAGAACAAGTTCAGCCAGACGGAGGAGAGTAGTGGTGGATGGGGATTGTTCGGGCCTCTGTTTGAGGAAGAAGCTAAGGGCCCTCAGACCATCCTGGTGGGGGATGGAGGTGTAGAGGGATTGGACGTCCATGGTGAAGAGGAAGCGGTTGGGGCCAGGGAACTGGAAATTGTTGATGTGACGTAAGGTGTCAGAGGAATCACGGATGTAGGTGGGAAGGGACTGGACAAGGGGAGAGAGAAGGGAGTCAAGATAACGAGAAATGAGTTCTGTGGGGCAGGAGCAAGCTGACACGATCAGTCTACCGGGACAGTTCTGTTTGTGGATTTTGGGTAGGAGGTAGAAGAAGTTGGGCGACTATCAGGTTGGAAGCTGTGGGAGGAAGATCCCCAGAGGAGATGAGGTCAGTTTGTTTTTATCTCTGTTTTTATCTCAGGTCTTGTTACACCCTGCCCAAATTTATGTTTTAATAAAGTTATACCTTAATGCCCAGCAACCCTCTGATTTACAAGAAAGCAAGGAAGGAAAGAAGGAAGATTTGCATTTATATAGTGGCCGGGATTCTCGTGCCCGCTGGCGTTCGGCATGTTGGGTGGTGTGAGCGGACGATGTGGTGATAAGGCCAAAAATCAATTTCACAATGTTGTGAAACCAGTTTGCATAGTTCACTTGGCCCGCCGATGGTGGGCTGCGTTCGCCGCCATCCGATGTCAGGAACCTCATTGTAATACACCTGCATATCATTAAAAGGCCAGCCTGCTGGACTCATCACCTCCACTGGATCATCCGCCCACATTGGTGGGAAAACACGCTGATATGTTTCACAACAGCATGTATAAGGCGTGCACTTGGCAGGATGAACTTCGTTCAGGACTTCAGGGTTTGTTTGAGAACCTTGCTTCGGGCAGCACTCGCAGTCATCAGCGCCGGGCTTCACAGGCAGCACCATGTCACTTGTAGTTGGGTGACGGGCAGGTCTCTACCTACCAGGTCAGCCATATGTGGGTGGCTTTTCAATGGCTGCAGGGCTGGGGCTTGCTTGGGGAAGGGGGAGAAGTGGACTCAGACAAGAGAAGAGGCTGCAGGACTAGCATTGTATTGTGGAAGGAGGGTAACCCAGGGGGTATTTGGGGACACATGTTGATCTGTGTAAGTGGCCTCAAGATGGTGAGGGCTGAGGAGGCAATCTCCAGAGGAGATGAGGCCAGATGGATCTGTGAGGTTGTGTGTGAGAATGGGTGGTAGTGTCCCTTGAGCTGGCAGTGAGTGACGTGCCCGTGAATGTGTGATGGGCTCGAGTGTGTGAGTTTAGAGTGATGAGGTGGTTACCTTGCCCTGACTGCACAGATGAGATCATTCATCCTCTGCCTGCATTAGATGGCCAACCTCTTCTGTGCAACATTGACACTAACCTCACTGCCATCGCATACCAAGCCAGAGTGGTAATGTTGCTGCCTCTCCTGCAGCCAGAGTAGGGGTAGAGGACATCACAGCAGGCCTCCATAGTGTCCAAAAGGTGCTCGAAGACTAAAGTCTTTTTGCAGCAGCCCTGGGCTGGAAGCACTGAGAGTGGCTGTATAAACGTAGTGCTTGCTGTGATGAAGTGGTGAGATGACGGTCTGGCAGGCAAATCAGAGCCCGTGTGCCATGGAAATGGCGTGTATCCCAGGAATGCATAATTAATGCGGCGGGTTTGAGACAATATGGCGTGAAAAGCCACCATTGTCGCTGGTGGGTAAGGTGATGATTTTCCTGCCCGCCACTGCCCTTATCGTAAATCTGGGACAATTCTGCCCAGTGTCTTTCATGGCCACTGGGCGTCTCAAAGGGCTTTACACACCATGAAGTACTTCTGAAGTATGGTCACTGTTGTCATGTAGGAAACACAGCAGCCAGTTTACACACAACAAACCCCCACAAACAGCAATGTGATAATGATCGGAAAATCTGTTTTTTATAGCGATGATTAAGGGATAAATTTTTGCCCAGGACAAGCGGGGATAACTCCTCTGTTCTTCCAAATAACGTGATAGATTCTTTTACATCCATCCATGCAAGCAGATAGGGCCTGGGTTTAATATTTCATCCAAAAGATGGTATTTCCAGCAGTGCAACACTTCTTCACTTCTGCACTGGAGTGTCAGATTTTTGTGCTCAGGCCCTAGGTTGGGATTCGAACCTGGAATCATGTGGCTTAGAGGTGAGCGTGCTACCAACTGAGGACACCAACACACAGAAAAGCTTGTATTTGTATGCTGGCCTTATTCTATTTCATACTTGGATGTGCACTGAGTGTTGTTATGTCGGAAAAAGCAAGCAGCTAATGCGTACACAGCAAGACCCCACAAATGGAACTGAACTGAAAAATCAGCTAAGATGTCTTTTTGATAGTGTTGATGAAGGGTTGGATGACAGCCAGGAAAATAGGAAAACTTCTTGCTCTCCTTCCAACACTGTGTTTAGTATTCACCACAACAGGTTGACAAGGCCTAAGTTTATGTCTCATCTAAAAACCACCAGCTTTTTGGCAATGTAGCATTCCTTCAGCTGTGCACTGGAGTATTAAACTATGTACTTAAGTCCTAAATCAAAACACACAAGTACAAAAAGAAATAGATTATGGGCCTAATCATGTCACCCTGCCTTTAGCGAGTGCAACCTTATGCACTACCCGCCCTCAACCAGTACTAATGTTAAATTCTTCCGGAGAAAACCTGGATCAATTTCAAGAACAACACTAGCAAATTCCTCGTTGGCTACTTGAGACAATCGTTATTAAAGTTTCCAGAGCTTTTGCTTCCACTATTCTAATCCATGCCTTAGCTCTTTGCATGAAGAAAAAAAAATCCCGATATAAATCTTAATTTTTCCTTTAATTATTCTAAGCTCATTTCCCCTTGTCTTACTTTAGTAACATAATTTAAAATACTATTTCAGATTTACCTTTCTTATTCCCTTAACTATCATATATCTCTATAAGGTCAGCTCTGAGATGCATCTTTTAAAGGCATCTTTTAAACATGTTTTTCCAGTCTTTCCATACAACTCAGACCTCAAATAATAGGGATCAGCCTGGTATGTAAAATTCAATCATACTCTGGAGATTTGACTTCTTCATCCTTAGGAGTTTAAAATAAGCTAGAAAGCATCCATAAGGTGACAAGTGGGGCTTAATTGGCAGAAGAAAAGGACTAAATGGTCTTTCCTTCTTCCAACAGTTGCCTTTACCTTCAGTTTCCCTAAGGCACCTTGACTAAATGATATTCCTCCATATGGGTCCTGGCAGAAAAGGATAAAGTTTACAAAACCTGTCCTTCTGATGCAGGGCCTCACCCGAGTGAAATCTTGGGCATGTTCTTCAAAATACCCAGTTCGTTAATTTTAATGGACAGAAAATTGCAGCGCTCTCATGCGTGAGTCCTGATATATGGGGCTCCAAGCCAGAAGTGAGCAATCAGAAAATTTACCCTCGAGTGTTGGCAGGTTAACTGATCTTGGATGTCAACACACACACACACACAACACAGAGACATACTTTCCTGCTCTAAAAATTACAAATTGCAGCAATTTATTGTAGAGGCATCCCAGCTTTAAATAGCTGAAAGTCGACCGAGCTGCTCGGTCAACTGTCTTGCTGTGAAGTGACAAAACTCATTGGCAGGCCTTAGCCCACACACCATTAGCAGATACGGAATGACTAGCTTAGCTACATTCAGTTTACTTACTTGAGAGTTACTTCTGAAATTTACAGGTCAAATAACTCACACTTTGCTGACCCTTTTCGCTCAGGATTATGATCCCTTCTGTCAATTTGTAGTGCTCCCACCTTAAATGAAACATTCAAACATATCAATTGATTTCTCTTAGGTAATGACCTCAAGGAAAATGGACAAAAATGTGGCTCAATGGAATTGAAGTGTAGACCAGCCATGATCTAGTAAGATGACGGAAAGGCCCCAGTGTCAGATTTGAGCATAAAATCCAGGCTGGCACCTTCACCACAATACTGAGAGACTGGAGTATTGTTAAATGTACAGCCGTTTGGATGAGGCATAAACATTTTCCTGTTCGGTTGAATGTACAAAATTCCTTTCAAACATTCCAAAAAAGATCATAACACTCTGGTCAGCACTCTTCCCTCAGTTATTTCCATAAAAGATAGATTAGTCCAAAATTTCTGCATCAATTCTGGTATTTTTCTGTGCACAATTTGTATCTCCTTTTGTTTTGGGTGGTAAAATGGCATGGTAGCTATTTCCACCAGATTGACACACAACTGGTCCCACATGTTTTGAGTTTCCTCATGCATTTGGTTTCATTCCTAATCCATATTGTGAGTCCTGAGTAAAGTCATTATGATACATTTTTAATAAGGGACAGTGGCTGAATTTCTGCTCACAGTACAAAAAGGGTTGAGGTAGCTTCTGAATAATGAGGTACAGTTGTGGCTAGGTTTAACTGAGGCAAGCAGAAGTAAGGAGCTTATGAGCCTGAGGTGTGTGGAAAATCTAATTACCATTTACAGCAACTGGGAATAACATTTGGAGCAAATCTTTTGGCGCTCGGCCCAGGTGCAATATCCTCAGTATCACATTGAAGTGCCAAGCAGAATTATAAGCTTAAGTGCTGCAGTGGGACTCAAATTCACTTGGAACATAGGTCCTGGAATAGCTCATTCAGTCTTTTCTGCCATTCTGTTAAACCATGGTTGATTCACTTCAACTCCATTAACTCTCCTTTTCTCCATATCCTTGAATTTGCTTCTCACTGATTCTGGAATTCCAAGACCATCTGGTGGACTTGACAGTTTGTTATTTTGGTCATGATTTTAGTTTTCAGTAAACTTGTGCTAATTGTGCCTCACTTTGTGAAGTTTCTGTGATTAGCAATTATGGAATATGTATATTGGGAGTTTGAATGCAGGGGACAATGTGCCCCTACAAGAGCTTATCTTTATTCAGAGACACCACAAGGTGGCATGATATGGGAAATCTGAAATATAGTAGAGTGATGCCCATCTGCACAAGTTGGGCACATTGTTGGGAGAGCTTTACTTTGGGTCTAACCTGGATGCAGTGATGTGATACTGTGTAATTGAAAGAACTCTATTCCTGGCACAAATATCCTTCAGCTTAATGAGGAAATTTACAAAACATTGCTAGCAAAGAATGAATAACTCTGAAATATTCATCACTCTATTGTAGCTTAAGCTACAAGATTTATGTGGGCTAATAAGACATAAGAACATAAGAACTAGGTGCAGGAGTAGGCAATTCAGCCCCTCGAGCCTGCTCCGCCATTTATTGCGATCATGACTGATCTCATTTTGGCCTCAACTCCAATTTCCCGCCCTCTCCCCATAACCTTTCAACCCATTACTAATTAAAAATCTGTCCATCTTCTCTTTAAATTTATTCAGCGTCCCAGCATCCACTGCACTCTGAGGTCGTGAATTCCACAGATTCATGACCCTTTGAGAAAAGTAATTCCTCCTCATCTCTGATTTAAATCTACCACCCCTTAGCCTAAAACTATGTCCTCCCATTCTCGAATGCCCCAGAAGGGGAAACATCTGCTCCACGTCTACTTTATCTACCCCCTTTAGCATTTCATATACCTCAATTAGATCTCCTCTCATCCTTCTAAACTCTAGCGATAATAGGCTTAAACTGCTCAATCTCTCCTCATAAGACAAGCCCCTCATCTCTGGAATCAATCTAGTGAACCTCCTCTGAACCGCCTCCAGTGCAACTACATCTTTCCTCAAGTAAGGGGACCAAAACTGTGCACAGTACTCCAAGTCCGGTCTCACCAATGCCTTGTACAGTTGCAATAACACTTCCCTGTTTTTTATACTCTATTCCTTTAGCAATAAAAACCAAAATTCCATTTGCCTTCCTTATTACCTGCTGTACCTGCATACTAGATTCATGCACGAGGACACCCAGATCCCTCTGCACTGAAGCATTCTGAAGTTTCTCTCCATTTAAATAATAAGTCGCCTTTTTATTCTTCTGACCAAAATGGATAACCTCACACTTATCCACATTAAACTCCACCTGTCAAATTTTGGCCCTTTCCCTAGCCTGTCCATATCCATTTGTAAATTTCTTATTTCTCCATTGCAACTTACTTTCCCACCTATTTTGGTGTCATCTGAAAATTTAGCTATAGTACCTTCTATCCCTGAATCCAAGTCATTAATATAGATTGTAAATAGTTGGGGCCCAAGGACTGAACCCTGTGGCACACCACTAGCTACAGTTTGCCGTCCAGAAAAAGACCCATTTATCCCAACTCTCTGCTTTCTGAAGATTAGCCAATCCTTTTTCCAAGCTAATATATTACCCCTAACTCCATGTGATCTTATCTTGTGTATTAGTCTTTTGTGTGGCACCTTATCAAAGGCCTTCTGGAATCCTGATGTACTACATCTACAGGATCCCCATTATCCACTTTGCTTGTCACATCTTCAAAGAACTCTAGCAAATTAGTCAAACACAATTTACTCTTCATAAAACCATGCTGACTCTGATGGATTGCATTTTGACTTTCCAAATGCCCACTACTACTTCCTTAATAATGGATTCCAACAATTTCCCAATGACAGACATTAAACTAACTGGTCTATAGTTTCCTACTTTCTGCCTCCCCCGCTTTTTGAATAATATTACCATTTTTCCAATCCACTGGAACCTTTCCAGAAACCAAGGAATTTTGGAATATTAAAGCCAATGCATCCGCTATCTCTGCTGCCACTTCCTTTAAGACCCTTGGTTCAGGTCCTGGGGATCCAAATGACATCCACTTGGATCCCAGTTAACCCTCAGATGCTCGGATGATTCCCTCTTTCAAAGCTCTGCCTTATTCCTTTCCTGCTCCTACTCACACCCTCTCTTCCCAGCACAAAAAGGCACTGTTCATCTTCCCCTTTTCCAAAGTTGGCAAAACGTATTGAAGATATGACATAATATCTGTCAGGCAAACAGCCATATCAGAAGCATTGGACCTCCAGCCAGTGGAACCATTCTCCAAAAAGGATATGGTGTTTATCAATGTTGTGCTCATATGGTATTGATAATACATTTTATAATGAGCTGTGGTATTCCTGGAGAGCTATTGGTTACCACTGCCACCTAGCAAAGACTCAAAGCTGTTTTGAGAATGATCAAGTAGGGAAAGCCTACTCTTGGGATGTGAAAGGGTCTCCTTTGGGTTGGGTGGTTCCAAGAAGGCAAGCCTTGTGATAGAAACTCATGTTCGTATGTTTGTGCAAACAAGTGTACCCTCTGTCGCATACTTGGTATTGCAATAACTGAAGGAGGGAGAACTGTAGTATGCCAGAGCACAGTTAATAATTGCCCAACTGTTTGGCTCAGGATTAGAACTTAGGGCAATGGACCCCCTAACAGTAGACTGGGATTTTTCCCCATATGGCCCTTAGCAAGTAGGTGGACAAATAGAGGGAAGTAGATCTGAAAAGTTGCATGTTTTGTACCTGGCTAACCTTCAGTGATATTCTTGCTCATACTTAGGAGTCCCTAAGCCTTGGATCTGCCAATTTGAATCTATGATCGTTGGAATGAGGTAAGTGGAATGCATCCCAATAGCGTACGCAACATATTAGACAAAAAGACATCCTACAGATGAATATGTGGCTGGATGTTACAGTCTCCACATCACTCCCACACCCACCCCATCCAGGTAAAGGTTTGCAGGCAGAGGGCCCATAAAATGCCATGGACACCATGTCTGTTGCCTGCCTGCCTGCCCCATCTCAATTTTACCAGCAGCAAAGGGAGGCATCGGTGACTTTCCCGCTCTTGGAAAAATTGATGGCCAATTAAGAGCCTCATTTTACTGCCACTGGAATTTAACCAGCTGCATGAGAGGCTCACCCCAAGCGTCCAGTCCAGTAGATTTCACTGCATGGTTTGGTTGTGAGCAAGGGGAGAGGGGTGTCTCCTTAACGGGTCCGCTGTGCTTATCGGAGGGCCCACTGGGTCTTTCCCACTTCCCCAGTATGCCTCCTCACCTTGCCCGTCCACCCTGGCACCTGACCTTCTCACCCATGGACCTCCTGCCCTGCCCAAACCAACCCCTGACCCACGCATTTACCTTTCACTCTGGCCCTTCATGATTGGGGACTGGAAGCA
Organism: Carcharodon carcharias; assembly: GCF_017639515.1. Classification (NCBI taxonomy): domain Eukaryota; kingdom Metazoa; phylum Chordata; class Chondrichthyes; order Lamniformes; family Lamnidae; genus Carcharodon; species Carcharodon carcharias. Next base: position 151,124,145 of record NC_054472.1, read on the forward strand.
GTTCCAGCAGTGGTCATCACTCCCGGTGACACTGCTGGCATGAGAGAGCTGCCAGCCATTTGATTGGCCAGCAGCCCTCAGAGGCAGCACTGCCCAGATGGGGATGAAGTCCCGCCTTAAACCAAGTAATGGTCCTACAGCTTTTAAATGCCTGCAGGGAGACCCACTGGAGGTGGATGGGTGGCCTCACCCCCAACCTTTCACCTGGGGGAGGACACTCTGATGCCCCAGAAATCCAGCCCTTTATTTCTCAGTAGTTTGATTTGGAGACTTTGACCAAACTTTTGTTCCATTATCTTCTAATGTGGCCCAGTGTCAAGTTTTGTCTGATTATGCTCCCGCTCAGGACTCTGGATGGTTTACTGAGTTAAGCATACTATATAAATGTTGAACATGATTGTGAGTTTCTGTGCATGTCAGGCACCTGGCTGACCAAAAGGGACAGAGATACGAGGAGGGATTAGTTACCGTGGCTTAGTTTGTGTCTCTTGAGAATAGAATACCGTGGGGTGATTTGATAGCACCATTTACAAGTATGGGAGGCTTAGAGAATGTGGATGTGGATAGACTTTCTGACTCATACGAAATGCAAGACATAGAATGATGGTTTCAAATTAAGAGTGGCAAAAGAAAATGAAAAATCCAGCAATTTCTAATGCATGACAAACATGTGCAACAGCTTATCAGTGAGGGTGGTGGGAACATGAAGCCATGACATGGTTCAAAACAAGACTAGACGAAGTGCTGAGAGATGATTCAGGGTTAGGTTTGGAAATTGATAGAGGTAAACTGGTGGGAGGTTGGGAACTCTGTTTTGCGTGTTGCACCAAGTTCTGTTCTCCTATCACCTTTGTACTTGCTGACCAACTTTGGCTCCATGTACAGAAATGCCTTGGTTTTAAAATTCTCATCCTTGTTTCCAAAACCCACCAGGGCTTTGCCCTTCCCTAAATCTGTGATCTACTCCACCCTTCCAGCCCTCCAAGATGTCTGAACTTTTTCTAATTTTGGCACCTTGTGCAGCCCTGATTTTTATCACTTCACGACTGGCAGTCATGCTTTCAACTGCACAGGCCCTAAGCTCTGGAATTCCTTCCATCACCTCTGCAGTTCTCTACATCTCCTCCTTAAGATGCTCCTTAAAATTAACTCTTTGCACAAATCTTTGTTCTAATATCTTCTAATATAACCCAGTGTCAAGTTTTGTCTGATTATACTCCCACTCAGGACTCAGGATGTTTTACTGAGTTAAGCACACTATATGAATGTAAGTTGTTGTTATTGTTGTAGATGGACCAAGGTTAATTTATGACTGAAAATTGTTATTTGATACTAAGTTGTAAATGAAAGTTATAATTAAAAAAGAGTGGGACAGATTTCAGGCTGATTGACACATATGAGATAGGGCTTACATTTCAGATTTACATGTATTGAATTAGGTTGGGCGTGTAAATTAAAGCTGTTTCTCATTGTCCATAAGTGAGGGTTAATGCATTTATTAAAAAAGTTCAGTAAAGACTCAATCTCAATCTTTCTGAGCCTCATTTACCTTCACCAGCGATTTCTAACCATTTAGGAATGGAACAAGGTAATATAGAAAATCAGAAAAGACAATTACAGTTTATCAGACCAATGATAGTCCAAAAAATCCCAAACAATACTTATTTCCTTCAGTCATAGCTTGGTAGTACAGAAATTGAATACAGAGTATTGCTGAAAAGACAGACATGTTTTTGAAACTTTTCATTTTGCACTCATCAGGGCAAACAAAAGAATGCCAAATTTCAAATGATCACAGCAATTTATACTACAGGGGAAAAGGGTGCTGGTTAGTTGGAAAGTCAACTCTGATTGGCTGAGGCGTTGCCATGGAGAAAGCAATGGGGAATTTTAGGCTCCTCCAGCTCCTGGGGAATTCAAAAATGGTGCAAGGCTTGAACATATTCCATCTGCTGGCAGAGAATGGGTCTCTGCGTGTGAATGTATGTCACTTCTAGCAAGTATAAATGAGCCACATTATAAGTTTGACTGATAATCTTAAATTGGTTGTCACTGTAGCTATTGGCACACTCAGGATTGTTCAGCAGGTGCTGCCCAATAGTGGAATCACATCTAACAGTAGATGTTTATTTTGGGTTTTGCATTTGTTCTGATGAATACAAGACAAAAGCTTCGGGAACATGTTTCTTTATCAGCAATATTTTTTTCCTTATTCCTCAATCAATTTTTCTCCTATCCAGCCCTTGACTTTGTCAACAGCATCAGCCTCCATTCTCCCATTGGTCTGTAGGTCCCACATATTTACAACTATCTACTTAAAGTCATTGAACTTAAACAGTCTTCACTCTCCTACTTCCGAGTTGGAAGCTGAGTCCTCTTTTTGCAGACTTTGTGATTACACCAAACACATTATTAGGCCCCAATTACATTACAGACCTTCAATATCACAGTAAGATTTCCCTGATTCTTTGCTTCCCCAGTGTTACCAGTTATCACCACAACAGAGCTTTAACCAGAGCTTTAACACATTGCAGTTCAAGAACTACAGGCATTCAACATTAAAGAGGCACCATGTTCGTGAATAATATTTTTTATCTGTTTGTAAACATCATGCAATGACAAAAATTGTGCATACTCTGAAGAAGGTGATGTTCGGTTTCCCTGCCTTCCAGAACATCAGTGAAGATTGTCAAATACTTATTATTGGCTATTCTGTGACACGAACCTATCTTCATCAAGTGCAAGGAGATACACTTCAAATTTATTCCACTTACAATAAGATAAGAAATGTAACATATGATTCCAAAGGGACTAGATAATGTTGACAAGCTGTTCTCTAATGTGCAGATCAATGGGGAGAATTTACTCCCATCGGTGGGGTTGGGCCAGAGCGACTGCTGGGCGCTGCCATTTTACGTGGACGGGGCAATTAAGGCCCACCCAGCGTGGAAGCGCTGAGCACTCCCTGCGCGGGCACAGAGCTGCCTCAGGGAGATTAGTTTAAGTTTTAAAAATTTTAATAAAGGAAAAAAAAATTTTTTAGGACATGTCCCCTCATGTGAAACTGTCACATGAGCTGGGACATGTCTATGAATTTTATTTAAAAAATTTGCAAACTTTTAAAAAACTTTGTGAAGCCTCATCCCGTCCGTGGATAAGGTTCCACAAAAAATACGAAGGCTGCCTAGACCCCTCGCCTGCCCATCAGCCTTAAAGTTGGACGGTCAGCTCAGTTTATTGTTTTAATTGATAGTTAACTGCCTTAATAGGCCTTTGACATTTTGGTGGACGTGCAACCGATTCGGGTGCGCGTCCTCTGAACTAAAAATCTGAATGATGTGCGGTGATATCAGGATGCATGCCCAATGTCACCGTGCGTCATTTTACGTCGCGGTGAGTGGGCCCCAGCCCCGCTTGCTGAGCCGAAGATTCTGCCCAATAGAACCAGAGGAAATGGTCTATGCTTGAAGGAGATAATGGGCAGAATTTGAGTGCCTGGGTTTTGATTCCACCGTTGGGACGGAACTTGGGTCAAGAACCCAGATGCAGCATTGGGACTCCAAGGGAGGTTTTGAAGGAGGTGGCCAATTAAGAGACCAACTCCAGGAGTCCAGTCCAACTAAGAGAGGCAAGTAGGCTTCACAGCTGGGAGGGCCAAAGGGAGCATCGAAGGCTCTGCCTACAGCTCCAGGGACAGATGTGGATGCTGCTAGTTGTAGATGGGGGAAAGAGATGTAGGTGCCCCTTGTAGATTTTAGAAAGTTTAAAAAGACAATGTGGCCACAGCTGCCACACTATGTATTGTTGGAGGGGTACTGCTGCACAGGGTAGCCTGTGGCTGCAGCTGTGGCCTCTGGCACTTGTGGTGCAGTGGAGGTGGAGGCAATTAAAGGAAGGATTGCTGCCCCCCAACCACCAGACCAACCCCCTCCCCCCACCCCTCTGTGCTCCTCCCACAAGCTTGCTGCCACTTTCATCCATAGGTCAGGCTTCAGTCTCTTATGGCATCTGGAAAATTCGAGACTATATGTGTTGAATGCCCTAAATAGGCAACTTAGCTGACCTAATTGGCCAGGTACCCTGGTGGATGGGTCGCTGACAGTGCTCCTCCACCCCGCCCTGCCCCCAAAGGAGTCTCACTAAAAGTAGGTCAGAGGTGAGAACATGCTGGGAAACCCAAATGCCAGCTGATAGCGCAAAATTGCGGTCACATAGTAAGGTTTACTGTGCTGGGATCAGTGTTCAGGTGAGTTCGTATAACTATGGCAGTTGAGAAGGCTTTAAACTAAATAGTGGGAGCGAGGAATTAAGTGTGGGGAAATGTGATCAATTAAAGAGAGAAGACAAAGCAAGAGAGCAAGGTAGCAATAAGAGAAGTGATAATCAGAGCATGGCAGGAAGGGACAGAGTGTTCAAACCTTAGTGTGCACCAGCAGATAAGGCCACAGTTTGCAGAATTGGTAAAAAGACATAGGGCAGAATTTTACGCTGATTGGGTGGGCGCGCGCCCGACCCGATCAGACGCGAAATTGCACTAGACGAAGTTGGGCGTGTGTCCCGACGTCATCCTGTGTCGCGCCATATTTCAGTCAGCGGGCATGCGCAAAAGCCGTAAGTGCATCCGCTGACAATTAAGAGGCCAATTAAGGTTATTAAAGGTGCAATTGTCTCCGATTTTTTGTGGTCCGTCCAACCTTATGGTTGGCATATGGGCGAATCAGCCAGGTGGACCTTGCATTTTTCATGAAACCTCATCCAAGGCTGGGATGAGGTTTCCGTTATTAAATGAAAGAAAAATAAAAATTTATGGACAGCATTTTTATTGTGCATTTATATGTTCAGGTGACTGATTGCGATGCTTGGACATTTTTTTTCCTGATATTAAAAACTTTACTTAATGCTTTTCAAGTCTTCAGCTACCTGAAGCAGCTCTCTGCCTTCAGGGAGCTTTCTGTCAACCCTCGCCTGCGCCCGCGATGATGTCAGTGCCCACCCTCTTCCCGCCCCCACCCCGGCAGTGTTGAGCTTCTCAGCGCGCTTTTCACACTGACTGGCTGTTAATTGGCCAGCCAGCGTGAAATCGCGGTTGGGGGCTGATTGTGGTCAGCGGTCCATTCCCTGGCAGATCCCGGACCCGCCGATTGCACCCGCCCGCTGACCTAAAAAACTCTGCCCATAGTTAAAGGCTCTGTACCTGAATGCACATAGCATTCATAACAAAATGAATAGACAGCCAAAATAGAAATACATGTGTATAATCTGATAACCATTTCAGAGAAATGGCTGCAAGATGACAAAGGCTGGGACCTGAATATTCAAAGGTACATGACATTTCAGAAGGACAGGAAGCTAGGAAAAGGTGAAAGGGCAGCTCTGATAATTAAGGATGACATTGGTGCAATAGAGAGAAATTACCTTAGTTCTAAAGGTCGGGATGTAGAATCAGCTTGGATAGAGATAAGAAATAATAAGCTAGGAAGTCACTTGTGGGGGTAGTTTATAAGTCCCGTAACAGTAACCATACTGTAGGATGGAGTATTTGGGAAGAAATAATGGGAGCTTGTGAGAAAGGTACGATAATAATCATGGGTGATTTTATTCTACACATAGGACAGAAATTTCCACCCGTCAGGGGGGTTGTGCGGGGATGGGCGGGAGCGGGTGCGAACCTGATCGCCCCCCCCACCAATCGGGACCACGCTGCCATTTTATGTAAGCAGGCCAATTAAGGCCCACCCAGCTTGACGTGCGCCCGGAAGCGCTGAGCGCTCCCTGTGCGGACGGGGGAGGATTCCCTGAGTCGGGCCTGCCTCAGGGAGATTAAGTTCGAAATGTAAGTTTTTATTAAACTCAGGAAAGAATTATTTAGACATGTCCCCTCGTGTGACAGTGTCACATGAGTGGGACATTTTTATCAAATGTTTGAAAATTCTTTATTTAATTAATAAACCCTTCATGAAACCTCATTCTATCCATGGATGAGGTTTCATGAAAAATGTGAAGGCCACATGGGCTCTTCACCTGCCCGCCAACCTTAAGGTTGGACGGACAGCTCAGGTTATTGTTTTAATTGATATTTAAATGGCCTTAATAGACCTTTGACAACACGCGGTGACACCAGGATGCACACCCGACATCACCGCGTGTCATTTTATGCGTCGGCACGCGGGCCCCGTCCCACTCACCGACCTAAAAATTCTTCTGATAGATTGGGTGAATCAGATTGACAAAGGTAACCTGGAGAATGAGTTCATATGGTCTTCTTGGGACAGTTTCTTGGAGCAGCACTTGCTAGAGCCAACCAGAGTGCAGTCTATTCTAGATTGAGTAATGTGCCAAAAAACAAGATTAATTAAATGACCTCATTGTAAAGGCACCTCTGGATAGCAGAGATCATAACAGCGATTAACTGGGCCTATATTCTCAAAAAATGACAGGTGAATTCATTGAAATTTCAAAAATTCTTACAGGGCGTGACAGGGTAGATGTAGATAGGATGTATTCCCTAGTTGGTGAGTCTAGAACCAGGGAACACAGGGTGGAATCATCCCAGATTTGCACTAAGTGTGGCAGCGGGTAGGAAAAATGACATTTTACCCACCGTCTGCAATGGCAGCTTCTCATGCCGTATTGTCCTAATCCCACCACACTAATTATGCATTCCTGGGAAACACGCCATTTCCATGGCGGGCTGGCTCTCATTCGCCTGCCACACCATCACCTTTCCGCTTCATCACGCCAAGCACCATATTTAAAGTGCAGCCAAGTGCACACATCTCAGTGTTTCCAGCCCGGGACAGCTGCATGAAAGACATGGCCTTGAAAGGCAAAAAGACTGCAGCCGCCAGGCTCAATGATGCTTCCCTCGAGCGATTCTGGACACAATGGAGGCACGCCGTGATGTCCTCTACCCCCGCTCTGGCTGCAGGATGGGCAGCAACATCAATCCAGCTTGGGAGGCGGTGGTGCGGTGTTCAGTGCCAACACCCTACAAAAGAGGACAGCCACCCGGTGCTGCAAGGGGATGAATGATCTCTCCTTCCCGCCAGGGTAAGTCACTCTTCTCATCATCTCATTTCACACACTCACAAACCAATCACAAATGCACAGCGACCTTACAGCTCAAGGGACAACACCACTAACTCTCACACACACCCTTACATCTCCATCAGGCTCATATCGTCTCGAGCTCACATCCTCACTCCTATCCATGGCTCCACTCACCACACAAATATTCCACACAGTGCCATGTGTCCTGCTCACACTCTCTCCATCTGTTTTCATGCAGGAGCTCACATCAGCGGGGAAAGGTCCCAGGTCAGTGGTGGAGTGGCCCACATTAGACCCCTCAATCACTTTGAGGAGGGTGGCATTGCGCTGACTGGTGAGGACATGGACCGCGCCTGTGGTGACGGTGAGGTCAGCAACGAACACTCTCCTGAGGATCCTGCACCACATCATCCCTCCCTCAACACAACTGTGAGTGCTCTCTCTCCTGCTTGTGACTCTGCTGTCATGCACTAATTATCTCTACTTTGGTTCACTGGGAGCTCTGCCAAGCGACCAATGCCTTCAGCCAGCCAGTCCCTCAGCTCCATCCAGGTCCCCACCTCCAGCCAAGAGGAGACCTCCTCCATTGAAGAGCTGGAAATAAGCAGCCTAGAAGATCCATCACAGCGCTTACCCACACACACCACCAGCGCAGAGAGACACACCCCAGTGGGACCTAGATGTAGTGCAGGCTTGGGTTCATAATCTAGTGGTCACCACACAGACATGTGTCTGCAGCAGGAGGAGGCAAGTGCAGCTGATCTGCCCGGCACTCGGAGGACTGCTGAGGAAGAGGGAACTGTGAGGTCCAATTCAGATAATGAATCTCTAGATTTGGCCTTACAGCTCATCCTGGAGAGTCAGCAGAAGGTGGAGGAAAATCACGCAGAGCTGTTGGAAGCCCTGAACAGAGTGGCTCGCGAGTTGGAAGAGTGCACCTGCCTGCTCTCTGATAAACTGGTGCCCACATATGTGTGTGTGAAGGTCTCAGTTGGAAGGATGGTGGATGCCATGGAGACCCTGGTCCAGCAGGATGTGGAGATGTGTGCAGACGTGGACTCCAATGCAGGAGTCAAAGGTGAGTTCCTGCAGTGGCAACATAAGGAGGCAATGGGGCACCTCGACATCCCTTCAGGTGCTCCTTTCGTTCAAGGAGTCAGGCTGGGGTCCCTGGTCACCCAAAGGAAGGAGGAGCGGCAGCTGGACATCCTTGGGTCAACCACTCAGCAAACTCAGCGGCTGTCCTCTCCTTCCGAGGCCCCTTTGCCTGTCAACCCCTCAAGCTTGTCCTCTGTCATCACCGAGGGGCCATCTGGCCTAAGAGTGATCCTGGAGGGAGAAGTGTGTGTGTGGCAGGCCTTGTGGCGCCTGGTTCAAGCACTTTCCCATGCACTCGGATTCTGCCAACATCACACTCATCTCACTATCCTGAGCATTTTCATTGCTGTCTGCTGGGATTCTCTTTCATTTGACCATCTGAGCTGACCTGCATCTCTGCCCACCCAATGATCACACTCCCATGCAGCACCAGATCTCACCCACCACGACTCCTGTTTCACTTTCGATTTAGACAGCCTGGTGGTGATACATTATTTAATTCGCTCCCCCATCCATTCCCCTCCCCCAGTCATCTTTCCCCCATCACTGTTGGCACCCCACCCGGCTTCACCTTCCACCTCCCCTCTGTGACCTACCAGCCACAAACCTTTTCCTTCGGGGATGTCCAGGTGAATTTGCACATTCCCTTCCTTTCCATCCACATTCATCTTCTCGACCTCTTCCTTCCCACCCCCAACCACCACTGCCCCTCCCCCTCCACCCCAGGTCCATGTCTCCCTCCGAGACCTCATCAACCACCTTCCCAGTCCCTCCTACTGATACCGTCGAATCCTCACCCTCCTGCCTCACTCTACACTTGGTCATTCCCTTGTACCATGCCCACCCTCAGCTCATTCCCCAGGAGGCAGTCATGGACTCGTCAGAGCCCTCTCTTCCATGTTCACCTGGACATTCCCCCCCTCTGGACATCTTACCTTCTTGGAACCCCTTCCCCCGGAACCCCTTCCCCCCTTGGAACCCCTTCACCTTCCCTCCATCCCCCTTTAGTCCCTCCTCCTAGAACTCGTCCCCAGCTTAGTGGATAAAGGGGAACCTATGCATGTGGTGTACTTAGATCTCCAGAAGACATTTGACAAGATGCCACATCAAAGATTGCTATACAAACTAAGAGCCCCATGGTGGGGGGAGTTACATATTGGCATGGATAGAGGATTGATTAGCTAACAGGAGGCAGAGATTAGGCATAAATGGGTCATTTTCTGGCTGGCAAAATGTTATGTGTGGACTGCCACAGGGATTGGTGCTGGGGCCTCATAAGACCATAAGACGTTGGAGCAGAAGTAGGCCATATGGCCTATCAAGTCTGCTCCACCATTCAATGTGATCATGGCTGATCTGATAATCCTCAACTCTACTTTCCTGCCTTTTCCCCATAATTCTTGATTCCCTTACTGATTAAAAATCTGTCCATCTCACCCTTGAATGTACTTAACAAACCAGCCACTACAGCTCTCTGCGGTAAAAATTCCACAGATTCACTACCCTCTGAGAGAAGAGATTCCTCCTCATCTCTAAATTAGTGACAGATTTACAATCTGTAGTAATGAGTTGGATGACAGGACAAAATGTATGGTTGCTTAATTTGCTGAAGACACAAAGTAAGGTAGGAAAGTAAGTTGTGAAGAGAATATAAGGAATCTGCAAATGGATATGGATGGGTTAAGTGAGTTGACAAAAAATTGGCAGATGGAGTATAATGTGGGAAACTTTGAACTTGTTCAATTTGGCAGAAAGAATAACAAGTAGCATATTATTTAAATGGAGAGAGGTTGCAAAACTCTTAAGGCACAGAGGGATCTGGTTGTCCTGGTAGTGAATCACAAAAAGTTAGCCTGTAGGTACAATAAGACAAATTGACTGTTGTTGTTTATTGCAAGGGGAATGGAATATAAATGTAGGGATGATTTACTACAGAGGTAGCTTTTTTAAAGCCAATCAAATAAACTAAATTAACAAAAAGAGGGATAAAATAAAACGCAGCCCCTAAGTTAGGGTCGCTGCAAAATTAAAGACATAATTTAAAGGATTTACTACAGTCGTATAGGATGTTGTTGAGGCCGCAACTAAAGCACTATGTACAGTTTTAGTATCCTTATTTAAGAAGGACACAATTGCATTAGAAGCACTTCAAAGAAGGTTCACTCAACCGATCCCTGGAATGAGGGGGTTATCCTATGAAGAAATGTTGAACAGGTTGGGCCTGTCTCCATTGAAGTTTAGAAGAATGAGAGGTGTTATTGAAGATCATGAGGGGGTTAACCAGATCCATGTTGGTTAGTGAAGTTAAATGCAAGACACTGTTGTTTCTTTGCTGGAGAGTGTTTATTGACTTAATTCACACTCCAACCCCCAGTGTCTCAGTTATCCCCATTTATAATGTTTCCACCTGGTTTTGAATCAGGAACTTCCTGCATGTTAGGCAAACATGATAACCACCACACTACAGAAGCAATGTCAGAGTAAATGACCCACCTGCTTAACAATGTAATTGCCAATTAAACCTTAACAACGTAATTGAAAGAGGGGGATTGACAGGGTGGATGCTGAAAGGATGCTTTCCCCTTGTGGGAGAAACCAGAGCTAGGGGCCACAGTTGAGAAATAAGGGGTCTCCCATTTAAGACGAGGAGAATTTTTTTCTCTCAGAGGTTCGTAAGTCTGTGGATCTTTCTTCCCCAGAAAGTGGTGGAGGCAGGGTCATTGAATATTTCTAAGGCTGAATTAGATAGATTCTTGATTGACAAGGGGGTGAAAGGATTTAGGAGGGAGGAAGGAAAGTGAAATTGAGGCCACAATCAGATGAGCCAGAATGGTATTGAATAGCAGAGCGGGCTTGAGGGGCCAAATGGCCTACTCCTACTCTTAGTTTGTGTGTTTACTCACTGACTTTGCAGAATGGAAATCCAGTGCAATATTTCAGTGATGAGTGGTCAATTTGAAGAACAAGTTCCCTTGGGAGATGGTGGAAGCAGTTAGTATTGATTCATTCATGTACAAATTGGATGGATTTCTTTCAGAAAATAACATTTTGGGATATGGTTTATTAATAATGTGAAAGATGACAATTGCTGGTATGGCATATTTAGGAGAAACAGGTGATGTCCAACCTCTTGTCCCTACATATTTCCACCAGGTGTTTCCTTGCTTCATATCTATGTTGGCTGTAAATTAACTGATAGAAATTGATTGCCATGATGAGCTATATCTCTGGACTAGTAACCAGAGACTCAGACTGCTGCTCTTGGGAGATGGGTTCAAATCCCACCATAGCAGCTGGTGAAATTTAAGTTCAATTCATAAATCTGGAATTGAAAGCCAGTCTCAGACTGTTGATTGTCATAAAAACCCATCGGGTTCACTAATGTCCTTTAGGGAAGGACATCTGCCAATCTTGCCTGGTCTGGCCCACATGTGACTCCAAACCAAACCCACACAAAGTAATTGACTCTTACAATGCCCTCTAAAATGGCCTAGCAAGTCACTCAGTTGTACCAAACTGCTAAAAAAATCTTAAAGTCAATGAAACAAGACCACCCAGCATCGAACTAGGCACTGGAAACAACAGCGGCAAACCCAACCCTGAGGACCCTGCAAAATCCTCCTTACTAACATATGGGGGACTTGTGCCAAAATTGGGAGAACGGTTCACACGCTAGTCAAGCAACAGCCTGATGTAGTCATACTCACAGAATCATACCTCACAGGTAATATCCCAGACACCATCCTCATTATTCCCCGGTGTGTCCCATTGACAGGACAGACCCACCAGAGGTGGCAACATGGTGGTATATAGCCTCTGGATTATCACCTACCACCCCATCCCTGCCCCTCAGCTGGTCAATCAGTACTCCTCCATGTTAAACTGGAATTGGAAGAAGTACTGAGTATGGCAAGGGCACAGAACGTAGGTGAGGGACTTCAATATCCACCACCAAGAATGGCTCAATAACACCACTACTGACTAAGCTGACCAAGACTTGAAGGACAAAGCTGCTAGACTGGGTCTGCCTCATGTGGTAAAGGAGCCAACGAAAGGAAAGCACCTACTTAATCCCGACCTCAGCAATCTACCTGTTGCTGATCCATCTTCCCACAACAGTACTGGTAAGAGTGACCACTGTACAGTCCTTGTGGAGTCGAAGTCCCATCTTCACACTGAGAATTCCCTCTATCATGTTGTGAGGCACTACTGCTGTGCTAAATGGGATAGATTTCAAACACACCTCAGAAATCAAACTAGGCATCCACGAATTGCTGTGGGCCATCAGCAGCAGCAGAATTGTATTCTCCCACTCTACCATTACCATCAAGCTGGGCAATCAACCCTGGTTCAATGAAGAGTGCTGGAGGGCATGCCAGGAGCAGCACCAGGCATGCCTAAAAATGAGGTGCCAACACAGGACTACTTGCAAGCCAAACATCAGAAGCAGCATGCGATAGAGCTAAGAAATCCAGAACCAACTGATCAGATCTAAGCTCTGCAGTTCTGCCACATCCAGTCATGATTGATGGTGGACAATTAAATAACTTACCAGCGGAGGCTACCACTGACCAGAAACTGAACTGGACTAGCCATATAAATACTGTGGCTACAAGAGCAGGTCAGAGGCTGGGAATCCTGCAGCAAGTAACTCACCTCCTGACTCCCCAAAGTCTGTCATCATCTGCAAGGCTAAAGTGTGATGGAATACTCTCCATTTGCCTGGATAAGTGTAGCTCTAACACCACTTAAGAAGCTTAACACCATCCAGGACAAAGGAGTCTGCTTGATTGGCATCACATCCACCACCTTAAACATTCACAGCCTCATTCGCCAATGCTCAATGGCAGCAGTGTGCACCATCTACAAGATGCATTGCAGCAACTCATCAAGGTTCCTTCGACAGCAACTTTACTACCTAGAAGGGCATGGGCAGCAGATGCTAGGGAATACCAACACCTGTGAGTTCCTTTCCAAGGCACATACCATCCTGACTTGGAAATATATCACTGTTCCTTCACTGTCGCTGGGTCAGAGACCTAGAACTCCCTCCCTACCTCCCTAACTGCACTGTGGGTGTACTACACCACATGGACACAGCAGCTCAAGAAGGCAGCTCACCACTACCTCCTCAAGGGCAGTTAGGGATAGGCAACAAACGTTTGACTAGCCTGTCAATCTCACATGCTGTGAAAGAATAAATAAGAAAAAGTTAATAACTCCATTATCATTGGACCATGTGACTATCAGGATAATAGAAGGTGAAAAAGATGGTAGGTCTTTTTTCACCTAGCAATTCCTATACTCAGGAGGACTGTAGCTCCTGTCAGTTGGTAAGTGACTACATTGAACTTATTTAACAAGCTTCAAATGTATTGTATCCAGGCAATTTACCCACTGAAACCTGCCACTGCTAATCATGCAGGATATAAATCATCATTTGATTTTCTACACTTTCATAGCAAACAAGCATCTTCGGGGTTTTCTGAAGTATTAAGATCCTTGTGTAGCACCATGTTGTAAGGAAGTTATAAAATTCAAGCCACACTGCGCTAAAGTGTTTCAATGAAAATCTTCACCCAGCGTTATTACATGCTCAACCTTTAATGCAAATTTCTTTTAAAACATACATGTGTAGAAATTGGACCTTGCTACAGCCATTTTACCAGCATAAAATGGAAGTAAGAAGGCCTAATTTTAGGAGCAGATGCCCTAAAGATGCCTGAAAAACTGCTTTAGTCAGGCCAACTTTTATATGCTCTGCTTGACACCTAAAATAGGCATAATTCTGCACATTCTAATGAGGAATGACTGTTTTAGCACACCTTAGGTTTTTCAGACATGGTTATTAATGGCCACTGAGAAAAGTAAGCAAAAAATATTTTCTTTAAGAATTCATGTGGATCTAGTTGGGGACAGGAATACTCCCCCCGGTTTCACAGCATAATGTTTCCGCCAACACCACCCACCACCTCTCGCCCTCGGGCCATAAGGACCATTGAGGGTAAGGCAAGTTCAGAGATGGTTGAGCTGCCTGTGTGGATAAAACAGGCACTGACAGCTTGCCCAAATTAGTGAAATGAGGCCTAATGCCACGTTTTAAGCTGGTCTCAGACCTCCTGAAAACGGGCCCTCCAAAAACCAGTCCTAGACAAATTTGTACCTCAGCACTTTCACCATCAATAACCTGAGTCATTTTAGACTCTCAAAATATGACAGGAAATGAAAGTAAAATGAGAGGAACTTGGATCAATCTATCTATATATAAGAGTAGCTGGAGTAAATACAGCAAAATACTGAGAGAAAACGATCCTAATAAATTAATGTTGAAACAAACGTAATACAAATACAATACCTGGCAGAAATGGTGTAAAATATGGAGACAAAACTATTGCAATATCTCAGAATATTGTGAATAAAGCAAAATCCAGAGATAACCCCGTTTAATCATATCACCAACATTACTAAATATAGCATGAACACAGACAAACTCAGATAAATATTTCAGCAACTGTGTTCAAATATACCAAAATAGAGAAGAGCTTAGCTAAATATGTTTGCAACTGTACCCAATTGCAGACACAAAGCTACCTAATACTACTAAATCTACAAAACACAGCAGATAACAATTTAATCAGTGGGATTCATCAATGGTAATGCCATTTAAAATCAGGGACAGGTGTTTAGGACTGTTGGAGAGGGTCATTACATGTACATTCTCTCAAAACCAGCTGCCTAAAAACTGGAGTTCTCCAAAAATCGGACATTTTTAGAATGTGCCATGCATCATTTTAGAAATATATTTTAGTGAATTAAAATAAATTTACATGGGCAAATCAGCCAAACACTGTATTGCACTGGACTTGTATCCCCTTCTCTGCTTGCGCACTGATCTATTACCACGCTCCAAGTGACCCGTGAACCCACCCGACCCCGACTGGCCCCAACCACCCAATGCCCAAAGTGCCTGACCCAGAATCTGGCAAAATCCAAAATCCAGCATAGCCTCGCTCCCAAGGCTGCTGGACTTGAGAGAGTGTATCTGTATTTAGCATTTCTGTGGAATATTATTTGCCACATGCCAGTTCAAGCTTGGATGTTGTCCAGAAGAAGGTTAATTATGTAACAAGGATTTTCACAGTTTGATCAATCCCTACTGCTCAATTCACAATGACTCTTCCCTCTAACCTAACAACATGATCAACCAGTACTAAACACCACAATTCATATATCTTATCTCATCTTCTCACAGTAGCGCTATTGTAAGCCTTGTACCCACAACTGACAGATATTGATTACAGTCACACTTCCAACTAAATCACAGGACACTCACTGGCACATTTCCCCCTTTCTCGCAGGAAAAGATAACACACCATAGACAGAAACAACAAGCCCTTTGAGGAGGACACCTACATGTTTTAAAACCCATGGAGGAAACAGTTCAGAACATGGAAAGAGACATTGCTGCTGGCACTGTAAGGGTCGATGGTCAGGGTCTCTACATACTTAATCCGCATTCTCTCTCCCCACTTTTCCCTCTTCCCTCATCACACAATCTCTTCTGGCTCACAAGCTACAGAGGGTATAAGTACACTGTTCTTACCCCCTCCTCTCTCACCCTTCACCACAACCTAAGCTTTGATTCTTCTTCAGTTCAGATATCCAAGAACTGCAACCTGCTCAGTCAGTTGAGGTAGAAGGAAAAACAGTAACGATGGAGAGATATCATCATTCGTAGAAACATGAAATCACAGGGCTGAATTTTCCCGGCCCATTGGCGACAGGCTGGGAGATGGGAGGGCTTCTAATATGGCAGGGGAAGGTATCGGGAGGGGAGCCCAATGTCTTCCTGCCACCATGGCATATTGCCAGCGATAGGAACCTCAGCAACATGCCCATCTACTAGCCGGCCAACTGAGCCACTTAATTAAGGACCACTGGCTGCTCCCGCTATCATTTTGCCTGCATCTGGAGGGTCCATCACCACTTGGAGAGGGGGCCGCCAGGCAAACCCTGATAGCATCCTTGGGGCGGAAAGGGCCCTTCTTAATAGTTATTCCATTGCCTCCAGAGGCGCCCCATGGCTACAATACCACTGCTTGAAGGTGACCCCCACCCTGATAACTGAAACCTGTCTGCCTTATCTGGCTTGCTGTAAGAAACATACCTGGTCTTCAAACGTGTCTCGCTATTGAAGCACCATCTCCTTCATCTAGCGGCCCGAGTGGTGGCAATTGCTAGCTGAGGTGCTGCTGAACTGCTAACCCTCTGATTGTCATCAAGTGGATAGCGATCCCAAACCACTGCCAGCAAAATCCCCCTTCAGGTTCTGGTAAGGGAATAGCCGCTGATTTTGTTCCAGGTGGCAGAACTTCTCATCATCTCAGAAAATTCGACCATAGAATCAGCTGAGTGATTGACAGCCTGTGCACTTTAGAGGGTAGCACAGAGAGGGGAATAGGGGAATCTGTATGTGATGAGACACTGGGCACAAATAAGCAGGAGACAGGGTAGGGGAGAAAGACACCACAAGAACCAACTCATCAGAGGGTGAGGTCAAACACTAGTTCCAATGCTTTTAGGTGACTTTAATGGATGAGGTTACAGAAGGTGGCTCAGGGGAATACATAGCCAAATGCCTGATGAACTGTGAAGCCTACTTGAAGGCCTGCGCACAATGTTAAGGAGCGTGGAGGGTTCCATCTCCAACTTGGCTCAGGGCTTTGCTCAGAGTTAGGAGCCCATCCTTTGCAACGTGGAATGTATAGTTACTTCTATCAGTACACCTGTGGAACCTACCATTACACTGTGTTTGTTGGCTGATGTTACAGTGCCCATCGCAGTGGAAGCTTGGTAGAGGTAGCGCACAAACTCTGTTGGAAGTATGCGCATTTTGGATGCATTGTCGAAGCCTGGGTATTTGAAAAGCACCTAAAATGAATGGGTGCTAATCAGCTTAATTGAATCCATATAGAACCATAGGCCCAGATTTTTGTCTCCGGGTCAGGTGCCCAAAGTCGGGAGATTCCCTGGCTCTGCAAACCTGACCTTTAAAAATGTTTACCGTGGGTCAGATTTTTGGTCAGGGTGGGGGTATCCCAGACCCAGTCCGGAGTCTTCTAAATGCGAAGACGGATTGGGTGGAAGGCCTGCCTCTGTGCACCAGCACTGTGTTTAAATAAATGAAAGATATTAAAACAAATAACAGCCCTCACTCCTCACTCCCACACACATACTCCCTATGTCCCATCCATGCCAATCTATGCCAGCCCATGTTCCCCATCACCACCCCCATGGCCCTCATACATCCATGACAACCCGTGCCCTCCACCCTTGTCCTTACCCCCTCTATGCCAACTCACCTAGCAACATTGGACACTTCCTTGACAGTTCATTGACAGCTTGACAGTTCCAATGAGTTTGTGCGCAAAAAGTACATAAACATGTTTAATTTTAACAATCTCAAAGGGTGCCTTACCTCACCCAAAAGATGCCTTACCTCTCCCAAAGGTGTCCTGGGACCCTATTGAAAGTGTACCTTACCTCTCCAAAGGAGTAGCCTGGCTATCTAAATGAATCCACCAAGTTCAGACCACCTCTTACCTATTCTAATCTGCACACTCTGGGTTGCAACTTCAGGCCTTCCAAAATCCCTCTTCAGTGGAGCCATTTCTGGGATTTTCCCCATGATGGAGAGC
This sequence comes from Carcharodon carcharias, assembly GCF_017639515.1. Classification (NCBI taxonomy): domain Eukaryota; kingdom Metazoa; phylum Chordata; class Chondrichthyes; order Lamniformes; family Lamnidae; genus Carcharodon; species Carcharodon carcharias. The sequence continues at coordinate 151,141,991 of NC_054472.1, forward strand.
CTGTCCTTTGTGGTGAAAATGTGGACCATACAGGCTGGGTGGAGGGCATCCAGCCCATCAAGATCGTGCTGGCTCTGTAAAAGATCCTAGTCACACACTTGTTTGTTTTCCATAGAGCATAAGACCTCTCCTTTACAAATATTAAAGTTACTACTGAATCTACCTTTTAGGCAATTTCTTCCAGCTCATAACAACTCGCTGGGTTAAAAAGAAATCTCCTCATCTTCGTTCTGCTGCTTTTACCAATTGCCTTGAATCACTGTTCTCTGTTTACTAACCCTCCTGCCGATGGAAACATTTTCTCCTTACTTTACCAAAATACTTTGGTGAGAAAATTAATTTGACTGGATTCTCTGGTCGTTAGGCGGGCTTGGTGGGGGAAAGCGAAAGTGGACGTGAATCAGACGGCTGCCCATGATCCATTTCACACTGGCGGGCCAGTTAAGGCCCACTCAGCGTGAAACACGCGCTGCAACACTGCCTGTGTTGGCAGGTGGGGTTGTGGAAGAGGAGGGCAAGCATGGAAGTTCACGCATACATGTGGATGCGTGCAGGAGAAACTCTCTGAGGCTCAGAGCTGCCTCAGGGAGATGAAGATTTTTTGAAAATAAACAAGAAAGATTTTTAAAATGTTAAAAACATGTCCCGTCATCTGACTGTCACATGAGCAGGGACATGTTATTAGTGAAATTTAAACATTTTAATTTAATTTTTATTTGCTGTTGGAAACCTCATCCCGCCCATGGATGATGTTTCCTAAAGAATCCAAAGGCTGCTTGGCCTTTTCACCTGCCCGCCAACCATAAGATTGGATAGGCAGCGAAAAATTGAACTTAATTATTACCTTAATGGCCTAAATAGGCCTGTTACTTGTTGGCGGGCTGCTGCCGACTACCGTGCGTGCCTGCCGACTGAAATATCACGCGAGTGCACGATGACATCGGGACGCTCATCCGACATCATCGTGCGTCATTTTACGCTCGTTCAGGTTGGGTATGCGCCCGTCTAATGAACGGAAAATTCTACCCATAAAGATGTATTCTGGGGCTTGCTCGATGAACTGTAGTCCTGTACGTTTCCATATTTTTATGTTCCTAATGAACTTTTGGATTCCTTTCATAGCCTCCGTTTCTTTTGCATCTCCTTTTAACCATCCTCAGCTGGCTTTTCTGAAAATCACAGCCTGACCTTTTGATTCCTCCTTTGCTTTTCAAACTTTCTCTTCAGCCACCATGAGGTTAATTTCATCCAGAACAAAGCTGATAGTTTATTTTTTATTTTAGTGGGCTCTTGAGACCAGTTATTTTGCTGACGTTTGACCAAATATTCTCTTTGTGTTCCAAAGGCTGGAACTAAAATGCTTAAAAGCTTATCTCATTGATTTACAGGGCTTCACTGAAAATTAAAAAAAATGTAAATAACGCTTGAATGTAATTTTGCCCACAGCCAGAACATTTCCTAGACCTGTTGGATTTATTTAATCCTCTCAGGAACGGTGGTATTTTTTCTGACTATATTCCATCTCTAAATCTCTTCAGTTCCTCTCCAAATCTCTCTCTACTTTTAAGACACTGCTTAAAAACCACATCTTCGACCAAGCTTTTAGCCACCTTTGGTTCAGTGTCATTTTTTTGTCCGATTATGTTTCTGAAAAGCACTTGGGACATCATACTACATTAAAGGGGCTATGCTAATGTAAATTATAGTGCTGTTGCTGTTGTTGTAATCCAGCACTGTTCAGTATTCATTTGCAATGACGTTAGAACATTTTAGTCAGAGACCAGCCACAATGTAGACTCACAGGAACCAAATGTCAAGACTTCAGGTTACAACATTGGAATTCTCTGACCTGTGATCTCTTCAAGTGCAGCGTCCCACTGGGTGTGCGGTATTGTGGAATCACTGCTGTGGGATCAGCTGATAGTGTTCCATTATGTTTGCATTTTCAGTTTTAATTCAGAAAATGAACAGTGCACCAACGAATAATTTTCAGGGCAAGTAATTGCCTGCAGTTGGACAGGAACATAGGCATATAGGAGCAGGCGCAGGCCTGCTCCATGATTCAATACAATCATGGCTGATCATCCATTTCAATGCCTTTTTCCCACACTATCCCCATATCCCTTTAAGTCATTGGTATTTAGAAATGTGTCAATCTCTGCTTTAAACATAGTCAATGACTGAGCTTCCGCAGCCCTCTGAGTAGAGAATTCCAAAGATTCAAAACCTTCTGATGAATAAATTTCTCCTCATCTTGGTTGTAAATGGCTTCCCCCTTATTTTGAAATTGTGTCCCCTGGTTCTAGGCTCCCCAGTCAAGGAAACATCTTACCTGCATCTACCCTGTCTATCCCTTTAAGTATTTTGTAGGTTTCAATGAGATCGCCTGTCGTTCTTCGAAACTCTAGAGAATACAGGCTCAATTTCCCCAATCTCTCTTCATAGGACAGTCCAGCCATCCCTGGAACAAGTCTGGTGAACCTTCATTGCACTCCCTCTATGGCAATAATATCCTTCCTAAGGTAAGGGACCAAAACTGAACACAGTACTCCAGGTGCGGTCTAACTAAGTTATATAATTGAAGCAAGACTTTGCTACTCAAGTACTCAAATCCTCTTGCGATAAAGGTTAACATACCACTAGCCTTCCTAATTGCTTGCTGCACCTGCAAATTAGCTTTCAGTGACTTATTGACGAGGGGACATCCACACTTTCTAATCTCATTTAAGAAATACTATGGACATCTGTTCTTCCTACCAAAGTGGATAACCTCACGTTTTTCCGCATCATATTCCACCTGCCATGTTCTTACCTACTCACTAAGTCTGCCCAAATCCCCTTGAAGCTGCTTTGCATCATCCTCACAACACACATTCCTGCCTAGCTTTGTATCATCCGCGAACTTGGAAATATTACATTTGGTCCCCACATCCAAATCATTGATATATACTGTGAACAGCTGGGGCCCAAGTAGTGATCCTTGCGGTACCCCACTACTCACTGCCTGCCAAGTGAGAATAACTCGTTTATTCCTACTCTCTGCTTTCTACCTGTTAACCAATCCTTAATCCAAGCCAGTATATTACCTCCTATCCTATGTTCGTTAATTTTGATAACCAACCTCCTTTGGGTGACTTTATCAAAAGCCTTCTGAAAATCAAAGTATACCATGTCCATGTCAATTCTGTTAGTAACATCCTCAAAAAACTCTAACAGGTTCGTCAAACATGATTTCCCATTCATAAATCCATGTTGGCTATACCCAATCAGATCATTATTCCCAAGTGTCCATTTATCACATCCTTTAGGATAGATTGTAGCATTTTCCCTACAACTGATGTAAGGCTAACAGGTCTGTAGGTCCCCGTTTTCTCTCTCCCCCCCTTCTCAAATAATGGGGTGACATTTCCTGCCTTTCAACCTGCAGACACTGTTCCAGAATCTAGAATTTTGGAAGATAATCACCAATGCATCCACGATCTCCATAGCTACCTCTTTCAACACTCTGGGATGTAGAATATCAGGTCCTGGGAGTTATCAATCTTCAGTCCCATTAATTTCTCCAATAGAACCTTCTTACTAATACTATTTTCTTTCAATTTCTCATTCTCCCTAATCCCTTGGATCTCTAATCCTGGGAGATTTATTGCATTGTTATGACCTCAGCAGATATTAACTGCTATGCAAATCAAATCCCAGAAGGAAACTTACAGGCCATACCCTTTTTTTTGTATTTTAAAAACAAGAAGAACATGTACTGATCTTGGCAGCAAGAAGTCCAGTAACACCTTTGGGATTTAAAAAATTAAAAGTAAAAGTTTTATTAACAAGAATAAAAGAAAACTTAAGCACACATGATTATAGTGCGCAGTTAAAATTAGTCTTACAAAACATTCCCCCAAAAAACTCCCTACTTAGTCAGACCTACAAGTAAACACCTTCCAGGTGACACTCTCTTACAGATGTTTAACCATAAAAATCCAGTAATATTACCCAAGTTAAACTGCTATAGCTTTATTGGAGGCAAGACTTTACTGGCTTGACTGGATGGCTGATTGAAACTGCATCTTCTTCCAGCCTAGATCTATTTCCAAGAGTTCTTCCTCACACATCCAATAGCCCACAACTACAGCTAAAAGCTCCACATCTACCAGCCAAAAGCTAACCCAAGCTTTCTCCAGTAACTCTAAAATACCTTTCTCCCGCTTTCATCTCAGGTTCCATTGTTTCCACACCTCTTTGAAAGTCAGATCATTCCAAACATAAAATCTTTCATGGTTCCATTTTGTCTCTGCTTTTGGGTCAATAAAATGTAATATACCCTCTTCTGTTTACCCATGGAACTCTTGCAAGATACAAACATGTTTCTTGTTACGCCTGACTTCCGTGTGATATTCAAACAAACTCTCAACTTATCTAAAAATGCAAATGTTAGATCCAACCTATCCACTTGTACCTCAAACCTAATGCCTCTATCCTTTCACGTTTCAAACCTCCAGATAGTAACTTTTCCCCGGCTTAATTAAATCATTTACACACACACACGTTCACACAGCCTTCATCACAGAATAACACAATATTCCTCAAAAATATTTTTTTAAAAACATCCAGTCTCACAGTATCTTCCTAATTGAAGACAGACAGACAGCTTCCCTGCCATTTTTCTATTCCCCATTATAAATTCTCCTGACTCTGCCTGTAATGGGCCGACATTTGTCTTAGCCAAACGCTTCCTTTTTATGTACTTATAGAAGCTTTAATGTCTTTTATTATGTTCTCCCTTTATTTAGCAATTTCTTGGTCCTCCTTTACTGTAATCTAGAATCCTCCCAATTCTCAGGTTTACTACTATTTTTGGAAACTTTGTAGGCCTTTTCTTTTAATCTTATACAATCCTTAACTTCCTTGGTTAGCCATGGTTGACTGACTTTTCATTTTGGGTTTTTGTGCCTTGAAGGAACATTGCTGTAAACTATGCAATAATTCTTTAAAGACTATCCATTGTCTATGTACCTTCACATCTTTTAATGTATTTTCCCAATCCACCTCAGCCAATTTTCCCCTCATACCTTCATAATTTCCTTTGCTCAAATTTAACACACTGGCTTCTGACTGAACTACCTCACTTTCAAACGTAAGTTAAAATTCTATCACATTATGGTCACTCATCCCTAAAGGTTCTTTTACAACAAGGTTATTAATTAGCCTTTCCTAGATCTAAAATAGCCTGTTCTCTAGTCAGTTCCTCACCATACTGCTCTAGAATACTATCTTAAACACAGTCCAGAAACTCGTGCTCTGCAACATTAGTGCTCATTAGGTTTACCCAGTCTATATGCCGATTGAGTCACTCATGATTACTGTATTGCCCATTCTACATGCTGCTCTAATCTCCTCATTAACACCACGGCCAGGATTTTCCCCTCGGCGATTTGGGGGCGGGGCCCGCTCGCCGAGGGGAAAATGACGTGGGATGACATCAGGAGGAACCCCCGACGTCATCCCGGTCCATTTAAATCTTCAGAAAGGTGGGTGGACAGCGAAATCAGCTATCTGCCCGCTGAGCTGTCAATGGCCAATTAACCTTGTTAAAGTCCCCGCCCATCCAAGCTTAAGGCTGGTGGGCAGGCCAGGAGCCCCAGCAGGCTCCAGATTATTTATGAAACTTCATCCGCTGGCACGATGAAATTTTATGTCTGTTTTTTAAAAATTTAATAAACTTTCTGCATTTCTTATTAACATGTCCCATCTTGTGTGACATTGTCACATGAGGGGGAGATGTTAATAATTTTAATATTTTGCTATTTTTTGACTTTTCTTTGCCTCAGGGAGCAGTGCGCACGAAAGAGCGCACTTTGACAGATGGGGAATCCCTCTACCCCCTACACAGGAAGGCCACTGGGTGGGCCTTAATTGGCCTGCCCACTCAAAATCGCGGCTGGCCCCGTTTCGGCGGCGGAGTTCGGCTGCCCGCCTGCCGCCGAGCCGGTGGGGCCCACACACCATCCAAGGGCAAAATTCTACCCCATGTCCCACACCACAACTCCTGTTTTGTGGCCTATAAACAACTCCTACCAATGTTTGCTGTCCCTTGCAGTTTCTTCGTTCCACCCAAACAGATTCCACATTTTGTTCTTCCAATCTGAGATCCTCCCTTACTAATATACTGATCCCATCCCTTACTATCAGTGCAACACCATCTCCTTTTCCTTTCTGCCTGCTCTTCCTAAATGTTGAATACCTTTGAATATTTGATTCCCAGTCTCCCAAAATTTGCTTTCAAGATTTCATCCCTTTCCCTACATATGTCATTGGTACCAATGTGGACCACGATGTCTGGCTGTTCACCATCCCTCAGAAGCATGTCCTGCAGCCGCTCCATGACAACCTTGACCCTGGCACTAAGGAGGCAACACACCATCCTGGACTCATCCTGGGTTGACAAGTGCCAAGTAACATTCGGACCACACAACTTCCAGGCAATGACCATCTCCAACAAGAGAGAATCTAATCATCACCCCTTGACATTCAATGGCATTACCATCACTGAATCCCCCACTATCAACCTCCTGGGAGTTACCATTGAGCAGAAACTGATCTGGACTAGCCATATAAATACTGTGGCTACAAGAGCAGGTCAGAGGCTAGGAATCATGCAACAAGTAACTCATCTCCTGACTCCCCAAAACCTGTCAGAATCTACAAGGCACAAGGCAAGAGTGTGATGGAATACTCTCCACTTGCCTGGATGAGTGCAGCTCTAACAATGCTCAAGAAGCTTGACACCGTCCAGAACAAAGCAGCCCTCTTGATTGGCACCACATCCACAAACATTCACCACCCTCCCAGCTCCTCCCACCCCACCCCCCCCCCACCACCGACTCACAGTGGCAGCAATGTGTACAATCTACAAGATGCACTGCAGAAACTCACCAAGGCTGCTTAGACCATGACCACTACCACCTAGAAGGACAAGGGCAGCAGATAGATGGGAACACCACCACCTGGAAGTTCCCCTCCAAGTCACTCACCATCCTGACTTGGAAATATATCACCATTCCTTCACTGTCGCTGGGTCAAAATCCTGGAATCCCTTTCTAGCAGCACTTTCTACACCACATGGACTGCAGTGGTTCACCACCACCTTCTCAAGGACAACTAGGGATGGGCAATAAATGCTGGCCCAGCCAGCAAAGCCCACATCCCGTAAATGAATTTTTCAAAATCACAGTTAGTGCTGCAAAGTCCCCTAACTATCGCATCCCCTATCACTAGTGCTCTTCCACTCTCCTCCTTCCCCTCTTGTGTAACTGAGCCACCCGTGATACAATGGACTTGGCTCTGGCTGCACTCCCCTGAGGAACTATCGCCCTCAGCATAATCCAAAATGGAAAACCGATTAGCAAGCAGGAAGACTCAAGGGACTCCTGCACTTCCTGCCTGGTTCTCTTAAACTCCCAGATGGTCACCCATTCCCTCACTGCCTGCATGCTCCTCGCCTGTGGTGTGACCATTTCCCTATGCATGCTATCCATGTATTTCTCAGCCTTGTGGATACACAACAGTGACTCCAGCCACCACTTAAGACCTGAAATCTGGAGCTCAAGCTTCTGTAGCCTGTGACATTTCCTGAAGATGTGTTCATCTAGAACACATGATGTGTCCATGACTTCCCACATACTGCAGGATGTACATTCCACTGGGCCAAGCTGACCTGCCATACTGTAACTTTAAAAACTATTTAGCACAATTAGAATAAGTAGAATAACTTACCAGTTACTCATCAATCAGCTTCTTCCCCTGTACTGAAGTAAGAGCCAGCTACCTGAGGCAGTCAATACGCATGTAGCAAAGGCCCTACAAATATCAATGAGATGAATAGCCAGTTAATTTGTTTTGACTGCTTTGGTTGAGAAATTAATGTTGGATGCCAAAAGAACGCAATTGTCCTTGATTGGAGGAGTGCCATGGGATCTTTTATGTCCACCTGAACAGATAGATGAGGTCTCAACTTAATAGTTCATTCAAAACTCCCTTCCTAACTGCACTGTGGGTGTACCTACACCATACAGAGTGCAGCAGTTCAAGAAGGCAGCTTACCACCACCTTTTCAAGGGCAATTAGGAATGGGCAATAAATGCTGGCCTAGCCAGTGATGTTCACATCCTATGAATGAATTAAAAAAAGAGTTCACACATGACAATGCAGCACTCAATCAGTACATCACTAAAGTGTCAACCTGGATTATGCAGTAGAATTCCTGCAATGGTTTCCATGGGTCTTTCATCAAAGGTATACCTTGGAAATGAAAGCTGCATGTGCTAAAATCCTGGACCTGGGCTTCAACACCACATTATTCAAACTCAGAGGCAATAGTTCTACCAAATGAGCCTAGTGAATACATCTAATTTATTAATCTTCATATTTTCCATACTAGAATACTTTCTGTGCTGTGAATGGTTGTGATGTGCTCGACATCTATTATAGTTTGCAGTTCTTCACCTCTGAGAAGTCTGGCAAATAAGATGCACTATTGGTTTCTTTTCTGGTGTGAATGATAGGTTCCTTTATGACACAATGGGTTCTCAGGCAGAGTGTTTGACAACAGGTAACTCCTATGAGCTTCATCTACTATGAAAACATATCATACTGTAAGACACAGTAGTCACAGTCAGAAGTAAAAAGAAACTAAAATGAAAGGCAGAATGACTTGCATTTACATAGCACCCTTCAAAGCCTTAGGATGTGCCAAAGTCCTTTACAGCTGATGAAGTACTTTTGAAGTGTAGCTACTGTTGTAAGGTACAAAGCACAGCAGCTAATTTACACACAGCAAGGCCCCCAAATGAGATAATAATCAGATAATCTGTTTTAGTGATATTGGTTGAGGGATAAATATTGGCAAAGATACTGGGAGAACCAATCTGTTCTTCTTTGAATAATGGCACTGGAGCTTTTAATTCTACCTGAGAGGACAAATAGGATCTATTTTAACATTTAATCTGAAAGATGAGAGACAATATCATGGACTTGTTATAAATTTTGTCTTCTACAAGCACCTTGTTTCTATCAGGTGACAACATCGCAGCTGCATTGACATGCTACAGTTACACAACAATCAGAGCCTACATTTCACCAATTACCAGAACTGGGAGTCTCAACAAGCTATCGAGAGTCATTGAAAGTCCTTGAATGTGACAGCTCTAAATGTCAGTGCTGTGATGGTTAAGAAAATTTCGCATATGACACAATCTGCAGAACGATCAATGATAAGCACAGATGCATTCTCTTGTCAATGTTCACATCCACACTTCGGAAGGACTTTTGCTGGGCTATGGTTCTGTGGGAGTCATCAACCTTCTAATATCTCACACAATTGGCATTGAGTATGTATGAGTTTTGGCAGTCTGTTAGTGAGGCATTTTGCTGTCAGGAAACATCACTGAAGACACATGCACACTATCAAGTGTGGGCTATTGAATGGCGATTAGGGGCTGGGACACTGGTTGATTTTTCAGTCATTCACTGGGAACATTTTACACAGTTTTTTTTTATTATTTATTAATGGGATGTGGGCATCACTGGCTAGGCCAGCATTTATTGCCCATCCCTAATTGACCTTGATCAGATGTCATTTAAGAGTCAACCAAATTGTTGTGGGTCTGGAGTCACATGTAGGCCAGACCAGGTAAGAATGGCAGGTTTTCTTCCCTAAGGACATTAGTGAACCAGATGGTTTTTTTTTGTGTGGCAACCATATTGCAGCTTGAGTGTTAATTCTTCCGCACCATAGAAATTACTTTAGTTCCGCCACAGTCATAGAAACAGGACAACTTTAAAATGACTTTTAAAATGGCAGGTCCTGGCTGGAATGCTGACCTAGACAGCCAGGCGGAGCGAGCACAATATTGCCGGATTTTTTTGGCTATTATGCCCATATTCACCAGGGGTATTAAAGCTGATGATGTGCCAGGTCCCTCAGCAGGTACAGACTGTGGAATATCCAAAGTTGCAAGTTATCACTGCTCCCCATCCCCTACCAGAATGCACACTATGAAGCTTTGTCAATAGTGGTTCTCTTCCTTGTAAAGGGATGACAATTCTTGCTCCCCATACTATCTTGACAACTCAGTTCAGAATTTACGGGCATAGAACGGTTTTAATTCTTCAGAAACCTTTGTGTTTGACCATCTTTGCAATACCTGTTCACGGATTCTTGATAAAATTGGATCCCAGTTTGTCCAATTCTTTATCTGTCTTGCACAGACTGCCGAAGAGTCCAGGAAATTCAATGCAAGTGCTACCTCTTGAAGTACTGGTACATGTGTAATACTATCAGGCAAAGGGAGGTGACTGAGGGCGTCTGCATTTGCTATATGCACACCCGGATGGTGCATAAAAATGTACTCGTATGCTGACAAAATTAAAGCCCATCTTTGAATTCTAACCAAGGTTATTGGTGGGGTTGCCTTTTCTTCACTAAACAAACCCAACAATGGCTTGTGATCTGACATGCAAATATTGATGGAACCTCTTTATTCCAAATACAATAGATAAGCCTTCTTTTTGAATTCATGAGTAACCATTCTCGGCTGCAGAAAGGGTTCTGGATACATATCCTATTGGTCTTTCAGGTCCATTCTCCATCTTGTATGACAATACTGCTCCCACTCGGTAGGGTGATGCATCACAAGTCAGCATCAATTCTTTAGACTGGTCATTGTGCACTAGCAGACATGATGGGCAGAATTTTCTGCCTGTAAGGCGGGCGGGCCCGACCCAGTCTCCGGTGGGCAGGGAGCCAATCCCTGCCGGAGAAGCGGGCCCCGCTGCCATTTTAAGTGGGAGGGCCAATTAAGGCCTGCCCAGCGTGACGTCCAGCGGGAAGTGCTATGTGCTTCCTGTGTGGGCGGGGGGATTCCCCAAAAGCGAGAGTGCACTCTTTCACACATGCGCACGAAAGAGCATACATCTCCCTGAGGCTAAGTGCAGCCTCAGGAAGATCGCTTCCACTTTGAAAAATATTAAAAATAGAAAAAAAATTCCTTAACATGTCTCCTCATGTGACAATGTCACATGAGATGGGACATGTTCATAATTTACAGAATAACTTTATTAAAATTTTGAACACCCTGCATGAAACCTCACCTCGCCACTGGATGAGGTTTCATGTTTTTTCTAATTCCCGTCGGGGCTCCTGCCTGCCCACCAACCTTAACGTTGGACGGGCAGGTCCTTTAATTGTTTAAATGATCCTGTCAATGACCTCAATTGGCCATTGACAGGTCGGCGGGCGCATAGCTGATTTTGCTGCGGCCTCGCCTTCCTGAACATTTAAATGGGGCAGAATGATGTCAGGAGTTCCGCCCGACGTCACTGCGCGTCATTTTACGCGTCGGCGAGTGGGCCTCGTCCCCTGCTCGCCGATGGCAAAATTCTGCCCAATGAGTGTAAAACCTTCTTGACTCTTATGAAGGTTTCCTCTTGCAGTGCCTCCCGGGACCATGTGTGGTTCTTTTTTAATAATAAGTGTAAAGGGGCTAACACTGTAGATAGGATTAGGCAAGAAGCGACTGTGATCGTTTACCATGCCCACAAAAGATTTGAGCTCAGTGATGTTGGTAGGAGAGGGCGCTTCCTGGATTGCCCTGACTTTCTCCCCTAATGGATGCAACCCTTGGGCATCCATTCGATGACCCAAATACATGATTTCAGTTGCTTGGAAAGTGCACTTCTCTTTTTTCAAACAAGTGCCAGCCTCCACAAATCTCTTCCGAGCCTCTTCGAGGCTGGCCAAATGTTTTGCGTCTATGGATCCTGTGATCAGGAAGTTGTCCAGGTACTCTATGACTTGGGGAAGTCCTTGTCATAGGTTTTCCATCGTTCTTTGGAAAATTACACAAGCAGATGACCCGAAGGGTAGGTATGTATATTGGTACAGGCCCTTGTGTATGTTTATAGCAACATAACTTCTTGATGTGTTGTTCAGTTCTAGCTGTTGGTATACATGGCTCTTGTCTAGTTTAGTAGGATCTTTAGTAGGAACTAAATAGACATGGGCGGGGGAGGTTTCTGGAGAGGAGATACATACACTTACAAAGCAAAAGGATATGGCAGCATTTTAGAGCAGCTATTTAGGTAATGATACCCAGAGTGTGACAGGAAGGGCCCGAGTGTACAAACATAAAAAACAGCAGCAAATAAGGTCAAAGGGGGGGAAAATGGTAAGAAGGCAAAATTAGTGGCTCTTTACTTAAATGCACGTAGTATTTGGATCAAAATAAATGAATTAACAACATAAATAGAAGTTAATGGGTATGATCTTATAGCCATTACGGAGACAAGGGGCAGAATTTTGCCGTCGGCAAGCAGGGGGCGGGGCCTGCTCGCCGATGCGGCAAATGATGCAGGATGACTTCGGGCGGAATGCCCAACATTATCCCGCCCCATTTAAATTTTCAGGAAGGCAGGGGCGCAGCAAAATCAGCTGTGCGCCCGTTGACCTGTCAATGGCTAATTGAGGCCATTGACAGGATCATTTAACCAAATAAAGGACCTGCCCATCCAACCTTAAAGTTGGAGGGTCAGCCAGAAGCCCCAGCGGCAAATAGAGAAAACATCAAAACTCATCCAGGGTGGGATGAGGTTTCATGTAGGGTTTTCAAAATTGTAATTAAGTTATTCTGTAAATTATGAACATGTCCCAACTCATGTGACATGTAAGGGTATTTTTTTTCTATTTTTAATATTTTTCAAAGTTCAGGTGATCTCCCTGAGGCAGCACTTAGCCTCAGGGAGATGTGCACTCTTTCATGCGCATCCACGAAAGAGCACAATCTCGCTTTCAGGGAAACCCCCCGCCCGCACAGGGAGCGCATAGCGCTTCCCGGTGGACGTCACGCTGGGCGGACTTTAATTGGCTCGCCCACATAAAATGGCATTGCGGCTCGCTTCACTGGCAGCAATCGGCTCCGTGCCCGCCAGCAATTGGGTCAGGCCCACCCGCCCGACAGGCAGAAAATTCTGCCCAAGGTTACCAGGAGATCAAAGCTGGGAACTAAATATTCTGGGGTATGTGACTTTTCGAAAGGACAGACAGGTAGGAAAGGGTGGTGGTGTAGCTTTGTTAGTATGAGATGGAATAGGTACAATAGCTAGAAATTATCTTGGATTAGAAGATGTAGAATCCATATGGGTGGAGGTAAGAAATAATAAGGGGAAAAAGACACTGGTGGGAGTAGTCTTTAGGCCCCCTAATGGCAGCTATACTGAAGGATGGAGAATAAATCAGGAGATAATGAGGGCATGTAAAAAAGGCAGTATATTAATCATGGGTGACTTTAATCTTCATGTAAATTGGGAAAATCAAATTGGCAGAGATAGCCATGAGCAAAAATTCATAGAGCGTATTCGGGACAGTTTCCTGGAACAATATGTTGTGAATCCAACCAAGGATCAGGCTATTTTGGATCTTGTAATGTGTACTGAGGCAGCTTTAACAAATGAGCTCAGAGTAAAAGATCCCCTAGGAAGCAGTGACCATAACATGGTAGAATTTAGCATTCAGTTTGAGAGTGAGAAACTTGGGTCGGAAACAACTGTGTTAAACTTAAATAAGGGTAATTACAAAGGAATGAGGGCAGAGTTGGTTGGAATGGACTGGGAAAGGCGTTTAGCAGAAAAGATGGTTGATGAACAGTGGCAGACATTTAAGAAAATAGTTCATGACTCACAACAAAGATAAATCCCAGTGAGAAAGGAGGGTTCTAGGAAGGGGATAAACTAAGCATGGTTAACCAAGAAAGTTAAGGACTACATCAAATTGAAAGAAAATCATACAATGTGGCCAAGATTAGTGGTAAGCAAGAGAATTGGGAAAGTTTTAAAAAGCAACCAAAAAAAGGGAGGAAATAAACTTTGAGGGTAAACCAGCAAGTAATATAAAAATGGACAGTAAGAGTTTCTTTAAATATTTGAAAAGGAAAAGAGAGGTCAAAGTGAACATAGGCCCTTTAGAGAAGGAGGCTGGGGAAATAATAATATGGAACCAGGAAATGGCGGAAGGGTTGAATAAATACCTTGCATCAGTCTTCATAGTAGAAGACACTAATAGCATTCCAAAAATACTAAATAATCAAGGGACAAAAGGTGGAGAGGAAATAAATAAAATAACTGTCACTAGAGAAATATTAGGGAAACTATTAGGGCTAAAGGCCAATAAGTCCCCTGGACCTAATAGGTTGTAACCTAAGATATTAAAGGAAGTAGCTACAGAGATAGTGGATGCACTGGCGGTAATCTTCCAAGAATCCTTATATTCTGGAAAAGTCCCAGAACATTGGAAAACTGCCAGTGTAACACCCTTATTCAAAAAGTGGGGTGGGGGGGGGGGGTGGGGGTGGGAGACAGAAAGCAGGTAGTATAGGCCAGTTAACATCCGTCATTGGGAAAATGTTAGAGCCCATTATAAAGGACGTAATAGCAGAGCATTTAGAAATGCATAATATAGTCAAGCAGAGTCAGCATGGCTTCATGAAGGGGAAATCATGCCTGACAAGTTTATTCTGCTGAGGTTACAAGCTGGATAGATAAAGGGAAACCAGTTGATGTAATATATTTGGATTTCCAAAAGGCATTTGATAAGGGAACGCACATAAGGCTACTTAATAAGATAAGAGCCCATGGTGTTGGGGGTAGTATATTAGCATGGATAGAGGATTGGCTAACTAATAGAAGGCAGAGAGCTGGGATAAGGGGGGCATTTTCAGGATGGCAACATGTAACTAGTGAAGTGCCACAGGGATCAGTGCTGGGACCACAATTATTTATAATATATATTAATGACTTAGATGAGGGAAGTGAATGTACTATTGCCAAGTTTGCGGATGACACAAAAATTGGTGGGAAGGCAAGTGGGTGAGTCTACAGAGGGATATAGACATGCTAAGTGAGTGGGCAAAAACTTGGCAGATGGAATATAATGTGGGAAAATTTGAGGTTATGCACTTTGGCAGGAAGAATAGAGAAGCTGAATATTATTTAAATGGAGAAAGACTGCAGAAAACTGCAGCACAGAGGGATTTAGGGGTCCTCGCGCATGAATCCCAAAAGCTAACATACAAGTTCAGCAGGTAATAGGGAAGGCAAATGGAATGTTGACCTTTATTTCAAAAGGGATGGAGTATAAAAATAGGGGAGTCTTACTAAAACTAAACCGTTTTTTTAAGGCAAGACCTGTGCCTTACGTCCTACAGGAAAAGGTGAATTACGTCCTTTATAATGGGCTCTAACAAGGCACTAGTTAGACCACACCTACAATAGTGAACAGTTTTGGTCCCTTTATCTAAGGAAAGATATGCCGGCATTGGAGGCAGCCCAGAGAAGGTTCAGTAGGCTGATCCCAGGCAGAGAGGGATTTTCTTATCAGGAAAGTTTGAGTAGGTTGGTCCTGTCCTCATTGGAGTTTAGAAGAATGAGAGGTGACCTTACCGAAACCTATAAAATTCTTAGGGGCTTGACAGGATAGATGCTGAGAGGTTGTTTTCCATTGTGAAGAATCTAGGAACAGAGGGCATAATCTAAGAGTAAGGGGTCACCCACTTAAGACAGAGATGAGGAGGATTTTCTTCCCTCAGTGGGTAGTGAATCTATGGAATTTACCACTGTAGAGGCTGGGTTGCTGAGTACATTCAAGGCTGAGATAGACAGATTTTTAATGAGTAAGGGAATCAAGGGTTATGGGGAAAAGGCAGGAAAGTGGATTTGAGAATTATCAGGTCAGCCATGATCTCATTGAATTGCGGACCAGACTCGATGGGCCGAATGGCCTACTTTTGCTCCTATGTCTTATGGTCTTATGATCTTCCTCCTGCAAGTTTAATATACAGATCTTCAGTCCTTGGGATTGAGTATTTGTCTAATTTTGCAGCCTTGTTCACAGTTAATTTATAATTTTCGCAGATACAAATAGTTTGAACGAGTTTCATCACAGAGACTATGGGTGCTGCCCATTCTGAAAATTGGATTGGCTGGATTATTCCTAACTTCTCCAAATGACATAATTCACCTTTTCCTGTAGGACGTAAGGCACAGGTCTTGCCTTAAAAAAAGGGTTTTGCTTCAGAATCCACGTATATTTTAGCTTGTAGACCTTTTCTGTTCTCCAGTTCATCTCAGAGTACTCTGCCATACTTTTTTAACAACTCAGGAATTCCTCCTGTTCTGACTTGAAAAATTTCTGACCAGTTTAGTTTAACTTCTTCCAACCAATCCCGGCCCAGAGGCTAGGTCCTTCACCTGATAAAACAATTATTGGTTTAAATAAAAGCAAAAAACTGCGGATGCTGAAAATCCAAAACAAAAATAAAAATACCTGGAAAAACTCAGCAGGTCTGGCAGCATCTGCGGAGAGGAACACAGTTAACGTTTTGAGTCCGTATGACTCTTCAACAGTTCTGTTGAAGAGTCATACGGGCTCGAAACATTAACAATTATTGGCAGCTGGGCTGTCTGTTGCCTGTAAGATACAGGTAAAGAGGTGATGTCTTTCACCTGTATTGCTTCTCCAGTACACGTCTTTAGCTAAGTCATAGTTTGCTCCAAACTCAATGGCTGGGTACCTTCTGTAAGGTATTTAAAGATGTGTTCTCCCATCACTGTGGTTGATGTTCCTGTATCACCCTCAATGACCAGAGGCTTTCCATTTACTTGAAGTCTAACAGTGATTGGTTCAGTTTTCCTGACCTTCAGATTGTATAGGGGTTGTAAACCTAGGAATAAAGTCCTATAAATATCAACCTTAACTTGGAATGGAAACCGAGCAGAAATCTTTACAAGACTACAGAAGGTACAGATATGTCAGTATCAGCAGCTTCTTGTTCATCTATATTGTGCATTTCATTTACTTTGACCTACTGTCTGAATGGCTATCTTGATCTAGTCCTGCATTGTTTAACAACCTGCTCTTTTTTGTGATAGTAGTGGTATTCTGCTTCTTTAAATCTGCAGGTTTTAGGTACATGATTACCCCCACATTGGTGAGACTTTAACTTCTGGGTTACTGGTGAGCCGCTTCCAGTATTTATTTTTATTTTTCTAGCAGAAAGGACCATGTCCCTCTTCACGGTAGCCTCACTGGTCCTCTCGCCACGCTCTGACTGCAGAACAGCGCCATATTGCGCACTCTGCAAAGCCTGCAAATCCCTCTCAGCTCTCTCCATTGCTAGCGTTATCTCCATGATGCGCTTCTGGTCTATATTAACTTCTGTAAGCTAACAGCGCTTAATGGCATAATCGTTTATGCCATAAACCAAACGATCTTGCAACATGTCATTCAAAGTATCACCAAGGTCACAGTGCTCCGTTAACTGTTTTAACTTCACAATGTACGTTAGAATCGACTCACTGGGAGCCCTTACTGAAGAGTTGAACTTGAATGTTTACATCATCACTGATGGTTTAGGCTGAAACTGTGCCTTCACAAGGTCTACTAACTCACTGAAGGATCAGGAATTTGGCATATTCGGAGCCGTCAGACTATGGATTAGATTACATGTTTTGCTCCTGCAGGCACATAGGAGAATTGCCTCCTGTTTCTCCTCTGCTGTTATTTCATTTGGCACAAGGTAGAAAACTAGGCGCTCTATGTACTGACTCCAGTCCTTGATGGATGAATTTTATGGGTCAATTCTGCTGAAGAGAGGTAAGTATACTTCTTTTCTCTTCCCTTAAAAATCGAAATACTCACAGTGAAGAGCGAAGGACTGCGTTGTCACTATTTATCCTCATCACCAAATGTAACAAACTTGGAGTGCAGGGCAGGTTCCTTGTAAGAAACAATAAACTTTATTTACAGAGCCGCTGATGAAGCTACATCCTTGTTCCAAGACCAAGGCCGGAAAACTCAGCCCCTAAGATTACCCATGTTTAGGGCTGATTTGTCTGTACCATCCCATAACAGCATGATAAATGTAACTTACAATTACTACACTAACAGTTCTGTGGGAATACCTCCACGACATGCACTGCAACTTTTCAAGAAGGTGGCCCACTACTAATCTGCTGCCCGTGTCTTTGTAGGAGGTGTGTGTGAAGCTGCAGATTTGGAAAGAACTGTGAAAACTCACGGTAACCTCTAACCCACCCTCTCTCTGCACCCTCCACTCTTGCCCCTGGCCCTAGCCCTAGCCCTCAGACCTTGCACTGAAATATTTTCTACTAAATTTTTTCCTGCTCTGAATTCCCCAATGACTGAATATTAGATGGAACCCAGCCATACAAATAGGACGGAAGTCCCTTCACACTGCCAGCTATAGGAGTTGCAAGTGAAAGGAATTCAAAGTAGTTTCAATCCACCTTCTTATGAACATAGGTTCAAAGCAGAAAACTACTCTTAATTGGCAATGCTAGTCAGATATCACATTAGCAATTTGAGAAAAGCAAGTGGAAGGAAGGGGTAGAGGGGGAAAGGGCCTGGTAGGAAATTTGAGGTACATATCATGGCAGTACAGAGGGTGCTCTGCTCTAAGCCTCACATAACCTGGGAGTGCTTAATCCATTTCCCATACAGATGTCTCTCTGATGAAGGTTTTCAACCCAAAGTGCTAACAGTCCTTTTTAATCTTTCAGATGCTCTGGATCTTCACTATTTTCTGCTGTCGCTTCACAATTTATTTTGTCTTTACTAAGACAGGAAACTGGTTTGTTTAAAATCCAGAGGAAGCGAGGATATTTTGCTGGTGGGAGTGGGGGGCGCTGCTGGGGGGTGTGGGTGTGGGACATGTGTGTGAGGCAGATAGAGGAGGGACATGGTTGTAGCTCCATTTCTGATGAAATGCAGTTACCTTTTGTCATTGCATAACACTGACTGCAGTTCTTGCTGTCGTACAGCCCTCTGTGTTTACACTGCATGGTGTTTCTACAGCAGCTGAACCCAGCAATGACAGAGGAACCACAAGTCATTCCCTGCTATCTATCCCATAGCTGATCAAAGCCTGAACTTTTACAGGTCAGAAAGGAATTGATGTGACTGTTTCAGTCTGCTTGTGCCCAAGAGCAACAACTTGAGGAATTTAAAGTAGAAATAAAGAAAATACCTTTTGCAGTATTTTAAACTATGTGCAGAATTTTAACTGCTAAGCCGGGGGGACAGGGAGCACAGGTTCGGGTGTTGGGGGAGTGGGGGGGTTAAAGCACCAAAAAGTGGCTTTGGAGTGGGAATTGAGCATGATCCCGCTCACTTCCAGATGTAACACAGACAGGTTTGCAGGCGAGCTGCTGGGTTCGGGATTTTAATATTTAAATCCCCAATTAACTGCAGATTTAAATGCCCAGCATTCTAGTCAAAGAACAAGCACATGGATTTGCCAAACTGTTTGGAACTCGCTAGGGTAAACCAGGCACAACAGAGAGTGCCTGCTCAGTGACACTGACAGGCTGGGAGCTTTGAACTGATGAGCTGCAACCATCCCTAAGTGAAAGGCTGCTGCTCACAGCACTTCTCCTGCGAGTGTGTTTTCACTGCTTGACAAGTGATTTCAAACTTCTTGGGAGTCAATTCAACTGTTGGACTTCACTCACCTTGGTCTGCACTTTGCTGCTGTCAGCTTTCATTGCAGTATGAGAGCAGCTTCTGCAGCTTCTACATTGGGCCTCTGATAAGGAAGAAGAGGAGTAACAACACCAGCAGCAGTGCTAGCTGCCTTCCTGTCAGCCATGTATTCCCGTACACTGCAGAGGATTGACACAGGAGAGACCCAGCTTGAAAGAGGTGACAGCCTCTTAGGGTATACGGAAGGAGAATCAGCTCTCTCAATACGTGTGTAAATCAGTGAGACTCAGGCTTTCACAGCAGGTTGTTGCTGACACCTGCTGCTTCCTAGGGCAAGACTTCCCTCTCAGTGAATCAAGTGGGCCTGCAATGCCAGTGTCAAATAAGAGCAGTACATGGAAACCACTCCCTGAAGACAGGAATTATTAATTTTTAGAAACTGTAATGTTGCTTCAGTGTTTATTTTAGTGCTTTGCAAGTTTTTTTTATTCATTCATTGGAAGTGGGTGTTGCTGGCTAGGCCAGCGTTTATTGCCCATCCCTAATTGCCCTTGAGAAGATGGTAGTAAGCTGCCTTCTTGAACCACTGCAGTCCATATTTAATGCCAACATCAAAGAACACTAGGTGGATTTGCTAAGGCCGGAAGACTATTTTTTTCTATACCCTCCCCACCCACCAACCTCACATATAGTGGATGGGGCAAGTTTCTTTTGTGGATAGAAATAGGGCCTCATTGTGCTCATTTTTATGGATGTAAAACAGATGCAACCAATGTCCCAAGCTAAAAGTACACCTGAAAGATATCTGATGCGATATTAGGGCAGGGCCAATATTCAAGGCTCCCTGGCAGCTGACTAAAACATGCATAAGTCCCTCACTTGTTTAAATGAGGGACTTGTTAGTTGCTCTATCCCTCCACGCCTTAGCTGGGACTTAGATTAAGAGCGCTGTTGGTGAGACGCTCAGCCTGACATTGATCTCCTTAAAATAGGCCTGTGGCTGGTGCAGTCCTGACAGATTTAGCCAAACAATATCAGTAAAACCTGTGGCCCATTTGCAAGCCAGCCTCAGATCCCTCGGCTGGGCTACAGGCTCAATGCGTAGTGTCAATTTAAGGCTTGAAAACAGGTTTAAAGGAATTCAGGTCCCTTGATGTTACTTGATGTTGGCTGCATGAGAGCCACCACCAGTATCACAGCAGTAAAGCAATGTAAAAGCAGCTTATAAAAGCTGGGCAAATCACCCTTGGCAACCACTTCAAACCACAATGATTAAGAATGTTCAAGTTATTACCTTGCCTCCTAGGGATAATGTCGGTCTGTAGCTGAAGCAATACATTTAATCTTCTTTACAGAGATGTGTGAAATACACCTCTACTGTGATCATGCTTCTCACGATAAAGCAGATTACCTGATAAGCAGGTTGAAATTTTTTCCAAGTTGTTTTTCTTATCATTCTATGGGATGTGAGCGTCACAGGCAAGGTCAGCATTTGTTACCCATCCCTAATTGCCCTTGAGGCGCCCTCTTGAACCACTATAGTCCATCTGGTGCAGGTGCACCGACAATGCTGTTAGGAAGGAATTTCAGGATTTTGACCCAGCGACAGTGAAGGAACGGCAATATAGTTACAAGTCAGGATGGTGTGTGGCTTGGAGGGACCTTGCAGGTGGCGGTGGTGGTGTTCCCATGTATCCGTTGTCCTTGTTATTCAAGGTGGTAGAGGCCGTGGGCTGGAAGGTGCTGTTGAAGGAGCCTTGGTGAGTTACTGGAGTGCATCTTGTTGATTGTCCACACTGCTGCCACTGTGTGTCAGTGGTGGAAGGAGTGAATGTTTAAGGTGGTAGATAAGATGCCTGCTTTGTCCTTAATGGTATTGAGCTTCTTTACTATTTCATCACACTCCTGAATTGTGCCTTTTAGATGATTAACAGCTTTGAGGAAGTGGGAATTTGCCTCATAATTCCCAGTCTCTGACCTGCTCTTGTGGCCAAAGTATTTATGTACCTGTTCCAGTTATGCTTCTGGTCAATGGTGAGGGATTCAGCAATGGTAATGCCGTTCAATGCCAAGGGGAGATGGATAGATTCTCTGTTGTTGGAGATGGTCATTGCCCGGCACTTTCATGGTGTGAATGTTATTTGTCCTTATCAGCCCAAACCTGAATGTTATCCAGGTCTTGCTACGTATGGATATGGACTACATCAGTAGCTGCGGAGTTACAAGTGCAACATCAGTAAGCATCGACACTTCAGACCTTATGATGGAGGGAAGGTCATTGATGAAGCAGCTGAAGACATTTGGGCCAAGGACACTACCCTGCAGTGATCTCCTGGAACTGAGATGATTGTCCAACAATCACAAGCATCATCCTTTTTGCTAGGTATGACTCAAACCAATGGAGAGTGTTCCCCTGATTCCATCAATTTCAATTTTGTTCGAGATTCTTGATGCCACACTAGGTCAAATGCCGCCTTGATGTCAAGGGCAGTCACTTTCACCTCACTTCTTGAGTTCAGCTCTTTTGTCCATGTTTGGCCCAAGGCCATAATCAGGTCAGGAGCTGAGTGGCCCTGGTGGAACCAGTGTGTTACAGCATTGGAATGTAAACTAATTTTATTTACTGAAATTTTACAAGATTAATTAATATTTATTTTATGTTCTTTATCACACCTGACTACAAAGGAAGAAAAAAAATGTTGAATTCTGTATTTTCAGGGAAGGGGAGGGTTAAGTATGAACCAGACAGTACTTGTGGTTCTTGGATGTTCTGAGATCCATTTCATGACTCACCTTTCCACTGAAATGTGGAACCAAATGGTTGACTCAAGCACAGTCGAATGCTGTTAGCAATGTTATTGTGTTCATGGGTAAACTGACATTTTTGAATTTGCATACACTGACCAAGCAATGATTCATATGGTTGCTCACTTTATATGGAGAAAGGTTCAGCAGGTAGAAACTTAAATATCATTCAAAACCAAGCATATCTGTGCTGTTTTAAGTTCCACTTACTCATTACCCTAATTGTTGCTGAGCTAAATTGGCTGTCCAGCTCCCAGTGCCTCAAATCTTTAAAATCTTTGCCCTCATGTTCAAATTACTTCTCAACCAATCTCTGCACTCCCCTCCAACCTGTACACTCCCCATTCTGCCATCTCAAGCTTCTTGTGCATTCCCCTCTCATTTGCCCAACCATTGGTCTTCTTCTGTTTGGCTCCCTTAACAGCAAAGAGTTAAATAGCTCAATATCTCATTGCTGTTTGTTGGTCCTTGCTGTGTGTAAAAAAAGCTGCAGAATTTACCCATGTTACAACAGTGACTACACTTTAAAAGTACTTCCCTGGCTTGTGAAGCACTTTGGAATACCCTGCGTTTGTGAAGGGACTATATGAAAGAAAGTTCTTCCATTTTCTCTATCAAAAGCAGTTACGCTTCAATTGACCTCAAGATGTACCTACTTGGAAGAAATTGCCTGAAAGGAAACAGACAGCTGAAGTTAACAACAGAGTAATACGCTATATTATATGGCATAGTGCGCTTGTCATTATAAAACAGGGTATCATCTGGTTCATAGTGAACAACAGCACAAAAAATCAACGAATGCTTAAAAATTTGTGGATATGTGACAGAATGTTGAGGCCAGGGTGGAGGTTGGGTCGGGGATCAGGACTGTGGTTCAGAGAATTGGGAATCCGGGAACCATGGGGCAGGTATAGCAAAGGCCATTTGTGGGGGGCGCAGTCTCGAGAGGAGACTGATGGGTGGATCTGGGGGTAGAGGAGGCCAGGGACGAGGGTCAAGGGTCAGGAGAGGAGGCTGAGGGGAGTGGTCGGGGGGGGGGTGGGGGGTCACTGGAGGAGAGGATCGGGGTTGGAAGAGGTGGCTGGGTGGATAAGCTCGAGAGTTGGGAGTGGGGGATGATTGCAGATCAGGACAGGAGGTGAGAGGGTGATTGGAGGCTTAAAATGTTGGTAATCAAGCAAGTGTTAACTGTATGGCTGGAGGGGGCACTTCTGTTCCTCCTGGTTCTGCTTTCAGGTAAGTTTTTCACCTTCTTTCTTGCAGATAATTCCTGGGCAGTGCTTCCCAAACTATTTTCCAATATGACCCGATTTTAACACTTGAAAATGAACATGACTCCAGACTCAGCAAAAACAAAACAGCAATAAAACATCACCATAACATTCAGTATATACCCTAGATATTGCATATAAATTGGCCTTTGAAGCCTCAAAAAATCTGTCAAAAAACAAAGGTTGTCATATAGGCCAAGTATAAAAGTGAACTACTGGCGTGGGTGTAGGTGTTTGCCATTTTGAAACGTCATTGGCACCTGACGCAGAGTGGCCATTTCTTAAACTCTTGTGCTTCTTCACAACACAGCCCATGTCGCCTGCTTGACTCCTTTGCATCCAGTTATAAGGTACAGGTAAGTAAAACATGCATGCGTGGTGTGAAAAATTGCGGCTGACTATTAATGTGAGTATAGCATATTTTTGGTGTTGGAAAAATTAGGTCTTATATGCCAAATGAACTTATATGTCGTGATTTACGGTAATCATTAAAGTTTGTGTTTTGTAATTCAACATATAATACATTATATAAATATGAAATTCTATATTTATAAAGTAATTTGTAAAAATGTTATTTCATGTACTCATATAGGTTTCAGCCAAGCTCTCCACGTTCCCTGGTGACAGAAGACTCACTGAAACCCCTCTGCCTCCACACTGTAATTAGACCCCTCACCCCACACACTGTAATCCCCTCCATCACCCCCACACAATAATCCGCCCCTCTCCTCTTTATCCCTCTCTACACTCAATTATCAGCCCCTCTTTTACCACTAAACCCCCCTCCCCCCAACATCACCACCCCCACTTCATCTAGTTGTTGGTGCCTGTGAAACAGTCACCAGCCCGGGTGAACGAGCCTGGACAATAGGCAGACAGGAGCAGAAACACTGTAAAGTTTGAAGCATCCACCAAGCTTCCCAGCTCTGCCACATGACCTCCAGGTTTCTCCCACATACATGAGTCACTGAGTTACATTTTCCAGCGTCTGCCTGGACCAAATCAGTGCAAAAATATCCAGGACCTGCTTGGCACATGCCAGTGGAAGTGCTTCCGAAGGTGAAAGGTGGGCTAACTGCCCACCCCTTGCTGTTTGGCAGCATTGATTCAGTGGGTGCTAAATGATCAAGGATATTTGACATTTTGTAAGGACAGGAAGCTAGGAATCGGTGATGGGGTACCTCTGTTAAGGGTGACATTAGTACAGTAGTGAGCGATGATCTTAGTTCAGAGGATCAAGATGTAGAATCAGGTTGGGTAGGGATAAGAAATAGCAAAGGTAAGAAATTACATGTGGGAGTAGTTTATAGGTCCCCCAACAGTAGCTACATTGTGGGACGGAGTGTACAGGAAGAAATAATGGGGGCTTATAAGAAATGTACTGCAATAATCATGGGTGTTTTTAATCCACATATAGATTGGATGAATCTGATAGGCAAAAGTAGCCAGGAAGATGAGTTCAGAGAGTATATGTGGGACCATTTCTTAAAGCAGTACATTCTAGTGCCAACCAGGGAGCAGGCTATTTTAGATACGGTAATATGCAATAAAAGAAGATTAATTAATAACCTCATAGTAAAGGAGTCCCTAGGCAACAGTTTAAGAATTTCACAATCAGTTTAAGGGTGAGAAGTGTGGGTCTAAGACCAATGTCTTAAACTTAAATTAAGGAAATTACAAGGGTATGAAGACAGAGTTGGCTAAAGTGAACTTGGAAAATGGGTTCAAAGGTAGGACAGTAGAAAAGTAGTGGCAGATATTTAAGAAGCTATTTCATAATACTCAGCAAAGATATATTCATTTCAAAAAGAAAGACTCTGTGAGAAGAAGGCACCATCCATGGCTAACTAAGGAAGTTAAGGATAGCATCAAATTGAAAGAAAAAGCATACAATACTGTGAAAATTAGTGGTAGGTCAGAAGATTCGGCAGATTTTAGAAACCAGCAAAATATGACTAAAAAAGGGAAATATAAAACAGGTGAAGAGTTTCTACAAAAGTTTTTATATTTAAAAAGGAAAAGAGTAAGTAAATTGAGCATTGGTCATTTAGAGGGTGAGACTGGGGAATTAATAATGGGAAAAAAAGAAATGGCGAAGCGTTAAACAAGTATTTTGTGTCTGTCGTCACTATAGAAGAATTAAAAATATCCCAAGAATACTTGAAAATCAAGAAGTAAAAGTGAGGGAGGAACTTAAAACAATTACCATCACCAAGGAAAAGGAACAGGGAAAACTATTATAACTGCACTGACAAGTACCCTGGACCTGATGGCCTGCATCCTACTGCCTTAAAATAAGTGGCTGCAGAGATATTAGGTGCATTGGTTGTGATCTTCCAAATTCCCTATTTTCTGGAAAGGTCCCAGCAGATTGGAAAATCACAAATGTAACACCTCTATTCAAGAAAGGAAGGAGACAAAGTATGAAACTATAGACCAGTTAGCCTAAAATCTGTCAAAGGGAAAATGCTGGAATCTATTATTAAGCAAGTTATAGCAGGACATTTAGAAAACCACAATACAATCAGGCGGAGTCAACATAGTTTTGTGAAAGGGAAATCTTGTTTGAATAATTTACTAGAGTTCTTTGAAGAAGTAACAAGCAAGGTGGATAAAGGGGAACCTGTAGATGAGATGTACTTGGATTTTGGTGACTAGTGGTGTACCACAGGGATCAGTGCTTGGGCCCCAGATATTTGCGTTATATATAAATGACTTGGATGAGGAAACTTCATCCTCAATATTTCCAAGTTTGCTGATGATACAAAACTAGGTGGGATGTGATTTATGAGAAGGATGCAAAGAGGCTTCAGGGCGATTTAGACAAGTTGTGTGTGTGGGCAAACACATGGCAGATGCAGTATAAAGTAGATAAATGTGAAGTTATATGCTTCAATGTAAAAAACAGAAAGGCACAGTATTATTTAGATAGTGATTTATTGGGAAATGTAGATATACAAATGGATCTGGGTGTCCTTGTACGCCAGTCAATGAAAGTAATCAGGCAGGCGAGCATTTAGGAAGGTAAATAGTATGTTGACCTTCATTGCAAGAGAATTTGAGTTCAGAAGTAGGGATGCCTTACTGCAGTTATGCAGGGCCTTGGTGAGACCACACCTAGAGTATTGCTTGCAGTTTTGGTCTCCCTACCTAAGAAAGGATATACTTGCCATAGAGGGAGTGCAGCAAAGGTTCATTGGGCTGATACCGGGGATGGCAGGACTGTCATATGAGAGAGATTGGTTCAAGTGGGCCTGTATTCAGAAGAGTTTAGAAAAATGAGAGGAGACTTGATTGAAACATATAAAATTCTAATAAGGCTGGATGCAGGGAGGATGTTTCCCCTGGTTGTGGAGTTTAGAACCAGGGGTCACATTCTCAGGATACGGGGCAGGCCATTTAGGACTGAGATGAAGAAAAATTTCTTCACTCAGAGAGTGGAATTCTCTACCACAGAAGGCTGTGGAGGTCGGGTCACTGAGTATATTCAAGAAAGAAATTGATAAATTTTTGGATATGGAAAGAAAGCAGGAATATGGTGTTGAGATGGAGGGTCAGCCATGATCATATTGAATGGCGGAGCAGGCTTGAAGAGCCAAATGGCCGAATCCTGCTCCTAGTTTCTATGCTTCTACGTTTTTCCAAACGGCATTCAATATGGTACCACATCAAAGGTTGTAACACAAAATAGGAGCTTATGGTGTAGCACCAACGTATGAACAGAGGATTTGTTAGCTAAAAGGATGCAGAGAGTAGGGGTAAATGGGCCATTTTCAGGTTGACAAACTGTAACTACTGGAGTGCTTCGGGGTTAGTGCTGAGGCCTCAACTATTAATATTCTAAATTAATGACTTGGATGAAGGGACCAAATGTATGGTAGCTAAATTTGCGGATGACACAAAGATAGGTGGGAAAGTAAGTTGTCAAGAGTCTGTAAAGGGATATAGATGGGTTAAGTGAGTGGGCAAAAAATTGACAGATGGAGTATAATGTGGGAAAATGTGAATTTGTCCACTTTAGCAACAAGCATAGAAAAGCAGGATATTATTTGAATGGACAGAGACTTCAAAACTCTATGGTATAGAGGGTATCCTGGCACATGCATTACAAAAAGTTGGTATGCAGGTACAGCAAGTGATTAGGAAGGCAAATTGAATGTTTATGTTTATTACATGGGTCATCGAATATAGAAGTAGGGAAGTGTTCCTAGGCTGTAGAGGGCCTTAGTGAAACCACATCTGCAGCACTTTGTACAGTTTTGGTCTCCTTACTTAAGAACTGCATTAGAAACAGTTGAGAGAAAGCTCACCTGATTGATCCCTTGGGTTGAAGGAGTTATGAGAAAAGGTTAAGCAGTCTGGGCCTATACCCATTGGAGTTTAGAAGAATGAGAGTTGTTTGTATTGAAACATATATAATCCTGAGGGGACTTGACAGGATGGATGTTGAGAGTATGTTTCCCTTGTGAGGGAGTCTAGAACTAGGGGACAAAGTTTAAAAATTAGCCGTCTCCCATTTAAGACAGAATGAGGAGAATGTTTTTCTCTCAGAGAGTCGTTAATCTGTGGAATTCTCTTCCCCAGAGAACAGTGGAGGCTGAGTCATTGAATATATTCAAGGCTAAGTTAGATAGATTTGTGACTGACAAGGGAGTCAAGAGTTATGGGGGCCAGATAGGAAAGTGAAGTTCAGGGCACAATCAAATCAACCATGATCTTATTAGATTGTGGAGCAGGCTTGAAGGGCCAAATGGCCTACACTTTCTCCTAATTCTTGTGTTCTTACATTCCAGGGCTGTCCAGCCAGGGTCTCCTCCCCACAGATGCCATTGTTGCCTTGGAGGAGGGGGAGCTCACGACCCCAAATGCGACTTCTGCAACCCAATCAGTTGTCGTGACCCACAGTTTGGGAACCGCTGCCCCAGGGCAATGGTGCTGGCTGCCTGAGGGAAAGCCAGTTTTGGACAGGGGCATAAAACAGGATTAAGGCACTTTATATGTATAGGCACAAAAGACCTAATGCCTACATCATGTGTAAGTGAAGAATACCTCTCATTTATCCTTACTCAATATGACGAGCGGCACACTCCCTCCCTGCCACACTGGGTTGGATCAATGTCTAGGATAGTAACTGGTGGTACCGTGGTGTTGTTCATGAGCAACTCTGTCTCTATTCATCTGTCTTTGAAAGGAACATGCTAGATTTTTTGCCAGTATGCCTTTAACATCAACGTCCAACTCCTGAATATTTGGAAAACCTACTCTTGTCACTTTAATTATAGATTAACATCAACTCAGTTAAAATCTTTTATTACATGCTTTAAAAACAGTCATAAGCCTACAGGAAGATTGCACATCCATTAGTGTTGCTTAATGTAGGCCCTCCACTTGGGTTATATGGACAGGAGATGCATTAATCCTCCCTAAGCCATGATTGTTTAGTGTATAGTTCATTTATTTATGGGCTCTGTATTTATAGAAAAATCAATAGAGCTTTTAGTAGACTCAAGGAAATTAAGAATGGAGTGTAGAGGGATTTCTTGGCTATTGCAACTGTAACATGTGTGGAAGGAACATGTTACTTTGGACCTCTGGTTCCCAAAGCTCTCCATCACCAGAATTTTCATCATTGTAGATTGATTGATAGAGATTGATTATGTGATTAGTCAACAGCTCCGTTATCGTTGTATCATGTGACTAACAGGATGGTAAAAGGTGAATTAGATGGCCCTTGATCTATCCAGCAATTCCTGTGTTCCTATCACTTCAGTTTTTAACCATATTCACCTCAGAACACTATGTTCATCACTCATTATCTCTTCCACAATCCAATTCGCTAGACATTCTTTTAGTCCATGAGAATTACGAATAAGAAACAACCACAAAGTCCAGCAAACCCATTCTTTCTTCACAGAGGGAAGCAAGAACCCTTTCTTTGCAGTGAAGAAGAAAAATCAGCATGTGTAATGGTGGACAGCTGTGTATAGGATTAACGCAGAAGGTGGATCAAGTGCGCAGATTGACACGTCAGTTGAAAGTAAGCACTTGCTGGTTCCTTGGCTGTTAGAACAGAACAAAAGGGACTGCAATCTCTCTGCAGCACTAGGGACACTGAATAAAAATCCAAAAAGCAAATCTACTTAACACTATAATTCTTTAACACATAAAGTACTCAACACTGTTAGCTACTATTGACCTACAGCCAATTCACAGGGTTTGACAGCAGCAACGCTCAATTCTCTTAT
The DNA here is from genome assembly GCF_017639515.1 of Carcharodon carcharias. Taxonomy (NCBI): domain Eukaryota; kingdom Metazoa; phylum Chordata; class Chondrichthyes; order Lamniformes; family Lamnidae; genus Carcharodon; species Carcharodon carcharias. The sequence continues at coordinate 151,171,861 of NC_054472.1, forward strand.
TTGCTGTGCCTAGTCACCTATTCAGTTCCAAGGTATAACAAAAAGGAAAAGGCAATGGTAACATCTGAAATTCATTTCAATGATGTAAAACTGGTAAAATCCGATCAGCTGCCCGATATACATATTGCCTGATATTCAGTTCTATTACAGTCAATGGAATTAAATGTCAGGCACTGCGTATAACGATTGGTCAGTCTAATACCACCCATTCTGTGCCACCATCTGAGACACTTTTCTGATGACTCTGCATCCAAAATCTAACTTAGCTGGGCATGCACCCTGAGTAAACTGGTATGAGCATTTGCAGAGGAAGAAGGTGACATTCTGGCCCCACCATCTTACAGTTTTCTTTACCCACCCAGGTGGTGCCCAAATGCAGGCATGTGCCTCCATAAAGTCAAGACTGAAGTTCACACTGGGGCCCTCCACAGACCGAAACATTTACACGGGCCCTGGAACACCATACTGATCCAAGATGGCCATGGATAAATGAACCTTTTCTGCCCTTATTTCCATCCACGCCTGTCACCCATTCCATATGATCTTCAGGACTTATAGCCTAATTACTGTTCACCAGGCCAGTCAGGCTGTCTGTTTCCATTCTCCATTCACCAGAGGTAGGGATGTGACAGGAGGGCATTTGGCCAGGGGACCCCTGTGTAAAATCTGATCTTTATTAAATCTAAAACATTGCAACACTTAAATAGCAATGTTAACCAGATACATGCTCTGATTTGATCAAACAGACTTGGCTGGAAGCTAAGCAATATGAAAAATGCTGTCATGTCTGTCACATATTTTGTTTAAACCAAATGGATCTTGTTGGGTGGAATCTTCCCAGTCCCGCGGAGACAAGCTTGAAGGCAGGTACAGGAGGAAGGTAGGATGGGAAGGCATTGGGATGGTGGGCCAATGAGCTCCTGCCTCTGGAGGTGGAGTGGAGTGACAAGGTCTACCCATCCAGCAACAGTGGGTGGCCATTCTGCATCACTGAGTGCCAAAGTGTGTGCAGACTGGTGATGTGGGTTTCTCCACTTTGGCCAAAGTACTGAAGTTGCATGGAGGCAGCTGGCAGACTGCAAGCCAGGGCCCCTGAGGTCTCCTTTAGATTCACCTCCCTCTCTGGAGGTGCAGGGGTCAGTGGGTCAGAGCTGCGGTATTCACAGCACTGGCCTGGCAGCTGTGGCCATGCTTTATAAATGGAAACACCCTCACAGTTCCCCTCATAAAGTGGGCGTGGAGGCAGCTAATTAAGAGACCACCTCCCCTAAGATCGCGCTGCCGACTTGTGCGGGGCCAGGACCCAGAAACGGTCCCAACCTGCGATTATTTTTCCAGGGTATAAGATCCCGTCCAATATCGCTGATGACTGAACACCTCTCACACCGAGTTCACAGCAACTGCTGTGAATTACGTGCAACATTAGGCCCTGCTAATGTATTCCCATTATTCATAATGCCTCCCCTCCCTTCTTCCTTCTCTGAGATGATAGCCAGTAAATGTCAATGAAACTTCAGAGTGCCTGCCTTGTTTCACTGTTGTTAAACTGTGTAGTTGAGAAAAACAGTTGTCATTTCAATCCTCTGGGGGGCCCCTGGAGAATGTTATCAGCTATCAGTACTTAATCTGTAAATCAAATCTGTCAACATGTGGATGGAGATTTGAAAAAAAGTGCAAATACATGCCTTACTGAAGCAAATTTACCACCCAAGACAATTAATACAGGACAAGTCTGCACATTTAGCTGCAATGAAGCCCAATTTCAGTTGTTATGGAGGTCAACCATAACTCCTCTGGCAATGTGCCATCCAGAGCTTTAACACAAGGCATAATTGGATCTGAGGAAGTTTATTTATTTATTTATTCTTAGAATGTTGCTGGCAAAGTCAGCATTTATTGCCCAACTCTAATTATCTTTGAGAAGATGGTGGTGAGCCACCATCATGCACAACTGGATGGTTTGCCAGCCATTTCAGAGGGCAGTTAAGTGTCAAATATATTGCTGTGGGTTTGGAGTCACATGCAAGCTAGACTGGGAAAGGACGGCAGATTTTTTTTCCCCGGAAAGGACGTTAGTGAACCAGGTGGGTTTTTACAACACTCCAGTAGTAACATGAGTATTTAATGGCAGTGACACGCTCTTGCCCTCTAGCTGGGGTTGGAAATCTTCACCCTTACCCGCAAGAGCTGCTGGCCAATCAGAGGCTGGCAGGTGTGCATTGCTCAGCGGTGCCACTATGGGAGACAGTGGCTGCAGCCGGTAGTGCACCCACCCAAGGCCCAGGTTCGCCGAGGAACCCATGCCACAGCTGAGGTGATGGCAGGGCTGGGATCACGGAGACGGGGGAGAGGAGTCGGCAGCAGCGGCACGGGGGCAGCTCACTGCAAGCTCCACATTTCTGATACTGACTCCTAGATCAGGTACAATGCCTTTGAACGAAGGACATCCCACCTGGAACCCCGCAAGCAACCCAAACAGCGTTTGCTTTTTGGGCTTCCACGTGGCGAGTCCCCCACTCGCCACTGACTGAATACCAGTGATGGCGGGATGAGGCCCTTAAGTGGGCACTAATTATCCACAAGACTGCCCATCCCAGACTTAATCAGGGCAGTCTTGTGGATAATTAGTGCCCACTTAAGGGCCTCATCCCGCCTGATTAAAAGTCCCCCAATTAAATGTCCCCGCCTGATTAAATGCCTCCCGTCACCAAACTCGCCTTGGGGAGGACGTTAAATTCCACCTATGGTCACTATTATTGATAATAAATTTTTATTCCAAATTTTTTTAAATTGGAATTTGACCTCGTGGTGCTGGATGAATAGTCTGGGCCTAATTTCTAACATCAGCATTTTCTGTCAAGAGCACCTGTTTGCAAAGCAGCTGGTTGAATCTTATAAGGAATGCTGCAATTGCACACAGGCTTGGTTCTGATGCCATTTGTGGTGGAATAGTCCATTGGCAAACAGCATTCTTATTGATTTCTGTGTCTTATGACATGGAGGCATTAGTTTATTAAGATCTGTAAAATTTTGGATTGTTTTAAATCATCACATGATCACAACCAGATAAGGGTGTGCATTCATTTCACTTCATGCATCCAGATAGTTCACCCAGTTCCACTTATTATGAAATAATTCTGGTGGTTTTGACTCTGCTATCCTATCTGGAAATCCATTCCATGCTAATTTTATAAAATAAGTCATGTGATATCCATCCTAAATTTGCACTTTACTATTTGTTCCCATGTCCTAAACAAATAGTTTAGTTTAATACAATTTTCTGAAACTACTTTTTCCGCACCATTTTCTATCTATACCTCTATAAGTTCATCTCAGCTTGGACCTATAGAAAGGTTTTATTTAAAAAAGTCATAAGAATTTCTAGCTCATCTTCTACCATTCTGGTCGTCATGATACAATGATGGGGTTGTTGATCAATCATTGCAATCAATCTCAATCAATTGGCCCACAAGAGACTCATAAAATGATGAAAACCCCAAGGGTGAAGAGCATTGGGGCGTATAGGTCCAAAGTCATCTCAAGTATATTAAATTTACCACTTGTCATAGCACAAATTAGTCATATCATACTGTATCCCAAAATACAACTATTTATTTAAGAGGCACTCAAATGTGCCTCTTAAAAAGGAGCAAGACGGACACTGGGCTGGGATGGGACAAATTGGACCGAAAGCTTGGTTTGGGAGATGTGTTTTAAGAAGATGTTTAAAGGTGGAGACTAATGTACAGAGATAGGAAGGTTTAGTAAGGGAGCTCTAAAGTGTAGGACAGAGGTGGCCACAAGTCTCTGTAACACTGGTGGGTAAAGATGCTAAAATTCCCAGAGTTAGGGGATTAGCCAAGGCAGTTTGGTGCCATGCAGATTGTGGAAGGAATTATAGATGAGGACACAAATTCTACATTTAATGCAATGTGGGACAGGGAGCCAAAGTCAGCCGAGAGAAGGGGGTATGTTGAGTGAGTAGGACTGAAGTGCACCAAGATTTGTACAAGCTGGCTAGAGAATAAGAGGGCAGCAATTAGAGCATTACAAAGGTGAAAGCTGGCGGTGAGCAGACAGTGAGTTTCAGTGGCAAAGGAGCATGAAGTGATGAGAAGCAAGATAGGATTAAATGGAAGCTAAATTTCATTATAGTTCAACAAGAGTGCCTTATTATAGCACACTGCTATCTGGAGAACCTGAAGAAAGCCTAGGTTGCAAACTGTTCTTCATATGGCCTTCAATGCAGCAGCAAGCATTTAAGACATAGAGGTGTTCCATCATTGTGTGAATGGAAAGCTCCATGATCTTCCAATTTATAATCGCACAATAAGCACGATGGAAACATCTCAAATCACTAAGGATGAGGAGCAAGAGGACTGTAAGCAAGAGGAGGGAATGATTAAGGCAGGAAAATGCAAAGGCATGATCAAGGAAATCAGTTTTAAAGACCCTTGAAGCAAAATACAATTAAACTGTTAGTTGGAACATAGGCTCAAGAAGCCAGATACACAAAAGATGTGCCTGTTGTGCTGGGTTAGTAATCTCCAAGTAAACTGTCACAGATCAACAACTGTACATAATGGGGGGCGAAATTGTCTCACCTCCAAAAAGAGATGTGGAGATTGTGTTATGCGATTAATCCATGCTCATTCATTACGATATTACCAATAAGTTAAATAAGTGCTGTCAGCCCTTAAACAATTGCTGCTTGCCTCTGAGCTGTTCATTGGCCCCACACATCAGCATCTTAAAGTTGTGGCTGTAAGAAGTGGTGGAAGATTTTTTTTCAGAAGTCAATCTGGGCTGTGTTTCTTTGATCAATGGCAGAACATTTGACAGAACGTGTACCCAAGTTTTCAGATAGTGTGCTGGGGCCCTTGATGGAAGATATGAAAAGATGGAGAGATGTCATGCCCTCTAGACAAATGATTGGGAGGCAGTGGGAACAAGCAACAACAGAGGGCAATGCCATTTACACTACTAAAAGAACAAAAGAAGGTTAATGATTTGACATGAGTTGTCAACATGAGTGACACTGCCTTCAAATGGCATTTCCTATTAACTGCACCAATAGTCTCATTCACTGTTCAATTCACTACACCACCATCACCTAGCGACACTTATCAATTAACCCTGGAATTCATATGCTTTATCTCACCCTCACATAGTTAGTACTGTTGCAAGCTTTGCAAACACAAATCACAGCTCACACACATGGGCATAATCTTAGAGGTGATGGGGGCCTTGCCTGCTGGCTGGAGCGCTGACGGGAGATCCACATTACCTATTTTGGGGAAGGCCCACCGAATCACGAGCCAACTAGTTGATAGGCCAGCAGTGGGCCTTTCCCCAGAATCAAGACCTCGGAGGCAGAGATCCTGCCTACCGAGATCTGCCAGCCAGAGGTCTGCAGGCCTTTTACGCAGCAGCATCACCGGGGAGGCAGTAACTACTGCTGGAATGACAGCTATCCGAACCCCAGGATTGGAAATCGACCCAGGCCACAGGTATGTGATGGCAGAGCGATTGCAAGGGAAGGGGGTGTCAGCAGCAAGAGCAGGGGTGTGGCTCTCAGTGGGCCACCTCCCCTGCCCCCCCGTATTTTCCACTGGCAGGTCTCTCAATCAGGCAATGAATGCCTTTTAAGAAGAGACTACCTCCCCCACTCCATCCACACACCCCTCCCCCTTCCAGGGAGCCGCACTGTTTTACTTGTCATGCACACATGGTGACAGGCCCGCCCACAGCTGGGTTAATATGAGTGGTAGCGGGATGAGGCCCTTAAGTGGTCATTAATTGCCCATTTAAAGGCCTCAATTGGTAGCAGGGTGAGAATGCCAATCATGGGCCTTCGCACCTGGGATCTAATTGGGGCAGAGACAACAAGGTGATGGGGTGCTCATCTGCCACCCTCTGCCTGATTAAGTGCCTTTTCTGCCCCCAAACATGCCACTAGAGAGGGCAGAAGGCTCCGGCCACTCTGTCAGATAATAATTCAGGAAAGCCATAGCACCCAAACATATTGAGGGTCACTCACTGACGCATTTCCCTCTTTGTAGCAGAAGGTGGCACATAACAGCAGCCAGCAGGAAAAGATTGGAAGGTAACAAGCACGCCTGCATGTTTTACCCCCCATGGAGGAAATGCTGATCGTCATGAGGAGATGCATCACTGAAGTCATGGCCACTGGCAGGGCTGAAGGGACTAATGATGGGGGTCTCTGTATAACTGATCTTCTTTTTCTGTTCCTACTTCTCCCCCATCTCACAATCGCTTCTCATTCATAAGCTGCAGATGATGTAACCAAGGTCATTTATTTTCTCCCCCCCACCCCCCCAGGGGTGACAATGGCTCTATTTCTGCCACCCCCTTCCCACTCTACCAGTGCTTCTACTGTTACCTGTCAGCCAACCAGCTCAGACAGCTGCAATGCAGGCCAAGGCAGTGCAGTTTGGGAGGCAGTGGCAAGGCCCAGGGGACACAGGTTCAAATCCCACCACAACAGCTGGTGGAATTTAAATTAAATTAGTAACTCTGGAAATAAAAGCTAGTCTTGGTAATAATGACCAGAAAACCAGCTGATGAAGAAGTACTCTTCCATGTTGAACACCACTTGGAGGAAGCACTGAAGGTGACAAGGGCACAAAATGTGCTCTGGATGGGGGACTTCAATGTCCATCACCAAGAATGGGTTGGTAGCACCATTATTGATTGAGCTGGCTGAGCCCTACAGGACTTGGCCGCTAGACTGTGTCTGTGGCAGGTGGTGAAGGAAGCAACGAGGGGAAACCCTACATGACATCTGTCCATGACAGTATTGGTAGGAGTGACTACTGCGCAGTCCTTGTGGAGACAAAGTCCCACCTTCACATTGAGGATACCCTTCATCAAGTTGTGTGGCACTACCACTATGCTAAGTGGGATAGATTTCAAACAGATCTAGCAACTTGACTGGGCATCCATGAGGCATGTGGGCCATCAGCAGCAGCAGAATTGTACTCAACCAATCTGTAACCTCATGGCATGGATATCCTCACTCTACCATTGCCATCAAGCCAGGGTATCAACCCTGGTTCAATGAAGAGGGCAGCAGCGCATTCCAGGAACAGCGTCAGGTATACCTAAAAATGAGCTGTCAACCTGGTGAAGCTACAACACAGGGCTTGCATGCCAAAAAGTGGAAGCAGCAGTCAATAGACAGAGCTAAGACACCCCACACCCAATGGATCAGATCTAAGCTCTGCAGTCTTGCCATATCCAGTCAGTAATGGTGGTGGACAATTAAACAACTAGCAAGAGGAGGACGTTCTACAAATATCCCCACCCTCAATGATGAAGGAGATCAGCACATCAGTGCAAAAGAAAAGGCTGAAGCACTTGCAGCCTGCAGAAGCACCTAGTGGATCATCCATCTTGACCTCCTCCTGAGGTCCCCAGTATCACAGGTGTTGGTCTTCAGCTAATTCGATTCACTCCACATGATATCAAGAAATGACGGAAGGCATTGGATACTGCAAAGGCTATGGGCCTTGACACAATTCTGGCAATAGTACTGAAGACTTGTGCTCCAGAACTTGCCGCGCCCCTAGCCAAACTGTACCAGCACAGCTACAACATTAGCATCTATCCAGCAATGTGGGAAATTGCCCAGGTACGTCCTTTCCACAAAAAGCTGGACAAATCCAACCCAGCCAATTACCGCCCCATCAGTACTTTCCATCATCAGTAAAGTGATGCAAGGTATTATAGACAGTGCTACCAAATACCTTCAATAACAGCAACAACCTGCTCACTGATGCCCAGTTTGGGTTCTGCCAGGGCCACTCAGCTCCTGACCTCCTTACAACCTTGGTCCACACATGGACAGAAGAGCTGAACTCCAGAGGTGAGGCGAGAGTAACTGCCCTTGACTTCAAGGTCGCATTTGACTGAGTGTGGCATCGAGGAGCCCTAGCGAAACTGGAGTCAATGGGAATCATGGAGAAAACTCTCCTCTGGTTGAAGTCATACCTAGCACAAAGGAAGACGGTTGTGGTTGTTGGAGGTCAATCACCTCAGCCCCTGGACATCGCTGCAGGAGTTCCTCAGGTAGTGTCCTCGGCCAACCATCTTCAGGTGCTTCATCAATGACCTTTCCCCCATCATAAGGTCAGAAGTGGGGATGTTTGCAGATGATTGCACAATGTTCAGCACCATTCGCAACTCCTCAGTTACTAAAGTAATCGATGTCCATATTCAGCAAGACCTGGACAGTATTTGGGCTTGGGCTGATAAGTGGCTAGTAACATTTTCACCACATAAGTACCAGGCAATGACCATCTCCAACAAGAGATAATCCAACCATCTTCCCTAGACATTCAATGGCATTACCATCACTGAATCACCCACTATCAACATCCTGGGCATTACCATTGACCAGAAAGTGAACTGGACTAGCCATATAAATACTGTGGCTACAAGAGCAGGTCAGAGGCTGAGAATTCTGTACTGCATAACTCACCACCTGACTCCCCAAAGCATGTCCACCATCTACAAGACACAAGTCCGGAGTGTGATGGAATACTCTTCACTTGCCTGGATGAGTACAGCTCCAACAACATTCAAGAAGCTTGACACAATCCAGGACAAAGCAGCCCACTTGATAGGCACCCCATCCACCACCTTAAACATTCACTTCCTCCACCAACGACAGTGGCAGCATTGTGTACAAACTACAAGATGCACTACAGTAACTTACCAAAGCACCTTCCAAACCCGTGACCTCTACCACCTTGAATGACAAGGACAGCAGGTACATGGGAACACCGCCAATTGTAAGTTCTCCTCCAAGCCACAAGCCATCCTGACTTGGAAATATATCGCCATTTCTTCACTGTCGCTGGGTCAAGATCCTGGAACTCCCTTCCTAACAGCACTGCAGGTGTACCCACACCACAGGTACTGCAGCAGTTCAAGGAGGCAGCTCACCACCGCCTTCCCAAGGTCTTTTAAGGATGGGCAATAAATGCTGGTCTTGACAATGATGCATGCACCCCAGTAAATAAATAAAATGTCTGGTACAGCATGTTCTATACCTAGAGCTGCTCGAGATTGCCTACCAGTGCCAACAGTAGTCTCCTCTCCACCACCCATGCTGCATGTGAAGTGAAAACATCTGAAGTATCATTGGAGAATTATACCCTGAAGACCCTCAGTGGGTGTGGCTTCCTGCTAAGACTCTCTTCTGTCCCTCCTCCTTCTCCCTACTTTAACAACTTGTTCTGTTCCATATTGCCTCTGTTCCTTCTTGCAGTCATGCTTAACTCCCCAAGGAAGGCAAGTAGACTACCCATGTCTGGAAGCAACCTGTTTCAGCACAGCATTTTTAATTAACAAAGAATGACTTCAGCACCAGACAAACTACTCCCTGTAGCCCATTCAAACTTTAGCCAAGTATAGGGAATCTGCAAAAATACATATAATTGCACCATCAATCAGAAGAAGTAATACAGCAACTGATCTGTAAGTACTCCATGATCTCTTTAGATCGCACTGGTGGGGCTGAGGGGTCTTTCATTTTATGCTTGTTCATCTACATATTAAGCAGAGCTTAGTTTAGAGATTGGAGTTTCAAGATGGCAGTGTCAGTGTCAATTCTGCATTGTACATTGAATGATATCAAAATCTGCCTCCTCTGCATTCCTTAGGTCACTGCATGTGAACTCCTTTAACAAGATGGTGTCCCGCCCAACAGAAACATGCATCTGAGACCTTATTTTCAAGCACTAGGAAGCTATGAGGTGCCCAACAAACTGGCGCTGCATAGCCCAATTTCTCCCCCATTGTCTAATGACATTTTAAATCCATATCAAAAAGAACATGGTTATGATAGTCCTCCACATAGCAACCAAAGTAGCTGTTCCCACGGCGATTTTTCAATGCGTTGATGCTTTTAACAACTACATCATATAGAAATTAACAGAAATACTAAACAAACAGCTTACTTTTGAGCGAAGAAAATAGGCAAACATTAATAGGTCGCGTCATTACAGGGCTGGATAAAATTAGCACAAATACAATTACAATCCTTGAATGCCAGATCAGTGGGTAACGTGGCTGGCTGGAACATGAGCTCTGAGAAATGAAAGTGTTAGATTTGGCAAGATGCTGAAATAGTGACACTCAAGGGACAGCCTTGCCACTCAGATTTGAATGTCAGGAAATTGGGCGGGTGCTGCCCATGCCATTTCCTGCTGTTCAGTTAGCTTTGCAACCGGAAGTCAAAGCTCCACACCTCTTGGGCACTTTTTTACGAAACTGAACCTTCACCGACCAGCCTTGCACATAAGGAGTGGAAGTGGAAATGGCACTGGGTGAAGTACTGAAGGGATTCAACTATTCATGGAGCTGTACCAGCTGGAAACTCCACCATCATTACAGAGGGGTAGAAAACTGGGTGCTGCCCATTGATCAGAAGCAAAAGAGTTCCAACACAGACCAGCACAAATGACAATCTATCCAAATCTGATGCTATTGCCCCAATATTTACTCAGGGGTCAGCAAGAGAGATGTAAGAGGATTTCTGGATGGGAAACCTGGGAATAAAGGTTCTTGGCAGGTCCTGCCATATTTAACAGCGGGAGGGATCTTAAATGTATTGAAAAGATTTCCCGCTGAACAGCTAGCCAGATTAACAGATTGACTGTATTGGCCGGTAATCATCATCCAGATGACTGGTGTCAGGTAAGTCTGACATCATGGCAGGAGGAGGGGGAAGTGGTCAAATCTATCAGTAGGGAAGGGGAAACTTATCAGATGTTGCAAAGGTTGGGGGGGATGATGTCAGTTATTATGGAATGTGGACATCTTACAGTAGGAGATGATAATGCTGTGGAGGGAGAGGATAAATTGGATGTCGTGGGGTGGTTAGCCAACCTTGGGAGGAGAGGATGATGGGACTTGGCCAATCATGGATGTCTGATGGTGTGGAGATAAGCATTTTTGGCCGAAGTGAAACATTCCTCCTCCTTTTGGTCCAGGACCAGTGCATTTACCTCATTGATCCAGGCCTCTTCGCCTCTATCTATCTGCCAGGATTCCTCAGTTGTGGGCATCCATTCATTAAAATTAAAAATTCAGTTAAAATCAACAATGCAACTTTCTTAAAAAAATATCATGGACTGATCTGCTTCATGAGAGTGGGTCGGTCACCTGTACCACTTACACTTCCTCGATCTGCCTCCATTAAAACAGTAAGTGAGTGGGTTGAAGTCAGGTTTCAGAATTTTTAAAATTGCATCTTCCCACACATTGCTGATCCACCTGTTCTTGAGAGTTACATCTCTAAAGAATAATCCAAAAAATCAGCCATGCATCCTATTTTGAATTCTTCAGGGCTAATCACACCTTCTGTTTTTTAGTTTAATTAGTATTCCTCATAAAGAACCTACAAATTTTCTGAAAGTTCAAATAAGCTCTTTAACTGGGAGCTCTACTATCCATTTTATCTGTGAAATGATTTAATAATATCCTCCATCTTGTGTGTGCCATCCATGAGGACAACTTGTAAATGGTATCCTACAGTTACCAAGCCTGATAGTCATTATAGCCTAGAAATTACTGTGGCTGATATTTCATTATAATTTGTAATGCAGAACACCTTTAACGAAGAAAAGAACTTGCATTTGTATAGCATCTTACTGCATCCTCGGTGATTAGAATCATAGAATGACACAGCACAGAAAGAGAATATTCAGTTCCATCAGGCCTTTTCCAGCACTTTGAAAGAGCTATCCAATTAATCTCAGGCCCCTCCTTTTTCTTCATAGCTCTGTTTTCTTTTGCCTTCTTAAAGTTACTATTGAATCTACTTCCGCAACCGTTTCAAACAGTGCATTCCAAATGACAATAACCTGCTTTGTAAAACAGAAGTCCTCATATTGTCCCTGGTTCTTTTGCCAATCACTTCAAACATGTGACCCTTCTGCTATTGGAAGCAGTTTCTCCTTGCGCACTGCATCCATGATTTGTACACCTCTGTCAAATCTCCTCTTAGCCTTCTCTGGCCTACGGAGATCAACTCCAGCTTTTTCAGGCTTTCTACAAAACTGAAGTACCTGATCTTTGGTACCATTCTCGTAAATCTCTTCTACATCCTCTCCAAGGTTTTTACATCTATCCTAAAGGGTGGTGTCCAGAATTGAACACAATACTCCAGCTCAGGCCTAACCAGTGAACATCTTCAGTGCTTGACAGAGACTGTTACGTAGGCAACCATGACAGCCAAAGCACAGCATAATCCCACAACTGTTGCCCAAGGGTGCTGGGGGCTTTTGCAAGTACATCTTTTACACTCTTCGGTACAGCTTGATTTAGTGCCTCAGCCGACAAAGCACACTCCCTTGCCAATGCTTAATTCCCTCATTGCACTGATATATTGGCTTTAGTTACATATGTAGTTCTTGTAGTAGGACTTCAGCCTACTGACTCAAAAGTACCACTGCTGAGCCAAGCTGACAGAGGCATAAGATGTCCAAGGCACCTACTAATATCAATATCAGTAAAAGCTGCATTACCCCAGACTTGACCCTAACAGTAATACCTACTGACAAACATAATGAGTAAATGTGCATCAAACACGGGCTATACAAGGTACTGCCAGTTTTGCTTTGATTCACTTCTACTGAGACTGTATTTAATCTCTAATCCTGCAGCCTGCTGCTATCAAACACTTACTATGACTATTTTATTCCTTTGCTCCACAATGCAGAGAAACTTGTGAAGTGTTTCATCTTGGTATGAAGAATGAGGAGAGGCAATATAAAATAAAGAGCACAATTCTAAAGGGGTTCAGGAGCAGCAGGGCCAAGGCATGTATGTGCACAAATCATTGAAGGTGGTAGGGCAGGTTAAGAAAGTGGTGAATAAAGGACATGGATCCTGAACTTTATAAATAGGGGCACAGAATACAGAAGCAAGGACATTATGACAAACATATATAAAACACCAGTTCGGCCTCAGCTACAGTGTTGCATCCAGTTCTGGGAACCACACTTGAGCGATGCTGTGAAGGCTTTAGGGAGGGTGCAGAAAAGATTCACAAGAATGGTTCGTGGGATGAGGAGCTTCAGTTAAGTGGATAGATTGGAGAAGTTGTGACTGTTCTCCTTAGAGAGGTTTGATAGAGGTATTTAAAATCATGAGGGATTTTAACAGATTAGTTAAGGAGGAACTATTCCTGTTTGTAGAAGGTTTGAGAACTAGACGACACCGATTTGAGGTGATTGATGAAAGAAGAAATGGTGACGTGAAGAAAATCTTTTTTACACAGTGAGTGATTAGAGTCTGGAATGCATTACCTGAGAAGGTGATGTTGGCAGATTTAATCCTGGCCACCAAAAGGGAACTAGATAATTATCTGAAGAAAAAAATATTGCAGGGCTACAGGGAAAAGGTGGGGGTGAGACTAGATGAATTGCTCTTGTGGAGAGCTAGCACGGACACAATGAGCCAAGTGGCCTCCTTCTGTGCTGTGACCATTCTCTGATTGTATGATGCCATGATATGAATCTTTTCAGCATAGACAATTTCGAATTTCTCCTAAACATTAGAGCAATAATTTTGGCCCTTTTATCCTTCTGTTGTATAAACCTGGGTTCTTTTCCCTGGCGTTCTCCTCTCTGCCTGAAAGCACTAATTCTTATGGAATACAAATGCTAGCCCCACCCCAAAAACTTGAGCACGTAATCTAGGCTGTAACTCCCAGCACTAAGGGAGTGCTGCATAATCAGAGTCTTTTAGATGAAGCATTAAACTGAAACCCCAGCTCTCTCTCAAGTGATGTAAAAGATCCCATGAATTTTTTTATTTATTTGTTCATGAGATGTGGGCGTCACTGGCTGGGCCAGCATTTATTGCTCATTGCTAATTGCCCTTGAGAAGGTAGTAGTGAGCCTGTTGAAGGGGGTTCCAGCACTTTCACCCAATGACAGTGAAGGAATGGCGATATAATTCCAAGTCAGAATGGTCTGTGGCTTTGAGGAGAACTTGCAGTTGGTGGTGTTCCCACGCATCTGCGTTGCTGTGGTACATCTTGTAGATGGTACACACTGCTGTCACTGTGTGTAGCTGAATGTTTAAGGTGGTCAATGGGGTGCCAATCAAGTGCACTGCTTCGTCCTGGATGGTGTCGAGCTTCTTGAAGCTTGTTGGAGCTGCACTTATCCAGGCAAGTGGACAGTATTCCATCACACTCATGACTTGTGCCTTGTAGATTTTTGGCTTTGGGGAGTCAGGAGTTGAGTTACTTGCTGTAGAATTCTTATCTCCTAACCTTGCTCTGGTAGCCACAGTATTTATGTGGCTAGTCTAGTTCAGTTTCTGGTCAATGGTAATCCTCAGGATGCTGAATGTGAGGGATTCAGCGATGGCAAGGGGAGATGGTTAGATACTCTCTTGTTGCAGGTCGGCATTGCCAGACACTCATGTGGCAGAAATGTTTCTGACCACTTATCAGACTAAGCCTTCTAGGTCTCCAGGTCTTGCTGCGTATGGAGTATGGGATGTATTTGAAAAGCAGGGTTCTGGTCAGTGCTCTGGCCAACATTCCTCCCCCTACCAAAATATCTTAAGAAGCCATTCATGACATTGCTGTTTGTAGGACCTTGTTATGCTCAAATTTACAGAACAGTTGCTTAGATTTTTAAAAAATTATTCTATTCATAGTTGGGACATGCCATCGCTGGAAAGGCTGGCATTTATTACCCAGCCCTAGCTATCCTGGTAGTAGGTCTTCTTGCACCACTGCAGTCTATGTGGTGAAGATTTTCCAACAAGACTGTTAGAGCTGAAGTGCTTCAGGCTGTACTGTGGGCCTGAAAAGTGCAATATACACATGGTGCTTGTTGCCCTCCACTGCTTCATTCAAGTGGCCATTCACCATATGTGAGTCAATGCAGTGAGTGTCAGTAGCTTATTAAACTGGGGGGACCATCACTCCTGACCATGATCCTGTTGTCAACTAACATCCACGTGCATATTTTTCAGCAGAAGTTAGTGGATAGAAATCAGGTACAGAAAACCAGGCACATTTTTCAACTCCCTAACCGATCAAAACCTCTATTTATTTTGCACCATTAATATAGGAGAATATTCCGAGGCAAATCATAGGAGTTAATTTTAGAAAGAAGGAACAGATGTCCAGTGATCTCATTCCATCTTGCTTATTGATTGAGTTAACCAATAGATGGTTGAAGACATAGCCCTGGATATTTATGGAAGGTGTAGAGGAAATGGGGAGGAGCTGAAATTGGCGAGGCCAAGGATGCAGAGGTTCTGTTGCATTTAATAGCAAGGTATTATTTTCATTTTTCCTTCCATTTCTCAACCAGTCGCTGGCAAATTGACAGTGTGACCGGCTGCTGGGTGAGAAAACCAATGGCAGGAGGCGGGAGCCAGTGACGTTTGGACACTGTCTCTGTGATCGGAGTTGGGGTGCAGAGTAGGGCTTGCGAGGAGATTGGGGAAGGGGGTTGTTGTTAATTGTGGCAGGGGCTAAAGAGAGGCTGCAATTGATGGGAGAGGCCAAAGTCTTCCTGGAGGGATTGTGGGGAGCACCCTTGTTCTGCCTGGCTGACAGGAAGTGCCATAAAAGGCATCTCCAGACACCATTTTGCTGCTGGATTTCCCAAGCTGTTGCTGTAAAACTCATGACATGTAAGTACTCGTTAGAATTTGGTCACATTTTGTGTTTTTTAGGGTTTAGTCACCCCTGACTTCCTGCTTGTCATGGGGAGGGGGAGGTAGTTGTTTTTGAGCCCCATAGTTAAGGCTTTTAGAGGAAGTGAGAGAAGTAGTTTTACCGGCTTGATGATCAGTTCCAGCGTTATGTTCCTGTGTGCACCTCCAGTCCTGCAACACTGGTCTAATTCTCATTTTCTGATCCTTCTACTTCACAATTAGCATCCACTCCTTCCACCACATTACCTTATAGTATATATACATTCAGGGGAAGATAGGCAAGGAAATGATGGAGAAGGGTTATAATGATAGATTTAGATGACAAAAATTGGAGCAAGCTTGATTGGAGCATACATGAGGGCATGGACTGGTTGGGCCGAATGGCCTGTTTCTGTGACATGTATTCCATGTATCCCTCCCTCTGAATCTCCTCATTGTCACCTCCTTCCCAGCTTTCAAATATCCCCCAATCACCTGTCTCCTCTTCATTAATGTTTCTGTCCCCTGCTGATTTAAATTCTCTTTCTTTCTCCTACCCAATATCTACTGACCTGTAAAGCACTATTTACTGATAGCGGGGGAAATGACCCTGTTCATGCAAAGGCAGGTTTGAAGGTCAGACCAGGGGGAAATTCTGAAATGAGGGTGCTGGTTAATGCCCAACGTGTTCCGGCTTCCAGCCAGTCTTGATGTAGGCGAGTCATCACCAGCAATGGCTGCCTGCCTAGTACCAGCAGGTGCCCAGTTTGAATGATTAATTTCCCAATTGTGGACAGATGAAGTTCACCAGCACGGCAGCCATAGCCCAACATGCCTTGAGGTGGCTTGCCGGCAGTTTCCCAGGGGAGCCCACACAGCCTACCCATTCTTAACCCCTCACTGGAGCAGCAGGTAACAGTGGGCCACGGGCCACCCTGTGGAGGGGTTTTCCCCCTACAGGCGTGACCAGGCAACTGAGGACACAATTTATTTTTAGAAGATTGAGACCTCTTCAGAGGGCGCCTCCCTCATGGTGCTCCTCCGACAATGGTAGCACCTACCTATGCTAGAAGGGCTGCCCTGTCCTCTGATTGGTTCCCGCAGCCTCAGAAACTCACCTGCTAAACTTAAATGGCACTCCCAGAAGTGACCAATTAACCGGCCGACTCCGGGAAGATCTTATGGGCGGGTGCACTGCCATCAACTGCATGTCAGGAATCAGAAATGGCTCAATCCCACAATTATTCTTAAAGGGGTCAAGATTCCATCCAACAAACATTATGGGCTGCATGTTACCTATGTCGGGCAGGCAGGGCGGGAGCGGGCGGGGGCGGGTGAGGAGCCAGTTGCTGCCTGCAATCGGCTGCATGCCACCATTTTACGTGGGCGGGCCAATTAAGGCCCACTCAGCGTAAAATGCGTTCCGTAGCACCCAGCGCTACCTGTGCGGGCGGAGGGAGGAGGGAGAGAAAGAGCGCAGCAATCTCCCTGTCCTCAGGGAGATTAAGTACATATTGAAACTTCTTAATAAAGGAAGAGAAAAATTATTTTGACATGCCCCCTCATGTGTCACATGAGCTGGGACATGTTTGTCAATTTAACAAAATTTATTTATTGGTTTTATTAAACCTTCAGGAAACTTCATCCCGCCCATGGACGAGGTTTCCTTAAAAACATGAAGGCCGCTTGGGCTCTTTGCCTGCCCACCAACCTTAAGGTTGGATGGGCAGCAGTGTTAATGATGTTAATGACTTCCTTATTGGCCTTAATAGGCCTTTGACAGTTTGGTAGGCGTGCGCCCACCAAACGCAGTATCAGAATGACGCACAATGATGTCGGGACGTACGCCCAATGTCATCTTACGTCACTTATGCGTTGGCATGTTGGGCCTGTCCCCGCACACCGACAGCAACATTCTGGCCTATAGAAAAATTAGCTGTTTATTGTGTCTCAGGCTCAGGAAGTCTGTGTTGTGCAATCAATTTTTTTCCCTTAAAGCAGGCATATTTTTACAGTTCCTCCAGACTAATGGTTCACTACAATGCAAAGTTCACCTTGGAGCAACTGACCTCTCAGTCTGAATACCTAACTAATTAATATTTCTGCAATACGAGCTGGCTTTAAACTCCTTCTTCCAGCAGCTCACTTGATGGAAGTCGGAACTAACTGAGTAAACATGGAACATCATAGGTTCAATTCACAGACTGTGGTGTTTAGTTAACCTCAATTATGTGTGTGCTACATATCTTCTCAGTGCTCCTGAGCCGAGGAGAAATATCATTCAGGGGTTCCCACTCACGTTCATTATCCAATCACCTCTGTTACGTGTCGATGTTGGATGGAATCAGGATCAAATTCCTTCAGCTTTGAACAGGCTGCCAACCTCAGGTTCAGATCACAAATGTAGAATAGGTACCGCAGCGTAGTGACCCTGTTACTGGACCAGTAATTCAGAGTGCAAATCCCTCCATGGACTCATTTGGAGAATGTGAAGTCAGCTTTTAAAAAAGCTGGGAATAAAAACTTGTGTCAGTAAAAGTGATCATGAAGCTGTCAGATTGCTGTAATTCATTAATAGCCTTTAGGGAAGAAAATCAGCTGTCCTTACCTGGTCTAACCCATAGGTGACTTCAGGCCCACATCAAAGTGGTTTACTTTAACTGCTAGCATGCTACTCACTTGTATCGGCTCATGTGGAGAATAAACATCAGCGTGGACTTGTTGGGCCAAATGGCCTATTTCTGTGCTGTAAATACTGTAAGACTCATACCTGCAACAGTTTAAGATGCAAAGCCATGACAAGATCTTCATGGCAATTAGAGATGGGCAATAGGCACTGGCCTTGCCAGTAACGTCACATTCTTCTCTAAGGAAGTAAATTTGCCATCCTCACCCGGTCTGGCTCCAGATCCACAGCAAGTGGTTGACACTTAACTGCCCTCTGAAATGGCCTAGCAAGCCACTCAGTTATCTTAGGGATGTGTAACAAATGCTGAACTTGCCAGTGACACTCAGATCCCATGAGTTAATTAAAAAAACAGATTTGATACCTTCAGGAGAGGTGAAAATGAGCAAAACAAATTAGTGAACAGGATTTAAAGGGGAAGTCTTGGGGTAATTGAAATTTTCAAAAATGAGATGGGTAGGTTTTCTTTAGGGAGAAGACTGCCCCATCTCAATTTTGAAAATTTCAATTACTCTAGCATTGTTCAAATGAAACTGCTCATTCCAGGCAGTTGCCCAATATTGCATCAAGAATGTCCTTTACTTTTAACAAAAAATAATATAAATGATAGATTCTCTTGCATTTTCATTGTGACCATGTACTTGTCTCCAGTTTTCCACTTGCTTTCCAGCTGAACTATATCTGGTTCAACCATCACAGCAGCCTGATAACTGCCTCATGCATTGGACAGCAATGAATGTCTGCCGTACTTGAAGATCTCATGTACAATACATCACAGAGTTTTAGAATGTAATATTCTGATTTGTTTTATTATCCTCATTATAAGTATATGAACCCGAATGTGTTGTACCAGCTGTTATTGGAGAAAAAAATACTTGCGAAATTCGGTTCCATAGCCTGTGCAACATGCGACAGACGCTATCTTGCTAAGGGCATTAGTGCAGGTGCCTGCATCAGTAGTATGCAGAATAAGCAGATTATGATATCAGCCATTACCTAACGCTAATTTAATGCCTGTGCTGCTTTTTTGGACCTCGTCACTGTAGCTAACACCGTTTCTGAAACAGACACAGCTGAACATGTGTCCAGTGAAATGAAGAATGCCCCATCATTGCTATTTAAAGGGATGATCAATAACTTGCAGGTTAGTTGCTGGTTACTCTGTACTGGCTCTTTCTGAGTTTGTGAAAGTGCTTGGTGTTTTGATGAGTTGGTTAAAATTGGTAAAGGCTGAAGAATCTGCACATAGAGAAGGCCTTGGTTGTAACTGCAAGTGTTCTGGGCAGACCACTTACTCCCAAGTCATGTGTGCTATAATTGCAATCTCCCCTGGGTGGCAAAATGAGTGGCAGATAAAGCAGAGGCAGCAAATAAGAGGATAAGTTGCAGATAATGGAGTAGGAGGAGGTGGCGGAGGGGAAGGGCTCTCAGCAGAAGTCCTTACCCACCTATTGTCTTCCGGGATCCACCTAGGCTAGAAGCAGCGTCAGCATCCACTGCAATTCATGGAGGAAGTGCTCATAGAATTCTACCATCTCTTGTAACATAAGATGGAGCCTCAGAGCAGGACAAGAATGACACTGCCAATGACTGTGAAGGTGACTGTCACCCTGAATCTTGTTGCATTAGGACCCTTCCAGACTGGAAAAGACAACATATATAACATCTCTCAGCTCATGTTCACACTGCATCAGAGAAATGAGAGCCACTCTCTATAACATGTAGACGGATTTCATTGTGCTCTCTCTGCACCAAGTGCAGAGGGCAAAGTGTGCATGTAGCTTTGCGACAATAGCGAGACTCCCCATGGTGCAGGATGGCATCGATTGCACACCTGTGGCTTTACAGACACCTCAACTAAAAGCTGGATGTCCTGCAACATAGATGGTGTGCAACCATGCTCAGCACATCATGTTGGTAAACGCCAGCTATCCTGGCAGTAGTCATGATTTCATTCTGCATGTGTCTAGTGTTCATCGATTATTCAGCCATCATGTCAACCTACAGGGTGGCTGTTCAGTGACAAGGACTAAACCTGCCTTTATACCTGACTCATGACTCCGCTCCACAACACAGTCACACATGATCAGTATGCGTACAGTGACAGTTATGCTGCCACAAAATACATTATCGAGTAGACCACTGAGTACTAAAGCAACAGTTTCACTACCTTGATCACTATGGGGGAGATCCCCAGCATTCTACTGCATTCTCCACATCTTAGCCGTCATCAGGACACAGCCCCTGCCACCATATATTCAGTGACCACCTCGGCAAGAGGAGGAAGCAGAGGAGGAGGAGAAAGCAAAGGAGGAGGCAAATTGCACATCCCCATTCTGACCAGGCTGTCCTAATTGCCTCATTCAACTACAGTTCCCATGAGTTTAGCACCAAATCCCTCTGGTAGAACAGTCCCATGCCTTATCATCCCTCTGTTCCTGACCACCATAGCAACCTCTGGGCCACAATGCTGAAATAAAAGCAAACATAAAACAATTGTTCTTTATCCAGCAAAACATCCAATATTCTATACAAAGATCAACTTATCACCCTTGTGCATACCCTTAATACCTGAGTTATGGTTGCCTTTGTTTGTCCTAGTGCTTGTATGCAGTGCATATAGCATAGCTGGTGGAATGTTACTGACTTACAGTATGGGAAACTGCAGAAGGCTTGCAGAATGTCTTCAAGCTGCTCTGGGCCTTGAAGGCCTGGCTTTGGACTGCATCAGCTTGGCATGGGTGACAGCAGTCTGGGCTGGCTGGCTGATAGACAACAACAGGAGCGCTGGCAATTTGACAGTGGTGGGAGAATGAATGCTGCCATCCTGGGGCAGTACTGCATGTTAGCCTACAGAGCTACTGCCATTCTCTTGGGCTGCATCTCAGCAATGCTATTAATCTGCAGGAGCACAGATTGTTATCCTGCTGTGAGACCTGGCCTCAAAGGTATCTGCGGCCATGATGATAACAGAGTGAGTCTATATGGCAACATGACCTCATCCTGAGCTTCTACTGCTTTACAGACACCTCTGCTTGTTTTGCAATGGAAGTGGAGGTGTTGGCTATCAAATGTTTGGGTCATTGTGTATTCTTATACAGTTGGTCAACACATCCAAGCTCTGCGCACAGCCCTATGCCAAGTTGGAGCCGACTCATCCATGCTTCTTGACACTGACTGCAGGCCTTCTAGCTGGCCTGCCAATGCACCAAGCATTTCTATGTGCACAGCCATCCGCCTTTTTCTGTGTGCTGCCCCAGCAAAATCCTCATCTAAGTTCTCTGCAGCAGAACTCATATGCGACGTTGCCCTCTAGGAAACTGGCACCCATGCAATCCTCCCCTCCACCCTGGCTGCAGCCTATTGGTACCAGACAAATCACCACATGGAGAGTTCTCCATAATATTACCCTCTAAAGCACATGCAGTGCTGGCATCTGAGCTGGTGGCTGGGGGAATGAGATCAGTGACCATGTTTCTTCATCGTAGGTGTCCAACTCCTTTTTCCCTTCACCCATCAGTGCCTGACCAGGTGAAAGTTCTTGGGTATCTTAAAGAAGAAAGGCACAAGGATAGGGTTGCAGGGGACAGGTCATGAAGCGGGGAGTTGCAGGAGTTGCATACTTACATCATCTGCATGCAAAGAGACTGAGAGATGAGAGGGAAATGGACCATGAGGAAGTGGATTAAGTCAGAGCGTACAGTCATTTTCTATGGTCTCAGCCCTGCCTCAGAGATGGCTACTACATTAATGATGTCCATTGTCTCCTCCATGGGGGTGAGGACATTCAGCCATGCCTATCCCTCACTGGTTAACTCTTATCCCACCTTGTCCTGCAAGGGAGCAGGGTATCATTGAGTGTGATGCAGTGAAATTGGGTGATGTGGTTGTCATGGTTGAATAGCTGGCAGTGTATGCAAACTGAGATGTGGGTGTGCTAATTACATGAAGTGAGGTAAAACTATGAATGAGGTATGATTTATGACTGATCAAGATTGTTGCTAAGTGAGCAAAGGAGGGTAGATGTGATGAATGGAGCAGTGTGTGAGGCTAGCAGTTCAGTTGCAAGAGTATAGCATTTGAAGAAGGATTTACTGGTCATGACGACTCATGTGAGATCATTGAACCTATTATGGCACTGCATCCAGATCCTCATGGACACACTGTTCGCATCTACCCTTGTGGCTATATGATCTCATTTCCCTCTTAACGCTTTTCTAGAGATCCTGGCCCCCTGCGGATACAGGATGTCCCTCCCCCTGTCAACATCGTGAACCAGGACCTTGAGTGTAGTATCAGAAAATCTGGGCCCCTACTCTTTGCCATGTTGTGACAGTTTCACTCTTCCTATAGATCAATGACTTCCAGAACCCGCTGCAGCCGGAAAACATCTTGCCTTTAAGGAGGTGGAGGCTAGCTTTAAGTGGTGCTAGCTTGGCATGAACTTGGACACCCAGCTGAGGTATGCGCAGTCAGCTGTATGTTCAGTATTGGTCTGCATGCCACTATTATTTAAATTAACAGGCAGCATGAAGTTTGCATTACTTTGAACAGGAGCTGGCTAATTATGCACTATGATGTCCATGCCTGTTTATAAGGGCTATTGAGTTTTTAGCTCCAATGATAATGATCACATCCTTGTAGACTTCAAGTGATTAAGAATGTTTTAAGTTATGACGGATTTGGATATGGCTCCATTAGTTTATTTGAAATGACTAGAGGGCACCACAAAAAAGTAAGGGTCAAAGAGTAAGCTTAGATGCCAGGAAGTATTGCTTTTCACAGAGAATTGTTACTGTCTAGAAAGAACTGCCAAGATGTATACTCAATAAATCTTTCCAGCAGGCACTTGATGAGTGACGAGCGCATTTCCAATTATAGATGGTAGGTTGTTAGTTATTTGTGATTCTGTGGAGTTTGGACATCCGACAAATCCTTGAGCTTTTCTTGATTACTTTGGTGAATTGGATAAACTTCCTAGAGCTATTCCTGAACCAACCACATGTTTGTGTTTCCTCTTGTGTGTCTGGCCTCTCAAGTGATTATGTGGTGTGGTGAGGGTGAATGATGTACATGTTTTTGTATTGTTGTCTTAATGGGATAAGCTTGATTGACCGAGTGATCTTTATTTGTCCTCTTTTTGTATGTTTTTCCATACACTAGTAGAAAGTGTCTTGGAAGTACTTAATATAGTGACTGTGCCCTTTTAAACTAATGTTTACATTATTCCCAGTAGCTTTGCTGATTCTGGACCATCCAGATCAGAAGGGTCCCAGCTTCAGATTGTGCCTTGTGATCTGATCTCAGTTGAAATGGGAAGCTGGTTTGTGCAATTGGTCTCAACACACTAGTTTGGGGGAATGGAGGGATCCTGTTACTCCTGCTACAAAGTGTGTAGCTGGAACTGTCTCCCAGAAAAGGCTGTTGAGATTGATAGATTTCTTTTAGGCAAATATATCAAGTGATATGGATCAAAGCCAGGTAAATGGGGTCGAGGTACAAGTCAACCGCAAATTAATTAAGTGGCAGAAGACACTCAAGGAACTGAATGGCTATTTCTATGTTCCTATGTGGAGATCGAGCAACAGCAGATCAAGATCAAATGTAATGTCAACTCTTATTTAAAGACCGTGCCAATACTGTGCATCTGGGCTCAAGAAAGGCTTGGGTGACATACTAGAGGGTTAGTGAGCACTTTTGTAACTGTATTCCAGCAGAAGGGTTCAGAAATTAAATTTATGCAAAAAAACCCCAAATAAAGCTAGTAAGATATTGAACTTGAATGTATGCAGATGTAATTTGCCAATATTAATAATGATTTTTAAAATCTGTAATTCCGCTAAAGATGCTGCCTCAAGTGGTCTTATTCCACTGTACTATCTTATTGAGGCATCATTCTTCATCTATGAATTCAGGAAATGTGTCTATTTACACTCTCCATTCTATTTCAACATTCTGCATTTGCAAAATACTTTGGGATATTCCTTACAATAAAAGTTCAGTGTAACTGCAAGAGTGTCAAACTCCCCTGATTCTGACTTCGCCTGAGTTTTACATTCACACATTCCATTATGGTCACTAGGAAATTTGGCAGATTCCCAGCACCCCTTATCCAGAGGATATTGAAGTTAATCACATAGCATGCGTCATTTAGCCATTTTAGTTTATCTTGTCAGAAAAAAAACATAGCATCTGAAATAGTGTTCCTAAATTTATATTTTACTATTCTGAAGCCACGCTCTTGGTCTATTGTCACAGTTTCATTTGAAATACAATTCTAGATTCACCAGAGAGAGAGGTGGCGGGTGGAGTGGTGAAATTCATCTACATTGTGAGTGTGAAATGGGCTTATAGAGAATTTTCAACCTGTTTCACACCATATCTGATTTCCCTTATCATTCAAACAAACCAAAAGAATAATAGCACATAATATAAAATGAGTTATGGATTCACTATTAACGGAGGCCAATTTTACCCCAGCTTTTCTATACCAGTTGCTACCTTACATGTTGCCCCCTCTCAGTCATTCTTTTCTTTTATGAGTTTGAAGAACCCAAGTTTCTCCAGACTTTCCTGATCATGATACTGGAAAGCCTGATTTATGTTCAGTTCAGGGCAACCATAATAAAAATATTATAAAAACAGGAAATGCTGGAAAACCTCAGCAGATCTGGCAACATCTGTGGAGAGAGAAACAGAGTTAATATTTCGAGTCCATACTAAAGAAGAGTCATAGGGTCTCGAAATGTTGACTGTTTCTCTCTCCACAGATGCTGCCAGACCTGCTGAGTTTATCTAGTATTTTCTGTTTTTATTTCAGATCTCC
The DNA here is from genome assembly GCF_017639515.1 of Carcharodon carcharias. NCBI lineage: Eukaryota > Metazoa > Chordata > Chondrichthyes > Lamniformes > Lamnidae > Carcharodon > Carcharodon carcharias. The sequence continues at coordinate 151,197,072 of NC_054472.1, forward strand.
AGCATCTACAGTATTTTGCTTTTATTTTAGAATGCAATTTTTGTTTTTGTCAGCAAACTCAGTAAATTTCAAACTAAACGACGTCCAATTTTTGACATTTGTCTCATGACATTGCTTTCATATAACGTAAAATTAAAATAAAAAGCAGTTCAAAAGCTATGCTATAATGTGACTACATTAACACCTTACATTAGGCATTGTAGCTGAGTAATTGCTAGCACTGACTTAGGACAGGAAAATACTCTCAGTTACTGCCCCTTCTTTCCATTCCTCTCTCAATCTCTGTCTACCAGTCTTGCTCTTTGTGATCTCTTTCAATTTAGTGGTCTCACTCTCATATGAATTTCCTCTGTTGGCTATCGTATTGTAAGCATGAGCTCATTAAACCAAATCCGGCATTAACGTAGCAGGTGATGCAGCATCGTATAAAAGTATTAAATATTTACCCGTTAATTTCTAAGTCCACATCAACTGCAGTGTTGACCTATCACTGTGACCAGTCAATGTTTGTGCTTTGAGATACACACATGGCACACTGTCTCACCTGATGAGCAATTAACCTCTTGGTGCCCAAAATGGAGTGACAATTTGCACCCTTGGATATTAGAATCATAGAATCCTAGAAAATTTATGACACAGAAGAAGGCCATTCAGCCCAATGTGTCCATGCTGCTCAATGAAAAGCTACCCAGCTTAATCTCACCTTCCTGCAATAGTCTGTAGCCCTACAGGTCATGGCACTTCGAGTACACATCCAAGTCCTGTTTAACTGTGGTGAGAGCTTCTGCCTTGACCACCCTTTCAGGCAGTGAGTTCCATGTTGCAATAACCTTCCAAACACACTCAGAATTCAGATTAAAAGCGAACCATCAATGTCCTGCACTTGGAGCAGTTTACAAAAATTGCACACAAATGACATGCTGACATTTTCACGATGCAAAGAAGATAAGAGTGTAGCACAGAAGGTGGCTATTTGGCTATTGTGCCTGTGCCAGCTCCTCAAAAGAGCTATCCAACTCATTCTACTCCCCCTGCTCTTTTTTGTAAAGCCCTGGATTTTTTTTTTCCTTTTCAAGCATATATCCAATTCCATTGTGAAAATTCCATCGTTTCAAGCAGTGCATTGAAGATCAGAAGAACTTGCTGTGATTACACAAAATCACATCTTTCTTCTGATGCTTTCGCCAATTATCTCTAAAGCTATCTCTGTTGGTTACTGACCCTCCCTGCCATTGGAAATAGTTTATCTTTACTTTATCAAAGCGACTCATAATTGTTACATCGCTACTAAACATTTCTAAGTCCAAATTGCACCGTCACATTTCCACAGCAAAAGCATAGAAAAAGCTTTGGCAGCCAAACTTTGTGTGTTTGTGTGTGTTGGAGGGGGGGCGGGGGGGGAGGGGGGGACACGATGTCCCTTTAAGTGTGCCAATGAAAGAGGACGCAGTGACATCCCGTACACTATAACGGACTACACGGGGTCAGGAAGAAACAAGCCCTCACAGTAGCACAGAGAGCAGAAGTCACAGCTACCTATTTGGCTTTCTCCTCCCCCTACCCCCCAACCCCAATCCTTTCAGCTTCCCTTCCCATTTACTCGTTTCTAACTCGAACTTCACACTTTTTTTTCACATTTAAAAACACAAAATGCAGGTTCCACAGACTGAATTCACACCAGACTCAAAAAACATTAACGGGAAAGACGCCATTAACTGTAGGCTCAAAGCGTACACCAACAAGGGAAATAAAACCTGTATCACTAACAGAAATGAAAAAGCATGTTTTTTTTTAGAAACTGTAAGCCCAGCCAAGATGGAGCACGAAATCATCACAGTCCAAATGAATCTTTACATTTATGTTTCTACAGCATAATGTGAATGGACATTTATGCTACTTCATAAGTTTCTTTATGAATAAAAGACTGTTCTTACTTGTGGTATTGTACTTAATCCCATTGAAGAACTCGGGGCAAGGTCTCGCCACAAGCTGCCCTGCTGTTGTCCGCGGCCAGCAAGTTCCTATTTGATCGGTAGTTGAATTGCAATAAATGCCTTTGGAAGAAGTTACAAAAATATAGAATGTAAATAAGAAAGGTTAACAAGAAGAAAAAAAATCAAATATGAGCTAAAAGTCCACAAGTTAAATCTACAATTTCTTGCCCGGGTTAAACTGTCCTACCAGTGAGATCCACAACAGGGATAGAGTCAGTTTCATAGAAATGGTCCTGGAAAACATCTATTAGGCTGCAATTGGGATCAAACTCGTCGATGATGATCTGAAATATTGTAGAGTCCATGGTGCTGGTTGGGGTCGGTGCTGCACTAGTGCCGGTGTGTGTGTGTGTGTGTTTTCTTTTGTTGTTGCTGTTACAGCGGCTCTCCTCTCTCTTTCATGAGATGTGCGAGGAGCCTCTTGGTTTAAAGCCTCACCTCTCCGTTAGATTCGCTCCACCTCTGTGGCCAATGAGAATGCTGCAGCTGTCCACGCCTGATCAAATATATCGGTAATTTGAGTGTTTTGCACTGTGAATTCCGGCTACTCCTCCACTTATTCATAATTTTATTATTTCTCTTTCAAGCCATAATCCCTGTTCTGCCTATATATTCACCTATGTCAATCCGTCTCTTTTCTTCCTTACATACACCATGAATTCATGGATCTCTGTTTCCATCTCTTCCAATTCACCCCCTGTTTCCTTTGTCAGTCCCCTTCTCCCACCACCACCACCCCCCCCAATCGGTTTCTTTTTCTCTGCCTACCTGCCTTGTTTTGTTCTTTTCACCCTATCTCTTCATTTTTTTTGTCTTTCTCCCACACTTTTTTTTTCCAATCTCTTTAAGGTTATCTCTATTTGGTGGCCATGCTTCACCTTTTTCCATCTCAATCAGTTACTGCCTCTGGTGCTGTGACTCATTTCCCCCCTGTCTCTTGCACTCCTGTATTTATTGACTCTCAGTAGCTCTCTAACTTTTGCTCGCTCTCGGTATCTGGTTTTTTTTTGCTCTCTTGATATCTCTCTTTGCTCTCTGTCTCTTGCTCTTCGTATTTGTCTAACTCTCAGTATCTCTCTATTTCTTCTGTCTTTTGCTCACGGTATCTCTCTCTGTCTCCTACTGTCTCAGAATTTCTGTCTCTTGCTCTTTTGGTATTTCCCTTCCTTGCTCTCTATCTGTATTCTGTCTCTTGCTCTCTTGGTATCTGTCTTAATCTCAGTAACTTCTGCTTCTTACTTTTTCAGTATCTGTTTTTTGCTCTCTTGGTGTTTCACTGTCTCTTTATCTCTCTGGTATCTCTGTCTCTTTCTCTCTCAGTATCACTGCCTTTCTCTCGGTATCTCTGTCTCTCTCTCTCTGTATCTGTCTCTTTCTCTCGGTATCTTTGTCTCCTTCTCTCTCTCGGTATCTCTGTCTGTCTCTCTCTCTCTCTGTATCTCTGTCTCTTACACTCTTTTGGTATCACTGTCTCTCGATATCTTTGACTCTTTCTCACTCTCAGTATCTCTGTCCCTTCCTCTCAATATTACTGCTTCTCTCTTACTCTTGATATCTCTGTCTCTTTGTCTCTTTTGGTCTCTATGCCTCTTTCTCTTGGTATCATTGTCTCTTATTCTCTCAGTATCTCTCTCTCTCTCGGTATCACTGTCTCTTACTCTCATGGTATCTCTGTCTCTCCTCTATCGGCGTCACTGCCTCCCTCCCTCTCGTTATCATTGCCTCTTTCCCTCTCTCGATGTCACTGTCTCATTCTCTCTCTCGGTATCTGTCCCTCTCTCTCTCTCATATCACTGTCTCTCTCCCTCTCTTTCCCTCTCTCAGTGTCTCTGTTTCTTGCTCTCTCTCTCTCTCGGTATCTCTGTCTGTCTGTCTGTCTCTTTCGGTATCTCTGTCTGTCTCTATCTGTATCTCTGTCTCTTACTCTCTTTTGGTATCACTGTCTCTTTCTCGCTGTATCTCTAACTCTTTCTCACTCTCAGTATCTCTGTCTCTTTCCCTCTCTTGGTATCGCTGCCTCTCTCCCTTTCGGTATCACTGCCTCTTTCTCCCACTTGGCATCACTGTCTCTTTTTCTCTCTCAGTATCTCTGTCTCTTTCTCTCAGTGTCTTGGTCTCTCTCTCTTGGTATCCCTGTTTCGTACTGTCTTTCAGTATCTTTGTCTCTTTCTCTTGGTATCTTTGTCTCTTTCTCTCTCTCTTTCTCTCTCGGTATCACTTTCTCTCTCTATACCTCTCTCCTTTGCTCTTTATCTGTATCTCTCTGTCACTTGCTTTCACTCAATCTCTCTTCCTTGCTGTCAGTCATTGCCATTGAAGTGGTTGGAAATGACACAACAGAAAACATCATTAAGGCTGTAATTTACACCCCTTTCTGAAAGGATAAGAACAGTTTTGATCTCAGCTTTTACATTGAACCCCTGAACATCTTACATGAAATTCTATAGTCACTATCCATTTAGTGCTACTGGCAGCATTTGATTTCCTCAGATTACACATCACCGTATGATGAACCATTGTGATGCAATATCTCCCACTCTCTCTTGTTCCCTGTCAGTCTCTTGTTCCCGCTCAGTAACTCTCTCCCTTGCTCTCTATCCGTTTCTTGTTCTCTATCTGTTCCTGTCTCTTGCTCTCCCTCACTCTTAGTGTCTCTGTTTCTTGCGCTCAATCTGTATCTCTCTGTATCTTGCTCTCTTGTTTTCTCTCTCTGTATCTCTGTCTCTTGCTCTCTACCTATATCTCTCTGTCTCTTTCTCTCACTCAGTATCTCTGTCTTTTGCTCCCTACCTGTAACTCTCTCCCTTGCTTTCTCTCAATGCTTCTCTCTCTTGCTCTCTAGCTGTATCTGTCTCTTGTTCTGTGTTTCAGTATCTCTGTCTCTTTCTACCATTGAAAAGAGACTGGCAGCTAACATAAAAGGGAATCCCAAAGTCTTCTATAGGCATATAAAAAGTAGAAGGGTGGTAAAAGGAAGAATAGGATTGTCTATGGACCAAAAATGGATTTACATTTGGGGACAGGGGGAATAGCTGAGGCATTAAATGAGTACCTTGCATCTGTCTTTATCAAGAAAGAAGTTGCTACCAAAGCCATGGTGAAAAAGGAGGTAATTAATATACAACAAGAAGCTAAAATTGGTAAGGAGGTATAAAATAGGCTGTGTATCCTTAAAGTTGATAAAGCACCAGACCAGATGAGATGACCCTGAAAGAAGTGAGAGTGGAAATTGCGGAGGCACTGGTCATAATTTTCCAATCTTCTATACTCGGGGTTGGTGCTGGAGGATAGGAGAATTGCAAATGTTATACCCTTGTTCAAAAAAGGGCGTAAAGATAAATCCAGCCACTACAGGCCAGTCAGTTTAACTTTGGTGATGGGGAAACTTCTAGAAACAATAATTAGAGATAATATTAATAGTTACAATGTGGGTTCATTAAAGAAAGCCAGCATGGATTTGTTAAAGGAAAACCGTGGTAGTTAACTTGCTGGAGTTTTTTGAAGAGGTAACAGAGAGGGTTGATGAGGGCAATACTGTTGATGTCATGTACATGGACTTCCAAAATGCATTTGATACTGTGCGGCACAGCAGACTTGTGAACAAAATTATAACTCATGAAATAAAAGGGACAGCAGCAACATGGATACAAAATTGGCTGAGTGACGGAAACAGAGCAGTGGTTAATGACTGTTTTTCCACCCAGATGAAGGTTTGTAGTGGAGTTCCCCAGGGGTCAGTGTTGTGAACTTTGCTCTTACAGATTTATATTAATGACTTAGATCTTGGGTACAGGCATAACTTCAAAATTTGCAGATGTTACAAAACTTGTAAGCATTGTGAACTATGAGGAAGATAGCATAAAACTTCAAAAGGGCACAGACATATTGGTGGAACATTTAGACAGTGGCAGGTGAGGTTCAATGTGGAGAAATGTGAATTGATTCATTTTGGTAGTAAGTACATAGAGAAACAATATAAAATAAAAGGCACAACTTTAAGGGGGGTTCTGGAGCAGAGGGGCTTGGTGTATATGTGCAGAAGTCATTGAAGCTGACTGGACAGGTTGAGAGAGTGGTTAATAAAGCATACAGTTTCCTAGGCTTTATTAATAAAGGCATAGAATACAATAGCAAGGCAGCTACGTTTAACTTGTATAAGACATTAAACAACCTCCGCTGGAGTATTGCGTCCAGCACTGGATACTGCACTTTAGGAAGGATGCAAAGGCGGAGAGAATGTAGAAAAGATTCAAGAGAATGGCTCCAGGGATGAGGAGCTTCAGTTACACAGAGAGATGGGAGAAGTTGGGACTGTTTTCCTTGTAGAAGAGAAGGCTGAGAGAAGATTTGATAGTGGTACTCAAAATCATGAGGGGTCTGGACAGAGTAGATAGGGAGAAACTGTTCCCATTTGTGAAAGGATCAAGAATAAGAGAGCACAGATTTAAAATAATTGGCAAGCGACATGAGGAAAAGCTTTTTCATGCAGCAAGTGGTTAAGGTCTGAATATGCTGGCTAAGAGTATGGTGGAGGCAGGTTCAATCAAAGCATTCAAAAGGGACAAAAACAGAAAGTTCAGATTTCCAGGATCCACAGTATTTTGTTTTTATCTTTGCTTTCAAAAGGGAATTAAACTGTTTTCTGAAAAGGAAGATATGCAGGGGAGAAGGTGGGAGAATGGCACTAAGTGAATTGCTCATTCAGAGAGCCAGTGTGAACATGATGGGCTGAATGGCCTCCTTCTGCATTGTAGCCATTCTGTGATCTGTCAGCCTATTGCTCTCTCTCGGTATCTCTCTTGCTCTCTATCTTGGACACATTATGGACCTGTTAATAAACATTTCAGTTGGATAAAAGATCACCCAGGCTGATGATTTATACACAGTGCACTAAATAGTGTTGAATGCTCTGGATTTCTTTTTGAATTTGGCCTGCCACACATAGAAGTTAATCAAACCAGCACTTGAAAATTGGATCTTTGGATTAGAATGAAATTTAACAGTGTGCCGGCTGTGGCTCAGCTGGATTCACTTTTGCTTCTCAGGCAGAAGGTTGTGGGTTATAAGCAAACAAAACTAGGCCAACATTAGTGCACCCTCAGTGCAGTACTGTGGGTGTGCAGTACAGTTGGAGGTGTGCTTTTTGTATGCAAGGTTTAAACAGAGGCTCTGCCTGCAGTCTCAGGTGGACCTAAAAGATCACTTGGTACTATATAAGGGAATTCTTCCCAGTGACCTGGCCAATATTTATCCCTCATCCAACATCTCAAAACAAATTATCGACTCATGTCCACATTGCTACTTTCAGGACAAAATGTAATTACATTTCCTTTCATCACAACAGTGACAACACTTCCAAAATGGACTTAATTGGCTGCAAATTACTTTGGGATGATCTGAAGTCTTTCTTTCCTTTATCTAGAATGAATGGGTAGCTCCTGTGATAATTTAATGAGTAAAGGCATCATGCTTGATGTGAAACTGCAAACAAATCAGGAGGATCCTCTGTCTGATTGGGCAATAGAAATGAATATATGATGCACAAAATACCATACACATTTATTTGGCATATTGTTAGGGATGGATTTGGAGCATCATTTATTCATTGCTTTTTTTATGCTGTTCGGGAGGATAGGAAACAACTTGTAACATGATGTATACAAGATTGGGGTCTGCCCATGAGTCCCAAGGATGCAAGGCCAGGGGAGGGATTCAATGGAGCATAAGGTTCACATTGCTGGCAAACTCTATCCATGATGGTTGTCAAGTTAACAGAATCTCAAGGTGGAATTTTCAGTGCCTGCTGGTGGAGGGCCTCATGGTGGGCATGAGCAGACAAAATGGCGGGAAGCCAAAAATCGGTTTCACACGGTTGTGAAACACATCTGCAATCATCCACTCTGCCTGTCAATGGCTCTGCCAGCCCCTTGCAATGCCATCATTCAGGTTTGGACCAGTCTCCCCCATGGTTCAAGCTAACATATCCCGCTGTCAAACGTTGGGAACTTCATTGTAATACATCTGCATATTGCTATAAGCCCAGCTCAACAGAACCATCCCCCCACGCTGGATCATCTGAGCATTTATACATGCATTTATAAGGCATGCACCTGGCGGGCTGCACTTCGAGGGGAATTCGGAGGTGAGTGCACATTAACGTTGTGCAGCGCTTGTGAGGGTTGCCCATTGTACCTCAAGGCTGAGGCGCTGCACATTCAGGTGAGGGCACTAGCAAGTCGCATTTTCCCAGCTATCTGACTTCGCTGGGGGGCGATGGGCTGTCCTGCAGGTGAGGTGCATTGGGGGAGGTGTGGGGTGGGGGTTAAGGGCTGCGCTGCTGTTGATGGTAATGCACCAGCATGTGTGAGGCATGAAGGAAGCGGCATTAGGAAGAGCTAGTATAAAGTATCCATTCCTCCACAGCTGTGACAGTTCAAGCACAGCCACATTGACATGCTTGGAGTTGGAGCCTCGAGCTTATCCGCCCACTCAAGCAACACAGAGGCCTAGTAGTGCCATCAAATGCTCCAGAGCTTTTCACCCCTCGGGCGCAGACTGCAAACTAATGAGTGTTTTAGTGGACAGCAGAACAGTTGGACGACTGGGCACATTGTAAAATCTCCTTGAGAAAGTTGGCCATTGAGCAGTCACTGGTGGAGGTGCTCTCAGCCCCTTGCAATGCCATCATTCAGGTTTGGACCAGTCTCCCCCATGGTTCAAGCTAACAGTGCAGCTTTGCATTGTGGGTTAGGAGAATGTCTGCGCCTGAGCTGAGAGCACTGCATGTAGTCCAGTGGGTGAAGCTGTTGCCAATCGGTCAGGTGGAGTGGGGTGGAGGTGGGTGGGGTTTTGGGCAGTGATGCAGCACACTAAACTCTGGCCATCCAAGTGGTGGCCAGCACTCTCTGAGATCAATTAAGGGGCCTTCAGACTAACCAAGAGAGGTTCTTAGTAAACCCATGCTAACCCACACATCTCTCTTTCATCCTGTAGGAGGAGTACATCAGGAGCATGGAGCCTGGTGACCTAGCTGTATGCTTCATGGCTTACAGAGTGTGCAGACAAAGGAGAAGAGAGTGACAGAGGTGCCTGGCTGGGCAGCGGGAAGAGCCGTACCCTCAAGAAGAAGGGGCAGCTGGGGCTCACGCACATACCGCTGAAGAATCACATTGAGCCATCGCTGGTCAGTACCTAACTAGGCCCAGGGTCTACAGACTGTGCTTGACATTCCTGCAGATGACCAATAATCAGTGTATCCGAAGGCTGCGCATGTCCAGGGAACTGGTTGGTCACATTTGCCACCTGCTACAGGATTTGGTGCCAAGGGGAAATGTAAGGCATCCACTGCCGGTGGCCATGAAAGTGACAATGGCACTCAATCTTTACGTCAGTGGAACCTTTCAGGGCTCCGCGGGTGACCTCTGTGGGATATTGCAAGCCTCCATGCACAAACGCACCCATGAGGCCACAGATGCCATCTTCTTGAAGGCACACAACTTTGTGCATTTCGCCCAGGGACAGGAAAGCCAGGATGCAAGAGCGCTGAGATTTGCCCAAATATCAGATTTCCCACAGGTGCAGAGCGCCATCAACTGCACTCACATGTGTTGCGACGGAGATCTGAGCACCATGGTCAACTATGTCAACTGCAAGGGCCTCCACTTGCTGAATATTCAACTGATGTGTGACCACCACAAATGCATCCTGGAGGTCTGTGCGCAGTTCCCAGGGCATGTGCATGACTCCTACGTTCTCAGCAGGTCTCAGATCCCTGAGGTCTTCCAGGGCCCACAGAGACTGCAGGGTTGGTTCCTTGGGGACAAGGGCTACCCACAGAGGATGTGGCTGATGACGCCTGTATGATGGCTGAAAGTGCAGCAGAAAGAAGGTATAATGAGGCTCATGCTGCAACTTACACCTTGGTGGAGCAGACCATTGGGATGTTTAAGATGCAATTCCAGTGCCTGGACTGGTCTAGTGCAGCCCTGCAATACAGTCCACAGAGGGCGTTGCGCATCATCATCACCTGCCCTTCACAACCTGGCATTGCAACGGGGAGAGGAGCTGGCTGAGGAGGAGATGGAGGAGCTACATGTCTCCTCCGATAAGGAGGGCGTTGACGGTGATGAGGGTGAGCAGTTCCTCGATGTTGAGCATGATGGCAATGAAGCATCACACTGGCCAGATGAGGCAATCTCCCTTGGGAGACCCGCATAGCTGCTAGATCCATGGAGGATGTTGACGACATGCAATGAGGAGACACCATAGATCCTCACATTGCATCTGTGAATGTTTAACTCCTGTCTGGCTGATGGTGCCTCACTTGCGCTCTGTGAATAGGGTCATATTATGGAGATGCAGCAGGGAATATTTAACTTATCCTGATCTTATGGAATCCTTCGTGAGCTGAACCCTTCAGGACCACACTCTCACCAGATACAGATGCTGATGAGATTGGGGGGGGCCGACCACACCTTAAAGGTGCTGGGATCACACAGAGAGAATGGCGGAACTCTGTGTCACAGGTCCAGGACATTCTGGCAGCAACGATAAGCCCCATCGAGGTCCAGGCATGACCCATGTGACCCGTGACAGTGAAGGAACAGCGATATATTTCCAAGTCGGGATGGTGAGTGACTTGGAGGGGAACTTCCAGATGATGATGTTCCCACCTACCTGCTGCCCTTGTCCTTCTAGATGGTAGTGGTCGTGGGTTTGGAAGATTGTGTCAAAAGAGCCTTGGTGAATTCCTGCAATGCAGCTTGTAGATGGTACACACTGCTGCTACTGTGCCTCGGTGGTGGACGGAGTGAATGTATGTGGATGTTGTGTGGGCTGCTTTGTCCTGGATGGTATCAAGCTTATTGAGTGTTGTGGGAGCTGCACTCATCCAGGGAAGTGGGGAGTATTCCATCACACTCCCTGACATGTGCCTGGTAGATGATGGACAGGGTTTGGGGAGTCAGGAGGTGAGTTACTCATCGCACAATTCCTAGCCGTTGACCTGCTCTTGTAACCATAATATTTATATGGCTATTCCAGTTCAGTTTATGGTCAATGGTAACCCTTAGGATGTTGATAGTGGGGGATTCAATGATAGTAATGCCATTGAACATCAAGGAGGGCTGGTTGTTGCTCTCTTGTTGGAGATGGTCATTGCCTGGCACTTGTGTGGCATGAAACTTACCTGCCATTTGTCAGCCCAAGCCTGGATGTTGCCCAGGTCTTGCTGCATTTGGACATGAACTGCTTCAATATTTGAGGAGTTGCAAATGGTGCTGAACATTATGCAGTCATCAGCGAACATCCCCATTTCTGACCTTATGGTGCGAAGGAAGGTAATTGATGAAGCAGCTGAAAATGGTTGGGCCTAGGACACTGTCCTGAGGAACTGCTGCAGTGATGTTTTGGAGCTGAGGTGACTGACCTCCAACAACCACAACCATCTTCCTTTGTGCTAGGTATGACTCCAACCAGCAGAGTGTTTTCCCTCTGATTCCCATTGACTCCAGTTTTGCTAGGGCTCCTTGATGCCACACTCGGTCATATGCTGCCTTGATGTCAAGGGCAGTCACTCTCACCTCACCTTGGGAGTTCAGCTCTTTCATCCATGTTTGAACCAAGGCTGTAATGAGGTCAGGAGCTGCCCTGGCAGAACCCAAACTGGGCATCAGTGAGCAGGCTATTGCTAAGCAAGTGCCGCTTGATAGCACTATTGATGACTCCTTGCATTACTTTACTGAGGATTGAGAGTAGTCTGATGGGGCGGTAATTGGCCATGTTGGAATTGCCCTGCTTTTTGTGTACAGGACATACCTGGGCAATTTTCCACATAGCTGGGTAGATGCCAGTATTGTAGCTGTACTGGAACAACTTAGCTGGGGGCGCAGCAAGTTCTGGTGCACAAGTCTTTAGTACTATTGCTGGAATGTTTTCAGGGCCCATAGCCTTTGCAGTATCCAGTGCCTTTAGCCATTTCTTGATATCACGTGGAGTGAATTGAATTGGCTGAAGACTGGCATCTGTGATGCTGGGGACCTCTGGAGGAGGCCGAGATAGATCACCCACTCGGCACTTCTGGCTGAAGATTGTAGCAGATGCTTCAGCCTTATCTTTTGCACTGATGTGCTGGGCTCCTCCATCATTGAGGATGGGGATATTTGTGGAGCCTCCTCCTCCAGCGAATTGTTTAATTTCCATCACCATTCACAACTGGATGTGGCAGAACTGCAGAGCTTAGATCTGATCCGTTGGTTGTGGGATCACTTAGCCTTATCTACTACTTGCTGCTTATGCTGTTTGGCACACAAATAATCCTGTGTTATAGCTTCACCAGGTTGACACCTCATTTTTTAGGTATGCCTAGTGCTGCTCCTGGCATGCCCTCCTGCACTTTTCATTGAACCAGGGTTGATCCCCTGGCTTGATGATAATGGTAGAGTGGGGGATATGCCGGGCCATGAGATTACAGATAGGGATCAAGTACAATTCTGCTGCTGCTGATGGCCCACAGCGCCTCATGGATTGCCCGATCTTGAGTTGCTAGAAATTTATCCCATTTAGCACAGTGGTAGTGCCACACAAGATGATGGGGGGTGTCCTCAATGTGAAGGTGGGACTTAGTCTCCCCGACTATGCGGTAGTGACTCCTACCAATACTGTCATGGACAGATGCATCTGATTCAGGCAGATTGTTGAGGAAGGGGTCAAGTATGTTTTTCCCTCTTGCTGGTTCCCTCACCACCTGCTACAGACCCAGTCTAGGTACTATGTCATTTAGGACTCATCCAGCTTGGTCAATATTAGTGCTACTGAGCCACTCTTAGTGATGGACATTGAACTCCCCCACCCAGAGTACATTCTGGGCTATGAGGTTACAGATTGTGGTTGAATATAGTTCAGCTACTGCTGATGGCCCACAGCATTGCATGGACATGCAATTTCAAGCAATCCTGAATCTATCCCATTTAGCATGCCGGTAGATGAGGACTGGACTTTGTCTCCATAAGGACTGTGCGGTGCTCAATCCTTTCAATAGTATCATGACCAGATGAATTGGTGACAGGTAGGTTGGTGAGCAAAAAGACAAATAGGTTTTCCCCTCTTGTTGCTTCTCTCGCCATTTGTTGCAAGCCCAGTCTGGGAGACATGTTATTTAGGACTTGCTACTTTAGTCAGTATTGATGCTACTGAGCCACTCTTAGTAATGGGCATTGATGTCACCCACCAAGAGTACATTCTGTGCCTTTGCTATCATCAGTACATCTTCCAAGTGATTTTCAACATGGAGGAGTAACGACTCAGCAATTGAGAGAGCAGTCGGTGGTAATTAGCAGCAGGTTTTCTTGTGCATGTTTGATCTGATGTCTTGAGACATTATGGGGTCTGGAGTCAATGTTGAGGACTTTCAGGGTCACTCCCTCCTGACTGTATATGACAGTGTTGCTGCATCTTCTGGGTCTGTCTTGCCAGTGGGACTGGATATAATCAGGGATGGTAATCTGCGAGTATGGGACGATTGGTGAATGTGAATAAGCCAGGCTGTTGCTTGACTAGTCTAGCAATTGCTCTTGCAATTTTGGCACAAGTCCCCAGATGTTAGTGAGGAGGACTTTGTGCCGTAGACTGGGCAGAATGTGTCTTTGTCGTTTCCTCTGCCTAGGTTGATACCAAGTGGTCTGTCTGGTTTTATTCTTATTCAACATTTCGGGGTGGTTTGACACAACTGGATGGTTTGCTAGGACATTTCTAAGGGCAAATTGGAGGCAAACGAACCGGTGGATGTACTGTATTTAGATTTCCAGAAGTAATTTGATAACTATCACATCAATAGTTACTGTGAAAAATAATACCTCATGGTGTAGGGGGTAATGTGTTGGCATGGATAGAAAATTGGCTAGCAAACAGGAAACAGAGGGTAGGCATAAGTGTGTATTTTTCAGGTTGGCAAGATGTAATGAGTGTTGTGGCACAGGGATCAGTGCTGGGGCCTCAACTTTTTACAATTTATATAAATGGCTTGGATGAAGGGACCAAAGGTATGGTTGTTAAATTTGCTGATGACACAAAAATAGGGAGTATATAAGATGTGAAGAGGACAGAAGGAGGCTACAAAGGGATATAAATAGGTTAAGTGAGTGGGAAAAGATCTGGCAAATGGAGTATAATGTGGGAAAGTGGGAAAATGGTAGAAAAAAAAAGCATATTATTTAAATTGTGAGAGATTGCAGAGCTCTGAGATGCAGAGGGATCTGGATGTCCTAGAGCATGAATCGCAAAAGGCTAGTATACAGTAGGTAATTAGGAAGGCTAATTGAATGTTATCATTTATTAAGAGGGGGATTAAATACAGAAGTAGGGAGCTTATACTTCAGTTATACAGGGTATTGGTGAGACCACATTTGGAGTACTGTATGCAGTATTGGTCTCCTTAATTAAGGAAGGATGTAAATGCATTGAAAGCAGTTCAGAGAAGGTTTACTAGGCTGATACCTGGATTGGGCAGGCTGCCTTATGAGGAAAGGTTGGACAAGCTCGGCTTGTATCCACTGGAGTTTAGAAGATTTAGAGATGACTTGATTGAAAGATATAACATCCTGAGGGGTCTTGACAGGGTCGATGTGGAAGGGATGTTTCCTCTTGTGGGAGAATCTAGTACTATGGGGCCACTGTTTAAAAATAAAGGGTTGACTATTTAGGACAGAGAAGAGGAGAAATTTTTCTCTCGGAGGGTTGTTACTTTTTAGAGCTCTCTTCCTCAAAATACAGTGGAAGCAGAGCCTTTCAATATTTTTAATGCATGGGTAGATAAATTCTTGATAAGCAAGGTGTGAAAAGTTATCAGGGGTAGGTGGAAATGTGGAGTTGAGGTTATAATCAGATCAGCCATGATCTGACTGAATGGCGGAGCAGGCTCAAAGGGCCAAGTGGCCTATTCCTGCTTCTACTTCATATGCTCATATGTATATTCGTATGCAACCATATTGCTGTGAGTCGGTAGTCACCTATAAGCCAGACTGGGTAAGGAAGGCATATTTCCTTCCCTGGAGGATATTCGTGAACCAGATGGGTCTTCACATGAATCCAATAGTTTCAGGATCATCATTATTGAGGCTAGCGATTTATTCCAAACATGTTCAATAATTGAATGTAAATTCCCTCAACTGTCATGTGTGATTTGAATTCAATGGCAGAATTTTACTAGGCGGGTGGGTGAGGTGCTGTAAAATTCCTCAGATGGTCCACCCTGACCTCTCCGAAAATCCGAAGTTCTGCGGTGGGACGGGCAAAGCCAAGGCCAGCCGGCCCACCCTTGCCTCAATTGATGACCAATTAAGGGCCATTTCCAACCCAGCCTCAATTTGCAGGCTGGCAGGAGGGGCTCAGGGGCAGGGGGAAGCCCAGAAAGTGACCCTGCTCAGGCCTAGGGTGGGATGGGAAGGGGGAGGGCACCTCCATCACTGGCCTCCTTCCACCCACAAGGTCTGCCCCTTCCACGGGTGCTACCTCCCCCTCGGCCTCTCCAGCAACACCCCCTCTCTGTCCAGCCAATTAATGCTCGTTGGAGCATTAAATGGTTGTGGGGCAGCCAGTATCAGTCGCAATGCATTCTCCACCGACTCTTTGTGTGGCAGGGTGGTTCATGTTTCCAGGACATTAGTCTGCGCCTCTAGATTACTAATCCAGTAACACTATTCTATCAAACCCCTAAACTCTGGGAGAGGTAACAAGAAGCTTGATTGAAAAAATAAGCTTTGGGAATTGCAGAATAAACCAGAGTGTGTCTGAAACAATGGCTTTGCACAGATGCACTGTGCTAGTTTACTTACTGTTACATTGTGCCCACCAAGTTCAGTGGCTTTTGTTCTTTAGTTATGTTAAGGAATGCATCATTCTGCTAAAAAAAAAGTAAACGCGAGAGAAAGTGGCTCTTTGAGTTGAGTGGAAGGACAGACTCGCTGCAGTAAGCCTCAGATAAGAGATGACTAATGTGCCCAATATGCCCTGAAATGGCTGCAACACTAAAAGGATTTCAGTCAGCATCTGTTCATTTTCACTCTGACACCAAATTCAACCTGATATCAGAACGTGGTTCAAAATAAACAACAGCAAACAATCAAATGCAGGACATAAATTTATGAAAAAAATATATATTCAGACATGGGGAGACATTTAAACAGATGAAGCAGATAGCTAGTACAGATATAGGTCTGTATATAGATAGAGTATAGATATAGAGATAAATAACAAGATAGATAAATATGGATAGTGATGGTGGATGGATAAATAGAAATAGGTATAGAGCGGTAAAGGGAGTGAGAAATACAGTTGAAAATAAAAATAACTTGAGATGGATATAGAATATTAAAAGATAGAGACTGATGCAAATGCAGGTACATTATTGATTAATACAAACAGATATAAGTGGATACAGGTAGAGATACACAAATAAGGAGATAGATAAACCTTTTGCATTAAAATGGATGCAGCTGGACTGATTGAGTTAGAGATAGATGAATATGAATAAAGCTGTGTTCAGTTCGGTACAGAGCCATGAACAGATACAAGTAAAGGTTCAGAATAGATAAATGGCTATTGCCACAGGTAGATAGTTCTAAAAGTACTGACATTTTGATACATATTCAGCAAGATTAAGACAGAGACAAATGGATATTGATAAATGCACAGAGATAGATACATGGAAGATCCAGAAAGAAAGAAATAGCGAAGCAGAATCAAAGGTATACAACAGATAGATGCAGCTAGAGAAAAAGATACAAAGATAAGTACATAGGCCTGAAGAGAGGTAAATTGATATACAGAGGAAGATAGCAAAATGTACAAAATAGGTTCTGTATGGATATATGTAATGGATACATCAATGTACCAACAAAAATAGATAGACAGAATGAATAAATTACAGATTGAGCTATAGAAATGCAGACATACGTGCAGAGATAAATATGGCAAGAGTCTCATATGTACAATTTGTTACCTTAAATAGTCAGAGAGCTGTCGGAATTTCCAATGTGGAAACATATGTGGGTCCCAGTGGCATCAAAAAGTTGGAAAATTACCTGAGAAACAAATAAAGAGAGCAGAGACTGACAGGAGCATGAATGTGGATGTGTGTGTTTGTGTGTATGTGTTTGTGTGTATGTTTGTATGTGTGCGTGTGTATGTGTGAAAGATAAAGAGAGAGAGAGGAAGGGAGAAAAAGAGAATGAGGAAGAGAAAGAAAAAGGTGGTAAACTCCTCTTGCATCTATCACCAAGCTGTTGCTATTGCAACCACTGATACAGGCATTCTCTTACATGTTGACTGGGTTATCACTATGCAGACCCACTATCTATAGGAAACAGAACAATGAGCAAAACCACCTACTTCAATTAATTCTACTTCCTGTTGAATCTACGTGATTTACTTTCCTAACCACATACAAGTAAAAGCCTTTTCTTTAATATCTATTCTTGGGATGTGAGTGTCACTGGCTGGGCCAGCACTTAATGCCCATCCTTAATTAGCTTTGTTCTTGAACTGCTGCAGTCCCTATGCTGTAGGTACACCCATAGTGCTGGATGGGAAGAACAGAAGGAACAGTGATATAGTTCCAAGTCAGGATGGTGTGTAACTTTGAGAAGAACTTACAGTTAGTGGTGTTCCCATGGGTCTGCTGCCCTTGTCCTTCTAGGTGGCAGAGGTTGCGAGTCTGGAAGGGGTTATCAAAGGGGCTTTTGTGAGTTGCTGCAGTGCACCTTGTAGATGGTACACACTTGCTAGTGTGTATCAGAGGTAGTGGGAGTGTATGTTAAAGGAGGTGGATGGGGTACCAATCAAGTGGGCTGCTTTGTCCTGTATGCTGGCGAGCTTTGTGAGTGTTGTTGGAGCTGCACTCATCCAGACATGGGGAGGGTATTCCATCACATTCCTGACATGTGCCTTGTGGAGATGGTGAACAGGCTTTGGGGAGTCAGGAGACAAGTTACTCATTGCAGAATTCCCAAACTGTGCTGTTGTAGCTACAGTATTTATATGGCTGGCAGAGTTAAGATTCTGGTCAATGGTACCAGCACTTCCCCCCACCCCCGCCCCCTGGTTATTGATAGTGGGGAGTTCAGCAATGGTAATGTCATTGAATATCAAGGAGAGATGGTTAGATTCTCTCTTGTTAGAGATGGTCATTGCCTGGCACTTCTGTGGTGCAAATGTTATTTGCGACTTATCAGTCCAAACTTGAATGTCCAGCCCTTGCTGCATATGGGCATGGACAAATTCATTACATGAGGAGTTGCAAATGGTATTGAATTTTGTGAACATCCCTACTTCTGGCCTAATGTTGAAGGGAAAGTCATTGATGAAGCAACTGAAGAAAGTTGGGCACTAGGACACTACACTGAGGAACTCCTGCAGTGATATCCTGGGATTGAGATGATTGACCCCCAACAATCAAAACCATCTTCTTTTTTGGTAGGCATGACTTCAAGCATTGGAGAGTTTTCCCTCTGATTCTCATTGACTTCAGTTTTGCTAGAGTTCCTTGATTCCAGACTCAGTCAAATGCCGTCTTTTTGTCAAGAGCAGTCTCACCTCAACTCTGGGTTTCATCTCTTTGGTCCATATTTGGACCAAGGCTGAAATGAAGTCTAGAGCTGAGTGGCCCTTCCAAAACCAAAACTGAGCATCGGTACACAGGCTATTGCTGTGTAAGCATCACTTGATAGCACTGCTGATGACACATTCCATCACTTTACTGATGATTGAGAATAGATTGATGGCATGGTAATTGGCAAGATTGGACTTGTCCTTTTTTTTTGTGGACAGGAGATATCTAGGCAATTTTCCACACCTAGATTACTGTGTACAGTTTTGGTGTCCTTGTATGAGGAGAATATACTTCTATTAGAAGCAATTCAGAAAATTTACTTGGCTGATCCCTGGGATAAGGGGATTGTCTTATGAGAACAAATTGAGCAGGTTAGGCCTATAATCATTGGAGTTTAGAAGCATGAGAGGTGATCTTATAGTAACATATGAGATTCTGAGGGGGCTTGACAGGGTTGGTGCTAGATGGGCATTGGATAGAGATTGCAAGCAGTTGGGCACTGAATAGAGCAGGTGGGCACTGGAGAGTGATTTGGAGCAGGTGGGCACTGGAGAGTGATTTGGAGCAGGTGGGCATTGGAGAGTGATTTTGAGCAGGTGGGCACTGGACAGAGATTGGGTGCAAGGGGCACTGGATAGTAATTGGGAGCAGGTGGGCACTGGATAGTGATTGGGAGCAGGTGGGCAATGGTTGTGATTGTAAACAGGTGAGTACTCAATAATGATAGGAAACAAGTGGGCACACAAAATGATTGTAAACAGGTGGGCATTGTCTTAGTGATTAGGAATAGGTGGGCATTGGATAAATATTGGGAACAAGTGGGCACTGGATAGTGTTTGGGAGCAGGTGGACTGGATGGCAATTGGGAACCGGGGACACTGGATAGAGATTGGAACCCAGGGTCATGTGAATATGATTGACAGCAAAGGTTATTAAATAATAATTATGAGCAGGTGGCCACTAGTTAGATCTTTGGATGAGGAGCCACTGGATAATGATAATGATAGTCACTAGATGGAGATTGGGAACAGGTGGGCACTGGATAGTGTTTGGGAGTAGGTAAGCACTGGATATTGATTTTGGAATAGGTGAGCACTGGATAGTGATTTGGAGAAGGTGGGCACTGGGTAGTGATTGGAAATAAGTGGTCATTGGACAGAGATTGGGAGCCGGTGGGCACTGGACAGTGATTGGAAGCAGTTGGGCACCTGATAATGATTGGAAATAGGTAGGCACTGGACAGAGATTGGGAGCTGGCAGGTGCTGGATAGTGACTGGGAGCAGTTGGGCATTGGATAATGATTGGGAGCAGGTCGACTTTGGATAATGATTGGGAGCGGGGGCCACTGGATAGAGATTGAAAGCAGATGGGCACTGGATAGAGATTGGGAGCAGGTGGGCACTGGATAGTGTTTGGGAGTAGGTAAGCACTGGATATTGATTTTGGAATAGGTGAGCACTGGATAATGATTTGGAGAAGGTGGGCACTGGGTAGTGATTGGAAATTGGTGGCCATTGGACAGAGATTGGGAGAAGGTGGGCACTGGATAGTGATTCAGAGTAGGTGAGCACTGTGGCGATTGGGAGTAGGCAGGTAGTGAGGTAGATAGTGATTGGGAGCAGATGGGCACTGGATAGTGATTTGGCACAGGTGGGCATTGGATAGTGATTGAAAACAGGTGGGCACTGGATAGTGAGTGAAAGCAGATGGACACTGGATAGTGATTGGGAGCAGGTGAGCACTGGATAATGGTTAGGAACAGGTAGTCACTGGGTAGTGATTGAAAGCAGGTGGGCACTGGACAATGGTTGGGAGGAAGTGGGCACTGGATAATGGTTTGCAGCAGGCGGGCACTGGATAGTGATTGGGAACAGGAAGGCACTGGATAATGATTGGAAACAGATGGGCACTTGTTAATGTTAGGAAATGGGTGGACACTGGATAGTGGATTGGGAGCTGGTGGGCACTGGACAATGATTGGGAGCAGGTTGGCACGGATAGTGATTGGGAGCAGGTGGGCACTGGATAGCAATTAGGAGCAGGTGACATTTAGATGGAGATTGGAAGCAGGTGGGCAGTGGTTAGAGATTGAGAGCAGGTGGGCACTGGATAGCGAATGGGAACAGGTGGGCACTGGATAATATGGGAGCAGGTAGGCACTGAATAGTGATTGGGAGCAAGTGGCAATTGGATGGAGATTGGGAGCTGGTGGGCTCTGGATACAGATCAGAAGCAGGTGGGCACAGGCTAGAGATTGGAAGTAGGTTGACACTGGATAGAGATTGGGGCAGATGGGCACTGGATAGTATTCTGGATCAGGTGGGAACTGAATAGCCATTGGTAGCAGGTGGGCACAGGTTAGTAATTGGAATCAGGCGGGCTCTGGATAGTAATTGGGAGCAGTTAAGCACTGGATAATGATTGGAATCATGTGGACACGTGATAGAGATTGGGAGCAGTTGGGCTTTGGATAGTGTTTCAGAGCATGTGGGCTCTGGATAGTGTTTGGGAACAGGTGGGCACTGGATGGTGATTGGGAACAGGTGGGCACTGGATAGATGACTGTTTCGGTGCCAAGTCATGCCCGCATCTGGAACTGGAAAAATTTTAACAATTTTGCTTCTAAATTCCACCCCTCCATCATCTCCACATCGTCCATCTCTAACACTTCCCTTCCCTTCCTTGACCTCTCTGTCTTAATTTCTGGTGATAGTCTGTCCACCAATATTCATTACAAGCCACCAACTCCCACAGCTATCTCAACTACAGCTCCTCACACCCTGTGTCCTGTAAGGACTCCATCCCATTCACTCAGTTCCTTCGCTTCTGCCACATCTGTTCCAATGATGCCACTTTCCAAAACGGAGCTTCTGGCATGTCTTCTTTTGTCCTTAACCGAGGTTTCCCACCCACTGTGGTTGACAGGGCCCTAAACAGTGTCCAATCCATCTTCAGTGCCTCCGCCCTCACACTTTCCTCTCCCTCCCAGAACCATGATATGGCCCCCCTTGCCCTCACTTTTCACCCCACCAGCCTCTGCATTCAAAGGATCATCTTCCACCATTTCCGCCAACTCCAGCATGGTGCCACCACCAAACACATCTTCCCTTCACCTCCCCCTGTCGGCATTCTGTAGGGATCGTTCCCTCCAGGACACTCCTTCATCAGCCCCAACACCTCATCCCCCTCCCACGGGCACCTTCCCATGCAATCGCAGAAGGTGCAACACCTGACCCTTTATCTCCTCTGTCAAACACTCCTTTCAGGTGAAGCAGTGCTTCACTTGTGCCTCCTTCAATTTGGTCTACTGCATTCGCTGCTCCCAATGCAGTCTCCCCTACATTGGGGAGACTAAATGCAGACTGGGTTGCCACTTTGCAGAACACCTTCGATCTGTCTGCAAGCATGGCCCAGACCTTCCGGTCGATTGCCATTTCAACATCCCATCCTGGTCTCATGCCCACATGTCCGTCCTTGACCTGCTGTAATGTACCAGTGAAGCCCAATGCAAACTGGAGGAACAGCACCTCATCTTCCGATCAGGTGCTTTACAGCCTTCCAGACTTAACATTGAGTTCAATGACTTCAGACCATGAACTCTCTCCTCCATTCTCACCCCTTTTTTAATCCCCTTTTTTCAATATACATTTTCATTTTAAAATGTTTTTTCATTTATTTTATCTTATTCTTTACCCACATTTTTATTATTTATTTTCGTTTTTATTCATTGTTTTATCCCCACATTTTATTCTATTTTCAATCTTTTTTCCCACCACCATCCCTTCCCCCCACCCCATCCCTACAAGGTCCATCTGTCACTTGTTCATGTTTTCTTTCCAGAGTGTTTACTCTTGTCCTGCTATTATCACATTCTGCTTTCTGACTTTAATGCCACCATCAGCACCTCTTTTAGCCAGTACTACTATCATTAACACCCGTTTGACCTTTTGTCCATGACATCTTTGGCAATCTCTCCTTTGCCTCCACCTTTCACAGTCCTTCTTTCCAGCTTCACTTGCCCTACCCACCTTAAACAGAATAAATTTCATCACGTTTTTCCTTCTCTTTAGCTCTGAAGAAGAGTCATACGGACTCAAAACATTAACCTTGTTTTTTTTTCTCCACAGATATTTAGATGGTATATGGGAGAATGTAACATTTTGGCAACGGGAGTTACCGCATAAAGATCATGAGCAAACTTAATGGATAGTGATTGACAGCAGGGGTTACTGGATTTTGATCAGTCACAGTGGTCACTGGATAATGATTGTGAACATGAGTCACTGGATAAAGATAGGGAGCTGGGGTCACCAGATACAGATCAGGAGCAAGGGTCACTGTAGAGAGACCAGGAGCAGGATCATTGGATGGAGTTCAGGAGTAGGGGTCTCTGGATAGTGACTGACAGCAGTAGTAACTGGTAAAGATTGGATTAGAGATCAGTGGATAGAAATTGGGAGCAGGAGGATATTGGATAGTGATTCAACGTACAGTCACTGCATAAAGATCAGAAGCAGCGATCACTGGATAGTGACCGATAGCAGGAGTGGCTGGCTGAAGATCAAGAACAACAGCCACTGATAGAAATTGGGAAAGAAGGTCACCATATAGTGATGGGGCAAGGTCACTGGATAGTGATTGAGAGCAGGTTCACTTGATAGTGATCAAAAACATTGTCACTGGATAGTGATTGAGAGCAGGGTCATTGGATAGTGATTGAGCGTGGGGTAACTGCCTAGTGATTGGCAGTGGGGTTACTGGATAGTGATTGAGAGCAGGGTCACTGGATAGCAATTGAGAGTGGGGTCACTGGTTAGTGATTGAGAGTGGGGCAACTGGATAGTGATTGAGAGTGGGGTCACTGGCTAATGATTGAGAGTGGGGTCACTGGATAGTGACTGAGAGTGGGGTGACTAATCAGATTTAATTAAAAAAATATGAAATACTGTGAGTTGTCTCCTTATCGACTGAATGAGCCTAAGTCATTCCCTGAGCATAATGACAATTGCTTGCACTGACCTTTGCTTCAGTAATTCTGATTTATGTGGACAAAGTTGAAAAACACTACTTCTAAAAAGTATATTTGTAAAAACAAATGCAGAATATCAATTTGCAGGAAAATCATTTTAAAGCTGAGCTAACTTTTCTCCTCCGTAAAGCCCAGAGCAAAAAAAATCATTGTTGTGAATAATATGGATTTCCTATGAAATCTGGCAATGGTGCTTAAAGTTAAATTGTTCATTATTATTAACTGAATATTTGAAATTTAAATTGATCAATTTAAATGTTGAAGTTCACAGGAAAGTTGTAAATAGAAACACAACAAATTAAACTTAGGACAGCTAATTAGTTTATTATAATACTAGTTGACTTTTGGGTGTTGTTCGTGGTGAGTCAATGGAATGTATTGTTTTATAATAATGAGCTGTCAGTAACAAAGTGTGACGCTGAAAATGTGACGAGGTATATACTATACACAAGATTTATGAGGAATTATTGATTTAGAAATTTTCAACAAAGAAAATAAAGTCCATTTAAAACTGCCAAAAAGTAACAAACATTAGAAAAAACACGGATTTTTAAAATAAATATTTCTATTTCTTCACTCACATTGTCATGTCTTGTATATGTAATTTGTCATAGAAACACAGAATTTCACTGAGCAGAAGGAGGCCATTTGTCATGTCAAGTTAATGTCAACTCTTGGCTTCAGTGTTCTCAAACTATTTGCACTGCCCTGCCTTCTCCCTGTAGCCTTGCACCTTCATTGCACTGATGTGTTTGCTTTGGAGGCCTTTATCTCAAGGAGCTGAAATACAAACTGACAGAAATTATCCTGCAATTGTATAGAACCTTGGTCAGACCCCATCTGGCATACATCACTCAGTTTTGAAACATATTGGTCTTGGAAGCCGTACAGTGAATATTCACCAGAATGACACTAGGGCTTAGGCAATGAGACAATGGGGGCAGGTTGCATTACCTTGGCTTATTGAGTTGAGTGTAAATGATTGAGGGATGATCTGATCAAGTTGTTTAAAATGTTAAAAAGATTGACAGGATTTTTATGGAGAAATCGTTTCCTCTGGAGGGAGAATCAAGGGCAAAGAGATATAAACTTAAATTTAGAGCTAGTCCATTCAGGAAAATATCAGGACACACTTTTTCAAACAAAGGGTAATGGGAATTTCAAATTCTCGACCCCAAAAGACTGCAGATTCTGAAACAATTGGAACTTTCAATACTGAGCTAGATGTTTTATAGATAAGGATATCAAGGGCTCTGGAGCAAAGGTGGGTAGATGGAGTTGAGGTGCAGATCAGCCATGGTTTAATTGACTGGCAGAGCAATCCTGAGAAACTGAATGTACTACTCCTGTTCTTATGTTCCTATGAATCACAAAACAAACAGATTGCACAAGTAGACATCGCAACTAATAAATGATAACATATAAATAATTTGTGCATTCATGTATTGCCGTATCAGACTAAAGCATCTCACATAATGAATTAGTGTAGTGACTTTGTAGACATCTGTAGTGGTCATTCTGTGATGGCAATGAGATGAATGATCAGTTAATCTGTTTTTGGTGGTATTGGCTGATGGACGAATATTGGCCAGAATGCCAAGGATTTTCTTCACATAGTGGGATGGGAATTATTGCCTATTGGACCTTGGTATAATGTCTTAACTGAATGACTCATGACTAATACAGTTATGTTTTAATCATGTTTTTAAAGAAGTGTGCAGCAGATACATATATATTGAATCAAAATAAGACTCGCAATGTTTTTCAGCCTAAAATCTTGATTGGAAGTACAGTACATAACAGCAATCAAATATACACACACACACACATATAAATCTGCATATGGATGTCCATCACATATACGTACATAAACACACATTGTTAGGGCAGCAGAGGCTCCTGAAAATTTGTGGCAATTGAAAACAAGAGTATCAAATGAAAGAGAGCACAGAAATATAGCATAGAGGGATTTTGAATCCAATTACTGAATTCTAGGGAAACCTGAAGATCTGGTTCCAGAATTCTGGGAAGGTAGGCCCTGGAGATAAATAAACTGAATTCAGGACAGACTCACACACTTACCAACAGATTGCATATGAGTGAGTAGCTTGAGCTATGAATGTCAATGGTCAGTTTGTTTGAGGAACCAGCTATGAAAGCTACACCAAGAACTTCTATGGAGACATCAAAATGAGATTTAAGTTGAATACTAGAAGTTCCAAGTGTACATTGAAGGCACACAGACGTGCTCTATCATCTCGACTTATCTTCAACAGCAGTGTAGTCCACTAAGGTTAGATATTGGAACATGGGTTCAAATCCAATTTAGACTAATGGGATACAATTAAGTCTATGTTGCCTATTTGAAATACCAAAGTAGCAGTTTCAAACTACAACACAAAGCTACATCCAACTTAGCATCAGAGTGGTCACAGAGGGGAATTTGAAAAATATCAGACCTTGCTACACCTGGGCCTGCTCTGAATGCTGAAACTGGCAAAGTGTTTTCTCATCCTGCTGGGCACAAAATTAAAAAGTCGAACAAAAATCAATGCACAAAAGGATTTAAACAGTGAGCACATTCAAAGTCACCTTGTTGTTAGAAGCATCTGAAATAAATCAGTGTATATCAACATTCCACTCTAACCAAGAGCCTGCAGAGGTATGAAGGTGCTGGCAATAGCTTGAAAGCTACCTGAGGAATTAGACCTTTCTAAGTGTGAGCCTGGAGTCTTTGTTAGTTTCTTTGTAGGAATGTGTGACTCACAGCCACTTTGTAGATAAATATAGCGTTCAAATGGACTCACTGATCAAAGCTCTTCTTTTTAATTCATTCACAGGATGTGGGCTTTGCTGGCTGGGCCAGCATTTATTGCCCTTGAGAAGGTGGAGGTGAGCTGCCTTCTTGAAATGCTGCAGTCCTTGTGGTGTAGGTACACCCACAGTGCTGCTAGGAAGGGAGTTCCAGGATTTTTACCCAGCGACAATGAAGGAACGGCGTTATATTTCCAAGTCAGGATAGTGAGTGACTTGGAGGGGAATTTCTAGGTGATTTTCCATGTATCTGCTGCCCCTGTCCTTCTAGATGGTGGTGGTCGTGGGTTTGGAAGACGCTGTTGAAAGAGCCTTGGTGAATTCCTGCAGTGCATCTTGTAGACGGTACACGCTGCTGCAACTTTGCATCGGTGGTGGAGGGAGTGAATGTTTCTGGATGTGATGCCAATCAAGCGGGCTGCTTTGTCCTGGATGGTGCCAAATTTCTTGAGTGTTGTGGGAGCTGCACTCATTCAGGCAAGCGTGGAATATTCCATCAGACTCCTGACTTGTGCCTTGTAGATGGTGGATAGGCTTTGGGGTGTCAGGAGGTGAGTTACTCATCACAGGATTCCTAGCCTCTGACCTGCTCTTGTACCCACAGTATTTATATGGCTAGTCCAGTTCAGTTTCTGGTCAAAGGTAACCCTGAAGATGTTGGTAGTGGGGGATTCAGTGATGGTAATGCCATTGAACTTCAAGGGGTGATGGTTGGATTCTCTCTTGTTGGAAATGGTCATCTCCTGACACTCGTGTGGCATGAATGTTACGTGCCATTTGTAGCCCAAGCCTGGATATTGTCCAGGTCTTGCTGCATTTGGACCTGGACTGCTTCAGTATCTGAGGAGTTGCAAATGGTGCCAAACATTATGCAACCATCGGCAAACATCCCCACTTCTGACCTTATGATGGAAGGAAGGTCATTAGTGAAGCAGCTGAAGATGGTTGGACCGAGGACACTAACCTGAGGAACTCCAGTGATGCCCTGGAGCTGCGATGGCTGACCTTCAACAACCACAACCGTCTTCCTTTGTGCTAGAAATGACTCTAACCAGCAGAGGGTTTTCTCCCGGTTCCCATTGACTCCAGTTTTGCTAGGACTCCTTGATGCTACACTCGGTCAAGTGCTGCCTTGATAAGGGCAGTCACTCTCACCTTACCTTGAGAGTTCGGCTCTGTCGTTCATGTTTGAACCAAGGCTGTAATGAGGTCAGGAGCTGAGTGGCCCTGGCAGAACCCAAACTGAGCGTCAGTGAACAGATTTGTGCTAAGCAAGTGCTGCTTGATAGCACTGTTGATGACTGACTGCTTTACTGATGATCGAGAGTAGACTCATGGGGCGGTAATTGGCCAGATTGGATTTGTCTTGCTTTTTGTGTACAGTACATACCTGGGCAATTTTCCACATAGCCAGGTAGATGCCAGTGTTGTGACTGTACTGGAACAGCTTGGCTAGGGGCATGGCAAGTCCTGAGCACAAGTCTTCAGTACTGTTGCTGGAATATTGTCAGGCACATACCATTTGCAGTATCCAGTGCCTCAGCCATTTCTTGTGGAGTGAATTGAATTGACTGAAGACTGGCATCTGTGATGCTGGGGACCTCCGGAGGAGGCTGAGATGGATCATCCACTCAGCACTTCTGGCTGAAGGTTGTAGCAAATGCTTCAGCCTTATCTTTTGCACTGATATGCTGGGCTGCTCCATCATTGAGGATGGGGATATTTGTGGAGCCTCCTTCTCCACTGAGTTGTTAATTGTCCACCACCATTCACAACTGGATGTGGCACGATTGCAGAGCTTAGATCTGATCCGTTGGTTGTGGAATCGCTTAGCCCTGCCTTTCACTTGTTGCTTATGCTGTTTGGCACGCAAGTAGACTTGTGTTATAGCTTCACCAGGTTGAAACCCCTTTTTGGCGTGTCTGATGCTGCTCCTGGCATGCCCTCCTCCTGCACTCTTCATTGAATCAGGGTTGGTCCCCTGGCCTGATGGTAATGGTAAAGTGGGGGATATGCCGGGTCATGAGGTTACAGATTGTGTTTGAGTACAATTCTGCTGCTGCTGATGGCCCACAGTGCCTCATGGATGCCCAGTCTTGTGTTCGAAATGTATCCCATTTAGCCCGGTGGTAGTACCACACATTACGCTGGAGAGCATCCTCAACGTGAAGGTGCAACTTTGTCTCCACAATGACTATGCGGTGGTCATTGCTGATACTGTCATGGACAGATGCCTCTGCGGTAGGCAAGTTGATGAGGATGAGGCCAAGTATGTTTTTCCCTCTTGTTGGTTCCCTCACTATCTGCCACAGATCCAGTCTAGCAGCTATGTCCTTTAGGACTCGGCCAACTCGGTCAGCAGCGGTGCTACTGAGCCACTCTTGGTGATGGACATTGAAAGTACCCAACCCAGAGCACATGCTGCATCCTTGCCACCCTCGATGCTTCCTCCAAGTGGTGTTCAACATGGAGGAGCACTGATTCATCAGCTGAAGGAGGGCAATATATGGTAATCAGCAGGAGGTTTCCTTGCCCATGTTTGACCTGATATCATGAGGCTTCATAGGGTCCGGAGTCGATGTTGAGGACGCTCAGGGCAACTCCCTGCTGACTGTATACCACTGTGTTGCCACCTCTGCTAGGTCTGTCCTGCTGGGGGAACAGGACATACCGAGGAATGGTGATGGTGGTGCCTGGGTCATTATCTATAAGGCATGATTCTGTGAGGATGACAATGTCAGGCTGTTGCTTGACTAGTCTGTGAGACAGCTTTCCCAGTTTTGGTACTCACTGTCAGATGTTAGTGAGGAGGATTTGCCGGTTTGACAGGGCTGAGTTTGCTGTTGTCGTTTCTGGTGCCTAGGTTGATGCTGGGGGTTCCGTCCGGTTTCATTCCTTTTTAGTGACTTTGTAAAAACTGAGTGGCTTTCTAGGCCATTTAAGAGTCAGCCACATTGCTGTGGGTCTGGAGTCATATGTAGACCAGATCAGGTAAGGACAATGGATTTCATTCCCTAAAGGACATTAGCAAACCAGATGGGTTTTTACAACAATGGCTCCATGGTCATCGTTAGACTTTTTATTCCAGATTTTTTAATATTGAATTCATCTGCCATGGCAGGATTCAAACCGGGGTCCCCAGAGCATTACCCTGGGTCTCTGGAATACTGGTCCAGCAACAATACCACTACACCATCACCTCCCCTATGTGGCCAACAAAACCCAACATAGAATATTAAGGTAAAATTTTCATTGCATAATGTGCAATAGACATAGGTATTCAAGAGGGTTATAAATCTATCTCATTTTTACCATTAAAGCACATAGACCCATTTACATTGGCAAACAGAATTGATCGTTATTAATACTTGTTTTTCATTTTCTTATTAAAACAATAACTTGCATTCCAGGATCTCTGCCATATGCTCTGCAACGTCCATAAATAACACCAAATACTTTTAGCAGCTTGCTGTAACTACCAAATAAGGCATAATTTAAAGTAATGAAAGAGGAAGGTAAGTATATGGGAGTGCTTTTCATTCAAAGTACTCCCCTCTAGCTCCACATAAAAAATTACATTGGAAACATACTGGGGGGCAGGGAGATTGACGAAAGAAGGAAACTCAGTGAAGCTGTATGTTAGCTATTGATCTTACGTGACAGGGTCTTACATTCGAATCTAGACCAGACAAGAACAGATGGATGTCCTGGTTGGCTTGAGATCACAACAAAAGGATGTTGCTAATTTTTCACAATTTGGCAATCTCACTTCGTCAGCCCACAGGTGACTGGTGGACATTGACAAAAATGGTACATTGATGCATTTGTGCGTTTACTTCTGAGGTTGGGACTGCACATTGCAGTGGGAGAGGAAGCCTTACTTTACCTTTGGCTGAATTATATCTGTCTGAGGATGTTTCGTACCATCACTAGCTGCTTGAAATAGAAAGTGTTTCACTTTCTAATCACTGACATTTTTCATCTTGATAAGTATAAAATACATTAGTTAATAATACAATTAGATTATTTGTTCTTTTCCCCCCCACACAATTTACTGCTCTCTAAGGCTCTAAGTATTCCTGGTGAAAGGTTTTATAGATAGTACCTTAGCCAAGTGGCAATGTCAGTACACTGTTTAACACTGGAGGTTATTAGACCTTTCACAAGTTTATGATAGGAAGGGATGAAGAAGGCCTTCAGCTCATCCAGATTCAGACATCAGCCTTTGCTCAGGGGTGGAACTCTCATCTGAATTAGAAGGTTGTGGTTCAAGCCCTAATCCAGATAACTGAGAGTTACATGAACTGAGTACTGTGTCCTGAGTACTGATGAAGTGCTGCACTTTCAGAGGTGCCGTATTTTAGGTGAGATGTTAAACTAAGGCCCTGACTGCCTCTCAAGGGAACGCAAAAGATCCCACGGCACTATACACTCTGTTTCCTGGTCAACATTAAGCTCTTAACCAACATCACCAAAATAGGTTATCTGCTCATTACCTCATTTCTCTTTGCTATTTGAAAATTGGCTGCTGCTTTTCCTAAATTGCAATGATGGCTACAGTTTGAAGCATTTAATTGGCTGCAAAGTGCTTTATGACATCCTGAGGTCATAAATACAAGTTCTTTCTTCTTTTTACCCATCCACAGAATGAGTGCAGCTTAACCAGCAAAATATCTGGTTTCTTGTAAGATTTCAAAGTTTTTTCCCCCTCTCCCCTACCTGAAGTCTACTCCATGATACTCTTCTGTGAAGAAAACACTTGACCAGAGTCTAAGATTCAATTTTACACCCTTGTGCCAAAACTTCTATTCAACCTTGGGCCAGGATTTTCTGACCCTTTGTGTCAGCAGGGCTGGAAAATCCCACTCTGGAGTACTGCAGCTTTGTTCGCCATATTAATAAAAGGATATAGGGGCATTGGACAGGGTTCATGAAAGATATACAAGGATAATACCAAAACTGAAAGATTATACTTGTCAAGAAAGAATGACCAACTGGATCTCTTTTCTCTCAAAAAGAAAAGGCTGTTGGGGGACCCAATAAAAATCTTCAAAATTATGAAAGGCTATGTGGGGAAGAGGTCATAAATATAAGGTCGCCACCAAGAAATCAAAGAGAATTCGGGAGGAACTTCTGCAAAAAATGTGGAATTTGCTATCTCAGAGAACAGAGACAAATAGCATAGGTGCATTTGAAAGAAAGTTAGATAAGCCTATGAGGGAGAAGGGAATAGAGGGTGAAGCTGATAGAGTTAGGTTAGGAAAGCTGGGAGGGTTCTCAAATGGAGCATGGAGCA
This sequence comes from Carcharodon carcharias, assembly GCF_017639515.1. Lineage (NCBI taxonomy): Eukaryota > Metazoa > Chordata > Chondrichthyes > Lamniformes > Lamnidae > Carcharodon > Carcharodon carcharias. Next base: position 151,228,809 of record NC_054472.1, read on the forward strand.
ATGACTGGCTGGGCCAAATGGTTTGTTCCTGTGCTGTATATTCCATGTAATTCTGTGTAACCTGCAGACCTTGTCCTAATGCCATTGTTTGGATTGAAGCAGTGCTCTGGATTTGCTTTTTCTAAAATATCTGAAATACCAAATGTTGTTGCTCAATTGCCTCTACTCAAGACTGAAACATCTGAGTTCCTCCAGCCCTTTCTCTTAGGTCAATTAGGCTTTTACTGAAGCTTTATGAAAACTGAATGCTTTTCCCGAAAGAAATATTGGAGCACTATCTTCCAGACCAGCACTGGCCCTATTCATTTTCCTGAACATAACTTCTTGACTTTGAACCACCCTGGGAGTTAATGTGGATCAAATGACCCCAGATATATGCAATTCCACAAAAGTGTGCAGCCAGGCTAGATGTGGCAAATGCGTTTTTGCTTAGTAAATAAAAAATGAGTAACAGACACCATTGTTGGACATATGATCTCAATATTCACATTTACATGGCTTATACATGTCAACTTTAACCTTTTTATGTGTTTTTAAGTAAAACGAGAAGATAAAAAGCAGAGTAGATAAGTGTTTTTTTGACTGCTGTAAATGCATTACTTTCTTAGTTAGTCTCTTCCTCAACATATTCCAGGAGATGGAATATTTGGTTAGCCAGATGTGGATTGATACATGTGTTTTGATTTGATAATGTCCAAGGACAAGCTGGATTTCTTCAATGCAGAATTGAAGAGATCGAAAATGTCTTGCAAATCCGGTGCAGAGTGGGCAATGACACTGCATTCATCAACAAACTGTAGGTCATGTATGTTAGGATGTTAGTTTAGTTTTGACACCAGGGCCACTGAGGTTAAAGAGTGTTCCATCTAGATGTTAATTAATATTGACATCAAAAAGATGTTGATCCTTGAGGTGAATAGCCACTGTCAGGTAGACTGTAAACAGTATGGCTATCACACGACCTTGCTTGACCCCGGTCCGAATTTTGAAGCTGTCTGTTTCAGATCTCCTACTCAAGTCAGTTGGAGTTATATGATTATGTCGCAATTGCAGGGTGCAAGCATCCACGAGTGGGACACAGTCACATGAGGGAACATGTTCCATTAAATTTTTATTGCTTGTATTTATTTTTTTAAAAATGCTTCAATCTCCCTAAGGGAGCCTCTCCCTCTTCCCCCTGCCCGCACAGGTAGCGCTCGCTACTGCTCACATATAATGCTGGGCGGGCCTTAATTGGCCTGCCAGCGTAAAATGGCAGTGTGGGGTCGATCGCGGGCTGTGGTTGGGTTCCCATCTGCCCCTGCCCGCTCCCGCCAAGCCCGCCCGACGCGGGAAAAGTTCAGGCCATAAGAGCATTAGAGCAATTCTATCAGCAATGTCTCTGGTGAACTTCTGGGTTCAATAGAAGGACAATTGAACAAATATTAGTGCCCTTGAAGCGAGGTCCATAGGCATTCAGGCAAAACTCCTACAAAATCAAAATAGTCTGGATATTGTGCCTAAATGGCCAAAAACCGCCTCCCCTGCCAGGCTGTTTTTTCAACTGTTAGGTGGCCAATGTTCCAATGATAAAGGATAAAGAAAACACTTCAAAGACACCATGAAGCTCTGCATGAAGTGTGACAGTATTGATATTAATGACTGGGAGGAGCTTGCTACCAATTGTTCAAAATGACGAAAACATGTCCATCAAGCTGCATCTCGTTTTGAATCACTATTATGACACAGCCAAAGATAAAAGCTGAGCTGTTCAAATCCCAGAGGGAAACTTAAAACAACTGTCATAACCAATTTTTGCAATTTGTATGTTTCGAGATACAGGCTTTGAATTCAGTTATAATAAGACCACCGAGTCTCAAGAGGTTTTTATGAAACTAAATTAAACATTTATTAATGCAAAAAAGATTGTAAGCACATACATTTGTCTACAAAATTACTACTACCATAACCACAAAAATCCCCTAATTAATCTGACTCCTACCTACACTTCTGTTAAAACACATAGATCTAAACAAACCCCTGGCAAAGCACACTCTGGTCAGTCGCATTCAAAATGAGTTCCTTTCAGCTCTGGGTCCTTGCAGAAGCGGTTTGAGGCTTATAGGCCGGAGGCTTTAGATCTTAGAATACCTCTCCTTTTTACAAACAGCCTTCTCTTCCTTTATACATATTTTCCTCTTTGAATGCAAATTTTCATTGTATCAGTGTGTCTTCTGAATTTGACCTCTTCTAAAAAATAAGACCCTTTCATAATATCCATTTTATTAGTAATCCTTGGGAAAAATAAACAAACACACTGGGCAGAATTTTGCCCTTGATGGGTGGGTGGGCCCGACCAACTCAGTGGCGGGCGAGCAGCCAATCGCTGCCGTCGAAACAGGCCCCACCGCCATTTTACATGGGTGAGCCAATTAAGGCCCACCCAGCGTGATGCCCGACGGGAAGCACTATGTATGTGTGTCTAATTGGGTACTGCCAAAACTGGTGTCGTAGTTAATACAGTTTTCAAACTACCGAATGACCTCTAACACTCCCGTGTCCATTGAACTTCTTGTTCTTTTTTAAATAATTCAGTCAGTGGAGCAACTTCTAAAATTTGGTACAAATTCCTGGTAAGCCAGAAATCTCAAAACTTCTTGTTTTGTCGTAGGCACTGGGAAATCTATGATAGCCTTGACTTTCACATCTCTCGAAGACACCTTACCATGTCCAATAGTATGGCCTAGTTATGTAACTTGCGTTTTGCAAGTTCACTTTTAGCCAAGCTCTTCACCAAATTAGCTTCTTGTAATCAAGTAAATAATTCTTCCAGATGCTGTAAATGCTCCTCCCACATCTGACTGAAAACTATTAAGTCATCAATATCACAGCACAATTGCTTAGACCTGAAATGACTTTGTTTGTCAATCTTTGAAATGTCGCAGATGCATCCTTCATACCAAATGGCATGACGTTAAACTGATATAGTCTACTTGGCATCAGAAAAGCCAATATCTCCTTTGATCTGTCCGATGTTACTGGCCAATATCCTTTTAGCAAGTCAATCTTTATGATAAATTTTGATTGTCTGACTTTCTCAATACAATCCTCCAACTGTGGTATAGGATATTTATCTTTTTTCACTATATTCACCTTCCAATAGTTCATACAGAGGGCGAGATTTTCCACATCCAGCCACCGCCAGGATCTTCAGGTCCTGCTGCAAGTCAATGGACTTCTGGCTGGGGTGGCACCTTGCCAGCGGCGGGTCCTACCCACTATGGAGCCAGAAAATCCCAGTCACAGTCTTTAGTGCTCCATCTGGTTTTGGTGCCAATACAATAGGCAAACTCCAGTTACTGCAATCATTTTGAATTATGAAGTCAATTTCTTTTTATACATGTGATAACTTTGCCAGATTTAATCTCTAAGGATGTTACCTTATTGAAGATGAAACTTCGACAGACACATCATGTATAGCTAAATCCTTCTTCCCCAACTTATTCCCACAAATAGGTTGTGCGACTACAATAGCTTTTCCAAATCACTTTGACAATTGCTTGGAAGGTAACTCAATATTTTATTTAAATTTTCAAGTACCCCCCCCCCCCATTATCCAATTTGAATAGAGGAAAATCAATTTCAGAGTCCTGCACTTCTGCTTGTTTTTCATCATCTACCACCACTAATACCTCTTTCTGTTCTTCTTTCCTGTCAAAGTATTTTTAAGCATATTTACATGACACACTCTGCTTCTTTCTTCTATCTGAAGTATTTATTAAATAATTTACTTCACTCAATTTCTTTTGAACCTTGTAAAGCCCACTAATCATTGCCTTTAATGAGTCTCCCAGTGCTCTCTCCAGCAACAAAATTCCAAGCTGTAGCCTTCCTGTCTGCTTTCACTTTCATCACTTGCTGTGATATCTTTAAATATTCCCTAGCCAACTCACATGCTCTGTCGAGTCTCTATCTGAAATTTGATATGTGATCCAGGAGTTTCCAAATTTTGACCCACAAATTTCTCATAAATCAATTTCAGTGGTCCCCTTACCTCATGACCATAAACTAGTTCAAATAAATGCATTATGAGAATCTCTAATAGCAAATAACAAGAATGGAATTCCCCTATCCCAATCCTGTGGATAATCCTGACAGTACGCTGTCATCATAGTTTTCAAAGTTTGATGCCATCTTTCCAAAGCCCCTGTGACACCAGATGATAAGCTGTTGACTTAAACTGTTTCATCCCCAAAGCAGTGACATGAAATTTGATCTCTGATCTGATTGTGTTTCCTTAGGTAAACCATATCTTGTAAAAAAATTAGTTACCTCTTCCACAATTTTCTTTATTGTAATGTTTCTTTTAAAATATTGCTTCAGGAAACCTTGTTGACACATCCATTATTGTTGGTAAGTTGATAAGTACTGATTTTCGCTTTTAGTCTTAGGGAGGGGTCCTACACAATCAATCATGGCCTAGTAAAAGGCTCTTCAAATATTGGTATTGGGTTTAAAGGTGCTGGCTTAATCACTGCTTGTGGTTTCCGTATCACCTGACATGTGTGACATGTTCTACAGAATCTGACTACATCCCTTTGTAAACCAGGACAATAAAAAATAGTTCTGTATCTTTGCCTGTGTCTTTCTAATTCCTAAATGTCCCACCATTGGAATTTCAAGAGCAATCCGCAGAATCTCATTTCTATACCAAACAGGATAACAATCTGATGTACCTCCCTCCAGTTTTCATTTGTTGAGACATGATCTGGCCTCCTTTTTCTCATTAAAATGAAGGTAAGAACATCCTGGAATACATTTTGCCTATGTTTCTGAGTAAGCTGTCTGATATAATTGTTTTAATTGCAAATCCTTTTGCTGCAACTCAATTAACTGCCTTGAGCTAAACAACTCAACTGCCATTTCCTCTGCTTTGTTTTTATGAACAATGTTATCAAACATAGTGCCTGCTATTTGGATTTCAATACCTTCTTCCTGCCTTTGAACTGCCTGTCTTTCTTGCGTTCCTTGTTTCAACCTATTAGCCTGTGACCTTGTTATCACACAATCTGGAAGCAACCCAGGATGTTCCTTTTGCAACACCTCTGTTGAGAACACTTCTACAGGCTGCTCAACTACCATAGGCATCACCCAAATCTGTGACCCAGTTATATCAATACACAAAATAAACTGAACCCCTGCAATGTACAATTTAACCACTATTCCAACTGCCACCACACCTGTCTTCCATTTACTCTTTAAATTTATCTTCCACAAGGGAATAGGTTTAGCATATCCATGAATCCCATTTATTATCAACTGCTCCTGCAATACTCCCTCTGAACAATTGCCAATGTCCCACATTAAGGATTGACTAGCCCCTGCGTCTCTTAAAAAATTAACATCTTTACCTATTCCATCCTGTATACATGGAAAGACTTTCCCTTCACACATAAAACCTTTAAACATTTCTGCAACCTGCTCCTCAGAACTCCCTTGGGTGAATTGTGAACACATTCCTACTCCTTTATATTTCCCTGATTCTCCTTGTTTTATCTGTACAAAAACAACTGTTTTTTCCAATGCCTGAACCTCAGAACCCACCATATTTTTACTTCCAGTACTTTCCTGCACCCCTATAATTCCAATAGATTTCCCCTGCAATTTCAGGCACATTGACTTTGTGTTTTTATTACAATGAAAACATCTCAACTTTCAAATGTCACTTCTACCCTCAGCACCTTCCCTTTAATTCTGAAAAAAAATTCTTGGGAATTTTTCTTTCTCTTCTTTGACTACCCACCTTCCTTTCACCTTCCCACGTTATGTCCTATTCTGATTTTAAACTGTGACAAAAAAAAGGTTTAGCACTATGAACTAGCTCATAATCATTAGCTAAGCCTGTTGCTTGCCTTACAGATTCAACCCTTTGTTCCTCCACATGAGGTCTCACTACCGAAGGAATTGAGTCTTTAAATTCTTCCAAAAGAATTACTTCTCTAAGAGCTGCAAATGTTGTCTCTATCTTTAATGCCCACATCCACCTGTCAAAATTAATTTGTTTTACTCTCTCAAACTCAATGTAAGCTCTGAAGAAGAGTCATATGGACTCAAAACATCAACTCTGTTTCTCTTTTCACAGATGCTATCAGACCTGCTGAGATTTTTTCAGCATTTTCTGTTTTTGTTTCAGTTTTCCAGCATCCTCAGTATTTTATTTTTATCAATATAAATTTGCCCAGGTTGTTTTCTCATATTCCTAAATTTCTGCCTAAATACCTCAGGAACCATTTCATAGGCATTCAAATTAACTGATACCTCTTCAGACAGTGAAGCATATATTTCATGCTCTCCCCAGCAACCTGGATTGCAACAACAATGTCCAGTTCTTCTGTGGCCATTTATCTGTTTAGCTATCTTCTCAAGTGAAGTAAAGAACGCTTCAACATCTTTCTCCTCAAACTTTAGAAGAGCTTGTACAAATTTAAACATCTCCCCACTGGGTTTTCATCTGGAGATAAGTCCCTCCTCACCACCTGGTGTCTCCTTTTTAACTGTCAGCATTTTCAGTTGAAATTCTCTCTCTCTTTTTCTCTTTCTTCCTTTTCTATCTTCACAATTTCTAATCCCCTTTCCTGTTTTCTTTCTCTCTCCTGCCTTTCTGCCAGTTCCCTTTGGAATGCCCTGTCTCATTCCTTTTCTCCCAATTCAAACATTTTCATTTGCAACTGAATTTGAACCCATTCAAATGAACCACCCCTTCGAGAACCCTGTCTCTCAGCTATTCCTTCCAATTTCAAATGCTGAGCTATCACTTCAACTATGGGCAGAATTTTCCAAGACTGCTGGCAGTGTGTGATAGGTGGCGTTTGCGGAAAATATGGCTGTACCCACTTCACAATGGCACGAAGGCAGGTCGCAATCTTCCACTCAGCCCGCCGCTGGCAGACCACGTTTCCCACCATCAGGCGTCAGGGAGCTAATTGTAATACATTAGCATATAATTAAAAGGCCATCCCACCAGGTTCTTGGAACCCGCCGTATCCTTTGTCCACATCAGTGGGAAAGCATGGAGACGTTTTTCACAACAGCATGCAGGTGACGTGCACTTGGCCTTCACTTGGGGGAAGTGAGGTGAGAGGGCAAAGCATTTTCCACAACTCATTCATTGTTTATAGGCCTCAGGGGTGGCACGGGGGGGGGCAGGAGAAACTGATGTCTGGCTCCGCAGGTGACTGCTGAAGGATGGGGGTGTCTGCGGGAAAGTGCTGACCCGCCTCAGAGGCAATTGCTGAGGGGTGGAGGGTCAAGTGCTGCCCTGGCACTGCATCCCACACACAGGCAATTGAGGTGGGAGGCAGGGTAAGTGAGGGAAATGGCCACGCATTAAGGACATCTGTATAAACTGACCATGCCTCTGTAACTAAGACAGATCAGGTGCTGCCACAGTGATATGATTGGGGTCAGGCTCTTAGCCTACCCGCCCAAGCAAGCATCATGGAGGCACCAAAGGGCCACCAGGCACTCCATATCTTACTTACCCCCTCGCTCCCTGCCAGCCGTCCAGGACAGACTTCAAGTCCGCCACCACTTTATTGGACCGCAGAGCAGTTGGACTGCACACGTTGTACAATCTCCAGAACAATGCTGGCCATGTAGCAGTCATTGCTGGAGGTGCACACAGCCCCTTGCAATCTCAGCATCCTAGTTTAGACCAGTGTTCCCCATGTCACAGATGACAGGGCAACCATGCAGCACACTCACCTCTGGCCATCCGAGGGGTGACCAGCACTCTCTGGGAGGCGTTAAGGGGCGGTCACACAGGGTCAGGAAAGGTGCTAAGTACAGCCATGATAACCATGTCTTTCTCTCTTTCATGCTGCAGGAGGACCACGCCAGAATCATGGATCCTGGTGACCTGATGGCCTACAGAAGTTGGAGGAGAGAGCGACTGAGGCTCCTGGCTGCGCAAAGGCAGGAGCAGCAACCTCATGAAGAAGGGGCAGCTGAGGCTCCTGCACACACTGCCCAGGAGCGTCAGCGAGCCGTTGCCAGTTGGCACCAAGCGACACCCAAGGTCTATAGACACTGCCTGCCATTCCTGCAGATAACTGAGAATCGGTGTTGTCGACGACTGCACATGTCTAGGGATCTGGTGGCTCAAATCTGCCACTTACTGCAGGGTTTGTCGTCATGGGGACATGGAGGGCAGTCGCTCGAGGAACCCATTATTGAAGCCGGGGACTGCAGTCTTTTTGCCTTTGCTGGCTATGTCTCCTGGGCAGCGGTGGTGAGTTGGTGGCGATGAGCGCTTTGCTGGCGGCTGCCTTTTAAAGATGGCAACCAGCGGGGTGATGGCAAGCGGGCGAATGAGAGCCCGTCCACCGTAGAATCTGCATGTTTCGCGGGAGTGAATATATAGTGAAGCGGGCTCACGAAGATACAACATGAAAATCCGCCATTTTCATTGGCGGATAGGACTCCATTTTACCCGCCCGCTACCGCACTTAGTGCAATTCTGGGAAAATTATGTCCTCTGTCTAATTTCCTCACCCCTGCAGGTAATCTTAATTGTAACTTATCTGCCAACTCTGTTAACTTATTCTTGGATACTTTCTATAACCGAATCAGAGTTATATCTTCTACTCGCAAAAAAGATTCAGCCATGGATACAATCATTTTTGCAGCTTCACCACTTCAAAAATACCTCACACCAACTCCTGAATTCAAAATGCTTCTCGTACTCATAACCTTAAGATTCACCAACTCCAAAAAATCAAAGAATTTCAAATATATCCTGCAAAGAGCCCCCAATTAATATGACACAGCCAATGGGGGTAAATGCTGAGTTGTTAAAATCCCAAAGGGAAACTTGAAATAACTGTCATAACCAATTTTTTCATTTTGTACGTTTCGAGATGCAGGCTTTGAATTCAGTTATAATAAGACAACTGAGTCTCAAGAGGATTTAATAAAACTAAATTAAACATTTATTGATACAAGAAAGATTGTAAGCACATACTTATGTCTACAAAATTACTTCTACGATAACTACAAAAATCCCCTAATTAATCTGACTCCTAGTTACACCTCCATTAAGGCAACAGTAAAACACATAGATTTAAACAAACCCGGGCACACCTCTGGATAGTTGCATTCAAAATCAATTTCTTTCAGCTCTGGGCCCTTGCAGGCAGTGGCTTGAGGCTTACAGGCTGGAGGCTTTAGATCTTAGAATCCGTCTCCATTTTACCAACAGCCTTCTCTTCTTTTATACATATTTTCCTCTTTGAATGCAAATTTTTCATTGTATCACTAGGCCTTTTGAACTTTAGCTCTTCTAATTAAGAGAAACCCTTTCATAATACCCACTTTATTAGTAATCCTTTGGAAAAATAAACAAACACACTGTTTCTGAGCTTCACCTGGTTAGGTGTCATATTTCACACCCTCTCTTTAAATCCAAGCTACACTAGTTTGTTTAAAGAAAAAAATGCAAATTGCCTCCGTGTTTATCTAAATACCATTTCAAACCTACTTCTCTTCTATATATCAAAGCTTCTAGACCATCTGGCTTTAATCTAATTAAGACACACACACAAGCATACACAGACACCGCTAAACTCCATTTTAAAATCATTTCTAATAACATTATAGACATTATTATATCTTTTTGACAGTCACAGTGTCTTAACGATGAAACAGGGCAACGACAGAGAAGGAAAGAATATAAGGCAAATCCTGCACTCCAGATACCACTATCTTGTGAGACATCCTGCCCTATGTGCTCAAAGTTCTGTGGGTTAGAGTCAACCTGTTTAGACACATGAAGACCCATGGCAGAAACTCACGATCCTGAGTAGATGTCATCCTTGAATTGAGGGACAGCCAATGATGAGTGCTAATTAGTGTTCATTTGTTATTGCTAAAATCGTGCATAATACTACTGAAAAGTAGATGTATCAATCAAATGAAGTCAAAGCACTACTTGCAATTGCTGAGCAATAACATAGAAGATCGTCTCTAAGTTTTATAGTTTCTTGCCAAATTCCAAACTTTGATTCGTCGTACTTTCATATTTTTTCCTGCCAGAGTGCACATGTCTTGGCATTCTCATTGCATTTGACAAGATTAGCAGGATTTAGACAGAAGCTGCCAGCAGAGCAGATGGGCCATCCTTTGTGGCTCATCACCACAGTCTAATGCCACTAGAGTCAATTTTGATTTTAGGACTGTTCCAGCAGCAAAGGGACTCTTGTAATTTTGAGACTCTGCACTCATTTAAATTTAGTGAGTGAGCTGCAGGGCTCAAACATGTTCTCCAACACAGCTTGTCATATTGAAGACGGGAAATTGGGTTTGAGCTTCTGCCAGGAAGGCAAGTTGCAGAAGAGTGTGGAAGACATGTAATAATGAAGGATACTGGTATTGGGGTCTCCACAGGCCCAAGTTATACTTGTGGGCCCAAAAGTCCTTTTCCTGCTTTTCCAGGACCCACAAAAATACTTGAGCAGTTACCTTTATTGGATCTCTTCTCTTCTATTGCACGTGGAGTTAATAGCAGCCGGCAGAGCGCAGGCACTGCTCATTTACAACATAAGATTGCAAACGGAATCCTATTTATGTTATAGGGCCCTGATTTCCAAATTAAAATGACCCAATCCTACACGGATTAAATAGATGCTTTGGACACCTGGTTAGTAGTTCCTCTTTAGAATGAAACTGGTCACATCTCTGGTGTTAATGGAGCGAGAAGTCATTTTGAGACCATCATTGCTCTGTTAAAGCCACTCCATTTAAAAAAAATTATTTCATGGGATGTGGGCATCACTGGCAAGGCCAGCATTTGTTGCCCATACCTAACTGCCCTTGAACAGAGTGGCTTGTCACAATATTTCAGAGGGCAGTTAAGGGTCAACCACAGGGACAGGTAGTATTGAGGAGTCGGGGAAGCTGCAGAAGGATTTGGACAATTTAGGAGAATGGACAAAGAAGTGGCAGATGGAATACAACATGGTGAAATGTGAGGTCATGCACTTTGGTAAGAAGAATAGAGGCATAGACTATTTTCTAAATAGGGAGAGAATTCAGAAATCTGGAGTGCAAAGGGACTTGCGAGTCCTAGTCCAGGATTCTCTTAAGGTTAACTTGCAGGTTGAGACAGTAGTTAGGAAGGCAAATGCAATGTTGGCATTTATTTCGATAGGACTAGAATATAAAAGCATGGATGTGCTGCTGGGGCTTTATAAGGCTCTGGTCAGACCACATTTAGAATATCGTGAGCAATTTTGGGCCCCATACCTCAGGAAGAATGTTCTGGCCCTAGAAAGGGTCCAGAGGAGGTTCACGAGAACAATCCCAGGAATGAAAGGCTTAACATATGAGGAACGTTTGAGGATTCTGGGTCTATACTCAATGGAGTTTAGAAGGATGAGGGGGGAATGTGATTGAAACTTACAGAATACTGAAAGGCCTCGATAGAGTGGACGTGGGGAAGATGTTTCCATTAGTAGGAGAGACTAGGACCCGAGGGCACAGCCTCAGAGTAAAGGGAAGACCTTTTAGAACAGAGATGAGGAGAAACTTCTTTAGCCAGAGAGTGGTGAATCTATGGAATTCATTGCCACAGAAGGCTGTGGAGGCCAGGTCATTGAGTGTATTTAAGACTGAGATAGATAGGTTCTTGATTGGTAAGGGGATCAAAGGTTACGGAGCAAAGGCGGGAGAATGGGGTTGAGAAACTTATCAGCCAAGATTGAATGGCAGAGCAGACTCAATGGGCCGAATGGCCCAATTTCTGCTCCTATGTCTTATGGTCTTGCGGTGGGCTTGGAGTCTGTAGGCTAAACCAGGTAAGGACAGCAGATTTCCTTCCCTAAAGGACATCAGTGAACCAGGCAGGATTTTACAGCAATTGACAATGATTTCATGGCCATTATTACTGAGCCTAGTTTTTCAATCGTAGATTAAGTGAATTTAAATTCTATCAACTACCACGGTGGGATTTGAGCCCTTGGTCTCAAGACATAGCCTTGGCCTCTGGATTACTAGTCTAGTGACTTTAACACGACACCACCATCTCCCCCATACTGTTGCAGTCATTGAAACCCCATTCCCACCTCATTATTTTTGACTGACCATTCTCAGTGCATAAATGTTGCCAGATTAGCCACAGCTCAGAGGCTGAAGCTGGGAGATGTTCAAAGTATTCAAAGTCTAGATGATGGGGTTTATTCTGTAAATACATTCTCCAAGTGTTAATTCTGGATTATTTTATTGTGGAGTTGAGAGGATTCATGAATTGCAGGCAGCTGTGCCTCAACTTCCATCTATTCTGAGCAGGAGGATCCTGGAATAATGGATTGCAGCATCATTAGATGATCCCTTTCTTTCAGCTCTAAACATCTGATGAGCAACGGTAGCCATTATTCCAGGATCCTCCTGCTCAGAATAGATGGAAGTTGCTCGTCAGATGTTTAGAGTTCCAATACTTGGTGACAGAAAGGTTAAAACAATGATAATTCAGGAGAGAGGTTAAAACAATGAGAATTCAGGAGAGAGAGTTTAAAACAGCAAGACTTCAGAAGAGAGAGGTTAAAACAGCAAGACTTCAGAAGAGAGAGGTTAAAACAGCAAGACTTCAAGAGAGAGAGTTTAAAACAGTGAGACTTCAGGAGAGAGATTTTAAAATAGCGAGACTTTAGGAGAGAGAGTTTAAAACAGTGAGACCTGATGAGAGAGAATGTAAGACAGCGAGATATCAGGAGAGAGAGTTTAAAACAGCGAGGCTTTTGGAGAGTGAGTTTAAAACAACGAGACTTCAGGAGAGAGAGTTTAAAACTGCGAGACTTTAGGAAATAAAGTTTAAATCAGCAAAACTTTAGGAGAGAGAGTTTAAAACAGCGAGACTTTAGGAGAGAAAGTTTAAAATAGCAAGACTTATGAAGAGAGAGGTTAAATGAACGAGACTTCAGGAGAGAGAGGTTCATGAATTGCAGGCAGCTGTGCCTCAACTTCCATCTATTCTGAGCAGGAGGATCCTGGAATAATGGATAGCAAGATCATTAGATGGTCCCTCTCTTTCAGCTCTGGCTACCGTTGCTTGTCAGATGTTTAGAGGTCCAATACTTGGGGATAGAGAGGTTAAAAGAGTGAGAATTCAGGAGAGAGAGTTTAAAACAGCAAGACTTTGTGGGAGAAAGGTTAAACCAATGAAACTTCAGGAGAGAGACTAAACCAGCGAGACTTCGCTGAGAGAGGCTAAAACAGCATGACTTCAGGAGAGAGAGGTTAAACCAGCAAGACTTCGCAGAGAGGCTAAAACAGCGAGACTTTGGGAGAGAGAGGTTAAAACAGTTTGACTTTGCAGAGAGAGGTTAAAACAGTGAGACTTCACAGAGAGAGGTTAATGCAGTGAGACTTTGCAGAGAGAGATTAAACCAGTGTAATTTAGCAGCGAGAGAGATTATGAGTGTGACTTCACAGAGAAAGGTTAAAACAGTGTGACTTTGCAGAGAAAGGTTAAAACAGTGTGACTTCACAGAGAGAGGTTAAAACAACGAGACTTCAGGAGAGAGAAATTAAAACAGTGAGACTTCAGGAGAGAGGTTAAAACAGCGAGACTTCAGAACAGAGAGTAGAGCGGGAGTTTCAATTTGAAGAAACAGTGAACAGTAACACCAAAGGAAAGCAGTGAGTTGATTGGCTGGCGAGTAACTACACTTAGGAAGAGTGTGTAAATAGCTGAAAATTAGAAAAACAAAACTTTTGAAATATCTTAAAACCTTCATAAGGTTTTAATTAGTACAGTAAGTGATGGCAAGAGGCATGAATTAAAATTAAAAAGGAAAATAAATAATTAAATAAAACTAAATAATTAGTTAATTAGAACTCATTTGGGATAGCGGGGCAGGTGATGTGTTGCGACTGCATAAGGTGGGTCCTGACAACAGTGTGATCCAAGACAAACAGGTCTGCAGTAAATGTCTGCAGCTTGAGGAGCTTCAGCTCAGGGTCACTGAGCCAGAGGCTGAGCCACCAGCACTGCAATACATCAGGGAGGGTGAAAGTTACCTGAATACTTTATACCAGGAGGCAGACACACCCCTTAGGGCAGGGCCTTCTGATTTAGTCAGTGGTCAGAGGCAGTAGCGTGTGACTGTAAGTCAGGCAGGTAATGGGATCAGGAGTGCAGGAGCCTCAGCTCTTGCAACTGTCCAACAGTTTTGAGGTTCTTTCAGCTTGTTTGTGGGAGCTGCAGGGTGGATGAGCTAACTGACCCAGGGCACCATTCAAGTTGGGGGAGTAAATAAGAAGGTAGTGGCAGTAGGGTATAGCATAGCGAGGGGGATAGACACATTTCTTTGCAGCCGAAAGCGAGAGTCCAGATTGCTGTGTTGCTGACCCAGTACCAGGGTTCGGGACATCTGCTCTGGGCTGGAGAAGGGAGGGGTGACGGGGAGGAGCCAGTTGTTGTGGTTCACATAGGTATCTACAGCATAGGAAAAAGGTTCTGCCGAGAGAGTATGAGCACTTAGGGGCTAAATTAAAAAGCAGAACCTCAAGGGTAATAACCTCTGGATTACTACCTGAGCCATGAGCAACTTGACATAGGATAAATAAGATTAGAGAGATGAATGCATGGCTCAAAGGTTGATGTGCGAGAAAAGGGTTTCAATTCATGGGCACTGGCACCAGCACTTGGGGAACGGAAGCTGTACCATTGAGACGATCATCACCTGAACCATGCTGGGACCAGTGTTCTGGTGAATTATATAACTGGGGCGGTAAAGAGGGCTTTAAACTAAATAGTGGCTGGGGGGATCACTTGACAGAGAAAATATAATAAAGGGAAACAACAAAGTAATAGAACAGAGCAGCAACTTGGGTCGTGGCTACCAGAGAGTGACAGGAAGGGACAGAACATACAATCGTAAGAGTGCACCAGCAGATAAGGCTGGAAAATGCAAAAATTGTTTAAAAAAAAAGAGATTAAGGCCCTTTCTCTGAATGCACACATCATTTGTGACAAAGGGGTAAATTGTTAGCACAGATAGAAGTAAATATGTATGACCTGATGGGCATGATTGCAAGGTGACCAAGGCTGGGACCTAAATGTTGAAGAGGATTTGATATATCAGAATGACAGAAAGCTAGGGAAAGGTAGTAGATAGACTTTAAGGGCAGGTTTTTCCAGTCGGCGAGCGGGGGCGGGGCCCGCTCGCCAATGCATAAAATGACAAAGTGATACATTGGGCATGCATCCTGACATCACTCTACATCATTTAGTCAACGATCTATTAAGGCCATTAAAAAACTAATTAACATGATTGATGGACCTGTCCATCACCACTTTCATTCGCAATGCCTGAAGCGGCGGCGAAGGGCATGGCCCCTAAAAAGGGGTCAAAGAAAACTGCCACCAAGAAACGCGGCAAAGGTGAGAAGAAGCGCAAGAAAAGCAGGAAGGAGAGCTACAGCATCTACATCTACAAGGTGCTGAAGCACATCCACCCGGACACTGGCATCTCCTCTTCAGCCATGAGTGTCATCAACTCATTCGTCAACGACATCTTCGAGCGCATCACCTGCGAGGCTTCCCACCTGATCCACTACAGCAAACGGCACACCATCTTCTCCCGGGAGATCCAAACCACCGTCCGCCTCCTGTTGCCGGGGGAACTGGCCAAACACGCCGTTTCCGAGGGCACCAAGGCGGTCACTAAATATACCAGCTGCAAATAGAGCTTCTCGACAGATCTATATAAAATTCAACCTTAGGGTTGGTGGGCAGGCCGGGAGCCCAGGCGGGCTTTGGAAAAAACATGAAACCTCATCCATGGGCGGGATGAGGTTTCATGAGGGTATTTAAATTTTCATTAAATGCTTAAATAAAAGTTATCGGCAAGTCACATGAGGGGACATGGCAGGGAATTTTTTTATTCGCCTTTATTGAAAGTTTTAAATCAGAGCCAATCTCCCTGAGGCAGCACTTTGCCTCAGGGAGATCTGTGCGCTCTTTCATGCGCATGCGCGAAAGAGCGCACTCCCAGCTGAAGGAATTCACCCCGGCCCGCATAGGCAGTGCATAGCGCTTCCTGGTGGATGTCACGCTTGCTGGGCCATAGTTGGCCCACCCAGGTAAAATGGCGGTGCGCCCCCGATCAGAAGAACACCCACCCGCACCCGCTCACGCACTTCCCCCACCCCCCGATGGGGGGAAAATGTTGCCCTAAGAATCAACAGAGAGTGCCTAAAGAGATAATTAAGAGGCAGAAAGCAGAATATGAGGGAAAGCTAGCTAGTAACATAAAAACCGATAGTATGAGTTTCTATAAGCACTTGAATAGGAAAAGACTAATTAAAGCTAGTGTTGGTCCTCTAAAGAGTGAGTCTAGTGAATCGGTAATGAAAAACAAAGAAATGGCGGAGGCGTTGAGCAGTATTTTGTGTCTGACTTTACAGCAGAAGACTAGAAAACTTCCCAAAGATAATTGAATATGAGGAGGTGATAGGGAGCAACGAACTTAAAACAATCACCATCACCAAGGCAAAGGTGCTGAGATAACTCTTAGATCTAAAGGCTGACAAGTCTCTGAGGCTGCCTCCTAGGGCCTTAAAAGAAGTGGCTGCAGAGATAGTAGATGCATTGGTTATAAACTTGCAAAATTCCTTAGATTCTGGAAGGATCCCAATGGATTGGAAAATACCTAATGTAACACCCTTATTCAAAAAAAGAGGGAGGTAGAAAGCAGGAATCTAAAGGCTAGTTAGCCTAACATCTGTCATAAGGAAAGCGCTAGTATTCAATATTAAGAAGGTCATAGCAGGATACTTAGAAGATCGCAATATGATCTGGTGGAGCCGACATGTGAAAGGGAAATGGTACTTAATTAATCTATGGAAGCTCTGAAGAACAGCCATACCGAATCAAAACATTAACTTTGTTTCTCTCTCCACAGATGCTGCCAGACCCACTGAGATTTTCCAGCATTTCCTGTTTCTATTTCTGAGTTAGATAGATTTTCGTTAGAGAAGGGAGTCAAGGTTTATGGGCGACAGGCAAGAAAGTGGAGCTGAGACCACAACTCGATCAGCCGTGATCTTATTGAATAGTAGAGCAAGCTCAAGGGGCCGAATGACCTACTTCTAAGGAGTCCTAAGTCCTATACAAAAACAGAATTACCTGGAAAAACTCAGCAGTTCTGGCAGCATCGGCGGAGAAGAAAAGAGTTGACGTTTCGAGTCCTCATGACCCTTCCACAGAACTGAGCGAATATAAGGAGGGGGGTGAAATATAAGCTGGTTTAAGGTGGGGAGGGGGGGCGGTGAGGGGAGAGAGGTTGGGGGCGAGTGGTGTGCTTGTAGGGACAAGCAAGTAGTGATAGGAGCAGATAATCAAAAGATGTCACAGACAAAAGAACAAAAGAACACAGAGGTGTTGAAGATAGTGATATTATCTAAACGAATGTGCTAATTAAGAATGGATGGTAGGGCACTCAAGGTACAGCTCTAATGGGGGTGGGGTGGAAAGACTAGCGGGGCATAAAAGATTTAAAAATAATGGAAATAGGTGGGAAAAGAAAAACCTATATAAATTTTTGGAAAAAACAAAAGGAAGGGGGAAGAAACAGAAAGGAGGTGGGGATGGAGGAGGGAGTTCAAGATCTAAAGTTGTTGAATTCAATATTCAGTCCGGAAGGCTATAAAGTGCCTAGTTGGAAGATAAGGTGTTGTTCCTCCAGTTTGCGTTGGGCTTCACTGGAACAATGCAGCAAGCCAAGGACAGACATGTGGGCAAGAGAGCAGGGTGGAGTGTTAAAATGGCAAGCAACAGGGAGGTTTGGGTCATTCTTGCGGACAGACCGCAGGTGTTCTGCAAAGCGGTCGCCCAGTTTATGTTTGGTCTCTCCAATGTAGAGGAGACCGCATTGGGAGCAACGAATGCAGTAGATTAAGTTGGGGGAAATGCAAGTGAAATGCTGCTTCACTTGAAAGGAGTGTTTGGGCCCTTGGACGGTGAGGAGAGAGGAAGTGAAGGGGCAGGTGTTGCATCTTTTGCGTGGGCGTGGGGAGGTTCCATAGGTGGGGGTTGAGGAGTAGGGGGTGATGGAGGAGTGGACCAGGGTGTCCCGGAGGGAACAATCCCTACGGAATGCCACCGGGGGGGTGAAGGGAAGGTGTGTTTGGTGCTGGAGTTGGCAGAAATGGTGGAGGATGATCCTTTGAATGTGGAGGCTGGTGGGGTGATAATTCAGGACAAGGGGGACCCTATCATGTTTCTGGGAGGGAGGAGAAGGTGTGAGGGCGGATGCACGGGAGATGGGCTGGACACGGTTGAGGGCCCTGTCAACGACCGTGGGTGGAAAACCTCGGTTAAGGAAGAAGGAGGATATGTCAGAGGAACTGTTTTTGAAGGTAGCATCATCAGAACAGATGCGACGGAGGTGAAGGAACTGCGAGAATGGGATGGAGTCCTTACAGGAAGCAGGGTGTGAGGAGCTGTAGTCAACGTAGCTGTGGGAGTTGGTAGGCTTGTAATGGATATTGGTTGCCAGTCTATCACCAGAGATTGAGACAGAGAGGTCAAGGAAGGGAAGGGAAGTGTCAGAGATGGACCATGTAAAAATGATGGAGGGGTGGAGATTGGAAGCAAAATTAATAAATTTTTCCAAGTCCCGATGAGAGCATGAAGCAGCACCGAAGTAATCATCGATGTACCGGAGAAAGAGTTGTGGAAGGGGGCCGGAGTAGGACTGGAACAAGGAATGTTCCACATACCCCATAAAGAGACAGGCATAGCTGGGGCCTATGTGGGTACCCATAGCCACACCTTTTATTTAGAGGAAGTGAGAGGAGTTAAAGGAGAAATTGTTCAGTGTGAGAACAAGTTCAGCCAGACGGAGGAGAGTAGTGGTGGATGGGGATTGTTCGGGCCTCTGTTCAAGGAAGAAGCTAAGGGCCCTCAGACCATCCTGGTGGGGGATGGAGGTGTAGAGGGATTGGATGTCCATGGTGAAGAGAAAGCGGTTGGGGCCAGGGAACTGGAAATTGTTGATGTGATGTAAGGTGTCAGAGGAATCACGGATGTAGGTGGGAAGGGACTGGACAAGGGGAGAGAGAAGGGAGTCAAGATAACGAGAAATGAGTTCCGTGGGGCAGGAGCAGGCTGACACGATCGGTCTACTGGGACAGTTCTGTTTGTGGATTCTGAGTAGGAGGTAGAAGTGGGCCATCCGAAGTTGGGCGACTATCAGGTTGGAAGCTGTGGGAGGAAGATCTCCAGAGGAGATGAGGTCAGTGACTGTCCTGGAAACAATGGCTTGATATTCAGTGGTGGGGTCATGGTCCAGGGAGAGGTAGGAGGAAGTGTCTGCGAGTTGATGCTCAGCCTCCGCGAAGTAGAGGTCAGTGCGCCAGACAGCAACAGCACCACCCTTGTCAGCGGGTTTGATGACAATGTTGGGATTGGACCTGAGAGAACGGAGTGCAGTAAGTTCAGAGAGAGACAGATTAGAATGGGTGAGAGGAGCAGAGAAATTGAGATGACTAATGTCACGCTGACAGTTCTCAATGAAAAGATCAAGAGAAGGTAAGAATCCAGAGGGAGGAGTCCAGGTGGAGGGAGAATATTGGAGGTAAAAGGATCCATTGAACGGGGAGAGGACTCCTGCCCAAAGAAGTGAGCACGGAGACAAAGACGGTGGAAGAAGAGTTCAGCATCGTGCTGAGCCCGAAATTTATTGAGATGAGGGCGTAAGGGTATGAAACTAAGTCCTTTGCTGAGCACTGAACGTTCAGCGTTGGAGAGGGGAAGGTCAGGGGGTATAGTGAATACACGGCCGTGGCTGGGATTGGAAGATGGGGTGGGGACGGAGGGACAGGCAGGGGTGGAGGGTCCTAGACAGGTTGATGAGTTGTTGGAGCTTGCGTTCCTTAGCACTTGAGAGAAAGGAAAAAAGTTTCTTGTTGAGGCGTCGGATGAGACGAAGAATAAAATGAAACTGGGGGCACATGCAGCTTTGAAAAAGGGTGCGGCAATGCTGCTGGAGGGAGAGGTCGAGTGTGTTCATATGGCGGCGCATGGCACTGAGTGTGGATTTCAGAATGTGATGGGAACAGCAGTCCGAGAAACGTTTTCTGTCCCGGAGATACCTGTAATCCTGGGTGGGTTCGAAACAAGAGGGATGGAATTTCAATTGAAATCCACGTGGAGTAAGTCGGAGATGGAGACAGTCACTGAGAAAGGAGATATGGCTGTGAAAGCGGGTTTTAGTAAACACCTTGTCAAAGTCCTATGTTGGCTGCAGGTAAACCTCATCTACTTTGGAGCAGGCATTAAAAAATGAGTTCAATTGGTTTGCTTAGGTTGTTGCTGTCCCTGTACAGGGCAAACATATTCTACAGCAGAAAAATGGTCTGCTAGAGCTGTAGTCCTGATAGTATTTGTATCAGTGCCCCATTTTGAGTTAGCCAGATTTTAAAGAATGCTTTTCTAAGCTCCAACTTTAACTCTTATCTTGATTATGTGTTCCTTGTTACACAGAGTACTACCCTGTGTCACACCAAAGTAGACAGGGCCTTTTCCTATACCATTTGATATGTAATTCCCGGTTGGCTTCTCTATTCCAAAGGAGGAACGCAAAGACCTGCATCTTATCCTGATTGGCCTCAGTTATTTAGAATATATCATTGTGTCAGATCAGTTTGGATAGGTAGCGAGAGAGAGAGAAAGAGAGAGGAAGAGAGAGTGAGAGAGAGTAACATCAATGTTAGCGATCTACCTTGAAAAATCCTATTCCATTGCCTGTGCACCTTTTTTTAAGTACACTGATTTAAGGTGATTGGCAACGAGGTAGATTCAATCTTGGCTTTCAAAAGGGTATTGGGTTATCGTCCCAAGAGAAAAAAATTGCAGGACTATGGGAAAAGGACAGGTGAATGGAAATGGATGATGTCTTCTTGCAGAGATCCATCACAGACATGACAGACCAAATGGCCTCCTTCTGTATTATATCTATCTATGATTTTATGATGAGAAATGGCAAATCACTAATAAATTTCAGATGAACTACTGTGAGATGAACATCTTTCATCATAATGAAGACTTTTTGCACAAGTATGTGATGATTAACTTGGGTCGGTAGGCAGACTCTTGCTCCTCTGGTATTCCAGCAAGTATAATGACCTAACAGGTGTTGTCTTTAAGGACTGTCACTTAGGCCACATGAAGGCCTGGTTTCACTAAGTGCAGCCAGCGCTGGCTGTTTTGATGAAGGGTAATCATGACCTGAAATGTGAACTTTGTTTCTATCCATAGATGCTGTCTGACCTGATGAATATTTCCAGCATTTCCTCATTTTATTACAAACTAATCTTGCACTGGCATCTCAAATAGGCATTGGGTCTTTAATTGTTTTTGGCCTTTACCAATCTTGTGGACATGTAACTCATAATGAGCATATGTTTCATGGCCGCCATATTGAAGGTTTGGAGGCCAATTTGCACCCAAGAATGGGTGCTACATGGCTTAATCATTAGGCAAAAAATTGATATGCTGGATTGTATTAAGAAGTTGGCTTATGCAATGCTTTCCAGGCTAGAAACCTGCCTGTTCTGGAACAGGATGTTGTTCCACATGGGAATTAGAGCCAGTTCAAAATTAAGCACTCAGATAACTTATAGTTATGGCGAAATAGTGAAATTGGGCTAAAGTTCTTTGGGTGTGTGGTGTCTTTACTGGATTATAAAATAGCTACAACCTTTGCACCAAATATGTCACATTTTGGGGATCTGGCATCCCTCTGACATAAGTAGAACTTGTCAAGCAACCAGTGTTTCAGCCAACCACAGTGTTTGATCAGATAGTGGGTTGTCTACTTGAAAGTTTTCTTGCTCATTGGAATGTAACGATTCTGAAATATCATTTTAAAAGTCTGCCACTACATCTCTATCGACCTATCCCTTAACCTCATTTGCCAGTTCACTCTAGCTAGCTCTGCCATCATGCCCTAATAATTGCCCTTATTTTAAGTTTAAAATACTAGTCCTGGACCCATTCTTCTCTCCCTCAAACTGAATGTAAAATTCAATCATATTATGATCGCTGCTACCTAGGGGTGCCTTCACTTGGAGCTCCACACATGATGATTCATCTCTGTACATGATTATGTCACCCTTGTACATGATGATGTCACCCCCATATATGATGACATTGTTCACCCTCACTGCAGCACTGGTTGTCATCGAGCTAGCCAGATTATTTATTGTTATTGTTATTTAATATCTTGATAACATCTATAAGATTGCACATGGTAAATGGTCTGGTAAACCTGGATTAGATATTTAAGCATCAAAGGGTATTGGTAACTTAGTCTTACTGGCACTTTGCTTAGAACATTTTCAGCTATTTAGAAGCTGGTAGGAAATTTGACTTGCTGTGACGTTGAAGTGTGTGTTCAGTTTTATGGAGTCATCGCTGAGAGCTTGAATAGTCCTCTTAGCTTTCCTGCTGCTGTGAATCCTATCAGTTGATTAAACAACTTCATTTCATTTAACTAGCACCTTTAACTTAGTAAAACATCCAAAGATTCTTCACAGCAAAGTAATAGGACAAAATTGACACCAAGCCCTACAAGGTAGTATCAGAGCAGATAACCATAAGCTTGACCAAAGAAGTAGGTTTTAAGGAGCATCTTAGAGGAGAGAGGTAGTGTATTGGAGAGATTTAGGGAGGGAATTCCCAAGCTTAGATTCCAGGAATCTGAAGGCACAGCTGCCAAATGATGGAGCAATTAAAATCAGGCATGCACAAAAAGCCAGAGTTACAGGAGAGATTTCAGGTAAGGAAGAGTAGGGTGGCCACTGTAGGAGGCCAAAAATATGGGGCAGTGCTGCAGCGAGGGTGAACAATGTCATCGTATATAGAGGTGACATCATCATGTACAGAGATGAATCATCATGTGTGGAGCTCCAAGTGAAGGCACCCCTAGGTAGCAGCGATCATAATATGATTGAATTTTACATTCAGTTTGAGGGAGAGAAGAGTGGGTCCAGGACTAGTATTTTAAACTTAAAATAAGGGCAATTATTAGGGTATGAAAGCAGAGCTTGCTAGAGTGAACTGGCAAATGAGGTTATGGGATAGTTCCATAGAGATGCAGAGGCAGACTTTTAAAATGATATTTCAGAATGCACAGAATCGATACATTCCAATGAGAAAGAAAACTTTCAAGTGGAGAACCCACTATCTGTGGTTAACTAAAAAAGTTAAAGACAGTATCAAACTTAAAGAAAAAGCATATAATTGCACAAAGATGGGTGGCAAGTCAGAAGATTAGACAGAATATAAAGAATGACAAAAAGATTAATGAGGGAAACATTAGAGTATAAGAGAAAGCTAGCTGGAAATATGAAGACAGATGGTAAGAGTTTCTATAAATATTTATATAAGGAAAGGGTTAGCAAAGTGAGCGTTGGTCCAATAGAAAGTGAGTCTGGGGAATTAGTAATGGAAGGTAAGGTGTTGGCAGATGAACTGAATAGGCATTTTGCATTGGTTTTCACTATAGAGGATACGAGTAACATCCCAGAAATATCTGTAAATCAGGAAATGGGAGGGAGGAACTCAGGAAAATTACAATCTTCAGAAAAGTAGTATTGAACAAACTGTTGGAGCAATGGGCTGACAAATCCATGGGTCTTTATGGACTTCATCTTAGGGCCTTGAAAGAAGTGGCTAGTGAAATAGTTAATGCTTTGGTTTTAATTTCCCCCCAAAATTCCCTATATTTGGGGAAAGGTTCCATTAGATTAGAAAATAGCAAATGTCGCTCCTTTATTCAAAATGGGAGGGAGACAGAAAACAGTTAGTTTAACACCTGTCATTGGGAAAATGTTAGAAGCTATTATTACATATATTATAGCAGGGCACTTAGAAAAGTTTAAGGCAATCAGGCAGGGTCAATGTGGTTTTTTAAAATGGAAATAATGTTTAACCAATTTATTGGCGTTGTTTGAAGGAGTCACATGTCCTGTGGATAAAGGGGAACTGGTGGATGTATTGTAATTAGATTTCCAGAAGGCATTTGGTAAGGTTATTGCAGAATCTAAAATTTCATTGTTTAAGGGGTAATATATTGTCATGGATAGAAGATTGACAAGCTAACAGGAAACAGAAGGTAGCCGTACATGGGTTTTTTCTGGTTGGCAGAATGTAACAAGTAGTGTGCCACAGAGATCAGTGCTGAAGCCTCAAATTTTTAGAATATAAAGGTCGTGGATGAAGGGACAGATGTACGGTTGCTATATTTGTTGATGACACAAAGGTAAGTATGAAAGTAAGTTGTGAGGATGTTAGAAGGCTACAAAGTGATATAGAAAGTTTAAATGAGTGAGCAAAGATCTGGCAAATGGAGTATAATGTGGGAAAATGTGAAATTGTTCACTTTGGCAGGAAGAATAAAAAAGAAGCATATTCTCTAAATGGTGAGAGATTGCAGAGCCCTGAGCAGGTACAGCAAGTACTTAGGATTGCTAATGGAATGTTATCATTTATTGCGAGGGGAATTGAACACAAAAGTAGGGAGGTAATGCTTCAGTTGTACAGGGCATTGGTGAGACCACAACTGGATTCCTGTGTACAGTACTGTCTCCTTATTTAAGGAAAGATATAAATGCGTTAGAAGCCAGTTCAGAGAAGGTTTACTAGGCTATTACCGGGAGTAGGGGGGTTGTCTTGTGAGGGAATGTTGGCCAGGTTAGGCTTATATCCACTCGAGTTTACAAAAGTAAGAGGTGACTTGATCGAAACCTTTAAGACCCGGAGGAGGTATTAACTCTCTTCCTCAAAAGGCAATGGAAGCAGGATCTTTGAATATTTTTAAGGCAGAGATAGATAGATTCTTGATTAACAAGGAGTGAAAAGTTATCATGGGTAGGCAGGAATGTGGGGTTGAGGTTATAATCAGATCAGCCATGATCTTATTGAATGGTGGTGCAGGCTTGAAGGGCCAAATGGCCTACTCTTGCTCCTAGTTCATATGTTCATATGTATGTATATATCTTGGTTCAAGATGGAAAAGGCCAAATTGCAAGTCAACGAGAGACAACAGTCAGTTTGAGGTTGTTGCAGATGGGGAAAGGAACGAGAACAGTTCTTCACAGTGGTAAGTCTACTAAGGCACAAAATACAGGACATAAAGCCATTCAGTACAACAAAATGGCCAGACAGACTAAAACCATATTGAACAGTATAAAACTGGATGAATGGTCACCCTAGGGAGGGATTAGGCCACGGAGGGATTTGAAAACAAAGAACAGAATTTTTAAATCAAAGCATTGTAGGACAATGTAGGCAAGCATGTACATGCAATTAGCTGCTGCCAAGTTTTATGCTGTTCATTTGTGGTTGTGGTAATGTGTTTGTCACCTGCTGTTAATGTTTCAAAAAGATTTGTCTGTAGGTGTTCTATGTAATTCCCATCTGGCTCTTTAGCTTTATTAGATAATTCCAGGTTATTGCTTATACGGTATCCACAGGGTGTTTAATTTCAAGCACCCTTCACAGGATGTAATCAGACAAAAATTCCACCAAGCGATCACAGCTCTTCAATGTTGCAGGTATACCTGTGATGGCTGCATACAGTTCAACTGAGAAAACTCAATTTACTTTCTTAAAACTAAAATTGTGATTAAAAAAGGGGTCTGCGAGCGCACAACTGCGTGTTTTAATTTTGCTAGTAAAGCGTTTAGGATAGAATCTGAAACAATTTTTTTCACATTTTACACAAGTTAGTGAGGTCTTCTAGCAAATATGGAGTTGGCTGGTTTGTACGCAGAATTCATTGATGTTCCATTGAGTTGCACGGAGAGAATCATGTTGTTATTTTCTTCAGATAATTAGGTGAAAGCAAAAGATTGCAAAGTTTTATACTAAATTGCACTGGACGTTTGTTAAGTAGATTTACACGTGAGGGTTCATTTACTGTACTGTAAAATTAACGCATGTGGTTAAAATGGTGTCACCTTAACCAATCCCTGTGACTAATGGGTGATATACAATGGACAACACTGAATTAAAAGAATATTTCTTACCACAACAGCATTAGTTCCCTCTGAAGCCACCTTGTGGGCTCTGTTACTGAAATTTCTGATCAGTGCCAATTAGAAGTAGTCTCATGATATGGACCCATTCCACGAACTGGAGACATATTGACATTTGATTGCTGTACTCGCAGCTGGGGGATTACTCATGGTAGATTTACATTAGGATGATTTGACTGCCAGCTACAATGCAAATTGAAGAGTGTTGCTCATTTAACTGAACTTACCAAATGCCATTCATTTGAAGTAATTCTTATTCACCCATTAGTTTGAAAATGTAACTTATTCTGATCTTATTTTACTTAAAAATAAACACAGATCCATGTGTTTAACTGGGGCTTGTTTATTTTAGTCTTTTCAAAATTACAATTCTCACTCATGATAGAAACCTAGACTTGACAACTGTGATACAATTAAGGCAGGATTGGCCGTGCTAGGGCCTGTAAATAATATTAAATGTACCTGTAACATTGTATAAAGATGATAAGGCCTCACAGTACTGTTCTAGCAGAGATGTGAGCAATGATGAAAAACAGGGCAGGATGATCTGTCAAAAGGGAATAAAAAATGCTTACATTTAAATTCAGATAAGAAACAGAATTACACATGACAGCAAGTCAAATATACATGGATCAATGCTCTTCATAACCCCAGGCTATCCACTTTGGCCTCTGTGGGTGTTAAGTAAAGATAGAACATTCATTTGTAAAGTGCTTTTCATAACCTCAAAGCACTTTGCAACTAATGAAGTACTTTTGAAGCGTAGTCACTTTTACAATGTAGGGAAATGTGCCAGCCATCTCGCACAAATAGGGTTGCCGACTCTGGCTAGGCATGTTCTGGGAGACACCAGTGGAGGTGACATCACAGAATCCCGTAAGCATGGGAGAGGGGGGAAAAGTCCAAAGCCCCGGGTATTAGACGGCAGGCACTGACAAATAGCCGCCTCGAGCTCCACTCTCCAGCAAGTGGCAACCCTGCCCTGCTCCCTCCTGATAGTTACATTAACAAATTCACACGCTCCATCCCCATGGCCTCACACCTGCTTCCTGCAGAAGCCTGATTCCACTACCACCTCAGCGCCAGCGGGAGAAAAACCAGCAGGGAGGCAAGCAGCAACATCTATGAGCTCAATACACACGTGCGGCCGTGATGTAATGTGCTACATCATCACGCTGCCTGTGTGGGAGTGCTGCCTAGCCTGCCTGTGCAATGCCATTCAGTGA
Source organism: Carcharodon carcharias (assembly GCF_017639515.1). Classification (NCBI taxonomy): domain Eukaryota; kingdom Metazoa; phylum Chordata; class Chondrichthyes; order Lamniformes; family Lamnidae; genus Carcharodon; species Carcharodon carcharias. The sequence continues at coordinate 151,256,117 of NC_054472.1, forward strand.
AATGGATTCTGTGGCTGCCAGGAGAGGAATCAATTGATTTTATGGGGAAGCCTATCATTTTAAAACCTCCCAGGTGACTTTTATTAGCTGCCGGGACATTGGGGGTGATTCCAGGAGTCTCCTGGCCATTCTGGGAAGGTTGGCAACCCTATGCATAAAGCAAGGCCACACAAAAAGTAAATGATAAATGGCTAAATTATTGTTTATTTTAGTAATGTTGGTTGAGAGGAAACATTGATAAGGACATGTAAGCTTGTCCACTTTGGCAGGAAGAATAGAAAAGCAGAATATTATTTAAATGGAGAGAGGCTGCAGAGTGCTGCAGTATAGAGGGATCTGGGTGTCCTTGTACATGAGTCATAAAAAGTCAGCATGCAGATACAACAAGTAATTTGAAAGGCAAATGAAATGTTGGCCTTTATTACAAGGGATGTGGAGGGTGGGTGTCAAGTATAAACATGGCAAAGTCAGGGCCTGTAAATAATATAAAATGTACCTGTAACATTGCTACAATTAAACGGGATATTGGCGAGATCAGACCTAGAATATTAGGTACAGTTTTGATTTCCTTACTTAAGGAGGGATGGACTTGTATTGGAAGCAATTCAGAGAAGGTTCACTAGGCTGATTCCTGGGATGAAGATGTTGTATTATGGGGAAAGGTTGAGCAGGTTGGGCCTATACTCATTAGAGTTTAGAAGAATGAAGGGTGATCTTACTGAGACATATAAGATTCTGAGGGAGTTTGACAAGGTAGATGTTGAGAAGATGCCCCTTCATGGGGGAATCAAGCACTAAGAGGCACAATTTCATAATAAGGGGTCTCCCATTTAAGACTGAGATGAGGAGAAATTTCTTCTTTCAGAGGGCTAGAAATCTTTGGAATTCTCCTCTCCAGAAAGCAGTGAAGGCTGGGTCATTGAATATCTTCAAAGCTGAGTTAGACAGATTTTTGCTCTTCAAGGAGTCGAGGGCTATAGTGGGCAGACAGGAAAGTGAGTTAGGACCGCAATCTGTCTTAATGAATGGCGGAGCAGGCTCAAGGGCCTGAAAGGCCTACTCCTATTCCTATTTCTTATGACCTTATGATCTTAATGGACTAAAATATGGACCATTTTCTGTATCTTGGAAGCCTCCTCTTGATGAAGGCAGGCATAAACAATGAAATTCATCACTGCCTCCAATTTGCTAGCCCAGCCTTCAGCCAACTGAGGAAAAGTGTATTTGAGGACCAGGATCTCAAAACCTAAGGCTATGGTTTATCAGGCAGGAGTGATCCCTACGGAGACTTGGACAAGCTACAGAAGACACCCCAAAGCACTGGAGGAGTACCAACAGCAGTGTCTTCACAAGAACCTCCAAATCTAGTGGCAAGAAAGGCAATCCAACAGAAGAGTCCTCTCACAAGGCAACTTTCTAGCATTAAGGCACTAATCACTCAAAATCAGCTCGGCTTGGCGAGATATGTCATTTGTGTGCCTGATACCATACTCCTGAAACAACTGCTCTACTTGGAACTCAGTCACAGTAGGAAACTCCCAGATGGACAGTGGAAATGCTTTAGGGGTGTCTTCAAGGCATCCCTGAAGAGATCAAACATCACCATTGACTCATGGGAGATCCTGGCTTGTGACTGGCCAAAATGGAGAAGGCTCATTCGGGAAAGCACCAAACACATCAAGAGACTTTGTTAGGAATGTGCAGTGGCACTTCAAGCATCACCTGCCCTATAGTTGGCAGAGTCTGAACATCATGCGTTGGTCTCATCATCCATTTCAGAACCCATTAAACAAGTCGCCCTTATTCCTGAGGGACTGCTTAAGAAGGAGAATGATCTTATGGTCTTATGACATCAGAGAAAACCCCCTGCTCTTCTTCAAATAGTGGCACATTCAATTAAGAGGACAGACAGGTCCTCAGTTTAACACCTTATCTGAAACATAATACCTAAAACAGGGCAGCATCCCCTCAGTGCAATACAAATGATCCCAAGTCATTTATGAAAATTGGAAATTGTTACAGCTGTTTTTCAATCATTAGTCCAGGCCGCTCCATTTCTAGCCCAGTAACATAACCACCATGCAACAAGACCCTCAAAATTCCTGCAATTGTTAAAGGATGATCAACTCTTGTGTTTCTTGATTTATTTTGGGGGACAGAATTATTCCTTGAGATTAAAGTGGTCTGGGTAAAATCAATGTGGAATATTTCCCAAACTTATCTTATTCACAAAAAGCAGGACAAATCCAATCCAGCCAATTATGGCCCCATCAGTCTACTCTCGATCATCAGTAAAGTTATGGAAGGCGTCGTTGACAGTGCTATCAATCGACACTTCCACAGCAATAACCTGCTCACTAATGTTCAAGGCCACTTAGCTCCTGACCTCATTATAGCCTTGGTCCAAACATAGACGAAAGAATTGAGTTCAGAGGGGAGTGGAGGGGGGTGGTGGTAAGAGTGACTGCTCTTGACATCGGGGTATCTTTTGACCAAATGTAACATCATTAGGCCCTAGTAAAATTGAAGTCAATTAGGGGGAATACTCAAGAAGCTCGACACCATCCAGGGCGAAGCATGCCACTTAATCGGCCCACCACCCATCAACATAAACATTCATTCCCTCCACCCTGATGCACAGTGGTAACAGTGTGTATTATATATAAGATGCAATGTAGCAACTCATCAAGGCTTCTTTGACAGAATCTTCCAAACCCATGACCTCTACCACCTAGAAGAATAAGGGCAGCAGGCACACTTCAGCAGCATCACCGGCATTTGCTCCTCCAAGTCACACACTATCCTGGCTCGGAACTATATTACTGTTCCTTCATTGTCACTGGAACTGTCTTCCGAGCAGCAATGTGGGAATACCCACACCAGATGGACTGCAGCAGTTTAAGAAGATGGCTCACCACCATTTTTTCATGGGCATTTAGGCATGGGCAAGAAATACTGACCTTGTTAGCGGTGCCCAGATTCCAATAAAGAATAAAAAACATGTCCTTCACTTCAAAACCTCCCATACTAATGGCATCATTCTTTTAACAGCAGCTTGCATTTATATAGATTTTAACATTCTAAAACATTCCAAAGCACTTAACAGGAGTACTAACAAACAAAATCTGATACTGAGACAGATAAGGAGATATTAGGGCAGATGACCAAAGCCTTATGCAATGTGGTAAGTTTTAAGGAACACCTGATGAAGGGAGGAGAGAGAAAGAGAAACTGAGCAATTTGGGAAGGACTTCAAGAGCTTAGGGTCAAGCCAGCTGAAGGCATGGATAAAATGGTGGAACAATTAAAACTTATGGTGAGCAAGAGACCACAATTGGAAGAGTGCAGAGATCTTGGAGGTTTAAGGGCTGGACAAGGTAATCAAGATATAGAGAAGTGAGGCTATGGTGGGATTTGAAAACAAGAGTGAGAATTTTAAAATTGAGGAATGCTGAACCAGGAGCTAATATAGTTCAGCAGGCGCAAGAGTGGTGGATGAACAAGACTTGTGCGAGGTAGGAAACAGGCAGCAGAGTTTTGGATAAGCTCGAGCCTACATAGACTGGATGATGCAAGGTCAGCAAGGAGAACATTGCAATTGTCAAACCTAGAAGTAACAAAGACATGGATGTGATTTTCAGCACAATGATATGGAGAGAATGCATCTTCGTTCAGTTGGTGTCATCCTGACTTCCAAGGCAAGAATATCACTCCAGGGTCTTAGCATATTATTTAGGCTGACAATCAGTGCACTATGCTGCATTGAAAGAGGCCCATTCTTCATATGAGATCTTACATCCATTTGTCTGAACTCATGGTACTACTCAAAGAAAAGCAGAGAGTTCTCCCCAGATCCTGGCCAACTTTCTCTTCTAAAACAATGCTGCCAAAAGCAGATTAACTGGTCATTCATCTCATTGCTTTATGTGGATCTTTGCTGCTATACAGCTTCAGTTGTGTTCCTCCACAGAACATTACTTCATAGGATCATTGAATGACACAGTATTTAACCATTCAACCTAACATGCCTATGCTAGCTCTTGGAATGAGTTATCTATTAATACCACTCCCTTGCTGTTTCCCCATAATCTTGCGTTTTTAAAAATTATTTGCTAACTATATATCCAACTCCTTTTGGGGAAAAAAAATACTATCTTATCCTCTTCCACCACTGGAGTGCTTTATAAACTGCTTAAGTTGGATCTTAGTGAGAGAGGGACTTTTAAGAGTTAATTTCTATCCAAATCTTTCTTTAATTTAGCGACTAACTAAAAGTTGTTCTTTGTGTTGGGAGAGGGTGAGTTTTAGTCCAGGGGTGATACAGGCTCTGTTTGCAGCTGCAACTAGTTAATTAGTTAACTGGCTTAAACAGGTTTTCAGAAGCTAGAATCAGACAGCATAAAAGCAAGCCAGCTACAGTGATGCTTTTGTCTGCAATGGACCACTGCATTAGAGTGCTACAGTTGGAGTTTGGTAAGAGAGGGAATTCGCTGAAGAGGGAAGGAGGTGATCCTTTCATTTAACACCTTTCCTCCATAAGAAGAGCGGTGGCCTTCGTGAATAAGACTTCATTAATATTTCTTCTGTCCTTAATATTCTCTAAACTAGAAGAAGTAAAAATAAAGGGAGTAATTTAAGGGCAAGTCATGGCAGGGCAGCTCAGCCAAGTGGAGTGCTCCTCCTGTGTGATGTGGGAAGTCAGGGACACTCCCACTGTCCTGGGCGACCATATGTGCAGCAAGTATCTCTAGCTGCAGTTACTCAGAATCTGTGTTTTAGAGCTGGAGCTGAGGTTTCTGACACTTTGGAGCATCCACAAGGATGAAATCTTCATGGATAGCATGTACGCTGAGGTGATCACACCGCAAGTAAAGAGTGCACAGGCAGAAAGGGAATGGGTGACTGCCAGACAGAATAAAAGCACTAGGCAGGTAGCAAAGTCTCCTGGATCCATTGCCCTCTCTAACGGATTTTCCATTCTGGATACTGCTGAGGGGAGATGATTTCTCAGGGGAATGCAGCAAGAGTCATGCCTTTGGCACCATGAATGTCTCAGCTGTACAGTGGGGGAGAAAAAAAGAGTGGGAGAGCAATTGTGATAGAGGATTCTATCGTAAGGGAAACAGATAGACGCTTCTGCAGCCACATACATGACATCAGTGATATGTTGCCTCCATGGTGCCAGGGTCAAGGGTGTCACTGAACGGCTACAGGACATTCTGATGGGAGAGGGTGAACAGCCAGAGATGGTGATCCATATCAGTACCAACAACATTGGTAAAAGGAATGATAAGGTCCTGAAAGTAGAATATAGGGAGCTAGGAAATAAATTAAAAAGCAAGACCTCAAAGGTAATGATCTCAGGATTGCTCCCAGTGCCACATTTTAGCAAGACCAGGAATAGGAGAATAGACTAGGTGAATGTGTGGCTGGACAGAAGGTGTAGGTGGGAGGGATTTAGATTCCTGAGACACTGGGAAGGATTCTGGGGAAGATGGGACCCGTGCAAGCTGGACTGGCAGGGGGATAGGAACCTGAGTGGGGAGATACAAGAGAGGGAAACAAAGATAGGAATGAAAGACAGAAAAGTAAAAAGCAGAAGTGGAAGGCAGAGAAAACAAAGGCGAGCAGCAAATAGGGCCATAGCACAAAAAATGCATGTAAAAAAAAATCTTATGAAGACATGGCTAAAGGCACTGTATCTGAATGCACAGAGCATTCACAATAAGGTAGATAAATTAACAATGCAAATAAAGGTAAACAGATACGATATGATTGCAGTTATGGTGACATTGCTGCTGGGTGACCAAGGCTGGGAACCGAATATCCAAGGGTACTCAATATTAAGGAAGGACAGGCAAAGAGGAAAAGGAGGTGGTGTGGTGTTGTTAGTTAAGAATGAAATGCAACAGTGAGAGAGGATATTGGTTCAGAAAATCTAGTTAGATAATTAGTCTGGGTGGAGCTGAGAAGCAACAAGGGGCAGAAAACATTGGTGGGAGTTGTCTATAGGTCTCCAAACACTAGTGATAAGGTAAAAGACAGCAATAAACAGGAAATTAGAGATGCAAAAAATAAGGGTGTGACATTATCATTGGTGGCTTGAATCTACATATAGACTGGGCAAAACAAATTAGCAATAATTCTTTCTTTTTTTGTTATTCATTCACGGGATGTGGGCATCACTGGCTGGGCCAGCATTAATTGCCTATCCCTAGTTGCCCTTGAGAAAGTGGTGGTGAGCTGCCTTCTTGAACCACTGCAATCCATGTTTTGTAGGTACACCCACAGTGCTGTTAGGAAGGGATTTCCAGGATTTTGACCCAGCTACAGTGAAGGAATGGTGATATATTTCCAAGTCAGGATGGTGAGTGACTTGGAGGGGAACTTCCAGGTGGTGGTGTTTCCATCTGCCTGCTGCCCTTTTCCTTCTAGGTGGTAGTGGTCGTAGGTTTGGAAGGTGCTGTGTAAGTAGGCTTGGTGAATTCCTGCGATGGGTCTTGTAGATGGTACACACTGCTGCTACTGTGCCTTGGTGGTGGAGGGTATGAATATTTGTGGATGTGGTGTCAATCAAGCAGGCTACTTTGTCCTGGATGGTGTCAAGCTTCTTGAGTATTCTAGGAGCTGCACACATCCAAGCAAGTGGTGAGTATTCCATCACATCCCTGACCTGTGCCTTGTAGATGGTGGACAGACTTTGGGGAGTTATCTTTTGATGTCACTCAACGCAAGATTCCTAGCTTCTGATCTGCTCTTGTAACCATAGTATTTGTATGGCTAGTCCAGTTCAGCAACTGGTCAATGGTAACCCCCCCCAGGATGTTGATAGTGAGGTATTCAGTGATGGTAATGCCATTGAACGTCAAGGGGTGATGGTTAGATTCTCTTGTGTTGGAGATGGTTATCACCTGACATTTGTGTGGTGCAAATGTTACTTGCCACTTGTCAGTCCAAGCCTGGATATTGTCCAGGTCTTGATGTGTTTGGACATGGACTACTTCAGTATCTGAGGAGTCACGAATGGTGCTGAACATTGTGCAATCATCTGTGAACATCCCTATTTCTGACCTTATGATGGAAGGAAGGTCATCAATAAAGCAGGTGAAGAAGGTTGGGCTGAGGACACTACCCTGAAGAATTCTTGCAGTGACGTCCTGGAGCTGGGATGACTGACTTCCAACAACCAAAACCATCTTCCTTTGTGCTAGGTATGACTCCAACCAACAGAGAGTTTTCCCCCTGATTCCCATTGACTCCAGTTTTGCTAGGGCTCCTTGATGCCACACTCTGCCAAATGCGGCCTTGATGTCAATGGCAGTCACTCTCACCTCACCTCGGGAGTTCAGCTTTTTTGTCCATCTTTGAACAAAGGCTGTAATGAGGTCAGGAACTGAGTGGCCCTGTCAGAAACCAAACTCGGCATCAGTAAACAGGTTATTGCTAAGCAAGTGCTGCTTGATAGCACTGTTGATGACCCCTTCCACTACCTTACTGATGATCGAGAGTAGACTGATGGGGTGATTATTGCCCTGCTTTTTGTGTACAGGACATACCTGGGCAATTTTCCACATAACCGGGTAGATGCCAATGTTGCAAATGTACTGGAACAGCTTGGCTACGTGCACGGCAAGTTATGGAGCACAAGCCTTCAGTACTATTGCCGGAATATTTTCAGGGCCCATTGCCTCTGCACTGTCCAGTGCCTTCAGCCATTTCTTGATAATACGTGGAGTGAATCGAATGAACTGAAGACTGGCATCTGTGATGCTGGGGACCTCTGGAGGAGGCCAAGGTGGATCATCCACTCGACACTTCTGGCTGAAGATTGTAGCAAATGCTTCAGCCTTATCTTTTGCACTGATGTGCTGGACTCCTCCATCATTGAAAATGGGGATATTTGTCGTTCCTCCTCCAGTGAGTTGTTTAATTGTCCACCAGCATTCACAGCTGGATGTGGCAGGACTGCAGGGCTCAAATCTGATCTGTTGGTTGTGGGATTGTTCAGCTCTGTCTATCACTCTCTGTTTATGCTGTTTAGCATGCAAATAGTCTTGTGTTATAGCTTCACCAGGTTGACACCTCATTTTTAGGTATGCCTGGTGCTGCTCCTGACATGCCCACCTGCACTCTTCATTGACCCAGGGTTGATCCCCTGGCTTGATGTTAATGGTAGAGTGGGGGATATGTCGGGCCATGAGGTTACAGATTGTGCTTGAGTACAATTCTGCTGCTGATAATGGCCCATGGCATCTCATGCCCAGTCTTGAGTTGCTAGATCTGTTGGAAATCTATCCAATTTTTAGTACAGTAGTAGTATCGCACAATACGATGGAAGGTATCCTTAATGTGAAGGTGGGACGTCATCTCCACAACAACTGTGTGGTGGTTACTCCTACCGATAGTGTCATGGACAGATGCATTTGCGGCAGGCAGGTTGGTGAGGATGAGGTCAAGTATGTTTTTTCTCCTTATTGGTTCCCTCACCACCTGCCACAGAACCAGACTAGCAGTTATGTCCTTTAGGGCTTGGTCAGTGCTACCGAGCCACTCTTGGTGATGGACATTGAAGTCCCCCACCCAGAGTAAAATCTGTGCCCTTGCCACCCTCAGTGCTTCCTCCAAGTGATGTTCAACATGGAGTGCCGATTCATAACAAAAACAGAATTACCTGGAAAATCTCAGCAGTTCTGGCAGCATCGGCGGAGAAGAAAAGAGTTGACGTTTCGAGTCCTCATGACCCTTCAGCAGAACTGGTTTCTGCCACACTCTGTCAAATGCGGCCTTGATGTCAATGGCAGTCACTCTCACCTCACCTCGGGAGTTCAGCTCTTTTGTCCATGTTTGAACAAAGGCTGTTATGAGGTCAGGAACTGAGTGGCCCTGTCAGAAACCAACCTCTCTGGGAGAGTTACAGACCAGTTAGCCTAACATCAGCTGTCAGGGAAATGCTAGAGTCTATTGTAAAGGATGTGATAACAGGACGCTTAGAAAATATCAACAGGATTAGACAAAATCAACATGGATTTACGAACGGGAAGTCATGTTTGACAAACCTACTGGAGTTTTTTGAGATGTAACTAGCAGAATAGATAAGGGAGAGACAGTAGATGTGGTGTATTTAGATTTTCTGAAAGCTTTTGATAAAGTCCCACATGAGAGGTTAGTGTGCAAAATTAAAGCACATGGGATTGGGGGTAATATATTGGCATGGATTGAGAATTAGTTAGCAGACAGGAAATAGAAGGAATGAACAAATCTTTTTTGGAGTTGCAGGCGGTGACTAGTGGGGTACCATAGGGATCAGCGTGTGGGGCCCCAGCTATTCACAATATATCAATGATTTGGATGAGGGGAAACAAATGTAATATTTCCAAGTTTGCTGATGACACAATACTTGGTGGGAATGTGAGGAGGGTGTTAAGAGGTTTCAAGGTGATTTAGATAAGCTGAGAGTGGGCAAATATATGGCAGATGCAGAATAACATGGATTAGTGTAAAGTTATCCACTTAGGTAAAAGAAGATGGCAGAGTATTATTTAAATGGTGATAGATTGGGAAATGTTGATGCACAAAGTGACCTGGGTGTCCTTGTATACCAGTCACTGAAAGCAAGCATGAAGATGCAGCAAATAGTTAAGAAGGCAAATGTTATGTTCGCCTTCATTGTGAGGGGCCTTGAGTACAGGAGCAAGGATGTCTTACTGCAGCTGTGCAGGGCCTTGGTGAGACCATACCCTGGAATATAATGCATAGTTTTGGTCTCCTTTACCTAAGAAAGGATACACTTGCCATAGAGGGAGTGCAGTGAAGGTTCACCAGACTGATTCCTGGGATGGCAGGATTGCTATATGAGGAGAGATTCGGCTAACTAGGCCTGTATCCACTGAAGTTCAGAAGAATGAGAGGGAATCTCATTGAAACGTATAAAATTCTGACAGGGCTGGATGCAGAGCTGAGGTTTCCTCTGGCTGGGGAGTCTAGAACAAGGGGGCACAGTCTCAGGGTATGGGATAGGCCATTTAGGACTGAGTTGAAGAGAAACCTCTTCACTCAGAGGGTGGTGGAACCTGTGGAATTCCTTACCACAGAAGGCTGTGGAGGCCAAGTGATTGAATATATTTAAGAAGGAAATTGATTGATTTCTGGGCTCGAAAGCCATCAAGGGGTATGGGGAGAGAGCAGGAGTATGGTGTTGAGATAGAGAATCAGCCATGATCATATCAAATGGCAGAGCAGGCTTGAAGGGCGACATGACCTATTCCTGCTCCTATCTTCTATGTTTCTATGGGGGGAATCATCTCAGATTTGCACTAAGTGTGGTAGTGAGTGGGTAAAATGACATTTTACCCAATGGCGGCATTTAACGCCGGATCATCCCAAACCCACTGCATTAGCTATGCATTCCCAGGAAACACGCCGTTTCCATGGTGGGTGGGCTCTCATTCACCCGCTATGCCATCACCTCACTGCTTCATCACACCAAGTGCCATATTTAAAATTGAGCCAGGCATACCTCTCAATGCTTCCAGCCCATGACAAAGAAGACACGACCCCGAAAGGCAAAAAGACTTCAGCCCCCAGGTTCAATAACGCACCCCTCGAATGCCTTTTTATTGCAGTGGAGGCTCGCTGTGATGTCCTCTACCCCTGCACTTGCCACAGGATAGGTAGTAACATCACCAATCCAGCTTGGGAGGGGTGGTCAGTACCAACGCCCTGTAAAAGAGGACAGGCACCCAGTGCCACAAAAGAATGAATGATCTCCTCTGTTGCACCAGGATAAGTCACTCTTCATCATTCTCAACACACACACTCTCAAACCCTTCACACATCCACAGGGTCCTCGCTCACCCCCAGTTCAAGGGGCATCACCATTCACTCTCTCTCACACACCTTCATTATCCTTATCCTGTCCATGGGACCACTGATTACCCACACATGCTAGGCATACTTATCATCTGTCCTGGCAGGCATCCTGCTTACACTGTCTCCATCTCTGTTTATGCAAGACAAGCTTGCACAGAACAAGAGGGAAAGTCTCAGACCAGTGGAGGAAAGCCTGAAATCAAGGTCTTTAGGCTTTGAAAACAGAGTCATCCAGCTGGCCGACAAGGAGCTGGACCGTTCCTATGCTGACAGTGAGGTCATGGCTGCTCTACCAAGTGAGAATCCAGCAGTGCAACATCCATCAGAAAACCAGGCTGTGAGTGACATGTCCTGTTTCACAGGCAACTGTCATGCCCTAATTGTCTCTCCTTGCTTTCACAGGTATTGCCTCTTCTTTTCCTCCTTCCAAAATGCATCACTTCATATTGATTTGAAACAGATTTCAGCTGCCAGATGTCTGCTCATTTCGCCAGTCAATATCTTCCTGAAGTTTGTTACTATCCTCTTCATTGTTTACTAAATCTCCAAGTTTTATATCATCTGTAAACTTTGAAATGATGCCCTATATTCACAAGTCCAAGTCATTAATATGCCCCAAAAACAGTAATTGTAGTGTCCCAATCCAGTGAACATCATAGGCTGAATATTGCGCTCCCCCGGTGGGTTGAACTATATGAAATTTAAGGGCCTCATTCCACCCCTGGCCCAGTTTTTCCTGCAGCAGAGGAAGGCCCAAGCCATGTGGCAGAACAAATCCAACCCAGTCAATTACCACCCATCAGTCTACTCTCGATCATCAGTAAAGTAATGTAAGGGGTCATCAACAGTGCTATCAAATGGCACTTGCTTAGCAATAACCTGCTCACTGATGCCCAATTTGGGTTCCACCAGAGCTATTCAGCTCCTGACCTCATTACAACCTTGGTTCAAATATGGACAAAAGAGCTGAACTCCCGAGGTGAGGTGTGAGTGACTGCCCTTAACATCAAGGCAGCATTTGACTGAGTGTGGCATCAAGGAGCCCAAGCAAAGCTGGAGTCAATGAGAATCAGGGGGGAAACTCTCTGCTGGTTGGAGTCAAACCTAGCACAAAGGAAGGTTGTTGGAGGTCAGTCATCTCAGCTCCAGGACATCACTGCAGGAGATCCTCAGGGTAGTGTCCTAGGCCCAACCATCTTCAGCTGCTTAATCAATGACCTTCCTTTCATCATAAGGTCAGAAGTGGGGATGGTCACTGATGATTGCACAATGTTCAGCACCATTCGTGACTCCTCAGATACTGAAGCAGTATATGCCAAATGCAGCAAGACCTGGGTTGGGCTGACAGGTGGCAAGTAACATTCATGCCACTCAAGTGCCAGGCAATGACTATCACCAACAAGAGAGAACCCAACCATCAACCCTTGATGTTTAATGGCATTACCATCATTGAATCCCCCACTATCAGCATCCTGGGGGATATCATTGACCAGAAACTGAACTGGAATAGCCATATAAATGCTGTGACTACAAAAGCAAGTCAGGCTAGGGATCATGCGACAAGTAATTCACCACCTGGCTCCCCAAAGTCTGTCCACCATCTACAAGGCACAAGTCAGGAATGTGATGGAATATTCCCCATTTGCTTGGATGAGTGCAGCTCCTACAACAGTGAAGAAGCTTGACACCATCTAGGACAAAGCAGCCCGCTTGATTGGCACCACATCCACAAACATTCACTCCCTCCACCACCAGCGCACAGCAGCAGCAGTGTGTACCATCTAGAAGATTCACTGCAGAAATTCACCAAGGCTCCTTCGACAGCACCTTCCAAACCCATGACCACGACCACCTAGAAGGACAAGGGCAGCAGACAGATGGGAACACCACCTGGAAGTTCCCCTCCAAGTCACTCACCATCCTGACTTGGAAATATATCACTGTTGCTTCACTGTCACTGGATCAAAATCCTGGAACTCCCTTCCTAACAATTCTGTGGGTATACTTACACCACATGGACTGCAGCGTTTCAAGAAGGCAGCTCACCACCACCTTCTCAAGGGATGCTAGCCTAGCCAATGAAGCCTACATCCTGTGAATGAATAAATAATAAAAAAAATATAAAGTTTTGGGTGCACAGGCTGGTGTCAGGCAATGAGGAGGAGGCCTCCTATGTGGGTTCCATGTGCCCATTAGAGGCACCCCACCCCTTCACGATCACACTTCCTCCTTTACCCTTCCCACACCCTACTCCACACCGGCTTCTCAAACTCGATTCCCCAGCTCCCACTTGCCTGGGCCTGCCAGTTTGACCCTGGCAAAATCCCCCCTCCACTTAACCTTGGTATCTGGTCCCAGTGACCATCTCCACTGGGGACTGCCTGTAGTCGCAGCAGTGCCCACTGCTCCCATTAAATGACTGGGGGTGGCCATTCTTTCCCCGGGCAGGCTTCCACCAACCTTTTAGCCTGAGGAGTGGACGGGCGGTGGCCGTAAAATCGAGCCACATGGGATAGTTCCCTCCAGCCTGAACTACACTATTGTCATCTCTATTTATGCAGGACAAGCTTGCATAGAAAAAGAGGGAGAGTCTCAAACAAGTGGAGGAATGTCTGAAATCAAGGTCCTCACAGACTCTGAAAACAGAGCCATCCAGCTGGCTGACAAAGAACTGGACTGGTCCTATGCTGACGGTGAGGTTGGCACTGCTGTACCAATTGAGGATTCAGCAGTGCAACATCCATCAGATAATCATACTGTGAGTGATGTGTCCTGTTTCACAGGCCACTGTCATGCACTAATTATCTCTCCTTGCTTTCACAGACACATCTGGGAAACTGTCAAGGGAGTTCACGAGCCAGGGCCTCAAGCCCCGAGGGAAGCTCAGAGAGGAATCTGCTAAAACCTTCATTGAGGATCCATGACAGCGCTCACCCACGCAGTCCACCAGTGCAGAGAGACACCTCAGTGGGACCTAGCTTGAGAGTAGCCTTGGGATCACAATCAGGTGAACACATTGCACTTTCTGACCCACAGCAGGCGGTGGCAGGGCACCGAAAGGGAGGAGGATCAGCAGGTGTACACCCATGGGACCATCCATCCAGGTTACTCTGGGAGTCTCCGGGCCATCCGACTCCCCTCTTACTGTGACCCCAACAGCTCCAGCTCCACAGCCGAGGTGGGTCCACTGCCACACAGCAGGACCCCGGAAGCAGGCCAGGGCTATCAGGTCTCAGCCCTCTAGAGGACACCCGCCAAGGTCATCACAGACAGGGTGTAGCCGTCAGCAGTCTGCCTCCACCTCAGTTGTGGATGTCCGGAGAGCACCAAGACGTAGCGTAGGAAGGTTAAGAAGATGTAGTTGCATAGCCTGGGCACGGGTGTTAATCACTTGTACATGCTGTTCACTATTGTCAATAAACTTCCAAGAATGTCTCCCTGCCTATGGCCCCTTGTTCTGATGAGCAGTGTTCATGTCACTCAGGTGTGAAACCTTTCTGCGCAAGATAAAGACAGATGTCTCAGTCCAGGTCCTCTTTCCTGTGACAAAAGCAAAATACTGCAGATGCTGGAAATCTGAAACACAAACAAAAATTGCTGGAAAAACTCAGCAGGTCTGACAGCATCTGTGGAGAGGAATACAGTTAACGTTTCGAGTCTGTATGACTCTTAGTTCTGATGAAGAGTTATACAGACTCAACGTTAACTGTCTTCCTCTCTGCACTTGCTGTCAGACCTGTTGAGTTTTTCCAGCTTTTTTTTTTGTTCCTCTTCCCTGTGGTTTGAGCAGCCTTCAGACCAAAGTGATGGTCTGGCCTCACACTCACTGGACATATTACTGATGCCTGCACCTCGACGGTGCTTGTCAATGGTACAAGAATGTACTGAGCAGGTGTCAGAGTTCCGTCATTCTCTCTGGGTGCTCTCAGCACCTTTTAAGGCCGAGTTGGCCTCCCATCTCTTCAGCACCTGTTTCCAGTCGCGGTGTGCTCCTGAATGGGTCAGGTGGACAAAGGATAAGATGCTTGTGAAGTTTTGTGGTTGCATGTCTATGACATAACCCTGATCACAGAGCGCAAGCAAGCTGCCCTTGGCCAGACAGGAGTCAAACATTCTCAGAGGCTATGTGAAGATCAATGGAGTGTCCTCACTGCATGTTGTCATCATCCTTCTGCAATCGAGTGTGTTAGGGCCTTCACTGCATCTCCATGAGAAGAGCATTATCACAGAGGGTATGTGCGCTGCCATAACCCAGGCTGGAGTCAAACATTCACAGATGCAATGTGAGGATCTCATGATACCTCCTTCCTGGATGTCATTAGCACCCTCCATAAATCTAGCAGCTATGAGGATCTCCCGAGCGTACCTGCCTCGTCTGGTCAGTGCGAGATCCTCATCATTGCCTTCGAGAACTTCCTCACCCTTATCACCATAGATGAGTTCCTCATCAGAGGAGACATCCAGCTCCTGCATCTCCTCCTCTGCCAGCTCCTTTCTCCGTTGCTATACCAGGTTGTAAATGCCACAGCAGGCAACGATGATGCGTGACACTCTCTGCGGATTATACTGCAGGGCTGAACCAGACCGGTCCAGACACTGGAACCTCATTTTCAGCTTCCCAATGGTTTGTTCCGCCAAGTTGTGAGTTGCAGCATGAGCCCCATTACACCTTCGCTCTGCCACAGTCTGAGGCCACCATGTGGGGGGTCATCAGCCACATGCTCTGCGGTAGCCCCTTTCCCCAATAATATATCCCTGTAGTCTCTGTGGACCCTGGAAGACTTCAAGGATTTACGACCGACTGAGAATTTAGGAGTCATGCACAGTCCCTGGAAACCGTGCGCAGACCTGCAGGAAGAGTTTGTGGGGGTCATACACCAGCTGCACATTCAGCGAATAGAATCCCTTGCAGTTGACATAGTTGACCACGTGTTGCGATGGAGACCTGAGCACCACGTGAGTGTGGGAATCCCAAGATCTGGGCAAATCCCAGGCCCTTGCACCCTGGCTGTTGTGGTCCCAGGTGAAATGCACTAAGTTGGGTGCCCTCGCAAAGATGGCATCTGTGATCTCATGGATGCATTTGTGGGTGGAGGCTTGTTATATCCCACTGAGGTCAACTGTGGAACCCTGAAAAGAGCCACTGGTGTAGAAATTAAGTACCACTGTCACTTTCACAGCCACTGGCAGTGGATGCTCTCCATGTCCATGTGGCAGCAAACCCTGCAGTAGCTGGCAGATGTGACCAACCAGTTCCCTAGACATGTGCAGTCTTCAGTAACACTGGTTCTCGGTCATCTGCAGGAATGAAAAGCAGTGTCTATACACCTTGGATCTAGCTAGGTGCCGACCAGCGACCACTCACTGTGGCTCTTTGACAGTGTGTGCGGGACCCCCAGCTGCCCCTTCGCCCAGAAGCTGTTGCTCCTCCCTCCACACAGCCAGGCACTTCAGTCGCTCTCCTCCATCGTCTTTGCTCTCTGTGCGCCATGAGGCATACAGCTAGTTCACCAGGCTCCATGCTCCTGAAATACTCCTCCTGCAGGATGCAAGAGAGCAGTGCGTGGGTTAGCATGGGTGTGCTAAGAACCTCTCTTGGTTAAGTCTGAAGGCCCCTTTAACGCATCCTGGAGAATGCTGACCACCACTTGGATAGCCAGAGATTAGTGCGCTGCATGGCTGCCCAAAATTCTACCTTCCTCTGCCACACTCCAACCGACCGATTGGTGGCAGCTTCGCCCACTGGACTGCATGCTGTGCTCTCAGCTCAGGCGCAGGCATTCTCCAAATCCACACTGTAAGGCTGCACTGTTAGCTTGAATATGGGGGAGACTGGTCCAAACCTGAATAATGACATTGCAAGGGGCTGTGAGCGCCTCCACCAGTTACTGCTCCATGGCCAACTTTAGTAAGGAGATTGTACAACGTGTCCAGTCGAACAACTGTTCTGCCATCCACTAAAATGCTTATTAGTTGGCAGTTTGTGCCTGAGGGGTGAAAAGCTCTGGAACACTTTGTGGCACTTTGATGCCTCTGCGTTGCTTGGGTGGGCAGAGAGGTTAGAGGCCCGACTCCAGTCATATCAATGTGGCTATGCCTGAACAATCTCAGCTGCAGAGAAATAGTCCTTATACAAGTTGTCCCTAATGTGTGGCCATTTCGCTCAACTACCAACCCCTTCCACCCCACATGTGCTTGTGCGCTACCTTCAAACACAGTGAAGCCTTTGCGCATCCTCCCAAAATCATCTCAACCGCAAGGTAGCCTTTTCCCCCCGACCCCTCCCCCCAAGTAGCCTCAATCACAGGGCAGCCTTTGCCTCCCCCACAAAGCGCCTCAACCTTGAAGTTCAATAGGCGTCCCTCACGAGCACTCCGCCATGTTACCGTGCACTCATCTCTGAGTTCCCCTCAAAGTGCAGCCTGCCAAGTGAATGTCTTTTTATACTGTTGTGAAACACACTTGGGTGAAGTGGGGAATGATTCCGGTGGGGCTGGCTTTACAATGATGATGGATTACAATGTCGAATGGTGGAGAAACATGGCCCGCCATCGATGGGCTGAGTGGACCATCGCAAACTGGTTTCACAACATCGTGAAACCGATTTTTGGCCTTATCACCATATTGTCTGCTCATGCCACCATTCACACCCAACACCGGAGGGCGCAGGCGATTCTGTTCTGTTTCTATGTTCCACCACTCTTTTGGGCAGTGGGTTCCAGATCATAACAACTCACTGTGTAAAAGAAACTCAATCTGGTTATTTTGCCAAGCACATTAAATCTGTGTCTTCTGATTATTGATTCTTTGCCAATCAAAACAGTTTCTCCATAAATACTCTATCAAAGCCCTTCATAAATTTGAACACCACTATTCAATCTCCCTTAACTTCTTCTGCTCTAATGAGAACCAGCTCCTCTGGTCCCATTCTATTAAATCTCTCTGCACCCTCTCCAAAGCATTGATATCTTTCCAAAAGTGTGGTGTCCAGAATTGAACACAATACTCCAGTTGTGGCCCAGTCAGTTAATTATAAAGGTTTAGCATTGCTTTCTTTATTTTATTATCTGCTCCTCTATTTATAAAGCCAAGGGTCCCATTTTTTAACAACTTTATTAACTTAAGAACATAGGAAATAAGGGCAAGAGAAGACCATATGACCTGCTGAACATGCTGTTCCATTAAATATGATCATGACTGATCTTGGGCTGTAACTCCACTTTCCCATTCCTTTGCTGAGAGACAAAAAATTTATCACACCCTTAAATATATTCAATGATGGCACATCCACAACCGTCTGAGGTAGAGAATTCCAAAGATTCACAACACTTTGAGTGAGGAAATTTCTCGCCACCTCAGTCCTAAATGATCAGTCCTTTATCTTGAAACTGTGCTTGTTTTAGATTACCCAGTTTTTGTAACTCGCTCTTGAGCAGGGAAAAATGTTTCTTAAACTTTAAACTTGTGTAAAAATAATGAGCTGCCTTGTGGCACAGATGATAGGGTTTGTCCTCATGGTTCACTATGTCCACGTATGTAAGCCCAAGACACACAGGAGTGATGCTTCATTACACCCTATCTTGACTATGACTAGTTCAGCCAAGTGAATCAGCCAAGTGGTTGAGTGAGCTGCTATAACCAGTTCTGAGTGAGATTTCCACATACATGGTGAAGGATTCCTTCACTTTCGCAAAGACTGTGCATGACCTGAATATTGATAGCAATGTCTTGTCCATGTGCATGTTTTACATTGTTAGCCTATTCACTAATGTGCCAATCAGCCATAGACATTTGCGCTGTGCCACTATATCATTGCAATCTAGACATGCCACCATTTTCTGAATCTGTATTCATTGAACTTATGAATTTAGAAACTCAATGCAATTAGGTTCAGCTTTAATGACACTATGTATGCCCAAATATACCATGTTGCCAAGGGAACCCCTCTAGACCAGTTGTCGGTAGTATTTTCATAGGTTTCCATGAGAAATGCATTTTCATGGAATGACCCCTAACCTCCTACCGCTTGCATATTTCCAATATGTGGACAGTACATTTGCTATATTTGAATCTGTTTTGGCAATCTTGTAAATAGGGCCCGAGCCATTTGCTCACCATGCAACTTGACACCAAAATAGGATACATCAAAGCAGGATAATGGCTACCCTAATCAGACCATTGCCTGCTGTGTATCATGCATACTCATGAATGGACTAAAGGTCACAACCTTTGGACCTGAAAAGTGCCCCGTCTGCCTCAAATTACCCTAGCAAGGTAAGGTATCTCAAAAGCTTGAGCAACAGATGAAGCTATCTGTTTCATGCTGCTACCATGCAGTCACAACATCAGTGGTATTTAACAGGATGCTGACATCAAGCTAAAAAGACCTCTTCCCTACCACACAAATTAATAATGTGATATATGAATTTCAGTGCCAGTGTGATGCCAGGTACGTAGGCCATATGACCCAACAACTGGTTGATCCAATCAAACAGCATGTCCCTTCAGCTGTTCATAACAGGCAGAGTACTGACCATGCTCAATCCATGCTTGAAAAACTCAGAGCATAATGAGCTGGGATTCCACAATTTCTGAACAATCCTGAGTGTGCTAAGAAATACACTAACAACCGATTAACGATCATCAGTCACGCTCACAATGTGGCCTGCTTATGCTTGCTGGAAGCTACATATATTCATGCACAGGGATGTATCTTCTGCAGGCACAAGGAACATGTCCAGGCATTTGCCTTTTTTGAATTAAACAAAAGCATGGTGATACAATAGTTCCCTGGTGAATTCTCCATGGCAATGCCTCAACCAATCAGAGTTGACTTGCCAATCAATCAGCACCCTTATCTCATGCAGTATAAATTGTTGCTCCCTTTGAAATTTGGCATTCTTGTGTCTGTTTTTATGAGTGCAAGCTTTGAAAGCACATCTTTTTTTTCAGCAATATTCAAGTTCTGTACTACCAAGCAACTAGTTCAGAAAATGTTCGTGTGTGAAAACTCTTTGCCCATCTATGATCCAGTTAAGCAATAAACTGATACAAGTAAATAATTGGATACCGAGTGTATCCACCTCAGTAATGGGCAGTGCAGAGGCAGCAGAAGTGTCTGCAGAATTTCCAAATCTCAGAAAGAACTAAGAGACCTAAGAGTGACACAATTAAATATACCTGCTAGTGCTGCAGCAGCATAAGAGATAACAAAAAATGACAATTGCAGATATGCAGGCTACTGGACTGAGTTCAACAGACTATTTAAAAGTGATTGGAATAATGTGGTTTGTGAATTGCATGGAAAGATCAAAATATTAGAAGGAAAATAGGAATTCCAAGATGAGAAATCTGTCAATATTGCTTGGAAACAATTGAGTAAAATTTGATCTGAATGGGAACAGGATAAACTGAAAGATTTTATAATATTCAAAAACCAGGAATATCAAACTTTTCTGCCTGAGCATGAAAAAACATCTGACTGATATGCTTAAAGCGGCTAAAGAGGATTTTGACCAAAGAAGGAATGAATTGGTGGCACAAAAAGAGACCATTTTTAACTTGTGTTCTCAGAAGGCAAATTCAAAATGTTTGAGGCTACAAAATGAACATAAAAACAAAGAGATACCTATAAATGAACCAGGAAACACCAATTTAAATATGGTATCAACTGAGACATTCTCTGTGGAGTTTAAAGATGGGAAGGCTACAGGCATGTAAGACAGTAAGATTCAAAAGCTGAAACCTGAACAGACTGTTTTAAAGAATGAACTTGAAAATTCATGCATGCATAACAATGAGGAATCTCCTCTTGCAGACGGAATTTTGGACTATATTTATTGGAAGAGGAAAACTTTCAGAAAACATCGCAAAAATAAATGTTTTCTTAAACTCAACTGTGATTCACGGGCATGGATTCCAAGATGGACTTGTTAATTTTATTGGACAATGTGGGGATGGTTATTGTGTGTTGCATGATATACGATAGTTGTAATGACATATAACATCTTGTAATAATTTAACTGGAAATTTAAATGAAAGCACATTGCAAGAGTAATGCATTTTCATTTTCTCCTGGGGGAAGGTATTGGGAAATTTAGTTCATAATTTATGTTTTAGAATATAAATTGTGGTTTTACGAATTAAAGTTTAACTGTAGGGAATTAGTGGAAAACCTTATTTAAAACTGGTAAACATCTGATGTGAATGCAACTCAAACAAGCCTGAGTTAGTTACAGTTCGAAGAATGGGTCACGTTTATCAAAAGGCTAGGCCATGTTGACTTAAAAGGTCAGAGAAGAAGGGTAAGAGTCATAAGATAGCAGGTGGAGAAAGTTAAATAATGGATAACCTATCTGTGGGCCTATGGAGACATGGGGCAGAAATTTTCCCTTGGCAGGTTGGGTGCGTGCCCGACCCGCTCGAATGTGAAATGACATGCGTTGACATCAGCCTAGCATGCTGACGTCAACATGCAGTCGCGCGATAGTTGGGTCAGCGGCAAGCGCCAGAGCTGGCAGTGCGCCCGCCAATAATTATAAGAATTGTTAAGGCCATTAAGTTAGCAATTAATGTAAGTTTTTTACTGCTCATCCAACCTAACGGTTGGAGGGCAGGCGAAACCTCATCCATGGATGGTATGAGGTTTTCAAAAGCAAATACAAATAAAATAAAAACTTTATTTTTTCATTAAAACATGTCTCTGCTCGTGTGACAGAATGACATGAGGGGACATGTTTTATTGCTTTTTTTAATTTTGTTTTTTTTAATATCCCTTCATCTCCCTGAGGCAGCTCTGTGCTTCCCGACTGCCCCTGCCCACTCCTGCCGATCCCGCAAGCCAAGAGCAAACTTCTGCCCATGGTGTGTGCAATCCACGCAGTAAGGGCAGTCCAGAGAAACGTTTTTCTTTTGGGAGTTGGAGCAAAATTAATTTAAAAGAATTTGGTAAACCCTGAAAGTTTAAAAAATACATTTTTTTCTTCAGATCAAAGAAGAAAGTTTAAGTGAGGGATACTTAACCTAAATATCCGTTTGAGGACATCCCATAGCATGTCTCGTTGTCACAGAGAGGGCTGGAGCTTAGGGTTTTCTCTGGTTTTAGTTTATCTGGGTGTTTGCTGAGAAAGGTTGTTAGCTGCAACCTGGATTTGTATGGTGTTGGTCACTGAGGGAACATAGCCAAAGTAACTGACAATTGGTTAGGCCTGCAGTTTAAACAGAGAAAACGCTAACTTGATCATTCGCTGCGTGAAATGTGGGTGAAGCTTAGTCTCAGTTTGGTTTTTGTGAGGGAACAGAAATTGGATAGTTTGTTCTAGTTTGCAATTAGCAGAAAAAATCTACAATAGTCTTCCCAGAGTCTTGTGACAAAAGGAAGCAACCAACAAATTAGCTTAGAAGCATTGAGCAAGTAACCGGAACAAGGGACTGAGGCGTCCACAGTCACGAGATGGTAAATGAAAGTTTTACCTCTGAGAATAGTTGGGACTGAGGAGAATTATAGTAGTTTCCAGAGGACTGTGGCATACTTGTGAGTGGTCCCTACAGGAGTAAATAACTTTAAGATTGATGTGTCTTATAAGGAAAAAGCTTGAGGGAAGTAAGGAATAAAATTGAGTGTATAACATACAGAGTTGTAACCTACAGTGTTAAGACTGCTTGTTTTGTTTAATTCCTTGAAATACAATAAAGTTGAGTTTTGTTGCAAAACATAGAATCTTGCAGTGTAGTTGTGTTGATTATATTTCTGGGTATTCAGATTTCTTTTTAAATGTTAATGGTCCCCAACAGGATCATAAGAAAATTAGGACCCCCAGAATGGTGATGCTGGGGGATTTAAATGACACCATTTAGTTGGTATTGCCTCTTATATTTCCTTCTTCCAAATTGCATCACTTCACAAGCTCCAAGTTTTATACCTTCTGTAAAATTTGAAATTATGCCCTGTATACCCAAGTCCAAATAATTAGTATGCCTCAAAAACAGTAATGGTAGTATCGCAATCCGGTGAACATCATAGGATGGATATTGCGCTCCCCCAGTGGGTTGAACTGTATGAAATTTTACAGCCACTTAAGGGCCTCATCCCACCCCTGGCCCAATTTTTCCTGCAGGAGAGGGAGGCCCAAGCCATGTGGGAAGCCTGGAAGTTTTGTTTGTGTAGGCTTGCGTTGGGCAATGAGGAGGAGGCCTTCTATGTGGGTTCCCAAAGCCCATCGGAGGCAAGACGCCCCTTCAAGATCACACTTCCCCCTTTACCCTTCCCCCCCACCCCGGCTTCTCAAACTTGATCCCCCAGCTCCCTCACCTCTCTTGCCAGGGCCTCCCAGTTTGACCGTAGTGAAAATCACCCCTCCACTAAAACTTGGTGTCTGGCTCCAGTGACAGTCTCCACTGGGGACTGCCTGCAGTTGCAGTAGTGCCCACTGCTCCCGCTGAATGACTGAAGGTGGCCTTTCTTTCCCTGGGTGGGCTCCCACCGACGTTTTAGCCAGAGCAGTGGCCGGACAGTGGCCATAAAATCCAGCCACATGGGATAGTTCCCTCCAGTCTGAACAAACAACTGCTCACCACTATTCTCTGTTTTCTGTTAAAGTAAGTTATTTAATTTCAAAGATTTGTGACATATGAGCTGAAAATTAATTGGTTGTTTATACAGCAATGCAATGCATACATTAGTCAGTAGGTGTCAGGATTCTTACTATAGTTTCTTTATATCTTACTGCGATTGCAACATAATAATTACATTTACAAAGGAGCTAGTTTCAATTTGCATTCCAGAAATTTTAATTTAATTACAGGTCATGTCCTGGGCTCCAAACTGCTCATCTTTATGTCTCTGCATTTTTATATTTATGTTTGAAGTGCAATTTGATTTTGTGCAGCGCAAGGTTCTAAGAATTTGTGACTCAAACTTCACTGACCAATCAAAATGTCTGTGTGTGTATAAACAAAATGTACATATATATATCACAGTGTTTGCCCTAGTTAAAGCACACTGGCAGATGTTCACCCGATTCTATAGAACACAGATAGAATAGTATTAGGCGTTTCAGAGAAAGTTGTTTAAATATGGGACTGGTACTGAGAGCTTGAGAAATCTTTAATTAGAACGGAGAAACAGAATCAGCACGGAAATAAATCTGAATTCCAACAAAAATGGGCTGATTATACAGATCAATGACACCCCCTTCAATGAACCAGCACCATTTTATTTATTGGGAGCTTTTTTGTCAAGATCACTCAATGCCCTGAGTTTCACAGCAGCTGTGCTCAATTACATCATAATTGTATTTTTCTCTTTTCTAGAATTGATTTGCAGCATTTAATAAAATGATTAGGGTGTAAAAAATAAAATAGCTAAGAAATAAATTATTATATATGGATCAAGTGCCAAAAAAAAAATTCCAATATCTTTAATTTGACTTAAGTGTTTCAAAATGTCAGTGAGAAGAACATTTTTTGAAAGTTATTATTCTTGATTAAACATTCCATTGCAAACATGTTTCTAGGCCTCGCATGTCATAATGACTTTTTCAACATGCATCCCCCTGATTTTCTCTGCTAGTTGTCTCTTCTCCTAATGCACTGACTCACAGGAATTTGATTCCACAAGTACCAGGCGTCCTTCAATTTTGCCCAAGTGGTCATTCTTTTTCTGTTAGCCTAAACAGTGAGTGTTGACCGGTTGATCCACCATGGCTTGTTGGGGGCGTGCAATGCAGATGATCCGTACCTTCTCACCATCTGACTTTCTATTGTGAGGGCCCTTCCAAGTAATGGTCGCCAAGATTAGGAACTCTGGCTGACATTCCCTTCCCCACCCAAGAAGACAAGGGCTCATTTTAACCTTCAGTGAAAAGGAATATTAGACATTGGTGGGGGGTGGTGGGGAGGAATATCTGCCACTAGTGACCCACCAATTAGTAATGCTCAAATAATACTCAAAACAAAATTGGAAACTGTAATCACCTGATGCTCCCTTCAGCCTCAGATGATGCCAGGAATCTGTCTGTCCAGGGGAATAGGCTGGGTTGAGCTGTCACCAGCAATGTAAAAGATAACTAGATAACATATTTACATTGATGTTGGTTCAGGGACAAATATTGGAGAGAATTTCCCCTGTTTTTTTTCCAAAGTAAAGCCATGGGATGTTTGTACACAGGACGCAGAAGTGAATTAGACTTCCATAGCTCATAGAAAGAAAGTTTTGTGGTGATGTGAGAGTCATTCCTGCCTCTGAGTCAGAAGGTCCAGGTTCAACTCACACTTCAGGACTTCATGGACAAGGAAGAAGCTGAGTATCAACCAGGTTGAGTATCAACTTGTAAATCCTTCTGACATATGCCAGTGGCAGGCGGTAAGAGTGGGAGAGATTCCCGGTCAGCCATGTGATGGAAAGAAATTGGAGACTCTACCATCACTATCCATAGCTCCAGACTATCTAATGCATGTAAAAGTATACATTGCCATGGCAACTCAGGTTCCTTGAGGCGCCGGTTGACTCAGTTGGCTGGACAGTTGGTGTGGATCAGATTAGCGCCAACAGCATGGCCCCTGTTCCAGCCGGGGTGGATTCTGGACCTGCCTCCTTACCTTACCCGTGGTGGAGGTCATGGCACTGTGGGTCAGGGCCCTAGATTAAGTATATTAAGGAAGCCCTGTTTACTTCAAAAATCCCTTTAAGATTCTGCAGGTCCGAAGGTTGGAGAAGATATTTTTGGTGGATTTTCATCTGAATTGATGGGATATGATAACTGCCCAAATTAACATGTGATCCAGGTGGTGTAAGATGCACGTGCATAAAGAGGCCAACAACATGAAAAATTGGACTGCCAGCCCTATTTCTTTAATACCAAGCAAGCTGCATATGGCAATTGTGGCCCCGGGTACAGCTCACAGGAGGCATCAAGGTTGGGGGCAAGTGGGGTGGAGAGTGAAAGTGAGCAATGGATGGTACCCATGATTCTACTGCCTTTATAGTAAGGTAAGTCAAGGAAAATGAAAGCTTACTTTTACAGATCACTGGTAAGGCTGCACCACCCATGAGAATGCTGCAGACATGCACAATCCAATTTTGCAATGGGAGCTCGAGTTAAACCCAACATTTATGTATGCAGTGATAGCACCAGCATTAGGGCCAGCATTTACAAATGTGCTGGGCACTGCACTTTTGATGCAGAATGAGCCTGCCATATTGAATCCTTGGGCACCTGTTTTACATCTGTAAAACAAGCACAACTACATTCAATTTCTGGGCCAGTGTTTCTCAATGCATAAAATAAAAGCAAAATAATGCAGATGCTGGAAATCTGAAATAAAAACAGAAATTGATGGAAAATCTCAACAGCTCTGGCAGTATCTGTGGGGAGAGAAACAGAGTTAACATTTCAAACCCAATATGACCCTTTGTCGGAACTCATTCCATCCAAGGAAGTCCGCTTTTAAAATTGCTGCATTGCAGTTAAAGCCTGGATTAGGACATGAACTGTGATTCAGAGGTAATAGTTTCTTTTTATTCTTTCTCAGAATTTTGACCCAGTGACAATAAAGAACAGCGATGGTCTGTCCAAGTCAGGATGATATGTGACTTGGAGTTGTTGGTGTGCCCAGGTTTTTGTCTGTTACTATGTTATATAAATGCAAGTTGCTGGTGAAGTTCATTGGCTTGGGGTGCTGCCAAAGAAGTCATGGCTAACCTATACATAATATGCATTGTGACTTTTGTATACCAATGGTGAAGCTGGTGTATGTTTAAGTTGGCAGTTGAGACAAGCTGGCAATTAAAGGACTCTTATTTCCCCAATCAAAAAAATACACACATGGAGCGTCAACTTTGAAAGCCCTAGCCTGCCATGGACAGGATGGCAACAGCCTCAAAAAAAGAATTGATAACCTGACAGCCCCATTAATACTGGTGATGTGGATGGCTCTGTTTTAAAAGAGGTCTATTACTGGGTGTCCAAACTATTTGCACTTATACCCACTTATACCCACCCAATTTTCAGCTTGGGCCACTGGACGGCATTCAGAGCCCTGGCTAATTTTCCCCTTCCATAGCCCAGGATGACTGATGTCAGCATTGTGGTTTATTTTTGAGTCTGATTGTCATTCGTTATGCTTTTGCTATGTACAAGTTTTATTTTAGAGCAAGAACTCTGGTGAAGAGTTTGGCCTTAGCATTTGGATTCTTGAATTACCTCTATTGCTCTCTATTTTTCATTTCTGAGCCTAGAAAATGGGGTAGATTTTACAAATTTGTCCTTCCAGTATTGGGCTTCACACACTGGGGAGTACAGGGCAGGGATTTGGATTTGGGGAACCCCCTTGAACTTTCCATCCATTAAATCCTCTGGGACATAAAAATTTATTAATGCTATCCTGCACAGTCTATTGTGTTATGGAAAGGATGACAGTCACAACTGAGTCATGATCACTTTGTAGCAATCAAGAGTAGGTAACTTGTCTGACTTTTCCTTTTTCCTAAATCATTGGCAAAAAATTTGCTTGTCGTGCCTTCACTGAGATAAATTAACTAAACAGAGAACAGGGGGATTATTATACATTTATGCCAGTTATATAACTGAAACGCAGAGTGTAAGGCACTCCATTGTACTGTGGCAAGGAAAGGCAAAATGCACCTTTCTGTTAGTGATTTCCCTATAAGATAACTTGCCAATCTCAACCACACTGTTGGGACAAAGCATTACAAGCATACACTCACAATTTTCTGAAAGATGATACCCATGGATGAGATTCCACACCAAACACTGGGAATTACACCCATGATTGTTTCATGTAGGAAAGAAGGAAATTCAAGGATGGGGCACTGTACATGACTCTGCATTTTCACTAAGTGGTCAATTATAGGTCTATTGGCAAGGAAATATGAGTTTCTCTTTTTGTTTAGACGGGAGCACATACCTTAGATCAAAGGTTTCCAAATTTTGCCCTTTGTGGGTCAAATAACTGTTTACTATAGAGCCTCTGGGCCACATATAATGTTTAAATCTGTTCCCATCACTCTGCATATTTCTCATGTTCCTGATAATAATAGATTTCGATGTTATTATTTGGGATTTATTCACCAAAAGGCAACTGCAGCAAGAACAATTCCTTTTGAGGGCAACAAAACAAACAGGAACCACCAACAGTTAAGTAATATAAGTGCAGATAGGACTGAGTTGTCTAGGTTAAAAGAACCAAATTATTTGATCATATTCAGTCTTTCAAGGTTCAGGTAGGATATGATTCTCATTACGGGAAGACATCCAATTGCCTGTGACACTGCCGGTCTCCTAATGTTGAAGGTAAATCTCTGGGTAATAACAACATCACTTCAAAAATTTCCAAAACCTCTATCACTATCATCACAATCTCTGACCATCGGCTCTACCACTTTCACCAACACATCTACCATAATATCCACCAAAATCTTCACCATCTCCATCTCCATTAATATCTCCACCAACATCACCGCTATTTCCACCACTTCTGTCACCATCTCCACAAACATGACCAACATTTCCAGCAGTCTCACAATCTTCTCCATCACTACCCCTTTTATAACCATTTCCACCATCATCTTCAGCACCATCTCCATCACCATGATGATCTCCACCATCAACACCACCACCACCACCTTTTTCACCAGCATAAACCTTACACCACCGCCACTTCTACTGCATCTTCATCAACACTATTTGCACCAACTCCAGCACCACCTCAATCATGGTTACCTACACCACTATCTCCAACACCTTCACCAGCATCCCCAATCCAATCCCCGCTACCATCCCAACATCTCTGCTATCTTTACCACCTCCAACACTACAACCACCTCGCTCACCACAATGAACATCACAACCACTACACCCACATTCATCTGGACCACCATTTCCAGTGAGGGGAGAAAATGAAGATTGTGAAGAAGCTATGTGCCTTCAAAATTAAGCAACATAAAAGTCATACTTAAACACATAACTGAATCATACGGTTAACAAAACCAGACTATTTTCTTTGTTATATTGATTCATTGTACATTGACCATCTTCAGTAAAAAGGATTTTGAGGAATTGATAGATGTGCTTTTGAAATATGACTCCTGAGGCCATTGTCAGAATTATTGGCATCCTCGTATGAAGTATAGCGTATGTCTGTCTTACTTCCAATGTTACTTTGCATGTACGTTCTTTAATCTTTTTGTTCAGTTAAAAGTAAATTGCACCCATGAGGTTGCACATCATGGAACTGCAAACATTGCTGTTCGGTGTTCCAGTTATTTTTAGCTGATTATTCAATTCCATTTTTATTTTTAAGCTTTTTTTGAGCTGTCAGGATTTCAGGCCACTGAAGCCAATCCTGGTAGCAGGAAACTCATGATGTGTGCTGAATGAGCATTCTTTTTATTCCCCATAGGCATATCGCCTGAGATTTGGTAATAGTATGGAAAGGCTCCAGCCCAACTTCTAGATGTAAAATTTAACTTTTATGCAATTGCCCTTTGGAATGCACTGGTCAGCTGTTTATTAACCAGGACTATCTGCATTTTTTCATATAGTGCAATGGATTCTTTTTTGCCTAAATCAATAAGCAGCTTTGAATTCTTTGAGTTTAGGATGACATCTCTAAAATTACTATATGATAGAAGTCTTGGATAAAGCCTTGAACCCATAAATTCTGACTCAGATGCAAGAATATTTTTTTCCATCCTGTAGATGCAGGTATCATCAGTAAAATCACCATTTATTGACTATCACTAGCCACCTTTTGAGAAGGTGATGGTGAGCCTTATTAAAACACTGGAGTACATGTGCTAGAGGTACAAGTTCATAACCTTTTAGTCACCATGCCACCCATTGTTGAGTGATTTCACCTCAATGAAGCACCTTGGATGTTTTCCTATGTTAATGGTGCAATATGAATGCAAATCATTGCCTTTCTTTGCTGCAATAACAGTAGAACCATCTCAGTCATGACAACACCCATCATTTGTATCTATGCAAGGGGTAGAGAGGTAGGTTCAAGGCAGGAGACAATAATAGTAATATAGGAAATGAGGGTCATAGAATAGCAGGAAGGGACAGAAAGATAGGACCTAAGAATACGCCAACAATCAAGGCTAGATGTTACAAAGCTAACCCAAAGATGTTTTACCAATACATTAATGCTAAAAGGTTAGTTAAGGAAAAAGTGGGACCTATCAGAGATGAAGATGGAAACTTGCGTGTAGATGCAGAGGCTGTGGGAAGGGTTTTAAATGAATATTTTGTCTCCGTGTTTACAAAGGAAAGGGAGGATGTAGATACAGTAGTCCAGGAGGAACACTGTGAGATATTGGATGGGATAGTCATAAAGAGAGAGGAAGTACTTGAAGGGTTGAAATCCTTGAAAGTCACCAGGGCCAGATGGATTGTTTCCGAGGCTGCTGAAGGAAGTCAGGGAGGAGATAGCAGATGCTCTGAGGATGATTTTCCAATCTTCACTAGATACAGGGGAGGTACTGGAGGACTGGAGAAATGCAAACATACGCCCATTGTTTAAAAAGGGATCAAAGGAAATGCCAAACAATTATAGGCCAGTTATTCTTACACCGGTGGTAAGCAAATTAGTAGAATCAATCCTGAGAGATAGGATTAACTGTCATGTGGAAAGACATGGACTAGTCAGGGATGGTCAGCATGGATTTGTTAAAGGAAGGTCTTGCCTCACAAATTTTATTGAATTCTTTGAGGAAGTGACAAGAAGGGTTGATGAAGGTAGTTCAGTGGATGTTGTGTACCTGGAGTTTAGCAAGGTATTTGACAAGGTCCCACATCACAGATTGGTCAGAAAAGTAAAAACCCATGGGATTCAGGGTAATGTGGCAAACTGGATAAAAGGTTGGCTTTGTAACAGGAGACAAAGGGTAATGGTTGAAGGATGCCCTTGCGAATGGAAAGTTGTCTCAAGTGGTGTTCCACAGGGCTCAGTGTTGGGACCCTTACTGCTTGTGTTATATTAACAATTTGGACGTGAACATGGGGAGCACGATTGGAAATTTGCAGATGACACAAAGATTGAGCGAGTAGTGGATCATGTAGAGGATAGCCATAATCTCCAAAATGATATAGATGAGTTGGTGGAGTGGGTGGTAAAGTGGCAGATGGATTTTAACATAGAGAAGTGTGAGGTCATACATTTAGGGAGGTCAAACAGTTACAGGGATTACAGAATAAATGGGAAAATACTAAGAGGGGTAGATGAAGTGAGAGATCTTGGCATACAAGTACACAGGTCCCTGATACAGCAGTTCAAGTAGACAAGGTTGTAAAGAAGGCATATGAAATGCTGTCCTTCATTGGCAGAGGTATGGAATATAAAAGTAAGGATATAATGTTGGAATTGTATAAAACACTGGTGAGGCCACAACTGGAGTATTGTGTGCATTTCTGGTCACATTACAGGAAGGACGTAATAGCTCTGGAGAGAGTGCAGAGGAGGTTTACAAGAACAATGCCAGGGTTAGAAAAGTGTAGTTACGAGGAGAGATTGGATAGGTTGGGGTTATTTTCTTTAGAACAAAGAAGGCTGAGAGATGACTTGATTGAGGTGTACAAAATTATGAGGGAAATAGATAGAGTGGACAGGATAAAATTGTTTCCCTTGGTGGAGAATTCTAGAACGAGGGGACATAGGTTCAAGATAAGTGGCAGAAGGTGTAGGGGGGACATGAGGAAGAACTTTTTTACGCAGAGGGTAGTGGGTGTCTGGAATTCGCTGCCCAAGTTGGTGGTAGAGGCAGAAACTCTAAACTCTTTTAAAAAGTACCTGGATCTGCACCTTAAGTGCTCTAAGCTGCAGGGCTATGGGCCGGGTGCAGGAAGGTGGGATTAGAAAGGGCACCTGGGTGTCTTCGGGCTGGCATGGACAAGATGGGCTGAATGGCCTCCTCCTGTGCTGTAGCTTTTCTATGGTTCTAAAGAGACAAAACTAAAGGTTCTGTATCTGAATGCATGAAGCATTCATAACAAAGTAAATGAATTGATAGCACACATTGAAAAAAATAAATGTGATCTGACAGCCATTATGGAGACATGACTGCAGGATCCAAGGATTGAGTCCTGAATATTGAGGAGTATATGAGGTTGAAGAAGACTAGGAAGCTAGATAAAGGTGGAGGGGTCACGCTGTTGATCAAGGATGGCATTGGTGCAATAATTAGAGATGACTTTGGTTCCAGAGATCAGGATGTAGAATCGGTTTGGGTGGAGATGAGGAATAATAGGGGAAAGAAGCCATTAGTGGGAGTGGTCTATAGGCCCCCCCATCAGTAGCCACAATTTCGGACAAAGTACACAAGAAGAAATGTTGAGTGCTTGTGATCAAGGGACAGCAGTAATTGTGAGTGTTTTTAATCTACATAAAACTAAAAAATCAGATTGCAGTAGTAACCTGGATAAGGAGTTCATAGAATGCTTTCAAGATAGTTTCTTAGAGCAGCATGTTCTAGAACCAACCAAAGAACAGGTTATATTAGACTTCGGGCAGAATTTTGCCCATGATGGGCGTGCGGGCCCCACCAGCTCGGTGGCGGGCAAGCAGTCGATCGCTGCCGCCAAAGCGGGCCCCGCTGCCATTTTAAGTAGGCGGGCCAATTAAGGCCCACCCATCGAGCTGCCCTGTGTGGGGGGGAGGGATTCCCCAATTGTCAAAGTGCATGCGTGGGAAAAAGTGCACATCTCCCTGAGACTAAGTGCTGTCTCAAGGAGATCACTGAAAGTGCGTCAAAGTTTAAAAATAGAATAGTAAAAAAAATTACTAACATGTCCCCCTCATGTGACAATGTCACACGAGATGTGACATGTTAGTAAATATGACTAAAACTTTATTTAAACTTTTTAAAAAACAGACAGGAAACCTCATCCCACCAGTAGATGAGGTTTCATGTTTTTTCTGAAGCCCGCTGGGGCTCCTGGCCTGCCTGCCAGCCTTAAGGTTGGATGGGCAGAGCCTTTTATTGTCTTAATTATTCTGTCAATGGCCTCATTTGGCCATTGACAGGTCGGTGGGCAGACAGCTGATTTCACTGTTCGCCCGCCTTCCTGAATATTTAAGTGGACCAGGATGATGTCAGGCGTTTCGCCCGACGTTATCCCGCATCATTTTCGCATTGGCGAGCGGGCCCTGCCCCCAACTCGCCGATGGAAAAATTCTGCCCTTGGTGTTCTGTAATGTGACAGGATTAATTAATGGCCTCAGTGTGAAGGCACCCCTCGGTAGCAACGACCACAATGTGATTGAATTTT
This sequence comes from Carcharodon carcharias, assembly GCF_017639515.1. Classification (NCBI taxonomy): domain Eukaryota; kingdom Metazoa; phylum Chordata; class Chondrichthyes; order Lamniformes; family Lamnidae; genus Carcharodon; species Carcharodon carcharias. The sequence goes on from NC_054472.1 coordinate 151,289,275, forward strand.
ACATCCAGTTTGATAGAGAGAACAGTGGGTCTAAGACCAGTATTTTAAACTTAAATAGGGGCAACTATGTGGGAAAGAAAGCTGAAGTGAACTGGGATATGAGGCTAGGAGCTAGAGAAGCAGTGGCACACATTTAGGGGATATTTCAGAATATTCAGAATTAATATATTCCTACTATAAAGAAAAATTCTAAAGGGAGCACCCACCACCTGTGGTTAACTAAAGAAGTTAAGGAAAGCATCAAACTTAAGGAAAAAGTATATAACTCCGCAAAGATGAGTGACAGGTCAGGTGATTGGACAGAATATAAAGAATGGCAGAGAATGGCTAAAAGTTAATCAGGAATAAGAAATTAGAATATGAGGTGAAGCTAGCTAGAAATATAAAAATGGATAGCAAGAGTTTATACAGGTATTTAAACAGGAAAAGTGTAAGTTAAGTTAATGTTGGTCCTCTGAAGAGTGAGAATGGGGAGGTAATAGTAGATAATAAGGAAATGGCAGCTGAAATTAACAAATATTTTGTTTCTGTCTTCACTATAGAGGATACAAAAAACATTCCAGTTAATAGCTATAAATCAGGAGGTGGAAGGGAGTGGGGAACTTGGTGAAATTACAATCACTAGGCAAGCAAGACTGAGCAAACTGATGTAGCTACAGGCTGACAAGCCTTTGGGTCTCGGACTTCATCCTAAGGTCTTAAAAAAGACGGCTAATACAATAGTAGATGTGTTGCTGTTAATTTTCCAAAATCCCCTTGATTCTAGAAAGGTTGCATCAGACTGGGAAGTAGTAAATATAACCCCTCTATTCAGGAAGGGAGGGAGGCGGAAAACAGGAAACTATAGAGCAGTTAGCTTGATATCTGCCATGGGGAAAGTGTTAGAATTAATCATTAAGGAGGTTACAGTGGGCACTTACAGAAACACAAGGGGCAGAATTTAGCCTTTGATGGGCGGGTGGGACCGACCAACTCGGCGGCAGACGGGCACCCAATCGCCGCCACCGAACCGGGCCCTGCTGCCATTGTAAGTGGGCGGGCCTTAACGTGACACCTGGCAGGAAGTGCTATGCGCTCCCAGTGCGGGTGGGGGAGATTCCCCAACTGCCAGTGTGCGCTCTTTCACGCATGCGCACAAAAGAGCACACTTCTCCTTGAGGCATAGTATCATGATAACATATTAGATATAGGATTGGCTGGCTGGCTGAAAACAGAGAGTATGCATAAATGGGTTTTTTTTCTGACTCGCAGGATGTGACGAGTGGAGTCCCACAGGGGTCTGTGCTGGGGCCTCAACTTTTTACAATTTATTTCAATGACTTAGATGAGGGGAGTGAAGGCATGATAACTAAAATTGCAGATGACACAAAATAGGTAGGAATGTATGTTGTGAAGTGGACATAAGCAGGTTGCAGAAGGATATAAATAGGTTGAGTGAGTGGGAAAAAATCTGGCAGATGGAGGATAATGTGGGAAAATGGGAAGTTGTTCACTTCGGCAAGAATTCCGAGCTGCAGAGGGATCTAGGTTTTCAAGTGCGAGTCACAAAAAGTTAGAATGCAGGTGCAGCAAGTAATTAAGAAAGCTATTGGAATGCTATCCTTTATTACGAGAAGAATTGAACATAAAAATAAGGGTGTTCTGCTTCAGTTGTACAGGTTATTGGTAAGACCACATTTTGAATATTGTATGCAGTTTTGGTCTCCTTATTTAATGAAGGATGTAAATGCATTGGAGGCAGTTCTGAGAAGGTGTACTACATTGATACCTGGAATGAGCGGGTTGTTTTATGAGGACAGGTTAGACAGACTGGGCTTGTTTCCACTGGCGTTTAGAAGAGTGAGGGGTGACTTGATTGAATTATATAAGATCCTGAATGGTATTGACAAGGTGCATATGGAAAGGATGTTTCCTCCAGAACTAGGGGCCACTATTTTAAAATTGGGGGTTGCCCTTATAGGACGAGATGAGGAGAATGTTTTTTCTCTCAGAGGGTTGTGCAACTTTGGAAGCCTCTGCCTCAGAAGGTGATGAAAGTGGGGTCATTGAATATTTTTAAGGCAGAGGTAGATAGATTAGTTAGTCAAGGGAATCAAAGGTTATCAGGGGGTGGATGGGAATGTGGAATTCGAAGCTCAAAAAGATCAGCCATACCTTAATGAATGGTGGAGCAGGGTCATTTATATGTTCACTGGTGTGGGCATTAACACCAGATATGGTAATGCTCATTTGTGTTGAGTGTCAAAATTGTATAAATTTTTCTTTAAGCTTAATGGCCTGAGTACGCTTCATCTTTTTTTTTGGTGCAAGGTACGCCAGTATGTAATGCTGGATGTGAGTGGCTCTAAACTTTATTGCACAGACACTGAGTGGACTTTGGGTTCACATGACCCCCTTCCTAACAGCACTGTTGGTGCACCTACAGCACATGGAATGCAATGGATCAAGAAGGCAACTCACCACCACCTTCTCAAGGGCAACTAGGGATGGGCAATAAATGCTGGCCCAGCCAGCAAATCTCACATCCTGTGAATGAATATTAAAAAAATGAAAGGGTTAGTTCAGACATCTGGGATGGAGGTGGAAGCCCTGGCGTGAGATGGAAGAAGACTTTTGGTAGCCTAGCTGAAGGAGTGTTGCATTAAGGCAACCCTGGTGACCCTGCACTCTGAAGGATACAGAGGTCTGCCTCCACACCCTCATCATTCTCCTCACTGTGCTCCTCTTCTGACTCACTACTGGATTTAGCCCCTGTGGCCTGTGGAGCTGCCTGAAGGCCCCCTTCCTCCAGCGGGTCACCCCTTGCCAGTGCCAGATTGTAGAGAGTGCAACATGCAATCACTATCAGTGACACCTGAATGGTTTAGGCATTGGAAGCACATCTTCAGAAGACCTATGGTCCTCTCGCTCACCAATCCTGTGAAGGCATGATTCCTATTGTAACGCTGCTCTGCCTCTGTTCTTGGATGGCGGAGAGGCATCATAAGCCACCTTTTCAACAGATAGCCCTTGTCACCCAACAGCCATCCATCTAGTCGGGTTGGAGCAGTGAATAGCCTTGGCACCTGGGAGTGTCTTAGAATATAAGCATCATGGGAGCTGCTGGAGTACCTTGCATAGGCTTGCAGAATCTGCGTCTTGTGGTGACAAACTATCTGGATGTTCATGGAGTGGAATCCCTTCCTGTTGATGAAGGCACCCGGCTGGCCCACTGGCACCTTGATGGTCACATTTACGCAGTCGATTGCACCCTGGATGGGAAGGAACCCGAAAAACACTGCAAACCCTCTGACTCACTCAGCCTGGCTGACCTGTCCATTTGGTAGTGAATAAATGTCATTACTCACCTAAACAGAGTTTCTGTCACCAGCTTGACACAACTGTGGACAGCTGATTGGGAGGCTCCACACAGATCCCCCACTTACATCTAGAAAGAGCCGAAGGCATAGAGATTGAGGCACACTGTGACCTATAGAGCCAGTGACATGGGGTGTCCAGCCACAGAGTTGGATCTCAGGCCCAATCATCTGACAAAAGGAGGTCACTGTCTCCCTAGATAGACATAGCCACTTTCAGCATTGCACCTCGAACATATTGTAGTGGCTACATCGCTGCCTGTAAACCCGGACAGCAGGATAGTGACATTTTTTACAGCCCCTTATGCCTTGAACTTCCTGTTGGCCCTGTGCCCCTTGTGCCTGCACCTCTCCATTCACAGGTCCCTCCCCCAGAAGCTGCATTGGGACACTAGGCCTCCTCTCTCTTCTGCCCTTCTCTTCCTCCTCAGTGCAGGTGACACCAGCAGGGAGCACAATCTCTAATACCAGGCTTTCTGAAGGTTGATACCTGAAAGGGTCCACATGGTCAAAATCATCTGGGGGCCTTGAAGACACCAATGTGTCCTGAAATGAAGCCTGGAAATGCTAAGAATGAAGCTCAGAACTGAGATGAAGCTGTCAAGCTCAAATAAGCAACCAGCAGTAAAATATCTCCTAAATTCCTCACTACTCACACTGGCAATGCTGCTGACCCTTTTTAACCTGCCCTTGGATAATGTTTTGCAAAAAGTGGGCTGCCCGCTTGTCCGTTTTGCCCGTGCAACGAGCGTGAAATCACACGGGCAATGTAAAATTGGGATCAATTACCTTTTTAATGGTCTTAAGTGGTCTTTTAATTGACAGTGGGTGCTGCTCCAACACTCACGAGCGCCCACCGACCTGAAGATTGCCCGTGTGCGGGATGACGTCGGGTAAGCGTCACAATGTCATTGCGCACTTGTGGGATATTTCGCTCGGCGGGAGCATGCAGCAGTCGGAAGAGCGCCCGTCGACAATTAAGCAGGCAATTAAGCCCATTAACGACACAGTTGGAAGCGAGTTTTCATGGCCTGTCCAACCTTACGGATGGCAGACGGGCCAACCGACCAGGCAGCCTTTACATTTTTGATGAAACCTCATCCAAGGGCAGGATGAAATCTCTGTTGTGAAATAAGATAAAAAGAAATATCTGGGGACAGCATTTTTGTGAGGTATGCTTTCAGGTGCTTGAATGTGCTGCATGGACATCTTTCTGCAGCTTTTTTGTGCTTTCTTTAATTATTTGGGGCAGCTGCCTACCTTCAGGGAGCTCAGTGGAAGCACTCATCAGCACCCATGCTGACATCATCGCCCATTCTCTTCCAGCTCCCACCCCAACTGCGCTCATTTCACACTGGCTGGCCATTAATTGGCCAGCCAGCATGAAATCGTGCTCGGGGGCCTATCACGGTTGGAGTCCCGTTTCCTGACTGCTCCCAGGCCCGCCGATCACACCCGCCCAACAAGTGCAAAATCCATGCCAGTGTCTTTAACATAAAACCGCCTCAAGGTACTCCAACGATGTGCAAAGAGCCAAAAGTGGATGCCTAGACAAAGAAGCATTACCTACCTTCTCACTCTCCCAATGGAGACTCCTTGAATACCCTAGAAGCTCATTCATCAATAATTAATTGACTGATTGATGTCAACATCTCAACATCTCTTGAGCGGGTATGAAGCCTATCCTGCCTGGCTTTGGTGAGATTATCACTGAGGAGGAAAATACAAACCTATGGGCTTGAACGGCGGTGGAGTTGGAATCAGAGGCGGACGGACCCACAATTTCCCGCCTGTGTGCCAGTTTGCTAGCATGGTCATGCCACGCGATTATTTTTGAAAAACCTGGCTGGGGATGGCAGGAACAATGGCTAGCCACCTGCATGCCAATTAAACCCCTTAATAAGCCTATTAACGCCAGTGTGCAGGTGCCAACTGGAATTTTCCTACTCAGGCCGAATCCCAGCTGATGAGTGGAGATGGCCTCCCAGCAGCAGATTGGGGGTGCAACCACTCCATTTTAATGTCCGCCCCCAACATGCATGGCTGCAATTGAAAGATGGTCAATTCTGCGACCACGTGCCCCCCTGGATTGGAGCTACCCCTCCATGATGACAGCCTGGCAGCTGTGGCTTCTTTTTAATTTAAAGTTTTTCTGCAGCCTTCAGAGGGCACCTCCATCTTCAGGTGCCCTCTCTCTCTCTTAACCAACCTACATCGGCAGCTCCCACCTCTGACCCAGGGGTGACCATTTTGCAATATGACAGGATTAGTTAATGACCTCAGAGTAAAGGCACCCCTAGGTAGCAACGACCACAATATGATTGAATTTTACATCCAGTTTGAAAGAGAGAACAGTGGGTCGAAGACTAATGTCTTAAACTTAAATAAGGGCAACTATGTGGGCATGACAACTGAGGTAGCTGAAGTGAACTGGTATATTAGGCTAGAGGATAGATCAATAGAGAAGCAGTGGCAGGTGTTTAAGGGGATATTTCAGAATACTCAGAATAAGCATATTCCTAATATAAAGGACATTCTAAAGGAAGGCCCCACCATCTGTGGGCAACTAAAGCAGTTAAAGAAAGCATCAAACTTAAGGAAAAAGCATATAACTGCACAATGATGAGTGGCAGGTCAGATGATTGGTCAGAATATAAAGAATGGCAGAGAATGACTAAAAGATTAATCAGGAGAAATAAATTAGAATATGAGAGGAAGCTAGCTAGAAATGTAAAAATGGATAGCAAGAGTTTCTACAGGTATTTAAAAAGGAAAAGAGCAAGTAAAGTGAGCATTGCTCCTCTAGAGAGTGACAATGGGGGGAGGCAGTGGCATACTAGTGTTGTCACTGGAATAGTATTCCAGAGATCCAGAGTGATACTCTGGGAGCCTGGGTTCAAATCCTAACACAATAGTTGTTAACATTTGGATTCCATAAAAATCTGGAATTACAAGCCTCATAATGGCCATGAACACATTGCTGGATGTCATAAAAACCCATCTGATTCACTCATGTCCTTTAGGGAAGGAAATCTGCTGTCCTTACCTGACCTACATGTGAATCCAGATCCCACAGCAATGTGGTTGACTCTTAAAATGCCCTCTGAATGAAGGAAATTAGGTATGGGCAATAAATACTGGCCTAGCCAGCTATGACCCATGAACAATTTTTTTTAAAACGTAGATAATAAGGAAATGGTGGATGAAATGAACAAATATTTTGCTTCTGCCTTCACTATAAAGGATACGAAAAAATTTCCAGTAATAGTTGTAAATCCGGGTGTGGAAGGGAGAGAGGAATTTAGTGAAATTACAATCGCTGGGAATTGGTACAGAGCATACTGATGGAGCTGTAGACTGACAAGTATCCAGGTCCTGATGGACTTCACCCTAGGATGTTAAAAGAGATGGCTATTGTCCCTTTTAGGACAGAGATGAGAACTTTTTTCTCAGAATTTGTGTGACTTTGGAACTCAGAAGGCAATGGAGGTGGGGTCACTGAAAATTTTTAAGGTGGAGGTAGATAGTATCTTGTTAGGAAAGGGAATCAAAGGTTATTGCGGATAGATGGGAATGTGGAAATCGAAACACAAACAGATCAGCCATGATCTTATTGAATGGAGGAGCAAGCTGAAGGGGCCAAATGGCCTACTTCTGCTCCCATTTTGTACGTCCGTATGTTTATATGTGTCAGTGCTGGAGGGCCTCCCCTTTGCCCTCCAGCCTTGGGAGCCCATCCTTTGCCCTTACAAAGAACAAAGAACAAAGAAAAGTACAGCACAGGAACAGGCCCATCGGTCCTCCAAGCCTATGGCGATCATATTGCCCATCAACTAAAACATTTCGCACTTCCGGGGTCCGTATTCCTCTATTTCCATCCTGTTCATGTACTTGTCAAGCTGCCTTTTAAACACCACTATCGTACCTGCTTCCACCACCTCCTCTGGCAACGAATTCCAGACACTCACTACCCTCTGCATAAAAAACTTGCCCCGCACATCTCCTCTAAAGTTTTCTCCTCTCACCTTAAATCTATGTCCCCTAGTAACTGACTCTTTCACCCTGGGAAAAAGCTTCTGACTATCCACTCTGTCCATGCCACTCATAATTTTGTAAACTTCTATCAAGTCGCCCCTCAATCTCCTTGGCTCTAGTGAGAACAATCTGAATTTCTCCAACCTCTCCTCATAGCTAATAACCTCCAGACCATGCTGGTAAACCTCCTCTGCACCCTCTCCAATGCCTCCATATCCTTCTGGTAATGTGGTGACGCAATATTCCAAGTGTGGCCTAACCAAGGTTCTATACAGCTGCAGCATGACTTCCCAGCTTTTATACTCAATACCCCTGCCAATGAAGGCAAGCATGCCATATGCTTCCTGACTACCTTATCCATCTGCGTTGCCACTTTCAGAGACCTGTGAATCTGTACACCCAGATCCCTCTGCCTGGCAATGCACTTAAGGGTTCTGCCATTTACTGTATAATTCCTGCCTGTATTAGACCTTCCAAACTGCATTACTTCGCATTTGTCTGGATTAAACTCCATCTGCCATTTCTCCGCCTAAGTCTCCAACCGATCTATATCCCATTGTATCCTTTGACAATCCTCTTCACTATCTGCAACTCCTCCAACCTTAGTGTCATCTGCAAACTTACTAATTAGCCCAGTTACATTTTCCTCCAAATCATTTATGCATACCACAAACAGCAAAGGTCCCAGCACTGATCCCTGTGGAACTCTACTAGTCACAGCTCTCCATTCAGAAAAGCGCCCTTCTACTGCTACCCTCTGTCTTCTATGACCAAGCCAATTCTGTATCCATCCTGCCAGCTCACCTCTGATCCCATGCGACTTTACCTTCTGTACCAGTCTGCCATGAGGGACCTTGTCAAAGGCCTTACTGAAATCCATGTATCCGTTTTTGGATGAGTTTCCTCCAGAGTTGCAGTGTCACGTTGCTCCACTACCACCTCCATTATTAACTGCACAGCTTAATCCAAGTTGCCTTTAGCTACAGACAGATTTCAGCGCATGACCGATAATCCACTGCCCTTCCATTGTCGATCATCTTTGCCACTTCCTCAAAAAACTCAATCAAGTTAGTGAGACAGGACCTCCCCTTCACAAAACCATGCTGCCTCTCACTAATACGCCCATTTGCTTCCAAATGGTAATAAATCCTGTCATGAAGAATCTTCTCCAATAATTTCCCTACCACTGATGTAAGGCTCACCGGCCTGTAATTTCCTGGATTATCCCTGCTACCCTTCTTAAACAATGGAACAACATTGGCCATTTTCCAGTCCTCTGGAACCTCACCCATAGCCAATGAGGATACAAAGATTCCTGTCAAGGCCCCAGCAATCTCTTCCCTTGCCTCCCTCAGTGCTCTGGGGTAGATCCCATCTGGCCCTGGGAATTATCCACCTTAATATTCTTCAAGACACCTAACACCTCCACCTTTTTGATCTCAACATGATCCAGGCTATCTACACATTCTTCCCTAGACAAATTGACTGCTAAGTCTTTCTCTTTGGTGAATACTGATGAGAAGTATTAATTTAGTATCTCTCCCATTTCCTCTGGTTCCACACACAGATGCCCACCTCTGTCCCTAAGTGGGCCTACCCTTTCCCTGGCTACCCTCTTGCTTTTTACATATGTATAAAAGGCCTTGGGATTTTCCTTAATTCTGGTTGCCAGTGACTTTTCATGACCCCTTTTAGCCCTCCTGACTCCTTGCTTAAGTTTCTCCCTACTTTCTTTGTATTCTCCATGGGCTTCATCTGTTCCCAGCCTTCTAGCCCTTATGAATGCTTCCCTTTTCTTTTTGACTAATCTCACAATATCCTTCGTTATCCAAGGTTCCTGAAACTTGCCATGCTTATCCATCATCCTAGCAGGAACATGCTGGTCCTGAATTCTTATCAACTGATGTTTGAAAGCCCCCCCACATGTCAGTTGTTGATTTGCCTTCAAACATCCACCTCCAGTCTAGATTCCTCAGTTCCTGCCTAATATTGTTATAATTAGTCTCCCCCAATTAAGCACCTTAACCCGAGGACTCCTGTTATCCTTATCCACCAGTAACTTGAAACTTACTGAATTATGGTCATTTTTCCCGAAATGCTCTCCTACTGAAACTTCGACCACCTGGCTGGGTTCCTAATACCAGGTCCAGTGTTGCCCCTTCCATAGTTGGACTATCTATAAGTTGTCTCAGGAAGCCCTCCTGGATGCACCTTACAAATTCTGCACCATCCAAACCCCTGGCTCTAAGTGATTCCCAGTCAATATAGGGAAAGTTAAAATCACCCACCACAACAACCCTATTGCTTTTACATCTTTCCAAAATCTGCCTACATAGCTGTTCCTCAATCTCCCACCGGCAAATGGGAGACCTATAGTAAACCCCCAACATTGTGACTGCACCCTTCCTATTCCGGAGCTCTACCCATATTGCCTCACTGCATGAGCCCACCGAGGTGTCCTCCTGTCGTACAGCTGTGATATTCCCATTTAACCAGCAGTGCAACTCTCCCACCTCATCCCTCTCTATCCTGCCTGAAACATCTAAAGCCTGGAACATTTATCTGCCAATCCTGTCCATCCTTCAACCAAGTCTCTGTAATAGCAATAACGTCATAGTCCCAAGTACTTATCCAAGCTCTAAGCTCATCTGTCTTGCGTGTTATACTTCTTGCATTGAAACAAATGCATTTCAGACCCCAGTCCCACTGTGTTCAGTAATTTCTCCCTGCCTGCCCTTCCTCTTAATCCTACTGGCCATATTCACTGGTTCCCAGTTCTTTATTTTACCTGCTGACCTATTGCTCTGATTCCCACCCCCCTGCCATACTAGTTTAAACACTCCCGAGTGATACTAGCAAACCTCACAGCCAGGATATTGGTGCCCCTCCGGTTTAGATGCAACCTGTCCTTCTTGTATAGGTCCCACCTGCCCCGGAAGAGATACCAATGATCCCGATAACGGAAACCCTCCCTCCTACACCATCTGTTCAGCCACATGTTCAGCTGCACTATCTTCCTATTTCTAGCCTCACTGGCACTGGATTAATTGGACTGTGCTTCCAGAGTCAGCCACTTAATTGGCCATCACCTGAAAAATTATCCTTTGGGTTTCGGCATGGCATGTGTATGTTCCCAACCTGCATGTCCTCCAGATGGCAAGATCAGGGGTCATAAATTCAGCCCTATATCTCTTTGAGTATTGTCTGCTACAAACCTATCAGTTTCTTATCAGTATTATGCTCTACCTTGGCCTTCTGTGATGTTCAGCTTTGTCAAACATTTTCTCATAATTTCATTAATTTATATTTTAAAAGAGCGCTGCTGTGATGTCCTGAAAAATCTCTTTGTTTTTCAGGTAGGTTTGTATTCTTAATAAACTGGAGTAAGGTCACAGACCAGTGGAATTATGCAGCCCGTGGTGGTGGGACAGGGCCATAAAATGCTGTGGGCCACTCAAAAGTCCATTGACTTCAGCGGTACTGGAACATCCCACTGGAGGGAGGAAAAGTAAAATTCCACCCATTGACTCTGCTTTTCTCTCTCTACATACACTGCTGTGTATTTCCAGCATTTTTCTGTTTTTATCTCTCAATAATTTAAGCTGTCTGTTTCTTATTGAGGCATTGCTGAAGGGCACAGAAGTCTTGTGATTTTGCAGTGAACTTCCACTGGAGTCATGAGGTCAAGTTCCATCATGGCAAATTATGAAACGAAGCGATTTGTGAGCTGGCACCAGATAAAAGAACCATGAAAGTTACCAGATTTTTCTAAATACCTAACTACTTCAGTGCTGTTCCTTAGAAAAAGTACAGTCAGCCTCAGCCCTATCTATTCTGCATGGGACTCTAATTCCACAGCACATGGTTGCCCTTCACTGTCCAACGGGCAATTAGGGATGTGAAATAAATGTAGTTTTGCTATTTTGCCCTCATCAAATGGGATGTTATACTGAAGTCCTCTTTGCCCGTTCGGGTGGATGTTGGAGATCACTCAGCACTACACAAATACTAGGTAATGTGCTGGGAAACATTCCTTCTTCAGCTAATGCTACCAAAGAAAGAGATTAACCAATAACGATCTCATCCGTATTTGAGGGGCCTTACCATGGGTAAAATGGATTCTGCGCTTGCCCATATAACAGCCACATAACAGCCGCTGCACTTCAAAGCGTGAAGTGCTTTGAGATGTTTCTGACAGATGAGATAAGGTATTTTTTCTTTCACTTAAAGTAAAGCAGAAAACATGAGCCATATGACACAGTTAACGTTTAGGAGAAGAGGTTTCAAATTCTGTTGAACGAAGGGAGGCTATTTCATAGCTGACTTCACTGCCTGCAATAAACTATTTGAACTTCGGGCATTAAACAGCTTTAGCCAATATCAAAAATATATCAGCACCTTTACAAACGAAAGAAAGCAATCAAATGTTAATAATTAGATTAAATCAGTTGGTTTACATTTACACTACGGGTTTAGTTTTAATTTAAAATGCTCCATTTTGCTTAATTTTTCATGTTTCTGATCTGTTCTGAAGTTCCAATGATAGGCATCATTTGCTCATCAAACTCGGGCTAATCCAAGGTTTTTGTTTTGCCCTTCTTGACATCAAAAATGCATATTAAGATTTTGGGGGCTAAAATTCCTCTTGTAAAAACAAATCACGAGTCACATGGTTAAGTCAGGATTTTCCGTTTTGCGCTCACATTCACGAAAATGGTAGAGTCAGCGGAGAAATTGGACGCATTTAGGTAGAGCTCATGCTGCGTACTGTTATTACTGGTTGGATTAAACATTTTGAATGAAATCCCTTTGTTTTTTAAGAAAAGAATTAAATCTATGAATGCTTTCATTAGCATAGCACATAAAGGAACTCCGCTTAATATGCTCGTTGCTAAAATTGCACAGAGAAGTTTTAGCTGCTTAATCTCAAATCAACATTGGACTCAGTGTAACCAGACAAACAGATAAATAAATAACATTGTTAGAATATGCAGCAGCATTTTAAATTGCTTCTATTTCTGCTTCAGGTCTACAAAATAAACATTTTTTACAGTACAAATGACTGATGATGAATGAATAAATGACATGCACATATGGCAATTCCTCTGCTATTTTGAAGGGCTGAATGATTAATTTTAAATCGGCGCCAATTCCTTGGCTCCCCGTCCAGATTTAAAAATTCCCAGCCTTGCGTTCAAATCCCACTCTAGCCCTGGCTGCTCCCTATCCCTGCAGCCATGCCCAGCCCTAGAACAGTTGAGAATTCTCCAACTCTGGCCTCTGACTCCCCCACTTTCTTTGCACCACCAGCGGCCCTGCCTTCACCTGTCTTGACTTTAGAGTCTGGAATTCCGTCTCTAAACCTCTCCACCTCTCTCCCATTCTTTGATGCTCTTCAAAACCCGTCTCTTCGATCCAGGACTGTCTGTCTCCTTTGGCTCCGTGTGAATTTTTTGTCTGATTACTCATCTCCTATGAAACACGGTATGTTATCATCTTAAAAGTGCAAGTTGCTATTGTTGTTATTTTCTTCTTCCAGGTGTTATGTGGCTCAAGAGCGTTTATTTTCCTTTTCAGCATTTCCTTTTTTCTTTTTACTCCGTGTGATTTTTTAAAGATATCGATGTAACAAGTTAATCGACTTAAAAGCAGTTTGGATTTAGCTCCTTGACACAGAGGATGGTGAATATTTGGAATGTCCCATCAGAAGGAAGTAAATAAATAACATTGTTAGAATATGCAGCAGACTGATCTTTCAGCAAGTTCAAGGAGGGCAGACATATTATTGTTCAGGTGGACATTTCTGGGATCGGCCAGGCATATTACAACGGAGCTTTCTGGACTGGTATATTCCTAATTTCTATACAGCACTTGAACAAGCTGCTGATAGTGTTCCTACAAAAATGAATCCTACAGTGTGAACATTAGTACCTAACATATATAGAACATTTAAGAATCACAAAACTCAACCAAACCGTTCGGACTGTTAGCTGCCATGATGAACTGAATGCCCTCCTCCATGTGATATTGGGCTATGAAAGACAGCATGGTCTCAAGTTAACCACAGCTCAACTGTGATAGTGACCATTACTATCTCCGAGGCTGTAGTTTTCTTTATTCTTTCATGGAACGTGGTCATCACCGGCTAGGCCAGCATTTGTTACCCATTTGTTGCCCTTGAGAAGGTGATGGTGAGCCACCTTCTTGAACAACTGCAGTCCATGTGGTGCAACTTTTCCATAGCGTTTTGGTGCCACTGAGTGGCTTGCCAGGCCATTTCAGAGGTCAGTTAAGAGTCAACCACATTGCTGTGGATCTGGAGTCACATGCAGGCCAGGCCAGGTAAGGATGGCAGATTTCCTTCCCTAAAGGACATTAGTGAACCAGATGGGTTTTTACCACAATCAATGAGAGTTTCATGGTCACCATTAAGGAGGCTACTTTTCAATTCTAGGTTTATTAGTTAATTGAATTATTAGTTCACTGAATGTAAAAGAAAAACAATGAAGCATTTATACAAAACATGACCTCAGGATTATACACAGTAAGATCCCACAACAACAACGGGATTTGAACCATAATATCACATCACTTATCACAGTGTGAGTAAAGGAAACACTAATTTCTTTGGCTACGGTTTCACAGCAGACAAGAGGGGCAAAGCCTTTCAATACACATGATAATACAGGGCAGGGCAGGAAGGAGGGGAAAAAGGATAAGTTGGTTTTTAAAAAAAAACCCTGATGCTCCAAAATGACAACCGCACTTGAAAGGAAGAGTTCAATCGGAGACAGGGCAACTCATCCACACTGGTGGATCTTCGCTGGCAGATGAATTTAGCCTGTGTACCAATGGCCCGTCAGCGTTAAACGACTGCGTAGGGAGTGCTGTCCTGTCAACGTGTTTAGCCCAGGCAGCCTGAGCGTATTGAGCTCTTTCCGAGTTTGGAGATCGCTCTCCATTCAGTTCCCGAAGGTGTCCGTGGAGAATCGGTTAAAGCGGGGCCAGCCGAGGCCCCGTTCGAATTGAATGATCAAAGCCGTTAAAATCGGACAGAATAATTAGAGACGAAGGTGTTTTGTGTTTATTTCCCGATCAAATGGCACAGTGCGTGAACCCCTTTCCGTAACGCTGAAAATCTCAATCTCAGATACATAGGCTGAGATAAGAGACAGCTAGGTACATAGAGATGTTTATACATAAATCATGCATGTGTACATAACATCAGTCACTGCACTCCAAAAGTAAATCGCAAGGTCTAGTCTTGAGCAGAATGTATCGATTCAAGTAGCTTATATCAATGTGTAACACACGGTTATATTTGGGCTTCAACATCTCCAGCCAGATGTTTCTTTTTTAAAGAGAATTCACAAACACACATACACTTCAAAAGAAACTTACATGAAATAATAAAGTCCAGAAAATCGCCCTCTGTAGAACCATGGTGTTAACCAGTGTTATCGGATCCCTCTACTTGCCCCATACTCAAATTGAAGATTATTTTTCTTTCTTTCTGTCGCCGGGCTTTGGCTTTTTAATGAATTCCTGGTCAGATGAGCGAAGTGCGAGGCAGATCTTCCCGGGACGTATGTGTGGGATTTAAATCACCCGCAGACTCCTGCAACTTTTTTCTCTCTCTCTCTTTCTCTGTTAATATGCAAACACAACTGCAACTTTTCCTGACCGACCCTTTGAAACAATCAGCCTCCCTTAATCTAGCAGGAACATCTCTCCCCATCCACGGCCGCTCCCGCCCCCACCACCCCCCCCTCCCCTCTTTTCCTCCTCTCTCTCCCTCCCTCGTTCGAGGATCAGGAACCTTATGTTCAAACCTCTGCTCCAGCGAATTCCCAAAGCACTCCTGTCCGGGACGAATGTGCTTCCAAATGGAACCCATCACACAGACTTGGGTTAGCTTTACAGCACTCTGTCCCACGGTGTGTTGCCATGGATCAGGTTTGTGTGTTGCGGAAGGGACGGCTTGTGACACAGGAGATGATCGGTGTCTCTTGCCTGAAGGTAGTGTTATACACAAATACACACACGAAAGAAATGTACCGCTACCCCGTTCTCAATGTGGCGCGGAATTACACCGATCCGCGGATGAGTGTCATATTCCATTCCGATTCCACCACACAGAGGGAACTAGACGTTGGTGCGAAGATAAATGACAAATATGTTTACTTTCAACACCAATTGGTACACTATGTCACAGGGGCAGTCGGGATCAAGTTCCACAAACAATGACTGTCCTGCTATCTCTATCCCATCCTGAATGCCCTCAGGCTGCAGTGTTGGGTTTCCGAATCTTTGTGAAGGTTTACAGAGATCTCTAATGGGAGTACAGTCATCGTATCGGGGACAGGGAAGGGAAGTGTCCGCCGAAAGGTTTTACTGAAGAAAAATGCTTGTTTTCAAACCCCTAAACTGCCACAGCATTCACATGGTTTCAATTTTTAGACTGGCGCTTGTGACTGGGCATAATCATGTTGCAACTCAAGGCTTTGAACACGCCACCAAGTCTAAGACTTGGAGGCAGTCTAGGGACTTAGCAGAGATGGGATAATGGGTTGAGTCACTCCAGGGCTTGAGCACATAAAATAAAAACAAAGGGATAAAAACAAAAAAACTGCGGATGCTGGAAATCCAAAACAAAAACAGAATTCCTGCTGAGTTTTTCCAGGTAATTCTGTTTTTGTTTAAAATAAAAACAAGGCTGACACTTCAGTGCAGCACTGAGGTGGTGCTGTTTTTAAATGAAACCTTAAACTGAGGCCCCACCTGGCTGCATAGGTGGATGTAAAAGATCCCACAGCACTATTTTGAAGAAGAGCAGGGGAGTTATCCCTGGTGCCCTGGCCAATAAAATCAACATCACAAAAACAGATTATCTAATCATTATCGCATTGCTGTTTGTGGGAGTTTGCTGGGCACACATTAGCTGCCATGTTTTTTATATTACAACAGTGTCTACACATCAAAAGTACATCATTGACCTCAAAGCAATTTGAGGCTTCTGATAGCTGTGAAAACTCCACATAAATACAAGTCTTTTGTTTTTAATTTTTCTTTGTCACTCATGAACATTCACTGAAACCTTGCAAAATTTGTCTCTACATTGCAGTAACAACGTTGACAAGGCATGAAATTCCTCTCCACTGTTTTAATGGATGTTTAGGCTGTTTAATTGAAGCAAGGGTGCAATTGTGGTTATGATGCTAGATTAGGAACCCAGGGTTATTAAAATGGAAAACAAAAACAGAATTACCTGGAAAAACTCTGCAGGTCTGGCAGCATCGGCGGAGAAGAAAAGAGTTGACGTTTCGAGTCCTCATGACCCTTCGACAGAACTTGAGTTCGAGTCCAAGAAAGAGTTGAAATATAAGCTGGTTTAAGGTGTGTGTGTGGGGGGGGGCGGAGAGATAGAGAGAGAGAGAGAAGTGGAGGGGGGGTGTGGTTGTAGGGACAAACAAGCAGTGATAGAAGCAGATCATCAAAAGATGTCAACGACAATAGTACAATAGAACACATAGGTGTTAAAGTTAAAGTTGGTGATATTATCTAAACGAATGTGCTAATTAAGAATGGATGGTAGGGCACTCAAGGTATAACTCTAGTGGGGTTTTTTTTTATTTTTTTTTAATAATGGAAATAGGTGGGAAAAGGAAAATCTTTATAATTTATTGGAAAAAAAGGAAGGGGGAAACAGAAAGGGGGTGGGGATGGGGGAGGGAGCTCACGACCTAAAGTTGTTGAACTCAATATTCAGTCCGGAAGGCTGTAAAGTGCCTAGTCGGAAGATGAGGTGTTGTTCCTCCAGCTTGCGTTGGGCTTCACTGGAACAATGCAGCAAGCCAAGGACAGACATGTGGGCAAGAGAGCAGGGTGGAGTGTTAAAATGGCAAGCGACAGGGAGGTTTGGGTCATTCTTGCGGACAGACCGCAGGTGTTCTGCAAAGCGGTCGCCCAGTTTACGATTGGTCTCTCCAACGTAGAGGAGACCACATTGGGAGCAACGAATGCAGTAGACTAAGTTGGGGGAAATGCAAGTGAAATGCTGCTTCACTTGAAAGGAGTGTTTGGGTCCTTGGACGGTGAGGAGAGAGGAAGTGAAGGGGCAGGTGTTGCATCTTTTGCGTGGGCATGGGGTGGTGCCATAGGAGGGGGTTGAAGAGTAGGGGGTGATGGAGGAGTGGATCAGGGTGTCCCGGAGGGAGCTATCCCTACGGAATGCCGATAAGGGGGGTGAAGGGAAGATGTGTTTGGTGGTGGCATCATGCTGGAGTTGGCGGAAATGGCGGAGGATGATCCTTTGAATGCGGAGGCTGGTGGGGTGATAAGTGAGGACAAGGGGGACCCTATCATGTTTCTGGGAGGGAGGAGAAGGAGTGAGGGCGGATGCGCGGGAGATGGTCCGGACACGGTTGAGGGCCCTGTCAACGACCGTGGGTGGAAAACCTCGGTTAAGGAAGAAGGAGGACATGTCAGAGGAACTGTTTTTGAAAGTAGCATCATCGGAACAGTTGCGACGGAGGCGAAGGAACTGAGAGAATGGGATGGAGTCCTTACAGGAAGCGGGGTGTGAGGAGCTGTAGTTGAGATAGCTGTGGGAGTCGGTGGGTTTGTAATGGATATTGGTGGACAGTCTATCACCAGAGATTGAGACAGAGAGGTCAAGGAAGGGAAGGGAAGTGTCAGAGATGGACCACGTGAAAATGATGGAGGGGTGGAGATTGGAAGCAAAATTAATAAATTTTTCCAAGTCCCGACGAGAGCATGAAGCGGCACCGAAGTAATCATCGATGTACCGGAGAAAGAGTTGTGGAAGGGGGCCGGAGTAGGACTGCAACAAGGAATGTTCCACATACCCCATAAAGAGACAGGCATAACTGGGGCCCATGCGGGTACCCATAGCCACACCTTTTATTTGGAGGAAGTGAGAGGAGTTGAAGGAGAAATTGTTCAGCGTGAGAACAAGTTCAGCCAGACGGAGGAGAGTAGTGGTGGATGGGGATTGTTCGGGCCTCTGTTCGAGGAAGAAGCTAAGGGCCCTCAGACCATCCTGGTGGGGGATGGAGGTGTAGAGGGATTGGACGTCCATGGTGAAAATGGAGTTTCTTCTTTGGTGCAATTGGCAATCTGGGTGCAAATTACACTGAAACTTGCGCTACTTTTCTGATGTGAAATGTTTATCTCAGCCTTCTATGGACCAGCACAATGGGCACTGCTTTAGAATGTTAATTTTAAAATTATTTTCTTTTATTAAAATTTTCATTGATATATTTCAAAGTAGCAACTTAGTACAGTTTTACTAATTCATGCGAAAATAGATTTTATGGCAAAAAAGAACTCAATAAATCTGGTAATTTGGGAAGGCTGGTGCCCAGCCTAGTAGACATAAAGGCCCTTCAACTCCCACCCCCCCAACCCCCTGGTGGCATTCCGCAGGGATCGTTCCCTCTGGGACACCCTGGTCCACACCTCTATCGCCCCCTACACCTCAACCTCCTCCCATGGCACCTTCCCATGCAACCGCAGAAGGTGCAACACCTGCCCCTTTACTTCCCCTCTCCTCACCGTTCAAGGGCCCAAACACTCCTTTCAAGTGAAGCAGCATTTCACTTGCACTTCCCTCAACTTAGTCTACTGCAGTCGTTGCTCCCAATGCGGTTTCCTCTACATTGGAAAGACCAAACGCAGACTGGGTGACCGCTTTGAAGAACACCTTCGGTCTGTCCACAAGCATTACCCAGACCTCCCTGTCGCTTGCCATTTCAACACTCCACCCTGCTCTCATGCCCACATGTCCATCCTTGGCTTGCTGCATTGTTCCAGTGAAGTTCAACGCAAACTGGGGGAACAGCACCTCATCTTCCAACTAGGCACTTTACAGCCTTCCAGACTGAATATTGAGTTCAACAATTTTAGATCATGAACTCTCTCCTCCATCCCCACCCCATTTCTGATCCCCCTTTTTCTTTTTTTTCCCCAATAATTTATATAGATTTTTCTTTTCCCACCTATTTCCATTATTTTTAAATGTATTTCCATCCATTGTTTTAAGTCTACCTTTTAGCCTATTTCGATCCCTTCCCTTCACCCCACCCCACCCTGTTAGGGCTATCTGTACCTTGCTTGTCCTGCTTTCTACCCTTAATTAGCACATTCCTTAGATAATATCACCACCTTCAACACCTCTTTGTCCTTTTGTCTATGACATCTTTCGGCTATCTCCACCTATCACTGGCCCTCTATCCAGCTCTACCTGTCCCACCCCCCCCTCCTTAAACCAGCTTATATTTCATCTCTTTTCTTTTTTTACTTAGTTCTGTTGAAGAGTCATGCGGACCCAAAACGTTAACTGTGTTCCTCTCCGCAGATGCTGTCAGACCTGCTGAGTTTTTCCAGGCATTTTTATTTTTGTTTTGGATTTCCAGCATCTGCAGTTTTTTGCTCTTATCATAGTTTTAAACTTATTTGGACATGCAATGTGAGGAAGTAGCCTATTAATTTGAGCAGCTGTGAACTTTGCCTTCTGGTTAACTTCAGTTCAAGGTAAACACATGCCTGATCCACTATACATGTTCCATTTATTCACATTTAGTAAAATTTTTGATTCAAATCTAGCATATAGATTTATTCTCCAATTATACATTTCATTAGCTTTAGAATTTTAGTAGTTAAATGAAGATAATCTTAATCTTTTGTAGAGTGTTTGGTAGCCTTGTTTTTACTTTTAATGATTTAGTCATTTAGGTATTTTGGCCAGAGTTGAGTCTAATATTTTGGATGAAGCTGCTATGGGACTCTTGGAAAGCTGCTAGTTGTCAAGTCTTTACATAGTCTGTGACTTTAAAGGACTAGAAGGATAAACACTTCACCTGTAATTCTCCAACTCCATTTTTCTTACTCAGATAGATGTCTATTCAAGTATAAAAACAAAAATAAAAACAAAAAAACTGCGGATGCTGGAAATCCAAAAAAAAACAGAATTACCTGGAAAAACTCAGCTGGTCTGGCAGCATCGGCGGAGAAGAAAAGAGTTGACGTTTTGAGTCCTCATGACCCTTCGACAGGGTCATGAGGACTCGAAACGTCAACTCTTTTCTTCTCCGCCGATGCTGCCAGACCAGCTGAGTTTTTCCAGGTAATTCTGTTTTTGTTTTGTCTATTCAAGTAGTTTGCACTTTGAGATATTTTGGAATCAGAGTAAATAACTCCCTGAAGTCCCACAATGGCTGAAGCTGAACCACAGAAAATAAATATGAATCAAATTTGTCTCTCTACACCAAGTGTAAGGTAGGTAGGCAGCCTGCATTAGTGAGTGTAGGCTAATCAGATTGGGCTACTGAAGAGACTAAAATCAGTTCAGCAAATCTGGGCTGATTTGTTGCTGGAGCTATCTTTGTTATTGGGTCGATACTTTGAATATAGAATTCGGCAAGGCACCAAACCTTGAAATGTGGATGCATTAGAAGAAAAGCTGATTAAACAACTAGAATACAGACCATAATATAATTGTTTTGATCTGGAACATTGGCCTCACAAATACATCCTAGAGTTTCTACAACAGGCTTTTACTTACTATGACCTGCTACTATCCCCAGACAATCAAACACAGATCTATAGTTGTGCTTGAATATATGTACCCAAAGGATAAAACACAAGCATGCACGAACCATCCACGGTCAATTCCATCACCTACTGAATCTTGCTGTTTTCAAAAAAACCACAAATCAAGCTAACTCCAGAATACCAATTGAGGTTTCCATCCTACATATACCCACAGACAAATCAGACCAGTTTTCATCCTTGGCATGACATTTCTATGGTTCTAGCACCGAGATTCCGGGTCATTTTTGATGATTTCTGAACTGACCAGCAATTCTGTTCTTATCGAAATTTTCCTTCAGATCTTGTTATTGATGCACCATTCATTGGGAATCTAGGTCATATTTTTCACAGAATCACAGAATCACACAGTGCAGAAAAGGCCCTTCGGCCCATCAAGTCTGCATCGACACGTGAGAAATACCTGACCTACCTACATAATCCCATTTACCAGCACTTGGCCCATAGCCTTGAATGTTATGACATGCCAAGTGCTCATCCAGGTACTTTTTAAAGGATGTGAGGCAACCCGCCTTCACCCCCCGCCACCTCCCCGCCCCCCCCCCCACCCCCCCCCCCCCCCCCCCCCCCCCCACCCCCACCACCCCACCCCAGGCAGTGCATTCTATTTTTATCCAATCTCTATTTATTCTCACAATTCTTCACAAGACATTTTTCCTGGATTCAAATTCTAAGATTGCAGGGATGGAATTGGTCTATGCCAGCAGTGTGAAACAGGCTCATAGTGGATTGGCAGCTGATTTTCCATCATGCCCAATTTGCTTTTCACCAAAGTGCATTGAATGATCGTTCCCTAATCTTACTGTCACTGTTTACTTGGTTTGAAATTAAAAATGTTGATAATATTTTCCAAGTTAATGCAAAATCTAAAAAGTGGCATTCTGCAAAAGGCTGTTGATTTGCTACAAGTCATTTCTGTCTGCTGCCGTAGTCCAGTTTCACCCCTATGTCTTATATCCAGACTATTCGTTCAAATTACAATTCTTACTCAACCCTTTCAAATGTAATGCCAATGTGCCCCAGTTTTGTACTTAAGGTCTCAGTTAAGTAACTTAATGCTGTAAACTAACTCTGATCCTGTGATTCTTTTAGCAGCAAACTGTTGGATGATTAATCTGTCTAAAGCCCTGTAGCCCTTCCATCTGTGATAAAAATGTGTCCTGAGACTTATATAACAT
This sequence comes from Carcharodon carcharias, assembly GCF_017639515.1. Classification (NCBI taxonomy): domain Eukaryota; kingdom Metazoa; phylum Chordata; class Chondrichthyes; order Lamniformes; family Lamnidae; genus Carcharodon; species Carcharodon carcharias. The sequence goes on from NC_054472.1 coordinate 151,311,476, forward strand.
GAATTATTTTACATCATGAACTGGTCAGACTGATGAAAAAGAGCCCAGCTTGACATGCAACCTCTCTACCCAGCCCCTCACTTGATACTGGATACTGAAACTAAGAATACAATTATCTTGATCATGTATACCATTCTAAGTTGACAGTCAATGTTGCAAAAATATATTCAGTTTGTTCATGAATGCAAGAAAATCATTCTACAAGGGGACTGGGTGTGTTGGATGTTGGCAAGACCAGGTCTCTGTTGTTTTCTGAGGGCTTCAGCCACTCAGCTGCCAGAGCTATGGCAGAAGGCTGATGGAATGTTCAAGGAATTCCAGGGCCACGTTGAGAAGACTTGGCTCCAAATCCCTTATTTGCTGTTAAGCAATTTTTTTTTTAAAGAGATTTCACTTAAACATTTTAATCCCAGTAATATATTATTCATGGCCACTGTGAGAAAGAAGTTTTAAAATAGGAAATTAATTAATTCCCAAAAGACGCAAACAGCAGTTTTTAATAACACCACAGAAGAGTCCTATCCTTTTAAGGTAAATTTTAAAAAAAACAAGCCCCATAACGTATCAAAAATCCATGTTCATTAAAAAGAAACATCTGGGAAATACTTTGTATGGCATATATGTGTGGAAGGGGTGAGAGCAATGGCTACTCAGAGGAGTTGGCAGGGGATCTCTCCCAATTTCTGGGTTGCCCCTCATTTGCAAGGTTGACGAAAGCTGCCATTAAGTGACATGCCCCCCATAGGCATCTCAGCAATTAGGAGGCAAGAAATTGGACACTGCTACAGGTTTACGCAAGGCCAGGAGCGGAAGGTGTCTTCTTTTTTGCTACCAAAACAGGGAATCAGCACTGTGGAGCTGCAGAGAAATGCCTGTGAGCAAGGAGAGTTTCAGAAAGGCCCTGAGGTTTCAGCAGTAGCCTTGCAGATGCCAATGGAACAAGATCACAACAGAAAGGGAATTCTCTTTCCCATAGAGAGAAATGGTTATATGGCGGTAGAATGATTATGATAGCAAACTGGTGAAGGAGCATGACATTCGTGACTCCTCAGATAGTGAAGTAGTCCTTCTCTGTGTGCACTGAAGCCTGAACAATATTCAGGTTTGAGCCAATTAGTGCCAGGTAATGACTATCTCCAGCAAGAGAGAATCTCACCACCTCCCCTTGGCATTCAAAGGCATTACCATTGCTGAATCTGCTATGATAAACATCCAGGGTATCACCATTGGCTAGAAGCTGAACTGGACCAGTCACATAAATACTGTGGCTACAAGAGCAGGTCAGAGGATTTTGAATCCCCAAAGCCTTTTGTAAAGGCACAAGTCAGAAGTGTAATAGAATACTCTCCAATTGCTTGGATGACTGCAGCTCCAACATCAGGCAAGAAGTTCAACAGCATGTAGGAAAAAGCTGCCCGCTTGATTGGCACCTTATTCACCACGTTAAGCCTTCGCTCCCTCTAACATCAATGGACCATGACTGCAGTGTGTGCCATCTACAAGATGCACTGCAGCAACTCACCACCATCTCCAAGTGACAAACCATCCTGACTTGGAAATATTTTGTCTTTCCTCCATTGTCACTGGGTCAAAATTCTGGAAATTCCTCCCCATTAGCATTATGAATTACCACATGGACTGCAGCAGTTCAAGACCACAGTTCACCACCACTTTTTCAAGGGTAATTAGGGATGGCCAATATATATTGGTCTTGCCAATAATATCCACATTTCGGGAACGAAATAAAGAAAACATATGAATGCTGGCTAAATTTTTTACAGGACCCACCAGGAATGTTAAAAGAAATTTCATTGTCTCACTGTAAGTACAAGATAAGGGCAAAATGCTGAAGAAGTCCATATTAGACAAATGGAAATTAATGAAGGATTCCTTATGAGTTTGGTTTGGAGACTCATATGGAGACTCATAAACATGGTGATGTGATCCCAAAGTGTCTGAAACCCAGTTGATCAGAACATTATAACAGGCATTGTTTGTGGCACCTAGAGAAAAGAGCCTGTCCTTGTATATAACCTATTCCAGTTTAACATGCGAGTGCTTGACACTGATGGATAAGTTAAAGATTAACTTCATTGCTTTTCATAGCAAGTCTTGCTTGATGAATGAACAGTCACAAGTGTACATCAAGCTAACTCTAAAGCACTAAAATCACTACTCCCTCCTCCAGTGATGCATAACAGCTCAGCTGGACTCCACATTTTCATTTCATTACAGGAAAGAAAAATTGAAATGCACCAGAGTCAAGGGCCAATGAACTAGCTTGCTTCCATGGGACTGGCCCAAGTTTAAATAAACTTCAATTCAACTTCTCCAATTCCTTTCCACAGCTCTGTTGCTTTAGATACAAACTTTAGAGCGCCCTATTGTCAAAAATTATCTCATAATCCCATTTGAAAACAGTACATATTAATAACTTTTAAAGTGAAGGCCCTGAAATGAAAATGTTAAAGCTGAGAGAGGAATGTCAATGTGTTTATTTGAAATTTGTCTTTCTCCACTTCTTAATGAAGGCTTTCGATTCTTTGAATGAGTTGGCATTTCTTGCTAAAAGAGTTGAACTTCGATGAATACATTTCCATGGTATAATTTTCACAAGTCTATTTCTTTATTTATTTCTCTTAGAAGCACAGGGGTTGAATTTGATGGCTCCTGTCACTAGTTTTCCTCATTCCATTCTCATTGTCTGTTGGACCATTAAAGGCTCCTTGAATAAATCACTTAAAACTTTCCTCCAATGTTTCTCATTTCCTGGGTTAACTGAACTCAGTTGGGTCAACATTAGAAATTACACAACTGGCCTCAGTGCTTCTCAGCCTCACTACCTTACATAACAACAATCACTGTACTTCATTGTATGTGAAGCATTTTGAGATATTTCATAGATGTGATAAGGTATGAAGCGTTTGTTGATTTCAGCATCAAGTGACAGATTCCTAATGGATTACAGAGCTTAGGCATGTGAAGCTATCAACAACCTCCAGTGTCTCATTGTCAATGCTGATAAATGGCAGCATAGCAACTTTCTGGGCCAGAACATTTGTCTTCCTGATGCTGATGGTCAAACCAAACTCTTTGCAGGGATGAGAGAGTCTGTCCATTGCTGCTTAAGGTGTTCCGTAGTACGGCACACTAGTGAGATAACATCAGCATAGAGCAACTCTCTGATGAGGGCTTGTCGCACCTTTGCCTTGGCTCTCAGGCAAGCAAGGCTGAACAGCTTTCTGTCAGTTCTGGTATGTAAGTAGATACCCTCTGTCGATGACCTGAAGGCATATGACAGCAGCAAAGAGAAGAATATGCCAAAGAATGTTTGTGCCAGAACACAATCCTGTTTGACTCCACTGCGGATCAGAAAGGATTCCAATGTTGTCCCATCATAATTGACCTTACCCATCATATTGTCATGGAAAGAGGAAACCACATTGAGCAACTTTGGTGGGCAGCCAATTTTGTACAGCAGCTTAAATAGGTTGCCTCTGCTCATATGGCCAGATGCCTTGGTGAGATCAATGAAGGCAATATATAGTGGTCTTCTTTGTTCACAGCATTACTCCTGCAGCTGCTGGACTGAGAAGATCTTGTCAATTATAGATCTTTCAGTTCTGAAACCAGACTGGGATTTGGGATAGGTGCATCCAGCTGGGACCTGAGGTTGGACAAGAGCAACATAGGCAAATACTTTTCCCAGGATGCTCACTAGGAAGGTGCCTCGATAGTTGTTGTAATTACTGTGATTGTCCTTGTACTTGTTCAGGGTCACAATCTTTGTATCACATATATCCTAGGCCACTGCCCCTTCCCTCCAGCAGAGACAAAGAAGTTTGTGCAGATGTTGCAGCAGTGTCGGTTTCCCGAGTTGATGGGGTGGAAGTTGATCAAATTGGATTTGTCCTGCTCATGCCTGGGCAGCTTCCCATAAGGGTGTGCCATTGTTGTAATTGCACTGAAACAACTTGGCTAGAAACATGGTTAGTTCCAGAGCACAAATCTTTAGCATCATAGCTGGGTTGGTTGCAGGGCCCATAGCCTTGCTGCATCCAGTGTACTCTGCTGTTTCTTGATATCATGTGGAGTGAATTGAATTGTCTGAAGACTGGAATCTGTGATGTGGGGATCTCACAAGAAGGTGGAGATGGGTCATTTACTAGGCATTTCTGGCTGAAGATGGTTCCAAAGCCTCAGCCTCATCTCCTGCACTCATGTGCTGGTCATTGCCATCACTGAGGATGGGGATATGCAAGAAACCTCTTCTTCTACTTTGTTGTTTAGTTGTTCACCGCCATTCATGACTGGATCTGTTCAAATCCTAAAAAAAATTCTGTCAGAACTCTTGAAAATCTAGGGAAAGGAAACAGTTTCATAATGACTGCAAAATTTTGAGTTTGCTGGGGAACAGGGGTGGAGGTTCATTTGCAATTCTCAGAAGTGATACTTCAAGTTGAATTCATTTTCTAAAGGTACAATATAATCTTGATTGTTAAAAGAATTTGCAAATAAATGTCATATTATTTGCTTGCCTGCTGATTTGTTTCATTTTCTTTTCTAACTCAATTTATCCCTGAGGAATTTTCTGAAGTTATCTTATTACAAGTAGTTGAATTTGTGCTGAGCCTGAGGAGTAGAATGTTTTGAGCTACCCAAATATTAAGTTAAAACAATGGGTTTAAAAATGATCAATGCCATTATTGGCGGTGGGGGTGCAGTTCATGTTCTGCCCATGCTTCTCCTGGTGGAAGCAAACAACATGCAAATTTGGTGCGAATAATCCAGAGGCCCTGGGTAATACTCTGGGGGCACAAGTTCAAATCCCATCATGGTAGCTGGAAAGCTTTGGAAAGCTAGTCTCAGTAATAGTGGCCATAAAACTATTGGATTGCTGTAAAAATCCATCTGGCTCTGTCCTTTAGAGAAGGAAATCTGCAGTCATTACCTGATATGGCCTACACGTGGCTCCAGCCTCATGCAATGCCATTGACTCAGAACTACCCTCTGAAATGGCCTAGCAAGACACTCAGTTGTATGAAACTGTTACAGAAAACTTGAAAAGTGATAAAATGGGACACACCAGCTGGCAAAGGCCTGTGCACGGGGAATGACAATGGCACGCCCTACCCAGTCAATCCAGAAAGTCCTCCCTACTGACATCTGGGGGCTTGTGCAAAAATTGGGAGAGCTGTCCCACAGACTTGTCAAGCAACAGTATACTCACTGAATCATACTTTACCGTTCTACATAACCATCCCTGGGTATGTCCTGTTCCACTGGCAGGGCAGACATCAGAGGTGGCAACACAGCTGTATAAAGTCAGGAGGAGTTGCCTTGGTGGTCTTCAGAATTGCCTCCAGACCCTATGAAGTCTCATGGATCAGGTCAAACATGGGCAAAGAAATCTTCTGCCCTACCACCCTCCCTCAGTTGATCAATTAATACTCTTCCATGTTGAACACCACTTGGAAGAAGCACTGAGAGCAGCAAGGACACATAATGTACTCTAGATGGTTTAATTTCAATGCCCATTTAAAAGTGTGGCTCAGTGGCACCACTACTGACTGAGGTGGCTGAAGGGCATATCTGCCAGACTGGGCCTGTGGCATGTGGTGAGAGAATGAACTAGAAGGAAAAACCTACTTGGCTTCGTCCTCAAAAATGTACCTGCCACAGTTGCACCTGTATTGGTATTGGTAGGAGTGACCTCCTAAAGTCCTTGAGAAGATGAAGCCCCATCTTGAAGATGCTCTCCATCGTGTTATGTGGCACCACCACCATGCTTAATGGCATGGATTCAGAACAGAGCTAGCAGGCCAAATTGAGCATCCATAAGGTGCTGTGGGCCATCAGCAGCAGCAGAATTATACTCAACCACAATCTGTAACCTCATGGCACAGCATATTCCCCACTCTACCATTGCCCTCAAGCCAGGGATCAATCCTGGTTCAATGAGCAGTGCAGTTCAGCATGCCAGAAGCAGCACCAGGCATACCTAAAAATGAAGTGATAAGCTGATGAGGCTACTTGCGTGCCAAACAGCGTAAGCAACATACGATAGATAGAGCTAAGCAATCCCACAACTGATGGATTAGATAAAAACTCTGCAGTCCTGCCAGATCCTACAACAACTAATTGGCAGAGGAGGGGCCACAAACATCCCCATCTTCAATGATGGGGGAGCTCAGCACACTAGTGCAAGGCTAAAGCATTTGTCACCATCTTCAGCCAGAAGCACAAGTGAATGATCCATCTCAGCCTCATCATGAGGTTCCCAGTATCACAGATACCAACCTTCAGCCAATTAACTCCAAGTGATATCAAGAGATGGCTGAAGACACTGGATAAGGCAAAAGCTATTGGCCCTTACACAATTGCAGCAATAGTGCTTAAGACTTGTGCTCAGAACCAGCCACATCCTTAACTGAGCTGTTCCTGTACAGCTACAACACTGACATCTACCAACAATGTGGAAAATTGCCCAGAAATGCCCTGTCTACAAAAGGCAGGACAAATCCAACCTGGTCAATTACCACCTCATCAGTCTACTCTCAATCATCAGCAAACTGTTGAAGCTGCCATCATTTGTGCCATCAAGCTGCACTTTAGCAATAACCTGCTCACTGACAGTGAGTTTGAGTTCTGCCAGGGCTTTACAGTTCCTAACCTCATTACAGCCTTGGTCCAAACATGGAAAAAAGAGTTGAATTCAAGAACTGAGGTATGATTGACTGTCCTTAAAATCAAGGCAGCATTTAGTCGAGTGTGGCATCAAGGAGTTCTAGCAAAATTGAAGTCGATGGGAATCAGGGATTGGAGTCATACATGGCACTAAGGAAGATGGTTGTTGTTGGAGGCCAAATATCGCAGCCCCAGGACATCACTGCAGGAGATCCTCAGGGTAGTGTCCTAGGTCCAACTATCTTCAACTGCTTCATCAATGACTTTCCCTCCGTCATAAGATCAGAGAAGGGGATATTTGCTGATGATTGCACAATGTTCAGGGCCAATTGCAGCTCCTCAGATACTGAAACAGTCCGTGCCCATATGCAGCAAGAGCTGGACAACATTCAGACTTAGGCTTTTATTTTATTCATCCATAGAATGTGGGCATCACTGACTAGGCCAGCATTTATTGCACATCCCTAATTGCCCTTGAGAAGTTGGTGGTGAACTGTCTTCTTGAACCGCTGCAGTCCATTTGGTGTAGGTACACCCACAGCGCTGTTAGAAAGGGAGTTCCAGGATTTTGATCCAGTGACAGCGAAGGAATGGCGATATATTTCTAAGTCAGGATGGTAAGTGGCTTAGAGGGGAACTTGCAGATGGTGGTGTTCCCATGTACCTGCTGCCCTTGTCCTTCTAGATGGTAGTGGTCACAGGTTTGGAAGGCTTGGTGAATTTCTGCAGTACATCTTGTAGATGATACATGCTGCTGCCACTACATTGGTGCCAGAGGGAGTGAATGTTTGTGGATGTGGTGCCAATAAAGCCGGTCTGCTTTTCCTGGATGGTATCAAGCTTCTTGAGTGTTGTTGGAGCTGCACTTGTCCAGGCAAGTGGGGATTACTCCATCACACTCCTGGCTTGTGCCTTGTAGATGGTGGACAGGCTTTGGCAAGTCAGTAGGTGAGTTACTCGCCACAGAATTCCTAGCCTCTGGCCTGCTCTTGCAGCCACAGTTTTTATATGGCTAGTCCAGTTCAGTGTCTGATCTGATAAGTGGCGAGTAACATTTATGCCACAGAAGTTCCAAGCAATGATTATCCCCAACAAGAGAGAATCTAGTCATCTCCCCCTGACATTTAATGGCACTACCATCACTGAATCCTCGAAGGGTTCTTTGATAGCATCTTCCAAACCTGCTACCCCTATTACATTGGCAGCAGAGACATGGGAACAACATTATCTGCAAGTTCCCATACATGCCATACAAAATCCTGAATGGCACTAAATTGCCACTCTTTCATTGTCACTGGGTCAAAAACTTGAAAGCCCCTCCCTAACAGCACTGTGGGTGCACCTACACCAGCACAGCAGTTCAAGAAGGCAGTTCACTATCATCTTCTCAAGGGCAATTAGGGATGGTCAAAAAATGCTGGCCACCCCAGTGACATTCACATCCCATGAAAGATTAAAAATAAAGGATGCAGCTCCTGAATAACTTTTACGAAATTCTAAACAAGGAAACTTCAATACAGAGCAGAGAGAGGCCTTTATGGACACAATGTGGGTTAGAGGCCTTAGTAGTGGATGTGGAAAGGAGGAGAAACACCATGGCTTTGCAGTGGCAGTGGGGTTGATGTTTGGTTGTGGCAGGATTTATGCAGGAGTCCCTTAAGGCCCACTCTCCAGAATGATTTGGGAGCAGGCGGTCAGGACATTTCTGACCCTGAGAAGCAGCCTCGAGAAGAAGCCTAATGACCTCACACTGTTGCCTACAATCAGTGAATGAATCTTCAAATGACATCTCTTACCCACTGTTACACTAGCCTCCCATGCTGCTCATTGTACCACACCTCCATCATTCACTCAGAACCAGTGCTTATTTATAACATACTCCACCTTATTCTCCTATCTACTAATGCTGCCAGGCTCACACCTCTTTCTGCTAACACATAGCTTCAGCTATCAGCTATGCCAGGCACATCAGCCAAACACAGTGCTGTACCGTCTCTGCCATTTTCCCCTTTCTCTTGCAGGGTAAGTTGACAAACAATAAAGGAGAGCAGATCAGAGTACAAAGCCACCTCTCCAGAACCCTAAGGAGGAGATGGTTCTTTGCAGCATGGAACCGCTGCAACTGTCCCAATATCACTGAGAACAATGAGGATGACAGTATGTTACTGTCTTATGCTCTTTCTCAAATCCCAGCTTACCCTCCTCCTGATACGTGGCATTGATGAGCAAGCTGCAGGTGGTATCATCATGTACCTTAATCTTTTCTCTCCCATCCCTCTCCCCTCAACCCAACCTTCGCCTTACGATTTCTTGCTTTCTGACAACAGGAAGTGCCCCTTGCTCACAGCCACAGCAGCTCCTGGAGGTGGAAAGAGAAAACAACAGCACAGCACTGATTAAGAGACCCCGTTACTTCTTCTGACACTTGCAGCCACTAGCTCAGCACTGTGTGAGTTTCAGAGTATAGAATTTGGATCAGAATATGATGAGTCACCAGTAAATTGATGCCGCTGGACCATACCTGGTTTGCTTACAGATATATTTATTTGCAATTAACATTTAATGCATTGCACAGACTACGGAGATACTAGAGGACTCCCAATGTTTAAACATGATTAAATATTTAAGGCAATCTTGCTGATGAATCCACTGAGAAGGTCAGTGCCGAATAACAAACTGGGAGAATCAGCAGATCATGAATAAAGAGGGTAGGAATTGAAAGTTGATCCTTTCTGTCCCATTTTTTTCATAAGGCTTCATGGTTGAAGACAACTTAATAAGTCCTAGTTAATGTTAAGGTTTTTAATCAGGCATGATAGTTTCCCAATATAGTTAAAGAAGCAGTAGCTACACGGTGAATCTCTATGACTTTGCTCCTGGTTATTTTTAAGCAAGCACAATTTAAGAATGGGAACCTTTGTCACAGATCTCAGCTCCATAGTGCTTGCTGGTTGAACGCTATGGATGTATTTTGTTTCCAAAGTTGCAAATGTGGCACACACACATACAATTGGTGCACACTACCCTGGATGTCATCTTGGGTAGGGCATTAGAATGGGTAAAAGGAGCATGTGCAGCGGACAAACTGTGACAATACTCAGTGTATAAAGCTGATATGATGATGGTGCTGCCCTTTTGGAGTTTAACACTCTTGCTAATATCCTCTAAAATATGCGATCAACAACAGGGTGTAGTCGCCCACCCCATAGCAATATTGAAAGGGATCGTCAAATACTTTCAGACTTGATGCTGTTTGGTTTCTTTTTTATATTCATTCATGGGATGTGGGTGTCACTGGTTGGCCTGGCATTTATTGCCCGTCCCTAATTTCATTTACGAGGCTGATGGTGAGCTGCCTTCTTGAGCCACTGCAGTCCATGAGGCATTGGTACACCCACAGTGCTGTTAGGAAGGGAGTTCCAGGATTTTGACCCAGCATCAGTGAAGGAACGGCAATATATTTCCAAGTCAGGATGGTGAATGGCTTGGAGGGGAACTTCCAGGTGGTTGTTGTTCCCATTTTTCTTCTGCCCTGGTCCTTCTAGATGGTGGCGGCCTTGGGTTTGGAAGGTGCTGTCTAAGGAGCCTTGGTGAGTTTCTGCAGTTTCTACTGGCTGTTGTTGTGCTTCTGGAAGTATTTGGTAGTTTAAACATTGAAAGTCCTCTAGCTTCCCTGTAGTCAGTGAACTTACTGCACTCCATTCTCTCAGGTCCAACCCTGACATTGTCATCAAACCCGCTGACAAGGGTGGTGCTGTTGTTGTCTGGCGCACTGACCTCTACCTCGCGGAGGCTGAGCGTCAACTCGCAGACACTTCCTCCTACCTCTCCCTGGACCATGACCCCACCACTGAACATCAAGCCACTGTTTCCAGGACTGTCAGTGACCTCATCTCCTCTGGGGATCTCCCTCCCACAGCTTCCAACCTGATAGTCGCCCAACCTCGGACGGCCCGCTTCTATCTCCTACCCAAAATCCACAAACAGAACTGCCCCAGTAGACCGATTGTCTCAGCTTGCTCCTGCCCCACAGAACACATTTCTCGTTATCTTGACTCCCTTCTCTCTCCCCTTGTCCAGTCCCTTCCCATCTACATCCGTGATTCCTCTGACACCTTACGTCACATCAACAATTTCCAGTTCCCTGGCCCCTACCACTTCCTCTTCACCATGGACGTCCAATCCCTCTACACCTCCATCACCCACCAGGATGGTCTGAGGGCCCTTAGCTTCTTCCTCGAACAGAGGCCCGAACAATCCCCATCCACCACTACTCTCCTCCGTCTGGCTGAACTTGTTCTCACGCTGAACAATTTCTCCTTCAACTCCTCTCACTTCCTCCAAATAAAAGGTGTGGCTATGGGTACCCGCATGGGCCCCAGCTATGCCTGTCTCTTTATGGGGTATGTGGAACATTCCTTGTTGCAGTCCTACTCCGGCCCCCTTCCACAACTCTTTCTCAGGTACATCGATGATTACTTCGGTGCCGCTTCATGCTCTCGTCAGGACTTGGAAAAATTTATTAATTTTGCTTCCAATCTCCACCCCTCCATCATTTTCACGTGGTCCATCTCTGACACTTCCCTTCCCTTCCTTGAACTCTCTGTCTCAATCTCTGGTGATAGACTGTCCACCAATATCCATTACAAACCCACCGACTCCCACAGCTATCTCGACTACAGCTCCTCACACCCCGCTTCCTGTAAGGACTCCATCCCATTCTCTCAGTTCCTTCGCCTCCGTCGCATCTGTTCCGATGATGCTACATTCAAAAACAGTTCCTCTGACATGTCCTCCTTCTTCCTTAACCGAGGTTTTCCACCCACGGTCGTTGACAGGGCCCTCAACCGTGTCCGGCCCATCTCCCGCGCATCCACCCTCACGCCTTCTCCTCCCTCCCAGAAACATGATAGGGTCCCCCTTGTCCTCACTTATCACCCCACCAGCCTTCGCATTCAAAGGATCATCCTCCGCCATTTCCGCCAACTCCAGCATGATGCCACCACCAAACACATCTTCCCTTCACCCTCCCTATCGGCATTCCGTAGGGATCACTCCCTCCGGGACACCCTGGTCCACTCCTCCATCAGCCCCTACTCCTCAACCCCCTCCTATGGCACCACCCCATGCCCACGCAAAAGATGCAACACCAGCCCCTTCACTTCCTCTCTCCTCACCGTCCAAGGACCCAAACACTCCTTTCAAGTGAAGCAGCATTTCACTTGCATTTCCCCCAACTTAGTCTACTGCATTCGTTGCTCCCAATGTGGTCTCCTCTACATTGGAGAGACCAAACGTAAACTGGGCGACCGCTTTGCAGAACACCTGCGGTCTGTCCGCAAGAATGACCCAAACCTCCCTGTCGCTTGCCATTTTAACACTCCACCCTGCTCTCTTGCCCACATGTCTGTCCTTGGCTTGCTGCATTGTTCCAGTGAAGCCCAACGCAAACTGGAGGAACAACACCTCACCTTCCGACTAGGCACTTTACAGCCTTCCGGACTGAATATTGAATTCAACAACTTTAGGTCGTGAGCTCCCTCCCCCATCCTTTCTGTTTCCCCTTTCCTTTTTTTTTCCAATAAGTTATAAAGATTTTCCTTTTCCCACCTATTTCCATTATAAAAAAAAACCCACTAGAGCTATACCTTGAGTGCCCTACCATCCATTCTTAATTAGCACATTCGTTTAGATAATATCACCAACTTTAACTTTAACACCTATGTGTTCTATTGTACTATTGTCGTTGACATCTTTTGATGATCTGCTTCTATCACTGCTTGTTTGTCCCTACAACCACAACCCCCCTCCACCTCTCTGTATCTCTATCTCTCCGCCCCCCACACACACACCTTAAACCAGCTTATATTTCAGCTCTTTCCTGGACTCGAACTCAAGTTCTGTCGAAGGGTCATGAAACGTCAACTCTTTTCTTCTCCGCCGATGCTGCCAGACCTGCTGAGTTTTTCCAGGTAATTCTGTTTTTGTTTTATAATAAATATTAGTTGAAAATAAACATATCTGTAAGTAGACCAAGTATATTCCAGTTAGTTAATGTTGTGAATTCTACATGGAGTGGCATGACACATGGTAATGACCTTGATCTTGACTTCAAGAATTATGCACAAAACACCAGCTTGCAGAGGTGAATGGTATAGTTTACATCCCCATTGGGCTGCAACATTATAGGGAGAAGGAACAGAGGTGACACAAAGCAGGACAACTGTCAGAAGAGGGAGTGGTAAGGGGGCTTGCGGTAGTGGTAAGTGTGTGAGGGTGAGGTGAAGTTATGAATGTTAGGTGAGGACTGTGATTAATGGAGATTTTTGGTGGGTGAATGATGAAGGTGTGGTGAATTGAGCAGTGTCTGAGGCTGGCTATGCAGTTGCTGGGATATGATGTTTGAAAATGCATTCACTAACCTCGGCCAGTTTTTGTAGCATTGTGTCCAGGTCCTCAGGGATAGACTACTGTAATTTTCTGTGATGGCTATCAGGTCCCAATGCTTTTGCAGTGTCTGTCTGGAGGGTCTCCTGGCACCCTACAGAGCAAGGAGATCTCACCTCCTTTCCATCTTCAGCACCTTTGGTGCTGCATTTGGTAACCTTGGAGCACACTTTGTCTTGTTTAGGAGATTAAGCCAGCCTGTTCGCAACCTTGGTGTCACATTTGATCCCGAGATGAGCTTCTGACCTCATATTTAGGCCATCTCTAAGACTGCCTATTTCCACCTCTGTAACATTGGCCGACTTCACCCCGTCTCAGCTCATCTGCTACTGAAACACTCATCCATGCCATTGTTACTTCTAGATTTGACTATTCCAATGAACTCGTCCACATTCTACCTATCCCCTGTAAACTTGAGGTCAACCAAAACTCTGCTGCCTGTGTCACCCCTGTGCTTGCTGAATTACATTTGCTCTCGGGTCAAGCAATGCCCAAATTTTAAAATGCTCATCCTAGTTTTCAAATCCCTCAGTGGCCTTGCCCCTCCCTGATTCTGTAATCTCCTCCAACCCCACCACCCTTTAGTTATCCAGTGAGAAAGACTCTAGGAGAAGGATGCATCATTCTGGCTAACAAAGGAAGGTTAAAATAGTGTCAAGTTAAAAGAAAAAGAGCACAATTCCATGAGATTAGTGGCAGCTCAGAATATCGGACAGAATATAAAACCCAGCAAAGCATGGCTAAAAATATAATGACAGAGAGAAAACTAGCTAGAAATATAAAAACATGTAATAAAAGTTTCTATAGGTTGGGTCTCTAGAGAGTGAGTCAGGGGAATTAATAATTGGAAATAAAGAAATTGTGGATGCATTACACAGATATCTTGCTTACACCTTCACTGTAGAAGACATAAATAACATTCCAGAAGTACTTGTAAATCAGGAGGCGATTGGGAGGGGGAATTTAAAACAATTACAATCACCAGACAAAGGGAACTGAGTAAATTATTCGAACTAAAGGCTGACAAGTCCCCAGGTCCCAGTGAACTTCATCTTTGGGCCTTAAAAGAAGTGATTGCTGAGTAGTAGATGCATTGGATGTAATTTTCCAAAACTGTCTAGATTCTGGAAAGATCCCATCAGTTTGGAAAATAGTGAATATAATGCTTATATTCAAGAAAGGAGGGAGACAGAAAGCAGGAAAGCCAGTCAGCCTAACATTTGTCATCAGGAAAATGCTAGAATTTATTATTGAGGCAGTTATAGCAGGGCAGTTAGGAAACCTTAACGTAATCAGGCAGAGTCAACATGGTTTTGTGAAAGGGAAATTATGTTTGACTAATTTATTTGAGTTCTTTGAGGTAGTAACAAGCCACCTAGATAAAGGGGAACATGAAAGTATGTTGTACTTGGATTTACAAAAGACATTGGATAAAGTGCCAGGTTAAATGTCACTGCACACAATAAGTGATATAGTAGCATACATAGAGGATTAGTTAACTAACAGAAAGTAGAGAGCAGGGATAAATGGGTTATTTTCAGGTTAACAAGATGTGATGAGTGGAGTGCCACAGGGATCAGTGATGGGGCCTCAACCTTTTAGAAATTATATCAGTGACTTGGATGATGGGACCAGATGTATGGCTGCTATATATGCTGATGACACAAAGATAGGTAGGAGACTAGGTTGTGAAGAGGATATAAAAAGTCGGAAAGGGGATAGAGATAGGTTAAACGAGTGGACAAGAATTTGGCAGATGGATGTGCGGATAGAATCTTCTATTCTGAAATCTGAGCTCAGTGCTGGGCGTGGAAGTTGGAGTGATTTCTGTTGGGGTGGGGGTTGGATAGCTGACCAAGTAATCTTGTGTTGTTTAGCTCAAATGCATCTGTTTGGGGCACAGCGAATCTCTGGCGGGCAGGCAGGAATTCACCATCCCCGCCATTATCTCATGGGATCAAATATCCAGGCGCAATATTTAAAGGGTACCTGGATAGCCATTCACTCACTGCAGGCCAGGAGTTCCAGATTCTGCCAAAACCTATATGTCCCAGAAAAGAAAACAACATGCTGCCCCATGCACGGTTCAGCAAAGCCTCCCAGGAAACTTGCCTCCAGGCCATCCAGGAAAGGCGGGAGGTGCTGTTTTCCAGGATTAGCTGCAGGAGGCCCACCCATCTCACCATGGCAGCTCCAGGCCTTGCTGGGATCTCGAAGTTATGAGACCCAGGAATTAGGAACAAAACTGCTGTTGTGTGGACTTCACTATAGAGAGGGGAACACAATTGAGCATGGCTGTCATCCAGTTGCTTCATGGTTATTAGGGTGTTCCTTTTGTCAGCCAGTTGTGCTGGCTTTGAACTCCACCCACCCAAAAAGCCTGTCCTCCCACTTCTAGGTATCACAATCTTAAATCGACTCTGTTGCTTTGTTGGCCGTAACTTTCAGTCCCTGTTTGCCTTGGGCGCCATGGCGGATGTGAGTGGACAAAATGGTGGGAAGGCCAAAAATCAGTTTCACACCATCGTCAAACCAGTTTGTGATCATCTGCTCTGCCCGTCAATGGTGGGCCATGTTTCCTGCTGCCAGACATTGGGAACTTAGTTGTAATACATCTACATAAATATAAGCCCAGCTTGCTGGAATCATACCCCACACTGGATCATCTGAGTGCCGACGTGTTTCACAACACTGAAAAGGTGTGCACCCGGCGAGCTGCACTTTGAGGGGAACTCGGAGGTGAGCACACAGTAACATTGTGCAGCACTCGCGAGGGTTGTCTGTTGGACCTCAAGGTTAAGGTGCCACGCATTCAGACAAGGACACAGGCAGGTCAATTTTCCCCAGCTGGCTGACAGTGCGGTGGCAGGGCAAGGGTTGCCTGGTGATTGAGGTGAGTTGGGGCGGCAAGGCAACACTGCAGCTGGGGGGAGTTGGGGGGACAAGGCAGCCAGGCCTGATGGTAGTGCACAAGTATATGCAAGTTGGGGGTGGGGCAGGGAAGTGGCCACGCATTCGGGAAACCTTTTATAAAGTGACCATTCCTCCACAGCTGAGACAGTTCAGGCACAGCCACATTGACATGCTTGGAGTTGGGCCTCTAGTTTATTTGCCCACACAAGCAATGCAGAAGTATCAAAGTGCCACCAAGTGCTCCAGACCTTTTCACCCCTTGGGCACAGACTGCAAACTAATGAGTGTTTTAGTGGACTGCAGAACAATTGGTTGACTGGGCAATTTATACAATCTCCTTGCTAAAGCTGGCCATGGCGCAGTCACTGGTCGAGGAGATCACAGCCCCTCGCAATGTCATCATCATTCAGATTTGGACCAATGTCCTCCATGATTCAAGCTAACATTGCAACCTTGCAGTGTGGGTTAGGAGAATGCCTGCACCTGAGCTGAGAGCACAGCTTGCAGTCCAGTGGGCGAAGCTACTGCCAATCAGTCAGGTGGAGTGGGGTGGAGGTGGGTGGGGTTTCAGGCAGTCATTTAGCGCACTAAACTCTGGCCATCCAAGTGGTGGCCAGCACTCTCTGGGATGTGTTAGGGAGCCTTCAGTCCTAACCAAGAGAGGTTTGTCGGAACACCCATGCTGACCCACGCGTCTCCCTTTTATCCTGCAGGAGGAGCACAGCAGGAGCACGGAGCCTGGTGAACTAGCTATATGCTTCATGGCATACCGGGAGCAGAGACAAAGGAGAAGAGAGTGACTGAGGCGCATGGCTGGACAGAGGGAGGAGCAGTACCTTCAAGAAGAAGGGGTGGTTGGGGCTCCTGCGCATGCTGCTAATGAGCCACAGCGAGCTGTTGCTGCTCGGCACCTAGCTAGGCTCCTGGTCTATAGACAGAGCTTGTCTTTCCTGCAGAGGACTGAGAACCAGTATCGCTGAAGATTGCACATGTCTAGGGAACTGGTTGATCATATCTGCCATCTGCTGCAGGATTTGATGCCACGGGCTCATGTCAGTAGCCGTGAAAGTGACTGCGGCGCTCAATTTTTATGCTTGTCTCAAGGCTCCACAGGTGACCTCTGTGGGATATTACAAGCCTCCACCCACAAATGCATCCAGGAGGTCACAGATGCCATCTTCACGAAGGTACACAACTTGTGCATTTTGCCCAGGGTCAGGAAAGTCAGGAAGCAAGAGCACTATGATTTGCCCAGATCTCAGGTTCCCACAGGTGCAGGGTGCCATCGACTGAACTTATATGGTGCTCAGATCTCCATGGCAACAAGCAGTCAACCATGCTATCCACAAGGGCTTCCACTAGCTGAAAGTTCAACTGGTGGGCGACCACCACAAACATATAGGTCTGGGCACGGTTCTCAGGGAGTGTCCATGACTTCTACATTCTCAGTAGGTCTCAGACCCTTGATGTCTTCCAGGATTTATTGAGGCTGCAGAGTTGGCTCCTCGGAGACAAGGGCAACCTGTAGAAGGCGTGGCTGATGACGTCCGTGTGGTGGCCTCAGGCGGCAGCAGTGAAAAGGTACAACGAGGCTTATGCTGCAACTTGCACTTTGGTGGAGCAAACCATCAGAATGTTGAAAATGAGGTTCCTGCGCCTGGACTGGTCTGGTGGAGCCCTGCAATACAGCCCACAGACAGTGTCATGCATCGTTGTTGCCTGCTGCACCCTTCACAACCCTGGTGCTGCAACAGAGAGACGAACTGACTGAGGAGGAGATGGAGGAGCGACACGTCTCCTCCAATGAGGAGGACGCTAACGTGGATGAGAGTGAGAAAGCCTTCAAAGGCGAGGATGACGGCGATGAGGCCATCACACTGGTCAGGTGAGGCAGGCTCGTTCAGGAGGCCCTCATATCTGCCAGATTTGTGGAGGATGATGACGACATGCAGTGAGGTGACACCATAGATTTTCACATTGCATCTGTGAAGGTTTGACTCCTGTCTGGCTGATGGCAGCACATATAACCTCTGTGATAAGGCTCCTGTCTTGGGGACACAGCAGATGCCCATAGTCCCTGAATTCCAGGAGGATGATGACCTCATGCAGTGGGGACTCTCCAGAGATCCTCAGATAGCTTATGCAAATGTCTGACTCCTGTGTGGCTGATGACAGCTTACTTGCACTTTGTGAACAGGGTCATATCATGAAGATGCAGTGGGGAAACTTTAACTTTGGAAGTGACAAAGATGATCGACGATGAAAGGGCAGTGGTTGTTATCTACATGGATTTTAGTAAGACCTTTGACAAGGTCCCTCATGGCAGACTGGTACAGAAGGTAAAGTCACATGGGATCAGAGGTGAGCTGGCAAGATGGATACAGAATTGGCTTGGTCATAGAAGACAGAGGGTAGCAGTGGAAGTGTGCTTTTCTGAATGCAGAGCTGTGACTAGTGGAGTTCCGCAGTGATCAGTGCTGGGACCTTTGCTGTTTGTAGTATACATAAATGATTTGGAGGAAAATGTAACTGGGCTAATTAATAAGTTTGCAGACGACACTAAGGTTGGAGGAGTTGCAGCTAGTGAAGAGGATTGTCAAAGGATGCAACGGGACATAGATCGGTTGGAGACTTGGGCATAGAAATGGCAGATGGAGTTTAATCCGGACAAATGGGACGTAATGCATTTTGGAAGGTCTAACACAGGCAGGAATTATACAGCAAATGGCAGAACCCTTAAGTGCATCGACGGGCAGAGGGATCTGGATGTACAGGTCCACAGGTCACTGAAAGTGGCAATGCAGGTGGATAAGGTAGTCAGGAAGGCATATGGCATGCTTGCCTTCATTGGCAGGGGTATTGAGTATAAAAGCTGCCAAGTCATGCTGCAGCTGTATAAAACCTTGGTTAGGCCACACTTGGAATATTGCGTGCAATTCTGGTCACCACATTACCAGAAGGATATGGAGGCATTGGAGAGGGTGCAGAGGAGGGTTACCAGGATGTTGCCTGGTCTGAAGGTTATTAGCTATGAGAAGAGGTTGGAGAAACACAAATTATTCTCACTAGAGCGACAGAGATTGAGGGGCAACTTGATAGAAGTTTACAAAATTATGAGTGGCATGGACAAAGTAGATAGTCAGAAGCTTTTTCCCAGGATGGAAGAGTCAATTACTAGGGGACATAGATTTAAGGTGAGAGGAGAAAACTAGAGAGGAGATGTGCGGGGCAAGTTTTTTATGCAGAGGGTAGTGAGTATCTGGAATTCGCTGCCAGAGGAGGTGGTGGAAGCAGGTACAATAGTGGTGTTTAAGAGGCAGCTTGACAAGTACATGAATAGGTTGGGAATAGAGGGATACGGACCCTGGAAGTGCAAAATGTTTTAGTTGACAAGCAATATGATCGGCGCAGGCTTGGAGGGCCGAAGGGCCTGTTCCTGTACTGTACTTTTCTTTGTTCTTTGTTCTTTGTTCTCCTGGTCCTGTGGCATCCTTCATGGACTGAACCCTTCAGGACCACACTGTCACTGGATACAGATGCTGATGAGATGGGGGTCAGCCGCACCGCAAATGTGCTAGGAGGACACAGAGAGAATGATGGAACCCTGTGTCACAGGCCCTGGATAATCTAGCAGCAATGATAAGCCCCATTGAGGTGCAGACATGACTGATGTGTCCAGTGACTGTGAAGGCGCACCATCAGTGTGCTGGGGAAGTTGCACAAAGCACAGGGAAGAAGCCATGGGCTGAGACACCTGCATTTATCTTGTGCAGGGACCAAGGTTTCACATCTGTGTGACACAAGCACTGCTCATCAGAAGAAGGAGCCGTAGGCAAGGGCACATCCTTGGGAGTTTATTTACAATAGTGAACATTATGTACAAGTGATTAACATCATCGCCCAGGTTATGCAACTTCATCTTTTTAACCTTCCCAACCCTGCTGCAACATCTTTGTGCGGAGGTGGAGGTAGCCTGCTGACTGCTACGCCCTGTCTGTGATTACCTTGACGGGAGTCCTCTGGAGGGCTGAGACCTGGAGGACCCAGGCTATTTTTGGGGCCCTGCGTTGTGGCAATGGCACCCTCTTCGGCCGGGGTCACAGGAAAAGGGGATTCGGATGGGCTGCACACTTCCGGGGTCATCTGGGCAGAGAGCCTCAGGGTGTGCACCTGATTAACCTCTTCCCTATTGGTGCCTGTTGGCCCCAAGGAGAAGGGGCAATTGGAGTGACTCCAAGGCTACTCTAGAACTAGGTCCCACCGAGGTGTGTGTCTCTGCACTGGTGGAGGGTGTGGGTGAGTGCTGTGATGGGTCTTCAATTAGGGTGTCATCAGATTCTTCTTCCAAGGTTTCTTCGGGACTTGAGTCGAGGACCTGGCTCATGGACCCTCTCGGCTGCTTCCCAGATGTGCCTGCGAAAGCAAGGAGAGATAATCAGTGCATGGCAGGGCACTGCAGAACAGAGAAAGTCACTCACAGCAAAAACAGAATTACCTGGAAAAACTCAGCAGGTCTGGCAGCATCGGCGGAGAAGAAAAGAGTTGACGTTTCGAGTCCTCATGACCCTTCGACAGAACTTGAGTTCGAGTCCAGGAAAGAGCTGAAATATAAGCTGGTTTAAGGTGTGTGTGTGGGGGGCGGAGAGATAGAGAGACAGAGAGGTGGAGGGGGTTGGTGTGGTTGTAGCGACAAACAAGCAGTGATAGAAGCAGATCATCAAAAGATGTCAACAACAATAGTACAATAGAACACATAGGTGTTAAAGTTAAAGTTGGTGATATTATCTAAACGAATGTGCTAATTAAGAATGGATGGTAGGGCACTCAAGGTATAGCTCTAGTGGGTTTTTTTTTTATATTTTATATAATGGAAAAAGGTGGGAAAAGGAAAATCTTTATAATTTATTGGGAAAAAAAAAAGAAGGGGGTAACAGAAAGGGGGTGGGGATGGGGGAGGGGACTCACGACCTAAAGTTGTTGAATTCAATATTCAGTCCGGAAGGCTGTAAAGTCCCTAGTCGGAAGATGAGGTGTTGTTCCTCCAGTTTGCGTTGGGCTTCACTGGAACAATGCAGCAAGCCAAGGACAGACATGTGGGCAAGAGAGCAGGGTGGAGTGTTAAAATGGCAAGCGACAGGGAGGTTTGGGTCATTCTTGCGGACAGACCGCAGGTGTTCTGCAAAGCGGTCGCCCAGTTTACGTTTGGTCTCTCCAATGTAGAGGAGACCACATTGGGAGCAACGAATGCAGTAGACTAAGTTGGGGGAAATGCAAGTGAAATGCTACTTCACTTGAAAGGAGTGTTTGGGTCCTTGGACGGTGAGGAGAGAGGAAGTGAAGGGGCAGGTGTTGCATCTTTTGCGTGGGCAAGGGGTTGTGCCATAGGAGGGGGTTGAGGAGTAGGGGGTGATGGAGGAGTGGACCAGGGTGTCCCGGAGGGAGCGATCCCTACGGAATGCCGATAAGGGGGGTGAAGGGAAGATGTGTTTGGTAGTGGCATCATGCTGGAGTTGGCGGAAATGGCGGAGGATGATCCTTTGAATGCGGAGGCTGGTGGGGTGATAAGTGAGGACAAGGGGGACCCTATCATGTTTCTGGGAGGGAGGAGAAGGAGTGAGGGTGGATGCGCGGGAGATGGGCCGGACACGGTTGAGGGCCCTGTCAACGACCGTGGGTGAAAACCTCGGTTAAGGAAGAAGGAGGACATGTCAGAGGAACTGTTTTTGAATGTAGCATCATCGGAACAGATGCGACGGAGGCGAAGGAACTGAGAGAATGGGATGGAGTCCTTACAGGAAGTGGGGTGTGAGGAGCTGTAGTCGAGATAGCTGTGGGTGTCGGTGGGTTTGTAATGGATATTGGTGGACAGTCTATCACCAGAGATTGAGACAGAGAGGTCAAGGAAGGGAAGGGAAGTGTCAGAGATGGACCACGTGAAAATGATGGAGGGGTGGAGATTGGAAGCAAAATTAATAAATTTTTCCAAGTCCTGACGAGAGCATGAAGCAGCACCGAAATAATCATCGATGTACCGGAGAAAGAGTTGTGGAAGGGGGCCGGAGTAGGACTGCAACAAGGAATGTTCCACATACCCCATAAAGAGACAGGCATAGCTGGGGCCCATGCGGGTACCCATAGCCACACCTTTTATTTGGAGGAAGTGAGAGGAGTTGAAGGAGAAATTGTTCAGCGTGAGAACAAGTTCAGCCAGACGGAGGAGAGTAGTGGTGGATGGGGATTGTTCGGGCCTCTGTTCGAGGAAGAAGCTAAGGGCCCTCAGACCATCCTGGTGGGGGATGGAGGTGTAGAGGGATTGGACGTCCATGGTGAAGAGGAAGCGGTAGGGGCCAGGGAACTGGAAATTGTTGATGTGACGTAAGGTGTCAGAGGAATCACGGATGTAGGTGGGAAGGGACTGGACAAGGGGAGAGAGAAGGGAGTCAAGATAACGAGAAATGAGTTCTGTGGGGCAGGAGCAAGCTGAGACGATCGGTCTACCGGGGCAGTTCTGTTTGTGGATTTTGGGTAGGAGATAGAAGCGGGCCGTCCGAGGTTGGGCAACTATCAGGTTGGAAGCTGTGGGAGGGAGATCCCCAGAGGAGATGAGGTCAGTGACAGTCCTGGAAACAATGGCTTGATGTTCAGTGGTGGGGTCACTCACAGCATGGTTGTATGATGGATGTTGCACTGCTGGATCCTCACTTGGTTGAACACTGCTGACCTCACTGTCAGCACAGGAATGGTCCAGATCCTCGCTGCCCTGCTGGATGGCTCTATTTTCAAAGTCTGTGTGGACTTTGATGTCAGATTTTCCTCCACCAGTCTGTGACCTCACATTTTGTTGTGTGCCAGCTTGTCCTGCATAAAGACAGATAGAGAAAGTGTAAGCAGGATGCCTGCCAGGCCAGATAAGAAGGATGCCTGGTATGTGTGGCTGCTGACTGGTGCCATGGATGGGATGAGGACACGATCCTCAGGCAGATGAAGGAGTGCGTGAGAGAGTGAATGGTGACGTCTCTTGAACCGGCAGTGAGTGAGATCCCTGTGGATGTGTGATGGGTTTGTGACTGTGTGAGTTGAGAGTGATGAAAAGAGTGACTTACTCTGGCAGAATGGAGATCAGTCATCCTCGTTTGGCACTGGGTGGCTGTCCTCTTTTGCAGGGCATTGGCGCTGACTACCACTGCCACAGCTGCCCATGCAGGATTGGCCACCTTGCTTGCTGGCCTTCACCCAGAGCAGGGGTAGAGTACATAGCAGCGGACCTCCACTGTGTCCAGTAGCCACTCAAGGGAGGCATCACTAAATTTGGGGGCAGCGTATTTTCTTCCTTTGGCAGCCATCAATTCCCATCAGCTTCCTATCCATTAGGGAGTGCTAGCTCTCTACAGGAGCCGTCTGTAAAAATGGCACCTGGTTTACTGAAGGCCTGAAGTGATGGCGGAGCTAGTGAATCAGAGGCCGCCCCTCCAGTGATCCGGTGTGTTTCCCAGGAATGCATTATTAATGAGGTGGGAAAGGGACAAACGGTACGAAAACTCAGCAAAAGTCCTTTTTCCTGCCTGCTACCACACTTAGTGCAAATCTAGGACAATTCCGCTGTTGTTACTGGGAAAATGGCGCATGTTAGTTTTGAAACTTGCTTCCTTACCTTCTCACCCACTTTCCCCCCCATCACCCTTGACCCACCCAATATCACCATTCCTCTCCCCTGTCACCCTTGAACCTCCCCCATTACTCTGGACTCTGTGACCATCCAACTCCACATGCCTCCCTTCCACTCTGAGCCTACACCCATTACCATCCCCATGCCCATCCTGACCGAGTCACCAGTTTCATCGATTTCTGTGACTTCCCCATGAAACCTCCAGCTATCCGACTATCATCCTGGACCTGCATCCCACTCCCTCTTCTCACTGTGACTGTTCCCTTCTTTGCCCAGTACCCTCAGTTCAACCCCCAGTTGACAGCAACGACCCCGCCCTTTGGGACCATCTCCATCCAACCATGTTTGCCCATAAAACTACCCCCCTACCCAGCCTCAGGCTCTTCCCTCCATCCCTTGCATTCTCTTGCTGCTTGTCACTTCCCTGGACACTCCCCAATGCCCATGCACCCCCCTCCCCCCACACCATTCCTGCACTGTCTCTTCCTTCCCTGAACACTCCCCACCATACACAGTGTGGTCTGCATACACATGATAGAAGCCAACTGAACAAAAGCTTGGCAGATCATTATTCCCTGGTTCAGTCCCCATAGCAATACGTCGACCAATCAGTGTTGACTCCCCTGGTTTGAATTTGAAACAGAAGTGTGGTAGTTAACAGTTAACTGTTCTCTGCTGCATTCCCCATGGCAACACGTCTCTACTAGAGTCCACTTGCCAACCAATCTGCATTCTCTTTTCATGCAATATAAGTTATTGTTCCCTCTACTGTTGGTTTAACTTGCATAGTTGTCCTGATGAGTGCAAGACAAAAAGCTTTGATAGCATGTCTCTTTTCTCAGTTATACTCAAGATCTGTACCACCAAACGACTATTTGAATAGCCTCATTCTTACCAATCTACCTGTTGTAGACACATCTGTCCACAAAGCTAATGGTAGAGGTGGCCACTGCACAGTCCTTGTGAAGACAGATCCCGGATCTTCCAGTCCCAAGAGCAATAGGTCCACCACTACTGAGGGCCACAGCAGCTCTGCAAGTTCCAGGCAGCCCACTTCCACTGAAACACATAACTTGAAGCTCCAATCCACATTGACAGTTCCCAGCAGGATTATCAGCATATAAAATTTGTGCAATTGCCTGGTACTTACCCAGCTATTTACACTGATTTGTTTAGGGCTGCTCCTAGCAGGTATACAGCCTGCTCCAGGAGCACAGCCTTTTAAATCAGTAAGAGTATCAAAGCACTCCAGCACTCCCAGCTTCCTTGGCACTCCTCACTCCTCTGCCCCACAGGTTCTATTCAGTTCCCTCTGTGAGCCCTCCCCCCTCACCACTACCCCTGGCTCTGCTTACACCCCTTCCCCACTCCTGGTACCACTCACCACACCCCCCCTCCAATCATGGCTTGGCTCAACCTGTTCCCTGTTCCACCCTCCTGGCCCTGCTTAATCCTCTCTCTGCTCCCCACCACTGACCCAGCTCAGGTCACAAATCCTTTCCCCACCCCAGTACCCCAGTTGTGCTCACAACAGCCCAGAACTGCTTACCCACTCCTCCCCTCTCCTCTGAAACCATGGCTCCTCAGTCCCACTGACGCCAGAGAAGAGCCAGGGGTTTGGAGGAGGTGGGTGAGTGTGAGTAGAGTTGGTGATTGGAATGGCGGAGGGGGTCACTGAACAGAGCAGGGAAGGAGGGGAACCAAGCAGTGCCAGTTGTGGGATGCGTGTGGGCAGAGGCAGTGGGGATTGTTGGGGGAGGTGGCAGGTTGAGCAGTGCTGGGGTGGGTGAAGGGGGCTAGAATTAAAACTTGAATGAAGGAACCCCCTGTAAATACCTATAAGCCTAGACTTAATGGGGAGTGTGGAAGGTTGTGTCAGAAGCAACAAGAAATACCTTAAAATGAAGCATCAATCTAGTGAAGCTATTCGTATGCATAATACTTAATACAGAAAACATCAGATTATATAGAATACTAAGTAGTCTCACAAGCAGTGTTATATAGCTCTGCATTGTCTACTTCAGGACTGGGACAATCAAGCAACTAGCAGGGAAAAGGAACCTCCATTAGGATTCCCTTCCTCAACTCTGGTGGTGTCAACATATTGGCCCAGCTGTACAAAAATACAGCACAAGCGCTTCTCTAGTCCATTATTGCATTCACAGATGTGCCTGAGTATATTAGTGGCAATATCTTAATATAGACAGACGTATATCTGACTTAATGATTTGATATAATCTGGTGTGGAAAAAAAAATGAAGTAAGGACTCAGGCAGGTTGGAACCCTACCAATTATCAGAACCAGGGTAGTCTCCACTGCCCTTTGATTACTTGTGTCTTTATTGCAACAAACCTGAAATGGTACCAGACAGTTTTGAATTATGCATTGTCTGAGTAGATGGCAGTTTCTAACTAGAATTTGTTTGGCAAAGTAGAGCCTGCAGCTCCTTAACTTCCTCATCCTCTCCAGCTATTTAATTTTAATGAACTCGATTATTTACCTTAATTAGTACCTTGACTGTTCTACTCTCCAGTCTGTAGACATGTTTTATTGATAAGGCTTTTAATAGTTTCTTTTGTCCGTACCTATATTGTAATATTCTTGTGTTATAAGTTCTCAAGTTCAATAATGGAAGTTTTGTGGTGTCAGTTGAACAGACATCAGGGCAGCCGATATGCCATGATAGCTGATCCAGTTATTTTGTCTGAAGATGTTGAGTGTATTTTGGGACAATTGTGCACAATTTTAGCCCAAGTATTGCTAAAGAAAGCAAGTATTTTTAAAGAAAACAATACTTGCATATACACAGTGGTTTATCAACTCATTGCATCCAGTGATTGCTGTTATGTACACTAACATGACAAGCAATATATGTCAATCATTAGAGATAAGCACAAATAGCCAGTGAATCTATTTTTGAAGGCATATGTTGAGAGAGGAATATTGTCCAGAGCACTGCAAGGTCTCTCTGTTCTTCCTCATGTAGGATCTTTAGCATCTACCAGAACATGTTTAGCACCTCATCCAAAAGGTAGTTTCTCGCAATAATGCAGCAGTGCTGCATTGCCTCTGAAATATCTCAATGCTAAACTGGAATGTCAGAAATAAAGAAAGACTTGCTTTTATGTAGCACTTTTACGACTTCAGGAAATCTCAAAAAACTTTACAGCCAGTTAAGCACTTGGGAGTGTAGTCACTTTTCTTATTCATTCACAGGTTGTGGGTGTCGCTGACTAGGCCTGCATTTATTGTCCATCTCTAATTGTCCTTGAGAAGATGATGGCAAGCCTCCTTCTTGAAACGCTGTAGATCATGTGGTGTAGGTACACTCACAGTGCTGTTAGGAAGGGAATTCCAGGATTTTGACACAGCAACAGTTCCAAGTCAGGATGGTGTGTGCGTTGGATGGGAAGTTGCAGGTGTTGGTGTTCTCATGGATGTGCTGCCTTTGTCCTCCTGGGTGGTAGAGATCACAGGTTTAGAAGATGCTGTCGAAAGAGCCTTGGAGAATTGCTGCAATGCATCTTGTAGATGGTACACACTGCTGCTACTGTGCATTCATGGTGGAGGGAGTGAATGTTTATTGTGGTGGATGGGGTGCCAATCAAGTGGGCTGCTTTGTCCTGGATGGTGTTGAGCTTCTCGAGTGTTGTTGGAGCTGCACTCATCCAAGCAGGTGCACAGTAGTCCATCAAACTCCTGACTTGTGCCTTGTAGATGATGGACAGGCTTTGGGGAGTCAGTAGGTGAGTTACTTGCTGCAGAATTCCCAACCTCTGACCTGTTCATGTAGCCACAGTATTTATATGGCTGGTCCAGTTCAGTTTCTGGTTAATGCTAACCACCAGGATATTGATAATGGGAAATTCAGTGATGGTAATGCATTGAATTTCAAGGAGGATGGTTAGATTTTCTCTTGTTTGAGATGGTCATAGCCTGGCGCTTGTGTCGCAAATATGTTACCTTAATTGCCACTTATCAACCCAAGTCTGAATGTTGCCCAGGTCTTACTGCATAGGGACAGCGACTGCTTCAGTATCTGAGGAGTCATAAATGGTTCTGAACGTTATGCAATCATCAGCGACCATCTCCACTTCTGACCTTATGATGGAAGGAAGGTCATTGATGAAGCAGCTGAAGATGGTTGGGCCTAGGACACTACCCTGAGGAAATCCTGAAGTGATGTCCTGGAACTGAGATGACTGACCTCCAACAACCACAACCATCTTCCTTTGTGCTAGGTATGACTTCAACGTGGCAGAGTTTGCAGTCAGCAGTGTTCTTTGTTATACTTGCTCTTGCCCTTTTGCGCTAGAAGTTCCAATCATCCAACTATTAAAAAAGTGCCTTGTCCTCTAGAGAATTCATACGGCCTGTGTGAATAGGTCCTTTCCCAGTCAGATTGAAAAATCGTTAACGAACACCAAAGGGCTTGTGCCAATAAGTATCGGTTACAATTATTAACTAAATGGCAAAGCAGGTGCAGAAAGTGAAAAGTTTTCATCCCATTTTCATTGATTCCAGTTTTACTAGGGCTCGTTGATGCTACACTTGGTCAAATGCTGACTGGATATCAAGGGCAGTCACTCTCACCTCACCGGTGGACACTTTTAATTTATCCCCCTTTTTATCTCTCTCTGAATCCAATCTTTTTTCCCCTCTCTGTATTTCACTTTCTCTAACTGATACAAACAGCATCGCTGACTGCAAAATCTGCTGTGCTGTTTCTGGATATTGTTCAACTGTAAGCAATATTCTTAACATGAAAAGAAAACTCTCTCCCTTGATCTTTAAACAAGAGATTGATACAAGGGGAAGATTTATAAGAGAACTAAAAAGAATATTGTGGTACTCAAAATATAGATTTGGTGGACAAGCTAAGGATGTTGGACGTCCTCATGCAAACAGGCATGTGCTTTTACCTGCCCAATATCTTGCCTAAAGGCAAGCTTACCTTGGAAAGTCATAGAATAAACATTCCATTAGACTAAGGCTTAGGCTATAAAATAGAGTTTTACTGACAGTCAATAAATTAGGCACAAAAGCAAAATAAAAACAACAGATTTACAATAATTACAAACTTAACTGTTCCCCTTTGGAATATAGAAAAAAGTCCCATTTCCTATGCAAGGTTTCTCATCATAAACTTGTAAGACTGTTTGTTATTAAGCTTTCACCACTCTCCCTGACCGATGCCAAGGGACTACTGAGTTGGAGTAATTCAGCCCATAGTATATTTTCAAAGTGCAGGATTTTCTGGTCCCGCCAGCGGTGGGGATCATGGCAGGCGGGAGTGGAAAATTCAGAGTGATTGCAAACGTCAGTTTTCCGTCAGCAAAAAAAGAGGTCGGACTTTCATGGTGGTTGAGTTTCCCGCTGCTCCATGTCGGGAATTGTATTTGCATCCCTTTGCATCTCAAGAGCGCTTGTTAAAAACCCAGTTCTCCAGAATTACGTTCACACTCTCAATCTAATGGCCCCAGCAGTGGATAATTAGACTGGCCTGATTCATGTCTGCATATAAGTGGCATGCATCAGGTGAATTGCACTTCATTTGGTGAGGTTTGTATGCGCAGCGTTCTCCCACCTTTCAGCTACTCTTGCAGCTGCTCCTACACGGTACCAAGGCTGCTTAGGCAAGACCAGCAGGAATGGAAGGGGTGGAAGGCACATGCTTGGGTTAAAGGGGGAGGCAGGAGAGTGATCAAAGGTGAAGACTTACTGAACTGAGATCGAGTGAGACACCATAGACCTGAGAGACATGATGGGAGATAAGTGTGGAGCAGGGGCAACTGTTACACTTGGATGACCTCAAAGCATTGCATCAGATGGAAGAGCCATTCACTAGAGGAGACATTAAGACAGAGAAGCAAAATACATTTACAGATGTGCATAGAATATACAGTATATATACATGCCACCCTTATGGTCTCAGAACTTCTTATTTTTCGTAACACTGCGACTATGTCTAAGTGCATCCCTGACGTCTGCAGCAGAGATGGAGCCAGCCTGTTGACCATTATGCTCTGTTGTCTGAGATTTGCTCTGGAGGCCTGAAGCCTGTAGGGTCCCTGGCTGCTTTGGGTCTCCTGTTGTGAGGCAGGTGCACCTTCCTCAGTATGAGCAGCTGGAGTTGCTGGAGTCATGGGCAGAGGGGACTTGGAGTGGTTGGACACCCTTGGAAAGTCTTGGATGGCTTTCTCCAGAGTGTCTGACTGACGCTCTTCCTCCCTTTGGGCACCCGAAAACTCCTCCCTGACCCCTTGAGCAGAAGTGGCACCTGGATGGAGGTCAAGGTGCCCCATCCTCCTCTCGACTAGTCACTGATGGTGAGCAGATCCGAGCGCACAACCGGCATAAAGTGCTAGACCAGGGTCTGCATGGTGGGATGACCCCCTTCCAACAGCTCTCTGGAGGTGCCCACATGTCAGAGCCATGACATCAGATAGAACGTGGATGCACTTCTCCATCCTTCATTCTGATCTGCTAACAGATTCTGGCAACCCTGCCTGCTGTCCTCCTGTCGGAGAGAAATTTTTTTCATTCCTTAGCACCTGAAAGGAAGAGGCAAAGTTTCTTGATAAGGCATCAAATAAAACGAAGAATAATATGAAACCGGGGACAAGGACAGCTTTGAGCTAAGGTGACTCGGT
This sequence comes from Carcharodon carcharias, assembly GCF_017639515.1. Lineage (NCBI taxonomy): Eukaryota > Metazoa > Chordata > Chondrichthyes > Lamniformes > Lamnidae > Carcharodon > Carcharodon carcharias. Next base: position 151,341,843 of record NC_054472.1, read on the forward strand.
GCTGCGAAGGGAGAGGTCGAGTGTGTTCATATGGCAGCGTATGGTACTGAGTGTGAATCTCAGGATGGCTCTGAAGAAGCGTCATACGGACTTGAAATGTTATCTCTGTTTTTCTTTCCACAGATGCTGTTAGACCTGCTGAGTTTTTCCAGTATTTTCTGTTTTTGCTGCTGTTCTCCTGCCTGGCTTTGGAGCACCAACTTTTTTCTAAGGGATTCCAGAGGCTAGTCATCAGACTCGGAATCAGCAAGGGCCTGGTCTCCAGCAGGTCTCTGAGTGTCGAAGACCTTGACTGCTACTGCCTCCACCTGATACGGACATATTTCTGTGCTGTGTTCAGATGGTGACCCTGAGCCTGCTCTAGAACTAGGACCCACCAAAATGTGGGTCTCTGCACTGGTGGAGGGTAGAGGTGAATGCAGTGATGGGTTTCCTTGGATGGTTCCTCAACCTCCTCATCTAAGCTGCTCTGGGAGTTGGGGCTGATGGGCTGGCTGGTGCTTTCCCGGTTGCCTTTTCTTGCTGGTGGCTGTAATAGAGAGAAGAGATAATTAGTGATTAGCTGGACAGCCAATACATTAAAGAGCACTCACAGTGTCAGTGGGTGGGTGATGACAACTGGATGGACACTCAATGTCTTGTTGGGAACTGCCAATCTCACCTTGGGCACAGGAATGGTCCTTTTCTTCAGGGGTGAGCTCTGTCACCTGCTCCTCAAAAGGCGTTGAGTGTCCTCAACTCTGGCATCTCTCCTCCAGTCTGGGATCTCTTCATCTTGTTGTGGGCAATCTTGTCCAGCGTAAAGACAGATAGATAGACTGTGAGAATCATGGATGAAAGAGCAGATCATAAGCATGCATGCCTGCTGTGTGTGCAGAGTGGTCCTATGTAAGGGCTGAAGATGTGACATGTGCAGGATTTTACAGGAGACGATGATGTTAAAGTTTGTGTGAGAGAATCATTGGTGAGCTCCCTTCTGCTAGTAGTGTGTGAGGTCCCTATGCATTGTAATCCTGTGAATGCATAACGGCTTATGAGAGTGACTTGAGAGCGAGAAGAAGGTTGACTTATCCTGGTGGAGCAGATGAGATCATCCATCCTCTTCCTCCACTAGAGAGTAGTCCTCTTCTGAGGTCCACATGAACTAATCTCCCTGGCGATCTCCACGCAATTAAGTCAGCAAGGTTGGTAGACCTCCTGCTGACATCCACTGGGTACAGGACCTCCCAACAGTTCTAGACTGCCTGGAGGAGTCTCTCCATGCACTTGTCACTGAATTTGGGTCCTGAGGGCTTTCTTTGTCCTGGGGCTGTCACTCCTCACAAGAAGTCCTGGGCTGTAGAGAGTGAACGTGTGCCATTTAAATATGGCGGCCGGAACTTCAACCCGATGTGGTATGAAACCCAGCCCACCCCACCGCAAGATTCAACAAGGTCCTGTATATGATAAATAATGAGCTAAAAAGTGGATGATCTGGCATGGTAACCTGATCCACCAGCCAGGGGAATCACGCCAACTTTCCTGCCTATCACCGCACTCAGTCTCCAGAGTGGAAAATTCCACCCAAAGTACTTGATGATTGATTAGAACAGAATGCGGGCCTCTCTACTTACCAGAATTGGCAGATGTCCAGCACATTCAGCCAGTCTGTCATTCAAAAGTCAAAAGCAGCTCCAAAGATCCTATCTCGCACATTATCGCTGCCCAAAGCCAAGTAATGACTTTGCAGTGTGGTCCCTAGTTTTACATAGGCAAATATACAGCACCCAATTTGCATATATGGTTCTGCAAACGTCAAATGACTGACACACCAAGTATGGCACATACAAAAGGAGCTTTCTACAACAGCGTTGATGAGTTCAATGCTTGGAGTCGGTCTCAAATTCACAACATTCTAATTCAGAGACCAGAGTCTAACAACTAACTCAACCAAGTTAACATGTTTGCTAATTGATCTGGTAAAGAATCTTGCTGTGTTTAAATGGGAAATGCACAATGATGCCTTTAGTGACACATTCACTTCAGTGATCATGTCCATTGCTAAAACCAGAATGGAAGCTGTGGGCGGAATCGTCCAGTCCTGTTAGCAGCGGGTGTAATGGCGGGTGTGAGCAGACAATATTGCGAGAAGGCCAAAAATCAGTTTCATGCCGTTGGCCAATCACATATGCCACCTGCTGCAGGATTTGATGCCAAGGGGACATGGAGGGCATCCACTGCCAGTGGCCATGAAAGTGACTGCAGTGCTCAATTTTTATGCCAGTGGCTCCTTCCGGGGCTCCACAGGTGACCTGTGCAAGATCTTGCAAGCCTTTATGCAGAAGTGTATCTGGAAGGTCATGGATGCCATTTTTGCGAAGGCACAGAACTTTGTACAGTTCGGCCAGGATCAGGAAAGTCAGGAAGCAAGAGCGCTGGGATTTGTGCAGATCTCTGGTTTTCCACAGGTGCAGAGTGCGATTGACTGCATTAATGTGGCACTTAGATGTTAACTATGACAAATGCAAGGTATTCTTCTTGCTGAATGTTCAGTTAGTGTGTGACCACCACAAATGCACCCTACAGTGCATAATTCCCAGGGAGTGTCCATGACTCCTACATCCTTAGCAGGTCTCAGATCCCTGATATCTCCCGGGGTCCACAGAGGCTGCAGGGTTGGCTGCTCAGGGACAAGAACTACCCACAGAGGACATGGCTGAAGATGCCCGTGCAGCTGCTTCAGACTGCAGCAGAGTGACCGTACAACGAAGCTCATGCTGCAACCCAGACTTTGGTGGAGCAAATGATAAGCATTTTGAAAATGAGGTTCCAGTGCATCGACAGGTCCAGTGGAGCATTGCAATACAGTCCCCAGAGGATGTCGCGCATCATTGTAGCTTGCTGCATGCTACACAACATGACGCTGCAGCGAAGGGAGGGCCTGGCTGAGGAGGAGATGGAGTAGCTGCACGTCTCCTCCAATGAGCATGATATCAATGGGATAACGGTGAAGAGGTCCTCGAAGCTGAGGATGCCAGTGATGAGGCCATTGCAGTGGCCGACGAGGCAGGTGAGCTCAGGGGGCCCTCATAGCCACAGGATTCATGGAGGATGACCAGATACAGTGCCTGACATCTCATGTTTGACTCCAGTGTGGCTGATGGCAGCACACATACCTTCAGTGCTTAGGCTCATGTCATGAAGATACAGCGGAGGCTCTAATAATCGTTAGATTCCAGGAGGATGACAAGATGCAGTAAGGACACTCCATAGATCTTCACATTGCCTCTGTGAATGTCTGACTCCTGTCTGGCCGAGGACAGCTCACTTGTACTCTGTGATTAGGGTCATATCATAGAAACTTTAAAAGCATCTGATCCTTTGACAGCCTTCAGTACCTGTTCCCTTCAGGAGCACATGTCACCAGTCACAGATGCTGATGGGATGGGGGCCAGCCCCACCTCAAAGGTGCTGAGAGCACACAGAGAGAATGATGTAATTCTATGTCGCCTGCCCACAACAGTCTGGCAGCAATGACAAGCATCATCACTAATGTGTCCAGTGAGTGTGAAGCTGGACTATCACTTTGGTCTGAATATTACACACTGCACAGGGAAGAGGCCCTGGACTGAGACACCTGCCTTTATCTTGTGCGGAAACCAAGGTTTCACATCTGAGTGACACGAACACTGCTCATCATAACAAGGAGCCGTAGGCAAGGAGCCATTCTTGGGAGTTTATTTAGAATAATGAATATTATGTACAAGTGATTAACACCCTTGCCCAGGCTGTATGCTCTGGTTTCTCTTCAGATCGTATAAATCTTTCGCCTTTTACTAAAGATTTCCGCAGAGAGGAGCATTCGGAGTTTAAATTAATTTTTTGTTGCCCTGCTTTTGTGGCTTGGCCTAAATAGCCAAGTGGTTATGGTACTGGGTTTGTAACCCCAAGATCAAGAGTTCAAATCTCACAATGGCAAACTATGAAACAATGTAACTTCATCTGAATAGGGACAGATGGAAACGTGTTTGTACTCAAAAGAGTTACATCTTCTTAACCTTTCTAACCCTGCCACTAGGTCTTGCTGCTCCCCCAACATTCACAGTGGAGTTGGAGGCAGCCTGCTGACTGCTGCACCCCTGCCTGTGATGATCTTGTGGTGCGTTCTCTGGAGGACCAAGATCTGGAGGGCCCCTGCCTGCTTTCAGCATCCTACTGTGGGCCAGCTGCAGCCTCCTCGGCTTGTGGAGCTGGGGCTGAGGGGGTCAGAGAAAGAAGGGATTTAGATCGGTTGGACATTCCCAGAGTCACCTGGCTGGATGGCCCTGAGGTGTCGAACTGCTGATCCTCCTCCCAATGGGTGCCCGATGGCCCTGGCTGGCTCCTCGAGGAGGAGGTGAAGCTGGAGTGAGATTGAGCTGCCCCGCACCCTCTTGTTTTGACACTGTTGGAGACCAACTATGGCATCAGCGTTGGAGTTCAGCCCACGCAGCAGTGCAGGACCAAAGCCTCCATGGTGGCCGCTATTCTGCTACTGTTGACCTCGATGCATTGCCATAATGGTGCTATCGCTTCAGACTGAAGGTGAGTGGACTCCTCCATCATCCCTTGCAATCTGAGGAGTGCAGCAGGCATCCCTTCTTGATGTTCCCGAGCTTGCCTTTGCAGCTACAGCAACTGAGGTATGACCGAGCCCAGGCACTCCTCATCTGACTTGGACTCCTCAGATTCCTTGTCTCCAGCATTCCTCCAAGTGCTGGTGACCAAGGATGTCTCTACTGCCACCTGCTATGGAACACATTATGTGCTGTGCTCACCAGATTGTGATCTAGAGGCTGCTCTACATCCAGGTCCCACCGAAGTGTGTGTCACTGTGCTGGTGGAGGGTGTGTGTGAGTGCAGTGATGGGTCTTCAATGATGCTGCGCTCAAGGTTCTCATCTGAGGTGCTCTTGGTGCTTGGGTCGGGGTCACGGTTGCCTGAGGGCGACATGTCAGATGTGCCTAGAGAGTAAGTGGAGATAATCGGTGCTGGGCAGCAGTGTTGAACTCAGAACAGTGGGTTTAGAGTAGTGTTAAGAAAGGAATGATGTGGTGTAGAATCCTCATGTGGGTGTTCACTGCCAACCTTACTGTCGCCGCAGGAACGGTTGATGTCCTCTTCGGCCAGCTCCAATGCTCGACTCTTGAATGGAGTGAGGGCCTTGGTGGCCAGTACACCATCCCCAAAATGGAACCTCTCCTGGCGATTGTGCAAGATATTTCCTGCATAAAGACAGATGAAGAGAGTGTGAGCAAGGCACATGCCAGGACAAATGAGAGGATGGCAGGCGTGCATGTGTGCTGAGTGGAGCCATGGATGGGATGAGGAGGCAGTCTACAGAGGAGATGAGGCCAGATGGTGATGTGAGCGTGTGTGTGAAAGAGTGAGTGGTGATGTCCCTTGAGCTGGCAGTGAGTGAGATGCCAGTGGATGTGTGATAGGCTCATGAGTAGATCAGTAGAGATTGATGACATGGTTGACTTACCATGGCAGCATAGCTGAGATTATTTGTTGGTTTTCTGTATTGAATGGATGACCTCTTGTGTGCAGCATTGGCACTGACCACCTCTGCCATCACCTTCCAAGCCGAAGTGGTAAGATTATAGGCTTCCTGCAACTAGAGCAGGGGGTAGAGGAGTTCACGGTGGGCCTCCACGGCATCCAAAATGTGTCCAGGGATGTTTCACTGAATTGGGGAGGGGTTGCAATTTTCCTGGCTTTCGGGGCCTTGTTTTCAGCAGAGCAGACCTAGGTTGCAAGCATTGCAGTCACAAACGCTGCATTTTAAATATAGCGACTGGTGTGAGGAAGCGGCAAGGTGAAGGTGTGGCGGGCCAATCGGACGCCTTCCACCAGCGTGATCCGGCATAGTTCCAGTGACTGCATAATTTATGAGGCAGGGAGGCAGTATGAAAACGTGAAAACCCGCCATTGCTGCCGGTGGGTAAAATGACTTTTCTCATGCCCACTACCGCACTTAGTGCAAATCTGGGATGATTCTGCCCTGTGATACAAATCTCAGAACCATGGTGCAAAATTATAAGCTTGCTGAAATGCTTAAATTTCTCCCCCATTTTTAACTAAATAATCAAGTTCTATTTTTAAAAGTTTTTTTTTCATTTGCTCATGAGATGTCAGGGTCACTGGCTAGGTCGGTATTTATTGCACATCGAGGGCATTTAAGAGTCAATCACATTGCTGTGGGTCTGGAGTCACATGTAGGCCAGACCAGGTAAGGATGGCAAGTTTCCTTCCCTAAAGCTTCTTGGTTTTGTGGTCATCAACAGATTTTATTTAATTGAATTCAAATTTCACCATCTGCTATGGTGGGATTTGAACCCAGGTCCCAGGAGCACTACTGTGGAATACAGTGGAGTCCATTGATAATACCCCCATGCCCATATGGGATAGATAACGAGGGAGATAGAGCATAGTTGTGAAGATGGACAATAATGTTATTCCAAGAATCTACTAATTAAACTCTTGATCCACACTGACACTATGGCCTTAAGTCCTTTGGTTCTGTTGAAGTGACGATGCCGGTTTCTATCAGTTAGTCTTACATGTAAGACCAGCAAGTTCTATATGTGAGCACATTTGAATTGGGGTTATGAGCCTCAAGATGAGTTTGACCTTTATAATCCAGGCTGACTCTCCAGTATTGTACTGAGAGAATATTTCATTGTAGGAGGACATCTTTTGGAAGAGACTTTAAATTGAGACACTGTCTGGCTGCCTGTTCAGTTGTATCTTAATATCCCATTATGCTGGCTGGAACAATGGTCAGGGCATAGTAAGAGAAGTAGGTCATTTAGCCCCTCAAGCCTGTTCTACCATTTAATAAGACAATGGCTGATCTGTAACATAACTTCATGTATCTGGCTTTGCCCTGCCTGTCAATCTCAGATTTAAAGTTGACAATTGATCCAGCATTAATTGCCATTTGTGAATGAGAATTCTAAGCTTCTGCCACTCTGTGTTTAGAAGTGTTTCCTTATTTCACTCTTTGAAAGGTCTGGCTCAAAGTTTTAGACTACGCCCCTTATGCTAGACTTCCCAGCCAGTGGAATGAATTTTTATTTAAGCTATTTTGTTCCCCTTAATATCTTGAAACTTCTATCAAATCACCCCTTACCATTTTGAATTCCAGGGAATACAAACTTAGTTTGTGTAATCTTGCCTCATAATTAACCATTGGAGTCTAGGGGCAGAATTTTTCGCTCAGTGTGCGGGCACGCGCCCCAAGCCGCTTGTGTGTGAAATAACGCGTAATGTTGTCGGGTGAGCACCCTGATGTCATCGCGCACTTGCGCGATATTTCGGTCAGCCTGCGCGCGCTAATCTCGGAAGCACGCCTGCTGATAATTAAGAGGGCAATTAAGCCTATTAACAGCGCAATTGATGGAAATTTTTCGTTGCCTGTCCAACATTAAGGTTGACGGGCATGCAAATCGGCCAGGCGGCCTTTGCATTTTTCAGGAAACCTCATCCAAGGGTGGGATGAGCTTTCTGTTATTAAATAAAATAAAACAAAAATGTAAAGATAGAATTTTCATCTTGCATGTGTTCAGGTGACTGTTTCTGATGTGTGGGCATTTTTTTTTGGATTTTAAAGTCTTTTTTTATTGCATTTAAATTCTTCAGCTCCCTGAGGCAGCTAGCTCTCTGCCTTCAGGGAGCTGTTATCCTGCACTTCCCCACGCCCGCACTGAATTCAGCGCCTGCCCTCCCCTTGCCCCGACCCCGGCAGCACTGAGCTTCTCAGCGCACACTTCACACTGGCTGGCTGTTAATTGCGGTCAGGGGTTCATTCCCAGGCCGATCCCAGGCCCACCATCGCAGGCACCCGCCGAGCTAAAAATTCTGCCCCCAGGTATCATTCTGGCAAATCTGTGGTGCAATATATCCAGTGCCAATATATCCTTCCTCAGGTGTGGTACCCAGAACTTTCACAGTACTTCAGGTATAGTTTAACCAGGTTTTTTATAGCTGTAGTACAACTTCTTCCCCCTTGCATTCTAGCCCTCTTTAAAAAAGGGCAATATTCCATTAGCCTTTTTGATTGTCTTCTGTACCTATTCATGATTTATAAATGATCTATGCACATGGAGCATCAATGGCTCTTTGGATCTCTTCCATGTCTAGCTTCTCAACATTTAAAAAGTACTCTGTTCCAAAATATTCCAGTGCAGAAATGTGGCCTAGATGTCCATGAAGTCCATGAATTTGAAGCCAGAAATGAGGGAAAATCCATAGCCAGATCCTTTCAGAGCCCACTAGATGGTCAAAGGACGGGCTGTGAACTATCAGGCTGAAGCAGTTTAAACTAATGGTTAACTTAAGTTTGGGTTAAAATGGACCCACTGTTGGAATCAGGGCAACTTAATCAGAGGTGAGCATTTAGCGGGGAGAAAAAGCAACAGATGGCAGCAGATGGCCACAGATAGACTCTTGTGGTGAGGATCTACTCAGGCAGCTGATCGACTGTACTGAAGTCATGTTAAAAAGCCAAGCCTGATTGTGGTAACCACAGAAGTGTCTTCCTTCTGTCTACCACAGATAAAGTCATTGCAAGGATCCTCCTCAATTGCCTCCTTTCATTTTCCAAAGAACTCCTTCCAGAGGAACCGTGTGGCTTTCACCCACAGAAAAGCACCACAGCTCTTCGGTGACCAGCAAATCCAAGAAAAATGCAAGGAACAGCACCAATCACTATGCATGGCCATTTAGATCTTATGAAAGCCTTTGACCACCATTAAGGCTTATGGTATATCCTTCTCAAATTCAGTTGCCCTCAGAGGTTTGTTGCCAACATCCGCCTACTTCACAATGACATAGCAAGCTGTGACCCTCACCAATGGAGCCACCACAAACCCTATTTCAATGAAGGCTGCAGTCAAACAAGGCTGTGCCATCACACCAACTCTCCATCTTCCCCACTGTAATACCTCACCTCCAGCAGATTACCCACAGGCATAGAGATAATTTACAGAACAGATAGGAAACTGTTCAATTTATGTTATCCTCAATCCAAAACCAAAACCACTCCAACTTCAGGTATTGAGCTTCAGTATACAGATGTGCACTCACTCAGAAACTGAGCTCCTGGCCATTGTTGACTCCTTCTCTGAAGTATTTGAGAAAATGGGCTCTTCCCTAAACACCTGGAAAATTAAGGTCCTCTTCCAACCAGCTGCAACTGCACAGCAGCCTTCCTATTGATTAAGACCAATGGTGAGATCCTGAAAAAAATTAGACCATATTTCACACCTTAGGAGCCTCCCCTCGACAAAGGCAGACGGAGAGGACGAAATTCAGCATCACCTCCAACATGCCAGCTCAGCCTTTGGCCGACTGAGGAAAAGAATATGTGAGGAATAGGATCTCAGACCCGAGGCTAAGGTCATGGTACTGGGCAGCAGTGATACCATGCTCCCATATTCTTCAGAGACTTGGACAACCTACAGCAGGCAACTTAAGGCACTGGAGAAGATCTTCCAAATCCTTTGGCAAGACAGGCAGCCCAACAGCAGCGTCCTCTCTGCCAAGCCAACTTGCCCATCTTCGAGGTGCTAATCACTCAAAACCAGCCCCACTGGGCAGGACATGACCTTCAGATACCTGACACCAGACTCTAGAAACAACTACTCCACTCAAAACTTGGGCTCAGCAGTAGACCCCCATGAGGACAATGCAAATGCTTTATGGATGTATTCAAAGGATCCTTGACAGGATCAACATTCCCACTGGCTTACAGGAGACCCTGGCTCGTGATCACCACACCACACCCACCCGCCCCGGCCACCACGTGCCCCCCTCCTCCGCTCCCCCATTTACTTTGTGTGTGTAATGGAGTGGGAAGTTGCAAATGTTCCTCCTGGGCTTTGAACTTGAAATAAACTAACCTTCTGAGTGAATCATAACGTGAGTTTGCCATGGGTTATTAGAAAATTGGATTACACAAACTGAGGGTTTGGAAAAATCACACCATAGCACGCTTTTAAAATAATTTCAAACACCTTCTACTTGTGGACATGTGTTGAGAGGAAATAAGTTCTGTTTGCCTGTCTCTCGCCTGTCCATACTACCCATTGACTGATTTGTCCAGTTTACAGTTGTCAGTTCCTGTTTTATTATGTTGAAGTTAGCTTGACTGAAATTTAAAATTTTAGCAGCTCTTTCATGGGCAGAATTTTCCCTTTGGCATGTGAGGGCGGGCCCCACATGCTGATGCATAAAATGAAGTATGGTGACGTTGGGCAAGCGTCCCGGCATCACAGTGCGCTATTGCAATATTTCGGTGGGCGGGTGCGCGAGGATCTCTGATGCGCGGCCGACATTAATTAACGTGCCACTTAAGGCCCTTGAGGCACCAATTGATGGTGATTTTTCAGGGCCCGTGTGATCTTCAGGTCATCGCATGGGCGCAATGGGCAGGCGGGTAGGGCGTATTTGTCTAAACCTCATAAACTAGCGGGATTCCTCCACCATTTCCGCCAACTCCAGCATGATGCCAGCACCAAACACATCTTCCCTTCACCCCAACCCCCCCCGGCGGCATTTCGCAGGGATCATTCCTTCCGGGACACCCTGGTCCACTCCTTCATCAGCCCCTACACCTCAACCCCCTCCCATGGCACCTTCCCATGCAACCGCAGAAGGTGCAACACCTGCCCCTTTACTTCCCCCTTCCTCACCATCCAAGGGCCCAAACATTCTTTTCAAGTGAAGCAGCATTTCACTTGCACTTCCCTCAATTTAGTGTATTGCATTCGTTGCTCCCAATAGGGTTTCCTCTTCATTGGAGAGAACAAACACAAACTGGGTGACCATTTTTCGGAACACCTTCGGTCTGTCCGCAAGCATGACCCAGACCTCCCTGTTGCTTGCCATTTCAACACACCAGCCTGCTGTCATGCCCACATGTCCATCCTTGGCCTGTTGCAATGTTCCAGTGAAGCTCAACACAAACTGGAGGAACAGCACCTCATATTCCGACTAGGTACTTTACAGCCTTCTGGATTGAATATTCAGTTCAACAACTTTAGATCATGAACTCTTTCCTCCATCCCCACCCCCTTTCCGATCCCCCTTTTTCCAATAATTTATATAAATTTTTCTTTTCCCACCTATTTCCATTATTTTTAAATGTATTTCCATCCATTGTTTTATCTCTACCTTTTAGCCTATTTCAATCCCTTCCCTTCACTCCACCCCACCCCCACTAGGGCTATCTGTACCTTGTTTGTCCTGCTTTCTACCCTTAATGTCCCCATTAGCACATTTCTTAGCCAATATCACCATCGTCAACACCTCTTTGTCCTTTTCTCTATGACATCTTTTGGCAATCTCCACCTATTACTGGCTCTCTATCCAGCTCTACCTGTCTCACCCACCCTTAAACCAGTTTATATTTCACCTCTTTTCTATTTGTTCTTAGTTTTGATGAAGAGTCATTCGGACTTGAAACGTTAACTGTGTTCCTCTCTGCAGATGCTGTCTGACCTGCTGAGTTTTTCCAGGTATTTTCGTTTTTATCCCTGTTCCTGTACTTGAATCCTCTGACTATGAAGGCCAACATACCATTTGCCTTCTTTACCACCGACTGCACCTGCATACTTACCTTCAGCAACTGGTATACGAGACACCCAGATCTTGTTGCACATTCCCCTCTCTCAATTTATAGCCATTCAGATAATAATCTGCCTTTCTGTTTTTGCCACCAAAGTGGATAACCTCACATTTATCCACATTATACTGCATCTGCCATGCATTTTCCCACTCACTCAACTTGATGTGAATGTGTTCAGTCAGATAACTAATTTGGAAAGCTACTGATATTTGCCTGTGTGAGCAGAAATACTTCAAAACTCATACCAGCTGCTTGGACAGGACTCACAATCTTCAGGTCAGCACTCTGCTGAGAAGATCCATTTTGGGGCCTGCAGGCTTCAGGAAGCCTTTCCTTTGCCTGGGAATGAGAGTTGTGCACTCCAATGGAGGCACCTCCTCTGAGGAGGAACAGAAGGCCAGAAGGGGGAGGAGGCCAGGAGTACCCATTCAGCCTCCAGGGGAGCCACCTTTGGGAGGAGAGGTGCTGGCACAGGGAACGCAGGGCCAACAGGAAGTCCAGGGTGGAAGGGGCCGCAGAAGACGCCACTATCCTGCTGCCAGGGTATATGAATGGCGAAGCAGCTACCTCAATATGCCTGATGTGCAGTGCCAAAGGAGACTCCATCTCTCAAGGGAGGCAGTCAACTCTATCTGTCAGATGATAGGCCCTGAGATCTCTGCTAACTGTGTGGGTGCGCACCCCATGCCACTGGCTCTAAATGTCACAGCTGCCCTCAACTTCTAGCCTTTGGCTCCTTCCATGGCTCGATGGGTGATCTTTGCGGTGTCTCCCAATCAGCTGTCCACACTTGTGTCAAGCAGGTTACAGACGCTCTGTTCAGGTGTGCATTGACCTTCATCCACTACCGTTGGGACCAGGCAAGCCAGACAGAGCGAGCCAGAGACATCGCAACTATTGCTGGGTTCCCCCGCATCCAGGGTACAATAGACTGCACACATGTGGCCATCAAGGCGCCAGCAGATGAGCCCGGTGCCTTCATCAACAGGAAGGGCTTCCACTCCATTAACGTGCAGATAGTGTGTGATCACAGGATGCTGATACTGCAAGTCGGTACAAGGTACTTAGGCAGCTTCCATGACACTTACATAGTCAGACACTCCCAGGTGCCGGGGCTCTTCAGTGCTCCAGCCCGGCTCGATGGATGGCTGCTGGGTGACATGGGCTATCCCCTCAAAAGGTAGCTCATGACACCTCTCCGCCATCCAAGAATAGAGACAGAGCAGCAGTACAATAGGAGCCATGCCTTCACAAGGGCTATGGTGGAGAGACCCATCGGTCTTCTCAAGATGCGCTTCCGATGCCTGGACCACTCAGGGGGCACACTCCAGATCGTGTGTTACTGATAGTGGTTGCATGCTGCGCTCTCCACAATCTTGTGCTGGAAAGGGGCAATGCTGTAGACAAAGAAGATGTAGACGCAGTGGCTGTGGCTGCACACGATGAGTCCAGCAGTGAATCCGAGGATGAGCACGCACAGGGAAATGCTGAGGGGGTAGATGCTGCCCCGGCATACTCCAGAGAGGAAGGGACACCCGGAAGGCTTTAACCCAATGAACCTTCAGCTAGAACACCACAGATGAACCTCCAGGTCAAGCTTGTACCGCAGGCTCCATACTCGATACCTGAGTGCTAAATCTGCCTGGATAGGGACATTAACTAAGGGCCTTGTTAATAAAGCTCATTGTGACACATCTCACTCATGCCATTGTGGGTATCCATCCACCTGCAGAGGAAAAGAGTCACCCTCAGCCATGATTACATGTCTAAATTTAATGATATAACAAAATGAACTTAAGGAAACAATATGACAAAGGTGTTAAACAGCACACCAACTAATGATGACCTAATTTCAGGGCAACACAAAAGCACCAGTGAGAAACCCATAATGTGCCTAAGGTGCTTTAAATTTACCCTTTCTGGTGCTAAGTCTAGGTGCTCCCCCGTCGCTGGCACTGGCATCTGAGACAGCCTGCTCACTCCGCTGTCCTGTTGGCCTCGATGATCTTGGTGGCTGTCTTCTAGCCCATGGAGCCTGTGCTGACCCCGCCTGGGAGGGGGCGGCCGGTGCCACAGCTGGCATCTCCCCAGTATTCGCAGCCTCATCAGATGCAACGGTCACTGGCGGAGGAGCTGCTGCCCTCATCTGGAATGCCCTGAGAGGTGCTCGCAGAGATGACAGGCAGCTGCTGCACTGACATGATGTCACTTTGGATCTCCCTGCTCACTATAGATGGATGGACACCAAGCTGGGAAACTTGGTGCCCAAACCATCTCTCACACTGGCACTAACCAGCTGAGGTCAATGCCGATGTGAGGGCTGGCTTGCTGGTCCGAGCACATCCCCAGGAAGCCCTGACTGCTCTCCTGGAGGAGCATCTCCACAATAGTTGCCACCTTCTCCATGGAGGAAGCATGGCGCTTGGCCATGAGGCTCATTGCATTGATGATGGTCCTTGTGGACTCCTCCACCATGGAGACCAATCTAAGCATAGCCTCATGTATCTCCACCAGAACTTCTGGCACACCCTGCTGGACGTCCAGCGTTTGCTGCCTCACGGACGATTCCAGAAGCACATCATCAGCCATCGACTGAGCATGTGCCTGGTCCCCTGCAGTCTTCCGACTGCTGGCACCATGGGCACTCTCTGTCTCCACCAGCTCCTCCAGCGACTGTGAAGTGCCCTCACCACTGTGCCCCGGGACACTAACCGATGATCTAGTTCCCACTGAGGTGCTAGCAACTGCATCGGTACTTGCCTGGCAGATCTGGTGTGATACCGGTGGGTCAGAGATTTCAGGACCCTCAGGTGTGAAAGGGGGCCCCTGTGCCTCCTCCTCCTGGCCCTGATCTGCTGATGCTGAAAGGAATAACAAGGACATTTGGTTAGTTAAAGTGAAGACAATGTTAACATGCATCCCTGTCTCCCGGATCATCATGCGCTCATCCTTCCATAATCAATGTTCAAGCCATGTTGCAAACTTCAATCACTGAACATTCAGCAGTGCCACAGCTGCTGGGACACTAATGGTGACCTCAATGCTGAGCTAACATACCGGGCCGTGGCACCCCAGCCTCACCCAGACCAGAGGACCTGGGCACATGGTGCCTCTCCAGATCGAGGGCCTCCTGCTTGAACCTGGTAATGATGGCCAACTGGGCTGGCCCTCTGCCAGCCCTCAAGCACTCGGTGGCAATATGAGCATTCTTCTCCTGAAAAGGAGACAGGAGCATTGATTAGTGCACCTTGTACCTGGAATCTCTTCACTGCTGTCCCACCCCAACCAGAGTGGGACATTGCAGGGCTCCAGTGCCTCCTCGCCCCGCAGCTGCCACACACCCACACAAAGATGCCAGGCCTGTCTCCCCACCTTGGCCAAATCACATTTGGCATCACACGGTCTTAACCTTGCAAAGCAAGAAGGTGCAAGCACATGGAATGCAAAGGGCAGCAGATGTATTGGTGCCCCGCCACCTGGAAGCTCCCCTCCCAGCATGTCAGCACCCTGACCTTGACATGTTTTGCAGTTCCAGCACTGAGCCGAGGTGCAGATCCTCCAGGTTGTCCCCAAAACAGTAATGTCAGTGTCACTGTACCATATGCTGTGGGTGCAGAACCCATCTCATCACCACCCTCTTAGGGTGACCTCGGCATGGGCAATATCTGCTGGCCCAACCAGTGAGGGACACATGCCGTCAATGATTCAATGCAGTAACTGCACTCAGAGTTGTGGGGTGAGCGGCCAGTGGGGAAAGCCTACCTGTTGGGTTAAGTGACCAATGCCAACATGGTACTCACCCTTCTGGAGCGCAAGAGGTCGTTGAAACATTTGAAGCTGCACTGGACCTAGGTGCATCGCACCACATTGTGGGAGCTCACTATCTCTGTCACCTCGTCCCAGGCATGTTTGGTCATGTGGGGGAGGGCCTCCTCCTCCCATCCCTGGGAATGAGGACCACCTGCTGTGCTGCCACCTCCTCAAGGAGGGTAGCAAGGCAATCGTCTGAGGAATGAGGGGCGCCGTGCCCCCCCGCCCCCCCACCCCCCCTGCCTGGCCTGCTCACCAGCAGCGTTCTGGGGAGCCCTTCTGCTGGCCATGTTTGACAGCCTTTGCAAGGCTGCAGGAACTCTCTTAAACAGGCCTCTGGGTCGCCATTGGACCCGGTGGTCATTGCAGTCCTGTCGCTCCCCGCCCACTCCTGCTGTCCTCAGGAGCCGCATTTCATAGTGGGCGGGCCTTATCTGGCCCACCTGCATAAAATGGCGGCGCGGACCCGATTGCGGGTGGTGGTCGGGTCCATACTCACCCACGCCTGCTCCCACACCACCCGCCCGACAGGCAGAAAATCCTGCCCCACGTTTCTCCCTTTCAAATAGAACATTGAATTCTATCATCAATATGATCAATATTAGATAAATGTTCATGCAGATTTAGGCTGTTAACTCATTATGATATCTTATATGGCACGCACCTTGTTGCTTCAGGACATATTGGGCGGAATCATCCCAGATTTGCACTAAGTGCCGTAGCCAGTGGGTAAAATAATGTTCAGCCCACCGGCCGCAATGGTGGCTTTTCACGCCACATCGTCCCAAACCTGCAGCATTAATTATGCATTCCCAGGAAATATACCATTTCGATGGCGGGCGGGCTCATATTCGCCCGCCACTCCGTCGTCTCACTGCTTCATCACGCTCGGGCGCCATATTTAAAGTCCAGCTGCACGCTCACCTCTCAGTGCTCCCAGCCTGTGCTTCCCTGCACAGAAGACATGGCCATGAAAGGCAAAAAGACTGCAGCCCCCAGGTTCAATGACACATCCCTCGAGTGCCTTTGTGATGCAGTGGAGGCTCACCATGATGTCCTCTACCCCCATGCTGGCCACAGGATGAGCAGCAATATCACCAATCCAGATTTGGAGGCGGTGGCGCTACACAGTGCAGAAAAAGGATGAATGATTTCCTCCATTCTACCAGGCTAAATCACTCTTCTCATCACTCTCAACTCACACACTCAGAAACCCATCACATATCCACAGGGGTCTGCCAGTTCAAGGGACAGCACCATTCATTCTCTCACACATACCTTCGTTTCCTCATCCCATCCATGGCACTACTCACCACCCACACTGGTCAGGCATACTTATCATCTGGGCATGGGTCTGGGGATCCGGGCTGTTCCTGTGCTGACGGTGAGGTCGGTGCTGTGTTACCAAGTGAGGATCCAGCAGTGCAACATCCATCCGACAACCATGCTGTGAGTGATATGTCCTCTTTCACAGGCCACTGCCGAGTACTAATTGCCTCTCCTTGCTCTTGCAAGGAGCCAAACAGCCAATGAATCCCATGCCCCAGGGCCTCCAATCAAGTTATGAAGAAACCTCTCAAGAGGAATCTGGAGGCACCCTCCTTGAAGTCCCGTCACTGCGCTCACCCACACCCTCCACTAGCACAGAGACACACACCTTGGTGGGACTAGCTTTAAAGTAGCCTCAGGATCACAATGTGGTGAGCCCATAGCACTTTCTGATGCACAGCACACGGCTGCAGGGACTTCCCAGGTGTCCGGCAATCGGAGGACTGCTGGAAGCCAGAAATCTGCTGAGTCCGAGTCAGATGACAAGCCTCTGGACTTGGTCATGTCACTGTTGCTGGAGCTGCAAAGGCAAGCTAGGAACATCAGGAAGGGATGTCCACTGCACTCCTCAGATTGCAAAACATGATGGAGAAGTCGGTCAACCTTCATTCTGAGTTGATAAAGCCAGCAGGCCAATGCACTGAGGTCAACACTGGTAGGATGGCAGCCACCATGGAGACATTGGTCCAGGACGTCCCTCCTGCACTGCTGCACAGGCACAACTCCAATGCTGACGCCATAGTTGGCCTCCAACAGTGTGTATGTAAGAGTGGTGTGGGGCAGCCTGATCTCAATTCAGCTACCCATTCTCCTCAAGGGATCAGCCAGGGGCCCTTGGGCACAATAGGGAGGAGAATCAGCAGGTGTACCCCCAGGGCCATCCATCCAGGTGACTCCAAGAGTGTCTGGCCCATCCAAATTCCATCTTTCTGCAACCTCAGTAGCTCCAGTTCCACAGGCCAAGGAGGGTGCCACCGCCACACAGCAGGATCCTGAAAGCAGGCTAGGGCCCTCCAGCTCTCAGCCCTCCAGACGCTTGCCAAAGTCATCATAGAGAGGGTGTAGCAGTCAGCAGGCTGCCTCCACCTCTACTGTGGGATGGGATGTTGGGGGAGCACCAAGATGTAGCGGCAGGGTTAGGAAGGTTAAGAAGATGTAGTTGCACAGTCTGTGCATGAGTGCTAATCACTTGTACATAATGTTCAGTATTGCCAATAAATTCCCAAGAATGTGTCCTTGCTTATGGCTCCTTGCGGATGAGCAGTGTTCGTGTCACTCAGAGGTGAAACCTTCCTGCACAAGATAAAGGCAGGTGTCTCAGTCCAGGGCCTTTTCCCTGTGCTTTGTACAGCCTTCAGACCAAAGAGATGGTCCAGCCTCACCCTCTCCGGACACATTACTGATGCCTGCACCTCAGCGGTGCTTGCCAATTCTGCCAGAATGTAGTGGGTAGGCGTCACAGAGTTCTGTCATTCTCTGTGTGCTCTCAGCACTTTTAAGGTTGGGCTGTCCTCCATCTCTTTAACATCTGTGACCAGTGAAGCTGTGCTGCTGAATGGATCAGGTGCTGAAGGCTGACAACACGGATGTCAGCAGCACCGCCCTCTGCGGGTAGCCTTGTCACGAGGGTCCGTCCCTGCAGTCTCTGTGGGCCCTGGAAGATGTCAGGGATCTGAGAACAACTAAGAATGTCGGAGTCGTGGACACTCCCTGGAAATCATGAGCAGACCTGGAGGATGTATTTGTGGTGGTCGCACACCAGCTGAACATTCAGCAAGTGGAAGCACTTGCAGTTGACATAGTTGACCACGTGTTGCGATGGAGATCTGAGTGCCACATGAGTGCAGTCGATGGTACCCTGCACCTGTGGGAAACCTGAGATCTGGGAAAATCCAATTGCTCTTGCATCCTGGCTCTCCTGATCCCAGGCGAATTGCTCAAAGTTGTGTGCCTTCGTGAAGATGGCATCTGTGACCTCAAGAATGCATTTGTGGGCGGAAGCTTGTGATATCCCACAGAGGTCACCTGCGGATCCCTGAAAGGAGCCACTGGCATAGGATTTGAGTGCAGTGTCACTTTCACAGCCACTGACAGAGGATGCCCTCCATGTCCATGTGGCACCAAATCCTGCAGTGGCTGGCAGAAGTGAGTGACCAGATCCCTAGACATGCGCAGTCTTCAGCAACACTGGTTTTCGGTCATCTGCAGGAATGAAAAGCAGCGTCTATAACCCTGTTTCTAGCTAGGTGCCGACCAGCGACGACTTGCTGTGGCTCTTCGGCGACGTGTGCAGGACCCCCAGCCGCCACTTCTTCCAGAGAGTGTGGCTCCTTCCTCTGCACAGCTGGGCACATCTGTCGCTCTGTTCTGCATCGTCTTCGCTCTCTGTATGCCACGAGGCATACAGCTATTTCACCACCTGATGTATTCCTCCTGCAGTATGAAAGCAAGAGGCACATGGGTTAGCCTGTGTGAACTAAGAACCTGATTTGGTTAAGTCTGAAGACCCCTTAACTCATCCCGGAAAGTGTTGGCCAGCAATTGGATGGCCAGAGATTAGTGCGCTGCATGGCTGCCTGAAACCCCATCTTCCTCCGCCCCACTCCACCTGACCAATTGGTGACAGCTTTACCCATTGGACTCCATCCTGTGCTCTCAGCTCAGGTGCAGACATTCTCCTAACCTGCACTGCAAGGCTGCACTGTTAGCTTGAATCATGGGGTAGGCTGGTCCAAACTGGAATGATGACATTGCAAGGAGCTGTGAGCGCTTCCACCAGTGACTGTTCCACGGCCAGCTTTAGCAAGGAGAATGTATAACTTGCCCAGTCGTCCAACTGTTCTGTCGTCCACTAAAATGCTCATTAGTTTGCAGCCTGTGCCCGAGGGGAGAAAAAATTTCGAGTACTTGGTGGCATTTTGATGCCTCTGCGTTGCTTGAGTGGGCAGAGAAGCTATAGGCCCGACTGCAAGCATATCAATGTGGCTGTGCCTGAATTGTCTCAGCTGCAGAGGAATGGTCACTTTATACAAGGTACCCCTAATGCGCAGCCACTTTCCTTGACCACTGCCCCCCAAAGCTGCACACGCTTGTGCATTACCTTCAACGGCCAGGCAGCCTTTGCACCCCCACCCCCCCAAGTTGCCTCAATCGCAGAGCATCCCTTACCCAAAATGCCTCAATGAGGCAATATGGGTAGAGCTCCAGAATAGGAAGGGTGCAGTCACAATGTTGGGGGTTTACTATAGGCCTCCCAATTGCCGGCAGGAGATTGAGGAACAGTTATGTAGGCAGATTTTTGAAAGATGTCGAAGCAATAGGGTTGTTGTGGTGGGTGATTTTAACTTTTCCTATATTGACTGGGAATCACTTAGTGCTAGAGGTTTGGATAGTGCAGAATTTGTAAGGTGCATCCAGGTGGGCTTCCTGAGACAATATGAAGATAGTCCAACTAGGAAAGGGGCAATACTGGACCTGGTAGTAGGGAATGAACCCAACCAGGTTGTCGAAGTTTCAGTAGGGGAGCATTTCGGGAAAAGTGACCATAATTCAGTAAGTTTCAAGGTACTGGTGGATAGGATAACAGGATTCCTCGGGTTAAGGTGCTTAATTGGGAGAAGACTAATTATAACAATATTAGGCAGGAACTGAGGAATCTAGACTGGAGGCGGATGTTTGAGGGCAAATCAACAACTGATATGTGGGAGGCTTTCAAACGTCAGTTGATAAGAATTCAGGACCAGCATGTTCCTGCTAGGATGAAGGATAAGTATGGCAAGTTTCAGGAACCTTGGATAACGAAGGATATTGTGAGCTTAGTCAAAAAGAAAAGGGAAGCATTCGTAAGGGCTAGAAGGCTGGGAACAGATGAAGCCCATGGAGAATATAAAGAAAGTAGGAAGAAACTTAAGCAAGGAGTCAGGAGTGCTAAAAGGGGTCATGAAAAGTCACTGGCAACCAGAATTAAGGAAAATCCCAAGGCCTTTTCTACATATGTAAAAAGCAAGAGGGTAGCCAGGGAAAGGGTGGGCCCACTCAGGGACAGAGATGGGGATCTATGTGTGGAGCCAGAGGAAATGGGAGAGATACTAAATGAATACTTTTCATCAGCATTCACCAAAGAGAAGGACTTAGCGGTCGATTTGTCTAGGGAAGAATGTGTAGATAGCCTGGATCATGTTGAGATCAAAAAAGTGGAGGTGTTAGGCGTCTTGAAGAATATTAAGGTGGTTAAGTCCCCAGGGCCAGAAGGGATCTACCCCAGAGTACTGAGGGAGGCAAGGGAGGAGATTGCTGGGGCCTTGACAGAAATCTTTGTATCCTCACTGGCTATGGTGAGGTTCCAGGGGACTGGAGAATGGCCAGTGTTGTTCCATTGTTTAAGAAGGGTAGCAGGGATAATCCAGGAAATTACAGGCCGGTCAGCCTTACGTCCACGGTAGGGAAATTATTGGAGAAGATTCTTCATGACAGGATTTACTACCATTTAGAAGCAAATGGGCGTATTAGTGAGAGGCAGCATGGTTTTGTGAAGGGGAGGTCGTGTCTCACTAACTTGATTGAGTTTTTTGAGGAAGTGACAAAGATGATCGACAATGGAAGGGCAGTGGATGTTATATATATGGATTTCAGTAAGGCCTTTGACAAGGTCCCTCATAGCAGACTGGTACAGAAGGTAAAGTTGCACGGGATCAGAGGTGAGCTGGCAAGATGGATACAGAATTGGCTTGGTCATAGAAGACAGATGGTAGCAGTGGAAGGGTGCTTTTCTTAATGGAGAGCTGTTACTAGTGGAGTTCCGCAGGGATCAGTGCTGGGACCTTTGCTGTTTGTAGTATACATAAATGATTTGGAGGAAAATGTAACTGGGCTAATTCGTAAGTTTGCAGATGACACGAAGGTTGGAGGAGTTGCAGATAGTGAAGAGGATTGTCAAAGGATACAACGGGATATAGATCAGTTGGAGACTTAGGTGGAGAAATGGCAGATGGAGTTTAATCCAGACAAATGCGAGGTAATGCAGTTTGGAAGACCTAATACAGGCAGGAATTATACAGTAAATGGCAGAACACTTAAGTGCTTTGACCGGCAGAGGGATCTGGGTGTACAGCTCCACAGGTCACTGAAAGTGGCAACGCAGGTGGATAAGGTAGTCAGGAAGGCATATGGCATGCTTGCCTTCATTGGCAGGGGTATTGTGTATAAAAGCTGGGAAGTCATGCTGCAGCTGTATAGAACCTTGGTTAGGCCACACTTGGAATATTGTGTGCAATTTTGGTCGCCACATTACCAGAAGGATATGGAGGCATTGGACAGGGTATAGAGGAGGTTTATGAAGATGCTGCCTGGTCTGGAAGTTATTAGCTATGAGGAGAGGTTGGAGAAACTCAGATTGTTCTCACTAGAGTGACAGAGTTTGAGGGGCAACTTGATAGAAGTTTACAAAATTATGAGTGGCATGGACAGAGTAGATAGGCAGAAGCTTTTTCCCAGGGTAGAAGAGTCAATTACTAGGGGACATAGATTTAAGGTGAGAGAAGAAAACTTTAGAGGAGATGTGCGGGGCAAGTTTTTTATGCAGAGCGTAGTGAGAGTCTGGAATTCGCTGCCAGAGGAGGTGGTGGAAGCAGGTACGACAGTGATATTTAAGAGGCAGCTTGACAAATACAAGAATAGGATGGGAATAGAGGGATACGGAACCCGGAAGTGCAAAGTGTTTTAGTTGACGGGCAATATGATCAGCGCAGGATTAGAGGGCCGAAGGGCCTGTTCCTCTGCTGTACTTTTCTTTGTTCTTTGTTTGTTCTTTGCTGAAGTCCAACAAGCGTCCCTCGCGATGACTCCACAGGGTTACTGTGCACTCACCTCCGAGTTCCCTTCAGAGTGCAGCCTGCCAAGTGCATGCTTTTCATATGCTGTTGTGAAACACGGTGGCGTGCAATCACGCCAACATGGGCGGTCAATCCAGCGGGGGTGATGAGTCCAGCCGGCTGGCCTTATAATCATATGCTAATGTATTACAATGATGTTCCTGACATCCGATAGCAGGAACACAGCCAGCCATGGATGAGATGAGTGGACGATTGCAAACTGGTTTCACCAAATTGTGAAGTGGAGTTTTGGCCTTCCCGCCATATTGTCTGCCGCCACCGAACACGCCCGATGCCAGCGGGCACAGACGCTTCCACTGATTGTTGGAGAGAACTATCACAAACACATTCAATAGTTCACTACTTTTCTGATGTGCTAGTCGGCTTATCCCAATCTATACAGAAGTTAAAATTCCAAATTAAAACAACTCTGCAGTTCCTACAGGTTTGTCTAATCTCTGCATTTATACGATCTTCCACAGCTAATACTAGGAGGCTTGTAACAAACTCACACTATCATCTTAAATCCCTTTTTATTTCTCAATTCTACCACAAAGTCTTCATTACCTGCTTACTCCTTGTTATATTCTCTCTTACAGTAGTCAGTGCCAAGCTCATATTTGATTGCCTGCACTTCATCCATTAATGTTGCTCACCAAGGCTGCTCTTTCCCTCTCTAACATTTTCCTTATATTTCCCTATGGAATTTATGGGCTGAATTTTGAGTTTGTTGGGCAGGCACGGTGAGCGGACCCGGAAGTAGCTCGGAAAAGAGTCACCGCCGGTGATCGATCCCAAGCACAAGTTCACGCTGGCAGGCCAATTAATGGCCAGCCAGTGTGAAAGACACACTAAAAGGCTCAGCACTGCCGGGGTGGGGGTGGGAGGAGGGTGAGCGCTGAAGTCTGTGCATGCCCATGGGAGTGCGCCCTGAAAGCTCCCTGAAGGCACAGAGCTGCCTCAGGGAGCTGAAGAATTGGAGAAACAAAAATAAAGACTTTAAAGATGATGTAAACATACCCTTACACGTGACTCAGTCACACGAAGAAGGACATATATAAAATGAAGCTGAAAATTTTTCTTAGGTTTTTATTTACCGTTGGAAACCTCAGCCCGCCTGGTTGAAGTGCATCCTGATGGAAAGTGCTATAAGGGGTGCACAAGTGATTCAAGGTGTGCAAAATGGCACGGTTTTCCTAGTTGGGCGGGAACGGTCAGCCAAAATTGGAGTGAAAAGCCGGGACTCCGCCAGAAAGCGGGAAACAGCCCCTGCTAACCAAAAACTTAGAGGAAACAGCTTAGCAGCAAAGTCAAAAACTAAGTTTTATCAACATGGAAACAATCATATTCCTAATGATTGGCAATTTAAAAAGGTGGAGTGTTATTTTTGTTACAAAAGTGGACACATATTGAAACATTGCAAAGCAAGATTTAAATAGACTTCCAGGCAACTAATAAAGTCCAATGAAGTATACAGTGTAGAAGAGCCAGAAACAACCAATTCTGACATTTATTGCTTGTTCAACATAAAAGTTGGGAAGACAGGGCCAATTACTGTCACATTGCAAATGAATGGTAAACTGTTCAAAATGGAAGTAGACACGGGTGCTTCTACCACTGTAATAGGAGAGCATACTTTCAGATATTTAAATAAAGGTGCTCAACAATTAAATTTGGAACAAACCTCTGCCAAGTTGAAAATGCATACAGGCGAAGAAATCCAGGTAAAAGGCATCATCAGAAGAACTGTTCATTATAGACACGAAACAGCACAGTTACCAGTGATGGTGGTAGAAGGTGAAGGACCAAACCTTCTAGGTTGTGATTGAATGAAAGAAATTCAATTAAACTGGTCCAAAATCTTCCAAAACAAAAATACCTGGAAAAACTCAGCAGGTCTGACAGCATCTGCAGAGAGGGATACAGCTGTCATTTCGAGCCAATGGAATCTTCCAGAGTTGCTAAAAAAAAATTGACACTGTCTTCAAGGATGAACCGGGAAAAATCCAAGTCCTGCGGGCCAAGATTTACATGTACCTAGAAGCAACCCCTTGCTTTTTGAAAGCAAGAACGGTGCCATACGCTCTGAGAGAGAAGGTTGACGCTGAGCTGAACCTGCTAGAGAGATTGGGTATCATAAAAGCGGTTTGGTTCTCAGAGTGGGCAGCACCCACAGTCCCTATCCTTAAACCAGATCAGACCATCTGGATCTGTGGGGACAATAAACTAACGGTCAACAGAACAGCCAAACTGGAAAGGTACCCTATTCCCAAGCTTGAAGACCTATATGCCAAACCAGCAGGAGGGACAATGTATACAAAGCTTGATATGAGTCACGCATATCAGCAACTGGAGTTGGGTTATGCTTGGTGAGAATTTGTGACCATAAACACCCTCAAAGGATTATATCAAAACACACGCCTGCCCTTTGGTGTTTCTTTGGCCTGTGCCAATTTTCAGAGGACAGTGGAGAACATGCAACAAGGACTACCTCGAGTTGTGCTCTACCTTCATGATGTACTAATAACTGGATTCACGGGAATGGAACACTTGGCTAATCTAGAGGAAGTCCTAAAATGATTTTTAGAAGCAGGAGTGTGCCTAAAGAAGGAAAGCTTTTTAGCAAATTAAGTCATTTATTTAGGTCACCGGGTAGGTGCCCAAGGGTTACATCCTGTTGAAGACCAATCAGAGAGGCACCTGCGCCTAAGAGAGCCTCTGAACTTAAATCATTTTTAAGGAAGGTAAATTATTATGGCCGATTTCTACCAAATTTTTCAATGATTCTAGCCCCTCTACATTCACTGCTAAAGAAATACCAGCATTAGGTTTGGAAGTCACCCCAAGAAGAAGCCTTCATGAAAGTAAAACAGCTCTTGCACCCTTCAAAGTCGTTATTGCACTATGGCCCAACAAAGGAATTGGTGCTAACCTGCGATGCGTCCCCTGATGGAGTGGGAGTGGTACAATCTCACAAGATGGACAACAGTACAGAGAGGCCGATAGACTATGTATCCAGGAATCTTACCACAGCTGATAAATTATATTCTCAGATCGAAAAGGAAGGTCTATCGATTATTTTTGGTGTAAAAAAATTCCACCGTGCATGGGCGACATTTCATGATAGTATCAGACCACAAACCACTTTTGGGTCTGTTTAACAAAGGAAAGGTTAAGCCTCCCATAGCCTGTGCACGTATTCAAAGATGAGCCCTAATTTTGGCGGCATATGAATACACCTTTGTGAATAGACCAGGGATTCATATGCCCTAAGTCGCCTTCCTTTGCAAGAGAACGATGACCATGTCCCAGTTCCCCAAGAGCTCATATTAGTGATGAATTTCCTGGATTCCTTGCCAGTCTGTGCCAGACAGATAAGAAACTGGATGAATCGTGATCCAGTCCTGTCTTGAGTGAGAGATGAAGTGTTACATGGTTGGTCTCAGGAACCAGTCTCTGATGAATTGAAGCCACTTTTCAACTAAAGACACGAGATGAGAAGTCAAGGTGGTATTCTATTATGGGGTGCATGGTTAGTAGTACCTTCACAAGGAAGAGAACCACTTTTAGTAGAGCTACACAGTGCCAATCCGGGAATTTCACAAATGAGGATGATAGCGCAAAGTTACCTCTGGTGGACAGGGATGGACAGCGATATTGAAAAGGTGGTAAAACACTGTGTGCAATGTTAACAGCTACAAAAGTTACTGGTGGCAGCCCCATTACCCAGGGGAGTGACCATGGTAGACATTGGGTGAGATTGCACATAGATTACGTAAGTCCATTCCTTGGAACCATATGCTCATTCCAAGTGGTTAGATGTTTATGAGGTTAAGTCGCCAATGTCAGGCGCTACAATAGAAAAACAACACCAAAGCTTTGTTGTCCATGGATTGCCAGAAGTAATCATCTCAGATAATGCTCCTGTGTTTACGAGCACTGAATTTCAAAGATTTATCAGCCTAAATGGTATCAACCATGTGAAGACTGCACCGTACCATCCGTCATCTAACGGACTGCTGGGAAGAGCAGTACAAACATTTAAGGCGGGAATGAAAAAGCGAACAGGTGAATTGTTGGAAACTAGACTTTCCCATTTCCTATTTCACTACAGAACAACCCCCCGCACTACAACAGGAGCAACGCCTGCAGAATTACTGAATAGGCGCCATCTTCGAAAATGACTAAGCCCAATACTTTGCATTTTGGAGGGGAAGGTGGAGGAAAGTCAATGGAACCAAAAAGCGACTCATGATTTACATAGTCATGAGTGACAATTTACTGTTGGGGAAGCAGTATATGCCAGGAATTTCAGTGGAGGACCGAAGTGGTTTCCTGGTAAAATAAGACTGTGACCATTGTCGTACCAGCTGGAAGTGGAAGGTCCGGATCACCCATAAGCATGTGGATTATTTAAGAAGAAGGGAAATACCCCAACAAAATGATGTTCCACCTGTAACCATTGCTGAGCCTGTGGTTCCCACTGAAGTTGCTCAACCAAGGACAGACATGCCCGATGTCTCTTTCAGAGTGGAAGACGCTGAACTGCCTATACCTAATGAGGTACCTGATGTTAATGTGGTTCCAATGAATATGTTTCCTAAAAAAGAATCTGAAGTCGTGAGCTACAACGTTCCACATGGATCAGGAAACCACCTAAAAGACCGAACTTGTAATTTCATGACCTATGTAAATATTGTAATGCCATTAGATAAATATCCTTGTAAATATAAAATGTACAGAAAAGTTAAAGGGGTGAATGTAGTAATTATGGTTTTGATAAATGTAGGACTGTAGCTTTAAGAATAATCCAGAGTTGTAAGATCACATGATCTGTATAAACCAATGAGTTATCAGCATGGGGAACCTTTAGGACCCAGTTCATTAATTAAAGAGTTAAATGCACACATGCAGTTGCTGCTGCTGTCTTGTAAATAAAGTTCAATGTTTCCACCTGGAAAGTCAACTCGATAACAAGGACTAATTTTGTATGTGTGCATGTTTGTGTCTGTTTATTTGAGGGAGTGAGTGTTTTAGTTGTGTTTACGTTTCTGGTGTGTGAATAAATGCTTGCCTTTTCTATTGATCTAAATTTACCAGAAAGCCTGTTTTTTGTCTATTCTTTAAAGTCACTACACTCAAAAGGTCTAAAAGGCTCCCTATTAAGACATACATCTTGTTGTAAACAACTGAGGTGAGGAAAAAGGGGAAAATGTTAACCTACCACCTCTTCCCAACTGTAACACACATCTTTGCAAAGCATTGAATCAGAAATCCTTGATAGTTGAGGAGAGCATTTGCAACATCTCTCCTACTACAAGAAATGTATTGGCCTCAGAACCTTTCTTTTAGCTTGACAAACAGAATGATCAGCTCTTTCAATATCCTAAGCAGAGTATTGAATCATTGCCTGTTCCTTCTGTTCAGTGCAGATTCGCTCAGAGCCACAATATGACTAAGAGATATTGATAATGTTTTCAAAGGTTTTCAGTAGGCCCTGCTTAACATAAAGAGGGGGAGGAGTGGTCAAAATGTTTAGTTCACCTCACGATACATTTGCAACTTTTATTTGAGTCCCTATTTTTCTTTTTGCTCTGTTTCGCTTTTTATCTGTCTCTTTTTACAAATTCACCCTCTGTCCTTTGAATGAGACTTTGGATTGAGACTGTGGCTGCCTTCATAGTTATAAAACCTTTGATATGTTTAATAATTGTATGATCTTTGTATAGCTATTAATACCATTATGCCTGATATATGATATGTTGTGTTTCAAGTGGAACAGCAATGGATAACAATGTGGATAAACTAATACTGCATAATGGTTATAGTAACACACTAGCGACCTGGATATCATGAATTGAAAATGAATCCAGGTAAATTGTAAAGGTGATTTCAATAAATCTTCTAATCTTTAAGCATTGACAGGAAAATATTGGCTATGACTGGTTAAGTAATCTAATCATCCCCACTACCTTCACAAAATCAAAAGGATGGATATTAAATGTGACCTTGCAAATGCCATTCACATGCTGAGAGTTTAGAACAACTAGTTGAAATAAGAAACAACAGAAACCTTCATAGACATGTTTTCAAGATGGATGTTAAGTCGAAATCATGCTGTATGATACTGACAACTAAAGCATTCATGTGCTTTTACAAAATTCCTGTGACTGCAATTTTAACTGAAGTTTATCCCATTTAAAACAAAAAGCTTGATATCTTTAATAAAATAGCAGTCAGCAAATATTAAATCATACAATTTTTATAGCATCTGTAATATTGTAAACCAAGGCACTTCGCAGGAACATGATCCAACTAAACTTGATTCCAAACCTCTTAAGGTAGATATTAGGGCTGATGACCGAAAGCTTTAAGGATCATGAGGAGGAAGCAGAGTTTGAACTAATAACATCCTGACTCAGAAATTATAATGTTACCACTAAGCCAAGGTTGACATACACTGGTCCACTGTGTAGTCCAAAATGTTTTTCATTGGCTATAAACAAATGTGCATTAAACCACATGCTAAGAACCACCATAGCAGAAACGCCAAGTAGTAAACTTCAAATTTACTTGAAGCTGCTCAGTTGCACTGGACTGAAAGAGTTGCAATTGAGGAAATTCTGTTACTATTACAATTCCTGGCTCCAAATTTCCCCTACCAGGATCAGATCAACAAGAAGTGAATGGAATATTGAGAGATGTGATCTATCAATTGATTAATCCCGGTTGTTAGAATGAGTCCACTGTGCTTACTCAGGGAATGAGTGCACCATGAGTCCTCGTGCACTAATCACTAAAACAATGAAAGCAACAGCAAGGACTCCGAAAAGACTTATGCCGATTTTGCAGGAGCTGAATTTCAAACCAAGTTGTGTGAGGGCCAACAAGATCGAAAGGCTAGTTAGTGCTCCAATCTAGTGGAACACAACAACTTACACTGTGACCGACATCCCCACCTAATAATACTGTAAATATCAATGCTACCATTTACGTATCTCTTTATCACGTTCAAAGCATTGGAATTATATATCTTTCAAATGCATTTATTGTTGCAATGTAGGCATATGTGGACAGTTATTCTGCGGCACAAACAGTAATGAGCTAAGTGACAGTTAATTGTTTTCATAGAATCATGGAGTTATTGAAACCTATTGCACCAAAGTAGGCCTGCTATCCCTATGTTGACTCTTAGAAACAGCAGTTGAGCTTAGTCCTACATCATTGCTTTTTTGCCCTTAACCCTGTAAGTTTTTCATCCTCAACTACCTGGCTAACTCCCTTCTAAAATTATTTATGGACTTAGCTGTCATCACTTTTCCAGGTAGAGCATTCCAGAACTTGACAACTCTCTCAACTCCTCATCTACTCTCCAGATCCTTTGCCAATGATTTTGAATCTATGATCTCTATTTATTGAACCACTCGCCAAAGGGAATCATTTTTCTCTACTTAGTCAAAACATCTCAATCATCTTGTAAATCTCTATTCGGTGACCTCTTAATTTTCTCTGTTCAAGGAAACAGTCTTGACTTTTCCAACATCTCCTCATAGCTGAAGTCCCTTATCCCTAGCATTCTGGTTAACCTCATCTGTACTCTTTTGAACACTTTTACATCTTTCCTGAAGTGTAGTGTCCTGAATTGTCCACAATCCTCCAGCTGAGGCCTAAGAAGTGATTTATAAGATTCTATCATAATCTCTTTGTTTTTATCCCTTGATTTATAAACTGAAGTAAAACTTATCTGATTTTTAACCACCTTATTAACCTGCCCTGCCTCCTTTGAAGATTTGTGGATAGGAATGGGGATAACAGATTGGGGACAGAATTTTCCCAGCTAGGTGCAGGCAGTTTCGGATGCAGTCAGGTTGGGAAAGTCCCAGAAATGTATGTTGGATCAGGATCCGGATGTTATCCATCCTCTTATGGCTTCCCCTGATTATTGAAGAACACTATGGTGGCGGGAAAGCAATTAAGGCAATTAAAAAGGCAACTGAGAGCCTTTTTAACCACAATTTCATTCTTTCCCAACAGCACAAGGCTACCATGTTGTATCTGCACCTTGCTGGATTCACAAAGGCGATTGCACAGTGAAATTCAGTAAAATTGATGAGCTGTGAAGGTTTTGATCAGTTACATTGAGGAGGTTCAACCATGGCCATTGTAAGGCTGCTGTTCAAAGCACCTCTTCTCTCAGAGAGTGCTTTCACTGCTTGACAGGTGATTACAGACTTCACTTATTTTCAGCTGCACTTCCCTGCTACCAACCTTCACCACAGCAGGGGAGCAGCTTAGGCAGTTCTAACTTGCAACTCTGCTTAAGGGCAAGAGCAGAAGACACACCACCAGCAACAGCTCTAGCAGCAACAGGGACAACAACAGCAGTAGCAGCAGCACCAGCCCCAGTACCAGCACCAGTTGCCTTCTCCTCAGCCACATGTCCCTCCACAGGGTAGAGAGGATGAACATCTAGATGTAGCTGGAAGGGCGTGAGACCACAACAGAATCAACAGGCAGGCAGTTTGCCTGAGCACCAGTACTTGAAGAGTCATTTGGTAGTACAGAACTTGAATATTGCTGAAAAAAGAACCATGTCAAAATTTTTGATCTTGCACTCATCAGGACACTTTGCAAGAATATCAGTATAATGGGAAAACAACAATTTACACTGTGTGTGAAGAGAGTGCTGATTGATTGGCAAGTGGACTCTGATTGATAGAGGTGTTGCTATGGAGAATGCACCAATAATGGTGGCTAACAGTTAACTTCCAAGCATTATTACTGCAAATCTGGGACAATTCCGCCCATGGAATCTGTTTAGTATTTCATATTAAAGGCAGTATGCCCGACAATGCTACACACTCCTCAGTGGGCTGTTAGACCAGATGTGTCAACTGTTCAGTTGGTAGTACCTCAATTCTAAGACACAAAGTTTGTGGGTTCAAGTCCCACTTCAGGTCTTGTGCATGAAAATCTAGGCTCATACTCCAGTGCAGCAATGTTGTCTCATTGTCTTTTGTAACATTAACCCATAAACCCTATCTCTGTACACTCTTTGGTGAAGAGGTATATTACTGAGGAGAGACCCCAATACCTCACATAATCTGGCTGGAACTTGCTAAAAAAAAAGCTACCTAAAGGATGGTAATACTCTGGGTTTATTCCTTTCCTTTAGGAAGTGTTATTTTTATTCATTCATGGGATGTGGGCATCGCTGGCTAGGCCAGCATTTATTTCCCATTCTTAATTGCCCTTGAGAAGGTGGTGGCGAGCTGTGTTCTTGAACTGCTGCAGTCCATGTGGTATAGACAAGACCTTTAGATCTATTCAGTGTCCTTAAGATTTGCTTCCTTGTTGACAGTGAACACCTGGAAAGTATTCCTGATCCAGGATCGTCCCAAAAGGGCTAGGATTATAATCCATCGCAAGCATGCTCAAGCTTTCCTCAAGACAGCTACTAGATCCCAGGAATCAACCTAGTGAACATTCTCTGAACTGCCTCCAATATAACTATAGCCTTCCTTGAATAAAGAGACCATAACTGTACACAATACTCCAGGCGTGGTCTCTCCAATGTCCTGTACAGTTGGAACAAGTCCTCTCTACTTTTATGCTCCACTCACCTTGCAACAATGGCCAATATTCCATTTGCCTTCCTAATCTGCATACTAACTTTTTGTAATTCATGTACCAGGACCCTCAGATCCCTCTGTACTGCAACATTCTGCAGTGTCTTTCCATTTAAACAACATTCTGCTTTTCTAATCTTCCCACCAGATATTGGGAATTTAAGAACAGATGGTGGGCTTCATCACATGCCAGCAACTGTTCAACCCCCGGCTGAATGTAAAGGCAGCCAGTAGTATGTGAGCTGCGTGGCCCAATGCTACTAACATGTAAATGATGTGGCATCATTGCACTTCCTTCCACTGAACCAACATGGGCGGGTTACAAATTATAACCCTGTTGCCCAAAAAATAGGGTATAACAACTCATAGTCCACAGTTTTTGATCCTGTTGCTTAAATAAGTAATTCAGAATGGAATGGTATTGATTTTCCACTTATCATTTGCATGATACAGGTATGCATCAAGGAAAAAGATGAAAAATGGTCTGTTTAGGCAGCAAAACTGGATCAATGACAGAGTGAGTTGGATGAGCATTTTCTTATTTCCAAATTATTCTGTCCAACAGGTTATCTCAGTTGGCTTTGGCACTGAGAAGAATATGTTTTAACCTTTAGTTAATTGGCTTCTTGGGCCTTTAGCTATTTATTGCCATGGGAAATTGTTAAATGTCAGGTATTTATTGCTCAATAAAACCTTGACAAACCTTTGAGTATCCAAAGTGTAACAACCATTAAATTTTAATTACTGATGTCGTGAGCTGATTGAAACTTCCTCCCATAAGGCACTGGTAAATTACTACCTTAATATCAATGTATTTGTTTCAGACAGATTGGGCCCATTTTAAAATGAGGATGAAAACAGAACGTGTGATCCCTAAGGTGAACATTCAACCTGAGGAGTAAGGGGATGCTGCTGGCCCAGCCTACTTGGTGAATGGGTGGTAATCGTGATATGGTGCCATTGATTGCAAAGGGGGGGACTCCAGAGGTGATCACAGTGGGGTGGGGATAGGGAGGTGCTCTGGTTGGGTGGGGGGTAGGTGTGGTATCTGAGTGTGATTGGGGCAGATGGAAAGAGCCCGAACTCAGGGAGGACCAAAGGTTCCTTGAGAGTCCTGGAAGAGTAATTCTGCCCCTCCTGACCCCCCCAAGGAAATCTAAAATTAAATTTTAAAACTTACTTTGCTAAGCCTCTTCTAACCAACATTCTGCTCCCAGCCAAAACCACAAATTAGCCAGATTAACTCAATACATTGCTGCTTGTGGGATCTTACCTTGTTCAAAATGGTATTACATCTGTCTAAGTATTACCTTGCTGCACTTCAAAGTGGTTCATTATTTGTAAAACATTTTGAGATGTTTCTGAGAGTAGTAATAAGGCTCTAAACAAATGCAAGTATCTCTTTTCATCCTTATTCATTCATTCATGAACATCAATCATAATTAACATCCGTAGCTGAAACAAGTATACAGACGAAGGTTAGTATTGTATGACACAACGAAGGATGTGTACAGGTGCAGTGCCTGGTATGAACAATTATCCAATTTTAGTTGCAATGATGTGTAACCACTGCTGTCAGAAATAATAATTTGTTTAGGTACTCCTGGGGAATTTCTAATTCAGATCTTAGAATAGCATTAGAAGTGTCCCCATCAACAGAAGGCTATCCTGCCATAACACTTCTCCTTATTGTTCTATTGCTTCCTTACATAACAATAATATTTGCGAGAGAGAATGCTTCATTTTGTGAAGTGACTTGAAGTTTCCAATATGATAAAGTGCTGCAAAATGCATTTTGTTTTCTTTATTCTTTCATGGGATGGAGGCACAGTGGTTGCCAATGACAGTAGTCTAGCCTTGAGGATCTGATTGCAGTGTGGAAAGAAGACCTCACACAAAGAATCAAGGTTAGTGAATACACCTTCAAATGCCATAGCCCACCAACCGCACCACAAGTTCCCACACACTGCTCAAAGCACCACACCCCTTTATTTATCAATTACTTCTGATAGATAACATTCATTGCCTAACTTTAACATACACTGCTGCAAGCATTGCATCCATATCTCACAGATTGTACACACTTCCAGCTATTCAACCATCATGGACACATCAACCAAACACATTGTGCTCATTTACTGACACACTTCCTCTCTCTTATACGACAATGTGGTGCTCAATCAGAGGCAGCACCTAACTGACAGGACACAGCAATGGCTGCATCACCTTACCCCCTTCAAGGAGAGAGTTCTTGCTTTCACTGGAACAGCCATGACTAAGTTTGTGACCAGTGGCCAAAGCAATAGAAGATGAGGATATGTTCATATCAAATCCTCCTTCTCACATCCCACTTCTTTCTCATGCCACAACCTCCTCTGATTTACAAGCTATAGATGGTGTAAGAATTCTCTTCTTGCTTTTCCATCCTCCCCTCAACATATTCCTCCACTTGTGCCTTTCTCAGTTCAAACGGCAAAGGACTGTAACCAGGCCAGGGAGTAATGGAAGAGAAAGAGGTGGGAGAACAGAAAGATATGTAAAAGGCACGCCATCACTCACTCTTGCACTCATAGCTGCCATGTCAGATACTGACACAATGCATACCTTAGAGAATATCTTAGAAGTGGAATCAGCACGCGGTGTGTCACTGGTCATTGGACATCTAGGTGCTGCAGGGGAAATCATGCATCTCAGCTTGCTGCCACATAAGCTCAGCCTGTTCTCATGCAAGGTCAGCTTGTTGCCATGCAGGCTCAGACTGCTGCTCACATTGCTGCATATAACAGTGTGCAAAAGGGTTTGCGTGATGTCACAGCAGTCAAGCAAGTTGTCCTCCAACATATTACTAGGATTGCTAAGGCAAGGGCCAAGGGGTGTACCAATTTGCATGGAGCACAAACCCATTGTGCTTTCTTGGGATAACAGCATTTGTTCTTTCAGCCCTACTAGTTCCCCTGCTGTTGTCTGTGAACCAGCCAGCTCACATTGCTGGCACCCAAGCTGAGGCAGTTTAGTCTGAAGTCGGCCCTCCTAGGGCCACAACTGCTCATTATCATCCTTCAAGGTCATCTGCATTTGCCCCATTGAAAACAGCAGCCACCAACCAGGCACATTGCAGCCACCGGAGTGGTACTGTGCTATCAGGATAGTGGGCATTCTCCAAGTTGAATTTCTTGATGTGCTCACAAACCAATTGGATTTTCAGAATGCTGTATCCCTTGCAGTTTCTGTATTGCTCCCATTGGCATGGTTGGCTCATGGAGCCATGTGTATGCAGTTCAGGAAGTCCTGCGCCATTTGGAAGTCGCTAACCTTGCGAATCCACATGCCCCTTTCATCCTACTGTACCCTCCTTAGGGAGAATGAAGTCGTCCCCTCTCCTGTGTCCTGAGTGGCTGTGAGCTCCCTGATGTACCTATGAAGAGCAAACTGAGAGATGTTACTGATGTTGCCTCTGCCTGGATGAACCCAATGCTATGCTAACTTCATCGTGACTGGGAAATGTGTCCTTGCCCTGCTTTGAGATTCTTGTGCGAAAGAGGTGGCACAACTCTGTGACTATCTCCTTGGTGAAACATAGCCCCTTGTAACTTGGTGAGTCACCCTTTAAATAGCCCCAAAGCAGGGTCAGCAACTGCAAAACCTTTATCATTTCAGCTGTGGTTAACAAAGACACTGCCTGCACATGTGTTGACAAAATTTGATATCTTAGTGTTGCATTAACCTGTTCAGTTATGCTGCATCATGATAATGTCCATTCAAGGTCTTCAGGTACATACAGGGGGTGCTCCTACCTGTGAAATTCCAATTCAGTAAAGGTATCCAGGGGCTGCACAGGAAGCAGTGTGCAGCACAACGTGCATTAGGTAAGCCGCAATAGGCGTTCATAGCTGTGCTCAGTTTTGGACCTATAGAATTTGGTTTGAAAATGCTGCATACATTTACGTTACAAGTCGTGATGTTGACTGACCATTGAAATGTGCTTCCCTTAGTTTTTGGACAATTTCCAAACCGACTACTGGCAGTAAGATCCACTCCAGCGATTTCTCCTCCCGACATTGCCAGAGCAAATAGCTCTTCCAGAATCTTTATATGGCCATAGGATGAATCTCTTCGATCAGAGTTCATTCTTCCTCCCAAATTCTGCCTCGGAGGTCACAGAGATCTCACAGCCTTGTTCTCTCTGCTGACTTTGTCACCCTATGAGACCTCTCTCTTTCTGTCCAAAAAGTGAAAGGCTCAAAGTCTGTCCACAGTTAGCCCAGCTGCTCTTGCCTTTGTTGTCAGGTGTGAATGTTTGGCACTTTGCTCCCAGTCAAGCTAAACCCCCTGCCCACATGGTAACCAAACAGCTGAACCAGGCTTGTTGTTGGGCAGAATTCAAAGCAGATCACATGACCCTCTTCATTCCTCCATTTTACCTTGAATTAAAAAGGCAGTTTCAAAATATAATCATCCCCCATCAAATCTTGCAAAAGATTTGTATTTTTATAGTCCCTTTCACAACCGCGGATTGTCCAAATTAAGTACTTTTGAAGTGCAGACGCTGTTGCAGGA
This sequence comes from Carcharodon carcharias, assembly GCF_017639515.1. Lineage (NCBI taxonomy): Eukaryota > Metazoa > Chordata > Chondrichthyes > Lamniformes > Lamnidae > Carcharodon > Carcharodon carcharias. The sequence continues at coordinate 151,378,691 of NC_054472.1, forward strand.
TACATGGCAGCTAATTTCCCCACAGCAAAGTCCCATAAACACCAGTGAGATGAATGACGAAGCCATTTGCTTTAGTTATTGGCTGAGGGAAAAATGTTAGCCAGGTTACCGGGAGAACTCTACTGCTCCTCCTCATGATGTGAGATCTTTTGAGTCCACCTGAGAGAGCAGAGAGCGCCTCACTTATAACATCCGAAACATGGCACCTCTGATAATGCAGCACTCCCTCAGTGGTGAACAGAAATGCCAGCATAGAATTTGGGCTCAAATGTTTGGAATGGGGCTTCATATTTATGAATGGGATAAATTAAGGTGGTGGGAGATGTGGAATCTAAACAGAAAGTCAGCTGTCACGTGCTGCAATTTGACTTTGCAAAGGAAACTGGACTTTAATCTCTGATCAAAGAGATGCATCGCATGGCCATCTAAAGATTCTGGAAGATCTATCTGCCCTGGCAATGTTGGGAGGAAAAATTGCAGGAGTGTATTTTACAGCTGGTAGTCACGAAACCTAAGGGAAGCACATTTCGATGGTCAGTCGACATTACGACTCAGTGAAATGGCGAGACGTGAACCCATTGGAAGCCTATAAAGACTGTAATCCAGCGGAGAGCATGTTGTATGCGGCCTAGGGTTATTGGTCGCATTAAAGTATTTTTTGAGGGATATCTTTTCTAATGTTTAGAGTTTTAGTTGCCTACTAGGTAATGTTTTATGTGGTTGCTTTTAGTTTGCTTGTCACAGTAAAAGTGTTAAACTTAAAACCTTATCGTGCCTTTAAGTCAGTCACTGGGAATTGAAATACCTTTTTAAAAGTTATCGGTCTCGACGGTGTATATATATATACATATTATATATATTATATATACTATATATATGCATCCACTTCAAGTTCTCATGTATTCATGATAATCAGTAGTTTCTAGTCTACTGGAAATGACTAAATTTGTTGTGTTTTCTGAGGTTCTACTTAAGCCAAGTTTTTGGTTTCTTTCATAAATTCTGCTTGTTGGTCCCTGGAGGTCATCCTTAATATAGCACAATGCTGAGACTGCCAGCCAAACTCAGCTTGTTTGTGCAGTGACTTCCTAACTTGGCGCCTGTATGTTTGGCATCCAATGATATCTCCATCATTGTATCCAGCATTAAAATGATGCTTTTACAAAGTGTAAAGAGAAAGACTTTGACACAGCAGCAACCAGAACAAGATGAGGGCCATGTGTTTGTTCCAACCTCAGTATTTTAAAATTTAAAAGAAGTATTGAAGGCAGAATTCAGTCTTCCTGCACTCATTTCTGTACAATTAAAGAAATCAATAACAGCCATAAGATTATCAAGAGATCTCTGGAAAAGAGGTGTCTAATTGTGGCAGTGATAGCAAAAGCTTTTTTTTAAGCTACGTCAAAAGTCAAAAGACCATAAAGGGTTATATAGGGATATTAAGGGATAATACAGATAAAAGCAAAATACTGCTGGAAACCTGAATTGAAAACAGAAAATGCTGGAAAAACTCAGCAGGTCTGGCAGCATCTGTGGAGAGAGAAAAAGAGTTAACATTTCGAGTCTTTATGACTCTCCTTCAGATCTTATTTCCCACAGCCCTTAATTATTTTCCCCTTAGATAGTTAGCCAATTCTCTTTTGAAACCCAGAGGGAAGAAACAGTTCGGACCAGTACTCTTATTTCCTAGTTTTTACTGGTGTTCCATTTTAAAGTATACAAGACCAGTTTGGACCAGTATTCTTATTTCCCGGTTTTTACTGTTTTTTCCTTCTGGGAAGCCTCGATTCAATCTTCTTCCAGCACATTCTCAGCCACTGTGTGCCAGTTCTTAAACTGTTACTGTGTAAAGAAGTTTTTCTTCATATTGCTGTTGCTTCTTTTGCAAATCACCTTGGCCTCTGGTTCTTGATCCTTCCACCAATTGGAACAGTTTCTCCTGCCACTCTGTCTAAATCCTTCATGATTTTGAACACCTCTGCCAAATTTTGTTTTAATCTTCTCTTCTCCAAGGAGGACAGCCTCAGTTTCTCCAATCTATCCATGTGACTGAAGATCCCTGAAATCAATCTTGTGAATCTTTACTGTAAACTCTCAAATGTCACTTCACATCCTTCCTAAAGTTTGGTGCCCAGAATTCGATACAATATTCCCATTAAGCCGAATTAGTGTTTGATGTAGGTTCATCATAACTAGTTTATGGCAGAGTTGCTAAATGGTTCTTTCTCATGACTCTATACTCCCGTAGATGATGCTTATCTTCCATAGGAGTAATGCTCAGCATTCAATAAGATTACTACTATAAAAATAGATAATGTTATCTTGGATAGATTAGGGATGTTCCAGACCCAGGTCCAGTTAAAATCCAACTGAAGGTGATCTAAGAGATGGATCAGGTAATCTGTTAGCCCTTTGATGGTATCTTAGATAGTTCATAAAATCAGGGATAATTTCCTCAGACTGGTAGCTAGCTCATATATTTTATATATTTTTTAAATAACCCAGATAACTCAGAAGCAGGAATTACAGGCCTATCAGCCTCACATCCATTATTTGGAAGATGCTAGAATGGATGATAAGAAATGCTGTATTAATCACTAGGAAAGGGAAGAGACCATTAGAAATTCAATACATGGCTTCTGGGAAAAAACAAAAGATCCTGCCTACCAAATTTGACAGTGCTTTTTGAGGAAGTTGTTAAGGTAATAGATGAGAAAAATCCTGTAGACATTGCCTAGCTTTGAAAGCCTCACATAAGGCACTTCATATTAGATTACTTCACAAAATAGAGTCCTGCAGTTTCAGTAGAAATTTGAAACATTAAATTAAGAATTGGTTCCAATTCTGAAGTCAAAAGTTTATAGTTTTGGGCTGTGGGTCAGTTTGGAGACAGGTGACTAATGAAAGCCCCCAGGGCTTGATCCTAAACCCACTAATCTTCATGATTTTTTAAATGTCTTGCACAGAGGTGTTGGGGGTACAGTAAGTAACTCTGCAGATCATACCAAAAGACAATAGAGGAGTGTAAACAAATGAAAAAAAAATGAGCTCAAAGAGTGGGCTGCGTACCAATAAATGTAGTGTTATGCATGTTTGGAGGGCCAATTTAGCACATGTATCAAGAGCATCAAAGAGGTTGAGAGAGAAAAGGATCTTGGTGTTATGTGTACAGATCACTAAATAATCATAACCAATATAGAGGAACTGTAGTTAAAGCTAATAAGGTATTGGGTTTTCTTAATACAACCCACTCAGCGTAACTCAAATGTCATCATTTGGGCATGATACTCACCGCCGGAAAGACCACATACAAAGATACGTATGAACATAAGACCAAGGAGCAGGATTAGGCTCCTTAATAAGATCATGGCTGATCTGATAGTAACCTCAAATCTGCATCCTGCCTACCCTTGATAGCCTATCACTCCCTTGCATACCAAGAATCTATCCATCTCTGCCTTAAAATATTCAAAGACTCTGCTTCCACTGCCTTCTGAGGAAGAGAGTTCCAAAGACTCACGACACCCTGAGAGAAAAAAAATTTCACCTCATCTCTGTTTTAAATGGGTGACCCCTTATTATTAAACAGTGACTCCTAGTTCTTGATTATCCCACAAGAGGAAACACCTTCTCTACATCCACCCCGTCAAGACTCTCCAGGATCTTATGTGTTTCAATCAAGTCACCTCTTACTCCTCTAAACTCCAGCAGATATAAGCCTAGTCTGTCCAACCTTTCCACATAAGAAAAACTGTCCATTCCAGCTATTAGCCTGGTAAACCTTCTCTGAACTGCTTCCAATACATTTACAAAAACAGAATTACCTGGAAAAACTCAGCAGGTCTGGCAGCATCGGCGGAGAAGAAAAGAGTTGACGTTTCGAGTCCTCATGACCCTTCGACAGAACTTGAGTTCGAGTCCAAGAAAGAGCTGAAATATAAGCTGGTTTAAGGTGTGTGTGGGGGGCGGAGAGATAGAGAGACAGAGAGGTGGAGGGGGGGGGGGTGTGTAGTTGTAGGGACAAACAAGCAGTGATAGAAGCAGATCATCAAAAGATGTCAACAACAATAGTACAAAAGAACACATAGGTGTTAAAGTTAAAGTTGGTGATATTATCTAAACGAATGTGCTAAGTAAGAATGGATGGTAGGGCACTCAAGGTATGGCTCTAGAGCTATAGCTATGTGTTCTTTTGTACTATTGTTGTTGACATCTTTTGATGATCTGCTTCTATCACTGCTTGTTTGTCCCTACAACCACACCCCCCCCCTCCACCTCTCCGTCTCTCTATCTCTCCGCCCCCCACACACACACCTTAAACCAGCTTATATTTCAGCTCTTTCTTGGACTCGAACTCAAGTTCTGTCGAAGGGTCATGAGGACTCGAAACGTCAACTCTTTTCTTCTCCGCCGATGCTGCCAGACCTGCTGAGTTTTTCCAGGTAATTCTGTTTTTGTTTTGGATTTCCAGCATCCGCAGTTTTTTTGTTTTTATCCAATACATTTACGTCCTTCCTTAAATAAGACGACCAATGTTGCACACAGTGCTCCAGATGTGGTCTCACTAGTGTTCTGTATAACTGAAGCATAACCTCCCTACTTTTGTATTCAATTCCCCTCACAATAAATGATAACATCCTATTAGCTTTCCTAATTATTTGCTGTACTTGCATACAATTCATGCAATATGACACCCTGATCCCTCCGCATCTGAGCTCTGCAATCTCTCACCATTTTGGTAATATGCTTCTCTTTTATTCTTCCTGCAAAATTGGACAATTTCACATTTTCCCACATTGTACTCCATTTGCCAGATCTTTATCCAATCACTTGACCTATTTATATCTTTTTGTAGCCTCCTCATATCTTTTTCACAATTTACTTTTCTACCTATCTTTGTGTCATCAGCAAATTTGGCAACCATCCCATCCATCCCTTCATCCAACTCATTTATATAAATTATAAATAGTTGAGGCCCCAGCATTGATCCTTGTGATACACAACTCGTTACATCTTGCCAACCTGAAAAAGACCCATTTATATCTACCATCTGCTTCCTGTTAGCTAGCCAAACTTCTATCCTTGCCAATATGTTACTCCCTAAACAATGAGCTTTTATTTTCTGCAATAACCTTTGATGTGGCACTGTATCTAAAATCTAAGTACAGTACATTCACTGGTTCCTTTATCCACAGCACGTGTTACTTCCTCAAAGAACTCCAATAAGTTGGTTAAACATGATTTCACTTTCACGAAACCATGTTGACTCTGCCTGATTACCATGAACTTATCCAAGTGCCCTGCTATAGATTCTTTAATAATAGCTTCTAACATTTTTCCTATGTTGAGCTAACTGGCCTGTAGTTTCCTGCTTTGTGTCTCCCTCCCTTTTTGAATAATGGAGTTACATTTGCTACCTTCCAATCTACTGGAACCTTCCCTGAATCTAGGGAGTTTCAGAAAGTTAAAACCAACTATCTTACTAGCCACATCTTTTAAGACCCTAGGGTGAAGTCCATCAGGACCTGGGCTGTCAGCCCGCAGCTCCAACAATTTACTCAGTACCACTTCTCTGGTGATTTTAATTTTCCTGGGCTCCTCCCTTCCTTGCATTTCCTGATTTATAGCTGCTTCTGAAATGTTACTTGTATCATCTACAATGAAGTGAGTACTGTGCTCTGTTTTAATCCCCCTATATAATGGGTGACAAAATGGCTTTGGAAAAGATCCAGAGGAGAGATGCAAGCACGATTCATAGCTTAAAGAAACTGCCAAGAAACTGCCACTCAGATAGGCTCAAGGGCCTTGGACTACTTAGTTGGAGCAGCTTAGACTTAATGATGATCTTTCAGACACCTATATAATAATTAAAGACCTTGTTATGATCAGGGGAGGAGAGGTCAAATGGCTCCTCTCTTTTCCTACTCCTCATTTGATTGCAACAGTTTTATTTTAAAAAGGATATGTTTGCCAATTCAGTAAGCGTTTAAATGTTTATGTGCTGAGTACCCAGGTGATAGTCTGGATGCTTTGCTAATGGGTAGGAGATAGCCCCATTTACACTCCTTCAAGGCAATTGTTCCTGGTGCGACTTCACAAACAAGGTGCCTCCAATTCAATGGCTTTGGAATGTAGAAGGTACAATGATGCAAATGTACAGCCATTTTTGACTATGATTTCAAGTCATTGGAATGTGGCTTTAGTCTTTCTAAAATAATCAATTAGTTGCTTCCAGCCAGTAAATTCATAAAGTATTTTTTACAAAGCATTGTCTTCATAGCGCCTCCCTATCAGGCACCAATGAAATGCTGCAATGTTAATAGTTCATTACAAGCTTGTTCAAAAAAACATAAACACACGTGAATAATCAGACATCCATTTATCAACCTTACAATGCTACAGCTCTGCTCTGTTTACTTTCAAACTTCTCATCACCCTCTTTAGATGAGGCACAATTCTAATTAGATCTCTTTTGTGGCGGGGGTCTGGTTTAAGAAGGAGTTGTTTCAGAATACTGATGCTGTCTGGCTCTTTTCCCTTTTAAATCCCTGTTAGGTATCATGTGAAGGGTGTGCATTTTCACTAACATTTGGTGGTAATGCTCTGGGAATGCCAGACACACAGGACAGGATTTTCTAGCCCCACCCACTGCAGGGAACATCTACTCCCACTGAAAGTCAATAGACTTTTGGCTGGGCCGCCGAATTTCCCAGGGCCGGAAAATCCCAGTTACATTCCTTTTTGAGTTTTGGATTTAGTAGGAAATCAGGTCCAACTCTGGAGTTTTTAAATTCACAGGCTGTTGTGAATAGGACTTCTCAGCTCCCAGGCTTCCACCATGAAAATTTTTGTTAATGTATGTTTGCACTTTCTATAAAGTTCTTAATTTGTTAATTACTGTGTCCACAACCCATGGGTTTAACAGGGTTTAACAGTTTGGGTTCTGGTATATTGATAAATCTTATTACTAGGGTGACCATGGGTGATGAAATGTTTTTAAGCCCCAGTGAGGCGTCTGAGTTCTCCTCCTGCACTTTGTCTTTAGTGGGGTCTGAAGCTGAATTGCTGGGTTTAGTTAGAGTTGAATTTGGAACTCAAAAATTTGATTCTCCAGTGGGTAATTCCACATTGATTTCTCTTGTATTTTCTTTGCTATTTCCATAAGTATGTTAATCTTAGGGCATATTATTTTGCCTTTTTCCTTTTCGTTGGAACTGGGTTCTCCCAGCCTCACCCCCGCAAGCTGCCCCATGGTCTCTGGGACACATGCTGCCTGAAAGTGGCTGCCCAGCTACTGTTGCAATCCTCTGCGGCACATCAACTTGGTATGGCATCTCCCTCGCTATTGAGCTGTTTGGGAAATTTTCTGGTCCCTCTTTAAGTCCCCGAAGAAGGTTTCTGTCAACCACATCTCTGTTGCATTTTCTGCAAGATCTGATGCTTTTATTTCGGTGCCTTTGCCTTTCTGTGGCTCTATATTGACCTCTTTAAACTCTATGGGCTCTATCCTGCCCCCTTTAAATTCTGTTGGCTTCCCATTAACCTCCTTAGTCCTTACGGGCTCTACCATTTCCTGTGGGATCTTTGGGACTCTCTGAGCCCTCTGCACCTGTGCAAAATTTTATTTGTTCCTCTCTGTCTTCCCAGTCTCTGTGGACTGCTCTGGACACCTTGGGGATAATAACTTCCAACTGGCTAAGCCATTTCCTAATAAAAAATCCACCCCTTACATGGTAAGATTGAGATCAACCTCCCACCGGCTAACCCTGTAACTAGGTAAATCTTTAATTAAGGAACCTTTGCACACTCTCCAGTAAGTCCCTCAGCCAGCACCCTGGTATTCACTCTGCTTTTGGGTGGAAAATCTCTATCTCCTGCCATGAGCAAAGTTCACAAACAGTCAATATCTCTGAGAATGCTGATCTCCTTTCACACAACTCAGGAGAAAGTGCCCTGGACATTCTAATTTTCATTCTGGTGGCAGTGTGCTCATTGGAGTCAGGCCCAGAAAGAGTTTGCAGGAAGCTGCAGGGGCTGCCGGGTGCATAAATGGGCTGTGTGAAAGGCCCACCCTAGTGCTACGAGTCTCATAAGAGAAAGAATAAAACAAAAACACCCCTCAAGCTCACACTCCATCACCTCCTCTCATACATTCCCCATGCCCCATCCATGCTGACCCGTGCCAACTCATACCCCCACCCACTATCCTTTACAGTTAAATCCTCAATGCCAACTCACCCAACATCCATCAAGGGCAGACCTCTGTAGTCATGCTGAGATTACATTTTTTAAAAATCAAAGTGTATAATGATGACTTCACTATTTAATATCATGCGTTTAACAGGGTTTAACAGTTTGGTTTCTGGTATATTGATAAAACTTATTACTATGGTGACCAAGGGTGATGAAATGTTTTTAAGCCCCAGTGAGGCGTCTGGGTTCTCCTCCTGCACTTTATCTTTAGTGGGGTCTGAAGCTGAATTGCTGGGTTTAGTTAGAGTTGAATTTGGAACTCAACAGTTTGATTCTCTAGTGGGTATTTCCACATTCAACCCTCATTGATAAAAATCCATTGACTACATTTAAATTCTTTCAACAAATCAATTCTTATAAAATTAAGCATTTGTATTCATAGCCCCATATCAAGGACTTTACCACCACTCAGAGCTGTCAATCAAATTGCAAACTGACAGGCACCCACTGTGATGATGATAGGTTGTGAAATCATGCATGCAGCACAAATCCTATAATGAAGTCAACAGACAGAGTGAAATAGCAAGCACTGTTTTTAGTTGAAATTGTAGACCGTGTTTTCTTTTAAAGGGTAGGTGATTTAAATGCCTTGACAGCATAACAGTTCCAATGAGTTCATTCACTTTTTACACACATTTGTATCTACTTTAAACAATCCCAAAGGGCACTCTACCTCTCCCAAAGGGCACTTGACTTCTCCCAAGGGGGATCCTTGGACCTTTCCAAAGGGTTCTTTACTTCTTCAAAAGGATATCCTACCTTACCTCTGTTAAGTTTAGAGCACTCATGAACAGTGTAAATCCCATGAATCGCACTTCAGAAACCTTGATGACTAAAATCACATCTGACTGAAGGCAGCTGCACTTTACATGTGTCCCACCAACCCCCACAACTGCGGCGAACATGGTGAGTGCCAGGTTTGGGAGCCATACTTCCGGAATCGAGACTCTGGCACCATTTTGGCTAAGCCAGAGACCCACTCAATCCCCATGAAAATTCAGGCCTATGCCACTTCTTTGTCCATCCTGGCAGTTGACCTATATATTCATCGCCCTCACTTTGAAGTAATTTAAATGAAACTGGCAGCCCACCTCTATTCTCTGACCTTGACACCCCGCCCTTTGCTGTAAGAGTATAGAATGCATCTAGCGTAAATGATTATGCTACTGAATTTGTATCATAGAAACTGTGAGATGAATTCCGAACAAGATGAATTGTGAATTTAGTAAAACTAACAGTTTATGGATTATCATTAAGACATGATCAAAGCTACGGTTTATATTACTACAAGTTCCTTCAGTCCTGCACTCTCTGGGAATTCTGAATTCCTTCAATTCTGGCTTCGGTGCATTCTAGATTTCCTTCATCCCTCCTTTGTTGACAGTACCTTCAGCTGTTTAGACTTAAGCCCTGGAATTCCCTTTCTAAAACTTTCCACCTTTCTAACTCTCTGTCTCCTGTATTAAGATCTTCCCTGAAATCTACCTCTTTGACCAAGCTTTTGGTCACTTATCGTAAAATCTAGTTCTTAGGTTTGGTGTTACTTATTAACTGATTGCATTCCAGTGAAGTGCTTTGGGACGTTTTGTTACATTAAAGGCAATAAAAGTGCACATTGCTGTTGTTGGTTCACCAATGTTCTATAACAACAGCAAACTACCATCCGTACCATCCCAGAATGGCCTATCAATCTACACTATGTGGTCAAATTTTAATGCCACGAGACCAATAACTGTGGCATTGACAGTCTTCTCTGCAACCTGAGAAAAAAAATAAATTGTGACTACATAACAGTTAAGTTCCACACAGGGCACTGCATTTACCCAATGACATTCAATGGTTCTTTTCTACTCCTTGTTGCCGTGGTAACTTTGCTATGCCACTGTTAAATGTATATTAACCTGTGTTCCTTTGTTTACATAGATGCTTGAATCGTTCTTTGTAATTAGAGAAATAGATTTAAACCACCTTCCATGCAGAATTGTTTGTTCAGGGAATATTGTTTTGCCATTTAAAAAATCAATTCGTTCAGGTTGTCACATTTCTAAAGGTTCCTTGCAGAACTGAGAGACAACTGGTTTCAAAAATGCCAAACCAATAGCCCACTGTGCTGCAATTTCTAAGAGTCCTTTTGCAATGGTTTCAGAACTATCTGGTGCACAGAGCATCTCACAGAAACTGAAAAATCACCATTAAGAGGGTGAAAATCTCATTGCCAGAGTGATGTAGTGATATTTTATACTCAAACAGAAAGTATTGCCCTGTAAAAATAAATCAGAATAATGCTGCAGGTCAGGCCACATGGCACTGACAGGATGTGTCTGAAAGGTGATTTACAATTTCATTGCAGCTCTGTGGAAACTTTAAAAAAAGATCAATGCAGCATGATACAATATCCTTGATATCTGCATGTGAGAGTGTCTGGGATAAAGAAAGAAAGAACATGTAATTATATAGTGCCTTTCTTGACCTTGGGACATCCCAAAGCACTTAACAGCCAATGAAATGCTTTTGAAATAGAGTCACTGGCATAATGTAGGAAACGAGGGAGCTAATTTATACACAGCAGCGTTCTAAAAAACAGCAATGGGATAATGACCAGATAGTGAAGTGAATTTCCCAGCTCTCGTCAGAACAGTGCCATGGGGTTACTTACATCCACCTGAGAGGGCAGACAGAGCCTCCAACTCATCTGAAAGATAGCAGCTCTGATAGTGCAGAACCCTCTCAGTACTGCATTGTAGTAAAGTGTAAGCCTAGATTGGTATCTACAGTCTTGTGTCTCACAAGTCAGGTTGTTATCACTAAGCCGTGACTATAGTTTTCATGAGTATGCATAGGTAAGCATGAGAGTTTGTCATTTTTGCAAGTGTAGGAATGTGTGTGAATCTGTGAGAGTGATTGGGCTGAACTTCCCTAGCCTTGGTTGTATTCTGGAGTGCTGGACTTGAAGAAGGAAAGTCAGGTAGAAATCCAAGTCCATGTGGCAACAATAATCACATATAACAGGCATTCAGGCAGCATAGGGTGGTGGTAGTGCAGCGGGGAGGAGGGAAGCCTCTTTGGTTGTGACCACACTGCTCGATTTTCCCATCTTTTGCATCACCATGCCACCTGATTTCAGCTGGGATAGTGGAGGAGAATAAAACCATAGAACAATAGAAAAGTTACAGCAGAGAAAGAGGCTATTCGGCCCATCCTGTCTGTGTCGGCTGAAAAAAAACTAGCCGCTCATTCTAATCCTTCCTTCCAATACCCGGCCTATAGCCTTGCAGGTTCCAGCACTTTAGGTGCATATCTAGGTACCTGTCAAATGAGTTCAGGGTTTCTGCCTCCACCGCCAAACTAGGCAGCAAATTCCAAACATCCATCACCCTCTGGGTGAAAATGTTTCTCCTAATATTCCCTCTAATCCTCTACCAATCATTTTCAATCTGGGCCTACTGGTAATTGACCTCTCTGCTAGAGGAAATAATTGTCTACTCTATCAAGGACCCTCATAATTTTGTACATCTCAATCAAGTCACCCCTCAGTATCCTCTGTATTAAGGAAAACAACATGAGTCCACCTAATCTTTCTTCATAGCTGCAATTTTCAAGTCCTGGCAACATTCTTGTAAATCTCTTCTGTACAAACTCCAGTGTACTGGACTGTGACCAGAACTGTACAAAAACCTCCATCTGTGGTCTAACCAGTGTTTTATACAGTTCCAGCATTACATTTATTCTTCCCCTCATCCAATAAATGAAAGCATTCCATATGTTTCCTTTACCACCTTATCTACCTATCCTGCCACCTCTAGGGACCTGTGGACATGCAAGCCAATGTCTCTCACTTCCTCTACCCCTCTCAATATCCTCCTGTTTTTTGTGTATTCACTTGTTTTGTTTACACTCCCCAAATGCATTAGCTCACACTTTTCTGGATTGAATATTCCATTTGCCACTCCTCCGCACACTCAACCAAACCACTGATATAATTCTGGAGACAACAGCTATTCTCTTCACTGTCAACTACACGGACAAATTTGCCAATCACGCCTCCCATATTTAAGTCCAAATCATTAATATAAACAACAAACAGCAATGGGTCCAAAACTGAGCCCTGTGGAACACCACTTTCCATTCACTAAAAACACTGGTCGATCATTACCCTTTGTTTCCTGCCATTGAGCCAATTTTGGATCCAAGCCGTCACATTCCCCTGTCTCCCATGGGCTTTTACTTTTCCAACCAGTCTGCCATGTGGGATCTTGTCAAATGCCTTATTAAAATCCACGTAGACAACATCCACTGCACTACCCTCATCAATCCCCCTTGTTACTTTCTCAAAAAATGTAACTAAGTTAGTACAACACAACTTTCTTTTAACAAAACCATGCTGACTATCCCTAATTAATTCATGGCTTTCTAAGTAACAGTCTGTCCTGCCTCTCTGAATTGATTCTAATAATTTGCCCATCACGGAAGTCACACTGACTGGCCTATAGTTACTTAGCTTATCCTTTGCACCCTTTCTAAACAATGGTAAAACATTTGCAGACTTCCAATCTTTTGGTACCTCACCTGTACCAAGTGAAGATTTGAAAATGATCCTCAGGGCATTCGCTATTTTCTCCCTGGCTTCCCTTAACAGCCTGGGATACAATCCAACCAGCCCTGGTGATTTATCCGCCTTCCAGGATGTTAGTCCCTCCAGTAATTCCCCCCTCATTATGCTTATTGTATCTAATATTATACACTCCTCCTCATTAACTAGAATGTCTGCATCATCCCTCTCCTTTGTGAAGACAGAGACAAAGTACCCATTAAGAACACTGACTGCATATTCTGTATCAGTGCATAAGTTACCTTGTACATTCTTGATAGGCCCTACCCTTTCCCTATTTATCTTCCTGCTCTTAATGTACTGATAAAACTTCTTTGGGTTTTCCTTGATTTTACTTGGCAATATTTTTTCATTTCCTCTTTTTGCTTTCCTGATTTCATTTTTTACTTCACCCTTATACTTTCTACACTTCTCTAGGCTTTCTAATGTGTTTATTTCTTTATTTTCTATCTAAAGCATTGTACTAGAGCATGCATGTGTAGCATGTGTGCATGTGAGTGTATAGGACAGTGCAGGAGTGCACACATCTGCAAGCTTGCATATGAGGAAAAGCATAAGTATGAAAGTGGAAGGCGTTTGTGACTGGAATGCATCCTTATTAATGTGGACATACTTTCTGCAACTCTGAGACCTAAACAGGTAAACAACCTTACAGGAGACAATCTGCACCTAAGTACTCCCACTGTGAGGGAAGGCTGGAAGGTGGGAGTGTAGGCGAGGGCATGCTGCTGAATACTACCATCATCTCTAAGCAATTCCAGTGTGTTTCCATGTAACTGATCTGCATTGCTGTGTAAATATAGTAACCTGATTTATTTAATGCACATCAAACAATTCTGATCCCTCCTATGACATGTGCTTGACATGAAACAAATAACAAGCTTGGAAATCTCAGGGAGAATACAATTGAGAGGTTCATCATGTCTAAAAGACTTTAATTGGCTATGATGTCTTCTGAGACTGATATTTTCTGTTGACTCACAAGTTTCTAAAGAGACATACAATACAGTGTACGAATTAAAGCCTTGGTGAGAAAATAAATCTCTTTGTATATAATGGGAACCCTTATTCATAGCATGACTCTTGGCAAAAACATAACGCTAATTATATCACATTATATAAAGGGCATTCCTAACTCCACTGCATGTAAATTGGAGCACTATAATGTCAAAGGTGGTTGTTGCGAGACCCATGCTAATGCCATGGCGTGGTGCCCTGTAAAAAGGATTCCCTTCTTAAATCAAATCTTGCGTACTATGAGATATTTTTCGCCAAATGACAATACTTACGTGTGGCACAGAAGAAGTCCATCATGCCTATTTGAAAGAGATACTTAATTAATCCCATGTCCCTGTGCTCATTTCCTACAGCCCTGCAAATTCTTCCTTTCCAGGTATAGATCTAATTCCCCTTTGAAAGATGGTATTGAATCTGCTTCCATCAACCTTTCAGACAGTGTATTTCAGATGATAAGTCTCCTCATTTCCTTCTCTTTTTGTCAATTACCTTAAATCTGTGCCCTCTGGATTCCAAACCTTTATTAAATCTCCTCTTAACCTTCCCTGCTGTAAAGAGAACAATTCCAGCTTGTCCAGTCTCTTCACATAACTAAAGTGCCCAATCTCTGCATTATTCTAGTTAATTAGCTCTACAAGGCCTTGATATACCTCCTTGAGTGAGGTACCAAGAACTGGACACAATGCTGCAACTATGGTCTAACCCAATGGTGAGAAACCTGCAGCCCATGGGCCGCATGCGGACCATCAGGGTTCTGAGTGCGGCCTGTGAGACTTTTTCTTGACCATTGCCCATACATAAAGTTGCCAGATGCCACTGATTTCTGTCCACATAGATTTTTTCCTACCGATATTACTAAAGTGATTCGTATGCAAAGCAAGGGTGCATGCTGATTGTGCATAACATTGACTGTGAAAGCTGTGTGCTCCCTTTACGTCCAAATCAAAGCGCTGCTATGTTTCAACCGGCACACCCACAAATTCTTATTCCTGGTGTCATGGTAAGTGCACATGCCCGATTTCAATCTTGTGGCCTGCTGGGATGAAGGAGGGCCTACGTCTAACCAGTGATTTATAAAGGTTTAGCATCACTTCCTTGCATTTGTCCTTTATGGGCAGGATTTTTAGGTCGGTGACCGGGTGCGATTGGCGGGCTCGGAATCAGTTGGAGAACAGACCGCCAGCCACGACCAGCCCCCGACTGCGATTTCATGCTGACTGTCCAACAAACAGCCAACCAGCGTAAAGTGTGTGCTGAAATGCTCGGCATTGCTGGGGTGGGGCTGGGCATTGATGTAAGTGCGGGCTTGTGCGAGCACTGAATGAAAGCGCCCTGAAGGTAGAGAGCTGCCTCAGGGAGCTGAAGACTTTAAAAACCAATAAATAAAGTTTGTAAAATTTGGAAAAAATGTCCATGCAATCAGGCACCTAAACATATACATGATAAAAATGCTGCCGATGGATTATAGTTTTTAATTTAATAATGGAAACTTTATCCCGGCCTTGGATGAAGTTCCATGAAAAGCATAAAGTCTGCCTGTCTGATTTGCCCATCTGACAATCGTAAGGTTGGACAGACCACAAAAAATTAGGGACAATTACAACTTTACTGACCATGATAGGCCTCTTAATTATCAGCGGGTGCACTTCCTGCTTTTGCACGTGCCCACTGACCACAATATCGCACGAGCGCAGAATGACATCCGGATCCTCGCCCGACGTCATCCCGCACAATTTTGCATCCGATCAGGTTGGACGCGGGCCTGCACGCTGACCTAGAATCAACTTGCCCTGACACTTCCAAAGTTTTGGTCTTAAATTGTTTTTCACAATAATTACATTTGAGCATAAATGCCCAGAAGGACTGGTTGGGTCAAATGGGCCTTTTTCTTGCCGAATATCCTATATAATCCATGAGTGAAGAAGGAGTTTATATTTATAGCACTTATCAAATTCCAAAGTGCTTTATAGCCAATAAAATATTTTAGAGGTCTAGTTATTGTTGTAGTATAGGGAAAAGTGGCAGCCTGTTTGTATGAAGCATTTCCTGAAAACTGGTGGGAGTAGTTTACAGGCCCCTTACCTTTAGTCAGAGCATTAAACAAGAAATTATTGGAGGCTACTACAAAGGAAATGTAATAACTATGGGGGACTTTAATCTTCCTATAGACTGGGACAATCAAATTGACAAGAATGGTTTAGAAAATGAGTTGTAGAGCGTATTTGTGATAGTTTCTTGGAGCAGTAAGTGGTGGAACTGACTTGGTAATAAGGCTACCTTAGATCTAGTATTGTGTAATGAAGCAGGGTTAATGAGGAATGTCATAGCGAAAGATCTACTGGGAAATAGTGACCTTGGGCTGAATTTTCCATTCAGCGTGCAGAAGCGGGCTCGACATGCCATCATGTGAAATGACGTGTGATGATGTCAGGCGTGCATCCCGATGTCATCACGTGCAATTAAGATATTTCATTTGGTGGGTGGACACCAGAGTTGGCTGCACGCCCGCCGAAATGTCAACAACCTATTAAGACCTTTAAGAAATTAATTAAAATCGTTAAGAACGCTGCCATCCAACCTTAAGATTGGTGGGCAGGCGAAAAGCCCAAGCAGCCTTCCACAGACATGATGACACTGTCACATGAAGGGACATGTTTAAATAAATGTTTATATCATCTATTAAGCTGTTTTATTATCCATTCAAACTCCTTGCCTCAGGGAGATTATTGTACTCTTTCATAGGCATGCACGAAAGAGCACAGGGAGACTCTCCCTTCTCCCCCAACCTACACAGGTAGCGCTGAGCACTACTGGCTGCGTATTACGCTGGGCGGGCCTTAATTGGCCCACCCTGGTAAAATGGCAGCACGTAGCCAATCGCGCGCAGCTGCCCCCGCCCGCACCCACCTAGCCGACCTGCCATGGTAACTCCTGGCCCATAACACCATCAATTCTACGTTAAGTTTGAAAGTGATGTATTCCAATTGCAAACAAAAATCTTAAACTTAAACAGAGCCAATTACATTTTTATGAGGGAGAACTGGCTAATGTTTATTGGGTAAATAGATTAAAAAATTTGGAGGTAAATGAACAGTGGGAAACATTTAAAGAAACAGTTCAAAATATTCAACAAAAATACATTCCATTGACGAAGAAAAACTCAGCAAGAAGGATTCATCCGTGGCTCACTCAGGAAGTTAGGGATAGTATTAGATAAAAAGAAGAGGCTTACATTGTTGCAAATGTTTGAGGATTTGGAATGTTATAGAAACCAGCAAAGGGCCACCAACCAGTTGTTAAAAAGGGAAAAAGTAGTATGTGAGTAAACTAACCATGAATATGAAAACAGATTGTAAGAGCTTATATAAGTACATAAAAAAGGAAGAGAGTAGCCAACATTGGCCCCTTAGAAGCAGAGACAGGTGAAATTATAATGGGGAATGAGGAAATAGCACAGGCATTGAATAAATATTTTGTGTCTGTCTTCACAGTAGAAGACACAAGTTCCGTACCAGAACTAGACAATAACCTGGGAGCTAAAAAGAGTGAGAAAATTAGAAGAATTAATATCATCAGAAATAAAGTATTAGATAAACTTAAGGGACTAAAACACAATAAAGCTCTGGGACCTGATGGTCTACACCCTACTGTTGTAAAATATAGCAGCATAGATAGTGGGCAGAGTTTTATGGCAGTGGGATTTTGCATTCCCGCTGAAGTCAATGGGCAGAATGTTTATATCAGCATGTGGGTACGTGTCCAACCGCTCGAGCGTAAAGTAGCGCATGATGACATCAGGTGAGCGTCCCTGACCGATATGTCGGTCAGCGGGCTTGCGATAAAGTTGGAAGCACACCCGCTGACAATTAAGAGGACAATTAAGCCCATTAAAGTTCCAATTGTCCCTGATGTTTTGTGGTGGACGGGCGAATCTGCCAAGTGGACTTTGCACCTTTGATGAAACCGCATCCAAGGGCAGGGTGAGATTTCCATTGTTAAATTTTAAAAAAATGTTGGACAGAATTTTCATCAAGTATATGTTCAGGTGACTGATTCTGATGCGTGGACATTTTTTTCTGTATCTTACTATCTTTATTTCTTGGTTTTAAATTCTTCATCTCCCTGAGGCAGCTCTCTGGAGCTTAGAAGAATGAGAGGCGATCTTATTGAAACCTACAATATTTTGAAGGGGCTTGATAGGGTGGATGCTGAGAGATTGTTTCCACTGGCTGGGGAATCTAAAACACGGGACCACAATCTCAGGATAAGAGGCCAATCATTTATGACTGAGATGAGGAGAAATTACTTCACTCAAGGGGTTGTGGATCTTCAGAATTCCCTATCCCATATGGTTGTGGATATTCCATCATTTGATACATTTCGGGCTGAGATAGACAGATTTTTGGTTTTTCATGGAATTAAGGGATATGTGGAGTGGGCAGGAAAATGGAGTTGAAGCCCAAGATCAGCTATGACCATGTTGAATGGCAGAGCAGGCTCTGCTCCTGTTTCCTAAGTCCCGATGCTCTGAAAACAGCAAAGAGAAAAATTACCCTTTTCGTTTTTAGTTTGCTTTTAATGGTGTGGTCGAAGGATAAATGTTAGCCAATGAATTTGGGAAAAAAAACCCTTCCACTAGTTTGCATAGTACCATGAGATCCATTATATCCATCTTTGAATTAATTGGCAGGATGATGGCATTTCCTGCTCTGCCACCTGAAGAGTTGGTGGGAGATGCATCCATGCTGATGATAGTAGCCCTGCAGCCATTTAACGCTCCCTGGAGTGCTAATTGGCTGGAAAAGAAAATCCCACCCCTCACTCGGGTGGAAGCCTGGTTGAGAGAGCAGCCAGGCAACATTATTGGCCGGTAGCTCTTTAGTGCCAGGACTAGGACTACTAGCAGTCCCCAGATTCTAAGGGCAGGATTTTCCCCTCGTCGAGCGGGCGGGCCTGGGAGTGGCCGCGCAATCGATCGCTGCCCGTGGTTGGGGTCTGACCATGTTTTCAGGCTGGCTGGCCAATTAACGACCAGCCTCTATGCTGGAATGTATCCTTTTGTCCTTTTCACACAGGGTGGCAGTTATTGATCCATAGACCAAGTCAGTTCACTCTCGGTGAACATCTTGTGCAACCCATCAGTGTACATTTTTTTAAAAAAAGTCAGTTCCAGAAGATTTTACATTGAGTACATTTTATGTTTTAAAGTTAAAGGGAATGACATGGTGGCTTGTTAGCATTTGGCTTTGGTGGCTTGTGAGACCTCCAATTCTTCCTCCTTCACAGGGGTGGACTCACTGCTATGGCCAGAGTTTATCTGTAAAAATGTAAACATTTTCAGAGGGCTGGTTGCCCCATCCTGCAACGGTGAGGGGCTGCTGTCCTTCCAAGACCAGAGGCCCTCTGATTATGGCCTGCGGCCTCAGGAATCCGCCTGCTGCACTTAATTGGACTGGAGACCCGGGGGCACCTCAATCAGCTGCCTCCAGGAAGATCTCACAGATGAGCATGCTGACAGAAAGTGCAAAGTTGGGAATGGAAATAGGATAACTTAGTGAAATAGGTCACTAAATCTTTTGCCACATCCTCAAAAAACCACAACAAAAGCAAAATACAGAGATGTGAGAAATATGCAGTAGAAAGAAAAAAATGCTGGAAACACTCAGCAGGTCAAGCAACGTCTGTGAAGAGAGACAGAGTTAATGGCCTGGATTTTCACTGAGACGGGATGACTTGCGAGACCTTTCCAAAATGACAGGCGGGTTACAAATTCCGGGATGCCTGACTCCATACCCAAATGTCTGATTTTCGGTGTGGGCTGGAGGGCCTTTGTGTTTTTATTTTAACTAGGATGAAGTTCTACAGCACTGAGGCAGGCCTTTTAAATGGCCTGCCTCCCCAGCCGGCAGCCCTGGCAGCCCCTGCAGCTGCCTCCAAAGATTTGCCCAGGGTTAGAAAAGTGTAGCTACGAGGAGAGATTGGATAGTCTGGGATTATTTTCCTTAGAACAAAGAAGGCTGAGAGGTGACTTGATTGAGATGTACAAAGTTAGGAGGTGAATAGACAGAGTGGGCAGGATACAATTGTTTCCCTTTTTGGAGAATTCTAGAACCAGGGGACATAGATTCAAGATAAGTGGCAGAAGGTGTAGGGACATGAGGAAGAACTTTTTTACGCAGAGGGTAGTGGGTGTCTGGAATTTGCTGCCCAAGTTGGAGGTAGAGGCAGAAACTTTAAACTCTTTTAAAAAGTACCTGGACCTGCACCTTAAGTGCTGTAAGCTGCAGGAAATGAGCCGGGTGCAGGAAGGTGGGACTAGAAAGGGCACCTGGGTGTCCTCAGGCTGGCGTGGACAAGATGGGCTGAATAGCCTCCTTCTATGCTGTAACTTTTCTATGGTTCTATGGTTGGCTGGCCTGACTCCTGCCTATATTCACATGGCCCCCGGCCCCACCCTCCCCCACCCTCTCGCCAGTGATGATGATCCCGCCTTTGCAGGCACCTTTTCCCGAGGCAGGCAGGTTGAGCTGGGAATTTTCCTGATGCCTGCTACTCGCCCCGAGGATGAAAATTCAGGCCAATGCTTCTGCTCGATAATCATTGTCACACCCTGATTGGCTCCATGTGCAGGGTCACCCACCATAAGATGTGGTGCTCTCTGTACAATGTAGGATGCCCTAAATCTCAACATTTGATCTGAGTTCAGTTAGTTGACCTTAGCTATGAAGGGAATGTTACACTTACC
The DNA here is from genome assembly GCF_017639515.1 of Carcharodon carcharias. Lineage (NCBI taxonomy): Eukaryota > Metazoa > Chordata > Chondrichthyes > Lamniformes > Lamnidae > Carcharodon > Carcharodon carcharias. The sequence goes on from NC_054472.1 coordinate 151,399,315, forward strand.
AAAAGAGCCCTATGCTGGGAGACAGGAATAAAATAACATCGTTCGGGGTTTCTGCTCATAGTTGCCATCCAGTGATCACTGGAGACCATGAATGTTCATGTGCTCGGCAGGAATACAATGAAGCTCAGCCTTTAAGGCACTCACATGCTGTAGTGGCCTGGATTCATACGCGAGTGTGAGATTTGTTAGTGGAATTGTACTCATGTATGTGCCTTGAGCTTCAAGAGAAGAGGAGGGAAAATAGTGCAACTTCCAAGCGATACTGTGGCCTGTTACTGGGCCAGTCTAGGAGTGTCCAGTAAAATCAACCTCTGTTTCCTGTAGAAACATAACAGATGGCCAAGATGATGTTTACATGACATATCCTTAAATCTCACTGTTTCAAGATATCTAATACACTGGGCAGCAGCCAGGATCTTGTTCTCACAGACCAGTTTGGATATCAGGTAGCCTGGTTTGGATTCCATGTCTATTCTTAGATGCTGGACTCTAGTTGCCTTTTTTTTTGTTTTTTAAAGACTGTGCCACACAAGCCTTGAAAGAATGGCTGTCATCATTAGTTAACCATTCTAGTTACAGTTTACAATTCATGTCTTTTTGTTTCCTATTTAGATCATTTGCTTTTCATGCACAGACCAAGGGAGTAATTTCAGTGCAGTGTTTCCCAAGTACCCATTATTCAACAGAGAAATAGATTATATCTTCCTCAAGCATCTTTTAACTAAATAGTGAATGTATGTCATTCAAACATGGGGGTGACATTAAAGGAAACAGGCCTGTGTCTACATTCATGCAAGGGATTGAAAGACAGAAGTGTAGTGATGGGTTTCAGGGTAACAATGTAACTGAGAGATGAGAAATGAAGGTGATGTGCCTGGTTGACCTTCTTGAAGAGGAAAGAAATGCTTTAGAGTAACTAATAGGAAAAAGAAAGTGAGATGCGCATTGAATTCAGAGCTAATGGACATCTTAGTCACAATGATCCATCCTTCTGCTGCTGCTCGATCCCCATCAGCCTCTTACCCACCCATAACTTTCCCTTCTATTCTCCTCAACCAACATTTCTCTCCAATTCCTCTTCCCTCACACTCTAATTTAAGGGTTCACCTTGTCTATATGATACTCCCTTGATTTTTTCCAGCCAAACTGCTCAGCACCCAAGTTATCTTCCTAGTCCCAAAGCTAGCTAACACTGCAAATGGACCTTGTCCACTGTCCCTTTTCTTTTCAAAACTGTCATCATCAAATCCCCTGATAATGAATCCATCCTCAAACCCTCTGTCACAAGCTATTACCCATCTACAAGCCCCATTTCCTTTCCAAAGTTCTCGAACATGTCATCACTTCCAAAATCTGTGTCTGTCCTACCTGCCATTCCATGTTTTAATGTTTCCTTTTTACGGCCCCTGCCACAGCACTGAAACAGACGTAACCACAGTCACAAATTCCAACCCCCTGACTGTGACTGTGATGCATCATCCTTCCTCATCTTTCACAACCTTTCGTCAGACTTTGGCACAGTTAACAATACCATCCTCAATGTGGATCTACACTTGTCCTCATTCATACCTATCCAATCATAGTCAGAGCATCTCCAGCAATGGCTTTCCACCCCGCAACATTGTGGGTCTTTATCTTTTATCCCTTACTCTTCCTTATCATTGTGTTTAAATCTCTGATGACCTGACCTCTCCCTATCTCCATAACCTCTTCCAATTCTGCAACCACCCCTCCTTTGAAGTATCTATTGGCATATTTACTGCATTGAAGTTGCTATATAAATGCTGGTTGCTTTTCTTGCTGCATGTCATCAGAAAATAATGTCTGATGACCTGAGCCATGGGGGTGCATTTTATGGGGGAGGGGGGCTGGATGGGGTGTTTTGCTCACCCCTCCCCCCATTACGATAGTCGTTTGCGAACTGACCAACTTAAAAAATGGCCATGCTGCTGGAGGCCTAAACCAGCAGAAAGTGAGGCTTCCACCCTTCAGTGGGAGCAAGTCCTGCCCTTGAGAGTAGCCAGTCATGAAAATATATCACCGTTCCTTTGCTGTTGCTGGGCAAAATCCTGGAACTCCTGTATCTACACCGCATGAACTGCAGTGCTTCAAGAAAGCAGCTCGCCACCACCTTCTCAGGGGCAATTAAGGATGTTTAATAAATGCTGGCCCAACCAGCGAAGCCCACATCCCGTGAATGAATAATAAAAAAAAATGTATGATGTGCAAACAGAATGTTAACAGTGCATTTAATCTACTCATTTTCTTGCTCAGAAGTTCCTGAATAGTAAGCAGGAGAGGGAACTGAATTACCATTCGCTATAGCAAGGTCGCTAACGTTAATTGACTTTTCCCTAGAGAAGACCCGAACAAAGAGCAAAATGCATGGACGCCCTCTTGTCTTCTTTTTGACCCAATGCTGTACGACAGTATACAGCAGAGTTACTCAGTCAGCCAAAAAGGAAAGTCCTACCTATTTGTAAAAGCTAAATACTGCGGATGCTGGAAACCTGAAACAAAAACAGAAAATGCTAACAGCATCTGTGGAGAAAAAAATAGAGTCAATGTTTTGAGTCCGTATGACTCTTCTTCACCGCCTATTTGTATTTGTACCTATTTGTATTGTAGCTATTCTGTGAGCACTTCAGATACCAGATGCTAAACTCAAGTTCTATAGCACAGATTTAAGGAAGGTAAGTCATCCATAAGCTGATTTGGAGCTATAGGTTCTCAAATGACATTAATTAACAAAATGGTACTAAATGAATGCTTTGAATCTGCTTTTATTAAGGAATAAGAAACTGTCAATGTCAATGTGAAAGAGAAGCAGGTGAGATATTGGATAGGCTACAAATTGATAAAGACATGGAAGAAAGGTTGCTGTAATTAAAGTTGATCACCAGGAGGCAATGGCGTGGTGGTGTTGTCGCTGGACTAGTAATCCAGAGACCCAGAGTAACCCAGGTGGTGGAATTTGAATTCAATAAAAATCTGGAATTAAAAGTCTAATGATGGCCATGAAACAATTGTTGTAAAAAACCCATTTGGTTCAGTAATGTCCTTTAGGGAAGGAAATCTGCTGTCCTTACCTGGTCTGGCCCTACATTTAACTGCAGATCCACAGCAATGTGGTTGACTTTTAAATGCTGTCTGAAATGGCCTAGCAAGCCACTCAGTTGTATCAAAGCCCTACAAAGTCTCAAAAAAGGAATGAAACTGGACGGACCACCGGGCATCGACCTAGGTACGGGAAATGACAATAGCAAACTCAGTCCTGTCAACACTGCAAAGCCCTCCTTAATAACATGGGAGAGCTGTCTCACAGACTAGTCAAGCAACAGCCTGACATAGTCATCCTCACTGATTCATTCCTTACAAATACTGTCCCAGACACCACCATCACCATCCCTGTTCCACTGGTGGAACAGATCCCAGCAGAGGTGGCGGCACAGTAGTATATATGGGAGGGAGTTGTCATGGGAGTCCGCAATATCGACTCTGGACCTCATGAAGTCTCATGGCACCTGGTCAAGCATGGGCAAGGAAACCTCCTGCTGACTATCACGTACCACACTCCCTCAACTGATGAATCAGTGCACCTCCATGTTGAACACCACTTAGAGGAAGCACTGAGTGTGGCAAGGGTGCAAAATATACTCTGGGTGGGGAACTTCAATGTCCATCAAGACTGGATCGGTAGCAGTACTACTGACTGAGCTGGCTGAATCCTAAGTTACATAGCTGGTAGACTGGGTCTGCAGCAGGTGGTGAGGAAACCAACAAGAGGGAAAAACATACTTGACCTCATCCTTTCCAACTTGCCTGCCGCAGATGCATCTGTCCATGACAGTATCGGTTGGAATGGCCACCGCACAGTCAATGTGAAGACAAAGTCCCACCTTCACATTGAGGATACCCTCCATCATGTTGTGTGGCACTACCATGGAGCTAAATGGGATAGATTTTGAACAGATCTAACAACTGAAGACTGAGGTGCTGTGGACCATCAACAGCTGCAGAATTGTACTCAAACACAATCTGTAACCTCATGGCCCAGCATATACTACACTCTAATGTTACCATCAAGCTAGGGGATCAACTCTGGTTCAATGAACAGTGCATGAGGGCATGCCAGGATCAGCACCAGGTATAAGGCTAAAGCCTTTGCTACAATTGTCAGGCAGAAGTGCCAAATGGATGATCTTGGCCTCCGGAGGTCCCCAGCATCATAGACACCAGCCTTCAGCCAATTCAATTCAATCCACGTGATATCATGAAACAGCTGAAAGCACTGGGTAGTGCAAAGGCTTTGGGGCCTGATAATATTCCGGCAATAGTACCGAAGATTTGGTGCTCCAGAACTTGCTGCGCCCCTAGCCAAGCTGTTCTAGTATATCTACAACACTGGCATCTACCCAGCTATGTCCTATGTGGAAAATTGGCCAGGCATGTCCTGTACACAAAAAGCAGGACAAATCCAACCCAGCCAATTACCGTCCCATTAGTCTACCTTCAATCATCAGTAAAATAATGGAAGGCATCATCAACAGTGCTATCAAGCAGCTCTTACTTCACAATAACCTGCTCACTGACACCCAATTTGGGTTCTGCCAGGGCCACTCAGCCCCTGATCTCATTACAGCCTTGGTTCAAACATGGTGAGGTGAGAGTGACTGACCTTGACATCAAGGCCGCATTTGACCGAGTGTGGCATCAAGGAGCCCTAGCAAAACGGGAGTCAATTGGAATCGGGGTAAGACTCTCCACTGGTTGGAATCATACCTAGCACAAAAGAAAATGGTTGTGGTTGTTGGAGGTCAATCATCTCAGCTCCGGCACATCAGTGCAGGAGTTCCTCAGGGTGGTGTCCTCGGCCCAACCATCTTCAGCTGCTTCATCAATGACCTTCCTTCCACCATAAGGTCAGAATTGAGGATGTTCGATGATGATTGCAGAATGTTCAACACCATTCGCAGTTCCTCAGATACTGCAGCTATCCATATCCAAATGCAGCAAGGCCTGGGCCTGGACAATATTCGGGCTTGGGCTGACAAGTGGCAAGTAACATTCGCGCCATACAAGTGCCAGGCAATGACCATCTCTAACAAAAAAGAATCTAACCATCACCCCTAGATGTTCAATGACATTACCATCACTAAATCCCCACTATCAACATTCTGGGGGTTACCATTGACCAGAAACTGAACTGGACTAGCCATATAAATACTGTGGCTACAAGAGAAGGTCAGAGGCTAGGAATCTGGTGATGAGTAACTTGTGCCTGACTCCCCAAAGCCTGTCCACAAGGCACATGTGTGATGGAATACTCTCCATTTTCCTGGATGAGTGCAGCTCCCACAACACTCAAGAATCTTGACACCGTTTAGGACAAAGCAGCCTGCTTGATTGGCATCACATCCACAAACATTCACTCCCTCCACCACCGATGCACAGTAGCAGTAGTGTGTACCATCTACAAGATGCACTGCAGGAATTCACCGAGGCTGCTTAGACAGCACCTTCCAAACACACAACCACTGCCATCTAGAAGGACAAGGGCAGCAGATAGATGGGAACACCACCACCTGGAAGATCCCCTCCAAGTCACTCATCATCTTGACTTGGAAATATATTGCTGTTCCTTCACTGTCACTGGGTCCAAATCCTGGAACTTCCTCCTTAATAGCACTGTGCATGTACCTACACCACATGGACTGCAGCACTTCAAGAAGGCAGCTCGCCACCACCTTCTCAAGGGCAATTAAGGATGGGCAATAAATGCTGGCCTAGCCAGTGAAGCCCACACCCAGTGAATTAATAAAAAAAAGTGGAATTTATTGGGCAAAATTTTACATGTACTTATCAAAAAACAGTGAACACAACATGAAAGTTCCTTAACCCTCAAGTTCCTAGGATTCCTTGAGAATTGCCAGCACAGGTGATGTCTTTCTCGTTGTCTATCTCTAAAGTGATGCTGAACTATGTCCAGAAGAATCATACCACAGACGCCATGGTAACATGTGCCAACAAAGACCCCAATTTTCCAACTTCGAATCCCACTTCTCATTATTCCGGAATCCCTTATTTGGAAATGGTCCACTTTCACCTCTTACATTGACTTAAGGTGCAGGTCATCTGATGTCACCCCACTTCTGTAACTAGAGTCATGTAGACTAAAGACAAATGTCCATCTCTTGTTTTCCAGGCCCCAGAGTTTACATTCCATTGTGAACAAATAACACATTTCCTTTAAACACAGAGCCATTTAGAATAAATGTTAATAACACTCCCTACCATAATGTCAAACAGAAAGAAATGTTTCTCTCTAACACAAATCAGTTAAAGCAATGCATGGCTTGTTTGAATTTAGGCTGAAACCTTATTTTTAAACTGTTGAACTCAACCCTTTTAACTACTCCTTCAAAGCAGATAACTCCTCGAATTCGGACCAGGCATCATCAAAATCATAAACCTCATTTAATTGTGGTTCCTTACACGTAACAGGCTTCCTGTTCCCCAACTAGCAGAAATTCAAACTGAACTATTTAACAAGTGGTTAACAATAAAATCCATGGATGTTACAGACCAACAACAAATGCTAAAAATTAATCATATTATCAAAACCTCAAGGAAGAAAGTGCACTAACACTAATTAACCTACATTTAATTTGATTCTATCCACTTAAAATGTAATGTCGGTTGGAAATATTCAATTCTTTACATTAGAACTGAAACATCATGTTATCCCTTCATATTAGCCAATCTAGAACAGTACCAAAAGCTTGGCTATAAATTAGTCAGATTGTTCAAGACTTTAGTTGTGGAAGCTAGTGCCTTAAAACCTTTGATTCCAAAAACGTTTTGATTCTAAGGCCAGGATTTTCCTGTTGGCGGGGGTGGGGGGAGAGGAGGGGGGAGGGGGAGTGGGACCTGCACGTAAAAGGATGCACGGTGATGTCGGGCGAGCACCCCGACATCACCATAGGCCTTCAGGATACTTGGGAAGGCGGGCACGCTAAAAGTTTGGATGCTTGCCCGCCATCAATTAATGGGCCAGTTAAGGCCCTTGAGGCAGCAATTGATCTCGATTTTTCATAGCCCGTGCGATCTTCAGGACATCGCATGGGCGCAACGGGCAGGTGGGTAGGAGACATTTGTATAAATCTCATCCACGAGTGGGATAAGAGGGCTCAGTGGGGTCGCGTATGTGATGTTTGGGATATTTAAGCGTGAAAGTAATTTATACTTGCCTGCGTGGGCAGGAATACTTCAAAACTCATACCAGCTGCTAGGACAGGAGTAAAAGCCTTGCTCAGGACTCTATAGTAGAAATCATTTCTGGGGCCTGCAGCTTTCAGGAAGCCTTTCCTTAGCCTGGAAATGGGAGTTGTGCTCTCCCTGGAGGCACCTCTGAGGAAAGGAGGGCCAGATGGGAAGGAGGCCAGGAGCCCACATTCAGCCTCCAGGGGAGCCACCTTTGGGAGGAGATATGAAGGCACAAGGGGTGCAGGGCCAACAGGAATTGCAAGGCAGAAGGGGCCACAGAAGATGCCAATATCCTGCTGCCAGAGTTTACAGGCGGCAAAGCAGCTATCTCAATATGTCTGAGGTTCAATGCTGAAGGAGCCTCCGACTCTCAAGGGAGACAGTCCCCACCATGATAGGCCCTGAGATCTCCACAAACTGTGTGAGTGGGCACCCCATGCCAGTGGCTCTGCCCTCAACGTCTATGCCTCCAGCTCTTTCCAGGGGTTGGTGGGTGATCTCTGCGGAGTCTCCCAATCAGCTGTCCACAATTATGTCAAGCAGGTGACAGACGCTTTGTTCAGGCGTGCATTAACTTTCATCCACAGCCGCTGGGACGATGCCAGCCAGACAGAGCGAGCCAGAGGCTTTGCGGCCATTGCTGGCTTCCCCCGCATCCAGGGTGCTATAGATTACACATGTGGCCATCAAGGTGCCAGCAGGTGAGCCTGGTGCCTTCATTAACAGGAAGGGCTTCAACTCTATGAACGTGCAGATAGTGTGTGATCACAGGATGCTGATTCTGCAAGTCTGTGCAAGGTACCCAGGCAGCACACACGACACTCACATACACAGACACTCCCAGGTGCCGAGGCTCTTCAGTTTTCCAGCCCGGCTAGGTGGATGGCTGCTGGATGACAAGGGCTATCCCTTAAAAGGTGGCTCATGATGCCTCTCTGCCATCCAAGAACAGAAGCTTAGCAGCGGTACAATAAGAGCCATGCCTCCACAAGGGCTGTGGTGGAGAGAACCATTGGTCTCCTCAAGATGCACTTCTGAAGCCTGGACCGCTCAGGGGGCACACTCCAGTACCCCCCAGATCATGTCTCAGTGATAGTGGTTGCATGCTGCGCTCTCCTCAATCTGGCACTGGAAAGGGGCAACGCAGTGGACAAGGAAGACATGGATGCAGTTGCTCCGGATACACACGATGAGTCCAACAGTGAGTCCAAGGATGAGCATACACAGGAGAACACTGAGGGGGTAGATGCTGACCCAGGCATATTCCAGGGAGGCAGGGACACCAGGGAAGATTTAATCCAAAGAACCTTCAGCTAGCCCTACACAAATGGACCTTCAACACACGCCAGGGCTGCAGGCTCCACACTCGATACCTGAGTACTAAGTCAGCGTGGATAGTAACATTAACTAAGGCCTTTGTCAATAAAGCTCAATGTCAAACATCTCATTCATAACATCATGGCTTCCCATACACATGCAGAAGTAAGGAATCACCCCAAGGCATGACAACATGTCAAAATTTATTGAGTAAACAAGTAAATTCATAAAGCAAAACAAAAACAGTGTTGGACATCACACCAAGTCTTCGACTAAGTACTGTGGGCCAACATAAAAGCACCAGTGAGCAACCCATGGTGTGCCTAATGTGCCTTAAATTTACGCTTACAGGTGGTACGTCTAGTTGCTGCCCCTCTCTGGCACTGGCATCAGAGTCAGCCTGCTCACTGTGCTGTCCTGTTGGCCTCGGTGACCTGGCCGCGCATCATTTGACGGCCCCGCCTGGGAGGGAGCAGTTCCACAGCTGGCTTCTCCCCAGTTGTCATAGCCTCGTCGGATGCCACGGTCATTGGCAGAGTGGTGGAGGAGTTGCTGTCCTCATCCAGAGCGCCCTGAAAAGGGCCCGCAGCGACGACAGTCAGCTGCTGCGCCGACGTGAGGTTGCTTTGGACCTCCCTGCTCACCGTAGATGGATGGGCACCGAGCTGAGATATTTGGTGTCCAGACCATCTCACACAATGGGACTGACCAGCTGTAGCCAATGCCTCTGTGAGGACTTGCAAGTCCGAGTACAACCCCAGGAGGCCCTGATTGTTTTCCTGGAGGGGCTTCTCCACGAGGCTCGCCACTCTCTCCATGGAGGAAGTATGGCGCTCAGCCATGAGTCTTAATGCATCGGTGATGCTCCACGTGGACTCTTCCAGCACCGCCACCATACCATGCATAGCCTCATGTATCTCCGCCAGATCCTCCCGCACACCCTGCTGCATTTCCAGCATTCGCCGCCTCACGGAAGGCTCCAGAGGAACATCACCAGCCACCAACTGAGCATGTGCCTGGTCCCCAGCAGTCCTCCGACTGCCGGAGCCTGGGCACTCTCTGACTCTGCCTGAGCCTCAAGTGAGTGTGAAGTGCCCTCACCGCTGTGCCCCGGGACACTAGCCGAAGATCTAATTCCCACCGAGGTGCTAGAATCTGCACTGGTGCCTGCCTGGCTGAGATGGTGTGACGCTGGAGCACGCATTTTTTCTGAGGCTTCATGGATGAGAGACGGGCCCTCTGCCTCCACCCCGCCACCCCGCTCCAGTGATGCTGAAAGGAAGAAAAAGGATATTTGATTAGTTACAGTGCAGACAATGTCAATGTGCATGCCACTCCCCCAGATAATTATGTGTTCATCCTTCCATAATCGATGATCAACCCATGTTGCAAACTTCAAATCACTGAGCATTCAGCAGTGCAATGGCTTTTGGGACACACATGGTGACCTGAGTGCTCGCCAAACATACCTCCCCGTGGCATCCCAGCCTCACTACCACTGGTGGACCTGGGGGCGTGGTGCCTCTCCAGATCCATGGCCTGCTGCTTGAAAGGCATAAGAATAGCCAACTGGGCTTGACCTCCACCAGTCCGCATTCATTCCGACGGATTGTGTGCAGTATTTTCTGGAAAAGGAGAGAAGAGAATTGACTAGTCCAGCCTGCACCTGAATTCCCATCACATCCCTGCCACCCGAACCACAGTAGGACATTGCAGGACTCCAGTTCTTGTCACCCTGCATCTGCCGCACACTCACCCAAACAAACCAGGGCTGACCCCCACCCCCCCCACCCCCACCCCACCATTGCCCAAATGCTGCCTTCTTCAGATGTGGCATCACAAAGTGCCGCTTTGTTAAGCAAGGAGGCACAAGCACGTGGAGCGCAAAGACCAGTAGATGGATTGGTGCTCCGCCAACTGGAAGCTCCCCTCCCAACATTTTAGCACCCTGACTTTGACACGCTTCCCAGTTCCAGCACTCTGCCTGGGTGCAGACCCTTGACTTTCACCCTCATTCTATACTCTGGGTGTCAGTGCCACACATGTTGTGGATGCAGAACACACCCTAGCTCAACCCTCTCAGGGTGAACTGGACATGGGCAATATCTGTTGGCCCACTCAGTGAGGGATACATGCCGTGAAGGATTCAATGCTGTTACTGTACTCAGAGTTGGCAGGGGTGTTGTGGGGCAGGGGGTGTTGGGGGAAAGGGTGATGGCTGCATTAAGTGACCTGAGGCAACAAGGTACTCACCCTTCCTGAGCGCAGGAGATCATTGAACCTTTTGCGGCACTGGAGCCATGTGCGCCGCACTACATCACGGGAGTTTACACTCTTGGCCGCCTCCTCCCACAGGTTTGGTCAGGTTGAGGGGGGCCTGCGCCTCCTGTCCCTCGGAAGAAGGACCTCCCGCCGTGTTGCCACCTCCTCCAGGAGGGCAGCTAGGCACTCATTGAAAAACGAGGGGTACACAGCCCCACTGGCCTATCCTGTGGCCTGGCCTGCCCCGTGGCCTACCCTCCTGCCTGGCCTGCCCTGATGGCCTACCCTCTGGACTTGTGTCACCTCCAGTGCCCCTCTGCAGAGCCCTTCACCCAGCTTTTGCGAGCAGCTTATCCACGGCTGCCAGGCCTTCCTTTATACAGGCCGTCGGGTTGCCATTGGACCCGGCAGGTTGAGCGTGTCCGCCACCGCCCGCCCACTCCCGCTATGCATGGGAGTCGTGAAGTATGCTGGGCAGGCCTTAATTAGCCCACTCACATAAAATGACGGCACGGGCCCCATTGCGGGCAGCGATTGGATCCACATCCATCCGCGCCCGGTCCTGGCCGGCCTGAATGACATGGGGAAAATTCTTCCCTAAGGGATAGTTCCTCACCACTTATGACAGTTTTTGACAACTACTTTTCCGTTGTGACAATAATTTCCCAGATACGTTACCCTAGATATACCCATGCAAAACCCTGAATTATACAACTGTTTATAGTAAATTGATAAGTGAACAAACCCTTTTGTACATTGTACCTTTAAAGGTAATATTTCTCCTATAACTCTTCATAATCTCCCTTTAATCTGTTCTAAAACCCAATTCCTATTTTCAATTCTTCCCTTGAATTGATCTTTCTTTTCCCCTATAATTATTTTCCTATCCCTTCAATCACCTTACACGAATTCATTTTATTTTGTTTTATTCCCTCTAACCTATCATTGTTAAATCAGTTTCTCTAGAAAGTACGTGTCAATGCCTTTGTATTCTTTCTTACAATACTATCCATCTTAACTATGTCACACTGTTGTCCAGTAGCTAAACATGTTTGAGATCCATTCTTCAGTGCATTTCACCATGTATTTTCACATGCTAGTTCTCCACACCTTTGTGAAAGACACTTGTCCAACCACAATTGCTTACTCGCACTGGTATCTCAATAACATGTCATTCTTTCTGGATTTCATGTGATCTTATCAAAAGACCAGGACATGCATATAAATATATAAATATGTGCGTGGGGGTCTTCATAACGGAGTTTTTGCTTACCTCCCATTTCATGATCCCAATGCCTTGGATGATGGCAAAAACTATCAAACTCAAGTCTCTTAAAAAATACTTATAGACAAGGACACAAAAGTAACCAAGAGAAATCCACCAAATTACTAACTTAATTCACATTTTCCTGACTTTCACTAAAACTTGCATTGATACGAGAATGCACCCATAATGCTTATCCCAATTTGTTATTGTCAGTTTTTCTTTAGCTTTATCCCCTACTCTCAATCACTTTTTCCTCATTAATTTACGCATCCAATTATCTCATTCATAAGCATCGAAGAAATTTTACTGACCAATACAATATTTGGTTTTTCCTTTCAGAAATCAAACATTCCACTTGATTCCAGGCCTTAATATGTCTTATTTTTCTATTCATTTAATTACTTATATAATAATTATTTTTCTTTGTCACGGCTGTCATTGTAATTCTAAATTCCCAACAGTCTTAACCCGAAACTTTGTTTCCTATTCGCATGGTCTAAGTAGGTTTAAAACAGAAACAATGTACCTTTACGGCTCAAATAACTTTGTGCAGGTAAAAGGTAGTTCAGATGATTTTTACCCCACCATTACAAATGCATATTGTAGAGAAACCTCCTCCATTATCTCTTGACAACTATTTTTCCTAGTTCATGAGTAGTGTGATTTGCACAAAGTTTACATTTTATCCTTCTCAAATTTCGGGTTCCATCCCATACCCCAGATGGTAAAATCCTATTGTCTTTTGCAAATTCATTGACACTCCCAGATTCCATGCTGTTGTCCATTGCAACTGCATTGACACTCCCCAAATTTATCTCCCCATCTGTAAATCACCTCACTCATGAACATATAACATTCCCTATCCTTTTACAGAAGAATATTAATTCCTAAGTTATTAGCATGTAAGTACACAGAATTAAAACAATGGATTATGCATATTCACACATTACCTGAGATAACATTTCACTCATTATAGGTAAGCCACCAAAAACAAAATTTTTTAATATAAATTATCCTAAATTCAAATAGTGACATCATAGGCTAAGAATATGTTCACTTTATCTCTCTTCAAACAACAAAAAAGTTCTTCCCTGATACTCAGAAACCACACAGGCTGTCTTTCCATTACCCTTTGTTTTTCAAAACTTAAAATATATTTATCCCCTTAAACTTTAGGTAACTTTCCCATTGAGTGCATGCAGTAGCAAGTCATATCAATTTATTTTATCAGTTCAATATCAGGAACAATTACATCCAGATATAAAAACAAAAAACTGTGGATGCTGGAAATCCGAAACAAAAACAGAATTACCTGGAAAAACTCAGCAGGTCTGGCAGCATCGGCGGAGAAGAAAAGAGTTGACGTTTCAAGTCCTCATGACCCTTTTCTGTTGAAGGGTCATGAGGACTCGAAAAGTCAACTCTTTTCTTCTCCGCCGATGCTGCCAGACCTGCTGAGTTTTTCCAGGTAATTCTGTTTTTGTTTTACAATTACATCCAGGCTTGGTGGTTTTAAATTCAAGTTATCAGAAACAGTAGTGTCTACGGTTGGTATGGAGGTTGACTGCAACTAATTACAAACATTTTAGCTCAAAAGTTAACAAATGATAACAACTGAGTCTGAATGAGTTAAGGCTGACTCTTTTTAAAGCCTTTAGTCCCAATTATCTCTATATTGTGATAAACATTCTTAAATTCTTGAAGCTGCTAGAATTGCTTGTTGTCTGTAATCACATGGTCCACCTACTTAAAAAAATACAAAGGACACTAGGTCCACTTGGCTTGGAGCCAAATGAGCTAATTTGGTCTACATATATCTGTCAATTTAAAAACTTAAAATTCATAATCTCCAATATATATATAAGTATTCATTCAGCAAATTAGATGTGTGGTGAGCTAAACTGCTAAGCAGAAATGGTTAACTGTCTGCCAGTTTAAAAAGGGGCAGAACACAAGTTTTCAAATGGACACAATCACCACCTAACCTTTTTTTTAATATAAAAAATACTAAGGACAAAGAACCACATGGTTGCTTCTTAAGCAAAGGAAAACTTCAAACTGCTCTTCCAAATTCCAAACTTTAGATCTTCGTTTTGATAGTTCGAACTAAGAGTAAAAGCAAAATACTGCAGATGCTGAAAATCTGAAATAAAAACAGAAAATGCTGGAAAAGCTCAGTAGCAATGGTAGCATCTGTGGAGAGAGAGACATTTAGTCCATATGACTTCTTCAGAGTAAGAGTACAGGGGATAATTCCAAGCTCAAACTGTTTATTTTCAAATTCCAATTTATATTCTTCGATCTTAAAATATTCTCATTTATGACAATTGTGTTCAAGATAAAATTCCCAAATGTTGATCATAATATATATATATGAGCAGTGATTGTGGCCAACAACTATAACCCAAGATTAAATATTTTAAGCATTTTCCATGTTTTAAATTACACTTTTAATCCAGCTCACAATTCTCAATTTTTAACTCAGTGTTGAAACTACTACTCCAAAATCACAATTTAGAAAAATAAATTATAACTTGAAACACACAAACAAAAAAGATCCACACAAGTTCTTTATTATAAACACACATACGTACACGCAGACCCTAGAAGCTTCCCATATTCACACATTTCCATAGCATTTAGCTTTGCTTACATTCAATCTAAACAACTTGAAACTGAAATCAAAACAGAATATTCAAAGAAAACAAAGGAAATAGATTGTCAGCAATCTTGATTCTTCTTTCTTCAAACATTGTAATTAAAACTGAAAGAAAAAGATGAATTCGCACAAGAAAACTTTCTATTACAAAAAGCTAATAAGCGAAACAATTGCCTTTCACAGCCATAGGGGGCTTTTGAAGTTTTGCTTAGAAGAGAAACCATGTGACAAAACTCAGATTTTTGCTCTGTCCCAGAGTGTCATTATTCACTAAAAGCACATCTCTCCTGCCAGAACAAAACAATTGCTTTAACAATTTAAACATCATTCTCTATTATTTTATCATAACTTATCCTTCTCCCCGCTTAAACCAATTTAAAATTCAACTCCATAAACACATAAAACAACAAACAAGTTTAAAATAACTAACAAAACCAGACCACATGGAGTTAATTAATTTCATCCAGTAACACAGACATGAGATTCTGACTTACAGACACGCAAGAAAAATCAAGAAAGCCACTGTAATAAATAAACAAACAAAAGCTTACTCACGCATAAGTTCGCTTTTCACAGAACATTTTAACTTTATTGTGAGTCTCGCAATATACTTTCTCCTGATCATTTCCTTTAACCCCACATATCTTTTTATATCTTTCACCTTCTCTTTGTACAACAAAAATTAGCTTTTGCTGCATAACTGATCAGTTTAAATGCTTGGTTGACTGTTAACTCTTCTACTTTGCTCTGAATGAATGTTAAAATGCCCCCGGATGGAACTCTCACTTTGGACTCTGAACAGGTAATACATACAATCAATAGTTCTTTGGCTTCATCATTTCCGGCCCAGCATTTCCTAAAGAGTTAAAAACACTAAATCTTTCCTCTTATCCTTTGACATTACTCCTATCCTTCTGTCCAAATTGTAGCCTTGTATTTTAAATGACATCTTATTCACTGGCCTGGTGGATCATCTGGCACGCCCCTAGGGGGTTCCCTTCTCTGCATTTAATTAATCAGACTAATTAGACCAAGGGAAGGTGATGTAACTCTTTCGAGTACAAACCAGTTTCCATCTGTTTCAACGCAGCAACTCAATGGAATCGACACTGACAGACCGGCTTTAAAAAGACCGGAACTCCCCAGTTCTGAAATTTTTGAGCCAGCTTGTGTCTCTGACTGCTCAGCCTGGGCAATGAGAAATTCCATTTAAAACACAGAGCCTGGGCCACCCCTATCTCCGATGTTCAGCATCATCTGCAGCCCCCCCTCTCTTGGGCCCTGCTGGAGGGTACTATACTCAGTCCCACATTAACCCTATATCTGCCAGTTCTTTATACTACAATACGCACTGAGGATCTTTAAGGAGCACTCCTCCCACTTCCATCTCAGTCAAGGTAAGTGTCTGCGACAGCTACGTTTCACCAAGATGATGGTCAGTGAACTGTGTCGATTTCTCCAACCAGACCTACAGCCGCACAGCCGGGCAATGATGGTGCTGCCAGTGGCCATAAGTATCACAGCAGCCCTCAATTTCTACACCAGTTGAGGGGGAGGAGGAGGGGGAATGAATGTCGCCGTAATTCCAGAGGACCATAGGCTGCTCTCTCATTAGAGACAGACAACTTGTGGTGAGTTTAACCTGAGGTGAGGTTGAGAAGGCGGGGCCTTCATGCATGACCTCAGCCAGTGCAGGAATTGAACCCAAGCTATTGGCGTCACTCTGCATCACAAACCAACTGAGCTAACTTATCCCCAGAGCGGGGAAAGCAGGCAATATTGCCAACCTATCAGAGTTTCTGTGGATTGCCACACTGGGGATTGCCATACATATTGCAAGCACAAGGGCCATATCACTCCCTGAATGTGCAATGCTCAGAACATAATGTCGGTGAATGTCTGCAATGCTGGAAGCAGCCATGATGCTCTCCTCCTGTGCTAGTCAGCAAAAACCTGTCTTATTTTAGCCACCACAATGAACCAAAGGCAGGCTGCTTGGTGACACTACACCTGGCTCATGGCTCCCCTCTACAACTGGCCACATGTGGACAGTTAGCTTACAATGGGAGCTATGCTGACACCAGGAATGTTGTGGAGCAAACCATTGATGTTCTAAAACAAAACTTTCATTGCCTGTCCCCCTTAGGTGGAGTTGTCCTATTCTCACCAAATGCATGGTGGCAGTTCTCCCCAACATGTCACTGAACAGGATGCAGCCCTTCAGGACTTCAGCAGGCTCTTCAAGACAAGGAAGCTGAGAAGGAGGAAGGGAGTTCGTAGGCAGGACCCTTTGGCCACAGACAGAGTGTACACTTCTGCCAACTTAGACTCCAGATTCTCATCTTTACATCACCATTTCTCCACAATTTCCCATGTGTAGATCCTATCTCTACACTATCCTCTAAGGTACTCACAGTGCCAGTAACTGAATTAGAGGCTACAACTGTCAGGTCAAGTGGTTCTTCATCAGACCTCTGATCTTACTGAGGCCCTTCTTGCTCAGGCAGCAATGATGGCCAGGGAGAGGGTCTTAGCTATCTGAAAGAATAAACTCATAAGGAGAGGATGAGGTGAGGAAAGAGAAGTAGAAAGGAAGAGGTCCATGGTCACATCATCGGAAGCTTACACTTCATGTCAGATAAGGCTCAAGTGGGATTTGAGAAGGGGCGTAAGGCAGTAACATACCATCATCATGAATGTTCTTGGGAATACCAGTTGCAACAGTCTTGTTCACTGCCTGTCCTTTAAAGTGGAGCACCATCTCCATCAATGAGCTCAGGAGATGCAGGCATGCCTGTCCCTAGCCCAGTGGTTCCCAAACTATGGGTCACACCCCAGAAGAGTTGAGAAATAGCATTTGAATTCATGAGTTCCCCATTCCTCTAAGGAAATAATGGCGACTACACAGAGGATAGTCTGGCAGGAAATCCCCAGCCCCACTGGATCGATGCCGCAAAACAGTAAAGGGGTGGATGGTGAGCCCAAAGCACCCTTTAATGTTAGGAAACAAATGCCAAGCCTGCTGGGCATGGCTGTGTGCTGATTTGGTGTAGGCAGAGGCTGGCAAACATAACACGCTCACTGACTGAGTGTGGGAAAATCCGGGGATCATACAGCTGAGCTGGGAAGGTGAGTGATGGCTTCAAACTTTACAGTGGATGGAATCGTCCACGCCCACTGGCGTTGGGCATGTTCAGTGGCGTGATACAATATGGCGAGAAGGCCAAAAATCGGTTTCACGATGTTGTGAAACCAGTTTGCGATCATCCGCTCAGCTCGTCGATGGCGAGCCACGTTTCCCACCAAAGGCGGGCTGCATTTCCTGCCATCAGACATTGGGAACCTCATTGTAATATATCAGCATACCAATATAAGGCTAGCCCACCAGACTCATCCCCGCCTGCTGGATCGCCCGCTCACATCAGCATGATTGCATGCCAACGTGTTTCACAATTGCATATAAAAGGCATGCACTTGAGGGCTGCACTTTGAGAGGAACTCGGAGGTGAGTGCACAGTAACATTGCAGAGCGCTTGCAAAGGATGCCTGTTGCATTTCAAGGTTGAGGCATGTTGGGGGGCATGTCTGCCCCGCAGTTGAGGCAACTTTAGGGAAGACAGCAAAGGCTGCCCTGTAGTTGAAGGTAGCACACAAGCAAGTGCAAGGTTGGGGGCTGGGGGAGAGGGGTGGTAGGTGAGGGAAGCAGCCACACATTAGGGACACCTCCTATAAAGTGACCATTCCTCTGCAGCTGAAACAGTTTAGGCACACTCACATTGATATGATTGAAGTCGGGCCTCTAGTTTATCTGCCCATTCAAGCAACGCAGAGGCATCAAAGCGCCACCAAGTGCTCCAGTGCTTTTACCCCTCAGGCACAGGCCGCAAACTAATAAGCATTTTAGAGGATTGCAGAACAGTTGGATGACTGGGCAAGTTGTACAATGTCCTTGCTAAAGCTAGCCATGGAGCAGTCACTGGTGGAGGCGTTCACAGCCCCTTGCAATGTCATCAACCTGGTTTTGACCAGTCTCCCTCATGGTTCAAGCAGCTTCGCAGTGAGGGTCAGGAGAATGCCTGCATCTGAGCTGAGAGCACGGCATGCAGTCCAAAGGCCAAAGCTTCCGCCAAAGGGTCATGTGGCGTGGAGCAGAGGAAGGTGGGGTTTCGGGCAGCCATGCAGCGCACTAATCTCTGGCCACCCAAGTGGTGGCCAGCACTCTCCGAGGTGCATTAAGGGGCCTTCAGACTTAACGAAGAGAGGTTCTTAGTACAGCCATGATAACCCATGTCAAAAACAGAATTACCTGGAAAAACTCAGCAGGTCTGGCAGCATCGGCGGAGAAGAAAAGAGTTGACGTTTCGAGTCCTCATGACCCTTCGACAGAACTTGAGTTCGAGTCCAGGAAAGAGCTGAAATATAAGCTGGTTTAAGGTGTGTGTGTGGGGGGCGGAGAGATAGAGAGACAGAGAGGTGGAGGGGGTTGGTGTGGTTGTAGGGACAAACAAGCAGTGATAGAAGCAGATCATCAAAAGATGTCAACGACAATAGTACAATAGAACACACAGGTGTTAAAGTTGGTGATATTATCTAAACGAATGTGCTAATTAAGAATGGATGGTAGGGCACTCAAGGTATAGCTCTAGTGGGTTTTTTTTTTATATAATGGAAATAGGTGGGAAAAGGAAAATCTTTATAATTTATTGGGAAAAAAAAAGAAGGGGGAAACAGAAAGGGGGTGGGGATGGGGGAGGGAGCTCACGACCTAAAGTTGTTGAATTCAATATTCAGTCCGGAAGGCTGTAAAGTCCCTAGTCGGAAGATGAGGTGTTGTTCCTCCAGTTTGCGTTGGGCTTCACTGGAATAATGCAGCAAGCCAAGGACAGACATGTGGGCAAGAGAGCAGGGTGGAGTGTTAAAATGGCAAGCGACAGGGAGGTTTGGGTCATTCTTGCGGACAGACCGCAGGTGTTCTGCAAAGCGGTTGCCCAGTTTACGTTTGGTCTCTCCAATGTAGAGGAGACCACATTGGGAGCAACGAATGCAGTAGACTAAGTTGGGGAAAATGCAAGTGAAATGCTGCTTCACTTGATAGGAGTGTTTGGGTCCTTGGACGGTGAGGAGAGAGGAAGTGAAGGGGCAGGTGTTGCATCTTTTGCGTGGGCATGGGGTTGTGCCATAGGAGGGGGTTGAGGAGTAGGGGGTGATGGAGGAGTGGACCAGGGTGTCCCGGAGGGAGCGATCCCTACGGAATGCCGATAAGGGGGGTGAAGGGAAGATGTGTTTGGTAGTGGCATCATGCTGGAGTTGGCGGAAATGGCGGAGGATGATCCTTTGAATGCGGGGGCTGGTGGGGTGATAAGTGAGGACAAGGAGGACCCTATCATGTTTCTGGGAGGGAGGAGAAGGAGTGAGGGCGGATGCGCGGGAGATGGGCCGGACACGGTTGAGGGCCCTGTCAACGACCGTGGGTGGAAAACCTCGGTTAAGGAAGAAGGAGGACACGTCAGAGGAACTGTTTTTGAATGTAGCATCATCGGAACAGATGCGACGGAGGCGAAGGAACTGAGAGAATGGGATGGAGTCCTTACAGGAAGTGGGGTGTGAGGAGCTGTAGTCGAGATAGCTGTGGGAGTCGGTGGGTTTGTAATGGATATTGGTGGACAGTCTATCACCAGAGATTGAGACAGAGAGGTCAAGGAAGGGAAGGGAAGTGTCAGAGATGGACCACGTGAAAATGATGGAGGGGTGGAGATTGGAAGCAAAATTAATAAATTTTTCCAAGTCCTGACGAGAGCATGAAGCGGCACCGAAATAATCATCGATGTACCGGAGAAAGAGTTGTGGAAGGGGGCCGGAGTAGGACTGCAACAAGGAATGTTCCACATACCCCATAAAGAGACAGGCATAGCTGGGGCCCATGCGGGTACCCATAGCCACACCTTTTATTTGGAGGAAGTGAGAGGAGTTGAAGGAGAAATTGTTCAGCGTGAGAACAAGTTCAGCCAGACGGAGGAGAGTAGTGGTGGATGGGGATTGTTCGGGCCTCTGTTCGAGGAAGAAGCTAAGGGCCCTCAGACCATCCTGGTGGGGGATGGAGGTGTAGAGGGATTGGACATCCATGGTGAAGAGGAAGCGGTAGGGGCCAGGGAACTGGAAATTGTTGATGTGACGTAAGGTGTCAGAGGAATCACGGATGTAGGTGGGAAGGGACTGGACAAGGGGAGAGAGAAGGGAGTCAAGATAACGAGAAATGAGTTCTGTGGGGCAGGAGCAAGCTGAGACAATCGGTCTACTGGGGCAGTTCTGTTTGTGGATTTTGGGTAGGAGATAGAAGCGGGCCGTCCGAGGTTGGGCGACTATCAGGTTGGAAGCTGTGGGAGCTTCCAACCTGATAGTCGCCCAACCTCGGACGGCCCGCTTCTATCTCCTACCCAAAATCCACAAACAGAACTGCCCCGGTAGACCGATCGTCTCAGCTTGCTCCTGCCCCACAGAACTCATTTCTCGTTATCTTGACTCACTGCTTGTTTGTCCCTACAACCACACCAACCCCCTCCACCTCTCTGTCTCTCTATCTCTCCGCCCCCCACACACACACCTTAAACCAGCTTATATTTCAGCTCTTTCCTGGACTCGAACTCAAGTCCTGTCGAAGGGTCATGAGGACTCAAAACGTCAACTCTTTTCTTCTCCGCCGATGCTGCCAGACCTGCTGAGTTTTTCCAGGTAATTCTGTTTTTGTTTTGGATTTCCAGCATCAGCAGTTTTTTTGTTTTTATCTCTGATGCTAACCCATGTGTCTCTCTATCTCTATCATCCTGCAGGAGGAGTCCATCAGGATCATGGAGCCTGGTGAACCAGCTGTATGCCTTGTGGCATACAGAAGAGTGACTGAGGCACCTGACTTCGCAGAAGCAGGAGCAGCACCCTTTGGAAGATGGGGCGACCAGGGCTCCCACACAGGCCGCCAAAGAGCTGTCCCTAGTCAACACCGAGTTACACCCAGGATCTAAAGATGCTGCCTTTCATTCCTGCAGATGACCGAGAACTAGTCTGTCACATCTGCCAGCCACTGCAGGATTTCATGCCACGTGGACATAGAGGGCAACCACTGCCAGTAACAGTGGTACTCAATTTTTATGACTGTGGCTCCTTTCAGGGCTCCACCAGTAACCTCTGTGGGGCATTACAACCCTCCACCCACAATGCATCCTTAAGATCACAGATGCCATCTTCACGAAGGCATATAACTTTGTGCATTTCTCACAGGTGCAGGGCGCCATCGACTGCACTCACATGGTGCTCAGATCTCCATCGCAACAAGTGGTCATCTATGTCAACCACAAGGGATTCCATTTGCTGAATGTACAGCTGGTGTGCAACCACCAGAAACACATCCTGCAGGTCTGCGCACAGTTTCTAGGGAGTCTCCACGACTCCTACATTCAGTTGGTCACAGATCCCTGATGTCCTCCAGGGTCCACAGAGGTTGCGGTAATGGCTCTTCATAGACAAGGGCTACCTGCAGAGGACATGACTAATGTTACCTTTGCAGTGGCCTCAGACTTTGATGACCTTTATGGGCATCCTCTGGAGGGCTGAGACCTAGAGGGCCCCAGCCTGCTTTCGAGGTCCTGCTGTGTGGCAGTGGCATCTGCCTCAAGCTGTGGTGCTGGAGCTGCTAGGGTCACAGGAATAATGGCTTTGGATGGGTTGGACACTCCCGGAGTCACCTGGGTTGATGGCCCTGGGGTGTGCACCTGCTGATCTTCCTTCCTATGGGTGTCCAAGGGACCTAGCTGACTCCTTGAGGAGAATGGATAGCTGAAGTGAGATTGAGCTGCCCTGCATTGCTGTCATGTACACACTGTTGGAGGCCAACTATGGTGTCAGCGATGGAGTTCAACTAGCGCAGCAGTGCAGGAAGGCATCCTGGGCCAAAGCCTCCATTGCCGCCTCCATCCTACTAGTGTCAACCTTGGTGTGTTGGCATACCAGCGCTATTACCTCAGCCTGAAGGTGAACGGACTCCTCCATCATGCGTTGCAATCTGAGGAGTGCAGCAGATATCCCTTCCTGATGTTCCCAATCTTCAGGTCTTGATTGGAGGCCCTGGGTCATGAACTTTGTTAGTTACTGGCAGATGTGCCTGCAAAAGCAAGGGGAGATAATTAGTGCATGGCAGTGGCCTGTAAAACTGGACACATCACCTCACAGCATGGTTGCCCAATGGTTGTTGCACTGCTGGATCTTCACTTGGTAGAGTGAGTAGAGCAGCGCCGACCTCACTGTTAGCACAGGACCGATCCAGATCCTCGCCGGCCAGCTGGGTGGCTCTGTTAAGTCCATGAGGACTTTGATTTCAGGCATTCCGCCATCGGTCTGTGACCTCTCCCTCTTGTTGTGAGCCAGCTTGTCCTGCATGAATAGAGATGGAAAGAGCGTAAGCAGGACGCCTGCCTGGCCAGATGATAAGTATGTCTGGCATGTGTGGGAGGTGAGTGGTCCCATGGATGGGATGAGGGCAATGAAGGTGTATGAGAGAGCAAATGGTGATGTTCCTTGAGCTGGCAGTGAGTGAGAACCCTGTGGATGTGTGATGGGTTTGTGAGTGTGAGTTGAGAGTGATGAGAAGAGTGACTTGCCCTGGCAGAATGGAGGAGATTATTCATCCTCTTGTGGCACTGGGTGGCTGTCCTCTTTTGCAGAGCGTTGGCACTGACTAGCGCTGCCACCGTCTCCCAAGCTGGAATAGTCATGTTGCTGCCATCCTGCGGCCAGAGTGGGGGCAGGGGACATCATGGCGGGCCTCCACTGTGTCCAAAAGGTGCTCGAGGAACATCTCATTGAACCTAGGAGCTGCAGTCTTTTTGCCTTTCAGGACCATGTCTTCTTTGCAGCAGTTGTGGGCTGGAAGCACCGAGAAGTGTGTGTGACTGGACTTTAAATATGGCTCCTGGCATGATAAAGTGGTGAGGTGATGGCGTGTGGGCGAATGACAGCCTGCCTGCCATGGAAATGGCGTGTTTCCTGGGAATGCATAAATAATACGGTCGGTTTGGGACGCTGCATGAAATGCTGCCATCGTGGCCGGTGGGTATAATGTCGTTTCACCCGCCCGCTACCACACTTAGTGCAAATCCAGGATAATTCCGTCCAGTGTTTCTGCTTCTGTTGTACAGGCTCCTTATCCTGACTGGTGACTCTGCTTCGCAGGAACCAGCAGCTGGTCCAAAAGATGGAGCAGTGGCAGCAGTGGGGCGGGGGAGTAGAAGAGGGGCTGGTTATGTGTGGTATGGGGGATGGGGGAGAGCGCTGATTACAATGTGTGTGGGGATGGGTAACTGATAACAATATGTGTTGAAGGGGGTGGCAGTGAAAGAGGAGCTTATTAATTGCGTGTGTGGGAAAGGGGAGAGGGCTGATAACTGTGTGTGTAGGGGTGAGTGGGGAAGGGGTTGATTACTGTCTGTGTGTGGTGGGGGAAGGGGGTCTGCTTACTGTGTGTGGACGGTGGCGGGGGAGGCTGGGATGGAGAGAGAGACTAAACACTTAGTGTGTTGGGGACTGGTGGATAGGGTCTTCACTGAGTCTTCTGTCATTGGGGAATATGGGAGAGCTTGGCTAAAAACTAATGAGTACATAGAATGACATTTTTACAAACATGCTTTAAAAAACATATTTTCATATTTATATGGTGTATTATATGTTGCCCCATAACACACAAACTTTAAAGATTATATACTGAATGCTACTGTGCTTTTTTATTTCTGCAGGCCCCTCAGGTCACAATTTTAAACTGTTAAAATGGGCTCATGTTGGAAAATATTTTGGGAAACACTGGCCTAACCAGTTTACTGCTGCTCCCTTATGTTGTGTGCAAATGTGTCCTGCAAGATAGAGGGAAGACTGTTAGTGAGTTTTTTTATTCATTTACAGGATGTGGTGTGGGCATCGCTAGATCGGCCAGAGTTTATTGCCTGTCCCTAATTGCCCTTGAGAAGGTTGCAATGTGTCTTTTGATGATGTGCTGTCATGGAAGAATAGCTGGAAATCTGAGGAAGCTGTGAGATATGTGTGTGTGAGGCATTGATAAGTGTGGGAGGATTAGGTGAAGCTTATGAATGTTTAGCATTTCAGGGTTCACTGATGGGTGACTGATGGAACTTTGCTGCATTGAGTAGGAGAGGTTGGTGGTGGGGTGAGTAGGTCTCATCACATTCATCGACCTTCAGCACTCGTGTGAGTTCATTATATCCATTTCCAATACTGTAGCCAGGTCCTCAGGATCAGACTCTGTTTATTCACCTTCATGACCACATTTTCCAATTCTCTTTATAGGATATGCCTTGCGGGCAATTGGACCCTGCAGAAACATGATGTCTCTCTTCCTTTCGACCTTCATCACTAAGGCCTCCAGCCCCTCATCCGAGAACATGGGAGCCCTCTCTCTGGCCTATTGCTCCATTTGCAGTCTACTTCCTCACCTCAATGATTTTTTATTACAATTCATGCTGTAGCATGAGTTCACCACCCCTTTAAGAGGGGCAGGCTGCCTTTAAGAAGGGAATGCTTGCAGCACATTGTGTTTTCCACACAAATGCCTGGGCTACTGCTACTTGCACAGCCAGTCAGCAGTGCATTCCATGCTGGGCTGCACACCACAATCATTGCAGCACAAACTTTCCATGCAGCCTGCTTGACCAGTCTCTGGATATTCACACCTGTCATCCCCATGCACGCTGACTGGACTTATTGAATTTCTGTCCCAAAGTATAGGACATCCTCAAGACTGAAAGGAGAAAAGGAGGAAAACACAATGGCCTGAATCTTCCGTAAGAAGGTAAGTGGGTTGGAAATAGGGATTCTGACCTGAACAGACAAAAGAATGCCCACTTACCTTCCTCCGATTTTTCAGGGCAGTGTTCTGATGCAGAACTGACCCAGTGCAGGAATCCTCAGAAGAGCAGCGGAGAGAATCCATGCAGAGACTACGTCTCCTTTTTATGGCACCAGCTGCCGTATTCTGTTGTAAAGAGTTTAAATGTCCCAAAGCTTCTTTAAAAAGCTATGAGGAGAAGATAATTGGGTAAGGGGACAGGGTGGCAGGTGAGTAGGGTGGCATGTGGGTAGGCTGGGATGTGGGTAGGGTGGTATGTGGGTATGGTGCCAGGGTGGCAGTTGGGTAGGATGGCATGCAGGTAGGGTGCTGTGTTGCAGGGGGTGAATGCGTAGGTGGGTCAGATTGGTCGGTCAGGAGCGGTTGTCAGGCCAGGTCGGGGGAAAGCTGGGTGTCGGGTGGTGTCGTTTTCTGTCTAACATTTCCTGGGTACCTATCCAGGTAAGTAAATTGGAACTGTCCAAAGACTCAGACTTTAACTCAGAGTTGGAGACCTTTTCGGAGAATCCCAGGGAGCAGGGGAATCGTCCACTGGTAGTTCAAACTTCCCAGACAATTCTTATATAGTTCTTGCATTGGGGCTTCCGAGGGATCCCATAGCATATCTTACAGAGTGACTGTCCAGAGACCAGAAGATCAGGGCCATTAATTTGTAATCATCTGACACAAGCCTAGCTTTTAAACGCAACGACTTGCCTTTATACTACCTTTTTAATAGTGCTTCACAGCAACGTAATTAGGAAAGAAAAACCAAAAACAATAAAAAAGGAGACCTTAGGATGAGCTTCATTAAAGGATTGAGGAAAAATAGAAAGAAATGCAAAAGGGAGAGACATGGGCTCAGGTCCGGTGCTGCAGTCAAAATGTGTATGGAAATGCTCATAAGGAAATTCAGGTTTCATAGGCAAAACAAAGATGAAGTAAACCAGAGAGTCTCAGTAAAGAGGCACCAGTCCAGGAATCTTTTTTTTATTCATTCATGGGAGGTGGCGTCATTGGCTAGGCCAGCATTTATTGCCCATCCCTAATTGTCCTTGAGAAGGTGATGGTGAGCTGCCTTCTTGAACCGCTGCAGTCCATGAGGTGTAGGTACACCCACAGTGCTGTTAGGAAAGGAGTTCCAGGATTTTGATTTAGAGATGAGGAGAAAAAAACTGAGGAAGGAAAGAGTTCTCAACTTTAGAAGGCTAAGAATTTTCTAGAATATAAAATTTTGTAATGGGTCTTGAATTCAACACAGTGGATATCCAGAAAGAAGCATGAGTGCCTGGAATAATCTATTTAGAGCTGGTGATGTTTCTGAATCTTTTCTAAGCTTCTTATATGAGCATTATTTCAGCCCTGAAATCATAGATCACTCTCATTGTGGAATTACCCCTTCTCACTACTTTGAGAGAGTGCATAGCTTTGACTTGAGTTCTAGGTAAGCTTTTGGTAACATGCCACAGAAAACAGTGCTTGGTAATAGTGCAAAAAGCATTTGTATCCATCCTTACCCTGAAGTACTGATTGATTATCCATCTCACGCAGCAAGACCTGAAAAACATTCAGGACTGGGCTGATCAGTGGCAAGTAACATTTGTGGTGCCCAAGTGCAATGCAATTACCATCTCTTAAAAGGGAGAATCTAACCATCCCTCCTCGACATTCAATGGCATTACCATCACTGAGTTTTCCCACTATCATCATCCAAGGAGTTACCATTGACCAGAAACTTAACTGGGTCAGTCATTATAAATAGTGTGGCTACAAGAGCAGGTCAGAGGCTAGGAATTCTGAGGTGACTGATTCACCTGCTTACTCCCCAAAGCCTGTCCATCATCTACAAGGCACAAGCCAGGAGTGTGTTGCAATGCTCTCTACTTGCCAGGATGAGTGCAGCTCCCACAACACTTAGGTAGCTTGACACCATCCAGGTCAAAGCAGCCTGCTTGATTGGCACCTCATCCACCACCTTAAACATTTACTCCCTCCTCCACCTCTGCACAGTAGCAGCAGTGTGTACCATATACAAATTGCAGCAACTCACCAAGACGCCTTCAAAAGTATCTTTAAACAACACACTCTTTGCCACTTCAAAGAACAAGAGTAGCAGATGTGTGGGAACACCACCTCCTGCAAGTTTCCTTCCAAGTCATTCACATCCTGACTTGAAAATATATCGTCATTCCTTCACTGTCACTGGGTTAAAATTGTGGAACTCCCTCCCTAACAGCACTGTGGGTGTACCTAGCCCAAATGGGAGCAACAGTTCAAGAAGCCAGCTCACCACCACACAAGGGCAACTAGGGATTGGGCAACAGATGCTGGCCCAGCCAGTGATGTTCACATTCCATGAACTAATGAAAAAAATCAATCAACAGACCCTGTCTTCCAACTTCAGAAGTATTACATTAGATTATATTTTAAGTTTAAGGTAACGAGCAAACTTTTTTAATGAAAAAGTAACAAACAGGTCAGTAATTTTTATATAATAGTTAAGTATTTACAATAGACAAATTTATAACCAGTTCTTCAAATGGAAATGATTGGAATTCTGAGAACGAAGCTAATCCTTTGTACAGAACCTTTAAATAGACACAACAGGGTAAATTTGAATGGAAATAAGTCAAATAGTTTCTATGATGAATGGCTAATCAACATCCATTTTAAATGTGGAAAGCAAGTTGAAAATCTACCTAATTTCTCCATCTCAATTTTTCAGAAAATGCAACCTTCCACCCCAGCACTGTTTTCCTTTCTCCTGAACCAAGGATTCCCCACCATGGTAGACAGGTCCCTTGACCATATCCAACTGATATCCGACACCTCTTCTCTCACCCTTTCCCTCCTCTCCAAACCACAACAGACTTCCCTTGTCCTCATCTTCCACCTTACCAGCCTCCATATTCAACAAATCATCCTCCGCTATTTCCGTCTCCTCCAGTGTGCTGTTACTACCAAACACATCGTCCCTGCTTTTGACATTCCGTAGGGACCGTTCCTTTAGGGACCCTGGCCCACTCCTCAGTTACACCCAACAACCCCTCTCCTTTTCTACGGCACCTTTCCATGCAAGCACATGAAATGTAACTCCTACCTTTTTATCTTCTCCCTTCTCACTGTCCAAGTCCCAAATACTCCTTCCAGGTGAAACAGTGATTCAGGATTGAAGAATTGAATCCTTCAATTCAACATACGGTATGCACTGCTCACAATACAGTCTGCTCTACAGTGGGCAGACAAAACACAGATTAGATGATCATTTTTCAGAACACTTCCATTCAGTCTGCAAGATTGACCTCAAGCTTCCAGTCGCCAGTCATTTTAATTCTTCAGCTTCCACTCTGTCCTTGGCCTACTGCAGTGTTCCAATAAAGGTCAACGCAAACGCAATAAACATTACTTCATCTTTTTATTAGGCACTTTGCAGATTTCCAGACTCAACATTGAATTCTGTTATCACTGGGTGAGGAGGAGTGAGTTGGCTCTCCTATTCAGACCCCCTTGGTTGGTAGCAACAAAGGGTTTTAAATTTCTTTTCCCCGTAAATGCTTTTTACAGTCCAAATGTATTTATGTTTTAATAAGGAACCAATCAAACCAAGCTTTCTTGAGTCAAAGAAAGAATAAATTTTCTAGGTACTAAACCCAAGAAAAAAATAACAAAGATGCAATGACACACACATACACACACTGTAAGAAAGTTAAAGTTCAATAAAAGTTAAAAGAATATACAATTAAGTCCTTTGCTTGTATTTGAGGTGTAGGTTGTTGAAAGTTGTGGCTTTTTGAAGTTAGGCAGTTTCCTGTAGAATTCTGGAGTTAACTTTGTTTAAGTGTCTGTTGAAGAAACTCTTTTTGCTTCCAAAGAGAAAGAGAGAGAGAGACCTTCCAGCTCTTTTCCAGCAGTATTTTAGATGACTATCATGTTTCTTTCTCCTCCTACTTGTTTTTTTTTCACTCTGATTCTGCTTGGTGGAACTGGTTTTTAAAGCTCCCCTCTGTATATTCCCGGAAGATAATTCAATTAGCATGTCTTGCATTCATTGTCGTAGACCAAATAATCCAATTTTTTTACCTTCTAATCTCCAAAACCTTTGATACATTATATAAATTGGCAGAAGGTGGGGGTTATTTTACCCCCAAAGTGGATTTTTAATGTCTGATGGGTATCTGATCAAAGTCCAGCACTTTGCATCTTAAATAGCTTCCTTTCAAGAGTGTCCGTGTTTGAAGTGGATCATGACACCTCCCAGGTATGAAATTCCATGTAACAAGTCTGCAGTGTGATTCATATGGGCTTTCCAGTGAAGTGAACAATTTATAGCATCAGCCATCAGGTGACTTGTGGCAGTCATTTTTTGATCCATGTCTTTTCTTCTATTTTTTTGATAGGACTTCTTTAAACAGTTCAATATGTCTATAGTTAGTTGGTGAAGTTGTAGGTACATCTCATTCAGTCACAGAGTCCTGTCAGTGTAATAGTTCAATCATTTCAGACTATAATTCCTGCCCCCATTTTATTTCCTTTTCTTTGCATGTTTGGGTCTTATTTTTCTTGTTTTTGTTTTACTCCTGTTTTTATTTTTCTCTTGTTTTGCTTGTGGACAGCAGCTGTTCATCATTTTGTCATTCACACAGCCTCTGGACACATCTTTTGTTTCTTTACTTGTCCTAATACCACTGCCTTTGGCTCTGAACAAGAAACCCTTTTGGGTTTAATGTTTCCTGTTTCCACCCTATTTCAGAGGTTTCATTTTGTTGTTTTTACATCTTCCTCCAATTCGCCTGCTTAAAACCAATAATATTTCTAACTTTTTCAAGGCCTGATGAAAGTTCAGCAACCTGAAATGCTAAATCTGTTTCTCTCTCCACAAATGCTGCCTGGCCTTCTGAGTATTTCTAGTTTCTGCTGCATATTTTCAACATTAGCAGTATTTTGCTTTAGAAAACTCTGCCTAATTGTTTCTCCTTAAATCTATATCAAATAGGCAATTATTTTCAAATTGGTCTTTTTAAAATGTATTCCTTCACAGGATGTGGGCTTCACTGACAGGGCCAGTCTTTATGTTGCTTTACACCATACACTGACACCTCACCACAACTGGCACCAGGGTCAGAATTTTATGCTGATCGGGTGGGTGCGTGCCCAACCCGATCGGACACAAAATAGTGCGAGATGACATCGGATGAATGTCTCAATGTCATATTTCGGTTGGCCAATTAAGGTTATTAATGGTGCAATTGTCTCCAATTTTTCGTGGTCCGCACAACCTTACAGCTGGCAGACAGGTGAATCAGCCAGGCGGAGTTTGCCTTTTTCATGAAACCTCATCCAAGGGCAGGATGAGGTTTCTGTTATTAAATGAAAGAAAAAGAAAAATCTAGGGACAGCATTTTAATCATGTATATGTTCAGGTGACTGATTGTGATGCTTGGACACTTTTTTTTCCCCGATTTTAAAAACTTTAGTTAATGTTTTTCAGTTTTTCAGCTCCCTGTGGCAGCTCTCTGCCTTCAGGGAGCTTTCTGTCAGCACTTGCCAGTGCCCGTGCTGATGTCAGCGCCTGCCCTCCTCCTGCCCCCACCGGGCAGTGCTGAGCTTCTCAGCACGCTTCAGGCTGTCTGGCCGTTAATTGCGGTTGAGGGGCCAATCACGGTTGGTGGTCTGTTCCCTGGCCGATCCCAGACCCCCCCCCGATCGCACCTGCCCAACGACATAACTGTTCTGCCCCAGCTTTTTAAACCAGATTTATTTGACTAGCTGAATTTAAACTTCCTAGATGCCATGGTGGGATTATTAGTCTAGACCTATGGCATATGAGTCCAGTAACATAAGCACTATGCAACTGTACCCATGTTGGCTCCTAGGCCTGAATTTTTAGGGTGGCAGGGAACATATGCCACTGGCTCAGGCTGCCCCACTGTAAATTTATGCTTCAATGAGCATTGATTGGATTCCTCACGTGGGAGGAAGACCCACCTCAGAGAGCTGCTGACGCTGCAGTGGATGGAGCAGGAACTTCATGGGGAGGCCTGAGACCAAATCTAGGAACAGGAAGAAAAGGCAAGTGTCAGGTATCCCAAGTTGGGGAGCGAACGGAAAGCCTGGGGGATCATGAGAGGGGCTATTGGGGTTTCGGGCGAAAGGCTTGTGTGGGGAGGGGCAGTGGTGAGGGAGGGAGGTCAGGAGGTCACTGGGCCTTAAGTGGGGGGGTGGGGGGCCCAGTCAGAAAGGAATTTCTAATGGAGGTGCCACACCCACTTCCTGCCTGAGATTAAAGTTTGTTTATTTATCAGCAGCCATCCCCCATGGACGTGCAATGGTCCCTCCAGCCTAAAAGTTGAAGCTGTTTGGGAAATGGCCCATTGATTGGCCACTTAAGGGTCTCAATCGGGACAAGGGCGTAAAATCGCTATGAGGTTGAGTTGCTCGGGAACCGGGAGGGAATCCTGTACCTGCAATTTCATGTTCCCCCCCGCCCCCACCAAGCCTAAAATCCCGCCAGCAGGGGAGCATAAAATTCCGGCCCTAGTTAATTTGTTTTCCTTAGATTTCAAATTGCTGCCTCCCTTAATTCAAATAGAATTTCTCTTTTATTTCTTGAGAAAGATCTTCTGGGACTTCCAAAATTCTGAATAATTGTCCTTCATACACAAAAAGGAACTACAAGCTGAACCAGCAATGACTTTATAACATGCCTTTAATATCACTGGCTCAAAGAAAGAGACTTTAGGACAGGTGACCAAAAGCTTGGTCAAAGGTGTAGATTTTAAGGGGCATGTGAAAGGAGAGGTTAAGAGACAGATGGCCAGGGAAGGAATTCCAGAGTTTTAGGCTGAGAGAGCTGTTGCAGCACCACTTCTGGAGAAAGTAAGAACAACAGACATTAACATGACAATTGACTTCAAGGGACTAAGGCACGTGGGCGTTACCACATGTGTACTAAAACATGGCTAATTGATCGCCTTGGTATAACGTGACACAAAATTAGGTACAGCTTCAATGTGAAATTAAATCAGAGGGTGGAGATAATTGGATCAGGATGTAATTGAATCTACATTTTAATGCTGCAATTGCGCCTTCCTGCCACTGGCATTACGACAGAATCTTCACTGACACTGGATTTAATTACTGTCTGTACCCATTTATATATCATGTTTGACAGTGTAAACAAAGTGGACCCAAAACAGATTCCTGTGGAATTCTACTCGTCACCAAATCATAGCCAGGAATGAAACTAATTAGAACCAAAAACAGAAAATGCTGGAAAAACTCAGCAGGCCTAACAGCATCCACGGAGAGAAAGACAGAGTTAATGTTTCGAGTCCGTATGACTCTTCTTCATCTATAGGAAAGGAAGTTCGAGCTCCCCTCATTGTCCAGTGTGCGAAAGCACTGTTTACTAAAAAGCCAAGCATTGTGAACCACACTGTTACATGTTTTATTCTCAGTTTGTTTTGAGTTAGATGGTCTTAGACAGGAAGTTGAGAATAAGAACATAACAAGCAGGAGCAGGAGTAAATAGTGAGGAGGATAGCCTTAGCTTACAGGAGGATATAGGTCAGGTCAGATGGGCTGATCGGTGGCAAATGGAATTTAATCCGGATAAGTGTAAAGTGATGCACTGGGGCAGGACAAACAAGGCACGGGAATACACGATGGAAAGTACCGAGGATAAGAAGGACCTTGTTGTGCATGTCCACTGGTCCCTTAAGGTAGCGGAGCAGGTAGATAAGGTGGTTAAGGAGGCATATGGGACACTTGCCTTTATTAGCCGAGTCATAGTATATAAGAGTAGGGAGGTTATGCTGAAATTGTATAAAGCGCTGGTTAGGCCACAGCAAGAGTATTGGGTGCAGCTCTGGAATCCACATTCTAGGAAGGATGTGATTGCAATAGAGAGAATGCAGAGGAGATTTACCAGGATGTTGCCTGGGCTGGAGAGTTTTAGTTATGAGGAGAGATTGGGTATACTGGAGTTATTTTCCCTGGAGCAGTGGAGACTGAGGGGGGACATGATTGAGGTGTGTAAAATTATGAGGGGTATAGATAGGGTAGACAGGAAGGAACTTTTCTCCTTGGTGGAGGGATCAGTAACCAGGGGGCATAGATTTAAGGTAAGGGGCAGGAGGTTTAGAGGGGATGTGAGGAAGAATTTTTTCACCCAGAGGGTGGTGGGAATCTGGAATTCACTGCCTGAAAGTTTGGTAGAGGCAGAAACCCTCATAACATTTAAGAAGTATTTGGATGTGCACTTGTGATGCCATGGCATACAAGGCCTAGTGCGAGGAAATGAGATTAGAATAGTTAGGTACTTGTTTGACCGGCACAGACTCGATGGGCCGAAGGGCTTTTTTCTGCACTGTAGACCTCTATGACTATGACTCTATGACCATTCAGCTCCTCGAGCCTGTTCTGTCATTCATTAGGTTGATTTTCTGTTCAACTCCACTTTCCTGCCCACTTCCTATGTCCCTTGATTCCCTGAGGATTAAAAATACAATATACTCAATTATGAAGCATCCACAACCCTCTGGGCAGAGAATTCCAAAGATTCACAACCTTCTGAGTGAAGAAATATATTCCGTGACTTGGCCTCCACAGCCTTCTGTGGTAGCAAATTCCATAGGTTCACCACTCTCTGAGTTAAGAAATTTCTCCTCATTTCAGTCCTAAATAGCTTACCCCATATACTGAGACTATGACCCCTTGTTCTAGACTTCCAGCCAGAGGATACATTATCCCTGCATCCAGTCTGCCCATCCCTGTCAGAATTTTTTATGTTTCAATGAGATCTCCTCTCATTCTTCTAAACTTCAGTGAATACAGGCCTAATCGGCCCAATCTCTCCTCATTCGGCAATCCTGCCATCCCAGGAATCAGTCTGGTGAACCTTCGCTGTATTCCCTCTATGGCAAGTATATCCTTTCTTAGGTAAGGAGACCAACACTGCACACAATACTCCAGGAGTGGTCTCACCAAGGCCATGCACAACTGCAGTAAGATATCCTTGCTCCTGTACTCAAGTCCTCTCGCAATGAAGGCCAACATACAATTTGCCTTCTTAACTGCTTGCTGCACCTGCATGCTTGTTTTCAGTTAAAAGCAGAACGCTGTGGATGCTGGAAATCTGAAACAAAAACAAAAACAGCTGGAAAAACTCAGCAGGTCTGACAGCATTTGCGGAGAGGAATACAGTTAACGTTTCGAGTTCGTATAACTCTTATCTGTCCATATGTGTTCTGATGAAGAGACATATGGACTCAAAACGTTAACTGTCTTCCTCTCCGCAGATGCTGTCAGACCTGCTGGGTTTTTTCCAGCTATTTTTAATTTTGCTTGTTTTCAGTGATTGGTGTACAAGGACACCCAGGCCCCTTTGTACATCAACATTTCCCAATTTATCATTGTTTCAATAATACTCTGCCATTCTGTATTTCCTACCGAAGTGGATAACTTCACACTTATCCACATTATACTGCATCTGCCATGTATTTTCCAACTCACTCAACCTATCTAAATCATTTTGAAGCCTCTTAACACCCTCCTCACCACTCACATTCCCACCATGTTTCGTGTTATCAGCAAAATTGGAAATATTACATTTGGTTCCCTCATCCAAATCATTGATATATATTGTGAACATCTGTAGCGGTTTGTTACAATTGAGTGACTTGCTAGGCCAATTCAGAGGCATGTAAGAGTCAACCACATTGCTGTGGATCTGGAGTCACGTGTAGGCCAGACCAGGTAAGGATGAAAGATTTCCTTCTCTGAAGGACATTAGAGAACCAGATGGGATTTTACAACAATCGACAATGGTTTCATGGTCATCATTAGATTTTTAATTCCAGATTTTTATTGAATTCAAATTCTACCATCTGCCATGGTGGGATTTGAACCTGGTTCCCCAGCTAGTCCAGCGACAATACCACTATGACATCACCTCCCCTATGGGGTTACTGCCCGCAATTCCAAATAAGATGCACCCATTCCTACTCTCTGTTTCCTACCTGTGAACCAATTCTCAGTCCATGTCAATATATTACCCCAACCCCATGTGCTTTAATTTTACACATTAACCTCCGATGTGGGACTTCATCAAAAGCTTTCTGAAAATCCAAATACACCACATCTACTGGTCCTCCCTTATCAATTCTACTAATTACATCCTCAAAAAGCTCCAGTATGTTTGTCAGACATGACTTCCCTTTCATAAATCCACATTGGCTTTGTCCCCTCTTTTTTAAATAGTGGGTGACATTTACCACCCACCAATCTGCCAGGACTGTTCCAGAATCTATAGAATTTTGGAAGATAACAACCAACCTCCCCATAGGGGAGGTGATGTCGTAGTGGTATTGTCGCTGGACTAGCTGGGGACCAGGTTCAAATCCCACCATGGCAGATGGTAGAATTTGAATTCAATAAAAATCTGGAATTAAAAATCTAACGATGACCATGAAACCATTGTCGATTGTTGTAAAATCCCATCTGGTTCTCTAATGTCCTTCAGAGAAGGAAATCTTTCATCCTTACCTGGTCTGGCCTACACGTGACTCCAGATCCACAGCAATGTGGTTGACTCTTACATGCCTCTGAATTGGCCTAGCAAGTCACTCAATTGTAACAAACCGCTACAGATGTTCACAATATATATCAATGATTTGGATGAGGGAACCAAATGTAATATTTCCAATTTTGCTGATAACACGAAACATGGTGGGAATGTGAGTGGTGAGGAGGGTGTTAAGAGGCTTCAAAGTGATTTAGATAGGTTGAGTGAGTTGGAAAATACATGGCAGATGCAGTATAACGTGGATAAGTGTGAAGTTATCCACTTCGGTAGGAAATACAGAATGGCAGAGTATTATTGAAACAATGATAAATTGGGAAATGTTGATGTACAAAGGGGCCTGGGTGTCCTTGTACACCAATCACTGAAAACAAGCAAAATTAAAAATAGCTGGAAAAAACCCATGCCTCTGAATTGGCCTAGCAAGTCACTCAGTTGTAACAAACCGCTACAAAGTCACAATAAAGGAATGGCATCGACCTAGGCACTGGAAACGACAACGGCACCCTGTCAAGCCTGTAAAGTCCTCCTTACCAACATCTGGGGGCTAGTGTCAAAATTGGGAGAGCTATCTCACAGACTAGTTAAGCAAAAGCTTGACGTAATCATCCTCATAGTTATCCACACGGAATCATACCTTACAGTGGTCTCAAATACCACCATCATCATCCCTGGGTATGTCCTGTCCCACCGGCAGAACAGGCCCAGCAGAGGTGGCAGCACAGTGGAGTACAATCAGGAGGGAGCTGGGAGTCCTCAGCATTGAATCTGGACCCCATGAAGTCTCATGGCGTTAGGTCAAACATGGGCAAGGAAACCTCCTGCTGTTTACCATATACCATCCTCCATCAGCTGATGAATCAGCGCGCTTCCATGTTGAACACCACTTGGAGGAAGCATTGAGGGTGGCAAGCGTGTAGAATGTAGTCTGGGTGGAGGATTTCAATGTTCATCACCAAGACTGGATCGGTAGCACCAGTACTGACCGAGCTGGTTGAGTCCTAAAGGACATAGCTGCAAGAGTCGGTCTGCGGCAGGTGGTAAGAGAACCAACAAGAGCGAAAACCCTACTTGACCTCATCCTCACCAATCTGCCTGCCGCAGATGCATCTTTCCATGACAGTATCGGTAGGAGTGACCACCGCATGGTCCTTGTGGAGTATCTTTCACATTGAGGATACTCTCCATCGTGTTGTGTGGTATCACCGTGCTAAATCGGATAGATTTCGAACAGATCTAGCAACTCAAGAATGGGCATCCATGAGGTGCTGTGGGCCATCAGCAGCAGCAGAATTGTACTCAAATACAATCTGTAACCTCATGGCTCCCCAACTCTACCATTACCTTCAAGCCAGGGGATCAAACCTGGTTCAATGAAGAGTGCAGGAGGGCATGCCAGGAGCAGCACCAGGCATATCTAAAAATGAAGTGTCAACCTGGTGACGCTACAACACAGGATTTCTTGTGCGTCAAAAAACATAAGCAGTAAGTGATAGACAGGGCTAAGCGATCTCAAAACCAACGGATCAGATCTAAGCTATGCAATCTTGCCACATCCAGTCATAAATGGTGGTGGACAATTAAACAACTCATTGGAGGAGGCGGCTCCACAAATATCCCCATCCTCAATGATGGAGAAGCCCAGCACATCAGTGCAAAAGATAAGGCTGAAGCATTTGTTACAAAATTCAGCCAGAAGTGCTGAGTAGTTGAGCCATCTCGGCCTCCTCCGGAGGTCCCCACCATTATAGATACTAGTCTTCAGCCAATTAAATTCACTCCATGTAACATCAAGAAACGGCTGAAGGCACTGGATACTGCAAAGGCTATGGGCCCTGACAATATTCTAGCAAAAGTACTGAAGACTTGTGCTCCAGAACTTGTTGCGCCCCTGGTCAAGCTGTCCCAGTACAGCTACAACACTGGCATCTACCCGGTTATGTGGAAAATTGCCCAGGACAAATCCAATCTACTCTCCATCATCAGTAAAGTAATGGAAGGGGTCACCAACAATGCTATCAAGCGGCACTTGCATAGCAATAACCTGCTCACCGATGCCCAGTTTGGGTTCCGTCAGGGCCACTTAGCTCATGACCTCATTGCAGCCTTGGTTCAAACATGGATGATAGAGCTGAACTCCTGAGGTGAGATGAGTGTGACTGCCCTTGACATCAAGGCCGCATTTGGCCGAGCGTGGCATGAAGGAGCCCTAGCAAAAATGGAGTCAATGAAAATCAGGGGGAAAAGTCTCCACTAGTTGGAGTCATACCTAACACAAAGAAAAATGGTTGTGGTTGTTGGAGGTCAGTCATCTCAGCTCCAGGACATCATTACAGGAGATCCTCAAGGTAGTGTCCTTGGCCTAACAATCTTCAGCAGCTTCATCAATGACCTTCCTTCCATCATAAGGTCAGAAGTCAGGGTGTTCACTGATGATTGCATAATGTTCAGCATCATTCGTGGCTCCTCAGATACTGAAGCAGTCCATGTCCAAATGCAGTAAGACCTGGACAATATTCAGGCATTGGAGGTGGTTCAAAGGAGGTTGCTGGATTGATACCTGGAATGAGCGGGTTGTCTTATGAAGAAAGGTTAGACAGGCTGGAATCTATCTACCTCTGCCTTAAAAATATTCAATGACCCCGTCTCCACCACCTCCTGAGGCAGAGAATCCAACGTCGCACAACTGCCCAAGACAAAAAATTCCCCCCATCTATGTCCTAAAAGGCAACCTCTAATTTTAAAACAGTGTCCTCTAGCTCTGGACTCACCCACAAGAGGAAACATCCACTGGAGTTTAGAAGAGTGAGGGGTGATTTGATTGAAGTGTACAAGATCCTAAATAACCTTGGCAAAGTGAACGTCAAAAGGATGTTTCCTCTTGTGGGTGAGTCCAGAACTAGGGGACACTGTTTTAAAATTAGGGGTCGCCTTTTAGGACATAACTTAGGAAAAACTTTGGATTTCTCTGCCTCAGTTCGTGGTGGAAGTGGGGTCATTGAATATTTTTAAGGCAGAGATAGATAGATTCTTGTTAGGCAAGGGAATCAAAGGTTATGGGGGGTAGACGGCAATGTGGAAATCAAAACACAAGAAGATCAGCCACGATCTTATTGAATGGCAGAGGGCACTTGAGAAGCCGTATGGTCTACTCCTGTTCCTATGGCTTATGTTCTTATGTTTAATGGAAATTATTGCCTTAATGCTCTGTGTGACATGGTTTCACCTGTTTTCTTCTGATCAGAAGAAACATGGAGCCTTACCATACACTCTGGATACCTATCCAGTTGACATTGGTAGAATATTCCCTGGGACAAGCACCTTGAGGGCTATTTTCCCTAGATATTTTAAGTGCTAAAGGGTCTCAGAGGTAACCAAGATGGGGTCTTGAGCTATTAATGCAAGGCAACATCCCTGTAACGCAGTTGGAGGTGTGTTCAGTAAGGTCATCCCAAGGTTGATTAAGACTCTGATCAATTCAAGTGGCTCATTAAAGAGGCTGCATCTCATTTTGCTCGCTAACAAAGCATTTAATTAGCTCTCCCATCAGGAACCAGCTGAACAAGAGTAAAGAAGCTGTTGGTGAGGATTGCGAGTTCAATTTACAGCCATGTTCAGCCTTAGCTGCTCACTTGCTGCTGGATGTCTACACACAGCACCACATTTGAAGAAGATTTTTGATGCACATCAGGAGACTACCTGGGATACTTTGTTAAGACTTAATCAGCACTCTGTCAATATTTAGTTTGAAAATTCTCTGAGAACTTCAGCTAAAGATTGAGTTCAGTGCTGCCCAATGTCATTGTAGATCTTATAGGAGTCATCAAGAGAAAGGGAACGCTTTGTCGTGGGAGTATTGGTAGGGTTCTCCTTGGTCGGCAGGGGGATTGAGAGAAGTTGAAGCCAGACAGAATGGTATCAGCTGCTACAGGAGAGAGGGAGAGGAAGTTCAGGAGAGTGAGGAGGGCTTCAGATTTGAGGTGATTTGCCAACCTATCCATCATGCGAGACCGGCCATTACCATGAGCAATTGTGCCGGAGAGTTAAGCTAAAGAGCCACAAAAGGAAGAGGTGGAACACCAGGAAAAGCACCAGATAGGATCCAGGTAGATGACCTGCAATTAGGAGGGATGGTCTGTGCCATCTAATTGAAGACCACATTTGAGAGATATCATTCACCATCAGACTTCAGATTGCTACTGCCACCTGCTTAAACTTTCTCGATGGTGGACACCACTCTTTATTATGTTTCTATCTCTCCTTTACATAAACTCACCAACCCCACATACAGGACTGGTAAACTACAGGTAGGTTCATTTTACTTGAAGATACATTACAGGATGGCTCAGCAGATAGATCTACTTTAGGGATTCAGCAACCATTATTCACAGTGACAGCACAGCTGCAATTCCTACATGCTTCTTGCTGCTGGTCACATGCTGCTTTACATCCTAGTAACTTGTTCATTTATATATTCCTTAAAGTGATATCACAACACCCCATTTTTTTCCCCAAGATAACATTACATGCATTAAGAATGGAAGTATATGTACAGTAGGGTGGTTGCAAAAACTATTTATGCAAAATATAGATCTCCCTTTAAGAGTTTAAGAGTCTGTAAAATGTATAGATGACTGACTAATCCTCCTAGATCTGATGATGGTATGACTACCCTGAGATCCAGACTTATTAACTAGCTGTTTTTGACCAGTAGGCACATTGGCATCCTGTGTATTGTCAAATGTTGATTATTTTCGTGATCTTCCACAATTATACTTTTTGAGTTCATCTTTGGATGTGTTCAAGATGCAGTTGGAGTGCTGGGTGTTATACAGTTGTACAATTCCCTTAGGTGGTTTCTGGTTCTCCTTAACGTTGCCCCATTCGGTGTTGTGACCTCCTAGGATCTAGGCTTACTGCACTCCTTGGTTCTGCGGGTGATCAGGTTCCCTGTGTAGATGTATGACCCTAAACATTTGTCCTACATGCAGACTAAGCAGTTCAGCAACTGTATGTTGGTCACCTGCTGCTTTCATCCTCCCTTGTTTTTGAGAGGTTTCTCCTGTATTTCTGAGAATTGGGAAAGGTGATGGCTTGGCAAGGTTTACCTAACTTCCTTTCTGAACATAATTCCCACTGGTGATAGTAGGCCCATATCTAAAGGCCATATCTATTAACATGGCAATATGGAGATCCTGTTTTGTTTCCCTGCACTTCATGATTAATGCCTTAATCGTATGAGCCATTCGTCCAGCAAGATCATTGAATCTGGGATAGTGTGGCAAGGCTGTTACATGGTTAATGCCCCATTTAGCACAAATGTCCCTAAAAGGTCTGCCAGTACATTGTGGCCCGTTGTCTGATATGATCTCTTCAGGAGTACCAAACAATCTGTGTATTGCAAAACAAAAACAGAATTACCTGGAAAAACTCAGCAGGTCTGGCAACATCGGCGGAGAAGAAAAGAGTTGACGTTTCGAGTCCTCATGACCCTTCAACAGAACTAGGTGAATCCAAGGAAAGGGGTGAAATATAAGCTGGTTTAAGGTGTGTGTGAGGTGGGGCGGGGGGGGAGGTGGGGGGGGGGTGGGGGGGTGGTGGAGAGAAGTGGAGGGGGGGGATGGTGTGGTTGTAGGGACAAACAAGCAGTGATAGAAGCAGATCATCAAAAGATGTCACAGACAAAAGAACAAAAGAACACATAGGTGTTGAAGTTGGTGATATTATCTAAACGAATGTGCTAATTAAGAATGGATGGTAGGGCACTCAAGGTACAGCTCTAGTAGGGGTGGGGGGAGCATAAAAGATTTAAAAATATTTAAAAATAATGGAAATAGGTGGGAAAAGAAAAATCTATATAATTTATGGGAAAAAACAAAAGGAAGGGGGAAGAAACAGAAAGGGGGTGATGCTGCCAGACCTGCTGAGTTTTTCCAGGTAATTCTGTTTTTGTTTTGGATTTCCAGCATCCGCGGTTTTTTGTTTTTAATCTGTGTATTGCTCTCATTGTGTTCACCATCGATGTATTTGAGGTATCCTTCAATTGTCTGATGATTAGAAACTTGAAAAAGTAATTGGTAACTAGAAGAAAGCTGTTGTCATGGATAGTGAATAAATCTGCAATTTTAGAGCAAGGGTACAATGGAATTTTGTGAGAGTCTTTGTGTTGGTGTGGTTGGCGACTCTGGCATGCATTGCACATCCTCACTTCTCCTCAATATCGTTGTTGATCCCTGGCCAACACACAGTTTCCCTTGCCAGGCATCTTGTTTGCTCTATTCTCATATGTTCCTGGTACAACTGTGACAATATGTCCTGACCAAGAGCTTCAGGTACAAGCATCTATTTCCACTTGAAAATCACACCTCTTGAAATACATAATTCATCTCTGTATGGCCAAAAACATCTGATGGTGCCTGGCACTTCTTGCATCTTATCAGGCCAAC
The DNA here is from genome assembly GCF_017639515.1 of Carcharodon carcharias. Lineage (NCBI taxonomy): Eukaryota > Metazoa > Chordata > Chondrichthyes > Lamniformes > Lamnidae > Carcharodon > Carcharodon carcharias. The sequence continues at coordinate 151,441,996 of NC_054472.1, forward strand.
CTTCTACAATGACTCTCCATAATGCCTTCGGTCATGGACCATTTGCTCTTTCTTCCTGAAGTTGGTTGCATTTGTGTTGACCAAAACTCATCAGATTGACACTGAGTACATCTACTTCAATGTCTATGGTCTACTTGTAGGTCTAACAAAACATCAACCGTCTTTTTCGAATTTGATAAACCGCCCAGCATGTCTGAAGTAACCATTTTGCTACCCAGTTTGTAACAGACCTCAAAGTCATATCCCTGTATTTTTATCAGAAGTCGTAGTCTGGGTGGTGCACTCAGCAGTGGCTTGTGCCAATAATTTCCAATGGTTTGTGGTCAGTTTCCACAATGAATCAAAAACAAAAACAAAAACAGAATTACCTGGAAAAACTCAGCAGGTCTGGCAGCATCGGCGGAGAAGAAAAGAGTTGACGTTTCAAGTCCTCATGACCCTTCGACAGAACTTGCGTTCGAGTCCAAGAAAGAGTTGAAATATAAGCTGGTTTAAGGTGTGTGTGTAGGGGGCGGAGAGATAGAGAGACAGAGAGGTGGAGGGGGGGGTGTGGTTGTAGGGACAAACAAGCAGTGATAGAAGCAGATCATCAAAAGATGTCAAGGACAATAGTACAATAGAACACATAGGTGTTAAAGTTAAAGTTGGTGATATTATCTAAACGAATGTGCTAATTAAGAATGGATGGTAGGGCACTCAAGGTATAGCTCTAGTGGGGTTTTTTTTTATATAATGGAAATAGGTGGGAAAAGGAAAATCTTTATAATTTATTGGAAACAAAAAAGGGGGAAGGGGGAAACAGAAAGGGGGTGGGGATGGGGGAGGGAGCTTATGACCTAAAGTTGTTGAATTCAATATTCAGTCCGGAAGGCTGTAAAGTCCCTAGTCGGAAGATGAGGTGTTGTTCCTCCAGTTTGCGTTGGGCTTCACTGGAACAATGCAGCAAGCCAAGGACAGACATGTGGGCAAGAGAGCAGGGTGGAGCGTTGAAATGGCAAGCGACAGGGAGGTTTAGGTCATTCTTGCGGACAGACCGCAGGTGTTCTGCAAAGCAGTTGCCCAGTTTACGTTTGGTCTCTCCAATGTAGAGGAGACCACATTGGGAGCAACGAATGCAGTAGACTAAGTTGGGGGAAATGCAAGTGAAATGCTGCTTCACTTGAAGGGAGTGTTTGGGTCCTTGGACGGTGAGGAGAGAGGAAGTGAAGGGGCAGGTGTTGCATCTTTTGCGTGGGCATGGGGTGGTGCCATAGGAGGGGGTTGAGGAGTAGGGGGTGATGGAGGAGTGGACCAGGGTGTCCGGCACCTCTCTGTCTCTCTATCTCTCCGCCCCCTACACACATACCTTAAACCAACTTATATTTCAACTCTTTCTTGGACTCGAACGCAAGTTCTGTTGAAGGGTCATGAGGACTCGAAACGTCAACTCTTTTCTTCTCCGCCGATGCTGCCAGACCTGCTGAGTTTTTCCAGGTAATTCTGTTTTTGTTTTTGTTTTGGATTTCCAGCATCCGCAGTTTTTTTGTTTTTATTTCCACAATGAATTGTTTATCAATTTTTAAAATTGATTTATTCACAGGATGTGGGCTTTGCTGACTGGGCCACCATTTATTGCCCATCCTTAGTTGCCCTTGAGAAGGTGGTGGTGAGCTGCCTTCTTGAACTGCTGCAGTCCATGTAGTGTAGGTATACCCACAGTGCTGTTAGGAAGGGAGTTCCAGGATTTTGATCCAGCAAGGAAGGAATGGTGATATATTTCCAAGTCAGGATGGTGAGTGACTTGAAGGGGAACTCCCAGTTGCTGGTGTTCCCATCTGTCTGCTGCCCTTGTTCTTGTAGATAATAGTGGTTGTGGGTTTGGAAAGTACTGTCTAAAAAGCCTTGGTGAATTCCTGCATTGCATCTTGTAGGCGGTACATGCTGCTGCTACTCTGCATCAGTGGTGGAGGGAGGGAATGTTTATGGAAGTGGTGCCAATCAAGCAGGTTGCTTTTTCCTGGATGGTGTCAAGCGTCTTGAGTTTTGTGGGCGCTGCACTCATCCAGGCAAGTGGGGAGTATTCCATCACACTCCTGACTTGTGCCTAGTAGATGGTGGGAAGCCTTTGGGTAACCAGGATGTGAGTTACTCATTGCAGGAATCCTAGCCTCTGACCTGCTCTTGTAGCCGCAATATTTATATAGCTGGGCCAGTTCAGTTTCTGGTCAATGGTAACCCTCAGGATGTTGATACCAGGGGATACCATCGAACATCAAGGGATGATGGTTAGATTCTCTCTTGTAGGAGATGGTAATTGTCTGGCACTTGTGTGACATGAATATTATTTGCCACTTGTCAGCTCAAACCTGAAAATGTCCAGGTCTTGCTGCATTTGAACATGGAATGGTGGAATCTTGTGATACCAAATACCAGAGTCTGTGTCTCATACTCTCATAAGATAGACTTGTGGGGCAAAATGTAATTGCTTTATTATTGTGCATAATGCACACTCCTAACACTTTTTGATATGCATCAACCTCTAAGACTGTCTCTTTTCTTTTGTTGTGTATTGTAGAACACATATCTCTTCTGACAATGCCTGTTCAAGTGACTTGAACATGTGTTGATGGTCCTTTGGCCATATACATGGAACATCCTTCCGTAAGAGCTCTCTTAGTGATGATGCTTTGCTGGAAAAGTTGGGTATGTATGGCGCTAAGAAGTTGAAAAATCCGAGGCATCTCTCAAGCCCTCTTTGTCCTGTGGAGTAGGCGTGTGTCATATATCTGAGTTTGCCTGGGTCAGGACGGATCTTGGGACCTGAATAGATAGGGTAGAAAAGTTTAATGTGACCTACATTCACCTGGCATTTCTTGCTGCTAAAGCCAAGTCCTTAAAAATGAGCTGGTGCCATCAGTAAGCATAAATTTATGTCATTCTTTTTCTCAGTTTTGCCCTTTACCGTAATTTCATCAGTAATTCATAGGTATCCAGAAATATTTTCTGTAATGCTATCCATATGCTTTTGGAACAGATCCCAACTGATGGATACACCAAAGGGTGATCTCTGGAGCAGTTTCTTCTGAATGGTGCCCTGAAAGTAATGATTTCTTGAGATCCCTCTGCTAAATAAACCAACAATATCCATGTATAGCATTCAACTTGGAGAAAAACTTTGCTTCTGTGAATTTGGGATTCAATCTCTCTAATGTTGGAATTTTATGTGGGCATCTCTTTAGAGCAAGATCTAGATGTCTTGGGTACAAACATGCCAGGTTTGTGCCATCTCCTTTCAGTACTCAGATGATAGAACTCCACAGCTGCTATGCTGATGCACACGATGGGTAATGGTGTTAAGCCCCAAGTTATCCAATTTGTCCTTATGTTTCTCTTGTATGTGCACACTGCATGTTCTAGGACAGTCAATCAATAGAATTGCATACTCTCTGAAATGTGCTACGGCATCACCTCTGAAGTTTCCTAAAGCGGCAAAGCTGGCCATCTGTTGTAGGTCATGGATTGACTCAATGCAACTACTCTTGGCCTCTTCTGTCAAGATTGGTGTGTTGGTGATCTCATTTATGGTCACAATGTTCCATACACATCGGTCACCCTTCGATTGCTGGTCCACTTGTGTCCATTAGGTAAAATAATTCTGGTTTCCATGGAGACTTGCTGTAGCTGCATTTCAATGCCAATGCAACATACGGGTGACCCATTGTCCGTGGCTAGTTTAGTTGTTGTAAATTGTATCATTGACTTCCAATGATCTATCTTCATAGGCTTCAGGATCCTGACTCTTAAGATGTTCATGCTCGCGTCCATGTTGGCTTTGGCTGTGAGCATGTGTTTGCTGCTTTTCTTTGGATGTATGATGCTGATAGTAGCAAAAGCCTCTAACTCTTTGACTTCATCCACACATCGTGTCACATTCGCAATGTGGAAAGCCTGTTTGCTTTCCAGTTGGAGGTTTTTCCACTCTGAATCTTCACCCCGGCCTGTCTGGCTGTTAATCTTATGTATGTGCTTGCACTTTTCGGGTCTCTGGTGCACTCCTTGTTGGAGTCCTCTGGAGCCAGATTTTCTATATAGGTGAGCCCAATGTCCTTTACACCACATGTCTTGCAAAGATCTTGGAACGCAGGACAGCTTCGTAATGGGTGCAGTAGACTGCACTTTCCGCATGGTTTGCTTGTTTTCTGGCTCCTGCGCCAATACTGGTAACTGCACCTAATGCGTGTCAAACCACAATGGCTTCCTATTTTCTGCCATCTTTTAGTAGTGTGTCAATATTGTGACCTTTCTTTTATTCCAGAAGTTCTTTTTGGAACCTTCCATCTGCGTTGACGCTATAGCCAGTTTCATTATTCATTCAGGCATCACAGCTTCCAGATAATCACAGCCCTTATCCTTATCAAAGCATATGCTGAGGAACTGATCAATTAATTCATGTGGCTGCTGTCTGTGGGACATCAGCTCCAAACTTGAATCCTGAAGTTCACTTTTACATGACGCTGATCCTCCTGCATGTTCCATAACTTAACAGGGCCCTTCTGACCCTCCTCAGACAGGCCTGAAGTAGTGACACTATGCAACCCCTTGTTTCCATTGGCTATCTTAATTTTCACCAGTCCTTTAACAGTTCTGTGATGGATAAATCTAAAAAGCATCATTCCATCCTTTGTTTGAAAAGCCTAAATTCAGATAGGATACTTGTGGCCTTCCAATTCATTCTGGAGAATTGGGTGCTAGGCTCCCAGATGCTCCTTGTTCCTTACAGATGCTTTCGATGTGTACTGGATTTGAAACCTCTCTACTCAGTGAAGAGATTCATCAATGCAGCTGCTATGTTTTTTTTATTCTCTTCCCTCGTTTTACTTACGTGGCCGCAGTTCAGGTTTTTTTTCCCATTTCATGTGCTTTTACCTTTTGCATAAGAATGACAACTGAGGATGTCGCAATGGCCCTGCAGCTGATTCAAAGTCCACTGCACAGCACAACTCTCAACCGGCTTGTTGCTCACATTAACCACCAATCCGGCTAGTCCATAGATCAGGTACTCACTGTTCTGCCAAGCACTGTCTATAGAAGGACTCTGCCTCCTGGAGTTTCAATGCATATACAGTGTAATGATTGTAAGTTAAACCATTTCTTACTATTATGGGGATTACGTGACTGTATAGACGAATCAGCCTTAAGCGTGGGGAATCTTAGGGGTGAGGCTTTTTAGCCTTATTCTTGCAACGAGCATATAGCCTCATCAGGAGTCTGTAAATAAAGTTTATTGTTTTTTACAAGAAGCTTGTCCTGCATTCCAAGTTTATTACATATATACTCTCTGTTTTGCACCAAATATTATCTGTGGCTCCTCCTGTGTTGTACAAACTCACATCGCTGCCACCATGTTATGTTTCTATGTTTGCTTTACATAATATTCAATTACCATATTCATTCTTTATCTACAGCAAAAACGTACAATGCAACCATGACACAACATAAAGCACAAAATAATCTCTTCACCTTGTTGGTTACCCTTAGTAGCTACCCTATAAATGCCCTGATGCTTCTGTGAAGTACAACACAAATGGTAATCACCTTTCAGTGAGGAACACAGTGCCACCTTAGCAGGTATCTAAACTGCCATTGTGTGCTTCCCCTCCTCTAGTCAAGTCCTGCTACTGCCTGTTGTATGCTACCTTGTCTTGGAAGAAAAGAATTGTAATTGTGAATAGGTGTGTGTGTGTGTGTGTGTGTGTGTGTGTATGTGTGTGTGTGTGATACCTCACATGGTTGAAGAGCTGTGGGATGTGTCTGAGGTATGAATAGTCCCTGTAGACAATGCAATAGAATGAGGTATGTGAATGTTAGATGGTGGATAAAAGTGTTGAGGTTGTGATGCTAGTGATGGTATTGTTATTGAGAAGTGTGTTTGTGAGATGAGACGATTAAACCTTTTGCTGCACTGGAGTCATGTCTTGAGGTTAGGTCTCCTGGCAGGACCTCCTCGATGACCTTCTCCAAGAGGCATTATTTTCCTCTGTGGCCTTCTTCCTTCTTGTGGTACCCTTTGTATCTCCTATATCAGAACCTCCAGTGCTGTGTCCAAGAACCTTTGAGTCTGCTCCCTCAGGTCCTAAGCAATTCTGATACATGTTGCTGCTTGTCAGCCAGAGTATTCCACACCTTCAGTGGAAGTGTAGTGTGTGCATGGCTATGCACTGCTTCATGAAAATCGCTCATAATCAACATGAACGCTAAATGAGCAGGTCTCCAGCTGAGCACCTCCAGGTATCTTTAACTCATACAATTTTCAATTAGCCCCAAAACTGTGGCCTAATGCGATACTTTTAAACAGGTATATCTATGAGAACAGTATACAGTCAGTGCCAGTGTCTACCATTTCCACAGAATAACCCCCATGTCTCTGCATCTCACTGTAAAAGACTGGTAGCTCAAGGGGATTGAAAGTTAGCATAAACATTTTTATTAGTTTTTAATTCCCTACACCAAAAGGAATTGTTATCACATTCACATCTTCTGAATTTTAGATTTTGGTATCAGATTTTTAAAAATAATTCAGTTATTCATTATGAATTTAAATGGCTTAAATATATGAAATGACTAATAGCAAAATGCCAGAAATGCCTTAGTGACATTGGAAATGTATCCAAAAATGAGTTAATGATGTTCCTACATAAATGCTTCAGGTTGGAGATCTCATGATAGTGAGAGAGTGAGAGAAGCAGTGTCGTCGTTTACAGTGAGAGAGTGTGAGAGAAACAGTGTGGTCATTTACAGTGAGAGAGTGTGAGAGAAACAGTGTGGTCATTTACAGTGAGAAATTGTGAGAGAAACAGTGTGGTCATTTACGTGAGAGAGTGTGAGAGAAACAGTGTGGTCATTTACGTGAGAGAGTGTGAGAGAAACAGTATGGTCATTTACAGTGAGAGAGTGTGAGATAAACAGTGTGGTCATTTACAGTGAGAGAGTGTGAGAGAAACAGTGTGGTCATTTACAGTAAGAGAGTGTGAGAGAAACGGTGTGGTCATTTAAAGTGAGAGAGTGTGAGAGAAACGACGTGGTCATTTACAGTGAGAGAGTGAGAGAGAAACAGCGTGGTCATTTACAGTGAGAGAGTGTGAAAAGAGTGTGAGACCATTAAAGAGTGCAAGAGGGAAAAGAGCGTAGCGAGCAGCTGATTGGTAAGTAGGATTGGTGAGTATTTCTAGTCTGTAAAGTAAAGTAAGGTCTTTAGTTTGTGTTCAGATCTCTAGTCTTTTTTCCCCTTTTTCTTAAAGGTAGCTTGTTAAGTGTAAGATTGATACTAATGTGTACAAAAAATAATTATAGTAAAGTGTAAAGAGTGGGAATGCAGGAGTAATTAATTAATAAGTTCAATAAAATACAATAGCGATGGATGGACAGGTGATGTGTTGCTGCTGCGGCATGTTGGAACTGCTGGACACCAAAGTGATCCAGAGAGAACATACCTGTACCAAATGTTTGCAGCTCAAGAAACTTTGGATCTGAGTTAAGGAGCTGGAACCCGAGCTGCAGACATTGCGTCACATCAGGGAGAGGTAAAAGTATCTGGACACTTTGCTCCAGCAAGCGGTCACACCCCTCAGATTTGGCCTGTAACCAGAGACAGGAGGGTATGACTGCAGGTGAAGCAGGTTTGGGGACCCAAGGCGTAGTGCTCGAGGAGCCTCGGCCCCTGCAACTGTCCAACAGTAACAAGGCTCTTGCAAGCTGTGAGGATAAGAGCGGGGACTGCAGGGAGGATGAGCGAACTGACCACGGCATCATGGTACAGGGAACCATTTAAGTGCAGGGACGAAATGGGAACAGAGTAGTGGTAGGGGACAGTATAATTAGGGGGATAGACACTGTTCTTTGCAGTCATTAACATAAGCACTGAAGGCTGTGTTGCCTGCCTGGTGCCAGGGTTAAGGACATCCCCTCAGGGCTGGAAAGGAACTTGGAGTGGGAGGGGAGGGATCCAGTTGTTGTCTTCCATGTTTGTATCAACGACATTGATAAGACTAGAAAGGAGGTTCTGCTGAAAGAATTTGAACAGTTAGGAGCTAAATTAAAGTGCAGAACCTCCACGGTAATAATCTCGGGATTGCTACCTGAACCACGGGTGAACTGACATAGGGTAAATAAAGTCAAGGAGTTAAATGTGTGGCTCAGAGGATGGTGTGGGAGGAATGGGTTTCAGTTCATGGGGCACCGGCACCAGTACTGGGGTAGAAGGGAGCTGATCCAGTGGGACGGCCTTCACTTGAACTGTGCTGGGACCAGTGTCCTGGTGAACAGAATAACTAGGGTTGTAGAGAGTGCTTTAAACTAATAAACTAAATAGGGTGGTGGTGCGGGGGTGGGGTGGGGGGGGTGGGTGTTGTGGAAAGGGTATACATAGGCTTAGAAAGCAAAATGGCAGCCTTGCAAGGCAACTATTTAGGTAATGATACTCAGAGTGACAGGAAGAGACAGAGTATACTAACATTAAAAAAACAGAAAATAGGGTCAAAGGGGGAATAAAAGGTAAAAAGGCAAAATTAATGGCTCTTTACTTAAATTCACGTAGTATTTGGAACAAAATTAATTGACGGCACAAATAGAGGTTAATGAGTATAATCTCATAGCCATTACAGAGATGTGGTTACAAGGAGATCAAAGCTGGGAACTAAATGTTCAGGAGTGTGTGACTTTTCGAAGGGACGGGTAGGAAGGATAGGATGGTGGGGTAGCTTTGTTAGGATGAGATGGAATAACTACGATAGGAAGAAAGGATCTTGGATTGGAAGATATAGAATCTATATGCGTGGAGATAAGCAATGACAAGGGGAAGAAGACACTGATGGGAGGGGTCTATCAGCCCCCTGACAGTAGCTATACTGTAGGACAGAGAATAAATCAGCAGATAATCATGGGTGACGTTAATCTTCATGTAGATTGGGAAAATCAAATTGGCAGAGGTAGACAGAAGCAAGAATTCATAGACTGTATTCAGGACAGTTTCTTAGAGCAATATGTTGTGAACCCAACCAGGGATCAGGCTATTTTGGATCTGGTTTAGCAGAAAAGATGGTTGATGAACAATGGCAGACATTTAAGAAAATTGTTGATGACTCTCAACAAAAATATATCCCAGCGAGGAAAAAAGAATCTAGGAAGAGATAAACTAACCATGGCTAACCAGGGAAGTTAAGCACAGTATCAAATTGAAAGAAAAAACATACAATGTAGCAAAGATTAGTGGTAAGCCAGGGGATTGTGAAAGTTTTAAAAACCAACAAAAGATGACCAAAAAATAATGAGGGAGAATATAAACATTGAGGGTAAAGTGGCAAGTAATATAAAAATGGATAGCAAGAGCTTCTTTAAATAAGGTGAACATAGTCCCCATTAGAGAACGAAGCTGAGGAAATAATAATGGGGCACCAGGAAATGGCAGAGGAGTTGAATAAATACTTTGCTCCAATCTTCATGGTAGAAGAAACTAATAGCACTCCAAAAATAGTAAATAATCAAGGGGCAAAAGGGGGGAGGAAATAAATATAATAACTATCGCTAGAGAAAAAGTACTAGGGAAACTAATGGGGCTGAAGGCCAATAAGTCCCGTGGACCTGATGGGTTGCATCCTAGGAAATTAAAGGAAGTAGCTACAGAGATAATGGATGCACTGGTAATAATCTTCCAACAATCCTTAGATTCTGGAAAAGTCCCAGAGGATTGGAGAACGGCCAATGCAGCACCCTTATTTAAAAAGGGAGGGAGATAAACAACAGGTAACTTTAGACCAGTTAGCTTAGCATCTGTCATTGGGAAAATGTCGGAGTCTGTTATAAAGGATGTAATAGCAGAGCATTTAGAAATACATAATCTAATCAAGCAGCATCAGCATAGCTTCATGAAGGGGAAATCATGCCCAACAAATATAAGGCTACTTAATAAGATTAGCCCATGTTGTTGGGCATGGTAAATTAGCATGGATAGAGGATTGGCTAATTAATAGAAGACAGAGATTTGGGATAAGGGGACATTTTCAGGATGGCAACCTGTAACAAGTGGACCGCCACAGGGATCAGTGCTGGGGCCTCAATTAATTATAATATATATTAATGACTTGGATGAGGGAAGTGAATGTACTATCGCCAAGTTTGAGGGTGACACAAAAATAGGTGGGAAGGCAAGTGGTAAGGATAACACAAGGAGTCTACAGAGGGATATAGATAGGTTAAATGAGTTGGCAAAAAAACTTTGCAGATGGAATATAATGCGGGAAAATGTGAGGTTATACATTTTGGCAGGAAGAATAGAGGAGCTGAATATTATTTAAATGGAGAAAGGCTGCAGCACAGAGGGATTTGGGAGCCCTTGTGCATGAATCCCAAAAAGCTAACATAGAAATTCAGCAGTTAATAGGGAAGGCAGATGTAATGTTGGCCTTTATTTCAAAGGGAATGGAGTATAAAAACAGAGAAATCTTGCTAAATCTATAGAAGGCACAATTTAGACCACACCTAGAAAACTGTGAACAGTTTTGTCCCTTATCTGAGGAAAAACATACTGGCATTGGAGGCAGTCCACTTAGTTGATCCTGTAAATGGAGGGATTTTCTTACGAGGAGAGGTTGAGTAGATTGGGCCTGCACTCATTGGAGTTTGAAAGAATGAGAGGAGACCTTATTGAACCATATAAGATTCTTAGGGGGCATGATAGGGTAGATGCTGAGAAGTTGTTTCCCCTTCTGGGGGAGTCTAGGACCAGGGAGCATAATTTCAGAGTGAGGGGTTGCCCATTTAAGACAGAGATGAGGAGGAATTTCTTCTCTCAGAGGGTAGGCAATCTGTGGAATTCTTTACTGCAGAGGGCTGCAGAGGCTGAGTCGTTAAGCATATTCAAGGCTGAGATAGACATTTTTAATCAGTAAGGGAATCAATGGTTATGGGGAAAAGGCAGGAAAGTGGAGTTGAGGATTATCAGTTCAGCCATGATCTCATTGAATGGCAGAGCAGCCTCGAAGGGGCCGAATGGCCTACTTCTGCTCCTATATTTTGTGGTTTTATGGTCTTATTTCTATAAACTCCCCTGGTGCTCCTACTAATGTCTAAACCCCACCTCCATCTAGCCTCCATCTTTGACTCTATTCCTTTCCTCTTTTTCCTCACTGTGGTAAAACCAATGAGATAATTTTACCTTAAGCTTTCCAGTGAGAAACAGGTGGGTTGAGCTTGGCCATCGTACAGTTTAATTTTCATAGACTTGAACCTGCTTTCTGGTTAACCTCTGAAGACTCCTGCTTCAACTCATTCTTTGCCAGAATTGCAAAACTGTCAAACTCCTTGGGCTGGATTTCTGTCTTGGCTCATGTTCCCGAAGTCTTCTACAATTTCAGGTTGGGAACCCAGAAGTGGCCATGGTGCGACATCAGGCACGATCTTCCCAGAATCAGCTTCTTTATTGGCTGCCATAGACAGCCCTGTCCAACCAATGATGGTGAACAGACCAAGGAAGCAGGAGACACAATCAGAAGACCTGCTGCGATGTCAGGCTGCCAGCCCCATGGGGAAAAGCGGTGTTGCTGAAGCAGGTAGGGAGGTGTGCAAGGGTGCATCAACATGGATGCACTCAGCAATGCCTTCTTTAATTGTTAGATTGAAGAGGCCCACAGCATTTAGAGCCACTAGTTTGAAAAGGATCCCCTCCACAGGATTGGTTTTGGCAGTGGTGGTGGCAGATTTGTCTTTACAGTGTCTTTATTGGGCATGGAGCATTTGGCCCATCAGCCTACTGCTTGATGGTCACCTCTAGAGACATGATTGTCTCCACATACAGTGGTGGGGAGGGAGTTGCTCTCTTATGGTGGGAATATCCCACCTCCATGGGAAAATGTCCCCTAACTGGGCCTTTAAGAAGCATAATTGGCTGTACAGGCTGCTGACTTCCTTCCTGCCCACACCTGGAAAGTTCCCCTGGAGAGGGAAATGTGCCAAGAACACAATAAATGGGAGCAGGATTAGGCCATACATTCAAAACTGCTCCACCATTCAATACGATCATGGCTGATCTCGGGCTTCAACTCCATTTTCCTGCCCTCTCCCCATATCCTTAATTACCTGAGAAACCAAAAATTTGTCTATCCCTGCCTTAAATTTATTCAACAGTAGAGCATCCACAACCTTCTGGGATAGAGAATTCCAAAGGTTCACAACCCTTTGAGTGAAGAAATTTCTCCTCATCTCAGTCCTAAATTATCGGCCCGCTTATCCCAAGACTGTGCCCCTGTATTTAGATTCCCCACCCAGTGGAAATAATCTCTCAGCATCTACTCTATCAAGCCCCTTCACAATTTTGTAGGTTTCAATGAGATCTCCTCTCATTCTTCTAAACTCCAAAGAATATGCACCCAATTTACTCAGCTTCTCATGCCAGGGTAACTCCCTCATCCCAGGGACCAATTTAGTGAATGTTTGCTGTACCACCTCCAGTGCAAGTAAATCCTTTTTTAAATGTGGGGACCAAAACTGCACTGAGTATTCCAGATGTGGTCTCACCAAAACTATATATAATTGTAGCAAGACTTCTTCATTCTCATATTCCAGTCCCTTTGCACTAAATGCCAACATGCCATTTGCTTTCCTATTTTCTTGCTGTACCTGCATATTAACCTTCTGTGTTCATTATACAAGTACACCCAAGTCTCTTTGAACAATCACTTACAAGTTTCGCATGTTTTAAAAAAACATTTTGCTTTTCTATTCTTATGACCGAGGTGAATAACTTCACACTTCCCTACATTATACTCCATCTGCTATCCTGTTGTCCCTGGGGTTCTTGTTGGAGAGCTGTCTCCACAAGGCTCCTCCCTATTTTCCTGGTCCCCACCTCAAACATCATCATGGGGCTAACAAAATTCAGCTCGTTATCTTTCTCAGCCTTCCCTTTCTCCTGCAATCTATGCCCCTTTAAAGCAGAAGCTTGATGCTACTGAACTAATACAAGCTAATTCATTTAATTCTCTCTCCTACCCTTTTTAACCCTGGTAGTGTTATGCATTAAAGATCTTGGTCTGTACAAGGATCTACTAGGAAATAGTGATCATAATACAATTGAATTCCATATTAAGATTGAAAGCAACATACTTCAATCATAAACAAGAATGTTAAACTTAAACACATATATATGTATGAGGGGAGACCTGGCTAAGGGTAAATAGACAAAAACATATGACAACAAATTAGCAAGGGGAACATTTAAAGAAACAAATCAGAAGGTGCAACAAAAATACATTCCATTGGAAAACAAAAACTCAGCAAGAAGGTCCATCCATAGCTTAATTAAGGAAGTGAAGGATAGCATTAGATTAAGAGAAGAGGCTTATAATGTTGAAAATAATAGTAGTAAGTCTGAGGATTGGGAATGTTTTAGAAGCCAGCAAAATGTCATCAAAGAATTTTTAAAAAGGGAAAAAATATAAAATGAGGGTTAAATAACCAGGAATAAAAAAAGAGATTCTAAGAGCTTTTAGAAGTATATAAAAAGAAGAATTTCTCAAGTAAACATTGGTCCCTTAGAAGCAGAGACATGAGGTATTATCATGGGGAATGAGGAACTGGTAACAATATTGAACAAACATTTTGTCTGTCTTCACAGTAGAAGACACTAGGTTACAAAAGCTATTTTATACTCTAATATTCACAGTAAGTACACAGTCAATGTAAGCCAATAGGTGACCTGTGATCAGGCACAATACGTTCTGAAACCAAGTGACAGATGCCACCCCAAACAGTTGCTATGGATCTTTCATCAATTCCCCCCAGATGCTCTTGAGCCAACCAGTGTCACTGAACTCCGTCTTTCACATGAAGAATCTCCACTCCCCAAGAACTCGCTTTGGAATCTTCTCCCAAATGATGCTTTTACTTGGATGCCTTCCACAAGTGTCCACCTCCAGGGTTTTGAACTCTCCTTCCATTGTTCCTCTCCGCGTGCATTCAAGCTTCCTTCCACACAGTCTCTCTCAGAGTCATCTGTGCCAACAGAACACCATTATTTCACATGCCCCTAGTAAAGAGTTATAGACCTTCGGCTGTCTTCTTGGATCTCCTGGCTTCCCTCAAGCTTATATTACTTTAAATCTGCATCTTGCAGATTCTCCCTTTAAGCTTGGAGCCTTTTCTCTACTCCTCCCTTTTAACTTCACTTAACAGCACCTTTTCCAGATTCCTATAGGCTCCCTGTGGCTAGAAGGCCTTCTCGGGATCCCCGTCCTTCTGTTCTCTGGGGAAACATGCTTCCTGCAGCTCCCTCCTGTCCAGTTTCTCCTGGCAGCTGGTTTCAGTTTAGTTTGCAATTTCTATGCTGCCTCTGTTAGAATCTCCTTTCAACTTCAAAGCACACTGACCAACTGAACTCAAACTGCTTTGGTTTCTGTGTGTATGGGGATGTGTTTGTGTTTGTGTGTGTTTGTGTATGAGGCCTCTATTTCTTGACCCCTGTTGCTAAGCAACAGCACAGTCTTTTTCAGCCTTGTTTGTTCTAACTCCCCTTCAAGAGTCATAAAATCTTATTAAAATGCAGGCATTTTTTAAAGTGAAGCTAAAACTCAGGTTTCATTCTTTTAACCCACAAAATACAGAAATACAAATTAAATTTAAACTTAAAGATATACCTTATTCCTAATACACCCAAAGACACATATAACTTACTTAAACCTATCTCCTAACACTGAGATGGACAGATTTTTGATTTCTTAGCAATTAAGGCATATGGGGAGCTGGTGTGAAAGTGGAGCTAAAGCCGAGGATTAGCCAGATCATATTAAATGATGGAGCAGGCACAACAAGCTGTATGGCCTACGCTGCTTCTATTTCTTATGCTCTTATGTTCTTTTGTCTCAGCCTAGATTTCTCAGTTAAAGCTACCTGACAATAGAAAAAGAGGTAAAAGGCAAAGTGGGCTGATCTTATCATTATGGCTAATGTTTGAGCAACCTGAAAGTGCAAACATTATAATGTTCTAAACCCAAATTAAAAACATGGTCTTTCCCTCTTTGGGGTTCAATGAGGGCCTTAAACAAACCCCAACTAAAAACATTGAAAAATGTAATCGGTCTGAGCTGTGCAATGTGTATTGTTATGCTCAAATAAACAGTATTATTGCCAAGAAGAACTAGCTGATTTTATTTCCAGGCCTCTTGATTATCCTGACAAAGAAAAGCAAAGTAATATGAGAGTAAACTTAGGGCAGTATTTAATGGAGGTGACGGGAGGCTCGCCAACTGGGTATAGGCCAGGCAAGTGTCCAGCATCATCTCTTTTAGGGAAAGCCTGCCAAATTAAATGCCACTCAGCACATAACTGGTTAGCTGGGGCGGGCGGGGGGGTGGGGGGGGGGGTGCGGTGGGGGTGCGGGTGGGAGCTAGGGGGGGCCCTTTCCCAGGATCAAAGAGTCTGGGGCAGAAGTTCTGCCTACAAATGCTGCTGGCCACTTAGAAGCTGGCAGCTGGATCCTAGGCCAGAGGAGAGTGATGGTGTGTTTTGCCTGTTGTGCTCCACTTGGATTAATACCAGTAGCAGAGGGTTGAGTCCAATAAGTGGGATTCCCCCCACCAGATCACCAGATACTTAATTGGGGTGCAAGTGGGAAGGTAGTAGTGTTCCCACATGCCATTCGCCACCCACCATCTTCCTGCCTGACTAAATGACACCCCACCATAAAATTCACCGCAGAGAGAGCATTAAATTCCGCCCTTAGTGTGTAATTGTTACAATGTGCTTGCTGCTATGAGGGAGTGCATTTAGCGTTCAGTAACAGTGTGCAATACAACACAACCTATCAGGTACTGTAGCCAATTTACTCTGACTGCTTGAAAATGATTATATGCTCAACTAATAACAATTTTGGTCAATTCACAGCACAGAATGAAATGGACCATATAAGCTAGGAAAATCCAAGGTTTAAACCCTGGTTATATATTTCGATAATGAACCTGCATTTGGTAATGGTCAAACACTTACAATTGGCATTCATGATCTTGAACTAGGGAATGGAATATTCAACAGCTCCCTCTCCTGAGTTCTATCCAGTGATTACTCTGTCTAATGTTGGATTAGGGACGGTAGGATTAGGCTCAGTTATGTTTCCCCACAGTTGAAAAGTTAATTGTGTTTGGCCATATGGGAGTGGACTACAGATTGGTTGGTGCCCTTGAAGCACTGTCCCAATATAGGTCAGTGTGATATGATAGCCATCACAGAGACATGGTTGCAAAGTGACCAAAGCTGGGACCTGAATATTCAAGGGTATTTGACATTTTGGAAGGACAGGAGGAATTGTAAAGGAGGTGGGGTAGCTCTGTTAATAATGGATGTGATCAATAAAATAGTGTGAAATGATCTTGTTTGAGAAGATCAAGATATAGAATCAATTTGGAGGGAGATAAGAAATGGCAAAGAAAAAAAAGTCACTGGTGGGAGTAGTTTATAGGTCCTCTAACATAATAGGACAGAATATACATCATTAAATAATGAAAGCTTGCAAGGTACTGCAAGTTTCTTTTTTGTTATTGTTTAACAAATGCAAATCCCTGAAGCCAAGCAATAGCCTCCTCACTTGTTGAGTTTAAGGAGACTAGTCCACCACTTGGTCTGTAGAGAGGACACTCCTCGATAACGTACAGCATTGCTTGTGTCTTTCCATAAGTGTGTAAGGGATTTGTATGAGCAGTGAAGGTTGGCTGCACAGGGTCATTGGCCTTTCCTGAACCTGTTTAGCAAGGGCCACTCTCACCATGGTAGTTCAAATCTAGATAGAGTTTTCTATAGGAACTTTTTTATTGAGTTCCCACATTTCCCATTCCTTGATCCAAAGGATGTCTGCTGGTAGATCTTGCTCAGGAAGGTTCCTGTATATGGAGTGCCATGACGGAAGGCAGGCAGGTCATCATGGAGTGATAAGTGAGATGCAGCATGGACGGTTTCAACTAGCTTGTGGGTTTTTGGCAGTTGATGGATATACGGGGGAGTGATGTTCATGAGGACAGGAAGCTGGGAAGAGATATTAAGCAGAGGGTTCCAGTTATGAAGGTACTGCAGAACAGGTTGAAAGACCAGTTAATAAAGCATACAGTATCCTAAGCTTCATTAATAGGTGTATAGAGTACAAGAGCAAGGAGGTTATGCTGAACTTGTTTAAGACCCTAGATCAGTCTCAGCTGGAGTATTGCATCCAGTTCTCAGTGCAGCATTTTAGGAAGGATGTGAAGGAATTGGAGAGAGTGCAGAAAACTTTCACGAGAATGGCTCCAGGATGAGGAACTTCAGTTATGAAGATAGATTGGAGAAGTTGGAACTGTTTTCCTTGGAGAAGAAAAGGCTACAATGAGATTTGATAGAGATATTCAAAATCATGAGGGGTCTGGACAGAGTAGATAGGGAGAAACTGTTCCTACCTGTGAAAGGATTGAGAAAGAGAGGGAACAGATTTGAAGTAATTGACAAAAGAAGCAAAAGTGATATGGGAACAATTTTTTCATGTAGCGGGTGGTTAAGGTCTGGAATGAAATGCCTGAGAATAAGGTGGAGACATGCTCAATTGAAGCATTCAACAGAGAATTAGACTGTTATCTGAAAAGGAAGAATGTACAAGGTTACAGGGAGAAGGCAGAGAATGACATTAAATGAATTGGTCATTCAGAGAGCCAGTGCAGACATGATGAACTGAATGGCCACTTTCTGTGTTGTAAGAATTCTTTGATTCTGTGATAATCATGGACGATTTTAATCTTGACATCGATTGGACAAATCAAATTGGCAAAGGTAGCCTGAAAGATGAGTTCATAGAGCGTATTCAGGACAGTATCTTAGAACACTCCCTTCTGGAACCTACTAGGCTATTTTGGACCTGTCAATGTATAATAAGACAGGATTAATTAAAGACCTCATAGCAAAGGATCCTCTAACCAAGAGTGATTATAACATGATAGAATTCATTCAGCTTGAGAGTGAGAAATGCGGATTCATAACTAGTGTCTTAAACTGAAATAAAGGAATATACTAGGGTATGAAAACAGAGTTGGGGGTGAAATATTAGCATGGATAGAGGACTAGCTAGCTAACAGGTTACAGAGAATCAGAGCCATTTTTAGGATGGCAAACTGTAAATAGTGGAGTGCCATAGGGATCTGTACTGGATCCTCAACTATTTACAAGCTATATTGATGACTTGGATGAAGTGATCTATTGTATTGTAGATAAATTTGCTGACAATACAAAGATAGGTAGGAAAGCAAGCTGTGAGGAGGTTACAAAGAGTCTGTAAAGGGATATAGATAGATTAAGTGAGTAGCCAAAAATTTTGCAGATGGAGTATAATGTGGGAAAATGTGTAGTTTTCCACTTTGGCAGGAAGAACAGAAAAGCAGAATATTATTTAAATGATGAGACACTGCTACAACACAGAGGGACTTGCATATACGCTATACATTGTAGGATCAAAATCCCTTCCAACTGGGAAAGTTATGGAACATAATTTCAAACCTACGGCCATGTTTTGACTTCATGATTGGAACTATAACTTTCAAAAAGATAAACTGCAGTCAGTAGTATAGGGCTGGGCAGAAAGGGGTTAATTCGGACGTTTAGTGAAAGCACAGTGACTCATAAAAAGGATTTGGACATTGACTAATGCGATCAAGAAGTCTGATTACCCAATACAATGGCACAAAGGACATATCGTCAATACAATACACTCAAAGAATTATGCAACCACCACAGACACTTGTACTAGAAATCAAACCCTCATTAACTATGGAGCCAGGTGCTGTTACTATGCTGTTACTGTGCCACTTCAAACAGCAGGAGAATTGTCCATACACTGAGAACTGATAATATTCGTCTGGATACATCTTCCATGGAAAACCCTGTATTGTTTCAACCAGCAGGAGCTGATGATATTTGTCTCAGCTTTTCATGGAATCAACTAAATGGACATTGGAACAGCAGGAAATATGTTTTGACATGTCTGAGTTTAATTATTATAAATGAAGAGCAGATCTGAGATTTTGGGTTACAGTTGGAAGAAGGGTCGAGTTTGGTCACCTTTACTTAGGCCTACAGTTAACACCATTTAGACCAGCCATGTTGGGGATTGTAAGTGTTTTCAGCCATATTGTTGTGATCCTGGCCTGAAGGCTTTGGGCTGCAGTCAGAGGAAGCGTCGAGTTTGGTCACCATAACTGAAGCCTACATTCAACACCGGACAGACCAGCTGTGTTGGGGATTGTAAGTTTCAGCCAACTCGTAGTGATATTGATCTGAGGATCTTGAGAAGGTTTGGGGTGAAAACTTGGTGTTTTTTTGCTGGTACCTTGTAACTTGTTTCAGCCATATCTTGGTGATATTGGTCTGAGGGTTTTTTTTCTCAAGGTTTCAGGACAGGATGTGTTTTGCGTGTGTTTTTGTAAGTTTTAACCAAGTTGTGGTGACTTTGTGTCGGGTACTGGGAACAGGTTGTTTTAAATTTTGGGTTTTGTGCTGTGAGGTTGTGGGTGATTCAATAAAGCAATTGTGAATTATCAGAAGAAACTTGTCTCACTGGTCATTCTGTTCAAGCTATACACTTGTGAATCTGGTTTCATGAACTTGAGTGTGGGGAGGGCCTATAAGGGAAAAGGGGAACTCCTACAACATGAATCACAAAAAGTCAGCATGCAGGTACAGCAAGTAATGAGGAAGGCAAATGGAATGTTTGCCTTTATTGCAAGGGGAATGGAATATCAAAGTAGGGGAGTGTTGCTACAACTGTACAAGGCACTGTTGAGGCCACTCCTAGAGCACTGTGCGTAGTTTTGGTTACCTTACTTAACGGGGACATTCTTGCAGTACAGAGAAGGTTCACTGGGCTAATTTCTGGGGTTTGCTTTATGAGGAAAGATTGAGCAGATTAAGGCTACACTCATTGGTGTTTAGAAAAATGAGGGGTGATCTTATTGAAACATATAAGATCCTGAGAGGGCTTAACAGGATGCAGGCTGAGAGGATTTCCCCCCTCGTGGAGGGATCTGAAACTAGGGGGTACAGTTTAAAAATAAGGAGTCTCCAAATCCAGACAGAGATCAGGAGGAATTTCTTCTCTCAAGAGGTCATTATTGTTTGGAATTCTCTTACCCATTGACCAATGGAAACTGGGTCATTAATAATATTCAAGGCTGAGTTGGAAAGATTTTTGATCTACAAGGGAGTCAAGGGACAGCAAGAAAGTGGTGTTAAAGTCACAATCAGATCAGTCAGGATCTTGCTGAACAGAACAGACTTGAGGGTTTGAATGACCTACTCCTGCCCCTATTTCTTATGTTCTTACGTTATGTTCTCAGATCCTCAAAATTTACCTTCTGCTCCTGCCCTTAATTTTAGTCCCAATTTTTTGAACAGTTAATTATATTAAAGATAATATTAAAAAGTAAGTTAGCGCTGCAACTGGTGGACAATAGCTTTCTCAGTTTCAGTGGAAGCCCAACTTAACCATCTGTTCATTCTGAATGTGAAAACATTATATAACAATTTAGGAAGAAGAAAAATCTTATTCGGCCCAAGATGTCTTCTTGATAGCTGAAGCTGCCTGTCTTATTACTATATTCCTAAATCACTTGTCCGTTCTGCCATTTAATTGCTTCCTCTTTGTTTATAACTGCAATATGATTGAAGTATTATCACAGGGCTATAGAAATCTCAATCATTTAGCCCATCTTATTTCAGCCAGGTTTTTAAAGCCTAATACCACGGATGCTGGAAACCTGAATAAAATCAGAAAATGCTGAAAATACCCAGCAGGTCTCTCCGTGGCAAGAGAAACAGAGCGAACATTTCAGGTCAATGACCTCTCAACAGGAAGAGCTGCCTGCTCAATTGCACTTTTCCATATCTTTCCCTTCATCATTGCTTAATTTTTTTCCTTAAGTGTTTGTCTAACTTACTGTTAAACACTTTGATTGACTTAGGGCAGAATCATCTGGTCCCGTTGGTGGCAAGCATCATGCCAAGTGTGAGCAGATAATATGGTAACAAGGCCAAAAATCGGTTTTATGCCGTCGTGAAACCAAATTGCGATGGACTGCTCTATCTGTCAATGGTGGGCCGCGTTTTCCACCGTCGTACATCGGGAACCTAGTTTCAATACTTTAGCATCTCATTATAAGACTGCTTGTCAGGAATCACCCCCGATGTCAAATTTACCATCCACGTTGACGTGCTTCACCGCTGCCTTTAAAAGGCATCCATCTGGCAACTTGAACTTTGTGGGGAACTCGGTGGTGTGCACGCAACCTTGCACAGTGCTTGTGAACATTGCCCCTAGGACATCAAGGAAGATGTGCCGCGTATTCCAGGGTCGGGTGGTGGACGGGGTGGGGGGGTGGGGTGGGGGTGGGTGCACACAGGCAAGTTGCTTTTTCCCGGTTGGCTTTCAGTGCAGTGCCGGGGCAAGGGCTCCAATGCGGGTGAGGCTGAGGGCCAAGGCAGGTTTTAAGGGTGGTGGGGGGGAGGGGTTTCAGAGGGATGCGGCCACGCACTTGGAAAAGTTTGTCAAAAGCGAGCATTCTTCTGCAGCTGAGACCTTTCAGCAGCAGGTCCATTGACATGCTTGTAGTCAGGCTGCTGAACCTATTCTGCCCACTCAAGCAACACAAAAGTATGAAATTGCCACCAAATGCCCCAGAAAATTTCAACCCCCCTGATGCAGACTGCAAATTAATGTGCATTTTAGAGAGTAACAGAACAATTGGTCAAATGGACAAGCTGTAGAATTGCCTTGCAAAAGGTGGCCATAGCACAGTCACTGGTGGAGGTGCTCACAGCCCTTTACAATGCTTTTATTAAGGTTTGGACCTTGTGGTTCAAGCCAACAGTGCAGCCTTGCAGTGTGGGTTCAGAGAATGTCTGCATCTGAGCTGAGAGCACCACATGCAACCAGTGGCCGAAGCTGCCGCCAATCAGTCAGGTGGAGTGGGGCAGAAGTGGGGTTTCAGAGAGCAAATGAACACAATACACACTGGCCATCCAAGTGGTGACCAGCACTCTCCTGCATGCATGAAGGGGCCTTCAGACTTAGGGGCCAAGACAGGTTCTTAGGACATATATGCTAACCTAGGCATCCCTCTTTGATTCTGCAGGAGGAGAACATCAGTGGCTGTGAAAGTAACCGCAGCATTCAATTTTTATGCCTGTGGCTCCTTCCAAGGCTCCACAGGTGACTTTTGTGGGAACTCACAAGCCTCCACACACAAGTGTATCCAGGAGATCACAGACACCATCTTTGTGAAGGCACAGAACTTTGTGCATTTTGCCTGGGATCAGGAAAACTTGGAAGCAAGAGCTCTGGGATTTGTGCAGGAACCAACGTTTTACATCCGAGTGACACGATCACTGCTCATCAGAACAAAGAGCCATTGGCAAGGAGACATTCTTCGGAGATTATTTACACCAGTGAACATTATGTATAAGTGATTAACACCCATGCACAGGATGTGCAACTACATCTTCTTAACCTTCCTCATCCTGCCGCTATGTCTTGGTATTCCTCCGACATGCAGAGTGGAGGTGGAGGCAGCCTCCTGACTGCCTCGCCCTGTCTGTGATAACCTTGGCAGGCGTCCTCTGGAGGGCTGAGACCTCGAGGGCCACAGTCTGCTTTGGGTGTCCTGCTGTCGGCCAGTTGCACCCTCCTCGGCCTGTGGAGCTGGAGCTGCAGGGGTCAACAGAAGAGGGGACTTGGATTGGCCCTATATTACTGGAGTTACCCGGGTGAATGGCCCAGGGGTGTCGAGCTGCTGGTCCTCCTCCCTATGGGTGCCTGACCACCCATAGCTGACTCCTTAAAGAAGGTGAAGCTGGAGTGAGATCAGGATACTCCACACCCCTCTTGCATTGACACTGTTGGAGGCCAACTATGGCATCAGTGATGAAGTTCAGTCTGCGCAGCAATGCAGGACTGATGTCCTGAATTAAGGCCTCCATGGCAGCCGCCATCCTCCCAGTGTTGACCTCGATACTTTGGCATGCCAATGCTATCATCTCAGACAGAAGGTGGACAGGCTCATTTATTATCCCTTGCAATTTGAGGAGTGCACCATTCATTCCTTCCTAATGTTCCTGTGAATGCCTTTGCAGCTCCACCGAGGACTGGGTCCAGAGGCTCATCATCTGGCTCAGACTCAGCAGATTCCTTGCCTCCAGCAGTCCTCCAAGCGCTGGAAGCCTTGGATGTCCCAACCTTCGTCTTCCATAGAACTGATTGTAGGATGTGTTCTGCAGATTGTGGTCCCGAGGCTACTCTACATCTAGGTCCCACCAAGGTGTGTGCCGCTGCACTGGTGGAGGGTGTGGGTGAGGCGCTGTGACAGGTCTTCAATGATGCTGCCCTCAGGGTCCTCATCTGAGGTGCTTTCAGTGCTGGGGTTGGGGTCGGTCATGGTTGCCTGAGAGCGAAGTGTCAGATGTGCCTAGGAGAAAATGGAGATTATTAATACTTGGCAGCTGTGTTGAACACAGAACAGTGAACTCAAAGTAGCATTGAGAAAGAGATGATGTGGTGCAGGATCCTCATGTGCGTGTTCACCTCGACCTTATTGGTGCTATAGGAATGCTCCACATCCTCTCAGGCCAGCTCCAACACTCAACTCTCAAACGGACCGAGGATCTTGACATCCGGCACACAACCCCTGGTCTGGGACTTCGCCCATTGATTTTGTGCCATTGTGCCCTGCATGAAGACAGATGGAGAGAGTGTGAGTGTAGTGTTTGTAAGTAAAATCTTTCCAACTGTTTTAAGGGTCATGTGATTGTATTGACGAATCAGCCCCAAGTGCAGATAACCTTAGCGTTGGAGCTTTCTAGTCATCGTTCAATCATGTAGCTTCTTCAAGAGCTCTGTGAATAAAGTTAACTGTTTCAAGTAAGAAACATATCCGGTACAACCAAATTTATTACAATCGGCAGCAAGGATGGAATAGCTCTGATGCTGCACCTCACCCCTGAATGTGAGTACATCAATTCTTAAGGAAAAAAAGAAAGGTATACTCAATGCTCATGCCACCTTTCAGTAGAATCGACTCTTAAAACTCGTCCATGGAAAACTGGAGCCAGTACATAGAGCACCTCAGTCTTTTTTTCATGACTAATGAAATATCAGTGGAGGAGAAGCAGAAAGTAATTCTTTTAAGTGCCTGCGAGCGCAAGACCTATAACCTCACCCATAGTCTGACGGCCCCGAACACGCCCAATTCTAAATCTTCTAACGGTTTAGTAGACCTCGTGAAGGCACATTTTCATCAAAGCCATCAGGGATCATGCAGGGATTTAACTTCAGCTCCAGAGTAAGAGCCCCGAGTGAGTCAATCGTAACTTACATCACAAAGTTAGAATAGTTGACAGAGCACTGCGACTTTGGAGGTACATTCAATGACATGTTATGAGATTGTTTGCTTTGCAGCATACACAATGATGCCATTTGGCTCCATTTACTTGCAGAAGTTAATATCTTCTAGCACTAGCAATGGAGAGTGCTGAGAGGGGCTAGCAGGCTTCGCAGAGCGTGCAACATGACGCCATTCTTCATCTGGGGCAGGAACCTATCGCCGTGCGTGGAGTCAAAACCAGAGGGGCAGCCGAGAAGTGTGGAGCAGTTTCTACTGCTCAAAAAACAAAAAGGCATACTGGAAGCATCCCTCCAGCAATTCAGAAATTAATTTTTTACTGATGTGGGGTTAGTCATGTACCAGAAACTTTCAGATTTAAAGAGATAGAATGCCACTACTATCACAAAAAAAGGACCTGTTATAAAGCAATGCAGGGTGAAATCAAGACAGCCAATCAGACAGCAGACCAAGATGATTGAAGAGCACAGTATAACAGAACCAAAAACTGCTGATACTGATATCTATTCCCTATACAATGTCAAAGCAGTAAAAACTGAACCAATCACCATCACCCTTCAAGTGAATGGGGAGCCTCTAGTTATGGAGGTAGACTCGGAAGCTTCAACCACAGTGGTGGGGAAATACACATTTAAATACCAATGCAAAGATACCCAGCCTCTGAATCTGGAGCAAACTCAGCTGAAGACATACACTGAAGAGGTAATACAGGTAAAAGGCATCGCCACTGTACCTGTATCTTACAGGCAACAGACAGCCCAGCTCCCAGTGATCATTGTAAGAGGTGAAGGACCTAGTCTTCTGGGCCATGATTGGTTACAAAAAATTAAGCTCAATTGCTCAGGAATTTTTCAAGCTAGAAGAGGAAGTGATCCTGATTTGATAAGGGAATATGATAGCGTATTCTGGAATGAGGTAGGAAAACTGAAGGGTCTTCACAGGAGGCAAGGATCCCTCAGCGTTGGTTCCACGGAAAAATCATGAAAAGACTCAAAACGAATATAGTGCCACTCTGAACAAACTGAAGAAACAGTTGGCAGAAAAAAACTCAACAATGTTCAGTGTAACAGCAGGAAGCTGAAAGGTACAAGGATGAGACAGAAGAGCTGAAGAATCAACTGAGTGAAACAAAAGGAGCATTAGAAGAAAAAGTCATGCAACTTTCCAAGATGCGAGTGGGTAGCGAAGCCATGGGTAGCTCAACAACAGAACCGAACAAAGTTAAGGTTTCACCAGAGAGAAACTTGGCCGATTGTGAAATCAAAACGAAGGACGAGACAAAACTCTGCTGCAAACCGAAGAAGTAAAGACAGAAATCAAATCCGAAATTCCAAGAGGCTATGTCTCCACAACCCTCCCTGCAGCCGAGAAGGGCTAATCATAACTTGAAAAAGGTTTATCCATAATATTTGGAATAAAGAAATTTCATCAATAGCTACATGATCAACATTTCACCATAGTCTCAGTTCACAAGCCACTAATGGGTTTATTTAATGAAGAGAAAGCAATTCTGCCAATAGCCTCAGCTAGAATTCAACACTGGGCCTTGATTTTGTTGGCATATGTGTACACATTTATGCACCATCCAGGTGTGCATATTGCAAACACAGATGCAGTCATCTTTCCTTGCCAGATAGCATCGTACATGGTCCAGTGCCACAAGAAGTTGCACTTGTGTGAATTTTCTGGACTCTTCATCAGTTTGTGCAAAGCAAATAAAGAATTGATCAAACTGGGATCCAATTTTATCAAAAGTCTGAGAAAAGGTATTGCAAGGATGCTTGAATGCACCAGTCTCTGAAAACAGAAAACCACCCTAAGCCCGTAAAACTGAGTTAAGTTGACAAGATGGAATCTTGTTGTGGAGTCATCATCCCTTTGCAAGGAAGAGAACTACTCTTGACAGAGCTTCACAGTGCACATCCAGGCATATCAAAGATGAAGGTGCTTGCACGAAGATATGTCTGGTGGCCAGGTATAGACAGTGAAATAGAACAAATGGTTAAATGCTGTCTCCAGTATCAGCAACAACAGAAGTTGCCTGTTTCAGCTCCACTGCATCCATGGGAGTGGCCTGGTCGACCCTGGGTGCCGTGTTTTTATTGATCATTGATGCGCATTCTAAGCGGATAGATGTGTATGAAATTAGATCACCATCATCATGGGCAACTATTGAAAAGCTGCACCAATGTTTTAGTATACATATACCAGAGCCATTGTTTTGGATAATGGTACTGTCTTTACTAGTATGGAATTCCGGACAGTCATGAGTTCAAATGGAATTAAACGTATTAAAACAGCACCATATCATCCCTAAGATAAAGGCAAAATACAGTGGGTGCTGGAAATCTGAAATAAAAACCAAAAATGTTGGAAAAACTCAGCAGGTCTGACAGCATCTGTGGAAAGAAAGACAAAATTAACATTTTGAGTCCATATGACTCTTCTTCAGAGCTAAGAGAAGTAAAAATGTGGTGAAATTCCAACCTGGCCCACCCTTCCATCACCCCCAACATATCAACCCCCTCCCATGGCACCTTCCCATGCAATTGCAGAAGGTGCAACACCTGCCCCTTTACTTCCCCCCTCCTCACCACCCAAGGGCCCAAACATTCCTTTCAAGTGAAGCAGCACTCTCCTCTACATTGGAGAGACCAAACGCAGACTGGGTGACCACTTTGCGGAACACCTTCGGTCTGTCTGCAAGCATGACCCAGACCTTCCTGTCACTTACCATTTCAACACACCACCCTGCTCTCATGCCCACATGTCCCTCTTTGGCCTGCTGCAATGTTCCAGTGAAGCTCAATGCAAACTGGAGGAACAGCACCTCATCTTCCGACTAGGCACTTTACAGCCTTCCAGACTTAACATTGAGTTCAACAACTTCAGACCATGACCTCTCTCCTCTATCCTCAACCCCCTTTTTATCCCTTTTTTTCAATATTCATTTTTATTTTTAAATTTTTGTTTATTTTTTCCTACTTATTTTTATTATTATTTTTTAAAATTTATTTTCATTTTTATTTATTGTTTTATCCCCGCCTTTTAGCCTATTTTTGACCTTTGTTCCCACCACTGTTTCCCCCTCCACCCCCCCTCCACCCCACACCCACCAGGGCCATCTGTCACTTGTCCATGTTGTTCTTTCCAGAATGCTTACCCTTGTCCTGCTATTATCACATTCTGCTTTCTACTCTTAATGTCACCATCAGCATCTCCTCTAGCGAGTACCACCACCATCAACACCCCTTTGACCTTTTGTTTATGACCTCTTTGGCAATTTATCCTTTGTCTCCACCTATCACTGGCCTTCTATCCAGCTTCACCTGCTCCATCCACCTTAAGCAGTGTAAATTCCACAACATTTTTACTTCTCTTAGCACTGAAGAAGAGCCATATGGACTCGAAACGTAAACTCTGTCTCTCTCTCCACAGATGCTGTCAGACCTGCTGAGATTTTCCAGCACTTTTTGTTCTTGTTCCATATCATCCCTCATCCAATGGTTAGCAGAAAGAGCAGTAGAAGCATTCAAAACAGGAATGAAGAAGTTATCCGAAGGAACATTAGAAACACAAATTTCACATTTTCTTCTCAATTATCCCATGACTGTTCATGCAACTATGGGTTGAAGTGGGGCTTTCGAGCCATACAACAATTATGGAGTTAAAATGATTCTCGAAAGCTAAGCTTATTGGGTGCAAAAGCAACAAAGCAA
Organism: Carcharodon carcharias; assembly: GCF_017639515.1. Taxonomy (NCBI): domain Eukaryota; kingdom Metazoa; phylum Chordata; class Chondrichthyes; order Lamniformes; family Lamnidae; genus Carcharodon; species Carcharodon carcharias. The sequence goes on from NC_054472.1 coordinate 151,470,137, forward strand.
CTTTACTGCAGATGTGAGAGTCACATGGTTTGTTTCAGTAAATAATATCACAAACACATCTCCTGAGGACATCCTGCTGGATGATTGGTGCTTTGCACCCACTTTGATCCTGCAAGTCTGTCCTGGACAGACACTAGTGCTGATGTTATTTCTACAACTGAAAACAATGGAGTTTACCAATGTGAGCTGTCCCTGGCTCCAAGGCTGATCTTCATGTGGAGGATTTCTCTGCTTCCGCAACAGGGGTGAATGGATGTTGTCTGGGGCCATTTGGTTGTGACAATTGCCTCCTCCATTTCTTAATTAGATTACATGATGGTGCTTATCCTGCATCATTGCTGTGATACCCTAAATTCCAGTCCTTCTTAATGGTTTCAGTTCTGTTGTAGGCAGCACTGTGATTGTAACGCAATTGGAATAGTATATGAACTGCTTGAAACTCTGTATTGTTGGAGAAGCCTCTTGGTTTACCAGTAGAGTTATCTTCCCAATGGTGTAAAAAAAAGTTAAGCCTGCTTGGCACTTGAACAAAATACCCTGTATTAAGTGTTTGTTTGAAATACTCCTTAACAGGGTTCAACACTGTCTGAATTACTGTTGAAACGCTGCCTTCGTACAAGCTTATGTTCGGTGTTTCCAAACTCAGAGGGGAAGATAGAGAACAAACAGAATGGTCAGAAAGTGAATAATGATATTCTCAGCAAAGCTCGAAAATTTACTGTGGGAGAAACAGTTTTCACACAAAATTTTGGAACTGGACCTAGTTGGGCCCCTGGTATGGTTGTCTCTGAAGCTGGACCTTTGCCATACCAAGTGGAATGGAAGACCAGATTGTTCTAAAACATGTGGATCATCTAAGAAGTGGAGAAACAACCCAACAATCAGTTATTCCATCTGTAATTGATGTCGAACCTTTAAACCTTTAATGCCAGATCGACCTAGAATAGACATACTTGATGTCTTTGTTGAATGAAATAATTCTGAACTGCCATTTTCTAAGGATGTCCCTGGTGCTGCTGCTCCTGATCATGTCGATCCAGTGAGAGAATCCCAAGCTGTAGAGCTTTGTCGCTCTAACCAAGTTGGAAAACCATCTCAGAGACTTAATCTTATGACCTTTGTATATATATATATTATGAATTAAGATATCCTTGTAAATAAGAAATATTAAAAAAGTAAAGGGGGGTGAATGTAGTGATTGTAAGTAAAACTTTTCCTACTGTTTTAAGGGTCAAGTGATTATATTGACTTATTAGCCCTAAGCGTGGATAACCTTAGGAGTGGAGCTTTCTAATTCAAGTTCTGTCGAAGGGTCATGAGGACTCGAAACGTCAACTCTTTTCTTCTCCGCCGATGCTGCCAGACCTGCTGAGTTTTTCCAGGTAATTCTGTTTTTGTTTTTGTTTCTAATCATTGTCCTGGTTCAAGCATGTTGCTTCTTCAAGATCTCTGTAAATAAAGCTAACTGTTTCAAGTAAGAAACCTGTCTGATACACTCAAATTTATTACAATGAGCAAGGCACATGCCAGGCCAAATGAGAAGATGCCAGATGTGCGTGTGTGTTGAGTAGATCCATGGTTGGGATGAGGAAGTTATCTACAGAGGAGATGAGGCCAGATGGAGATGTGAGGGTGTGTGTGAGAGAGTGAGTGGTGATGTCCCTTGAGCTGGCAGTGAGTGAGATGCCAGTGAATGTGTGATAGGCTTGTGAGTGGGTGAGTTGAGATTGATGCGATGGTTGAATTACCCTGGCAGCACAGATGAGATCATTCATCTATTTTCTGCACTGGATGGCCGACCTATTGTGTGCAGCATTGGTACTGACCTCCTCTGCCACACCTCCCAAGCTGGAGTGAAGAGACTGAAGGGCTTCCTGAAGCCAGAGCTGGGTAGAGGACATCACGGCTGGCCTCCATGGCATCCAGAAGGTGTCCCAGAGATGCCTCACAGATTTGGAAGGCACTGCTCTCTTCCTGGCTTTTGGGGCCACGTCTTCACTGAAGCAGTCCTGGGCTGCAAGCATTGAGAACTGTGCGCACGGCCGCAGTTTAAATATGGTGCCCGGCGTCAGGAAGCAGTGAGGTAATGGCGTGGCCAGCGAACTGGAGGCCACCCACTAGCAAACCAGCATGTTTCCCATGACTGCATAATTAATGAGTTGCGAAGGGGACGATACGGCACAAAAATCTGCTATTGCAGCCGGCAGGTAAAACATCCTTTTTCATGCCTGTTACCGAACTTAGTGCAAATCTGTGATGATTCTGCCCTTCATTTTAACAACTTGTGTTGTGTTCAGTAATCTAATAAACAGTTCATTAAAAAAAAATTCTTTGAAATTTTCCTTTTATCTTTTCATTCTAATCTTTGATTTCCAGTCTCTCGCTAAAGATTCACTAAATAATGGAAATAATTGTTGACTACTTGCCCTCCCAAGCCCTTTTATTGTGATGATTAAATATTCCCTAACCTTTATTATCATTATTTATGTAAGATAATTTATATTTTAACTATATCCAATATCACTGCCAAGGATGGGAGAGGGAACACTCTAAACATATGCGCATCAATAGAATAAAATTATTAGCCTGATTGGTTCTCAATTACTCATTCTACACATATATGCACTCTGTGGTATAATCAACAGTATTTAGTGAGGATTCATAGTTAGCCCTAAGAAACCATAACTCGGATCCTTAATTTATTTCTACAAAATGCAACCTGTCTTAACTGAATCACGTAAAGGACCCTTGTGGAGTCTCACTTAGATTCTGAGCCGTACTCTGAATGTAACAGGAATGAGTGAAATGTCAAGTAATGTGTTAAAACAACAATTGTATTGAATATTTAATTATAATAATAATAATAATGATGATATAACAATTACAATTGATAATATAAAAAGAAAGAAGTAAAACGAAAGATAACTTTATTGAAAGGAGAAAGCACTTTCTATATATCAGAAGAAAAGTAGAAGGAGATTTATTTTAGCACAAATAACCCCAAATTGGTTTGTTCTATGACAGCTCCCCAAAATGGATAACACCAACTTAGTCTGTTCCACGACAGGACTCTAAACTGGCAAAATTCCCCCTTAGTACCTACATTACCAAGTTTCTGAATAGCCTTAAATAGGGGTGGACTCTTCGGTCAGTTACTCTGATGTCCCTTCCATTATAGTTTTAAGTGATTGACTATTCCATTCTGGCTGTAGCTCTGAAACCTGGAAGTAGTGTCTCTTTAAGCCAAATTTCTGGCTCCATTCCAGTCTTTCAAGACTTTATTTAGATGTTCTCAAAACAATGAGTCTGGAAAAACACAAGTCCTTATTGATTCTCCTCTCAAGCACTGCAAGGCTTTGCAGACTTCACAATATTCAAGTTGTTTATGCATCTTTTGATGGTGTCTCCCTTCTGCCATTAATCATCAAACAAACACCATCTCCTGATTCCACACCAGAGTTGACTACTCCACATGCAAGACTATTCATTGTCCTGGCTTGTAGTTCAAGGTTTATGAAATGCAGTAAGAAAAAGGACTCCTGATTAAAAAAAAGACAATTTTTATTTTAGCAGCCTAGTGTGAAAAGGGAAAACAAAGATGTTGATCAAACATCAGCTGTGAATAGCCAATATTGAAAACAAGGTCTCGGAAAAATACATCTACAGTTAATAATATCAACCGTCCATAACAACTGATTACTATTGATTAATAGATCAAAGGACAAACACAACAAGGTTAGAATCAAAAACAAAAACAGAATTACCTGGAAAAACTCAGCAGGTCTGGCAGCATCGGCGGAGAAGAAAAGAGTTGACGTTTCGAGTCCTCATGACCCTTCGACAGAACTTGGGTGAGTCCAAGAAAGGGGTGAAATATAAGCTGGTTTAAGGTGTGTGTGGTGGGGGGGGGGGGGCGTGGTTTGGGTGGGGGTAGAGAGAGAGAAGTGGAGGAGGTTGGTGTGGTTGTAGGGACAAACAAGCAGTAATAGAAGCAGATCATCAAAATATGTCACAAACAACAGAACAAAAGAACACATAGGTGTTATAGTTGCTGATATTATCTAAATGGATGTGCTAATTAAGAATGGATGGTAGGGCACTCAAGGTATATATAGCTCTAGTGGGGGTGGGGGGAGCATAAAAGATTTAAAAATATTTAAAAATAATGGAAATAGGTGGGAAAAGAAAAATCTATATAATTTATTGGAAAAAACAAAAGGAAGGGGGAAACAGAAAGGGGGTGGGGATGGAGGAAGGAGGTCAAGACCTAAAGTTGTTGAATTCAATATTCAGTCCAGAAGGCTGTAAAGTGCCTAGTCGGAAGGTGAGGTGTTGTTCCTCCAGTTTGCGCTGGGCTTCACTGGAACAATGCAGCAAGCCAAGGACAGACATGTGGGCAAGAGAGCAGGGTGGAGTGTTAAAATGGCAAGCGACAGGGAGGTTTGGGTCATTCTTGCGGACAGACCGCAAGTGTTCTGCAAAGCGGTCGCCCAGTTTACGTTTGGTCTCTCCAATGTAGAGGAGACCACATTGGGAGCAACGAATGCAGTAGACTAAGTTGGGGGAAATGCAAGTGAAATGCTGCTTCACTTGAAAGGAGTGTTTGGGCCCTTGGACGGTGAGGAGAGAGGAAGTGAAGGGGCAGGTGTTGCATCTTTTGCGTGGGCATGGGGTGGTGCCATAGGAGGGGGTTGAGGAGTAGGGGGTGATGGAGGATAGGTTAGAAACAATATCTACAAAGTAAGATTCAATAAAGTTTCACTTAAAAATCAAAAGTGAAGTGGGAAAAAAGTAACAAAAACTGGTGATTGCTGGCTGTAAGCCTACAGCCATTAATTTAATGCTACTGAGGTTTTTGCAATTTAGACTTGTAATATAACACATCAAAATTAACAAATTAGCAACCATTTGCTTGTAATGTTTGTGTGTGCTGCTTATTAAATACCATTACCTATCTAGCCTGCATGTTTTCTTTTGCACAAGACATGCTTGAATATACAGAATGGTTGACAAGTGTTGAAACATATTTTCACATAAGCAATATGTCCTTCCACTGACTGAAGGCATGATATTGTTTGACTTCCCTGACTTTCTGGGGCAGACCAAATAAGTTAATTTTTTTTTATTGTCAAGGCAGAACACCCAGCGATAGCTTAACCCCATGATACTTCCTAAGGCGTTCATAAGACAGCACATAAACATAATTTTTCATAAGACACCTTCAAGTCTGAATGTTTATGTCTTCATATTACAATATTTTCAGTTATCCGTCCCTCTGCAATCTTCTCAAGCCCTATGCCCCAGTCTGTCATTCTTTGATATTTTGACTGTGATCAGCTATGTACCTCAACCCCTTTTTGAAGCTTATTGAATGTCAGGTGTTATGTGGGGTGGAAGCTGCTGTGTCTCAATGTGAGCCTCCTGGGGCTGATGTAGGTAAATCCTGAGGTGGACCTGTTGAAGGCTGCCCCTCATGTGCTGCTGCACAGACAGCCTGTCTTGGTTCTATATTCATGGCACATGCATGGGCATCTGAGGGAGCTGATGGAAAGGCATGTATGTGTTTCTATCCTGAGAGAGTGGCATTATATCAGCACATTCCTGCCATATTACTAGAACAGGGAACTGCTTCTGCATGACCCCTGATCAGCAGGAAAGCAGACTTAATGGTAGCAATCAAAGACAAGAACTTACATTTATATAGCCTTTTTAATGCAACAAAACCTGCTAAGGTGTTTCATGGGAGGATAATCAGATTAAAAAACTGACACTGAGCCAAAATAGGAGACATTAGGACAAGAAACCAAAGCTTGGTCAAAAAGGTAGGTTTTACGGAAACAGAGAGATTTCCGGAGGGAATTTTAGAGCATGTTACCTAAAACACTGAAGGCATAGCTATCAAAGGTGGGGCAAAGTAAATGGAGGATGCACAAGAGCCCAAAATCAGATTAGTTAAGCAAAGATGGCTGGAGGATGGAAAAGAAAACGCTTTCAAATAGGGTGTCATAGACCTTTACGTCATCTATGGATGATGGAGCATCTATATCAGAAGCTAAGAATACTGTTTGACTTCTGTGGTGGGGACCATTTGTCAGAAGCTGCCAGATCCTCCAGGGTGAACTAAAGTGGTGTGAGCTCTTCCATAATAGTATGGCAGGTTCACACAGTAGTTTCCTTCATTATCTGTTGCACATTCTGGGGGTCTAATCCCACTGCCTAAAATGATGCTCTGCAAACATTCTTATTTTAAAAGGAGACTAATAAGAAATTAATCCTAAAGTCGCTTAAGTCAAAGGTCAATGTCTTCTGATTTCCCAGTCAATAATGATTGCCAGAATGTGCAACAGATGGCAATTGAAGAAAACTATTATGTGAATCTTCTACCTCAACTAGCCTCCGGTGCTCCATGCATCAACTTGTGTACTTCCCTTTGCATCATTCTCTAATCTCCTTGGGTGCTGTGCTTTGCAGCAAGTTGTTGAATGGCAAAACATGCAATGAAATTTTGGCACAGTTTCATTCTCTCCTTCTTACTTTGTGACATCTGGAGAAAAAGAAAAAAATGGAATGGGTTACAGTTCTCGTGTGTCTTTCAGTAGAATGAGTATTCCATATGTAGTTTGCTAAGAGGTTATTTGAAGTTCAATAACATGCGAAGGAAGAGAAAAGAAATCATGGTGAACTATGAGCTGTGCTTCCCCAACTTTCCTGTCTCTCAATCACTCTTTGATTTGCCTCCTGAGAGTTCCAAAACTTGCTTCTCTTAAAAGCTGAGAGACCAGTGGCTGGCTGGTCCAGCACTTGTGGCTAATTTTTTTCTGCTGTTATGTGTTGCCTTCTCCTTTAAGAATGTCAGCATGTCCTTTCTTTGCTATATGAGATAAAGTGAGCCTCAGAGTTTAGTGGATGGACAATAATGGGCTGATGATAGATTCTTGAAACAATCAATCATATTCCATTTTAGGCTTTTCACAAGGTTTATGAATGTGGGCCTGTGACTTTGGGAACACTAGCAGATGAAGACTGGTGATGTAAAGGATCCCACAGAATCTCATGAACATTATTGGTATGCTCTTGAAGCACTTCAACAAATGTTTACTTAGTACAGTGCATTCCTGGAATGTGTGGCTGAGTCCTCTAAATGATTTGTTATCGCCACTCAACTTCTTGCAGTGCCTAGGGAAGCCACGCATTTGTAGCGCTGCCAGGCCCTTCACTTCTAGTTTTGTCGGGGAAATTCCGAACTTTAGCTTTCAATCCTATTTCCCAAACAGGGAACTCTAAATCATATAAATCTAGGCCAGCAGCAGTTCTATGATATCTATAAAAATCAGGGGGTTCTTTGTCCTCTGTCCAGCTCTACATTTCACAACTGATAATCGCGCTTGTCAGAGAGAAGTAAAAAATATCCTTCTTATGTCTGTCTCCATAAATCCTACTATTGCTCTCAACACCCACCTCTCCAGTCATGACCTTCCAATTGGAGATGGGAATACTGATGGGGAGTGGCCCACATTCCTTGTCTAAGTTTAGCTGTCTCTGAAAATTGTATAGACTGGAAGGATTCCTGAAAATGCAGGGGGTTATAGATTGTAACAATGTGACTCTGTAGCTTCATTACACAATGGTCTAAATCTTCCAATCAGTAATGGAAACCATATTTTCAATCCTTATCAGACAAAAAATATACTCACTTGCTTTCCTCCGATTTTCCTGGGCAATCTTCCGATGGAGGATACTTCCAAACTGACTCAGCACAGGAAACCTCAGAGATATCAGTGAAGGGAATTTGCACAGAAGCAACACTTTTTTTAGTTCTGATGAAGAGTCATACGGACTCAAAACATTAACTGTATTCCTCTCCGCAGATGCTGTCAGACCTGCTGAATTTTTGTTTTTGTTTCAGATTTCCAGCATCTGCAGTATTTTGCTTTTACCTTTTTTACAGCACTGGCTGTCGTATTCTGGTTAGCAAAGAGTTCAAATGCCCCAAAGCTTCTTTGAAAAGCTACAGAGAGAAGGTAAGTGAACAAGGGGCTAGTGTGGGTGAGGTAAGTGGGTAAAGTGGCAGCTGGGTAAGGCGGTGAGGTCAGGCCAGGTAGGGCAGGGTGTAGTCAGAGACTCAGGGGTGGAGTTGGGTGTTGAGGCCAGGTCGGCAGGGATACAGGGGCTCGGTGGGGGGAGTCGGGTTTCAAGGGGGAAGTCAGTTATATAACCCATGATTTAGACTAGAATTTTTCTAACGTTTCCAGTTAAGTAAGTTGGAACGGTTTGAAATATCTGACTCTAACTCAGAGTTGGAGACTTTTTTGGAGCATTATGAGGAGCAGGGGAATTGTCCATTGGAAGTTCAAACTTCTTGGGCAATTCTCACGGAATCATTGCACTGGGACTTCGGAGGGGTCCCACAGTGCATTGTGGGAGATATCCCTACCCTTTGACTATCTGGATACTGGAAGAACTGGGCCATTGATACTATTTACATGAAAGGGGAAGGGTTCCACACTCTCGGTGTGGAGCTCATTTGAAATCATCAGCACCAGATTACAGATGTCAATGCTCTTTTTGCAGACTGCTGTTATATTGTTATTAATTTAAGATGGTCAGCTGGTTCACTCCCATTATTTGACTCATAAAGAAAAAAGGCAGCTTGACTCTTATCATTAAAAACACTAGTAGTGCACAAGCTGCACTGCCAATTACTGTAGTGATCATGAAGCAGACTGGTTATTGATTTAACACTTGAGATTCCTTGGTTGATTTGTTCTTTTCAAATACAATTCAGCAAATGTTTCGAAACATGTTGATGGATTTTACACAACTTTGCCAAAGGGAAGTTAAAAGAGCCCAAAGTGGGTGCAGAGCAATTGCTGGCAGTGAAAGCAATTATGGGAATTCCCATAAAGGCCACCTCTTAACTTGATAATGTGGACACAGTCCTGTCACACTCTTTTCTCCACACGATCGTCTAATGTAGCATTTTTGTGTCTTGTTTCATCGGGGAGGGGTGCCAAACAAAGTGCAGTTCAAAATGTCTTCAACAGCAGAACAGATAAAGGAAGGCTATGCATCTTATCAGCTGAAAAGACAAAAGAAGGCTGTAGCGTCAAGGCGGCCCAGTCATCGTGGTTTGACATGTGACCAAAACCTGACCACCAATCCATCAAGATCATATGGACAATGACAGCACCCCAAGGTTCCCATGTTAAACAAAGTTAAATGCAGGCTTCTACCAGGGTCACGGAATCACAGAATCACACAGTGCAGAAGAGGCCCTTCAGCTCATCGAGTCTGCACCGACACGTGAGAAACACCCGACCTACCTGCCTAATCCCATTTACCAGTGCTTGGCCCATAGCCTTGAATGTTATGACGTGCCAAGTGCTCATCCAGGTACCTTTTAAAGGATGTGAGGTAACCCGCCTCCACCACCCTCATAGGAAGCGCATTCCAGATGTCATTTGCCAAGTCCTGTGGCAATGGAGAATTGATGACGGGGACAGGGCTGTGAACCTGGGAGACTGTAGTCGACAGATGCATGAAGGTCATTTGATACCTCTATTGGGACAGAGGTGGCATTGGGCAGCATCTATGACTGAGCAGTCCACTTCAGGATACCCCCCTGCTCACCCCAAATAGGGAAGGGACTAGAAAAGGTGCCCTAAAAATAGGGTTTCCTACTTTCTCCTGGCTGAGCAACCAGGTCCTGTGGGATCAACATCTTTGTGCTCAAAGAGAGAAAACATTAAATTTTGCAGATTATCAGAGTTTTGCAATTTTGGTGCGACCCTTCGTGATATGCTGTGAGAGCAATTAGTCTGTGGTGTGTGTAATGATACCATACAACATTGGTTATTAGCGGAAGTTGATATTGATTTCAAACCCACAATGGAGATTGAGCTCGCTATGGAAAGTGCTGAGGCAGATGCAATGGAACTGCAGGGTGCGCAAAGTGGTGCCATACACCAGTTAGGGCAGGAACTGGCAGCCAGCCATGATGCCAAATTGGCTGAGGGCACTGGAAAAAGGGAAGCATAAGCTATAGGGCTAAAAGACACAGTGAAGGCAGCGATCCCTAAGGGCCAATTTTATCAATGCGAGAGTAACCACACTCCCGGATCTTGTCGATTTAACGAGGCTGAGTACCATTATTGTGGAAAAAAAGGACACCTGAGGAGATGATGCAGGGCTAGGTCCAGGCAATCGAATAACCAATCCAGCAAGATATTACAAGTACATAGTGTGGAAGGCCCTGGTACCAGTAAGTCTGTTATTTACTCTCTTTCCAACCTCAAGGGTGTTAAGCCAGACCCAATCACCGTAACACTCTATATAATTGGGAAGCCTCTAAATATGGAAGTAGATACAGGTGTATCAGTCATTGTGATGGGTGAGCACACATTCCAGTATTTGAGAGGGGTGCCCAGTCTTTAAATTTAGAAAGCACTTCAGCCAAGCTGAAAACATACACCAGATAAGTAGTAAAGGTGACGGGTAACACCATTATACCTGTGAGCTATGGACAGCAGTCTGCCCAGTTACCTATCATAGTAGTAATGGGTGAAGGACCAAGCCTTCTGCTGAAGGAAATAAAGCTAAATTGACATATTCCAGGTGAGGACAGGGCGATTGTCAGAATTGTTAGGAAAATATGACAGTATTTTCCTGGACAAGTTAAGCAAAGTTAAGGGCTTACAAGCCAAAATCTATGTGAATCCGGAAGATACGATTTTTCAGAGCAAGCTCTATACCATATGCCCTGCATGAGAAAGTGGAGGCTGAACTAAAGAGGTTAGAAGAACTGCGTATTATCCAAGATAAAAGCAAAATACAGTGGATGCTGGGAATCTGAAAGAAAAGCAAAAAATGCTGGAAAAAGAAAAACAGAGTTGACATTTCAAGTCCATATGGCCCTTCTTCTGCTTTTCTCCTAGGTATTATCCAGCCGGTTCAGTTATCAGAATGAGCTGCACCTATTGTCCCCGTCGTGAAGCCCGACAAGACTATCTGCATTTGCAGTGATTACAAACATCAATCGGGCCACAAAGCTGGACAAGTATCCTCTTCCACAAATCGAAGATCTTTATGCAAAACTGGCCAGGAACCAGTCATATACCAAGCTGGACACGAGTCACGCTTTTCAACAGCTTGAGTTGGATAATGATTCCCGAGGATATGTCACGATAAACACCCACAAAGAGCTTTCTCAGTACACGTGCCTGCCTTTTGGTGTCTCGTCGGCATGTGCAATATTCCAGCACACAATGGAAAGCATACTACAGGGGTTGCCACTGGTTGTGGTATACCTCAATGATGGGGCCACAGAGGCTGAACATCTGACTAATTTGGAAGAGATGTTAAAAAGATTCCAGGAGGCTGTAGTTCACCTCAAGAAAGAAAAGTGCATTTTTCAGGCCAAGGAGGTGACTTACATGGGACACAGAGTGAATGCTTAAGGGTTACACCCTGTCGAGGAGAAAGTCAGGGCCATAAAAGAAGCACCTTACCTCATGAGCTTGTCTGAACTTAAATCGTTTCTAGGAATAGTCAATTATTATGGGCGTTTTTTTGCCATATCTATCCATTGGGCTGGTCCCCTTACACGCCCTACTAAAGAAGCACAACCGTTGGTCTTGGGGAACGCCTCAGGAAATGGCTTTCAACAAGGTGAAGCAATTGCTGCAGTCTTCAAGCTTACTTGTACACTTCGACCCACTGAAGGAACTAATACTGACACCTGTCCATATGGCATTGGGGCAGTGTTGTCCCATGAGATGGCTGACTGCTCAGTAAGGCTGATAGGATATGTGTCAACAACATTATCAGTAGCTGAAAGAGGCTATTCACAAATCGAAAAAGAGGGCCTATCAATAGTTTTCAGTGTCACCTGATGGTCATGTTTAGCATAATCTCCGTTAGGTATGGTGAATATAAGCAGGAAATCTGACTGACTTTCCGACCCACTGATCATGGGGGTGATTTAAACCAATTCTAACACCTTAACCATTAGCCCTGCTAAATTCAATTCACTCTTCATAGACCAGGAGCGGAGCACTTTTTTCTGTGGAAGCACTGGAATTAGTTAATCAAGAAGAAAATTGAAAATTGGAATCTGTTTACCAAGAGTTAATAACTGTTGGCTAAGCTTTAGATTTTTTACCAGTGTCTGTTTGTTTCACAACTTAATTGAATATTTCACTTTCCCTTGCAGTGAACATCATTGATATAGCAGAGAAAATTGCCTGCATGAACTTATCAACTCTCTGATTTATTGATTTCCTCTGCCAGATCCATTATTCTATGTGACATTGCTGCTGGACCCCTGCAACAGAGTTTATGGGTCCCAGTGTTGCTGCACTAAACACCACTTGAAATCTCTTCCCTGCATTTGAGCAACACATTGTTTAATCAATCCATCTTTCAGGTGAGATTTTAACCTGTCTTCTTGGGTAGATGTAAAACATTCAAGGGCATATTTAAAGGAGAATAGGGGAATTCTTCTCTGTGCTCTGCTAATATTTATATCTTAACAAACATCGCTAAAAAACAGGTTGTCCACGCTTTACCACCTTACTATTTGTCGGATCTTCCTGTGGTCCAATTGGATGTCATACTCCCTATATTACAAGAGTCAATATATTCAAAAATTCTTAAGTGGCTGTCAAATGCTTTGGAATATCCCGAAGTTGAGAAAGGCACTCTATAAGTACGAGTCCTTCATTCCTATTATAGTTCTGCACTACAATCGATGTTCTGCATGAGGAAATCTTGTTTTTCTCCTTATACTTACCCCATTTAATACCCTTAGCATTTGCTTCTTTGCATCCTCTTTTCCTAATTACTTAATTGCATAAATTTCTACTTAGACGGGAGGAGCAGCAGCCCTTACTTTGGTGCACTGACTCTATGCTGATCGTCTGATTATAACGAGCTGCCTGTTATGTTATGCTCAGCAAAAGGCAGATAATATTGAAGTAACTCTATTTTAACACATCCCGAAAAGAGTGGGCAGCAGAGAGGGCGACATAACAGGCAATGTCAAGGTATGTTCCCTTGAAGGGAAAAGGTACGACAAATAAATCCAGAATGCCCTGGCTGGTGAAAAAGATAGAGATAAGGCTGAAAAGGAAGAAAAGCCTGTACAACAGATGTCAGGTAGAAAATACAACGGAGAATCAGGCTGAATATAGAAAGCCAGAGGGGAAGCGAAGAAACTGGTAACAAAAAAGCAAGGAGGGAGCATGAAAAGAGGTTGGCAACAAACTTAAAAGGAAATCCCAAGTGCATGTAACTAATAAAAGGGTGGTAAAAGAAAGATTAGGGCTGATTAGAACCAAAAATGGGGAATTGCATGTGGAGGCTGGAGAAATAGCAGAGGTATTGAATAAGTACTCTGCATCTGTCTTTACAGAGGAAGAAGTTGCTACCCAGACCGAGGTGAGACAGGAGGAAACTGGTGCATTAGAAGAATTTACAATTGAGAAGGAGGTGGGGTTGGAAAGGCTATCTTTACTTAAAATAGATAAAGGTACCAGGACCGGATGAGATGCATCCAAGGGTATTGAGGGAAGTGAGAGTGGAAATTGCAGAGGCACTAGTGATAATCTTCCAGTCTCCTTTAGATACAGAGGAGATGCCAGAGGACTGAAGAACTGCGAATGCTACACCCTTGGTCAAAAAGGGGTGCAAGGATTAAGCTAGCAAGTACAAGCCAGTCAGTTTGATCTCAGTGGTATGGAAACCTCCGGAAAGTATAGTGTGGGATAAAATCAATAATCACCTAGACAAGTGCAGGATAATTAAGGAAAGCCAGTATGGATTCATCAAGGGAAAATCATGTTTAACTAACTTGCTGGAGTTTTTTGAGGAGGTAACAGAGAAGCTTGATAAAAGAAATGCAGTTGATGTGGTGTATATGGATTTTCAAAAAGTATTTGACCCGGTGCCAAGCAACAGACTTGTGAGCAAAATTCTAGGTCATGGAATAAAAGGGAAAGTCAGCACTTGTGTAAGAATATGCTGAATGACAGGAAACAGAGTAATTATAAATAGTTGTTTTTCAGATTGGAGGAATGTTTATGGTAGAGTTCCTCGGGGGTCAGTGTTGGGACCCTTGCTCTTTCTGATACATATTAATGACCCAGACTGTGGAATGCAGGGCATGATTTCAAAATTTGCAGATGGTATGAATATTGGAAATGGTTGTCAACTATGATGAGGATAATCTTGAACTTCAAAAGGACATAGACAAGTTAGTGGATCGGGCAGACAAGTGGCAGATGGGTTGTAATGCAGAGAAGTGTGAGGTGATATGTTTTAGCAGGAAAGATATGATGAGACAGTATAAAATGAAGGGAGAGCCTCTAAAGGAGGTGCAGGAACAGAGAGACCTCAGATTATATGTATTGAAGATGGCAGGGCATGTTGAGAGAGCAGTTAATAAAGCATCTAGTATCTTGGCTTTATTAATAGGGGTTGTTATGACCCAATGCAGTTAGTAAAGCGGAGATATTTAAAAATCCCAGAGGGAAACTTTAAACAATGGTTATAATCTATAATTTTAAGTGTTATGTTTGAGATGCGACGCTAAATTCAGGAATTAGACCATCAGTTCTTGAGGTTTACATCAAATTATTTGAAACATTTTATTAATTTATATAGGCTAAAATATTTATACTCATAGCTACAAATTACTACTGTCATAATTTTTAACAAATTCCCAAACTAATCTCCATGAAGGCAACAGCAACTCATAGACTTAACCAAACACCAGGCAACGCATTTTGGCCTGAAAAATTGAAAATGAGGTTATTTTCACTTGGAGCCAGTTGGAGGCTTACAGCTGCCTTTTGATCTCCTATTGCCTCTGCCCTGTACACCTGAAAACTATTGAAGTTATACCTACCACTACTGATTGAATTCAAATTCTTATTGTCTCACCAGTCTCTTTGAAATTTACTTTTTAACAATGAAACCCCATTCATTGTATCAATATTATTAGTAATATAAACATATTTCTTGGTAGCTGCTAGAAAGGCGTAAAGTTTTCACCCCACTTCTTGAATGGTCCATTCAAAAATGCAAATACACGCTGTCTCTCTTTCATACCAAAACTAGTACACATCAAAGCACTCAGACTAGCTCACTTTAATCCAATTAAGACACTCCCACAGACTAACCCTCTATTTTAAAAGAAAAATATTTTCCAAAATATTATATACATAAATAGCTTCATGACAGGGACATCTAATACAAGAGTAAGGAGGCCATGTTGAACTTGTATAAGACACTAGTTAGGACTCATCTGGAATACAGTGTCCAGTCTGGGCACCATACTTGGGGAAGGATGTGAAGGCATTGGAGAGAGTATAGAGGAGATTACAAGAATGATTCCCGGGATGAAGATCTGTAGCTATGAGGATAGATTAGAAAGGTTGGGACTGCTTTCCTTGGAGAAAAGAAAGCTGAGAGGAGGCTTGATAGAGGTATTCAAGATCTTGAGAATTATGGACAGAGTAAATAGTGAGAAACTGTTGCCACTCAAGACAACATAAAGAACTAGAGGGCACAGATTCAAAATAATTGGCAAAAGGAGTAAATGTTATGTGAAGAAAACATTTTTCACCCAGAGGGTGGTTCAAGTCCGGAACAAAGTTCCTGAAAGTGTGGTGAAGGCAGGTTCGTTCGAGGTATTCAAAAGAGAATTGGATTGCTACCTGAAAAGACAGAATGTGCAAGGCTATGGGGTTAAGGCAGTGGAGTGGGACTAAGTGGAATATTCTTTCAGAGAGCCAGTGCAGACCCAATGGGCTGAATGGCATCCTTCTGCAGCATAGTGATACTGTGATACTGTGAAGATGCTCAGATCCACTAGAATTCCTCCACACTTAAAAATAAGTATATATTAAAATGCAAAATGCTACATGTACATAAGTTTCAGGAATGCAACATAACTAAACAAATATTAACAATACCTGAATATATAACAGGATGGGTGACATACTTGTTTTTAGTGTAATCACAACCAAAACATAAATGACCAATGCTACAAGAGTAACTTACATATAAAAAAACTTATATCTTAACACCAGTATGTGCTTAACAAAAATATCATAATTTGACAAGAAATAATGAAAAGAGCAACTTATTTCTTCTTCCTACATCCTTTCAATTAATCTACCTGGCTTCTTTATGTTTTTGTCTGGGTATATCCCTCCATTTCCATTAGCTTGAATCTACTGTCTTAACATCTTTGACTGTGTCAGACCTGCACTTCAACTCCACTTGATGGTTGGGACTGTGGCATTGATTGATTTGCCGTAATCAAAGACCCTGACACATTCTATTCTACCAGTGCATTCTTTGATACCATCAAACTTTCAGCTTCTTTGGGACTTTCAGTTTCTTTGTGCCTTTCACTTTGGACTTAGGAGGTCTTTAGACTATAGGAGGCTTATCATGCTCTCCTTTTGTCAGGTTTCCACTTTCATGCAAATGACTGACATGACACTGATGGAGTCTCTCTCCAATCTTCACTAGATATGTGAATGCACCTAGTCTCTTTATAACAACTCCAATCACATACTTCTCCTTATCACCTCGGTGGTTTTTCACCAAGATCTGGTGACCATCACTGAGCTTCCTAAGTTTTATGCCTCATGTATCATGACTGATCTTCACTTCATCTTGCTTGTCTCTTACCTTGCTATTGATGACAGCCTTAAGTAAACTAAACCTTGTATTGTATTTAAGCTCTAACTCGTAAGGTGAGAAACCTGTTGTAGATAATGAGTTATCCTGGAAGAGAATTGCATTTCAGAAGAAGAATCATATTCGACTCAAAACATCAACTGTAAAATCCAGTGGCCCTCAACTGCTGGCTCCGAAAAAGAACTGCAACCAGCTCTTCCCCTGCCATTTATATTATAGCCTCATCACAGGCCTCTTTCCATGTCAGCTTATTGCCTTTGCTCAAAAGTTTGGTCTGTTTTTGTAGTTTTTTTAGATCTCTTACAAATGTATCCCTAAGGTTGATTTCTAAGATTGTGCCACAACCACAGTGACAAGATAGTTCTTCAATTTGAGAATGCAATCTATAACAGTCTCATCTGGCAACTGCTCCCTTTCACAGAATGCAACTCTCAGTGCATCCTCATTCTTAGTGGTGCCATAATTTGTGTCCAGAATCTCATTAATTTCAGAATAGCCCATAGTGCTGGCATCTCACGGTTACTGGTCACACGCCACCTCAATAGCATCTGGTCCCATCATGGTA
This sequence comes from Carcharodon carcharias, assembly GCF_017639515.1. Taxonomy (NCBI): domain Eukaryota; kingdom Metazoa; phylum Chordata; class Chondrichthyes; order Lamniformes; family Lamnidae; genus Carcharodon; species Carcharodon carcharias. The sequence continues at coordinate 151,487,412 of NC_054472.1, forward strand.
AGGAAAACATTTACTTTTTCCTCATTTCCTATATTATTCGTTTCCAACCAAATGTATAACCTTCATTCATAATAATGTCGTTCCTCTTTATTAGGGTTGTATTCTCCCATTATCCCTAAATATGTCTTTGTGCCAGTTTTCAACTACGTAGCCTGCTGACTCACTGTGTACCTGAATATGATGTGTACATGAATTAAGCCCAAACATCCTCAAAGTCAACTTTAGTTGTTCTAAAAATGTGACACAGTGTTCTTCAGTCCTTAATTTCTCAAGTGAACTGTAATAAGTAATTCCATTGTATCCTCGCTGCCACCTTTCTGTTGTGTATTGCACTTAGTAAGACTAACCCATGCTCAACTGCAGGCAGCCATTATTGAACAACTTTATTTATACCTCTCCAACGGAGAGCAATTGCAATATATTACACATGTGAAAACTTTCAAAAGTCTTCAGAGGGCTTTAGGTTCTGGAGGCAATCTTTTGTTCTCCAATCTACACTGGCAGTATCCACCTCTCCCATTGTGGCTGCAGGCTGCCCAGAACATCAAGTGCTCCAATTGGCTCTCCTAGCTGTAGATTCTGCCCACTGTCCGGAAATAGAGGGCTCTCCTAGCAGCTGTGGGATCTTTTAGTTAGCCACCTCATCCAAAATCTCCTTTGGGGTCATACCACTGGCAAGTCTAGGTCCCTGACCGACTTTCCATTTAATTTGAAACAATTACCTTAGTTAGAAAGGTGTACTTAGTTCATGATGAATGATGATGTTTATAAACCAAAGAGGACACAAACACAAATTTGACTTGTGCTGTAAGATTTAGAAAACTGTGGTCTGAAATTCTAATGAGTATTATCTTTAGCATATTGATTAATGCATTCATATAAAATTTCAATGTGTGGCACTTTAACAAAGTTGCTTCACCATTTATTTTAGACAGGTTAACGATGATTAAAATAGCACATATCGACTCTTCTCACAAACATATTAACCAATATGCTAAAAGCAGTACTCTGGAATTTCAACCCCAAGACGATCAATCACATAGAGAGATTGCTAATAAGGTGTATTGTAGTAGAGGGAATGTGACAACACAGATAGGAAGTTGACTGTAGGACAATAAAAGAGAGCAGTTATTTTGACTGGAGAGATGTGAATTGTGCTGAACTGCAGGGGTCAATGTTAGGATCATTTGTCTTCCCAACGTGTGTGAATGAGCTGGGTGTGGATGGGCACATGTCAAAAATGAAATAAAACACAGTTACCTACGGAAAGGATTGTGATCAATTTCAAGATGTAGGTCCCAATTTTAAATCATCGCCCCATCACCTGCTCCATCCAGCCCATCCACCACCAACAACCTGGCAGAAACTGGGTGGGTGAATAGTTAAAATAAAGGTAATGGCATGCACCGTGTGGCCCTGCTGCCTTATGGCAGAGTCCCAATGTGATGATGTAATCAAGACCTGACTGCAGTTTTAGTCAGAGGCTTGAATGGAGTGGGGGTTGTGGGGAGGACAGTTTCCTCATTAAGCCAAACCTGTTGGGAGGCAAACTATCAGACAAAAGGGGCCCAGGTAGGAAAATTTTTCTTTGTTTTTTTTTGTTTCTTTGCTGGTCAGGAGGAGCAGCAGTTTGACCTGCTAACCTGATCGTGATAGCAAGTATCCAGGGCCAAGGTTCCAGGCAGCTTAGTTTTCTTCCTTCTCGGGATGTTGGCACCACTGGCAATGCCAACTTTTATTGTCCATCCCACCATTCATAGTTGCACCTGAGAAGGTGGTAGTGGGCCTTCATCTTGAACCACTCTAGTAGATGTAGTGAAGACACATTCAAAATACTATTAAATAGGGAATTCTAGGATTTTTGCCCAGCAATGATGAAAGACTTGTTTTTTATGTTTATATGGTGTTCAAGATGGTGTGCGATTTGAAAGTGACAGTAATCCCGTACAGCTATGGCCTCTTCTTTTAGATGGTGGAAGTTGTTTGTTAGGGAGATGTTACTGTAGAAGCCTTGATGAATTGCTGCAATGTAGATCATTCCTGTGGTAATTCAGTGGTAGAAGGATAGGGCCCTGTGGTGGCCCAATGTTCCTCCTTTTTGCCCCAACATTTACCTGTTGAAAGCCTCCATTGCAACTGAGGGCTTCAATAGAATATTGGTTCTGATCTTTGGGGTGCTTCTAATCCCTTACTACCCTTTACCACCACTGTTGCTGTCATATCATTAGGGTTGTCTTTTTCAGACTGGCTTGCTCCCTCTTTGTGATGGGAGCCCTGCTGAAGGTCTCCTGTGCATACATGGTGGGGGGGGTGGGGCGGGGGGGGGGGACCTTAGGACGCTTCTTGGAGCCTGCTACCAGTGACCCAAAAATCAACAGTACCACAGATATATAGAAATATCTTTGCAATTTCATCTATCCAATTGCCTAGATAGATGCAGCAATAATAATACACAACAAGCTCAGCTGTGTCCAAGGAAAAGCAATCAATGTGATCGGCATCTCATCCATTACCTAAATATCTACCAACGTTTGAATCAGCTACTAAGAATACGAATTCTGGGAGTTGTATGAAAGATTTAAGTGATCAAATGAAGGCATATTCAGAAAAGCCTTCATTCAGTCACTTACAATTCACATTTGTGAGCTAAGAGAAGCTCTGACTGAGCTAGTTCTGAAATCTTTTCAAGAACATATTCTGTACACAGTACAACTTGAATGCAATCTGGTGCTTGGGTGACGGCATGTGCTATAAATGCTGTCATGCTCATAGTGTGGCTTGGCTTAGCTTCTCCGGCACAGATAAAGTAAGTATAGAAGAAGACAAGTTATAATCATGCCCTACTGAGATTTCCAAAATGAAGTCCTTGAATATGATTGTTGACAGTGAATGAGAGATTAGGATGAGTAGGAAGAGCAGGAAAAGGTTTGAATAAACCATGAGCCAGGAGGGAGCCCTTCTCTTCCTCATTAGAACCATCCTCTTTGGCCTTCCTTCATAGGCTGTATAGGTCTCCTCCCCATAAAGGATTACAGGAGGAATATCGGGGTACCTCCAACATATTGTCTTCACCTGCAACAAAAATCTCACAATGATGTCACAATTGTCAGATTGTAGCTCTTGATGGTGTGAAGACATATACATGCATCAAGTGGCTGTGTTAGATGGCAGGGTTTATTCGGCTAGAATACAGGTAAGGGTGTGGGTGAAGGAACATTTGCTGGAGAACATTAGTGGTCTAAAGTGCTGCATAAAAAGTATTATGATATTCATTAAAATGCTTTAAGACAACATGAAAGGGAGGTAATTATAAGAGTGAAACACACTAAGCATAGAGTAGTAATAAAAGATAAGGGTGGGCCTTCCTACCTTTGCTGCTCATGAAACCTCTGAATTACTCTCAGCTGTAAGAGCTGAGGTAGATATTCAGATTTTAACCAAATTTTAATCCAACAGGTACAGACATTGAATAATTGACTAGCAGCACGAGTTTATTAAGCTCAATTAGTATGCGCAAATCGATACTTAACAATGGCATAGTTGTGACAACGAGCTCTAGTCCTTGCTCTCCAAAGTCACTGGGGCATCGTCTTCTGGGTTATGAACCGTTGACTGCAATCTTATCTTCTCTTCAGGTAAGCTAATGATGTCTAAGATTCTCTCCCTTTTTTCCTGTTCAGAGACCCCTCTTATGCAATATTAGGCTACAGTTGGCTTTGCTCAGCATAATTGGGCTTGAATTACCTTATGCTTCATTCATCATCGTGCCTTGGGTCAACACTTAGGCCCCCACACAGATGTTTCCTATTGTTCCCCTGTCAATAGACTACCTAAGTCTCACATGTCTGCTGAGATCAACTAGTTTCCGTGATTTCACATTTTACCATCCTTATTAATATCACTAGTTCAAACATGGAGCAAGAAAAAACAAATTTTCCAACTTTTATCCAGGCAAAGGTCAAGGTCCCTTGTGAGCTGTACATTAACAGGTAGAAATATACCTTATCCTATTTGTATATTTAAAACTCAGCTTAAGCTTTCTCAGTCTGCCTTGCAGTTATTCCAATATTTTATTAGTGCAGAGTATCAAATATTAAATCAAATATTAAGAGAGATACCACTTGAACTTTGCCTTAAACACAGTTCAAATTAGAAGACTTACCTCACTTCTCCTTTTACAAACTGCTGGCTATGATCTGCAACATGAGCAAAAGCTATAGTTATCTTTAGAATTTTGTGAACAATCTTAACTATCATGCTTTACTGTTTAGCCTTTAGCCATATAGCTATCCATAAGCTAGATTTCCATAAGATTACCTAATGCACTTATTGATTAAATCCGATTATCAAAAATATATTAGTCTTACACAGGGAAGCAGTATAGTATTTATGACAGTGATTGTTATAGCCAGCTTCTTTCATTCACTCAGGAAGCCACCATGAAGAGTGCCATTTTCTTGTGCCTCACTTCTAGCTGGAGACATTCAATAACCTCAGCCACCAGGCAGTCCTTCCTCTTGTCCGCTGAACTGTTTACAGACACATTTGGAAAAAGAGTTGGATTGCAAGCTAATAAACCATGAATCTCATTACTTCTACCATATTTAAGAGTATAGTAACCAGATTCACCCCTTGAGCTTGTTTGACCTGTTAATATGATCATGGCTGATCTGTATCTTAATTCCATCTATCTCCATACCTGTTAACAACTTTGGCTAGCAAAAATACATCAATCTCAGCGTTAAGTTATTAATTGAGCTGGCATATATTGCTTTTTGTGGGGAAGAGTTCCTCACTTCTACCACCCTTTGTAGAATATTTTTAACTTCTCACCTATCATTTGGTGAAGTGCCACTAACCAGCATATGCAACACCGGCAGTGTAATATACTGCAAGTTCTGAGTATTTTGCTATATTGCACTTTCTGCTGCCATCTTTGTTGAGGAGGTGTAAAGAAAGTTAGTTCAATAATGGCTGCCTGCAGCTGAGCATGAATTAGTCTTATTCAACATAATAAACAACAGATGACAAGGATCGGATGGAATTTTCTTTCATATTTTATTTGAGAACTTAAGAACTGAAAAACATTGTGACACACATTTTGGAAATCCTGGAGTCGATTTTGAGGAAATTTGAGCAATTTGAAAAATTTCTTCACGTATTTACATTGTATTCAGGTACACAGTGAGTCCTCATGGTAGGTAATTTAAAAAAAATGGCACTGAAGGCACACTGGGGACAATGGGGGCATTGAACTCTAACAAAGAGGCCTGGTATAATTATGAACAAAGGTTCCACATTTGACTGAAAATAGATAAAATGGGAAATGAGGACAAAATAAATATTTTCCTCATCAAGGTGGGACCAAATGCTTTTGAGGTGGTGTTTAACCAATGTTGCCTGAGAGACTCCAGTACTATGGGCTATTCTGAAACTAATGGGATTCTGGATTCATATTATGACATGACTAAGACTGACATTGCAATGAGAGTTGGATTCTGTGAAAGGAAACAGTTGCCAGGTACGAGTGCTGCAGTTTACATTCTCGAATCAAAGAAGCTCTCTTGTCACTGTGTGTGTGGTGTGAGCGTAGAAATCAACCTTAGAGACATGGTAGCCTAAAGAACAATAAAATCCAGGCAAAGCTTTTGAGCAGAGGCAATAAGCTGATATGAAAGGAAGCCTGCAATGAGCCATGGAAATTGCAGAGACAATTGCAGATTTCAAGGGAGTTCTTTTTCTGAGCTGACAGGGGGAGTCCACAGGATTTCAGAGAGATTGACAGTCTCAGGTGTCAGAAATTTAGATGTTACCGTTGACATGATAGCCATCAGCAATTTAAATGCTCCCATTTCCAGTCAAAGTGCTACCTCTGTGGGAAACTCGATCATATCCAGACAGCATGCTGGAGTAAAGGAAACAGCATTGCTCCAGATTGTGGTAAACCTCCAAGTCACAACCAGGTTGAGATCACAGTGGATCTAAAGCTAGTTCAGGACTCATGGAAATCCTTGAATTCACATACGATAGATATGGAAACAGAAGTTGATGTTACCAAGCAGGGAGATCAAGTGTTGGACCCAGTCAGAGAGCAAGAAAAGCAGCACATGGAGGATGAGAGTAATAGTGCTGAAGATAAAATTCCAACACCCACAGTAGAAATGAAAATCAGAGACTCACAGCTTACTTTCATCGTTGATACATCTGCCGCCATGTCTGTTATCTTGAAAGGAGAATGAAAGTAGTCCCTAGGTCACATTTCCTGACACGAAACTGTTATGAAACTGACTATTCATTCCGATAACAGTATTTCGATGCTAGGTGAAGTTAGTGTTAGAGCGAAATGTGATGATGCATCCTATTTTTTATCATTGGTAGTAGGAGGAGGGAATCAAGTCTCCCTGATGGGAAGATGGTGGCTTAAGAAGATTCAGTTTAACTGTAAGATCAGTAAGAATACATTTGTCATGAGGGAAGTACGAAGACAGCACAAAGTAGTCTTTGAGCAAGGAGGACCAAATGATAAAAACAGGCATCACAAAGCCGAAGTCAAGAAGATGGACAGTGCATAGCCAATGTTTTGTAAGGCCAGGCCAACGCTTTGTGCACAGTTATAAGCAGTAAGTAACAAACTGAATAAATCAGAAATATCTGGGACAATTAAGAACATGAAGAGCAGTGAATGGGCCTCAGTGGTTCAGAAGAAGATGGGTCTGTTTGGATTTGTGGAGATTATAAACAAGCAGTAAATAAGGTGATGAAGAATGACACTTATATACTGCCTAACAGTGAAATTTGTTTTTCTAATTTAGCCAATGGGAAGTTGCTCAGTATATTTGGATTTGTCTAATGTATGTTTGTAATTAGAATTAACTGACAAGAGCAAGGAACTGCTTACCATTCCTACACACCAAATGTTGTACCAGTATGAAAGGTTACAATTTGGTGTGTCTACTGCTCCAGCAGTGTTCCAGAGTATCATGGACCAGGTACTAAATGGAATGAAGGGAGTGTGTTGCTTCTTAGTTGACATACTTGACCTCATTCTCACTAACCTGCCTGCCACAGATGCATCTGTCCAGGACAGTATCGGTCGGAGTGACCACCGCACAGTCCTTGTGGAGGCAAAGTCCTGTCTTCACATTGAGAATATCCTCTATTGTGTTGTGTGGCACTATTACTGTGTTAAATGGGATAGATTTTGAACAGATCTAGCAACTCAAGACTGGGCATCCATGAAGTGCTGTGGGCCATCAGCAGCAACAGAATTGCACTCAAACACAATCTTTAACCTCATGACCTGGCATATCCCTCACTCTACCATTACCATCAAGCCAGGGGATCAACCCCGGTTCAATGAATAGTGCAGGAGGACATGCCAGGAGCAGAACCAGGCATATCTAAAAAAGGAGGTGTCACCCTGGTGAAGCTATAACAAAGGACTACTTACGTGCCAAACAGCATAAGCAGTAAGCAATAGAGCTAAATGATCCCACAACCAAAGGATCAGATCTAAACTCTGCAATCCTGCCACATCCAGTCATGAATGGTGGTGGACAATTAAACAACAGACCGGAGCAGGAGGCTCAACAAATATCCTCATCCTCAATGATAAAGGAGCCCAGCACATCAGTGAAAAAGATAAGGCTGAAGAATTTGCTACAATTTTCAACCAGAAGTGCCAAGTGGATGATCCATCTTGGCCTCCTCCAGAGGTCTCCAGCATCACAGACACCAGACCTTCAGCCAAGTCAATTCATTCCACATGATATCAAGATCCAACAGAGGGCGCTAGGGAGAAGTAACTGAGGCATTCTGGGAAAAGGCACCGCAGACACCGTGACTCAGGAGGGAATCGAGGAGAAGGACTCTTGCACTCAACAGGAGGAAGAGCATCCAACAGAGGGCGCTGGTGAGAAGTGACTAAAGCATTCTGGGAGAAGTCACCCCAGACACCGGGACTCAGGAGGGAATGGAGGAGAAGGACTCTTGCTCTCAACAGGAGGAAGAGCATCCAACAGAGAGCACTGGTGAGAAATGATTGAAGTATTCTGGGAGAAGTCACTGCAGACACTGTGACTCAGGAGGGAATTGAGGAGGACCCACTGTCAAAGAACAGAACAACCCCAAAACATTACATTGCTGTAGTGTTTCCATCCCTCTCTCTTCCTCAAACCTTAAAAAAAAGAGAGAGGGGAAGAGGCAGTGCCTTCAGGAGTACACCAGACCTAGGAGGGACACTCTTCTGAAGGTGGATTTTAAAGAAAAAGCAGCTGATTGGTGAGTAAATCTTGGGAGCAGACTCGGAGGAAGGAGCACGGGAGCGGTGAGTATAAATCTAGCTTACCTCGGGGATTCGCGGCCTTGTCTCCAGGGAGCAGACTCGGAGGGAGGAGCACTGGAGCAGTGACCTTGGGGCACAGAGTAACTGAAGCCAAAACTGAAACAGTGACATCACAGGAAAGCTGTGACCTGATTGGTTGATAGGAAATCTGCACCAAATTTGAAAAAAAAAAATGTAAAGCTAATTAATAAATTAATTATCTAAGTCGAGATGGCTGGGCAGGTGATGTGCTGTAGCTGTATGATGTAGCTGGCAGATCCCATTGTGAGCCGCAGTGACAACATGTGCAGCAAGTGTTGGTTTCTGGAGGAACTCCGGCTCAGAATTGATGAACTGGAGTCCAAGCTCCAGACGCTGCAGCACATCCGGGAGAGGGAGAGTTACCTGGCCGCTTTGTTTCAGGAGGCGGTCACACCCGGTAGATTAAGGACCTCAAGTTTGGTCAGTGGTCAGGGTCAGCAGGGTGTGACTGCAAGTGAGGCAGATAGAGGGATCCTGTGTTCAGGAACAGAGGAGCCTCAGCTCTTGACCTTGTCTAACAGGTACAAGGTACTTGCTGCCTGTGTGGATGAGGAACAGGGCTATAGGGCACAGGAGGCCATTCAAGAGGGGGGAACAAAAAGACAAGTGGTAGTTGTAGGGGATTCTATAATTAGGGGAATTGATAGCATCCTTTGTAAGCAGGATCGAGAGTCCCACATGGTATGTTGCCTGCCCAGTGCCAGTGTGACTGGCTTGAAAGGATATTGGAGAGGGATGGGGAGGATCCAGTTGTTGCGCTCCATGTTGGGACAAATAACATAGATAAGACTAGGAAAGAGGACCTGTTTGGGGATTATCAGGAACTAGAAACTAAATTAAAGAACAGGTCCTCAAGGGTTATAATCTCTGGATTACTACCCGAGCCACGTACAAATTGGCATAAGGATGTGAGAATAAGAGAAGTAAACACGTGGCTAAAGGAGTGGTGCAGGAAAGAGGGGTTCCATTTTGTGGAGCACTGGCATCAGTATTGGAACAGGAGGGATCTGCACCGTTGGGATGGTCTCCACCTAACCAATCTGGGACCAATGTTCTAGCAAAAAGGGTAAATAGGGTGGTCAACAGGACTTTAAACTAGAAAGTGGGGTGGGGGGGGGAGGGAAGGGTAAAACTCCAAGAAGTATGACTAATGGGAAACAAAGCAGCAGGTTGGCGTGTGGGGGGGGGGTAGATTCAACTTCATGGAAAATTATGAAAAAACTGAAAAGAAAGGAGAGCCCAGGAGAAGCTATTAAAGTCTCCAGAACACAAAATAGGACAAAGTGTTTGGAAAGGGCTAGGAATCTAACTTCAAGCACATCAGATAAAGGGACGACAATGAGAAAGGGGATGGAAAATACAGGACTGAAGGTGTTGTATCTGAATGCACGCAGTATACAAAATAAGGTAAATGAGCTTGTGGTGCAGATTGAAATTGGCAGGTATGATGTGGTGGGCATCACGGAGACATGGCTGCAAGGGGATCAGGACTGGGAGCTAACTATCCAAGGATATACATCCTATCAAAAAGATAGGCAGGTTGGTAGAGGGGGTGGAGTTGCTTTGTTAGTAAGAAATGAAATTAAATTGATAGCAAGAAAGGGTCAGATGATGTAGAATCTGTGGTTATAGTTGAGGAACTGCAAAGGTAAAAACACCATCATGGGAGTTATGTACAGGCCTCCGAACAGTAGTCAGGATGTGGGGCACAAGATACACCAGGAGATAGAAAAGGCATGTAAGAAAGGCAAGGTTACAGTGTTCATGGGGGATTTCAATATGCAGGTAGACTGGGAAAATCAGGTTGGTAGTGGATCCCAAGAAAAGGAATTTGTGGAATGTCTCCGAGATGACTTTTTGGAGCAGCTTGTGGTGGAGCCCACTAGGGAACAGGCAATTCTAGATTTAGTGACGTGTAATGAAGCAGATTTGATAAGGGAGCTTAAGGTGAAGGAACCCTTAGGAGGAAGTGACCATAATATGATAGAATTTACCCTGCAATTTGAGAGGAGAAAGCTGGAATCAGATGTAACGGTATTACAGTTGAATAAAGGCAACTACAGAGGCATGAGGGAGGAGCTGGCCAGAATTGACTGGGAGATGAGCCTAGCAGGAAAGACAGTGGAACAGCAATGGCAGGAGTTTCTGGGAGTAATTTGGGAGACACAGCAAAAATTCATCCCAAGGAAGAAGAAGCATATTAAAGGAGGACGAGGCAACCATGGCTGACAAGGGAAGTCAGGGACAGCATAAAAGCTAAAGAGAAGGCATACAATACAGCAAAGAGCAGTGGGAAACCAGGGGATTGGGAAGCCTACAAAGACCAACAGAGGACAACTAAAAAAGAAATAAGGAGGGAGAAGATTAAATATGAGCGTAAACTAGCCAGTAATATAAAAGAAGATTGCAAGAGTTTTTTTAGATATATAAAGGGTAAGAGAGAGGCAAAAGTGGACATTGGGCCACTGGAAAATGACGCTGGAGAAGTAGTAGTGGGGAACAAAGAAATGGCGGAGGAACTGAATAGGTACTTTGCATCAGTCTTCATGGTGGAAGACAAGAGTAACATCCCCAAAGTTCAAGAGAGTCGGGGGGGCAGAGGTGAGTGTGGTGGCCATTACCAAGGAGAAGGTGCTAGGAAAAGTGAAAGGTCTGAAGGTGGATAAATCACCTGGACCAGATGGATTACACCCCAGGGTTCTGAAGGAGATAGCTGAAAGATAGTGGAGGCGTTAGTGGTGATCTTTCAGGAATTGCTGGAGTCAGGGAGGGTCCCAGAGGACTGGAAAATCGCTAATGTAACCCCCCTGTTTAAGAAGGGGGGCAAAAGACGGGAAATTACAGCTGATTAACCTGACCTCGGTCGTTGGTAAGATTTTAGAGTCCATTATTAAGGATGAGATTTCAGAATACTTGGAAGTGCATTGTAAAATAGGGCAAAGTCAGCATGGTTTCATCAAGGGGAGGTCATGCCTGACAAATCTGTTAGAATTCTTTGAGGAGGTAATGAGTGGGTTAGACAAAGGAGAGTCAATAGATGTTATCTATTTGGACTTCCAGAAGTCCTTTGACAAGGTGCCGCACAGGAGGCTGCTCAGTAAGATAAGAGCCCATGGTGTTAGAGGCAAGGTACTAGCATGGATAGAAGATTAGCTGTCTGGCAGGAGGCAGTGGGTGGGGATAAGGTGGCTGGTGACTAGTGGAGTTCTGCAGGGGTCAGTGTTGGGACCACAACTTTTCACTTTATATATTAATGATCTAGATGAAGGAACTGAGGGCATCCTGGCTAAGTTTGCATATGATACAAAGATCGGTGGAGGGACAGTTAGTATGGAGGAGGTGGGGAGGCTGTAGTAGGATTTGGACAGTTTAGGAGAATGGGCAAAGAAGTGGCAGATGGAATACAACGTGGGGAAGTGTGAGTTCACGAACTTTGGTAGGAAGAATAGAGGCATAGACTATTTTCTAAATGGGGAGAGAATTCAGAAATCCGGAGTGCAAAGGGACTTTAGAGTCCTAGTCCAGGATTCTCTTAAGGCTAACTTGCAGGTTGAGTCGGTAGTTAGGAAGGCAAATGCAATGTTGGCATTTATCTCGAGAGGACTAGAATATAAAATCAGGGATGTGCTGCTGAGGCTTTATAAGGCTCTGGTCAGACTACATTTAGAACATTGTGCGCAATTTTGGGCCCCATATCTCAGGAAGGATGTTCTGACCCTGGAGAGAGTCCAGAGGAGGTTCACGAGAACGATCCCAGGAATGAAAAACTTAACATATGAGGAACGTTTGAGGACTCTGGGTCTATACTCGATGGAGTTTAGAAGGATGAGGGGGGGATCTGATTGAAACTTACAGAATACTGAAAGGCTTGGATAGAGTGGACTTGGGGAAGATGTTTGCATTAGTAGGAGAGACTAGGACCCGAGGGCACTGCCTCAGAGTAAAGGGAAGACCTTTTAGAACAGAGATGAGGAGAAACTTCTTTAGCCCGTGAGTGGTGAATCTATGGAATTCATTGCCACAGAAGGCTGTGGAGGCCAGGTCATTGAGTATATTTAAGGCCGAGATAGATAGGTTCTTGATTGGTAAGGGGATCAAAGGTTATGGGGAGAAGGCAGGAGAATGGGGTTGAGAAACTTATCAGCCATGATTGAATGGTGGAGCAGACCTGATGGGCCGAATGGCCTAATTTCTGCTCCTTTGTCTTATGGTCTTATGGTCTAAACGGTTGATGGCGCTAGAAACTGTAAAGGCTATGGGCCCTGACAATATTCCGGCAATAGTACTGAAGACTTATGCTCCAGAACTTGCTGCGCCCCTAGCTAAGCTGTTCCAGTACAGCTACAACACTGGCATCTACCTGGCTATGTGGAAAATTGCCCAGGTAAGTCCTGTACACAAAAAAAAAACAAGACAAATCCAACCCAGCCAATTACTGCCTCATCAGTCTACTCTCGCTCATCAGTAAAGTAATGGAAGGGGTCATCAATAGTGCTATCAAGCAATAAACTGCTTACTGACGACCAGTTCGGGTTCAGCCAGGGCTGCTCAGCTCCTGATCTCTTTACAGCCTTGGTTCAAACATGGACAAAAGAGCTGAACTCCTGAGGCGAGGTGAGAGTGACTGCCCTGGACATCAAGGCAGCATTTGACAGAATGTGGCATCAAGCAGCCTGAGCAAAACTGGAATCAATGGAAATCGGAAAAACCCTCCACTGGTATGAGTTAAAGCTAGCACAAAGGAAGGTTGTTGTGGTTGTTGGAGGTCAGTCACCTCAACTCCAGGACATCACCGCAGGAGTTCCTCAGGGTAGTGTCCTTGGCTCAACCATCTTTAGCTTCTTTATCAATGACCTTCCTTCCATCATAAGGTCAGAAGTGGGGATGTTCGCTGATGATTGCACAATGTTCAGTATCATTTGCAACTCCTCAGATATTGAAGCAGTCAATGTCCAAATGCAGCCAGACCTGGACAATATCCAGGCTTGAGCTGACAAGTGGCAGTAACATTCGCACCACACAAGTGCCAGGCAATGACCATCTCCAACAAGAGAGAATCTAACCATTGTCCCTTGACATTCAATGGCATTACCATCACTGAATCCCCGACAATCAACATCCGGGGGAATGGTGGTTACTATTGACCAGAAACTGAACTGGACTAGCCATATAAATACTGTGGCTACAAGAGCAGGTTGGAGGATAGGAATCTTGTGGCGAGTAACTCACCTCCTGACTCCCCAAAGCCTGTCCACCATCTACAAGGCACAAGTCAGGAGTGGGATAGAATCTTCCCCACTTGCCTGGATGAGTGCAATTCCCACAGCACTCAAGAAGCTTGACACTGTCCAGGACAAAGCAGCCGACTTGATGCATACCACATTCACAAACATTCACTTCCTCCACCTCCAATACGCAGTAGCAGCTGTGTGTACCATCTACAAGATGCACTGCAGAAACTTAGACAGCACCTTCCAAACCCATGACCACTGCCATCCAGATGGACAAGGGAAGCAGTTAGATGGGAGCACCACCACCTGGAAGAACCTATTTCTGATCCCTGTCTTTGTCCCTACCTGGGACTTTCTCCCTGGATCTCTCCTTGTCTCCATCCCTGTGGCCTAATCCCTGAGACACCTTCTCTGAAAATGACCTATCGGTTTAGATCACCTGACCTGTAGTTTCACACCATTTCACTTCTTTGCTTCTTTTCTTCTGTGCAGGCATGTAAGGCCGGTTCCCAGCCTAAGGATGGTAAAGACACCAACTGGACATGTGCAGGCAGTTCCCTGCCGGTGCACGTGCAAAAGGCCCAAGGCTTGCTGGGAACTGGAGTTCCCGAATTACGACTGCTGGTTTAAAATTAAGATAAGCATCTGAGTTCCCTAACACAGGCAAGTGGAGAGTATCCCATCAAACCTCTGACTCGTGCCTTGTAGATGGTCGACAGGGTTTGGGGAGTCAGGATGTGTGTTATTCACCGCAAAATTCCTAGCTTCTGACCTGCCCTTGTAGCCAAAGTATTTACTGTATATATTCATGCAAAAGACACTCCTTCTGAGTTCCTCATGAAAGTTCCATATCTTGTACTGCGAAATGGGCTCCGTTCTGATGTGTGGTCCAGCCAGTTTGCACAATATGCTGCAATTTTCTCAGGGTGCCGTCATTCTTGGTCACTTCCCTGATCTCATCCAGTTTGATTACAGCAACAGGTAAGTTCTTTGTCAGCCCGTGAACCTGTGCTTCCGTTTCTTTATTCTTTCCCTCCATGATGGGTAGGTATGCACGTGACAGAGTATCTGCAATGTCCATTTCCTTGCCCGGTTTGTATTTAACTCTGACCTGGTACTTCTGCAGACGTATTAGTAATCTTGGTGGCGGTGCACAGTTCGGGGTTTTTAAAAAAAATAAGTATAGCTTCCAGAGGCTTATGATCAGACTCCACCTCCACACCTTTGCCATAGACAAACTGGTGAAAGCGTTCTAGGCCAAACACAATTGCCAGCATTTCTTTCTCTATTTGGGTATATTGCTGCTGTGTTTCAGTCATTGCCTTTGAAGCATATGCCACCGGTGCCTCATTTTGCAAGAAGACAGCTCCTAGGCCAGTCTTTGAAGATCCATTGAGATCTTGACCAGCTAACTGACATTGTAATACTATAACACTAGTGCCTGGGTTCGCTTCAGACTGGTCAAAGCCTCCTGGTGAATTTGTTCCCAGTGCCGTTCCTCATCATTTTGTAGACGCTCTCTGAGAGCTGCTGTCAGGTCTGATATGTTTGGAATGAATTTCCCAAGATAGGTCACCATTCCCAAAAACCTCTCCAAGTCTTTCTTACATTCTGGGGGTGGTATGTTCACAACTGCTTCAATTTTATTCGGGTCTGGCTTCAGTCCCTCGCTTGTTAGCACATGTCCCAAGTAACTTGATTTCATGAAGACCTATTTTGCACTTTTCCTTCTTCAGCTTGAGGTTCCTTTCTCTAGCTCTGGCCAGCACCTGCCTCAGTCTGTGGTTGTGTTCTTCTCGTGAGGCTCCCCAGACCAGCATCGTTGATATAGGTTTCCATGCCCTCTAACCCTTCAAACAGCTGCTTCACCTCTGGAGCTGAATTAATACCAAAAGGTAAGCGTAAAAACCTGTATTGCCTGTATGGTGTTTTGAAGGTACAGAGATAGGAGCTCCCTTCATCCAGCTTGACCTGCCAGAAGCCTGACATCGCATCCAAGACTGAATAGTATTTAGCATCAGCTAGCTTACACGTGATCTCTTCTACTGCGGGCAGGTGGTAATGCTCTCTTTCTAATGCCTGGTTTAGGTCTCTGGGATCCAGACAGACTCGCAGGTTCCCATCTGATTTTTCTACAATTACAATTGGATTAACCCATGTTCTTTCGATGGTTCATGATTTCTCCGAGAAGCCATAAAACATACCTCCTAATGGAATGGGCCTGACTCCATCAAAATTGCAGGGTGAAGGGGTTTGAAATGCCCGCTCTCACAATGGAGCCAGCAAGGGTGGAAGTGTTGTATGTAGGGTGGATACACGCACTCTTATCACAAACTGGTGAAAATTGTTGGAAATCAAGGCAGAAATCCTGAAATTGGGTCCCGCCCACTATTTTAAAGGCCACACAACTCCACAAAAATCTGAGCCTATGTGTTCAAGTCTTTATAGTGGATTTGAACTCTCAACTTTCTACATAAAAGTGAGTACTAGTTGAGGTTTACTGGTTAGGTTGCAATGTTGCAATCAGGTCTACAAGGAACTTACCCAGTAATGATGTCTTTAAGGTAGCACTCAATCACCTGTACTATTGAAGAGCACAAAGAGAAAAAATTGAATGAGCCAAAACAAAACACATAATGAAACCTGAAGAGGCTTGAGGAGCCAGCAACAGAAAGAAAGTGTTTACATTCGTAGAGCAGCTTTTACATTGTTTGAAGGCCCCAAAGTGTTTCATAATGATTCAGTTACGTTGAAATGTTGTATGTAGGGAAGCAAGGTATCCAATTTATGCACTCTAAACTCCCACAAACAGGAAGTGCAACAAATGATTGTTTAAAAGCAAATTAATACAGATGCTGGAAATCTGAAGTAAAAACAGAAAATGCTGGAAAAACTCAGCAGGTTTGGCAGCATCTGTGAAGAGAGAAACAGAGTTAATGTTGTGAGTCCACATGACTCATCTTTAGAGCTAAAGAGAAGTAGAGATATGATGGATTTTATATTATTTAAGAGGGGGTGGAGCAGATGGAGCAAAATTGAATGTCAGGGATAGGCGGGAGCTCAGGGGAGATTGACAAAGATATCATGGACACAAGATGAAGGGAGCAT
This sequence comes from Carcharodon carcharias, assembly GCF_017639515.1. Lineage (NCBI taxonomy): Eukaryota > Metazoa > Chordata > Chondrichthyes > Lamniformes > Lamnidae > Carcharodon > Carcharodon carcharias. The sequence continues at coordinate 151,504,116 of NC_054472.1, forward strand.
TAATGGTCGTGTTAAAGACTAAAGAAGGTGCTGATAGTGGCATAAAGGTAAGGTAGCAGAATGTGTTAACAGCAGAACAAGGGTCAGCGCTCTTTGACAGCACAACATAGAAACAAGTGACAGATGGCCCTGTAAGGGCTGGGGGAGGGGGGGTGGTGAGGAGTTTGGAGAAGAAGGATTAAAAAAAAGATTTAAAATACTTTAAAAAGTTAAAAAATACAAAAAAATGAATAAATAAATAAAAATAAATTTAAACAAATAAGTAAAAATTTAAAGATTGGATTTAAAAAGAGGTAAAGATGGAGTAAAGAGTTAATGGTCTGAAGTTGTTGAACTCAAAGTTATGTCTGGAAGGCTGTAAAGTGCCTAATCGGAAGATGAGGTGCTGCTCCTCCAGTTGGGCTTCACTGGAACATTGCAGCAGGCCAAGGACAGACAATTATTGTCTAACTTATTTTGGTGGTGTTTGTTTATTGAGAAATATCGGACAGGGCAGAACCCCACTCTTTTCTTGGAACAATGTCATGTGATCTTTTATACCCCTAGAAAGCAGGTAGGTAAGGCTTTAGTTTAGCCTATTGTCTAAGAGATACATTGGTTAGTGCAGCACTACTTCTGCACTGAAAAGTCAACCTAGATTGTGTAGTCAAATCCTAGATTGGAGCAATAATCAATAGGCTTCTGACTCAAAGCAGAGGAAATAAAAGAAAATATATTTTATTAAGTAATTAAGATTGCGCCACTGAATGCTAAATGTGTCAGACACAGATGAACCAACATAACCTTTTGCTGTGAATGAGCCTAGAAATAAAAGGTGAGTTAGGGGAAGGCAAATAAAGGAGTGGAAAGTGCCCAGGACATAATCTAGTGGTACTTCTTTCTGACTCAATAAAATATTGCTATTTTTTATTCTCTCTGTTTTTCATTAAATGTCATCAGGGAAATATTGAAAACAACAGTGGACCTGATCCAGGAAAAATGCGTTCAAGAAAAATCTGATCTGGGAAAGCTCTTTTTTTATGATATCTATCCACAAAAATAATAATTATCACTTTTACACTTAGCAAAATGCTATCAGACCACAAACAATATGTAAAATCTTATATAAGATGTCAGATGCTACAACTGATGGAAACCAGTTCTTTGACATCTGGGACATTGGGTTTGAATCCAAGCCAAGCAGAGGGGATGAAAGTTGTTAATAATCCCAAGTTGCATAGTTTCTTGCAACTTCCCATTGCTGGTAGATGTGCACAACATGACTGTGATTTAATTCAGCAATCAATCTCAGCCAAAGTGACTGTTAATGGTGAGAATGGGTCTCATCCCATTGGTGGTGGGCGTCATGGCAGGCGGGGGGGTGGGACGACAATATGGCGAGAAGGCCAAAAATCGGTTTCACGCTGATGTGAAACCAGTTTGCAATCGTCTGCTCCACTTATCAATGGCGAACTGTGTTTCCTGCCGCCACGTGTCGGGAACTTAATTTCAACAGTTTAGCGTCTCACTATGAGCCCTGCCTGCTGGAACCATCCCCCAATGCTGGATTATCTGGATCACGCCAAAGTGTTTCACAACTGGACATAAGCGACATGCACCTGGCTAGCTGAACTTCGAGGGGCACTCGGAGGGGAGTGCACATGACCTTGCACAGCGCTCGCGAGCATTCTCGTAGGGCATCAAGGAAGAGGCATAGCGCATTTGGTGGGTGCTTTTTCCAGGGTCACTTTCAGTGCGGGGTAGCACAACAATTGGATGACTGGGTAAATTGTAGCACCCCCTTGCAGAAGGTGGCCATGGCACAGCCACTGGTGGAAGCACACACAGCCCCTTGCGATGTCTTTATTAAGGTTTGGTCAAGTATCCATCATAGTTCAAGCTAACAGTGTAGTCTTGCAGTGCGGAGTAGGAGAATGCCTGTGCCTGAGCTGAGAGTACAGCATGCAGTCCAGTGGCTGAAGCTGCCACCAATCGATCGAGTGGAGTAGTACGAAGGCGGGTGGGGTTTCAGATAGCCATGAAGCGCACTACACACCGGCCATCCAAGTGGTGGCCAGCACTCTCTGGCATGCGCGAAGGGGCCTTCAGACTTAACCAAGGGAGGTTCTTAGCACACATGTGCTAACCCACGCATATCTCTCTTTGATCCTGCAGGAAAAGAACATCATGACCATGGACCCTGGTGATTTAGTGGTATGCCTCATTGCTTACAGAGAGCAGAGAATAAGAAGAAGAGAACATCAGAGGTGTCTGACTCAGTAAATGGAGGAGCACTACCCTCGAGATGAATGGGCAGCAACTAAGGTTTCACATCTGAATGACACGAGCACTGCTCATCATAACAAGGGGCATTAGGTAAGGAGACATTCTTGGGAGTTTATTTACAATAGCGAGCATTATCTATGAGCGCTTAACACCCTGCCGCTATGTCTTGGTTCTCCCCCAACATCCACAGTGGAGGTGAAGGCAGACTGCTGACTGCTGTGCCCTGCTTGTGATGACGTAAGCGAGTGTCCTCTGGAGTGCCAATGCCTGGAGGTCCCGACCTGCTTTAGGTGTCCTGCAATGGGCCAGCTGTACCCTCCTCAGCCTGTGACCCGGGAGCTTTGGGGGTCACAGGAAGAGGGGATTTCAATTGTCCGGACAATCCTAGAGTCACCTGGGTGGATGGTCCCAGGTGTCGAGCGGCTGGTCCTCCTCCCTGTGGGTGCCTGATGGCCCTGGCTGACTCTTTGAGGAGAAGGGGAAGCTGGAGTGAGATCAAGACCTCTCTCGCGTTGACACTGTGGGAGGCCAACTATGACATCAGCGATGGAGTTCAGCCCGCACAGTAGTGGAGGACCGATGTCCTGGACTAAGGTCTCCATGGTGGCTGCCAACCTACGAGCATTGACCTTGGTGCATTGGCATGCCAGCACTATCACCGCAGACTGAAGGCGGATGGACTCCTCCATCGTGTCTTGCAATCTGAGGAGTGCGACGGGAATCCCTTCCTATGTGCCTGAGCTTGCCTTTGCATCTCCAGAAACTGAGGTTTGACCGAGTCCAGAGGCTCGTAATCTGACTTGAACTCAGCAGATTCATGGCCTCCAACAGTCCTTTGAGTGCTGGAAACTTGGGAACTCTCTGCCTCTGCCTGCTGTGGATCAGACAGTACGATGTCCTCACCAGACTGTGACCCCAAGGCTACTCTAGAACTAGGCCCCACTGAGATGTGTGTCTCTACACTGGTGGAGGGTGTGGGTGAGCGCTGTGATGGGTCTTCAATTAGGGTGTCATCAGATTCTTCTTCCGAGGTGCCTTCAAGGCTTGAGTCGATGATTTGGATTGTGGACCCCCTTGGCTGCTTTTCAGATGTGTCTACGAAAGCAAGGAGAGACAATTAGTGCATGACAGGGGACTGTGGAACAGGGAAACTGACTCACAGTGTGGTTGTCTGATGGACATTGCATTGCTAGGTTCTTACTTGGTTGAGCATTGCTGACCTCCCCGTCGCACAGGAACAGTCCAGATTGTCGCTGGCCAGCTAAATGACACTATTTTCTAAGTCTTTGAAGACCTTGATGTCGGGCATTCCTTCCCTAGTCTGTGACCTCTCCCTTTTGTTGTGTGTCAGCTTGTCCTGCATAATTACAGTTGGAGAGAGTGTAAGCAGGATGGCTGCCAGGCCAGTTGAGAAGGATGCCTGGTATGTGTGGGTGGCGAGTGGTGCCATGGATGGGATGGGACACAATCCGCAAGGCAGATGAAGGTGCGTATGAGAGAGTGAATGGTGATGTCCCTTGAATTGGCAGTGAGTGAGGTCCCTGTGGATGTGTGGATGTGTGATGGGTTTGTTAGTGTGTAAGTTGAGAGCAATAAGAAGAGTGACTTACCCTGGTGGAACAGAGGAGATCATTCATCCTCTTCTGGCAGTAGGTGGCTGTCCTCTTTTGCAGGTGTTGGCACTGACCACCATTGTGATTGCCTCCCACGTTGGATTGGTGACCTTGTTTGCTGGTCTTTGCCCAGAGTGGGGGTGGAGGATTTTATGGCCGGCCTCTACTGCTTCCAGTAGGCGCCCAAGGGAGGCGTTGCTAAATTTGGGGGGCAGCGTGATTCCTCCCTTTGGCAGCCATGACTGTCCAGCAGCTTTCAATCCCTTAGAGAGTGCGAACTCTGTGGAGGTGCACACTTTAAATATGGCACCCAGATTACTGAAGGACTGAGGTGATGGGATGGAGGGAGTGGGCAAATTAGAGGCTGTCCCACCAGCGATCCAGCATGTTTCCCATGAATGCATTATTAATGGGGTGGGACGCACCGGGAAGGAGATGATACGGTGCGAAATACCACCATTGCGGCCGGCAGGTAAAACAACTTTTTTCACGCCCGCCACCAGACTTAGTTCAAATCTGGGATGATTCTGCCCAATATAGCCAGCTTGTCATGAGCTATATGATGCTAACCTTTAACCTGGAACCCGTCTCTCACCACTTTTCTTGTCTTCTGCTAGTTAATCAGTTCTGCCATAAACTCTCTGAAGAAGAATGAGGTGGACTCGAAGCATTGACTCTGTTTCTCTCTCCACAGATGCTGCCTGACCTGCACCAGAATTTTCCAGCCCCCCTGCATTGAGACTTTGAAATCTCCATTCACATCACAGGGACCGGAAGATCCTGCCGGCAGGAGGGGCTGGAAAATTCCAGTTTTTCCAGAATTTTTTGTTCTTATTTCAAAGTTCCAGCATCACAGTATTTTTCTCTTATCTGCTATAACCACTGTTACTCTTAGCTTTGCTGAGATCTGAGACGTTAAAAATAATTTGCATTTATATGTTGCCTTCAAAGCAGAAAAATATCTCAAGATGCTTTATGGAGGGGATGAAAAGATCAGAAATGGATGCTCAGACACGACGTGAGAGTTAATAGAGGTACAAGGCCTTTTGTGATGGCTCAAAGAACTTCTCACAGCCTCAAAACTGTGGATGTCTTTATCTGTCTCACTCTTACCTCTGTCCTATATGTTAAATCCAAGCTGCAGATCATTTAACTTGCTAATTGTTCGTACTTTTTTCAATCACCCTTAACCTAATCTCCTCAATGAATAAAGGGAAACTACATGGAATTTCAGTGTCTGCCAATCTGCTGGTTAAAAAATACTGGTTAACCTACTAAGTGATGAGCAGGAAAAGACAAGCTCATGATGGCTGAAATACTGTGAATAGTCAATTCCTGCTACCACATCCCCGAGCCTGGTAACTTCTTCCAGTGTACATCCTCCCTCCTGCTAGGCGTTGGGAAGAGAAGCCATTACATTTGGCTTTTGTCACCAACTCTGTATCCTCAATACCAACACCATCAACCCATTAATCTATAACCTTTTTGGCTTGATATCTTTTTTTCCATGGTCAGAAGTGGGGATGTTCACTGATAATTGCGCAATGTTCTGCACCCTTCATGACTCCTCAGACACTGAAGCAGTCCGTGTCCATATGCAGCAACATTCTGGGCTGGGCTAATAAATGGCAAGTAACATTGACACCACACAAGCTCCAGGCAATGACCGTCTCCAACAAGAGGGAATGTAACCATGTCCCCTTGAAATTCAATGCCATTACCATCACTGACCCTCCCTCCTCTAGCAACATCATGGCGGTTACCATTGACTTCAACTTGAACTGGTCTAGCCATATAGAGACTGTAGCTAGAAGAACAGGTCAGAGGCTGGGAATTCTGCAGCAAGTAACTCACTTCCTGATTCTCCAAAGCCTGTCCACCATCTACATAGCACAAAATACGAGTTTTTTTTAAATTTATTCTTTCATGGGATGTGGGCTTTGCTGACAAGGCCAAGATTTGTTGGCCATCCCTAACTGCCCTTCAACTGAGTGACTTGTGAATCCATTTCAGAGGGCAGTTAAGAGTCAACCACATTGCAATGGGTCTGGAGTCACATGTAGGCCAGACCAGGTAAGGATGGCAGATTTCCTCCCCTGAAGGGCATTAATGAACCAGATGGGTTTTTAAACAACAATCAATGATAGTTTCATGGTTGCCATTACTGACACCAGCTTTCAATTCCAGTTTTATTGATTGAATTTAAATTCCCCCAGTTGCTGTGGTGGTGGAACTTGAACCCATGTCCTCAGAGCATTGGCTCGGGCCTCTAGTGGCGACATCACCACTACAACACGGTCTCCCCATAGAATACTTTCCATCTGCCTGGTTGAGTGAAGCTCCAATAACACTCAAGAAGCTCATCACCATCCAGAAGAAATCAGGCCATTTGATTGGCATCCCATCCACCACTGGCACACAGTGGTAGCAGTGTGTACCATCTACAAGATGCAGCACAGCGACTCACCAAGGCTCCATTAACAGCACTGTCCAAACCTGCAGCCACTACCACCCACATAGACAAGAAGATGCATGGGAACACTACCACCTGAAGTTCCCCTCCAAGCTACTCACCATCCTGACTTGGAACTATTATCGCTGTTCCTTCACTGTCGCTGGGTCAAAATTCTGGAACTCACTTCCTAACAGCACTGTGAGTGTGCCTACACCACATGGACTGCAGCGGTTCAAGAAGGCAGCTCACCACCACCTTCTCAAGAGCAATTTGTGATAAACAGTAAATGCTGGCCTAGCCAGCGACACCCACATCCCATGAAAGAATAAAGTTAAGAAAATGCTTCTACTGTGTTCACCTTATTGATGCCATTTACAGTAATATTTTCATGTCTATGAGTGGGGAGATGATGCTTAATGGTATTTTCATTGGACTACTAATCCAGAGACCCAGGATAATGCTCTGAGGACCTGGGTTCAAATCCTGCCATGGCAGATGGTGGAATTTGAAGTTGATTAAAAAACCTGGAATTAAAAAGTCTAATGATAACCATTGCCAATTGGAGTTAAAAGCCCATCTGGTTCACTAATCCCCTTTAGGGAAGGAAACCTACCATCCGTATCTTGTCTAGCCTACATGTGACTCCAGACCCACAGCAATGTGGTTAACTCTTAGATGCCCTCTGAGCAAGGGCAATTAGGGATGGCCAATAAATGCTGGCTTAGCCAGTGACGCCCACATCCCATAAATGAATATATTTTTAAAAATGCCCTCTCCTAACTGACTTCTCACTAGTCTGTTGAGTTTAGACCTCGCTAACCTTTCCTCATTCTTTACATCCTCCTGATTCGAACTATACACATCACTGCAAGTAAGACCTGTCCAGTACATTATAAACTGACAGCGTAGTCATTGCAGACTTTGAGGCTGAAGTTATAAAAGGCTTCTCACAATCGTCAGCCATAATTTCTGCATTAGAATAACAGCAGACACAGAGAAATCATGTAAATGGTGTTTATGCCCTTGTAGTGAGGCTTCATGAAATCCTATGGTAAAATTATGGCAGTTGTTTTGGAGGCATCCTGTAGAAATTTGGCTCCTAATAATTCATGGTCCTGGTTATGTTTCTCTGTGCTTTCTCAACGTGTCTATTGCCATCCAGTCCCTTCGCCTGCGTTTGCTAATTCTATTCCCTTCATTCTATGCCACTTGTATGTTTTTGTACAATAATTTATTGAATAAAACTGATTGCGATTTGGCACGAGCATACTAAAGTGCACTCTGCAAATATGGAAAGGAGAATTTCATCTAGTCATATCCACATGGCCTTGTTGGCTGCAATGTTGATCTTGATATGATCGTCCGATACCTCATGATTTTGTCAATTGCAGTGAATACAGTGGAATGCGACCTATAGTGATTGATACAGGCAGAATTCAAGTGATCTCTGTAATAGGTACAATACAAGGTAGCTATCCTGCATTGTGCCAGGGATCTCATTTTGCACAATTTTCTGATAAAACTTGCAATGCACAATTTATTAAATGATTGGTTGAAAGATTTCTAAAATACTATGTTATATTTTTGTTCTGTTTTGGCAGCTTTCATTTCACATTGCAAGGCAACTTCAAACAATAAGACAAGCCCCAGTCTATGCTATTTTGTAATTTCAGCTGTGTTTAATTATGAGGCAATTGGATAATGAGATGCAGAAAATAAAGTGCATACCAAACAGCTTATCCAACTTCAAATGAAAACAGGAAATGTTGGGAAGGCACCGCAGGTCTAACAGCATCTGACAAAGAGAAAAGATTAATGAGATGGATGTGGTCTGTTCTGGTGAATGGACTACACTTGAAACATTATGGTATAATTTCTTGTGTGTAGCTTTGGGTGTTGATGGACCTGCTGTGTAAATCAAGCACTTTATTGACAGATTTGTGGTATTTGTATTTTTTTATTTAGAATATAGAAACTTACAACTGTTCAGCAGCAGCTCAGTGCCCCAGTGTTATGTGAGCTTAGATTGCATATGCTCAAATTATAAGGTGAGACCTGAAACTGCAATAGCCTCATTTGAAGGAAGGGTTGCCAACTGTGATGAGATGTATTCCTGGAGATTTCATCACCTTAATTTCCCCCATGATCCAGCCATTACATCCATCCTCTTGCACCAATTGGAAAGTAAAAAGAATCATTACCTATTGGATGATGCTTGACTGTTAGCCAAACAGCCTTCCCCCCATTTTCAATATTGGCACTTTATTCTGGACTTAACATTGAGTTTAACTTCGGACCATGAACTCTTGTCCTCCACTTTGATCATTTTTTTTCAACCCCCTCCTCCCACAGAGCCCCTTGTAACCTGTTCTTATGTGTTGCTTTTAGAGAATGCTGACCTTTGTTCTGCTACTAACACATTCTACTATCTGACCTTTATGCCACATCAGCACCTTCTTTAGTCTTCAACACTACCATTAACACTCTTTTTATCTTGGTGTCCATGACACCTGTTTCAAATCTCTCCTGAGCTCCCACCTATCCATGAATTTTGTCTTTAATTCCAATTCCTAGTTGGGACTGTAAAATATATTTCATCCACACAAACAAACACAATCACTCAGAGAGATGGCCTGAACGCTTTGATGTCCAATCATCTAACCCTCCTAACAAGGCTTTATTGAGAAGTAAAAAAGCACAACAGTCTCCTTCTCACTGGGAGTGTGTTCTTGTATTCTTAAACCTATTCAGACTGGAGGAAGATAGTGGAGTTCATTGGATGACAGGAAGATTCATAGTGGTGTTCCTCAGACTAGAGGAAAGTTTACAGTGAAATTCCTCAGAATCAAAGAAGATTTATAGTGGAGCTCCTCAGACTGGCGGAAGATTTATAGTGGAGTTCCTCACACTAGAGGAGGATTTATAGTGGAGTTCCTCAATCTTAAACAAATTTATAGCAGTGTTCCTCAGACTCAAGGAAGATTGATAGTGGAGTTCCTCAGACTACAGGAAAGTTTATAGTGGAGTTCCTCAGACTGGAGGAAGATTTATAGTGGAGTTCCTCAGACTGGTGGAAGATTGATAGTGGAGTTCCTCAGACTCGAGAAAGTTCAGAGTGGTGTTCTTCAGACTGAAGGAAAATTTATAGTGCAGTTCCTCTGACTGGAGGAAGGTTGACATTGGAGCTCCTGAGGCTGGAGGTAGATTTATAGTGGAGTTCCTTATAGTGGAGGAAGATTTATAGTGGAGGTCTTGAGGCTGCAGGAAGATTTCTGGTAGAGTTCCTCAGAAGGGAGGAAGATTTAGAGCGATGTTCCTCAGGCTGGAGAAAGATTTGTAGTAAAGTTTGTCAGACTGGAGTAATGTTTATAATGTTCCTCAGATGAGAAGAAAGTTTATAGTGGAGTTCTTCAGGACTGTGGACAGTTTATATCCGAGTTACTCAGACTGGAGGAAGATTTATATTGGAGTTCCTTGGATGGTTGGATATTTATAGTGGGGCTCCTGAGACTGGCGGAAGAGTTATAGTAGAGTTCCTCAGAATGGAGGCAGACTTATATTGGAATTCCTGAGGAAGGAGAAAGATTTATAGTGAAGTTCCTCAGAGTAGAGGAAAGTTTATAATGGTGTTTCTTGGGCTGGTAGAAGATTTTTACTGGAGTTCCTCAGGTTGGAGGCAGTTTTATAGTGGAGTTCATCAGACTGAGGAAGATTTAAATTCAAGTTCCTCAGCCTAGGGAAAGTTTATTGTGGAGTTCCTCAGACTGGCGTAAGATTTAAAGTGCAATTTCTCAGTCTGGACGATGATTTATATTGGAGTTCCTCAGACCGGTGGAAGATTTATAGCAGAGAACTTCAGATTGGAGGAAGGTTTATAGTGGAGTTCCTCAGATTGGTGGAGGATTTAGAGTGGAGTTCCTGAGCCTTACGGAAGATTTATAATGCTGTTCCTCAGACTGGAGGATGATTTATATTGGAGTTTCCCAAACTAGCGGAAAACTTATAGTCGAGATCCTCAGACTTGAGGAAAGTTAATGGTGGAGTTCCTCAGATTGTTGAAGGATTTATAGAGGAGTTCCTCAGACTGGTGGAATATTTATAGTGGAGTTGCTCAGGCTGGATGAAGATTTATATTGGATTTCCTCAGACTGGAGGAAGATTTATAGTTGAGTTCCTCAGACTGGCAGAAGATTTGTATTGGAGTTCCTCAGACTGGTGGAAGATAGATGGTGGAGTTCATCAGATTGGTGGAAGATTTATAGTGGAGTTCATCAGACTAGAGGCAGGTTTATAGTGGAGTTCCTCAGATCGGAGAAGAGTTATATTGGAGTTCCTCAGGCTGGACCATGATTGTTAGTGGAGTTCCTCAGACTGGTGGAAGATTTTTGGGGGATTTTCTCTGACTAGAAGGAAGTTTGTAGTGGAGTTCCTCAGACTTTAGGAAGATTGATAGTGGAGTTCCTCAGACTGGAGCAAGTTCAGAGTGGAGTTCCTCAGACTGAAAGAAAATTGATAGTGGAGTGCCTCAGACTACAGGAAAGTTTGTAGTGGAGTTCTTCAGACTAGAGGAAGATTGATATTGATGTTCCTCAAACTCAAAAAAGATTTATATTGGAGTTCCTCAGACTGGCAGAAGATTTGTAGTGGAGTTTCTTAGACTGGAGGAAAGTTTATCATGGAGTTCCCCACACTAGAGGAGGATTTATCATGGAGTTCCTCAATCTTACACAAATTTATAGTGGAGTTCCTCAGAGTGGAGGAAGATTGATAGTGGAGTTCATCAGACTAGAGGAAGATATATAGTGCAGTTCCTCAGACTCGAGGAAAGTTTACAGTGGAGAGTGGTGAGAGTGTGGAACGAGCTACCATCTGACGTGGTAAATGCGGGTTCACTCTTAAGTTTTAAGAATAAATTAAATAGATACATGGATGGGAGAGGTCTGGAGGGTTATGGACTAGGGGCAGGTCAATGGGATTAGCCGAATAATATTTTGGCACAGACTAGAAGGGCCGAATGGCCTGTTTTCTGTGCTGTAGTGTTCTATGGTTCTATGGTTGTAGTGGAGTTCCTCAGACTGGAGAAATATTTATAGTGGAGCTCCTCAGACTGGAGGAAGATTTATAGTGGAGATCCTCAGACTACAGTAAAGTTTATAGTGGAGTTCCTCAGATGGGAGGAAGAGTTATTGTGCAGTTGCTCAGATGGGAGCAAGTTCAGAGTGGTGTTCCCTAGTCTGAGGGACAATTTATCGTGGAGTTCCTTTGGTAGGATGATGATTGATGTATAGTGGAGCTCCTCAGACTAGAGGAAGATTTATAGCAGAGTTCCTAAGCCTAGGTGAAAGTTTATCATGGAGTTCCTCAAACTCGTGAAAGATTTAAAGTGCAATTCCTCAGCCTGGAGGATGATTTATATTGGGGTTTCTCAGACTGGAAGAAGATTTATAGGAGAGATCCTCAGACTGGGGGAAAGTTTATAGTGGAGTTCTTCAGATTGTTGGAGGCATTATAGAGGAGCTGCTCAGACTGTTGGATTATTTGTAGTTGTGTTCCGCAGGCAGAATGAAAATTTATAGTAGAGTTCTTCAGACTGGAGGAAATGTTATAGTGGACTTCCTCAAACTGGCAGAAGATTTGTATCGGAGTTCCTCAGACTGGAGGAAGATTGATAGTGGAGTTCATCAGACTAGAGGAAGATATATAGTGCAGTTCCTCAGACTCGAGGAAGATTCATAGTGGTGTTCCTCAGCCTAGAGGAAAGTTTACCATTGAGTTCTTCAGATTGGAGGATGATTTATCTTGGAGTTCCTCACACTAGAGGAGGATTTATAGTCGGGTTCCTCAATCTTAATCAAATTTATAGTGGTGTTCCTTAGACTCGAGAAAGTTCAGAGTGGTGTTCTTCAGACTGAAGGAAAATTTATAGTGCAGTTCCTCTGACTGGAGGAAGGTTGACATTGGAGCTTCTGAGGCTGGAGGTAGATTTATAGTGGAGCTCCTCTGGCTGGAGGAAGATTTTTAGTGGAGGAAGATTTATAGTGGAGGTCTTGAGGTTGCAGAAAGATTTCTGGTAGAGTTTCTCAGATGGGAGGAAGATTTAGAGTGGGGTTCCTCAGGCTGGAGAAAGGTTTGTAGTAAAGTTCCTCAGACTGGAGTAATGTTTATAATGGTGTTCCTCAGATGAGAGGAAAGTTTATAGTGGAGTTCCTCAAGACTGTGGACAGTTTATATTAGAGTTACTCAGACTTGCGGAAGAGTTATAGAGGAGTTCCTCAGAATGGAAGCAGACTTATATTAGAATTCCTGAGGAAGGAGGAAAATTAATAGTGGAGTTTCTCAAACTAGATGAAAGTTTATAATGGTGTTCCTTGGACTGGTAGAAGATTTATATTAGATTTCTTCAGGTTGGAGGCAGTTTTATAGTGGAGTTCATCAGACTGGATGGTTAGATATTTTTAGTGGGGCTCCTGAGACTGGTGGAAGATGTATAGTGGAATTCCTCAAACTGGTGGAAGATTTATAGTGGAGTTCCTCAGGCTGGAGGAAGATTTATAGTGGATTTCCTCAGACTGGTGGAAGATTTATAATGGAGTTCCGCACACTAGAGGAGAATTTATAGTGGAGTTCCTCTGTCTGGAGGAAGATTTATATTGGAATTCCTCAGACTGTAGGAAGATTTATAGTGGTGTTCCTCAGACTAGAGGAAAGTTTACAGTGGAGTTCTTCAGACTAGAGGAAGATTGATATTGATGTTCCTCAGACTCGAAGAAAATTTATAGTGGAGTTTCTCAGAATGGAGGAAAGTTTATCGTGGAGTTCCTCAGACTAGAGGAGGATTTATCGTGGAGTTCCTCAATCTTAAACAAATTTATAGTGGAGTTCCTCAGACTACAGGAAAATTTATAGTGAAGTTCCTCCGTCTACAGGAGAGTTTATAGTGGAGCTCCTCAGACTGGAGGAAGATTTATAGTGGAGACCCTGAGACTACAGGAAAGTTTGTAGTGGAGTTCCTCAGATGGGAGGAAGAGTTATTGTGCAGTTCCTCAGACTGGAGCAAGTTCAGAGTGGTGTTCTTCAGACTGAAGGAAAATTTATCATGGAGTTCCTTTGGCAGGATGAAGATTGATATATTTTGGAGTTCCTCAGACTAGAAGAAGATTTATAGTGGAGTTCCTAAGCCTAGGGGAAAGTTTATCGTGGAGTTCCTCAGACTGGTGAAAGATTTAAAGTGCAATTCCTCAGCCTGGAGGATGATTTATATTGGGGTTTCTCAGACGGGAGGAAGATTTATAGTAGAGATCCTCAGACTGGGGGAATATTTATAGTTGAGTTCCGCAGGCAGAATGAAGATTTATAGTAGAGTTCTTCGGATGGAAGAAATGTTATAGTGGACTTCCTCAAACTGGCAGAAGATTTGTATTGGAGTTCCTCAGACTGGAGGAAGATTGATAGTGGAGTTCATCAGACTAGAGGAAGATTTATAGTGCAGTTCCTCAGAAAAGAGGAAGATTCATAGTGGTGTTCCTTAGACTAGAGGAAAGTTTACTGTGGAGTTCTTCAGACTGAAGGAAGATTTGTAGTGGAGCTCCTCAGACTGGCGGAAGATTTATAGTGGAGTTCTTCAATCTTAAATAAATTTATAGTGGTGTTCCTCAGACTCAAGGAAGATTGATAATGGAGTTCCTCAGACTCGAGCAAGTTCAGAGTGGTGTTCTTCAGACTGAAGGAAAATTTATAGTGCAGTTCCTCTGACTGGAGGAAGGTTGACATTGGAGCTCCTGAGGCTGGAGGTAGATTTATAGTGGAGCTTCTCTGGCTGGAGGAAGATTTTTAGTGGAGTTCCTCATAGTGGAGGAAGATTTATAGTGGAGGTCTATGCAGGAAGATTTCTGGTAGAGTTTCTCAGATGGGAGGAAGATTTAGAGTGGGGTTCCTCAGGCTGGAGAAAGGTTTGTAGTAAAGTTCCTCAGACTGGAGTAATGTTTATAATGGTGTTCCTCAGATGAGAGGAAGGTTTATAGTGGAGTTCCTCAGGACTGTGGACAGTTTATATTAGAGTTACTCAGACTTGCGGAAGAGTTATAGTGGAGTTCCTCAGAATGGAGGCAGACTTATATTGGAATTCTTGAGGAAGGAGGAAGATTTAGAGTGGAGTTTCTCAGACTAGATGAAAGCTTATAATGGTGTTCCTTGGACTGGTAGAAGATTTATACTAGATTTCCTCATTTTGGAGGCAGTTTTATAGTGGAGTTCATCAGACTGGATGATTAGATATTTATAGTGGGGCTCCTGAGATTGGTGGAAGAGTTATAGTAGATTTCCTGAGAACAGAGGCAGATTTATATTGGAATTCCTGAGGAAGGAGGAAGATTTATAGTGGAGTTCCTCAGATTGACAAAAGTTTATAGTTAAGTTCCACAGTCTAGAGGAAGATTTTTATTGGACTTCCTCAGACTGGAGGAAGATGCATAGTGGAGTTCCTAAGATTGAGGATAGTTTATACTGAATTCCCTAATACAGGAGAGAGCTTTCTATTGGAGTTTGTCCGACTGGTGGAAGATTTATATTGCATTTCCTCAAGACTGCAGCAAGATTTATAATGGAGTTCCACACACTGGCAGAATGTTTATCGTGGAGTATTTCAGACTGGAGAAAGATTTATATTGGTGTTCCTCAGACTGGAATAATATTTATAGTGTAGTTTCACAGAATGGAGGAAGATTTATATTGGAATTCTTCAGACTAGAGGAAGATTTATAGTAAAGTTCCTCAGACTGGAAGAAGATTTATATTGGAGTTTCTCAGACTGGAGGTAGATTTATATTTGACTTCCTCCAGGTGGAGGATGACTAATCTTGGAGTTCCTCAGGTTAATGTAAGATTGATAGTGGAGTTCCACAGGCTAGACAAAAGTTTATAATGGGGTTCCTCAGACTGGGAGTAAGTTTGTAGTGGATTTCCGCAGGCTGGATCAAGATTTATATTGGATTTCCTCAGCCTGGAGCAATATTTATAATGGAGTTCCTCAGACAAATGCAAGATTTATGGTGGAGTTCTTCAGATAGGTGGAAGATTTATATTGGAATTGCTCAGGCTTGAGGAAGACTCATTTTGGAGTTCCTCAGTCTTGAGCATTTACAGTGGAGTTCCTCAGACTGGAGGAAGATTTGTGATGGAGTTCCTCAGACTGGAAGAAGATTAATAGGGGAGTTCATCAGACTGCAGAAAGATTTATAGTGGAGTTCCTCAGGCTGAAGGATGGTTTATAATGGAGATCCACAGACTGGAGGAAGATTTTTATTGGACTTCCTCAGACTGGAGGAAAATGCATAGTGGAGTTCCTGAGATTGAGGAAAGTTGAGCTCCTATCACATGGAGAGAGCTTTATATTGGAGTTTGTCCGACTAGAGGGAGATTTACATTGCAGTTCCTCAAACGGGAAGAAGACTTATAATGGAGTTCCGCTCACTGATGGAAGATTTATAGTGGAGTTCTTCGGACTGGATAAATATTTATATTGGCGTTCCTCAGACTGGAGGAAGATTTATAGTGGATTTCCTCACATTGGAGGAAGATTTATAGTGGAGTTCCTGAGGCTGCTGGAAGATTTAGATTGGAGTTCTTCACACTGGAGGAACATCTACAGTGGAGTTTCTCAGACTGGAGGAAGATTTATAGTCGAGTTCCTCAATCTGGGGGAAGATCTATATCGGAGGTCCTCAGAATAGAATAATATTTATAGTGTAATTCCACAGACTGGAGGAAGATTTATAGTGGACTTTCTCAGACTAGATTAAATTTTATATTGGAGTTCCTCAGACTGGAGGATAATCTATACTGGAGCTCGTCAGGCTCGAGGAAAGTTTATAATGGAATGCCTCAGACTACTGGAAGATTTATAGCTGGTTTCCTCACACTGGAGAAGATTTATAGTGGAGATGCTCAGGTTGGATGTGAGTTTATTGTGGAGTTCCTCAGACAAGAGGAAGATTTATATTGGAGTTCCTCAGACTGGAGGAAGGTTTATAATGGGGTTCCTCAGACAAGAGGAAGATTTATATTGGAGTTCCTCAGGCTGGGAGAAGGTTTATAATGGGGTTCCTCAGACTGGAGGAAGATTTATAGTGGAGTTCCTCAGACTGGAGGAAGGTTTATAATGGGGTTCCTCAGACAAGAGGAAGATTTATATTGGAGTTCCTCAGACTGGAGGAAGGTTTATAATGGGGTTCCTCAGACTGGAGGAAGATTTATAGTGGAGTTCCTCAGACTGGAGGAAGGTTTATAATGGGGTTCCTCAGACAAGAGGAAGATTTATAGTGGAGTTCCTCAGACTGGAGGAAGGTTTATAATGGGGTTCCTCAGACTGGAGGAAGATTTATAGTGGAGTTCCTCAGGCTGGAGGAAGGTTTATAATGGGGTTCCTCAGACTGGAGGAAGATTTATAGTGGAGTTCCTCAGGCTGGGAGAAGGTTTATAATGGGGTTCCTCAGACTGGAGGAAGATTTATATTGGAGTTCCTCAGACTGGAGGAAGGTTTATAATGGGGTTCCTCAGACTGGAGGAAGATTTATATTGGAGTTCCTCAGGCTGGAGGAAGGTTTATAATGGGGTTCCTCAGACAAGAGGAAGATTTATAGTGGAGTTCCTCAGGCTGGAGGAAGGTTTATAATGGGGTTCCTCAGACTGGAGGAAGATTTATAGTGGAGTTCCTCAGGCTGGGAGAAGGTTTATAATGGGGTTCCTCAGACTGGAGGAAGATTTATATTGGAGTTCCTCAGACTGGAGGAAGGTTTATAATGGGGTTCCTCAGACTGGAGGAAGATTTATATTGGAGTTCCTCAGGCTGGAGGAAGGTTTATAATGGGGTTCCTCAGACTGGAGGAAGATTTATAGTGGAGTTCCTCAGGCTGGAGGAAGGTTTATAATGGGGTTCCTCAGACTGGAGGAAGATTTATAGTGGAGTTCCTCAGACTGGGAGAAGGTTTATAATGGGGTTCCTCAGACTGGAGGAAGATTTATAGTGGAGTTCCTCAGGCTGGAGGAAGGTTTATAATGGGGTTCCTCAGACTGGAGGAAGATTTATAGTGGAGTTCCTCAGGCTGGGAGAAGGTTTATAATGGGGTTCCTCAGACAAGAGGAAGATTTATAGTGGAGTTCCTCAGGCTGGGAGAAGGTTTATAATGGGGTTCCTCAGACAAGAGGAAGGTTTATAGTGGTGTTCCTCAGGCTGGGAGAAGGTTTATAATGGGGTTCCTCAGACTGGAGGAAGATTTATAGTGGAGTTCCTCAGGCTGGGAGAAGGTTTATAATGGGGTTCCTCAGACAAGAGGAAGATTTATAGTGGAGTTCCTCAGACTGGGAGAAGGTTTATAATGGGGTTCCTCAGACTGGAGGAAGGTTTATAGTGGAGTTCCTCAGACTGGAGGAAGGTTTATAATGGGGTTCCTCAGACAAGAGGAAGATTTATATTGGAGTTCCTCAGACTGGAGGAAGGTTTATAATGGGGTTCCTCAGACTGGAGGAAGATTTATAGTGGAGTTCCTCAGGCTGGGAGAAGGTTTATAATGGGGTTCCTCAGACTGGAGGAAGATTTATAGTGGAGTTCCTCAGGCTGGAGGAAGGTTTATAGTGGAGTTCCTCAGGCTGGAGGAAGATTTATAGTGGAGTTCCTCAGGCTGGAGGAAGGTTTATAATGGGGTTCCTCAGACTGGAGGAAGATTTATATTGGAGTTCCTCAGGCTGGAGGAAGGTTTAT
This sequence comes from Carcharodon carcharias, assembly GCF_017639515.1. Lineage (NCBI taxonomy): Eukaryota > Metazoa > Chordata > Chondrichthyes > Lamniformes > Lamnidae > Carcharodon > Carcharodon carcharias. The sequence goes on from NC_054472.1 coordinate 151,522,204, forward strand.
AATGGGGTTCCTCAGACTGGAGGAAGATTTATAGTGGAGTTCCTCAGGCTGGAGGAAGGTTTATAATGGGGTTCCTCAGACTGGAGGAAGATTTATAGTGGAGTTCCTCAGGCTGGAGGAAGGTTTATAATGGAGTTCCTCAGGCTGGAGGAAGGTTTATAATAGGGTTCCTCAGACTGGAGGAAGATTTATAGTGGAGTTCCTCAGGCTGGGAGAAGGTTTATTTTGGAGCTCCCCAGACCGGCAGAATATTTGTTTTGGAGATCCTCAGCCTGTCGGACAATTTATATAGGAGTTCCTTGACTGGAGAAAGATTTATAGTGGAGTTCCTCAGGCTATTGAACGATTTATATTTGGACCTCTTCAGGTGGAGGATGATTAATCTTGGGTTTCCTCAGAGTAGTGTAAGATTTACAGTGGAGTTCTTCAGGTTGGATCAAGATTTATATTGGAGTTCCTCAGATGGTGGAAAGTTTATAGTGGAATTGCTCAGGCTCAAGGAAGACTCATTTTGGAGTTGCTCAGGCTTGAGAAGGATTTACAGTGGAGTTCCTCAGACTGGAGGATGATTTGTATTGGAGTTCCTCAGACAGCAGGAAGACTTATATTGGAGTTCATCAGACTGGAGGATGTTCACCTTGTAATTCCTCAGTGTGGTGTAAGATTTTTAGTGGAGCTCCTTATGCTGGAGAAAATTTTATAATGGAGTACCTCAGATTGGAGGAATATTTACAGTGGAGTTCCTCAGACTAGAGGAAAGTTTATTGTGGAGTTCCACAGACTAGAAGAAGATTTATATTGGAGTTCCTCAGGCTGGGGGAAGATTTATAGTTAAATTTCTCAGACTAAATAAAGTTTGTCGTTGAGTTCCTCAGGCTGGTGGAAGATTTAGATATGAGCTGCTTGGGCTCGAGGAAAACTCATTTTGAAGTTCCTCAGACTTGAGGAGGGTTTATAGTGGAGTTCCTCAATCTGGAGGGAGATTTATAGTGAAGTTACTCAGACTGGAGGAAGATTCAATAGTGAAGTTCCTCTGATTGGAGGGACATTTATAGTGGAATTCCTCAAACTGGAAGAAAGTTTTTAGTGGAGTTCCTCAGAATAATAGAAGATTTATTGTGGAATTCCTCAGACTGTAAAAAGATTAAATTGGAGTTCCTCAGACCAGAGAATGACTTATGGTGGAGTTCCTCAAACAGGTGGAAGATTTACAGTGGAGTTCCACCGTCTGGAGGAAGATTTATAATGGAGTTCCTCAGACTTGTGGAAGATTTATGTTGGCGTTGCTCAATCTTGAGGAAATATCATTTTGGGTTTCCTCAGACTGGAGGAAGAATCATAGTGCAGTTCCTCATTCTGGGGGAAGTTTTATATTGGATTTCTTCAAGCTGTGAAAAGATTTATATTGGAGGTCCAGTATTGGAGAATGATCTATAGTGGAATTCCTCAGACTGGTGGAAGATTTATAGTGGAGTTTCTCAGCCTAGAGGAAAGTTTATAGTGGAGTTGCTCACACTGGAGGGTGATTTATAGTTGAGTTCCTCAGACTCAAGGAAGCTTTATATTGGAGTTCCTCAGACTAGAGGATTATTTATAGTGGAGTTGCTCAGGCTCGAGGAATACTCATTTTGGAGTTCTTCAGACTTGAGGAAGATTTGGAGTGGAGTTCCTCAAACTGGATGAAGATTTATATTGGAGTTCCTCAGACTCAAAGACGATTAATAGTGGAGTTCCTCATACTGAAGGAAGTTGTATAGTGGAGTTCCTCAGGCTTGAGGAAGATTTGTATTGGAGTTCATCAGATTCGAGGAAGATTTATCGTGGAGTTCCTCAGACTGGTGTAAAGTTGATATTGGAGTTGCTCAGACTTGAGGAGTGTTTACAGAGGAGTTACTCAGACTGGCGGAAGATTTGTATTGATAGCGATAGCAAGATGGGCAATGTGGTGCTGCTGCGGCTAATGGGAGCTGCTGGACACCAAGGTGATCCGGTGCAAACATATCTGTAGTAAAAAGCAAAAAGAGAAAATGCTGGAAAAACACAGCAGATCTAACAGCATCTGTGGAGAGAAAAACAGTGTTAACGATTCAAGTTCATATGAATCTTCTTCAGAGCCTGAAGAAGCATCATATCGAAACTTTAACTCTGTTTATCTCTCCACAGATGCTGTTAGACCTGCTGAGTTTTTCCAACTTTTTCTCTTTTTCTTTCAGATTTCCAGCATCAGCAGTATTTTGCTTTTATCTTAGTGCTTACATCTGTAGTAAGTGTTTGCAGCTCGAGGAACTTCAGATCCAAGTTAAGGAGCTGGAGTCAGAGCTGCAGAGATTGCACCAAATCATGGAGGGGGAAGGTTACCTGGGCACTTTGCCCCAGGAGGCTGTCACACCCCACAGGTTAGGTAATTCGAATTTGGTCTGTGATCAGGGACAGGAGGGTGTGACTGCAGGAGAAGCAGGTATGGGGACCCAGGGGGTAGCGTTCAAGGAACCTCAGCCTCTGAAATTGTCCAACAGTTACAAGGTCCTTGCAAGCTGTGTGGACGGGGGCAAGGACTGCAGGGAGGATGAACGAACTGACCACGGCACCGTGGTATAGGGAGCCATTCAAGTGGGGGAAGAAATAGGAACAAAGTAGTGGTAGGGGACAGCATAATTAGGGGGATAAATACTGTTCTCGGCAGTCATGAGCATGAGTCCCAAAGGCTGTGTTGCCTGCCTGATGCCAGGGTTAAGGACATCTCCTCAGGGCTGGAGAGGAACTTGGAGTGGGAGGGGAGGGATCCAGTTGCAGTTGTCCATGTTGCTACCAACAACATTGATAGGACTAGAAAGGAGGTTCTGCTGAACTAAATTAAAAAGCAGAACATCCAAGGCAATAATCTCGGGATTACTACCTGAACCATAGGCAAACTGCCATAGGTTAAGTAAAGTCATGGAGTTAAGTGCGTGGTTCAAAGATTGGTGTAGGAGGAATGGGTTTCAGTTCATGGGCATTGGCATCAAGACTGGGGTAGCAGGGAACTGTTCCAGTGGGATGGGCTTCACCTGACCATGCTGGGACCAGTATCCTGGCAAACTGAATAACTAGGGCTGTAGAGAAGGCTTTAAACTAAATAGATGGAGGGAGGATTCTGGAGAGGGGATAAGTAGGCTTACAAAGCAAAAGGATATGGCAGCATTGCAGAGCAGCTACTTAGGTAACAATACCCAGAGTGTGATAGGAAGGAATAGTATGCACAAGCATGAAAAAACAACAGCAAATAAGGTCAAAGGGGGAAAAATGGTAAAAAGGCAAAATTAATGGCTCTTAAATGCAAGTAGTGTTCAGAACAAAATAAATTAATTAACAGCACAAACAGATGTTAATGGGTATGATCTTATAGTCATTACGGAGACATGGTTACAAGGAGATCAAAGCTGGGAACTAAATATTCAGGGGTATGTGACTTTTTGAAAGAACAGGCAGGAACCATTTTCCCCCCTTTGACCTTATTTGCTGCTGTTTTTTTCATGTTTGTGCATACTATCCCTTCCTGTCACACTCTGGGTATTGTTACCTAAGTAGCTGCTCTTCAATGCTGCCATGGTGGTGGGGTAGCTTTGTTTGTACAAGATGGAATAAGTACGATAGCAAGAAATGATCTTGGATCGGAAGATGTGGAATCCATATGGGTGGAGGTGAGAAATAACAAGGGGAAGAAGACACTGGCGGGAGTAGTCTATAGGTCCTCTAACAGTAGCTATGCTGACGGACAGAGAATAAATCAGGAAATAACGAGGGCATGTAAAAAAGGCAGTATAGTCATGGGTGACTTTAATCTCCAGGTAAATAGGGAAAATCAAATTGGCAGAGGTAGCCACAAGTAAGAATTCATAGAGTATATTCAGGACAGTTTCCTGGAAAAATATGTTGTGGATCCAACCAAGGATCAGGCAATTTTGGATCTGGTAATATGTAACGAGGCAGTTTTAATAAATGATCTTGGTGTAAAAGATGCCCTAGGAAACAGTGACCAAAGCATGGTGAAATTTAGCATTCAGTTTGAGAGTGAGAAACTTAGTTCAGAAACATCTGTGCTGTACTAAAATAAGGGTAATTACAAAGAAATGAAGGCAGAGTTGGCTGGAGTGGACTGGGAAAGGAGTTTAGCAGAAAAGACGGTTGATGAATAATGGCAGATGTTTAAGAAAATAGTTCATTACTCACAACAAAGATATACCCCAGTGAGGAAGAAGGACTGTAGGAAGGGGATAAACCAACCATGATTAACCAAGGAAGTTAAGGATAGTACCAAAGTGAAAGAAAAGGAAACAATGTGGCAAAGAGTAGTGTGGTAAGCCAGAGGGTTGGGAAAGTTTTAAAAAAATCAACAGAAGATGACCAAAAAAATAATAAAGGGGGAGAAAGTAAACTTTGGGGGTAAACTAGCAAGTAATGTAAAAAATGGACTGTAAGAGTTTCTTTAAATATATAAAAAGCCAAAGTCAATATAGGCCCTTTAGAGAGTGAGGCTGGGGAAATAATAATGGGGAACCAGGAAATGGCAGAGGAGTTGAATAAATACGTTGCATCAGTCTTCACGGTAGAAGACACTAAAAGCATTCCAAAAATACGGAATAATCATGCGGCAAAAGTGGGGGAAGAAATAAATGATTTAACTATTACTAGAAAAAAAGCACAAGGGAAACTAATGGGGCTAAAGACCTGATGGGTTGAATCCTAGGATTTTAAAGGAAATAGCTGCAGAGATTGTGGATGTACTGGTAGAAACTTTGAAAGGTCCTTAGATTCTGGAAAAGTCCCAGGGCATTGGAAAACTGCCAATGTAACACCCTTATTCAAAAAGGGAGGGAGACAATACAAGGTAACCATAGGCCAGTTAGCTTAACATCCGTCATTGGGAAAATGCTGGTGTCTATTATAAAGGATGTAATAGCAGAGCAGTTAGAAATGCAGAATCTAATCAAGCAGAGTCAGCAGGGCTTCATGAGGGGGAAATCATGCCTGACAGATTTAGTAGAATTCTTTGAGGAGGTAACAAGCAGGATAGATAAAGGGGAACCAGTAGATGTAACATATTTGGATTTCCAAAAGGTGTTCGATAAGGTATCACACATAAGGCTACTTAATAAGATAATACTAATAGACGACAGAGAATTAGGATACGGGGAGGCGTTTTCAGGATGGTAACCCATAACTAGTGGAGTGCCACAGGGATCAGTGCTGGGGCCGCAATTATTTACAACATATATTATTGGATGAGGGAAGTGAATATACTATCGCAAAGTTTGCTGATGACACAAAAATAGGTGAGAAGGCAAGTGGTGAGGATGACACAAAGAGGGATATAGACGGGTTAAGTGAGCGGGCAAAAATGTGGCAGATGGAATATATTGTGGGAAAGTGTGAGGTTACGCACTTTGGCAGGAAGAATAGAGGAGCTGAATATTATTTAAATGGAAAAAAGACTGACGAAAGCTTCAGCACAGAGGAATTTGGGGGTCCTCGTGCATGAATCTCGAAAAGCCAGTGTATAAGTTCAGCAGGTAACAGATAAGGCATATGGAACATTGGCCTTTATTTCAAATGGAATGAGGTATAAAAATAGGGAAGTCTTGCTAAAACTATACATGGCACTAGTTAGACCACACCTAGAATACTGTGAATATTTTTGGTCCCCTTATCAAAGGAAAGATATACTGGCACTGGAGGCAGTCCAAAGAATGTTCACGAGGTTGATCCCGGTGATGGAGGGATTTTCTTATGAAGAGAGGTTGAGCCGCTTGGGCCTGTACTCATTGGAGTTTAGAATAACGAGAGGTGACCTTATTGAAACATATAAGATTCTTAGGGGGCTTGACAGGATAGATGCTGAGAGGTTGCTCCCCACTTGCCTGGATGAGTGTAGCTTCCACAGCACTCAAGAAGCTCGACACCACTGAGGACAAAGCAGCCTGCTTAATTGGCACCACATCCACAAACATTCCCTCCCTCCATCAACGACGCACAGTAGCAGCAGTGTGTACCATCTACAAGGTGCAATGCAGGAATTCTCCAAGGCTCCTTCGAAAGCACCTTCCAAACCCACAATCACTACCATCTAGAAAGGCAGGGGCTGCAGATAGATGGAAACACCACCACCTGAAAGTTCCCCTCCAAGGCAACAGGTACATCTGGAAGTTCCCCTCCAAGTCACTCACCATCCATCCTGACTTGGAAATATATCGCTGTTCCTTCACTGTCACTGGGTCAAAATCCTGGAACTCCCTTCCTAACAGCACTGTGGGTATGTCTACATCACACGTACTGCAGCGATTCAAGAAGGCAGCTCACCAGCACCTTCTCAAGGGCAACTAAGGACGGCAATAAATGCTGGCCCAGCCAGCGAAGCCCACATTCCGTAATGAATAAAAAAATAATTAATCACCTAGGCCTTAGGGTATGAGGCTTAATTTGAAAATCTATGGATGATATGAAACTTTGAAGTATTGTGAACAATGAGACGGATTGTGTAGAAATTCTAAAGGACATGGACAGGTTACTCGAATGGGTGGACTAGTGGCAGATGAAATTTAATGCAGAGAAGTGTGAAATAATTCATTAGAATGCAGAAAAACAATGGCTGGGATATTCTGTGCCCCCAGGCGTCAGGTGCGTTCGGGTGGCATGAGCGGACAATATGGTGCGATCAGTTTCACAACGGCATGAAACCAGTTCGCCATTGTCCGTTCAGCCTGACGATGGTGGGCCGTGTTCTCCACCGTCGGACATTGGGAACTTCATTGCAATACATCAACAAATCATTATTAGGCCTGCCAGCCAGAATCATCATCCCACACTGGATCATCCGCCCACGTTGGCGGGAAAGCACACCGGTGTCGGACACACCTTGACATGTGCGAGGTGCAGATGTCCGGACTTATCCACCAGGGCTTTGCTCACATCGCAGACATCTGAGGAGTAGAAGATGCTGGAGCACAATACCGATGGCACACTGGAGGAATATCCATGGCAGGCTGGATGGATTCTCATGGACATGGCTCTGCTGTAAAGCAATGCATGGAAATTGGAAAGTCACCGTTGATGCTCACAATGGGTGATGGTCGAGGGGGTGGGAGAAGAAGGGCTAGGATCAACTGGGAGAGGAAGAGGTGTCAAATGGGTTGAGGTTGGGAAGGGGGGGAATGAAAGTGTCAGGATGGGGTGAGGTTGGGAGGGGGGGAATGAAGGTGTCTGGATGGGGGGTGGTTGGGAGAGGGGAATGAAGGTGTAAGGGGATGGGAGAACAGAGGAGGAGGGAGTAACGGGGCAGAAGACAGCAACTGGGGAGGTAGGGATTGGGGGGGTTTGGAAGGTGCAAGGGAAGGAGAGGGGAGGGTGTCCAGGGGCAGGAAGGGTTGCGGAGAGAGGCAGGAGTTGAGAAAGAAGTAGGAGTGGAGGAAGGAGTCAGGAAGGGTGTAGGAGTAAGGTTGGAGGAAGAGGTGAGGCTGGAGGAAGAAGTGAGGGTGGAAGAAGGAGTTGGGTGGGTGGAGGGAATATGGGTGGCTGAAGAGGTAAGGGTGGAGGAAGGGGGAGGGACTAAGTCGGGGGTTGGGGAGTCCGGCAGGTGGGAGGACTGCAGAGGGCTAGGGGTTCCAGGGGGGAACAGGAATGAATGGGGGGAGGGTGTGGAGAGGGGAAGGAGTGCAAATAGGGGAGGGGTGCGTAGGGGGTCAGGTTCTCTGAAGGGGAACGGGGATGAAGGGGTGCAGAGGGGAGAAGGGGTGTGGGGTGGGAAGGGCTCTGGGGGGAAGGAGTGTGGAGGGGGGAAGGGATTGTGGAGGGCAGGATGTCTATGTGAATGTGCAGGGGAGGGATCAGATGGGTCCTGCCTGCCTCCTGGGGAGCAAACTGAGGGTGGGCGTGGTATGTAGGTAGGGTGAAAATGATCGAGGGCAGAGTGAGGTGGTAGGGTGTGAGGGTGCATCAGTACTGGTAGAAGGGATGACAAGGTTGATTGGTGTGGACCCAGAGGCAGACACAGATCCTGGGGGTGGGAAGGAGGAGGTTGGGGAAGTGAATGTGGATGGGGGGTGGGATTTTCAGGAAGGAGGGGAACATGCACATTTACCCGGACATCCCCGAAGGAAAAGGACTGTGGCTGGTCGGCATTGGAAGAGAGGTGTACGGTGATGCTGGGGATTTCAACAGTGATGGGGGAAAGGAAATGGGTGACTTGGGGAACGGAAAGGATGGGGGAGCGAAAGTAAAACCAAATTAGCACCATACTGTCCAAATCGAAAGTGAAATGAGAGTCATGGTGGGGGATATCAACTGCTGCATGGGAGTGTGACCATTGGGTGGGTGGAGATGCAGAGCAGCTCAGTTGGACAACTGAAAGCGAACCCCAGCAGACAGCCTTCAAAATGATCAGGACATTGAGACGAGTGTGAAACATGAAGCATGCGCGGGACAGTGCTTGCACGAGGCTCCGAAAACCTCTGCCACACACACACACACTTTTCCCTCCAGGATCACTTGTGGGCCGGCTGCTCCCTCTGCAGTGATAGATCTTCCAGGCTGCTTATTTCCACCTCTTCACTGGAGGAGGAGTCCTCTTGGCTACTGAAGAGGATGTGGATGGAGCTGAGGGACTGGCTGGCTGAGGGTGTTTGTCACTTGGCAGAGCTCCCTGTGAACCAAAGTAGAGATAAGTAGTGCATGGCAGCAGAGTCAAAAGCAGGAGAGAGAGCACTCCCAGTTGTGCTGGGGGTGGGGGGGCTGATGTGGGGTTGGATCCTCAGGTGGGTGTTTGCCTCCGATCTCACCGTCACTGCAGGCAGGGTTCACATCCAGACAGTCAGTGCGATGGCACGCTCCTCAAAGTGATTGAGGGGCCTAATGTGGGCCACTCCACCCCAGATCTGGGACCTCTTCCTGCTGATGTGAGCAGGCTTCTCCTGCATGAAAACAGATGGAGAATGTGTGAGCAAGAGACATTGCACTGCATGGAATGTTTGTGAGGTGAGTGGAGCCATGGACAGGAGTGAGGATGTGAGCTCGGGGGGATATGAGCCCAATGGAGATGTGAGAATGTGAGTGAGGGTTAGTGGTGTTGTCCCTTGAGGTGTGAGATCCCTGTGGATGTGTGATGGGTTTGTGAGTGTGTGAATTGAGAGTGATGAGAAGACTCAGTTAACCTGGTGGAACAGATGAGACCATTCATCCTGTAGTAGCACTGAGTGGCTGTCCTCTTTTGCAGGGCATTGGCAGAGCATTGATGCTGACCACCGCCTCCCAATCCTAGTTGGTAATGCCACTGTCCATCCTGCAGCCAGAGCGGGGGCAGGGGACATCACGGCAGGCCTCCACGACATCCAAAAGGCATTCCAGTGATGCGTTATTAAACCTGGGGGCTGGAGTCTTTTTGCCTTACCTGAGCATCTTCCTTGCAGCAGTCGTGGGCTGGAAGCAGTGAGATATATGCGTGCAGCTGCACTTGAAATATGGCGCCCAGCATGATAAAGTGACGAGGCGATGGTGGGCAGGCAAATGAGAGCCCACCCGCCATGGAAACAGCCTGCTTCCCAGGAATGCATAAATAATGTGGCAGTTTTGGGACGAAACGGAATGAAAACCTGCCATCGCGGACTTAGTGCAAATCTGGGACAATTCTGCCCAATATAAAATGAAGGGTTAAATTGTAAATGGGGAGCAAGAGCAGAGGAACCTGGGTGTATACGTACATAAATCATTAAAAGTGGCAGGACAGGTTGAGAGATTACTTAATAAAGCGTTTGGTATTCTGTGCTCTATCACTAATAGCATAGAGTACAAAAGCAAGGAAGTTAAATTAAACCTGCATAAAGCACTGGTCCGGGCTCAACCGCACTTTAGGAAGGATGTGAAGGCATCAGAGAGAATGCAGAAAAGATCCACGAGAATGGTTCCAGGGATGTGGAACTTCAGTTACGTAGAAAGATTGGGGAAGTTGGGACTGTTTTTCTTGGAGATAAGGTTGTGAGGAAATTTGATAGAGGTATTCAAAATCACTCGTGCTGTGACCATTCAATGATTTTAATTTTCACATGAAATTGCTTATGCAAAAGAAAGGTTTGACACTAACTGCAATGGCAAACAGTGAAAAATTGAAGAGGAAATGGAAAACCAAAATATATCTACAACATTGGCCTTTCATAACTTAGTTTGCTTCATCTGCCATCAGCTTGTCAAGGTCCCAGGTTAAATTTAATATCATTGACAGCTTCAGGAAAACACCCACCTCCACTGGATGGTAAATTTTGTCTGTTTTCCTTCAGCTCATGAGTAAGCCATTGAAACAGTTGTTAATATTTCAGGAATAAAGCTGACTCAAACATCAGAAGTGGCTATATTGCTGGACTAAAATGATAATTCAAAACTATAAAATAAATACAGTAAAGTATAAGGTCAAATGTACTCTTTCTATTCTGAAAATTGACAAAAATCATGAACAAATCAGAAGGCATTACACCAAGAGCTGAGCATAACCCAGGCCAGAAATCTCATCTATTGCACTTAGAGTTAAAACACAGTGGTCAGATCATAATATTTTAAAAAGAAAACAATCTATTTTGTTAATCTGATTTTGTGACATATAATAGTTCAGTAGATTTTGACTCATTGATTCAGATGCGAATTAAAGAAATTTTGAAATCTTAATCATGATAAGTTTCAACATCTGACCTTTAAAACTTTAATTATATTATTTTTAGTAGTGCTTCAGTTCATGCAGATATTGAACTTCTGTCGAATGAATGTCATTCAAGTAATATAATTTGGTAAAATAATGAACTTTGATAAACCATTCATCATTTGGTATTCCTTTTAAATTTCTAATTTTCAATAGCAGTGATTCTGTAAACATGATCCATCAAAAGAAAGATAAATAATTTATATTTCTTGAAGTGTCTTTCTCGACCTTAAGACATAACAAAGTGCTTCACAGCAAGTGTAATTACTATTGTAATGTATGAAAACAGCCAATTTGCATACAAGGTTCCACAAATAGCATATGAGATAACATGTGATAATTTATTTTATTACAGTGGATTGAGGGATAACTGTAGGCTATGACACCAGAGAGACCTTCCCCTGCCCTTCTTACAATGATGCAATGGCTATTGTTCTCTTGAGAGGGAAAATGGAGCCTCAACTGAAAGACTGCATCTATGACAGTGGAACACTCCCTCAGTACTGCACTGGACAATCAGCTTAGATTATTTGGATGGAATACAAAGTTTTACTATCTGACAACACAAAAGCAATTCTGCATGTGCTGTTTCCCAACAGTTGCATTCATAATTCTCCAAGTCTGGATGTAGACCCACAAGTAAGAAAAGCTTTGTCTCCAGAGGTAGAGGCTAAAACTTCTTTTGGAGCAGTTGGGAGTTTTTATATTGACCTGAATCTCCCAAAAGGATTATCAACAAGTTTAAAATCCATGAATGATTTGTGACCTTTGTACAGCATTACAACCTACAGTACACAACATCAGTAAAAGATGTGGTGGTGGCTAAAGTGTCAAGAGAGGTGCAATTCACTGAATTACTACAGTAAGCAAATCAATGGCTATAGTTCTGGAGATATGTGCTTCTTGGGTCAATCTTGTTGAATTTCATTTCACTTGAATAAGCATCTGAGGATCTGAGGATTGGGGCCATGGAAAGGAAATGGCAGCCAGCAACTGCCCCACTGATGCAAAAGAAGCTGAAATTGTACATAGTCCCAGAATTTCGAGTGTCAGAAAGTGGAAATAAGGAAAACTTTTAAATGCTTTGCATCACCATCCCTTTTGCCAATTAATCATTCCTGCCCTTTACTCTATCAGAGGACCTTACTTTTCGTTCTTCCCCCCCACCCCACCCCCCCCCCCACCTCCCCAGACTTTCTCCACCACTATTGGAGAAATTGTTATATCCTAAGCTTTCTCTAATTTTGATGAAAGGTCTTTGAAATGGATGTTGGGCCCAATTGTAACTGTTCAAGTGGGTGGGTTTTGAATGGGTTAGAAGTGAGCCTGTTAACTCTGTTTCTCTCTCAACAGACCTGCTGAGTATTTCTGACATTGTTTTTTTTATAGCATAGCCACTATTGTATCTATTCCCTGTCTTGTTATATATTGGAATGTGACAAAGAGTTTAGTTTTATTGTGTTGTTATCTCAACAAAAACAACAATTAGCACCAGAGATGTTTCTGAGAAAAGTGACAAGGAACTACCTAAATGTAAATTTTTATTACTTTACTTCAATATAAGGATTTTTCCCTGTCTAGTTAAAATTTAAAAAACTATATAGACCACCGCTACAAGCCTCTCCCTCTCTCTCTCTCTCTCTCTCCATCTATTCTCCAATCTCAACAGGCCATTATTTGGCTGGAACCATCCACATACCTCATCAGCATGTGGCTGTATAAAGTTGATCCCAGATTGTAATGCTTTCCGGTTCTGTGTGCCCATTTCACAAGTGTCCAAGCTTAAAAATGAGTACATATTTGGGTCATGTTCTCCTGTGGCTCCAACCTCTTGGTCCACATCCCGTTCCTTCTATACTCCAAAGAAAGCGCTCTCACTTTTTCCCACGGCCCACTGTAATCTATTGCACCAATCAGTTTCAGTCAAGGAACCACAACTTCTGTTAATGATGGGGGGAACATTAAAAATTGCAAAGACAAAAGTCATGTGATGGCAAATTGTCACTTCAGGGCTTAAAGGACATCAAATTTATATATTTTTTCTCTGCCTGTGTATTGTTAATTTACAGGATCACAGATATAATTTTTCTACCTAATTGTGCCTGAAGGAGTCCTGAATGTTTATTCAGCCTGGGACTGTCAATCAGCCTGCCAACTACAAAGTCAATGGTTCACTGAATCTCCTACCTGGATGTTGCCTAAATCAGTTCAAGTCTGGTTGCTGCTTACTTTTATAGATTATTAATAATGTTAAGTCACTGTCAAACGTGATATGCTCCTCCATTATCTGGTTTCTGATCACTTGCTAAAATCCTGACCTGTAGGATTTTGTTAGGACCTGAAACAAGTACCTGCACAATTGCAAATTTCTAGATCAGTTCCCCTCAAAGCCACTCAATATCCTGACTTGGGAAAATATCACCGTTCCTTCACTGCCGCTGGGTCAAAATCCTAGAACTCTCTCCCTAACAGCATTGCGGGTGTACCTACACTTCATGGAATGCAGCAGTTCAAGAAGGCAGCTTACCACCACCCTCTCAAGGGCAACTAGGGATGGTTGATAAATGCTGGCCCAGCCAGCAAAGCCCACATCCCATGAATGAATAAAAAACAACCTGCCCTGGTCCTGCAGACAATTTGTCTCAGATCTTTATTTTTGAATTTATACTTTGGTAATGAAAGATAGCCACTATGTTAACTATAGCTAATTCAGAAGTGTGTGGAATTGTTTGTTGTACCCGTTATGTTTAGAGAGCAACCGCTTAAATTGCAACTGCAAGTTAATCATGCCATGGAAAAGGGTGAGGAATACACGACACTCAACTTTGGGAAGGCAGATTTTGAGAAAATGACGAATGAACTAAGGAGGTTGAATTTCATTAATTTATTTTATAAAGTTGTGAAATAAAGAATTGCAAGAATACATTACAAAAGTAATAAGTATTGATATACAACTGCAGTGGACCACCTCTGGAGCATGGATTCAGTTCTGAGTGCTGCACCTCAGGAAGAATGTATTGGCTTTGTACAGCACAGATGCATCAGAATGATGCAGACCAGAGAGGCTTAAATTATGAAGGCAGGTTGCATAAACTGGTCAAAAAGCAGAATACTGCGGATGTTGGAAATCTTTTTCTCTGCTTGTTTCATTCTTTCTCTTTCAGCCAGCAGTGCACCCGCTCTCAGCACACTTTTCTTTGTTTTTTTTTCTTGCCCCATCTCCATCCTTTTTGGCCCTGGAGGACTAACTTTTCTGTCACTCAATCTCTCCTGTCTTCCACTCTGTCACAGACTTTCCTTGGCTCTAAACCTATTACATCTCTAACTTTTCCCAGTTCTGATAAAAGGCCACAGATCTGAAATGTTAACTCAGTTTCTCTCTCCACACAGATGCTGCCTATAACTTGCTGAGTATTTTCTTGCATAAAGTTGTGTTGTATTTCTTGTAGTTTAGAAGGTTAAAGGGTGATCAAGTTGAGATGTTTAAAATGATAAAAGGAGCCCACAGATTTGATAGGGTAACATACTGGTTATGTTATACAGGAGATCAAATCTTCACCAAGGCATTTTGTGAATTTGAATTTACTGAATGGAATAAATCTGGAATGAAAATCTAGCATCAATAACTGTGACTATGATTGGTCATAAAAACTCAACTCTTTCATTAATGTCCTTAAGGAGAAGTAACATGTCATCCTTACCTGGTCTGTACTATATACAAATTCAGTCTCACAGCATTGTGGCTGACTCTTAACTGCCCTCTGAAATGGCTTAGCAATTCACTCGGCTGTGTCTAAACATTACAAAAAGTAGAATCTGATTAAAGTTGTATCGATCAACCTTGGCATCAGATAAAGACATATAACCCAGCCCAGACTGCCTTACAAAATTCTCTTTACTAACATCTTGGAACTTATGCCAAAATTGGGAGAACTGTCCCATAGACCAGTCAAGCAATAGCTGGGCATAGCCATACTTACAAACCCCAGGCTGGATTTTGTGTGCCCCCGCTGGGCACAGCGGAGAGGCATGTAATATAGGGCGGGTGCCCACCCACACCAAAGCTCAAGCCCATAAGATGGAAGGGTGCAAAGACAGTGAAATCAGCAGCCCAGCTGCCATTTGTAAGTAGGTAATCGAGGGTCAATTAGGCTTGTTACCTGACAATACGCTGCCCACGCTATAAAACATTTGGTGTGGGCAGTCGAGCGGGTATAGGCAGCCCAATTTTTAAAATAACTTCTTCAAAAGGTGGGAAGGAAGGGGGTGTTCTATCTTTGGGGGCTGCCCTTTGCGGATTGGGAGGCAGCCGGCTTAAGATAGAACCCCCTCCCTTTCTTCCAACTTGCCTGCTGCCTTAAATCCACCACCCCCAACCCCTTGCTAGCTAACAATAAACAGAATGTGGGCATAAATACATCATTTTCTGTTTAGCAAGATGTAATGAGTGGTGCGTCAAAGGGATTAGTGCTGTGGCCTCACTTTTTTATAATTTATATAAATGATTTTAATGAAGGAACTGAAGATATGGCAGCTAAATTTGCTGATGACTCAAAGATAGGTAGGAAAGTAAATTGAGAAGAGGACATAAAGAAGCTACAAAAGGATATGGATAGGTTCAGTGGGCAAAGATCTGGCAAATGGAGTATAATGTGGGGAAAATGTAAAATTGTCCATTTTGGCTGGAAGAATATAAAAGAAGCATATTATTTAAATGGTAAGAAATTGCAAAGCTCTGAGATGCAGAGGGTTCTGGGTGCCCTAATGCATGAATTGCAAAAGTTTAGTTTGCAGTTCCAGCAAGTAATTAGGAAAGCTAATAGAATATTATCATTTATTACGAGGGGAATTGAAATCAAAAAGTATGGAGGTTATACTTCAGTTATACAGGGCATTGATTTGACCACATCTGGAGTGCTGCGTACAGTATTGGTCTCCTAATACGTTGGAAGCAATTCAGGGAAGGCTTACTGGATTAATAGGCAACTTGATTGAAACACATAAGATCCTGAGGGTCTTGGCAGGGTAGATGTGGAAAGGATGTTTCCTCTTATTGGAGAACCTAGAACTAGGGGTCATTGTTTAAAAATAAGGGATCGCCCATTTAAAACGGAGATGAGGATTTTTTTTTCTCTGAGGGTGGTGAGTCTCTGAAACTCTCTTCAAAAGGCAGTGACATCAGAGCCTTTGAATATTTTTAAGGCAAAGGTAGATAGATTCTTGATAAGCATGGGGTGAAAGTTTATTAGCGGTAGGCAGGAAAATACAGTTGAGGTAACAATCAGATCAGTCATGATCTTATTGAATGGTGGAGCAGGCTCGAGGAGCTGAGTGGCCTACTCCTGCTCCTAATTTGTATATTTGTACATTTGTATGTTCGTCCCCTCTTCCTAATCTGCCTAAACTTTCCTCGACGTAGAGTCTGGACTTACCTGTTTCCAGGCATTCAGGTGCCTTTTCTTGTTCCCCATTGTAGTCTCAGCAGCACACAGTAATGCGCTCTTGGTGCTGCTGAGACTGTTGGAACTCCTGGCCAGTCAGGTTGACTGGCAGCTCCCGAGGGGATTGGACTTCCTCCTCAGTGAGGGGCAGAAGTCCCACTTGACCCTTGTTCAGCCCACCAATAGTGCATTATGACTGTGGGGCTGGCCAGTGTGGAGGGGGGTGGGGTTGGCAAGCCATCTGACCCCCAGCCCTATATCTTTCAGCCAACATCCCAGAGTCCTCCATCACCAGCCCTGGATATGACCTGTCCGACCCCAGAACAGATCCACCAGAGGTGGCAGCAGACTGCTGTACAGAGGAGCAGGATTTACCCTTAACATTGACTCATTGATTCAAAGAAATGTGATGACATCAGGGCAGACATGAGCAAGGAAACCTCTTGCAGATTACAATCTAACAGCCTCCCTCAGCTGGTTGTGGCCTTAACTCCACTTTCCTGCCTCTTCCCCCATAACTCTTGATTCTCTTGTCAATCAAAAATCTGTCCAGCTCAGCCCTGAATATATTGAATGACCCTGCCTTCACTGGTCTCTGTGGAATACAATTTCAAAGACTAATGGCCCTCTGAGAACAGAATTTCCCTCATCTCCGTCATAAATGAGAGATTGCTTATATTCAAGTTTTTGACCCCTAGTTCTAGAATCCCCCAATGAGAGGAAACATCTTCTCAGCATTTAACCTGTCTTTGAACATGAATGGTAGAAACATTGAGGGTAGCAAGTGCACAGAATGTACTCTGGATAGGGACTTCAATGCACATCACCAAGAGTAGCTGGGCAACACCACTACTGAGCAAGCATGCCAAATCCTGAAAGATGTATAGCTACCAATACTGGGTTTGTAGCACACTATGTGGTTTAAATGTACTTTCCATAATAGTACCTAAATTATACATATACTCTATGACTTGACTGATATTTTGTACAGCTTTGTAACCTTTCTCATTATTCTTTTGATGCCCCTCTCAATAAAATCTATAATGTCAGTTGTCATTTTTTATGATTTCTTTTATCTGCAAAAACATTTTCAAGAAATTGTTTCTTACTTTTTTTCAAAGAGCTTATTATTTGACAAAAAGAGGAAATTCATGAGGTCATTATGTGCACAGTTCTGGTCAGACGTTGATTTAATTCTTTAAAGCATTGACGCGCGGACTGTTCTGTTGATGGCTTATGACTATTACAAGCTAAAGGGCAGACTGGCAGACTACCTTGGATGATTTCCAACCCAGACTGATAAGAACAGGTTTTAAATCCCTTCACACTGACAGGCACAGACCATATTTCAAGTTGTCGTGCTGGAGTTATTTGAATGGGTGAGGTGGGCGCATTGCATCGATAAGGGAACTTCAGTGACACATGTCACCATCTCCTGGCTGGAGTTTAGGAGCACCAGGCCCATCTAGGGATGCCAGGAGTGGCTGACAAAAATTCACATTTTTAAATCTCCTCCCAACAGGGCAAAGGTGGCTTCTTGGAGCAGACGATTGATTCCACCTGCGATCGATTAACCTCAGTGGGTCTCATGCCAACTTAAATAGGTGGAATTCCCAAGGTAGTCCAGGAATTCCAGAAGACATGACCCTTTGACCTATGATGGAGCAAGGGTGAGCCAGAGTTCCAGCTAGATCCCTTCCCATCCGTCCCCACCCCAACACTGCCCCATCAAGACATAGGTCAGAGGAAGTGATCTGGTCAAATCCTGACAGAATTTGGCTCTGCCCCAAATTTTGTTTACAGCTGCTGTTCTTCAAGGCTCTGGACTGGAAATTAGTGACTTTTCTCTTTAAAGATGTATGATATGCCAAGGCAAAAACATAGCAGAGCATAGATCTAGGATTGTGAAAGGCACATTTAGAATAGATGGTAGGAAGTATTTCTTTATGAAGCATTGGTGAGGCTAGGTCAGTAACCTCACATGGGTAACCTCAGACCTATTAGTTTTATTTTCATTCCATGTTAAATAATGGAAATGTTCATCAGGAGTATATTTGAGGATTATCTTTACAACAATAACTTAATAAAGAGCAGTCAACATGGTTTCATAAAGAGAAGATCCTAACTGACCTCATGTTTTTGAGGAAGTGGCGATTCAAACTGACTATGGTAAATGCTACAACATGGCGTAGAGTAACTTCCAAAAAGGCACTTAATAAAGTTTTACATAAACCACTATTAGTCAAAATCAGAGCTTTGGAACAAAAACAAAAATACCTGGAAGAACTCAGCAGGTCTGACAGCATCTGCGGAGAGGAATACAGTTAACATTTCGAGTCCGTATGACTCGTCAACAGAACTAAGGAAAAATAGAAAAGAGGTGAAATATTAGCTGGTTTAAAGTGGGGGGGGGGGGGGGGGGGGTGCGGTGGGACAGGTAGAGCTGGATAGAGGGCCAGTGATAGGTGGAGATAACCAAAAGATGTCATAGACAAAATGACAAAGAAGTGTTGAAGCTGGTGATATTATCTAAGGAAAGTGATAATAAAGGTACAGACAGCCCTAGTGGGGGTGGGTTGGGGGGAAGGGATCAAAATAGGCTAAAAGGCAGAGATAAAACAATGGATGGAAATACATTTAAAAATAATGGAAATAGGTGGGAAAACAAAAATCTATATAAATTATTGGAAAAAAGGGGGATCGGAAAGGGGGTGGGAATGGAGGAGAGAGTTCATGATCTAAAATTGTAGAACTCAATATTCAGTCCGGAAGGCTGTAAAGTGCCTAGTCGGAAGAGGAGGTGCTGTTCCTCCAGTTTGCGTTGAGCTTCACTGGAACAATGCAGCAGGCCAAGGACAGACATGTGGGCATGAGAGTGGGGTGTAGTGTTGAAATGGCAAGCGACAGGGAGGACTGGGTCATGCTTACGGACAGACCGAAGGTGTTCTGCAAAGCAGTCACCCAGTCTGTGTTTGGTCTCTCCAATGTAGAGGAAGCCGCATTGGGAGCAGCGAATGCAGTAGACTAAATTAAGGGAAGTGCAAGTGAAATGCTGCTTCACTTGAAAGGAGTGTTTGGGCCATTGGACAGTGAGGAGAGAGGAAGTAAAGGGGCAGGTGTTGCACGTTCTGAGGTTCCATGGGAAGGTGCTGTGGGAGGGGGTTAAGGTGTAGGGGATGATGGAGGAGTGGACCAGGGTGTCCCGGAGGGAACGATCCCTGCAGAATGCTGCTGTGGGGGGGTGGGGGGGGGTGAAGATCCTGCAGGGATCGTTCCCTCTGGGACACCCTGCTCCACTCCTCCATCACCCCATTCACCTCAACCCCCTCCCACGGCACCTTCCCATGCAACTGCAGAAGGTGCAACACCTGCCCCTTTACTTCCCCCCTCCTCACCATCCAAGGGCTCAAACACTCCTTTCAAGTGAAGCAGCATTTCACTTGCACTTCCCTCAATTTAGTCTACTGCATTTGCTGCTCCCAATGTGGTTTCCTCTACATTGGAGAGACCAAATGCAGACTGGGTGACCGCTTTAAGGAACACCTTCAGTCTGTCCGTAAGCATGACCCAGACCTCCTTGTCGCTTGCTATTTCAACACACCACCCTGCTCTCATGCCCACATGTCCGTCCTTGGCTGCTGCATTGTTCCAGTGAAGCTCAACACAAACTGGAGGAACAGCACCCCATCTTCCAACTAGGCACTTTACAGCCTTCCGGACTGAATATTGAGTTCAACAAGGTTAAATCATGAACTCTCTCCTCCATCCCCACCCCCTTTCCGATCCCTCTTTTTTCCAATAATTTATATAGCTTTTTCTTTTCCCACCTATTTCTGTTATTTTTAAATGTAATTTCATCCATTGTTTTATCTTTGCCTTTTAGCATATTTCGATCCCTTCCCCCCACCCCATCCACACTAGGGCTGTCTGTACCTTTATTATCACATTCCTTAGATAATATCACCAGCTTCAACACCTCTTAGTCATTTTGTCTATGCTATCTTTTGGTTATCTCCACCTTTCACTGGCCCTCTATCCAGCTCTACCTGTCCCACCGCCCCCCCTCCCCCCCTTAAACCAGCTTATATTTCACCTCTTTTTTAATTTTCCTTAGTTCTGTTGAAGAGTCATATGAACTTGAAACATTAACTGTATTCCTCTCCGCAGATGCTGTCAGACCTGCTGAGTTTTTCCAGGTATTTTTGTTTTTGTTTTGGATTTCCGGTTTTTTGCTTTTATCAGAGCTTTGGAAATTCAGTGCAAAAGCTATGAATTGAAAACAAATTTGCTGAAGAGTAGCAGCAATGGGTACTCATTAAAATATCATGTGGGATAAGACGAAGTACTGAGTTGGCTACTTTGTACTTAGTGCCTGGGCCACCTCTCTTTCTATTTACATAAATGATCCAAACTCAGAATTGTGATCAGACTTGCAGATGAGCTCCAACGAGAAGTGAAATTGCAACTCAGAAATTATTTAATGAGTTAGACAAAATATGCAAAAGTAAAATGGCAGAAGAAATGTAATGCAGTAAAATGAAATGGATTATATTTCATAAGAAATTAAGAAGTGAGATTCATATTCCATGAATGGTGTTGAAATAGTCAAGAAAGATAACCGAAGAAGTTTTAGTAAACTTAATGCTCAACTTGCCCAATTGATGCAGAACAGTAACCAACAAAGTGCATAGGAAGTTGAACTACATAGTCAAAATATTAGGATACAAGTCACACAAAATTGTGATCAAACTGTATAGAGCTTTGGTAACACAATATCTTGGCTGCAAAATTTGGCTCCATAGTGCCATTGGTTTCAGTGCTGTGAAAGCCCAGAGTTAAAAAACAAGGTGCACAGTCTGCCCCATCAACTTCTGCCATGGCCCCTCACTGATCGCCATATTAGGAAGGGTGATGGCTCGGGTGTCTCTTGCGTGCGCCAGAAGCTTGCAAAGTTAATATCAAATGCTGATTTAATGCCTGCTCTGCCATTTTGGACCGTGTAGAACCTGTTAATGGCCTCACTTAAACACGGACAGCTGATCATACGTTCAGTTGTACAAGGGACCCCTCCTATCCCCACAAGTGCTATTTTAAGTGATTACCTTGGTACTCACAGGTGATGGTTTCTTGACATTCTTTTGATGCTGCAGAGTTAGTGGAAGTGAGTGTACAGTGTTGTTGGAAGAGCTCACACAAGTTCTTGTACTTAAGGGTATATGGAGATGGGGCTAATAAATAAGCATGGCTAGAGGATTGGTTACAGACGGGAAGCAGAATAGCCATAAATAGGGCATTCTCAAGTTGGTGTGTTGTGACTAGTGGAGTGTCACAAAAATCAGTGTGGGGTCTCAGCTATTGACAATCTGTATAAATGGCTTAGGCAAAAAAGCAAAGAGTGATGTACCTAAGTTTGCTGACAAGCCAAAGCCAGGTGGAAAGGTCAGCTGTGGGGAGGACACAGGGAAGCTGGAAAGATATATAGACAGATTAAGTGAGTGGGCAACAAGATGGTAGGTGGAGCATAACATGAAAGCTCGTTCACTTTGGTCATAGAAATAGAAAAGCAGAATATTTTTTAATAAACTTGTAAATGTTGATAATAAGGAGATTTGAGTGTGCTCATAGCATGCAGGTACAGCAAGTAATTAGTCAGTCAAATAACATGTTGCCTTTATTACAAGGGAATTGGAGTACAAGAATAAAGAAGTCTTGCTATAATTGTACAAGGCTCTGGTATACTGGGTGCAGTTTTGGTCTCCATATTTAAGAAGGATCTACTTGCACTGGAAACAGTACAGTGAAGATTCCCTAGATTGGTCCCTAGGTTGAGATGGTTGTTCTATTGATGAGGGGCTGAGTACACCCAACAAGACCGTCAATGGTTCCCTAAATTCTGTCCTGGGTTTCCAAAAATATAATAGGGTCATATTTCTGCCAGGTTTCTCCCAGTTGTCTGCCTCCAAACCTTAATTTGAATTTTGAACATTGCTTTCTCCCACAAGTGGTTTTGGCAGGGAACTCAGAAGAACTTAGAGTGGCAGTCGGGGGAAGGAAAATTTTGCAGGTCACATCCTTTTCATTCCCCCAACATTTTGTTCAGCATTTACATAAATGATTTGCCCACTGAAGTACAATAACCAAATTTGCTGACTCCACCAATTTGGGATGAAGAGTTAATACTGCTGGAAAACTGCAATGAAATACAAGAAGAAAATCTTGCAAAATTTGGATGTAAATGGCAAATTAATTTCAATCTATATCAGTGAGAGGCGATACATTTTATTAGGAAGAATAAAGCTACCTAATCCTTGGAAAAGAAGTGCCTAAATGAAGCATAGGAGCAAAAGGATCTTGAAGTACAGATTCACAAATCAGTAAAAATAGCAATGCAGATTAACAATACTATGAAAAATGCAATCCAAGCATTGGGTTTCATTTCAAGAGGAATATAATTCAAGAGCAGAGAAGTTATGCTAAATCTGTTACTGTGTTCAGTTTGTGTCTCCAGATTACAAGAAGGATAAAGAACCAGAGATGGTGCAAAAAAGATTTGAAAGACGATACCAGAGCTGAGAGGTTAAAACTATCAGGAAAGATTGAACAGGCTGTGGCTCTTTTCTCTAGAAAAGAGAAGGCTGGTGTGTGTCTTTGAGTTCTTTAAAACTATGAACAGGTTCGATGGGGTGACACAGAGAAGATGGTTCCACAAATGGAGTAGCCCAGAACTAGAGCTTATAAACATAAGTAAGGCATTAATACCTCTTATAAGAAATTGGGGAGAAACATCTTTAATCAGAGATTGTTTAGAATGTGCAACTCACCACCTCATGGAGAACTTGAGTCGACACGAATAGATAAATTTAAGAGAAAGCTAGGTAATTACGTGAGTGAGAAAAGAAATATATTGATAGGGTGAGATGAAGTGAGCTGGCAGAAGGCACGTGTGAAGCATAAACATTGATATGGGCTTACTGGTCCTTTTTTAATGCTGTAAATATCATGAAATATCATATATTACTGTTACCATTTCCCAGGAACTCCTTAACACCTTCAAACTTCTGGATTCTCTTATAATCAAAAGGCTTTTAAAGCAAAAGCTATATACTCAATTTTAACTTAGCCCATCTGGTTATGAGGGTAAGATCGGATGGGGTGAAGAACAGTGTCTGACCTGAACCTGCCTCCTTCCTGCAGAGGAGGTTTGGTAAAAATTGGGACTTTAGTGTCATCATAATCCCCACTTCTTGATGGTGTCCGCACCAAGTCTGAGATTTCACAATTTAAGGCAAAAAACATGAGCAAGAAAAACATAAAGCCTGTTTTTTGTTTTAATATTTTTGTTAACAAGGTGCTGATAATGAACTGCAGTTAGTTCCCCAAAGCAGCATCAGCTGACTTTTGTTGTTGATTAGTTTTGAGTTTGAATTGTGGAGTGAAATCAAGCATTGAAACATTAATTATCTCCAGCCTGGAATTTCAGCTTTCGCTAGAACCCAGGAACTAAAACTATGTCGATTCACACGTGTCTGCTGAAGATATCCGTGACAGATATCTGTTGAACTTTTTCACTCTTACAAAATATCGGTATGCTTCTCATTGTAGGGGATGCTTCCACTTAAGGATTCATTTTGTCTGAGAGATGCAAATCAACATTTTTATCAACAGCTCCACTTTCCCTTACCCAAAGAAACATTCATCTTTCACGCATGATGACCCTAATCTCTGTTTCATCTTACCTCTGCAATATAGCACAGTAAACACAAGTCCTAATCTAGCCTTCATTAGAAAGACTCAGGTTACCAATCTGGTTACTGAGCCTCCATTGGCAAGAACTAGTAAAAGGACACAGACAAGATCAAGGGTCATATGGACTTGAAACATTAACTCTGGGCAGAATTTTCCCCTCATTGGGGGGAAGTTCAGGAGCAGACGTGTGCAGGTGCGCCTCCGATCAGCAGCCCCGATCGGTGGGTGCGCCGCCATTTTACGTGGGCAGGCCAATTAAGGCCCTCCCAGCGTGACGTCCGCCAGGAAGCACTGTGTGCTCCCTGTGCGGGCAGGGGGCTATTTCCTAAGCCAAGAGTGCGCTCTTTCGAGCATGCGCGCGAAAGAGCACACTCATCTCCCTGAGGCTAAGTGCTGCCTCAGGGAGATCGGCGCCAAATTTAAAAATGTTAAATGTAGAAAAATAAAATTTACTTGACACGTCCCCTCATGCGACACTGTCACACGAGTTGGGACATGTCCATCACTTTTAATTAAACTTTTATTAAATTTTTAAAAACATACATGAAACCTTACCCTGCTCGTGGATGAGGTTTCATGCTTTTTCTGATGCCTGCCTGGGCTCCCGGCCTGCCCGTCAACCTTAAGGTTGGATGGCAGGTCATTCCACTAGTTCAATTAGTTTTAAAATGGCCTCAATTAGCTGTTGACAGGTCGGCGGGCGTACAGCAGATTTGGCTGCGCCTCCGCCAACCTGAAAATTGAAATGATGCGAGGTGACGTCAGGAGTTTCACCTGATGTCATCCTGCATCATTTTACGCATCGGCAAGTGGGCCCCGCCACCCACTTTTGACCTCAATATCCTGCGCTCTTTCTTTCTCTCCATTGATGCTTTTAGACCTGCTGAGTTTTTCCAGCATTTTCTGTTTTTGCTTCAAACTTAAGGTAATTGGCAGAAGAACCGAAGGACACATGAAGAGTACGTTAAAGAAGGGAATTGTTATGATCTGCTTAAAATGCTGTTGGAAGCAAATTGAATAGTAACTTTCAAAAGGAAATTGGATACATACCCCAACAAAGAAAATTTACAGGACAATGGAGAAACAGCATAGTGGGACTAATTGAATAACTCTACCAAAGAGCCAGCATAGAAACAATTGGCTGAATGGCTTTCTTTGGTACTGTACCATCATATGATTTTTATTAAACCATTCTTGGGACAATGACATCACTGGAAAAACCAACATTTATTGCCTGTGCCAAACAGCACTTGAGAAGTCAGCGGTGGATTTTCTTCTTGAGCTGCCACAGTCCATGTGATGAAGGTTGTCTCACAATGCTGTTCGCTTGTGAGTTTCAGAATTTTGATACAGTGTAAATTGTGCATTGGGGGAAGGAAAAGAGAAAGATTGCTTATGTAAGTTTTACATTTTTATTCACAAATAGCTCATAACTCACATCAAAATGGTCCAAGGTTCTAGTTAGTGGAGGTCAGACCTGAGCAGGAATATGGTTCATAGAAATTACAGAGGAGGCCACTTGGCCTATCGTCTGTGTGCTGATGTGAGCGCTAAAGCAAGAGCTGTGGATTCAAAGCAATCTCCCTGCCCTTTCTCTGTATCTTTTTTATTTCTTTCATTTTCAAATCCTTCTCCAGTGTTGTGTTCTTGTAATGATATAAGTCCTTGAGCTTATTTTCTGTATAATGGGCAAGGTACCAATCACTCATAAGGGATTGTGTAAACACATTGTGGGTTCATTTATTAAGATTACGCTGAGAACAGTTATACATAGGTATAAAGCTTGAAGGCATCAAAGCTGTGGGTGTGCGTGTGTGCGTGTGCTCTGCTCAAAGTAAAAGAGAAACTAAGACTGGATCACATGACATATTACCTTTCCAGCGCTGTCATGCTGATATCCCCAAAAGACATATTACAACATCCCCCTTTCTTTTTAAAGATAATTTCCTCCCTTTCAAAGAACTATAACTATTTACAAAACTTGTTCAAGTTTACTTACTATTGCATTAGTGCATAGAACTGATGAATCTATGAGTCTCTAAAACTTAGAGGTAATCTGCTGGTATGCCCAGGTCCTGTAATGGTAACCTTGTATGGAGGTCTCTTTAATTGCTCACAGTGAACTGTGGGACTGGCATTCTTGAATATTCCTAGTTGCAGTTAAGATCTTGTCCTGGACACAACAGGATGGTACGCCAGTTGAGGAGCTGGAATGCATCTGATTTGCCCTCAGTTGTGCCTCACGTTGAGTATTTGTGTGTAATGACTTCATAGGACATTGGTTCTGAACAAATCCTTGTCACCTTTGGATGCCTGCCACATACGTTCTGTGGAATCCTGAATGCAAACATGTTGGTCCAACTGTAAGCTGGACAATTCAGTACCTGTACTCTCCCCTGCAGTCCCAAAATTAATCATCCAGTTTCTGAGAGAGTAGAATGGACAAGAGCAAGCAAACAGGCATGCACCATTCTGCCAAACATGAGCCTGCCAGTGATGGAAGAGTTGCACTTAAATGTGTCACTCTCAGAAGTAACATTGTGATGTGTAGATCCTGCTTGGTCTGTCTACATTTGAACATTAGGAATTTCACAGTGCAAATCATTCATTCAGCTAGGCCATTAGATCTAGCGTAATGAGGAGAAGGGTTAGTGTGGTCAATATTCCATTTCTCACGCATATCCTGAAATTGTTTGTCAATAAATTTCAGACCGTTATCCATAATGATCTCTCTAGGTACATCAAATAAACTGAAAATAACAGTTTAGAGCGTGTGTGACAGTTGAGCTTGATGTATTGTGCAATTGTCGAATAATGGGGTACTTGGCAAAGTAGTCGACGATCATAATGAAGTCAATGTCACGGACATGAAAGAGGTCAGAGGCGATTTTGGATGAAGGATGGGTAGGGACTTGGTATGGAATCAGTGGTGCTTTGTACTGACTTGGCATATGCTCTTGACATGCCTTGCACTTCTTGATGACAACTTCAATGTCATTGTTCATACCGGCCAATAGATTGTCTCCCTTGCGAGTCTTGTCTGATTTACGTCCATGTGTGAGTGGTGAAATTGTTGATGAATATCAGCCAAGATTCTGGTATGATGACTTGCCTGTCTTTAAAAATGACTCCCTGAGAGATGCCTAGCTCGACCCAATAAGACCAAAAAGATCTTGTGTTCATGGATATTCTGAATTGACTCAGGCCATCCTTCAATGATGGTTTTCCTATGTTTTTGTACTGCAGAATCATTCGCCATTTCTTCTTGTAGCTACTGCAATTTGCATTGAGCAAAATGTACCAGATCAATTTGGAGAATTTCTTCCAGTTCGATGTCAATGAAGTCAACTTGTATTGCTAAGGATAGGGTTAGGCAATCTGCTAAGTGTATCCGATGCGACCATCAAGTTACCCAGATTGTACCTACTCTCACAGTTGCAACCTTGAATCTTTATCAAAATATGTTGCAATCTTGGTTTTTTGCCAGATCATCTCCAGTATCTTGTGGTTGGTCTCTGCCACAAATCTTTTGCCAGATAGATAGGTATGAAAATGCATAATTCTGAACACTAAAGCTAATGTTTCCTGCTCAATGTTGGAGCAGTGGGATTACGTTACAAGCAGAGATTTTGAAGCAAATACAATCGGTTTGCCTTTTTGTAGTATGCGTGCTCCCAGGCCTGTCTGCAAGGCATTTATCAACAGAATAGTTGTCTCCTTAGGATTGCAAAATTGCAAAGTTTACGCTTCTGATAATGACTGTTTCAATGCTTCGAAGATGGTCTTTGTGCCACAGGAAAGGTACATCCTTTCTCAACAATTAGTGATGAAGATTTTTGAGTAAAATTGGGAAGGTAGGGACATAAGAAATTAAAGAGACCTAGATGTCTTTGAATATCATCCTTATCTTGAGAAGTCAGCATGGCTTTAATATCCTCCATTTTACTTGGATTGAGACATATGCCAACACTGGAATAAATAGAAATGAAGAAATTTATCCGCTGCGTTTCTGTCTGCTGGCTCTGCATTTGAAAAATCACACTACATACCCTTTTCTCTGCATCTGCTGATGAAGTGGTCTATGGATTCCGTAGCCTGTTGTCGAAATGACAGGAACTCTAGCCAATGAATATGGAAGTTTATCCTAATTCCAAACCAGTCTTCCAATGTGGTACAAATCTTTTGGGGATCCTTTAGATTTGTTCTGTTAATCCTGTGTAGACCCTCATTCCTGATTGTTAGGTGAATTTTTATGGCTTTTTTGTCTGGTTCAGGCACATCTGAATCAAGAAACCATAGCTCTTTATACTATTAAAATATTTTGAATTTGGATAGCTGCAGCTATCCAGGTCAGCTGCATCCCAATTCATACTGGGGTATTTTGAGGACATTTTGACAATATCCCTTTGACCTCTCTTCTTCTATAGTACCTGGGGTGTGTGTCACTGTCGCTGAAGTTCCACCCATGAAGGCGTGTTGAGGTGGGAACGCACCACTCAGTAATTGCATCTTTGCTTTTTATTTACTTTATTGTTCAGCAATTCCCGAAGCCGTCCATTATAATCGAAACCTTCTCTGGCCTGATTTTTATGTCTTTTTTTGGTTTTTTATGTTTGATTTTCCATTGATCACTATTGGCATCTCACCTTTCCCAACTGAGCTAACCTGGTGCTGGTCCTCTCAACGCACGGCCGTACTCATAGAACTGTCAGACTCTGTGCTGCAATCTCACCTCACCGTCTGCTTACCAGTTCTTTATTTGAGCACAAGGTTAGCACGTCCTTCAAAGCATTTCTGCGCAGTCAGTACACTGCATTTTCAGCACTCAACTTTGTTGCAGTCTGACCAAAACGTCACGGGTCTCCGGATGCCATGTAGTATGATTTAAGGCTGCTCATCATGTCGTACCTGTATTTAATCTTGCCGCCTCAACTCGCCTTCATGGGTGGAACTTCAGCGACAGTGACACACACCCCAGGTACTATAGAAGAAGAGAGGTCAAAGGGATATTGTCAAAATGTCCTCAAAATACCCCAGTATGAATTGGGATGCAGCTGACCTGGATAGCTGCAGCTATCCAAATTCAAACCTGTCTTACCACTGCTGATCACCATGGCATGCTCTTGTAATGATATAATTCCTTAAACATATTAGTTGTACAAGGCACAAGGCACTCATTAGAGATTGGGCAAACACATTGTGGGTTCATTTATTAAGACTAAGCACATGAGAACAGCTATAAATAGTTATAAAGCTTGAAGACATCAGAGCTGTGTGTGATCTGCTCAAGGAAAAAGTGAAACTAAGACTGGATTACATTACACATTTCTCTTCTAATGCTGTCACGCTGATATGCCTTAAAGGCATATTACAATGGTGATTTCCCTGCAGGAAGCTCTTGTGTGGTTAGGAAACATGGATTTTCTAGATGTCCACTGGCACTAGGAAGAGCCAGGCACTGTCCTCCTCATCTCCTTCATTAGGTCTTAATTGGTCATTATTGGCAATCTGCTACTGCTGGGCAGAAAATCATTCACTGTTATTGTTCACTCACCTTCAGCTAAATTGCCTGAAGTTGGGACATGTCGGTCTGTTGACCTGACCAAGTTTGCCCTCAGCTCCATCATTGAACCCATATTCAAGGAACCAGACGACTCCAACCTATGTAAGCAGGTGGATACATAGGGAGAGTGACAGAGATTGTGAAGTGAACCCAGATTATGGAAGGGGTCCAGATCACGAGGATGCCCCAAAGACAAGGGCTAGCTGAGCATGGATGAAGCTGTCCCAATAGTAGGTTCAGATGTCTGATGGTGAGGTTGGTGAGGTCACGATTGCAGAGGTGAAGCCCGATGTGGTTGGTGTGGAGGGTGGTGCTTGGTGGGGCAAGTGTCTGATGTGCTCATGGATTCCTAATGGTGGATGAGGACTCTTTTCTTAATGGAGATGGAGCTAACAGATCACGGGGGTAGGGTGTTTACTGCGTAACTTGTTGGGCCTGGTGAAAATACTCAAGTTCCTCCTGGCCCACAAGCCGTGCTGTAAAGACACTTATCTGATAAATATAGGCCAGGATTTTCCCCTTGGCAATTTGAGGGTGGGGCCTGGTTGCCGAAAGGAAAATGATGGGGGATGGCATCGGTAGGAACCCCCGACGTCATCCCAGTCCATTTAAATTTTTAGGGAGGTAGGTGGACAGCGAAATCAGCTGTCCGCCCGCCGACCTGTCAATGGCCAATTGAAGCCATTGACAGGCTAATTAAAGTAATTAAAGACCCGCCCGGCCTACCTTAAGGCTGACGGGCAGGCCAGGAGCCCCAGCGGGCTCCAGATTATTGATGAAATTTCATCCACTGGCAGGATGAAGTTTCATGTCAGTTTTGTAAAAAATTAATAAAGTTTATGTGTTTTTTATTAACGTGTCCCATCTCGTGTGACATTGTCACATGAGGGGGACATGATAATCATTTTTTTATGTTTCTATTTTTAAAGTTTTTTCCACTGTCAGTATTCTCCCTGAGACAGGACTTTGCCTCAGGGAGTAGTGGACTCTTTCGCGTGCATGCACAAAAGAGCGCACTTTGACTGATGGGGATTCCCTCTCCCCCGCAGAACAGGAACTACATAGCACTTCCCATCGGGGATGCCGCTGGGCATGCCTTAATCAGCCCGCCTACCTAAAGTGGCAGTGGGCCCCGTTTAAGTGGTGGGGGTCAGCTGGCTGCCTGCTGCCAAGCTGGTGGGGCCCACACGTCATCCATGGGCAAGATTCTGCCCATAGCCTTTTTGCCCGTTTTAATCTACCGAGCTTCCTGAGGTTTGGAAAATCTGACTGCAGTTAAAAATAGAATGAATATTAAAATGAAGACAGGCAGTCTCATTTTAATATTTCAATAACTGATCCACTACCACAAGCGGATTGGTTGCTCACACCTTATTCCACTTCAAGGACTGGGTAGGATTGGGATATTTTCAGTTGCTGTTCCACATTTTTGGCCTCTTAATACCTCACACAAACCCAACTCACTCATTCTTGGGCGTTAATGTTCAGCCCATAGTGATTGTCTCAAAAGGCACTTGTGCTAAAACATCTGATGTTCTAATCATCCTCTATGGAACCATTTAATTTTCCCCCTTCATTCTCCTGCTAGCAAGCCTCCTCCCATCTGTTACCGACTTACCAACTGCCTCAAAATAATTCATTGTTTTGAAAGCCTATCTTTGATCTCTTTCTTAAAGTATATTGCTTCACATTTCTTTGCATTAGATGCATTTAACACCCTATATGCCCATTCAGTCTGCCTTGTATACAATTTATATATTCCTTCTCACAGTTTACAATGCTCCTTTTGATATTTTGATATCAATATTGCCTTAGTGCCAAGGCCCAAATCAATTTTAGAAATGGAAAACAAAAGTTCCATCACAGTTCCATAGACACCAAGTCAAAAAGGATCTATTTATTTCTAATCTTTGCCTTCTGTCTTCTTGAATTCCCTGTATTAATGTGCTTATTATTTTAACTTCATTTTTAGGACATTGCTGGCAAGACTTGCTTTTCTTGCCCATCCCTAGCCTCTCTGAGAAGATGATGGGGGAAACCATGTATAGACTAGATGGGTAAGGCTGGCAGATTTAATTCCTGAAAGAGTCTTATTGAAACAGATGGGATTTATGGTAATCTGACAGCTGCATAGTCATATTCTCTCGATTATTAGGGCAGAATCGTCCAGTCCCATTGGCAGCAGGAGTCATGTCAGGCATGAGCGGATAATATGGCGAGAAGGCCAAAACTTGGTTTCACGCTGTCGTGAAAAGAGTTTGCGATCGTCCGCTCTGCCCGTCAATGGTGAGCTGCATTTCTCATCGTCCAATGTCGAGAACTTAATTTTAATGCATTTGCATCTCATTGTTGTGCCCTCACGCAGGAATTATTCCCTAACATCAAATTTACCACCCATGTCAGCATGACTTCAGAACAGCGTGCTTCGCAACTGCGTCTGGCGGCCTGACCTTTGAGGGGAACTCAGAAGTGAGTGCACACAACCTTGAGCAACACTCGCGAGCATCACCTGTAGGACATCAAGAAGAAGGCACCACGCATTCAGGTGGGGGCACAGGCAAGTCACTATTTCCTGGCTGGCTTTCAGTACGGTGCTGGATCAGAGGCTTCAATTACAGGTGAGGCTTGTTGGGGGGGAAGGTTAGGGGGCAAAGTAGCAAAGGCTGAAAGAAATATACCCCACATGATAGGGAGTAGTTGTTGGGGGCAGGGAGGGTGCGGATGAGGGAAGCAGTCACGGACTTGGAAAAGCTTGTTATAAGTGGGCATTCTTCCACAGCTCAGACTGTTCAGCAGCTCCTTTGACATGTTTGGAGTCAGGCCTCTGAAGCTATTCTGCCCACTCACGCAATGCAAAAGCATGCTCCAGAAATTTTCATCCCTCTGACGCAGACTGCAAATTAATGTGCGTTTTATGGGGCCAGCAGAGCTATTGAACCACTGGGCAAGTTGTACAATCTCCTTGCGAAAGGTGGCCGTGGCACAGTCAATGGTGGAGATGCTCTCAGCCCTTTGCGATGTCTTTATTAAGGTTTGGACCAGGATTCATTATGGTTCAAGCTAACAACGCAGCCTTGCAGTGTGGGTTAGGGGAATGCCTGTGCCCGAGCTGAGAGCACAGCTAGCAGTCCAGTCGCCGAAGCTGCCGCCAATTGGTAAAGTGGAGTGGGGCAGAGGTGGGTGGGATTACGGACAGTCATAAAGCACTGGCCATCCAAGTGGTGTCCAGCACTCTCCTGCAAGCATAAAAGGGCCTTTAGACTTAACCAAGAGAGGTCCTTAGGACACATATGCTTGCCCACCCATCTCTCTCTTTGATCCTACAGGAGGAGAACATCAGGATCATGGAGCCTGGTGATTTAATGGGTATGCCTCATGGCTGATAGAAAACAGAGAAGGAAATGGGTGCAGTGAGGTGCCTGGCTCGGCAAAGGGAGGAGCATCTCCCTCAAGATGAAGGGTGGCAGGGCCTGCTGCATGCGCAGCTGAGATCCAGAGCGAGCCATCACTCATAGGCACCTCACTAGACCCAGGGTATATAGACGGCGCTTGTCATTCCTGCGGATGACTGAAAACAAGTGTTGATGATTACTGTGAGTATCTAGGGAACTGGTTGGTCACATATGCCACCTGCTGCGGGATTTGGCGCTATTCGGACATGGAGGGCACCCACTGCCAGTGGGTGTGAAAGTGACCATGGCACTCAATAATTATGCTAGTTGCTCCTTCCAGGGTTCCACAGGTGACCTGTGTGGGATCTCATAAGTCTCTATGCATAACTGTATCCAGGAGGTCATGGACGCCATCTTCGTAAAGGCACAGAACTTTGTGCATTTCGCCTGGGATCAGGAAAGCCAGGAAGCAAGAGCGCTGAATTTTGCGCAGATTTCTGGTTTTGCACAGGTGTAGGGTGCTGTTGACTGCACTCACATAGCACTGAGAGCTCTGTGGCAACAAGCATTCAACCACATCAACCACAAGGGCTTCCACTCGCTGAATGTTAAAGCTGGTCTGCAACCACAACAAAAGCATCCAACAGGTCTGGCATGATTCCATGACTCCTACATCCTTAGCAGGTCTCAGATCCTTGCCATCTTTCAGGGTCCAAGGAGGTAGCAGGATTGGCTCCTCAGGGACATGGGCTACCCATAAAAGACGTGGTTGATGATGCCTGTGTGGCAGCCTCAGACTGCAGCAGAGTGGCGGTATAACAAAGCTCATCCTGTGACCCAGATTTTGGTGGAGCAAACAATAGGCATTTTGAAAATGAGGTTCCGGTCAAGCCCTGCGATACAGTCTTCAGGGGTGTCGCGCACTATCGTAGCTTGCTGCACGTAAAACAACTTGGCGCTGCAATGGGGGAGGACCTGGCTGAGGAGGAAGAGATGGAAGAGTTGCACGGCTCCTCCCATGAGGGGGATATCGAAGGAGATGATAATGATGAGGTCCACAAAGGCAAGGATGCAGGCAATGCAGTCATCACACTGGCCAGACGAGGCCGGCGCACTTGGGAGGCCCTCATAGCCATAAGATTCATGGAGGATGATGACAAGATGCAGTGAGGACAGTCCTGACATCTTCACCTTGCACCTGTGAACGTTTGACTCCTGTGTGGCTGTTGGCAGCGCACATGCCTTCAGTCATTGTTATTGAGGTCTACAGCACAGAAAAAGGCCCTTCGGCCCATTGAATCTGCGCCAGTCAAACAAGTACCTAACTATTCTAATCCCATTTTCCATCACTAGGCCCATAGCCTTGTATGCCATGGCATCGCAAGTGCAAATCCAAACACTTCTTAAATGTTATGAGGGTTTGTGCCCTCAATTCATCTGCCTTATTCATCAGACTCCTTGCATTAAAATAAATACCATCCAACCTTGCCATAACCTTCCTTGTGCCTTAAATGGCCTATAATTTCTTTGCCTTCCAGACTCACTTGCTCTCTCCTCTGATTTTGGCTGTGCATCTACCCCTCATGAACCACCTGTGTTTTAATCTGTTTCCTAGCTCCCTAAATTCTGTTTGCAGGACCTCATCCCTCTTCCTACCTATGTCATTGGTACCAATATGTACCACGATCTCTGTCTGTTTGCCCTCCCCCTTTACAATGCCCTGCAGCCATTCAGTGACATCCTTGACCCTGGCACCAGGGAGGCAACATACCATCCTGGAGTCATGTCTACGGCTGTAGAAATGCCTGTTTGTTCCCCTTACTATTGAGTCTCCTACCACTATTTCTCTTCCCCTGTTTTTCCTCCCCCCTGTGCAGCTGAGTCACTCAGTGCCATGAGCGTGGCTGCACTCCCCAGAGGAACCGTCACTCTCACTGTTTTCCAACATAGAAAAATGGTTCTCAGGTGAGATGCACCATGAGGATTTCCTGACTATTTGCCTGACACCTTTCTTCTGACTGATGGTCACCCATTCCCTCTCTGTCTGCACTTCCATAAGCTGTGGGGTGACCATGTCTAAAAACGCGCTATCCATGAAACTCTCAGCCTCGCAGATGCACCTCAGTGCCTCCAGCTGCCGCTCAAGCTCCGAAACTCGGAGCTCAAGTAACTGCAGCTGCTGGCACTTCCTGCACATGTGGTCGGTCAGAGCGCAAGGAACGTCCAGACCTTCCCACATGTTGCAGGCAGTACATAGCACGGGACTGAGCTGCCCTGCCATGCCTCTAGTTGAAAAAAAGGAGCCCTTACTTTAAGCTAAATACAGTGAAAAAGTTAAATTATTTATGTACTTTAAATAAAAACTAGAAACCTTACCTTTCCTTAGCTTAATCTATTTTAAACTGGAGAAAAACAGGAGAAATAAACTGGAGAAAACACTTACCCACTACTCACCAGTCAGCACTCACCTTTGTGCTGACATCACTTTTTAAAGCTTCCCCGCGCTTGCGCTGGTCCTGATCTCTCCACTGCTCTCTCGTGCTGTCTTGTGATGCCACTCTTATTATTTTCAACAAGAGCTGACTGCAGGACACTCTTCCCAGGCTGCTTCACTGCGATGCTGACTGCAGGACACTCGTCCCCTCTTCAGTGCTCAGGCCCTAATAGTCACTAGATTCCAGGAGGATGATGACGACATGCAGGAGGGCACTCCATAGATCTTCACCTTGCCTCTGCAAATGCCTGACTCCTGTCAGACTAAGTGCAGTTCACTTGTATTCTGTAATCAGGAACATATCGTGGAGACGCAGCCGTGAAACTTTAAAAGCACCTGATCCTTTGTCAGCCTTCGGCACCCGTCCCCTTCAGGAGCACACCATTACCAGTCACAGATGCTGAAGAGCTAGGGGGCCAGTCCCACCTCAAAGATGCTGTGAGCACACAGACAAGCACCATCGAAGTGCAGGCATCTCTAATGTGTCCAGTGAGTGTGAAGCTGGACCATCACTTTGCTCTGAAGGTTACACACTGCACAGGGAAAAGACCCTGGACTGAGGCACCTGCCTTTATCTTGTGCCCGGAACCAAGATTTCACATTTGAGTGACACGAACGCTGTTCATCATAACAAGGAGCCATGGGAAGAAAAATTTCTTGGGAGTTTATTTACAATAGTGAACATTATGTACAAGTGATTAACCCCATGCCCAGGTTGTGCAACTACATCTTCTTAACGCTTGGCCTAAATAGCCAAGTGGTTATGGTACTGGGTTTGTAACCCTAAGATCAAGAGTTCAAATCTCACAATGGCAAACTATGAAACAATGTAACTTCATCTGAAACAGATGGAAACGGGTTTGTACTCAAAAGAGTTACATCTTCTTAACGAGGCTTGGCCTAAATAGCCAAGTGGTTATGGTACTGGGCTTGTAACCCCAAGATCAAGAGTTCAAATCTCACAATGGCAAACTATTAAAACAATGTAACTTCATCTGAAACAGATGGAAATGTGTTTGTACTAGATAGAGTTACATGAATGATGGGCAAGGCTAGGATCCACCTGGACTGCAATGGGGAGGCTTCCCCTCCTTGAGGCTATGGTGGGACGTGGGCAAGACTCACGTCCGAGTTTTCTGTCAAGAGTACGCGAAGGGGTCGACAAAGAGACGCAAATCCAGGGTCGAGGAGTTAGAGAAGGAGGTGCTCGACCTGGAGGCACGTCTCTGTCAGCCCGACGCGGACCCGGCCCTGCGGTCGGTGTACGATGAGAAGAAGGGCGCGCTGCTCCATCTCTGCCCCGCTGAGGAATCCTGGCCGGCAAACTGGCAGGAACTGGAGACGAAAGTCACCGCTCGCCTGCGGCGCTGGACAGGACTGCTCCGAGTGCTATCTTACCGAGGTCGAGTTCTGGTCATAAACCAGCTGATCGCCGCCATGTTGTGGTATCGGCTGGTCACTTTGACCCCTCCCCCGGACTTTGTCACAAGAATCCAGAGATTGTTAGTCGACTTCTTCTGGGACAAAAGATTGCACTGGGTCGCTGCCGAGGTTCTGAGTCTCCCGCTTAGGGAGGGTGGTCAGGCGCTAGTGTGCCTACGCACACAGGTGGCGACTTTCCGCCTTCAGACCCTGCAGCGATACCTCTACGTCGAGCCTCCTCCTAGATGGTGTGCCCTGATGATGTATTTCCTCCGTCAGGTGCACGGCCTGAATTATGACGTGCAGCTCCTGTTTATAGAACAGCTGGGCCTCGGTGGCTCCTTGCAGGCGTTGCCCGTCTTTTACCAGGACCTGATCAAAGTCTGGAAAGTGGTCGCCTCGCGACGCAGCTCTCCCCCGTCAGGAGTAGCGGCTATCGTCAGAGAGCCGCTGCTCAGGAATCCGCCCCTCCGTCCTTTTCAGTGGTTGGCGGAGAGGAGGGCTGTGGCCGCAGGGGTGACCAGGATCGGGGACGTGCTGGGTGGCGGAGGACTGGGCTGGATGCTCCCGCAGGAGTTGGCGCGACGCGCGTCTGTGAGTGTCCAGGTCGCAGCCGATGCCATCCAAGACCTGAGAACGGTCGTGCTCGGACCCGACGTTATTTTGGGTCTTGAGGTGGCCCAGGTGCGCGGTGGTCTTCCATCTGAGCGTTCCCCTGTTCGGACGGAATTCCACATTGGCCCCAAGCCCCGAACCCTCCCTCGGGTGCTGGTGCCCCGCAATATGAGCCGCTTCGGGGACATGCCCTCTGTGCCTTTTGGCACGGCAAAGAGGGGCTTTTTGTACGGACTGCTGCTGCACACCTTCCATTTTCTCGCCCTTGTCCGTCGACCGGACACGCCCTGGCGTGCCTTGTTGGCCGTCCGGCGGCGGAGGCCCTCGATGGGAGGCCCTCTACGGAGGTGTCCTCCCCCTTTCTATCGGGGACCTGGGTTGGAGGGTGTTGCATGCAGCAGTCCCTTATAATAAGAGGATGCATAGGTTCACGGACTCTCAGGACACATGCCCTTTTTGCGATCTTGTGGAGTCCGTGGACCATGTATACATAGGGTGTTGTAGGCTGCACTCCCTTTTTAGTTATTTGAAAAACCTTTTATTGATGTTTTGTTTGCACTTCAGCCCCACGCTCCTGATCTATGGGCACCCGGTGCGGAAGGGGGTCGGGAAGGAGGAGGACCTCCTCGTGAACCTGCTCCTGGGCCTGGCCAAGTTGGCCATTAACAGGTCCAGGCAGCGGGTGATCGACGGGGGAGTCCCGCCCGATTGTTTGTCCCTCTTCCGCGGCTACGTTCGCTGCCGGATGTCCCTGGAGAAGGAGCACGCGGTGTCTGCTGGCACTCTCGAGGCCTTCCGTGCTCGGTGGGCACCGCGGGGACTGGGGTGTTTTGTTGACCCCTTTAATCACATTTTGATTTAA
The DNA here is from genome assembly GCF_017639515.1 of Carcharodon carcharias. Lineage (NCBI taxonomy): Eukaryota > Metazoa > Chordata > Chondrichthyes > Lamniformes > Lamnidae > Carcharodon > Carcharodon carcharias. Next base: position 151,560,453 of record NC_054472.1, read on the forward strand.
AGTTTGTAAGTTTCCTTTAAACTTTGTTCTTGGTTTTACAGCTGACCTGAATTAGGGGCTGTGCCTGATTTATCCCAATTTTGTTGATTTGGTTTTCATTTAAAAGATTATCAAGAGTTCAAATCTCACCATTGCAAATTATGAAACAATGTAATTTCATCTGAATAGGAACAGATGGAAATGTGTTTGTACTTGAAAGAGTTACAAAAATAATGAGCTTGGCTTAAATGGCCAAGTGGTTACAGTACTGGGTTTGTAACCCCAAGATCAAGAGTTCAAATCTCACAATGGCAAACAATGTAACTTCATCTGAAAAACAGATGGAAACATGTTTGTACTCAAAAGAGTTACAAAGCATCTGCATGGATGTACACACACACCAAGCTTACAGTTGGCAGAGAGGCCATTCTGCCAGGCAGCATTCACATTTTCTGCGTCCAGACTCGACCGCCTTTACGTTTCGAAGGCGTACGTGTCCTGCGTTCCGGCTGCTTCTATACAGCAGGTTCCGTGCACGGACCACCGTCTGGTGTGGGCGGAGATCACTTCGTTCTGCGCTCGGACGGGGTCCGCGTACTGGCATTTTAATAACCTGTTGTTGGAAGACCAGCGGTTCCTGGACTCGTTCCGTCGCTTCTGGGCCGGCTGGAGAAGGAAGCGGGGAGGCTTCCCCTCCTTGAGGCTATGGTGGGACGTGGGCAAGACTCACGTCCGTGTTTTCTGTCAAGAGTACGCGAAGGGGTCGACAAAGAGACGCAAATCCAGGGTCGAGGAGTTGGAGAAGGAGGTGCTCGACCTGGAGGCACGTCTCCGTCAGCCCGACGCGGACCCGGCCCTGCGGTCGGTGTACGATGAGAAGAAGGGCGCGCTGCGGGACCTGCAACTGGTCGGGTCTCGGGGCGCGTTCGTGAGGTCGCGGATCTGTTTCCTTAAGGAGATGGACCGTGGCTCTCCCTTCTTCTACTCACTGGAAAAAAGGCACGGGGTCCGTAAGCAGCTCTTTACGCTGCTGGCCGACGACGGATCACTTGTCTCGGATCCGGAGGGCATCAGGGCCATTGCCCGAGATTACTACACTGCCCTTTTCTCTCCGGATATGTCCAGTGAGGAAGCTTGCAGAGTTTTGTGGGAGGACCTGCCGCAGGTCGGCCCGGAGTGCGCCGGAAAGCTCGACTCCCCTATAAGTCTGGGGGAGCTGACCGGCGCACTCGACGGTCTTTCTAGGGGCAAAACCCCGGGACTAGACGGGCTGACCGTGGAGTTCTTCAGGGCGTTCTGGGACGTCTTGGGGAGCGACTCCGCGGGGGTCCTGGGGGAGAGCATTGCTACCGGGGAGATGCCCCTTTCGTGGCGCAGGGCCGTGATTGCCCTGCTGCCGAAGAAGGGGGATCTCCGCCTTCTTAAAAACTGGCGCCCGGTCTCCCTCCTCAGCACGGACTACAAAATCTTCGCCCGAGCCATGTCTTCTCGGCTCGGCACCGTGCTGGACCACATGATCCACCCTGACCAGTCCTACACCGTCCCGGACCGAACCATTTATGATAACATCCATCTGGTCCGGGACATCATCCACCATTCCCAGAGGGCTGGTCTGTCGAGCGCCTTCCTGTCTCTCGATCAGGAGAAGGCGTTCGACAGGGTGGATCACGAATACTTACTCGGAACTCTGCGAGCTTTCGGGTTCGGGACGCATTTTGTCGCCCGGATCCGACTTCTGTACACCGCCGCGGAGTGTCTAGTGAAGGTTAACGGGTCCCTGACGGCGCCCCTTCGCTTTGGGAGAGGGGTACGTCAGGGCTGCCCCCTGTCTGGCCAGTTGTATTCTATCTGCGTGGAGCCTTTCCTGCGCCTCTTGCGGAGGAGGTTGTCGGGATTGGTTCTGCGCGGGCCGGGCATCGGGGTGGTCATTTCGGCTTACGCCGATGACGTGCTCCTTATGTTTAGTGACCCGGCTGACCTGCGGAGGATGCGCGAGTGCCAGGAGGTCTACTCTGCCGCTTCTTCTGCCAGGATCAACTGGGGTAAATGTTCTGGACTCCTGGTCGGTCAGTGGCAGATGGATCCCCTACCCGAGGAGCTCAGGCCTTTCACCTGGAGCAGGACCAGCCTCCTCTACCTGGGGGTCCATCTCTGCCCCGCTGAGGAATCCTGGCCGGCAAACTGGCAGGAACTGGAGACGAAAGTCACCGCTCGCCTGCGGCGCTGGACAGGACTGCTCCGAGTGCTATCTTACCGAGGTCGAGTTCTGGTCATAAACCAGCTGATCGCCGCCATGTTGTGGTATCGGCTGGTCACTTTGACCCCTCCCCCGGACTTTGTCACAAGAATCCAGAGATTGTTAGTCGACTTCTTCTGGGACAAAAGATTGCACTGGGTCGCTGCCGAGGTTCTGAGTCTCCCGCTTAGGGAGGGTGGTCAGGCGCTAGTGTGCCTACGCACACAGGTGGCGACTTTCCGCCTTCAGACCCTGCAGCGATACCTCTACGTCGAGCCTCCTCCTAGATGGTGTGCCCTGATGACGTATTTCCTCCGTCAGGTGCACGGCCTGAATTATGACGTGCAGCTCCTGTTTATAGAACAGCTGGGCCTCGGTGGCTCCTTGCAGGCGTTGCCCGTCTTTTACCAGGACCTGATCAAAGTCTGGAGAGTGGTCGCCTCGCAACGCAGCTCTCCCCCGTCAGGAGTAGCGGCTATCGTCAGAGAGCCGCTGCTCAGGAATCCGCCCCTCCGTCCTTTTCAGTGGTTGGCGGAGAGGAGGGCTGTGGCCGCAGGGGTGACCAGAATCGGGGACGTGCTGGGTGGCGGAGGACTGGGCTGGATGCTCCCGCAGGAGTTGGCGCGACGCGCGTCTGTGAGTGTCCAGGTCGCAGCCGATGCCATCCAAGACCTGAGAACGGTTGTGCTCGGACCCGACGTTATTTTGGGTCTTGAGGCGGCCCAGGTGCGCGGTGGTCTTCCGTCTGAGCGTTCCCCTGTTCGGACGGAATTCCACATTGGCCCCAAGCCCCGAACCCTCCCTCGGGTGCCGGTGCCCCGCAATATGAGCCGCCTCGGGGACATGCCCTCTGTGCCTTTTGGCACGGCAAAGAGGAGCTTTTTGTACGGACTGCTGCTGCACACCTTCCATTTTCTCGCCCTTGTCCGTCGACCGGACACGCCCTGGCGTGCCTTGTTGCCGTCCGGCGGCGGAAGCCCCCGATGGGAGGCCCTCTACGGAGGTGTCCTCCCCCTTTCTATCGGAGACCTGGGTTGGAGGGTGTTGCATGCAGCAGTCCCTTATAATAAGAGGATGCATTGGTTCGCGGACTCTCAGGACACGTGCCCTTTTTGTGGTCTTGTGGAGTCCGTGGACCATGTATACATAGGGTGTTGTAGGCTGCACTCCCTTTTTAGTTATTTGAAAAACCTTTTATTGATGTTTTGTTTGCACTTCAGCCCCACGCTCCTGATCTATGGGCACCCGGTGCGGAAGGGGGTCGGGAAGGAGGAGGACCTCCTCGTGAACCTGCTCCTGGGCCTGGCCAAGTTGGCCATTAACAGGTCCAGGCAGCGGGTGATCGACGGGGGAGTCCCGCCCGATTGTTTGTCCCTCTTCCGCGGCTACGTTCGCTGCCGGATGTCCCTGGAGAAGGAGCACGCGGTGTCTGCTGGCACTCTCGAGGCCTTCCGTGCTCGGTGGGCACCGCGGGGACTGGGGTGTTTTGTTGACCCCTTTAATCACATTTTGATTTAAAGTTTGTAAGTTTCCTTTAAAACTTTGTTCTTGGTTTTACAGCTGACCTGAATTAGGGGCTGTGCCTGATTTATCCCAATTTTGTTGATTTGGTTTTCATTTAAAAGATTATCAAGAGTTCAAATCTCACAATGGCAAACTATTAAAACAATGTAACTTCATCTGAAACAGATGGAAATGTGTTTGTACTAGATAGAGTTACATGAATGATGGGCAAGGCTAGGATCCACCTGGACTGCAATGGGGAGGCTTCCCCTCCTTGAGGCTATGGTGGGACGTGGGCAAGACTCACGTCCGAGTTTTCTGTCAAGAGTACGCGAAGGGGTCGACAAAGAGACGCAAATCCAGGGTCGAGGAGTTGGAGAAGGAGGTGCTCGACCTGGAGGCACGTCTCCGTCAGCCCGACGCGGACCCGGCCCTGCGGTCGGTGTACGATGAGAAGAAGGGCGCGCTGCGGGACCTGCAACTGGTCAGGTCTCGGGGTGCGTTCGTGAGGTCGCGGATCTGTTTCCTTAAGGAGATGGACCGTGGCTCTCCCTTCTTCTACTCACTGGAAAAAAGGCACGGGGTCCGTAAGCAGCTCTTTACGCTGCTGGCCGACGACGGATCCCTTGTCTCGGATCCGGAGGGCATCAGGGCCATTGCCCGAGATTACTACACTGCCCTGTTCTCTCCGGATCCGTCCAGTGAGGAAGCTTGCAGAGTTTTGTGGGAGGACCTGCCGCAGGTCGGCCCGGAGTGCGCCGGAAAGCTCGACTCCCCTATAAGTCTGGGGGAGCTGACCGGCGCACTCGACGGTCTTTCTAGGGGCAAAACCCCGGGACTAGACGGGCTGACCGTGGAGTTCTTCAGGGCGTTCTGGGACGTCTTGGGGAGCGACTTCGCGGGGGTCCTGGGGGAGAGCATTGCTACCGGGGAGATGCCCCTTTCGTGGCGCAGGGCCGTGATTGCCCTGCTGCCGAAGAAGGGGGATCTCCGCCTTCTTAAAAACTGGCGCCTGGTCTCCCTCCTCAGCACGGACTACAAAATCTTCGCCCGAGCCATGTCTTCTCGGCTCGGCACCGTGCTGGACCACATGATCCACCCTGACCAGTCCTACACCGTCCCGGACCGAACCATTTATGATAACATCCATCTGGTCCGGGACATCATCCACCATTCCCAGAGGGCTGGTCTGTCGAGCGCCTTCCTGTCTCTCGATCAGGAGAAGGCGTTCGATAGGGTGGATCACGAATACTTACTGGGAACTCTGCGAGCTTTCGGGTTCGGGACACATTTTGTCGCCCGGATCCGACATCTGTACACCGCCGCGGAGTGTCTAGTGAAGGTTAACGGGTCCCTGACGGCGCCCCTTCGCTTTGGGAGAGGGGTACGTCAGGGCTGCCCCCTGTCTGGCCAGTTGTATTCTATTTGCGTGGAGCCTTTCCTGCGCCTCTTGCGGACGAGGTTGTCGGGATTGGTTCTGCGCGGGCCGGGCATCGGGGTGGTCCTTTCGGCTTACGCCGATGACGTGCTCCTTATGTTTAGTGACCCGGCTGACCTGCGGAGGATGCGCGAGTGCCAGGAGGTCTACTCTGCCGCTTCTTCTGCCAGGATCAACTGGGGTAAATGTTCTGGACTCCTGGTCGGTCAGTGGCAGATGGATCCCCTACCCGAGGAGCTCAGGCCTTTCACCTGGAGCAGGACCAGCCTCCTCTACCTGGGGGTCCATCTCTGCCCCGCTGAGGAATCCTGGCCGGCAAACTGGCAGGAACTGGAGACGAAAGTCACCGCTCGCCTGCGGCGCTGGACAGGACTGCTCCGAGTGCTATCTTACCGAGGTCGAGTTCTGGTCATAAACCAGCTGATCGCCGCCATGTTGTGGTATCGGCTGGTCACTTTGACCCCTCCCCCGGACTTTGTCACAAGAATCCAGAGATTGTTAGTCGACTTCTTCTGGGACAAAAGATTGCACTGGGTCGCTGCCGAGGTTCTGAGTCTCCCGCTTAGGGAGGGTGGTCAGGCGCTAGTGTGCCTACGCACACAGGTGGCGACTTTCCGCCTTCAGACCCTGCAGCGATACCTCTACGTCGAGCCTCCTCCTAGATGGTGTGCCCTGATGACGTATTTCTTCCGTCAGGTGCACGGCCTGAATTATGACGTGCAGCTCCTGTTTATAGAACAGCTGGGCCTCGGTGGCTCCTTGCAGGCATTGCCCGTCTTTTACCAGGACCTGATCAAAGTCTGGAAAGTGGTCGCCTCGCGACGCAGCTCTCCCCCATCAGGAGTAGCGGCTCTCGTCAGAGAGCCGCTGCTCAGGAATCCGCCCCTCCGTCCTTTTCAGTGGTTGGCGGAGAGGAGGGCTGTGGCCGCAGGGGTGACCAGGATCGGGGACGTGCTGGGTGGTGGAGGACTGGGCTGCTTGCTCCCGCAGGAGTTGGCGCGACGCGCGTCTGTGAGTGTCCAGGTCGCAGCCGATGCCATCCAAGACCTGAGAACGGTCGTGCTCGGACCCGACGTTATTTTGGGTCTTGAGGTGGCCCAGGTGCGCGGTGGTCTTCCGTCTGAACGTTCCCCTGTTCGGACGGAATTCCACATTGGCCCCAAGCCCCGAACCCTCCCTCGGGTGCTGGTGCCCCGCAATATGAGCCGCCTCGGGGACATGCCCTCTGTGCCTTTTGACACGGCAAAGAGGGGCTTTTTGTACGGACTGCTGCTGCACACCTTCCATTTTCTCGCCCTTGTCCGTCGACCGGACACGCCCTGGCGTGCCTTGTTGCAGTCCGGCGGCGGAGGCCCTCGATGGGAGGCCCTCTACGGAGGTGTCCTCCCCCTTTCTATCGGGGACCTGGGTTGGAGGGTGTTGCATGCAGCAGTCCCTTATAATAAGAGGATGCATAGGTTCACGGACTCTCAGGACACATGCCCTTTTTGCGGTCTTGTGGAGTCCGTGGACCATGTATACATAGGGTGTTGTAGGCTGCACTCCCTTTTTAGTTATTTGAAAAACCTTTTATTGATGTTTTGTTTGCACTTCAGCCCCACGCTCCTGATCTATGGGCACCCGGTGCGGAAGGGGGTCGGGAAGGAGGAGGACCTCCTCGTGAACCTGCTCCTGGGCCTGGCCAAGTTGGCCATTAACAGGTCCAGGCAGTGGGCGATCGACGGGGGAGTCCCGCCCGATTGTTTGTCCCTCTTCCGTGGCTACGTTCGCTGCCGGATGTCCCTGGAGAAGGAGCACGCGGTGTCTGCTGGCACTCTTGAGGCCTTCCGTGCTCGGTGGGCACCGCGGGGACTGGGGTGTTTTGTTGATCCCTTTAATCACATTTTGATTTAAAGTTTGTAAGTTTCCTTTAAACTTTGTTCTTGGTTTTACAGCTGACCTGAATTAGGGGCTGTGCCTGATTTATCCCAATTTTGTTGATTTGGTTTTCATTTAAAAGATTATCAAGAGTTCAAATCTCACAATGGCAAACTATGAAACAATGTAATTTCATCTGAGAAAACAGATGGAAACGGGTTTGTACTCGAAAGAGTTACATCTTCTTAACCTTCCTAACCCTGCTACATCTTGGTACTCCCCCAACATCCACAGCGGAGGTGGAGACAGTCTCCTAACTGCTATGTCCTGCATGGGATGACCTATATGGGTGCCCTCTGGAGGTCCAAGACCCAGAGGGCCCCAGCCCACTTTGGGTGTCTTGCTGTAGGCCAGGTGCACCCTCTTCGGCTGTGGAGCTGGAGATGATGGGGCCATAGGAAGATGGGATTTGGATTGGCCAAACAATCTCGGAGTCACCTGGGTGGATGGCCCTAGGGTGTCAAGCTGCTGGTCCTCCTCCCTATGGGTGCCCAAATGACCCCTGGCTAACTCCTTGAGGGGAAAGGGAAGCTGGAGTGAGATCGAGCTGCCCCAGGGAAGGACAAGAAAACACTTCACTCTGAAGATCTCCTTGAAGCGCAGCAGCATTGATCTTAATGACTGGGAGGAACTTCCTACCAGTTGTTCGAAATGGCCACAACTTGTCCATCAAGCTGCATCGCACTTTGAGATGCAACCATTCAATGATGAGGCAGAGCAGCAACATAGAAGCAAAGAAAAGGAAGCAAATACTGCACTCCAGATCTCATTACCTTGTGGGAAATCCTTCACCATGTGCCCAAAGATCTGTGGGTCAAGAATCAGCCTGTTCAGTCACATGAAGACCCATGACAGAAACTTGCATCATCCTTGAATCAAGGGGCAGCCACCACTGCCGCCAATGACAACGATGGGTGACAAATGGGACCTGGTCCGAGCTAGGATGTGGTTGGTGGGATTTTGCATGTGCTTAAGTTTATGGAGGGTGGAAGATCGGAGGCTAACTATGTGTGTACTGGAATAGTCAAATCTATAGGTAACAAAGCCATAGATCAGGGATTCATCAGTACATGAGCAGAGGCAGGGTGTTGAGCCAGGTGATTTTATGGAGGTGGAAATAAGGGTTTTAGTAAGGGTACATATATGTTCTCAAAATCTCATGGTCAAAAACGACACCAAGCTTGTGAACTGTCTGCTTCAGCCTCAGAAAGTTGCCAAGATAAGGGAAGGGAGTCAGTGACTAGAGAGTGTATTTGTGGCAGGAACAATGATAAATGACTTGGTACCCCAATATTTGCTTGGAGGAAATTCCTGTTCATTCAGCACTGAATGTCAGACAAACAGTCTGACAATTCAGGAACTGTGGAGGGGTCAAGGGAAGTGGGGGTGATCTAGAGCTAGGTGTCTTCAGCATAGGCTCTCCACCATCTACAAAGTACTCTCTGCTTGCCTGAATGAATGCAGCTCTATCAACACTCAGGAAGCTCAACACCACTCCCTCTACCACTGATGCACAGTGGCATACAATGCACAAGATGCACTGAAATATCTCGCCAAGCTTCCTTTGACAATGCCTTCCAGACCTGCAACCTCTACTACTTAGAAGGGCAAGGACCAGCAGATGCATGGGAACACCACCACCTGCTGGATCCCCTCCAAGTCACACAGCATCCTGACTTGGAGCAATATTAATATCGCTGGGTCTAAATCCCGGAACCCCCTCCCTAACAGCAGCACTGTGGGTGTACCTACACCACATGCACAGCAACAGTTCAAGAAGATGGCTCACCACCACCTTCTCAAAGGAAATTAGGGATGGGCAACAAATGCTGGTCTTGCCAGCGATCCTCAAATTCTTCATAAAAAAAAAATTAAAAAAAGCAAGTGGAACGTGACATATTTTCATATGAATGCTGGGATTTTGTTGGGCTCACAGGAGTCTTGCCCAACAGTCGAGGAACCAGCGATGAATCCCTTCCAATTTCGTGGGGGAATCCTGATGGAAACGAGTGCCCTTCTGGCACTTAAGTGGCCAGCATCGTGCCTTCCCTGGGAATGAAATTCCTGGTGGCGGGAGTCCCGCCTGCCAATAGCTTCCGGCCAGTAAGAGGTCGTCAGCTCTGGATGCTGCCACCATTGCCAGTGAGAGCAGTGACTGCTGGTGGCACAGCACCCATCAGAGGCCCAGGATCATCATGGGACACCAGACCAAAGGCAAGCGAAGGCAGGATGGTGATTACGTGGTGGGGGTCACAAGTGAGGAGGGAGGTCAGAGGCAAGGGCAGGAAGTGGCTTTCAGCGGTCACCCCCTGCTTGATGCCAGGTCCCTCGTTTGGGTACAGAGTGCCTAACTATGAGGGACACCTTGCCCTGGGAGGCTGCTGGCAAACTGAACAGGGTTTGTTGGGTGACCTTTGGGAGACATGGGAAAGGTTAATCCCTGAGCCACCGCTGAACAGTGGTGGGCTCAGGAATAATGGGTGTCAGTTGTCTCATTATTGAGTCCAATTGACATCCTGCCACTGTTGGCCAGGAAACCCCAGTTAGCCCTTTCTGGCCTCCCACTTAATTGCGTGGGGGCGGTAGGGCAGGGATGGGTTTTGCTATCGTTGGGAGACTGACACGGGGCCTCTCCCACGATTAATTGGGCCCAGCCGCATGTTTCCTGCTGCAACAAGCTTCATTAAATCCAGCCAGGTGTTGCTGAAGTGCAGCATACAAATAAGAAATAGTCAGAGGCTAAGGATAGATCCTTGGGGACACCAGACATCTTGGTACAGAACAAGGAAGAGAAGTCATTGGAGGTGATTCTCTGACCATGATGAGAACGCTGAAAATGAAACTAGGCAAATACAGTCCTATCCAGCTGGACAGTGGAGGAGAGGTTTTGGAGGAGGATGGTGTGTTTAACTGTGATCAACCACGTCAAAAGTTGCAGATTAATAAAATAAATGTTACTTATAGAAATATGTGAGAATTTCTAAATCTATGTTAAACATATTTAGTATCTTATTTAAAGCCTTTTAACTGGAAGAACACATCTGGCGCATTCGCTGAAACTGGCCTCCATAAAAAATTGTCCATTCTTGATAACACCAATCACTTTCTGAAATTCAACAGTTGAACCTCATAATATTTTATATATATACCATTTATGAGTTCAGGATATTTAACATTTCAGTCAGAATAAAGTTCTAACAAATCAGTCCAGTAAAATCACTACCAATTATGGTTGAATTTAATTGGTCTTTTAAATTGGCCTGAGCGCTGATAGCAGTCCAATGTTTTTCTTCACTTTCTACTAAACAATTTAAATAATAGGGATTTGATCAATGAGCATGACATTTTTTCTGATGAGTCCAACTTCTCAAGTAACTGTTTAACTTTTCCTTTTTAATTTTACGTTTCAGACGTTTGACATCTTTTGTGCCAATAACAGGTCAGCATCCCTGTTTTTACAGATAATTGCCTGAAGGACTTTTAATTCTTTATGCGAGAATTTCATTTCCACCCTTTTTTTAAAAGTGCACTCCCTGACTTGCTAAACAAGAAGATTCATGAATAAAATAACGATTGCAACTGAATCTTCATGCATTGGCTCCTATTTTAAAATAAGACCTGTAACTTCCACCCTCTGATGCTGCTTCCCTCCTACTGTGGTCTGGTGTTAAATCTTGTCTTCTGAGCAGGCAAACAGGTTCTTTAAACGTGCAGGTGGGTCCAATGATGTTAAGGGGATCTGATCTACAATTTTAACTGGAATTCTGATCTGCTTCCCCATGAGGCCAAAATCCCTTCCATGCCTGGTCGGCACTGATGTGCTTTATCTTTAAGCACATTTTAATTTGATATCTTTTTGTAGTATCTTTTTAAGGGGCTGCCTTTTAACTTGCCCTCATTTTGTTAATTTTTTTTGGTTCTAACAAAAGAGTATCAGGTCAAACCTATCAGGGACTGGGTTGTGGCTCAGCAAATGTTCCTTTCCTTGTGTGTCAGGAGGAGCAGGAATGGTCCCTGTCTGGTGTCTTCTCCTGCACCCAACCCATTAAGCAGGCAGTAGATCTGGCCAGATTCAGGCATGACTCTGGCAAAAATGATGCAACAGAGGCAGTTAATATTGGCAAGATCTCAACACCAATGGATTCCCGAGTTCATCAGCAGGTTCAGGACTGATGCACACTGCATTCACCTCCCCTCTCTTTTTAAATCAGGGCCATTGGACAGGGATTTTCTTGTTGGTTTCTGAACCCCACTGTCAGGCTGAAATATGGGTCAGAAGCACAAATGTGTGGGAAACAGTCATTCATTGAGATGTTCCAGAGGGCGAGCTTGAGGATAGTGGCGGGCTGTCAGAGCTAGAGGGCCAATAAGAGGCCTTCCAGCTTGAAAGGAGCAGCAGCCTGCAATGGAGGGTAAGCGAGGGAGAGGCACCCTCTCTCCAGCATTTTTAAATCTAAACTAAAAACTGTGTTTTGTAACTAGGCCTCCACTTTTGTGAGGCGGGGAGGAGGAACAGGGGAAGGTGGAGCCCTTTACAGGGTGGCCTGCAGCTAATATAGCAGCCAGGAAACTAAACTGGCCCCCACCACCTGCAGGGACCTGGAGGCTTTTAACTAGCCTTAATAGGATCTTAATGAGCTAAGTTGACTAGCAGCCGCAAGTTGGTGGCTCTGCTGCCTCCGTCCCATTTACCTCTAAAAAATGGTCCAGGAGCATAATGGAACCAGGGCATCAACACCCTGGCCAGCGATAGAATTTTCATCCTCCCCCACAACTTCCACGCTTGGCCCCAGAGGGGCAAAATAAACAAGATCATTGTTTCTAATTGATGGTCTTCAAAATGCTGAAATAAGGAGACAGATATTTTTGAACCTGTTCACATATACGTGGGATACCAACCTAAAGCTTGTAAGCTGTGGCTGCTACCTGTGCTCTCACATTCTGCCTCTCAAAACTCTAAGAGCTCAGTCCTATTTGTCCTAACATTTTTAGTCACAACTTCTCCTGTCTGAAATCTGTTGGCTTTGCAGTTTGGAAAAGGCCGATTTTCATGTTACTGCCTCTTTGGAGGATAAGGCTTGTTTCAGACTTCGTTACTGCTGCTGTGCACTGCTGTTATTTTCATTAAGGTATTTATCAATATCCATTCTCTAAGAAAAAAATACAACTCGTATTTGAATGTGGAATATGTCCCAAGGAGTTTCACAGAGATGTTGAGCAACAGTGTGAGAGCAAGTGAGCAAAAGCTGGGTGGAAAAAAGCATGAGAAAAAATGTCTCAGAAGGAGGGTTTGTCCTTATTAGAAAAACACATGGCCAAACATGTGCAAACTGATCTATAAATAAAGCATATAGAGGCAGCCAGTATTATTTGAAATTTATTACTGTTCCTGGTCACTGAGAAGAATCAATTCATTAGACACAAGAATAAATTCAATGATTCCACAAACCCAAAATGTAGCACAGGAACATAAGAATAGAAGAAGGTCATTCAGCCCCTTGAGCCCGCTCCATTATTCAATTAGATTCTGGCTGATCTATCCATCAATTCTACATAGCCGCTTTAGCTTCATTTCACTTGATAGCTTTACCTAACAAATACCGGTCAATTTCAGTTTTGAAATTGTCTCAGCATCCACACTTTTTCAGGGAAGGGAAAAGAAAGACTTCTTTAGGGTAGAAAATTCTATATTTCTATTTTCCTTCTGTGAAAAAAGTGCTCCCTCTTAAATGAATTAACTCTAAAGCTAAAATTATGTTCCCTCCTTGATTCTGTCACCAGAAGAAGTAGAGGAGTAGAATCACCGATGTCTCAATATTAATTTTGTTTCTAATTCATGTTTTCATGAAGGACAATCACCAGCTGAAAACTTTGGGATGGTGGATTTATCCTGTGAAACTTCTTTCAATTTTGGAAATTAATTGGCAGCGTCTTGTATCCCATTACCTGACTGTATGCATGATGTATGATAAGGTAACGAGCACAGTTCAGTCAGTCTGGTGAGGCTAATGTGTAGTATTGTAATCGGGGCTGATAACATGAATCTAGATGTAATTTGATCAACTGGAAAAGGCAAAGGCTTTCTGGCCGATGAAGAAGCCATCTGCAGCTAATTATAACAGGAAATTGCACTTCATAGGAGAAATGCTCCTCACTGACATTCAGATTATCTTCATGAACTAATCCAAAACCTGCTCTTCAAACCTGGTGCCAAAGAGTAAACACAACCCAGGCAGTGTTAATAAATTCATGTGTCACTTACTTCTCATAGAGGAAGACTTCTAGACAATCGGACTATTTATTAACTTGTATACTCAGCCCTCAACACAACGTATTTTTTTCATTAGACACAATTTGCTTTAACATAATAAGGGCAGCATAAATTTTATGTGTTTACATCCTGGATGGTGTTCAAGCTTTACTCCAGAGGCCTGAACACATAATCTGGGCTAATTGTGGCATTGATGGAGAGTTACATTGCTGGGAAAAAACATCCTTCAGATAAGACAATAAACCAAGGCTCTGTCAATCTGTTCAGACGGACATTTCACAATTCAAAAGAGAAGTGCCAGGAGCTCTCTCAGTGTCCCGGCCATCTCCTCTCCAAGCCCAATTCAATCTGTGACAGCCTTCCGTCTCATAAGGTGATGGCTTTGCACCGCGTTGGTCAACTATATGTTAAGCACTGCCAGGTGTGGCTCAAGAGATCCACTCTGGCATGGCAGTCTCTGCAATATTTACTGCAGAGGAGGAAAGTGGGCTGAGAAGGTACACGATTCACTGGCCTCTGTTTTCTCTGGGCCCTCTTCTTGGCTAGCTGAGCTTTTCATTTCTGCTCACCTCTTTCAATGCCCTTTCAAACAGTCAGCTTCCAGAAGTCTCGGGCATAAGTGACAGTCTCAGTTTTCAGTGTCAATGTCTGCCGCCTTCATATCTTGTTTGCAGGTGTCCTTGGAAAAGAGGGATGGATTCCCATGAGGTCGTGACCCACTGGCCAGTTCACCATATACAAAGTCTAAGGGTATATGGCCATCATCTCTGATGGGAAAAAGGCTGAATAATTTCCACCCTCACAGTCTCAGAAGTATCCTTGGCGTCTCTTGGCAGGAAAAGGCCTCCAATTCAGAGGTCCTGGCTAATTCCATCAGCATACACTCTACCAAGCCTGCACTGGCTCAGCCACTTTCTGCCCAGCATATTTTGTCCAGGTCGCACCACTGAAGAGGAGTGAGCTGAGAATGCAGCCTTGGTAGACTCACAGTTTGGTGTTCTCAGGCAGGTTGCTGTTGTTCCACACTCTCTTATTCAGCTTGGGCAGCTTTTGTAATGCATGTGTTGATTTCAGCATCAAGTGACAGATTGCTGGCAAAATTGTGGAGCTACTTATGTGAAGCTATCAACCTCCAGCATCTCATTGCCAATGCTGACAGATGGTGATCTGGCAACATCCTGGACCATGATTTTTCTCTTTCTGATGCTGATGCTCAAACTAAACTCTTTGGAGGGATGAGAGAGTCTGTCCATTGCTGCTGAAGGTGTTCCCTGGTATGAAATGCTAGTGTGGTATCACCAGCATATAGCAACTCACCGATGAGGGCTTGGTGTTCCTTTGTCTTGGATCTCAGGCGAGCAAGGCTGAACAGCTTTCCGTCAGTTCTGGTATGTAAGTAGATACCCTCTGTAGATGACCTGAAGGCATATGACAGCAGGAAAGAGAAGAATATGCAAAAGAGTCAGTGCTGTTTGACCCCACTGTGGATCTCAAAGCGTTACAATGTTGAACCCTCATAGCTGACCTTACACATCATGGCTCCAAACCTTCCAGTCCCCAGGTCATTGGTCACGAAACATACAATGGAAGATGCACATCAGGACCCTACAGAAGTCCTGAAGCATGGACCTACTTGGGAATTTCCTGGGAAGTTTAAACTTCTGATGGGCAATTGCTGCTGACCTAGACCCTATGCAAGTGTCACCGACTCTGAGCTAGAGTCGGAGACTTGGGATGGGGAGGCAGTCCAGGGAAGGTTCACTAGGTTGATCCTGGGTATGGAGGGATCTTCTTATGAGGATAAGTTGAGTAGGTTAGGCCTATACTCATTGGAGTTTATAAGAATGAGAGGCAACCTTATTGAAGCATATAAGAGATGAGGAGTAAGTTCTTCTCTCAGGAGGCAGACAGGTGGTTAGGGAGTTAGTTGGGAGATTATGTGTGTAGTTGGCAGTTGGGACATAGTCAAATGTAGTCGGGGTAGTCAATTGGTTGGAGGTTAGTCAGGTTGTCAAAAGGGGTGGTCGGGAAATTGCAGGGTAGTAAGATGGTTGGGAGATGTGATTTGGGGCAGTTGGTTGTCAGCACCCAGCTGTTAGGCCAGATTTTAAACTAACATCAAGGTTAGTTGTGTGAGTTCATAAGACCATAAGACGTTGGAGGAGAATTAGGCCATTCATGCCATCGAGTCTGCTCCGCCATTCAATGAGATCATGGCTGATCTGATAATCCTCAACTCCACTTTCCTGCCTTTTCCCCATAACCCTTGATTCCCTTACTGATTAAAAATCAATCTGTCTCAGCCATGAATATACTTAACAACCCAGCCTCTACAGCCCTCTGCGGTAAAGAATTCCACAGATTGACTACACTTTGAGAGAAGAAATTCCTTCTAATCTTTGTTTTAAATGCATGCCCCCTTACTCTGAGATTATGCCCTCTGGCCCTAGACTCTCCCACAAGGGGAAACCGCCTCTCAGCATCTATTCTGTCAAGCCCCCTAAGAATCTTATGGGAAAAACTGCCCCCCCCCGCCCCGCTTCTCGGTGTGGGGAGTTGGGGGGGTGGGGGGGGGCGGGGGGTGGTGGGGGTGGGTGGGATGGTGGGTGGATTAAGGGAGCGGACTTACCTCTGATCTAAACTCCAATGAGTACAGGCACAACCTACTCAATCTCTCCTCATATGAAAATCCCTCCATACCTGGGATCAACCGAGTGAACCTTCTTTGGACTGCCTCCAATGCCAATATATCTTTCCTTAGATAAGGTGACCAAAATTGTTCACAACATTCTAGATGTGGTCTAACTAGTGCCTTGTATAATTTTAGCAAGACTTCCCTATTTTTATACTCCATTCCCTTTGAAATAAAGGCCAACATTCCATTTGCTTTCCCCATTACCTGTTGAACTTGTACGTTAGCTTTTTGGGATTTATGCACAAGGACACCCAAATCTTTCTGTGTTGCAGCCTTCTGCAGTCTTTCCCCATTTAAATAACATTGAGCTCCTCTATTCCTCCTGCCAAAGTGCATAACCTCACATTTTCCCACATTATTTTCCATATGCCAAGTTTTTGCCACTCGATTAACCTGTCTATATCCCTCTGTAGATTATTTTTGTCATCCTCATCACTGGCCTTCCCATCCATTTTTGTGTCATCTGCAAATTTGGCGATAGTACATTCACTTCCCTCATCTAAGTCATTAATATATATTGTAAATAATTGTGGCCTCAGCACTGATCCCTGTGGCACTCCACTAGTTACAGGTTGCCATCCCAAAAATGCCCCCCTTATTCCAACTCTCTGTCTTCTATTAGTTAGCCAATCCATACTAATATACCACCCCAACACCATGAGCCCTTATGTAATTAAGTAGCCTTATGTGTGGTACCTTATCGAACGCCTTTTGAAAATCCAAATATATTACATCTATTGGTTTCCCTTTATCTATCCTACTTGTTACCTCCTCAAAGAATCCTAATAAATTTGTTAGGCATGATTTCCCTTTCATGAAGATATGCTGACCCTGATCAGACTATATGTTTCTAAATGTTCTGCTATTACATCCTTTATAATAGACTCCAACATTTTCCCAATGACAGATGTTAAGCTAACTAGCCTATAGTTACCTGTTTTTTGTCTCCCTCCCTTTTTGAAAAAGGGTGTTACATTAAGTGTTCTCCAATCCTCTGGGACTTTTCCAGAATCTAAGGATTCTTGGAATATTACTACCAGTGCATCCACTTTCTCTGTAGCTACTCCCTTTAATAACCAGTAGTAGCCAGTAATCATTGGCCTAGCAGATTGTTGGACTTTACTTTGAGCAGCTCTTAGCATATTCAACGTTTTCTCACTCAGATCTCTCTTCTATTTAATGAGAGTCGACCTCTTGGCTTCAATGACAGGTTCTACCATAATAATGTTAATCTTGGACCAGTAAGCATTTTTCTGCCCTTGCTTCCCGTATGTTCAGAGTGCAGAATTGCAGATGGTGTCTCAAAGAATGTTCCACTTTGCTTCTGC
This sequence comes from Carcharodon carcharias, assembly GCF_017639515.1. NCBI lineage: Eukaryota > Metazoa > Chordata > Chondrichthyes > Lamniformes > Lamnidae > Carcharodon > Carcharodon carcharias. The sequence continues at coordinate 151,577,820 of NC_054472.1, forward strand.
ACTCTACGGCTGACATTTATATAAGGATGACATTTCTGCTTTGAATGAAAAGCTTCAAGAGTTACATCCTTACCCTAGTGCACACCATGGAGTGATCTGTATCACAGTCAACACTGTCATAGCTGCATGTTGAGAATACTGTTCAGAGAGTCACTTCTGGTGATGATCAGATCCAGCTGTGTCAAAGCCCCAATCTTGGATGTCTCTGGGATACCTTGTGGCATGGTTTGTTCTGCAAGAAGGTGTTAGTTACACCAAGATTGTAGCAGCAGCAAAGCTCAAATTGTCTCTGTTCCATTCTTATTTATCTTTTCCAGGTGTTACAGACAGAATTTGTGCGGTCCTTCCAGTCCATAATCAGAATGTAATGTGTGTGTGTATTTCCTTAACCTCAGAGCAATTTTGGTTAATTTAAGATAAATTCCAGCAGCAGGCTTTTCAGTTTTTAAAAATAAAAAAAGCTATTTATTATCACAGGCCCCAAATGTTTGAAGTGCTACATCTCAATCACTTGTCTGACTCACACTATATCACATATGCAAAGATTAGATACAGATGAAGTTAAAGCCGTATTTATAAAAATGGAATTTATAACTTAGTCTCCCTGCCAATTCAGGCCTGATGACCCCTTAGTTGAGTTGATACTTTAGTTGGAGTGAAGTTCTTTTAAAAGCAAAGGATTCTCATGAAGCTATGAAGCCTCTTGTAAATGAATAGCCTGGTGATAGGTTCTCAGGTGGACTTAGAAGCCGGAACAAGGGCTTTGGTTGCATTAGAAGACTTTCAGTTATGATGGTTCAGCTTTATCAGAAGTTTCTGCTGTTTCAGGTGTTTCTCTGTGGGATTTGCTTTGTTTAGGATCTTTTAAACTGCAATCCCTAAAGGTTAGTTTCAGTCATATGACTGCATGATTACCACTTCTGGGGTCCAGACCACCATGATACCATAGCAGTTGACAATGGTCATTCTTATCTCTGCCTATCTTGAGCTCAAATAGTTTCCTTTATTCGATCAATATGATGCCAAGAGAGCAACAGTCTAGAGATCCATATTCTTCAAACACTGGTTCATTCTAAAAAAATGATATGTTTAAACTTCACAGGTAACTGAAAAGTACCCTTATACAGGTCCATGTTTAACTAAATATTGGCCACAGAATTGAATACTGTCCACAGTTTAAATGTTCATAGCCACATGTTAATTTGTAGCCATCTTAACAGATTTTGGAACCACTTTCACAAATTATGATCTTAGAGTCCATAATATCCAATATCCTCATGCTTTTATGGAACATGCAGAGGCAGGAGGACCATGCCTCATGGTCTATGCCCACTCTTGCATTGAAATCCCCTATTAGGTAAAGATATTCTGATATAGGAATGCTGTTGGTAGCAGTGCACAGCTCCTCATAGGACTGGTCTTTCATCTCTAATGGAGCACAACATTGGAGCATGGGTGAATTCAGTCAATGCTCTAAACAAATGATGGTGCAGTCATGCCTACTCCTGCTCCTATTTCCTTATGTTCTTTCTTGTATTCTTATGAGTCTGGAGTAACCCATAAATATTTCTAAATCTGCAACCTATCCTCTATGAATGGAAAATCCTTTCCTCTCATTTGCTTGTTGAACCCTCTTTTGAACAATTGCAGGGAATTGCAGGGAATGCATATTTACCATGTGCTTTGGTAACCTAGAGGATGATGGCTCTGTGAAAAGATGTACTTTCTAACGTGTAACCTAACTACGTCCCTAAGGGTTTCGCATCCACACCACAGGTGAGTGAGAGCGGGACGGGGATTGCGAAGTGGGGGTCACCTGACAGGTGGGAGGAATGGGGGTTGGAGGAAAGGACAGGGTCCCTTTATCGGACATTTAATATCCCTTGAAAGAGGAAGGCCACTGGAAAACCCACAAGGTTTGCTGAATGGCCTTCAGGAGGCACAGGAAACCCATGTGAGTTAGGGAGAATCCCTGAGCCACCAATAATTCCTGCTGAGCTCAGGGACTTTTAAGCGGCTTGCTAATTGGCCTATTTAGTTACCAGGCAGATTGTCTGCATCAATCCATTCTTGCCACCGACTTAATTGGGGGCAGTTTTCCCACTGGCAGGAATGGGATGTGTGGCAGCTCCTACAATTATGCCTGCCCACGTGTCACATAGACCGCTGTGGTGCGCTCCATTAAATCCAGCCCATGATGCCCAAGGGATATTAGCTAGCATCCTAATAACCTCTTCAGAGGCCTAATTACACTGCATGCAGACCTTTAATGATTTATCAGATATAATCCTAAATCATTCTTTGATATAGGAACCTCTTCTCTGTAGAGGTGGTGACTGGCCCACTGGGATTGTTGACTATCACCCCTCCTTGCCTGTGTGGAAGTATAGATCCCTCTTTGGATTTGTTCTTACACAATCCCATTTCCCTCCTGTCAACTTTGTACCCCTCATATGTTTTTTATTTGAGTAATTATCCAGTAGTTTTTTTTTTAATTCCTTGAGAGATTGAACATTGATTTGCATTCCAAAAATTCTCTTCATGAAAAGGTTTCCTCTAACTTCCAGTCTTTCCTGTTTTATTTCAGGTTTCCAACAACTGCTCTCTGTCATCTCAATAAACAGCAAACTTGTTACCAAACAATTACATAGCACACACATCAAACACCACATTCTGTGAAGCAACCCATTCTGCTTCATTTTCAGTGAGCCTTGCAGTGAATCACTACCAAGTTATCACTACTCATCTGTATTACTCTGTCTGAAATAGTTTCAAATTACACGCTGCATTAAGAAACTGACTTGAAAATATACTTCAGTGTCAGTTACATAAAAAATAAACTTTGGTCTTGAACTCAGTCATTCCTAACATAGTTATTGAATGCAGTGAGGAGGGCTTCAACTGTAAGACCTCATTGCACGGCTGGATACTGCTGTGTGTGCTTCGTAGTTCTTGTGCTTTCACATCATAAGGGACAATCCAATTGTAAACTCCCATCTGAATGAGTTGAGCTGCTCTGTAATGCATTTGGGCTGCCATTGCTTCTCTTTGGAGCAGGTCCAGCTTCACACATTGAACCAAAATGAGAAGTATCCAAGGAAACGTGGGAAGATATTGAAGTTGGGTGGATCTTCCCTTCCCGCCAGCAGTGGGAAAGCTTGGCGGATGGGGGAACTTAATTTGGAGGAAGGTCAAAGATCAGTTTCCTGATGGCGGCAATGAACTTTAGCAATTAAGTTCTCGGGACTTTAGAGGTGGGTTGAAGGATGGTTGAGCTTCCCAACAAAATGTCGGGAAGCTCTTTTACATGCATTAGCATGCCATAGCTGCTCATTGAAAGGCTACTTTGCCAGAATTAAGTTCTCCCTCCAAATTAAGCTCCATGCCAGCGAGAAATTGGAACATTCAGTTTTAAAACTGTATTTAAGTGTTGTGTACCCACCGAGCTTTACTTCTTCCTGGACTCTGAGGTGAGTAGACGCTGCTTTGGCCTTCTTGAGGATTGGTCACAAACCTCAGTCTCTTGACTCAGATCAGGTGCCAGGAGGCCAAGCTGCATTAAGGCTGGATACGGGAGACAGGCTAAGGGTGGTGGGGAGGAAGACTGCCCAGGGAAGGAAGATAAATTGTCCAAGGCAGGGAGGGAGGCAGCGAGGGGTTGTGAGGGTGCACAGAAATGGGTCTTGCTTTTTGGGCCTGGGGGTCCTTTGGTTGGAACATGGTCCTAGAGGTGCATTCTGTGTTGTTTATTGTGAGGTCTTGAACTGAAGGTACTGGGCAGTGGGGGCAACATTCGCAGTGAGAGGGAGGAATAGGATGCAGTAAGGTGGCAGGTCCAGGGTGATAATCGGGTAACTGAAGGTTTCATGGGCAGGGGTCACAGAAATGCTAATGTAGCTAATATAACCCCTATTTAAAAAGGGAGGCAGAGAGAAAACAGGGAATTATAGACCAGTCAGCCTGACGTCGGTAGTGGGGAAAATTCTAGAGTCCATTATAAAAGATTTAATAGCTGAGCACGTGAAAAACAGTGGCAGAATTGGACAGAGTCAGCATGGATTTATGAAAGGGAAATCATGCTTGACAAATCTACTGGAATTTTTCGAGGATGTAACTAGTAGAGTTGATGAGGGGGAGCCAGTGGATGTGGTTTATTTGGACTTTCAGAAGGCTTTCAAAAAAGTCCTACATAAGAGATTGGCGTATAAAATTAAAGCACATGGGACTGGGGGTTGTGCATTGAGATGGATAGAAATCAACAATTTCCAGTTCCCTGGCCCCAACCGCTTCTTCTTCACCATGGACATCCAATCTCTCTACACCTCCAACCCCCACCTGGATGGTCTGAGAGCCCTTAGCTTCTTCCTCGAACAGAGGCCTGAACGATCCCCATCCACCACTACTCTCCTCCGTCTGGCTGAACTTGTTCTCACACTGAACAATTTCTCCTTTAACTCGTCTCACTTCCTCCAAATAAAAGGTGCGGCTATGGATACCCGCATGGGCCCCAGCTATGCCTGTCTCTTTATGGGATATGTGGAACATTCAATGTTCTAGTCCTACTCCGGCCCCCTTCCACAACTCTTTCTCCGGTACATTGATGATTACTTCGGTGCTGCTTCATGCTCTCGTCGGGACTTGGAAAAAACTATTAATTTTGCTTCCAATCTCCACCCCGCCATCATTTTCACATGGTCCATCCCTTCCTTGACCTCTCTGTCTCAATTTCTGGTGATAGGCTGTCCACCAATATCCATTACAAGCCTACCAACTCCCACAGCTACCTTGACTACAGCTCCTCACACGCTGCTTCCTGAAAGGACTCCATCCCGTTCTCTCAGTTGCTTCGCCTCCATCGCATCTGTTCTGATGATGCTACCTTCAAAAACAGTTCCTCTGACATGTCCTCCTTCTTCCTTAACCGAGGTTTTCCACCCACGGTCATTGACAGGGCCCTCAACCGTGTCCGGCCCACCTCCCACGGATCCGCCCTCACGCCTTCTCCTCCCTCCCAGAAACATGATAGGGTCCCCCTTGTCCTCACTTATCACCCCAGCAGCCTCCGCATTCAAAGGATCATCCTCTGCCATTTCCGCCAACTCCAGCATGATGCCACCACCAAACACATCTTTCCTTCACCCTCCCTGGTGGCATTCCATAGGGATCGTTCCCTCCGGGACACCCTGGTCCACTCCTCCATCACCCCCTACTCCTCAACCCCCACCTATGGCACCTCCCCATGCCCATGCAAAAGTTGCAACACCTGCCCCTTCACTTCCTCTCTCCTCACCGTCCAAGGGCCCAAGCACTCCTTTCAAGTGAAGCAGCATTTCACTTGCATTTCCCCCAAATTAGTCTACTGCATTCATTGCTCCCAATGCAGTCTCCTCTACATTGGAGAAACCAAACATATACTGGGTGACCGCTTTGCAGAACACCTGCGGTCTGTCCGCAAGAAAGACCTAAACCTCCCTGTCGCTTGCCATTTTAACACTCCACCCTGCTCTCTTGCCCACATGTCTGTCCTTGGCTTGCTGCATTGTTCCAGTGAAGCCCAACACAAACTGGAGGAACAGCACCTCATCTTCCGACTTGGCACTTCACAGCCTTCCAGACTGAATATTGAATTCAACAACTTTAGATCTTGAACTCCCTCCTTCATCCCCACCCCCTTTTCATTTCTTCCCCCTTCCTTTTGCTTTTTTCCAATAATTTATATAGATTTTTCTTTTCCCACCTATTTCCATTATTTTAAAATCTTTTATGCCCTGCTAGTCTTTCCACCCCACCCCCACTAGAGCTGTACCTTCAGTGCCCTACCATCCATTCTTAATTAGCTTAGTTTAGATAATATCACCACTTTCAACACCTCTTTGTTCTTTTGTCTGTGACATCTTTTGATTATCTGCTCCTATCACTGCTTGCTTGTCCCTACAACCAGACCAACCTCCTCCCACTTCTCCCCCCCACCTTAAACCAGCTTATATTTCACCCCCTCCTAATATTCACTCAGTTCTGTTGAAGGGTCATGAGGACTCAAAACGTCAACTCTTTTCTTTTCTGCCGATGCTGCCAGACCTGCTGAGTTTTTCCAGTTAATTCTGTTTTTGTTTTGGATAGAAAACTGGTTGGCAAATAGGAAACAAAGATTAGGAATAAACGGGTCTTTTTCCGAATGGGGTGCCGCAGGGATCGGTGCTGGGACCCCAGTTATTCACAATATATATTAATGATTTAGATGAGGGAATTAAATGTAATATCTCCAAATTTGCAGATGACACAAAGCTGGATGCTAAGGTGAGCTGTAAGGAGGATGCAGAAATGCTTCAGTGTGATTTGGATAAGCTGAGTGAGTGGGCATGGCAGATGCAATATAACGTGGATAAATGTGAGGTTATCCATTTTGGTAGCAAAATTAGGAAGGCAGATTATTATATGAATGGCTATAAATTGAGAGAGGGGAATGTGCAACGAGACCTGGGTGTCCTTGTACACCAGTCGCTGAAGGTAAGCATGCATGTGCAGCAGGCGTTAAATAATGCAAATGATATGTTGGCCTTCATGGCCAGAGGATTCGAGTACAGAAACAGGGATGTCTTGCTGCAATTATACAGGGCCTTGGTGAGACCACACCTGGAATATTGTGTGTAGTTATGGTCTCCTTATCTGAGGAAGGATATTCTTGCTATAGAGGGAGTGCAGCGAAGGTTTACCCGACTGATTCCTGGTATGGTGGGACTGACATATGAGGAGAGATTGAGTCGATTATGATTATATTTGCTGGAGTTCAGAAGAATGAGGGGGGATCTCATAGAAACCCTTAAAATTCTAACAGGACTAGATAGGGTGGATGCAGGAAGGATGTTCCTGATGGTGGGGGAGTCCAGAAACAGGGGCACAGTTTGAGGATATGGGGCAGACCATTTAGGACTGAGACGAGGAGAAATATCTTCACCCAGAGAGTGGTGAGCCTGTGGAATTCGTTACCAGAGAAAGTAGTTGAGATCAAAACACTGTATGCTTTGAAGAAGGAGTTAGGTATAGCTCTTGGGGCGAAAGGGATCAAAGGATATGGGGAGAAAGTGGGAGCAGGCTATTGAGTTGGATGATCAGCCATGATCATAATGAATGACAGAGCAGGCTTGAAGGGCTGAATGGCCTACTCCTGCTCCTAGTTTCTATGTTTCTATGTTTCTAAATGGGCAAAACAGGTGCTTTGGATAACAGGAAAGGTCAAGGTCAGGGTGTGCATGCGGACAGTAACGGGTGTAGGCTCAGAGAGGAGAGAAGACCTGTGGAGGGTGATAGTTGTGAGTGCAAGAGTAATGGGGGAAGGTTCAAGGGTGACAGAGGGGAGAGGGATAGTTATATTAGAAGGATCAAGGGTGATGGGGGAAGTTGGTGAGTAACAGAGGAAGGGCAGAAGGTGGTGGAGCGAGTTTCAAATGTCACGTGTGCCATTTTGGACTCTATGCTATGCAATGCTGTCACTTTGAAACTGTGATTCCACGAATTGCGAAGAGGGTCTTTTCAAGTGGGTGGAATTCAAAGTCAGCACAGTTGGCCGACTAAAGGGGCACCCTAATAATAATGAGCCAACTGGATGACAACCATGATCAGTTGTGTTCTCCTCTCTATGGTGAAGCCTACACAGCAGCAGTTTTGTTCCCTTACTCATGGGACATTGAGATACCTGCAAGGCGTGGAGCTCCGTTCATTCCGTGCGATTTTCCATCTGCTGCAGCTAGAGGCAGGGATGAAGGGAGGGAGGGAGGTAGATGCCTCGAAGTGGCACAGCTGGTGGATGGCAGCAAATTCCCGACTCCAAACCTCCATCCTCCCAGGTAAATGGTCATGGCTGACAAGGGCTTATGTGGTAAGCCTGTCTATGCTGCCAAGGCAATGGTCTCTCTATAGAGTCTTATTAGGTAATGGTGGTTAGCTGAATAGTGTCTGAGGGAGGATTCTTGAACATGGTTGTAATCACCCCAGTCAAAGAGCAATATCTCCATGCACAGTCATGTGTGAATGGAAGGAACACTCATCCCTGATCCTCCAGGTCCTTCATCAGGATAGGGTAGGGATGCCATGTCTAGACAGAAGTCAGGGCCTAGCACCAGCTTGGTGGGTCTGAGATGGAGGCAAACCTGAATGGAACATGCTCAGTAGATTGATTACTGCAATTTGTTCACAGGTCCACTGAGGCCTAGATGCTGCAGGCTCCAGTCAACCCTGCCTTGGTACTGGTTCTCATCCAAATGAGGACCCAAGACAGGTTGACACAGGGCTAGGAGGAGCAACAGCCTGAGCAACAAGAAGCAGCGGGGCCTCATGAATGTCAGGATGCTGGATAACAGGGGCCACTGCAATGGTCAGTATTGGCCCGACCACAGGTACATCGCAGGCGGTGCAACTATCTACAGATGAGTGAAAGGCACTGCCAGAGGCACCTTAGGATGTTCCGGGATGTAGCTGCACACATGTTCTGGCTTCTCCATGATGATATGAGGCCATAAGGACTTGAGGGAATTCCATGTTGGTGGCATTAAAGGTCACCGCTGCCTTAAACCCCTTTGCCAGTGGCTCCTTCCAGGGTTCCACTGAGGACCTCTGTGGCATTTCCGTGTCAGCGACACACAGGTGCATCTGTGGGGAGCCAGATACCCTATCCAGGAGAGCGCACAAATTTGTCTAATTGTGCCTGGATCCCAAAATCCAGGCTGTAAGAGCATTGGGTTTTTGCAGCAATCTCTGTGGACCACATGCGATCTTGAAAGCTCCCTGGCAACAACTTCTATAGGAAAGGTTCCAACTCTTTGAACATGCAGCTGATGTGTGATCACAGAAGGCAAATCCTATATGTTTATGCTCTGTTCCCAGAGAGATCTCCCGATGCCTACATTCTGATCCACTCCCAGGTGCCAAAAGTTTTTGAAGTACCTTGGCTCCTTGGGATCAAGAGATACCCCCAAAAGACCTGGCTGATGACACCAGATCACCATCCACAGAGTGCTGCTGAGGAGCTTCAGTTATACAGGGCATTGGTGAGATCACATCTCGAATACTATGTGCAGTTTTGGTCTCCTTATTTAAGGAAGGATATAAATGCACTGGAATTGGTTCAGAGGAGGTTTACTAGATTGATACCTGGAATGTCTTACAAGTAGAGGTTGGGCAGACTGGGCTTGTTTCCACTGGAGTTTAGAAGAATGAGGGGTGATTTGATTGAAGTGTACAAGATCCTGAATGACCTTGATAAGGTGGACGGAAATGATGTTTCCTTTTGTGGGTGAATCCAGAACTAGGGAGCACTGCTTTAAAATTATGGCTCACCCTTTTAGGACAGAGGTGAGGAGACTTTTTTTTCTCAGAATGTTGTGCGACTTTGGAACTCTCTGCCTCAGAAGGTGGTGGAGGCGGGGTCATTGAATATTTTTAAGGCGGAGGTAGATAGATTCTTGTTAGTCAAGGGAATCAAAGGTTATTGGGGGTGGATGGGAATGTGGAACTCGAAACACCAGTCAGAGCAAACCATGAACTTATTGAATGGTGAAGCAGGCTCGAGGGACCGAATGGCTTATTTTTGCTTCTGTTTCGTATGTTCATAAGAGAACTACAATGCCCCCACAAGGTCCACCATTGAGCAGGCAATAGGCCTCCTAAAGTTGAGGTTCAGATGTTTGGACTGCTCATGCAGCGTTCCCCAGGACCTGCTGCAGAGAGTGTTCAGATCATCCTTGTCTGCTATGCCCTGCACCACCTTATGCTACACAGGGGGAAGTCTTGACTGAAGGTGACATGGAGGATGGTGAAGGGGACGGAGCTGATAAGGGCCAGGATGTAACAGAGTCACATGCAGAGGTCATTGCAAGGATGAAACATGGCAGACAGTCCTGTGACAATCTGATAGCTAACAGATTCAGGTAGCGTAAGCTGTCAAGACATTTCCTTGACTATTTTGTTTTCTATCCTCTGCTGGCAGGAAGGCCCCAGCAACGTTTTGGTTTCAGACATTCTATTTTGCTCCATTATACCTTGACTTATGAGAGCTGAATTAAATTACACAACTTAACGTCTGCCCTGCTGGTTTGATCCTTTGCATGTGCCAAACGGTGTTGAATTAGAAAGCCCTGGCGCTAATTGCAAGCATTAGAACCTGCAAAGCACTCTGTTCTCCTGCGACCTTGGGCACTTATAAGAAGAATTGAGGTTTCCCCCATACCCTCACAAAGTCTGTGTGCATGGCAACTTGGAAGCAATATCAAATCTAACCTTGGCAGGGGTGCACTCATCTCACCCTCACATCCGCAACCAATTAGCACATAACAGCAAAGTGATAATAGCCAGATAATCAGTTTTTGCAGTGTTGACTGAGGGACAAATATTGGCCAGGACGCCAGGGATAACACCCTTACTCTTCTTTGAAACCATGCCAAGGGATCATTTGCGCCTATCTGAAAGGACAGAAGGGATCTTGGTGTAATATCTCATCTGAAAGACTGCAGGACTCTCTCAGTACTACAGTGAAGTGTTAGGCTTGATTTTTGTACTTAGGTCAACAAGTGGGACTTAGAACCCACAAACCTCTGACTCAGAGGCTTGAGTGTTATCAAGTGAGCCATGGCTGACAACAGTGATGAGCATTTCAGATGAGACAAGAGATGGAAGCTCCGATTGCCTGTTCTGGTGTTGCTGTAGTCTGTATTGACTGTTCCATGTGGCTATACAAAGAAGAGCAGGGAATTCCTGTGTATTTTTCAAAAAAAGTAAGACTTATGCCCCAAAGTGCTTTAGAGCCAATGAAGTACTTTTGAAGTGAAGTCACTATTCCTAATTTGCCTGAAGCAAGAACCAACAGCAGCAATGTAATAATGACAAAATAATCTATTTCAGTGGTGTTGTTTGAGGGATAACTATTGGTCAAGGCACAGGGATGAACTCTTGTTTGCAATAGCACCATAGGATCTTTTTATGAACACTTAAGATAGGTCCTTAGTTTAACACCTTGTCGTGTTATTATAATGATATAAAACCTTATTACTCGTAAAAGGTTGGGTGAACCATTGTGGGTTCATTTATTAAGACTAGGCACATGAGAACAGTCTTAGAGTTGTATAGCTTGCAGGCCTTAGGAACTGTGTGTCTGCTCAAAGCAAAAGTGAAACTAAGACTGGATTGCATAACATATTTCCCTTATAGTGATGTCATGCCACTATCCCTTAAAAGCATATGAGAACATCATCTCAAAGGTGGCATATCCAGCTGTACAGCATTCTCTCAGTACTGCACAAAATGTCAGGCAGAATTTTGTGCTCAAATGCAGAATTTTACAGTCCGCCACCAGTGGGTTTGCTGGTGGGAGGGCCTGTAGAATTCTGTGACTGCCTTTCTCTTGGCCCATCCTGCTCACCCCAAGCTTGGCAGAAATCTTACAGGGGGGTGAACGAGGCCTAGGGTAGCAACCCCCCCATCCTGTTGAGGCCCCCAAGTGACAAATTAAAGGCCACTTAAGAATTGCTTCTCGCTGGGCCAGTGTTCAGGCCAGCAGGATAAGGTCAGGGATGGAGGTGGTGCCTGATAGGTATGCCCGCTTGGGCCTTAAGTTTGAAGGGTTCACCTTCCTCACAGTCCCCTTTCCCAATGTCTGCTCCCTGCCACCCCCCTCCCCAACCTGGTGTCCCCTTCCTCCTGGCCTTTGCAACCCAGCCTCCACACCCCCACCCTCCTTTAGCCCCATTGAGAGACTCCTGGACTTGCCTCCATCCTTGGCTCTCAGCGCTTTATTCTGTTGGACTGCATGCAGTCTCAGTAGTGGCCACCATTCCCAGTAATGTTACAGTGACTAGAGAGCTATCAGCTGGCTGGCAGCTCTCTGAGGCAGGTCTTCCTCCTCAAATATGAGTGGAAGGCCTGTCTCCAGCCAATTAGTGCCCCTTGAAGTGTTAAATGGCTGTGGGGCACCCATTGGGAGTGGAGGTTGCATTCCCTGCCAACGTTTTAGATGGCACTATCAAAAAGTCCTATGACACTGAAATGAAACGTGTCTACAAACTTCTGACTCAGAGGTGAGAGCCTCGTAGTCAAGAGGTTGTGATTTCAAGACTAATATCAGGACATAGCTCGTTGGCTGCGAAATGCTTTGGGATGCCATGGGATTGTGACAGGTGCTATGTAAGTTCCTCTTCAAGCCACAGACTCTCCTGATTTGAAACCATATTGTTGTTTCTTCACTGTCACTGGGTCAAAATGCTGAAATTGTGGGTGTACCTACAAGAGATGGACTACAGGGATGGACTCAAGAGAACAGTTCACCACCACTTTCTCAAGGGATGGGCTGGAAATGCTGGCCTTGCCAGCGGTGCTTACACCCCAAGGACAAGTAAAAAAAATAAATAAGCTGAGAGCTCTTTCTTTCTTCAGAAGTGCTGGCCAATATGATATATCAAGCTGAGATCCCATTAACCCATTCCATTCTATTATTATTCTATTATTTATTATCCATTCTATTATTATTTTTAAATGTATTTCCATCCATTGTTTTATCTCCACCTTTCAGCCTATTTCGATCCCTTCCCCCCACCCCACCCCCAATTGGGCTATCTGTCACTTGCTCATCCTGCTTTCTATCCTTAATGTCACCATAAGGACATCCTTTAGCTATCACCACCATCAACACCCCCTTGTCCTTTTGTCTATGACATCTTTGGCAATCTCTCCTTTGCCTCCACCTATCATTGGCCCTCTATCCAACTCCACCTGTCCCACCCCCCTTAAACAGCTTACATTTCACCACATTTCTATTTCTCTTTAATTCTGATGAAGAGTCTTATGGACTTGAAACATTAACACTGCCTTCCTCTTCACAGATGCTGTCAGACCTGCTGAATTTTTCCAGCTATTTTATTTTTTGTAACCCATTCCAGTTGTTCAACTGGATTTGCCCACGCCTTTGCCACTATTTGAAGATGGATCAGGAGTTCCCTGTGTGTCCAGCTAACCTTTCTCCACCCACCTACACCAAAATAAAATTGGTAGGGCACTTCGCACCAAGGATTCCTACTCAGCCAGATGTTTCCCCACCTGTGAAAGGACATATGATCTTGAATTTCCTGTCCCAGGGAATTTGCATTGTTCACATACACACAATGCCTGGGCCTAGCATCAGGAGGCAGGGCAGAAGATAGGAGTGCTGATCAAGGTCTAAATCTGCACTCAAGCCACCAACTGGAAGGGTCCATTCAGTGAGGATGCTCACTGGACAGGAACACAGATCACAGATATGTATCCCATGCTGCTGTCAAATGAGGTTCAGTGCCAGGCCCACGGTCTTCCTGTTTTACCCTATATTTCGTATATTCTCATTGTTCGATGCTACATAATTTTTTTTAAAAATGTTATTTTCAACCATTTTAAATACATGAACTCTCTGTCTTCTTTCAAAATTGTAACAAAAACTTTTTTCAACTGTGCCTTTGGTTTCCTTCACCATTTTATCACTCCTGTATCCTGCTGAGCATTCTCTGTACCCTCTAACGTTCTTTTCATGTGATCGGTATCTATAAAAATACAAGTATTTGCTGCTGTAACAGGGTGGTGGTACTTTCCACCTTCCCCGGCAGGGCAGTAGTCTAGTGAGTGAACCAAATACTGGTCATGGAACTCACCCATAGAACTGGGTGGATTGTTTAATGGATGGGCAATCATCAAATTATCGCCCAGGCATTGAATGTGAAAATAACCTCCAGTGATATGTTCGAATGATTGTCATCGCAGTATGTGTAGCATAAAGGGTTAACTCTAACATTATTCTAAAAATAGCTACTGAGCATGTGCGTAAGGAGTTATTTCATAAAGGTGTCACTCAGAGACAGATGAGTGAAAAGAACCGAAGAGAGGAGCAGCATAACTACTGTCCTGATGCTCGGTCATGTTGTATATAGTTAGTTATGTAAATACAAGTACTTTTACAGAAAGATCTCTTATTAGAATATGACACCCACAAGACCATAAAACATTGGAGCAGAAGTAGGCCATTCAGCCCATTGAGTCTGGTACGCCATTCAATGAGATCATGGCTGATCTGATAATCCTCAACTCGACTTTCCTGCCTTTTCTCCGTAATCCTTGATTCCCTTACTGATTAAAAATCTGCCTATCTCAGCCTTGAATATACTTAACAACCCAGCCTCTACAGCCCTCTACGGTAAAGGATTCCACAGATTCGCTACCCTCTGAGAAAAGAAATTTCTCCTCATCTCAGTTTTAAATAGGTGGCCCCTTACTCTGAGATTATGCCCTTTGGCCCTAGACTCTCCCACAAGGGAGAACAACCTCTCAGCATCTACCCTGTCAAGTCCCTTAGGAATCTTATATGCTTTAATAAGGTCGTTTCTCATTTTTCTAAACTCCAATGAGTAAAGGCCCAACCTACTCAACCTCTACTCATAAGAAAACCCCTCCATACCCAGGATCAACCTAGTGAACCTTCTCTGGACTGCCTTCAATGCCAATATATCTTTCCTTAGATAAGGGGACCAAAACTGTTCACAGTATTCTAGGTGGGGTCTAACCAGTGCCTTGTATAGTTTTAACAAGACTTCCCTATTTTCATACTCAATCCCATGTACCTTCCTTATTACTTGCTGAACTTATATGCTAGCTTTTTGTGATTCATGCACGAGGACCCCCAAATCTCTCTGTGCTGCAGTTTCCTGCAGTCTTTCTCCATTTAAATAACATTCAACTCCACTATTCTTCCTGCCAAAGTGCAGAACATCACATTTTCCCACATTATATTCCATCTGCCGAATTTTTGCCCACTCACTTAACCTGTCTATATCCCTCTGTAGACTCCTTGTGTCATCCTCACCACTTGCCTTCACACCTATTTTTGTGTCATCCACAAACCAGGCGATAGGACATTCAATTCCCTCATCTAAGTCATTAATATATGTTGTAAATAATTGTGGCCCCAGCACTGATCCCTGTGGCACCCACTAATTACAGGTTGCCATCCTGAAAATGACCCCCTTAACCCAACTCTCTGTTTTCTACTAGTTAGCCAATCCTCTATCCATGCTAATATACTACCCCCAATTCCATGGGCTCTTATCTTATTAAGTAGCCTTTTTCCTCACTGGGATATATCTTTGTTGTGAGTCACAAACTATTTTCTTAAACATCTGCTATTGTTCATCAACCATCTTTTCTGCTAAACGTACCTTATCGAACGCCTTTTGGAAATCTAAATATATTACATCTACTGATTCCCCTTTATCTATCCTGCTTGTTACCTACTCAAAGAATTCTAATAAATTTATCAGGCATGATTTCCCCCTCATGAAGCCATGCTGACTCTGCTTGGTTATATTATGTATTTTTAAATGCTCTGCTATTACATCCTTTATAATACTCTAATATTTTCCCAATGACAGATGTTAAGCTAACTGGCCTATAGGTTACCTGTTTCTGTCTCCCTCCCTTTTTGAATAAGAGTTTTACATCGGCAGTTTTCCAATCCTCTGGGACTTTTCCAGAACCTAAGGATTCTTGGAATTTATTATCAGTGCATCTATTACCTCTGTAGCTACTTCCTTTAATATCCTCGGATGCAACCCATTAGGTCCAGGGGACTTATTGGCCTTTAGTCCCATTAGTTTCCCTAGTACTTTTTCTCTAGTGGTAGTTGTTGTATTTATTTCCTTCCCACTTTTTTCCCTTGATTATTTAATAGTTTAGGGATGATATTAGTGTCTTCTACCATGAAGACCGATACAAAGTATTTATTCAACTCCTCTGCCATTTCATGGTTCCCCATTATTATTTCCCCAGCTTCGTTCTCTAAAGGGTCTATGTTCACTTTGGCCTCTCTGGTCCTTTTTATATATTTAAAGAACCTCTTACTGTCCATTTTTATATTACTTGTTAGTTTACCTTAAAGCTTATTTTCTTCCTTTTTGTGGTCATCTTTTGTTGGTTTTTAAAAGTTTTCCAATCCTCTTGGCTTACCACTAATCTTTGTTGCATTGTATGTTTTTTCTTTCAATTTGATACTATGCTTAACTTCCTTAGTTAATCATGGTTGGTTTATTCTATTCCTAGCATCCTTCTTCCTCACTGGGATATATCTTTGTTGTGAGTCACAAACTATTTTCTTAAACATCTGCTATTGTTCATCAACCATCTTTTCTGCTAAACTCCTTTCCCAGTTTACTCCAGCCAACTCTGCCCTCATTCCTTTGTAATTATGCTTTTTCAAGTTTGGCATAATTATTTCTGAACCAAGTTTCTCACTCTCAAACTGAATGCTAAATTTGATCATGTTATGATCACTGTTTCCTCAGGGATCTTTTACTCTGAGATCATTTATTAAACCTATCTTATTACACATTACCAGATCCAAAATAGCCTGATCCTTGGTTGGATCCACAACATATTGTTCTGGGGAACTGTCCCGAATACACTCCATGGCCAGAAATTTCCCCCCATCGGGGGTATTGTGTGGGTGCGGGTGGGGGCGGGCGTGAACCCAATCGGCCCTCCTGATTTTTCGTGGGCGGGCCTAGTGTGACACTTTTCCAGAAGCGCCAAGCGCTCCTTATGTGGGCAGGGGAGGATTCCCTGAATGGTTCCCTGCTCTCTTTCACGCATGCATGTGAAAGAGCACAGAGATCTCCCTGAGCCAGATTTGTTTAAGTTATGGGAATTTGAATAAAGGTGGGAAAAAAATTTAAGGACATGTCCCCTCATGTGAAACTGTCACATGAGCTGGGACAGGTCCATTATTTATTTCAAAAATTGTAATTTAAATAGTAAACCCTTCATGAAGCCTCAACCCGCCCGTGGATGAGGTTTCATGAAAAATGTGAAGGCCGCCTGGGCTCTTCACCTGGCAGCCAACCTTAAGGTTGGAAGGGCAGCTCAGTTAATTACTTTAATTACTTCTTAACAGGCCTTAATAGGCCTTTGACAGCTCGGCGGATGCGCTGCCGAATTGAATATCTGAATGACGTGCGGTGACGTCGGGACCCCCGCTCAACGTCACCATGCATCATTTTGCGTGTTGGCAAGTGGGCCCCACTCCCCCGCTCACCAATGGGAAAATGTTGCCCCATAAATTCTTTCTCGTGGCTACGTCTGTCAATTTGATTTTCCTAATCTACATGAAGGTTAAGGCACTCTTGATTAATTTTACATGCCCTCATTATCTCCTGATTTATTATCTGTCCTACAGTATAGCTACTGTCAGTGGGACTATAGACTACCCCCACCAGCGTCTTCTTCCCCTTCCTATTTCTTTCCTCCACCCATACGGATTCTACATTTTCCAATTCAAGATAATTTCTTGCTGTCGTACTTAGTGTCTTCTGAGACAACTCAACAAAACAGAATATCATAGGAATGGGCCAGGATAATTTATTGATGTAAACTCCCAACATAAAGCTAACACTTGATCAATTATGCTATTAATCAGGACTTGTGGCTCAGGTAGACCCCGATGAGTGGCAATATGAAAAGGTTAGGTAAAAAGTGAAGAGATAAGAAATATGAGCAAGATTAGGTCAATCAGACCTTCAAGTCTGCTCTGTCATTTGATATGCTTATGAATGATCTTCTACCTCAACTTCACTTTCCTATGCTACCTCCATATCCCTTGATTCTCTTAGTACAGTATCCAAAATTCTATTGATCACTGTCTTGAATATGGTTGTTCGGTAGTACAGATCTTGAGTTTTGCTGAGAAAAGAGACATGTCATCGAAACTTTTCATTTTGCACTTATCAGGACAAATATGCAAGAATACCAATTGTAAAGGGAACAACAATTTATGGGGAAGTGGTGGCATGGAGGTATTGTCACTGGGTTGGTAATCTAGAGATCCTGGGGACCCAAGACTGAACCCCATCATGGCAGTTGGTGGAATTTGAATCCAATAAAAATCTGGAATCAGAAGTGTAATGATGACATAAAACCATTGTCAATTGTCGTAAAAATCCATCTGGTTCACGAATGTCCTTTAGGGATGCAAATCTGCTGCCCTTTCCTGGTCTGGCCTACATGTGACTCCAGACCCACATCAATGTGGTTGACTCTTAGATGCCCTCTGAACAGGCCAATTAGGGATGGCCAATAAATGCTAGCCTAGTCAGCAATGCCCACAACCTATGAACAAATTTTTAAAAAGAGAAAAGAGTATTGATTGGTAGGGGCATTGCCAAGGAGAAAAGAACATGGAACAGTTAACTTCCAAGCTTTTGTTTAAATTCATACCAGGCAGGTCAACTCTGATCAATCAAGTCATTGCCTTGGGTTGAATCTAATTGGTCAAGGTATTACCATGGGGAATTACCAGGGAATTTCTTTCTCCCTATTAGTTGAAAAAGACGCAATATGTGGACATGCTCTTTCTGTCTGCAAAGGACAGGGCCTTGTGTATGAATAGGTGTAACTTCTAGTACATGTCAGTGAGCCACACCAAGAGCCTGACTGATAATCTTAAATTGATTATCAGTGTAATTCTTAGCACGATCAGGATTGTTTAGCAAGTGCCATCCAATCACGGAATCACAGTTAATGTTGGACATTACATTTTGAGTTTTGCAAACACGGGCTGGTTGGTATGGCCAGTACTTTGCCCATTGCAAACAGCCAAAGGGGTGCTTTTTGATAGCAGCCACCAGTCACTGGGATGTGCAGCCCACATAGCTGGCATCACACTGGCACTGAAATTCATATACCACATGACTCATATCTGTGATAGGCAGAATACCTTTTTGGCTTGATGGTAGCATCCTGCAGCAAACATTCCTGCTTTTATATTCCATTCCCCTTACAATAAATGATAACATTCTATTTGCCTTCCTAATCACTTGCTGTACCTGCACACTAACTTTTCTTGATTCATTTACTGGGACACCCAGATCTCTCTGTGCCTCAGAGTTCGGTAATTTCTCTCCAGTTAAATAATATGCTGCTTTTCTATTCTTCCTGCCAAAGTAGACAGGTTCACATTTTCCTACACTATACACCATCTGTCAAATTTTTGCCTACTCACTTAGCCTACGTAAGTCTCTTTGCAGACTCCTGGGGAGGCTTTTCCCCTCATTGGGCAGGTGCAGCAGGTGGGCCCTGGAGCAGCCGTGTAATCGTCCGCCACCCGCAATCAGGCCCTGACCGTGATTTCACACTGGATGGCCAGCTAACGTTAAATGCATGCTAATAACCTCAGTGCTGCCTGGGTGGGGGTGGAAGGAGCACAAGCGCTGAAGAGTGTGCATGCACAGGGGTGCATTCAGTGCAAGGTCCCTGAGGGCACAGGGGTGCCCCAAGGAGCTGAAGATTTTTAACATGAGAAACAAAGATTTTTAAAATAAGGAAAACATGTCCCCACATGTGACTCTGTCACATGAACAAGGACATGTGAAATCTGAGTTTTAAAGTTTTTTATTGTTTTTCTAGTCACTCTTTGAAACCTCATCCCATTCGTGGATGAGGTTTTGCAAAAAATGCAAAGGCTGCCTGGCCTATTTGCCCACCTGCCAATTGTAAGTTTGGACAGGCAGCAAAAAATTAAATTTAATTAATTGATTAAGGGTCTTAATAGCACTCTTAATTGTCAGCAGGCACGCTGCCGACATTTGCGCACTTCCACCAACCGAAATATCATGCTTGTGCACGATGACTTTGGGACACTTGCCCTACGTCATTGTGTGCTATTTCATGTTCATGCATGTCGGGCATGCACCCACATGCCAAACTGAAAATCCTCCCCTTTATGTCCTCTTCGCAACTTACTTTCCTAACTATCTTTGTGACAGCAGCAAATTTAGCAACCATACATTCAGTCCCTTTATCCAAGTCATTGATGTAAATTGTAAACAGCTGAGGCCCCAGCACTGATCTCTGTGGCACTCTACTTGCCGCATCTTGCCAACCCAAAAATGACTCATTTATGCCTACTCTCTGTTCCCTATTAGCTAACAATCCTCTATCCATGCTAATATGTTACCCCCTACCCCATCTACCCCATAAGATCTTATTTTGGTAGTAAAATAAGTAAAATGAAATGTACATTCTTTGCAAATTATGAATTATTTAAATCTTCACCACTGATCATCTACTCTCATATTTTTTAATCCAGTTTCCCGGTCTACCTTTGCCAACTCAACCCTCATGTCTATATAGTTTGCTTTTTTCAGATTTAAGATCCTAGTTTCATACTTAACTAAAATACTCTAAAACTCAACCTAAAATTCAATTGTATTATGATCATTCTTCCTAGAAGCTTCTTTATTATAAAGTTATTAATTAACGACTTTTCATTTTAAATAGCCTGTTCCTCATTTGGTTCCTCAACTTATTGATCTAGAAAACTATCTTGAATGTCTTTTCTATGAACTCATCCTCCACACTTTGCAAATTTTATCGTCCAATCTATATGAAGAATAAAGGAAGAGAATTCCTATCAGCACTTTAAGTATACCTACACCATACGGACTGAAGTTCAAGAAGGTGGTTCCCCACCACTTTCTGAAGGGAAGTTCAGGAGGTCAATAAATGCTGGCCTAGCCAGTGACACTGACATCCCGTAAAAGCATTAAAAAATGTTTTAAAAGGGGGCCTGTATTTTTCATATAGACCGGACAACAAAATTACTGTATTACTCTATTATCAATGACGACTGTATTATCCTTGTTTATATGCATCTCTTGGTTCCTGATTTAAGCTCTGTTAGTGTACTTAGATTTGGGCTGGACTTGGGTAAACCACAAGTGGCTCACAAAACCTTTGGCAATCTGTCCCTTGAACTACAAGCAACTATGTCCTATTTGTATCTATATTTTCTGGGTTAGCCTGACTAAATTTTGAGGTTTTGGAGTTTTGGAAAAGATTACTAACACTGAAGTCTCATTGACAGTTACATTCCATATTAAGATCTTCGTAATATTAGCAGCTTGAGATATATGCAAAAGAATGGGAAGATGGATTTAAACTAAAATGAAACCCGAGGCATCTATACCACCCTCAAAGAAAATAGCACGTAAAACTTGGGGTATAATATTAGACCATAAGACATAGGAGCCATATTGTGACAGGTCAGGCCTACCTCTGCCTATATAATAATAAAAACAAAAAACTGCGGATGCTGGAAATCCAAAACAAAAACAGAATTACCTGGAAAAACTCAGCAGGTCTGGCAGCATCGGCGGAGAAGAAAAAAGTTGACGTTTCGAGTCCTCATGACCCTTCAACAGAACAGTTCTTCCTGAGTTTTTCCAGGTACTTCTGTTTTTGTTTTCTACCTCTGCCTATGTTGGCTCTAGCCTTGAAGTATTTGATGCTAATGATATGATCTTTAGAAGGTTAGACATTTCCGTAAGGCCATGTGTTTGCATGGGAAAAAAACAGATAGAATTTGTGTGCAACCTCAAAAAAATGGTTAAAGAATCTCAGAAACTAATGTAATAATGTGGAATATGACTTACTGGAGCAGATGTTCCTCTTTGTATTTGGGTGTAAAGGACTGCTTGGTGAGATCGCATTGTCTGTGAGCAGAGTCCAACTGGTTTTCTGTCTATTCATGTAATTTTTGAATGAAAGCAATTCAGAGCAGCCAAGAAATATTTCATATGTAGGAATATGGGAACAGGACTAGGCTACTTGGCTCCTTGAACCTATTCCACCATTCTGAGATCATGGCTGATCTGCGACCTAACTCCCAAGAATTACACAGCCAACTAATTTAACAAAGTCAGTCGAACTTGCTATGTGGTGCATTTGTCTGTACTGGAAGCTAGTAATACACAGGGCCCTGCTCGTTGCAGACAGAAAGAACATGTACATACATTATGCCTGTTTCAGCTAAACAAAATAAGTGACATGCATTTGCAGAATCATTCCTCAAGGCAATGCCTTGACCAATTGTCAACTGAGCTCAGTAGTCGCATAAGAAAAGCCCCACGTTAGGGTTGGAAATCAAATTTCCAAATTTGCGTGGAGGTCAGTGCACGCTTCACAAGTTTCTATTTCACAAAATTAATTAATGAAAAATCTTGTGGAGCCATTGATTTCCTAGATGAATTCCTGATGTGGTCCCCCGGTCATTCAGTACAAATTTGTAAAATGATCCCCATTATGAATTAGCATCAGGAACAATTTCAACTGCACAGTCTTGGTATCCTATTTTACAACTCACAGCCCCTCACTCTTTCTGCAAGCTGAAAGCATGTGTACTGTATTCAGGTGTTATATCGTGCTGCACTTACTGCACTTCAAAAGTACTTAAAAAGCTGTAAAGTGCTCTGGGATGTCCTGAAGTCATGAAAGGTGCTACCTAAGTGGAAGTCTTTCTTTCTTTCTCTCTTAACTGATAATGCAGTACGTAAAATGTTTTGGATTTAGCTAATGGATTTAACTCTGCCTTGCACAGCATTATGCACATGGGGCTTGCTAAAACAGTCCGTGATTTTCTTGTCATGTTGGAATTTCTTACATGTTGCAGAAAACAGTCTTCTCCAAGGCCAAGATTTTTCCCTCGTCGGGCAGGGTCAGTGGGGGCAGGTTGGAACTGTCGGGAAGCTGACTGCTGCCCGCGATCGGTGTCAGACGGCGATTTCACGCTGGCGGGCCAATTAAGACCCACCCAGAGTAAAACGTGTGCTGCAGTGCTCAGCCTGTCGGGGAGATGAACAGTTTTGAAAATAAAAAATAAAGAATTTTAAGCTGTTAAAAAACATGCACCCTCGTGACTGTCACACGAGTAGGGACATGTTAGAAATTAGGATGAAATGTATTTTTTAATGATGGATCGAAACCTCCCACTCATGGATGAGGTTTTGCAAAATGCAAAGGCCGCTTGGCCTTTTCGCCTGCCCGCCAACTGTAAGGTTGGACGGGCAGTGAAAAATTTAAATCAATTGGATTGATAATGGACTTAATAGGCCTTTTAATTGTCGTCAGGCCTGCTGCCAACTCCCGCACGCGCCAGCCAACTGAAATATTGCATGAGTATGCGGGATGCTCACCAGATGTCATTGTGTGTCATTTTATGCTCGAGAAGGCTGGGCACGCACCCACCTGCCCAGTGAAAAATCCCGCCCTTGGCAATAGGAACTTTGGCCTAGATCTTCCTGAGACCGGACATACCCCCAAGTTGAGCTATGGGACCCCTCAGAAGTCCCAATGCAATAACCTCGTGGCAATTGTCGTGGAAGTTTGATCTGATTGGCAATTTCCCTGCTCTAGGGACTATCCGAAAAAGTTTTCTAACTAAGTTAGAGTCGGAGGCTTTGGATGGTTCCAATTTATTTACTCGGATAGTTACCCAGGGAATGTTAGATTAAAATCTAGTTAACACCTAGGTAGCTATACAGCTGGCTCCCTGACTCCCCCTCGACCACCCAGCTCCCTCCCTCAACCCCTGATTCCCCCCAACCCGATGTGAGCCAACTTCACTACCTGAGTACCCCCAACCCTCCCCAACAACACCCTGACCCCTGATTCCCTTCTGACCACTGAACTACACCCACCCCCACCCCCAACCCCCGATCCCCCAACTCTCCCCAATCTGACCTGACATGACCTCACCAGTTGACTCCCCCCACCGAACCCACAACTCCCCCTGACCCGACCTGGCCCAAACCTTACCTAGCAACCACCTTACCCCCTCACCTACCCTACCCCCTTGACCCTTTATGCACCCTACCCCCTTACCCACCCTACTACCCCTTACTCCCTAACCCAACCTACCCCCTTACCCAATTACCTTACTCACCCTACCTCCTTACCCACTTACAGACTTACCTTCTCTCTGTAGCTTTTCAAAGAAACTTTGGGTCATTTAAACTCTTTACTTACCAGAATAAGGCAGCCAGTGCTTTAAAAAGGGGGTGTGGCTTCTGTGCAGATCCCCTTTACTGATGTCTCCGAGGTTTCCTGTGCAGAGTCAGTTTGGAAGGACCCGCCATTGGAAATTTGCCCAGGGAAATTGGAGGAAGGTAAGTGAGTATTTCTTGTCTGGTCAGTGCCAGAACATTTGGGCCCTTGTTGCACTGGTAATGGGATAAAAAGACGGCTGATTCATTAACAAAAGCACCCCAAAACATGATTAGCATAGAAACAGGTGCCATCTCTCAGGTGAGGCATTAAACTGAGGCCCTCTGAGGGGGACCATTTAAATATGAATATGGCACAATCCAAAAGAGAGCAGGGAAGTCCTGACTCTAGTCCTGACCAATAAAACAACATCATAAAAAGCCCTACCTGTCCCCGCCACCCCCCCCACCCCCCCCTCCAACCACCACCACCTTGAACCAGCTTATATTTCTTTTCTATTTTTCCTTAGTTCTTATGAAGAGTCATTCGGACTCGAAACATTAACTGTATTCCTCTCCGTAGATGCTGTCAGATCTGTTGAGTTTTTCCAGGTATTTTTGTTTTTGTTATCATAAAAAGAAACAGCTTTTCTTGGCAGTACCACCTTACTGGTGGGCTGGATGCAAATTGGCTGCTGCATTTCTTACATTACAACAGTGAATGCACATCAAAAGTACCTTGTGCAGTAAAGCGCTTGGGACATCTTGCTTGTGGATGGCATTAAGTAAGTGCAAGCATTTCTTCTTTCCCTTGTTTAAATATTGCTGTGCAATCTTTAACATCGCTTGAACAGAAAAATGCCGCCAAGTTGAACATCTGGCAATGCAGCAGTCCCTCATCACTGTAGTGGTGTGTCAGCCTGGATTATGTACTTAAATCCTGGAGTGGGGTTTGAGCTTCCAAAGGTCTGACTCAGTGGAGAGTATTACCAACTGACAGAAAAAAAACACATCAACTAACACTGTTTGCGTTCAGCATAAAGCAGAGTTTAAAATTGGCTTATATAGCTCAGTGCCAGGCTGAGCAGGTCAGTTAGCTACAGGCTGTGAATTGTACAAACAATAGGTAATAGGGTTATTTATCATTAAAGTCCTTTGACTATAAGATACAATGAGAGGGTGTTCATTTGTGGGTTGAAGTGTCTATTCCACTTGTACTGATAGATCATCTACACCAGTGGCCAGATTGTGATTATTTTTTCTGCAGGACAAAAGCATTGTCAGCCTTGCGGAAAATTATTGTCATGTGTGACCAAACAATCATCAACATATCAAATAAACAAATTCCCTCTCTCAATCAATGAGCAAACTATATTTTAAACACTGTTGCTACAGTTTATAATATGAATTCTTTCAAGTGACATTGACTTTGTGCCAAGAACTAGTTGGAACAAATTATGTTGAGGATTTCATTTTGACCTTGACACCCAGTGGAAAGTTTGTGCTTGGGCAGGGTCTGACAAACAGATTACTTTCCAGCCCACGGACCTGCTCCGTCTATTATTCCCCATAGCTTTTGGTCAGCTGGTTGTCTGTCAAGCACATATGGCCATCATTGTACCGAAAGCTCCCCAATGTGTGCACTCCTGCTCCATAACCCAGAATCTTTAGAACAGGAATAGGCCATTCAGCCCCTTCAGCCTATTTGTCATTCAAATAGATTGTTGGTGAACTGTATCTTAACTCCATTTACCCACATTTGCCCTATGTTCCTTGATACTTTTACCTAACAAAGATCTCCGTTTTCAATTAACCCAGCATCCATAGGTTTTTGAGAGGGTACTACAGATTTTAACTGCCCTTTACATGAAGGAGTGCTTCCTGACTTCACTCCTGAATGCAAAACCAAGCCACAGCTAAGGACATCGCACCTATGATTCTGGGCTGAAGTTAAAATCAGCCCTATATACTCTGTAGGCTCAGCAATCTGGCAACATCGAGGAGTATCATCATCATCATCATGAGCAGAATGTTACGCGGGCATGTGCCCAACCTGGGTGGGTATAAAATAGTGCATGATGACATTGGGCGAGAGTTCAGACATCATCGTGCACTCACACAACATTTCAGTCAGCGGGCGTGCGTGAGAGTTGGCAGTGCACCTGCTAACAATTAAGAGGGCTATTAAGCCCATTAATCAATTAGTTAAGCAGTATTTACCTTACGGTTGGCGGTGAGCGAATCGGCTAAGGGGTCTTTGGATTTTTTAGGAAACCTCATCCACGGGCGGGATGAGGTTTCCAACAGCAATTTAAAAAAAAATTAAACATCATTTTTAATATGCCCCTGTTCACGTGAGTCACATTTGGGGACATGTTTCTCTTATTTTAAAATTCTCTATTTTGTTTGCCACAGTTCTTCAGCTCCCTGAGGCAGCTCTGTGCTTTCAGTGAGCTTTCAGTACATGCTCCCGCGCACACGCGCAGACATTAGCACTCATGCTCTCCCCGCCCCCACCCCGGCAGCACTGAGCTCCTCAGCACACCTTTCATGCTGGCTGACCGATTAACGGCCAGCTAGCGTGAAATCGCAGTCGGGGGCCAACCGTGGGCAGCAGGCCATTCCCAGGCCACTCCCGGGCCCGCTTTCTGCCCTCGCCCAATGAACGGAAAATGCTGGGCCATGTGTGCCCTGCCTGACGGCGGGTTGTGACAATTTGAGGTGCAGTGCACCTTTGAGAGAATGTGAACAGATTAACCACGTGATTGTATTACCCAGCTGCTGTGTAGCGCAGGCTGCAATGTTAATCCGTCGTTTAGAATAGGGTCTAGTTTGAGAAGCACATGTGTTAGTGTTCTGTTACTTGTGTTAAAAAACAGCACGTGCTTCACCTTCTATTGGTCTCTGCAGTGTCTTTTATACCAACTCACCCACCAGGAGATGGGCGTGCAACCATTGCTGAGCAAAGCGACCAGACAGAAGGAATATAATAACTGGCGATGAGGCAAAACACGACCAGTCGGCAACACCGAAGGAAGCTGCGGAAATTCAACCAAAGTAAATGTGCTGTACCTTGCAAGGCAATAGTAGTACAGCCTTCATCATAGCTGTCGAAGTTATCTCCCTCTAGTTTGTCGCAGTTTGGTCATATCGAACTGTTTGATCAGACCACCGATGACTGGTCACATTATGTTGAATGCCTTGCACGCTTCTTTTTGGCTAACGACATATTGGGGGAGGAGAAGAGGTAGGTGATCCTCTTATCGAAATGTGGCAGTAAAACATTTGGCTTAATTCATAGTCTAACAGCACCCAATGCCCCAAATTCCAAGAGCTTTGATGAGCTGGTAACTCTTGTGAAAAGCCACGTTCAGCCAAAACTCTCAGTAACAATGCAGCAGTTTAAATTTAATTCGAGGTGTTGCACCCCTGGAGAGACAGTCGCTTGCTATGTAGAAGCCTCAAAACAACTGACAGTGTACTGTGAGGTCGGGACATCGATTATCGACATGTTAAGAGACCGATTAGTGTGGGGGATTAATGAAGTCGCCATTCAAAAAAGGTTGATGTCAGAAACAAAATTAGACTTCAGGAAGGTGCTGGAGTTGGCGCTCACAATGGAGAGCACAGTCAGGGATTCAGAAACAATCAAGGGAGCACAAAATGGCACCGTCCTTCATGTAGGGAGAGAACCACCCTCCCTACACAAATTACAAATGACGCAGAAGCGCAGGGCTCCGCAGAAAGGTGGGAAACAGCCACAATTAACAGACGAACAAAAGGCAATGGTTTAACAGAGAAAACCCACCATAATAATGGCCGAAATGGAACCAGGCAGCCTGCAAGCGCACAACAATTTAAAATAAGTGAATGTTTCCACTGCCATTGTCATGGTCACATTATGTAATATTGCAGGTTAAGATAAAACTTTAAGCAAAAAAGTAGGAATTGTGAAATCCACATAATAGAGGAACCAGAAGAAACAGAGTCAGATATTTACCCACTACACAACTTAAAAATGGGTAAAACAGAGCCAATTACGTGACAGTGAAAGTCAATAGGAAACCCACCTGAATAGGAGTGGATACAGGGGCATCCAAGACAGTTATAGAGGAACATACATTCAAATATCTGAATGGAGGAGACCACTCATTAAATCTGAAAAACTCAGATGTTAAATTAAAGATGTATGCTGGTGAAGACATATGAGTAAGAGGTACATGCAAGGTTCCAGTACAGTATGGAAGCCATACTTTTAATTTACTCCTAATAGTGATAGCAGGTAGAGGATTGAGTCTCCTGGGAAGGAGCTGGTTAAGAGAGATTAATCTTGAGAGGCTACTGAGATCTCAATCAGAAGCAGGAAATGTTACTGTTTGGAAAAAGGAGTATGTAAAGACTCAACAAAAGGAGCTCGTAGAGGAGATACTTCAGGGCTGAGTTCGAGTTGAAGCCAGTAACCTCCAAAAAAAAAAGAAAACACGCTGAAGGACTTTCGCATATTGCAAGATTCCCTCAGATCCCAATTTGTACCAATAAAAAGGTATGAGGAAGAACAGAAAGAATTCAGCATATCTCTGGCCGAGATGAAGAATAAATTAGCCGAGAAAACACAACAATGCTTAATTCCTCAGGAAACAACTAACAAATATAAAAATGGAATGGAAGAGCTGAAGAATCCATTATGTGAAAGCCAAGAATCTTTAAAAATAGAAATCCCTGAGTGTTCAAAGGAGCTGACAGATGAGGGAATGCTGGAAGACTGAGCCACTGAGTTTACTCAAATTGAGGTTATACATGAGCCTAGCCTGGGCAATAGGGAAATTGAAAAGAAGACTGAGATTAAAGTTAGCGCTGCCAAGAAGAAAACCATCAAAAAAAGACACATAGGAAGAAAATGCAAAATCACTAACAAGGCCCTGAAAATTATTTTTACACAACAGGAAGCTGATAATATTGTGCTGAATTTAGCCTTGTACACCATACTGATTTTGAGAACCTTCCTGATGGTTGACCTTCGTATTGTTGAACTTGAAGGGGAGGGCAGAAGGAGTGCATGTGATTAGGCCCAAAAGAGGGTGAAAGCTTTCCCATTGGAGTCTACACCACATGTGGAAGGAACTCCAATTGGTTTGGAAGTGCCTGTAGGATCCATTGAACCTGAAAGACTTGAAAAAAACTTACAAGTACCTACTGAAGAGCCTAGTGGGACAGATAACTCCTGAGAGGGAGGCCTCGGATAAACCATCCAAAGTTGAAGAACTATAACGTTCGGCACATTTGAAGAAGCCTCCAGAGAGACTGAATTTGCAAACAGTTTATTTATGTAATTAGTTGATATATTGCAAAGATTGTAAATTGTATTACGCATTTGCTGTAGGGCGGGCTACAATGTTAATCAGTAGTTTAGAATAGGGTCTGGTTTGAGAAGCACACATTGTGTTGCTCTGTTACTTGTGTTAATAAACAGTTTTCGCTTCATCTTATATTGGTCTCTGCATCTGCAGTGTCTTGTTTACCAACTCACTTGCCAGTAGATCGACATGCAACCGTGTTCACTGAGCAATGTGACCCGACAGAAGGGATATAACACAGGTCCTTGGCCCTTTATCTGCTGATGCTTCACCCTGAACTATTTTTGACAGTGATGATTGCCAGTGCCTTCCACTCTCCGGAGTGAGGAGGGAGGTCCAAAGCTTATTTCAGGCAGAATCACGCATTAATGTTATTCTGAACCACACACTAGCCATCTAGGCAACTGAGCCAACCAGCCATCACACATGAGCATATTGGAGTACAACTTAACATGGATGTTGGGTGATTTATTTTCAGTAAGGTTAGCTGATGTAAATCTAACCCTTAATTCTTTTATGAATGCCAGTACATTACAAAACATATTTCTGCTACTGCAAATAATACAAATGTGTGAAAGTAAATGCTGTACCATACAAAATATTCATAATTTTATCTGTGATAGAACCAAGGGAGTCATCAATTCCAACATGTGCTCAAGCTGCATAGGTTATTGATGGGTCAGAACTGATGAAAAGCCATCCACCTGAAAACTCTGTTTCTCTCTCCAACTGCCTGAGCTGCTTAGTGTTGCCAACGCTTTTTGTTTCCAACATCTGCTGTGGTTTGTTTTTGTTTTGGTGCTTTTGCTTAATTTGATAATAGGCAGAATTTAATGCCTGGGCGCGTTCGGAAGTGGTGCGGTTGGGAGAGTGGGGTGTAGGTGTGTGGGGGATGCTGTGTGAATTCCCGCTGCCTTCTCACCTCCCTCCAATTAAGTCTGGGGCAGGGAGGCTTGCAGATGGCACTTTCAGCTGGCGGCCAATTGAGGCCCTTAAGTGCCCAGTTAAGGGCAAAAAGAGTTTCATCTTGACCCCAGAGGTATTCAACCATTGGCAGGTTGAGGATTCATTATTCAGGGAGACTGCCCAGCAAACTGTGTCAGGTTTTCCAATGGCCTACTAGGGGGGTCCTTCATTCATGGGCACTCTATGCCCGATTAAGGGACCCAGCATTTAGAAGGGGGTACTTTGCAAGAAGCCACCCCCTTTCCTTGCTGCGGACCACACTTACCCACTCTTGCAGGCTGCACTGTAGTACCAGCAATGGCCAGTGCCCCTCATGGTGCTGCCAGTACTGCAGAGCTGCCGGCCTCTGATTGGACAACACGTCTGGGGTGGGATTTCCACTCTACTAGGGGCTTAATCAGATTGGAGGCCCTACACTGCCCAGGTAAGTGCCTGATTGGAATTAAATAGCATCGGGCCTTCCAGAGAAATGCAACACAGAGCTCCCATCGATCCTTCAACCAGTGGGTGAGACCAAAGTCATCTACATTAAAACCCAGCCAATGTAGCCTCAAAATGCACTGTGACAGAATTTTTCCTTAAACATAGTACGGCTAAAGGGTAACTGTCTAGTTCTTCAGTAGTCAGGCAATTTCCAAATGCATAAGGCTGCCCAGGTTTTAAAAGTACAGTCTATACTGTTGTCCCATCAAAGTATTTGTCCTTTGACAAGCAGACTGCTGGCACAATGTACATGCATGTTGCCTGTTCATACCTTCACTTAAGGTAGCTGCTGGCCTGGAAGTGTGAGGTCATTCACTAGTAAGAAAACAAGAATATTCTTTAAAATATGTGAAATTTTTATATGTTAATGTTCAGAGATATTTGGCTGTACTCGTACAAGGAACACAGAAAGTTAGCATGCAGATGCAGAAAGTAATTGGGATGGCAAATGACATGTTGACTTCTATTGCAAGGGTACTTGAGTACAAAAGTATAGGGCTTCTGTGGTGAGACCACACTTGGAGTGTGTGGAGTTTTGGTCTCCATATTTAAGGAAGCACGTACCTGCCTTGGAGGCAGCACGGTGAAGGTTCACTTAAATTGGTTCCCATGATGAGAGGATTATCCTATGATGACAGACTGAGTAAATTGAGCCTATACCATCAGGAGTACAGAAGGGGTGATCTCATTAAAACATACAAAATTCTGAAGAGGGTAGATACTAAGGGTGTTTCCGCTGGCTGGAGAATCCAGAATATGAGGGCACATCTCATGGTAAGGGGTCGATCATTCAGGACTGAAATAAGGAAAAATTTCTTCACTCAAAGGGTTTTGGAACTTTGGAAAACTCTACCCCAGAGGGTTGTAGATACACCAGCATTCAATATATTCAAGGCTAAAATAGATACATTTTGATTTCCAGGGAAATCAAGGGACTTGGGGAATGGGTGAGAAAGTGAATTTGAGGCAGAAGCTCAGCCATGATCATATTGAAGTGCGGAGCAGGCTCGAGGGATAGTATGGTCCTCTCTTGCTCCAATTTCTTACACTCTTATATTCACTGTACGAACCATATCTTCTATCATATTCTAGTGTAACCCTCTTTTCAACTACCTTGTAAGAGAGGCTGTTTAATTGGCACCGCTGTATGCAAACCAGGAAGAGGAGTTTCTGGGAATGCATGAGGAGCAATAGAAGAGCTGTACTGTTGCGTGAGGATTTGGCATGGAAGAGCAGTATATGCGGAACTTTATATGCAGATTTTGGACCATCCATCCGGTAGATGGCACTACTGGGTAGTCTTACCTTGCCAGATTCCTCAGTGTGCCATCCCCTCTCTTAATTTTTCTCAGTTGTTTTAATTGGTCAGCTCATAGCAGGCAAGACGTACTGCTAGCTTGAAAAAAGAATCCCTGAAGAGTCAAGCTGGATTAACATTTATCACACCCACTTCATACATCAACTCATTCTCTTTGCATGTGTCATTGGCTCTACTCATAGAATGCTCACATATTATATTTCTGCTCCCAGTACAGTGACCCTTTTGTTTGCTCATTTTGTCACAATTCCTTCTTCTCCATTTTCCCTTTGGATGGGTTGACAAATACTTTCTGCCTTTTTAAAAGCTGAAAGAATTATTTCTTCCTCCCCAGAGAATTTATTTACTTTTTAAGGGGCTGCATTGCTTTAAATTCATGTCCAAATGCAGCAAGACCTGGACAATTTCTAGGCTTGGACTGACAAGTGGCAAGTAACATTCGCACCATACAAGCACCAGGCAATGACCATCTAGAACAAGAGAGAATCTAACCATCAACCTTTGACATTCAATGGCATTACCATCGCTGAATCCCCCACTATCAACACATGGGGGGTTACCATGGGGGGTTACCATTGACCAGAAATTGAACTGGACTAGCCATATAAATACTATGGCTACAAGAGCAGGACAGAGGCTAGGAATTTTGCAGCAGGTAACTCACCTCCTGAACCCCCAAAGCCTGTCCACCATCTACAAGGCACAAGTCAGGAGTGTGATGGAATATTCCCCACTTGCCTGGATGAGTGCAGCTCCAATAACACTCAAGAAGCTTGATACCATCCAGGACCGAGCAGTCTGCTTGATTGGCACCTCTTCTGCAAACATTCACTCCTTCCATCACCAACGAACATTAGCAGCAGTGTGTACCGTGTACAAGATGCACTGCAGAAACTCACCAAGGCTCCTTAGACAGCACGCTCCAAACCTATGACTGCTACCATCTAGGAGGACAAGGGCAGCAGATAGATGGCAACACCACCACCTGAAAGTTCCCCTCCAAGCTACTCATCATCCTGACTTGGAAATATTTCACCGTTCCTTCACTGCCACTGGGTCAAAATCCTGGAACTCCCTTTCTAACAGCACTGTGGATGTACCTACACCACATGGACTGTAGTGCTTCAAGAGGGCAGCTCACCTCCACCTTCTCAAAGGGCAATTGGGGATGGGCAATAAACGCTGGCCTAGCCAGTGTAATGGAAAAGCAACCCTTGACTATTTCCTACCTTTCTAACGGTCTGCGGAGAGAGCACTTTGTAAGAAGTCAAATAATCTGACCTTGCAAACTCAGGCAAGGGCAGTAGTCTAGTAGTGGCAGGTAAGGAGTGGCAGAAGCACCACGACTACAGAATCAGTATACTGAGCCTAACAGCAATAACCACTCATGTAACGACCTGTGTTATGGCTTGAAGATTTTCTTTGAATCCTATGGACTATTTTTTAATGAACTGCTTCATACAATGGGCTTGATTTTATGGTCCGCCACCAATAATTGCTCACTTAAGGGTCTCATTCTACCTCCACCACTATTTTACCTGTGGCAGGGGAAGGCAGAGACCAGGCGGGTGGCTCGCCAGTTTTCACTGCATAGGCTGGTGTTGGCCACGGAAGGGAGGGACCTCCTTTGGGGCTGATTCCCTGTTCCTATCAGGGCCAACCGCTCTGAAGATCATACTCCCCCCCCTTAAAACATCTCCCTGGCCTCTCAAACCTGGCGCCAAACCTCCTTTCGAGGAAGACTTGATGAGTTGCTTCTGTGCGTCTTGTAGCTGATACAAGTTGCAACCAGTATTTCCCCTAACTTTTCTTTGTGCCTTGTCAATGGTGCCCTCATCTCATGAGTTAATGCATAAAAATACCTGTTGAGTGAATTAATTCTTTGATTCAATTGGCTTTGCTCCAACCCTGTTCTACATATCTTTGCTGCACTGCACAGCCCCTGCAAGATTGCTGCATGCATCTTAAAGGTAGCATGGACTATGCATTGCTGATTGTTAAACAGCAGGTTACATTCTAGATTGTTTTGCAGCTGCACATCTCTGCAATTTAAAAGGAACATTGATGAACAGGAGTAGGTTATTTAATCCCTCAAACAAGTTCCACCATTAAATGAGATCATGGCGGATCTGAGGCCAGATCCCTTTTCCCAATATCCCCAAATACTTTCGGATAACAAAAATCTATCAATTTCAGCTTTAAAGTTAACAACTGTTCAAGCATCAGTTGCTATTTGTGGATGAGAGTTCCAAACTGCTACCATTCTTTGCATGAAATGTTTCCTCCTTTCAGTCCTGACAGATCTAGCTCTAATCTTTAGCTCTTTATAGAACCCTCCAGGAATACATTTAAACATAGTTGGCAACCCTAGCTATGAGTCCACAAAACAAAGCTACCTTTCCATAGGGAAAATCAGCAAACTAAATAAAATGGGATAGGGTAGTTCTAATAAGCCACCATTTAACATCCAAGCAGCCATATTGCACCAATGGTGAAGGGAGTGAATGTTTAACCTGGTGCCTGTCCTGCTAATCAAGTGGTGTGCTTTGTCTTGTATGTTGTCGAGTTTCTCGAGTATTACTGGAGTTGCAGTCATCTAAGTGGTACATTGCTGACTTGTGCCTTGTAGGTGTTGGAAAGAATTTAGGGGCAGTGGCGGGGGTGGGGAGAGGGGGCTGGGGTCAGGAGGTGAGTCACTCACTGCAAAATACGCAGCCTCTAGCCTGCTCTTGTTGTCATAGTACTAATGTCGCTGATCCAGTTAATGAGTATGGCACCTTCCATCACTTTGCTGATAGGACAATTAGTTGCATTGAATTTTTCCAGTTTTTGTCGAGAGGACATACCTGGGTAATTTTCCACATTGTTGGGTGGATGCCAATGCTGTAGCTGTACTGGAACAGCATGGCTAGGGACACAGCTAGTCCTGGAGCATAAATCTTCAACATTACAATTGGGAATTTGTCAGGAGCCAAAGCATTTGCGGCATCCAGTGCCTTAGCTGGCACCTGATATCATGTGGAGTGAATTAAATTGACTAAACACTGGTAGCTGTGTTGGGGACTCAGGAGGAAGCTGAGTTGGATCACGCACTCGGCATTTCAGGCTGAAGATGGTTGAGAACTCTTCAGCCCAGTCCTTTATATGTGCATGCTGTGCTCTGATGTCATTGAGGATAGGGATGCTCATAGAAACAGCTTCTCTGGTTAGTTGTTTAATTGTCCATCACCAGGCATGACTGGATATGCCAGTACTGCAGAACTTTGATCTGGTCCATTGGTTGTAGGATTGTTTAGCTCAGTGCTTCCTAATGTTTTCTTGGCGTGACCCCATTTTAATGTCTCACGCTTCATGTGACCCCAGAGTGAAATCTGTGCAGGGGAGGGGTTGTGGTGGAAACAAGCATTATTGAGCAGGGGTGGGGTTGGGGGAGAACAGAAGTAGAGCATGAGGGGGGTAAATGAAAAGGCATTGTCACAGACAGATTGGATGTACTCTCTTACTGCTCACTATCTTTCATGTGGAAAGAGGTGGGTCATTTCTTACCCTTGGAGTGTGTATTCCAATTAAATGATTCAGCAGCAAGCACTTGGGAGTTTAAAGTAAAGGAGACTTTTTTTCTCAGACATTTACGCCAAATTGATGCAATGCTACACACTTGGTCTCAAGCATGTGCACGCGCGCGTGTACACACACACACACAAAAGATTGGATCCCGATAAAGATAGTACACTTTTACAAACAAATTAGATGGGCCATGGTCTTGTTTAGCAATACATATGTTCTTTAATGCAATCTGTAAAAGTGTACTATCTTTAATGCAGTCTATAATTTATGATTTCCAGTCTCTCCATGTGGTAGGCCTATGGTTTCTTGAGTGGTTTCGATGATTTGAAATTAGGTCTTGTAAAGGAAAGAGTTCACAGTAGGCTGTGAGGTTTCTTGTTGTTGAATGGGATTAGAATAGTTAGGTACTTGTTTGACCGGCGCAGACTCGATGGGCCAAAGGGCCTTTTTTCTGTGCTGTAGACCTCTATGTCTCTGTGACTCTAAGAATATCCAGGAGGTTGTTTCCCAGGTAAACTTTGAACTGGAGAAGGTTAAGTACTTTGGACTGTTTGTTGACTTTCAGCTTGTTTCAGTGTCTGGTTCTCAGACTGGCTGACGACTGATGGTTCTATTGAATCTGCTGAGTTCTGGGGTAATAACGGTGCCATCCCTGAAAACTGACTTTGATCACATGATCACTGCATTAACACTTCTGAGGCCTACCCAGTTTGGTTTGGATGAGGGAGGCCATTAAGACACATTGGGACGTTGATCATGGCTGTTAGGTTTCAACCATTGCTGTCTCGGAGCTCACACCACCAAATTCTTGTCCTGTAACCCCGCACCCTATTTTGGACAGCCCTGGCTTAGCTCTTTCTAGAGTGTCCTGTTTCCTCTGTTTACCACACATGGATTCCTGTATTGTAGCTTCACCAGGTTGGCAGCTCATTCTCAGGTATGCATGGTGCTGTCCCCACAGGATGCTTTTATGTAGTTCTCGTTGAAACAGGGTGCTTAATAAATATTTAAGATGAAGATTTGTGGGTGAACTGAAGTAAAATTTGGTGAGGGGGAGAAGCAAGTGACTTCTAATTTATGGATCCCAAAGCTGTCTACCATGGGTTTATCCTCACATCAAGGTGTACATTAATTTATAGAAATTGATTGTCATGATTAGTCAACAATTCTATTAACCTTTAGTGTATCATGTGACTACCAGGATGGCAGAAGACAAATTAGATGGGCCATGGTCTTGTTTAGCAATACATGTGCTCTTTTGATTGTGCCAATGCCCAATTGCCCCCGTCTCTCCCGGTTGCCTTGGTCCAGCTTCTGATATCAACATACCTCTTCCTTATTTGCATAATGTCAATTAATGAATGAAAAAAAACATCTGTAATTAAAAGCTAGTCTCAGTAATAGTGGCCATGAGACTACCAGAGTGGAAAAACACATTTGGTTCACTAATGACTTTAGGGAAGGAAATCTGCTACCTCTACCTGGTCTGGCTTAAATTTGTCTCCAGACCCATACAGTGGTATTGAATCTCAACTGACCTTTGAAATGGCCTAGCAAGCTCCTCAGTTATAACAATCTGCTATACAGAAAAGTCAAAAAGGATTAAAACCAGACAGCTCACCCGGCACTGACTTAGACACTGGAAATGACAATGGCATGCCTTTCCCAGTCAACCCTGCAAAGTTCTTCTCACTAACATCTGCGGGCTTGTATCAAAAGTGATGAGTGCTGTCCCACAGACTCATCAAGCAACAGTTTGACATAGTCACACTCACTAGATCATACTTAAAGGCAATGTCCCAAACACTTCTATTACAATGCCCCATCTCACCAGCAGGACAGACCAAGTTGTGGTAGTGGCACAGTGGTGTATATTTGGAAAGGAGTTGCCTTGGAAGTCGTCAACATTGACACCTGACCCCATGAAGTCACATGGCATCAGAACAAACATGGGCAAGGAAACTTTCTACTGATCACCACCTACTGTCCTCCATCAGCTGATGAATCAATACTCCTTCATTTGAACACCACTTGGAAGTAGGACTGAGGGTGGAAAGGGCACAGAATATACTCTAGGTGGATGATTTCAATGTCCATCGCCACAAATGGCTCAGTAGCACCACTACTGACCAAGCTGACCTGAAGGACATTCCTGCCAGACTGTGCCTGTGGCAGGTGGTGAGGGAACCAACAAGGGGGAAAATCTTACATGACCTCTCCCTCACCAGTCCATCAGTCACAGATGCATCTGTCCATGATAGTATTGATAGGAGGGACAGCTGTACTGTCATTGTGGAGACAAAGTCTTGACTTCACAATGAACATACTGTCCATTGTATTGTGCGGTACTACCACCGTGCCAAATGAAATAGATTAAGAACAGATCTAGCAGCTGAAAACTGGGCATCCATGAGGCACTGTGGCCCATCAGCAGGAGCAGAATTGCATTCACCCACATGGCCAACATATCTCTCACCCTACCACTGCCATCAAGCCAGGAGATAAACCCCAGTTTAAATGAGGAATGCAGGAAAGTGTTCTAGTAGCACCACCAGGCATACCTAAAAATGAGGTGAAGCTGCAACACAGGACTCTTGCATGCTACACAGTGGAAGCAACATGTGATAGAGTGAAGTGATCCCACATCAAAGGGATCATTTAAACGCTCTATAGTCCTTTCACATCTAGTCGTGAATGGTGGTGGATAATTAAACAACTAAAATGAGGAGGAGGCTCCACAAATATTCCCAACCTCAATGATTGGGAAGGCAGGTGGGGAGGGGGGGCAGGGTCCAGTACATCAGTGCAAAAGATGAGGCTGAAGTATTTGCAACCATCTTCAGCCAGAAGTGCCTAGTGGATGATCCATCTTGGTCTCCTCCTGAGATCCCCAACATCACAGATGCCAGTCTTCAGCCAATTTGATTCACTCCACATTATATCAAGAAATGATTGAAGGCACTGGACACAGCAAAGATTATGGGCCCTAACAATATTCTTGCAGCAGTACTGAAGTTTTGTTCAAGCCACCTTCCCACCAAGCTGTTTCAGCATAGCTACATCGCTGGCAACTGATCGACTATGTGGAAAATTGCCCAGGTAGTCCTGTCCACTAAAAGCAGGACAAATCCAATCTGGTCAATTACCACACCATCAGTCTTAATCATCAGCAAAATGATGGAAGGTGTCATTGACAGTGCTTTTAAGTGGCACTTACAGAGCAAAAAAGCTGCTCGCCGATGTTCAGTTTAGATTCTGCCAGGGGGATTCGCTTCCTGACTTAATTACAGTCTTGGTCCAAATATGGGAAAAAGAGCTGAACTCAAGAGGTGAAGTGAGAGTGACTGCACTTGATATCAAGGCAGTATTTGACTGATTGTGGCATCAAGTAGCCCTAGCAAAACTGGAGTCAATGAGAATCAAGGAGAAAACTCTCCACTGGCTGGAATCATGAAGGAAGGCGTGGTTGTTGGAGGCCAATAAGCTCATCCCAGGACTTGAGAACATAAGAAATAGGAGCAGGAGTGGGCCATTTGGCCCCTCTAAGCTGCTCCGCAATTCAATAAGATCATGGCCGATTTGTCCCAGGCCTCAACTCCTCTTTCGTGCCAGCTCCTCATAGTCCTCAACTCCCTGATATTTCAAAAATCTACCCACAACCTCTTTAAATACTTTCAGTGATCTACCCTCCACAACTCTCTGGGGTAGAGAACTCCAGATATTTGCGACTCTTTGAGAGAAGAAATTCTTTTCTACCTCATTTTTAAATGGGTGTCCCCTTATTCTGTAACTATGTCCCCAGTTCAAGATTCCCCCACTAGTGGAAACATCTTTTCAACAACTACCCTGTCAAGCCCCCTCAGAACTTGTACGATCAATAAGATCACCCCTCATTCTCTAAACTCTAATGAATAAAGACCTAACCTGTTTGGTCGTTCTTGATAAGTCAATCTCTTTATCCCAGGAATCAGTCTAATGAATCTCTTTTGAATTGCTTCCAGTGCCAGTATATCCTTTCTTAAATGCGGGGACCAAAACTGTACACAGTACTCCAGCTGCGGTCTCACCAACACCCTGTACAGTTGTAACAAGACTTCCCTATTTTTAAACTCTAAACCCCTAGCAAAACAGGCCAAAATTTCATTTGCTTTCTTAATTCCTTGCTGCACCTGCATGCTAACATTTTGTATTTCATGCACAAGAACAGCCAGGTCCCTCTGTGCTGCACTTTTTATGGAGTCTCTCTCCATTTAAATAATAGTCTGCCTTCTGATTCTTCCTACCAAAGTGCATGACCTCACACTTTCTTACATTAAACTCCATCTGCCAAGTTTTTTACCCACTCATTCAACCTATCTATATCCCCTTGCAGATTTTTTATGTCCTTATCACAACATGCCCTTCCACCTATTTTTGTATCATCAGCAAATTTGGATACGTTACACTGAGGCCCCTCTTCCAAGTCATTAATATAGATAATAAATAATTAAGGCCATAGGACTGATGCTTGTGGCATTCCACTAGTTACGTCTTTCCAACCTGAAAAAGACCCATTCATCCTGACTCTCTGTCTTCTGTGTGTTAACCAGTCCTCAATCCATGCTAATACATTACCCACAATACCATGAGCTCCTATCTTGTGCAATAACCTTTTATGTGGCACTTTATTGAATCACAGAATCACAGAATCACAGTGCAGAAGAGGCCCTTCGGCCCATCGAGTCTGCACCGACATGTGAGAAACACCTGACCGTACCTACCTAACCCCATTTACAAGCACTTGGCCCATAGCCTTGAATGTTATGACGTGCCAAATGCTCATCCAGGTACTTTTTAAAAGATGTGAGGCAACCCTCCTCCACCAGCCTCCCAGGCAGTGCATTCCAGACCGTCACCACCCTTTGGGTAAAAAAGCTTTTTCTCACATCCCCCCTAAACCGCCTGCCCCTCGCCTTGAACTTATGCCCTCTTGTGGCTGACCCTTCAACTAAGGAGAACAACTGCTGCCTATCTGCCCTGTCCATGCCCCACATAATGTTGTACACCTCGATTAGGTTGCTCCTTAGTCTTCTCTGCTCCAACGAAAACAACTCAAGTCTATCCAACCTCTCTTCATAACTTAAGTGTTTCATCCCAGGCAATATCCTGATGAATCTCCTCTGCAGCCGCTCCAGTGCAATCGCATCCTTCCTATAATGTGGTGACCAGAACTGCACACAGTACTCCTGCTGTGGCCTCACCAAGGTTCTATACAACTCCAACATGACCTCCCTAATTTTGTAATCTATGCCTCCATTGATAAAGGCAAGTGTCCCATATGCCTTTTTCACCACCCCACTAACATGCCCCACTGCCTTAATAGATCTATGGACACACACGCCAAAATCCCTTTGTTCGTCAGAACTTCCTAGTGTCATGCCATTCATTGAATACTTCCTCGTCAAATTACTCCTTCCAAAGTGAATCACCTCACACTTTTCAGGGTTAAATTCTATCTGCCACTTATCTGCCCATTTGACCATCCCGTCTATATCTTCCTGTAGCCCAAGACACTCAGCCTCACTGTTGACCACCCGGCCAATCTTTGTATCATCCGCAAATTTACTAATCCTACCCCCCCCCCACATAGTTATCTATGTCGTTTATATAAATGACAAATAATAGGGGACCGAGCACAGATCCCTGTGGAACGCCACTGGACGCAGGCTTTCAGTCACTAAAGCATCCTTCTGTCATCACCCTCTGCCTCCTACAACTAAGCCAATTTTGAATCCACCTTATAATGCCTTCTGGAAATCCAAATACACTTGATCTACCGTTCCCCTTCATCAACTCTGCTTGTTAAATCCTCAAAGAACTCTAGCAAATTTGTCGAACATGATTTCCCTTTCATGAAACCACGTTGACTCTGTTTGATTATGTTAAGCTTTTCTAAATGTACTGCTATTTCTTCCTTAATAATGGGCTTTAGCATTTTCCCAACAACAGATGTTAGGCTGACTGGCCTATAGTTTCCTGCTTTTTGTCTCCCTCCCTTCTTGAATAAGGGCGTCACAATTTTCCAATCCACTGGGACTCTCCTGGAATCCAGTGAGTTCTGGAATATTTCAACCAATAGCTCCACTATCTCTGTAGCCATTTCCTTTAAAACCCTTGGGTGCAGGCCATCAGGTCCTGGTAACTTGTTTGCATTTAGTCCCATTAGTTTGTCAAATACTTTGTCCCTCATGATAAAAACTGTTACAAGATCTTTCTTCCCATTAGATCCTTGCTTATCTGATATCTTTGGGATGTTTATAGTGTCCTCCACCATGAAGACCGATGCAAAACATTGGTTTAAATTATCTGCCATTTCCCTGCTCCCTGTTATCAATTCTCCAGATGTATCCTCCAAGGGTCCCATGCTCACATTAGCCACTCTCTTTCTTTTTATATACCCGTAGAAGCTCTTGCTGTTTGTTTTTTTACTTCTTGCCAATTTATTTTCATAATCAATTTTCTCCCTCTTTATTAGCTTTTTTAGTCATCTGTTGCTGGTTCCTAAAAAATTTCCAATCCTCTGGCCTACTACTCGTTTTCACCACATTGTATGCCTTAGGTTTGATTGAATACTCTCCTTGACCACCTTTGTTAACCACGGATGGTCATTCTTCTCATCGAGTCATAGCCACAGGAGCTCCTCAGGCTAGTCACTGAGGCCCTAATATCTTCAACCACTCCACCAATGATCTTCCTTCCATCTTAAGGTCTGAAATGTGGAGGTTCATTAATGACTGCACAGGGTTCGATATCATTTCTAACTCCTCAAACACTGAAACAGTCCATGCTCATATGCAGCAAGACCTGGACAACATTCAGGTTTGGACTGACTGATAAGTGGCAAGTAACATTTGCACCAGGCAATGAGCACCTACAAAAAGAGAGAATCTAATCATCTTTCCTTGACAGTCAACAGCATTAACATCCGTGCTCACTTTAGCCACCCTCTTTTTTTTTTTATATACCC
The DNA here is from genome assembly GCF_017639515.1 of Carcharodon carcharias. Taxonomy (NCBI): domain Eukaryota; kingdom Metazoa; phylum Chordata; class Chondrichthyes; order Lamniformes; family Lamnidae; genus Carcharodon; species Carcharodon carcharias. Next base: position 151,620,327 of record NC_054472.1, read on the forward strand.
GTAGAAGCTCTTGCTGTTTGTTTTTTTACTTCTTGCCAATTTATTTTCATAATCAACATCCTGGGGTTACCATTGACCAGAAAATTAAACAGACTAGCCATATTGTTACGATATCAATTGGGACCAGAAGCCTTTTAAAGAAGTAGAAACTTAAAATCCTAGGCCTAGATCTTCTGCTCCTGTTGGAGTCGGGCATCTTGGTGGGCATGTGAGGACAATATACCAAAAAGGCCAAAAATCGGTTTTATGCCGCCGTGAAACCAGTTTGCAATCGTCCGCTCCGACTGTCAAAGGCAGGCCTGTTTTCCACCTCCAGACATTGGGAACATAATTTTAATACATTTGCATCTAATTATAAGCCCTGCTCGCTGGAATTATCTCCGACAATGGATCATCCAGGCACATTCCCATGATTGCACGCCGATGTGTTTCACAATTGTACATAAGCGATGTGGACCAGGCGAGCTGCACTTCTCTCAGGACCTTGAAGTTTGTTTGCCTACCTTGCTTCTGGTAGCGCTCACAGTCATCAGCGCCAGGCTTCGCAGGCAGCACCACATCGCTTTTAGGGGTGCTCACGGGCGGGTCTCTACTTACCAAACCAGCTGTAAGGCTTTTCAATGGCTGCAGGGTTAGGGGTTGCTTGGGGAAGGGGGCCAAGTAGACTCAGGCAAGAGAAGAGACTGCAGGGCAAGGGCTGTACTGGGGAAGGGGGTGTCCCAGGGGGTGTGTGGGGCAAATGTTGATCTGTGCAAGTGACCTTAAGAGGGTGAGGGCTGAGGAGGTAGTCTTGAGAGGAGATGAGGCCAGATGGAGATGTGAGGGTGTGTGTAGGAGTGAGTGGTGATGTCCCTTAAGCTGGCAGTGAGTGAGATGCCAGTGTATGTGTGATGGGCTTGTGAGTCTGTGAGTTTAGAGTGATGAGGTGGTTGCCTTACCCTGGCAGCACGGATGAGATCATTCATCTGCTTTCTGCACTGGATGGCCGACCTCTTGCGTGCAGCATTGGCACTGACCAACTCTGCCACCGCCTCCCAGGCCGGAGTGGTGAGACTGATGGGCCTCCTTCGGCCAGAGTGGGAGTAGAGGATATCATGGCAGGCCTCCATCGTGTCCCAGGGATGCATCATAGAATCGGAGGGCTGCACTCTTCTTGGCTTTTGGGGCCTTGGCTTCACTGGTGCCATCCTGGCTGCAAGTATTGAGAAGTGTGTGCGCAGCTGCAGTTTAAATATGACGCCCTGCATGAGGAAGCGGCAAGGTAATGGCATGGCCACCCGCCACTGAGACGCGTGTTTTCTGCAGCTGCATAATTAATGAGGCAGGAATGGGATGATACGGCACAAAAAGCCGCCATTACAGCCGGCAGGTAAAACACCCTTTTTCCAGCCCGCTACCACACTTAGTGCAAATCTTGGATGATTCTGTCCTTAGTTATTTACTGAAAGAATGAAGCCACAATTTTCCATAGTTTAACCAAAAAAAAATTTACTATACATGAGTTAAACAAAACAAATGCAAATGCTATCTTCAGTAAGCACCTATATGCTAAAACCCAGAGTTAACCTAGGTTAGACATGAATTAAAAGGCAGATTACAGCAATTATAATCTATAAATTATACACTAAATGGCAGATACAACAAAGGCAGATCTTACAAATTGGCTCGGTAGTCCACTCAGCCTATAAGTCATCAATCTCCTTCACAAAGTCCTTCAAAACTCTGTCTTCCTCACTAAGAATTTCAGCTCCTCTTCTTCCTGGATTTAGCCTGAATCCCAGCCGAGAGCGTCACACAACCAACCTGAGTTCTACGGGCACAATCTTCATCAAAAATGGCACAAGTCTGTAAAACCTCTTCATCTTTGCTTATGAGGGTCTGATAGAGGTGATCTACAGTGTTACCATTAAGTAACAACTGCAGCAACAATATATTTGCCTATTGTCAGCTTCCAGATCTAGCCTCCATCTTCTTCAGACTGGAATTATCATCTGCTCTCTGATGCCTCGTTGTCCTTTTATATGTTTTCAGCCAGTTCCATACTTCCCAGAGGTTTTGGTTTCCAAACTCAGTTTCAATCTTAGTTTCCTTAGAAACTGGAAAGATTACATTCCTTTCTCAGTTTCCTTTTTCAATTAGGGTCTGTCTCAAAAATACAAGCTTTGAAATCACAGATTCCCTCACAATATTAATTCTGTGGCTACAATAGCAGGCCAGAGGCAGGGAATTCTGGGGAGAGTAACTCACCTCCTGAGTCCCAAAGTCTGTCCACCATCTACAAGGCACAAGTCAGGAGTGTGATGGAATATTCTCCATGTGCCTGGATGAGTGCAGCTGCAATAACACTCAAGGAGCTCAACACCATCCAGGACAAGGCAGTCTGATTGATCTACATCCCGTCCATTACAATAAACAGTGTCTCCCTCCATCACCAATACACAGGGAAGATGGGTATACCATCCAAAAGTCAGACTGCAGCAACTCACCAAGTTGACGGCACCTTCCAAACCTAGAAGGACAAGGGTAGCGGATACTTGGCAACACCACCGCCTGCAAATTCCTCTCCAAGCCACTCACCATCCTGACTTGGAACTGTATCACCACTCCTTCATTATCGCTGGGTCACAATCCTGGAACTCCCTTCCTTACAGGCACTGTGAGTGCACCTACACCACATGGACTGCCACAGTTCAAGAAGGTGGCTCACTACCAACTTCTCAAGGGCAGCTAGGGTTGAGCAACAAATGGTGGCATTCTCAGTGATGCTCACATCAATGAAAAAATTAAAAAAAAGTTGCTATGCAAATACATTGATCTCATCATGTGCTAGATTTTAATATGTAGGATTGTGTTGGTTTTTGGAGTAGGTGCAGGTTAAAAACAGGAAAACTGCTAATGTGTCAAGAAGCCTGCTCCAGCCTGACTATGGGCGGAATCGTCCTTGCCCAGTGATGTTGGGCATGTTTGGCGTGAGCAGAGAGAATGACGAGAAGGCCAAAAATCAGTTTCGCGACATCATGAAACCAGTTTGCGATCGTCTGCTCAGCCTGTCGATGGCGGACGGTGTTCTCCGCCATCGGACCTTGGGAACCTCATTGTAATACATTAGCATATCATTATCAGGCCAGCCCGCCGGATTCATCTGATCCCGCTGGATCGTCTGCCCAACGTCTGCAGGAAAACACGCCAGTGAAGAACATGTCTTGACAACTGTGACATGCAGAATTCGGGACTTACCGCCAGGGCCTTGCTCAAATCACGGATATCCGGGGAGCATAGGATGCTGAAGCCCGACAGCAGTGGGATCCTGGAGGAAAGTCCATGGAATGCTGGGTGGATTCTCATGGACGTAGCTCTGCTATGAAGCAGCTCATGGAAGTTGGAAAGTCTTAATTGATGCTCACAATGGATGATGGTCAAGGGGCTGGGAGAGGAAGGCCTAGGATCGACAGGGAGGGGAAGAGGTGTCTGGCAAGGGAACGTGAGGTTTGGAGGCAATGGAGAAGCAATCCAGGAGCAGGAAGGAGTGAGGAGAGAGGTGGGAGTCTGGGTGACTGAGGGAGGGGAAAAGACAGGGGAGCTTATAAAAAAGTGAATCCAAACCATGCTGTCTAAATCAAAAGTGAAATGACGGCCATGGTGGGCGAGGTCAGGTGCTGCATGGGAGTGTGATCATTGGGAGTTGGGGCGGTGGGGGGGTGGGGTGGGGGGGTTGCGGTGGGGGGGTGGGGGTTGTGAGTTGGGGGGTGGTGGGGGTGCAGAGATGTAGGTCAGCTCAGATAGTCAATTGAAAGCAAATCCCATCAGGCAACATTGAAAGTGCTCAGGACATTGAGGTGAGGTAAAACATGAAGGATCCACATGCATGGGACAGTGCCTGCATGAGGCTCTGAAAGGCCCTGCCACACACACACACACACACACACACACACACTTCTCCTTCCAGAATCACTCGTTGGTGGCTGCTCCCTCTGCAGTGATAGGGAACAAGATTGATGGGCTCACAGGCAAAGGGGACTTGGAGAGAGTGGACAACCACTGACATTGCTGAGTTGATGACCCGGGGTGTCCAGCTGCTGCTCAACCGCCCTTCGGGTGCCCAGGGGCCCCAGCCTGACTCCATGAGGGGAAGGAGTGCCTGGAGGACATCAAGGTGCCCCGATTCCCCCTCGTATTGCCACTGCAGGAACTCATCCATGGCTCCCGCAATGGAGTGCAGGTCTGCACACATCTCCGTGTTCTGCTGGACCATGTCTACATGGTGTCCGCCATCCTCCCCATGGAGACATCCATACATGCACATGTGGGCACCACTTCATCATAGAGCTTGTGGGAGTACTCCTTGGATTCACATGCCACTCTGCTGAGGGTTTCCTCTGCGTGATGTTCCCACACCTGCTGGCTCTCCAGGATGAGTTGCAAAGCCAAATCCAGAGGCTTGTCATCTGACTTGGACCCCACAGGTACCTGATCCCCAGCAATCCACCGACTACCAGGGGGCTCAGCCACATCTGCCTCCTCCTGCTGAGGACATGTGTCCATGAGGTGACCACCAGATTGTGAACCCAAGTCTGCTCTAGATCTAGGTCACACTGATGGGTGTGTCTCTGCGCTGGTGGAGGGTATGAGTAAGTGCTGTGATGGGTCTTCCAGGCTGCTTGTTTCCAGCTCTTCAATGGAGGAGGTGTCCTCTTTGTTGGAGGTGAGGATGTGGATGGAGCTGAGGGATTGGCTGGCTGACGGTGTTGGTTGATTGGCAGAGCTCCCAGTGAACCAAAGCAGAGATAAGTAGCGTATGGCAGCAGAGTCAAAAGCAGCAGAGAGAGCACTCACAGTTGCATTGAATGAGGGATAATGTGGTGCAGGATCCTCACGTGGGTGTTCGCCATCTTCCTCACCATTGCCATAGGCACGGTCTATTTCTGCACCAGTCAGCGCGATGGCTCCTCAAAGTGAGCAAGGGCCCTAATGTGGGCCAATCAACTCCTGGTCTGGGACCTTGCCCTGATGATGTGAACAGGATTCTCCTGCAATGGGAACAGATGGAGAGAGTGTGAGCAGGATGCATGGCACCGCATGGAATGTTTGTGTGTGTGGTGAGCGCAGCCATGGACAGGATGAGGACATGAGCCTGATGGAGATGTGAGGATGTGTGTGAGAGTTAGTGGTGTTGTCCCTTGAGGTGTGAGATCCCTGTGGATGTGTGATGGGTTTGTGAGCGTGTGAGTTGTGAGTGATGAGAAGGGAATGTTACCTTGGTAGAACAGATGAGACCATTCATGCTGTAGTGGCATTAGGTGGCTGTTCTCATTTGCTGGGCATTGGCACTGACCACCGCTGCTATCACCTCACCATGCTGGCTTGATGATTCTGCTCCCCCCCACAACCACAGCATGGGTGGAGGTCATCATGACGGGCGTCCAAAAGGCGCTCAAGGGATGCATCACTAAACTTGGGTGCTGCAGACTTTTTGCCTTTCGGGGCCATCCCATCTTCCATGCGGCAGTCCTGGGCTGGAAACTCTGTGAGGTGTGCGCGTGGCTGGACTTTAAATATTGCACCTGGTGTGATGAAGCAGCAAGGTCACACCATGGTGCGTGAATGAGAGCCCGCCCGCCATGGAAATGGCGTGTTTCCCAGGAATGCACAATTAATGCAGTGGGTTTGGGACGATATGGCGTGAAAAGCCGCCATTGCGCCGAGCAGCTCAAACGTCATTTTACCCACCTGCTACCAGACTTAGTGCAAATCAATTCTGCCCTATATCCACATTTAACTGCACTGCGTTAAGCTGCAAGAAACCAATTCCCTTGGGAGAGGTGCGTTGTTAATTTCAGTGTGTTAATTGCTCAATTTCAGCAATATTAATGTGGCTTTTATAGTTTCACTGTGGGTCCGCGGGTTTCCTGGGCTACTCCAGTGAAAGCAATGTGAGAACACAGCAGCAATTGAAAGGCTGAAGACATGACATGGAAATATTGCCCCCTCTCCCCCCAGCAGGAGTAGCTGGCAGGCAGGGTGGCGGTGGGGGGGGGGTGGGGGGTGCAAAAATTGGGTGCCATGTTTGCGCCACCATCTACCAGTTTCTGCTGACATTTTATCAGTGGCGGCACAGAGGCGTAGGCCCACTATTAATGGCCAATTAAGGGACTCTTCCCACCACCACTGGTAGATTATGAGCGGCGGGAGATGTCCAGGCCATGCATGAGGCGGCCAGCTAAAACCTGGCAGCTGTTCTGAGGCCACCCCCAAGGTAGCCCAGCCCTGGCATGTTCCCCCCCCCAACTTCCTGCCATGCCAAAACCAGAGCCCCACTCCCCTGGCCAGGGCCTGTCAGCCTGGTTCCAGCAAAATCCTTGACTTACCTGCATGTCCAGCAGCATGGTTCCTCTTTGGTGGAGATACATTTGATTGACCAGCAGCTCTCAGAGGCAGGTCTTCCTCCCAGATGGTGGAGCACGTCCCTCCCTTAGCCAGTTAACCGCCCGATGGCTGTTAAATAGCCACGAGGTGACCCAGCCAAGCAGAGGCTGTTTCTGCCTGGACTACAGGGTCACTACCTCCATGTAAAATTCCAGCCAATATCTTCAGCTTCTGGATCTTTCCAGAATTCTGCCAGAGACTTTTGCAGAGTCTCACCATTGGCAACACAAATGCACAAGGTAGATGATTGATGGCTTCTTGCTTGGAGACAAGGTATAACTGCTGAACATATAGTTGATGACACAAGTGAGACTCCAAGCACCGAGGCCCAGGAGATAGACAGTGAAACCTATATGGATGCATCATTTAGCAAGCCACCCTCACGCTGAAGATGTGCTTTAGGCGTCTGGACAAATCTGGATCAAATCTTTTTATTCATTTATGGGGTGTGGGCGTCACTGGCTGGGCCAGCATTTATTGCCCACCCCTAGTTGCTCTTGAGAAAGTGGTGGTGAGCTGCCTTCTTGAACCGCTGCAGTCCATGTGGTGAAGGAACGGCGATGTACTTCCAAGTCAGGATGGTGAGTGACTTGGTGGGGAACTTCCAGGTGGCGGTGTTCCAATGTATCTGCTGCCCTTGTCATTCTAGATGGTAGTGGCCATGGGTTTGAAAGGTGCTGTCTAAGGAGCTATAGTGAATTCCTACAGTGCATCTTGTAGATGGTGCACACAGCTGCTACTGTTCGTTAGTGGTGGAAGGAGTGAATGTTTCTGGATGTGGTGCCAATCAAGTGGGCTGCTTTGTCCTGGATGGTGTCAAGTTTCTCAAGTGTTGTGGGAGCTGCACTCATCCAGGCAAGTGGAAGTATTCCATCAAACTCCTGACTTGTGCTTTGTAGATGATGGACAGGCTTTGGGGAGTCAGGAGGTGAGTTACTTGCTGCAGGATTTCCATTCTCTGACCTGCTCTTGTAGTCACAGTATTTATATGGCTGGTCCAGTTCAGTTTCTGGTCAATGGTAACCCCCAGGATGTTGATAGTGGGGGATTCAGTGATGATAATGTCATTGAATGTCAAGATGGTTAGATTCTGTTATGTTGGTGAAGGGCATTGCCTGGCACGTGTGTGGCAAGAAGGTTACTTGCCACTTGTCAACCCAAGCCTGGATTTTGTTGAGGTCTTGCTGCATTTGGACATGGGCTGCTTCAGTAACTGAGGAGTCGCTAATGCTGCTGAACATTGTCCAATCATCAGCAAACATCCCCACTTCTGACCTTATGATGGAAGGAAGATCATTGATGAAGCAACTGAAGATGGTTGGGCTGAGGACACTACTCTGAGAAACCCCTGCAGGAATGTTTTGGAACTGAGATGATTGACATCCAACATCTTCCTTTGTGCTAGTGGAGAGTTTTCCCCCTGTTTCCCATTGACTCCAGTTTTTCTAGGACTCCTTGATGCCACACTTGGTTAAATACGGCTTTGATGTGAAGGGCAGTCACTCTCACCTCACCTCAGGAGTTCAGCTTTTTTTGTCCATGTTTGAACCAAGGCTGTAATGAGGTCAAGAGCTAAGTGGCCCTGGTGGAACCCAAGCTGGATGTCAGTTAGCAGGTTATTGTTAGTAAGCGCCACTTGATAGCACTGTTGATGACCCCCTCCTTACTGATGATCAAGAGTAGACTGATGGGGCAGTAATTGGCTGGGTTGGTTTTGTCCTGCTTTTTGTGTACAGGATATACCTGGGCAATTATTTACATAGCTGGGTAGATGCCAGTGTTGTGGCTGTACGAGAACAGCTTGGCTAGGGGTGTGGCAAGTTTTGGAGCACATGTCTTCAGTACTATTGCCAGAATATTGTCAGGGCCCATAGCCTTTGCAGTATCCAGTGCCTTCAGCCGTTTCTTGATATCACATGGGGTGAATCGAATTGGCTGAAAGTCCGGAGGAGGCCGAGACAGATCATCCACTCGACACTGCTGGCTGAAGATTATTGCAGCCTTACCTTTTGCACTGATGTGCTGGGATCTGCCATCATTGAGGATGTGGATATTTGTGGATCCTCCTCCGCCAATGAGTTGTTTAATTGTCCACCATCATTCACGACTGGATGTGGCAGGACTGCAGAGTTTAGATCAGATCCGCTGGCTGTGGGATTGCTTAGCTCTATGACTTGCTGCTTATGCTGTTTAACACACAAGTAGGCCTGTGTTGTATCTTCACCAGGTTGACACCTCATTTTTAGATATGTCTGGTGCTGCTCCTAGCATGCCCTCCTGCACACTTCATTGAGCCAGGTTTGATCCCCTGGCTTGATGGTAATGGTAGAGTCAGGGATATGCCAAGCCATGAAGTTACAGATTGTGGCTGAGTACAATTCTGCTGCTGCTGATGGCCTACATTGCCTCATGATTACCCAGTCTTGAGTTGCTAGTTCTGTCTGAAACCTATCCCATTTAGCATGGTGGTAGTGCCTCATAACACAATGGAGGGTATCCTCAATGACTGTGCGGTCGTCAGTTCCACAAATACTGTAATGGACAGATGCATCTGTGGCAGGTAGGTTGGTGAGGATGAGGTCAAGTCTGTTTTTCCCCCTTGTTGGTTCCTTCATCACCTGCCGCAGACACAGTCTAGCAGCTATGTCCTTTAGGATTTGACGATCTCAATCAGTAGTGGTGCTACCGAGACACCCTTGGTGATGGACATTGAAGTTCCCCATCCAGAGCACGTTCTGCGCCTTGCCACCCTCAGTGCTTCCTCAAGTGGTGTTCCACATGTAGGAGCGCTGATTCATTAGCTGAGGGAGGGCAGTGCACAGTAATCAGCAGCAGGTTTCTTTACCCATGTTTGGCCTGATGCCATGAGACCTCACGGGGTCCAGAGTTGATTTTGATACAAATCCTGATTGTATACACTGTGCTGCCAACTCGGCTGGGCCTGTCCTGCCGGTGGGACAGGGCATACCCAGGGATGGTGATGGTGGTGTCTGGGACACTATCTGTAAGGTATGATTCCATGAGGATGACTGTGTCATGCTTTTGCTTGACTAGTCTGTGAGACAGCTCACCCAATTTTGACAATAGCCCCCAGATGTTAGTAAGGAGGACTTAGCAGGGTCGCCAGTGCTGAGATTTGCATTGTCGTTTCCAGTGCCTAGGTCGATGCTGGGTTGTCCGCCCAGTCTTATTCCTCTTTTGAGGCTTTGTAGCAGTTTGATACAACTGTGTGGTTTGCTAGGTCATTTCAGAGGGGAGTTAAGAGTCAACCACATTGCTGTGGGTCCGGAGTCACATGCAGGCCAGACCTGGTGAGGATGGCAGATTTCCTTCCCTAAAGGGCATTAATGAATCAGATGGGTTTTTACAATAATCAACAATGGTTTCATGGTCACCATTAGACTTTTAATTCCAGATTTTTATTGAATTCAAATTCCACCATCTGTCACGTCAGAATTCGAACTGGGTCCCGCAGAGCATCACCCAGAGCATTGCCACAGTCTGGCGACAATAGCGCTACACCATTGCCTCCTCAGAAGACAGGGCGAAGCCAGAGACAGCATGAGGGAAACCATCCAGTGAGTGGTTAGGATCTGGAATGCACTGCCCGAGAGCGTAGTGGAAGCAGATTCAATCATGACCTTGAGATAAAAGATTTGCAGGGCTATGGGATAAAGGCGGGTTTGGGACTAGCTGAATTGCTTTTGTGGAGAGATGGTTCAGACATGACAGGCCACATGGCCTTCTTCTTTGTGTTGTATAAGGATTTGGCATATATAGGGTTAATGCGGGACTGAGAGTACTGCCCAGAGAGTGATGTAAGAGTGCACATGACCCGCACCCAGGGTCAGTCGAGTTTTGGACAGAGCCATGTGTACCAGGAGACAGCTCCTAACTTGAATCCTTTACTATATATTTGTAAATAGTTCTAAGGGTCAATAAAGACTTACAGTTAACCTACATACGACTACAAAGACTACTTTTGACCTACTGAACTGTAACCAACACCCTACAACACTATGTTGTAACCATTCTGTGACTTTATAATTCTGCCACAGTGGTGGGCTAATACACACACTCGAATTTAGAAGAATGTTCCTCTATACTTATTTCTTCCGATCTGCTTCAGACATAAAATACTTTCAGCATTGAATCCAATTGTACAGCGCCACTCCTGGCCTCATGGGAAATCTCCAGCCAAATTTTCTATTTTTCAATTTCAGGCTTCTTCTTCTCATCATTAGGGAACAGTATCTCCCTGTGGGGCCTTACGGAACCCAATATCACATCTAGGGAAGTGTCACTGAAACAATGCTCATCTATTCAACATCTGGGGCAGGACTTCTTGTCCCACGGGCAAGCGCGCGCCCGACCTGACTGAGAGTAAAATAGTGTGTGATGATGTTGGGCGAGGGTCCCGACGTCATCGTGCACTCTCATGATCTTTCAGTTGTCAGGCTTGCGTGAGAGTCAGCAGTACGCCCGCCGACAACTAAGAGGCCCATTAAGGCCATTAAAGTTTCAGTCAACCGCCATTTTCCACTGTCCGTCCAACGTTATGGTTGGCGGGTGGGCAAATCGGCCAGGCGGCCTTTGGATTTTTTTACGAAACCTCATCCATGGGCGGGATGAGGTTTCCAATGGTAAATAAAAAAACAATAACAATATTTTAACATAATTTTTAACATGTTCATGTGACTGAGTCACATGTGGGAACATGTTTACAGCATTTGTAAAATCTTTATTTTTCATTTTAAAATTCTTCAGTTCTGTGCCTAAAGGGAGCTTTCAGTGCGCACTCCCCTGAGCATGCACAGACGTCAGCGCTCACGCTCCTCCTGCCTCCACCCCGGCAGCGCTGAGGCTCTCAGCATGCATTTCATGCTGGCTGGCCATTAATTGACCAGCCAGCGTGAAATTGCGGTCAGAGCGTGATCACAGGCAGCGGTCTATTTCGTGGCCATGCCTGGGCCTGCCCGCCGTGCCCACCCGACTAAGGGAAAATCATGCCCCTAGACTCCATTCTGCCAATTCCTTCTATTGTGCTCCCAAAATCAAAATCCACCTGGTTGGAGTGTCCCTTTAAATATTGGAGTTGAAATCGACTCATGGGAATTGTCATCATTTCCGTTCATGCAAATTGATCAAGAAATAAATAATGACATGGTAATGCAGTTAAAATAATAGCAGAAAAGCTGGAAATCCAAAATAAAAACAGAAAGTGCTGAAAATACTCAGCAGCTCTGGCAACATCTGTGGAGAGAGAAACAGAGTCCAATATGTCATGCTCAACTCAAAACATACTCCTCTCTCCAGAGATGCTGCCAGACCTTCTGGGTATTTCTAGCACTTTCTATTTTTATTTTACGGCAATATCAGTGTATAAGTCAACCTTTGAAGCTTCGAAAAATCCTTCCAAAAAATTGGAGTCGTCTTATATGCTGTGTATAAAAGTGAAGCATTGGCATGGAGGTGGGTTGTCGCCATCTTTGTATTTTGCCACATGGGGTCTCCTCTGTGTGGGTATAACTCAACTCACGCACAGCTTCGCAACACAGCCTGTATCACCTACTTGATCCCTTGCACTGAGTTATCAGGTACCAGTAAGTATAACATCCATTTGTGGGATGAAAAATTGAGGCTCACTATTAATGCTATTAATGTCATGGCTGAAAAGGGTGGGGACAGAATTATACGGTGAGTATATGCAAAAGCATGATTTTTGGGGCTGAAAAAATGGGGCGGTCTTATACACCGGACTGACTTATACACCACGAAATATGGTATGTTATATTGATAATGGGGGCAGCAAAATGCCATTGACAGATATGCAGTGCTTATTTCCAGGATCCCACCACCACCCTCCAACCCTTACCAGTTCCTAGAACATTGGGAACTTAAACACCAGCTCAATGGCCAGGATTTTTACATCCCGCGGGTGGGCATGCGCCCGACCCATCAGGCCATGAAATAGCATGAGATGACATCAGGCAAACATCTGATGTCATTGCGCACTGAAACTACGGTCAGGGGCCAATCACGGCCAGGATCCCATTTCCCGTCCGCTCCTGCGCCCGCCAGTCACACGCACCCAACAAGTGAAAAATTTAGGCCAATGTTTTCAATGCAGGCTGACCTGCCAAATGCCTGCCAAAAGCCTGCTTCAATCATCAATAACCGATCTTATAAAAGGGTTCTTCAATATCCATCAGAATCAACTACAAAATGAATTTACATGTTTAGCAGTGGGACAAACGCCTGCATAGATTTGGCCATTTAATAACTAAATTGATACACCTTATGACTGTTTTACCCGTGGGAAGCAAATGTAGCACACACTGATTTCTAACCCTAAAAGCTTAGTAAACCTACTGACCACTCTCTCATGGTGTTGAAGCTCCAGTCCACATCCTGGAAAATATCCAAATACTTCCACAGTTCAGAGTTGCTTCATGAGAGTTGCGTGAGGTACTAGGTTCACAGCCTTAGGAAATTCAATTAAAGGAATGCAAGTGTGTTTCCCCTGAGCCTCACTACATTTTATAGCCTCATAGAAATCTCCTTGGATAGTCTTTTCTACTGAGACAAGCTAATTGGCAGTCACACCATATATAGTAATGCAAAATAATTGACAATCCTACCCATATATAACATTGTGAGACTGACAGTGAGATCCATTGTTTACCTTGGCAATTTTTAAAAAAATCGACTCTTGCTTTTCCACAGCATTGCAAGCACAGGAGGTTGGCAAGGACGATTTGACTCCTGCACTTGATCCTCTGTTTAATGGTGCTTGCCAAATTTCATAGGGTATTTCTCTGTTTCCTTAGGGCATCATAACATTCTGAAGGGCCTCATCAATAAAATAAGCTTTATACACATATTCTCACATCTGCATTGCAATTGGTATACTCCACAGCTGGATTTACACATAAAACTATAATTTATCATACTTACTTGTAATCTCAGTGGTTTATCAGGAGATTTAATGCAAGTACTGTAGGGCTTTACCTTACTGACCGCTCAGTTGTGAATTAGAAAGGAAGCATCCAAGTTCCAAGAATGTACAATGAGTAAATCTATTTTAAAAAAGCATATTATTAACTGTCATTTAATGCACAATTGTTACACTGAGCAAATTGGATCCAGAAGATTTTGGACTGCCAGAGGCAAGAGTGTATTGCAGGGCAAAGAGAATGATTCGTACTGTGAAATTAAAATCAGCTATTCCTATTGTGAGTGTAACTCTTTTGAGTACAAGCCTGTTTCCATCTGTTTCAGATGAAGTTACATTGTTTCATAGTTTGCCATTGTGAGATTTAAACTCTTGATCTTGGGGTTACAAACCCAGTACCATAACCACTTGGCTATTTAGGCCAAGCCCCTATTGTGAGTGTAGTTGCTGCTTCTGCAACATGTAATTAATTATACTTTATATTAAATGCGCTGTTAAAAAGGCGAGTGTCATGAAGACAAGAGAATAGGAACATAGGAACAGGAGTTGGCCATTAAGTCCCTCGAGCCTGTTTGGCAATTCAATGAAATCATGGCTGATCATGCCTGGGGCACCTTTGCCCCATTTCCCTTAAGACTCTTAACCAAATTCTATCAACTTCAGCTTCTAAATTAACAATTGATCTAGTATTAATTGCCATTTGTGGAAGAGAGTTCCCAACTATTTGCTTGAAAAATTGTTTCTTAATTTCACTCCTGAATAGACTGTCTCTAATTTTTAGGCTGGGCCCCCCCCCCCCCCCCCTCCATTACGCTTCCCAATCAGCAGAAATAGTTTCTGTCCATATTTCTGTATATAGCAAGATATTGAGTTCCTTCAATACCTTGAAAACCTAGCTCAGCTTACCCCTTAACCTTCCAAATTCCAGGGAAGGCCACCCTAGCTTGTGTATGCTCACCTCGAAAGTTAACCCTTGGAGTCAGGTATTGTTTTTGTAAATTTATATTGTACTCTCTCCAAAGTTAAAGTGTTATGCCAAACACTGCTTACAGTACATCAGGTGGCCTGACTAGGGCTTTGTATAGCTGAAGCATGACTTCTACCCCTTTGCATTCTAGTCCTCTATGTATAAAGGCTGGTATTCCATTTGACTTTTTGATTATTTTTTATGCTTGTTCATTTTAATGATCAGAGTACCTAGAACTCCAAGGGCAGAATTTTATGACAGCAGGATTTTATGTTCCCGCTGTCGTCAATGGGGTTTATAATTGCTCACCACATTTTACAGCCCCGTCCCCGCCGAAACGGGGCCATAAAATTCTGCCCCCTTTAGATCCCCACTGGTTCTAGCTTTTTACAATTTAGAAGTACCCTGTTAATTATTTTTTTAGCCCAAAGTGGATGATCACAGTATAAGAAGTCATGTGATTATGGAGAGGAAATGAAGTTACAACCATATATCTCTGCCATCACTAATAACCTTTCATGGTTCTACCCTCCATGAAATTGAGGTCATCCAAAAATCTCCTGTCCATGTCCTAACTTGCACCAAGTCTCATTCCATCCATCACCCATGTTCTCTGACCTAATTGGCCCTCTGTTAAAGTGCATCTCAATTTTGAAATTATCTTTGTTTTCAAATTCCTCCGTGGCCTCGTCCACATGATTTCTACTATTACTATCACTTCCAGTCCCACCACCCTCTGAGTTATCTGCATGCCTCTAAACCTGGCCCCTTATGCATTTCTGATTTTAATTGCTCCACCATTGGTGGCCATACATTCAATTGCCAAGGTCCTAAACTCTGGAATTCCTTCCCTAAAATTCTCCACCTCTCTTCCTCTCTTTCCTCCTTTCCCCCAGCTCCTTAAAACCTTCTTTTTAGGTCATCTGTATAATGTCTCCTTACGTACTTTTGAAGAGCAGTTACTTTTGTAATGTAGGAAACACTGCTGCTAATATGCATACATCAAAGTCCCACCAACAGCGATGTGATAATGAACAGGCATTCTGTTTTTTTGTTGAGTGGTGTTGGTTGAGCGATAGCCTTAATCAGGCAACAGGGGAGAACTTCCCAGCCCTTCTCTGAAATAGTGTCATAGAATATTTTATGTCCGCCTGAGAGGGAAGATGAGGTCTCATTTGAAGTTTGTTCTGAAAGACAATAATATGGAATTTCTTCAGTATTTTGTTGAAGCATCAGCGGAAATTTTGTGCCCAAGTCTGACAGCGAATACCATCACTGAGGACACAATTGATAAATCAAGTAATGAGGGAGCAGCTAAGGGCACAGTTTTTTAATCAGTGAGGAAGTTAGCAAGAAAGAGTTTGGGAAGAGAGTTCCAGATTAAAGTGCATTAAAGTGTAAAGTGAGGCTGAAGGCCCAGCCAATGATGGTGGAGTAGCGGAAACAGATGATGATCAGTCAATTGGAAGTGGAAATCAACAGGGGCAAAGAAAGTGGGTTTGTAAACATTGGTGATAGCTACAAATGGACTGTAGAACTGGGCAGATGAGGAATCTTTTTTAGACGTTGAGCTTTACATTGATGAAGTTGTAGATGAGGTTTTCACAATGGTCTCGAATTTAGGTCACAAGTGGACAATGTTCATTTATGTGGAAGGGAGGTCCCTGAAACATCAGGATCATGCTTGATGCTGCCTCCCAACGAGGAGAGGCAGTAGCAACTGGTGGAATTTAAATAAAATTAATATATCTGTAATTAAAAAGTTAGTTTTGGTAATATTGACGTAAAAATACATCTGGTTCACTCATGCCCTTTAGGGAAGGAAATCTGCCATTCTTACCTGGTCTGGCCAACATGTGATTCCAGACCCACAGCAACGTGGTTGACACTTCAATGCAAAACACTCAGTTATTACAAAGTCTACAAAAAGGAACAAAAGTGGACAGATCACCTGGTATTGACCTAGGCTCCGGAAACCACAATGACAAACCCAGACGTGTTGATCCTGCAAAGTCCTCCTTAATAACATCTGGGGGCTTGTGCCAAATTTGGGAGAGCTGTCTCACAAGCTAGTCAAGCAACAGCCTGACGTAGTCATACTTAGAGAATCATAACTTATAGACAATGTCCCAGACACCACCATCACCATTCTTGGGTATGTCCTATCTCACCAAACGAACAGGACCACCAGAGGTGGTGGCATGGTAGCATACATTGACTCCACACCCCATAAAGTCTCATAGAATCAGATCAAATATGGGCAACGGAACTTTGCTGATTACCATGCATTGCCCTCCCTCAGCTGATGAATCCGTACTCCTCCATGTTGAACACCACTTGGAGGAAGCATTGAGAGTGGCAAGGGTACAGAATGTACTCTGAGTGAGGGACTTCAATGCCCATCACCAAGAGTGGCTCAGTAGCACAACTACTGACCGAGCTGGCAGGGTCCTAAAAGACATAACTGCTAGACTGTGTTTGCGGCAGGTGGTGAGAGAACCAACAAGAGGGAAAAACATGCCTCATCTTCATCAACCTGCCTGCCGCAGATGCATCTGTCCATGACAGTATCGGTAGGAGTGACTACCACACAGTCATGGAGATGAAGTCCCATCTTCACATTGAGGATACCCTCCATTCTGTGGTGTGGCACTACCAATGTGCTAAATGGGATAGATTTCAAATAGATCTAGGAGCTCAAAACTGGGCATCCATGAATCGCTGTGGGACATCAGCAGCAGCAGAAGTGTGTTCAACCACAATTTGTAACCTTGGGCCTGGCATATCTCCCACTCTGCCATTATCATCAAGCCGGGGGATCAACCCTGTTCAATGAAGGGTGCAGAAGGGAATGCCAGGAGCAACACCAGGAATAACTAAAAATGAGGCATCAACCTGGTGAAGCTACAACACAGGACCACTTGCATACCAAACAGCAAAAGCAGCATGTGACAGATAAAGCAAAGCAATTCCAGGACCAATGGATCAGATCTAAGCTCTGAAGTCCTGCCTCATCTAGTCATGAATGGTGGTGGACAATTAAACAACTAACTGGTGGAGGAGAGTGCACAAATATCCCCATCCTCAATGATGGGGAGCCCAGCACATCAGTGCAAAAGACAAGGCTGAAGCATTTGCAACAACCTTCAGCCAGAAGTGCCGAGTGGATGATCGATCTTGGCCTCCTCCTGAGGTCATCAGCCTCACAGTTGCAAGTCTTCAGCCAATTCACTTCACTCCATGTGATATCAAAAAACTGCTGAAGGCGCTGGATATGGCAAAGGCTATGGATCCTGACAACATTCTGGCAATACTGAAGATATATGCTTCAGAGCTAGCTGCTCCCTTTGCCAAGCTTTCCAGTGCAGCTACAACACTGGCATCTATCTACCCAGCTATGTGGAAAATTACCCAAGTATGTCCTGCCGCAAAAAGTAGGAAAATCCAACCTGGCCCCATCAGTCTACTCTCAGTCATCAAAAGAAGGGACCATTGACAGTGCTATCAAACATCACTTACGCAGCTCACGGACGCTCAGTTTGGGTTCTGCCAGGGCCATTCAGCTGCTGAACTCATTACAGCCTTGGTCCAAACATGGACAAAAGAGCTGAACTCAAAAGGTGAGATGAGAGTGACTGCCCTTGACATCAAGGCAATATCTGACTGAGTGTGGCATCAAGGAGCCCTAGCAAAACTGGAGTCAATGGGAATCAGGGGGGTAACTCTCCACTGGTTGGAGTTATACCAAGCACAAAGGAAGATGTTGGATTTGTTGGAAGCCATTCATCTCAGTGCCAGGGCATCACTGCAGAAGTTCTTCAGGGTAGTGTCCTAGGCCAAATCATCTTCAGCTGCTTTATCAATGACTTTTCCTCCATAACGTCAGAAGTGGGGATGTTCGCTGATGATTGCACAATGTTCAGCCCTGTACTCGACTCCTCAGCTGCTGAAGCAATCCATGTCCAAATGCAGAAAGACCTGGACAACATTCAGACTTGGGCTGATAAGTGGCAAGTTATATTTGTGTCACACAAATGCCAGGCAATAACCATCTCCCCTTGACATTCAATGGTATTACCATTGCTGAATCCACTGCTAACAACATCCTGAGCATTACTATTGACCAGAAACTGAACTGGACTAGCCATATAAATACTTTGGCTACAAGAGCAAGTCAGAGGCTTAGAATTCTGCAGCACGTAACTCACCTCCTGACTCCCCAAAGCCTGTCCACCATCTACAAGGCACAAGTCAGGAGTGTGATGGAACACTCTCCACTTGCCTGGATGAGTGCAGCTCCAACAGCACTTAAGAAGCTTGACACCATCCAGGACAAAGCAACTGCTTGATTGACACCCCATCCACCACCTTAAACATTCACACCCTCCACCACTAATGCCAAATGGAAGTAGAGTTCCATCTACAAGATGTCCTGCAGCAACTCACCAGGGCTCCTTTGACAGCACCTTCCAAACTGTGACCTCTAAACCTAGAAAGAAAAGGGCAGATACATGGGAATACCACCACCTGGAAGTTCCCCTCCAAGACACACACCATCCTGACTTGGAAATATATCACGGTTCCTTCACTGTCGCTGGGTCAAAATCCTGGAACTCCCTCCCTAACAGCACTGCAGGTGTACCTACACCACATGGACAGCAGCGGTTCAAGAACGCGGTTCACCACCACCTTTTCAAGGTCATTAAAAATGCTGGCCTAGCCAGCGACACCTACCTTGCAAAAAAATAAATAAAAATACTAACTCTAGGTCAGTACAGATGATTTAACTTGGATGGCAGAGGCAGATACAATCATTGTTTGAACTCTGTGACTGATAATATGAGGTTATCATTTCAACATTGATCCTTAGGTGCCACCCTAATAATATACAATCCTATTTAAAGAGTGATTCTTTCTATAGAGCTTAATTTAAAGTTTTATTTCACTCTGCTGAAAATGGCAAAGGAAAAGAACTTTTGAGGCTGTTGGGGAGCAAAAACTAAAGGATTGAGTAAGTGATATACCCAGGTGAACTGACGTGGCCTGGAAGAGCTGGTTGCTCAAGGTTCTGGGCTCAAGCAAATATTTTCCATGCATCTGAACGATTCAACGATTGGGCGGCTCCATAATTTCCTGAACGCTGGGGCAGTGCAGGGATGTTGGAAGCAAGGTACCAGTCAATCAAATGGATTTTCAGGGGCTTTGATCCAATCAGATCAAGATAGGACAGGATTGACAACAACCCCCAGAATTCCATAAGCCTCCGTTCTGATTATAGGCTAATATGGTTGGGGATGTTCCGTTGAAATATGGAGGTCCAGCTGGGACTTCTGGATAGTGAGGTTCCAACCATTAGCCCAATTTCTCCCTCAGTGCAAGAGAGACCCGATCTGTAAGGTAAGGCAAAAAAAATGTCCAGAAAAAATCACTTTCAACTGGAGCGGAAGTGAACTAAATACATATGTCTTCTTGTTGATAAACATTATAATTAGCTGCAAGACCTCAGTCTGATCTGTCGAGTAATTAAATGAAAAATTTGTACATTAACAGCTCTGTCACGAATTTTCCATCAGCTGGCTCAGATTGAGAGGTGACAGTGAAGGATTTAAATGTGTATGCTGGGATTATTGTAACTCTGACACACTGTGTTCCAAGTGGTGGATCAAATGGCTCCTGCTCTTAAGCCTTTATACACAAAGGATGACATCAGAGGTCACATGACTATGGCAAGCCTATGGCAAGCCTAAGTGCACAAAGGCATTGACCTAACATCCCCTTTTCAGAACAGGTAAAAACAACCCACATACACTATCATCTATAGTTGTAAGTCAGGCACTTACATGGTCTACAATGAAAATCATCACACATTTAGAGAAAACCGTTTGTCTATTCTAGTCTGTCCCAATTTCACTTGTCTCAAAACACACATTGCACACATGGGGCAGAATTTTGCCCTCGGATGGTGTGCGGGCCCCACCGGCTCGGCGGTGGGTGGACAGCTGACACCCGCCACCGAAACGGGGCCCGCCACCATTTTGAGTGGGTGGGCCAATTAAGGCCCGCCCAGCAGCCTACCCGACTAGAAGTGGGGGGAGTGAATCCCCATCTGTCAAAGTGCACTCTTTTGTGCATGGATGCGAAAGAGCGCACTGTTCCCTGAGGCAAAGTCCTGCCTCAGGGAGATTTGTGACAGGTAAATAAAGTGTAAAAATAGATAACTATTGAAATTATTAACATGTCCCCCTCATGTGACAATGTCACACGAGATGAGACAGGTTAATAATAAACACATAAAATTTATTAAATGTTTTAAAAAAACGGACATGAAACTTCATCCCGCCAGTGGATGAAGTTTCATGAATAATCAGAAGCCCACTGGGGCTCCTGGCCTGCCTGCCTGCCAGCCTTACGCTTGGACGGGCAGGTCTTTAGTTATCTTAATGAGCCTGTCAATGCCCTCAATTGGCCATTGACAGGTCGGCGGGAGGACAGCTGATTTCGCTGTCTGCCCACCTTCCTAAAAATTTAAAGGGACCGGGATAACGTCGGTGGTTACTCCCGATGTCATCCCATGTCATTTTACCCTTGGTGAGTGGGCCCTGCCCCCAAATTGCTGAGGGGAAAGTCCTGCCCATAATCTTTAAAGTGTTCATGTCTTCTAATGGCACGAGTGTGGTTGTTATTGGCCATTTGTCTGGTGTCTCCTCATTCCAGGGGTAATGTTGCCACTATGGGGAATGTTGCCACCTTGGCAAGTGTTGCTGCTGTGGTAATTGTTGCGAATGACCTGTTGCCTTTGTTGAGGAACAGTTGACCTCTCAGACTGATGGTCAGTCAGTTCCTTGTGCAGTCGGTGAAATCACATCTACCTCATCAGCTGTCTGCTATGAAGGAGCAGCTTCTCCGGCTGTATATATATGTCTGTGGTTATGATAAGGTATTTGGTCATTCATTTTTACTGTATACAATCAAGGTGACAACTTCTCTACACAGATCGCAAGTTGCTAAGTGGGTTAACTTTTGTTGAGATTGTTGAATGTTTGCACTCTGACCAGCTCTCCAATTCTCGAGCTCTGGCGATGATTTGGAAGCTTTGTCAAAGTGAAATTTGGCTTCTTGTTGTTTAGCTTTGATTTTGCCACACACTCCTGTTACTACCTCTGGCTTCAGTAGTTTTTTAGCGGTTGGAAGAGTAGTCCGTGTGCAGCGTGACATTTTCTGCTGAACTGAACTACTTTCCATGTCTTCAGTAAGTTTATTTGCTGGGGATGGGGAAGGGGGCAGCGGGGGGCAAGGGGTTCTGGGGGCGGGGGGAAGGAGTGCAAAGGGAGGAAGGGCTGTGAAGGGGGAAGTGGTGCAGTGGGGGAGGGGTGTGTAGGTGAACGTGCATGGGAGGGTCAGATATGTCCATGTCTGCCTCCTGAGGAGTGAACTGAGGGCGTGGTATGGCGGAAGGGTGAGCATGACCGAGGGCAGAGTGAGGTGGTAGCCGTGGGAAGGTGAGGGTTTGACAGTAACGATAGGTATGGCGGCGAGGTTGGCTGGTGGGGACTCGGAGGCATACACAGACCCTGGGGATGGGAAGGAGGAGGTCTGGCAGGTTAATGTGGATGGGGTTGGGATTTTCAGGAAAGAAGGGAATGTGCACGTTCATCTGGACATCCGCAAAGGAAAAGGGTTGGGGCTGGTAGGCAACAGAGGGGAGGTGGAATGTGATGCCAGGGGGGTCAACTGTGATGGTGGAAAGGAAATAGGTGACTGGGGGAAGGTAAAGGATGGGAGAGCGAAAGTAAAACTGAATTAGAACCATGCTGTCAAAATCAAAAGCGAAACAAGAGTCCTGGTGG
The DNA here is from genome assembly GCF_017639515.1 of Carcharodon carcharias. Lineage (NCBI taxonomy): Eukaryota > Metazoa > Chordata > Chondrichthyes > Lamniformes > Lamnidae > Carcharodon > Carcharodon carcharias. The sequence continues at coordinate 151,642,519 of NC_054472.1, forward strand.
GTGAGATTAGGTGCTGCATGGGAGTGTGAACAGTGGGTGGGCAGAGATGCAGGTCAGCTCAGATGGACAACTGAAAGAATCCTAGCAGACAGGATTCAAAATGCTCAGGACATTGAGATGAGTGTGAAACATGAAGCATCCGCATGCAAGTGAGAGTGCTTGCATGAGGCTCTGAAAGGCCCTGTCACACTGTTTCCCCCAGGATCACTCATGGGCCGGCTGCTCCCTCTGGGGTGATGGGTCTTCTGGGCTGCTTATTTTTCTCTAGAGGAAGTGTCCTCTTGGCTGCAGATGAGGATGTGGATGGAGCTGAGGGACTGGCTGGCTGAGGGTGTTGGACCCTTGGTAGAGCTCCCTGTGAACCAAAGTAGAGATAAGTAGTGCATGGCAGCAGAGTCAAAAGCAGGAGAGAGAGCATTCAGAGTTGCATTGAGGGAGGAGTGATATGGTGCAGGATCCTCGGTGGGTGCTCACTGCCAACCTCACCGTCACCGCAGGCAGAATCCACATCTTCAGCAGTCCTCACGATGGCACACTCCTCTCAAGCTCACATCCTCACTTCTGTCCGTGGCTCTGCTCACCACACAAACATTCCATGCAGTGCCATGTGTACTGTCCATCTGTTTTCAAGCAGGAGATGCTTTGGAGCACATCGAAGGTTTAAAAAAGATGATTTGAAGTGGCTTGTGGTTAGACTCTACTGTCATTTTGTCTCTCCAAAACAGGTCCTGATTAAAATGAGCACAAGCAAAGACAACAGCCAAGCACTCTTTCTCAATCAAAAACAGAAAATGCTGGGAAAAGCTTAGCAGGTCTAACAGCATCTGTGGAGAGAAAAGGACAGAGTTAATGTTTCAAGAGCTGTAAAAATGTGAGGAAATTTATACTGTTAAAGGGGGGGTGGAGCAGGTGAAGCTGGATAGAAGGCCAATGATAGGTGGAGGCAAAAGAGAGATTGCCAGAGATGTCATGGACAAATGGGCAAAGGGGTGTTAATGGTAGTGGTGCTGGCTAAAGGAGGTACTGATGGTGGCATTAAGGTCAGAAAGCAGGATGTGATAATGGCAGGACAAGGGTAAGCATTCTGGAAAGAACAACATGAACAAGTGACAGATGGTCATTATGTGGGTGGGGTGGGGGGAGGGGACAGCGGTGGGGAAAAAAGATTGAAAATAGGATAAAAGGTGGGGATAAAACAATCTGTAAAAATGAAAATAAAAATAAAAGTAAGTGGATAAAAAATAAAAATTAAGACATGAGAATGAATATTGAAAAAAGGGGATGAAAGGGGGTGAGGGTGGAGGAGAGAGTTCATGGTCTGAAGTTCTTGAACTCAATGTTAAGTCCGTAAGGCTGTAAATCGGAAGATGAGGTGCTGTTCCTCCAGTTTGCGTTGGGCTTCACTGGGACATTGCAGCAGGCCAAGGATGGACATGTGGGCATGAGAGCAGGATGGTGTGTTGAAACAGCAAGCAACAGGAAGGTCTGGGTCATGCTTGCGGACAGACCGAAGGTGTTCTGCAAAGCAGTCACCCAGTCTGCATTTGGGCTCCCCAATGTAGAGGAGACCGCATTGGGAGCAGCGAATGCAGTAGACCAAATTGAAGGAGGTGCAAGCGAAACGATGTTTCACCTGAAAGGAGTGCTTAGGCCCTTAGATGGTGACGAGGTAAAGGGACAGGTGTTGCACTTTCTGTGATTGCATGGGAAGGTGCTGTGGGAAGGAGATGAGGTGTTGGGGGTGATGGAAGGGTGGACCAGGGTATTCCGGAGGAATGGTCCCTGCAAAATGCTGACAGGGGGTGTGAAGGGAAGGTATGTTTGGTGGTGGCTTCATTCTGGAATTGGCGGAAATGGCGGAGGATGATCCTTTGAATGCGGAGGCTGGGGGGGTGAAAAGTGAGGACAAGGGGGACCCTATCATGGTTCTGGGAGGGAGAGGAAGGTGCAAGGGCAGAAGCGCAGGAGATGGGTCCACCACCACTCTTCTCCGTCTGGCTGAACTTGTTCTCTCACTGAACAATTTCTCCTTTAACTCATCTCACTTTCTCCAAATAAAAGATGTGGCTATGGGTACCTGCATGGGCCCCAGTTATGCCTGTCTCTTTATGGGATATGTGGAACATTCCTTGTTCCAGTCCTACTCTGGCCCCCTCCCACAACTCTTTCTCCAGTACATCGAAGATTGCTTCAGTGCTGTTTCATGCTCTCGTCTGGACCTGGAAAAATTTTATCAATTTTGCTTCCAATTTCCACCTCTCCATCACCTTCACATGGTCCATCTCTGACACTTCTCTTCCCTCCCTTGACCTCTCTGTCTCTATTTCTGGTGATAGAGTGTCCACCAATATTCATTACAAGCCCACCGACTCCTACAGCTACCTTGACTACTGCTCCTCACACCCTGCTTCCTATAAGGACTCCATCCCATTCTCTCAGTTCCTTCACCTCCCTTGCATCTGTTCTGATGATGCCAGTTTCCAAAATGATGCTTCTGGCACGTCTTCCTTCTTCCTTAACTGAAGTTTCCCACCCACGGTGGTTGACAGGGCCCTCAACTGTGTCCAACCCATTTCCTGCACCTCTGCCCTCACACCTTCCACTTACCCCAGAACCATGATAGGATCCCCCTTGTCCTCACCTTTCACCCCACCAGCCTCCGTACTCAAAGGATCGTCCTCCGCCATTTCCACCAACTCCAGCATGATGCCACCAACAAACACATTTCCCTTCACCGCCCTGTTGGCATTCCGTAGGGACCGTTCCCTCAGCAAACCATGTTCAATGGTATTGGGACACAGAACAAGAGGTTGCCTTCACTCACACAAAACAACAAGTGACAATAACACCAGTGCTAAGGTACAATGATGTTAACGTTGTGATGCCAGTGCTCTCCTCTACATTGGAGATACCAAACGCAGACTGGGTGACTGCTTTGCGGAACACCTTCGGTCTGTCCACAAGCATGACCCAGAACTTCCTGTCACTTGCCATTTCAACATACCACCCTGCTCTCATGCTCACATGTCCACCCTTGGCCTGCTGCAATGTTCCAGTGAAGCCCAATGCAAACTGAAGGAACAGCAGCTCATCTTCTGATTAGGCACTTTACAGCCTTCTGGACTTGACACTGAGTGCAACAACTTCAGACCATGAACTCTCTCCTCCATCCTCACCTCCTTTTTATCCCCTGTTTTCAATATTCATTCTCATTTCTTAATTTATACTTTTTAATTTTAATTTTTATCCACTTATTTTTATTTATTTTCATTTTTATTCATTGTTTTATCCCTACCTTTTATCCTATTTTCAATCTTTTTTCCTACCACCGTTGTCTCCCTCCACCCCACCCGCACAAAGGCCATCTGTCACTTGTTCATGTTGTTCTTTCCAGAGTGCTTACCCTTGTCCAGCTATTACCACGTTCTGCTTTCTGCCACCATCAGCACCTCCTTTAGCCAGTACCACGATCATTAACTCCCCTTTGTCCTTTTGTTAATTACATCTTTTGCAATCTCTCCTTTGCCTCCACTTATCACTGGCCTTCTATCCAGCTTCACCTGCTCCACCCCCCTTAACAGTATAAATTTCATTACATTTTTACTCCTCTTTAGCTCTGAAGAAGAGTCGTACAGACTCGAAATGTTAACTCTGTTTTTTTCTTTCCACAGATGCTGCTGAGCTTTTTTCAGCATTTTCTGTTTTTGTTTCGGATTTCCAGCATCCGCAGTATTTTGCTTTTTTCCTTTTATTCTTTCTCAATCTGTGCATAGCGTTGTTCAGTTTGCTTTAACGCTCTGGATGCAAATGCAACTGGTTGTCCTTGTTGTATGAGTGTTGCTCTAAGTCTTGTCTCACTGGCAGTACATCATTAACATCATTGTACCTTAGCGCTGGTGTTATTGTTATTGTTGTTTGATACGAGTGAAAGCAACTTCTCGTTCTGTGTCCCAATACCACTGAACATGCGTTTCTGAGAGCTTGTGTAGAGCTTCACAAAGATGACAAATTGGGCAAGAGCTTTGCTAGGTAATTTACAAATCTAACAAATCCTTGCACCACCTTCAACATCTGTTGGTTGCTGTATCTCTGCTACAGCTCTTGCCTTATCAGGATCAGGGCGAGCTCCTTTCACCATCAATACATGACCTATGTACTTGATTTCAGTCACCTTCAGTTCAAGTTCTTATTCAGCTTCAGGTTCAGCTGGCGAGTTCACTCTAGCAGCCTCACTAGATTTTGACTATGGGCTGCGATGGCTTCTTCCATCATATTTCCACATCCACGATGATCATCTATGATCACTTCCACTCCTGGAAGATCATTGACTATGTTATGCTGTCTGCATTGATACTCAACCAGAGCATTAGAAATGCCAAACGGCATGCGCAAATATCTGTACCTCCTAAATGGCATCCAGGACATAGTTAGAAAACTACTGCTTTCATCCAACTTCATTTGGCGTAACCATTATTTTTACCTAGGACCTAAACTCTCGGCTTAGTTTGCCCTCCTGGGGTGAGCATTGTTCCATCATATAGCCGTAACTTTACCTTTAACGACTTCATTTTTGGGTCACCTCTTGAGCAACTTCACACGGGGCTGCGAAACTCATGATGTTGCATGTAGCACCAGTGTCTATCTGACACTTCATCTTAGCTAGATCCTCTCCTTCTGCAGTCATCATTCCAAAAGTCACAAACCATTTTTTTCGTTGCAACTTGAGGGTGCCAACCTTTTCTAGGATTGCAATATTTACATCCAGTAATCTGGCCTTGACCTTTCTGCTGGCCTTTCTGCAAATAGTTCTTCCATTTCTCCATTGTCTTGTGGTTGGAATGCCTGAACTGCCTCTCAGCATATTGCAAATCCACATCAGTTCTCCCATCAATACTCTTGATGATTGACCACCTCTGGTCTCCTGGCCCACTGGCAGTTCTACCCATATATAGTCTTTAGTACATATCACAGAATCACAGAATTGTTACAGCGCAGAAGGAGGCCATTTGGCCCATCGGCTCTGCACTGGCTCTTTGAATGAGCAATTTGCTTTGTACCATTCTCCTGCCTTCTCTCAGCAACCCTGCACATTCTTCCTTTTTAGATAACAGTCTAATTTTCTTTTGAAAGCTTCGCTTGTGCCTCCACCACACTCAAAGGCACTGTATTCCAGACCTTAATCATTCGCTGCATGAAAATGTTTTTTCTCATGTCACTTTCGCTTCTTTTGCCGATTATTTTAAGTCTGCGTCCTCTCATCCTTGATCCAGTAAATCTGTACCTTCTCATTCTTAATTCAAATTCTCAATATATGTCAGTATATTCACTTGGCAGCACTCACATTTCTGAGTAAAATGATATGGGCTTCACACCTTAATACATGGCTTGACGACAGTATCTAGAGTGGCATTTCAGTATAGGGCAGGCGAAGTGCCACATTATTGGCTACGTTGATCTTCTACTGATACATTAACAAGAGGCCATGTCGGTCTGTGCCAACCTTAAGAGGGTGATATCTATGAAATCCTGCTGCAAATATTTAATTCAATAACAGACACAATGACAACAATAGGTTGAACACTAGCTCCTGTGACAGGTTTTTCAGAAGTAATATGCCCAAATAATTGGTGAAAATTACTAACAGGAATTTTTTGTTCCCCCCCCCACCCCAAGAGCATTTTCTCAATGACCAAAGAGTTGGAAACGCACTGCCATTTCGCTTAAGGTGATGGATGACAGTTAAGAATATTTCATTTCCAACTGCTCCAAATATAGGTAGACTTGTATATCTAGACAAAACTTTAGGTATTGATCCAAATTTCCATGAAAAACCTTAACATTGAATAGCCTAGGGAACTGGCCAAGGTCCATAGTATTGGATTAGCAAAGGTGAAAACTGTGGTAAAGAAGGGCAGGTAAACGAGAAAGTAATAAGGTGCTGATGCCAAGATTGGGTTTCAAAAACCAGAAAATTAACCGAGATAGGAAAGACTGATTTAAACTTCTGGGAAAGAATCAATAAAAGTAAGGGATGGTGCGGAGTCTTGGTTTTAACACCTTGAAGATGGAGGAAAGAGGGTAAGCTTTGTAGGATAGTGTATTTCAACAGGCAACTGAGTAGAATAGTGCCCCTTATTTACCCCTGGTCCTGATTCAGCCTTGTTTCAGATTATATCTGATCATTGCCAAAACAAAAAGTGCATACTTGGAACTTGGTGTCAGGCCTCAAGGGAAAATGTTCCACCACAGCCATATTTGGAATATGTATCACATGTAAAATTCTGGATACTTTGGCAAGTACAGTTTGGTCCTGACAGGGGTCCATGGTTATGTAGATTTGACAACTTTTTCTACATGCTGAGACATAGGATAAAGAGGTTGGATTACAGCTTGGGTTCTAAAATACATGTAGAGTAATAGATTGGTTAAAATATTGGATTGATAAACTAGCCATCATGAGTTCAAATCACAAGCTGTCAAACTGAATTCAATAAATGTAGTAATTTATGGGCTAGTAACAAGGAGAAAAATTGACAGTGAGAGCTGTTGGACCATTGCAAAATCCCAACTCATTCACCAATGTCCTTTGTTGAGGGGATAGAAACATAGAAAGTAGGAGCAGGAGCAGGTCATTTAGCCCTGTGAGCTTGCTCTGCCATTCAATATGATTATGGCTGATCTTCTATCTCAATGCCATACTTGCAATCCCTCCGCATACCGCTTGATGTCTTTAGAATCCAGAAATCTTTCTATCTCCTTCCTAAATACACTCAGTGACTTGGCCTCCACAGCCTTCTGTGGTAGAGAATTCCTCAGGCTCACCAACCTCTGAGTGAAGAAGTTTCTCCTTATCTCAGTCCTAAATGGCCTACCCTGTATCCTGAGACTGTGGCCCGTGGTTCTAGACTCCCCAAACAGAGGAAATATCCTCCCTGCATCCAGTCTGTTGAGCCCTGTCAGAATTTCATACTTTTCAATTAGATTCCCTCTCATTGTTCTAAACTCCAGTGAATCCATGCCTAGTCGACCAAATCTCTCCTCATACGACAATCCTGCCATCCCAGGAATCAATCTGAATCCTACCTGCCGACATGTGACTCCAGTTCTGCACTATAGGGTTGACTCGTAATGATCTGAGCATTAACTCAGCAAGCAACCCAGTTTTAAACAATTGCTAGAACCCCACAAACACCTTCTCAGGGCAATTAGGGACAGGCAATGAATGTTGCTCCTATTTCAAGGATTAAAAAATTAAAAATTTGAAACCTCACAATCTCTATACCATGAAAAATAGACTTAAGCGAGGTAAAAAGACATTTTTCTCTTTATCTCTTTAGGGACTTCTGGATATCATACTGAAAACAAAAAATAAAACTTTTTGTTAACACCTTGTAATATACTTGAAATGCAGGGCTGGCTTCTTGTAAGAAATAGTAAACTTTATTTACAAACTCCAGATGAGGCTGCATGCGTGTTCCAAGATGAAGCCTAAAAAGATCCGTCCCTAAGATTCCCCTCACTTGGGGATGATTCGTCTGTATAGTCACATGATCCACATAACAGTAAGAAATGGTTTAACTTACAACTGCTACATTCCTCCCCCTTTAATTTTGTTTTACGTTCTTGATTACAAAAGCATCTTAACCCAAATTATATACAATTATATACAGTTTATGCCATTACAAATTTAGTCTTTGAGGACGTTTTTGGATTTGGGTAAAGCGATGCAACTCTACAACTGGAGGTTCTTCCAATGAATCAACTTGAACAGGAGCTGCAGCTTCAGGGACATCCCTGGATAATGGCAGCTCAGAATTATTTACTTCAACAGAGATATCAGGTCTATTCTTTGTCGATCTGGCACTTCAGGGGACGAAGTTTCAACTTCAATTTCAGGTGGATTAGATGGTTGTTGGAAAATTTCTCGACTTCTGAGATGATCCACGTGTTTCCTAACAATCCTGTTTTCCAATTCTACCTGATAAAATAAAGGTCCTGTTTCAGAGATGATTGAACGAGGGGCCCATCTCAGTCCAGTTGCCAAATTTCACAGAAAAACTGTTTCTTCCACAGTAAACTCTCGACCTTTATTGTCAACATCATAGTTCACTTTCTGACTACCCTGGTTTCTCTCCACCTTCCCCTCTAAATTTGGGAGTACTAGACTCAAGCTTGTATGAAGTCAGCACTTCATTAACAATTCTGAGATGTTAAACCAGTGGTCGCATGAGGAGTTGTGCGATATCTGAACAGGTATCTTGAAATTCACATTTCTAAGGTTTCGTTGGATAGTTTCTTCATGTCTGTCTTAAAGGTTTGTACTGCTCTTTCTGCTAACTTTTTGGGTGAGGGATGATATGGTGCTATTCTGACGTGTTTAATCCCATTTAGGTTCATGAATCTTTGGAACTCAGTGCTAGTGAAAGCAGTACCTTTATCTGCTAGAATAACTTCAGGTAAACAATGAACACAAACTCTGGTGCAATTTTCCAATGGTGATCTCACTTCAAACACATCCATCCACTTTGAATGTGTGTCAATGATCACAAGAAACATGGTACCTAAAAATGGACCTACATAGCCTATATGTAGTCTAACCCAGAGTCGACCAGGCAACTCCAACGTATTCAACGGAGCTGAAACAGGCAACTTTTGCTGTTGCTGACACTGGAGACAGTGTTTCACCATTTTTTCTATATCACTGTCTATACCTGGCCTCCAGATATAACTTCGTGCGAGCATCTTCATTTTCAAAATACCAGGATGCACACTATGAAAATCTGCCAATAGTAGTTCCCTGCCTTTCAAAGGGATGATGACTCTTGCACCCTATTAATTTACAATCCCCGCAGATGCAAATAGTTTGGTCTCATTTCATCACAGGGACTACGGGTGCTGCCCATTCTGAAAATTGGACCGGTTGGATTATTCCTAACTTCTCCAAATGACATAATTCCACATCTACCTTTTCTTTTGGAGCATAAGGCACAGGTCTTGCTTTAAAAAACTGGGATGTTGCTTCAGAGTCCACGTATATTTTAGCTTGCAGACTTTTGATTTTCCCCAACTCATTTTGGAATACCCTGTCATACTTTTTCAGCGACTCTGGAATTCCTCCTGTTCTGACCTGAAAAATTTCTGACCAGTTTAGTTTGATTTATTTCAACCAATCACAGTCCAGAAGGCTAGGTCCCTCTCCAGTTACAACTATTATTGACAGCTGAGCTGCCTGTTGTCTGTGTCATACAGGTACAGAGGTGATGCCTTTCACCTGTATTGCTTCTCCTGTATATGTTTTTAACTGAGCAGCTGTTTTCTCCAAACTCAATGGCTGGGTATCTTCTGTAAAATATTTAAAGATATGTTCTCCGATCATTGTGGTTGATGTTCCTGTGTCCAACTCCATGAGCAGAGGTTTTTCATTTACTTGAAGGGCAACAGTGATTGGTTCAGTTTTCCTGGCCTTCAGATTGTGTAGGGAATAAACGTCAGCCTCAGTAACTTCTGGCTGGCTTTATTGTGCACTTTGTTTACTTTGACCTGCTGTCTGAATGGCTGTCTTGATCTAGACCTGCATTGTTTAACAGCATGCCCTTCTTTGTGGCAGTAGTGGCATTCTGCTTCTTTAAATCTGCGAACTTTGCGTGCTTGATTTTGCCCACAACGTTAACACTTTAACTTCTGGGTTACTGGTGAGCTGCTTCCAGTATTTCTTTTTATTTTTCTAGCAGTAGGGACTGTGTCCCGCTTCGCTGTAGCCTCTCTAGTCTTCGTGCCACGCCCAGTGGCAGGTTCCCACCCCAACTGCAGAACAGCGCCATGTTGCGCACTCTGTAAAGCCTGCGAGTCCCTCTCAGCACTCTCAATTGCTAGCGCTATCTCCATGGTGCGCTTCAGGACTATATTAACTACTACAAGCAAACGGTGCTTAATGACATCATCATTTATGCCACAAACCAAACGATCTCACAACATGTCGGTTAAAGGATCACTGATATCACAGTGCTCTGTTAACTGTTTTAACTTCACGATGTGCATTGTGATCAGCTCACCGGGGGCCCTTACTCAAGAGTTAAACTTGAATCTTTACATGATCACCGAGGGTTTAGACTGAAAATATCCCTTCACAAGGTTGACTAGATCAATGAAGGATCTGGAATTTGGCGCATTCAGAGCCATCAAATTACGGATTAGATTACACATTTTGCTCCCGCAGACACTTAGAAGAATTGCCTTCTGTTTCTCCTCCACCATTATTTAATCATTTACAAAGTAAAAACCCAGCCGCTCTATGTATTGACTCCAGTCCTCAACGGATGAGGCATATGGATCAATTCTGTGAAAGAGAGGCATTGCTGGTGAGTATACATTTATCCTTACCTTAAAAATCGAAATACTCACAGTTGCAAGGTGAGGTGCTGCATCGATGCATTTTATCCTCATTGCCAATTATAATAAACTTGGAATGCAGGGCTTGTTTCATGTAAGAAACAGTAAACTCTCGATGTGGCTAAATGCTTGCTCCAAGACCAAGGCTAAAAAGCTCCACTCCTATGATTCCCTGACCCTAGGGCTGATTCACCTGTGCAGTCACATAACAGTGAGAAATGGTTTAATTTACAATTACTACACAACTGGTGAATGCAGTAGTTTCACTGATGGAACTTTGAAAGCTAAGATTTATACATTTTTATCTTTGCATTGAAAATAGCATTTGAATAAATAAAATAACATCACTGATATAAATATGCCAACTAATTCAGTATCCTATGTCCATATTAGGAGAGAGAAAGAATAACCCACAGTATATATTGTTTTACCAGACTTCATTCTTGGCATTGACAGATTGTGTATAGTTAATTGAAAACAGAAATGTGATTGACTTGAGAGCCAACTCTCAAATTATATAATTTAACATGAATTACTGAAGAGCTATTCTGCACATCCTAAGGACTGTTGATTGCAATTAGTAGCCTTGTGCAAATGGATGAATAAATAACTGATATGTTCCACATGTGAACAATGGGAGCCTGCTGAACATAGAATAAGTCACAAGTGAGAAGCAGTAAATGAGTTATCAGCGGTGCTGTGACTACTGAGATACACTTTAGCTCAAACTGCCTAAAGCACTTTCGATGCCTTTTCTCCATGTCTGGTTAAAATCTCTCCCTGCCAGCTTCTCCTTTTTTCTGGGTCATGTGGGGAAGAAGCACTTTTGCATTCCTTTACAAAACTATCCATTGCCACACAGATAAACAGCATTGATTTGCCTTTTTTTTACAGACTGGTATATCTCTCTCTCCTTTTTATCACATAATTAGGCATGGGAGCCAAAACAAAGCCTGTTCAGCCTTTCAGCCACTGCAGTAGTTTCATTGACACCAGGTAAACAGTGACAACTACAACATTGAAATAGCAGATTGTTTAAAAGATATTAATTTCCTCAAGAAACTAGAAGTCACAGATATAAGAAAGAATTATTATACAAACAGTTATTTTACGAGGCTGATATTAGACAAATACTTGTTAAATAGGTATATGTTATAACCATAAAAAATTTTCAAGATCTTGACTTACATTGTAAAAGGTGAATGAGATAACAGCTGTCCTTTTTAAGCAAGTTTAACTTTGAACTTGATAAGTATCTTACATTATTAATATTCTGCCATTTTATATGGTTGACTATCCTTCTCCGATGCCTCTTCTCCATTACCTATCTCAGAGTGTCATGCATGCTTCAATTTCTACCTACCCACCAGGATTCCCAGGATCTGATCTTGGCCCCAACCTGTTCCCTATCCATAGGTTTCTCCTTGATGATATAATCAACAGACACAAAATTAAATTCTGCATGTACACTGATGACAACCTGCTCTATCCCATCTACCCTTTCCCTAAATATTAAAAGAGATCATTTTCATTTCCCTGTTAGAAGTTATTATGGTTCACTGCTACTACTTCACTCTCAAAAGTGACATTTTTAGTCTTCCTATCCTTTCTTTAAGCGCCTTTAAAGATCCATTAAGAGTTTGTGCTATCTCCCGTTAAGCTGACTGCTAACCTTCTTTCATAGTTCCACTTAGTAATCTCCATTTTGCCTTCTGCACTATTATTGTATTTCTTGCAGTTTTATTCTGCACTGTCCCCCCCTCTCCCACCCCCCCCCCCCAACCCCCCAACCCCACAACCATGATAATCACACATCTTTTAAAACAAGTTTTTGCTCTAAAACCTCCATCCATTCACTGACTCTCCTCCTGTAGTCAAAATTACCTGGAATTTACACAGCAGTTCTCCAGTGGGAGGTCTGTGAAATGGCTGGATAAATATAGTAAATGACTGTTCTTTAATGTTTCTGCAGGATTTCTGACAATCTTCCACTGAAATTATAGCAGGATTTTGGGAGAACACTGCAAAAGTTCAGTATTATTGTATTTAACTTGTATCTTATTCATCTCATATTTAATTATTGCATACTGCTTGCCCGCTGTTTGATCTTCCAATTTTACTGACCAAATTATCTAGGCTAGATTTCTTTATCTATTTTAATATTATACTATTTTCCATATGAACACTTAGCCTTTTATTCCTTTTTAATCTATCTTCAATGTGAATCTCATTAGGCTCTGCTCACTATTTCCCAAAGGTTCTTCCACCTTCAGTTAACTTATATATTCTTCTTCAGTATCCAGAATAAAACATACCACTGCATCCTTCTTTGTTGAATATGCAGCACTTGAGCACACAATCTAGGCTGACACTCAGTGTAATACTGACACACAGAGTGCTGCGCTGCCGGTGTCACATTTTCCTTCCTTAGAATGATGATTGTACTTCAAAGGTGCTTCATTGGCAGTAAGGTGCTTTGGGATATTTTCAGATCATGAAAGTTGCTATATTCATGCAAATTATTTCTTAATTATTTAATGCAAGTAGGAGTAACGTATTTTTGGACTGATGGCAGCATCCTTTTAGTGGAAAATACAACTCGCGTAGCCACTGCATAGCTGCAACTTGCTTAACCACTTCAAACTTTTGAGGTACTTAGCTTTATCGAGCAAACTCACAAGTGAGCCAAATGCCCCCACTTTCAGACCTGCGAAGGGCCCAAACTACCTCAAATTACCCTGGAAATGCAAGGTACATCAAAGATAATTGCAAAACCCCCAAGAAAAGCATCTACTGTTAGATGTGGCTCACTTATGTTTAGTAGAAGTGAAATACATACATACACAAGAACACATTCTTTACAAACAAAAGGCATATGTTCAAGCTTTGTGCCTTTTTTGAATTATCCAGGAGTTGGGGAGCATATATTTCCCCACTGCTTTCTCCATGGCAATGCCTCAGCCAATCAGAGTCAGCTCGTCAACCAATCAGCACCCTTTTTTCCTGCAGTATAAATTGTTGTGATCGTCTGAAATTTGTCATTCTTGCATTTGTCCTGATGAGTGTAGGACGAAAACCTTCGGCAACATGTCTGTCTTTTCAACTATGACACATTTGTTGCTAATATCATACTGTGCCATTTCAACAGATGTTAAAGAACTGCAGTTTAAGCCATAGGAATTTGCTTTTGCATGCAGTTTTAGTAGAGTGTCGCTTTAAAACCCAAAGAATAACAAAAATGCTTGGAATTATAGCCACCGGCAGGAAACACCAGTCTCCCAGCAGATGTACCTGCTATTGATTTTAGACTTGGATAAATGATATCTTGTTGTAAAACTAGGCTACGCTGCAATAATTATTTTACAATATATTGGAGCACTGGCCATCAACATTTAAACTGAAGTGTTTATGCACAGTAGGTGTACAAAAGTAACACACATGAAAGGTTACTATTATTGAAACTAGTGGAGGGAGTTAATGTTTGTGGATGTGGTGTCAATCAAGCAGGCTGCTTTGTCTACTGCCTCTGTACAAATTTGTGTACAACTACAATCAGCGTATGCTGGTGAATACCCATTATCCTGGCAGTAGTTATGATGCAATCATTCTGAGCCAGCCTGGGGTTCATCTTTCCTTCTGTGCTTTGCCTGCACCAAGGCCTTTGCCATGCAGTGAAAAACTTTGGAGCACACTATCTGACCTATTGTGCCAGTTTTCAAGGTTCTTCCTGCTTCTTAACTCCTCTTTTGCCACTTCTAGCCCCTGCTGCAGCCAGAATTCATCTGACCCTTAAAAGCTGCTGGCTAGCTTTAAGCGGTATATGCTTTGCATGAACTAAGGTGCCCTGTTGAGTCATGTAGGTACTCAGTAATGCATTCGGGTTAATCACATATCGCATTCCCCACACCCAGTTTCAGTAGACCATCCAATTTTGTCCAGTCTACCTGTTTTTCAATGTTCCCTTCAATTATATGATACCTTTCATGTGCTCAGAATTTTACAAAGTGCTTTGCATCCAATGAATTTCTTTTGACATCACCTTTGTATTATAGGCAAACGCAGTAGCCAATTTAACAAATATATGTATTCTGAGAATGCAGGCATATATTGTCCAAAACAAAAACAGAATTACCTGGAAAAACTCAGCAGGTCTGGCAGCATCGGCGGAGAAGAAAAGAGTTGACGTTTCGAGTCCTCATGACCCTTCGACAGAACTTGAGTTCGAGTCCAAGAAAGAGTTGAAATATAAGCTGGTTTAAGGTGTGTGTGTGGGGGGCGGAGAGATAGAGAGACAAAGAGGTGGAGGGGGGGGGAGGGGGGGTGTGGTTGTAGGGACAAACAAGCAGTGATAGAAGCAGATCATCAAAAGATGTCAACGACAATAGTACAATAGAACACATAGGTGTTAAAATTAAAGTTGGTGATATTATCTAAACGAATGTGCTAATTAAGAATGGATGGTAGGGCACTCAAGGTAAAGCTCTAGTGGGTTTTTTTTTATATAATTGTCCACCCTTATTTGTAGTTTTTACCATGGTTTACCGAATGGTTTGCTGTGTCAACGGAATTGTCTGAGTGAAGTCACATATAGGCCAGACATTCCATTCACACCTGCTACCTCACCCTCATTTCAAGGATGACACTTCTCACTGAGACAGAAACATACCAAGAATACTTGAAAAATAAGAAGTAAAGGAAGGGAGGAACTTAAAACAATCACAAGGGAAAAGGTACTGGGAAAACTTTTAGAAACTAAAGATTGACAAATCACTGAGGCCTGATTGTTTTCATCCTTAGGTCTTAAAAGAAGTGGCTGAAGAGATAATAGATGCATTGCTTGTGACCTTTCAAAATTCCCTAGATTCTGAAAAGGTCCCAGCGGACTGGAAAATTGTTAGTGTAACACCTCTGTTCAAGAAAGGAGCAAGAGAGAAAGCAGGAAATGATAGGCTAGTTAGCCTATTATCTGTCATAGGGAAAATGCTAGAATCCATTATTGAGGAGGTAATAGCAGGGCATTTAAAAAAACCCATAATACTATCAGACAGGGTCAACATGGTTTTGTGAAAATTTATTAGATTTCTTTGAGGAAGTAACAAGCAAGGTGGATAAAGGGAACCTGTGAATGTGGCGTATTTGGATTTCCAAAAGGTATTCAACAAGGTACCACATCAAAGATTACAACACAAAATAAGAGTTCATGGTGTAGGGGGTAAAATAATAGTATGGATAGGGGATTGGTTAGCTGACAGGAGGCAGAGTAGTGATAAATGGGTCTTTTTCTGGTTGGCAAATGTTACTAGTGGACTGCCACAGTGCTGGGGCCTCAACTATTTACAATCTGTATCAATGACTTGGATGAAGGGACTGAATGTATGGTGGCTAAATTTGTGGCTGAGAGAAAGATAAGGAGGAAAGTAAGTTGTCAAATGCACAGAAAGGACTTACAAAGGGATTTAGATAAGTTAAGTGAGCGGGCAAAAATTTGGCATTTGGAGTATAACGTGAGAAATGTGAACTTGTCCACTTTGGCAGGAAGATTGGAAAAGCAGCATATTATTGGAACGAAGAGAGGCTGCAGAACTCTGCGATACAGAGGGATCTGGGTGTCCTGGTACATGAATCACAAAAAGTTGGTATGCAGGTGCAGCAACTGATTGGGAAGGCAAATAGAATTTTGGCATTTATTGCAAGGGGAATTTAATATAAAAGTACAGACATTTTGCTGCAGCTATACAGGGCTTCAGTCAGACCTTGCCTGGAGTAATGTGGACAGTTTTAGTCTCCTTACTTAAGATAGGATATCATTGCATAAGAAGCAGTTCAAAGAAGGTTCACTCAATTGATTCCTGGGATGAAGGGATTATTGTATGAGCAAAGGTTGAGCAGGTTTGGTCTTACACCCATTGGAGTTTAGAAGAATGAGAGATTATCTTATTGAAACATATAAGATCCTTAAGAGAGTGGGTGCTGTAAGAATGTTTCCATTTATGGGTGGGTCCAGAACTAGGCAACTCAGTTTAAAATATAAAGGTCTCCCATTTAAAATTGAAATAAGGAGATTTTTTTTTTCTCTCATAAGGTCCTTAGTTTGTGGAATTGTCTCCCCAGAAAGCAGTGGAGGCTGGGTCATTGAATATATTCAAGGTTGAATTAGATAGGTTTTGATCAACAAGGGAGTCATGGGTTATGGGGAGCAGATGGAAAAGTGGAGTTAAGGTTACAATCAGATCAGCCATGATCTTATCGAATGGCTCAACAGGCTGGAGGGGCTGAATGGCCTATCGCTACACCTCATTCTTGTGTTTTTTTGGATCAGTGACAAAAATTTTTGTTCAATGTACCTCTCATTGCTTCATTTCTATTAAATAGAACAGATGAAGGACTTATGAAAACCCGAAATCTTTTGTTAAGTAATGGTAGGCAAGAACTAATGTGACCCCTGAATCTCCAGCTGTTCTGTCTGCACCTTAACTGCTTTGATTGGTGTCTGAGACAAAATCCTGCCAGATGCGAATATAAATGAGGGAGACAGTATAATATCGCTCTCCAAAACCAAAACAACCACGTAAAAGTGTCTCTCCACTGAACGAGCACCACAGGAATCTCTGTGTTTGACCATCTGTGTTTATTCTTATCCTTTGAATCTTTATTCCAATTCTTCAACAGATATTTATTCAGCTCAACAGTGTTAAGTGCTTTCTTGGGCACATGTTTCTCATATCTACTACTGTTTGAGAGAAAATATTATGCTAAAGTTTAGTCTCATTTGTCAGTTATGTGCACACACTATCTAGCTTTATCCCCACAGCTACAATAGCAGCTTTTATTTTAGTTATGCTCCTTTTGATTAATAAGTTTACAGAATAGAGTTTTAGGAGGATTTTGAAAGCAAAGTGATCAAAACAAAGAGATTTTGAAAAAAGGAGATCCAGAGGATTGGGCTGCAATGAATGAAAGGCCAGCTACTAAAGGTGGAAAGGATGGGTAAGATAATGAAAATTAACCCAGATGGAAGACTAAATAATGCATGCATATGCATACCGCTGGAGAAGATTTCTCAGTTCAGGTAGAGCAAGACTGTTGACGGATTTGAATGCTATTACCTATCTACATCTGCAATATTATCATATTAGAACCCTTCATAGTGTTCCTCTTCAATTTTCATCACCAAACAGTTATTCTTTGAATCATCGCTCATAATCCTAGAGCCTCAAAAGCTTCTTGTTCCTTTCCCTTCAATGAACTAACAAAAATCTATTCTGCTTGGAAAGTGTGCAGCACATTTCAGTTGCCACACTTCACAATGTCAAAAGTAAAATGAAAAAGAGAAAGGATATCATTTCTAGTTGTTTCTCCCCCTGAAGTGAAGCCTGAAACCTATCAGTGCCTGCCGTTGCAAATTTTCATCACCAGACAATTACAGTTGATTCCATTTGATTGGCCTCAAGCTTTGTTTTCTGATTGGAATTAGATTTTTGACATCTTGAAAGGAGAAAGCAATTTTAATACTGCTCAGTTTAGCAGAAGAGTAATTATTATATAGCACAATTCATACTTTCATTACAAAACAGCTCATCTGTTGACCAACAATGAGCAACATCATGGGTGTTATTGACCTCACTAATTAGCTGTACAGGGTTGGCTTTGTGGAGCATAAGATGAGAAGAGAACATATGCCCCATATAGCCGGTTCCATCTATAGTCCATATAGCATTATCTGATAATGGGCTGTCTCACTTTCCACCCCTCTCCTCATAATCTCTTGACTCCCTGCTTCAAGGAAGCTAAAGGGTAGATTTTAAAAGTTTACAGGATTTGGCACAGGGCTTCAAAAAACACCGTAGGACCTGCTGAGCTCCATCCAAAATTGTAGTACTTGAGTACTGCTGAAGAAAGAGACAGGTTGAATCTTTTCATCTTGCACCCATCAGGCCACTTTGCAAGAATACCAATATCAGGGGGAAAAAAACAATTTATACTGTATGTGAAAAGAGTGCTAATTGGTTGGCAAGTGAATTTTGATTGGTTCTGATGGTGACTGACAGTTAACTGTTAGGCATTGTTTGAAATTTAAACCAGAAAGCTTGACCTTGATTGGTCAAGGCATTGCCCTGAGGAATGAGTCAGCGAATGACTTAGCTTTATGAGTAATGTTTGCCCAGACTGCACAACAAACATGAAAACACAAGATATATATGGATGAAGATCTTTCATCTATTCCTTCCAGAGTACCAATGACTACCAGCTTCCCATTACAACATCCAGCTGTTCCTTAAGTGAGTCCAGAGTTCAGGCCTTAACCATCCTTCCCAGCAATCTGCTTCAGCTGTTAATGATTCTCTGCTGCCTTCCACCATAAATTAGCCCTTCATTGTCCTTAACTGTTCCCTGTTTTCCTGCAACCCTGGCATATCTGAAACTAATGCTCAAGGTTTCTTTTCTCTGTGATATTAACTACATTACCGTCTGCTCCAAGGTCCCATCTGAGAACCCTATTTTGATATTAAAGAGCCAACTGATAAAGTCATCCTCAAAGGTCCCATTGCACCTTTGTTTGTAGAATAATTAAGTATGGCTTCAGACAATTGAAAGCTTAATGCCAGGTCTTTTAAAAAGTAACCTTCTCACTGATTTCATTCTGCCTCTTTGCTCCACCACCATGTTGCAATCAAATAAGCATTTAGAAGGATTGGTCTTGGAAAACTGATGTGAAAGAACAATAAATAGGAACATAACAACACAGGTACAGGAGTAGGCCATTCAGCCCTTTGAGCCTTTTGTGATAAAAAAAATAGTTGCATTAAGTAAGGCTCAAATGCATTACCTCCACATTGCCTAAAACTTTACTGTCAAATTGTACAGAACGCTGATCTAGTATGCGACTAGAGCTATAGAGGTAAGCAAATCATTTAGGCAAAATGGGGTGGTGCTCTGGGCATCCAAAAGCCTTGTTAGGGTGTGTTTGGCCATTTCTCCGGCCATTCATGAACACTGCACTTTTCCATTGTTCTGGACATACTTGCGCAGTTGTGACAGTTCAAATCAGCTACTTGAGCTAGCTTACTTGGCAGGTTATGTGTGGTTGCCAAAACACCATACATCTGTTCTGCATTAAACAAGTGTTTCCAATGCATTATTGTTTTGTTTATTTTGTTAATGCTCTTTTGAGCTTGTGAATTAATGGCTCATTACTGCTCCAAATACTATCAGACTTGAGTGAAGCTTATTTCAAGTGTAAGTGAAAAAAGAATCCCTCCTGTGTCTATTCATTAAATGTTTAAGTCGGTTGGTAGTACAGAACTTCAGTATAGCTGTAAAAACAGGTATGTTGTCAAAGCTTTTTGTGTTGCACTCATCAAGACAGATTCAAGAATGCCAAATTTCAATGGGAGCAACAATTTATGCTGCATGAGGAAAGGAAGCTGATTGGTTGGCTAGTCAAATCTGATTGGTTTGCAGCATTGCCATGGAGAATAAACCATGGAGCTATTGTCCCCCACACTTCTGTTTAATTCAAAAAAGGTGCCATGCCTGGACATGTTCCTTTTGCCTGCAGAGGACAGGTGCCTTTTTATGAATATATGTAACCTAGCAAGTTTAAGTGAGCCTGATGGTGAGCCTGACTGATAATCTTAAATTGGTTGTTAGTACAACTTTTAGCACATGGAATTGTTCAGCAAATGTTGTCTAATCAAGGAATCACATCTAATGTTAATCATTATGTTTTGAGTTTCACATTGCTGTTTGAGTACGGTCAGCACTCTGCCTATTGCGAACAGCCGAAAGGATGTACTGTTTGATACAATCTGCCAGTCCTTGGCACATATGGCCTAAGTACGTGGCATCACACCAGCACTGAAATTCACTGAATGCATTCCCAGTTATGTGGTAGGAAGAATGATTGGAGAAATTGGAAGAATGAAATAGAGTCCTGACAGGAAGCAGGGTGTGAGGAAGTGTTGTCAAGGTAACAATGAGAGTCGGTGGGCTTATAGTGAATATTGGTTGATAGCCTATACCCATATATGGAGATAGAGGAGTCAAGGAAGGAAAGAGAATAGTTGGTGAGGACCATTTGCAGGTGAGGGAAGAGTGGAAATTGGAAACAAAGTCAATGACATTCTCCAGCTCAGGGCAAGAGAAGCAAATTACAGCAATACAGTTATCAATGTACTGGAAATGGAGGTGAAGCAGGGAGCCTCAGTAGGACTGGAACAAAGAATGTTTCACATACCTCACAAAAAGGCAGGCCATAACTAGGGCCCATGCAGATACCAATTTTATTTGGAGAAAGTGATTTGAGTTGAAGGAGAGGTTATTGAATGTGAGAACAAGTTCAGCTAAATAGAGAAGGATAATAATAGACGAGAGCTGATTGAACACTCACTTAAAGAAGAATCAGAGAGCTCTCAGAGTATCCTAGTGGGGCTCGGAAGTGGAAAGGGATTAAACATCCATAATGGAAAAGAGACAGTTAGGGCCAGGAAATTGGAAACTATTGAAGTGACAGAGGGGATTGGAAATGTCAAGGTGTAGGTGAGAAGAGACTGGACAAGGGGACAATAAACAGAGTCAAGATAGGAAGGAATCAGCTGAGTGGGGAAGCAATAGGCTGAAATGATTGGTCTACCAGGACAGACCTGTTTGTGGGTTTTGGGAAGGAGATAGAAGCAGGCTATTTAGGGTTGGGGGACTATGAAGTTGGAAGCTATGGAGGGAAGATCTTCAGAGGAGATGAGGTTAGTGACAGTCCTAAAAACCATGGCTTATTTACTCCACAGATGCTGCCAGATCTGCTCAATACTTACAGCATTTTTGTTTTTATTTCTGTCAGATAGCGTGTATTTCATTATCAAATTAATTATCTTAGAGGGATATTATATGACATGGACAGAAAACCTAATTAACTAAAGAAGAAATAGTGGGTATACTTTCAGCAAGAAGTAATGCTGTTTCAAGAACACAAGAGATCATCTGCATCAACCTGAGACTTACCGAGTATGTAATAACATTGTCCCCAGAGCTAAGCTTCAGATGCTGGATCGTCTTATATAATTCAACTAATACCTTTAATCTGTTCTTAAATCATAGACTGCTTATGACAAACTGCTGGAGTACTCAAACTGCTGGAGTCCTCAAAATTAACACCACTCTGATCATTTAAGTGATGCAACCAGATCAGTTTTCAATGTTCTTGGCTTCAATAGATCTGAGATATCAAATATAAAAATAGATTCAAGTCCCACTCCAAGGTTTACAAATCAAGACTGATAATTCAGTTAATACTGAGGGTGTACTGCAATGATAGGGGTGCTATCTTGCAAATGCAAGGTTAAACTGAGGCTCCATCTGCCTGCTTGGGTGGATGCAAAAGATCTTATAGCACTCTCACACAGCAGCAGAGGAGAGGTATAATACCTACCACAGGTCACCCAAGCGACCATCAAGCAGGCCATTGGTCTGCTGAAGGTACATTTCAGGTGCCTAGGTTGATCCGGCGGAGCACCTCAGTCAGCTCCGGCGATGGTCTCTTGTATCGTGGTGATCTGCTGTGCTCTGCACAACCTAGCAGTACAGAAGGGGGAGGCCTTGCGTAATGAAGACATCATTGATCGTCATTGTTGGGGAAGATGCGGAGGAGTTGCTGAGCAGGAATTCCAGGCTGAGGAACCCTTGCAACAGAGATATGGGGAAATGAGAGGTGCAGAAGGGAGGCATGGGACAACCTCACACTTACACATTTCCTGTGATCCTGATTCCCTTCCAATATCAGTGTATTAAAGACTCACCTTAATGTGGACCTGCTGCCATCTCATTCATCTTGCACAATTGCCTAACACTCAGATTCCCCACATGCACTGGCAAAGCTGAACAGCTGACCATACGTGGCCTACTCCCACACTAGCCGCCCATTGAGACAGCAAATGTATTTTTGACATCTGACAAGGCAGTAAGAATTGCAGGGATAACTAACAGGTGTCATTTTGACTTTTATTGAGTGGCGCTCATGTATCAAGGTTCAACAAGTGCAAAGTTTAAATACCCGTGAATCCCAAGTGCATCTAGCACTCTAAAAGTACTTTTGTGAACTTCTATGTGGTGCAATCCTTGTGCTTGCCACTGCTGTGGAAACAGGCTGTTGCCGCACTGTCCTGTGGCCTGGGATGATCTTGGTGGCCGTGTTCTCACTGTCTGAAGCCTGGAGAGCTCCAGCATGTTGAGGGGCTCCTTCACAGGCGCAGGAGCCTCCTCCTGTCATTGTTACTACTGAAGACTCAAGGATCACTGGCAGGGAGGTTGAGGTGCCACTGTCAATACTCGGAGCACTCTGTGAGAAGCACCAGTGCAGAAGGCAGCCTCTCCTTCAACTTTGCAAGGCACACTTGTACCTCCCTGCTCACCTGTGTAGGATAAGGGCCTGGTGGAGACTCCAGGCACTACCTCTCCTCTCAACTTGCCACTGATGTGTTGAGCTGACTGGCCTTCTTGATCTGGCTCACCATGAGGATCGCTAACCTCTCAATGAGACATGACAGTACTGGTGATCTTAATGCACTTTGCCATCATCCGCACATGGCTGTGCGTAGACTCTGGCAGCTCCTCCAGAAGTTCCCTTACCTCTGGCTGCAACTTCAGCAAGGGAGTTCCTTGCTGCCAACTTCTGATGCCCTTTATCAACCTGGGGCTCAGCATAGACCTGGACTCCCGCCATCTTCCGACTCTCAGTGGACTCGGCTGTTCCTGCCTCCATCAGCTGCTCGGGTGTGCCTGGGCTGTATTCGCCAGGTTGTAACCTTGAATTCTAATCGCTAACATATGCCCACCAAACTGGGTGATATGAATTGGTGGAGGGTGCAGGGGAATAATGTGACAATGCACGCTCTGAACATTCCTCCTCCTCATCAGAGGTGGGCTTCAGGCCCTCGGTGCAGAGATCTGCATGAGCCATTTAGGGCTTAAGTGCTTCACATCTCCTCCTCCCATCCATGCCTGATGTAGAGCTCCATTTTTCATGAGCTTCTTGGGTTGTCACTCCAGTCTCTCCCACTGCAATTGTGTATCTGTCCTGTGAGTCAGCCAGTTCCAGGGCACCCTCTTTTGCCAATATCAGAGGACAAATATCGGAGGTGCCACCAACAGTCTTCACTTGCTTCTTGTTGTGTGTCCATTTGCTGTGCATCTGTGCAAGCAGAGCACGGACACTGTTACTTTTCTCAAAGAGGCTAGCACAAAACTGATGCAGGGATCTTTGGCCCAGGATGGGAACCCCCAAATGCCTGCTCCATACAGACACTCTCAAGGGATGTGGTGGGGATAAGCAAAAACAGACAGCTGGCTATTGCTGAGATGTCATGTATCTGAAAGGATTGTTGGTGTCACACCCCCTTGCCACCACCTGGGTGGTCACTGCATTCCCTTGGAGCCGTCCCATTTGCCACCTGCAAGCCCCAAAGAGGACTCATCCTGGCAGAGTGAAGGACGTCATTGACCTGTTTAAAGCGCTACATTCATGATCCATGACCCTTGATTAGCCATGGTTGGTTTATTTTCTTGCTAGAATCTTTCTTTCTCACTGAGATATATTTTTGTGATTCATGAACTATTTTCTTAAAAGTCCGCCATTGTTCATGAATTGTCTTTTCTGCTAAACTCCTTTCTCAGTCCACTCCAGCCAACTCTGTCCTCATTTCTTTACAATTACCCTTTTTTAAGTTTGGCAAAGTTGTTTCCAACCCAAGTTTCTCACTCTCAAACTGAATGCTAAATTCTACCATATTATAGTGATTATTTCCTATGGGATCTTTTATCCTGAGATCATTTATTATACCTGCCTCATTAAACATTACCAGATTCAAAAAAGCCTGATCTCTGGTTGGATCCACAAAATATTGTTCTAGGAAACTGTCCCGAAAACACTCTATGAATTCTTGCTCATGGATACTTCTGCTAACTTGATTTTCCCAATCTATATGAAGATTAAAGTCACCCATGATTAATGAATTGCTTTTTTTACATGCCCTCATTATCTTCTGATTTATTCTCTTCCTACAGTATAGCTACTGTTAGGAGGGCCTGTAGAATACTCCCACCAGTGTCCTCCCCTTGTCATTTCTTACCTCCACCCATATGGATTCTACATCTTCCGATCCAAGATCATTTCTTACTATTGTACTTATTCCATCTTGTACTAACAAAACTACCCCACCACCCTTTCCTTCCTGTCTGTCCTTTGGAAAAGTCCCATACCCCTGAATATTTAGTTCCCAGCTTTGATCTCCTTGTAACTATGTCTCAGTGATGGCTATAAGATCATACCTATTAACCTCTATTTGTGCAGTTAATTCATTTATTACTTGTCCATTGGATGGGCCCTGTGCCTCAAGGCCTTAAACTGGCCTGCTGCCACATATTCAATTTCACTCATGCAGCAAATGACAACCGGTTCTGCCATCACCGAGACCTGTGTCGTGCTCATAAAATTCCACCCCATGAGTATATTTGCTGATTTACTTACATCCTGTGCTTTAAGTCTTTGTTCCCTTTTGTTCTGTCTTGCCAAGCATACTCCATCACATTACTCCACACTTACACTCAACTTTCAGCAGTGCCCAGTCTTCACTTTCTGTGTACTTAATCACCTCCCCATTTATCACTTTCTACACAGTTTTCACAAATACAGCAAGAATTGTCCATCACAGAACATGCAGTCATGCATCAACACAGATATTCGCACTTTAGTGGGTTGACTTAAACAGTTGGGTTTTTACCTGGTGATTTACACCTTACGAGTGAACACAACTGGCCACTGATAGCAAAGAAATTGTGGAGAGTTCACTTCGGGAGGGCAAATTCCTCTCCAATATTTGTTCAGCTGGACACAGATGCTGAAACCTGGAGTGGTTATCATTGAGAATGAGAACGCTAAACAAGCATGAGCAATTTAGCCAGGTACTGACAAACATGCCATCCACTCTCTCCACAACAGCGGGATGGGTAGAGGAGCCCAACACAAATTCATGTCAATTGGTGGCACAAGGAATTGCAAGAATATCATGGAGAGAGGTTGTCTCCTTTGATCTTCAAGCAAGGCTCTCAAGTGAGTATGTGCAGGTCATGACCAGGCCTGAGCAGACTTTGGCTGCTAACATGTCTGTGGCCATAAGTAGGATGACAGGTACTTATCTATGGCATTACCATGCAACACTCATCTCCACCAAGCTGATGTGCAGCAGAGTGATAGGAATGATGTGACTCTGGCTCAGGAGAGGGATGATGAAAGGGGATATGAAAATGGGAACTCCACTCAAAGAGCTCCCCGTTCTCACATGCTGGCTCCTCCCTCAGTCAATATCCAACATGTTGCCTCATCTCCTGATGACCATGAACAGGTGCAGGTGGAACAGTCTTTGGTGGAACTTTTACGGCTCTGAAACCCAAAGATTGTAGACCAAAAGCTTCTGAACAGTTACGGTAGGGATCTGAGCAGCCTGCCTCGACCTCCCCTGGAACCACATGGGATGCATCACATAGCAGAAATAGGATATGTAAGTTCAATGAAATGTCATGCAACAAAATGTTATATTGTTAAGTTTTGTTCTTTACATTGCCAGGTTAAATTTATTGATTAGCTCCACTTCCATCCCTTGCCAATTATTACATCCCAAATGCCAACTCGCCCTTTTACTTGTTTCATGGTGAGTATTGAGGTCCATTGAGTGGATATGCAATGGTTGGAACAGTGGGTGGAGGACTGCTTAATGCAAATGGTATGGTGATGTGGAAGCAGGCAATAGGATTTCATCTTTTATGTTTTGTTGTGTGGCTCAACAATAGATGAATCTCCTGCAATATTATGGCATCCTGGGCAGCAACATAAGCAACTGACTTGTCGAAAGGTTACCCAACTGCCTCCTCCTCCTTTATTTTCTCCTCATCTGAAGATGAGTGATCTCCTCCATTCTCATCACCTGCAAACCTTTCTGCTGTACAATGTTGTACAGGGCACAGAATACCATGGTGATCCTGGACACCCTCACTGGTAAGCACATGTGAATCCAGACTTATCTCGGAACCTAAATTGCATTTTCAACAACTGGCAGCCATGTGGATCTCATTGTAGTGCTTTTGCACCTGAATGATGGGGTTTATCACAGGTGTAGTGAGCCAAATTTGAAGGAGTTACCCCTTGCCTCCTACAAGCCAGTCCTTAAAACTGCTTTCTGTAACACAAAGCTCTGAGATATTGGACTGCCAGTGTGAATACATTATGGCAGCTCCCAGGAAATTAGGCGTAGATTTGCATGAAATTTTTCTTGTGATTGCACTTTGATGGAAAAATATCCTTTGTGGTGTATAAAAACTCTTGTGTGCTGTGATGGTATTGACATTGCCAGACATGTGCAATTGAGGGCACCCTGTATATGGAATCCAGCTAGAGAGGTAAAGTGGAGTTCCTGCTCATTCTAGCTATTGTCACCACAGGGGAAGATTTCATAACTCCCAGCCCTGACAAGTAATCCAATCATCACCTGCTTTATGCATTTATGTGCAGTAACCTGTAAGACCCATGAGATATCCTTGGCAGTGGCCTAAAAGGAACGAGAGGCAAAGAAATTGTGGTGATAACTTTCACAGCCACTGGTAATGAGCTTCTGTTAGACACAACAGGTAGCAGGTCTTCTTCGAAGAGTTTGCAGGCGTCTGTTACCACCTGACATAAGATCTACAGCCTCCAGAAGCAATGCTCTTCTGGAGTACAAGGAATTTGATTCTCTGTCTGTAAACACTGTGATGTGGGGAGTGACACTTGTGACTTTTTATGCACCTTTGCACTTTGCACCTTCCTCCTAGTGTATGAGCACTTCCATGGATGTTGTTCACTTGCCTCTTCCGATGTGTTGCCAACGACATCCAATGCTTATACTATTTGGAACAGTTTGAAACCTCCAAAGTTCAGAAAAAGTAGCATACACACAAAGAATCACCGCTACCTACTCAAAGGCAATAAATGCTGGCCTAGACAGCAACGCCCACATCCCATGAACGAACGAACATACGAAATTGGAGCAGGAGTAGGCCATTTGGCTCTTCAAGCCTGTTCCACCATTCAATAAGATCATGGCTGATCTGTTTGTCTTTCAAGTTCTACATTCCCATTTAACCCTGATAACCTTTGATTCTGTTGACTGACAAGAACCTATTTACCTCTGCCTTAAAAATATTCAGTGACCCCGCCTCCACTGCCTTCTGAGGCCAAGAGTTCCAAAGCTGCATAAACATCTGAAATTAAAAAATTCTCCTCAATTCTGTCCTATAAAGGGCAACCCCTTATTTTAAAATAGTGCCCCCTAGTTCTGGACTCACCCACAAGTGGAA
This sequence comes from Carcharodon carcharias, assembly GCF_017639515.1. NCBI lineage: Eukaryota > Metazoa > Chordata > Chondrichthyes > Lamniformes > Lamnidae > Carcharodon > Carcharodon carcharias. The sequence goes on from NC_054472.1 coordinate 151,670,287, forward strand.
GCATCCTTTCCACATTGACCTTGTCGAGACCATTCAGGGTCTGATACACTTCAATCAAGTCACCCATCACTCTCCTAAACACCTGTGGAAACAAGCCCAGCCTGACAACCAATCCTCATAAGACAACCCACTCATTGAAGGTATCAATCTAGTAAACCTCCTCTGAGCTGCCTCAAATGCATTTATATCCTTCCTTATATAAGGAGACCAAAACTGCATACAGTATTCGAGATGCTTTGTCACCAATGCCCTGTGTAACTGAAGCATAATATTCTGACTTTTATATTTAATTCCTCTTGTAGTAAAGGATAACATTCCATTTGGCTTCTTGAGTACGTGCTCCTGTATACTAAATTTTTGTGACTCATGTATGAGAACACCTAGATCCTTCTGCACATCAGAATTTTCCAGTCGTTCTCTGTTTAATTAATACTCTGCTTTTTTACTCTTCCTGCCAAAATGAACTTTGCTTCTTCCCACATTATACTCCATCTGCCAGATTTTTGCACAATCACTCAACTTAACTATTTCCATCTACAAACTCCTTGGCAGGAAGTTTCCAGCCTCCAACCCCAACCCCTGACCACTGCAGGTTTCCTTTGCGGCGGAGTTGGTGTGCTATTGAAATCTCCATTCACCTTATTGGGATAGAAGATCCTGCTGGCGTAAGGGCTGGAAAATTCCGTCCCTTATATCTTCTTCACAATACACTTTCCTGCCTATCCTTGAGTCATCTGAAAATTTAGCTACCATGCCTTCACTCCCCTCATCTAAGTCCTTGATGTAAATTGTAAGAAGCTGAGGCTCCAGTACAGACCCCGGAGGGACCCCACTAGTCACATCCTGCCAATCAGACAAAGACCCATTTATGCATACTTTATGTTTTCTGCCAGCCAGCCGATCCTTTATCCACGGTGATATGTTACCCCCTACACCATGAGATTTTATTTTCTGCAATAACCTTTGATGAGGCACCTTATCAAATGCCTTCTGGATATCCAAGTACAATATGTCTACAGGCTCCCCTATATCCACTGCGCATGTTACTCCTTCAAAGAACTCCAATAAATTGGTTAAATATGATTTCCCTTTCACAAAACCATGCTGATTCTGCCCAGCTATAACCTCTTTAATGATCGATTCTAACACCTCCCCCACGACAGACGTAAAGCTAACTTGCCTACAGTTTCCTGTTTTCTGCCTTCTTGAATAGAGGGGTTATACTTGCAACTTTCCAGTCTGATGGAACCTTTCTAGAATCTAGCAAGTTTTGGAAAATTAACACCAATGCATCTATAACTTCATTAGCCACCTCTTTTAAGACCCCAGGATGAAGTCCATCTGGACCCAAAGACTTGTCAGTCCACAGCTCCACAAGTTTGCTCAGTACCGCTTCCCTAGTGATTGTAATTTCATCAAGTTCCTCTCTTCCTCCAGTTCCTGATTTATAGCAATTGCTGGAATGTTTTATATATCCTCTATAGTGAAGACAGAAGCAAAATATTTGCTCATTTCATCTGCCATTTCCTTATTATCTACAATTAATTCCCATTCTCACGTTGTAGAGGACCAACACTCACTTTACCTATTATTTTTCCTGTTTTGGTACCTGTAGAAACTCTTGCTGCCCGTTTTTACATTTCTAGCTAGCTTCCTCTCATAGTCTAATTTCTTCCTCCTGTAAATTAACCTTTTAGTCATTTTCTGCCGCCCTTTATATTCTGACCAATCATCTGACCTACCACTCACCTTTGTGCAGTTATATTCTTTCTCCTTAAGTTTGATGATTTCCCTAACTTCTTAAGTTAATCACGGATAGTGAATCCTCCCTTTAGAATTTTTCTTAATAGTAGAAATAAACTTATTTTGAGTATTCTGAAAAATCCCCTTAAACGTTTGACACTGCTTCTCTATTGATCTATCCCCTAGCCTAGTATCCCATTTCACTTCAACTAGCTCACTTTCATGCCCACAAAGCTGTCCTTATTTAAGTTTAAAATACTAGTCTTAGATCCACTCTTTTCCTCTTCATACTGGATGTGAAAGTCAATCATATTGTGGCACCTAGGGGTGCCTTTACTCCAAGGTCATTAATTAATCTTGTCACGTTGCACAATACCAAGTTGAATATAACCTACTGTCAAAAACAGAATTACCTGGAAAAACTCAGCAGGTCTGGCAGCATCGGCGGAGAAGAAAAGAGTTGACGTTTCGAGTCCTCATGACCCTTCAACAGATCAGTTCTGTTGAAGGGTCATGACGACTCGAAACGTCAACTCTTTTCTTCTCCGCCGATGCTGCCAGACCTGCTGAGTTTTTCTAGGTATTTCTGTTTTTGTTTTGGATTTCCAGCATCCGCAGTTTTTTGTTTTTATAACCTACTGTCTGGTTGGCTCTAGAACGTGCTGCTCAAAGAAACTATCTCGAAAGCATTCAATGAACTCCTCATCCTGGCTATGACTGCTAATCTGATTTTTCCAGTTTATATGTAGATTAAAGTCACTGTAGTAATTGTAAATTCATACTGTTATGGGGGTCATGTGATTGCACATATGAATTGGCCCTAAGCATGGGTAATCTCAGGGACGGAGTTTTCTGGCCTTGGTCTTGGTGCATGCATGTAACTTCATCGGGAGCTCTGTAAGTAAAGTTTACTGTTTCTTAAAAAATACCTGCTGTGCATTCCACGTTTATTACAGTCACCCATGATTATTGGTGTCCTTTTATTGCAAGCTCCCAATATTATTTATTGTATACTTTGCCCTGCATTGTGGTTACTGTTAGGAGGCCTGTAGACCACTCCTGAATAATTAAAAAAAACTCAATCAAACGTAAGCTAGAGGGAATTGAGATACCAATTGTAATATGTATATATTTATTCAGATGAGGCAATCACAAGTTTAAATTCCCGCCTGAGCTGCAGTTCAACCTCATTTCAATTTCAAGGTCAAATGTCTGATCCCCAGGAAACTCGTGCTGGAAACGTTAAACTTAAATTTAACTTAATTTAGAAACACTTCTTTAATGTCTCTGAATGACATTTACTGCTGTAATAGTTACCCACCCACCTGTATTAATTAAAACTCATAACTTCAGTAAGCTACTCTCAAGCATCCAAATGCTTGTCCTGTAAACTCAGAAGTCACTGGATTGGAGTTAGGTTACAATCATGATGCAAAAGTCAATTACTTTAACTAACCACCCAGGGTTTAAAATTCCCCTCAATACTTCATCGGGCCCACTTATGAAACAAATTCTCTTGGGAAACAATTAAAGCAGCTGTATGGATTCATTCAAATATAACATAGACTTTTTCAGAAAATACAGTTTTGGGATACAATATATGAAAAAATTGAAACATGACATGATAAGTGTAGCATGCTAGGATGAGAAAAGGGTGCTTTTTGACCTATAGGTCCCAAAACTCTTCACCACTGGGGCTTCCTCGCCTCATGTCTGGGTGTGCTGTGAACTAATTGCTATAGATTGATTGTTATGACTATGCAGCTGCTCCATTATCATATCATGCAACCATCAGGCTAACTATCAAGTGAACTAAATGAAACTAGGGCATAAATTTAGCGCTCCCATCCCTAAAAGCCTGCCAGGAGCTTGAAATTGAAGGGATGGGATTCTCTCTGGGTTCCCACCTGCCCTGACCTCGCAGCAATTTTCTGCTGGGACAAAACCTCGGATGAGCTGCTCATTGACCCAACTGAGGCCCTTAAGTGGCCATTTATTAGCCACTTAAGGGCCTTTTCCTGCCTTGCCTCAATTGATGGGCTGGTGAGAGGATTTACCTGATGTGGGAGAAGCCCACTCTTCACTTGGCAGGAAGGGAAACCCTGCCATCCAAAAAATTCAGGCCTCGGTCTTTTTCTGTCTAACACGTCCTAAATCCCTTGCAAGGTTTCATTAATTCAGTTATTATACTGCCTAACATATTTAAGTAAAATTCCTTTGTGTACTACTTTAATGCAGTTGGTAACCAAATAGATAAGTGACTCCATTAAAATAATCTGCATGAGAACTTGATACAATTGTTTAAAACAATATTGGGTGGAAAGTTTTAAGCTGTGAGGCCCTCTTCATCAATTATGGCTTTAAGTCCTGGAGTTAACACTGACATCCTTTGCTGACTCCTCTGTGAAGCGTTAATGTCCTTTTGAATTTAGGGAGCTTAAAATTACAGAATAACATTCCAACTGTGTAGTCACCAGTTAGCTGTGCTATTATGTGATAAATTAATTTTGACATTTGATCAAAAGCCCTTCAAGAGCCTTGTCGAAAATAGCTTCATATCGAATTGCTATTTTCAGTGGATAGTCAATGAGTCGTAATGGAAATGATGTTTGGATCAAACATTACATTTCATTTCAGTCTCAAACCATTAAGCTGAATACCACATGAAAGTGAAAAAGCAGCTTTCAAACCACGGAAAACAAATCAATTAGGTTCAACTATTTTCCTTTAAAGAATTCATAGCTCTAACAATTGAACGAACACCATTAAGCGTGAATATGGCAGCAGTGAGATGCAAAAGAAATAAACTTACTGCTCACTTTCTGCTTATCTGCTAAAATTTTGGAGTGTTCTTTGATTGAGATGGTCTATGCTCCTGTCTGAAATCATGGTAGCCTCCTTAGTATATTTAAACTGTCATTCTAAGATGTGTTAGCCCTTCCAATGGCTGCATGTGCTCCACCCAATGGAACTGAACATAGAGTAGTCAAACTAGTGGACCTTAAATGACCATTACAGGCCACGTTCAAATAAATTTGCAAAATGCCTTCTACACTCTTGGCCTCACTAAAGATATTCTAACTGCTGCCAGATCTTCCGTGCTCCCTTTACAGGATTGTCACTTCCTGTTAGTGAAGAATTCTGGATGGCTCCATGGAAGAGTGCTAGGCTCTCCCATCCAACACTGGCAACCACTGGTTGCCAAGACTGACCCTGCACTATCATAATGAGATTAAACCGCAATGAGGCCTTCACTATACACTGACTGCTTTCATTCAAGTCTGCTGCTAATGAGCTCATTCCAAAATAGTGCTCCTCTATCCCATGCACTGCCTTACATTTATCGACATTAAACTCCATCAGCTATTATAAGAACAGTCAAGGATGAGAAAAAATTATTTGGCTCATTCAATGTCCCATAATAGCATCCAGCTGCATTTGAATGTTCTTAATGTCTTTACTTCCATTAACCTGCCTGATAGATTATTCCCAACATTAATCACTGAAACAGTTTTAGAATGCGTTCTAAATTAAATTTTTAAATTTTAGGATCATAAAACTGCTATCTATGTTGGAACTGGACGCGGTGCTACGGAAGTTGTTTTGCCCTCCTGGGGATGCACGCTAAGCTGCCAGCCACTTCAGTTGCAGACCGTCACCTTGAAAAGGGCTCTTATCTTGCACCACCTTGAGAAGGGCACTGATGTGGATGCCTCCTGCAAGTGCAGGGAGTAACTGAAGAAGTCCTGTTCTGATGTCACATAGCCCTACCGTCTGATGTGACATCCATTTTTCAAATTTTTGACTATGCAAGTCCATTCAAAAAATTTGCACACCATTCACCAAAGGTCAAGAAGGAGTAATTTGTCCATGTAGCACCACTTTGAGACCTTTGAGGCAAACAGTGCCACCAACCACTACTTGGGCAGCCCATGTATGTTTCTTCACTGATATCAATGAGGAAATTTACATGGGCCACACAGGTGGTGGCTGGCAACATTGTTTGCCCAAGGAAAATCGATGTAGTCTGCATAGCACCGCCACTCAAATAAATTCCTCCCCCACAAGCTCAGCTGCGAGAAGGGTCCATTGCCGAGTTATTTAAAGGTTCAGGCACCCAACTTGTTGGTAAGATAATTTTGCAGAACCCCTGCTATACCAAAGTGTATGGAAGTAGTCTGGGCTATTTTCAGAGGTGTCCTAGGTTTGCCAGGGGATATTGCTGCATCATCATAGGAAGGCCAGAGGAGTAAGTGACTTTTCCATACAAAGGCTGCAACAGGTATGGGAGCTATAGCAGCTGCTGTGCCTCTGTGGCGGCATCATGACAGGGAGGATGGAGCAGAGCAATTTCTGCACCATGACCTCTACCCACTGAGAGCTGATCTCCTCTTTGCTCCTTGACAGTGGCAGGAGGTTGTTTGACAGCCCCGTCAATGCATTCAGCTGAATTTTGTTGGGGCAGCGGTGGCCCTCTACCTCAGGCCTGAAAGCTGAGGCAGCCTTGCCTTGGTCATTGGGGGAAGCCCTGGCTGGATTTTAGGCCGATCTTGTAGCTAATAAGCTGCCGTTGGATCTCCCATTCTTTTAACGATGAAAAACCTGCCTCCAAAGCTGTTGGCACAACAGAGGGCTGGCCCTTCAGTCCCAGCAGTGCTTTGGGAGCCTTCGAGACTGCTAGGCCCGCACTTAGCTGAGGGATGTAGCAATGAATGCTACTCTCACAGTTGCATTGGGAGTTGCTTGGGCCATTCAGGTATTTCCTGATGAAGGAGTGGGAAGAGCTGTGGGGTGGGGGGGATGGGGGGGCGTGGGGGGGGATTGGTGGTGGGGTAGTGCGTGCTGTTGCAACTTGGGAGGCCATTACTGCCTTGAGCCCCTTCTGTAGGCCATAGAGTGCTCAATAACGAGAGGGCCTCCCAGAGCTTGCAGGGAGGCTCCCATGATGGTCTCCCTTTGCAACGGAGGCCCAGTTGCCATTAATAAAATGCCAGCTACAGCTGAGTTGAGAAGTGGAATTAGGCAGGAACATATGATCATCCTGAATGTTCTCAATGGCAGCAGGTACCATGGGCTCTGTCACAGCTGCCCCCATGGTGCAGAGAACCATCTTCTCTATTGGTCTCAGGAGATGTCACCCACCAGTTCTATTCTCCTCTCTTCTATTGTGTGCCACCTTGTCCTGCAAGACAGAGAGCAGAATGTTAGCAATTGTGCAGCACCGTGTTTGGTTTATGTGTCTGCCACAACTAAATAGCTGGATATATGTGGAGGCTAAAGAAAGGTAGCTATGAGGCTGACCACATTGGTAAGTGTGTGAGGGTGAGGTGGAGTACTTATATGTTATATATGAGTCATGAGTACCTGGGACTGGAACATGTGAACATAAAGAACATACAATTTAGGAGCAGGAGTAGGCCATTTGGCCCTACGAGCCTGCTCTGCCATTCTGCCACTCTGCCTCCCGCCTAACCCTGATACTTTCTGACCCCCTTGTCAATCAACAATCTATCCACCTCTGCTTTAAAAATATTCAATGACCCGCCTCCACCACTCTTTAGGGAAGAGAGTTCCAAAAACCTGCAACCCTTGAAGGGAAGAAAAAATTCTCCTCATCAGCGTCTTAAACGTGAGACGCCTTCTTTTTAAACTGTGTCTGCTAGTCCTCGTTTCTCCCACAAGGTGATGCTGGGTGAGTGATGGGAGTGTGGTGTGTTGAATAGCATGAGAGACTGTGGAGTAGTGGATAAGAGATGCCATATGAAGATACATTCATCGGCCTTGATTACTCGCGTGTGATCATTACACTCTTGCGACACTGCTGCTGGGTGCTTGGATCCAGACGCCAGGAATTGACATCTCTGGTTCTCTGCTCCCTGAGACTTGTACTTGAGCACCTCCTGGTCAAAGGTCTCACAGAACCATTGTATATTTCCTCTTGTTTGCCTCCACTGCTGAGGCATTCAGTGCCACTTCTGTGAACCTGGAACTCTCTCTGTGCCTTCATGTTATATTTTCCTTATTTAGAACTGCATCAATTGCATTCAGTAGCAGTCTCCTGTAATTCAGTGCAATATGGAAAGCTGCCTGCATCACATGAGATGAGCAAAAGCTGCTTAGCCTCCTGCTGAACACAGAGGCAGCCAGCAGTGCTGCAAATGCATGGCCCAATACCACAATCATGGAAATAAGGTGGCAGCACCAAACTAGCCTGCTACTTAATTTTATTGGAACCAACGCTAGCAGGTCACAAATCACAGTTAAAATCGGGGATGTTCAAGGGGCCACAATTAAATGTGTACAGGTAGATTGGAGGGTTGTGGGGCTGGAGGAGAATATAGAAATCAGGAGAGTGAAGCCATGGAGGGATTTGAAAACAAGTATGAGAATTCTAAAACCAAGGCATTGCTTAATCGGGAGCCAATGTAAGTCAGCGAGCACAGGGGTGATTGGGAAAAGGGAACTGGTGTGAGTAAGGACACAGTTAGGAGAGTTTTGGGTGAATTAAATTTTATGGAAGGTAGAATGTAGGAGGCCCGCCAGGAGTACATCAGTTAAGTTGAGAGGTAACAAAGCCATGGATGAAGGTTCTGGTAGCAGCTGAACTGAGGCAGGGTCAGAATTGGGCAATATTATGGAAAAGGGAAAAGGAGATCTTAGGGATGGCACAGATATGTGGTTAGAACTCATACTGGGGTGAAATATGACACCAAGGTTGCTAATTGTCTGGTTCAACCCTAGAGAGTTGCCAACAGAGAGGGATGGGGTCAGGGAATGGAATTTATGGCCGGTATCAAAAACAGTAGCCTGAATTTCACACTTGGCGTGTGTGCCAAGTCGGCAGAGCAGAAGCATATGTGGAATCCGCTCCCGGCTATGGTTGGGTTGCAAACACGATTTCACACTGGATGGCCATTGAAGATCTGCCCAAGCTATCTTGATTCCATTCTCTCTCCCCTTATCCACTCCCTTCCCACCTACATCCGTGATTCCTCTGACACCCTACATCATATCAACAATTTCCAGTTCCCTGGCCCCAACCGCCTCCTCTTCACCATGGACGTCCAATCCCTCTACACCTCCATCCCCCACCTGGATGGTCTGAGGGCTCTCTGCTTCTTCCTCAAACAGAGGCCCGAACAATCCCCATCCACCACTACTCTCCTCCGTCTAGATTAACTTGTTCTTACACTGAACAATTTCTCCTTAAACTCCTCTCACTTCCTCCAAATAAAAGGTGTGGCTATGGGTACCTGCATGGGCCCCAGTTATGCCTGTCTCATTATGGGGTATGTGGAACATTCCTTGTTCCAGTCCTACTCCGGCCCCTTGCCACAACTCTTTCTCTGGTACATCGATGATTACTTTGGTGCTGCTTCATGTGCTCGTCTGGACCTGGAAAAATTTATTAATTTTGCTTCCAATTTCCACCCCTCCATTATTTTCACATGATCCATCTCTGACACTTCCCTTCCTTTCCTTGACCTCTCTGTCTCAATTTCTGGTGATAGACTGTCCACCAATATCCATTACAAGCCTATCGACTCCCACAGCTACCTCGACTACATCTCCTCACACTCCTCTTCCTGTAAGGACTCAATCCGATTCTCTCAGTTCCTTCGCTACCGTCGCATTTGTTCTGATAACGCCACTTTCAAAAACAGTTCCCCTGACATGTCCTCCTTCTTCCTTAACCGAGGTTTTCCACCCATAGTGGTTGACAGGGCCCTCAACCGTGTCTGGCCCATCTCCCGTGCATCCGCCCTCACACCTTCCTCTCCCTCCCTGAAACATGATAGGGTCCCGCTTGTCCTTACTTATCACCCCACCAGCCTTCGCATTCAAAGGATCATCCTCTGCCATTTCCGCCAACTCCAGCATGATGCCACCACCAAACACATCTTCTCTTCACCCTCCCTGGTGGCATTCCGCAGGGATCGTTCCCTCCGGGACACCCTGGTCCCCTCCTCCATCACCCCCTACACCTCAACCCCCTCCCACGGCACTTTCCCATGCAACCGCAGAAGGTGCAACACCTGCCCCTTTACTTCCCCTCTCCTCACCATCCAAGGGCCTAAACACTCCTTTCAAGTGAAGCAGCATTTCACTTGCACTTCCCTCAGTTTAATCTACTGCACTCATTGCTCCCCATGCGGTTTCCTCTACATTGGAGAGACCAAACGCAGACTGGGTGACCGCTTTGCAGAACACCTTTGGTCTGTCCACAAGCATTACCCAGACCTTCCTGTCGCTTGCCATTTCAACACATCATCCTGCTCTCATGCCCACATGTCCATCCTTGGCCTGCTGCATTGTTCCAGTGAAGCTCAATGCAAACGGGAGGAACAGCACCTCATCTTCTGACTAGGCACTTTACAGCCTTCTTGACTGAATATTGAGTTCAACAATTTTAGATCATGAACTCTCTCCTCCATCCCACCCCCTTTCCGATCCCCGCCCCTTATTTCCAACAATTTATATAGATTTTTCTTTTCCCACTTATTTCCATTATTATTTTTAAATGTATTTCCATCCATTGTTTTATCTCTACCTTTTAGCCTTTTTTGATTCCTTCACCTACCCCACCCCCACTAAGGCTATCTGTACCTTGCTTGTCCTGCTTTCTACCCTTAATTAGCACACTCTTTAGATAATATCACCACTTTCAACACCTCTTTGTCCTTTTGTCTGTGACATCTTTTGGTTATCTCCACCTATCACTGGCCCTCTATCCAGCTCTACTTGTCCCACCCTCCCCTTAAACCAGCTTATATTTCACCTCTCTTCTATTTTTACTTAGTTCTGTTGAAGGGTCATTCGGACTCGAAACGTTACTGTGTCCCTCTACACAGATGCTGCCAGACTTGCTGAGTTTTTCCAGGTATTTTTGTTTTTGTTTTGGATACGCAGCATCCGCAGTTTTTTGCTTTTATCTTAGTGTTAAGGGCCAGCCGTCCCCCCATGGAGCTCAGGAGTGTTAGAGCCTGAGGGCCAACTGACACTGACACTGGCATCAGCCAATGGATTGAGCCCTGGCTACTTGGCCTGAGTGCCTTGTAGGTCGAATGTCACAACTTAGATGTGTCCTGCAAGATGCCCTGGGGAGGTATGTTTGCCCGCTGCAGATAGAAGGTGGACAAATCAATGCTTCTCTGTCATTTCAGAAGAAAAGAAGTCATAACATCAACAAAAGAAGTAAGAGAGGCGGAGGTCCCACAAACCTTCTCATTCTGACGAGGTATGAGATGGATGCCTTGGAGCTGGAGAGCCACCTCCTGCCTCGGTCAGCCGGGCATGGAAAAGGCAGGGGACTCTGACGAAGGTAAGAGTGCAGTGCACAGAGGTGAGAGTGTCAGACTGTGCAAATATCCTTGTGTAGTCTCATCATTAATGGAAGGCTCAAATTGGAGTCCCCATTGATCATTGAAAGACAATGGCACCATGATGCAGATCTCCATGATCACACCAGGGCCTCTGGCATGTACAGTGACAGTGTGATGACTTAAACTAATGATGTCATTGTTCTCCCCTAGAATCGCCAGCTCGCCCACGATTGCAGGACCCCGAAGAGCACCCTTGGTGCCAGAGGACCACTGGGCTTTAGGTGCACCTGTGTCACACCCCCTTTCTGCACCAAGAGCCAGCACAGATACAGTCATCTTGGTGGGCATTAGATTGTCAACTAGAATGTCGGTGCTTATCCGTGAGGGCACTTCACACTCGCTTGAGGTACAGGCAGCGGCAGAGAGTGCCCAGGGAACTGGCAGTCGGAGGACTGCTGGAGACCAGGAAAATGCTGATTCGCTGGCAGATGATGAGCCTCTGGTGTTGTCCATTAGGCGGCAGATGATGGATGTCCAATGGGATGTGCTGGAGGATCTGGCAGAAATCCATGAGGATATGCGTGCCATAGTTTCTGTTGTGGAGGAGTCATTTGGAGCATGAGTATTGCATTGGCCCTCATTGCCAAGCGCAATGCCTCCTGCATTGAGAGAGTGGCAACTCTCATGGGGAGGTAACTCCAGGGACAGAATCAGGGGTTCCTGGGATTGTGCTCGGACCTGCAAGCCCACACACAGGCAATATCCTCAGGTCAGTGCCAGTGTGGGAGATTGATGAGGCACCCCTTATCCCAGTTAGGTGCCCGTCCATCAGGGAGCAGGGAGGTTCAGATCGACCTCATGTCGACCCACGAGCTGCTTTTCATCTCTGTGGGCTCCTCCCAGGGTGCTCTGGGTGATGGCAGCAGCTCCTCTGCTCCCCTGCCAGTGACCATGGCATCTGATGAGGCTACGGTGGCTGGGGAAATGCCAGCCGTGGCACTAGCTGCTCCCTCCCAGGTGAAGCCAGCACAGGCTCCACTGGGCAGAGGATGACCAGGAAGGCCAACAGGACAGCACAGTCAGCAACTGTCTCCAATGCCGCTGCCAGCAAAGGGGGTGGGAGGGGGGGTGGGGGGCAACATGATGCAGCACTTGTAAGTGTAAGTTTAAGGCACCATGAGCACAAGAGGGACTGTTCATGAGTGATCTTCTGTTCTTCCATGTTTTGTCAATATGTTTACTGGTGTGACCATTAACACCATATATAGTTATGTTCATTTGATATGAGCGTCAACATGATATAAATTTTGCTTTTGCCTTAATGGACTGAGTATGCTTCAACTGGGCACACCAGTATCCAATGCTGGACATGAGTGGCTCTAAACTGCATTGCACAGGCACTGAGTGGACTTTGGGTTCAAAGGAAAAGGTCATTTCAGACATCTGGGTTGGAGGCGGCAGCCCTGGCATGAGGTGGAAGCAGATCTTTGGCAGCCTAGCTGAAGGATCTTTGGATCAAGGCATCCCCCCTCCATGAAGGATCCAGAGGTCGACCTCCACGTCTTCACTGTACTCCTCTTCTGACTCACCACTGGGTTTATCATCTGTGGCCTGTGGAGCTGCCTCAAGATCCTCTTCCTCCAGTGGGTCCCCCCTTGCCTGAGCCATTGTGGAGAGCACAACATGTAATCACCAGGCGCTCCCCCCTGAATGGTCCAGGTATCAGAAGCGTATCTTCAGAAGACCAATGGCCCCATCCATCATCACCCTTGCAGAGGCATGACTCCTAGTATAACATTGCTCTGCCTCTGCTCTTGGGTGGCAGAGATGCATTATAAGCCACTTTTTCAACAGATATCCCTTGTCACCCAGCAGCCATCCATCCAGTCAGGCTGGAGCACTGAATAGCCTTGGCATCTGTGAGTATCTGAGAATGCAAATGTCATGGGAGCTTGCACAGGGTACCTTGCACAGACTTGCAGAATCTGCACCCTGTGATCACACACTATCTGCATGTTCATGGAGTGGAAGCCCTTCCTGTTGATAAAGGCACCGGGCTCACCTGATGGTGCCTTGGTGGCCACATGTGTGTAGTCTGTAGACTGGACATGGGGGAACCCGGCAATCGCTGCAAAACCTCTGGCTCACTCAGCCTGGCTGGCCTCATCCATGCAGAAATTAATAAATATCATTACCTGCCTGAACAGAGCATCAGTCACCATCTTAACAAAACTATGGACAACTGACTGGGAGACAGACCCCCGCTGACCCCTAGAAAGAGCCGGAGGCATAGAAGTTGAGGGCCACTGTGACCTTCAGAGACATGGTATGGGGTTTCCACTCACACAGTTGGAGCTGATCTCAGGCCCAATCATCTGACAAATGTAGGTCATTGTCTCCATGGAGAGGCGGAGCCTCCTTCGGCATTGCACCTTGGGCATGTTGAAGTAGTTGCATCACAGCCTGTAAACCCTGGCAGCAGGATTGTGGCATCTTCTGTGGTCCCTTCTGCTTTGGACAACCTACTAGCACTGCACCCCTTGTGCCTGTACCTCTCCTCCCACAGGTCGCTCCCCTAGAAGCTGCATAGCGTCACCTGGTCTCGTCTCTCTTCTGCCCCTCTCTCTCTCATTGGACGAGGTTCCACCAGCGGAGAGCACAATCCCCATTACCAGGGTAGCAAAAGGCTGTCTGGTGCTTAGAAGGGTCCACATGGTCAATATCCTCCAGGGACCTTGGAGACACCTGTGGGTCCTGAAATGAAGCCTAGAAATGCTAAGAATGAAGCTCAGAATAGAGATGAAGCTGTCAAGTTCAAATAAGCAACCAGCACCAAACTATCTCCTAAGCTCCTCACTACTCACAATAGCAATGCTGCTGACCCTTTTTATCCCACCCTTGGATGAGGTTTTGTTAAAAGTGGGCTGCCCGCCTCCCTGTTTTGCCCATGCAACCAGTGCGAAATCGCATGGGCAACATAAAATCGGGATCAATTGCCTTCTTAATGGCCTTCAGTGGCCCTTTAATTGTTGGCAGGCACGGCTTTGACACCCGTGCCCGCCTGCCGACCTGAAGATTGCTTGCATGCGGGATGACATTGGAATAGTTGCCTGATGTCATCCCGTGCTATTTCACGTCCATTCAAGTCGGGCGCGTGTCTGCCCGCGATATGTAGAATTCTGGCCAATGGCTTGCTGTCCTCATTTGCCCGGAATTAGTGTGACCTTCCTCCAATCAACTGTCAAAGCATGAAATTATTAAGTTGTTAACGGTTAAAAAGGTTAAGGCTGTCTAACAGTAAATTAAAATAGTTAATTCATTGTATTGCATTCTTATAAAAATGGTCACTTCATTTTTAAAATTCTTTCATGAGATGTAGGCATCATAGGCTAGGCCAACATTTGTTGCCCATGCCTACTTGCCCTTGAGAAAGTGGTGGCGAGCTGCCACAATCTTGAACTACTGCAGCCCATCTAATATAGGGAAACTCGCAGTGCTGTTAGGAAGGGAGTTCCAGGATTTTGATCCAGAACAGTGAAGGAACAGCAATATAGTTCCAAGTCCGGATGGTGTAGCTTGGAAGGCAACTTGCAAATTGTAATGATTCCATGCATCTGCTGCCCTTGTCCTTCTAGGTGGTAGTGAGGCAGGTTTTGAAGTTGCTGTCAAAAGAGCATTGGTGAGCTACTGCAATGCATCTTTTATATAGTACACACTGCTGCCATTGTGCATCAGTGGTGGAGGGAGTGAATATTTCAGTTGGTGGATGGGTGCTGATTAAGGAGCCTGCTTTGTCCTGAATGGTGTTGAGCCTCTTGAGTGTTGTTGGAGCTACATTCATCCAGGCAAGTGGACAGTGTTCCATCACACTCCTGACCTGTACCTTGTAGATGGTGGATAAGATTTGGGAGTCAGGAGGTGAGGAACGCACCTCAGAATTCCCAGTCTCTGACATGCTCTTGTAGCCACAGTATTTATATGGCTAGCCCAGTTCAGTTTCTGGTCAATAGTAAGCCCTAGGGTGTTGACAATGGGGGCAATTCAGCAATGGTAATGCCATTGGTCTTCAAAGAGAGATGTTTAGAACCTTTCTTGTTGGTGATGGTCAGTGCCTGGAACCTGTTTGGCGCGAATGTTACTTGCCATTAAAGGTACTTGCCCCAGGACACTACCCTGTGGAAATCCTGCAGCAAGGTCTTGGGACTAAGATGATTGACCTCCAACAAGATTACGGGGATGAGTGAGACTAGGTTGAATGGTCTAAGAGAACCAGTGCAGACTTGATGGGCCGAATGGCCTCCTTCTACACTGTAAAGATTCTGTCATTCTGTGATGTTGTTTGGAGATTAGGGAAGCAGTACTTGATGGTGTTAATCTCAGAATTACATTCCTTTCTATGCAGGGACAGGAAGATGAGGAAAATCGATGAATGGTTAAAGGTGCAGCATCAAGAAGAATTCCCCTTAGTTCATCATTGCCAACAGTTCTAAGATAGCTGGGAGATATTATGCAATAAACAGGCAGGGAGCTAACATACTGACAAAGTGGTTAAATAGGGAAAAGTTTGTGGTGGAGGATAAATGGCAGGTTGGGAAAGTCAATTTAGCCTGGATTAGCAAAAGGTAAAGGCAGAAATACATGAGTAAACACTCACGCAGAAAATCACTTAGCAAAATGAATATGGTGCAGAGGAATGAAGTCAATGAACTAAAAGCTGAAACAAAAAGTCATGGGAAAAGGAGCTTATGGTTAACATACAATTATTGCATTGCAGATTGTGGGCAATAAACTCGGGAACTGAAGCACTTAATTTATAGGAAGATATACACTGAATAACAATAAAGAAATCTGGATGCAAACTGGATAAGAGCAGAAAATAAACATATCAAGATATAATATATTCAGGAAGGATAGAAAAGCTAAGAAAATAGGTGGAATGTCAATATTGGTAACTTGATGAAGAGAAAATAAATGAAAATAACCAGGACTGACTTCAGACAATTGCTTTCTAACCAGATGGAACTCTTTAAGGAGGTGACAGACATGGTAGATGGAGGAAATGCAATGGATGTAGAAGACCAAAGGCAACTAGAAAGAGATATCAATAAGCCACTCATCATCCTCACATGGAAATATATCACCGTTCCTTCACTGTGTCTGGGTCAAAATCCTGGAACTCCTTCCCCAATAGCACTGTGGATGTACCTACACCACATGGACTGCAGTAGTTCAAGAAGACAGCTCACCACCACCTTCTCAAGGGTAACTAGGGGTAATAGATGCTGGCCCAGACATCAACGTCTACGTCCCATGAATGAATGAAAAAAAAAACAAAGGCAAGGGAAAATAAATGTCTAGGGAACTGAGAGAGCTACGAAAAGCAAATAAGAGATACAAAGAAAATAATGAGTTGCAAAAATTGATTTTTTTTTAAAACTTGCAAGGAATATCAAAGCTATCAGCAGCAGTTTTTTTTAAATATATTGAGGGAAATAGGTAGAAATGGGATTGTGGAATGTTGGTTCATTAAAGAAAGATGCAGGAGAGACTACAATGGACAATCATAGAACTGTAGAAAAGTTACAGCACAGAAGGAGGCCATTCGGCCCATCTTGTCCATGCCAGCCCGAGCTTACCCAGGTGCCCTTTCTAATCCCACATTCCTGCACCCAGCCCATAGCCCTGCAACTTACAGCACTTTAGATGCAGATCCAGGTACATTTTAAAAGAGCTTCGAGTTTCTGCCTCTACCATCAACTTGGGCAGCGAATTCCAGACACCCACTACTCTCAGCATAAAAAAGTTCTTCCTCATATCCCCCCTACACCTTCTGCCACTTATCTTGAATCTATGTCCCCTGGTTCTAGAATCCTCTATCAAGGGAAACAATTTTATCCTGTCCACTCTATCTATTCCCCTCATAATTTTGTACACTTCAATCAAGTCACCTCTCAGCCTTCTTTGTTCTAAGGAAAATAACCCCAACCTATCCAATCTCTCCTCGTAGCTACACTTATCTAACCCTGGCAACATTCTTGTAAACCTCCTCTGCACTCTCTCCAGAGCTATTACATCCTTTCTGTAATGTGGTGACCAGAACTGCACACAATACTCCAGCTGTGGCCTCACCAGTGTTTTATACAAATGTGTTTAATGAATACTTGCGGTTCGATTATTATGTCAGAGGCGGGAATTGGGAGACCGAACTAATCCACCTCTGTCTCCAGATTGCTGGCAGGTGGGATCTCCTAGGGGTCCAGGTCCTAGGTGGCCTGAGTCCAGAGTGGCCAGGTTAAAAGGGCTGCTTCTGTTCCCAAGAAGCCTCAGCCCGATGCTTCCGAGGCAATCAGCGGTTCACTTACATACAGTTGAAACTCCTGACCACTTTAAAACCCCCTTACCCCTTCACCCCTCACCCATTATCTAATTTACGAACAGAACTCACAAGCCCTGTTATAACAGTTGTAAGTTGCTGAATAGCACATTAATCTCCATGAGAAAACAGTCTTCAGAACTGCTATCATGCCAGATGTCTAGACTGAATACATTAAAATCAATGGGAAAAGTTGAACCATTTACACTTGATTTTCATTCTACTAAGCTACTCTTTCAATAGTGTGAAATGTAGGCTGTCTTTACACTCATTAGTTGAACTTTTTGGTGGACGGGTGCCGAAATCGACAGCCTACCTGCCTTACTTAAACGAATAATTAAAGTTCAATTAAATCTATTCGTAAGCGTATTGACCTGGATAATTCACAGCCCACACCAAAATATGGTTGGCGTGGGCAGGTAGGAGGAGTTAGCAGGCTGTTTTTTAAGGCCAACAGAGAAAAGGCATGAAAAAAGGGGGCCACCTCAGTTGGGGATGTTCTGCGCGCATTTGGGGTACCTCCTCCAAGATGCCACAGCCCACTTCCTTATATGCCTCCCCCCTTTCCCCCATCCTTGAACTCTAGGCTCCCTCCCCATTCTAACACCCCAGTACTTATCAACCATGATTCTCTTCGGGTTTCTGTCCTGCCTCCATTTGGTCCCAATTGGGACCATAAAAATCCAGCCCTTTGTGTCTCTTTTTACAATGGAGAAGGAGGACAAATCCCAGCAAGAAAAGGAAATCTACAAATAGGTTAACGGGAGCAACTTAGTTAATTTAGTTGAGTAAAAAAAATATTAATGTAGAAAATACTGGGACTAAAAATAGACAAGTTTTCAGAACCTGATGGTTTCCATCGCAGAGTATTAAACAAAACCTATGAAGAAATACATTTTCCTTATAATCTTCCAAAGCTCTCTAGATTCAAGAATAGTGACCTTGTATTATAACATTGAAAATGTCACTCTATTACTTAAGAAGGAAGATAAAGAGAAATCCGAAAACTGAAGACTGTCAGTTTAACATCAGTTGTGGAACCTCCTGTCATTGAGAGAGCACTGTCAGCATTGGCACTCACTTCTGAGTTAGAGGATTGCATGTTCAAACCACCCCTGAGACTTGAGCACATAATCCTTCAGTACAGAACTGTTGGAGATGCTATTCTTAAATGAAACATTACATTGGTGCCTCTTCTTCCCTCTCAGATGGACTTGCCTGACTTTCAGTCCAGTGGAATAATAATCAGGCAGATGAATTAACGGCTGGGTTACCACCCATGTAGTGAAGCTCTGCTGAAAATACGCAGCTGATCAAATCAGGATCTGAACATGGGAGAATATGACAGTAAAGATAAGACCAGCTAGTGCATCAAGCCAGCCCCAGCCAGGAGCTTCTTGACCAGCCATGTCCTTTCTCCAGCCCACCTTGCCCCACCAGAGCCATGTAATTTTATGGGAGGAGAAAGGAAAAAGAACCTGTTTGTGAAAGAAAATCTGGAAAATTCAAACCGGCCCAGAAGATCACTATGATCACTACGTTAACTTTCAATCCAGGGTTAATCCAGGAAGGTAGGATAATCAGTTGCAGGTCTCTCACAATTCTGATAAAGGGGTGAACTAACAGTGGTTGTGGGGAGGGCAGAGGGGGAAGTGGTGGTGGGTGGCTTTCTGGGCTCACTGTGTGACTCTTCCACCACAGTGACGGTGGATATTACAGTAGATAAAACCACCCCCATGGGAATTGTCCCCCTTTCCCTTGTGACATAGATTTTATACTTTGATTTTGGACGCAATGAAGTAGTGCTTACCATTATAGCGATGTTTCATAAGCACTTGTGATATTTATAAACTTGTTCCTGCAATGTGCGTTGTGGAAAAACAATAAATCATGCAAGTAATCCTCGACTGACAGTAACAGCAGTCAAGTCCAATGCTCAGTTCAATAAGTACATCTGAGACTCAGACCCTTTCTGGGACCCCAACTTAAGTGCCTGTATTGGTTGAAAAAGTTGCACTTGGTCAAGACATCCAACTACAAGTTAAATGCCAACAGGTGTAGTAAATATTGAGTGCCCTGTGCCTGAGTATATATAATTAATCATAACAAAAAGCAAACAGAATTTCTAACATCACTTTTCAGCTCTGCATTCACAAAGGCTGTATCATATACAGCAACATAACTTATTTGAAATTTATTTTGTTCTCAAGATATGGGCAATACTATCATCAGCATTGTTTCATAGCACCAGCCCAGATTTATTAAATGCAATTTTATAACTTGCCACGATAGGATTTGAACTCATAGCTGCTGGGTACTGCAACCATTGGACTGCCATATCCTCAACACATGCATGAGGCACCAGTATGCAGTGGGTTGTGACAGGTGCAGCAATTTCACATCACCATAGCCTGGGGTTTTCTACTCTCTCCTTATGCTCTATGCATTTGTTTCAGCAAACCCTTCCCCTTATTGCACCTGCTGAGAATTGTGGGCAGGATTTTCCCCCCGTTGGGGGCGAAGTTGTATTGCGGGTGTGCACAGGCGCGCCTCAAATCAGCACCCCCGATCGGGGGCGCGGCACCATTTTACTTGGGCGGGCCAGTTAAGGCCTGCCCAGTGCGATATTCACATGGAAGGGCTGTGTGCTCTCTGTGCGGGCGGGGGCGAATCCCTAAACTCAAGAGTGCGCACTTTCGTGCGCATGTGCAAAAGAGCGCACTCATCTCCCTGAGGCAAAATGCTGCCTCAGGGAGATCAGCTATTCTGTCACAAATATTAAAAATAGAAAAAAAAAATTCCTGACATGTCCCCTCATGTGACACTGTCACATGAGTTGGGACATGTCCATAATTTTTTTTAAAACTTTAATAAAATTTTAAAAAACCTACATGAAACCTCATCCCGCCCATGGATGAGGTTTCATGCTTTTTTTAATTTCCACCTGGGCTCCTGGTCTGCCCGCCAACCTTAAGGTTGGACAGGCAGGTCCACTAATTAGTTTAATGACTCTGTCAATGGCCTCAATTGGCCATTGGCAGGTCGGCGGGCTGACATTGCTGCGTCCCTGAAAATTTAAATGGGGCGCGATGACGCCAGGAGTTCCGCCCAACGTCACCGCATGACATTTTACGTGTCGCCGATGGCAATATCCTGCCCTGTATTTTTCACACATCCTCCTGTTACTGAAATAACAGCTTTCCTCTGTTAAAATCAAAGTTAATATAGAAGGAGCAATACTTCTGTTCTACCTTAGTGGAATGTTGATCTGGGCAGTTAGAAGACGACACATAAAAGTGAGCGACATCAACAATAACGCAGAAAATTCCATTTTGGCATGCAATTAATGTATACATTTGCTTTAACACAAAGAAGGTTCCTTGGAATCAGTGAACATGAAAACAGGCAGTTATCTATAAAAGGCCATGCACTATGCCAGATTAATGCCTGCATAATAATTTGAATGCCTTCCCTCCACCCTTCCTAAACCCCTAACAAGTCTCTGAGTCAATGCTCTCAGAAAGTGAGCAGTGAGGAATGTTGGTGCAGTGATTATATTACTGGAGTACTAATTCAGAAACTTGGACTAATTATCCAGATGATGTGAGTTCATCATCATACCACGGCACTTTGAGAATTTGAATTCATTTTAAAAAATCTGAGCATAGAAAGCTGGTATCAATAAAAGGACCATAAAATTGTTGTGAATTGTTATAAAAGCCCAAATGGTTTGCAAATGCCCTTTGGGAAACCTGCTGTCTTTGCCTGGCATATGTGACTTTCAGTCCCCCTCATTGTGACTGACTCTGAAACGGCTTGGCAAGCTATGCTTTTATATCACCTCAGAGCAGCCAGGGATAGGCAATAAAGGAAGGTCTTGCCAGTGATGGCCACAATGCAAAAATGAATTTCAAATAAATAAATCTAAGATCCAGTGATCAACTTGCCCAACAGAGGAAACATAAGAAGAAACAATCGCTGGATTGATGATAATAAATCAGAAAACATTTCACAGTGCATAAGTCAGAATGTTCCTATTTCTCTAATGTAATTTCCAGATTTTCAAAACAGCTACTGAAGGTTTGACTCCCACATTTAAAAATAATGAAAAAAATGCAGTTAATGTTTTTTTGCTTTTCTGGAATGACCGCTAATTGTGACTGGAAGCATGCTGTTTTGTAGAGGCTGAAACTTGGGGGATGGTAACTTTTGAAAATAAACAAGCCTCTGTCGTCCTCCTCATGCCAAGTTGACTGCATCATGATTAAGTACCTCTCAGTTGCTTCAAAGGTTCCTTAAGTATCTGAAGAATCAGTTTTGCAGTGAAAGGTTAAATATATAGAATATTCCAAAACTATCGGAAATGCGAGCACTGGGTGATAAGCAGATCCAGCCGGTGTGGTGCTGTTTTAATGACAGATGTTTCAGTCTCATTGTCATCTCCCTAATAATTGATTGTGATAACTACTGAGGGGATTTTCCAGCCCAATCCAGTTGGTATAACTAACAGCTGACAGAAATGTCAATTTTTTTCTAAATTGTTCTTGCAGGGTAATGATGCATTAACTGCTCATCTATGGCTAATCTGAGAAGGCACTAATGGGACTCCTGTTTATTCATGTAACTGAGTGCATTGCTCAGCTGGTTCAGAGGGTATAGGCATCAAATAGAAACAGAGTTATGTGACTGTGTAGGGATGGTAGGCTCACTCCCCTTAAAGAATTGGCAAATCAGCAACATGGGGCAGAATTTTGCCCTCGGGTGGCGTGCGGGCCCCACGAGCTCGGCGGTGGGCAGCCAGCCAACCCCCGCTGCTGAAACGGGGCCAGCCACCATTTTAAATGGGCGGACCAATTAAGGCCCACCCAGCGGCATCCCCGACAGGAAGCGCTTCCTGATCCGGGAGTGAGGGAATCCCCATCTGTCAAAATGTGCTTGCGCACGAAAGAGCGCACTTCTCTCTGAGGCAAAGTCCTGTCTCAGGGAGAATACTGACAGTGGAAAAAACTTTAAAAATAGAAATATTAAAATTATTAGCATGACCCCCCTCATGTGACAATGTCACACGAGATGGGACATGTTAATAAAAAACACATAAACTTTATTAATTTTTTACAAAACGGGCATGAAACTTCATCCCGCCAGTGGATGAAGTTTCATGAATAATCTGGAGCCCGCTGGGGCTCCTGGCCTGCCCACCAGCCTTAAGGTTGGACGGGCAGGTCTTTAATTACTTTAACTAGCCTGTTAATGGTCTCAATTGGCCATTGACAGGTCGGCGGGTGGACAGCTGATTTCACTGTCTGCCCAACTTCCTAAAAATTTAGAGGGACCGGGATGACGTCGGGGGTTCCTCCCGATGTCATCCTGCGTCATTTTCCCCTCGGCGACTTGGCCCCGCCCCTAAATCGCCAAGGGGAAAATCCTGGCTATAGACATTTTTCTAAAACCAAATTTGTTTCACACGTTTGTATTCTCGTATTCCATCACAGAGCTATCCATTCCTGGTTGAGCTCTTCTGGCTGTTCAGTAACACATTGACACAAGAGAAAACATGCTGCTTGATAAGTGGTCCTTTATAAACATTTGTACCCCACCAATCCTTGTCTTTTGCCTCCCACAATAATTATTTTTGTGACATTTTTCTTTGGACTTTCCTCTCTTAGGGCAGAATTTTTGAGTTGGCATGTGGGGGCGGGTCTGACACACCGACATGTAAAATGGTGCGCAATGACATCGGGTGTGCATCCTGATGTCATTGTGCAGTCCCGCGATACTTCATTCGGCAGGCATGTGCTGGAGTCGGCTACACGCGCACCGATATGTAAGCGGCCTATTAAGGCCATTAAGAAATTAATTGAGGTACTTCTTAACGCGGCCTGTCCAACCTTACGGGTTGGCTGGCAGGCAAAAAGGCCAAGCGGCTTTCGTGTTTTTTCAGAAAACCTTATCCATAAGCGAGATGAGGTTTCCTAAAGTTTTTATTCAATAAATTTTTTTTCATAAATATAAAAACATGACACCATCACATGAGGGGACATGTTTAAATAAATTTATAATCCTTTTATTTAATCTTTTCAGAAACCCGTCAATCTCCTTGAGGCAGCTCCGTGAAGCACTATTTCACGTGAAATGGCAGTATGGAGCCGATTGCGGACGGCGATTGACTCCGTGACCACTCTGCTCCCGCCGAGACTGCGGGCCACCTGAAAATTCAGGCCATAGGGCTGGATTTTACCACCCTGCCCGCTGCAATTTTACCAGCAGCAAGAGAATCACCATGAGGCCCGTCCACCCATGGGCCAACTAAGGCCCTTAAGAGAATATTAATTAGCCCATCCTACTACTGAGATTTAACCAGCAGCAGGAGAAGCCCGTGCCAAGCATCCAGCCAGGCAGCTGTCTCTGCATTGGCTGTTTGCAGGTAAATGTTTAGTAGGGGGGTTCCTTCTTAACAAGTCCACCTCCCAATTCCCATCCTCTCCTAGCCTGTCCACCTTGTCCCCCAACTCTCCTCATCCCTTTCTTCGCGGCTGCCAGCCTGGCCCCAGCAAGACCCCTACATTCACTTTCGGTCCCAGCTCCAGCACAGCACACCCTCCTGCAGTCCTCACTGCAATACCAGCAATGGCCACTGCTCCCAGAGGCACTGCTGGTTCTGGAAATCTGCTGACCTCTGATTAGCTGGCAACCTTCTGAGTTGGAACTTCCTGTTGCTGAGGGCAGAAGTCCTGCCTCAAGCCAATTAATGGCCAATCGGCCATTAAATGGCTGTGGGAGGAGCATGCCTACCGGAGGAAGGCTCGACCCCCATTTTTATGCATGGGTGTGGCACTACTGCCTCCAGTGTAAAATACAGCACTTAATGTTTTATTCTCTGAAGTCAGGTGATGAAAGAAAGAACTGCAGGCTAATCTACACTCATTCTTATAAATTTTTATTTATAGAGATATGCATTATAAACATGCACCTCCTCACCATATAGCTACAATTTCTGTCTGTTCCTATTTAATGGAGCACAAGTGAATCCCCAGTGAATGACCACTACCTGCATACAATTAAGCATGCAATTAATATACAATTTAGATTCCCTACTCTCTCTAAATAAGAATTACAATCTATATATGCAATCAAAATTACAAATCAAATTCAGACTTCCATATGTAAAGATGTGGTAGATGCGAACCAAATCCACAAGGGAAACAAGGTTGCACTATCACATTGTTTTGCATTTTGTATTTATTACAAGAAGATGTGTACACTGAATCCAGAAGTAATAAGTCCACCAAGACCTTTAGAGATTTAAAAAATTAAATTAAAATGTTTATGAATAAAATAAAAGATTTCAAGCACATACATATGATTACAATTACTTTCTACTATAATAAACTTCTAAAATTCCTAAATAACCTGACTCCCTGTTACATACCCCCTTAAAGGCAATGGCAAAAATAGATTTTAGACTTAAAACAAATTCATTAAGTTAACGCAGAGCCCAACTGACAGTGGAATTCCCCAACTTCAGTTTTGTTATATAGCAGATTTATGCACAAATGGTTGGAGGCTTCATTAAGACAATTTCACACACTCCTGTTAGATCTTATCTTCTTCCACAAGGCCTTTCATTCTCCTTTATGTAAGTTTCTCTCTTTTTAATATGTGAATTCTATTGTTCCATATGTCTTTGAAACTGTAGCTTCCTTATCATGTAAAAACTTTCATGTTGCCAATATTGTCAGTTACCTTTGAGAAAAATAAACACACTCCTTAGCCTTGCTTATCTGGCTAGTTGTAAACAGACTATGATCCCTTTGAAACCCAACCATCCCTTCACACCTTACATGCTAAATCATGCAGACAGACCCAACTATATTTACCCACATAAACTTACTTCACAATAAACCAGAAAAATATTATGAAAATTATTATACTTTGATCACATATTCTGTACAAAGCATTACATTGTAAAATTCCCCCTCCACTAGGAACCTTAATAATTAGTTTGTACATGTATTCCTTTCTGTAAAACAGTCAGACGGTTAATGATTTGTATACACCTATTTAATTTTAGATGTTTCCTTTCTCTCCAGCTTTTGTTTCAAACCAGCAAGGTAACCTTTACACACTCATGCTTTTCATAGAGTGTACATCATCTCACAATGAACAATATTTTTTATAACATTCAATGTGTTTACTATCTTCAGTACACCTGCAGAATTTTACAGGTTCCCTCTTGAAATGTTGGATTTATTGAATTCCATATCCACTGCCTCCCAAGACCCAGTGTTTCAGCATCAAGAGTTCTTTTAATAACCATTTTTATTTTCCTAACTTACGTAAGCTAAATGGCAACATTTCACAGTCTCACACTAAAGAAATATTGAAACTAATGTTAGCAACAATGTATAACTTTAAATTTAATTTATATTTATATTTGTATATTAAGAAAGTTGGAACATGGTTTCAGTTTCACTTAATTATTTTGTGAGCTTTGCGTCGGGAACTCTGGAGGGCCTCCTAGCAAAAAGAGTTTGTTTGTATCCACACATATTTAATTAGGCTTTACAACCTTTGAAGTGAAGAGATGGATTAAAAAGGGTTAGAAATTTAGTGACTTTTGAAAAAAAAACACAAAGTAGAAAAAAACTGTGCTGTTGCCTAGCAACATGGGTCCAGTGACACACAGAGACAGAGAAAGACAGAAAAGAAGTTCAGAGTGTGCATGTCAGAGAGTGAAGAGAGCTCTTTGATAAAAAAAATACTACAAGGTTAGGGGTGGGACTGAGTTTAGGGAACTCATGTGTTTGCTCTGTGGTTGAAGCAATAGTGAATTTAGAGTGAGGTTTTGGGTGCCTAGAGCAGAAATACCAGTTGGTTAAAAAGCATCGAGTGAGTGCTTAGAAATTTATCAGAAGATAACCACTGGCAACTAAGCCAGCCCAAGCAAGAAGCCTTGGTGTCAAGATAGTGGTAAGTCTTCACTGGGTTTTGTGTCTATGGGGATATTGTTGGGTAAAGGAATATGGGTAAATTGAATCATCTTCTTGTGTTTGTAATGAGATCTTTCCAACCTTTTTGTCTGGTGTAATCTAGTCCATTTCTCTTGTTTGATAAATGCTTTATTCCTTGTGTTAAAAGTTCATCAGCAGAATCCTGTGAAGTTTGTTCAGTAGCCTACCTCCATGATTTCTAAAAAAGTTAGGATCTGTCAAGCAGGTTTCAATCTGGGATCTGACTTGTCCAATGTTAACATCTGGGATCACAACACTAGCAACACTAGAATGCTCATCAAGAAGATAAGCAAAATGACAAGCTTCATGATCTTTGGGTCACTGAAGGATGGCAACTTAAGAATGCATTTATCCAAATTTAATTTTCTTTACTGTTGTATTTGCCATTAACCTATTCTCTACTTTGTTAATTTAGGGTATTTCATCATAGTACTTAACTCCAATGCTGCAAAAGTAGCATCAGGCCTAGTCTGCATACATAATCACTTCAGTTGACCAATCATGTGTTGCAATTGCTCTGCCTCTTCTTTAGATATAACATCAAGGCCAGGATCTTTAGGTCAGCGAGAGGGGGGTGGGGGGGGGCGCCCACTTGCCGACATGTAAAATGGCGCATGATGACATTGGGCAGAACTCCCGACGTCACCCCGCATCATTTCAATTTTCAGGTCAGTGGGGGCGCAGCCGAATCTGCTGTGTGCCCGCTGAGCTGTCAATAGCCTATTGAGGCCGTTTAAAAAGTAATTGAAGTAATTAACCAACCTGCCCGTCCAACCTTAAGGTTGGTGGGCAGGCCGGGAGCCCTGGTGGGCTTCAGAAAAAGCATGAAACCTCATTCAAGGGCGGGATGAGGTTTCATGAGGGTATTTAAAAATTTAATAAATGTTTGATTTAAAGTGATGGACATGTCCCAACTCATGTGCCAATGTCACATGAAGGGACATGTCAGGGAAATTTTGTTTGTGCATCTTTATGATTTTTAAATTTGGCACCGATCTCCCTGAGGCAGCACTTAGCGTTAAATGGCAGCGCGTCCCCCGATCGGAGACACGCCTGCGCCTGCTCCTGCAAGTCCCCCCCAGTGGGGGGAAATTCTTCCCCATCTTTCTGTAACAACCTTGTACAATTAACCAGGATGGGAGTTACACACTCTAAATAGGATTGTTGATTTAAAGTTATTTTGGAACTATTTTGTTTAATTTCCAAGCCAATATATTTAAAAGCCTCACAAGCCTGACTCCAAATTTTAAATTCTACACTAATCTTATGAATAACACACTTCTCAAATTCCACAGTACCACTCCATGAGAAATCATCTACATTCATCATGAAGATGCATGACAACTTTCCTTTATGATACCATTGCAGGATCTGCTTTTAATTGAAAACAATCTATTTCCAAAAAAAAAATCTTACTGCAAAATACCATACCCTGGAAGCATCATCCAGGCCTTAAATTTATTTGTTTAATGTCATAAGTTTTCTTCTGTATTTGCTGCCTCTTTGTCGGTTTCAGAAACACTTCTCTCTGAAAAGTATCATCCCTTGGAAATGTGTGTTTATGTCTAGTGACCTACGCTCCCATGAATATGTTGCCAAGAGAACTAAAAGGATTCTCAAGATTACTTTTCCAGCTGTTAATCCACTCTAACATTTGTACCAGTCGGTCTTCAAAAACCCCTAGATACTAGCATTGGTTTAACATTGAAAGTTCCATCTACAAGGATTTTTCAGTATAAATCCATCTATGTGGCAAAGCTGGTTATCCCTTACTTATTACCTCAGAATAATACCCAAACCTCTCCTACTATCTAACTCATTTTGTCTTACTTCTCATTAATTTATTCTCAATATTATTGGCAGCTATCAAAACTTCACAGTCCTGAGGACTTCTGCTTCTCACTATATTACGAGAATGTTCCCTTGGCCCTTATAGTAAACTGTAAAAGAGAAGTTCATAGGGAATGGAAAAGCCCTGGTAAGGTAAAATCAAAAGTCATGATCATAAGACATGATCATAAGACATAATATCATGATTGTAAGATAGTATTTATCGAACATGACAATCAAACTGTTAGACTTTATTCCTGATGTTTAATCAGAATTAGTTACACAATTTCGGACTCTGAGCAGTTGATAGAAGTATCTCAAATTCTCAAGTGTTTTGTGATGAGGGTCCTGAGGGACAGATTGCAGTAGATTAAGGGCTACATGATGATCATGACATACATGACAATAGTTATCAGATCCACAGGGCAATTGCCCGGAGTAGATACTTAGTTAACATATATTCCTAAAGAGTCTAATGAATGGAGGGATGTGACAATTGTGGGGCATAAAAGCTACTAGTAAGTTTAAATATTGGTTAAATGTTGAAAGTGATGGCCAAGAATTGCGGTCCAACAATTGGGAGAATAGGGTGAAAGAATGGAAAGTGAGAAAATGCAGTGTAAATGCTGAGAGTGAGTCCAGAAATGACTCTTGCATCAGAAAACGATCTTAGTCCAAGATGGAGATCTTAAAGTGGTAGTCTTTGACAGGCATATAAATGAAACAGAGGCCACAGCTTGAGTAGCTTAGACAATGGGGTTGTAACTTCCAAGCTCCAGGGCAGTGTATCTGGGTGGTACCCCAAAGATGGGGAACCCCCCCAGAGGTTCCCAGGTAAGGATTGCGTGGCAATTGCCCGGCAGGTTCAAACTTCCTATGGGCAATTGTCCTGCCCCAGGAACCATCCAAAAATGTAATTTAAATCATAAACTTCAGATGGTTCCGACTGTGTTACAGCAATAGTTACCCATAAAAAGCTAGAAGAATTAAATGCACTTCTAGCTTCTGGGTAACTATAGTACTGACCTCTCCTGACATCCCCCCACCATGGGACTCCCCCCCACCTTGAAATCCCCAAAGGACTCTCACCACACCCCCAACTACTATTCCCCAACTATACCCCTCGTCCAACTCCCCACATAAAACCACCCCTAACCATACACCCCAGCTACCCTACTACCACATCCCACCTACCCTGGCCTGGCCCGACCTGACCCAAGCCAAGCTCCACCCCACCCAGGCCCAACTCCCCGCACATCCTTCACAACCCAACTCCCAATTCCACCCTGACACAACTCCCAACTCTCGCCTCCCCCACCTGACTCCCAACTCACCCCTGCCCCCAGGCACAACTCCCAACTCCAGCTAAGCCAACCCAACTCAACTTCCCCTCTCTATCCCCCACCCAGGATCAACTTCCCACTCCAAACACGACCGAACTCCCCCCCACCCACCCTGCACACCTGACCCAACTCCCTCTGCCCCTCCAGGCCCAACCCAATTCCCTCCCCTCCATCCCCAAGCCCAACCCAACTCCATTATTCCACACCCCCAAGCCTGATCTGACTACCCCCCACAAACATAAGCTGACTCCCCCTCAGGTTGGCCTGTCTTCCACCCTCTCCCCACCCCAGGCCCAACCTGACTCCACCACCCAACCAGGTCCGAACCCCCCATTCCCACCACACCCCAGGCCCGACCCAACTCTCCCTGCCTCCAAGCCCAACCTGACTCCCCCCACTC
The DNA here is from genome assembly GCF_017639515.1 of Carcharodon carcharias. Taxonomy (NCBI): domain Eukaryota; kingdom Metazoa; phylum Chordata; class Chondrichthyes; order Lamniformes; family Lamnidae; genus Carcharodon; species Carcharodon carcharias. Next base: position 151,700,310 of record NC_054472.1, read on the forward strand.
CACCCAAGGCCTGACCCAACATCACCCCCCACCCCACCCCCCCATTTGTTGTCCATCCTCTTGGGGTGCAAGGAGATGTAATAATGTCCCCACAGATGAACTACAGATTAGCTGATGTTCCAAAAATAATTGCTTTAACTGTTATAATGGTGTTAGTTACAGAAGGTGTCTGTTAAGGAAGTCTTCATAGTCTTCTATATGTTAACAGCAAGTCTATATTGACTTACTTGTAACTATATACAAATATACAGTAAAGGGTACAGGCATGGAGCTATCTCCATCTCTAGGTCTTAACACGTCTCTGGCCAACACCACACTGACCCTAGGTCTGGGTCATGTGCCTTCTTACATCACTGTGTGGGCAGTATTATACTCAGTCCCACATTAACCAGACTCTTATACCACATTATCATGCTCCATGTAAGTTTCATTTGTGGCTTTTTCATAGAAAGTTTACTCAACAGTATAGGTATGTCACTACAGGCTATATCAGTACTTATTAAAATAACTTACTTCAGCTACTTTACATGTAATTAAAATCTCTTTAGTGACCTCAAGGTGTTGTCAAAATCCAACCTAAGACTTTTATATTCCTTAGCCGTGTGTCAATCCTCGCCACTTAGTGAATCAAGATAACATTTTAACCAATCTGTCCATATATGTTGAAGCACAAGTACTACCTAATACTCACAATTAAAGGGTCTGCAACTAACACATTTTTCACAGGACTAAAACCTCTTTGACCAGTATAATTTATTGAGATTTACATCACCTTCACCCTCTTCCACAGAATTTTCTTTTCATGCATTGTTTTAAGGCTTCTGGCCCTTTGTTTTGGACAGTTCATCACACAACGGTACTACAAGTCAGGCCTGAAGCACCTATTAATTGCTCCTCAGACATTCCTGGGATTCATTCTCCCATCATTATTATTCCAATTTTGTCTTCCCTTGTAATAGCCAGATCTGCTCAAAGTGCTCTTACCCTCAGTCTACCTGTCATTAATTTCTTCCTTATATTGCCACCTGCGCCCATTATTTTGAAATCTGTCATTCATTGAGTTCTCTATTTGTGTCATTTATTCTGTAAAGGCTCAAGGAAATGATTATTTCCTCAGGAATTTTTTAAGGTGCCAGACATCAAAACCAACAGGATCTCCTTCTCTGAGAACTGAATACCAGTTAGAGCCAATTAACTGTCCCAATGTAGCTCAGTCCAGTAATTTAAATGCCAGTGCCAATTCATGGATCATCATACTGAATTTCATCAACCTTTCACACAATCTGTTAAAATCCATGATATATTCTTCCATGGAATGTCATAGGCATGGTCAGATCATTTTTCTTCTAGATTTCATCCAGAAGCTTCATTAGACGCTCCAAAGCTTCATCACTATACAGTTGATGGGCATCAATCTCACAAAAAGCTTTATATTTGATTTTACTTCTTGTAGCAAGCAACAATGCCAATGCCATACCCTGTTTTACTTTGGTAGATCATAACCTGTGTCCACATATCCACTTCATTCTTCCACTGAACATATGGATTAGACTCTGAGAACATCAGAGCGAATCAGACAGTTTACATTTTGGGCTGGGTTTTATGCCCCCTGCTGGGTGTGTTTTCGGCGGGGGGGGGGCATGTAAAATATGTCAGGTAGCTAGCCCACCACATTCCTGCCCACTCCCCGAGCTGACCCCCATAATATGCTAGGTGGGTGGGTGCTGAAATCAGCAGTCCTGGCAGTGCCCACTACTGAGCTCTGATGCTACTGGGACTGCTAGAGCTGCCAAGCAATCAGATTGGTTGGCAGCTCTCGAGAGTAGGACTTCCTCTCACTGATTTAGCCCACCCTCAGCCTGTTGCAGCAGTGGAGTGGACTTCTTTCCAGTGTGTTGGCTGCGAGCTGACTTTCTTTCTGTGGGGGTTGCTGAGCAATCAGCTCCCCCCCACCGCACTGCCGACCCCCCCTCTTGCAATAATACACAGCCCTTCATTTCTGCCATTTTACACAATGACCACAAGGTCCTAATTTGGGTCTGGGGTGGGGGCGGTGGTTTGCTGTGAGGTTTATTTAAGCGGTGATACTGCAATATGGCTTTGGCAGTTGCTCAGACTAGTCTGGGAGTTGAAGTTATAACATTGGCTGGTTTATAAAAGGTAACCAAAGTTAAGTTGATGGAATTGGCGGATAAATTACCATTGGGGTTACCTGCAAGGGTGAAAGAAGGAGATATAATTGAAGGTATAGCACAACATTTAAAGTTGGATGTGATACCTGACACAGGTGAGTCACAGTTGGAGGCAGTGAGACTTCAGTTAGAAATGAAGAGGATTGAATTTGAATAAACAAGGCAACTGAGGAAACTTGAATTGGAGGCAAACAAAAAGGAAAACAATTTGGAAATGAAAAAACTTGAATTGGAGGCAGAAGATAAAGGAAGAGCATTTCAAAGGGAACAGAAAGAAAGGCAGGGGAGAGAAAGAAAACAAGAAAGGGAATTAGAAATGGTGAACATAGAAAAGGGAAAAAGAAAAAAAGAGAGAATTCCAGTTTAGAATGCAGGCAGTTAAAAGAGAGATGCCAGTAGGTGAGGAAGGCCTTATTTCCAGATCAGAACCCACTGGGAAGATGTTTAAATTTGTGTTGAGGAAATGGGGCAATCAAAATTTATCACAAAGATTGACTTGCTAAAATAATATTGGCAAGTACCATTAACAGAGAGACCAAAGGAGCTATCAGCTGTTGTGATGCCAGATGGAACATATCAGTTTAAAGTCATGCTGTTAGTATGAAAAATGCACCAATAACATTTCAAAGACTAACAAACAAGGAACTGCAGGGCTGAGCAATCGTGCTGCTTATATTGACGACTTGGTAGTTTTCAGTCAGACGTGGGAGGAGCATTTATAACCTCTGTAAGAATTATTTACTTGATTACAAGAAGCTAATTTGGTGATGAACTTGGCTAGAAATGAATTTGCAAAAGTGCAAGTTATGTATCTAGGCCATACCATTGGATATGGTAAGCTGGCTCCAAGAGATGTGAAAGTCAAGGCTATCATGGATTTCCCAATGCTGACAACAAAATGAGAAGATTTGAGATTTCTGGGCATGAGTGGGTTTTATCAGAAATTTGTACTAAATTTTAGCAGTGTGGCTGCTCCACTGACTGAACTGTTAAAAAAGAGCAAGAAGTTTCAATGGACACAGGAGTGTGAGAAGGCATTTGAAGGTTTGAAAACTCTATTAACTAATTAACAGTTTTGGCAGTACCCAATTATGCCAAGCAATTTAAGTTGGCCATTGGCGCAAGTGATATCGGCATTAGGGGCCATAGTGTTAAAAGAAGAAGACACTGGAACTGAAAAAACAAATAGGGTATTTTTCACAGAATTTGAATGTGCAACAGAGAAGACGTTCAATGATCAAAAAGGAGACTTTGTGTTTGGTGTTAGTATTGCAGCATTTTGAGGTTTATGTTGCTAACAATTCGGCAGAAGCAATTATTTGTACAGACCACAATCCTTCCAGGATTCTGGACAAATTTCAAGACAGAAGAGCAAGACTATTCAGATGGAGTTTATTACTGCAACCATTTAATCTACAGATTTTACATGAAGCGGGATGAGAAAATCTGATTACAGATGCATTATCAAGTGTTTGAAGCTTAAGGGAAAATTGGACATTTAGGGCAGGATTTTCCCGCCAATGATCGGGGGGGCGGGGCCCACTTGCCAATGTGTAAAATGATGCGTGGTGATGTCGGCTGGAACTCCCAATGTCACCGGGCCCCATTTAAATTTTCCGGTAGGTGGGGGCGCAGCAAAATCAGCTGTGCGCCCGCCGACCTGTCAATGGCCAATTGAGGCCATTGACAGTCATTTGACTAATTAATGGACCTGCCCGTCCAACCTTAAGGTTGGCGGGCAGGCCAGGAGCCCCAGCAGGAATTAGAAAAAGCACGAAACCTCATCCACGGGCGGGATGATGTTTCATGTAGGTCCCAACTCACGTGACAGTGTCACATGAGGGGACGTGTCAGGATTTTTTTTTCTATTTTTAATATTTGTGACAGAACAGCCGATCTCCGTGAGGCAGCATGCGCATGAAAGAGCACTGTCTCAGGTTTAGGGATTCCCCCTGCCTGCCCAGGGAGCGCATAGCGCTTCTGTGCGGATGTCGCGCTGGATGGGCCTTAATTGGTCTGCCCACGTAAAATGGCACTGCGCTCCCGGTCAGGGGTGCCGATCAGAGGTACACCTGTGCACGCCCGCAATTCAACTTCGCCTCCGACGGGGGAAAATCCTGCCCTTTAAAACTGGACACTGAACTGGAATAATTTATGTTGAAAAGAAAGATTTGTATATATATATAATGTTATGTTAATGCATGCATCTGGTGATGTAATCATGTAAGTATATAGATAAATGTAGGAGATAGTGTAAGATGGGTTAATAAAAATGAAGATGTCTTTTTAAATTATGACAATTCATTTTAATAAGGAGGGGGATGCCAGGAATATATAATAATTCTCATCATGTTATTGGAATTTATTGTAAAATAGTGGTATCTGTATCTGTTTGTGTGTGTCTGTGTGTGTGTGAGACTTAATTGGATTAAAGGCAGCTTGTCTGAAGGTTTTGATGTAAACATGGTAAACATGGGAGAAGTTTAGAATGTAAGGTGTAAAAGGACATTTGCGTTTTTAAATAAACCAGACTAGATTGTTTTCAAAGGAGGGGAGAAATGTGTCAACTAGCCAGGTGAAGTTTAAAAACAGTGTGTTTATTTTTCCCAAAGATTAATGATAAAACTTAGTGCTATGAGAGATTTTTTATTATCAGCAAGGTAAAGTCCAAAGACATAGTGGAACAATTGAAATTTGCATTCAAGAAAATATGTGGAAAGGAGTGAAAGCTGTGTGTGAAGGTAGGCATTTTTAAGATCTAATAAGTGTGAAAAGCCTTCAACATCGTCTCAAGCTGCAGTTTTCAAAGAACGGATGTTAAAAAAACTCACTTTGAATTCGACTGATTCAGGGTATTGTGAGTCACCTTGCCTGGGTCTTTTAAAATATCTGTGTCTTACTGTTGTCTTAACATGAGTGCAACTGGGATTCAGATTAAGTAGGGGATCTAGGATCCACTACATAGTGATTTGTAGATCTATGTATGTGTTTAAAATAATTTCTCTTATTAATAACTGTTTAATCTAGTTTTGTAAAAATCTATAAGACTTGCTGGTCTTATTACTAACAAATTTAAGGTATGCATCTTGAAATTTATACAAATCGCAAAACAAGTTGTGATAGTTCTTTCAAGTTTCCCTTTGGGTTTTGAACATCTCAGCATCTACCATCAGCCGTACCATAACAGAGAGTGAGGGTGCGACGGTAACAGTAGAAGGGACAGCGAAGGTGGTTGATGGGGACTCAGAGGCAGACATGGACCCTAGGGGTGGGAAGGAGGTGGTCAGGGAGATCAGTGTGGATGGGAGTGGGATTCTTGGGAAGGTAGGGAATGTGCATGTTCACTCAGACATCCAGAAAGAAAAGGTTTCTGGCCGTTAGGTGATGATTGGGAGGTGGAAGGTGATGCCAGGGAGGTCAACAGTGATGGAGGAAAGGACATGGGTGACTAGGGGAGGGGTAAGGACGGGGGCAGCGGGAGCTAAAGACATGTTTCGCCAGTACCATCTGCAAAGTCGAAAGTGAGAAGAGCCTCATGGTGGGCAGGAACAAGTACAGCATGGGAGTGTGAGCAGTAGCTAGGTGGAGATGCAGGTCAGCTCAGATGGACAAGTGAAAGAGAACCCCAGCAGGCAGCATTGAAAATGTTCAGGACATTGAGACGAGTGTGATGGAGGAAGGATCTGCATGCCGGGGAAGGTGCTTGCATGAGATTCCGATGGGCCCTGCCTTGCACACACTTCTTCCTCCAGAATCACTTGTGGGCTGGTTGCATGCAGTTGAACTGCTAGTTGGGAGGGTGGGGGGGTGGGATGCAGAGGAAAGATTCGCGAAGCCTATCAATGAAGCTGGAAGACAGCATTACACATTGTTCAGTGAAAGTGAATATATTTTCAGATTATAAACTGACATGTGTTCGCACATGTAACCATTTGTGAACAGAATGTCTTAACTTTTTTAGGCCTTCCACTTTTAGGTGCTACCCTGACATCCAAAACAGGGGTGGAGACAGCCTGCGCAGTGGTTGGCTCTATTTCCTCTGATGACTTCAGTCTGCATCCTCTGGAGAGCCCTTTGGCTGTCCTCCCGTGGGCCAGCTGCTCCCTCTGCACTGACAGAGGAAGAAGTTGAAGAGGATCACAGGCAAAGGGGACTCGGAGGGAATGGGTTCCCATTTGGTTGATGCAGGGATGTCCAGCTGCTGCTCCTCCTCCCTTTGGGTGCCTGAGGGCCCTGACCTGAGTCCTTGAGGGGAAGGAGCACCTGGAAGACATCAAGGTGACCCATTTGCCCCTCACATTGTCACTGCAAGAACTTACCCATGGCAACTGCGATGGAGTGCAGGACTGTGCGCATCTCCGTGTTCTGCTGGACCATGTTCTCCATGGCACCCATACAAGCAGCTGTGGGTACCACTTCAACAGAGAGCAGGTGGACACACTTCCCCGACTTGCATGCCACTCTGTTGAGGGCTTCCAACAGCTCTGCATGATGTTCCCCCATCATCTGCTGACTCTCCACGATGAGCTGGAAGGCCAAATCCAGAGGCTCATCATCTGACTCATACCTCACATATGCATCTTCCCCAGCAGTCCTCTGAGTGCCAGGGTGATCAGCTGAACCTGCCTCCTTCTGCACGCGGACACTTGTCCGTGTGGTGACCACCAATTGTGAACCTCAAGGTCACATCGACGTGTGTGTCTCTACATGGTGGAGAGTGTGGGTAAGTGCTATGACAGGTCTTCCAAGCTGCTTATTTCCAGCTCTTCAATGGAGGAGGTGTCCTCTTGGCTGGAGGTGAGGATGTGGACAGAGCTGAGGGACTGGCTGGCTGAAGGTGTCAGTTGCTTGGCAGAGCTCCCAGTGAACCAAAGTAGAAATAATTAGTACATGGCAGCAGAGTCAAAAGCAGGAGAGCGAGAGCACAGCACTTGCAGTTGCGTTGAGAGAGGGATGATGCGGTGCAGAATCCTCAGGTGGGTGTTTGCCTCCAACATCACCGATGCCGCAGGCAGGGCCCACATCCTCGCCAGTCAGCATGATGGCATGCTCCTCAAAGTGAATGAAGAGCCTAATGTGAACCACTCCATCCCCGGCCTGATACCACTCCCTCTGCTGCTGCTGTGAGTCAGCTTCTCCTGCATGAAAACAGTTGGAGTGTGTGTGTGCAGGAGACACGGCGCTGCATGGAATGTTTGTGTGGTGAGTGGAGCCATGGACGGGATGAGGATGCGTGGATATGAGCCTCTTGGAGGTGTGAGGGTGTGTGAGAGTTAGTGGTGTTGTCCCTTGAGGTGTGAGATCCCTGTGGATGTGTGATGGGGTTGTGAGTGTGTGATTGCAAGTAGTGGGAAGAGTGAGTTAACCTGGTGGAACAGGTAAGACCATTTATCCTCTTTCTGTACTGGATGGCTGTCCTTTTTTGCAGGGCGTTGGCGCTGATCACCAATGCCACCACTCCCCATGCAGGATTGGTGACCTTGCTTGCTGGCCTTCACCCAAAGCAGGGGTATAGGACATTGCAACAGGCCTCCACGAGGTCCAGTAGGTGCTTGAGGGAGGCATCACTAAATTTGGGGCAATATGTTTACTCCCTTTGGCAGCCATCAGTTTGCAGCAGCTTCCTATCCCTTGAAGAGTGCTAGCTTTTTACAGGGGTGACCTTTAAGTATGGTGCCCGATTGACTGAAGGCCTGAGGTGCCAGAGGACTTCCCACCAGCGAGCTGGGAATGTATGATTAATGAGGTGGGATGATATGGCATCAAAAGCTGCCATTGCAAGCCAGTGGGTAAAATGTCCTTTTTACCACCCGCTACCACACTTATTGCAAATCTGAGATGATTCTGCCCTTTGTGCCATTAGTTTGGACTCCCCCACATATGAAAAAGTTCTTCCATATATATCTGATATCTTCTTGACATTGTTTTACTCCTTCTATCAACTGTGCATGCATTTACTGAGATTTTAAAGAGAAAATATGACCAACACTGAAGGAAAATACAAATGGGAAATAAAATGCACAACAGAACTGATTCCGTTGACAGTTCATACTAAGGCATAACTTAGATAATGACTTAGCTTTCAAAATTCAAACACCCTTTGTATTTAGTGCAGAAAGATCCATTCTTCAAATCTAACTAATTGCAGGAATAATACACGTTTTGAATTTTCCAGTTTTTGATCAACGGCTTCTCCCTACTTTCGATTTAGATCCTCTTCAGATGGAATGACTGTTATTCAACTGATGTTGGGAAGCGGTGTGACAACATAATTCCCTGAAATGGCTGGAAGAAGCTTGCCATAAATATCAAATTGAAAACTCATCATGTTGGTCTAAAGAAACGAATTGAAATGCAGCAGACATGTTGCTGTACATTCTAGGGTATTTTTTGTGCTCCCAAAGGAGGAGGGATGTCAGTGATTGGTTTTTGCAACTGTGGTTGCTAGTTTATGCAAATTTGTGGTCAGGTTTGTGCTGCAGGTCCATATCTATAGAAAATGCATTAAGGGTGATTCTCATTTCAGGTAAGCTTCTTGCAGCTACCAGAGTTCTTCAGCCTAATAATCTGGGCTGGATTCAAATGAGCAAGTGAATGGCAGTTTTAACCAGCATAACCCTAAGACTATGGTGTTTATCTTGAAGTTTGCAATTTGTTGAATTTAACCTTACCACTCATTTTTTTCCTAAGCATTGTTTCCATTAAAAAAAGCAAATTACAGGATCAAAGTACGGCTGCTGCTGGAAATCTGAAATAAAAATGGAAAATGCCAGAAATACTCAGGGGTTTTAACAACATTTGTGGAGAGAAACAGACTTAACATTTCAGGTCGATGACCCTTTTAAGGGTTTTTAAAAACAAATTACCTCTGATTCCAACTATTCATTCCGGAGCTTCAGAAAAATTAATGTTTCTCTAGCCAAAGGTGGATTTCTATCCAGCCCTTTACAGCCTTCTGGTCTTAACATAGAGTTTAGTTTTGTGCAGTCTGCAATAATTTGGTTCTGTTCGAATGAACATAAAGATTGCTTGTTCAGTCAAGTATTTTCATAGCATATATTTTATAGCTTTACTAATACACCAGAAAATCTACTCCTAATATTGGAATAGTGCTAGTCATTGTCGGCTGTCCTTCAATTCACTCAGGATTGGGAGGATCTGCCATAGATGTTTATATGACTGAACAGATCGATTCTAGACCAGCAGATCTTTGGGTACATAGGGCAGAACATCGCATGAGATAGTGAGATCGGAGTGCAGGATTTGCTTCCTTCTCTGCCGCCGCTCTGCCTCATCATTAAAGCATAAGGACTGAAAGGTAATGCAGCTTGATGGACAAACTGTCACCATTCTGAACAATTGGGGGAAGTTCCCCCAAGTCATTAATGTCAATGCCACCGAGCTTCAAGAGAGCTTCAGAGTGTCTTTATTTGTCCTATCCTGAAATGTTGATCATTTGAGTGTTGAGAAAACAGGACCTGGCAAGGAAGATGCTTTTTGGGCATTCCTACACATTGCCCAGTCGATCAAAGTTGATTTTGCAGAGTTTTGCCTGAATGCTTGTGAAGCTGGCTTCAAGAGGGGCACTAGCATTTGCTTGATGGTCCTTGCATTGAATCGTGGAGGATGCAGCAGAGGCATTGCTGATGGAATTTCTCTAGCGTTCTTAAATGTCACTGATAGGCAATCCAAGTCTCACTGCAAGACAGGAGTGTGATGACGACAACTGGTCTGTACACTAAGACTTTTGTTGATGTGCGGAGGTCTTGTTGTCAATCACCACTGCTGTAGCTTGTAGAAGGGGGTTGGTTAGCTCAGTTGGCTGGATGGCTGGTTAGTGATGCCAAAAGCATGGGTTCAATTCCCATAATAGCTGAGGTCATCCATGAAGGGCCTGCCTTCTCAACCTCACCTGAGGTGTGGTGATCCTCAGGTTAAACTCACCACCAGTTTCTTCCCTCTAATAAGAGAGCAGCCTATGGTCTTCTGGGATGACAGCAACAGAAAAAGATAGAGTTTTTAGAAGGTCAAAGTGGCATAGCTGATCTGGTAAAAGCAAAATAGTGCAGATGCTGGAAATCTGAAACAAAAACAGAAAATGCCGGAAAAACTTAGCAGGTGTAGCAGCATCTATGGAGAGAGAAACAGAGTTAATGTTCTAAGTCCATATGACCCTTCTTCTGAAGAGAAGTGGAAATGTGATGAAATTTACACTGTTTAGGGGAGTGAGGCAGCTGAAGCTAGATAGAGGGCCAGCAATGGATGGGGACAAAGGAGGGATTGACAAAGATGTCATGAACTGAAGGACAAAGGGAGTGTTGATGATAGTGGTTAGGGCTAAAAAAGGTGCTGATAGTGGCATAAACATAAGAAAGCAGAATGTGATAATAGCAGAACAAGGGTAGCAAACAACATGGAACAAGTAACAGATGGCCCTGTAGGGGGTGGGTTGGGGTGGTTGGGGCAGGGGGGAGGTGTGGGAGGAGGCATTGGTGGAGATAAAAAGCATAGAAAATGGGATAGAAGGGGGGATAAAAAAGGAGATAAAACCACAGTCAAATGTGTAAAAATAAAAAAAAGATAAAAAATAAAAGTGAATATAGAAAAAAGGGGATTAAAAAATGAACTCTCTCCTTCATCCTCACCCCTTTTTAAATCCCCCTTTTTCTATATCCATTTTTATTTTTTATCCATTTAGTTTTATTTTTATTTTTATTCATTTATCCATGGTTTTATCCCCTTTTTATCTCCTTTTTTATCCTCCCTGCTATTCCATTTTCTATCCTTTTTCTCACCACCATGGCCCCCTCCCCTCACCCACTAAGTTAACTGCTTTGTTCAGGTTGATGAATGCAATGAAGAGTTCCTGGTGTTGTTCTCGACATTTTCCTTGATTTTGTCTGGCCATGTCAGAGTTTCCTCTGGGAGGTCTAAAGCCACCCTGTGTCTCTGGGAGGATTTCCTCAGCCACAGAAAGTAGGTGATTCCGGAGAATGCATGTCAGAATATTCCCTGCTAAGGACAAGAGGGAAATGTGTTACAGTATGCTTTATCTCCCTCCTTGAAGATAGTCACAATTGTCATATTCCTGAAGTTGGGAGGGAGTTCTCTTTCCTTCCAAATCCATAGGGTGAGTGCATGGAGTCTTGATGTGACCAAAAGCCGGCAAGCTTTGAAAACCACAGTTGGAGTGCCATTAGAGCCAGAGGATTTATTATTTTTCATCCATTTGATTGCTTGTTGCAGCTTCCCCCATCGATGGTGCTTCAGCCATGCATTCTACCAAGGTACTGGGGATAACCTGGTGAGCTGTCACTGTGGATTCATGGTCCTCTCCACCAAGCCAGGGTGGCCATCCATGGAGAGGTAATATTTTAGTAGCATAATATCAGTGTTACTTCTCATTTCACAGTGGATAAGCTAAGAACAAATAAAATTGGATGCCTTAGGGAAATAGAACTCTGTCACAGCGTAAGGGTTAAAGTGATCAAACCGAGTTGGAAGGGGAAACATTTAAGCAAATTATATTCCAAAAGGTGTACATCACAAATTAACTGATATCAAGTAAGCCATCCATTGCAGTGTCTCTCATTGCCATGCCATTATTAAACCAAAGTGAGGTTAGATGTTGTGGGGATAGTGAAAGGAAAGTCCATTCACATTGAGACTCTTTCAGAAATAAAATGAAATACTATTGTATTCCATTATGTGTTCAGTACACAATCCCTGCAAACAGAAGACTTCTGCTAATACCAGGTCCAGATATTTTTCTAAGATACTTGGAAAGGATGAATAATGGTGTGCATAGCAACAGATTAAATATATTCATGAAAATTTCCTTCTGCTCTGAGCTGGGTGTTTGTTTGAGATAACATAGGGACATAACAAAAATAGGAGCAGGATTAGGGCATTTAGCCTCTCAAGCCTGGTCTGCCCCTCAATAAGATAACAGATGATCTGATTGTGTCTTCAATTGCACTTCCTGCCTTCCCCCCATATCCTTTGACTCCTGCTCACTGGGGAAGAGAATTCCAAAGATTAATGATTCTCTGAGAGAAAAAAATGCCTCCTCATCTCAGTCTTAAACGGGGGAGCCTTTATTTTGATACTGTGCCCCCTTGTTCTAGATTCCACGATGAGGGGAAACATCCTTTCAGCATTTACCCTATCAAGCCCTCTCAGAATTTTACACGCTTCAATAAGATCAACTCTCATTCTTCTAAAGGCTCAATCTGACCAACCTTCCCTCATAAAACAACCCCTTCAACTCAGGAATCAGCCTAGTGAAAATTCTCTGAGCTACCTCAAATGCAGGTATACCACTCCTTAACTAAGGAGAGCAAAGATGTACACAGTACTCTAGGTGTGGTCTCACCGACACCCTGTTCAGTTGTAACAAGATCTCGCTACTTTTATACTCCATACTCCTTCCCACCAAAGTGGACAGCCTCACATTTTGCCATGGTGAATAGGATGGGGTGAGGGGTGGGGGTGGGGTGGGGGTTGGGAGGGTCAACAATACGAATTTGTACTTATATTGTCTCTTTAATGTAATAAAGCATCTCAAATAGTTCATAGGAACATTATCAAACAAAATAATATTTAACCGAGACACATAGAATGATATTACCGCAGGTGACCAAAAGCTTGGTCAAAGTGGAGGGTTTCAGAGAGACCCAAAGAAGGGTTTAAAGGAAAAAGAGCAAGGTAGAAAGATGCGAATTCCAGAGCTTAGTACCCAGGAAGCTGAAGGCATGGCCATTAACATCGAGTGATCAAAATCAGGGATAGTCAAGAGGCCAGAATTGGATGAGCACATTACAGCGTAATGGAACTGGAAGAGATTACAGAGATAGGGAGGAGTGAGGCCATGGGTTAATTTGAAAACAAGGATTAGGATTTATAAGTTAGTCTTTGCTTAACATGGAACCAGTACAGGTCAGCAAGCACAGAGGTGGTGGATGAACAGCATTTGGTACAAACAAATAAAAACAATAAAACTGCGGATGCTGGAAATCCAAAACAAAAACAGAATTACCTAGAAAAACTCAGGTCTGGCAGCATCGACGGAGAAGAAAAGAGTTGACGTTTCGAGTCCTCATGACCCTTCGACAGAACTTGAGTTCGAGTCCAAGAAAGAGTTGAAATATAAGCTGGTTTAAGGTGTGTGGTGGGGGGGGGGGAGGTGGAGAGAGAGAGAGAGAGAAGTGGAGGGGGTTGGTGTGGTTGTAGGGAAAAACAAGCAGTGATAGAAGCAGATCATCAAAAGATGTCACCAACAATAGAACAAAAGAACACATAGGTGTTAAAGTTGGTGATATTATCTAAACGAATGTGCTAATTAAGAATGGATGGTAGGGCACTCAAGGTTTAGCTCTAGTGGGGGTGAGGAGAGCATAAAAGATTTTAAAATATTTAAAAATAATGGAAATAGGTGGGAAAAGAAAAATCTATATAATTTATTGGAAAGAAACAAAAGGAAGGGGGAAGCAGAAAGGGGGTGGGGATGTGGGAGAGAGCTCAAGACCTAAAGTTGTTGAATTCAATATTCAGTCCGGAAGGCTGTAAAGTGCCTAGTTGGAAGATGAGGTGTTGTTCCTCCAGTTTGCGTTGGGCTTCACTGGAACAATACAGCAAGCCAAGGACAGACATGTGGGCAAGAGAGCAAGGTGGAGTGTTAAAATGGCAAGCGACAGGGAGCTTTGGGTCATTCTTGCAGACAGACCGCAGGTGTTCTGCAAAGCCCACGCAAAAGATGCAACACCTGCCCCTTCACTTCCTCTCTCCTCACCGTCCAAGGGCCCGAACACTCCTTTCAAGTGAAGCAGCATTTCACTTGCATTTCCCCCAACTTAGTCTACTGCATTCGTTGCTCCCAACGTGGTCTCCTCTACATTGGAGAGACCAAACGTAAACTGGGCGACCGCTTTGCAGAACACCTGCGGTCTGTCCGCAAGAATGACCCAAACCTCGCTGTCGCTTGCCATTTTAACACTCCACCCTGCTCTCTTGCCCACATGTCTGTCCTTGGCTTGCTGCATTGTTCCAGTGAAGCCCAACGCAAACTGGAGGAACAGCACCTCATCTTCCGACTAGGCACTTTACAGCCTTCCGGACTGAATATTGAATTCAACAACTTTAGGTCTTGAGCTCCCTCCCCCATCCCCACCCCCCTTTCTGCTTCCCCCTTCCTTTTGTTTCTTTCCAATAAATTATATAGATTTTTCTTTTCCCACCTATTTCCATTATTTTTAAATATTTTAAAATCTTTTATGCTCTCCCCACCCCCACTAGAGCTATACCTTGAGTGCCCTACCATCCATTCTTAATTAGCACATCCGTTTAGATAATATCACCAACTTTAACACCTATGTGTTCTTTTGTTCTATTGTTGGTGACATCTTTTGATGATCTGCTTCTATCACTGCTTGTTTGTCCCTACAACCACACCAACCCCCTCCACTTCTCTCTCTCTCTCTCTCTCTCTCCGACCCCCCCCCCACCTCCCCACCCCCCCACCCCCCCCACCCCCCCCCCACCCCCCCCCCACCCCCACACACACCTTAAACAAGCTTATATTTCAACTTTTTCTTGGACTCGAACTCAAGTTCTGTCGAAGGGTCATGAGGACTCGAAACGTCAACTCTTTTCTTCTCCGCAGATGCTGCCAGACCTGCTGCGTTTTTCCAGGTAATTCTGTTTTTGTTTAGCATTTGGTACAAATTGGGGCACTGGCAGCAGGGTTTTGGATTACCTCAAGTTTTATGGGGGGTTAAATGTGGAAAGCCAGCAGGAGTGCTTTAGAACATCCAAGGCTAGATGAAAAGAAAGCATAGATGAGGGTTTCAGCAGCGGATGAGCTGAGGCAGGTGTTATGGCACAGCAGATGGTAAATGTTGAGCTGCTCAAATCCCAAAGGGAAATTTGAAACAACTGCCACAACTGTTTGCAATTTGTATAAATTTCGAGATGTGTGCCTTGAATTCAATCGTAATAAAACCACCAAGTTTTATAGATTTCTTACAAAACTAAATTAAACTGTTACTAATAGAAGAAATGATTTTAAGTACCCACATAGAACCACAAATTACTGCTATGATAACTTCTAAATCCTTTAGTTAATCTAACTCAGTTGCACTTTCGTTACGGCAACAGTAAGACACATAGATTTTAAAAGACCCAGGCAAAGAAACACAATACTCTGAACAATCCAATTCAAAATGAGTTTTCTTAACTTCAGTTCCTTGTAGACAGCAGCTTGAGATGTAGTTGCTGGATGTTTTTCACACTTGTTAGACCTTAAAATTCCTTCCCTTACACACAACCTTTGATCCTTTATACATATTTTCCCCTTTGAATGCAAATCCCCATTGTTTCACTATGTCTTTGGACTTTTACATTTTAATAATAAAGCCTATCATAGTACCAATTTTACCAGTAAACTTTGGGAAAAATAAACACACTGTTTCCTAACTTCTCCTAGCGAGATGTAATATTTCACACCATCTTTTGAATTCAGTCTAGCCTGGTTAATTTAAAAATGCAAACGTTCCCTTTACACCTATGTTTACCTAACTAACATTTCAAACCTAGCTTATCTTCTGTTACATCAAAGCCTTCAAACCAGCTGCCTTTAATTCGGTTAAGTCACACACACACACACTCACACACATACGCATATGGGTCACCTGCCATATGACCTTGGAGGGTCTGGAAGTGGGAGTGGGAAGAGGCTTTCCAATTTCTGGGCCTGTGGCACCCAGAGCAACCTGAGCTGAGGTTTGGCATTAAGATGGGAAACAGGGTTCAATACCAACTATAGCTGCCATCCTAGCTTAGATCTGGTAACTCAGCAGAGGGCAAGGATCACATATAGGTACCTCCTTTCTCTGTATGGTTCAGAATGAATTGGGAGGTACATCTACCACTTGAGTCAATGGAAAGAGTGTGCATGCCATGTTGACTTGAGGTTTGGGGTCAGAGTGTGGAAGTGAGTGGAAGGAAAGAGACTTGCCAGTCTCTGGGCCTACAGCAAGGCCATTAAAAAATGGGATCCTGTATGATTCTCTAAGACACTGTGCTCCTATGCTTGCACAATGTGATGTGACAGGACCTTCACATGAAGAGTGCAGGAGGGCCTGCCAGGAGCAGCATGAGGCATACCTAAAAATGAGCTGTCAACCAGGTGAAGCTATAACACAGGACTACTTGCATGCCAGAGAGCATAAGCAGCAAGTGATAGAGCTAAGCAATCCCTCAATCACTGGATCAGATCTAAGTTCTGCAGTCCTGCCACATCCAGTCATGAATGGTGGTGGACAATTAAACAACTCACTGGAGGAGGAACAAGCTCAACTAATATCCCCATCCACAATGATGAAGGAGCCCAGCACATCAGTGCAAAATATAAGGCTGAAGCATTTGCTACAATCTTCAGCCAGAAGTGCTGAGTGGATGATCCATCTCGGCCTCCTCCAGAGGTCCTCAGCATCACGGATGCCAGTCTTCAGCCAATTTGACTCATTCCACATGATATCAAGAAGCAGCTGAAGGCACTGGATACTGCAAAGCCAATGAGCCTGACAATATTCCGGCAATAGTACTGAAGACTTGTGCTCCAGAACTTGCCGTGCCCCTAGCCAAACTGTTCCAGTACAGCACCAACACTGGCATCCACCCGGCTATGTGGAAAATTGCCCAGATATGTTCTGTACACAAAAAGCAGAACAAATCCAACCCTGCCAATTATTGTCCCATCAGTCTACTCTTGATCATCAGTAAAGTAATGGAAGAGATCATCAACAGTGCTATCAAGCGGCACTTGCTTAGCAATAACCTGCTCACTGATGCACAGTTTGGGTTCCGCCAGGGTCACTCAGCTCCTGAACAAATTACAGCTTT
Source organism: Carcharodon carcharias (assembly GCF_017639515.1). Lineage (NCBI taxonomy): Eukaryota > Metazoa > Chordata > Chondrichthyes > Lamniformes > Lamnidae > Carcharodon > Carcharodon carcharias. Next base: position 151,717,403 of record NC_054472.1, read on the forward strand.
GGTCCAAACATGGACAAAAGATTTGAACTCCTGAGGTGAGGTGAGAGTGACTTCGCTTGATATCAAGGCCGCATTTGACCGAGTGTGGCATCAAGGAGCCCTAGCAAAGCTGGAGTCAATGGGAATCAGAGGGAAAACTCACTACTGGTTGGAGTCATACCTAGCACAAAGGAAGATGAAACGAAAACAGAAAGTGCTGGAAAAACTCAGCAGGTCTGGCTGCTTCTGTGGAGAGAGAAGCAAAGTTAACATTTCAAGTCCGTATGATTCCTCTCTCTGAAAAAGAGTAATACGGGCTCGAAACAGTAACTCTTTCCTTCTCTCCACAGATGCTGTTAGACCTGCTGAGTTTTTCCAGCATTTTCTGTTTTTGTTTCTGATTTCCAGCATCCGCAGTATTTTGCTTTTAACAAAGGAAGAAAGTTGTGGTTGTTGGATGTCAGTCATCTCAGCTCCAGGACGTCACTGCAGGAGTTCCTCAGCGTAGTGTCCTAGGCCCAACCAACTTCAGCTGCTTCATCAATGATCTTCCTTCCATCATAAGGTCAAAAATGGGGATGTTTGCTGATGATTGCACAATGTTCAGCACTATCACGACTCCTCAGATACTGAAGCAGTCCATGTCCAAATGCAATAAGATCTGGACAATATCCAGACTTGGGCTGACAAGTGGTAAGTAACATTCGTGCCACACAAGTTTCAGGCAATGACCATCTCCAACAAGGAAGAATCCAAGCATCGACCTTGATATTCAATGGCATTACCATCAGTGAGTCTCCCATGATCAACATTATGGGGTTTACCATTGACCAGAAACTGAACTGGACTACCCATATAAATACTGTGGCTACAAGAGCAGGTCAGAGGCTAGGAATCTTGCGGCAAATAACTCACCTTCTGACTCCCCAAAGCCTTTTCACCATCTGCAATGCACAAGTCAAGAGTGTGATGGAATACTCTCCACTTGCCTGGATGAGTGCAGCTCTCACAACACTCAAGAAGTTTGACACTGTCCAGGACAAAGTAGCCCACTTGATTGGCACCACATTCACATTCACTGTCTCCACCACCAACGCACAGTGTGTACCATCTACAAGATGCACTGAAGGAATTCACCAAGGCTCCTTAAACAGCACCTTCCAAACACATGACCACTACCATCTAGAAGGACAAGGGCAGCAAGTAGATGGGAACACCACTATCTGGAAGTTCCCCTCCAAGTCAACCACATTCTGACTTGGAAATATATCGCCATTCTTTCACTGTCGCCGGGTCAAAACTCTGGATCTCCATTCCAAACAGCGCTGCAGGTGTACCAATACCACATGGACTTCAGCAGTTCAAAAAGGCAGCTCACCACCTCCTTCTCAAGGGCAACTAGGGATAGGTATTAAATGTTGGCGCAGCCAGCAGAGCCCAATCCCATGAATTAATTAAAAAAAACAGAGGAAATGCAATACTTATCCTTTTAACTCCTCCCTCCTCACCACTCAAGGCTGCAAACACTCTGCAGGTGAAACAGCAATTGACTTGTACCTCATTCAATGTATTTTAATGTATCTCACAGAATGGTTACAGCACAGAGGGAGACCATTCAGTCTATCGTGTCTGTTCTGGCTCTCTGAAGAAACAATTCACCCAATGCTATTCTCCTGAAGTACTTCAACCTGCGATCCATTCTCATGAATCTTTTCTGCTGACTCTGTAATGCCTTCACAACCTTCCTAAAGTCTGATCCCCAGAACTGGACAAAAATACTTCTGTTGAGACTGAACCAGCTTTTTATACAGGTTTAACACAACTTCCTTGCTTTTGCTCTCTATTCCACTATTTATAAAGCCCAGAATGTTGTATGCTTTATTGACTATTCTCAACCTGTCCTGCCACCTTCAATGATCTATGCACTTATACACGCAGGTCCCTCTGGTCCTGCACCCCCTTTAGAATTATACCCTTTATTTTATATTATATTTCTGTGTTCTTCCTACCAAAATGAATCACTTCCACTTCTCTGCATGAAATTTCATCTGCCACTTGTATACCACCAATCCGCCCATGTCCTTTTGAAGATTTATATTATCTTCTTCACAGTTGACTATGCTTTCAAGTTTTGTATCGTCTGTAAATTTTGAAATTGTGTCCTGTACACCAACGCCTATGTCATTAATAAATATCAGGAACAGCAGGTGTCCTAACACTGACTCCTGGGGAACTCCGTTATAAACCTTCCTCTAGTCCGAAAAGCAACTGTAAGCCACTACTCTGCTTCTTGTCACTCAAACAATTTTGTATCCATGTTGCTACTGTCTCTTTTATTCCATGAGCTCTAGCTTTGCTCAGAAGTCTTTGTTCAGCATTTTATTAAATGCCTTTTAGGAGTCCACATACACCACGTTACAGCATTACCCTCATCAACCTTTTCTGTACCTCATCAAAATACTCAAGCAAGTCAGTTAAACAGGATTTACCTTTAACAAATCCATACTGGCTTTCCTTAATTAACCCACATTTGTCCAAATGATTATTAATTTTGTCCTAAATTATTGCATTTGCTGTCACAATGCAGTTTCCTCTACATTGGAAAGACCAGATGCAGTTTGGATGATTGTTTTGTAGAACACTTCCACTTAGTTTGTAACCATGACCCCAGCTAGTCACTTGTCATTTTAATTCTCCTTCCACTCCCACTTTAATTCTCTGTCCTCAGTCTCCTACACTGTTCCAATAAAGATCAATATAAGCTCGATGAACAGCACCTCATCTTTCGAATAGGCACCTCACAGCCTTCCAAATTAAACATTGAATTCAACAACTTCAGGTCATAACCTCGAAAACCCATTTTCTTTTCTGTTTTCTGGTTTTGTTGACAGCTGTTAATAATGGTTCGGCATTTTCACTTATATCTCCTTTCGACACCCTTTTGTTTGTTTACCTGTCCCACTATAATCCCTTTGGCCTGGCACCATCATCATTTTTGTATTCTAATCTCTCCTGTCCTCTGCCCTATCTCAAACATTCCATTTTAGACCATAGGACCATAAGACATAAGCGAAGTGGGGCCATTCGGCCCATCAGGTCTGCTCCACCATTCAATTAAGATCATGGCTGATCTGATACTCCTCAATTCCACTTTTGTGCTTTTTCCCCAGAACCTTTGATTCCTTTACTGATTAAAGATCTGTCTATCTCAGCCTTGAATGTGCTTAACGACCCAGCTTCCACAGCACTCTGCGGTAAAGAATTCCACAGATTCACTACCCTCTGAGTGAAGAAATTCCTCCTCATCTCTGTTTTAAATGGGCGACCCCTTACTCTGAGATTATGCCCTCTGGTCTTATACTCCCCCACAAGAGGAAACAACCTCTCAGCATCTACCCTGTCAAAACCTCTAAGAATCTTATATGCTTCAATAAGGTCACCTCTCATTCTTCTAAACTCCAATGAGTACAGGCTCAATCTACTCAGACTCTCCTCATAAGAAAATCCCTCCATTCCCGGGATCAACCTAGTGAACCTTCTCTGGACTGCCTCCAATGCCAGTATATCTTTCCTTAGATAAAGGGACCAAAACTGTTCACAGTATTCTAGGTATGGTCTCCCTAGTGCCTTGTATAGTTCTAGCAAGATCCCTCTATTTTTATGCTCCATTCCCTTTGAAATAAAGGCTAACATTCCATTTGCATTCCCTAATACCTGCTGAACTTGTATTTGCTTTCTGTGATTCATGCACAAGGACCCCCAAATCCCTCTGTGCTGCAGCTTTCTGCAACCTTCCCCATTTAAATAATATTCAGCTCCTCTATTCTTCCTGCCAAAGTGCATAAGCTCACATTTTCCCACATTATATTCCATCTGCCATGTTTTTGCCCACTCACTTAACCTGTCTATATCCCTCTGTAGATTCCTTGTGTCATCCTCACCACTTGCCTTCACACCTATTTTTGTGTCATCTGCAAGCTTGGCAATAGTATACTCACTTTCCTCATACAAGTCATTACGATATATTGTAAATAATTGTAGCCCCATCACTGATCCCTGTGGCACTCCACTAGTTACAGGTTGCCATCCTGAAATGCCTCCCCATATCTAACTCTAATTTCTTCCACTCTCTGTCTTCTACTAGTTAGCCAATCCTTTATCCATGCTAACATACTACCCTCAACACCGTGGGCTCTTAATTTATTAAGTAGCCTTATATGCGGTACCTTATCGAACGCCTTTTGGAAATCCAAATGCGTTACATCTACTGGTTCCCATTTATCTATCCTGCTTGTTACCTCCTCACAGAATTCTAATAAATTTGTCAGGCATGATTTCCCCTTCATGAAGCCATGCTGACACTGCTTGATTATATTATGCATTTCTCAATAATCTGCTATTACATCCTTTATAATAGACTCTAACATTTTCCCAATGACGGATGTTAAGCTTACAGGCCTATAGTTTTTTGTTCCTTTCCCTTTTTGAATAAGGGTATTACATTGGCAGTTTTCCAATCCTCTGGAATTTTTCCAGAATCTAAGGGTTCTTAGAAGATTACTACCAGTGTATCCACTATCTCTGTAGCTTTTTCCTTTAATATCTAGGATGCAACCCATCAGGTCCAGGGGACTTATTAGCCTTTAGCCCCATTAGTTTCCCTAGTATTTTTTCTCTAGTGATAGTTCTTGTACTTATTTCCTCCCCCACTTTTGCCCCTTGATTATTTAGAATTTTTGGAATGCTATTAGTGCCTTCTACCATGAAGACTGATGCAATTTATTCAATGCCTCTGCCATTTCCTGGTTCCCCATTATTATTTCCCCAGCCTCATTCTCCATGTTCATTACTTGCTAGTTACCCTCAAAGTTTATTTTCTCTCTATTTTTTTGGTCATTTTTTGTTGGTTTTTAAAACTTTCCCAATCCTCTGGCTTTCCACTAATCTTTGCCACATTTTATGTTTTTTCTTTCAATTTTATACTATCCTTAACTTCCTTGGTTAACCATGGTTGGTTTATTCCTCCCTAGAATCCTTCTTCTTCACTGGGATATATCTTTGTTGTGAGTCATGTACTATTTTCTTAAATGTCTGCCATTGTTCCATTGATTTTGTTCCATCTTCCCATCCCCCTTCCCCTGCCTCTATGTTTTCTTTAAACCTGACATACCTCTAACTTCTTCCACTTCTTATGAAAGGTCATTTACCTGAAATAAGAATTCTACTTCTCTCTGCACAAATGCTGCCAGACCTGCTTTTTCCAGCATTTTCTGTTTTTATTATCTTTAACTGATCATCTGCCCTAATATCTCCTCATGTGGCTTGGCGTCAAATTTTGTTTTATAATGCTGCTGTGAAGCGCCTGGGAACATTTTAGTACATTAAAGGCACTATATAAATACAAGATGTTGTTGTTTCTTGAGGTAGCATGTTTGCCTGAGGTCAGTAATCTTTCATATGTTAGGATCCCATGGATAATTTCATGATCTTAGCCCAATTATTAAAATAAATAGTAGACAGCCAATGGCATTGTTAGCAGTGGTTCAACTGGTAGCATTAAATCTCTGAGTCAGATCTGAGGTTGACTGTTCAATTCCCACTTCAGAGACATGGGTATAATATCTAAGTTGACATTTCAGTGCATAGCTAAGAAAATGCTGTACTTTAGATGATGTTATCTTTCAAGTCAGACATTAAACTGAGGTACACTCTACCCTCTCAGTTGGACATAAAAGATCCTATGGCACTGTTTCAAAGATGAGCAGTGGCATTTTCACTGCTGCTCTAGCCACCATTTACCCCATAATGAACTAAAAAAAACAGATTATCTGACTATTATTACATTACAGTTTATAGGTCTTGTTGTGGGCAATTTGCAGCCATGTTTTCTACATTACCATAATTACTACACCTTGAAAGTACTTAATTAGCTTGGGGCCATTCTGAGATCATAGAAGCCTCTATAGAATTCAGTTTCGTTTTTGTTGTGTATGGTTAGACTGTCATCAGCTTTGAAGTTTTGATATTGTTCTAATGTTTCTAAGGCTACTTTTTTAATAGCCAAATCCAGTTAACTGTTGCTCCTTGTAAATTGTCAAGATGTTAAGACATAGCAGATGATATGTGCCAGACGGAACAAATCCACAAGGGAAACTTGATCATGCAGTGACAACTGTTCTGCATTTTTGTATTTTATTTCGAGAAGCATGCCTTGGATTCAGCAGGAGTAAGACTACAGCGACTTCAGAGGTTTTTAGAAAACTAAATTAAACATTTATTAACAAAGGAAAAGATTTCAAGCACATACTTAAGTCTACAAATTAATATTATAATAACTCCTAAAACCCCTAATTAATCTGGCTTCCAATTACACCCCTGTTAAGGCAACAGTAAAAACAAATAGAATTAAACAGACCCAGGCAAGGCAAACAATACCCTGGACAGTGATATTCATGTTGAGTTTTGTCAGCTTCGGTTCTGTAGGGGGTGTATCTGCTTCACTTCCGATTTCTGAGCGGTCCGAATCACTCCCACTCCCTGGGTTCTAGACCTTGGACTTATTTGGAGGTTGTGACAAAGTGCAGCAGACAACTGGTTTTGGTACAAGAAAAAAACTGGGTTTATTGAAGTCACAAATGAATTTATAACATTAGGATTACACTGAGGTTATGCAGACCTACAAAGTACACTTAGTTAAGAATGGAGAACACATGGCATAACGAGGGAAAATCACGCTACTAATCCCCTTACCCTTCTCCCATCCCCAAAAATCTAACTAAATTGAACTAGGAGAGGTCAGGGATCATGCTCACCAACCAGGGTTCCTTGACAGTTTGAAATCCAGCCAGGTAAGCTGGTTGCAGTTTTGGTCTTTGTGTCCTCTGGGGCCTGCTGTCCCCATGTGGTCCTGGTCTGTGGAATCTGCAAAGGTTCTTCAGTTGGGTGGAGGGCGCGGTTATGAGTGGTCAATCTTCGCGGAGGGCTGTGGTTGCGGCCTTGTTGTCTTTGGTTGAGCCTGCCACCCCATGCCCCTCGCCTGTGGGCCTGTAAACCTTCAGATCTCCTTCCTCCACTTGGCTCAGCTACCTCTCCCTGCTTAAATTCCGCTTCAACCGCTCCAAAGCTGCTCATCCTCCAAAAACTGGCCACCCTTCTTAACTGGTGGCCCAGTTATACTGTTTTTTCAAATTTCTTATCTGAAACCAAATTAAGGTTAGTTCTTTGTCTGATTTGGGCTTTTTCAGGTGATTGTTGTCTTATTTTTAATGGGCTTGCATGATGTTTATCATTGTCTTCCTGTCCCCGTAACTAGTCTTGAACTGAAAGCCATTGTATATGTGGAGTATTGATGGGTTCGCAGAATTGCATTGATTGCTGTCTTCCTGCCTTAGTAGTTTGTCGTGATTATTTATGCAAGATTTTGATAGGCTTTAGTTTCATGTAAGATGAAGTCTTTCTCTGGGTTGATTGTTCTAAAGGGAAGAATGCATATTCTGTCTCCTCTCATTGTCTGGTTACAGACAACAATCCACACTGCACTCAACAAGCCCGGGCATGTCCAGTCCCAGGCCTTCATGGGCTGTCTCCTGTCTGCAGGGTTCTACACTTAACTCAGCAGTTGGGTCCTCTGCCACAAAAGTACAAACGTTATATCCTTATTGATGATATGAAGAATGTGGGAATTTTGAGAAGCCTTCAGTTCCTGTAGACAGCAACTTGATGCATAGAGGCTGGAGGCATTTCACACTTGTGTTAGATCTTAGAATGCCTTCTCCTCTTACACATAGCCTCATCTCCTTTATACATGTTCTCCCTTTTTAATGCAAATTCCATTGTTCCAATATGCCTTTGCAACTTTACGTTTCTCATAATATAAATCTTTCATTGTACTAATTTTATCAGTAACCTTTGGAAAAATAAACACACTGTTTGCCTTAACTTTTTCTGGCTAGGTGTAACATCTGACCATCTCTTTGAAATTCAAACTAACCCAATTTATCTAAAAATGAAAATTTTCCTTACACAGTGTAAAACTTCAGCCGTGTTTATGTATTTAGCATTTCAAACCTAGCTTCTTGTTGATAACTCAAAACCTCCAGACCAGCTGTCTCCAATACAATTAAATCCACCCCCCCACACACACACACATACACACACAGAATCCCCAGAGGACACAAAGAGCCCAGAGAAACTAATCCAAACCTCACTATTAACCCACTTTTACAATAAATCACAATAATATGATGAAAATTATTATATTTTCATGACAAACGTCAATCATATTACTACTGCAATGGAGTTTAAATGTTAGGTTGCATGTCAATGATTGGCTCTTATTTTAAAAGATTCTGATTGATTTGTAGTCAAGTGTGACATTTTGAGGTGTGACATCTGGCACCTGACATGGAGATTTAGGTTCTGACAACATTACATGAGGTACGAAATTTGCAAATACACTAATTGATCTCCTGTAACATAATTCATAGTAATTGAAAGGATAGCAGTGTGAAGTGTCTCATAGCATAAACATAAGTTTAATCAGTGTGTTGTCAGTCCAGTCTCCTTCAGCCTGGCTAAGAACAAAGGAGGTTTTAAGCTGGATCAGCTGCTCAAACAGCTTCCATATGCCCTGGCACTTTAAACTAAACTTCAGTTTAAAACTATTCCAATGAGCTGAGCACCTGCATAGCCAGCTCAGCAACAAACTGCAACCTACTTCAATGCTGGAAGGGGCGAGAAAGGCAAAGCACAGGCATTTAAAAAAACGTCAGTCAAATAAAATTCTGTGGGTCTCTAGCTCTCTCACTCTCTCCTTTCTCATTGATTCCTCTCTTCTGCATGTAGCCACAGTTTCCATACATTTTCATTTCCTCTGTGTATCCTTGTCAGGCTTTCGCTTTCTCTTTCCCATTTCTTTGGTCAAATATTTGCTTGGAACTGCTCCCACTTCACTGCTGTAACTTCACAAAATATGCAGTGGGAACTGTAGTATTAATGTGTTCAGGACTGTAAAGGTTAATGTGGAACTGGGGAAGCAGTACCACTCACATTGTGCTATCGAGAGTCACAATAGAGGTGCGGGTATAGGAGTGAATGGGATAGAAGTCGACATGAAGGTAGCACCTAGTCAGGACTGTATCCTCTATATATGTATAAAGTTGTGTTATTAATAAATAGTTATTGTTCAACCATACAAGCCTCTAGACCTCTTCATGAGACAACATACAACCACACAACATGGTGACAGCAGGCAAAGGATCCCAAGATCCCTGAGAATGAAGAAGTAAAGAAACTGCAGTCTGACCTGAGAGGAGTGCACCTAACTTGAAGATCTCGAATAAAATGGAGCTCACCTAAGAAGCTCAATTACAGGTGTGGAGACTGAAGGGCAGAAGAAAGATCCACTGTGCAATGTAAGAAGACTCCAATGGAACATATGGAAGTCTGTTTCAAGACCCAATCTAAAGCAGAATCAAAGGGCATAGCCCGATCACAAAAATGGTGAACAAACTCGAAAAAAAGGCTGAGAAAAAGCTTTTAAATTCGGCGCAATAATCAGGCAACTCGGACAGGCTGGTTGCTTAATGAGCCGGGCTTGAAGGATGCTGCAACCCAGATCCAGAGTCACCGCCATAACACATGGCACCTGCGCATGAACAAAAACGAAAATTTAAAGAGAAATCAGAGCAAACAATTGGCTTCAAGTCGATTCTCTAAACTCAGGAAAGCAACTAGCTCACCAAAAGAATTCATTGAAAAGATTTTCTGCAGAATTGCTGAAGTTTAAAATGGCTCTGTTACAGTCATGGGAGTCCACCAAATCCTGACAAGTGCAGGAAGAAAGAAAAAAAAACTTAATTCTGTACTCCATATGCTGAAAACAGCCATGGATGGTAAATCAACACTGCCAGACCAATTAAGGCAAATGGAAGAGCCAGACCAGGTGCAAAGTTGGGTATTATGGAGAAGAGGATATATGATGGCATCAGGCTTGAAATAGAAGACAGAGGCTGAACAAGTGAACACAATATTAGATTCAGTGGGTGGCATTTTCCCATCGAGCATGCAGCAGGTGTCGTGGTGGGCGAGAGCAGAGAATCCAATGGCAGGCAAAAAGTCGGAAATTCACTGGCATAAGAACAGCTTGAAATTCTCCTGATGGTGGGTTTATGGCGGATCGGTTATGCCACCGCCTAGTGGCGTGAACGCAATTTTCATTCATTAACATGACAAGAACGTTCATTAAAACAGCTGCTCACCAGAATCGTGTCATGCCTTCCAATCATGCATCCCAACAGCGGGAAATCAATTCAGTCTCAAACCCATTTGAAAAGGGGTGGCGTGCACAAGTCGGACCTCAGTTCACTGTTAACTTCAAGGTTAGTGGAACATACATAGCCTACCTGCCGTAGTGCTGCGCAAGTCTTGTTGCGATGAGCGCCCTACTGCTGGGGCTGTAGCGTTGGTTTGCTCCTGCTCTTTGCCTACATTGACCTGAAGAACATCACTGTGCTGAAGTACTCATGCAGCCTCCGCTTTCAGAAACTAGCACTTCAACCAAGGGTAGGCTGTGAGGCAAGAGTGGGGTTGATAAACACAAGGTAGTCAATGGGCAAGTAAGGATGTTGAATGGCAGTGAGAGGGAAGGGCACGGCACACACGAAAGGGGCAATGGGGAGGGAAGGCTGTGGAATGGCATTGAGGGGGAAGGGTGAACACAAGGGACACTCTCTGGGGCTGCCCTCTAACTTCTTGTTGCCACAGGAATGAACAGGAGTCTGCTTAGAAAGAAAGGAGGGAGACCTCCTTATGATGAAAGCCACTGAAAGCCAATGGCTTCATTAGCACTGTTAACGGGATACTCAGAACTCAGTGGCTTCACATCACAGCCACTGCATCTCAAGAGTAACACATAGGGATGGTGAATTTGGGAATGCAGGCAATAGTGAAGGAGGCACAGCTATATTATATATGGCATTCCATCAATGAAGGCCTGTCACCCTGTTCACCAGATGTGACAGTCCTAATGGGCCAAAGGGCATCCACTCACAGCAGATGGATGGGAACACCACCACCTGGAAGTTCCCCTCCAAGTCACTCACCATCTTGACTTGGAAATATATCACCATTCCTTCACTGTCACTGAGTCAAAATCCTGGAACTCCTTTCCTAACTGCACTGTGGGTGTACCTACACCACATGGACTGCAGAGATTCAAGAAGGCAGCTCACCACCACCACCTCAAGGGCAATTATGGATGGGCAATAAATGCTGGCCCAGCCAGCGATGCCCACATCCTATAAACAAATTTTTAAAAACTGATTGGTCATTAATTTTCCACATCAGAGACTGGAGCACAGAACCAGGTTGGGTCACTCATCTCAATTAAACTTGAGCATCCCACGCAGGCTCAAGATGTTACATATCTGTCATCTTGGTCACCTCGATGTGTGCGCTAGTGTCTCAGAGACAAGGCAGCATCAGCCACCATGCAAGTAGGGCAGGAAAAACTATGGGCACTTACAGTTTCCGCACAAAAGCTTCACTTTCTTGCCCCTTGAATCATTAATGTCTTAAATGTTTCCTTTCAGAGAGAAGGCAAAAGCAGGTATAGATCCAGGGCTCAATGCTGCCTTTGTCAGGGTCCTAATGCAATGGAGGAGGTGAAGGAGGGAGGGGCAACTCCGCGCGCAGCTCCAGCAGGAGGACATGGTCAAGCGGGGCCAGAGCATGAACAGAAGAGTCAGGAAAAGAGACCCAGACAGTGGGTGTGACTCGCCAGACCTACGGTTTATCTTAGAAGAGATTCCTATTTACAAAAGAGTGAAAGGCACTGCCATGTGCTTGTCCCAAGCTCTGGTACATCACATATGCCATATTCTTTGTGAAGACCTGACGCCACATGGCGTTGGAGGGTATCCCCTGCCAGTGGCTCTGAAGGTGACCACAGCGCTAAATTTCTTTGACCCTGGTTATTTCCAAGGATCAACAGGCGACCTGTGTGGCATCTCTCAGTCCACAACACATCGATGCATAAAGGAGGTCAAAGATGCCCTTTGCAGGAAGGCCCATCATTATGTTAGCTTTGCTCTGGATGAGGATAGTCAAGCTGTGAGATTCACCGGCTTCACCGCCATCTCAGGTTTACCTAGAGTGCAAGATGCAATAGACTGCACCCATGTGGCTATACGGTCTCCATGGCAGTAGCCCATAATTGTTTATAAACCGCATGGACTATCATTCCATCAGTGTACAACTGGTGTGTGATCAATGGAAGCACATACTGCATGTTTGTGCACAGCACACTGGGAGTTGTCATGACTCCTACATCCTGAGTCACTCCCAGGTGCCTGAGATTTTTGAAGGGCCATTACGTCTGCAGAGATGGCCGCTTGGGGATAAGGGGTACCCACCCATTTGGTGACGACACCAATGCATCGCCATCAGGGTCGGTACAAGGAGAGGTACAATGCTGCTCACAGCTCCACACACTCCCTTAGAGAGCAGGCCATAGGGCTTCTGAAGATGCACTACAGATTCTTGGACAGCTCAAGTGGCTCATTGCAAACACTCCTGATAGGGTTTCCCACATCATCGCAGTGTGTTGCGCCCTTCACAATCTGGCAATGCAAAGAGGTGAACCCCTGCCAGAGGATGAACTAGAGGAGGATAAGAGATCATTGGAGGATGAGGATCTGGAGGCTCAGGAAACACAGGAGGGTCCACTGCTGAGGGTCAGTATGAGCGTGATCATGCCAAGGAGGGAGGAAGATGTGGGAGACATACCCGTGATATGTTAGTTGCTGATAGGTTCCAGGAAGAGTGAAGTTAAGGGATGGCATATGGCCACATTTCTCCTAGCCCTCAATGCCATTTCCTTTCAATGCAGAGGATGTCCACCCATTTGCAGTGAGAACGAGTCCTGTATTCACACTTGCTTGTTCTGGCCTCATGAACTGCCAGGCCATGATCTCTGCTTGAACTGAGAGTCCACTATGGAGCAAGAGTGATGTGAGAGAAGACTTAGAGCTTTCGCCACCATCTAATGATGCAAACATTGCTGCGGCTGAGATGGGGATATACCTAGGGATCTCCTCTTCCCGCGCAAGTCTTTTCTTCTGCCACCACCACTGAGGAGACACAAGTGCCGCTAGAATATCAATGCTGATGAGTTGCCCTCACTCAGTGGTGTTCCTTGAAGTAGAAGGGTTAGAAACGCTTACAACACACACTTGAAATAGATTTAAACACATCTGCCTGACATCACACGTGAGTGCAGAGACTAGTTCAACTGAAGATGACATCACAGGAATGTGAATCTCACAGTGGGACACTATCACTGAGTGGTAGGAAGGCTAAACCTCGACATAAGAGGATTCCAAAGAACAAAATCACAATGTCTTCAGTTGTCCAAAACATTCACATAACCATCAAATGTATTCACAGAAGTGCAATTTCTTTACATGGTAGCACATCCATGATCCAAAAATGACATCAATTGACTTTCCTAACTTTACCGCTACACCTGGGTGCAGCCCCAAAATCCGCAGCAGAGGTGAGGCAGCCTGCTGACTGCTACGTCCTGATGTCTCCAATGACCTTTGCTGGCATCCTCTGGTGGCCCGAGGCCTGGAGGGCCCTGGCCTGAAAAGGGTCACCTGCTCTGGAGCAGAAGTGCCCTCAGCGGCCTGAGAAGATGGAGTGGATGGGTTCACAGGCAGAAGGGGCTGTGTGTGGCTGAACACCCTCGGAGTGTCCTGAGAGAAAGCCCCCAGGGTGCCCAGCTGACGCTCATCCTCCCTGTGGGTGCCCAAGGGCCCCACCCTGACTCCTGCAGGAGATGGTGTACCTGGAGGGCGGTCAAGGTGCCTCGTCCCCATGTTTCTGATGCCCAGCAGGGTGTGTGGCCATAGAGTGGAGGGCTGAGTGCAAATCCGGCAAGACCTGCTGGACCAAGGTCTCCATCGTGGTCGCCAGCCTTTCCATGTTGACCTCAAGGCATTTGCATGTTGGAGCCATGACTTTAGACAGAACACGACAAACTCATCCATCGTTCGCTCTGCTCTGCTGAGCGACTGACGAATCGCTGCCTGTTGTTACATCTCCAGCATTGACTTGGTACCGCTTCCAGAAGCTCATCATCTGACTCAGACTAATCAAGTGGCTGGTCTCCAGCACCACTCAGAGTACCTGCGACCTGGGCTGTCCCTGCCTCCGACTGTTGCGGGTCATGTCAATGAAGTGTTCCCCAGAAATTGACCCTAATCTACAGCTGTGTTCCACCGACATGTGTGTGTCTCTGAGCTGGTGGAGGATGTGTGTGAGCACCGTGACAGTTCTTCCAGAGCTTCTTCTTTGGATGTGGTCTGGGAGTTTGCACTGGAACCTGACTGGCTTGGGGAGCCTCGATCTGCTGGTGCCGAGAAAATAGAAAAGAGAGTTTCAGTTAATGAGCATGAGCTAGACAAGACTGCATGTGACTCACTGTGAATGTCAGGATTTGCCGAGGTAATGGATCTGTGATCCATACTAGGTTGATGGGAGAGGCCAATCTCCCCTTCTCCATAGGAGCAATCCCTGTTCTCCCAGACAGCTTGGCTGCAGCCCCCTCAAACTCAGTGAGGGCAATGATGCCGGCTGTCCCTCCCTCGGTCTGCAATCTCTCGCACCTGTTGTGCACCAGCTTGGCCTGTATGAAGAAGAAAGAAAGGTATGTGATGAGAAGGGGTTGATCAGAGGTTGGTGAGATGCATGTTCCCTGTGTGTGTGATGAGCCCTCCTCAGAAGGGCCAGAGGATGGGGTGTGAGCAATATGATACTTGGGATGGTATTGATGTGAAAGCCTCAGTAAGAGAATGAGTGTTGATATGTATCCCCTGCTAATGGTTGTGTGAGATCCCTGAACAGAGTAGCCATTTGAGTGCGTGATGCCATGATGAAAGTTTGATACTGGAGGGAGTTGAAGGATGACTTGCCCTGGTGAAGCAGATTAGGTCATTCATCCTCTTCCTGCACTGGATGGCACTTTGGGCGCAGTTGCCAGAAGTGCTGAACTGCTCTGCGATGGTCTCTCAGGTTGGAGGTCTGGGGCCACTGCGCTTTCTGCAGCCATCCCTGGGATAGAGCATGTGCCTGTGTGCCTGCAATTCTCTGATCAAGGTCTGGAGGCCTGATGGGTGAAACGGGGTGCTGCCTGCTTCTTAAGGCTCTCAGACTTCTGGCTGCAAGACATCTCTGCAAATGTCTGCAAGACAGGTGGGTGGAAGACAGTGAGATTATGTGTTGGACTAGCACTTAAATGTGGCATCCGGACCTCTGACCCCAGCAGCTGATGGTGGGAGGACAAATTATTTCCAGAACCGCCAGGTGATTCAGCCCAATACTCGCCTGTGCATAATTAATAAACTTCCAAATATGGAATTGGGCGCAAGTTCCCACCATTCTGGCCAGCGGGGTGGGTGCTGCCAAAATTGCCCGCCACCGCACTTAGTCTCATAAATGGAAAATTCCACCCAGTAGGTCCAATAACCGATGACATTATTGCCAGACAAGGAATAAATGAATCTCCTGATAACTTTGAAGAGGTCATGAAAACCTTTGAAACCTACTTTAACCCAAGAAGCAATAAAATTTTGGAGCAAGCAAAATTTAACAAGGGAGTCTAAAAGCTCAGGAAACTCATAGACTCTTTCATAAAGGAATTATACAGGTTGGCTGGCGGCTGTGACAATGGACCTTAAGTTGGAGCTCATAAGAGACCGAACAGTAGAGAGTGGCTGATGATACTCTTTTAGATGTATTCGAATCTAAAGAAATTTAGAAATATTTAAGAAGAATAAAGACTTTGAAAAGCCATCCAAATCATCAGATAATCAGAAAGACTGCCCACAAAACAGATCCATTTTTCATGGCGAAGTTAAACCTTGATGCAGAGCAATCCCAACACTCCAGCTCATAAAGCAACAAAAGGATAAGGGGACTCCAGGGCAAGGAAAGCAATACCCAAGCAAAACACAAGATGGTGGCAGACCATGTCAGCGCTGTGGCGCCAAAAGACCTCACAGGTGTGAGCAGTGTCCAGCAGTCACTGTGCAGAGCTTTCACTGAAACCACAGATATGAAAGTCCAAAACCTTGAAATGTGCAGAGGATCCCAAATGAGTCCATGAGGTAAATGAGCCACATTAATAAGAAGACTAATAGTGCTTCTTGGGAGAAATTAAGGATCCCAGATTCACATTTTGGAATGCTGGCTTATCTGTAAATGGCCACCTTAACAATTTCAAGTTAGACACAGGAGCCAGTGTGATGGTCCTGTCAGATGAGGAACCATGGCTAGTGTTACTAACGCAGCCAATGTTATTCACTCAGCAAGCGGAATTCCAGAGGGAAACTTGTCTTACTGATCATAATTTTTTTTGCATTTTGAAAACAAGGGGAAACTATTGACCACAGAAGCATTGAAGCCCTATAAAACTTGTAGGATTTTAAAATGAAAAGATTTATTAACAAGAAGAAAAAAACTTATGCACACAAGATTATAAATGCACAGTTAAACAGCCTTATAAAACATTTCCCCAAAACCCAACTTGGTCAAAACACATATGTAAACTACTTGGCAACAGCTCCCTTATAGATTTTAAACATAAAAATCCAGTAATATTACCCAAGGCAAAAGCTGCTGCTACTTTAATAGCATATACCACACGACTTCTCACTCACTCTTCCACTCTGTTTTGGAACTGAAGGAAGTTCAGAAAGAGACTGCTTTCTGAAAACAGACTTTTCTGGCTTGAAACTGGATGGCTGCTCCAAATTCACAACTTTTCTCAGCACAGAGTTGGCCTCAGGACCTCTCCCCCACACAGCCAATACAACTCAAGTAAACATCTTTCCTTAAATAGCCTTTTCCCCTTTGATATTTGATAAAACTGTTTCATGGCCAGGAATTTGCCCTCGCCGGGCTTGGTGGGGGCGAGCAGGATTGGCCGGGAAGTTGACCACTGCCCATGATCGAAGCCAGACTGTTCCATTTCATGCAATGCCCCAATATAAAAACAAACAAATATGGGATATGTTATCGATGGTCCACAACGAAGAATTTTCTCCTCTGAGCAGGAAAGATTGTGTCGAACTCAACCTCATTCAAAAGGTTGATGAG
The DNA here is from genome assembly GCF_017639515.1 of Carcharodon carcharias. Taxonomy (NCBI): domain Eukaryota; kingdom Metazoa; phylum Chordata; class Chondrichthyes; order Lamniformes; family Lamnidae; genus Carcharodon; species Carcharodon carcharias. The sequence continues at coordinate 151,734,542 of NC_054472.1, forward strand.
ATTAACCCGCATGGAAAAAGGATTTTCCAAAACTTTTCACTGGGCTGGAGTGACTGAAGACTGCATATAGCATACCACTGAGGAACAATGCCAAGCCTGTGTGCCTGCTCACACCACAAAAAATACTGCACCCGCTTATGAAGCAAGTTCAACAGCAACTGGATGAGATGTTCAAGGTGGGGTCATCCACCCCGTCACTCAACCGAAGAATGGTGTTCCCAGATGACCCCAGTCCTGAAGCCAAATGGGTCCATTCGCATCTGTGTTGACCTGACACAATTCAACAAGGCAGTGGTGAGAGAAGTCCACCTGATGTCCTTGGTGGACAACAGCTTGACCAACCTGTCCAAGATACAATGTTCTCAAACCTTGATGCCAATAACAGCTTCTAGCAGGTTAGATGAGAAATCTAAGCTGCTGACAACTTTTATCACCCCAAATGGCTGATTCTGCTTTAATGGTTTGCTTGGCACCCAAGATTTTCCAGCTCATAATGTCGGCCATCTTACAAGGCCTGAAAGGAATCATCTGCCATATGGTTGATGTCTTTCTCCATGGTACAACTGTTGAAGAACATGACAGTAAACTTAGGCTGTCCTGAAGTGTTTGCAGGAAGCAGGGTCAATGCTGATTGATAAGTGAAAATTGTCTAAGACCTTCATATGCTGATCATATAATGACAAGCAAAGGCATCTTGACAGACCCATACAAGATGAGAGCAATTAGTGAGTTTCCAATCCCATCACTCATTCTAGACCTCCAAAGATTGGGCATGATGAACCGATTGGCAAAATTTCCGCCCAACCTGGCAAAGGTCACAGAGCCTCTGCAACACTTTCTCAAAAAGGCCCAAGCGTGATGCTGGGATGCACAAGAGCAAGCATTCTATCAGTTCAAAGACATGCTGCTGTCACCAGATATCCTGGCTCACTACGACCCAAACCTACCAACTACAATCGCAGTGGATGCCTCGTCAAGAGGACTACGGGCAGTTCTGTTCCAAGAGCAGCTGGATGGATGCTGTCAACCAGTATATTACACGGCTAGGGGGCTGTCAGACACAGAGATGTGATATGAAGTTATTGAAAAGGAGGCCCTCACGGTAATGTGGGCTTGTGGGAAGTCCTCTAACTATATTGTTAGGCTGAAAGACAGATCACAAACCATTGGTCTCACTAGCGGATGAGAAAGAACTCACCAGGATGCCACCCAGAAATGAGGGATTCCACTTACATCTCGTGTGCTTTGCATACAAGATGGTACACGTCCAGGGGAAGCATCAAATGACTGTGGACCCACTGTTTAGGGTTATAACTGATCATCCTCTGATATATGATGTCAATCTGGTCAATGAACTCGAATCATATTCCCAGTTCATGACAACACAACTGCTCGCAAGCTGCAGAAAGCTTCAACAAATATGCCAGGGACAGATGCGAGATGAAAAGTGTGTCTGCATCCGTCAGTTCTGCCTACAAGGTTAGCCACTGCAGCATCCAGGGAGCAATGTTATGAAAATTCACTTTGAGCAGCAGAAACATTTCACTGTAATTGATGATCTGCTAGTGAATAACGAGCAGTTTGGTCATTCTCTTCCGAATCCGGCTGGAGATTCTACAACGAATCCACCAAGACCGACCACTTGGGCATTACAAAGTGCAGAGTAGACTGCACTGTGGTGACCGGGAATATCACAAACAAATGAAGAGATTATTTTAAACTGCCAGATGTGTGCACTGCACAAACCAGTCCAGAGGGAGCTCTGAAGAAGCCATATGGACTCGAAATGTTAACTCTGTTTCTTTCTCCACAGATGCTGCCAGACCTGCTGAGTTTTTCCACCATTTTCTGTTTTTATTTCAGATCTCTGGCATCCATAGTATTTTGCTTTTATTTTAGTCCAGAGGGAGCCTCTGGGGAAACAGTGCCACCCAGATTATATGTAGAGAGTCACACGGAAGTAGTAGAGTGTACATTGGTATGAAGGTAGCATCTAGTCAGGACTGTGTCCTATAGTATATATATATATATATATATATATATATAATATGTGTGTGTGCGTAATTAATAATCAGTTATTGTTCAACCATACAAGCCTCTAGACCTCCCATGAGACAACATACAACCATACAACAGAAATCTCTATCTCATACGATCTAGGTTGACACCTCAGTGCAGCACTGAGAGGGTATTGCACCGTTAAAGGGGTCATCTTTTATATGAGACATTAAGCTGAGGCATCAGCTGCCCTTTCAAGTAGACATAAAAGATTTCATGACAATATATGAAAATGAGAAGACTCTGGTATCTTGGACAACATTTATACAACAAACATCACTACAACAGATTATCCAGTCATTTATCTCATCACTGGTTGTGGGCCATTGCTATGTATAAATTGGCTGATGCATTTCCCTATATTATAGCAGTGGCTACAATTCAAGGAAGTGCTTCATTGGCTGTGAAGCACTTTGAAACTTCCCGAGGCTATGAAAGGTACAATAAAAATACAAGTTCTTCTTTCCCTTAAATGAAGACATGGCTTGGTTAATAAAGATGAGTTGGACAAAGAAACACAAACACAAGAAAGACTTATTTTTCAAGGGCTTACTGCATACTGGAAATATTGCTTTATTTTGATTGCTCTTGCATTTTGTTATTTACGAGTTTGGAGATTGGGTAACAGTATGCTCTGGGCATAGTTTGAATAGCTGGAGAATGATATCTTTCTCTGAATAATAACAGTTTTTGAATTCCAAGTGTAAGCTCAAAAACATTCACAGGTGCTATAAATCATGCGTCGACTCTTATATCTGGCTGCTCCTGAGCCAGAATGACATTGGCAATTGACGGCCCAGGTCTTCTTCCCATTTAGAATCTGATTTTGGGTGGCTTCCATGAAAGTAGGAGAGAGAAACAAGTCAAGGGGGCTAACGCTGCTTCTTCATCCTTTTACAAAGAAGCAAAGCATGCCCATGTATGCCTAATGTAAATACAATTGAAATAAACCAGTAATACATCCACTCTACTTCCCTCACTAGCACTTGTGGCCTCCTTACCTAAACAAACACCTCAGTACTTTTCTCAGTATTATCCCTGGTGCTTTGTTTCCTTGGGGGTTCTTTTGAGCAGTGCAGTTCATCACAGAGAAGAGGGAAGGTGGTTCTGCTGGCAATTCCCTTTTGCCATACTTACGATGAAGAAGCAGATGGGGGATATGGAAACTCAAAATATAAGGCTACAAAACCGGCCAGGAACCATGGGAGGCATCTGGTGCCAGTCCAGGCACTCAACCTCTTGCACCTATTGCCTAAGGCACTCCTCTGTGGATTTACCAATGAACAATGAGTAAGAAGACTACACTTCCTTCAGCAGGTTGCTGGTAAGTTGTGGCACCCACTGGACCTAAATCTAGAGGTATTGAAGTGAAGCGATAGTCAAAGACATCACAGCTCTCTGGTCAGAGTTCACAGTCAAGAGACAAATGTTGTGAATTAGATAGAATTTTGCCAAGCTTTTAAGTTGTGCTATTCCTTTCTGTGCTCAGAATGGCTGGTGTAGATGCTAGATAATGAAAAGTATAAAAAACATTTTACTGGCATCTATCAATTTGATAGCATTGCAATTCTCCTGGCATCTGTAATATTTAAAATGGTTAAGGAACATCAATCACGTGAATATACTACATTAATGTGTCAGTTACAGCTTTAAAGCATTAAATCTGGCTTTCTTTTGCAAGTATGCGAGTGTGCGAGTAGGCCTCTTAGGACTTGACACCGTGTGAGAAATATTGAAGTTCGAAAGGCAATGAGGTGCACCCACTGTGATCAGGGGCAATAAATTCAACATATTGTGGGTTTAAGGATGGAAGTCATGAGTAACAGCTTATTAGAATATCTTCCAGGTCTGGAAGAGTGGCACGAATGTGACTAATACTGTGGATCTTGATTCTCAGGAAAGATTAACAGATTGTATTAAAAGAAAGGTAAAGGAACATGGAGACATCAAGGAAGGAGCTGAAACTTTAACATTGAATTAGATCAAAAACAGGGGCATAAGTATTCAAGAGCCAAATACTGTAGACCCTGGAAATCTGAAATAAAGAAACAGTACAGGCTGCAAACACTCAGCAGGTCAGGCAGCATCTGCAGGGCTTGAAACGGATTTAACAGGCTGGATTTTAATGGGCAGCACTATTTGGTTTTGGGTGCAGGTGGGGGTGGTGGGGGTGGGGGGTGAAAATTGAAAAAAATTGACAGCGCATCAGAAAGCTAGCTCACTGACTTCTGTGTTTAACTGCAGCAACTTAGGCTGAATGTGTGCAACCCCTTAGGAGAGGCAGTTTGCCACTTAAGGTAATGATAATCCCTCAATTAGAGCAATATGGACATGGGTTCTGAACTTTAACTTTGAGTCCGTGGGTTTCCTGGAAATTACCAGTGAAAGCAAATTCAGAGCACAGCTACAAGACGGGGGGTTGAGGCTGTGACAAGGAAATATACCAAAAAATATTCAGTTGACAGCTGCTTTCTTAGCTGCTTATGAGAAAGAATTATTCACAGTACTTGTGCTGAGAGGTTACCTCACACCATTTTGTCAGAGGTGCCATCTGCACTTTGGAGTTTTGGAGGTCCTGATCTGCATTTTGGAACTTTGAACTGTCAGATCAGCATAGGTTCTACTTATGTTGCCTTGGACTGCATGTCAGAGCAGGGCCAAGATGACCAGAAACAGCGCAAACAACAGCAGCCAGAACCCTCCTGGTCACATACCTGCAGCTCTGCAGGAAAGAGAGGAACAGCAAAGAGGTGCAGTTTGCAAGACCCCATACCTGGAATGAAACCAGATGGACCACTCAGCACTGACCTAAGAAACGACAAAGGCAAACTCAGCCTTGTTGACCCTGCAAAGTCCTCCTTAATAACATCTGCGGGCTAGTGCCAAAATTGGGAGAGCTGTCTCACAGGCCAGTCAAGCAACAACCTGACATAGTCATCCTCATGAAATCATATCTTACAGATAATGCCTCAGACACCATCATCACCATTCCTGGGTATGTCCTGTCTCACTGGCAGGACAGGCCCAGGTGTGGTGGCAGCACAGCGGTATTCAGTCAGGAGGGCGTTGCCTTGGGAGTGCTCAACATGGACTCCGGACCCAATGAAGTCTCATGGTTTCAGGTCAAACGTGGAAAACAAGGAAGCCTCCTGCTGATTGTCACGTACCGCCCTCCCTCAGCTAATGAATCAGTGCTTGTCCATGTTGAACACCACTTGGAGGAAGCACTGAGGGTGGCAAAGGTGCAGAATGTATTTTGGTGCGTGGGGGGGGGCTTCAACGTCCATCACTAAGAGTGATTCAATAGCACCGCAACTGATTGAGCTGGTTGAGTCAGGACATTGCTGCTAGACTGGCCTTGCAGTAAGTGGTGAGGGGAAAACATACTTGACCTCATCCTCACCAACCTGCCTGCCACAGATGCATGTGCCCATGAAACTATGGGCAGGGGTGACCACCGCATAGTCCTTGTAGAGATCAAGTCCCACCTTCACATTGAGGATACCCTCCATCGTGTGGCATTGCCACTGTGGTAAAAGCCATAGATTTTGATCAGATCTAGCAACTCCAGACGGCATCCATGAGGTACTGTGGGCCATCGGCAGCAGCAGAATTGTACTCAAGCACAATTTGTAACCTCAAGGCCCAGCATATCCTCCACTCTACCATTACCATCAAGCCAGGCAATCAACCCTGATTCAATGAAGAGTGCAGGAGGGCATGCCAGGAGAAGCACCAGGCATACCTAAAAAAAAAAAGAGGTGTCAAGCTGGTGAAGCTTTAACACAGGACTACTTGTGTGCCAAGCAGCAAAAGCAGCAATTGATAGACAGAGCTAAATGGCCCCACAACCAACGGATCAGATCTGAGTTCTGCAGTCCTGCCACATCCAATCGTGAATGGTGGTGGACAATTAAGTAACTCACTAGAGGGGGGGGCTCCACAAATGTCCCATCCTCAATGATGGGAGAGCCCAGCAAATCAGTGCAAAAGATTAGTCTGAAGCACTTGCCACAATCGTCAGCCAAGTGGATGATCCATCTCGGCCTCCTCCAGAGGTCCCCAACATCACAGATGCCAATCTTCAGCCAATTCAAATCATTCCATGTGATCTCAATAAATGGCTGAAAGCATTGGATACTGCAAAGGCTATGGGCCCTGACAATATTCCGGCAATAGTACTAAAGACTTGTGGTCCAGAACTTGCCACGCCCCTAGCCAATCTGTTTCAATGCAGCTACAATATTGGCATCTATGTGGAAAATTGCCCAGGTATGTCCTGTACACAAAAAGCAGGACAAATCCAACCCGGCCAGTTACCGCACCATTAGTCTACTATCGATCATCAGTAAAGTAATGAAAGGGGTCATCAATAGTGCTATTAAGTGGCACTTGCTTAGAAATAACCTGCTTACTGATGCCCAGTTTGGGTTCTGCCAGGGCCACTCAGCTCCTGACCTCATTACAGCCTTGGTTCAAACATGGACAAAAGAGCTGAACTCCAGAGGTGAGGTGTGAGTGAGTGCCCTTGACATCAAGGCTGCATTTGATCGAGTGTGGCAGAAAGGAGCACGAGCAAAACTGGAGTCAATGGGAATCTGGGGAAAACTCTTCACTGTTTGGAGTCATACCTAGCACAAAGGAAGATAGTTGTGTTGTTGGAGGTCAGTCATCTCAGCTTTAGGATAGCACTGCAGGGGTTCCACAGGACAGTGCCTTAGGCCCAACATCTGCAGCTGCTTCATCAATGACCTTCCTTCCATCAAAAGGTCAGAAGTGGGGATGTTCACTGATGATTGCACAATGTTCAGCACCATTCGTGACTCCTCAGGTACTGAAGCAGTCCATGTCCAAATATAGCAAGACCTGGGCAATATCTAGATCTGGGTTGACAAGTGGCAAGTAACATTCGTGCCACACAAGTGTCAGGGATCACCATTGCTAACAAGAGAGAATCTTGACGTTCAACGGCATTACCATCACTGAACCCCCTACTATCAACATCCTGGAGGGGTACCATTGACCAGAAACTGAATTAGAATAGCCATATAAATACTGTGGCTACAAGTGCAGGTCAGAGGCTAGGAATCCATCGATGAGTAACTCACCTCCTGACTCCCCAAAGCCTGTCCGCCATCTACAAGACACAAGTCAGGAGTGTGATGGAATACTCCCCACTTGTATGGATGAGTGAAGCTCCTACAATACTCAAGAAGCTTGACACCATCCAGGAAAAAGCAGCCCGCTTGATTAGCACTCCACCCACAAACGTTCACTCCCTCCACCACCAAAGCACAGTAGCAGCAGTGTGTATCACCTATAAGATGCACTGCAGGGATTCACCAAGACCACCACTTAGACAGTACCTTCCAAACCCATGACCATTACCATCTAGAAGGACAAGGGCAGCAGATGGATGGGGACACCACCACCAGGAAGTTCCCCACCAAGTCACTCACCATCCTGACTTGGAAATATGTTGCCATTCCTTCACTGTCCCTGGATCAAAATCCTGGAACTCCATTCCTAACAGCACTGTGAGTGTACCTATACCACATGGACTGCAGCGGTTCAAGAAGGTAGCTCACCACCACCTTCTCCAGGGTAACTAGGGATGGGTAATAAATGCTGGCCCAGCCATCAAAATCCATATTCTGTGAATGAATAAAAAAAAACCCAGAGGATTAAAGTTCTTGATATATCTGAACACCAGTGCCTCAGGAAGCCCAGGGTTAAGCATCAAGTGGTGGCAGACATTTGCAGTCTGTTGAGACAAGACCTGCTGCTAAGTGGACCTGTTGGCCTCACTTTCTCAGTGGCTGTTACAACTGCTTTCAACATTTTTTCTCTGGGTCCTCCTGCAGCTCTGCTGGAGAAATTTGCAGGATCATGCAGTCGGTTGCACAAAAATTCATAAAGACAGATGACTAGTGAATATTTTGCCACAGCTGATAATTTTGCCAACTGTTCCTGTGATTGATGCCAGTCAGAGTGAGTGGGAGCTCAGATATACAGCTCTGCTTGGCTTCCCACAGGTGCAGGATGTCATCAAGATGCACACGTATAACTAATGCACGGGGATCACCCAGGGCCGTTCATCAACTGCAAGGGAATTCATTCCATCAATGTGGAGCTGGTGTGAATCACAGAAAGATCTTTATGTAAGTGCACAGAGATTTCCAGGAAGTATCACGGTGCTTTCATCCTTGGCAGTCCACCTTCACAGATGTCTCTGCAATTGGGAACAGAGTTACAGACTGACTGATCAGAGACAAAGGATATCCACTTAACATGCAGCTGTTAACACTGTTAACATTCAGAAAGCCCCTAGGAGCTGTCCAATGTATGCTATGCGAATACTAGATGTGTCACCAAATAAGTTATTGGTATGCTGAAAATACACTTCAGGTGCCTGCACAGATCTGGGGGTGCCCTTCAGTGTGAACTAGCCAGGGTCTCCAGACTAATTGGTATGCTCAGCAAACATTGTGCAGTAGCTAGAATTCCACCTGCAGCAGTAACAAGGCACAGAGCACAGTGCCTTCTCAGAGGAGGAGGAAGACGAGAAGGTGAAGATCCACAGGGCAATATTGCTGCCCAGGATGCCCACCAGTGCACTCACCTTAAACCTCACATAAAAAATACTTCTGTCCTCCTCAACCGCTCCACCCACCCCATCCAAAGCCACTGCCAAACGATAGCCCTGCAAAAAACCAAGCATCCTTCTCACAGCCTCCCATTATTGCCATTGATCATCAAAAACTTGACAACCAGCAACCAAGAGTGGGCAACACAGGAAGGTAGTGCCAAATGCAAATATTTGAGTGCAGCAATTGCACAACAAGGTTGAATAGCATAAAATGTTCACTTAACAATCCTGCAATGTACATACCCATGTGCACTACAAACCTTTGTTCTTTCTTTTCCTATTGCTTCTACATGGTGCAACCCGTGTGTCCTCAGCAGAAGTGAGGCAGGCTGCTTGTAACCCTATTCTGACTATTGGGTTACTCTTGCCTGACATGCTCTGGGTTTTGGGACCCATGACAGCCCCACCAAAGGCTGCCCTACTTGCAAATGTACAGTGCCAGATTTGACCTCTGGGACATGAGACAGCATGTAGTGTACTGATTGAGGTGTGGGCTAATAGGTGAGATGGAATGGGCAATGGGTAATGGAAGTGCTTTCAGCCAAGTTCCCACTTCCATTTTGCCATCATCCCGCTCATGGCCCCACTGCAAATTCCTGCTACTACTAAGCTGCAGATTTGTGGGGCACTGAAAGATCAAGATTATGGGCATGTTGCTTTGGAGAAGGCACCTGGTGCTATTGCTGCTGTTGCTGCAGTTGCAGCTGGAGCATGTTGTAGTGGAGAGCTCCCTGCCCTCGAGTCTCCGCAGAGAGGGACAGTGTAGCTGCGTGAGCTACTCCCATGTCAGTCTGAAAGTTAGCAGCAGGGAAATGCAGCAGAGCCTGGGGGAAGCCCTTCCAGGCTGCTGACAATTGTCTGTCCGGCAATGAAAGAAAGAGCGCATTGAAAAGCAGCCTCTCAGCCTGGCCATTTCCTCAGATCTTCAGTGAAACTCAAAGCCTTCACAGTTTATCAATTTTACTGAGATGGTGCTTTCACCTTCTCCATCCTGCCGAATTGGAGGCACATTGTGAGAAAAGAGGGATTCCCTTTGGAAGATTCCTCTTCGCCTCTTAATGAGTTTAATTGCCTTCCCACCTTAGCTGCAGAGTTTAGAAAGATTTCTACCAATCTAACCCTGGGTAGGACAAAAGGGGCAGGAAAACATCAGGATACCAGTTAAACAACCCTTTTGCCAAGTTCTTGCCCCCACCTTCCCTTTTCCAAATCCACCTCCAACTGCCTGGGAAAATTCATCCTCCCCTAGGCAGAGGCTACTGGTCAGTGAGTGAGGTGGTTTATTTTCATCTCCAAGAGTCCAGAAACTTGTGGTCAATTGTAAAACCACCACCAATAACTTAAGCTGAAATTCTTTTTTATTCATTTCTCCTCAGGATGTGGGCGCTGCTGGCAAGGCTGACTTTATCATCATATTTAGTTGCCTTGAACAGTTGGCAGTGGGCTTTCTGTTTGAAACACTACAGTCCTTGTGGTCCTACTACAATGGTACTAAGTAGGGGAATCCAGGATTTTGACTGAGTAGTTATACAAAAACTGTGATAAGCTACTATGAGAGAAGCATTTTGCACAGTGGACCAGTGATTATGATAGAGGACTAGCTACCAGAGTCCGTAAGTTTAAATCACAGCGCTCAAACTCCACACTGACTGTTTGACTATGAAGTTCAGGCTCAAGCTGCTGCTGCTGCTCCTTCTCCTCTGTATCTTCTGTTTTCAGTATGTTGGTGTCATCTGGAGGTTTGGCTGGTCTGACTGAAGAAGAGTATTTTCTGCCATCTGCAAAGGAGCTAGAATAACTGCCTCTGCAAAGAGTGAGGACAATTCTGAACTGAAGTCCCACTCAAGATCATCAACACTGGAGACCTTCTCAGGAATCTCCAGTTCAGTGTAGTTGACTCCAGTGGTTGTTTTGACCATTTTGAGGAGGATGGGGGCAACAAAGGCATCTCTGCTCAGGAGAGAAAAGGGTTGATTGCAGATAACATACAGAATTTTGATTAGTTGCTTGTTGCCATACAGGAACAGTTCTTGAATCATGCCTATGACCGGTAGTTGAATTCCTCCAGGACCATACAGCGGGGTGTCTGTTTGCCCATAGCCAGAGGCCTTTTAGGCATGGTTCCTGACCCGACAAGACTGTCGGACTGGCTCCTGTGTCTAACTTGAAATTTGTGAGGTGACCATTTATTGATATGTCAGCGTTCCAAAATGTGAATCAGGGACCCTTAATTTCACCCAAGAAGCATTGTTGGGCTTCTTCTTGGTGTAGCTCATCTATCTCATGGACTTGTTTAAGATTCTCTGCACTTCTCAAGGCTTTGGACTTACATATCTTTCTAAACTGTCCCAGGTGGTTGCAGTGAAAGCTCTGCATAGTGATTGTTGGACACTGTTCTTTCCTGTGAGGTCTTTTGACAGCACAGCACTGACATGGTCTGCCACCATCTTGTGTTTTGCTTGAGTATTGTTTTCCTTACCCTGGAGTCTCCTTGCCCTTTTCTTGCTTTATGCACTGGACTGTTGGGATTGCTCTGTACCACAGTTTAACCTTACTGTGTAAAATGGGTCGGTTTTTCTGGTGGACTTCTGATTATCTGACAATTTGGATGGCTTTTTTCCAAAGTCAGATCTTCTTTAGATTGGAATACATCCAAAAGCATATCATCTGCCACTCCCGCTACTATTCGGTCTCTTATGGGCTCCAACTTAAGATCTCCATAGTCACAGCCTTCAGCCAATCTGTATAACTCATTTATGAAAGAGTCTATGGGTTCCCCGGCTTTTGGACTCTCTTGTTAATTTTGCTCACTCCAAAATTTTATTGCTTCTTAGGCTAAAGTCGATGTCAAAGGACTTCATGATGCCTTCAAAGTTAGCAGAAGATTCACTTATTCCTTATCTGGCAATTTTGTGTCAGCCATTGGACCTACTAAATATACTAGTGTATTCACTAGTTCAGCATCTGTTTTCTTATTCAAGCCTGCTGCTATCATGTACCTTAAAAATCCTCTTCTCCATGATGCCCAATTTTGCACCTGGTCTGGCCCTTCTATCTACCTTAATTGGTCTGGCAGTGTTGCATTACCATCCATGGCTGTTTTCAGCACAGGGGGACACAAATTTAATACTTTTTAAGTGTGTTGCAGTAACAGTTTTTTTTTCTTCTCTTTCCACACTTGTCGGGATTTGTCGGTTTCCTGTCATGGATACAGAGCCATTTTAAATGACTCTGCAGAAAATCTTTTGAATGAATCATTTTGGCCAACTAGTTGGTTTTCTAAGCTTGGAGAATCGAATGAAGCCAATTTTTTGCCCCGACAACTCTAATTTTTTTTTTCGATCACAGACGGTTTACAGTGTTATGGCACGAAATCTCAATCCTGGCTATGGCATTCTTCAAGCTGCGCTCATTAAAACAATCGGTCTGCCAGCACTGCCTGATTATTGCTCTGAACTTAAAAGTGTATTTCAGCCCTTTTTTTGGAGTTTGCTCACCCTTTTGATCTCTGGCTAGGTCCTTTGATTCTGCTTTCAATTGGGTCTCACAATGGGCTGCCACATGCTCAGGTGGAGTCCTCTTATGCTGTACAGTGGATCTTTCTTCTGCCTTCTGCCTCCATGCCTGTAATAAACTTTTTAGGTGATCTCCAGCTGTAAGGTCTTCATGTTAGGCACACTTCTCTCAGGTCAGGCCACAGTTTCTGCTCTTCTTCATCGTTGGGGAATTTGGGATCCGTAACCTGCTGCCATCATGTTGTAAGGTTGTATGTTGTCTCATGAAGAGGTTTAGAGGCTTGTATGGCTAAGCAATAACTGCCTATTAATAAAACATAATTATGTACATATATATAGGTTACAGCCCTGACTATGTGCTATCTTCATGCTGACTTCCATCAGACTTACTATTACACTTTACTACACCCGTGTGACCTCTACACCATAATGTAGGCACTACTGTTTCCCCAGTCCCACATTAACCCTTACGGCAATGTGTTTGACTCTTAAATGCCCTCTGAAATGGCCTAGCAAGCAATTCAGTTCTCAAGGGCAATTAGGGACGGGCAATAAATGCTGCCCTAGCCAGCGACACCCACATCCCACGAACGAATAAAATAAAAATCCTGAACTCCTTCATACCACAGTAATATTCTTCAAGGATGGGTTTCTGCCACCTTTATGGGGCTGGCATACATAATTCCACTTTGTGTATGGCTCTTAGCGTTACTAGCATTAAATACTGGGTTAAAAATGAAATAGAATGTTGCAACTTGGGAAGCCAGATTACTATTGGTCCTTCTTTTAATAGGCCTGGCAAGCTGCACATACCTACCATGCATTCCAAGGCAACATGCTAGCCAAGCGGAAATCAATTTCAGGATGCTGCAATGCCATGAGTGACACTCAGGCAAATGCTGGCGGCATGAGAAAGAAAATATCACATCGGAAATTGTGGACCAGAGCAGACCTAAGAAGTATTGTCAAGATTGTTTTTTAATTCATTCATGGGATGTGGGCGTCGCTGGCTAGGCCAGCATTTAATACCCATCCCTAATCGCCCTTGTTCAGAGGGCATTTAAGAGTTCTCCACATTGCTGTGGGTCTAGAGTTACATGTAGACCAGATCAGGTAAGGACAGCAGATTTCCTTCTCTAAAGGACATTAATGAACCAGATGTGTTTTTACAACAATCGACAATGGTTTCTTGGTCAGCATTAGACTTTTAATTCCAGATTTTTTATTGAATTCAAATTCCACTATCTGCTATGGCAAGATTCAAACCCAGGCCCCCAGAGCATTACTCTAGAACTCTGGATTATAATACCACTATGCCATTGCCTTCCTTAATAAGGAAAACCTTGCCATTTGGTGGCAGCAGCTTATTAGGTGACATTACTCCTTGGAAAGCTGAACAGAGCTGGCCTGACTTCATATCGAGTTAGGACAATCCAATTTTAGGCAAGGGTTTTAAACAAGTATTAGGCTCCACATTAGTTTATGCAAAGGGACTCCAGGAACCAAAATGCTACTGTGTGTGTGTCTGACGATGTCCGAAAGCAGGAAGTTATCCTCCTGAGTTGGACTTCATTCTGCATAGAAAATGGTGCAACAAAGTCCAAATTCTACCCTACTGGGTTTCCCCAGAGCAATCTATTTTGTCTTCTCTATTATTGGTGCATTTCCTGAAGATTGACAGTGCAGTTCCTGCACCTTGCCCTCCTGGCCCTAGAGATGTGTGATTTGAGGCCTAGCAGTTCCAACTGCTAATGTAACATTGCCAGCTTTGGTCTCTGTGAAAACTCCATTCGTGGAAAAGAGGAGACCAGCTGGATCCCTTGACTGCAAATGAACTGGTGCAGCTGCAAAACAGATTCTTAACATATGGAGCCTTGGGGCAAACGACTAGTAGATCTGTTTCAAATGTTCAACTTAATGTATTGAGGAGTTTATTATGCACAACAATCATTTTGAATAAATGAGAAAATGATGTCATATTGTCAACATGGATGCAATAGAGCCTCAAAGAGCTTGAGAAAAATGCACCATAAGGTTTGAAAATCATAAACACAGAGAGAAATTATGATAGTCTTAGTACTGTATTTTTTCCTTATGGGAAATGCCTAACTGCTTCTAATCTTTGAGCTTCTAAAAAACGCACATATATATGTGTGTGTATATATATATATATATATATTTTTATATTTAGCAAATGCTTACTTTATATATGCTTAATCATTTTACAATACTTCAAAGCTGGTCATGTAACAGATTATCTGTAAAATGCAGCGAGATGTAGTTATGGATTCGCGCTTTCTTGTGGGACCTGAGATCTGTGTCTGCTTTACATGTGCCCAGCTGCACTTGCGTGGTCTCTATGCAAGCTATTGTCCAACCATTAAGATCAAACTGCTCATTGGAATTATTGTGTGGCCCTTCAACCACTCAGGAATTAGAAAGACCAACAATGAAGGCCCAGCCGCAAGTCCACTGACTCCACTGCAGCAGGTTCCTGGAGGAATTTATTTTTATCTGCCGAATTAGAAATAGTGTGCTGGCAAACTTTCAAAGTGTAGTTTCATCGCAAAGTTTTGAAAACAAAATGGAGTTAGATAAATCTGACAAGGCTGCTTTAAAACACAGACCAATAAATGGAAAATGTTATATCAAGCTGTATTCGTTTAAGAATTCTACTGCTGTGGAATAAAGGCTAAGAAGATAGAAAAGGGAGCAATATCTTTTTTAAAATCATTCTTCAGAACGTGGGTGTCGCTGGCAAGGTCAGAGTTATTGCTCATCCATAGTTGCATTTGATATGGTTGTGATAAGCTGCCATTTTAGGAACATAGCCTTTGTCATGTTTTGTTTTGCTTCAATGGGACTAAGGCTCTTATATGTAGTTTCCTATCTTCAGGGTGGCAATGATGAAGGTGTTCTCTGATTCCTATTTTTAACAAAATTCCCAAATCATTTTTTCTTTAAGTCTATATACCTTTTGCCAGGAATTATGACTGTAGGAAGTTTTCCTTATGGCGAGTTCCCTATCAACAGCCATGGCCATTACACGGAGAGGGCTGTGGTGCTGAATGGAACAGCAGCCCAATGGCACAAGGGCAGACCATTGGCCTGACACCCATGGCCTGAATTTTACCCTTGGCGTGTGCCCGAAGTCGGTGTGGCCGGAAGCGGAGGTAAAACCTGTTCCCGGCTGAAATTGCTGTGAACGCGATCTTACACTGGCCAGTTAACGGCCAGCCAGCGTGAAACGCGCCCAGAGAAAGGCTCAGCTCTGCTGTTGGGGGCGGGTGCCAAGGCAGACAGATGCATCAGGGCACTGCAGGCCTCCAAATAAGAATCAAAGCACAAAATGCTGCAAAAGAATGTCCGTGCAGCATAATCAAGTACCTGAAAGCATACTCATTTAAAAAGCAGTCCTCGGATATTTATTTTAATTTTAAATCTTAACGGAGATTTCATCCCGCCCTTGGATGAGGTTTCATCAAAAATGTAAAGCCCGCCCGGCCGATAAGGGCTGGACGGGTCATGAAAAATTACCTTCAATTGGGCCTTTACTGAACTTAATTGCCCGCTTAATTGTCGGCGGCCGCTCTTCTGCGCGTGCCCACCGAGCAAAATATCGTGCCAGTGCTCAATGACGTCGGGACGTTCATCCAACATCATCTCGCGCGACCTTATGCCCATTCAGGTCAGGCGTGTGCCCGCCCCCGGTATGTAAAATTCCGACCCATATTTTGCCAGTAAGACAGTTGAGCATCTGATACCATAAAAGGCTCATGATTCCTCTTATAAGAATAGAATCCGTAAGTATCTGGGATGTCACAATTGCTTATTTGATTAATAGCAGCCTATCAGGCTATCTGTGGTATGCAGTCAGTGTACACTTGTTACAATTTTTGGAATGTGCGTATTGCTGGCAAGGTCAACATTGGTTATCTTCAAGAAATCAATGTTGGCCCTTCTTCTTGAACCATGTGGTCCCACAATCTGTTAAGGAGGGTGTTCCAGGATCTTGACTCAGGCTAGAATGTACTGTACTTTACTAATGAACTTCAGCAGCAGAATTGGCTATTGTTACAGCAGGTGCTGTATGTGTGGAATAACGTATAGAATAATCTACAAAAGTACTCAGTTCTTGCAATTTGCAATGACATACCACCTCAGTGTTACCAAAAGTGTGTTGTGGTTAATATCATTTATACTTATGCAAAGTTTCTTTTTATTTCTTCTTAGGATGTGGGTGACTCGTACAGACTTTATTATTGCCCATCCCCCAGAGGGTGTCGATGGGTGACTTTCTTAAAGAGCTGCAAACTTTATGGTGATAACATTTCCATGATGGTGCAATGTAGGGAACTTCAGGATTTTGATCTATCAACGCAGAAGAAGATGAGAAGTATATGGTTCGCTGAATTCAGCAGCACTTTGATCTGGTTGAGGACATTAGCCAACATGAGTTGGAGAAACAGGAGCAAATTTCAAGCTACATGGAAGAAATTTAATTGCTAAGGTTATCCACCCTGGTACCGTAGTAGCACTCTGGCCTCTGAATCAGAATTTTCAAGTTTTATTCCAGGAATTTAAGCACATAATCCAGCCAAACATTCCAGTCAGTCTTTTTGATGACATATTAAGTTGGAGTTCTATCTGTTCTCTCAGATGGACTTAAAAGATCATATTGAACTATTTTGGAGAAGAGTAGGGTAGTTACTTGATTTGTCCTAGTTCATCCCACAACTTTCAGTGTGCTTTAAGATCTTTGAGCGTCTTAACCTGCAATGCATATCCCTGAAACTAGAGATCATCCCTAATGTTCTGGCACTCACCACCTACATCTAAAATGGTTTCCAAAAGACAGGCATAGTGCTACTGGACCTCACAGCTACCTATGGTACAGTGCGGTACACTGGCCTACTCTTAAAGCTGCCAAGAATGCTTACAAACTGAGTAGGAACAGTTGTTGAAACACTCCTTCGCAAAAGACAATTCAGAGCCCACTGTGGGCAAGGGAAAGTGCATGGAGAAGACAGGTCCACAGACTAACACAGAGCTCAGTGCCAGCCCCAATCCTGTTCAACGTTTATACAAATGACCTATAAACAGCCACATCCTGTGAGTTAATCTATTCTGATGACATCTGTTGTGCCACCCAAGCTCTATCCTTCTGCACTCTGGACCAGGTCTTTTAACAAAGACATTACAAAGTTGACAATCTACTGCAGCACATGGCGTCTCATGTTAAATCCCACTAAAAACATATCCAGTGTAATTCACAATGCCAGTGCCAAAAAAAGAATTGCACAAATGGCCAGAGGCTGAAGCATGATCCCGACCCAACATACTTGGCAGTGATTCTGGATAGGTCTCTGCCCTTCCTGGAACATTTGAAGAACACAGCAGCAAAGGTCAAAACCAGAAACAATCTACTCACCAAACTTGATGGATCTAATGGGGTACCACTGCCACAACACTCACCTCAGCACTTGCCCTATCATGCTCCACAGCAGAGTACTATACACCTTTCTGGCAAAGGGCATCACTCACACATCTTGATGACACTCAACTGTTATGGCACAGCCGATGGTAAATGCTGAGTTGTTCAAATCCCAAAGGGAAACTTGAAACAACTGCCACAACTTGTTTTGCAGTTTGTATAAATTTTGAGATGCGTGCTTTGAATTCCAGTCGTAATAAGACCACCAAGTCTTATTGGTTTTACAAAACTAGATTAAACATTTATTAATAAGAGAAATGATTTTAAACACATACATAGATCTAAAAATTACTATTATGATAACTTCTAAATCTCCAACTTAATCTGACTCCCAGTTACACTTTCGTTAAGACAACAGTAAGACACAGATACTTTAAAAGACCCAGGCAAGGTGACTCACAATACTCTGAACTGGTCGAATTCAAAGTGAGTTTTCTTAACTTCAGTTCTTTGAAAACAGCAGCTTGAGGCATAAATGCTGAAGGCTTTTCACACTTGTTAGATCTTAAAAATGCCTACCCTTACACATAGCCTTCGCTGCTTTTATACATATTTTCCCCTTTGAATGCAAATTCCCATTGTTTCACTATGTCTTTGGACTTTATCATTCTGATAATAAAAACCTCTCATAGCACTAAGTTTTACCAGTGATCTTTGGGAAAAATAAACACACTGTTTCTAAACTTCACCTGTCTAGGTGACACATTTCATCCCTACTTTGAAAACAACCTAGTCTGGTTTATTTCAAAATGCAAACGCCCTTTTACACCTTACATTCTAAACTTCCCCCATGTTTACCATGTTTACATCAAAGCCTTCAGACCAGCTACCTTTAATCCAATTAAGTCTCTCTCTCTCATACACACACACACACACACACACACACACATACAGATACAAATACCACTATTTTACAATAAATTCCAATAACATTATGAGAATTATTATATCATCCTAATACCTGAATGCAACAATGCATGGCATAACTTGAATTCTCCACTCAACACCCCTCCCCTGGCTTCCTTTCCTAGCAAACATCACTCAGCCACACATCTGCCGACTGACAAAAACCCACAAGTTGGTTGAAACCACCAATGCTGTACCTCACTTAACACCCCATGGTGACCTGTTCAACTCACCTACTGCCCACCTTCCATCTCAATGCCCCATTTGAAGCAACCTTCCTGAGAAATATCTGTCAGCAGACATCCTTTGGATCAAGGAATGGGAAACATGGGAAGTGACTAATAAGTTCCTTGTGACAAATCTCATCTGACAAATGGCAGGCTTTGAACTGCCATGGTGACAGGGGTCCTTGCTAAATAGGCTCAGGACAGGCCAGGGCCCCTGTGCAACCAAACTCCACCACTGGGGCCTCAGTACAAACTCCTTATGTACATGTGGAATGACACAAACAATGGTGCACATTACCAAAGAGAGACTACTCTAAAGACTAAGTGGCGGACTAATCATCTTAAACTCAACAAATGAGGAGGCTATCACTTAGGCTCCGGGGATTTGCATTCACTAAATAAATAAATAATCACTGAGAAAAGGCACTCGAAGCTTTCCATCTTGCATTCATCAGGACATTCGCAAGAAAACCAAATGTAAACGGAACAACAATTTATACTTCCTGAGAAGAGAGCGCTGATTAGTTGGAAGTGGACTCTGATTGGTAGAGGTGTTGCCGTGGAGATTGCACCAGTTAAGTGATCACTGAGAGTTAACTGCCTCGTTTTGTTCAAATTCAAACCAGGCAGTTTGACTCTGATTGGTCAAGGCGTATCCCTGGTGAATGAACCAGAGAATGGCTGTTGCCTATTTTGTTCAGTTGAAACAGGTGTAATAAGTCTACATGTTCTTTGAGTCTGCAAAGAACAGGGTTCTGTGTATTAATATATGTAGCTGCTGGCACAAGTAAGTGCGCCAAATTGTGAGCCTGACTGATAATCTTAAATTGATTGGCAGCATAACTCTTAGAACACACAGAATTGTTTAGCAAATGTTGTCCAATGGCAAAATCACATATAATGTTGGACACTGTGTTTTGATTTTGCAAGCACGGGCTGGTTGGGTACAGTCGGTACATTGCCTGTTGTGAGCAGCAGAAGCAACATGCTGTTTGATACAGCCCTCCAGTCTTTGGGACGTACGGCCTACGCACTGAGCATCACACTGGCACTGAAATTCATATATCACATTACTCATTTGGGTGATAGGCAGAACGTCTTTTTGGCTTGATGGCAGCATCCTGTTAGTGGCAAACACCACTCGTGCTGCTATTGCATAGGCCCATTCATGGGTTTGTGCAACATAAAGTGAGCAATGATCTGATCAGTATAGCCATTATCTTGCAGGATGGCTTTGATGCACTCTATTTCAACATCAAGTTTGCACAGTAAACAAATAGCTCGGGCCCTATTTACGAGGTCGCGAATAAGGCCAATCATATAGTGCATGGAACTGTAGAAATCCCAACACTTATATTGACCAGTGAAGGTAGGCTTGTGGTAGATGATAATAGAGAATCCCCTGGCAGATTTTTCAACTAGCATACTAAGGAAAGGGACCTCATTTGACTGCTCCATTTCAAAGGTAAATTTGAATGCAGGATGGAGCCCATTAAAATATCTAAAGAAATTCTTACATGTAGCTGTGAATTCAAATATAGCAAATGTATCATCCACATATTGGGAATATATAAGAGGTGGGAGGTTAGATCTCATTCCATTGAAGACACTTTTATTATGTAACCCAACAGAGCTGGGCCTAGAGGGGATCCCACAGCAACATTATCTATTTTGGCGTACATGTTGCCGTTAAAATTGCATGAGTTGTTGAGTTCATAAGTTCAATAAATACTGATTCACACAATGGCAGCGTGTCTAGAACGATATGATATAGTGCTGCAGCACAAATATCTACGGTTCCCTTGAGCGGTAAATTGGTGGATAGGTGAATAATGTCCTTCACCTTGTATGTGGGAAATATGCTCAAATTGGTTGTAGCAACTTGCCGAGCCATTTGGTCAGTTCACGTTGTGCAGAATTGATCATAGATAAGATAGGGCATAAAGGGACATCACTTTTTTTGCGTCTTGGGCAACCAATCCATACGTGGAAGTTGTAAGCCGTGAGGATGAACTCTATTATATATATCACCTGGCAACTCATTATGCTTACACAAGTCGAACAAGCATTTTGTTAGCTTGCTTTCAGAAAAGGCTGTCAAATCATACTGAGCAGCAGGTCCAATGGATAAGAAATTGGACCCATCATTAAAAATGGCATGCATTTTCCTGATATGGCCACACTTGTTAAGGTGACGATTCCAATCCCTTTGTCGAGTTTACAGATACATAAATCTGGGTTGGCCTTAAGGCCTCATAACACTACCAGATATTCACATTGCATGTGAAAGTCAGCCAAGACATTCAAAATCCTGCAATATGTGTGCGCTAGATCAGCAAGGCGTGCTTTCAAAGATTCTGTATCTTCAGCGGACGTTGGCTTCAACTGAACAAAATAGGTGACAGACTTTCTCTGGTTCAATCCCCAGGGCAATGCCTTGACCAATCAGAGTCAACTCTCAACCAATCAGCACCCTCTTCTTATGAAGTATAAATTGTTGTTTCCTTTACGTTTGACATTTTGCAAATGTCCTGATGAGTGCAAGATGAAGACCTTTGACGTGTCCTTTTTCAGTGATACTCAATTTCTGTACTACCAAATGACTAAATAAATAATCCCACAGCTAACATCACTAAATGAGATTATCTGGTCATTATGTTAGTACTGTTTGTGGAATCTTGCTGTGGCAAATTGTCTGCTTCAACAATACTTCATTTGCTTGTAAAGAGGTGTGGGACATCTCGAGGTCGTAATATACACAATGGACCAGATATTGCTGGAGAGAGGCATCTCATGCTGTGCTCCATTACACTTACAATTACACATTTAGGTTTAAAAATCCTTTAACCACAAATTCAAGCTGATAATGGCACAGAGAGGACATCAAAATATTTCAGTTCCTCCAACTCTGTCTTATCTGTTCAGATGATGCCACCTTCCAAATTGGTACTCCTGGCATGCCTTCCTTCTTGCTTAACCAAAGGACACTGCACTGTGGTTGACAGGGCCCTCCACCATGTCCAATCCATTTCCCACACCTCTGCCCTCACCTCTTCCCCTCCTTCCCAGAACCATGATAGGGTCCCCCTTGTTCTCACTTTTCTCTCCACCAGCCTCCGCATTCAAAAGATCATCCTTCACCATTTCTACCAACTCCAGCGTGATGCCACTGCCAAAAACATCATCTCCTCATGCCCCCCCCCCACCACCCCCCATTAGCATTCCATAGGGACCATTCCCTCCGTGACACCCTGGTTCACTCCTCCATCACCCATAAATCCTCATACCTTTCCCACAGCACCTTCCCATACAGTCACAGAAGGTGCAACACCTGCCCCTTTACTTCCTCCTTCCTCACCATCCAAGGCCCCAAACACTACTTTCAGGTGAAGCAGAGCTTCACTTGCACTTCCTTCAATTTGATCTACTGTATTCTCTGGTCCCAATGCGGTCTCCTTTACATAGTGGAGACTAAACGCAGACTGGGTGACTGCTTTGCGGAGCACCTTCACTCAGTCCACTAGCATGACCCAGACCTCCCTGTCACTTGCCTTTTCAGCTCACCATCTTCCTCTCATGCCCACACATCCATCCTTGGCCTGCTGCAATGTTCCAGTGAAGCCCAACGCAAACTGGAGGAACAGCACCTCATCTTCCGATTAGGCACTTTACAGCCTTCCAGACTTAACATTGAGTTCAACAACTTCAGATCATGAACTCTCTCCTCCATATTTACTCTTTTTAAAATCCAATTGTTTTTTGTTTGTTTTTTAATTTTAATTTTTTGTTTTATTTATTTGTTTATTTATTTTAATTAATTTATTTATTTTTTAAAATCCTTTTCCCCCAACACCCCACTCCCCCAACCCATAGGACCATCTGTCACTGGTTTCTACATTGCTCTTTCACAAAGCACTGACCATTGTTCTGCTATTAACACATTCTGCTTTCTTACCTTTATACCACTATCAGCACCTTCTTTAGTCTTTACCACGACCATTAATACTCCTTTTGTCTTGTGTTCATGACATCTTTGTCAATCTCTCCTTAGATCCCACCTATTCCTGACCTTCGATCTTACTCCACCTGCTCCACCTTAAACAGTATAAAATCTATCACATTTCTACTTCCCTGTAGCTCTGAAGAAGAGCCATACTGACTGGAAATGTTAACTCTGTTTTTCGCTCCACAGATGCTGCCAGATCTGCTGAGTTTTTCCTGCATTTTTTTTTTCAGGTTTTCAGCATCTGCAGTACTTTATTTTCATCAAGACATCTGGAATCCTGGTGAACAAAGCAACATTTCCATAACAAATTAGATTTAAGCATTGAAAAATAAAGAGGAAGGAATGAAAACTTGGTGAAATAGAGTGTGTCAATTCAAAGTCAAGTCAAATAAGAAAGAGAAATAAATTGAAAAAGAAAGATTGACAGAGAGAAAAGAGACAATATGGAAAAATTTAAAAAGTAAAAATTTGAAATTTCCCATTTTTAAAATCCCTAAAACAATTCACTGCCTGAAGAAACAAGACTCGACAATTCTTATTGTAATTATTATTGCTTATTTATGGGGCATAATAAGTTAATTGGTAGTCATTAACAATTATCACCTCATTAAAATGGTACTTACACTAATAATTGCTAGACTTAAATTTTTTGGCAGTTAATGGGCAATTAGTGTGCAAATGCAGCAGCTTTGTGAATCTCACAGGGAGATTAAGTGTGAGATGCCACTTCCATGGAACTAATGGTAAATAATGCAAGTTGAACAGCAAAATGTGACATTTGCAGTTCACAGGATATCTCTTCCTCAATACGGGTTCACAGCTGATTTGTACATTAACAACAGCCTGTATCGTTCAGATACATTTTCTTTTCAGTAAAATCTGGCCATAAATATATATTAGTTCTTTCTTCTTTAAGAATAATTGAGTTTATATAAAGGATCATTTGAATTGTCTAAAGGATATTTCAAGGTTGTGAGAAGTTCACAATACATTGGGATGAGTGTCTGGTGTTTACAGGGAAGCAGAAGGAGCAACAAGAGCAGCACTGCATGATACCAAACATATAAACATACGGAATTGGAGCAGAAATAGGCCAATCAGCCCCTCGAGCCTGCTCCACCATTCATTAAAATCATGGCAGAACTGTTTGAGTTTCAAATTCCATGGGCAGATCATTGCCCTTTGGCATGCGGGATCAGCAGGGGCGGGAGGGGTGATTGGAAGCCACCCGCAATCGGCAGCGCACTGTGATTTTAGGCAGGTTGGCCAATTAAGGCCTGCCCAACGTAAGATGAGGGATGAGTGCGAAGTGGCGGGCAGGGGCAGGAGCGGGTGCTCAATGTCCGTCAGGTCCAATGGCGACCCGGCGGCCAATTCAAATGCAGCCTCAGCAGCCCTTGGAAGGCTGCCACTGAAGGACACGGAAATCATGATGGAGAGGATACGGGTGGACATGGCAGGTGGGAGGGCAGGTCGACGGGGCATTCGGCCCCACGTTTCTCCAATGAGTGCCTCGCTGCACTCCTGGAAGAGGTGGCAGCGCAGAGAGAAACCCTTGTCCCCAGGGACGGGAGGAAGAGGCATCCCACCTCACCAAAAATGCCTGAGAGGAGGTGGCATCCAGGGTCAGCAGCTGTGATGTAGTAAGGCACACAACGGTGCAATGCTGGAAGCACTTCAACGATCTTCTACAATCGGGAAGGTTGAGTACTGTGTTGGCATGCGTCACTTTGCAGAGCAGTTAAGAGCTGCCCAACCCCCGTGGAACTCAGGTGTTAAGAGTGTGAGTGGAAAATGTCAATGAGGCAGCATCTGGGCAAGGGAGTGAGGTGTGGCTGCTTGGACTGAGTGCAGTTCTTGAGGCCCTAGAGTCATGAATCAGCTGACACCTGTGAGGTGTTCCTCAGGCAGGGTTGGCCAGGCTGCAATGGCACTGCAGGTAGAGAGTGGATTAATCAATGCTTCTCCATCCTTTCAGGAGAAAACATCCCATAACAATGCAGAAAGGTTGCATACTTGTTGGGGGGCTGCCACCCTTACTCATCTTCACTCGTTATGAGCAGGAGGCCCTGGAGCTGGAGAGGCGCCATGCACCTAGGTCAATTGGCTGCGATGAGGTTGGGTTACCACAGGGAGGTAAGAGTGCAGTGCACTGACGTGAGAATGTCGGTGATTGCAAACATTCTACTGTAGTCTCTATATTGATGTGAATCTCAAACCTGGAATTCCCACTGATAATAGAAAGACAAGGGCACCCTGATGCACACTGATCTCTGTCTCATGAGGCTACCAGGCAGTAACAGTGTGATGACTTCAACTACTGACATATCCTTGTTCTTCCTTTTAGGATCACCAGCAGCCCTTTGGGATGAGGACCCTGAAGACCCACACCTGACCCCTGAGGACCACACTGATCAGAACGCACCTGCGTCACACTCACTCTCTCAAACAGGCACCAACGCAGATACCAGCACCTTGGTGGGCATTAGATCACCAGCTACTATCTCAGTGCACATTGATGAGGGCACTCCACACTCGCTTGAGGTGCAGGCAGAGGCAGAGAGTGCCCAGGGTGCTGGCAGTTGGAGGACGGCTGGGGGCCAGGACAATGCTCAGTCGATGGCTGATGATGGGCCTCTGGAGTTGTTAATTAGGCAGCAGATGCTGGAAGTCCAGCAAGGTGTGTGGGAGGATCTGGCAGAGATACATGAGGGAATGCGGGTCATGGTCTCCGTTGTGGAGGAGTCCCTGTGGAACGTGAGCAATGCGTTGATCCTCATGGCCGAGCACAATGCCTCCTCCATGGAGAGAGTAGTGACACTCATGGAGAGGCTGCTCCAGGAACTGAATCAGGAATTCCTGGGGTTGCACTCGGACCTGCAAGCCCTCACACAGGCAATGACCTTCGCTGGTCAGTGTCAGTGTGGGAGATGGATTGGGCCCCCAGTATCCCAGCTAGGTGCCCATTCAAAAATGGTAAGCAAGGAGGTCCAGAGTGACCTCATATTAGTGCACGAACTGCCTGTCGTCTCTGCGGGTGCCTCTCAGGGCGCTCCGGATGACGGCAGCAGCTCCTCTGTCCCTCTACCAGTGACCGTGGCATCTGGTAAGGCTGCGGCAACTGGGGAGATGCCAGCCATGGCCACTCCCTCCCAGGTGGGGCCAGCACAGGCTCCACGGTCCAGAAGATGCCCACCAAAGTCATCAAGGCCAACAGGACAGCAGTGTAAGCAGGCAGTCTCCAATGCCAGTGCCAGCGAGGGGTGAGCACCTGGATGTAGCAACCGCAAGTGAAAACACAAAGGAGCTTAATCACAACATGGCCTGATCACAGATAAAATTTGTTTCCCCCATTTTTCCGTTCAGTGTTTATTGGTGTGATGGAAAACACCTGTCAATGCTAATTTGTAGAAGAAAAACAAAAATTGCTGGAAAAACTCAGCAGGTCTGACAGCATCTATCTTTCTCTCCAGAGATGCTGTCAGACCTGCTGAGCTTTTCCCACAATATTTGTTTTTATTTCAGATTTCCAGCATCCGCAGTATTTCGCTTTTAATTTGTAGAATGTTTGCCAGGCACCAGTTAATTAAATGTGCTTTTTTCCAATTGGCCTTTGGATGCTTCATTTGTTCTGTAGGTGCCGGGTAAGCCATGATGTTATGATGGATGTGTTTCTCCTTAAACTTTATTGAAATGGCACATAGTGTTAGTTGTTGACCAAGGAACTGGTCCTGTCAGGGATCGAATATGGAGCCTGCAGCCCTGGCATGTGGTGCTGGCCCTTCTTTGTTAGGCTAGCTGAAGGAGCATTGGATCAAAGCATCCCGGGTGTCCCTGCCTCCCTGGAGGTTGCCCAGGTCAGCGTCTATGCCCTCAGCATTCTATTGACCATGCTCATCCTCAGACTCACAGCTGGACTCATCATCTGTTGCCTGTGCAGAGGCATCAAGATTTTCTTCCTCCAATGTATTCCCCATCCTTTTCAGTGCCAGATTGTGGAGATTGCAACATGCAACCAGTACCAGTGACACAAAATCTGGGACTATTGGAGTGCACCCTCTGAACGGTCCAAGCATTGAAAACGCATCTTGAGAAGAGCGATGGTTCTTTTTACCACCACCCTTGTGGAGGGGTGACTCTTATTGTACCGCTGCTTGGCCTTTGTTCTTGGGTAGCAGAGGCACGTCATGAGCCACCTTTTGAGGCAATAACCCTTGTCACCCAGCAGCCATCCATCCAGCCAGGCTATAGTACTGAAGAGCCTCAGCACCTGGGAGTGTCTGAGGATGTAGGTGTCGTGTGAGCTGCCTGAGTACCTTGCACAGACTTGCAGAATCTGCATCCTATGATCACACACTATCTGCACGTTCATGTAGTGGAAGCCCTTCCTGATGACGAAGGCACCGGGCTCACCTGCTGGAATCTTGGTGGCCACATGTGTAGAGTCTATAGCATCCTGGATGTGGGGGAAGCCAGCAATCACTCTGAAACCTCTGGCTCGCTCTGCTTGGCTGGCCTCGTCCATACGGTAGTGAATGAAAGTCAATGCAAGCCTGAACAGGGCATCTGTCATCAGCTTGACGCAACTGTGGACAGCTGATTGAGAGACTTCACACAGATCCCCCACTGAGCCCTGGAAGGAGCCGGACGCATAGAAGTTGAGGGCCACTGTGACCTTCAGAGCCACTGGCACGGGATGTCCACCCATACCGTCGGAGCTGATCTCAGGGCCAATCCTCTGACAAATGGAGGTCACAGTCTCCCTGGAGAGGCGGAGCCTCCTTCGGCATTGCACTTCGGACATATTGTGTTGGCTGCATCACCGCCTGTAAATCCTGGCAGCAAGATAGTGGCACATTCTGTGGCCCCTTCCGCCTTAAACTTCCTGTTGGCCCTGTGCCCCTTGTGCCTGCACCTCTCCTCCCACAGGTCACTTCCCTGGAGGTTGCATTGGGACACCTGGCCTCCTACCCCTTCTGGCCCTCTCTTCCTCCTCAGAGGAGGTGCCTCCAGCAGAGACCACAATCCCCATTACCAATGTAAAGGAAGACTGTCTGATACCTGGAAGGCCTCAAGTGGTATGAGTCCTCTGGGGGCCTGGAAGACAAAACTGAGTCCTGAACTGAAGCCTCTTATTTCTGTGAATGCAGCTCTGAAGTGAAATGAAGATGTCCTGCTCAAGCAACCAGCAGAAAGTTATATTCTAAACTACAAACTACTCGCATTTACAAGCCCACAGACCCCTCTTATCCCACCTGTGGATGAGGTTTTTGAAATTGTGGCCTACCCACCTGCCTGTTTAGCCCGTGCGACGGCCTGAAAATTGCATGGGCTATGTAAAGTCCAAGACAATTGGCGTCTCAAGGGCCTTAACTGGCCTCTTAATTAATGATGGGCATGCCTCCATCTACATCGCGCCTGTCGAAATATCATGAGAGTGTGCATTGACATCAGCATGCTCAGCCAAGGTCAACACACTTTATTTCACGCTCAGGCATGTCAGGTGCGTGGCCGCACACTGAGCTAAAAATTTTGGCCCACATTCCCATCTACCCCCAATAACCTTTGATTCCCTCACCTAACAAGAATCTATCTACCTCTGCCTTAAGAATGTTCAATGACCCCGCCTCCACTGTCTTCGGAGGCAGAGAATTCCAAAGTCGCACAACCCTCTGAAGCAAAAAAATTCTCCTCATACCTGTCCTACAAGGGCAATGCCTAATTTTAAAACCCTTAGTTCTGGACGTCCACCTTGTCAATACCGTTCAGGATCTTACATGCTTCAATCAAATTACCCCTCACTCTTCTAAACTCCAGTGGAAACAAGCCCAGCCTGTCTCACCTTTCCTCATAAGACAACCCGCTCATTCCAGGTATCAATCTAGTAAACCTCCCCTGAATCGCCTCCAAAGCATTTACATCCTTCCTCAAATAAGGAGACCAAACTGCACACAATATTTGAGATGTGGTCTCACCAACGCCCTGTACAACTGAAGCATAACGCCCTTGCTTTTATGTTCAATCCCTCTCCATTAGCCTTCTTAATTATTTGCTGTACCTGCATACCTAACTTTTTGTGACTCATGCACGAGAACACATAGATCCCTCTGCACATCAGAATTCTGCAGCTGTTCTCTGTTTAAGTAATACTCTGCTTTTTTATTCTTCCTTCCAAAATGAATAACTTCACATTTTCCTACATAATACTCCATCTGCCAGATTTTTGCCCACTTACTCAACCTATCTATATCCACCTGCAACTTCCTTATGCCCTCTTCACAACATATGTTCCTACCTATCTTTGTGTCATCTGTAAATTTAGCTACCATACCTTTACTCCCCTCATCTAAGTCATCGATATAAATTTTAAAATTTGAGGCCCCAGCACAGGATATATGTAGTTAGCAGTGCTGAAGAGCTCAGGTAGAGCAATCCTGCTTGCCAATCAAAGGGCAAAGGAGTAGAAGGAAAGCGAATGGAACTGGAATGTAAAGTAACTGGTGACTCTTACTGGCAGTGGACTCTAAAATGCATCCCTATCAGGGTCAACACATGAGCAAGCTCCTCACAATGTCAGTTGTAGCCTGCTTGCCTCAATTATGTGTTCAAGTCCCACTCCAGGAGCAGCATTTTACAGTCCCCCATGGGTGGATTTTCGAGCAGGGGAGGCACATAAGATTCTGCAGGTTACTATGCCGCTGCCTACTCGCCCACCCCAACATCACCGTAATTTTGGGGGTGGCAGTTGAGGCCTACTGTGGCCCCCCTTGCCCTCACTCCAATTGAGCCCACTTCCCGCCCCAACCACAATATTTCAGGTCTCAGGTGGGAAAGGGTGAGGGGTGTTTCTCTTCTTGGGCCCCTTTTCCAATCTGGTCCCAGTCCACAATGTCTGTCCACCACCACCAACCCACCCCACCCCCTCCCCACCCCGTATCCTGCCCCACAATCCTCACCCTCCACTCTGGCCTTTGCACCTTGTTCCCTGCTCCCAGCCCTTTGTTTTCCGGAATTGGATGCAATCCCAGCAGTGGCCACTGCTCCTGGTAACCCTGCTGGGGCCAGTGAACTTCCAGCCAATCAGACTGGTTGGAAGCTCTCCGAGGCAGAATATGCTCCACAGATGGAGGCAGAAGACCCATCTCCAGCTAATTAATGCTCCTCAAAGCATTAACTAGCTGCAGGGTAGCCACCTGGAGAGGGGATAAGTTCCCCACCGACTTTTTTGGTAGTGGGGTGGGAAACCCTATTATCTGTTAAATTCTGATATTCCAGTGCAGTGGAGGGAGTTGCCATCAGTTGAGCAGAGTTGCCAAAGCAACTGGTCTGTGCTCGCTCAGACAGTGGAGGTGGGGGTTGGGGGGGGGTGGGGGGGGGGGGCGGGGATGGGTTGGTTGGGGGTGGTCATGACCCTCTTGGGATTGTGGGGTCATAAGAGGGGTGTCCAGTAAGCATAGTGTGTGCTTCTCACTGCAAAAGCAACAGCTGGACATAGGGTCAAGGTGCTCAGGCAAATAATGGTAAGATTCAACATCCTCAGTGCAGATGCAGAGCTCCAGGCATGATGAGGACATAGGAGAGGAAGGAGGTGCAGGATGACAGCAGAAACCACATGCTCAACATCGAGTGTACCACCAAGGAAGAAGCTATCTGGGCATGTCAGCGAATCAGTGTTGCAAGATACTGCACTTATCTACAGGCAGATGGTGACTGTGATTGTGCCCTGTTTGAGCAAGACCTCAGACCTCTCAGCACTGCTCACCATGCATTGCCTGGAGCCATTAAAGTCACTGTGGCCTTGGATTTCTTTGCCTCTGGGTCCTTCCAAGGATCGGCGGTGGTTCTTGGTGGCATCTTACAAACAGCAATGCAATTTTGTATCTCATAGGTCACTGATGCCCTATTTGTGAAATCTGGAGAGTACATACAATTTCAAACAGGTGGGGCCTTGGAGGTACAAACAGTAGTAGAATTCACCTCCACCTCTGGATCACAGCAGGAGCAGGGCATCATCGATTGCAACTTTGTGGCCATCAAGGGGCTGAGTGAGCAGCCAGTGAGATTCATGGTACATACATACATACAAACGAATTAGGAGGAGGAGTAGGTTATTTGGCTCCTTGAGCCGGCTTCACCATTCAACAGGATCATGGCTGATCTGATTGTGACCTCAACTCCAAATTCCGCCTGCCCCTGATAACCTTTGACTCCCTTGTAAGTCAAGAATCTATCTACCACTGCAATAAAAAGACCTAATGATGCTGTCTCCACCGCTCTTTGACCCAGAGGTTCCAAGAGAGCTAAGCGCAGAATAGTCTGTGTCCCTGAAACCATGTACTTAGTACATAGACTAAGTCAAACATCTCCGAAACAATGCCTGGACTGTTTGGATTTCATCCTGCATTACAGTCCTGCAAGGGTCTCGTGCATTGTGATAGCCTGCTGCGCTCTGCATTTGATAGCCCTCCAGGGATGTGTGGAGCTTGAAGAGGTGGTCAACAATGTTTATTAGAGGAGGAGGAGGAAGAGAAGAGAAATATACAGAGTAGACAATGCTCATACTGTGGCCAGGGTCACCTCAGGAGTCAAAGCTCCATCAGGATATTGTTAACACCAGGGCAAATCTGACTCAGACATATTTCACCTGAAGACAACTCATCCAGAAAGAATGCATGCTCTAGACTTTGCGTTGATTGTGAGAAGACTTCCATAAGACACACAACTTTGAAGAGTTCTATTCTTACCGACAATGCATGATACACATCTCTTCATCGGCCTCAGTGTTCAAACACTATTGCTTCCCTTCATGCTTATTTTTCCCTCTTTTGCAGTTTTGCGATCAAAGAATGGAAGCTGACACATTTGAAATCATAGCACAATTAAATTAACAAATCACACAAGCACAAATGAAAGGAACCCAAAAGAACTATTTGGTGGTCTGTCCGCCGAGGTGGCCTTCACTCTCAGCCATCTCCACATGGTGCTCCCCTTGTGACTTTGGATGAGGTCCAGCTCCATAACATCATTTGGCTTCCCCCTGTCTCAGCTTGTCTTCTGCTGAAACCCTCATTCATGCCTTTGTTACCCCTGGACTTGACCGTTTGAACATACTCCTGGCTGGTCTCCAACATTCTAACCTCCAGAAACTTGAAGTCACCCAAAACTCTGCTTCCCGTGTCTTAACTCGCAACAAGTCCTGTTCACCTATTGTCCCTGTGCTCGCTGATCTACATTGGCTCCCAGTCAAGCAACATCTTGATTTTAAAATTCTCATACTCATTTTCAAATTCTTCGATGGCCTTACAAACTCCCCACCCCTCACCCCATCTCTGTAATCTCTTCCAGCCCCACAACCCTCTGTGATAACTACACTCCTCTAATTCTGGCCATTTTGCGTATTTCCAATTTTAATTTCTCCACCATTGGTGGCCATGCCTTCAGTTGCCTAGGCCCCAAACTTGGGCATACCCTCCCTACACCTCTAAGCCTCTGTACCTTGCTTCACTCCTTTAAGACACTCCTTAAAACCTACATCTTTGACTAAGCTTTTGGTGTTTTGAATTAATATCTCCTTAAGTGGCTCGGCGTCATATTTTGTATTCTAATCTTCCTGTGAAGTGCCTTCGGACATTTCATTTACTTTAAAGATGTTATATAAATACACATTGTTGTCATTGGAGTTAGATTGCTCACATGTGCCTGCTTGCAGATGGAATGTCACTGGTGTTTGTCCTCATTGTGAAGGTGCTAGTGAGGTCACCTCCAGAGGCCTGTGCACTGGTGTAAATGAAGCATTCATCACAGGACCCTGCTGCATAGATGGCCATTCAGTCAGGGGACTAAGGAGTGTGATGGTAATGATGGCATCCTGTGAGTGGTGACACTGTCATTCTCATCATTGACTGCCTCAGTCCTTTGGATTGCTGGAGGGAACCATCTGCTAGAGAGCAACTGATATCCACTCCATGCATCTTTGCACTATGAATGCTACCAATGGGTCAATACTACAGAAGGTTGGATGCATTCTTTGCTTGTCAGGGTGCTGTTCTTGCATCCACTCAGACCACTGCTACATATGCTCTTCCTCAATGGAGCAGCTTTTGTGTTGAAAAAGCTGAGCCAGGTTGATTCATGTGAGCTGAATGAGCTCCTCAGTTGTCAACCCATTACACCACCCTGCCTCAGGCAACTCCAACATTTGGGGACATGTCGCTGCAGGTCAAAATAGAGTTGCCTTGTTTGTGATTTCTGCGGGTGTGCACCTGCACCCAGCTGAGCATGTTTGTGCCTGTCCTCCTGGTCCACATCTGTTTCTGTCTCTCTTTCACCTCTTCCTGCTCACTACTGCCAAGCTTTTCATCCAGTGCCATCCCTTCTAATCACGTCCTTAGACTCAATGAAGAGTGTATCTCTCCTGTTGAAGGTTCCCTGGCCTGTAGTTTCCATCTCTGATGATGCTCCCCTTCCACAACTGGCCCTGTGGAAGACATAAGAAGGAGATCATGAGAACTCGCCTCTGGCAGCAGATGCCTCTGGAGAGCTTCCCAATGCAGCTGAGTTTTTTTCATGCAGTTTAATGGGGAGGAGGGCATTCCACCCCCTTCATCCACAGAATTCAATACCCATTCACACTCTTCGGTGGGTATTCCCATTTCTCCATGCCTCATATCCTCTTGCGATGCCACTCTCAGAATGTCGAGGACCACCTCCTCTATTCTAAGGATGGAGCTGGAACACTCCTCCACCTGTGTAAACCCTTGCTCTAGTATTGTATGCCCTCTTCTCCTACAAGGAGAAAATAGAAAGAGAGAGATAAGACAATGCTGGCCTCTCTCACCAATTCCAGCGGATCGTTTAGATGCTGCATTTACCAATACTGCCAGCTCCTCAGTAACACTAGGGATTTGAGCCTTGCTTACGATCAGTAATTATCCTGGGCATACATTTCTCCCAGGTTTAGAAGCATTATGCATCTTTCGGGCTGCTCAGCTGCTTTGTCTGTTGGTGGCTGCGGACCTGGAGGTCTGCCATCTGTGTGTTGCACTGCACTCACCTTATCATAAAGAAGGTAATTGAACCTCTTACAGTACTGCATCCAGGTTCTGCTCATAACATTGTGGCTGCTCACTTACTCTGCCACCTCTAGCTAGGTCTGCTTAGTTTGGCTGTGTGGCCTTCTCCTGCCACTCTCCGGAAACAAGATACCCAACTTGTTTCTCACCATCTCCAGCTTCACCTCAAGGGGGACATCACTGAACCTGGGGCTGTCCTGTGACAGATGCCTGGCCTCTGCCTTTTCTGGTCCCCACTTCTTCCTGCCATATTCATTGCAAGACAGCTGTCATTATCCTTTAAATTGGACGCACTTTCATCTTCCTGCCTCCTTCCTGTGCCCGCTGCCCCAAATTGGCCACAAAACCCACCCTACAGCTAATTAATGGCAATATCCACCAAAGTTGCTTCACATTACTCTTTCCCACTCAGAACTAGTTGGTATCTGGAAATGACCCCGACATCAGGGTACCAACCCCGAACTGAAAATCCAGCCTTTTGTTTTAGAAATGCTGCAGCATTTTGTGTTTCCATCTCTAAGACTCTTGTTGTCTTTGTGCATGCGTCTTTCTCTCTGTGTCATCTTTCCCTCTATGTATATCTGAGGAAACATCAAATAATTTTTGGTTATGCTATATCTGTACTTCAAACTGACATTTAATCTCGGCACACTTCCTGAGAGAGATTTGGAAAAACTTGAAAAGGCTTTAAATAACAACACACAGAAAGACTCAAAGATCACACAGCCCAAATGATTTGGTTTTATAATAACTTCCAAATTGCCTACATGGCAGAATGAAGCAGGACAAAGTCCTGAGAGGAATATATCTTTCTGAAACCCAGTACTGAGGGAGAAATGAATAATTTATTTTGCTTTTCAACCACTGTATGATAAGACTTGATGTAAAAAATTTTAAAATATTCTGGAATAATTTGAATGAGAGTGGAAAAATATATTGTACATGAAAAAGACCAATCTGCTAGCAGATAAGAAATTATTTTGCCCTAAGGTCACCACTTTGAAGAATTTCTCATGGATCTTCTTTGAGTTAAATGTTGACAGTGTAGGAAATAATATTTTCACCACCTTCTGCTACTCTTTCACCTCCAAGTTGCATTTTCATATCATGATGTTCTTTTATGTCCTAATTATAATTTCGCTATCATGTGAAGTACTCTTACATCCTCGTTATATTTTTGCTGCCTTTGGAAATTCTTTTACAGCCCAGTCATTTTTCACATTTTTGTGAAGCTTATTTCTATCTTGCTATCTTATTATTTCTGTTTTCGCTAGCAAATCTCCCACGGTATTTCTCGTAGTAAGTTTGGGATAATTTTCTTAGAACTTCAGTGGAGGTTCTCCCAATCTCTTACATTGAGCCTTGAGAAATAGCCATTTATTTCCTGTCCTTTTTTAATTTATCCTTTCATGGGATGTGGGCAATGCTGGAAACACCAGAATTTGTTGCCCATCCCTAATTGCCCTTTAAGGGTAGTTAAAAATCAGCCAAGTTGCTTTGGGGCTGGAGTTGCATGTAGGCCACGCCAGGTAAGGACGGCAGGTTTCCTCCCCTATACCAATGAACTCGATAGGCTTTCACGACAATCGATGATAGTTACATGGTCACTATTGTAGAAACTAGCTATCATCCCATTGTTTTGATTAATGAATTGAATTTTAAACCCATTTCTGCAGAGCATTAGTGTGGGTCTCTGGATAACAAATCCAGTGACATAACCACTAAGTTACCATTTCCCACCATCTCTGGAGTGTGCACCAAGCCTCCACCAAAGATATGGAAGGAGATCAAGAGAGGCTCATGAACATTCACCTCTAATTTGTTTTATAAGGACAGGAGTTTTATTGCATGAGGTATTTTGTATTATTCTGCAACTAAGGCACTATATCCCACAATAGATACAATTGTCCATCTTAGAAATAGGCATATGGAGATCAATAAAGTGGCAGTCGTTTTCTAGATCGGTGCTTGCTTGTGAATCTCTGAATTCTCCAAGATCAGAATAATGTCTTTAAAAAAATTGTTTTGTGTCTGTAACAAAGTGTGATGTTCAAGTGTGATGGACTCATAATTTTATACTTTGGTATATCTCTTTGTGGTATTGCCCAGATGGAAGCTCTTTAAACATATCATGTAATACACAATGATTTATTCTTCTGAGTTGGAACTGGGTGTCTGCTATAAGAACAGGAGGCTGAGTTAAAGTCAATCACAGCATTATTGTTCTTTGGTCAGAGATACTTACAAATTGGTGAATGGTTATCCGTTTGGAACAGCACCTCAGAAGCATTCAGCATTTTAAGTTTATTTTGTCACAGTGCACTTAGAGTGTGTGATGTTTGCAAACACAAGACTTAAGGATGGTGGAGGCAGAGATGTTTCATGATTTCAAAAGGAAATTGAATGGGCACTTGAAGGAAATTAACTTGAAGGGTTAGAGCAGGAGAACGGGACTGACTGGCTTGCTCTATGGTGATCCAGCAGAGACTTGATGGGCTGAATGGCCTCTCTCTCTCTGTGCAGTAAATGGCTCTATGACTGAATAATTCTATAATTGGGTGCATTTTCTCTGGGTTACAGTGGGCCTGAGGGTACTCAGGAGTGATTTTCATCTCAATATCACAATGGGGTTTTTTAGTGAATCCAAAGCCCATTTAATACAATTTTGAATTATAATATTGATTATTTTCAGTAATTTAAATTTATGTGCCAGTTATTCTATTTGTCTATTTATTTGGATTGCATTTATCTATATCATGTAATACATTACATGACTCAATGAAGTTCTCCATTTCCCCTTCTCTCAAGATTATGAAGCTTCACCGTTTCCCTTCTTCCCTCATAGATCATACACATCATAATTAGGATCACCTTCTTTTTCTCTCTTGTGTATCCTTTATTTAGCATTGTCCCATAGAAATTATGGGTAGCTGTGGGGACAATCGACAACCCAGGCACACTTGTGCTCAAACATGCTCTAGTTTTCCAAAGTGAAGTTATGGTTCAAGTTTTTTTTAATTCATTCCCAAGATGTGGGCTTCGCTGGCTGGGCCAGCATTTATTGCCCATTCCTAGTTGCCCTTGAGAAGGAGGTGGTGAGCTGCCTTCTTGAATCGCTGCAGTCCATGTGGTGTAGGCACACTTACAGTGCTGTTAGGAATGGATTTCCAGGATTTTGACCCAGTGACAGTGAAGGAATGGCGATATATTTCCAAGTCAGGATGGTAAGCAGCTTGGAGGGGAACTTCCAGGTGGTGGTGTTCCCATCTATCTGCTGCCATTGTCCTTCTAGATGGTAGTGGTCATGGATTTGGCAGGTGTTGTCAAAGGAGCCTTGGTGAATTCCTGCAGTGCATCTTGTAAAGGATACATGCTGCTGTTACTATACGTCGGAGTGAATTTTTGTGGATGTGGTGCCAATCAAGCGGGCTGCTTTGTTCTGGATGGTGTTAAGCTTATTGAGCATTTTGGGAGCTGCACTCACCCAGGCAAGTGGGGAATATTCCATCACTCCTGACTTACACCTTGTAGATGGTGGACAAGCTTTGGGTCAGGAGGTGAGTTACTCGTCACGCTATTCCTAGCCTCTGACCTGCTCTTGTAGCTACAGTGTTTATATGGCTAGTCCAGTTCAGTTTCAGATCAATGGTAATACCCAGGATGTTGATAGTGGGGGATTTAGTGATGGCAATGCCATTGAACATCAAGGGGCGATGGTTGGATTCTCTCTTGTTGGAGATGGTCTTTGCCTGACACTTGTGTGGCACAAATGTTACTTGCCACTTGTCAGCCCAAGTCTGAATATTGTCCAGGTCTTGCTGCATTTGGACATGAACTGCTTCAATACCTGAGGAGTAGCGAATGGTGCTAAACATTGTGCAATCATCAGGGAAAATCCCCACTTCTGACCTTATGATGGAAGGAAGGTTATTGATGAAGCAGCTGAAGATGGTTGGACCTAGGACACTACCCTGATGTCCTGGAGCTGAGGTGTCTGACCTCCAACAACCACAACCATTTTCCTTTGTGCTGGGTATGATTCCAACCTGTGGAGAGTTTTCCCCCAGATTCCCATTGACTCCAGTTTTGCTAGGGCTCCTTGATGCCACACTCTGTCAAATGCGGCCTTGGTGTCAAGGGCAGTCATTCTCTCCTGACCTTGGGAGTTCAGCTCTTTCACACAAATTAACTTGCATAATTGAAAACTTAAAATCTCACATGAGCCAGCACAATCAGTGTTAGAATGTAATTGTTCAGTTTTTCCTTTGTCATGCCCAGTACAGGCATGAAGATGTTCCAAATGTTAAAACTATATTTTTAAAATAGACACAGCAGCTTTTAAGATAGCTGGTAACATAGCATGTGACTTTGGCAATATCGGTTCCAGACAGACCTGAAGCTCAGGCAAGTACCTCATTACATATGGATAGTCTCAGCCACTTGTGAAATTCACACGTCCCTTTGTTAAGGATGAACCATCAACATACAGAACTGTCATGCACCAGCAATTCATCTTTCTACTTCGTCATGGACATATGATATCAAAACTCAATACTGAATATGAGAAAGATCTCATTGACCTTTCATTGTATTGTGGTGGCTCCTTTTATTTTACATTTGTTCATGGGATGTGGGCTTTGCTAGCTAGGCCAGCATTTATTGCCCCCTCCTACTTGCCCCTAGAAGGTGGTGGTGAGCTGCCTCCTTGAACCATTGTAGTCCATGTGTTGTAGGTACACCCATAGCGCTGGTAGGGAGTTCTGGTATTTTGACCCAGCAATAGTGAAGGGACGGTGTTATATTTCCAAATCAGAATGGTGTGTGGCTTGGAGAAGAATTTGCAGGTGGTGCTATTCTCATGCACCTGCTGCCCTTGTCCTTCTAGCTGGTAGAGGTCACGTGTTTGGAAGGTGCTGGCAAAGGAGCCTTGGTGTTTTGCTGCAGTGCATTTTGTAGATGGTATACACTGCTGCCACTGTGCGTCGGTGGCGGATGCAGTGCCATCAAGCGGGTTGCTTTGTCCTGGATGGTATCAAGCTTCTCGAGTTTTGCTAGAACTGCGCTCATCCACGCAAGTGGAGGGTATTCCATCACATTCTTGGCTTGTGCCTTGTAGATGGTGGACAGGCTTTGGAGAATCAGGAGGTGAGTTACTCGCTGCAGAATCCCCAGCCTCTGACCTGCTCTTGTTGCCACTGGGATTTATCACATACTTGTCATGAGTGTTTCTGTACTAAGCCCTTAGTTCGCGACCGCTTCTGGGCTCACCGACTTGGTGCACATGCCAAGTGTGAAATTCAGGCCTAAACATTTTTTAATATTCAAAAATGTTTCAAAAGTGCTCATGTCCTTAAATAAACATGGAAGGAGGCTATTCGGCCATCATGGCTGCGCTGACCTTGGAAGGAGCAATTTACCTCGTGCTACTCATAGAGTCATAGCAGTCTACAGCACAGAAAAAGGCCCTTCGGCCCATTGAGTCTGTGCCAGTCAAACAAGCGCCTAACATTCTAATCCCATTTTCAAGCACTGGGCCCATAGCCTTGCATGCCATGGTATTGCAAGTGCACATCCAAAATACTTCTTAAATGTTATGAGGTTTTCTACCTCTACCACCCTTTTAGGCAATGAGTTCCAGATTCCCACCACCCTTCCTCACATCCCCTCTAAACCTCCTGCCCCTCACCTTAAATCTATGTCCCTGGTTATTGATCCCTCCACCAAGGGGAAAAGTTCTGTCCTGTCTACCCTATCTATGCTCCTCACAATTTTATACACCTCAATCATATCCCCCCTCAATCTCCTCTGCTCCAGGGAAAATAACCCCAGTCTATCTAATCTCTCCTCATAACTAAAACTCTCCCCAGCCTTTTCCACCTCGCCCTGCATATTCTTCCTTTTCAGATAGTAATCCAATTCCCTCTTCATGCTTCAGTTTAACCTGTCTCCATCATACTCTCAGGCAGGACATTCCAGACCCCAACGACACGGTGCATGAAACCTGCCATTCTGCATGATTTATTGTTATTATTTAATAAAGTACCTTATTAATGTTAAACTTTGATTTCACAAGAGGAAGAAGCTAATGTTACTGGCATGAATCGGATTTGCAGGGCTGTCAGTTGGGATTAAGGTTCCCAGGCAGGGGCTTACTTTGCAGACTGGGAAGAATCTAATGGACAGCTGACATGACATGTGGACTGCAGCAGGAAGTTAATAATTGAATAAGGAAAAAGGCCACAGAAATGCTGCCTTTAATTCTTTCATCCTGTGTTGTTCCAAGATAAACTTGCCTGAGTGAGCTTAAGGATACATTTGGGAAGTATTTTCCTGACAGTATCCAGCATACACTTTCAGAGCTAACTAATCAGCTTTACCCAGGCTAGCCATGAGTCATGTGAATAATAACTTAACCCCTGTTATGATACCAGCTGATATTACCATTGGACAAGTCACATCCCAGAGTGCAAACTGGCCTGGCAAATCCTAACTTCTATTTTTTTTTCAACCGTGGAGATAAGTTACTGAATAAATTCACAGGAGCCTGCTGCTGAACTTTCAACACAAAGAATAAAACATTTATTAAACAGAAAAA
The DNA here is from genome assembly GCF_017639515.1 of Carcharodon carcharias. Taxonomy (NCBI): domain Eukaryota; kingdom Metazoa; phylum Chordata; class Chondrichthyes; order Lamniformes; family Lamnidae; genus Carcharodon; species Carcharodon carcharias. Next base: position 151,775,064 of record NC_054472.1, read on the forward strand.
ATTAGCTATATTACACAAGACAAAAAGGTTTGATAGATCTCAATTCAAACACACAAAAAAAATGATTCAAATATTCACTGTTCCTTTATCCCAGCTATATTTTTACAGACACATATAAATTTGGAACGATAACACAATTTACAATATTTATCTTATACTCTAATATTCCAGGTAAGTATGCGGTGCATGTGAATTAACAAGCGAACTGTGGTCGGGCACCCCAAATCCAAAAGAAGTGACAGATGCTACCAAAACAGATCCCTTGGGTTTCTCATCAACCCACCCAGACGCTTGTTACACTGTGAGCCAACCAATCTCACTGATGCTCTATCTTTCTCATAAGGGTTTCCAATCTCAAAGTTTCAAGAATGGATCTTGGAATTCTCTCTCCAATGTCCAATATTCCAGGAGATGACAAAAAAAAATGTCAAAGGCAAACTGAAGCTCTCCTTGCATGGTGGCATTGACATTAATGACTGGCAGTAGCTTGCTACCAATCATTCAGAATGGCAAGAAGTTCTCCATGAAACTGCATCATGCTCTGAGTCCCAAAGACTTAATGGTAGGGCAAAGCAGTGGCAGAGAAGGAAGGAAAAGAAAGCAAATCCTGCGCTCTGGATCCTACTATCTCATGGGATGTTCTCCCCATGTGCCCAAAGATCTGCAGGACGAGAATTGGCCTGTTCAGCCACATGAGGACCCCTGGTAGAAACTCTTGATCCTGAGTAAATGTCATCCTAAAATCGGGGGGCAGCCAATGAATAATGAACAACCTAATCTAAACAGAAAATGTGAGGAATGCGCAGCTTCTGAAGCAAAAAAAAGGCTTAACAGTCAGATGGGACTCATCACCAGAACAGCATTGTGGATACATCTTTGGCACACATATTTCAAGAAGATAGCTCATCACCAACTTCTCAAGAGGGATGGACAGTACATGCCTCTCTTGCCAGGGATTTCCACATCGCTAGGATGCCTAAAAAAAAAGACAGGAAGGACTGAGCAAAACAAAAGGGAGAAGGGAGAGCAGCAAGTGAAGTCAGAAACCATTGATATTCGAGATACAAAGAGCTAACTGTCGAGTTTAAAGGCATGTAAATAGAGTTTAAAACATTCTTTGATTCATTCATTTATTCACCATTCTTAACTGCCATTGCAAAGGTAGCAGCGAGCTGGCTGCTTGATCCCCTGCAGTCCATTAGGTATTGGTACACCCACAGTGCTGCTAGGGATGGAGGTCAAGGATTTTGACCCAGCGCCAGAATAAGGATTTTTTTAAAAATTAATTCGTGGGAAGTTGGCATCACTGGCTAGGCCAGCATTTATTGCCCATCCCTAATTACACCCACAGCGCTGTTAGGGAGGAAGTTCCAGGATTTTGACCCAGCAGCAGTGAAGGAACAGCGACATATTACCAAATCAGGATGGTGAGTGGCTTGGAAGTGAATTTCCAGGTGATGGTGTTCCCATGTATCTGCTGCCCTTGTTCTTCTAGATGGTCATGGTTGTGGGTTTGGAAGGTGCTGTCTAAAGAACCTTGGTGAGTTCCTGCAGTACATCTTGTAGATAGTACACACTGCTGCCGCTGTATGTCAATGGTGGAGGGAGTGAATGTTTGTGGATGTGGTGCCAATCAAGTGGACTGCTTTGTCCTGGACAGTGACAAGCTTCTTGAGTGTTGTGGGAGCTGCACTCATCCAGGCAAGTGGGGAGTATTCCATCACACTCCTGACTTGTGCCTTGTAGATGGTGGACAGGCTTTGGGGAGTCATGAGGTGGGTTACTCATCACGTGATTCCTAGCCTCTGACCTGCTCTTGTAGCCACAGTAATATGGCTAGTCCAGTTCAGTTTCTGGTCAATGGTAACCCTCAGGATGTTGATAGTGGGGGATTCAGTGATGGTAATGCCATTAAACATTAAGGGGCGATGGTTGGATTCTCTCTTGTTGGAGATGGTCATTGCCTGACACTTGTGTGGTGCAAATGTTACTGGCCACTTGTCAGCCCAAGTCTGAATATTGTCCAGGTCTTGCTGTTTTTGGACATGAACTGCTTCAGTACCTGAGGAGTTGCGAATGGTGCTAAACATTGTGCAATCATCAGCGAACATCTCCACTTCTGACCTTATGATGGAAGGAAGGCAATTGATGAAGCAGCTGAAGATGGTTGGGCCTAGGCCGCTACCCTGAGGAACTCCTGATGTCCTGGAGCTGAGATGACTGATCTCCAACAACCACAACCATCTTGCTTTGTGTTAGGTATGACTCTGGCCAGCGGAGAGTTTTATCCCTGACCCCCCATTGACTCCAGTTTTGCCAGAGCTCTTTGATGCCACACTCGGTCAAATGCAGCCTTGATGTCAAAGGCAGTCACTCTCACCTCGCCCCTAGAGTTCAGCACTTTTTTCCATGTTTGAATCGGGGCTGTAATGAGGTCAGGAGCTGAGAGGCCCTAGCAGAACCCAAACTGGGCATCTGTGAGCAGGTTATTGCTAAGCAAGTGCCGCTTGATAGCACTGTTGATGACCCCTTCCATCACTTTACTGATGATGGAGAGTAGACTGATGGGGTGGTAATTGGTCGGGTTGGATTTGTTTTGATTTTTCTGTACAGGACATATGCGGGCAATTTTCCACATAGCCAGGTAGATGCCACTACTAATGAATATGCCCAAAATAGAATGAAAAGCAGAGGAATTGTGACTGGGAAAATCCAGCAGGACAATCCGGGAGTTAGCTAAAGCTTGATGTTATTAAAATTATTATTACAGCTCAAGGCCTGTAGATTGTCCAAGAGGAAGACAAGCAGCTGTTCTACAGGCCACAGTGAGCTTGGTTAAGGGAACATGGCAAAATGCAGAACTTCTAAGATGCAGATATTGGCCACAAAACCTTTCCAGGTTGATTCATGGGAATTCTTGCTAATACTGACAAGGAATGGTTATTAATGATGGATGTCTCACTAGCCGACTATACATACAGAAGTTCAGTATGTTAATTCCAAAAATGATCTTAATAATGGGCGAGATTTCTACTCACTCAAAATCTGCCAGACTCTCTATCTCTAATGGGCTTGAGGAAAACATTAACAATGCATCAGAAAAGTTCTCTTATGTATTTGTACCTGTATTTGGCAAGGAGAGTGAAATCAATGCAGCTCTGTCATATTTTTCCTCTTAGTAACAACACTAGGGTGTCATGTACCAGATATTTAAAGGGCTCTTTTCCTGAGTATTTGCTGGCAGCAGGAAAACCTTACCAGCTGTCAGTGCCTGTCAGAAGATCGCAAGCAACACAGCCACAATGTAATGATTAGCAGTTCTTGGAAAATGTGGGATTAGGCACAGTTCCCCTCCATGCACTTCAGCACTATCCTCAGATGAGTGTAGCCTTCTTCAAGAGCACAGCATTTCCCTTTCCCCGCATCCTACAGATTATGGAGTCCAAATGGTGGTGAAATTGAGGTAGGATCCACTGTGGGATCATCGATTGAAACCTTTTTGTTAGGCTTGAAGAAACTAATCCTTTTAATAATAGTATTTATTTAGGAGCACAGGAACAGAAATGGAGCAATCATTCTCTCAAGCCTGTTCTGGCTTTCAGTTAGATCATGACTAATCTGAACTTTAACTCCAGTAACATTTGGTCTTGATTTCATATCCCTTAATATCATCGCTGGCACAAATCTATCAATCTCACTCTTGAAACTCAAGCCTCTACAGCCTTATGGCAAGAGGGTTTCAGATGCCTTAGAGGCCTAGCTCTAAATTAAAGTTTTGCTCTCTTGTTCTGGTGTCCCTTGCCAGAGAAAATAGTTTCTCTCTATCTATCCTATCCAATCCTTTAATCATCTTAAACACATTAATTAGATCATTATTTAATCCTCTATATTCAGTGGGGTGTAACCCTAGTCTATGTCCATTGTGCTAATAATTAACCTCTTTAGCCCTGGTATAATTCTAGTGAATAAAGGCAAAATACTGCAGATGCTGGAAATCTGAAACAAGAAAAAAATGCTGAAAAAGCTCAGCAGGTCTGACAGCATCTGTGGAGAGAAAGACAGAGTTAACATTTCGAGTCCGTAAGACTCTTCTTCAGAGCCAAGAAGAGTCATACGGACTCGAAACATTAACTCTGTCTTTTTCTCTACAGATGTTGTCAGACCTGCTGAGTTTTTCCAGCATTTTTTGTTATAATTCTAGTGAATCTGCACTGCAGTCCCTCCAAGGCCAATATGTTCTTCCCAAGGTATGGTGCCCAAAGCTGGACTCAGTATTCTAGATGCGGTCTGACCAGAGATTTATATAACTGTAACATAACTTCCATCCCATTATATTCCAGCTGCCCTTTATCCTTTTAAATTTTTTTTTAACTTGTCCACTAGTTTTTAGTGATTTCTGTATATGGATCCTTAAATAGTTTCATTCCTTCAGTAAATACCTTCTCACCATTTAATGAAATACCTCAAAGTGTTTTCATATTACCTTTTTCAATACATTGGCTGTTACATAACGAAATGATTCAGCCATTCTGCACCAGAAGCATCCATGAACTGCATTGAACAACAGTTAATCTGTTTTCAATGGAGCTGGCTAAGGGAGGAGTGTTGCCCAGGAAACTGATTCTTTTATGAATAGGGCCAAGTGGATTGTTAATATCTACCTGAGCCATCAAAACAGTTAGATAAGACCTTGGTTCAATGGTTCACTTGAAGGATGGCACCTCTGACAATGCAGGACTGACTCAGTAGAACACAAGAGTGACAGACTAAATAGTGTACTCAATCCAAATTAACACTAGGTCCTCAAGGGTAAGAACAAATTTTCATTTGTACACGTGAGTCAGTCTTTTATTCACAGAGCTGATTTTACAAATGCAAGGCCCTAGTTTATACTTTGCATCAACAACGCAGAAGCTGTTGATCTGGAAGTACCTGATCAGTCAGCACAGTTGAGCCTACATGGCTCAGAACACAATAGCACTGTTGCCAGAAACACTACCATTTGGAAAACCTTGGGGTCCTTGCAGCTGCTGACTCCTGAGACTGCTGTTCCTTCTGTCATCCTGCTGAAAAGTAATGTCACCCTTTAACTGTCTGCAACCTTTTAGACATCACACCAGAACTGTATTTGCTGTATGCAGCAAATCAATGAGAGGCAATGTTCTGGCCTGCAAAATGCCGTGGATGGTTAATGACGGTTCTGGATGGAAATTGGAAGTGTGTTAGTCATGAGTTCACATTAGCAGGTGCCATGATTACCCTCCCCCAAGTCCATGTCTGGCAGCAGGATTTTTCAGATGGCGGGACTTCCAGTCTCACTGTTCGAAGAATCAACGGGAAATGCACCCCACTGATACTGACTGGAGTGTTAAACGGTTGAGGGATAAAGAGAAGTCCTGCCTCAGAGAGCTGCCGGCCAATCTGATTCCCTGACAGCTCCCAGTGGTGCAGTAGCCAAGACTGGAATTACAAGCAGACCCCAGTCAAACTCCTGGAGTGCAGGTTGTCTCACGATGGGGAGGGGAGGTGAGACTCAAGCGGACGTGAGGCTCTTGATGGGAAGGCCAGAGGGGATGAATCACCCGAGGGAGGAAAATCTTGTGGAGGGTGCCTGATGTGGAAAGGAAGCCATTAAATGAGGTGCCCCTGCCCCTTTCCGACACCTGAGCAGGGTCACTTTTCAGACTTCTCCCCTGCTCCTGAACTCCCACCACTAGCCTGAAAATTGAGGCCAGATGGAAAACAGCCCTTAAATAGTCATTAATTGGCCACTTCAAGGCCTCAATTGGGCCACAAGACAGGATGGGCCAGCCTATGCCTCACCCATCCCACCATAAAATTGCGACAGGTCGGTGTGGGTTGAAGGGTAGTGAGAAGGCCATGCGGGCAATTATATGTCCCAGCACCCTACCTGCACACCTGCCAGTGGGGGAGCATAAAATTCAGCCCTGCAAGGAGAATATAAGCCATTGTTTCTTGATGAGTGTGGTTCTACATTCGCTGGGAACTCTCTGTGCCTTATTATGTCATACTAAAGAACTCCAATCATGACCAGATGAGAGGCTGTTGTTCAAAGCATCCCTTCTGTCAGAGAGTACTCTTACGGCATGACAGGTGATGTTAAACTTCTTGGAAGGCATTTCATCTGTCCAGCATTTCGCCTACTTCCAGCTGTGCAAAACACTGATGTTTTGCACTGTGAATTCCCACTGACTGAAAATACACAATTCCCTTCTCTTTAGAGCTTTCACTTTTTAAATTTATATTTATAAGCAACAATTGGAGCAAAATATCTCTATTCACTCTGGCTTATGGGACTAAATTTGAAAGAGTATGACTAATTTAATCTTCCATTGACTTCCTTGAGCTAGTTCCATTTTGTATACATTTGAACAGATTTGTACTCTTTTTATATTTAAAACCATGGCTATGTTTCATCAATGAGCTTGAAACCATTTTGGAATGATTCCAATTTGAACCATGCTCTGACAAGCATGCATCTGGATAGACCAATTCCTAACAATCTCAGACTATGTAAGTAGTTATCTGTAGTGTCCCTTGATCATTTGTACAACATATCAACAACTCTATCTACTAAGGAAAATTTATACAAACATTCAGTTTTAATGATGACGTTATCCTTTTTGTAATTGCCACTGAACCAGTGAATAAGTCTAACAGCCAATTTACTCAAAACAATTGACAATCTTAATTCTTACGAAGTATTTGGTAACCCATGGTTATGAATAGTGGTTCAGATTTCAAAATATTGCATTCAATAATCTATTTGGCCCTTGTTAAGTCAGCTACGGATTTATTTTATACAGTATTTGCCCCTTTAATAAACTAAGGCTGTCCAGAAGTAACAGTGGAGTGTGCTTGAGGCTTAAATGCTAGACCAAGGAGTAAAGCAACAAACTCATAACTTCAGCTTGTGGAGTTCATTAACAGACCCTTGCTGAGGGAAGGATGTGGCCTAATTATTGAAGACCTCAAGTGAGTTCAGCAGTGATAATGTCCTGTCTGCTTGAGGTCCTGATGAAGCAAATATAAATTGCTAATTGATTCCTGGTATAGACTGAAGAGATGTGAAAGAAAAAAAGCTTGTGTTTATATTGAGGCTGAATTTACTCATGGTCTTGTGCAGTTACACTGTTATAAGGCCCAAAAGGTGAAGAAAAATTGTGATTTAGCACTTTAGGGTTATATGCCACTATTGCACTAAACATAAATTTCCTGATCTCTCTAACAGTGCATGTAAAACACAAAGCCAAAGCCCCAAAACAACAATATTCAAGCACATAATTATATGTAACGTACTTGCATATTGTTAATTGAACAGTGGAGGGCTTGCTGACGAGAGTAGCATACTGTGCTAGTTGCATTCCAGGGCTTCCTCTTCTGTTGAGTGATATAACATACACACCATATACATGACAGGCAATGACCATCTCCGACAAGAATGAATCTAACCATATCCCCTTGACACTTAACAGCATTGCCATCACTGTTTCCCTCACCATTGACAACCTGGGGGTTACCATTGACCAGAAACTGAACTGGAGCAGCCATATAAATACTGTGACTACAAGAGAAGGTCAGAGGCTGGGAAGACTGCAACAAGAAACTCACCGATGACTCCCATTGCTTGTTCACCATCAACGAGGCACAAGTTAGGAGTATAATGGAATACTCTCCACTTGCCTGGATGAATGCAGTTCCAACAGCACTTGAGAAGCTGGACACCATCTAGGACAAAGCAGCTCATTTGGTCGGCTATCCATTCATCAGCTTAAACATTCACTCTCTCCACTACTGGTGCACAATGGCCGCAGTATGTACCACCCACAAGATGCAATGCAGCAACTCACCAAGCCTCCTTTGACTGCACCTTCCAAACCCACAACCACCACCGCTTGGAAGAACAAGGAAAGGAGGTGCATGGGAAACCATCAACTGCAAGATCCCCTCCAAGCCATACACCACCCAGATTTGAAACAATATCATCATTCCCTCAGTATCACTTTGTCAAAATCATGGAATCCTGTCCCTAACAAGGTGGGTGCACCTAGACCACATGGACTGCAGCAATTCAAGATGATGACTCACCACCACCTTCTCAATGGCATTTAAGGATGGGCAATACATGCTGATGTTGCCAGCGACACTCATGTCCCAAGAAAGAATGATAAAAGAAAGGGGGCAGGGACTAAATCAATTTTACTTACTAAATACAGACTTCCAATGAACTTTTACTTCTGTCTTTCCCTTCGTTTTAAACGTTTCATTTTGTTGCAGTGTATTCCTGTCTTCCCAGATAAAGATTTTAGGACCCCTGACTTTACTCAACACAGAAAACCCACTCTAAGATTGACTTCAAACATAAGATGGCTTTCCCTATCAGCATACTGCCTATGACATCAGAATGGAGGAGGAATTACATTGCCATAATTGATACTGGGAGAATCAGGCAGCACTGAGGTGGCTGGCAACTAAACAGGAACAATGGGCAGGATTTTTCAGTTGGCGTATGGGGGCGGGCCTGACACACTGACAGTTAAAATGGCGCGTGATGACATCAGGTGTGCGTCCCGACACCATTGCGCTGTCTTGCGTCGATTCACTTGGCGGGCATGCGCCGGAGTCAGCTGCGCAAGCGCTGATATGTAAATGGCCTATTAAGGAAGCAATTAATGTAATTGTTAACTGTGCCCGGCCAACCTTAAGGTTGGCGGGCAGGCGAAAAGGCCAAGCAGCCTTCACGTTTTTTAGGAAACCTCATCTACGAGCAGGATGAGGTTTCCTAAAGATTTTATCACGGCTGCCAGTTTGCACCGCAAAGTCGAAAAAAGGCGATTAGACGAAATGACTCATTAATCTACAGTAGTGTCATTGGTTGAGGGATGAATATTGGCTAAGCACTCAGAGAATTTCCCTGCTCTTCTTCAAATAGTGCCGTACGATGTTTTACAGCCCTAAATAGACAGGTGGGGCCTCAGTTCAACAATAATGCCAACATCACAAGCTGATGATTTCTAAAACAGACTTTGACTCTTGTCATATTATGAACTTAAGGCTCATTACTTACTTCTCTATATCTTCATAAAAGGCTAGATTTAAATTGTGAAAGTAATGTCAGTGTGTTTTCTTATCAAGGGAGAGCTTCCAGCCTTACCAGAATATTACTGTTACATGTTTGCAAGACTTCACTACAATCTCCTGTTTCCTCATCAGTGTAAACTGATACCATTGCAGCAGGGTCTTTGATATCTGTTATTATAGTGCAAACATTAAAAACGGTTAGAATTCTCAAAATCATAAAAGTACATATGCCCCTGTGAGTTTTATGTTCAGTTCCTGCTCAAATAAAAATGCAGTGGGGGTGAAATTAACCTGTGCTAATAGCATAATAGTTCAGTGGAAAGAAAATCATGTCTGGAGGAGGACAGGTTGCCGATTTTCTATGAGGCTGTTTCAGACTCCTGGAGGGGTAGTATTTCCAGGCAAGAGGAGGTGGATTTGGATACACGCTGGAAGTTAATTGCCCTAAAATGTCGCAGGGTCCTGACATCATTCCATCTGCTTCTGAGTTTCACCCGGATGGGTCTGCATTCAAGCAGCCCTTGGAGGTGTCATATAAATTGGTTAAATATTATGCTAGGCAATTAAATACCATTTAACCAAGCATTCTGGTGTTAACAGGCAGTGCACCTGTCAGCAATTTGCCAGTGTTGCCAAAGTGTGTGAACAGAAAGGAATGTCTCTTCAGTAAAACTGACAGGATGGGAAGGCTTTTACCTGTTAAACTGAAGGGCTACAGCCATGGCCAGGCACGAGGTTGCTGCTCACAGCACTCCTCCTCAGAGAGTGTTTTCACTGTTTCACAGGTGATTTCCAACTTCTTGAATGCCATTTCATCTTCATCTGCCTTTGATCTCTCCGACATTCAGCTGCCAACCTTCACCACGGCCTGGGAGCAGTTCATGCAGCTGCTCCTTTCACATCTAATTAGGAACAAGAGAAACAGCAGCACCAAGAGCAGCAGCAGGAGCAATACTAGGAGCAGCAACAGCCTTTAGTCACATGGCACGTCACAGGACAGAGGGGATGGACATAGAGATCTAGCACAAAGGAGGTAAAACCCACAACACAGAGCAGAGAGGATCATCTCTCTTGACATGTCTGAGCATCAGTGCCACAGGACGCTGAGGTTTTCCTGACAGACTGTTGATGACATCTGTATCCTCATGGAACAAGACCTCCTTCATGTTGACCAGGCGGGACGTATTGCCAGTGGCCATCAAGGTGCACAGGAGGACCAACACTGCCTCTCCCTGAAGCTGTGTGCTCTCTTCTCTAGCAAGGACAGCAAGCAGAAGGTTACGAGGGTTATCTATCTTAGAAATAGATAAAAGAGCAGCTTAGTTTCAGTGAAAGGCGACTGTGAGCCATGGGTACGAGAGGACAATAGGACGGAGACGGAGTGTGACCATTGGCTGTTCAGATGGGAATGAGAGGTGGTGTCTGGAGAGAGGAATGAGTGGAGTGAAAGGTTGTTGCCATGAGCAGTGCTGTTCAGGAGGATGCTGGGAAAGTCAGAGTGTGGGGATTATTACCCTGGAGGTGTTTGCCACTCATTTGTCATGTCCTCCTGATCATCTTGGTGCACTGTCTCCAGATTAGAGGGTACATAGTACAGCTATTTAATTCTTTGGCCACTTTCATCCATACCTACTTGGTTAGAGAGGATGTTCTCTTCCTCCTGTCCTTGGCATACATCACCCTAGTGCAGCCCCTCAGATCCCGCAGCAGGACTCCCAGGTAAGACTGAGAGATCTAGGTCTCAGGTCTCATATCCATTACTATAGTTGTTGCAGCCTCAAATATCTATGTACAGTTGAACGTTTCTGATCCCTGATGGATCCCTTTTAATTAGAAATCCTTCCTTTGAGAGATCCAGCCCACAATTCCGCCTGGACTCTTTGACTGGTCGGGGAACCCAGAGTAGGGTGCTAATGCTGTGGCTCAGTTAAAGAGGCAAGGTGAAGCCCAATGGAGGTTTCAATTTCTGAACCACTGACAGCTCCACCATTTCAGCTGGGACTAAATGTTGACAATTCCACCCATCACATTTATCAATTTGAGCCATAATATTACAAGTTCTAATGAAGGATCATCAACCTGAAATGTTAACATTACCTTCCATTCTCCACAGCTGCTGCCTGATCTGACAAATGTCTTCAGTATTTTCTGCTTTCGTATTAATATTAAATAGTTGAATTTATATAGCATCATTCACAACCTCTCCGTCTTATCCTATTGTCCTCTCGCACCCATGGCTCACAGTCGCTTTTCACTGAGACTGCCCTGCTCTTTTATCTATTTCTAAGATAGATAACCCTCGTAACCCTCTGCTTGCTGTCCTTGCTAGAGAAGAGAGCACGCAGCTTCAGGGAGAGGCAGTTTTGGTCCTCCTGTGCCCCAAAGCACTTTGCAACCAATTAAATACTTTAACAAATGGCAGGCCACCAGGAGAACATCCCTGTTCTTCTTAGAATAGTGCCAAGAGATGTTTTACATCCACCTGATCAGGCAGTCAGATTCTCAGCAGCTCCAACAACGCTGGACTCCTTCACTGAATTATTAGAATAGATTATGTGCTCAAGTCTTAGACCAGGGCTTGAACTTACAACCTTTGGAGTAAGAGGGAAGAATATTCCCATGAGTCAAGCTGATACTGAGACAATTTAGTTTTTAAATCAGCAATAAGAACAAGGTAGAAATGAAAAGCAGAGAGTTCTTGGATGGTCTGTGCACAGCAAGATCCCAGAAATAACTGAGCAGACTATATGTATTAATGCTGGCCATTGAGGGATAACTAATGGACAGGAGCCCTGGGAGAGCTCCCCTGCTCTTAATTGAATAGTGGGACCTTTTACCATACACCTGCAAGGGCAGGCAATTCCCCAGTTTAATGTCTGAAACCTGATACCGCTGAGGGTGCAGCACTCCCTCAGTATTGCATGAAAGTGTCAGCAGGATTATGAGCTCAAAGTTGTCAGGAGTGGTATTTGAATCCCAAGGTTCCAACTCGGAGTGTTGCCACTGAGGCAAAGCTGGAACTACGTTTTTCCAAGAACTTCTTGACATTGGTCCGAAACTCACTTTTATCCCACATTGCAGCTCTAATATAGGTTAAAATGTACCACATTGACTCTTTATTATTCTCCTTAGCAGCTCGATAAGGTTCCCGCATTTATCTCCTTTCAAAGTTTAATATTCTAAAAAGCAAGTTCAAACAATTTAAACTTGGATTTCAGCCCAGTTTTCAATGACATTGTTGATTTACTAACTTCACTCATCCAAATTTGAGCCATGTTCAATAGCTGTGGATCTATTTCAAATTGAAATAAGTCCTGAATGTGACTGAAGCTAGCATAATTATCCACAGTGTTGATTTTGAAAAAAATCATTCTTTGGTTTTACTTTTCACTATTGAGTTGGTAATTTGGCAATTAAATTTTGAAGAGCATTTCTTTCCCTTCTCCCTCCCATGATCTTCCATTCTGATATTTTTTTAAATAACATATTAAACTGATTCTAGGGGTTATTAAGTGTGGATCAGCCAATTAAAAATCAGGTTTTCCTGAATTGAAGCAAGTATCAACATGCTTATCGGAGAGATGTAGGAGCTGAGAATTAATTAAGAAGCCCAGGGTTTGGGAAGGGTAAAATTATTCAACACACATGTTTTAAATTCAGATGGAACTGGGACATAGGCCAGAATATTTGGGTTGCTCTGTGGGGACGGGCCCCGCTTGCTGATGTGTAAAATAACGTGCGGTGATGTCGGGCATGTGTCCCGATGTCACCGTGTGTCATTCCGATCTTCAGTTTGGATAGCACGCATCAGAGTCAGCTGCGTGACCGCCGAACTGTCAAAGGTCTATTAAGGCCATTTAAAAACTAATTAACAGAATAAACAAAGCTGCCCGTCCAACCTTAAGATTGGTGGGCAGGCAAAGAGCCCAGGTGGCCTTTGCATTTATCATGAAACCTCATCCACGGGCGGGATGAGGCTTCATGTAGGATTTATAAATCAGGTAAATTTTTTAATGAAAATTCATTGACATGTCCCAGCTCATGTGACACTGTCACATGAGCGTGGCATATCTGATTTTTTTTTCTCTAAGTTCTTCATGATGAAATTAAACTCCCTGAGGCAGCTCCATGCCTCAGGGAGATTTGTGTGCTCTTTCACGCGCATGTGCGAAACTGCGCAGGCCCCGACTCAGCCTCTTCCCCCGTCCACACGGGAAGCGCACAACGTTTCCGGGTGCACGTCATGTTGGGTGGGCCTTAACTGGCCCACCCACATAAAATGGCGGTGCACAGCCAGTCGCAGGCGGTGATCAGCTGCGCGTCTGCTCCTGCTCAGACCCCCCAACAGGGAGAAAATTCTCCCCATAATATTTCTAGTTATAACTTTTTTTAACAAAAGGTAATAAGGAAAAATATGAGGTGAGGTGCAGAGTTACTAATGGTTTCTCTCACACTGCCAGAATGTAAGGCTATCTTGGAGGTTGCATCCATACAGGTTGAGTTAATGGGCTGAATTTTCCTTTCGTCGGGCGGGTGGGCCTGACCCAATCGGGGGTGGGCGTGGAGCTGATCGCCGCCAGCGATTGCGGCCGCACCACCATTTTACATGGGCGGGCCAATTAAGGCCCGCCCAGCGTGAGGTCCTTCGGGAAGCGCTATGCGCTCCCTGTGCGGGCGGGGGGGATTCCTTAAAATTAATAGTGTGCTCTTGTGTGCATGTGCAAGAAAGAGTGCACTCATCTCCCTGAGGCTAAGTGCAGCCTCAGGGAAATCGCCTCGACTTTTAATAATATTAAAAATAGAGAAAATAAAAATCCCTTACATGTCTCCTCATGTGACAATGTCACATGAGTTGGGAGATGTTCATAATTTCCATAACAACTTTATTACAATTTTTAAAACCCTACATGAAATCTCATCCCGTCACTGGATGTTTTTTCTAGTTGCCACCAGGGCTCCTGGCCAACCCTCAAGTAGCCATTGACAGTTCGGTGGGCACGCAGCTGATTTTGCTGTGCTCCCATCTTCCTGAAAATTTAAATGGAGTGGGATGACATTGGGGGTTCTGCCTGACGTTATCCCGTGCCATTTTACGCATCGGTGATCGGGCCCCATCCCCGCTCGCCGACCGTAAAATCCTGCCCAATAAGTAGGAAGAAATTCCTGGAGCAGGATTTTACTGTCAGCGAGCAGGGGCAGGGCCCACTCGCCGACGCAAAAATGATGCAGGATGACATCGGGTGGAACTCCCGATGTCACTCCGCCCCATTTAAATTTTCAGGAGGGCGGGGGCGCAGCAAAATCAGCTGCAGGCCCGCCGACCTGTCAATGGCCAATTGAGGCCATTGACAGATCAATTAAAGTAATTAGTGGACCTGCCCGTCCAACCTTAAGGTTGGTGGGCAGGCCAGGAGCCCTGGCGGGAAGCAGAAAAAACATGAAATCTTATCCACAGGCGGGATGAGGTTTCATGTAGGGTTTTAAAAATTATAATAAAGTTATACAATTCTGCCACATCCAGGCGTGAATGGTGATGGATAATTAGACAACTAACGGGAGGAGGTTCCATGAGCTTCCCAATCCTCAGTGATGGCAGAACACAGCAGAGCACGGTGTAAAAAAACAAGGCTGAAATCATCTTCAGCCAGGGATACTAAGTGGCTGATCCATCTTGGCCTCCCTCTGAAATCTCCAACATCACAGAATCCAATCTTCAGCCCATTTAATTGACTCCATGTGATATTAAGAAACCACTGAGTGAACTAGATACAGCAAAGGCTTACACATCAATAACCTGCACACTGACACTCAGTTTGCATTCTACCATGGTCATGAGTCCCAGATCTCATTAAGCCAAACATAAACAAATTCAAGGGGTGAGGCGAGAGTGACAGCCCTTGGCATCAAAGTAGCATTGGAGCCAATGTGGCATCTAGGAGCCTTAGTAAAATTGAAGTCAATGAGAATCATGGGGAAAACTCTCCACTGGCTGAAGTCATACCTAGCACAAAGGTGGTGGTTGTTGAAGGCCAATCATCCCTACCCCATAGCTGCATGAATTCCTCGGGGCAGTCTCCTAGATCTTCAGCTGCTTCATAAATGGCCTTTCTTCCATCATTAGGTCAGAAGTAGGTAAGGTAGATCATGACTTCAGTGTTTAGATCTAATCTCAACTTGTTAGATTATGAAACAGTACATTCCAGCATGGAGCAAGATCTGGACAACAATCAGGCCTGAATTTTACCCCTGGTGGGTTGGCGCGATCGGTGGACCCACGACCGGTCAGAAAACGGGCCGCCGCCTACAATTGGCCCCCGATTACAATTTCACATTGGCTGGCCCGCCCAGTGTGAAACGCGTCTTCCCAATGGTCAGGAAGGGGCGGGCAGGGGCTGGGGCCTGTCAGCCACTGGGTCCAATGA
Source organism: Carcharodon carcharias (assembly GCF_017639515.1). Lineage (NCBI taxonomy): Eukaryota > Metazoa > Chordata > Chondrichthyes > Lamniformes > Lamnidae > Carcharodon > Carcharodon carcharias. The sequence goes on from NC_054472.1 coordinate 151,790,588, forward strand.
TGACCCAATGGCTGGTTTAAACATGGCACAGGCAGCTTCTTGAAGGCTGTCAGGAGAGAGTTTATTTGCAGCGTTGTGAACACTGAAGTTATGGCCTCAAGTATAGCTGGAGACGCCAGGTGGTAGGAAAAGGTCAGGAGGGCGTTTGGTGCCCCACCCCCAACCCCCACCCCGGTTTTCAGATGAGTGCCTTGTGGTCCTCCAGGAGGAGAGCCACCCTTGTCCACAGAAACAGAAGGAGAAGGCCACCACAGCTAACAGAAAGAACTTGGGAGGCAGCGTTAGTGCTGGTCAGCAGCCATGACGTTATGTGGTGCACATTGGCGCAGTGCCACAAAAGGGTAATGACCTGCTCTGCTCAGGAAGGGCAAGTACCATGTTGGCATGGATCAGTGTGCTGAAGTGTTAAGGGCTGGCCATCCTTCTATGAAGCTCAGGGGTGTTAGAGTCTGAGTGCCATTGTCAATGACACTGGAGCTGGCCAAAGGGGGTGAGCCCTGGCTGTTTGGACTGAGTGCATTACGGCTCAAGGGCCATGACTCAGATGTGCCCTGCAAGGCGTTGCTCAGGTGGAGCTGGCCAGGCTGCAATGGTGCTGCGGGTAGAGAATGGACTAATCAATGCTCCTCTGTCCTTTCAGGAGAAGACAACAGATAAGAACATTGAAAGGTCATGGACGGTCAGAGGCCCCCCCAAACCTCCTAATCCTATCCAGATTCGAGCAGGATGCCTTGGAACTGGAGAGGCACCACACACCTTGGTCAACCTGCCACAGAGAGGCTGGGGTATTAGACGAAGGTAAGAGTGCAGCACACAGAGGTGAGAGTTTCAGATGGTGCAAACATTCTTGTGTAGTCTCATCATTGATGGGACCCTCAAAACTGGATTCCCTATTGATCATTGAAAGATGATGGCACTGTGATGCAGATCTCCATGGTCTCACCAGGGTGTCTGGCATGCACAGTGACAGTATGATGACTTAAACTAATGACAGTTTGTTGTCCTTGCTTAGATTTGCCAGCATGCACTCAATCACAGGACCCCGAAGACCCACCCCTGACACCGAGGACCACCAGACTTCAAATGTACCTGTGTCGCACTCAATCTCTGAACCAAGCACCAGCGCAGATACCAGCACCTCAGTGGCTGTTAGATCCTCGGCCAGAATGTCAGAGCACAGCGGCGAGGGAACTTCATACTCGCTTGAGGAGCAGGTGGAGGCAGAGAGTGCCTAGAGTGCCAGCAGCCAGATGCCTGCTGGAGACCATGGCGATGTTGAGTCGAAGGCAGATGATGAGCTGAAATGATGAGATGGAATGTTGGACATGAATGGCTCTAAACTTTATTGCACAGGCACTGAGTGGACTTTGAGTTTAAATGAAAGGGTCATTTCAGACACCCGGGATGAAGGCAGCAGCCCTGGCATGAGGTGGAAGCATATTTTTGGCAGCCTCGTTGAAGGAACATTGGATCAAGGTGTCCCTGCCTCTCTGAAGGGTACAGAGGTCTGCCTCCACACCCTCACCATGCTCCTCTTCTGACTCATGACTGTATTCATCCACTGTGGCCTGTGGAGCTGCCTCAAGGTCCTCTTATTCCAGTGGGTCCCCCTTTAGCCAGTGCCAGATTGTGGAGAGCACAGCATGCAACCACTATCAGCGACACCCACGCTGGGAGGGTATTGTAGTGTGTTGAATCGGGACACAACTACAAGAACACTGACTTGTTAGAAGCAAAACTATATTTATTCAAGCATGCTTGGGAGTCGGCTGCTCAGGACACCACACGTGGTTCTAGTCAGTCTAATCCAGCGTCGTTTATACCACTCATGACAGGAAATTCATACCATATAAGGTTCATACATCAAGAAATCACAGTTATGTCATGGTTAGCATGATCAAAGGGAGAACGCAGTAATACAATTACAGGCAGATGGTACATTTCACAATAAGACAGGAGACAGTTTGACTACAACTATGTTAGATAAAGATTATATAAATTCCCATATCAGCAGATTTAATCAGGGCCCCATTGTTTTGTTTAGTGCATAACAGGATGCAGTTGTAACCACAAACTTTTCAAAGATATTCCTCGGAATTAGTTTACACTGCTTGATTAGTAAAGATTACATAAATTACCATACTACAATATAATCACTTTTAGACCATTTAACCCATTAGACAATTTAGCTGACTAAAACTTTATTCCACACGTGCTCCCCCGAACAGTCCAGGCATCGGAAGCACACTTTCAGAAGACCTACGGTCCTCTCTATCACCGTCCTTGTGCAGGCGTGACTCCTATTGTAACGCTGCTCTGCCTCTGTTCTTGGGTGGCGGAGAGGCATCATTAGCCACCTTTTCAACGGATAGCCCTTGTCACTGAGTAGCCATCCATCCACTCTGGCTGGAGCACTGAATATACTCGGCACCTGGGAGTGTCTCAGAATACAATTCATGGGAGCTGCCAGGTTACCATGAACAGACTTGCAGTATCTGCATCCTGCAGTCACATACTATCTGCACATTCATGGAGTGGAAGCCCTTCCTGTTGACAAAGGCACCAGGATCACCTGCTGGCACCTTGATGGCTGCATGTGTACAGTCTATAGCACCCTGGACACGGGGGACCCGGCAATCACTGCAAACCCTCTGGCTCACTCAGCCCGGCTGGTTTTGTCCATATGGAAATGAATAAATGTCATTACCCGCCTGAATAGGGCTTCTGTCATCAGCTTGACGCAACTGTGGACAGCTGATTGGGAGGCTCCACACTGATCCTCCACAGAGCCCTGGAAAGAGCCGGAGGCATAGAAGTTGAGGGCCACTGTGACCTTCAGAGTCACTGGCATGGGGTTTCCACTCACATAGTTGAAGGTGATCTCAGGCCCAATCATATGATAGATGGAGGTCACTGTCTCCCTGGAGAAGCGGACCCTCCTTCGGCAGTGCTCCTCAGACATATGAAGGTAGCTGCATCGCTGCTTGTAAACCCTGGCAGCAAGATAGGGCGTCTTCTGCAGCCCCTTATGCCTTGGACTACTGGCTGGCCCTGTGCCCCTTTTACCTGCACTGGGACACCTGGCCTCCTCTATCTTCTGCCCCTCTCTTCCTCCTCAGCGCAGGTGTCACCAGCGGGGAACACAATCCCCAATACCAGGGTAACGGAAGGCTGTCTGATATCTGGACGGGGCCACACGGTCAAAATTCTCCAGTAGCCTTGGAGACAGCAATGTGTCCTGCAATGAAGCCTGGAAATTCTAAGAATGAAGCTCTGAACTGAGATGAAGCTGTCAAGTTCAAATAAGCAACCAGCAGCAATCAATTCCTAAACTCCTCACTACTCACACTGGCAATGCTGTTGACCCTTTTTATCCTGCCCTTGGATAAGGTTTTGCAAAAGTCCGCTGCCCGCCTGCCCATTTTGCTCGTGCAACAAATGCAAAATCGCACTGGCAATGTAAAATTGTGAACAATTACCTTTTTAATGGCCTTTAATTGATGGTGGGCATGGCTCTGACCCCCACGCTTGCCCACCAACCTGAAGATTGCTCGTGTGCGGGATGATGTCAGGACACTCGCCAACATCATCTCACACGGTTTTAGGCCCGATTGGGTCAGGCACGTGCCCACCCGCAAGGCATAAAATTCTGCGCCTGGTTTATCCAGAAGTCACTGCTCATCTTTTCTGAGCATAAATAGGTCTTATCAATCATCAGAGAACTCACTGCAAAAAAAAATAAAATGATAATCTGGCTGTCTTCTTTAATAGCTAAGGACAAACGGTCACACAGGAATATGTTTAGAATGAGAAAATAATTTTAAAATTGGCTCAAGGGGTTAAGTGGCCTACTCCTGCTCCTACGTTCCTACGTAAACTCAACCTGACAGTTGGTGATGGCTTTAGAGGGACATGGAACATTAAATTCAATGCCTTTAAGGTACTGCATCAAGAATGCATTTGACCTTTAGCTGTTCAGCATAACCGAAGTTATCCAGGCATTCCGTTATTTCAGATGGTGAATATTTTTGTCTGAATGGATTATGTTACTCCACAAAAGCTGTGATAAACTTAGAACCTCACAGTACATATACCATCCCTCTACATTAACACTTTATTTTCTGATGGGAATTATGAGTACCTGCTGCAATATCACATCTTGTGGTCACAAACTATTTGAATGTTCATTGAGTAGAATCCCTTCCTGTTAACAAAGACACCTGGCTGACCCAATGGTGCCTTGATAGCCACATGTGTTCAATAGATTGCACCCTGGATGCAGGGGAACCCGGCAGTCACTGCAAACCCTCTGGCTCACCCAGCCTGGTTGACCTTGTCCAGTCGGAAATGAATAAATGTCATTACCCTCCTGAACAGAGCAACATTTACCAGCTTTACGCAACGTGGGCAGCTGACTGGGACACTCCACAAAAATCCCCCACTGACCCTTGGAAAGAGCCAGAGGCATAGAAGTTGAGGGCCACTTTGACCTTCAAAACCACTGGCATGGGGTTTGAGGTGACCTCAGGTCCAATCATCTGACAAATGGAAGTCACAGTCTCCCTGGAGAGGCGGAGCCTCCTTCGACATTGCTACCTGTTGAGGTAGCTGCATCGCTGCCTGTAAACCCTGGCAGCAGGATAGTGGCGTCTTCTGCAGCCTCTTACACCTTAGACTACCAGCTGGCCCTGCGCCCCTTGTGCCTGTATCTCCCCTCCCACAGGTAGCTCCCCTGAAAGCTGCATAGGGACACATGGCCTCCTCTCCCTCTGCCCCTCTCTCCCTCCTCAGCAGAGGTGCCACCAGCAGAAACCACAATCTCCATTACCAAGGTAATAGAAGGCTGCCTGATATCTGGAAGGGTCCACAACATCTGAATCCTATGGAGGCCTTGGTGACACCAATGAGTCCTGAAATGAAGCCCCTAGAAATGCTAAGAATGAAGCTCAGAACTGAGATGAAGCTGTCAAGTTCAAATAAGCAATCAGCAGCAACCAATTCCTAAACTCCTCACTACTCACACTGGCAATGCTACTGACCCTTTTTATCCTGCCCTTGGATGAGGTTTTGCAAAATGTGGGCTGCCCGCCTGCCCATTTTACCCATACAACGAGCAAAAAATCGTACAGGCAACGTAAAATCGAGGTCAATTGGGTTTTTTAATGGCCTTAAGTGGCATCTAGCTTCTTAACTGATGGCAGGTATGGCTCTGACTCCCACACATGCCCGCCGACCTGAAGATTGTACACATGCGCGATGACGTTGGGACACTTGTCTGACATTTTCTCATGCTATTTTATGCCCGATCGAGCCTGGCGCATACCCACCCACAAGGCATAAAATTCTACCCTCGCTCTTGGGCTGGTAAGTGGAAAGTAATATTCACACCACACAAGTGCCAGGTCATGACAATCTCTAACAAAGGAGATTCCAACCACCTCCCCTTGACAATCAACAGCATTACTATTGCTGAGTGCTCCACCATCAACATCCTGGGAGTCACCGTTGACCAGAAATGTAACTGGCAGCCAAATTGATATCTTTGCTGCAAGAGCAAGTCAAAAGCTGGATATTCAGTGGCGAGTGTCTCACCTCCTGACTCCCCAAAGCCTGTCCATCATCTACAAGGCCAATTCAGGAGTGTGATGGAATACTCTCCACTTGCCTGGATGAATGCCATTCAAACAACACTTAGGCCAGGATTTTCTGGCCCCTTTGTGGGCAGGGCCTGCTGCGAGCAAGGGGGTGCCCCAGCCAGAACTCTTTTGACTTGTGGTGGGACCGGAAGATCCCGGCAGTGGGTGGGTATGAAAAATCCCAACCTTAAAAAACTTTTCAACCATTCAGGACAAAGAAACCCACTAGATAAGTACCCCATTGACCTCTGTAAACATTCACTCCTTCCATCACTGGTGCACTGTGGCTGCAATATGTACCATCTATAAGATGCACTGCCACAGCTCGCCAATGCTTCTTAGGCAGCACCTTCTAAACCCACACCTCTACTACCTCGTAGGACAAGGCTAGCAAATGTGCATGGGATCACTAATATCTTCAAGTTCCTCTCCAAGTTACATACCATCTTGATTTGAAACTATATCGTTACTCCTTTGTTGTTCCTGGGTCAATGTTCTGGAACCTTCTACTTAACAGGCTTGGGTGTACCTTCATGACATGAACAGAAAAACTACCACCTTCTCAAAGAAAAAATATGCACATGGTCAAGGTGGGAAGTGCTTGCTAGGTCAGTACAGAGATATTTTAAACCAATTTTAAATTGCAGGTTTCAAGAACACATGCCGAAGCCATTGGAGACTTCCTTAAATAGGCAGATCAGTTCTAATGATATTGTAAGGGCCTGCCTTGGAATTTCAGCCTAAAGTCTGAGATTAGAAATAGTGATGCTGCACCGCTAGCCAAAACCTGCCAGGAGCTGCATTGTGGACCACAGGAGGCAGCTAAGTTTTTTTTTAATGTTTAGGTTTGCTTGTTGGCCAGGGAGGCAGGAGTACTCCTCAGGGCCCAATGAGAAAGCTATGGGCCTCTCTGCCCTGGATTTCCCTGACTTCTTTCCCTTCACAGCTTACTTGACTCCTGTTGACTATTCCTGGAGCTCCTCTTTAGGATCCTCCTGTCAGCTGAATTTTGCCCACCAGTCAGGCAGTGATTCCTGCCAGGTTCAGGCTCACTTGAAGCAGCAATGTCAGTTTTTTTTGCCTGAGCAACAATTTGCAAATTTACCCCACTGAATGTGTAGACAGGTTTAAATGACAAAATAAAAATACAAAGGCAGTTCAGCGATGTCACTGCAATTCAGCATTAACTGCTTGCTGATTATAAATTTAGAGGTGAGATTATTGTCAGATATCAATATAAATTGCTGAGATTAAATTAATATTAGGACCCCTTGAGAATTCCCAAGTCAACAGTGTCCGATAGCCATCCTATAGATTAAAGTCCATAGGCTTGTAGTTAGCAATATTTCTGAAACGTATATGATTTATATGAGCTGATATGAGTGAACTGGTTGTCCAGCCTTCCTCTGGGAAAAATTTTTGAATACCTGAGACATCAGACAGTTACATCTCCACCTATAGAGGTGCTATCCATTCCACCCATATCCTTTGCACTTGCATATGTTCACCTTCCATGCTTTATCTTTATCTGTAGCTGAATCTGGACTAACTGGCTGAAATCTCACCTCCTTTAGGCTCACATCTAAATGACACATTTATATTGCCTGATGTCACTGTGTAAATTAATTTCTCTCTCTTTCAGAGATGCACTTACTGATTTTACAGACAAACCTGCTTACATATATGAGACAAAAATCATACCTTCTACTTCAGAAACTACTACAAAAAAGAACTGAAGACTACCGACTACTGATTAGTGTCAAAATATTATCTCTGATATCCTTAATTTCCAAAGAAAGAATCCAGTTCTATTAACAGCTCTCTATAGATCCTGTTAGAAGACTTGAATCTTTTTGGTATCAGTCACCTCTCACAGTTCTATTGATACCCATGATGGTCTCCACATGATTGAAACCCCAGCACCTAGACAAGCGGTGTTGATCATTTATGTCCTAGCTTCTGAGACCTTTGTTAAGAATGGAGTGATAAAAGAGCTTCAAATAAGGAAACATGTATTCAAATTAACTTAAACAGCTTCCCTGGACATGTGATCTTGATGACTTATCTCATATAAAACAGAAAATGCTGGTAATACTCAGCAGGCCTGGCACCATCTGTGGAGAGAGAAACAGAGTTAATGGGCTGAAGTCTTGTCCCCAGCCGACATGCAAGTTTTCCAGCACCATCCTGTCCGACACCTGGAGGCAGACTGGGGGTCGGAAGGGCTAACCACCTCCAATAGGCTGGTAGCCAATTGAAGTAGGCTAATTGGCCTTAATTATAGTAGAGACCAACTGAAATTTTCCAGTCGATCAGCGGAACACGTGAGGCATTGAGGACTAGACTATCTGCCTGGAGGTGTCTCCCTCATGGCAGACTCGGGGTGGGAGGGCAGTGCTCCAGGCAGGCATTGAGCACCCTCCCCGCCAACTGCCTGCCTGCCTGGCCTCAGCTGTGGTTGCAGGCCAAACCCACTCCACAATGGTGTTGAGGCTATTTTTTAAATTTAAGCATTTTAAAATGTGCAAAGAGGACACCTCAAAATGGAAACATCCTCTCTCTCTCACTCGAACTGCAGGCTTCATCTCCTTCCATGTAGGAGGACCTCCCTGATTAGGCAATGCGCCTGCCCCCTGGCCACTAATTTGCAAATTCAGGGGAAATCATTGCCAGGAGCAAAATGTACCGCTAGTCAGGAGGCTGCACGCCCAACCCGAACAAGCGTAAAATGATGCACGATGATGTCAGGTGAGCGTCCAAATGTCATCACACACTAGCGTGGTATTTCAGTCAGCGGGTGCGTGCAGGAGTCAGCAGCATGCCCGCCGACAATTAACAGGCCATTACTAAGGCCATTAAAATACTACTGAAATGAAAATTTTTGCTGCCCATCCAACCTTACGGTTGGCAAGCAAGCAAATAGGCCTAGCAGCCTTTGGATTTTTTGCAAAACCTCATCCATGGGTGGGATGAGGTTTCGATCACTTATTTTTAAAAAATAAAAAAATTTCAAACTAATTTGTAACATGTCGCTGTTCATTTGACAGTCACATGAGGGGACATGTTATTAACATTTTTAAACTCTTTATTTTTTATGTTCAAAAAGCTTCAGCTCCCTTAGGCAGCTCTGTGCATGCACGAATTTCCGTGCTTGCCCTCCTCCCCCCACATAGGCAGCAGTGCAGTGTGCGATTCACCATAAGACCATAAAACGTAGGAGCAGAAGTAGGCCATTTGGCCCAATGAGTCTGCTCTGATATTAAATGAGATCATAGCCGATCTGAAAATCCTCAATTCCACTTTCCTGCCTTTTCCCCATAACCCTTGATTCCCTTACTGATTACAAACCCATCTATCTCAGCCTTGAATATACTTAATGACCCAGCCTCTATAGCCTTCTGCAGTAAAGAATTTCACAGATTGACTACCCTCTGAGAGAAGAAATTCCTCCTCATCTCTGTTTTAAATGGGCGACCCCTTACTCTGAGATTATGCCCTCTGGTCTTAGACTCTCCCATAAGGGGAAACAACCACTCAGCACCTATCCTGTGAAGCCCCCTTAGAATCTTATATGTTTCAATATGGTCACGTCTCAATCTTCTAAACTCCAATGAGTACAGGCCCAACCTACTCAACCTCTCCTCATAAGTAAATCCCTCCATACTGGGATCAACCTAGTGAACCTTCTCTGAACTGCCTCCAATGCCAAAATATCTTTCCTTAGATAAGGGGACTAAAACTGTTCACAGTATTCAATGTGTGATCTAAGTATTGCCTTGTTTATTTTTAGCTAGACCTCCCTATTTTTATACTCCATTCCCTTTGAAATAAAAGCCTTCCCTATTACCTATTGAACCTGTATGTTAGCTTTTTTTGGGATTCATGCACAAGGACCCCCAAATCCCTCTGTGCTGCAGCCTTCTGCAGTCTTTCTCCATTGAAAAAATATTCAGCTCCTCTATTCTTCCTACCAAGTGCATAACCTCATATTTTCCCACATTATATCCCATCTGCCAAGTTTTTGCTCACTCACTTAACCTGTCTATATCCCTCTGTTGACTTCTTGTGTCATCCTCACCACTTACCTTCCCACCTATTTTTGTGTCATCCGTAAAATTGGCAATAGTACATTCACTTCCCTCATCTAAGTCCCTCATAGTGTAAATAGTTGAGGCCCCAGCACTGATCTCTGTGGCACTCCACTTGTTATGGGTTGCTACCCTGAAAATGCCCTTCTTTTCCCAACTCTCTGTCTTCTGTTAGTTAGCCAATCCTCTATCCATGCTAATATACTACCCCAACACCATGGGCTCATCTTATTGAGTAGACTTATGTGTAGTACTTTATCGAACGCCTTTTGGAAATCCAAATATGTTACACCTACTGGTTCCCCTTTATCTATCCTGCTTGGTACCTCCTCAAAGAATTCTACTAAATTTGTTAGGCATGATTTCCACTTCATGAAGCCATGCTGACTCTGCTTGATTAGATTATGTATTTCTAAATACTCTGCTATACATTCTTTATAATAGACTCCAACCAACATTTTCCCAATGACAGATGTTAAGCTAATTGGCCTATAGTTACCTGTGTTTTTGTCTCCCTCCCTTTTTGAATAAGGGTGTTACATTGGCTGTTCTCCAATCTTCTGGGACTTTTCCAGAACCTAAGGATTATTGGAAGATTATTGCCATTACATCCACTATCTCTGTAGCTACTTCCTTTAATATCCTAGGACTCAACCCATCAGGACTAGGGGATTTATCAGCCTTTAGCCCCATTAGTTTCCCTGTACTTTTTATCAAGTGATAACTTTTGTATTTATTTCCTCCCCCACTTTTGCCCCTTGATTATTTAGTATTTTTGGATGGCCGTTAATTGGCCAGCCAGCGGTTGCAGCCCCATTGTGGGCGGGGGTCCGATTTGTAGCTGCTCCCGCTCGCCACTGCTGAGACAGCTCTACAACCAGAAAATCCTGGCTCAGGTGTCTGTTTCCCTTACAGTGAGAGAAAGTTACCCCCATTTGACCCAACTTCAAGGGACCTGACCAAAAATATAAAATCCTACCCAGCCTTTCAGGTCTGTGACTTTTCATCAGCTCAAGCAGTTTTGCCCAATGGGGCGACTTATTAAAAAAAACTGCAGTGCATGTTACTCTGATCATCAAAATTAACAGTTGGAAAACTGTAGGCATTGCCTGCCCAAATTTCCAATATATTCCTGAGTTGGCAAGGTTCTCTATTTGAAATGTGGACTCATAAAATTACCCTTATACTCCATGTGGAGATCTTAGAGGAGTGAAATTGGTCTTTGGTAGTAATATAAGATGGATGATGATGAATTGACAACCCATATTACAACCTCTCTAATTTTTTCCCACCAATTAAAAGCCAACATCAAGTCCTTTATGCAGCATAATTCTAGTACCCTTTGATTTGTACTTAATGGTTTTAGTAATATAAATAACTTTATTTGCTTTCCACTGTGTCCATCCTACCCTGTCGGTAAACTTTTAATAAATGAACAATTATTACCACCAGGACTTTTCTGGATCTATTTTCTTTAATTGGTTCCAGCATAGCATAAACATGTGTGGAGTTTCAGGACCTCAAGATGATGACAGTTCAATTGTTCACATTAAATGACACCTGACTCACATGCTTCCAACCATTTAACACATAAATTAGCCTACAGCATGCTGGTTTTGTGTGAGTTACTAATCTAATTCACATTATAACTTCCATAAATTTAGGAATAGTTCTCTTTAGCCCCTTCATTGGATCATGATGAAAATAATAAAAATCAGTGGACCCATTGGAAGCTCCTCAGGGCTCTGTAATCATTGCCATTATTAACAACCATTTACCTATCCAGCATAATTATCATCATGTAGCCCCATGAGATTTATTTTTTCTTAAAACTTCTAGGCTGTAATTTATCAAATGCTTTTTTATTGAAATCAAATTGTATAATATCGATAAAAAATAACTATTCTGGTCACTTCCACTAAGAACTTAATCACGTTAGTGAGCCAAAACTTAATTTTCTAAAACCAACCTAGACATCTCTAATAACTGCCAAACCTCCTAAGAGATCATCAATCATATCGCATTTAATGCTAGCCAAGAGCTTTGCTCTTACCAAAGGCAAACTCACAAGCCTATAAATTTCCAGGAGCTGGTGGCTCATGTATGACCTTCTCTATTTCCTTTTGCACTCTGCTGTAAATTGTGTCAGATCCTGCAGCAAACCATCAACTTAAGGCAAAGTAATCTAAGCTAAAGTCATTTCTGCAGTTACTTCTACTAAAGTAATTTTAGTTACAACTTTACCCTGAAATGCTGGACAGTAGCATCATCTTCAGAAATGAAAATTGATATGAAGTGTTTGTTTAGTTTATCAGCCAGATATTTATCTTCACAAATAATCTGCTTCTTTACAGGACTAATATAGTCTGACTCAACAATACTGATATACAGTACTTGCCATCAGAATTACAATTATCCCCTAGCTTTTTCTTCTAATGCTATCTTAACATTCCTAATACTTAGTTTGGTTATCCTCAGCAGGTTTATGCTATCTCTACTTTCATAACCATGGAAGCTTTGATTCCATAAATGAAGGTTTTTTATGCTAATTTCTCTACAAATAACCCCATTTGACCATTTGGGCTTCACCTTCCTTTGAATTCTTTTTCCTTTTAGGATATATAAGGTCCATGATCCTTTAGCATTCTTTTAAAAATAATCCACTTGTGCTAATCTGAGGTGCAAAACACCTTTAATAGAATGGAAGCAGATTGACCACATGACTGTATTACCCAATTGCTGTGTAGCACTGGCTACAATGTTAATCAGTAGTCTAGAATAGAGTCTGGTTTGAGAAGCACACATTGTGTTAGTGTTCCAAAAACAAAAAAACTGCAGATGTTAGAAATCCAAAACGAAAACAGAATTACCTGGAAAAACTCAGCAGGTCTGGCAGCATCAGCAGAGAAGAAAAGAGTTGACTGTTGAAGGGTCATGAGGACTCGAAACGTCAACTCTTTTCATCTCTGCTGATGCTGCCAGACCTGCTGAGTTTTTCCAGGTAATTCTGTTTTTGTGTTAGTGTTCTGTTACTTGTGTTAATAAACAGCATTTGTTTCATCTTATATTGGTGTCTGCATCTGCAGTATCTTGTTTACCAACTTACTCACCAGTAGCTGGGTGTGCAATTGGGAGATGGTGGTGTATTGGTAATGTCACTGGACTAGTAATCCAGAAGTTTAGGCTAAATCTCTGGGGACATGGGTTCAAATCCCACCATAGCAGCAGCTGTGGAATTTGAATTCAGTTAATAAATCTGGAATATAAAGCTTGTCTTGGTAATGGTAACCACCATGCAACTATCATTGATTGTTGTAAAAAAACCATCTGGTTCACTAAAGTCCTTTAGAGAAATGAGAGATCTGCTGTCCTTTCCTGGTCTTGGCCTACATGTGACTCCTGACTGCAGCAAAATGGTTGACACTCAGTTCAAGAGCAATTAGGGATGGACAACAAATGCTGGCCTTGCCAGTGATGCCCATATCCCATGAAAGAGTTAAAAAAAACACGTTTGCTAAGCAACCCAACAGAGAAGGAACATAATATCACTTTTCCTCTTTATCACAGTTATTACGATCCAACAACCAAAACCAAACCGTGTTCCAGAGAAACCAAGGGATATGGGAATAGGGCAGTATAGTGGAATTGATGTGAAATTCAGCCATGATCTTACTGAATGGTGGAACAGGATTGCGGGGCCGTATGGTCCACTCCTGTTTCTTATGTTCTTGTTTTTCTCCGAGTATTCCTTCATAAATGAAAGTATAGACCTCCTGACATTATACACTAACATTAAATTAGCGGCAGTGTTAATTTGACTCATCAAGCATTCACAATTACCCTGAGGCTGCTCCACATAATGTCTCCGGATCACTAATAAGTACCAATGATAATAATTTGTATTCTCTGTGACATATTGCTTGAGAAAGCAATTATTAATAGCTTCAATCATAAACAGTTTTGCCTCCGTCTGTATTTGTCTGCTCCACATTGGACCATTTAAAGAAAAGGAAGTTAAAATCCCCAGCGATAAAAATGCTACGCTTCTAATTTGTTCACAAAGTTAGCTATCTTCATCAATCTGTTGCCTCACAGGTCTATAATATGTGCCAAGGAACAATCTTGGACCAACACCATATTTCAGTTGCACCCTTCTCATTTTAACCCTCACCCGCTGGCCAATCTCACTCAAATGCAATTGCTTCCTCGATTATAAATAAAGCTACATTACCCCCTTTGTGACCCAGCCAATCCTCCTGGAACAACATTTCTAGTTCATCAGTATTATCCAACTAGGATACAGTGTCATCAATTACATCCACATTTCTTATGTAAGCATAACAATACTTTGTCCTTAATTGTATATTTATATTGCTTTGTATGCTGAGAATTCCAGCATTCTATTTCTGATATTTCTTGCATTTAGTGTTCAAACATTTCAGAATTTTTGGTTATGCCTAATGTGGTCTGTTAAGTGTAAACTGTCCTGGTCCCTGTAATTTAAACTTTTCAAATATTGCTAACAATCAAGACAAAGTTATAAAGAGCTTTCCCTTGAAATTTAATTGCATGGCTACTACAGAGGTGATTTTAAAAAAGCCTAAGGATGGAACGAGTTTAATGCTGAATGTCCTTTCTTCAAACCAAGCTTTCTGATGTTCTATGAACGTATTGCATTCAAATTGACTAAGTTGATTTGAACCTAGGCTTGACAACTCCAATCTCTAAAATACAGCCTCTCAAAACCGGCAACCTTGGGGCGAGGCAGTGCCGGACTTCAGATCTTGCCGGATTTCAGGTTGGGCAGTTCGGATCAAGAAATAAGCTAAAAGCAAAATACTGCGGATGCTGGAAATCTGAAACAAAAACAAAAATAGCTGGAAAAACTCAGCAGGTCTGACAGCATCTGCGGAAAGGAATACAGTTAACATTTCGAGTCTGTATGACTTCATCAGAACTAGGAAAAATAGAAATGAGATGAAATATAAGCTGGTTGAGGGGGGTGGGACAGGTAGAGCTGGATAGAGGGCCAGTGATAGGTGGAGGCAAAGAAGAGATTGCCAAAGATGTCATAGACAAAAGGACAAAGGGGAGTTGACGGTGGTGATATTAGCTAAGCAATGTGCTAATGGTGACATTGAGGGTAGAAAGCAGGATGAGCAAATGACAGATAGCCCTATTATTTCTATTATTTTAAAATGTATTTCCACCCATTGTTTAATCTCCACCTTTTAGCCTATTTAGATCCCTTCCCCCCCACCCCACCCCCACTAGGGCTATATGTCACTTGCTCATCCTGCTTTCTACTCTTAATGTCACCATTAGCACATTCCTTAGCTAATATCACCACCGTCAACACCCCTTTGCCCTTTTGCCTGTGACATCTTTGGCAATCTCTTCTTTGCTTCCATCTATCACTGGCCCTCTATCCAGCTCTACCTGCCCCATCCCCCCCTTAACCCAGCTTATGTTTCATCTCATTTCTATTCTTCCTTAGTTCTGATGAAGAGTCGTATCGACTCGAAACGTTAACTATGTTCCTCTCGGCAAATGCTGTCAGACCTGCTGAGTTTTTCCAGCTATTTTTGTTTTTGTTTTGGATCAAGACATGTTAGGTGTCACTCCGAGAACGGGAAGAGTCCGGCACTCAAGCGGTGAAGGGGTTAACTAGTCTGGCGCAACTCCGTGAAAATGCAGCATCCAGTCGAATTGTCCAGGTAAGTTTTTTTTCTTATGTTACTCAGTTGAAATTGACGAATGGCACAGTCTAAAGATGTCCTGTTTTCAGACAACACTGCTTTTTGGACAATCAAATTTAAGACATTGTAGGTTGGTTCCGATTTATACCCATACTTTTTCTATTTATGCTTTCTTGCACTTAATGCTTAACCAGGTCTCACTAAATCCCTATTTCAGTCATTTGCTTGCCTCAGACTATTTTTGCAATCTTCTCTCTCCATTTGAATTATCCGTCCCTTTGCAATTCCCTTCACACTACCACTCTTGGCAGTGTTAATAGTCACTTTGATATTGCCCTCTAGATCTAGATCTGTATCTCCAACTCCACCTCTATTTACTACTTTCTCATATGTTTCACTCAATCTGGCAGTCAGCCCCTCCTAATATCTCCCCTCCCAACTCTTATGTCCATTTCCTTAAGCCTATTTGTGAATCCTTTTGGAACATTTCTACCTGTAACAGGTGCTATATAAAGACTAGGACTGAGAAAACACCACAACTGCTCTTAAGGTTCCAAAATGGTGTCTGCTACATGCACCTTCACTTCTGACATGAAGAGTACTGGATGCCACCTTGGTAAAAGCATTCATGCACATACAGTTAGTGAATGCCCGAATTATATGAAGCAGGAAGATCATGACACAATCAGCATGCAATGCTGTTTTGACACCAATGCTGCCATTTTGGAGCTTAACGATGCCAACAGATATCCTCATTTTGGCTTACACAGCTGAACGCATGTTAAGGAGGAGGAAAGGTTCCCGACTAGCGCTATTTAAAGGGGTAATCAACTACTTAGAAGTTAGTTATTGATTCCTTCTCTTGTTGTTACAATTGTTGTTACAATTCTACATGTATTATTTACTGATTTCTATGGTTGTTTCAAGTTTCAAAATGATGAACTACTTTTTGTTGACTTCAAGGCTTCTGCACAAACCAGGTACTCCTGGATAAGCATGCATTATTAGGCCTTCCTCCAGGAATAGAGCATGTCTGGGAGAATGAGCAGATGCCCTGCAGGGCAAGACAAGCTGCTGCTAGAACAAATGAACAAGCAAATTAGGAGCAAGAGTAAGCCATTTGTCCCCTTGAGCCTGTTCTGCCATTTCATAAGATCACGGAAGATCTAATTGTGGCCTCAACTCTACTTTCCTGCCTACCCCTTATACTCCTTGACTCTCTTGTCAATCAAGAATCTATCTAACTCAGCCTTCAAAATAATCAATGATCCAGCCTCCACTACTCTCTGGGGAAGAGAATTCCACAGACTAACGACATTCTGAGAGAAAGAAAATTCTCCTCATCTCTATCTTAAATGAAAGACCCCTTATTTTTAAACTGTGTGCCCTAGTTCTAGTCTGTCCCACAAGGGGAGTCATCCTTTCAACATCCACCTTGTTAAGTTCCCTCAGGATCTTTTATGTTTCAATAAGATCACATCTCATTCTTTTACTCCAATGGATACAGGCCCAACCTGCAGGGGTGCAGACATATTCAAAATCATGAGGGGTCTGGATAGAATAAATGGGGGAGAAACTGTTCCCAGGTGGCCGAGAACCCTAAGGTGACAATGAAAAAAATCCAGAGGTGACATGAGGAAAAACTTCTTTATGCAACAAATGGTTTGGGTCTGGAATGCACTTCCTGAGCATGTGGTGGAGACAGATTCAATTGTGGTTTTCTAAAGAGAACTGGATAATTATCTGAGGAGACAAAAGATTTTGCAGGGCTACAGGGAAAAGTTGGAGGAATGGGACCAGCTGAGTTGCTACTGCAGAGAATTGACACAGAGACAATGTGCTGAATGGTCTCCTTCTGTGCATTAGCTGTTCCATGATTCTAGTATAGATACATTTAAGGAACTTGATAAACATGTAGGGAAGAAAAAAGCTAGAGGTTATCCTGATAGTGTGATCAAGAAGGGTGATAGGAGGCTTGTGTGGAATATAAACATCAACATAAATGACGTTGGCCAGATGGCCTGTTTCAGTAATTTCCATATAAAGCTGCGAGTAGGGAATACAAACACTGTACCGCTTTTCACATCCTCAGGCCATCACAGCCAAGGAACTAATGATCAGCAGGCCAATGCAGCAGAATGCTTGGGGAAGTTAATGCTGCTTTAGATCCTGGAAACCTGGAGCTTCAAAGACCCTGAAATGTCTGTTCATGAGAAAGCTGTGTGCAGGGAGTTGTAACGTCTGTATCTTTTTTTAGAGTCCAGGAGCTGTACAGGAGCTGCTGCAACACATTGACTTGGAGACATTCAGCAGCAGCGTAAGGCCTGGAACCCTGGGCGTGGCCTTCCCTCTGCAACCTCTTAACTTTCCCAGACTCTGGATTCACAGCCATACCATGAGTTCTGGACATTCTGGTCAACACTTACCTCCTGAACTCAAACTCCAGGAACTCATGGCCAAACTTGCCCAATATAATAACACAAGTAGAATTACTCAACATGGTCCTCTGTGCTGCTTCTGTGTCACAAGAGTTGCAGCCCCACATGGTTGCAAGAGGATTTCTGTCCAGTTCTGATTGTTGCCATCAATAAGCCAAATCCCCCTGCATGTGTTACTCCTGGAAACAAGTAGTTTCAATATTGGAGACAGTGAGGATTAAAATCAATACCAATCTTACAGATTGAAAATCCAGTTAGACAATTAATGGAGTGGATTGCACCAAGATCAGTGGAAAGAAAAATCATATAATGGATGGCCAATTAGCAAAGGAGAATTACCATCCAGCAGTGAATATTAATACCTTTAAATAGGAGGTGTCAAAGCAGCACTCCTGCACACTCCAGCAGCACCACACTCCTGCCAATCTGTCCAAATTTTCCTTCATCCCAGGAATCAGTCGAGTGAACCTTCTCTGAATTGCTTCTAATGCAACTATATCCTTTCTTGAATAAGAAGACCAAAACTGTACACAGTACTCCAGATGATCTCACCAGAGCCCTGTGCAACTGTAACAAAACACTCTTATTTTTCCATTCCATTCCCCTTGCAATAAACAATGATATTCCATTTGCTTTCCTAATCATTTGCTGTACCTACATTTTTCTGATTCATGTGCCAAATATCTCTGCACCACAGAGCTCTGCAATCTTTCTCTATTTAAATAATATACTGCTTTTCTATTTTCACTGCCAAAGTGGACAAGTTCCCATTTTACTGCATCTGCTAATTAATGGCCACTCACTTACCTATCCACATTCCCTTGCAGACTCCTTATGACTTCTTCATAACTTACTCTCCTACCTATCATTGTGTCATCAGCAATTTTAGCAACCATACATTTGGTCCCTTCATCCAAGTAATCAATATGGATTGTAATTAATTGAGCCCCAGTACTGATCCCTGTGACATGCTACTTGCCAACCTGAAAATGACTTATTTATCCCTACTCTCTGCTTTCTTTTAGCTAACCAATCCTCTTTCCATGCTAATGTCCAGTTCTGATTGTTACCATCAATGAGCCAAATCCCCCTGCATGCTCACACCCTGAGCTCTTAGTTTGCTAGTAATCTTTGATGTGGTGCTTTACTAAATGCCTTTGGGAAATCCAAGTACACCACATTGTTACTTCCTCAAAGAAGTCTAATAAATTAGTCAAACACGATTTCCCTTTCACAAAACCACGTTGGCTCTGCCTGATTTCATTAAGATTTTCTAAGTGCCTCTCAATAACCTCCTTAACAACAGATTCTAGCATTTTCCCTATGATAGGTGTTAGGCTAACTGGCCTGTAGTTTTCTGCTTTCAGTTTCCCTCCTTCCTTGAATAGAGGAGTTCCATTTACTATTTCTAACCTGATGGTACCTTTCCAGAATCTAGGGAATTTTGGAAAATTACAACCAGCAGCCACTTCTTTTGAGACCCTAGGATGCAGGCAATCAGGTCCTGGGGACTTGTCAGCCTTTAGTTCTGATAGTTTTTTCAGTACCCTTTCTCTGATGATTGCAATTGTTTTATGCCCTTCTCTCCCTTTTGATTTACAGTATTTCTGGGATGTTATTTGTGTGCCTTCTATAGTGAAGACAAATACAAAGGCCAGGAATTTCTGGCCCCACCACAGCAGGTTCCTCTGCAGTGGATACAATGAGCCATTCAAATGTCCGTTGACTTCAGCAGGACTGGACAATCTCACTGGTGGGAGGGGCCGGAAAATTCCAGCCAAAATATCTGTTCACCGCTTCTGCCATTTCATTATTTCCCATTATTAATCCCCCAGATTCACTCTCTCGAGGACCAACAGACTTTTGTTACTCGTTTCCTTTTTAAATACTTGGAGAAACTCTTACTATCTGTTTTATATTTCTAGCTAGCTTTCTCTCATGCTCTAATTTCTCACTCTTTTTTTTGTCATTCTTTGTTGGTTAATAAATTCTGTCTAATCTTCTGACCTACCACTAATCTTCGCAGAATTGCATGTTTTTTTATTCAATTTGATACAGCCTTAGAGAGCCACAGATTGTGCATCCTTCTCCTAGAGTCGTCCTTTTTCATTGGAATGTATCTTTGCTGAGTTTGACAAAATATCCCCTGACATGTCTGCTGCTACGTTTTGACTGTCCTACCCTTTAATCCAATTTCCCAGCCATTTCAGCCAGTTGTGTCTTCATACCATTGTAATTGACTTTATTTAAGTTTAAAATATTATTCTTAGACCCAAAATTCTCACCCTCAAACTGAATGTGACATTCAAATATATTTTGATCGCTGCTACCTAGAGGCTCCATAATAGGAGGTCATTAATTAATCCTGTCTCATTGCACTTTACCAGGCCTAGAATAGACTGCCCTCCAGCTGGCTCTAGAACATGTTGCTATAAAAAATTGTCCCCAAAGCACTCGATTAACTTATCTTCCAGGTTTCCCTTGCCAATTTGATTCATCCAATCTATATGTTGATTAAAATAACCCATGACCATTGCAGTACCTTTCCTACAAGCCCCCATTATTTCTTTCTATATACTCCATTCTACAATATGGTTTCTGTTAAGGGATCAGAAACACTCCCATAAGTGACTGCTTACTTTGCTATTTCTTATCTTTGCCTAAATTGATCCTACATCTTGACCTTTAGAATAAAGGTCATCTCGGTATTGTACTAAAATCATGTTTAATTAACAGAACTACCCAACCACTTTTACTTAGCTTACTGTACTTCTGAAATGTCAAGTAGAATATTTGAGTTGTCTGTGCTTCGGTGAGGAGCTCTTCATTGACATCTTCCAACTCTTGCACCTTAGATCCAACCTCAGTGCAGGGCAAGGACTGCACAGTCAGTGCACGTGAAGGTAACTATAAACGTTTATGTATCTGGGCTCCTTCCAAGTTGGTTGTGGAGATATTGGCAATATCTCACAGTTTGCCATTCACTGTTGCATAAGGGAAGTCACTTTATCTTTATCCAAAGACAGTTCAGCTAATTTCATTCCCTCTTGCCAAGGTCAAGCAGGCAGACTGACCACAAGATTACGCAAGGTTTATAGTTTTTCCTATGGTCCACAGTGCCACTGAATGCATGCACTTTGCTTCTCAAACATTACATGTCAACTTGGCCATGTGCCCAAATCGAAAGGGATTTCACTCCCTCAACATACAGCTGGTGTCTGACCATTGTGGTCACAATGTCTTCATTTTGGCAATCCATTATGCTGTTAGAAATTAACAATATTCCTAGTGTACACTGTCACTGACCATTGCATTGTCCTCTTTGTCACAATGCAAAAATAAAAGTCAACACAAAAGACATCTTTATAGAAATCAGGCCATATCACACATAAACTTAAACTTTAATTAACCCAATGCATCCTCTTAGTGCTTGAGTTCCATGTGCTTTTGCGTGCCCTGGTGCTCCTACATTGTGCTCCATCAGTGGCTGTAGCATGGCTGGTAGAAGGCTGCTGACTTCTAGTGAAGGAGTCCACAGCCTGAAAGAACAAATACAATCACCTTGGAAGGGATTAGTAGGTTTATGCTCCAAGAAACTACTGCCACTCCCCTGGGGTGGTACCTCAGCAGTTCTAGTAATTGGTTGGAGGACTGCTGTTATGCCTTACAAGCCCCTTTGAACATTGGAATCTACAACTGTGACGGCAACAGTCTGAGCCTCTATTACAGCAAGGTGACCTTGCATGATGTCGGTCTCAACTTTCACTGCAGCACTCAGACTTTTCTTGGAAACTGCTTGTGCCACAGTGAAAGCAGAAACATCGACCTTCACATGTTGCATCATGATCGGGTCCACAAGTGTGTTGGTAGAGTTGGCCATCACTTCTTTGCTTGAAAGAATGGACTCCAAGATTTGTAAAACCATATTCAAAGTTGGACTGCTCCTTCGCATTGATCGCAAGCTGCCTGGCAAGCTTACCAATGCACCAAGAATTTTGTTGTGCAACCCATCAATCTTCTTCTGTAGCTTGGTCTATCGATGCCCTGAATTGAGTATCTGCAACAGAACTTGTGTATAAACTCGCCCTCTGGTGAGCTGGCACCTGTACTGTCCTTAACCTACATTAATTGCAGGCCGCTCATGCCCATTGTCTCACCGCAAAATCCCACCTCTATTTTATCCTCTAAATTACATGCACTGCCAGTACAGCTCACCGCCACCTTCTTAAGGGCAATTAGGAATGGACAATAAATGCTGGCCTAGCTAGAGATGCCATGAATGAATTTTTAAAAAGTACTTGGGCAGGCTGCACTTCTTGGAAATCTGAAAGGAAAAAGGAACAAGGATAAGCATGTGGTGACTGGAAGGGGCAAAGTAAGTGATGCATGTTTACACCATCTGCTGATTTTGTAAGTCAGAAGACTCTAACTTCTTCAAGTTTGTGTGAAAAGTAATCAACCTGAAATATTAACTCTTTCACTCTCTGCAGATGCTGTCTGACTTGCTGAGTATTTCCAGCATTTTCTGTTGTATTTCCAATTTCCTCAGTATTTTGCTCTTGTTGTTGTAATAATGTATCTTTGTCCTGCTATTGTGATGTAATTTGAAATAGTGCTCAAAATTAACATTTTCTACACATTCGTCACTTGTCATTTTAATTCTACTGCTCACTCCCACCCTGACCCTTCCATCCTCAAATTCCTACATTGTTCTATTACAACTCATGAGGAACAGAACCTTGTCTTTTAATTAGGCACTACAGCCTTCCAGACTCGTTCCTTCTACCCTATCAAAGACCCCCTCTTTTGTTCTTTCCTCCCTTCTCCGTTCTTTTCCCATCTATTTGCTTGCCTAAAAATTGTTACATCTATAACTTTTTCCAATTCCAGTGAAAGGTTATCGACCTGAACATTATGTCTGACTCTCTCTCCACAATGATGTCTGGCCTTCTGAGTGTTTTCAGCACTTTTTAATTTTTATTAACTATTCCTATCCCATTTAATCTCTTATAAATCACTATATGGCCTGATTGCATTCTTTGTGACAAAAACAACTGGTAGATTCCTAGTAATGAGCTGCCTGTTTTACATTTATATTTTACAATACGAATAGAATAGAAAAGCAGACAGAGTATAAATCAGCTACCAATCTGCTATTGCCCGCTTTTGCAGTCCTTGGGTAAAATTTTAGTTTGACGGGCAGGCGTGCGCCCAACCCGACCGAGCGTAAAATGACACACGATATTTCGGTTGGCGGGCACATGCCCGAGTCAGCAGCGCGCGCGCCAACAATTAAAAAGCCTATTAAAAGAAATTTTTTGCTGTCCATCTAACCTTACGGTTGGCAGTCAGGCGAAAAGACCAAGCGGCCTTTGCATTTTTTTTGGAAAACTCATCCACCTCATCCTCATCCACGGAGTCACATGAGGGGACATGTTTCATAACATTTATGAAATCTTTAATTTTTTTTAAAATCAGTGCATCTCCCTGAGGCAGAGAGCTGGCTCAGGGAGATTATGTAACGCGCACTCATGCACTTGCACGAAGGCTGTGCTCGCCCAGCTCGCACTCCTCCCCCGCCCGCACAGGCAGTGCTCAACGTTGCCACTCGTGTTTCACGCTGAGCAGGCCTTATTCGGCTCGCTAGCGTGAAATTGCTTTCCGGGCCCGATCATGGACGGCAGTCGGCTTCCCGACCGCCCCCAGCCGACCCCACTGAGCCCTCACACCAAGGGCAAAGTTCCACCCCTTATTTTTCTAATCACTTCCAATCAATCATTTTCTGACTTTAAGGCCGGCTTAGCAGCCTAATTATTACACCTTTTTAAAATGAGTAGCTCAATGTCTACATTAAAAGGACACATACCAAGATAGGCTCGTACTCAAAGAACCTATTTGCAAGCCATTGATTTTAACATGGTAAGCGTGAGAGTAAGGCAAGTGCATATTTGGAGGCGAGGAGGAACAAGAAAAGATGAAATTGCCTTTATAAAGCACCTTTCATGACTTTAGGACATCCCCAAAGTGCTTTGCAGCTAATGAGGTACCTTTGAAGACTAGGCACTGCAGTAAAATAGGAAACAGCAGCCAAATTGCCCATTGAAAAATTCAAAACACAACAATATGATAATAAACAAATAATTTGCTTTGGTGATGTTTGTTGAGGAATAAGTTGGCCAGGGTGCGTTTCTTTGTGCCATGAATTTTTTTACATCCAGCTGAGAGGGCAGACAGGATTTAATATGGCACCCCAAAGATAGCACCTCTGAGAGTGCAGCATTCCTCAACACTGCACTGAATTGTCAGGTGAGATTATATTCTAAAGCCTCTGGAGCAGGACTTGAACCCATGAACTTCTGACTCAGAGGGGATACTGTTACCACAGCGCCACACTGACCCAAGAAGAGCAATAACTATAACAATATGGCTAAAACAGGTACTTTGTATCTAATCCAGTATAAAAGCTGCTGGTTTAATCAGAATTTAACATAAATATAACCCTCTGGCTATCGAGCTAGAGCAGACAGCCATTTTCAAAGTCTACAATTCCAATCTTGTTTTTATGATTGTCTAGCATTTCAAATTCTTTAGTTGAAAACCCTGCAAGAATGTACCTTAAAAGGCAAAGTTACATTCCTGTTTTACAACCTGGGAGCAAAGGTCATTTGAGAGAGTACTTTGATGATATTAAAAACAAATTGCATGATAATGTTATATTCATTTACCATATGTAAAAAAAAGCCAGCATTCTCAAAAAATGTGCACTGGTTATTTAATATAGAGATAATCATTTTTATTATTTACATTAGGAAATATAATTAAGGTAACATTTATATTTTGGAATATACAACGTGGTCAGGTTAGATGCTGAACTTTCCAATCTCATTTCACAGAGGGACCTGTGCTCAAGCAAACTGCGGGTCGGAGTATTGGCGTCAGTGTTGTAGCTTATCACTGAATGTTTACTCTCCTTTGGGCATTACTCCACACTGGGAACACAGCAACAGTAAATTTATCCTTAGATTGGTGCAAGGTACATGTCAGAGCAATCATCAGACTTAAACCCAAAGGAGAATGTGTTCCCCTCTCTGCAACCCCAGTCCCACACAATCCTAACATCAAACACCAACCTCAGGGCTTCATGCAGAGAAGCCACAAGGATGACTGAACTGCTCAGGAGCAAGAGAGGTTTGTGAACAGTGGTGGGGCTGAATACTGCAATTGTATCAGCCAGAATGATGGGCTTAAGCTTACTGTGACAATTAAGCTCAAAGCTTGATCCAGAATGACACTAGCTGTGTTAAGTTCACACTCATAAGATAATTAGCATTTTGACTGAGTGTTCATGAAAGGAAGAGACTTTACACTCCTGGTTAAAATGGAAATCGTGCCCGAGTTGGAAAAACAACCTTTATAGCTCATTTATGTCTTTACCCCTCATGAGATGTGTTGTGTCTCCTTGTATTTGCAGCTCTCTGCCTTTGTGCAATATATTATCCAGCATCTTTCAGTGGATTATATTCCACTGATCCATTCGTGCTCCTCCATTAAGTTAATTATTAATTATTTCCTTCTGCATGTTGTTTGACAACATAAAATTACACAGTCATGCACGGAATACATTCATTATTCCACTGTACAGCTGTGACAAGCAATACATAACTATGATTGGCTTATCATTGTATTTGCTTTGTTGATGAGGAGCTAGGGGGACTTGCATAGAATCACCCACACATACCCCATTCCCTGTAAGCTCCCTTCAGTTGGAAGGGTTTGTTTGTTCCTTTTCACACCATTTTTAAATGTTTTCTTTTATCAAATTTAGTCATAAAATTAAAATATGCATACTAACGGAAAACACAGGCCCTGATATTGCTTCCCCTAGTTTCTGGATATTGCTCCCTTGCCAGCAGATAGAGAAGGAGAAGTGGGGCAGCAGACGAATACAACATGTTTCTCCCCATTTCAGGACTTTCTTGATTGGACAACAGATGCAAACCCATATCTGGAACATAAGTGAGGTGAAAGGGGCTGTTCCTGACACCTTTAACTCATTTTCATCTCCTTCAGGCCTCTGGTATCTAATTGCTGTGTCATCCCAAGTAAGTTACAGTGGGGCCTGCACTGGGATCCTCCTCCTAACCACAGGGGTTCTGAGGAACACCAGCAATAAGGACCAAAGCAACTGAGTGCCTAACCTTTGACAGCTTCCTCTGGGTACTGGAAGAGTTCTGGCTGCTGCTTCCTGAGCCTGCTGTTCATTCCAGCCCCAATTCCCAGTATAAGGCAGTAGGCCTGAATGAGGATGTGCAACTGGTCTATTCTAATGAACCAAATCACCAAATTCAGGAATAAAGCAGCCTGGACATCTGCCCGTTTCACACATGGGTGGAGGTTCTGATGAACTTCAAGGCTGATATCTTTATACTCAAGTTCAAATAATTAGGAAATAGTTTTTTGCATTCCAGGTCTTCTTTGCCACAATGCTTTTGACCATGACGAATCATTAATTGCCCCTCAGGGCAAATTTTTCTGGCTGACGTGCAGGTGGGGAAGCCCGCACATCAGCGCTTAAAGTGTCACGCGCTGATGTCAGCGGCATTGCGATATTTCGGCCGGCTCAGCAGCGGGGCATTCACCCGCCATTAATTGAAGGCCTCGTTAAGATCCTTAGCTTGCCAACTGTCTTTGATTTTGAGGGGCCAGTGTGAACTTTGGGTCAGAGCACGGGCCCAAAGGACAGGCGGGTAAGAGATTTTTTAAGAAAACTAATACAGTATTGGGATATGTGGACTCAGAGGGGTTGTTCATGTTTTACACAAAGTTTTAATTGCTGAAAGTGTTTTAAAGTTGCCTGTGTGATTGTTAGCAGTTCTCATCGATTTCCAAGAGCTTCATGTTCTTTGAAACCAGTCTGTAGACAGTAATCTTTCCCGGGCCTGCAACTTTCCAGAGGCCTCCATTTAGTCTGGGGTATGGGTTCTGACCTCTCCACTAGAGGCAGCTCCCCTGAGGAAGGGAGGGATAGAATAAGGAAGATGCCAGGACAGAGCAAGCAGCCTCCAGGGGAGCCAGCTCTGAGAGGCCAGGTGCAGGCACAAGCGACGCAGGGCCAAGAGGTTGTCCAAGGTGGAAGGGGCCTTAGAAGATGCCACTATCCTGCTGCCAGAGTATACAGGTGGTGAAGCAGTGACCTGAATGTGACTGAGATGCAGTGCCAAAGGAGGCTTCAACTCTCAAGGGAGACAGTCTATCAGATGATTGGCCCTGAGATATTCCCCTAACTGTATGAGTGGACACCCCATGCCAGCGGCTCTGAAGTTCACAGTTGCCCTCCACTTCTGTGCTTCTGGCTCCTTCCAGGGCCTGGTGGGTGACCTTAGCGGTGTCTCCCAGTCAGCTGTCCACACTTGTGTCAAGCAGGTTACAGACACTCTGTTCAGACGGGCATTGACCTTCATTCAATTCCGCTGCGACCAGGCAAGTCAGGTACAGCGAGCCAGAGACTTCGCGGCCATTGCTGGCTTCCCCCGTGTCCAGGGTGCTATAGGCTGTACACATGTGGCCATTAAGGCGCCAGCGGGTGAGCCCAGTGCCTTCGTCAACAGGAAGAGCTTCCACTCCATGAACATGCAGATAGTGTGATCACAGGATGCAGATTATACAAGACTGTCCAAGGTACCCAGGCAGTTCCCTCGATGCCTGCATCCTCAGGCATCCCCAGGTGTCGAGGCTCTTCAGTGCTCCAGCTCGGCTGGATGGATGGCTGCTGGGTGACAAGGGCTATCCCCCATGAAGGTGGCTCATGATGCCACTCTGCCGTCCAAGAACAGAAGCTGAGGATCGCTACAATAGGAGCCACGGCACCACAAGGGCTGTGGTGGAGAGAGCCATCTGTCTTCTCAAGACACACTTCCATTGCCTGGTCCGCTCAGGGGGCGCACTCCAGTACCCCCCAGATCATGTCTCTCTGAGAGTGGTGGTCTGCTGCGCCCTGCACTATCTTGCGCTGGAAAGTGGGGGTGCAGTTGACGATGAAGACCTTGACACCCTGGATGAGGCTGCACATGATGAATCCAGTAGTGGCTCAGAGGATGAGGAAGCACAGGGCAATGATGAGGAGCAGAACAACGACCCATATTTACACCAAGGAGGCAGGGACACCTGGGACAATTTAATCCAGAGAACCTTCAGCCAGCTCCACACACATGGATCAGCAGGAACAGCATTGCCTGGCACTTCCACACGTGGCACTTAGGTGCTACATCTTCCACCTCATCAGCTGCAAATCAGGGCTTAGCACAGAAACATCAATGTCCACTCAAACACTCATGATAAATATGTGAAAAAGAAAAATGTACCACAAACAAAAGACCCTCAGCCATGGTAACAAAGGTGGACTTTATTGTGCCCAAAAGAAAAGTACACAGCACTCCATTGCGATAAGAAAAATTTGGGTCCCTATTCTAAGGCCAACACAAAATCACCAGTGACATACCCATGGAGTGCCTAAGGTGCCTTATTCTTAGGTTTTTGGGTGCTACATCTAGGTGCCGCCCCATTGCTCGGAGTGGCTCTGCCGTTCTATGACCTTGGTGGGCATCCTCTGGCCCATGGAGCCTGTGCTGGCCCCGACTGGGAGGGAGTGGCCAGTTCCTGAACTGGCACCTCCCCAGTTGTCGCAGCCTTAGCGGAAGAAACGTTAACTGGCAGAGGGGTGGAGGAGCTGCTGCCCTCATCCGGAGCGCCCTGAAAGGAGCTCACAGCAACGACAGGCAGCTGCTGCGCCAACATGATGTCCCTTTCGACCTCCCTGCTCATCGCAGATGCATGGGCACAGAGTGCCGATGATTGGTGTCCACAACATCTCCCACATTGGTTATGACCACCCGTGGCCAGTACCGCTGAGGGCTTGCAGGTCAGAGCATATCCCAATCATAAGATGTTCCATTCGATTGAAGCCCCTCTCTGAGAGTCGCCAATCTCTCATTAGAGGAAGCCTGAAGCTCTGCCCTGAGAGCCAAACCTTCACGTGCATTCTGCCTGGACTCCTCCGCCGCAGAGAGCAACTGAAGCATTCCCTCATGCAACCCTGCCAGATACAAATGCACTTCCTGCCGTGTCCTGCAGCTGCTGCATTGGGGACAACTCCAGAGGCACGTCATTAGTGCCGGACTCAGCATGTGCCTTGTCCCCTGCAGCCCTCCAGCTGCTGGCACCATCGGCACTCTCTGCCCCACCATCTCATCCAACGATTGTGATGTGGCTTCTCCACTGTGACCCGGGACACCAGCCGACTGTAAAGTCCCCACCAAGGTGTGTGTGTCCGCGCTGGTGCCTGGCTGGCTGAAATGATGTGCCGCAAGTTGCCTGGCCCTCTGGTGTGGAGTGGGGGCTGCGGTGTCGAGCTGTGGGTTTCTCTGGGTGATGATGCTGAAATTAACAACAAAGACAGTGCATCAGTTAGCGTACATTCAGTTCAACCTTTCATCCCTTTCCCCCCTCAGCCTCATAAGTCGCTCACCCTTCAAGACCCTAAGGAGAAGAATATCGGTGGGGTGGAAAAGAGTCAAGAGGAGCCCCAACCATTAAACACACATGCAGACAGGCTGGTCAGATGGCCTCAGGAATGCCACATGGCATGTTATGTACCACAGGAGTGGGGAGAGTGCAGAGGTACCTGACCTGGATGCATTGTGGCCTGGAGAGTTGCGGGGCTGAGGAAATATCGCAAACAATAGTGACATTTGCCATGGATCACAGGAGATTGAGAGGTCACATTATTGGCCTTCATTCCATTAGGAGAGGCATAGACCAGGTGGGCAGAAAGCAATATTTCCCCTTGGCGCAGGATGAGTAACGTGGTGGCATTTATCTAAGTTGAGTGTCATGAGGTTCATAGCTGAGGTACTGAGGACTTTTGAACAAAGTAATGTGGGGCGCACTGGCTGAAAGGGTGCTGGAGGTTTCAAACCCCCTCAGATGAAATAAGTCTTTGGCTGTGCAGCAGCGATCCAATGGCATGTTAGACCATGGTGATAGTGGTCACAAGTGGGATAAGGTGACTTTGGAAGGTGGTGAAGATGTGATTCCTCAAGGGGACGAGGGTCCCTTCTGTGTGACCTACACGTCAGAATGTCTCAGTCTGTGAATGAGCAGTGTTTCAGCATTAACGATTGCAGCAACCTTCAGTGGTTTAGATGGTGGGCAGACAGAGTGGATGGGACTGTGGACCTCAAATACCTGGTCGCTGGACCCCAGCCTCGCCGGCCCCGGCCGCTCTAGCCTCCTGCCTCCTCCCCAGCTCCATGGCCTGCTCCTCAAATGTTGTGAGGCACTGGAGGAGGGCATGCCCACCTCCAGTCCTCTAGCCCTCCCGCTGATTGTGATCACTTTTTGTCTGCAGAGCGGAGAAGAGGATTTATTGGGGCTGATCGCTCAGGTACTCTGCACGTGCACAGCGCACCCCAACCACAGTTGGCCATCTGAGGCCTCCAGCGGCTCCAGTCCACACTACTGATGATCAGTCCCCAGAAGATAGTATGGCTCCCCTCCCTCAATGGCCACCTTGGACACATTTGGCGTCCATCACTTTGAATAGCACATGGGTCTTAGCGCCCATGGCAAGGAGGCGCAACTAGGTGCGGCGCTGAGGCCAGCAGATGGCACTTGGCCACCACACCTTGAGGCTCCCCTTCCACCATCTCATCACCATCAATATGACATGTGTTGGAGTTCTGAGTATGTGTCTAGCTGCCTCCCTGCAGGTTGCTCCCAGACCACTCAAATGCGACAATCACCAACATATGCTGCAGGGAGAACCCATCTTCTCCTCAACCACTAAGGCAGATGTAAGCAGGGTCAGTACCATTTGCCCACCCAGCATGCGCCAAATGCCCAATGCAGTAACGACAGCAAGATGCCGGGGGGTGGGGGTGTGCTCAAAGGCTAAGGCTACCTTCTGGGTCAAGTGGTCAAGGCTGACATGGTACTCACCCTTCCAGAGCGCAGCAAATCATTGAATCATTTCCTGCACTGGGTGCCAGTGCGCTGCACATCATCATGGGCGCTGGCAACATCACCAACCTCCTCCTACGCCTGGCTGGTGACATGGGGCACTCTCCTCCTTTCATCATCCGGATACAATACATTCCGAAGGCTGGAAACTTCTTGGAGGAGGACAGTAAGGCATGTATCAGAGAATCAAGGTGCACAGTGGCCCCCCCACTGACCTCTCCTGCAGCCTGCTCCCCTCCACCTCATGCTCCTGTGGAACCACTGCTGCTGCTGCTTGCTTTTCTTGCTTTCTCTCTCTCTCTCTCTATCTCTCTCCCCCCGCCCCCCCCGAGTGGCCATGGTGCACTGCCTCAAGCAGGCTGCCTGGCCAGCCTTTCTACAGACTGCCGGTTCCCCATTGGAACCGGTGGTCTGAAACCGCCCGCCCCCATGACTATTTGCACGGTCTCCATAGGAGTTGCTAACCTGCTGGGTGGGCCTTAATTGGCCCGCCCGTGCAAAATGGCAGCGGGGCCCGTTTCGGTGACAGGAATCGGCTGCCTGCCTGCCGCCAAGTCCATAAGACCATAAGACATAGGAGCAGAAATTAGACCATTCGGCCCATCGAGTCTGCTCCACCATTCAATCATGGCTGATAAGTTTCTCAACCCCATTCTCCCGCCTTCTCCCCGTAACCTTTGATCCCCTTACCAATCAAGAACCTATCAATCTCGGTCTTAAATACACTCAATGACCTGGCCTCCACAGCTTTCTGTGTCAATGAATTCCATAGATTCACCACTCTCTGGCTAAAGAAGATGCTCCTCATCTCTGTTCTAAAAGGTCTTTCCTTTACTCTGAGGCTGCGCCCTCGGGTCCTAGTCTCTCGTACTAATGGAAATATCTTCCCTATGTCCACTCTATCCAGGCCTTTCAGTATTCTGTAAGTTTCAATCAGATCTCCCTTCATCTTTCTAAACTCCATCGAGTATAGACCCAGAGTCCTCAAATGTTCCTCATATGTTAAGCCTTTCATTCATGGGGTCGTTCTCGTGAACCTCCTCTGGACCCCCTCCAGGGCCAGCACATCCTTCCTGAGATAGGGGGCCCAAAATTGCTCACAATATTCTAAATATGGTCTGACCAGAGCCTTATAAAGCCTTAGCAGCACATCCCTGCTTTTATATTCTAGTCCTCTCGAAATAAATGCCAACATTGCATTTGCCTTCCTAACTACTGACTCAACCTGCAAATCAACCTTAAGAGAAATCTGGACTAGGACTCCCAAGTCTCTTTGCATTCCAGATTTCTGAATTCTCTCCCCGTTTAGAAAATAGTCTATGTCTCTATTCTTCCTACCAAAGTGCATGACCTCACACTTCCCCATGTTGTATTCCATCTGCCACTTCTTTGCCCATTCTCCTAACCTGTCTAAATCCTTCTGCAGCCTCGCACCTCCTCAATTCTACCTGACCTTCCACCTATCTTTGTATCATCTGCAAACTTAGCCAGGATGCCCTCAGTTCCTTCATTCAGATCCCCACTCTCTACCTCCTGCTAGACAGCCAATCTTTTATCCATGCTAGTACCATGCCTCTAATACCATCTTCCTGAGCAGCCTCCTGTGTGGCACCTTCTCAAAGGCCTTCTAGAAGTCCAAGTAGATAACATCCATTGGCTCTCCTTTGCCTAACCTGCTCGTTACCTCCTCAAAGGATTCTAACAGATTTGTCAGGCATGACCTCCCCTTGATGAAACCATGCTGACTTTGCCTTATTTTACCATGCACTTCCAAGTATTCTGAAATCTCATCCTTAACAATGGACTCTAAAATCTTACCAACAACCGAGGTCAAGCTAAACGTCCTGTAATTTCCAGTCTTTTGCCTCACTCCCTTCTTAAACAGTGGGTTTACATTAGCAATTTTCCAGTCCTCTGGGACCCGCCCCGATTCCAATGATTCCTGAAAGATCACCACTAACGCCTCCACTATTTCTTCAGTTAACTCCTTCAGAACCCTGGGGTGTAATCTATCTGGCCCAGGTGATTTATCCACCTTCAGACCTTTCAGTTTTCCTAGCACATTCTCCTTGGTAATGGCCACCATACTCACCTCTGCCCCCCGACTCACTTGAACTTTGGGGATCTTACTCGTGTCTTCCACCGTGAAGACTGATGCAAAGTACCTATTCAGTTCCTCCACCATTTCTTTGTTCCTCACTACTACTTCTCCATCATCATTTTCCAGCAGCCCAAAGTCCACTTTTGTCTCTCTCTTACCCTCTATATATCTAAAAAAAACTCTTGCAATCTTCTTTTATATTACTGGCTAGTTTACTCGCATATTTAATCTTCTCCCTCCCTATATCTTTTTTAGTTTTCCTCTCTTGGTCTTTGTAGGCTTCCCAATCCCCTGCCTTCCCACTGCTCTTCGCTGCATTGTATGCTTTCTCTTTAGCTTTTATATTGTCCCTCACTTCTCTTGTCAGCCATGGTTGCCTCACCCTCCTTTTAGTATGCTTCTTCTTCCTAGGAATGAATTTTTGCTGTGTCTCCCAAATTACTCCCAGAAACTCCTGCCATTGCTGTTCCACTGTCTTTCCTGCTAGGCTCATCTCCCAGTCAATTCTGGCCAGCTCCTCCCTCATGCCTCTGTAGTTGCCTTTATTCAACTGTAATACCATTACATCTGATTCCAGCTTTTTCCTCTCAAATTGCAAGGTAATTTCTATCATTTTATGGTCACTTTTTCCTAAGGGTTCCTCCACCTTAATCTCCCTTATTAAATCTGCCTCATTACACGTCACTAAATCCAGAATTGTCTATTCCCAGTGGGCTCCACCACAAGCTGCTCCAAAAAGCCAGCTCATAGACATTCCACAAATTCCTTTTCTTGGGATCCACTACCAACATGATTTTCCCAGTCTACCTGCATATTGAAATCCCTGATGATCACTGTAACCTTGCCTTTCTTACACACCTTTTCTATCCCTGGTGTATCTTGTGCCCCACATCCTGACTACAGTTTG
The DNA here is from genome assembly GCF_017639515.1 of Carcharodon carcharias. Classification (NCBI taxonomy): domain Eukaryota; kingdom Metazoa; phylum Chordata; class Chondrichthyes; order Lamniformes; family Lamnidae; genus Carcharodon; species Carcharodon carcharias. The sequence goes on from NC_054472.1 coordinate 151,824,474, forward strand.
GAAGCCTGTACATAACTCCCATTATGGTTTTTTTTACCTTTGCGGTCCCTCAACTCTACCCACACAGACTCTACATCATCTGACCCTATGTCATTTCTTGCTATCGATTTAATTTCATTTCTTACTAACAAAGCAACCCCACCCCCTCTGCCAACCTGCCTATCTTTTCGATAGGATGTATATCCTTGGATAGTTAGCTCCCAGTCCTGATCCCCCTGCAGACATGTCTCTGAGATGTCCATCACTTCATACCTGCCAATTTCAATCTGCGCCACAAGCTCATTTACCTTATTTTGTATACTGCGTGCATTCAGATACAACACCTTCAGTCCTGTATTTCCCATCCCCTTTCTCATTGTCGTCCCTTTATCTGCTGTGCTTGAAGTTAGATTCCTAGCCCTTTCCAAACACTCTCTCCTATTTTGTGTTCTAGAGACCTTAATAGCTTCTCCTGGGATCTCCTTCCTTTTCAGTTTTTTTCATAATTTTCCATGAAGTTGAATCCACAAACCCCCCACCCCCCCTCCCCACCCCCCGCCCTTCCCCACCCCCCACACACACATGCTAACCTGCTGCTTTGTTTCCCATTAGTCATACTTCTTGGAGTTTTACCCTTCCCTTCCCCCCACTTTCTAGTTTAAAGTCCTGTTGACCACCCTATTTACCCTTTTCGCTAGAACATTGGTCCCAGATCAGTTCAGGTGGAGACCGTCCCAACGGTACAGATCCCTCCTGTTCCAATACTGATGCCAGTGCCCCACGAAATGGAACCCCTCTTTCCTGTACCACTCTTTTAGCCACGTGTTTACTTTCCTTTTTCTCGCGTCCCTATGCCAATTTGCACGTGGTTCGGGTAGTAATCCGGAGATTATAACCCCTGAGGACCTGTTGTTTAATTTAGTTCCTAGTTCCTGATAATCCCCAAACAGGTCCTCTTTCCTAGCCTTACCTATGATATTTGTCCTGACGTGGACCACAACAACTGGATCCTCCCTCTCCCTCTCCAAAATCCTTTCAAGCTGGTCAGAGATGTCCCTCACCCTGGCACCGTCAGGCAACATACCATGCGGGACTCTTGATCCTGCTTTCAAAGGAAGCTATCAATTCCCTAATTGTAGAATCCCCTACAACTACCACTTGTCTTTTTGCTCCCCCCTCTTGAATGGCCTCCTGTGCTGTGGTGCCGTGGTCAGCTGGCTCATCCTCCCTACAGCCCTGTTCCTCATCCACACAGGGTGCAAATACCTTGTACCTGTTGGACAAGGTCAAGAGCTGAGGCTCCTCTGTTCCTGAACACAGGATCCCTCTACCTGCCTCACTTGCAGTCACACCCTGCTGACCCTGACCACTGACCAAATTTGAGGTACTTAATCTACTGGGTGTGACCGCCTCCTGAAACAAAGTGTCCAGGTAACTCTCCCCCTCCCGGATGTTCTGCAGCGTCCGGAGCTCGGACTCTAGCTCATCAACTCTGAGCCGGAGTTCCTCCAGCAACCAACACTTGCTGCAGATGTGGTCACTGCGGCTCGCAATGGGGTCTGCCAACTCCCACATCATACAGCTACGGCACATCACCTCTCCAGCCATCTTGACTTAGTTAATTAATTTATTAATTAGCTTTGCAGTGTTTTTGTATCAAATTTGGTGCAGATTTCCTACCAACCAATCAGGTCAACATGTCCTGTGACGTCACTTTTTCAGTTTTACCCCGTGTCTCCGCCGATCTCCTCACGCACTTTTACCCTGCATCTCCGTCGCTCTCCTCGCTCTCTTTTACCCTGCATCTCCGCCGCTCTCCTCGCTCTCTTTTATCCTGTGACTCCGCTGCTCTCCTCGCTCTCTTTTACCCTGCATCTCCGCCGCTCTCCTCGCTCTCTTTTACCCTGCATCTCCGCCGCTCTCCTCGCTCTGTTTTATCCTGTGACTCCGCCGCTCTCCTCGTTCATTTTTATTCTGGGCCCACCCAGTCCACCCACCCATCAAGGGTAAAATTCTGCCCTTAATATTAGTAAACCTCCTAGGGGTTCTCCCACCTTTTAGCCATTAGCTTAGTAGAGGAGCTGCAGGGACCCCTGAAAAATTACTTTCTTAATTACCTCTGAAGTGGCCTCAGCAAGTCACTCAGTTGTGAAAAAAAAACCGCTGCAAAGTTCAGTCAGAAGAAAACTGAATGCCCTTATTGGCAATGATCCGGGCTTGTTTCAGACAATCTCAGCCCCATTGTCCTTGAAAAGTCCTCTTGACTTTAGATGGATACCCAAGCTGAAACAGCTGCCCCATAAACTAATCAAACAACAGCCTGACATTTCTGTGAATACTACTATCTGCCAACATTCCAGACACTTTAATTCCTGGGATATCCTGTTCCACCAGCGGAATAAACTCACCAAAAATGGGGGCCACAGTCAGATAGTTGTGGCTCTGGGAGTCCTTATGGACTTTCAAGTCAAACAAGGTCAAGGTAACCTCCTGCTGAAAATTGCTCCTCATCAGCTAAAGAATCAGAACTCCTCCACATGGAGCATCACTGGGATGAATTTCTGAGAGAAGCAAGGGCACACAAAGTACACAAGGAGTGGCTTGGTGATAACTCCACTAACCAAGCTGGCTAAGCCCTAAAAGATATAACTACCAGACAGGGCCTGCATCAGGTCTTGAGGAAGTAAACTACTTGACCTAGTCTGCACAAACACGGCTAGATTCACCATGTCTGTTCACGATAGCAGACATGGTAGAAATCCCAACACACAGCCCTTTAGAAGTCAAAGACTGAATTTCATGGAGCAGCGAGAGTCATAACTGGAAGTGTGACATTGGACACATTCGCATGGCTTATGATTAAAGTGGACACTTTTCTACATCAGATCAAGGTCAGCAGAATCTTGGTTACAATTGAGTAGCAAGATTATTGTCCTGTGAATCATTACACAGCGAATTCTTTTCAATTCCTTCTCTATCTCTGTAATCCCAAAGGGATGATGCTCATCCATTATTAGCTTCCAGTCCCTTTTCCTGCAGGTCCACCACAGCAGAGGAGGAGGATGATGGTGAAGACAATGTTGTGGAGGAAAAAGCCACTGAAGACTTGCAGCATCCAGGTACTGCCATCTCTCACGAATGCAGCATATGGCAGACTTCCAGTCAACCCCAACGGATCGATCAGAGAGAGAAGATTGGTCGGCTAGAGGGAAAATAGAGGGGGATCAATGAGGTGGAGGATAAAGGTGGATCACAGAGGGCATGTGAGGAGGGGAGTCAAACGTGGGCCCAGTCAGGTAAGCTGCCAATCCATGTACGGGGAAGAGGTCAGAGCACTGATGGGAGTGGGGGGGATTTTGGAGATGTTATGCTGGGTGGGGGATCAGAGGCCACATGATGGGGGAAGGAGGCATTGGACAACAGGCATTGGAATCAGAGGCCTCGTGGTGGGCCGGTGGTCGGAGTATTGGAGGCCACTGAAGAGGAGGAGATTGGAGGCATGGGGAGGGGTTAGAGGCCAGGGAATGCATTCACAGAATCACAGAGTGGAGAAGAAGCCCTTCGGCCCATCGAGTCTGCACCAACACATGAGAAACACTTGACCTACCAACCTAATCCCAAGTGCCAGCAATTGGCCCATAGCCTTGAATGTTATGATGTGCCAAGTGCTCATCCAGGTACTTTTTAAAGGATGTGAGGCAACCCGCCTCCACCACCCTCCCAGGCAGTGCATTCCAGACTGTCACCACCCTCTGGGTAAAAAGGCTTTTCTTTACATCCCCTCAAACCTCCTGCCCCTCACCTTGAACTTATGTCCACTCATGCCTGACCCTTCAACTAAGTGGAACAGCTGCTTCCTATCCACCCTGTCTATACCCCTCATAATCTTGTACACCTCGATCAGGTCGCCCCTCAGTCTTCTCTGCTCCTACAAAAACAACCCAAGTCTATCCAACCTCTCTTCATAACTTAAATGTTTCATCCCAGGCAACATCCTGGTGAATCTCCTCTGCACTCCCTCCAGTGCAATCACATCCTTCCTATAATGTGGTGACCAGAACTGCACACGGTACTTCAGCTGTGGCCTCACCAAGGTTCTATACAACTCCAACATGACCTCATTATTTTTGTAATCTATGCCTCGATTGTTAAAGGCAAGTGTCCCAAATGCCTTTTTCACCACCCCATTAACATGCCCCTCCGCCTTCAGAGAGCATTGGGGGTACATGGATTGGAGACTGGAGTGGGGAGAATCAGGGGCCGTAAGGGTGTGCCGAATTGCAAAGATTTTTCAGGCAGGCATCTGGACCCAGGAGCTATGTTTAAAGGCCCTCAACTCCTAAATCCACCAAGTTCTTACCTTGATAATAATGCCGGATTTCCTAACGTTTATGCAACCTGGCTGATCAAAGTTAAAAGGTAGAATGAAAGAGGCTTGCTGTTTACCATATTCAAAGCTCTAACCCATTGCTTTGAAGAGGAGCAAGTTGATCTCCTCCATGGGGTTAAAAGCTCAGGCATTCTTGTCCCCCTCCAGTTCTTCCATGGGAATGGAAGTGGGCCTTTTAAACCATCGCACCTCTACTGCCATGCAATGAGATCATTGATGAATTGTGTCCTCACTCCATATACCCGTCTTTGCTCTTTTTCCCTTAATACCTTTGCTTAACAGAAATCTATCAAATTTAACACTAACAATTGATCCAGTATCAACGTTTTTTTATATTTGTTCATGGGATGTGTGCATCACTGGCTGGGCCAGCATTTATTGTCCAGCCCTAATCGCCCTTGAGAAGGTTGTGATAAGCTGCCTTCTTAGACCACTGCAGTCCAGGTGTTGTAGGAACACCTACAGTGCTGTTAGGAAGGGAGTGCCAGGATTTTGACCCAGTGACAGTGAAGGAATGGTGAGATAGCTCCAAATCAGGATGGTGTATGACTTGGAAAGGAACTTACAGATGGCTTTTTTTATCTGCATCTGTTGCCCTTGTCCTTCTAGGTGATAGAGGTCGCAGGTTTGGAAGGTGCTGTCAAAGGAGTCTTGGTGAGCTGCTGCAGTGTACCTTGTTTATGGTACACAGTGCTGCCATAGCGCATCAGTGTGTAAGGAGTGAATGTTTATTGTGGAGGATGGGGTGCTAATCAAGTGAACTGCTTTGTCCTGGATGGTGTCAAGCTTCTTGATGGAGCTGCATTCATCCAGGCAAGTGGAAAGTATTCCATCAAACTCCTGACTTGTGCCTTGTAGATGGTGGACAGGCTTTGAAGAGTCAGGAGATGAGTTACTCACTGCAGAATTCCCAGCCTCTGACCTACTCTTGTAGCCACAGTATTTATACAGCTAGTCCAATTCAGTTTTTGGACAACTGCCATTTATGAAAGAAAATTCCAAACTGCTACGGCTCTTTGTATGAGTTTCCCTCCTGTAAGGTCTGGTTCTAACTTTTAGACTATGCCCCTGATCCTAGGTTCCCTAGCCATCGAAAATAGTTTATTACTATTGACCTTATCTGATTCCATTAATATTGTGAAAATTCTAATCAAATCATCCCTTAATCTTCTAAATTCCAAGGAATACATCTCTAATTTTTGTAATCTCTCCTTGTAATGTAACTCCTTGATTCCAAGTATCATACTAGTAAATCTACTCTGTACCCTCTCCAAGGTCAGTATATCTTGCGCAAGGTGTGATCGCCTAGAACTGCTCACAGTACTCAAGGTGTAATCTAACCAGGGCTTTGTAGAGCTGCAGCATGTCGCCTAATCTCTTGCTAGATATAAAGGCCATTCGCCTTTTTGATTAGTTTTTGTGTCTGTCAGTGACATTTTAATGATCTATGTATATGCACCCCTAAGTTTCTTTGGAATTCCACTGCTTTTGGTTTTTCACGGTTCCTGTGGTATGTCATCTTCTCCTGCAAGAAAGTGGGAAGCATGTCAGTGTCCTGCAATATGATTAGGAGGTGTGGCAGCCATAATTAAATAGCTGCTAGTTTGTGCAAGCTGTGAGTTGTGGGTATGAGGCGTGTATCAGTGCTAAATCATATGAATTGAAGGGGTTGAGTACTAATTAGGAATTGTTGGTAGGTGAGAAATAAGGCTGTAATGTATTGAGCAGTTGATGAGGCTAGTTATGCAGATGCTGAATATGCCATTTGAAGATGAACTCACCTATCTTGACAACCCGGGTAAGATCATGAAACCTCTTCTTGCATCGCACCAAGGTTCTTGGAGCAAAACTCCTGGCATTGACCTGTGTCACTATTTGTCCTCACTGCCTCCTCAGCATATGTCTAGAGGGCCTCCTTCCCGCTTTGGATACAGGACATCTCTCCTTTCTATCTCTTGCACCAGACCTCTCCTGTACTGTCAGAAAACATTGCTACTTACTCTCTCTCAAGTACTGCTCTTTATCAATGTATCAGGACACGGATTCACTTTTCAAAAAATTCCCACCACTTCTTGCAAGCAAAAGTACCTCCCCTTTAAGTAGCGCTAGTCACTTGTGATAGTGAGACCTCTGTTGATGCATGTAGCCATTAGCAGCGTGGGTTTATGCTGGCTGCATGCAGAAGTAACTTAATGCAGCAGGCAATACAAGTGTAGCATTTTGACTATAACATGATGATCAGGGGTGAATTAATCATGTTTTTTTGGGATAGCAAAATTAAATCTAAGAAACTTTACTTGCAAAAATTAATATGTGCGGCAATACCCCACGCAGGAAAATAATGGATCATTATGTTTGCAAATACATTGCACTTTCACCAAAAGTTCTTTCTTGTACGTTGGTAACTTACAGCTATAATGTAACCAGCTGCAACAGCCTAAAAGTTTTATTGTGAATATGTGTTTCACTGAGTCATGTATTAAACCCTGACTGAAATCAGCCTAAATATTTCCCCATGGTTCACATTCCAAAGGTAATAAAATTAATTTACCTCTGAAGTGTTCAGCCAACACTAGCTTACATTTATGTAGTGCTTTTAACACAGAAAAATGTCCTGTGAAGCTTTAGAAAAAAGAAAGTAGGCTTCACTTCTCCCCAGACTTACAATGATTGCAAAATGTGCACTGATGGTTAATTTTACTGGCATAATATCCCAAAACTCATTTGGCATTGAGCAATAAAATCTTTCCAAATATTACTGCAGTTTCTAAAATGAATCTTGAGATTTATTGGGTTGGATCTTGCTGGAGTGAGGCCATCTTGTAGTGAATTCAGTCCGTTGTATTTTTTCCTCATCCTTCAGCTCCAATTCATTTTGTGCCACTGATTGCTGGAAATGCTAATTGATGATGTGGCATCTGGGACCTTGGTGAATGGCAGAGCAAGCAGTCTATCACCTTAACCAATTAGATTTAATGATAGAGGAAGAAACAAAGCAAACAACAGAGAAGGAAAAAGGATGCACTATTAGATACAGAACGAGAAATAAAGAGAAGCAAAGATAGAAAAAAAGACAAAAAGAAAAAGTAAGATTTATTTATTTATAATTAAGAAGCCTCTAGGAACAATTTACTACCAGCATGAATGAGACTGCATAGCTTTAATTGGTCCCTTTCTTAAGCTCCAAGGTTGCGTAGCATTGCAGAACATAAATCTTGTAATTGAAACAGACCTTACTTCAAAAAATACAGGACATTTTCTCCATGGCAAGTTTAATTCGTATTTGTAACATCAATCCAACAATCCTTTGAAACTCAGTGGGAACTTGACAGTGAAGTTGTATTTTTGCAAGGCTAACAGTGATTGGTGCAAATTGTCCAGCATTCCGTGGCAATTCATAACTCATAGGCTATCTCTTTTAAAAGAATACTAAAAAGCACAGCTAAAAAGATATGAGCTGGGTAGAATTCATTGTTGAAATAGTCATGCATAGACTGTGAAAGGAGTAGGTTCAAGGGGGGCAAATGGCATTTCATCTTGCGAAGCTTTCTTTTTGGTCACTTAAATAAACCAGATATGTTGTGAGAGTTAATGTTCATTCTGCTAGTTTTGTACATTGCATAGGTGCACAAAGCGAAATTTGAAGCTTAAAGGACTCTTGCCTTCAAAAGAGATAGTTAAAAAAAAAGGCCCACATTGGAGTGCTGCTTTGGGCTGCATTAGAGTGCTTCAGTTGGAGTTTGGTGAGAAAGGGACTTCGCTGAAGAGGGAAGAAAGGATCCTTTCATTTTGTACTTTCCTCAGTAAGAAGAGTGGTGGCCTTGGTAAGTAGGACATGGTAAGTATTTATTCTGTCCTTAATATTCTCTAAACTAGAGGATGTAAAAATAATCTAAGCGAGTAATTTAAGGGTGAGTCATGACAGGACAGCTCAGCCAAGCGAAAAGCTCCTCCTGTGCGATGTGGGATGTCAGGGACACTTTCAGAGTCCAAGGCGACCAAGTATGGAGGGAGTGTCTCCAGCTGAAGTTACACAAAATCCACGTTTTGGAGCTGGAGATGCAGCCAGAGTCACTGTGGAGCACCTGCAAGGATGTGATCTTCGTGGATAGCACGTACAGTAAGTTGGTCACACTGCACGTAAAAAGTGCACAGGTGGAAAGGGAATGGGTGACCACCAGACAGAGTAAAAGCACTAGGCAGGTAGTGCAGGAGTTTCGTGGGTCCATCTTTCTCTCCAAAAGATATTCTGTTTTGGATACTGCTGGGGAAGATTTCTCAAGAGGTTTCTCAGGGGAATGCAGCAAAGCCCGTGGTACCACAGGTGGCTCAGCTGCACAGAGGGGGTGAGGGGGGTAGAAAAGAGTGGGAGGGCAATAGTGGTAGGGGATTCTATTGTAAGGGGAACAGATGGACATTTCTGCAGCCACAGAAATGACACCAGGATGGTATGTTGCCTCCCTGGTGCCAGAATCAAGGATGTCACTGAGCAGCTGCAGGACGTTCTGAAGCAGGAGGGTGAACAGCCAGAGGTCATGGACCTAATTGGTACCAACGACATAGATAAAAAAAGGGATGATTTCCTGAAAGCAGAATTTCGGGAGCTAGGAAGTAAATTAGAAAGCAGGACCTCAAAGGTAGTAATCTCAGGAGTATTCTCATTGCCACGTGCTAGCGAGATCAGGAATAGGAGAATAGGCCAGATGAATGCGTGGATGGAGAGATGGTGTAAGAGGGAGTGATTTAGATTGCTGAGGCATTGGGACTGATTCTGGGTAAGATATGACTTGTACAAGCTGGATGGGTTGCACCCCAGCAGGACCGGGACCAATGTCCTTGCAGGGATATTTGCTTGTAAATGTGGGGAGGGTTTAAACTAGATTGGCAGGGGGATGGGAACCTAAGCATGGAGATACAAGGCAGGAAAACAATGAAAGGCAGAAAAATAGAAAGCAAAAATGGAAGGCAGAGGAAACTAGGGCTAGCAGCAATTAGGGCCATAGTACAAAGAAAATGTGTAAAAATGTTAAAAAGGCAAGTCTAAAGGCATTGTATTGAATGCATGGAGCATTCGCAATAATGTAGATGAATTAACAATGCAAATAAACATAAATGGGTACAATATGATTGTGATTACAGAGAAGTGGCCGCAAGGTGACCAAGGCTGGGAACTGAATACCTAAGGGTACTCGATATTTAGGATGGACAGGCAAAAAGGAAAAGGAGATGGCATGGTGTTGTTAGTTAAGGATGAAATCAGTGCAGTAGTGAGAGAGGATATTGGCTCAGCAAATCTAGACTTAGAATCAGTCTGGGTGGAGCTAAGAAGCAACAAGGGCTGGAAAATATTAATGTTAGTTGGCTATAGGCCTCCAAACATTAGTGATAAGGTAGGGGACGGCAGTAAACAGGAAATTAAAGATGCATGTAATAAGGGTGCTACAGTAATCATGGGTGACTTTAATCTACATATAGACTGGGCAAACAAATTAGCAATGATACTGTGGCAGATGAATTCTTGGAGTGTGTACAAGATGGTTTTTTAGGCCAGTATGTCGAGGAACCGACTAGAGAATAGGTTATCCTAGATTTGGTATTGTGCAATGACCAGGGGTGTTATGATCCCAGCTGAGGTTACCCCCGGACAAGCCTGATCCCAGGGTGGAACTCAGCTTAATAGACCAGAATTTTTAATTTGTTTGTTTAGACTCATGGAGAGGGGCTACTGAACAGGGTCACTGGAGTCAGCTGATGAACTTTTATTAAAGAATAAAACATTTATTTAACAAAAAAAGATTAATTATATTACAATACTCCTTCACGCACAAGTGTACCTTTACAGGTATATACAGATTTATAAGGACAAGGTACAAAAACTATCTTATACTCTAATGTTCACAGCAAGTACACAGTCCATGTAAACTGATAGGCATCCTGTGGTCAGACACACCACACTCTGAAACCAAATGACAGATAGCACCTCAAACAGATGCTAGGGATCTCTCATCAATTCCCCATAGACGCTTGTCACACGATGAGTCATTTGGCCTCACCGAGCTCCGTCTTTCACATGAGAGTTTCCAATCGCCACTCTCCAAGAACTCACTTTGGAATCTTCTCCCAAACCAATACTTTCTCTCTCACACCTTTCACAAGTGTTCACATCCAAGGTTTTGAACTTTCCTTATGATGTGCCTCTCCCTAGTTCACCACATGCATTCAAGCTGTCTTCCACGTATCCTCTCTCAGCGATTCAGCTATCAACATTACATCACTGTTTCACGTGCCCATAGCAAAAGTTACAAAACTTCAGTTGTCTCTTTGGACTTTCTGACTTCTCACAAGCCTTTATCTCTTTAAGCTTGAATCTTGGAGCCTTTCTCTGCACCTCTCTCTTAACTTCACTTAACAGGACTTTTTTCCAGGCTCCTGTCTTTCCTTTGACTAGAAGCTCTGCTTGGTACTTTCTCCTGTTCCACTCCTCTGGATTTCTATGGTCTTCTTCTTTAGCTTGGGACTTGCAATCTGTCCCCTTTGCTCCAGTCTCTCCTGGCATCTGTCTTCAAAACCAACTGAACTCAAACAGCTCCCAAATCAAACTGCTGTTTCTAATTTCTTCTGCGTGTGTCTGTGGGAGGGACCTGCCTCTCTGGGCCCCTGTTGCTAAGCAACAGCCCAGTTTCTCTACTTTTGTTTGTTTAACTTAGCTGCAACTGTCGTAAAACTTTCATTAGAAAGGCAGGCACATTTTAAAGTGAAGCTAAAATTCTTGACCTTTTCTTAACACACAGATATGGAAATACAAATCAAGCTTAAACATTAAAGCTAAAACTCATTCCTAACACCTACAAATACAAACATAACTTACTCAAACTATCTCTATTTCTTAACAGGGGTTAATAAATATTTTGTTTTGTGGGGTCCTTCAAGGAACAGTGACCATAACTTGATCGAATTCTTCATTAGGGTGGAAAGTGAAGTAGCCCGATCTAAAACTGGGGTTCTAGATATTGACAAAGAAAACTACAAAGGTATGAGGTGTGAGCTGGCTACGATAGATTGGGGAACTTCATTAAAGGACATGATGGTAGATAGACAATAGCTAATATTTAAGGAACAAATGTTTGTATTGCAACAGTTATACATTCCTTTCTGGCGCAAAAACACAACAGGAAAAGTGGCCCAACCATGGCTAACAAAAGAAATTAAGGATAGTATTAGATCTAAAGAGGAGTCATGTAAAGTTGCTATTAAAAGTAGCAAGCCTGAGGATTGGGAGAAGTTTAGAATTCAGCAAAGGAGGACCAAGAGATTGATTCAGAGAGGAAAAATAGAGTATGAGAGTAAACTTGCAAGAAACATAAAAGCAGACTGTAAAAGCTTCTATAAGTATGTAAAAAGAAAAAGATTAGTGAAGACAAATGTAGGTTCCTTACAGTCTGAAACAGGAGAATTTATAATAGAGAACAAGGCTATGGCAGAGCAATTAAACAACTATTTTAGTTCTGTATTCACAGAGGAAGACACAAATAAGTTCCCAAAAATACTAGGGAACCAAGGGTCTAGTGAGAAGGAGGAATTGAAGGAAACTGGTATTACTAAAACTATAGTGCTGGAGAAATTAATGGGACTGAAAGCCAATTAATCCCCAGGGACTGATGATCTACATCCCAGAGCTGGCCATAGAAATAGTGGATGTGTTGGCTGTCATCTTCCAAAATTCTGTAGATTCTGGAACAGTCCTGGCAGATTGGAGGTTGGCAATGTAACTCCACTATTTTAAAAAGGAGGGAGGCAGAAAACAGGGAATTGCAGACCGGTTAGCCTAACATCAGTTGTAGGGATAATGCTAGAGTCTATTATAAAGGATGTGATAACAGGACACTTAGAAAATATCAACAGGGTTAGACAAAGTCAACATGCATTTATGAAAGGGAAATCACATTTGACAAAACTACTGGAGTTTTTTGAGGATGCAACTAGCAGAATAGATAAGGGAGAACCAGTGGAAGTGGTATATCTGGATTTTCGGAAAGCTTTTAATAAAGTCCGATATAAGAGGTTAATGTGTAAAATTAAAGCACAGGGGGAGTGGTGGTAGTATATTGGCATGGATTGAGAATTGGTTAGCTGATAGGAAACAGAGAGTAGAAATAAATGGGTCTTTTTTGGAGCAGCAGGCGGTGACGGGTGGGGTACCACATGAATCTGTGTTTGGGCCCCAGCTATTCACAATATATATCAATGACTTTGATGAGGGAACCAAATGTAATATTTCTAAGTTTGCTGATGACACAAAACTTGGTGGGAATGTAAGCGATGAGGAGGTGTTAAGAAGCTTTAAGGTGATTTAGACAGGTTGAGTTAGTGGGAAAATACATGGCAGATGCAGTATAATGTGGGTAAGTGTGAAGTTATACATTTTGGTTTGGCTAGGGGAGGGGGGCTAGAACAGGGATCACCATCTCAGAATACAGGGTAAGCCAGTGAGGACTGAGATGAGGAGAAATGCCTTCACACAGGATGTTGAACCTGTGGCACTCTCTACCACTGAAGGCTGTGAAGGCCAAGTTACTGAAAATATTTAAGAAGGAAATAGATTGATTTCTGGACTCTAAAGGCATCAAGGGGTATTGGGAAAGTGCAGGAGTAAGCGTTGAGATAAAGGATCAGCCATGATCATATTGAATGGTCGAGCAAGCTCAAAGGACCTAATGACCTATCCCTGCTCCTATTTTCTATGTTCACTGTAGGGTCATCCAAATTACAAGGATTGGACAACATTTTGCAAGAAACAATAATAATCATACAATAGTCTCTTGGTTGTACAGAACTTGAGTCTTGCTGAAAAAGAGACTTGCTGTCAAAGCTTTTCATCTTGCACTCATCAGGACAGATGCAAGAATGCCAAATTTCAAAGGAAGTAACAACTTATGCTACATGAGCAAAGGGTGCTGAATGGTTGGCAAGTTGGCATTGATTGGCCAAAGCGTTGCCATGGAGAATGCATTAGGGAAGGGAGCTATTGTTTCGCTGAGCTTTTGTTTAATTCAAAAATGACACAATGCCTGGACATGTTCCTTTTTCCTGAAGAGGGCAGGTCCCTGTGTATGATATATGTGGCTTCTAGCAAGTTAAGTGAGCCACATTGCGAGCCTAACTTATAATTTTAAATTGGCCGTTAGTGTCATTTTTAGCGCACTCAAGATTGTTCAGCAAGTGCTGTCCAACCACAGATTCATGTCTAATGTTGGACATTATGTTCTGAGTTTTGTAAGCTCAGGTTGGTTGAGGACAGTCAGTGCTCTGCCTATTGCAAGTAGCTGAAGGGTGTGCTGTTTGATACAATCCGCCAGTTATTGGTTGTACGGCTAATGTACCTGGTGTCGCACCGGCACTGAAATTCATATACCGCATTACTCATTTGTGTGGTAGCAGAATGTCATTTTGGCTTGCAGCATTCTGTTACTGGAAAGTACCACTTATGTTGTTGTTGCGCAGCAGCAGTGTGAAATGGCTAGGTTCACTTACTGCTTAAATCTTTGGGGTACCTGAAATCAGGCCATATTGGTCTGGAAAATCCAGCTCATTTTCTCCAATCCATTTCCCTGTATATACTTTTATATGTTTTCTCTTCAAATGTTTATCTAAATGCCCTAATTGCCTCTACCCTATTTGTGGTAATAAATTTCAATAATTTGCACAAGGAGATGTCTTTTAGCTTTGCCTTTGTTTCAGTAATAATTGTAAACCTATATCTCCTTGTTTTACTGAATGGCAGAAATAACCATTCACTATTTGCCTTCACAACCCTTTCATAATTTTGAACACTTCTATTACATCCCTCATAAAATTTCTAAGCTTCATTATGGACATGCTTAAGGTAATTGCAGGGACTTGCACAATATTTGGTTTGTTTTTTTGTTTTAAAAAATGGCACAGTTGGCACGAGAGCAGCCACCCTTGTGTCTGCCTTGGCTCACTTGTAGCGCTCTTGCCAATGAATCAGAAGTTTTCTCAAGCCCTACTCCAGAGTGCATCACCCAGGATGACACTGCAGTGCAGTACTGACGGAAAACTGCATTGTTGAAGGTGCCATGCTTTGCATGAGATCCTTAATCAAGGCCCTGTTTGCCCTGTCATCTCGATGCAAGTGATCCCATGGCGCTTTTTGAAGTGAGGCAGCAGAGATGTATAACAGTCAACAAACATCATTATAACAGCTTAGCTGGTCACTATCTCATTGCTGTTTGTGGGACAATGCAGCAGCTAAATTGGTTGCCGCATTATCTTTATAACTAGTGCCTATACTTCAAAAAAGTAGCTGTGAAGCACTATGAAAGTCTTTTTCTTTCCCTTAGCCATTCCACCAGCCACTGGCCATTATCACTTCTAAACGCTTCACTCTGTTTTCCTGTTCATGTTCTCATCAAGCCCTATGAGAGAACATACAATTACTTGCATATTTACTTATATTTTAAATTAAAGCTCCCTCATGACTATCCAAATCAATCATCGCTATCAGTTTGTAAAAAATGTACAGAGATAAAAATGTAATTTTCATTAGAGTCTGACTGCATTTGCTGAACTTAATCTCCTCCAGTGCCAGCCCCACTTCCGTATTGCTAATAGTGAGATACATTGCTGGAATTCTTGTCTTACGTTATCACCCAGGGGAATCAAGTGCATTGTCATGGAGTGAGGAGCTGTTGAATTGATGGAGGTTGACATTTGTTGCACAGTTTGACCTGAAGGTTATAAAGCAACAGGGAGAATCAATGTGCTAAAATTGCCATTTTGCTATGATTTGTACATTTAAAAGGAACTTTGTGCTGTTCACTTTTTGCAATCAACAGGTGAAAGATGTCAAAAAAACAAGCATCCAGTTGTCAGCAGAAAGCATTACTAGTTTGAGTACAGCACAAATTGGATCTTGTTCCACTATCCTAATCTTGCTTTCAGATTAGTCGCCCATGCTGAAATAATGTGTATCTCCAATTACACACCAGCCATGTGAAATATTTCTAAGTACAGCTGTTGGTTTTGTTGAAGTTTTAGTAAATGTTCTTCTTTGCGGTTTATTTGTTGAAACGGTATAGAAACTTCTTGATCCTAACAACTACCATGTCATCGTTGTGACTTGTATACTGACTAAGGGCCAATGGATGAAAAAATAGTGTAGTAAATCATTGCACCACACAATCTCTAAAGGATGTACAAATAAAGCACTAATGTATAATAAAACAATTGAAGGAGAAATGGGAAAACAGACAGACAGGTAGATGGACAGACAGGTAGATAGGCAGATGGATAGACAGACAGGTAGGTAGATAGACAGACCGATAGACAGAAAGACAGACAGAGACAGACGGCCAGGTAGGTAGATAGACAGATAGATAGGCAAATAGGTAGTTAGACAGACAGGTGGATAGATAAATAGACAGGTAGATCAATAGACAGGTAGATAGATAGGCAGATGGATAAACAGACAGATAGATAGATAGGCAGATGGATAAACAGACGGATAGATAGACAGATGGACAGCCAGAAAGGTAGAGAGACAGGTAGATGGCCAGGTATGTAGGTAGACAAACAGATAAATGGATAGATAGACAGGTAGACAGATGAATAGATAAATGGATAGATAGGCAGATGGATAGACAGACAAGTAGATAGACAGAAAGGTAGATAGACAGACAGACAGATGGAGATTTTTAAATTCATTTATGGGATGTGGGCATCGCTAGCTAGGCCAGCATTTATTGTCAATCACTAATTGCCCTTGAGAAGGTGGTGGTGAGCTGACTTCTTGAACAGCTGCAGTCCATGTGTTGTAGGTACATCCATAGTGCTATTAGGGAGGGCGTTCCAGGATTTTGACCCAGCGACAGTAAAAGAAGGGCGATATAGTTCCAAGTCATGATGGTGAGTGACTTGGAGGGGAACATCCACGTGGTGGTGTTCCCATATGTCTGATACCCTTGTCTTTCTAGATGGTAGTGGTCGTGGGTTTGGAAGGCACAGTCAAAAGAGGCTTGGTGAGTTCCCGCAGCGCATCTTGTAGATGGTGCACATTGCTGCCACTATGTGTGGGAGTTAATGTTTGAGGATAGAGTGCCAATCAAGCGGGCTACTTTGGCCTGGATGGTGTCAAGTTTTTTGAGTGTTGTTGGAGCAAATGGAGAGCATTCCATCACACTCCTGACTTGTGCCTTGTAGATGACAAACAGGCTTTGGGGAATAAGGAGGTGAGTTACGCATCGCAGGATTCCTAGCCTCTGATCTGCTCTTGTAGCCACAGAATTTATATGGCTAGCCCAGTCAGTTTCTGGTAAATGGAAACTCTCAGGATGTTGATAGTAGGGGATTCAGCGATAGTAATGCCATTGAATGTTGAGGGATAATGGTTATATTGTCTCTTAATGGAGATGGTCATTGCCTGGCACTTGTGTGGCACAAATGTTACTGCCACTTGTAAGCCCAAGCCTGGACATTGTCCAGATCTTGCTGCATTTGCACATGAACTGCTACAGTATCTGAGGAGTTGCAAATGGTGCTGAACGTTATGCAATCATCAGTGAACATCTCCACTTCTGACCTTATGATGGAAGGAAGGTCATTGATGAAGTATCTGAAGATGATTGGGACTAGAATACGACCCTGAGGAACTCCTGCAGTGATGTCCTGGAACTGAGATGATTGACCTCCAATAACCACAACCATCTTCCTTTGTGCTAGGTATGACTCCAACCAGCGGAGAGTTTTTCCCCTGTTTCCCATTAGCTCCAGTTTTGCTAGGGCTCCTTGATGCCACACTTAGTCAAATGCTGCCTTGATGTCAAGGGCAGTCACTCTCACCTCACCTCAGGAGTTCAGCCCTTTTGTCCATGTTTGAACCAAGGCTATCATGAGGTCAGGGGCTGAGTGGCCCTGGCAGAACCCAAGCTGAGCATCATTGAGCAGGTTATTGCTTAAGCAAGTGCTGCTTGATAGCACTTTTGATGACCCCTTCCATCACTTTACTCATGATTGAGAGTAGACTAATGAGGCAGTAATTGGCCTGATTAGATTTGTCCTGCCTTTTGTTTACAGGACATATCTGGGCAATTTTCCACATAGCCGGGTAGATGCCAGTGTTGTAGTTGTACCGGAACAGCTTGGCTCGGGACACAGCAAGTTCTGGAGCTCAAGTCTTCAGTACTATTGCCAGGATATTGTCAGGGCCCATAGCCTTTGCAATATCCAGTGCCCTCAGCTGTTTCTTGATATCACGTAGAGTGACAAATTGGCTGAAGATTGGTATCAATGATGCTGGGTACCTTAGCGGAGGCTGAGATGGATCATCCACTCAGCACTTCTGGCTGAAGATTGCAGCAAGTGCTTCAGCCTTAATTTTTGCACTGATGTGCTGTGTTTCCCCATCATTAAGGATGGGTACACTTGTGGAGCTTCCTCCTCCAGCGAGTTATTTAATTGTCCGCCATCATTCATGACTGGATGTGGCAGGACTGCAGAGCTTAGATCTGATCCATTGGTTGTGGAATCACTTAGCTCTGTCTATCACTTGCTGCTTATGCTGTTATGCATGCAAGTAGTCCTGTATTGTCGCTTCTCTAGGTTGACACTTCATGTTTAGGCCTGGTGCTTTTCCTAACATGTTTCCTGCACTCTTCAATGAACCAGGGTTGATCCTCTTGCTTGGTGGTAATGGTAGAATAGGGGCTATGCCAAGTCATGAAGTTACGGATTGTGGTTGAGTACAATTCTGCAATTGCTGAAGGCCCACAGCGCCTCATGGCTGCCCTGTCTTGAGTTGCTAAATCTGTTCAAAATCTATCCCATTTAGCACGGTGCTAGTGTCACACAACACGATGGAGAATGTCCTCAATGTGAAGATGGAACTTCGTCCCTATAAGTACTGTGCAGTGGTCACTCCTACTGAAACTGTCATGGACAACTTCTGCAGCAGGTAGGTCAGTGAGGATGAAGTCAAGAATGTTTTTCCCTCTTGTTGGGTCCCTTACCACCTGCTGCAGACCCAGTCTAACAGCTATGCCCTTTAGTACTCAGCCAGCTCAGGTGCTACTGAGCCACTTTTGGTGATGGACATTGAAGTCCCCCACCCAGAGTACATTCTGCGCCCTTGGTACCTTCAGTGCTTCCCCAAATGGTGTTCAACATAAGAAGAGTACTGATTCATCAGCTGATGCGGGGGTTGGGGGGTACTTGGTAATCAGCAGGAGGTTTCCTTGCCCATGTTTGATCTGATGCCATGAAAATTCATGGGGTCTGGAGTCAATGTTCAGGACCCCCAGGGCAACTCCCTCCTGACTGTATACCACTGTGCTGCCACCTCTGCTGGATCTGTCCTGCCAGTGGGACAGGACATACCCAGGGATGGTGATGTCTTGGACATTGTCTGTAAGTTATGTTTCTGTGCATATAACTGTCAGGCTGTTGCTTGATTAGTCTGTGAGACTGCTCTCCCAGATGTTAGTAAGGAAGACTTTGCAGGTTCAACAGAGCTGAATTTGTTGTTGTTATTTGTAGTGCCTAGGTCGATGCTGTTCCATTCCTTTTAAACTTTTTAGTCACAACAGTGTGCCTTGCCAGGCCATTTCAGGGGGATAGTTAACCACATTGCTGTGGGTCTGGAGTCACATGTAGGCCAGACCAGGTAAGAACAGTCAGGTAAGATCCTAAAGGACATTAGTGAACCAGATGGGTTTTTCTGACAATCAGCAGTGGTTTTGTGGTCATCATTAGACCCCACTATCTTTCGTGGTGGTATTTGAACCCGGAATCCTGGGTCTCTGGATTCCCAGTCCAGCAACAATACCACAATGCTACCACCTCCCCAACAGATAGATTGACAGGCAGCTAGATAGACAGACAAGTAGATAAATGGACAGACAGACAAACAGTCAGACATATAACAAATAGACAGATAGATTGACCGATAGATAGCTAACTGGTTTATTGAAAAATCATCATGGTGGCATGTGCCAAATTTTAATGATGGTACAAGCCAAACAAGTAATCATAATTTGTAACACAGTTATAGGAAATGTTTGCAAAATGCATGTTTCCTTCAATTACAGAATAAAATGAAAGGTCTGCTGCACTCTGCATTTTGTGTTAAATTCCATAATTCAAATGTTATCAGGTTGAATTCATTAAATTCTCAAGCAATTACATACTGTTTATAAGTTTTTTAAAGTAAAGGATTGGGCTGTCTCATAATCTATTTTCAATGGAGGGAGAGACATGTTTTCATGAGGAGGAGGACCTAGAGCAGAAATGCTGAAATAAAAACTCAAGATGGGCCCCATGGCACCTCATAATGAGTTTCATAGGAAACAATGGATAGAATTTTACATTTGGCGTGAGGGCGTGTGCCCAATACTACGGAACATAAAATGATGCATGATGGCATTGGGCATGCGTCCTGATGTCATCGTGCACCATCGTGATATTTCACTAGGTGGGTACATTATGAGGACAGCGGTGTGCCCGCCACTAATTAATGGGCCAGTTAAGGTCGTTGATGCCTCAATTGTCTTTAATTTTACGCAGCCTGTGCGATTTTCAGGGCATCGCACAGGTGCAACGGGCAGGTAGGTAGGCCACATTTTCAAAAACCTCATCCATGGTCATGATAAGAGGGGTGAGTGGGCTTGCTAATGTGAGTTATTAGCACTTTGGATTATAACTTACTGCTGCTTGCTTGTGTGAACAGGACAACTTCATTTTGCTTCAGAGCTGCTTTGACAGAAATAAGAGACTTCAGTTCAGAACTCCAGAGTTGTCATACCACTTGGGGTCTTCCAAGTATCAGACAGCCTTCCCTTACTCTGGGAATGGGGATTGTGGTCTCCACTGGAGGCATCTCCGCTGAGGAGGAAGAGAGGGCCAGAAGAGGGAGGAGGCCAGAAATCCCTTTTCAGCCTCCAGGGGAGTGACCTGTGGGAGGAGAGGCGCAGGCACAAGGGGCACAGGGCCAACAGGAAGTGCATGGCAGAAGGGACTGCAGAAAATGCCACTATCCTGCTGCCAGGGTTTACAGGCAGCAATGCAGCTACCTCCAAGGTGCAATGCCAAAGGAGGCTCCGCCTCTCAAGGGAAACCATGACCTCCATTTGTCAGAGGATCGGCCCTGAGATCTGCGCCAACAGTGTGGGTGGACACCCCATGCCGGTGCCGAATGTCACAGTGGCCCTCAACTTCTATGCCTCCGGCTCTTTCCAGGGGTTGGTGGATGATCTGTGTGGGGTCTCCCATTCAACTGTCCACAGTTGTGTCAAGCTGGTGACAGACACTCTGTTCAGGCGTGCATTGACTTTCATTCACTACTGCACGGATGAGGCCAGCCAGACAGATCGAGCCAGAGGTTTTGCTGCGGTTGCTGGGTTCCCCCGCATCCAGGGTGCTATAGACTGTACATCAAGATGCCAGCAGCTGAGCCCAGTACCTTCGTCAACAGGAATGGCTTCCACTTCATGAATGCGCAGACAGTGAGAACTTAATGAATTCAACCTGATATTCACAGGATGCTGATTCTGCAAGTCTGTGCAAGGTACCCAGGCAGCTCCCATGACGCTTCTATCCTGAGACACTCCCAGGTGCCGAGGCTTTTCAGTTCTCCAGCCCGGCTGGGTGGATGGCTACTGGGTGACAAGGTCTATCCCCTCAAAAGGTGCCTCATGACGCCTCTCTGCCATCCAAGAACAGAGGCCAAGCAGCGGTACAATAGGAGCCATGCCTCCACAAGGGCTGTGGTGGAGAGAGCCATCGGTCTTCTCAAGATGCGCTTCTGATGCCTGGACTGATCAGGGGGTGCACTCCAATACCCCCCAGATCATGTGTCACTGATAGTGGTTGCATGCTGCACTCTCCACAATCTGGCATTGGAAAGGGGGGACGCAGTGGAGGAAGATGTTGACACAGTTGCTCTGGCAGCAGACAATGAGTCCAGTTGTGAGTCCGAGGACGGGCACGGTCAGGAGAACACTGAGGGGGTAGACGCTGACCTAGGCAACCTCCAGGGGGGCAGGGACACCCAGAAGGCTTTCATCCAACACTCCTTCAGCTAGCTTACCAAAGAAGAACCACCACCATATGCCTGGACTGCAGGCTCCATACTCGATACCTGACTGGAACAATTGCTTGGTGAACGACATGCATGATGTGCCATTTCAATAAAGCTTAATGAGAAACAAGTCACTCAAAACATCATGGGTTACCCTGCACCTGCAGAACAAAAGAAGCACCCAGAGGCTTGTTGTACAAAAACACATTTAATGATGTGGTGCTTGGCATACATAAAACAAATTAAATGGAAAGGTGTTCTCCATTACACCTGTTAATAATTAATGTAAAAGTGAGGGAAAAAATATCAGCAGTGATAAGGCAGAGATGTGCTTAAGGTGCTTTAAGTTTTCACTTACAGGTGCTACATCTAGGTGCTCCCCCCTCGCTGTCACTGGCATTGGAGACAGCCTGCTCACTCTGCTGTACTGTTGTACTTGATGACCTTGGTGGGCGTCCTCTGGCTCATGGAGCCTGTGCTGGCCCCACCTGGGAGGGAGTGGCCAGTGCCATGGCTGGCATCACCCCAGTCGCCACAGCCTCACCAGATGCCACAGTCACTGGCAGAAGGGCAGAGGAGCTGCTGCTATCATCTGGACCACCCTGAGAGGAGCCCACAGGGACAACAAGCAGCTCGTGTGCCAATGTCAAGTCACTTTGGACCTCCCTGCCCACCATGGATGGATGGGCATCTAGCTGGGATACTGGGTACCCAATCCATCTCCCACACTGACACTGACCACCTGAGGTCATTGCCAGTGTGAGGGCTTGCAGGTCCAAGTGCATCCCCAGGAACCCCTGATTGAGTCTATGGAGGAGCCTCTCCATGGAGGAGGCAGTGCGCTCAGCCACATTGCATTGCTCATGCTCCACATGGACTCCTCCACAACAGAGACCATGGCACACATCCCCTCGCGTATCTCCGCTAGATCCTCCCACATGCCCTACTGGACTTCCAGCATCTGCTGCCTCATGGATGACTCCGGAGGCACATCATCAGCCATTGACTGAGCATTGTCCTGGTCCCCAGCCTTCCTCCAACCGCCAGCACCTGGGTACTCTCTGCCTCCACCTGCATCTCAAGCAGGTGTGAAGTCCCCTCACCGCTGTGCATACTATCCAACAATCTAATGTCCACCGAGGTGCTGGTACCTGCACAGGTGCCTGCCTGGCTGAGGGGGTGTGCTGCTGGTGCATTTCTATGGTCTGTGTCCTCTGGGGTGAGCGGCAGACCTTCAGCTCCCTGACCCTGACAGGCTTCTGGTGAGCATGAAAGGAAGAACAAGGACATGTCATTAGTTGAAGTCATTATACTGTTACTGTGCATGTCTGGCACCCAGATCAGGATGCCCTCATCTTTCCATTATCAATGGGGATTCCATGTTTGAGGCTCACATCAATGTAGAGACTACAGTGGAATAGTTGCTATTACAGACATTCTGACCTCAGCACGCTGCAATCTTACCTCCCTGTGGCACCCCAACCTCACCACGACTGGCTGACCTAGGCACATGGTGCTTCTCCAGCTCCAGTGCCTCCTGCTCATATCTGCTCAAGATTAGAAGGTGGGGTGGTCCTCCGCCAGTCTGCAACCTTTCTGCATTTTTGTGAGATGTCTTCTCCTGAAAAGGAGAGAGGAGCATTGATTAGTCCACCCCGTACCTGCATTGCCATTGCAGCCTGGCCAACCCTAGCTGAAGAATACCTCGCAGAGCTCAGCCGATTCGTGACCCTGGAGCCACAAGACATTCATTCCAAGCAGCCAGGGCTCACCCCTTCGTCCAGATGCTGCCTCATTGACATTTGCCGCTCACTCTCTAAGAACTCTGAGGTCCGGGGGTGGGGCTGCTCCTAACTGCCGTGCTAAGTGACCCAATCCAACACGGTTCTCGCCCTTCCCAATCGGACAAGATCATTGAAGAGCTTCTGGCACTGCACTCATGTGAACCTTACCACATCATGGGAGCTCACCCTGGATACCACCTCCTCCCAGGCATTTTTGGTGAGGTTGGGGTGGGGTTGGGGGGGGGGGGGGGCGTCCTCCTCCCGTCCCTGGGGACGTGTATCTCGGCATGCTGCCGCCTCCTCCAAGAGGATAGCAAGACACTCATCAGAAAAACATGGGGGCCAACTGTCCCGCTGAACTGCCCTCTCACCTGCTGTGTTCTCCATAACCAGGGTCCTCCAAGTCAATGGCAGTCTTCACATGGCTACCGCTGCCATTGAATTGGCCGCTGGATCGCCACTGGACCCAGCGGACATTGAGCTCCCACCCTTGCCCGCCCCTTCTCGCTGACGCTACTGTTGCATATTACATCGGGCGGGCCTTGATTAGCCCGCCCGTGTAAAATGGCTGCGTGGAGCCAATCGCGGGCGGCGGTCAGGTTCCCGACTGCCCGCTCCCACCGAGCCCGCCTGACCAATGTAAAATCCTGGCCAATGTAATGTAAAGCTAAGAGCCCATTACCTATTATAATCAAGGCAAAATATTGCGGATGCTGGAAATCTGAAACAAAAACAAAAAGTGCTGGTAAAACTCAGCAGGTCTGATAGCATCTGTGGAGAGAAAGACAGAGTTAACGTTTCGAATCCGTATGACTCTTCTTCAGACTCTTCAATTTTTGGTTTTGATTAGTAAATCTAATTTTGTGATGACAGTTAACTCCACTGTCTAGTACTGACAGGATCAATACTCCAGCCTTAGGATAGAAGACTTTCATACAAATGCACTAAAGTTAATATAAAAATTATATTTTTAATTTTGTTTTTAATAGAAGTATCAGGCTTGATTTCCTCTATATCTATTTTGTATGTTCTTATTGTTTATTCTTTGTCTTCCTGGCCTCTGGACATGCTGTTCCCAGCCAAGTCCTCACCAAAACTCAATTTACTCACTGCCATAAGGTGCCAACTTTGTCCATCGTGACTCTCGCTTCCGATTACCACCCACTCTCACAACTGATGTCACTAGAAGACACAAGTCGCATCGCAGTAATAATGGGTAACCTAGATTTTAAAAATAATGAAGAAATTAAGGAAATTAATATCAGAAAAGAAAAAGTGCTGGGGAAATAAATTTCAACAAATCCCCAGGGCCTGATGGCCTACATCCTAGGATTCAAAAAGAGAGAGCTGCAGAGATAGGGGAGGTTCTGGCTATGATTTTCCAAAATTACCTAGATTCTCAAACAGTGCCAGCAGATTAGATGTTAGCAACTGGAACAGTACTGTTCAAGGAAGGAGGGAGAGAGAAAACATGGTGAGTGCTGCAATCTATTATTAAGGAGCTCTTAACAATGCAATTAGCAGGATATTTTTAAAAATTCATTAAACATATAAATGTTAATTTTCAGACAGACTTGGCTATGCTTGTACAAGGAATTCATAAAGTAAGCATAAATGTACAAGCAATTAGGAAGGCAGATAGCATATTGGTCTTTATTGTAAGGAGATTGAAGTATAGAAATGAAGAAGTCTTGCTGTAATGGTGCAGGGTTTTGGTGAGATCAGACCTGTGTGCTGTTTTGGTCTTCATATTTAAAGGAGCATATATTTGTATTGGGGGCAATAACAACGAAGGTTCACTAGATTGGTTTCTGGGATGAGTGCTTGTCCTGTGATGAGAGGCTGAGCAAATTGGGCCTATATTCTCTGGAGATTAGAAGAATGAGAGGTGATCTAATTTAAACGTGCAAGATTTTGAAAGGACTTGACAGGGTAGACAGAGGTTGTTTTCGCTGGCTGGGGAATCTAGAACATTATGGGCATAGTTTCAGGATGAGGGGGTCGATCATTTAAGACTGAGAAGGGAAGAAATTTCCTTACTCATAGGGTTGTGAATCTTTGGAATTCTCTACCCCAGAAGGCTATGGATGCTCAATATAGTTGATCTGCGCTAGACAGATTTTTGATGTCTCAAGGAATCAAGGCATACAGGGAGCGGGCAGAAAAATGGAGTTGAATCCCAAGAACTGCCATGATCGTATTGAATGGTGGGGCAGACTTGAACAGCCATACAGTCCACCCCTGCTTCTATCTCTTGTGTTCTTGTGTATTCTCTGCTCCAGCCCTCGATCAGAGACTGAACACTCAAAGCAGCGTTCAGCTCCAGTCAGTGCCACTGCATCACATCAAATGATAATCAAACTAATTTAAGGCTCCAGTTTGAAAAGCCTAACGGTGTACCTGTACTTTCTTCTCCAGGCAGTATCCTTGATTATTCAAGGCTTGTCGAGCCTCAGCTTACGCTGTGATTTTGCTTCGAGGGAGGGCAAGAAGGCAGACCCCGAGCGTACTTCGGCCGAAACAGGATTCGAAACCCACCCAGTTGGCAATATTCTGAACTACCCGTTAGCAATCTAGCCAATTGAGATTACCGATCCCTGCAATTCGCCCCCCCCCCACCACCATTGTGCATACATTGTGTATCTTTAAAAGGACAAACCAGCTGAAAGCATGCAAACAGGGTTAAATTTAAGAAAAAATTAAATAAATCCAGAATTGAGTCATTAGTAGTTTAAGTTATAAATTCAGCTCAGTGATCAACAGAAGAAAGAATTTTGGCAATTCAGCACCATCTCCTCACTGAAGCCGTACCACAAATTGTTTCAGAACGATATATAAATAAGTTATATGCCAGTTCTTGGCACTTGGGCACCGGAAAGTATAAATCACGCCTATACAATTAAAGAGAAGCACACTGCTCTGACAAACCTCCGTGTGTGGAGTTGGGAGGGCTTGCAGCTGCAGATTTCTCATCTTCTCAATGTTTACAAGAGAGATTTCAGCACAAAACAGCTAAAATATACTTTGTACGTGAGGCACAATCTGTCTAATCTGTTTATTTGTCAGTTTTTCTTTGGCACACAACTGCCATATGTAGCTGTTTACTTTAATTGGTAAGCTTAATTCAAAAGTCAAGTGACATAGCACAAGGTCAGAAAGTGTGAGGTAGATATAAAGATTTGGAGCCGCCATGTCTCCTTTTATTTTGTTGCAATTTTGACACCCAAATCTTGAGAATAAATATGAAAAGAAACTTTAAAATGTGGAGAAGTGGATGGATAAACTTCTCCTAAACCTTTACTTGTACTCAGTGTTGAAGGCTATGCCTGAAGGACAACCCTCACTTCCTTTCAACTGAATTGTAGCTTCATAAACCCAATGTCCAGCCCTTAATGAGCCTCAGGATTGACAAAAAGTATCTTGTCATCTATACAACTTTATTGGATATGACACTCTTGTGATCTCCCAGACTTCAGAAACCAGAAAAATAAACATTCCTTCAGAGCATGGTTTAGGCTATAATCTGTGGAACAAATTTATGAGTAGTAACAGATTGCGGTGTTTTACAATTCTCTTAGTTCATGCTCTATCCACAGGTACAAAAATATAATTAACAACCTTCACACCTTCACATCCTTACTTAGAGTAAGCCTGGGCTAAAAGTGACACGCTACCTGGAAAATCTTTTGACTCAAGGAACTTGATCTGCCACATCTACAGAAGGGAAGAAAGAGGGGTTAAGTTTTGAGGTCTTGCAACGTATTGAATTGGAGTGGAAGACAGTGAATGAGTCTTAATCCGACCACAGTGAGGATAAAGGAAGTGGAATATGTAGGCCTGTTTAGCCAAAATTTAAGAATGGCAAGAGTACCAAGTTCAGAGGAGTACCGATCAAAGTAGTACCAATAAAATGGAAGGATTACTGTAGTTATGATAGGCAGAGGCCATAGATGGATCACTCATCAGATAGTAAGCTTTCTATTAAATCCTATCTAAATATACCAGGGGCAGGATATTGAGTTCGGCGATTGCGGGTGGGGCGGGGGGGGCGGTGGTGGCAGGGCCAGCTCGCCAATGCTTAAAATGACACGTGATGACATCGGGCAGAACTCCCGATGTCACCCCGCGTCATTTAAATTTTCAGCTCGATTGGGGGGCAGCCGACTCAGCTGTGTGCCCGCCGGCCTGTCAACAGCCAATTGAGGCCATTTAAAAACTAATTGAACTCGTTAAAGGACCTGCCCATCCGACCTTAAGTTTGGTGGGCAGACCGGGAGCCCTGGTGGGCTTCAGAAAAAACATGAAACCTCATCCAAAAGTGGGATGAAGATTCATGTAGGTTTTAAAAAATTTTATAGTTTAATTAAATTGAAAGACATGTCTCAACTCATGTGACAGTATTACATGAGGGAACATGCCAGGGAAATTTTATTTGTCTATATTTCACATTTTTGAATTTGGTGCAAATCTCCCTGAGGCAGCACTTAGCCTCAGGAAGATAAGTGCGCTCTTTCGCGTGCATACTCCCCCACCAACCCCCCCCCCCCCCACCCCACTCCCCCGCCGCCAGCACAGGGAGTGAATAGCACTTCCCGGTGGATGTCATGCTGGGTGGGCTTTAATTGGCCCGCCCACGTAAAATGGCGGTGCACCCCCAATTGGGGCACCTGAACTTCCCCCTCCGACTGTGGGAAAATTCTTCAGCAGAGTTTCTGTTAGAGAAGCCTTCTTAGAAATGAGAGCAGTATTCATTGGGTAACTCAGCACCAACATCATGGGGGTCGCCATTGACAGAAACTCACCTAGACAAACACATAAATGCTGTGACTT
This sequence comes from Carcharodon carcharias, assembly GCF_017639515.1. NCBI lineage: Eukaryota > Metazoa > Chordata > Chondrichthyes > Lamniformes > Lamnidae > Carcharodon > Carcharodon carcharias. The sequence goes on from NC_054472.1 coordinate 151,852,546, forward strand.
CTAGAGTAGGTCAGAGGCAGAATGTTTTTTGGATAGTAGCTCACTTCATAATCAGAGATTCCTCTAAATGTTCTTAGTTATATGTGGCCTGTTTATTCAATGTGTGGTACCTTGAAATTTCTTTGCACAGCCATACGCATAATATCTTAAAAGTGACAGCTTGGGAGCGGCCTGTGTGGTACCTTGACAATTGCTATGCGGCCACCCATGCACACAGTATAAAGGAAACGTTTATGACTCATTGTAACTTCTCCACCACCTAAAATACACAAGTCAGGAGTTTGATGCAATGCACTCCACTTGCATGAATGTGTGACAACAACACTCAAGAAGCTTGACAGCATCCAGGACAAAGCAGTACATTTAGTCAGCAGCCCATGCACCACATTAAGCATTAGCTTCCTCCATCATTGGCACACTGTAGCTTCAGTGTGTACTGTCTTGGGAATGCGCTGCAGAAAGTTGCTGAGGCTTCTTGAACAGTGCCTCCCAGACCCTCCATCACCAAAAAGTACAAGAGCTACAAGTGCAAAGGAACACCATCAGCTGCAATTTCTCCTCCACGTCACATGATTCCTACTTGAGGACATGTCGCCATTTCTTCATTGTCACTGAGTTAAAGTCCTGGAACTCCCGACTTAACAACACTGGGAATACCTTCACTACATGGACTGCAGTGGTTAAAAAATAGGATCAAAGGGCAACTAGGGATGGGCAATAAATACTGGCCTTGTCAATGAGGTTCAGGTTCTGAGAATGGAATGCATTTTTTTATACTCAACGTATAGAGGTCAAGTGGTTGAACTGCTCCTAGAACTTTCCTGATGATACTCTTGCCTGTCTGATAGGTAATATTCCATGTTAGTTGATTGCCTGAAGTGGCTGAGAAGTGCACCAGATTGTCACAGAAGGAACCATAAGACCATAAGACATAGGAGCAGAAATTAGGCCATTCGGCCCATCGAGTCTGCTCCGCCATTCAATCATGACTGGTAAGTTTCTCAACCCCATTCTCCCGCATTCTCCCTGTAACTTTGATCCCCATATCAATCAAGAACCTATCTATCTCAGTCTTAAATACACTCAATGACCTGGCCTCCACAGCCTTCTGTGGCAACGAATTCCATAGATTCACCACTTTCTGGCTAAAGAAGTTTCTCCTCATCTCTGTTCTAAAAGATCTTCCCTTTACGATCCCTTCAGAATGTTGAAAGCAGAGGGGAGGGGAAGATGTGCTGCTGGTGGTATCATGCTGGAGAAATAGCCCGGAATGCTGGAGGTCTGCAAGGATCACAAGTATGAGGATGGAATTGTTCCTTTGGGAATGAATTACTTGGATAGATTCAATTGAATGTAGAAGCTGGTAGTGTGGCAATCTCTTTGACCTTGCAACATGAAACCTTTTGTCATTTAATCTCTCCTGACTTCCACCGTATCACGAGTCTCCCCTTTTGTTCTTCTTCCCACCCTTCCCTCTTTCACTTGCCTATGATATTTTTAACTTCTCCCTGTTCTGATGAAAGGTCACAGACCTGAAATATTAACTCTGTTTCTCTCTCCACAGACGCTGCCTGACCTGCTGAGTATCTCCAGGATTTTCTGTTTTTATTTAATATTTCCAGCATTGCATTTTGTGCTTTGCAGTGTTGCCTTAGAATTGGATTCTTTTTACATTACTGCATGAACTCTTAAAAATGTTCATGCTAAATTGCTTTACCAATCATTTTAATGGGTACACTAACCCATATTTTTCACTTACATAGCTGTGTACAATATAAAGCATTCAGTACAACAAATCTTCAGATAGGCTCTGGTATGACTCTATGTTACAAGCCCAATCTAATCAGCATATTGAGCAAAATTATTTTTTGCAATTCAACATGCCAAAGTATATTTTTGCTTTGATATGGAAATTTGTTTAACCTTTAATAAAATGACATTCTGAACAAATTAGATTTTTCAATAACCCATTTATTTTCATCAACCTGAAATTATGAGATCTAACTCAGTGCTGCTCTGTTGCTTTGAATTATGTGAAGTAAGTTGGTGCCTGCAGGTTTCATTCCAATATTGCTGGATATCAATTCTGGTCCTTTACATTTGGAGTAAGCAGATTAAAAGTATTTGTTCAGTTGTTTCCTCTGAAAATTGGCTCAGTGAATGGTTGGCTTCAAGTTATTGGTCAGGATGATTTTTCTCTCATTGCATTTTAACAGCTAAACCATTTTCTGTGTCCTGCAGCACTAATCACTGAAGTTGACACTCTGTTAGAAAGGGTGAAACAACAGATTGAAAATATTATAAATGACTCAGTTTGGTAAGTCTATTGCCTCTGACCCAGAATTTGTGGCTTTGGGCTGCAGTCCAGGAATTGAGCGCATGATACTTCAGTACCCACTGACAGAGTGCTGTCTGAGGTTCACTTATCTAATTAATAATATTGAGGGAGATCCTCAGTATCAGAGATGCTGTATAGTGAACAATATTGAGGAAGTGCTGCATTATCAGAGATGCTGTACAGTGAACAATATTGAGGGAGAGCTGCATTGTCGGATGTGCCTTTTATGAAAAATATTGAGAGAGTGAGCCATTGTAGGTGTTGTATAGTGAATAATATTGAGGAAGTACTCTATTGTCAGAGGAACCTTTTGTGAAAAATAATGAGAGAGTGCAGCATTTTCAGAGAAGTTGACTTTGAGTAATCCATTAAATTGAAGTTGCATGCCTGTTCAGATGTGGGTCTACTGGAAGAGGCATTTCCTCTAGATGATACAATCAACTGAGGGTTGAATGGCTCCCCTCATTTCCCCCTCCCGAAGTATTCAACGAATGGCATGATACTAGGAAGTTCTGAGGAACAAAGGGACCTTGGCCTGTGTGTCCATAGATCTCTGAAGGCGGAGGGGCATGTTAGTGGGGTGGTGAAAATGGCATATGGGACACTTGCCTTTATCAATTGAGGCATAGATTACAAAAGTAGGGAGGTCTTGTTAGCTTTGTATAGAACCTTGGTGAGGCCACAGCTGGAGTACTGTGTGCAGTTCTGGTCGCCACATTATAGGAAAGATGTGATTGCACTGAGGAGGTGCAGAGGAGATTCACCAGGATGTTGCCTGGGATGAAACATTTAAGTTATGAAGGGAGGTTGGATAGACTTGGGTTGTTTTTGTTGGAGCAGAGAAGACTGAGGGGCGACCTGATCGAGGTGTACAAGATTATGAGGGGCATGGACAGGGTAGATAGGGAGCAGCTGTTCCCCTTAGTTGAAGGGTCAATCACAAGGGGACATAAGTTCAAGGTGAGGGGCAGGAGGTTTAGGAGGGATGTGAGGAAAATCTTTTTTACCCAGAGGGTGGTGACGGTCTGGAATGCACTGCCTGGGATAGTGGTGGAGGTGGGTTGCCTCACATCCTTTAAAACGTCCCTAGATGAGCACTTGGCACGTCATAACATTCAAGGCTATGGGCCAAATGCTGGTAAATGGGATTAGGTAGGTAGGTCAGATGTTTTTCATGTGTCAGTGCAGACTCGATGAGCCGAAGGGCCTCTTCTGCATTGTGTGATTCTGTAACCATAAAAGGGTTTTTTGAAAAGGATACACTTTCCAATTCAGTGAGCGTTTAACTTTTTTCACACTGATGATAAAAGAACCAATCAGATAGGTTTTGTTTTGAGTTTAACAAAGAAAAAAGTGAGCTTTATTTCCCTTAAACCGAAGTGAAGTAATTAAATATGCACTGACTTTTGTGCACAAACACAAAGTTCACACAGTCAAGAGAAATAAAAGGGGCATACAATCTGTAGCTTGGTGATTCAGCTGGCTTCAGGCTAAATACAGTGGTCTGGTGACTCTCTTTTGGTGGTCCCAGTGCTTCTCATTTGAAGATGTAGGCTGCTGATTTGGACGTTCTCCTGGATACAGTAGTACAATAGTACAGTTGAATTCTTTTTAAGAAACCTTGGACTGCAGCAGGGGCATCCCTACTTGGTCTTGTTCAGCAAACAGGGTTTGAATCTTGCAAAGATTCAGTTCTGTCGAAGGGTCATGAGGACTCGAAACGTCAACTCTTTTCTTCTCCGCCGATGCTGCCAGACCTGCTGAGTTTTTCCAGGTAATTCTGTTTTTGTTTTGAATCTTGCAAGGTGGGTTGGAGAAAGTGGGAGGAAGGAGGGATCCCATTTGGGCCTTCTCTCATCAGCATCTCAGCTGCATGTTCTCTTACTGCAGAGAAAACAGAAGTTTAAATACACAAAGGGTGAGCCTGTCATAAAACTGCCACCCAGTGATTCAAACACAGTCTTGGCCAGTGTATTTCCCCTTGTAATTTAGTTATTTCATGGCTGGAAATCCCCTGTTGAATATCACAGGTGATTGCCTGATGCCTATCTAATGGCAACAGGATATGTGGCTCACTCATATTCTCCTGAAGCCATTGTCCTTGATGCGTCCTTGCAGACGTGATGTCTCCATCTCAGCGGGTTACAGTGTGGAGAGTACAGTGATGCAAATTGTGTATCCATCTTTGCTGTGAGCATAAGTAACACTTAAAGTTTGTGTTTTAAATAAGTCTTTGTTTTCAAAGCTTCAGTTCAGTTTTCCAGCCAGTTAATTAAAAATCATTACTTGGGATGAGGCATGTTTTTGTGACAATGAGGATACGGTCAGACAGTCATTACTGCACAGAAGAAAGCCAATTGTCCCATTGACTGCATTACAGCTCTCTGTAGGGCAGTCCAGTCAGTCACATTACCCCCATTCTATCCCTGTAGCCCCGCAGGCTTATTTCCCTTAAGTGTCTATCCAATTTCCTTTTGGAATCATTGGCAAGAATTTTCCCCTCGGCGATTTGGGGGCAGGGCCCGGTCACCAAGGGGAAAATGACACGGGATGATGTTGGGAGGAACCCCCGACATCATCCCAGTCCGTTTAAATTTTTAGGAAGGCGGGCGGACGGTGAAATCAGCCGATTGAGGCCATTGACAGGCTAGTTAAAGTAATTAAAGACCTGCCTATCCAAGCTTAAGGCTGGTGGGCAGGCCAGGAGCCCCAGCGGGCTCCAGATTATTCATGAAACTTCATCCACTGGTGGGATGAAGCTTCATATCCTTTTTGTAAAGAATTAATAAAGTTTATGTGTTCTTTATTAACATGTCCCACCTCGTGTGACATTGTTACACGAGGGGAACATGTTAATAATTTTTTAATGCTTCTATTTTCAAAGTTTTTTCCACTGGTAGTATTCTCCCTGAGGCAGCACTTTGCCTCAGGGAGAAGTGCGCTCTTTGGCGCGCATGCACGAAAGAGCGCACTTTAACAGATGGTGATTCCCTCCCCCCGGGACAGGAAGCGCATAGCACTTCCCGTCCGGGGATGCCACTGGGTGGGCCTTAATTGGCCCGCCCACTCTAAATGGCGGGGAGCCC